>NC_138965.1:22658750-25492500 GCF_055761805.1 Camellia sinensis | reverse complement strand
ACTGGTGTCGCTCTACTAATGGTCGTACTTTGTGCGGTCTAGATCTAAATCACTATTTGCCATTTACTGTGTTTAAGCTATTATTTGTGCCTTAACCACTATTGCTCGTGCCTTGTCATTTCAAATCTCCACCTTTGTTCATCATTCATAACTGGTTTCACCACCTACGCTTCGAACATTCCACCACCACTGCTACCTTATTTGTTAGTTTTGATTTGTATACCTCTCTCTCTCTCTCTCTCTCTCTCTCTCTCTCTCTCTCTCTCTCTCTCTCTCTCATTTTTCTTTATCTATTTTTATTCTTTCTTTTTTTCTCTTTCTACGTTTCCTCCCCCCCATCAAAATAGTGTGATTTCATTGTCACACAATTAATGTTTATTATGATAATGAAATTTCACTGAGTCATGAATTACATAAATAAACTTAATGAATTTTAATTGAATTAATTTAGTAATTCAAAATACCGGGAAATTTCATTGAACAACTCAATGAAATTTCACAGACAAATAGAAAATTTTCATAGTGTTAAATTGCATCGTGTTTATAAATGTTTCATTGAGTATTATTTAAAACTCAACTAAAATATTTTATTATGTATTGTTGATTTTGATTTTGTCTTCGCATTTGAATTTGTTGCTTTTGTTTGTTTACAATGATATTAAGACCTTGTTTGGAAACTTGGCTATTTTAAATGACTTTTTGACCATTTGATTATTTTATGAGATGAAAAAAAATTACATTTGGGATGATTTGTGATGATACAGTTTGTTCCAGGTGGAACGGGTCGGACTGATCTACGCTTCTCAATCTATGTCCGGGTGGCGGAGCTCACCAGAAGACCTGCACAAGAGTTCAACGGGGAACGGGGAGTCCCCTAGCGAACCCTCCGACGAGTAAGTTAGAGAGAGAAATAGAATGCAGAGATGAATTAGAGATAGAAAAGCTTAACCTTCTTCTTGTCTTCGACGTCTGCTTATATCCTCCAGTAATTATTTCGTTGTCCCTTCCAACCTGTCACTTTGGCCGAAAGTCTATGCTCTAGCTTACCTTGTTCATGGTAAAGGCGTTCTGTCTCAACGGAGAGGGATTATCGTAATAAATGCTGTAAGGGGCTTCATTAATGGCGATGTGCAGTAGCAATAACTTTGCAGATCTTTGTCTACTTATGTGGCTTGCCCTTTTCTTGCCATGTATCTTGCTGTGATTGGTTTTTATTGTTACGTGGGGCTTTAGCAATGCTGGGCTTTAGTATTTGAGTTATGTATTGGGCCCTAAATGGTGTGCTATAATCTTTATGGGCTTACCCATGTCAGTAGTCCCCCATTCCCAAGTGCAGCTTTAACCCAACGAAGGGAATAATGAAGAAAACAAGGGTTGTGAGAGACCGGCAGGGTGAAAGCCGACCGAGACGAGTGACCAACCATGAGGAGGGTCGACCGCGAAGGGGAAGTGGTGGTGCGCGGGGCTCGAGGGACGGCGGGGCATGTGGTGATTTGAAGTGGAGAAGACAGGGTAGGTGAGGGCAGTGAATCGTGGTCGTACACGTGGCAGGATCCTGTAGTGGGGAAAGTTAGGCGTTGGGCAAGAAGTGAAACGATAGGTCATTAGAGGGTGTTGAAAAGACAGTTTTGGCGAATTTTTGAAAAATTTCAAACTGGAGAAATTTAATTGTGACCCTTGGAATATAGGCAAACCTTGGGCTTTCGGTATTATCCATTTCACGTATCTTTTTGTAAACAACCAAAATATTCCGAGTGTAAACTCTTTCGTCGCTAGTGATACACCCCTGTAACACTTCGTGAACTATCTTGCACCAGCATCTGAAGCTATTCGCAGACATACGAGAGAGATGGCCCAAGAGGCAGCAACAAACGCAAGGGTCGATCCATTGGGCGACGACGATGCGGTGGATTTCGCAGAACAATACCAGACGGAGAGGCGAGTGGGAAGCGATGGGGAGCCGGTGGGGCGACCTCGTTCGTCCACAATGATAGCGGCTGCACAGCCAATCAGCCAGGTTGAGCCAGATCACTGGCATACGAAGGCCGATAAGTCAACCATTACCACGGAGGAGTTGGTGGGTATACGCGAGAAATACTAGATTCCCGCAAAAATAGAGTTAAAGCTGTCGATAACGAAGGAAAGGCCATCCGACGCCTGACCGGGGGAGTTTGCCCTCTATAAGGAGACGTTGAATGGAAGGTTGAGGTTGCCGTTTCCGCAGGTGGTAGTAGATGTCCTAAACCGGTTGGAAGTAGCGCCGGGTCAACTAATGCCCAACGCGTAGAAGATTGTACTGGCTAGTGCAAGCGCGTGGCGGAGGCCGAACGAGGGGGTGGCTATGATAGTGGACGAGTTTTTTGCATGCTACAAGGCCTTGGGGGAATAAGAAACTTGGGTCACTTTGCAGGCAGCGGCAGGGAGGGGCCTGGTGGCGGGTTTGCCATCATCAATAAAGAGGTGGAGGCCACGGTGGTTCTACGTGTCTGCAAACGGAGGAGTTAGAGTGCACACGGTGTGGAGAGTGCCCACCAAGTCTGTGGAGCCAAAGTTGGGGGCAACAGCTGAGGAGAGGGTGAAAAAGGTGAAGACATGGAGGGAGAAGGGACTAAGGCAGCCTCTTAAAGGGCAGCATACCCCGACCTGTGCGTAGCAGCAGTAGAGCAGTTTAAGGGGTCTGCTGACTTTCAGATGTTTGTCGATGCCACGATCGCCAACAGCTTGGCGAGAGAGGGGTCTGGGGGGGCTAGCCCGTTGGGAGTAGGAGTGAGGAAGAAGTGATCCAAAGCTTACAACGGTCGGACTTCTATAAACACGAGATGGCTAAGTTCTGGGACATCGGCTGGAAGATGTTTAAACGCAAAGCAGAAGAGTTGTTCCTAGACTTGGACTTCAGCAGTGTGAAGATCGACGAAGACGACGTGGCCCAGACCCCCTTAGACGAGGGTGTTGAAGAAGAAGACCTCATCTCAAGCGAAGAGGAATGATTGGGGTGAACCAAATTTGTATTCAGAATGTTGGCTGTTTTGTGTTTTTTTTTTTTTTTTTGGAATTTCTGTGATAAACTTATGTATAAGTTGAGAATGAATAAAATTATGAAATAAACTTATGTATAAGTTTGTGAATGAATAAAATTATGAGTTGTGTTTGTGTTTTTATGCTATTGTCTGTATTGTTTGAGGATCTGCAAAGAATGAAAGTTTAAAATGTAGAGTGAAGTTTAAAATGTAAGAAAACCTCAATGCAGAGTGAAGTTTAAAAAGTAAGAATGTGAAAAACGTGAAGCTGCGAATCATGACCCAACAAGGAGCCAATCTGACTTGAAAAATGTTGAACTGCAAAGGTCCTAAAATGTGAAGTTTTAAATCATGTTGTAAGAGTGTTGAAGAGACGTAATAGTGGACCTAGAATTTGACTACGTATGGCAACTATGCCACAATCATGAAGTTGCAATAGTGGTTTTGGCCGAGTGCTTCATTCGTGCTTAGTTTGGGTTGAGCCATGATTAACGTGGTCTAGCTGAGTCTTCAGGTAACTCAGTCTGGTTGAGCTCTTTGTGCTCAATCTGGCTGAGCTCTTCATGCTCTGTCTGGCTGAGGCTTTAAGTAACTCCGTCTAGCTGAGCTCTTGGTGCTCAGTCTGGCTGAGGCTTTGAGTAACTCAGTCTGGCTGAGCTCTTCATGCTCAGTCTGGCTGAGGCTTTAAGTAACTCAGTCTGGCTGAGCTCTTGGTGCTCAGTCTAGCTAAGGCTTTGAGTAACTCAGTCTGACTGAGCTCTTCATGCTCAGTCTAGCTGAGGCTTTGAGCAACTCAGTCTGGTTGAGCACTTGGTGCTCAGTCTGGCTGAGGCTATGAGTAACTCAGTCGGGATGAGGCTTGTAGCTGAGTGCTGCAATCAGGACGTTATAGAGATACCACACAGATGATTGAGATATAAAATCATTGTCATGTAAAGTGCAACCCATTTGATCAGAAATGTTCATCATGTGATAGAAGAACAAGAAAATTCAAGTGTGTAGATTGCCAAAAAGGAAAATACAATAATTGATTAATACAAAAATAGGAATTTATTGAAAATAACGCTTCAAGTGTTCGGCATTCCATGGATGGGGGAGGTCTCGACCTTCCATGTCCTACAGTCGGTAAGTGCTCGGATGAGGTCTGGCTTTAACAACGTAAGGTCCTTCCCACTTGGCTGCCAGTTTGCCCTCAGCTGGATTTTTGGTGGCAAGGGTTACTTCGTGCAAAACAAGGTCCCCCATGGCGAACTCCTTCGGTCGGACTTTGCGGTTGTAATGTGTTCTCATTTTCTGTTGGTATGAGGCCCGTCTGACAGCGTTGGTTTCTCGGAGTTCTTCAATTAGGTCTAGGTTTGCCCGGCGTAGCTCCTTAATTAGTTTTGGATTCGGATGTAGAATTCTTGGGGTAGGTAGATCGATTTCCAGTGGAATGACTGCCTCGGCGCTGTATGTTAAGTGAAAGGGGGTCTCCCCAGTGGGGGTTCGAGCGGTAGTGCGGTAGGCCCAGAATACATTCGGTAGTTCCTTAACCCAGAGTCCCTTAGCAGCTTCCAGCTTAGTATTGATGATCTTCAGAAGGGAACAGTTAGTAATCTCAACTTGGCCATTGGCTTAGGGATGACCCGGGGAAGAGAAGCATGGCTGGATTTGAAGTTCTGCACAGAATTTCCTGAACTTGGCATTGTCGAATTGTTTGCCGTTGTCAGAGACGATAGCTTGAGGGATGCCAAATCTGCATATGATCAACTGCTAGATGAATCTGGTTGTGTTCCGCTCGGTAATTGTGGCAAGGGGTTCTGCCTTCACCCATTTAGTGAAGTAATCAATGGCAACAATGGCGAATTTGGTTTGGCCTCGGCTAGTTGGCAATGGGCCAACTAGGTCGATCCCCTATTTGGCAAACAGGTAAGGGCTGCAAATTGTGATCAACTCTGTAGGAGGGGCATGAGGGATGTTAGCGAAGCATTGGCACTTGTCACATTTAAGCACAAATTAAACAATATCTTAGTTGAGAGTAGGCCAGAAGTAACCGGTGCGGAGTATTTTGTGGGCTAGTGACCTGCCACCCGAATGATTGCCATATACACCCTCATGGGCTTCTCTCATCACGTAGGTCGCTTGATCAGGATTGAGGCATCTCAGGTATGGGCGTGAAAAACCTCGTTTGTACAAGAGGCCACTGATAAGGATATAGTTGGACAATCGGGCTCTGACCTTGGCAGCTTGCTGTTTGTCGTCTGGCAGTTCCCCTGTTGTTAGAAATAGAAAGATGTTGGCCGCCCAGGGAATAGGTTCATTTTGGAGGAAGTAGACTTGCTGCTGAGTTGGGGAAATGGCAGGGTGGGCCAGGTATTCGAGGCGGACACCGTGGCTGAGGTCTGACTGGTCTGCCGAAGCTAACTAAGCCATTTCATCCACTTTGGAGTTTTCCGTCCGAGGGATGTGCTTGATGTGGAAATTATTGAAGAGGCGAGCGAGAGGGAGTGCAATATCCCTATAAGCCCGCATTGTGTCATCCTTGGCATCGAATTCCCCCGTGATTTGTCCGACAATGAGCTGGGAATCGCTGAACACTTGGATGTGGCTGACACCAATGTCTCTGGCGAGGCGAAGGCCTACGATTAATGCTTCGTATTCAGCCTCATTATTGCTTGCGTTGAATAAGAAGCGGAGAGCATATTTGAAATAATCACCCTCAGGGGCGGTAAGGATGAGACCAGCCCCACTGCCTTCTTTACGAGATGATCCGTTGACGTTGAGGGTCCAAGAGTGAGGGTCTTCTGGCTCGGTAGGGCGTAGCGGGGGTGGAAGAACTGTGGTTTGAGTGGGATTAGTGAATTTCAAGATGAAATCGGCAATAGCCTGCCCTTTAATCGGTGTTCGAGGCCGGTAGGAGATGTCAAATTAGCTGAGCTCGATCGACCATTGCATAAGCCAGCCGGACAATTATGGTTGTTGCATGATTTTCTTCAACGGTTAGTCGGTGAGGACGATAATGGAGTGGCCCTGGAAGTAAGGCCGGAGTCGTCTTGAGGCTATGACCAAGGTTAAGGCCAATTTTTCAAGCAATGGATAGTTATGTTCTGCTCCCCTGAGAGCCCAACTGATGTAGTAGACCGGTCGTTGGATAGAGCTGTCTTCCTTGATGAGTGCTGCACTAACTGCAGTATTTGACACGGCCAAATAGAGAAAGAGGTGTTCGCCCGTGATTGCCTGAGAAAGTAAGGGGGGGTTGGCCATGCACTGTTTCAACTGCTGAAAGGCCTCTTCGGATTTTGCCATCCACTCAAAAGTTTGTCGAAGAACTTTGAAGAAGGGAGGCACTTGTCCGTTGCACGAGAAATGAAGGCGTTGAGGACGACAACTCGGCCGGTAAGCCGCTGAACCTCCTTAACCGTTCTGGGTGACTGCATTTCAATTAAGGCCTTGATCTTTTCGGGGTTAGCTTCGATGCCCCGCTGACTGACCATGAAACCCAAGAACTTCCCAGATTCTACACCGAAGGCGCATTTCTCTGGATTGAGCTTCATTTGGTACTTTCGCAGGGTACCGAAGGTCTCTCGCAGGTCAGCCAGATGATCAGTGGAGAGCTTGCTCTTGACTAGCATGTCGTCAACATATACCTCCATGTTCCGGCCTATCTGATGATGGAAGAAGGCATTGACCAACCGTTAGTAAGTGGCTTTGGCATTTTTCAACCCAAATGGCATCACACGGTAATGGTAGGTGCCTCGGTCGGTGATGAAGGAGGTGTGTTCCTGGTCAGACGAGTGTATCAGAATTTGGTTATACCCAATGAAGGCATCCATGAAGCTGAGCATTTGATGGCCAGTCGTGGCGTCAACCAGCAAATCTATGCGAGGAAGAGGGTAGCTGTCTTTGTGGCAAGCTCTGTTGAGGTCTGAGTAGTCGACACAAAGTTGCCATTTACCATTATTTTTACAAACCAGAACCACATTCGACAGCCACCTGGGGTAGTCCACATTTGTGATAAACAGTGCTTCAAAGGAGCTTATCTACTTCAGAAGCAATAAGGTTATTACGCTCCGGGTGGAAGATGCGCTGTTTCTGGCGAATGGGTCAGAAATGGGGCTCAATTCTGAGACGGTGGGTGATGAAGGAGGGGTCAATACCTGGCATGTCGAAGTGGGTCCAGGCAAATACGTCGTTGTGCTCAATTAGGAGGGCGGTGAGGTCGACCTTGGCCTGGGAGGATAGTTGGCTGCCGATCTTGACAGTTTTTGTCAGGTTGGTGGGATCGATGAGGACCTCGATGAGCTCTTCCACTGGTTCCCCTCTGACCAGCTCATCCTCGTCTCTGACGTCGAGTCCTTCAATGATCATAGCCTCCTTAAGCTTGACTTCTTTAAGTGAGGCAACATAACATTCCCTGGCCACAGTCTGCTCTCCCCTGACCATGCCGACCCCAAGATCAGTGGGGAACTTGACGGCAAGATGGAAAGTGGATGTGATAGCTTGTAAGGCGTTTAAGGCGCTGCAGCCGAGGATGATGTTGTAGGCGGAGGGACAGTCGACGACCAGGAAGGTAAGCAACTTGGTGGTCTGCCGTGGGTAATCTCCGATGGTGATGGGAAGGTCGATGGAGCCGATGAAGGTCACCCGATCTTCGATGAAACCGACTAATGGGGTTTGGAGAGGGGAGAAACTTTCTTTCCCGATCTTGAGCTGGCAAAAGCAATTCAGAAAGATGATGTCTAAAGAACTGCCGTCATCGACGAGAACCAGTCTGACCTTGTAGTTGGAGAAGACGGCCGAAATGACGAGAGGGTCATCATGGGGGTAACGGATGCCTGTGTAGTTGGCTTCTGTAAAGGTGACGGGCTTCATCCACTACTTGGGTTGTTTGGGAGGGCGGTTTAATGTGGAAACTTCTTTGTCTGAGCCCTGTCTTATTTTTCTGAGTTCTGCTCGCTCAGCCGAGCGGAATGGACCTTCACAAGCAAGCCTGCCTGTTATGACTCTGATTTCTCCAACAAGGGAGGCGGAGTTACCTTGTGCTCGGGGTTGTTGCAGAGGCCGATCATGGTCGGGGTTAGGTTGTGCTGGTTGCCGAAGAGGAGTGCGCCGGTGGTTGTTTCTGATGGGTTCGGTCATTTGCCTTTGCTGAGGGCGAGTTTCTGTGAACCGACTGAGACGTCCCTGACGTATCAAGCCCTCGACCTGATCTTTGAGGTTAACACACTCCTCGGTATTATGACCGTGGTCCTGGTGAAAACGGCAATATGTAGACTGGTCTCGCCGATTTGAAGGAGACCGTGATGGTGGGGGCCATTTAAGGGGATAATCTCCCTGAATCTGGTTCAAGACTTGTTCCATGGGGAAGTTGAGGGGTGTGTATCTTTCGAATCGGCCGGGTGGTCGGGCTAGTGCCGACCGGTCGGTTCGGGGGGGTCGGTCGGCATATTGAGGTGTTTGGTTATTGTACTGGGTGTGTCTGGTTTCCGAATCCTTTCTCTTCTCTCTGGGAGTCGGGTTTTTGGCTATAGGGTCTTGGCGAGCGGCTAGGGAATCTTCTGCGTTCATGTATTTTTGGGCTTTGAAAAGAAGGGTTGCCATGGAGGTCAGGGGATTTTTTGAGAGGGAGAAAAGGAAATCAGATGACAGTAGACCGGCCATGAATGCCATGAGGATGACCTTGTCATCGTTTTCAGCCACCTGCAGGGCTTCGGTGTTGAAATGGGTGACAAAGATGCACAGCGACTTCCTCTCAGTCTGACGGATGTTGAGGAGCTGGGTTGCCGGACGCCGCTGGCATTGGGCTCCAATGAAATGGCTGAGAAAGGAATCACTAAGGTGCTGGAAGGTGGAGACAGAGTCTGCTGGTAATTGACTAAACCAGAGTCGAGCCGACCCCTTGAGTGTCACGGGGAAAGCCCGACACATGATTTCATCAGGGAAATACATGGAGGATCATGAGGGTTTTGTAGGTCTCCAAGTGATCGACTGGGTCCGTTGTGCCGTCAAAAGAGTCGATCATGGGCATTTTGAACTTAAGAGGTAGAGGTTTGTCCCTGATGGAGGCAACAAATGGGGAGTTGACTGTGGTAGATGGTTTATGCTGTATGTTCTGCATGACCCGTTGGAGCTAGAGCTTCATGGCTCGGAGTTCTGTGTCCCAGAGAGGAATGTTGTCACCATTGGAAGGCAGTGGGGGCTGGATGCTGCTGGCCTCCTCTTCAGGGATGAGTGCCGAGATCGGTGGATGTGGGCCCCGGGGTGGCAAGTTTATATCTAGGAGAAGGGGTTGTAAGCCTTCCAAGTTGGGTGGATAGTATGGCTCGGGGCTCGTTCTTGGTTGGGTGGGATATCTGGAGGTGGTGGAGGAGGCATATGAAGGTTTCTTTGAAGTAGAGTATTAATCAGGCTTGGTTTTGCTCGACCAGGCAGTTAATGCTATTGGTGAGCTCGGTGAAATACTGTGGTGGGTTATTTGGGTTGGGAGGGTCGGCTTGATGATCGACGACATTGGGGTGAGAAGCTTTGGATCTAGTTGTGACCATCTACCTTCACAGGTGGTAGGAGGGGGTGATGGGGAGAGGGTCTCCAGCGACAATGAGCACAACTAGTGCGCGGAACAAAAACCATTCTCACAGATGGCGCCAAATGATGATACAATTTGTTCCAGGTGGAACGGGTAGGACTGATCCACGCTTCTCAATCTATGTCCGGGTGGCGAAGCTCACTAGAAGACCTGCACAAGAGTTCAACGGGGAATGGGGAGTCCCCCAGCGAATCCTCCGACGAGCAAGTTAGAGAGAGAAATATAATGCAGAGATGAATTAGAGATAGAAAAACTTAACCTTCTTCTTGTCTTCGACGTCTGCTTATATCCTCCAGTAATCATTTCGTTGTCCCTTCCAACTTGTTACCTTGGCCGAAAGTCTATGCTCTAGCTTACCTTGTTCATAGTGAAGACGTTCTATCTCAACGGAGAGAGGTTATCACAATAAATGCTGTAAGGGGCTTCATTAATGGCGTTTTGCAGTGGTAATAACTTTGCAGATCTTTGTCTGCTTATGTGGCTTGCCCTTCTCTTGTCATGTGTCTTGCTATCATTGGTTCTTATTGCTACGTGGGGCTTCAGCAATGTTGGGCTTTAGTATTTAAGTTATGTATTGGGCCCTAAATGGTGTTCTATAATCTTTATGGGCATACTCATGTCAATTTGTAAATTTTTTTTTGTAATTGAATAGATAATTGTAAGAGAAAAAATGATTGATTGATATGTAAAATGTGATATTTTATTTAATTGACTATTTTAATCTGTTTTGTCTTTATTGACTATCTTAATTCCAAAATTTGTTCCCAAAGAGGGACTAAGAGTGCAATTCTTGAAATTTCGCTCACTGTCTGATGGTACAAATTGTGAAATTTTACTTCCTCCAAAAAGTTGTTAAAAAATCATGGCGGTGAGTTATCCAGAAAAAAAAGGAAAAAAAAAAAAGAAAAATTATTTATAAATTCTATTAGGGAGACTTATGCTACATATGGTCCTACTAAAAAATTTATGTTCACATAAGTTCTGTGGGAAGTTTGTAGACATATTTACCCTCAATATTAATTGTTAATATTATAAATAATAGTAAAATCATATATAGGAAATTGAATGTTACCATAGATCATATCTATATAAACGTAATGTAACGTGGCACCTACATAAATGTAATGTGACACCTATACGTAACGTGACACCTACATAAACGTAACGTGACACCTATGATCTATGATAACATGCAATTGCATGTTACCATAGATCATATCTACATAAACGCAACGTAACGTAACACCTACATAAACGTTACCATAGATCATATCTACATAAACGTAATGTAACGTGATACCTACATAAATGTAACGTGACACCTATGATCTATGGCAACATTCAATTTCCCATAGATCATATTTATATAAAACGTAACATGACACTAACATAAACCAGCAACATTTTCACATTCAATTTAAAGAAATAAAAACTCATTAAGTTTGCGAAACGTAACATGACACGTTACGTTACATTTATGTAAGTGTCACATTACGTTTATGTAGGTGTCACGTTACGTTATGTTTATGTAAGTGTCATGTCACGTTACGTTTATGTAGGATCTTGTAGAATACATTCCTATCTAAATAGGACTTGGACTTTTATAAGAAATTACACAAGACTTAACCTACCATAAGTATCTGAAAAATGACTTATAAATAAATCTTCCAAAAAAAAAAAGACATTCATAAAAATTTGTACAGATTGTGAAATTTTTTCTAAAAATTTATACGATGCAAACAACATCAACCAAAATAGAAATATACCCAAATAATAAAATAAAATAAAATAAAATAAAATAAAAAATTGATAAAAGTAGAATTGAAGTCATTGTCATTATTTGCTGGGACAAGTTGATTTGGGCATCTTTACAATGAGAACAGGGCACTTTGCCTTCTGGGCACAATGATTGCTCACGCTTCCTACAAAAGCCCTGCCATTTAAATTAAACACCAAAAAAAGTTAAGTCAATTATTTTTCTAAAATAGTGATGATCTAGCTTTCAGATTAGGAGAATTTTATAAAATAATTGCATGTATTTAGTTTATTTTGTAAGCTCATATGTGTAAATCAATTAATAAAACAAAAAAAAATTAAGGTGATGTTTGACAAGTGATTTTGGGGCTAAAATAATCACAAAAAATAAAATAAACTATTTTAACCATAACAAACAGAACATCACATCCAATCCATAATCATTATACTCTTCTCTCACAAAAAAGTCAAAAAAGTCGAAAAGTCAAAAAGTTCTTTCCAAACCAAGCTTTTTAATCCAGGCTAAAATAACCAAAAAAATTAAAAAGCTAAAAAGTCAACCCACTTCCCAAATGGAGGCTAAATAAATTATAAATACATGTTTTAAAATTTGTTTAAAATACAAATGACTCTTTGTTAAGGAATTTTATTTTATTTTCTTTTAACTCTGTTAAATTATAAACTTTCGTAAGAGGGTTTTTACCATTTCTAGAACTAATGAGACAATTACTTTGCTAATTATAATAACACAATTCTATCAATAAATAATTTAAAATTGGCACAAAAATCTTAATCTTTTTACTGAATAAAAAACAAAAAAGAAAAGGAAAAATATGCTACTTTTTGTCTAGTGTTCCTTTCCACAAATATGTTAGTACATTTAGATTTGGTAATCTAAAAAATTGAAAAATAATAATTAAAATATTAAAAAGTTACTAAAAATAAATAATAATAAAATATAAAATTCATAAAAAAAAATTTAAATGCCAAAATGAAATAGAATGAACATTATTTAGGACTGAAAATAATCCAATTTCGTGAAATGTGATTGGATAAGATAAAAAAAAGATAAATTACAAAACACATTTTGAAATTTGATTAAAATACGAATTGTTTCTTATAATTTGAAAAATTATAAATATCCCCTTATTAGAATTTTTTATTTAACAGAATTAATTGAAAAAAATAAAATTTTAAATTAATGACTTTCCTATACAATGATAAAATTATCTGAATTATTAATTGAAATAGATTTTTACATTATTAAAAATTATTAATTGACTTAATAATTTATTCATAAAATATTTTTTTTCATGAAATTAGTATTTCACGAGACAAAATGTAATTTTTAAAATCACATAAACAAATCATATTTTAAATAAATCTTAAAAAATATATTTATAATTCACCTTAAAAGAAATGAAGGTTGAAAAATGATGATGGACCTACCTCTTCATGAGACCATAGCCGTGGCTTCCCAACACAACCATGTCGACATCTAATTTCTCCGCTGCGTGACAAATTACGTCCTTTGGATCTCCACTCTCCACTATCTTTTCCACTCTAACCTACAATGCAAGTGTACACACAATTCGCAAAATCACTTATTTAAATAGTTATTTTACCCTTGCCAACACACGAAAAATACAAAAACAAACAAAAAAAAAAAAAGAGTATGATACACACATCAAGATTATGAAACTCCTTCAAAAGCCTCTTTGCTTTTTCCATCACAAACTCAACCAGCTCGTTGGCATACTTGTCCATGGTTGCTATTATATTAGGTGAGCACATGTACCCTGAAAATAATCACAATTTACCAAAATACCACTAAAATAGTTTCCTCTCAAGGAGAGAAAGATTAATAAAGTAAATTATAAATATATCTTTTGAGATTTACTTAAAATACAAATTTATCTTATGTGATTCTGAAAATTATATCTCACCCTTCAAATTTCTAGTTGCATAATTCAATAAACAGTTTAGTTAATTTTGTTATTGTATAAAAGAGTAGTTAAGAATTTCATTTTTTTGTGTTAATTTTGTTAAATAAAAAAAAATTTGACAAGTATTAGTAATTTTTAAAATGATAGGGATTAATCTGTATTTTAAACAAATCTTAAGAACTGTATTTATAATTTGACTGTTATATTAATTCAGAATGAGTTTGGGATCCCATTATATTTTATTCTAAAGTTTTTGTTTATAGTATTTCTTTTATAAATTTGTGTCAATTTTTTACTTTTTAAAATCCATCTAACATACAAGGATCTATATAAAGAAAAAGTTTTTTTAATACAAATTAAAAAATATATATATATTCACTAAAAAACTAGTGATTTGTTTTCCAATTATTTTTAATTTTAAAAAAAATCACTTTGGTTCGTTTAACAGTAACTTCACACTTATGCCATGTTTGTTTAGACTGATTAGGCCTCCGTTTAGGAAGTGGGTTAGTTTTTTGGCTTTTTAGCTTTTGGACTATTTTAGTCTGGGCTAAAAAGTTTGGTTTGAGAAGGACTTTTTGACTTTTTGATTTTTTTGACTTTTTTTGTGATATTTTGACTTTTTGATTTTTTTGACTTTTAGATGTGATATTTTGCTTTTTGTGGCTAAAATAGTCTATTTTGTCTTTTATGGCTAAAATAGCCAAAAAAGCCCCGTTTAACTCTTGCCAAACGAAGCCAAGATTAGATTGGATTAGTATTCCCATGACTAATAGTCTTAGAATTACAAATTTTTTGGATTGTGTATTATATCTTATGTTTGGATTGAATTAAGATTACAATAAGGAACTAATAATCTAAACTTTGACTTAATCCTTCAATTTATATCTCATCCCCCTTTGTGAGATTAAATAGTCTATCATATGACATATCCGTATAAATTGTTAATTTGTACTTTAATTATTTAATCAGATATCGAATTAATAATTTTATTAAAATATTAATTCAATCTCAAATTCATATCCATCCAAATAAACTTGACCTTTAAATTTTTAGAGTTACACAACTTATTTCCCCACTATATTAATTGTTATTATATGTTTGGTAATGACCTTACAACTTAAACAAATCTATTTTACAACTTCTCTACTACTATTTACAATGGTCATCCTGAGGTCTATAACATGAATACTTCAGATTATAAAAATGAGTTGCGCTCGATTCCACCAAAAGGCATATATATAAGGAATCCCTAATTTAGGAGAGGGGAAAAGGGGAAGGGGATCCCCAAATAATACCCTGTTCAAAAATTAGTTTAAAATGGTCTATACAATTTCAAATAAACCATTATACCTACGGTATCAATTGAACTAAGTTTGACACCAACAAAATTATAAAAATTAAATTGACATAAAAGTTAAATTATGCGATTTAAAAGTATAATTTGTCTAAAATAAGAGATTATTTGATATTATATTTTTTATTTTATTTTAAAAAAATGCACAAATTTGTAAGTGTCCTTATGTTCACCATGGAAGCTAGGAAAAAAAACTAGCTTTAAGCTTTTTTAAGAAAAAAAAAAAAAAACACTTTTTTACTCAAGTCACTATCAAAAAAAAAAAAAACTAATTTTTTTGATTAAAAAAAATTAAAAAATATTTTTTTATCAACTTCTCAAAATACCACAAATTTCTAAGATTACCTCGGAGTTCTCGCCTACCTGCTCCATCGATGGCAGTGGAAACTGGCCGAGGTGGTTTGGCATAGCAGAGGACGAGGGTATCTTTGGAATTTTGAGAGACGAGGATGTTGTTGAGGCACCATGAGAGAGCATACATGCTCGCTTCTCCTTCATCTACGCCCACCAATATCTTCCTCTCCTTTGCTTCACACTCAGCCATTTTTGTGAGATCGATCGGACGGTTGGAAATGCTTACTTACATACTTCTGCTATTGTGTTTTTGTGTTTTGAGAGCACTGTGTTCGGTGTGATTGAAGAAGGTGGGTTTTATATACTATAGTAATAGAATAGTGGAACACTTACATTTATCATGATGGTGTGCTTCAAGTTAGAAAATTAAAATCTATCGGCGGTTTCTGGCTTCATCTTCGTTGGTCTAGTTGGGGTTCCTGGAGATGTGTTTGGTGGTTTTGAAAACTATGTGCCATTTTAAATACATAATAGTTAGAGTTATGCTTTTGTTGCTTTATTTTTATTACGAAAGAAAATATTATAAATGTGAGTATGTCAGTAAGGATTGAAAATCTTTACAGATTAAATTCAAGTTAATTATCAAGTGATTGTGTTGATGGTTCTTTTACCTCAACGAAGAGGACTTCAAAATTGTCAAGTGTAGAGAAAAAAAAAAAGTAAAAGAAGAAAAAATACTCCTAATATAAAGAAAATGACAATAAATATTGAAATCAGTTGTCTTTGATTATGAATTCTGGATCCCTTTACAATGTAGCCATTAATAGCTATTTATAGAAGAAAAAATACAGCAATAACTACTTAGTAACTATCAATTTCTTCAATCTCCATTCTTGTCTTACCATGTGTTCTTCTACTCATCCACTTTATCCTTCATATTCTTCATCATCTCTATAACTTCTTTTAACTTCCAAATGAATAAGAGGATGCCACGTGTCTTGAAAATAATAATAATAATAATTGCAGATTTATTGTGCCAACATTACCCCCTGCAACCCTTAAAAATAATGTTTGCTTGAATTTTTAAAGGGCCGAACCAAACACATGATTAATCTAAGCAATAAAATGCTTCGAATGATATTAACAAAGTGCTTCGAATGATATAATAGCACCAATAAAGTGCTTCAAATGATGTAATAGCACCAATAAAGCACTTTGAATGATATAATAGCACTAATAAAGTGTTTCGAATAAGTATGAAATTATGATTAGATGATCAATAACAAGCTTCGAAGGTGGTATAAAAGACCAAATTCATCGTTCGAAGGTCTTGCGGCATAGTTTTGAAGGAACAACATCACCCCTTGAAGGTTGGAAGCATTGATATAGGATGATGATACTTACAATGAAGTTTCAAGGTTAGGCTTGACACTTCAAATGTATTTTCGAAGCTTTATACAGTTTCGAAGGTGAAGTAATCAGCCTTCGAAACAACTCTTGATGCTTCGAATGTATCTTCAAAGCTTTATACAGCTTCGAAGGTGAAATAATCAACCTTCGAAACAACTCTTGATTCTTCGAATGTATCTTCAATGCTTTGATTGTGTACATACAAATAACTGGCCATCAATTTGAAAAGATAAGCTATGCTCAACCACTTATTTAAATGCATAGGTTTTTCCTAGCCAAGTTCATGCATTTTAAATGATCATCCCTTGTTCTTAGTGCTTCGAACTCACAGCTTCGAAGGTGAAGTAATTAACCTTCGAAACAATTCTTGATGCTTCGAATGTATCTCCGATGCTTTGATTGTGTACATACAAATAACTGGCCATCAATTTGAAAAGATAAGCCATTCTCAACCACTTATTTAAATGCATAGATTTTTCCTAGCCAAGTTCATGCATTTTAAATGGTCATCCCTTGTTCTTAGTGCTTCGAACTCATAGCTTCGAAGGTGAAGTAATCAACCTTCGAAACAACTTTTGATGCTTCAAATATATCTTCGATGCTTTGATTGTCTACATACAAATAACTGGCCATCAATTTGAAAAGATAAGCCATTCTCAACCACTTATTTAAATGCATAGGCTTTTCCTAGCTAAGTTCATGCATTTTAAATAGTCATCCCTTGTTCTTAGTGCTTCGAACTTATAAGAACAATTTGTTAATTTTATTAGCCACATCATCAGAATTATATTTTGGTGTGATCCACAAATCCAAAGTAGGTTTTGAACAACAAAAGTCATGGTATAGTGTGACCATGAAAATTCATACTTTTTGACATTTTGAAAAATATCAAAAAATTTGAATTCATGAACAGTGGCTTGTTCATTATTTTTGACCATGTTTGTTTTAAAAACATGGCTTTTGCCAAATAGATTTTCATAATTATTTGGCAAAGTGGGTTGTTTTTCCATGTTAGCCATTAATGGCTTATGAAAATCACCCATAGATATGTTATTTTCATAACTTGACTCTCTAAAAATTGGTTTTGAGACCCCCTCAGCCATGCATGGAACATCATTCTTAGCCAAATTTGGCTCAAGAACATGTTCTTTCGTTATGTTAATTTCATAATTTGGCTCTTTAAAAACGGATTCTTGAACCCCCCGAGCCATTGATGAAATCAACTCTTTGCTTTTGCTATTTTTAACCATGGAAAAATTCTGAAAAAAATCACCAATTCCAGCCATTAAGGCCTCAATTAAAGACTTGGTAATGAGAGTTGATAACTCATCATTCCATTGGCGAATTTTCATATCAAGTTGATGAATTTCTCTAATTAAATGATGTCTTTTTTCTTCCACCAAATAATATTGTAAGTGATGAAAGTTTATTTCATCAAGAAAATAGATCTCTTCTTGAAAATCCAAAATTTCTTGTTTATGCTAATAGATTTTATCTAGGCTATTTGAAATGGACAAATCCAATTTATTTTTCATTTTTTACACTTGACGTCCCACTGGATGTACCAAAAATTGTTGGCTTATTTTTCCTACAAAGGAAAATATCATAAATGTGAGCATGCTAGTAAGAATTGAAAAATCCTTACAGATTAAATTCAAGCCAATTATCAAGCGATTGTGTTGACGGTTTTTTTGCCTCAACGAAAAGGGCTTCAAAATTGTCAAGTGTAGAGAAAAGAAAAGTAAAAGAAGAAAGAGGGACGGAGAAAAACGATTAAGTGAACAATCAAAGTAACAATTACTTACCTCTACTCCTGTGCTTCGAAAAGGAAATGCATAAAATGCTTCGAAATGGAAATGCTGAAAATAAATGCTTTAAAATATAAATCTATGTTAAACTACTCCTAAGATAAGGAAAATGACAAGAAATATTGAAATCAATTGTCTTTGATTATGAATTTTGGATCCCTCTACAATGTAGTCATTAATGACTATTTATAGAGGAAAAAATACAGCAATAACTACTTAGTAACTATCAATTTCTTCCATCTCCATTCTTGTCTTGCCATGTGTCCTTCCACTCATCCACTTTATCCTTCATATTCTCCATCATCTCTATAACTTCTTTTAACTTCCAAATGAATAAGAGGACGCCACGTGTCTTGAAAATAATAATAATAATAATAATTACAGATTTATGGTGCCAACAGCTTTCCACTCTAAACAATTTATTAAAATTTTTGTCAAACTTTTTATCTGGGTATAAGATTCATACATATGTATGTTTGTGTAAGATCTATACACATATGTGAGAGATTTAATAAAAAATTTAATAAATTATTTGAAATTCATAATATTTTTTTAATAGTTATCTGGATTAAAATTTTGTTATATGTTATCCCTAGTTCTACCATGAAAGAAAATTTAAACATACATAAATTATAATAAGATAAATTACATTGACACCCCCTGAGATTTATATTTATTACAGTTCTTCCTTCATTTTTTAGAAATTACATTCCCTCCTTGAGGTTTAAAGTTTCATTACAAATTGCTCTCTCAGTTAGTTGACTGTTAAGTCAACTAATAGATTTTGCTGATGTCAGCAATTTAATTTTTTTAAATACTAATTTTGCCCTCACTGGATAAATTATATTGACATCTCTCACATTTTAGAAATTACAATCTCCGCCCCAAGGATCAAAGTAACATTACTAATTACCCCCTCGGTTAGTATTAGTTGAAAAAAAAATTCTTTAAAAAAAATTAATTGGGAAAAAAATTAATGAATTGAAAAAAAATTAATGGAAACAAAATTTGTTAGTCAAAATTTTAAATTTCTATTTAAAAACCAACGTAAACTCATTTTTTGAATTTACATTTTTTTCTCAAATTTATAAACTGAGACAACCATTTATAAACTAAAAAAAATTATCAAACAAGTTTTATGATAGTTTTTAAAATTTTTGTAAATATAAATTGAAATCTGAAAATAAAATGGTTACCAAATAGGCCTCAGATGGTAAAAATGTCGTAAAATTAATAAATAATTAAATAAGTTACTAACGTAAGAAATCACTTATCAAAAGATTCTTAGGTTATGTATGGTTTGATTTTTAGAATTTTTTTTTAAAAAAATTAAAAATTAATTTGGTTAAGAAATAAAAATAAAAAATAAAAAATAATTATCATTTTTATATAATTTTTATCTTTAGAGTGTTTAGAAATAATTTTTTATAAATTAAATATATTTCTTCATATTTATTTTTATTAAATTAGTTTTTTTTTAAAAAAATGTCAGGGTGATTTGTATTAAATTGAAACCTTAGGGGGTGCCAATGTAATTTACCTTTTAAAGTATATGTAAATGTTAAGGGTAAATATGTCATTTTAACTTAAAAGTTAACACGGTCAAATAATTACACTACAAGGGGGTCAATGTAATTTTCCAAATGTGAGGAAAAAACTGTAATAAATATAAACTTCAAAGGATGTCAGTGTAATTTACCCATTATAATAAATCTTTTAAATTATGATTTGTATACTCTGTGAAATTTAAAATAAAACATATATCATTTTACCTTCAAAATATCATTAAAAAATCAATTTAACTCTTGTTTTTTTAATAATTTCAATTTAATACTTAAACTATTTGATTTTGAGTCAATGGTCATCTATAATCAAATAGAAGTTGCTGGTGTGACATCCAAACTTCATTTGAAATTTTATTTTACCCCTGAAATTATTTCCAAATATCAATTAGACTCCTGAATAAAATGAAATTTGAGAGTCTAATTAATATTTTAGAGATAGTTTGGAGGGTAGAATAAAATTTTAAATAAAATTTCAGTGCCATTTAGTAATTTTCGTTTGATTATAAATGGCAGATAACGACAAAGGTAAAATTGATCTAAAATCAAATAGTGTAGGGATAAAATTGACATTATGAAAAGAACTGAGGTTGAATTGATTTTCCAGTGATAATTTAGAGGATAATTTTGGAAAGATAGTTAAAAGTTATCTTCCAGCTTTTAACCAATTTTGGATCACATCATCTCTCACATTTTTTTATATATTTTTTCAAAAAAAGTTAAAAAAACACCTAAAAAATCAGCTTTTAACCATCTTTCCAAAACAACCAAAAATAATATTTTCTCATTTTAAAACCCAATAGTTAAGTATTTCAAAGTATTTTGATATTTTTTTAAAAAGTCATTTATTCTGTTAGGATTTTGTTATGGATTTATACAAAATTAGACCATATGTAAAATGCATGACATATTTATTAAATTTTTAAGAAAATAATTTCATTGTTTGGTAATCTTATTTGTATTTTGTCACTAAAATAAGAGGAAAAAATGGGAAATATAATCATTAGATAAAGGGAATTATTGTCTTCAAAAATCAATAACGAGTATTTTTATTCTAAAAAATCAATAAGTATGTCATGTACTTTATAAACGATTAGATTTCGTTTAAATCTTGAGACAGAATTCTAGCGAATATTGTTGAATGTAATAAGATAATAGTTCGAAGTGATTAATTGTTATATTTTAAAGTTTAAGGAGGTAAAGTGCAAATGAATCATAGTTTAAGCAAATTTACTGTAATTTACATTTAAACTTTTTATTTTTCATAATGTTATTTAAATAGATTATTTATGTAAAAAATTATGCGTCACTTATGGACCAGTTCTATTAACTAGAGTTATTTACTTATCAGGTCTCGTTTGGGAATAGACTATTTTAGTAAATTTTTGACTTTTTAGTTAAAATATGAGGTGAAAAAACTAGTATGTTTGGAATAACTTTTTAATTTTTTACGAGAAGATGTGCAAAAAGTAGAGAGTAAAATGAATTTTCAACTTTTTGATATAGGTTACAAGTTTTTTGATTTTTTTAATAAGTTTTTGACTTTTAAGTGCCAAATGAGGTCTATGTCTTGACTGATAAATTTATCATTGTAAATTTATTTATAAAAATAAGAAAGACCAATAATTTTATCACTGAATACAAAATCAATAGAACTTAATGGTATTTAAATCTCCTTAATGGGACTAGTTGTAATTACTTCTGAGAGGGTAATTTTTGGTAAAAATTGGGCCGAACTATGAGATGGACTATATGACCCAAAGTATGAAGGACTGGGTAAAAAGGCCGAAAAGTTATTCCGGTCCAAGAGAGATAAAGTTACTTCGGCCCAGAAATTATGTTAAGTTACTTCGGTTTGGACAACTTGGAGTTAGTCCGGTCTCAGAATTAGTCCAGTCATGACGTATTCTGGATAGATTGGTCAGGACCTTGCTACTCGGTAGCTCGGTCCAAACACACCATGGTTCATACAAGTGAGAACCGAGATAAGGTATAACGAGAGAAAGAACCGAACCAATGATAGCACGGCATATTTTGTGGCACGGAATAGCCGTGGGTACTTCGGTCAAATGGTAGTTCGGCCATGGTAAAAACCATCCTACTTGGTTTAAACAGTGGGGGTGTAAAAGGATAAGCATTATCCTTTAGGAGTATGAATCCTAGGAGAACTCTGCATGGAGAAGTAGAGTCTTACTAGGATTGTGCCACTCGAAACCTATAAAAGCTCACAAACATCACCTTGGAGGAGGTAACACAACACACAACTTTGTTTTTTGAATACAGAGCTTTATCTATTTGTCAAGTTTGCTGACTTAGGCATCGGAGGGGTTTCCGGTACACACCCGCCGGCTAGCTCACGTTTGTATTTTCAGGTGACAAAGCGACGTCGTACGGAGGAGCACAGACTTAGTCAACAGGATTATACGAGAAGAATTATTTCTTTCCCGTACAACTTCATAACACGTTTGATTTTAAAACTAAAAATATAAATAAATGACTTATTTTCAAAATTATATTTGTCATGTATATATATATATATTTTTTTAAAAAAAAAAATGTATTCGAATCATGTAATTCGAATTGTCTGATCAATCGAACTTTTGAAATAAATAATATTTCTAAAAATTCCTACAAAAGATTAATTTGGATTATTAAGATGAATCCCATCACAAGTCTAAAAGAGCATAAATTATTCGTCTGATATACCAAGTCATCGTTCTAATGTGATGGGTCAAACTAATAAAATTTTAAATAAAGTGTCAGTTATTTTTTTGAATTAATAATACATTGACAAAGCTCCTAAAATTTCTCCATATATGATATATTGTGTTCCTTTTCCTCAATGTATTGTGTCTTTCGTCCTTTCAATTTCAATCCCGCTACATCAACACAAATACTCGCCCCCGACAAAGCCCAAATGATGTGGTTGGGCTTGGAAAGAACAAAAAGAAAATGATATGAATTTTAAATAATTTATTAAATTTTTTATGAAATCTTTTTTAAGACTCACATGTGCATGAATTTTATACTCACATAAAAAAATTTGATAAAAAATTTAATAGAATATTTAAAATTCTTAACTCAACTCAGAGCAATATTCCAATTGTCTCAAAAGTGCTTTTGTTTCACGTGCCAAAGTCAAAACCCAAATCACAAAACAGACTCTCTCTCAAATAATGGCCTTTAGCAAACTCTCTCTTTCTTGTTGGGTATACTTTTTTTATTAGAGTAATAAAATTCAACACGTGCCAAAGTCAAAACCCAAATCACAAAACAGACTCTCTCTCAAATAATGGCCTTTAGCAAACTCTCTCTTCCTTGTCGGGTATACTTTTTTTATTAGAGTAATGAGATTCAATTAATTTATTAAAAATATTTAATTTAATCGATTGTTAGTTGTTATATATTTTTTAATATATTATATCTATATCTGATTTTTAGAAATTTAACGAGTATTTTAAAATTTGTTTGGTAGTAATCCAAAATAAATAATAATTTATTAGTATTATGTTATTTGAAAAAGGTGTAGCCATTTGCTTGGTGGAGCAACAGCAACTTTTGATCAAATTCGATGTTGTTCATGTGCTGATGAACAAGCAATACTGCTACTTTCGTTTGTCTAGTTCAGCTTTCGATTTTGATTTGGCCGTATCATTTTGGGTTTTCACAACTTTGTTTCAAATATTTTTATTTATTTATTTAGTGAGATCTTTCTTCTTGATTATTTGGAATTCACCTAAGGGTGATTTTGTGAGTGTCATGACCCGGATTCGCTCCTAAAAGTTTGGGTTATAACCGGCCAGTAATCCGTAGATTACCGAAGGCCTCAAATGATCATACAGAATATTTATGTTAATGGGGCCATAAACGGAAGCATATAATAATGAGAAGTCTATTGAGTTGTGCCAATTATAAGCAAAATCATAGAGTTAACCATGTAACATAATAATACATATACATGCCCATAAAAGCTATAAGTGCCACAAGAAATTTACACATATTATTTATAAACCCAAGATCATAATGGCAAAAGTAAAATAAGGTCAAGGTGTAGTGTGAGTCAAAGACAAAACTTCATTTCAGAGGCATGACTTGATTGGGTTACAAAATAGCTCCTGAAGCTGACTCTAGGGGTGTGCTCCATGTTGCTGATCACCGACGTGTGCATACATAACGTTGGGTGAGCGAAACTCAGCGAGTAATAATACCGTAAAGCAATGTAAGTAGATGATCATAAGATTCTCGCAATGTCCATATTCATATATTCAAAATGGCCTTAGGCTCAATCACATAACAAGCGGCCTCGGGCCCAACATATAACAAGTGGCCTCGGGCCCAATCATATAACAAGTGGCCTCGAGTCTAATCATATAACAAGCGGCCTGGGGCCCAACATATAACAAGCAGCCTGGGACCTAATAATATAACAAGCAGTCTCGGGCCCAACATATAACAAGCGGCCTCAGGCCCAACATATAACAAGCAGCCTCGGGTCCAATCATATAGCAAGCGGCCTCGAGCCCAATATATAACAAGCAGCAACGGGCCCAATCATATAATAAGCGGTCTCGGGCCCATATTGCACATATCATATAATATTAATGAAGTTCCTTTATTTTGATCAAATGATACATTTAAATCTGATTCCAAATCAAATTAAAGCTTGCTTCAAATCACATAGTATCAAATATTGTTTACTAAACCTTTTATCAAACCTTTCATAACTCCAACTCGTAGCGGAGCACCTGAAGGCCTTAATTAACTTGCTGAATAACCATACAGGACAATCGTCAAAGGTTGACATCATACAAAACGTTTATCGGGAATCATTAGCTTATGAAAAACATCTAAGACGGATCATTGACAAATAACAATTACTGAGGGTCAAAGTACATTTTCTCAATTTATCATAATCATTGCTCAAAAGGAAACTTATTCATTCTTATCAAAACATTCTTTCAGAAACTTGCCATAGCATAATTGCTCCGAAGATTTCAAGCATATTTTATCATTTCAAAAGCACTCGTCGAGGCACATAATTCATACAAAGCATAAGTTTCACAATTCCAAAGTATTTCATATGAAAGTACTGTTACAAAGAAATTACTCACAATACTTGGTCGGATGATACTCCTTAACGACTCAGCCTGTAGAAACATAACCAAGCATAACATTTCAAAATACATAACCTTCAATTCACTCAATCGATTTATTCATTACATATCCATTCAATCATTCCCCATTCTTTAATCCCTCTCAAGTGTTTAATGCTAAACTTCTCTATATGTGATTTACGTACAAAGCTTGTGTCAAAGATGTACCTTAAATGGCCATAAATGTTCATGACTTAAATTAATGTTTCCTACAATAATCTCATATGTTTTCCATTGAAGACATCATGTTTACATAATTAAGGTCTAAGGAAATAGCAAGAAGCGAAAGGAAACTAAGTTAGGGTAGAAAATGACACAAAACTTTTAAAAGAAAATAAACAGCCTTCACTAATTTCAGCATATCTATTTGTGTATTTAGAATTTGGATGTGAGACTACCACCATTAGAAACTAGACTTCTAGGGCTTGAATTTAGGCTCAAGAATCACTTAAAACAGAGTCCAGATTAAGGAGATATGCCTCTTTAAAATTGGGCTAAAACAGGGGGTTTTGCACGTGCAGAAGTCTTCACCTCTCGTGCGGCCCAAATCCGCTCGAGCGGAAATACCGGCCGCTTGAGCACCGAAGAAGTAGAATGAAAACCTCTTTTTTTCTTCATGTTCTTCTCGTGAGGTGCCCGTGGCCGCTTGTGCGGTCTGGGAAAAATCAGACAGTTCGAAAATGGTTCAAAGTTGCAAACTTCCTAAACTCATTTCCAAGTCCAAATCAAAGCAAAACTCACTCAAAAACATGATATACTAGCATGATTTAGGTATAATTCTACATTACACACATCAATCTGGCCTCACCATTAGATTCATGGTCTCATCTATTTCATATATTCATAATTTACATCTTCACGCTCAAAACATAAATGAACATGGCGAATCTTCCAACAAATCTTAGTTGTATGAACCAACTAGAGTTTATTTCATGGATTAATCATAAGATTGAACTCACATCAAACAAAAATGAAGATATTAAGGTTCTATTTCTTGCATTTAGTTCAACCCATTACATAACCCAAAACCCTAGCTCAAACTTTTCAACTTCTTTTTGATTTTATACCAAAGATGAGTTAAAGACAAAGATTCAAGTAAATTTCCATACCTTAGCTTCAATCTAGGGTTTTCCCCTTGAATCTCCACCAAATCTCTAGCTTCTCCTCTTCTTCTCTTCTAACTCACTCTCTAGCAAAGCTCTCTAAAATGATAAACTCAAGAACTAGAGAGATATATATGATTTGGGCTAATTAAAACATTACGAATCGTAATTTTACAAAATTTCACTGTAAGCTCTAAAAATCATGATGAACACAGATATGAAGTCAGTTTTTATTTATCGAGCCTCTAAGGCTTTCAATTTTTAGTTCAAAGTTCTAATTGCAACAGATTTTCCTACATTCAACAGATATAAATCCAAAATCACATAATTCACATACTTAACTTGTAAATTCATATTAAACACATAAACACATGTATAATTAAGCATAATACAGGTTGGGTTATCACAGTGAGACCATTCATGTCTCGTTTGTAATCATTTGGAAACTTTTTAGTTGATGGTGGAATCAAATTTCGATCCCGTTGACGTACCTCACATTGAGGGAACCACGTAAAAATTCTTGTGTCATCGTTGATTTAATTTTTCCGCATTAGTTTTTATTTCCATTGATTGATTTACTTGTGGGAAATTATTTATTTTCCCTAACAACTAGTAACAAAGCTTACGGTTTATTTGGGTTAATTTATTTGTGTAAATCAATGGAGGAAAATGTGGGTCATCTGTCTAACTTCAATGGAAGCAATTGGGTAACTTGGGAAAAAAAATGGAGGACCTATTATTTTGTAAAGATTTGTATGGATCTATTGAGGGTGATAGTAGCAAACCCGAGGATATGAAAGATGATGAATGGAAAAGAATTAATCGAAAAACCGTTGGTGTTATCCGTCAATGGATTGATGACAACGTGTTTCATCATGTTGTTACTGAAACTTCGGCACACGATTTATGAGAAAAAAGTTAGAAGGTCTTTATGATAGAAAATCAATCACAAATAAAGTTTTTTTCTATTTCGTAAGTTGATTAATTTAAAATATAAAGATGACAACCCCATTCTGGAACATTTGAATGAAATAAAGAGTATTGTTAACCAACTTGCTTCTATGAAAATTATTTTTGATGATGAGTTGTAAGCTTTGATGCTACTTTGTTCTTTGCCCAAAAGTTAGGAGACTTTGGTTGCGACGATTAGTAATTCGGCACTCGATGGAATTGTCACAATGAGCCAAGTCACTTGTAGCTTGTTGAATGAAGAAATTAAAAGAAAATCAGCGGGTTTCACTCACTCAGAGGCATTTGTTATGAGAGGTCGAAACAAAACAAGGGAAATGAGTAAGACTCCTCATGGTCGTGATCAAAGCCATGACCAATCAAGAAATGGTTTTTTTTCAAAGAAAGACATTGAGTGTCATTATTGCCACGAGAAATGGCACATGAAGCGGGAATGCCGAAAGCTCAAGAAAAATGGGAAAATGTGTGACAAAAGTGTGGATAAGAAGCAAGAAGACACAACGGAGATTACTACCGATGGAGATCTCATGGTTGTTTGTAAAGCTGATTGTGTCAATTTTGTGAGCCAAGAGAGCAATTGGGTGATTGATTTTGATGCTTCTTTTTATGTGACTTCTCGAGTTGATTTCTTCACTACCTACACCAAAGGAGATTATGGGTGTGCTCAAATGGGTAATGAAGGTTTGTCCAAGATTGTTGGTATGGGTGATGTTTGCTTGGAAATAAATTTGGGCTGCAAGTTGTTGCTTAAAGATGTAAGGCATGTTCTAAACATTCACTTCAATTTAATCTCTACCGGTAGGCTAGATGATGAAGGCTATAATAACAAATTTGATGATAGAAAATGGAATCTCACAAAGGGTTCTTTGGTGATGGCTAAGTGCAAAAAGACTCATACACTTTATTCAATGCAAGAACAAATTTATAAAGGTGCTTGTAGCTCGACTTTTTTGCGCTCCCTTTCGGAAGTCGAATAACCCCTACAGTATCGGATTCCTATGGTTCTGAATCTGATCTCACAAGTGCAATGTGAAATAGATAATCACCAAAGAGTCCCAATCCGGCAAATCTTTTAGAAAATTGATTTTGAATCAAATTGCCAAAAATGAACTGTTTTGCCAGATACAGAGTCGCCACCTAAATATTTTATTTTTGAAAAATTTAGGAAACCCATGACTCGTGCCAAAGGCCACGTGTCTGTCATCACTAAGATTGTCTCGGCTCGGAAACTTAGGTACGAGAGAGGAAAGTCATGAATTTAGCACCCCCGCTCGCTCGATCAAAGATCGACCTCTACTAATCATGATGTGAATCTTATTTACATTATATGTTGTTGTTCCGATTTATTAGGCTAGCATTACTATGTGATGAGCACACACACGAGTATAGACTAACTTTGCAAGAATTGAAACACTTGATTCATGTTTGTTTTTTTTTTTTTAAATTGTTTCGAATATGTACCACTTGAAAAAGTGATCCCATATAAACATTACTCAAATTATTCCAATTCAATCAATTAGCCTCCATCCACAAGCATTCAAACAGTTTATCAAATAAACATTTAGCCTCATGGAAAGCATGCTAGACATGGCAAAAATCACACTTATGCAATTATGCTAAAGCGATTAAAGGCTCACCTAGTACTCCAAGCCAAAAAGATGATAAAGTTAGAAAGGTGCATGATCCTAACTAGGCAATATGACTAATGTAACACATGCGATATGCAAATACTAGGCTTGGCTACTAATATGACATATGAATCATTTAAATAGCATGCGGTCTAAGCATGTATTCAAAGAAGTATTTAAACTAATAATGCAAGTTAGAATGATGAACCGAGTCTCGGTACATGCGATACAAGTGAATGCAAATCAAGAAATATGCTAAACAAAACACGATGTCCTTAAACTAACCATCATAAGCAGTTAAATAAAAGTGAGAAAGACGTAAGGTTGGAAGACATACACATTATTACAAAATTGCGCTCTCACGAAGGAGAATCCGAATGAACTAACTAACTAACTAACTAATTAAAGCTAAGCTAATTATTACAAAACAAATGAAATTAGCTAAACTACTTAACTAATTATTGCAACAAATTAACTAACTAACTATTCTAGTTAACTAAAATAGTTACACGGCAAAATCGACCAACTATTTAACTAACTAATTAATTACAACACTTTACAAAATTAACTAGCTACAACTAATTAATTACAACAAATATCTACGCTAAATATTTAAACTTAAATGTTAGACTTATTTATTTTGATGATTTATTTAATTATTGTTAGACTTATTTATTTTGATGATTTATTTAATTATGTTTTACTCCTAAATCAAATCACTCCCAAATCAAATTAAAACATCATTGTGTGCCATCATCAAAAAGGGGGAGATTGTTAGACTTATTTATTTTGATGATTTATTTGAAAGAGAAAAATAGAATCAAAATTTATTGTCTCATTATTTTTCACCTAAACCTTTATCCTAAATGTTGTTAGAATATATTTAATGTTTGATTAAATCAGAAGTTCAAACAGCCCAAAATAAAGGTTCAAACAGCCCAACATAGCAGCAGGCCAAAAGGTTCAAAAGGTTAAAGTAGAAGATATTCAAATTAGTAATGATAGAAGTACAACGGCTATAAACGACTATAAAGGTTCAAAAGGTTCAAGTGGAAGATATTCAAATTTGTAGTGATGGAGTGAAAAATATTCAAATTGGTAATGATGGAAGTACAACGGTTATAAACGACTATAAATTCAAATGACTACAACGCTGTAAACGGCTATTATTTACCAAAGCCTCTAATGTAAACAAGTTACAAAAAACTTGAAAATTTTCTTTGATCTATAATCACTCACATCTATTCTCAAAAATTAAACACTGAGCCTTATAGCATTAAGCTCATCTTTCCTGTGTAAGATTTACAGAAAAATCAAAGTTCCATTTTATATATTTATCTTTGAGAGATATTTATTGTAAGCTATCTTTGAAAGTAAAAATACCATTCATCTTGTAAAAGTGTTGCAAACACTGTGTTCTTGAAATCTTGAGAGTGATTGTGAATCACCTAAGACTTACAAGGGTTTGGGCTTGTAAAGCCTATGTAAAATCCGTGAAGGATTGCTCCATTTGTAAAGAGGTTGCTAGCACTCTTGTGAAGCTAGAAGATAGTGAAAAATCTCAAGTGAAGCTTGAGGAGTGGATGTAGGCTTGGTTGAAGCCGAACCACTATAAATCTGTTTGTCTCATCTTCCCTAATCTCTTTACTTTCCTACTACTGCTATAGCTATCTAATATTCATGTATTAATCATTTGATTTACCCTGTATGTTAGTTATACTTCATTGTTATTTTGCTTGATCATTTACTGCTAAGTTCATCATTGTGCTTATTATTAATTTGTTGTACTGGTAGTTAATTTTATTGGGGTATTATTAATTTTAATTTGTAGAAACCTAATTCACCCCCCTCTCTTAGGTTGCTTTTTGGGTAACATTAAACATGCTCAATACACAAGGAATGATCATGCACGTGCTTGGTTTCCACCCGAAAAGCGATTATTTTGCTTCTAGAAGGTCTCTATTGAACAGTAGAATACTAACACCTTTGACCACTTCCAAAATAACTTTACTCTGCTCAAAAAACACACTGCTGATTTTGCATTAGTGGCCGGCCGGCCAGGAGTGAGGGCCTACCGGCCACCAGTGATAGCCGGCTGGCCATAGAAAATAGCCTGTCGGCCATTGCTGCAGGGTTCATCTTGCTGCAACAGAGAACAAATAGAGCATGTTCAGGGTATTCTCAAGGGTTGTCTACACAACTCACCCCTCCTTATCATGAATAAATCAAAGGAGAGATAAAACTTGGTCCACAAACCATCAACTCAAGCAATTTCATTGCATGATGGCTCATAAACCAAAATGTGCAAGTTCAATAAATGCAACAAAATAAGACTCAAACCTCCTCCCTTTCATGAATTGATCAAGGGAAGTGATGACCTTAGAAACTTGAATCATTTAATCATTTAATGAGTATGAAATGCCTTAAACTTCCATGTGTTCATTAACGTCCAATTGAACACAAAACCAGTTATTATCTTGCACCATTTTAGTCCCATTTAAATTACTTCATTTTAATTACCAACCATCCTTTAATTCATTGAGTTCAAAGGTGAGTTTGAGTACTCTAATGGAAAGAGGGCTCAAACTAAGTATTGTCTTGGGCATGAAAGAGACATCATACCATTGATAATGAACTCCCAAAGGGATTAAACCATTAAGCATGACATCTCAATCTCATGTTTAAACAAAAAAGTAGTTTAAACCACTTTCAAAGAAAAACAAAAGCCAAGAAAGGAGGGAGGTTGCAGAGGTGATTAAGTGTGATCACAAGTATGGAAAACAATAAATAAATGCAATCAACTCAAATAAGATGGTGTCTAAGGCCTAGAACACCAAACTCATGAGGACAATTACACTACAAGCATGCAAAACAAAGCTTAAATGCAACTATCAACCAAAAACAGTCCCAAAACATGTTGGAATTAAGACAAAAATAGCTAGATTAATAAGCTAAAACATAGCACAAGCTAGGCTAGTGAGCAAGGAGAGGAGGCTAACCCTTCCAAATTTGGATTTCAAAACATGATTTTGGTCACTGAAATAACTCTGAAAAACAGTATTTAAAAGCTCAAAAATAGATAGTAAAAGGATGGGAAACACAAGGGAAAAGGCCTTCAAAACAAGGTGTAAAGAAAGGTGAACCATCCCTTAACCTTTAATGGCCTTAAAACCCAAGTTTCAACCCAAAAATATAGAGTTTTTATAGCCCAAAAGTAGTTGGAAAATTGCAAGAAAAAGAGTAGATAAAGCAAGTAAAGAGGCAAAGCCTTATACCTCTTGAAGAGGAAATCAATTCCAAGCAATAAAACCAAGCACACACACCCTCAAGAGCTCAAACAAAGCTCAAAGAGACCTCAGCTCAAGTATGGAGAGGTTTGGTTAAGAGTGTATAGGCAAATGTTAAGGATATGTAGGCAAGAGTGTAGAAATTTGGAAGAGAGAGAGAGAGAGAGAGAGAGAATTGTAGATAGAGAGGAAAAATTTTGCTCTAAAATTTTTCTACCCATAAAACATGAATTCCCCTTAAGAAAACATGAATTCCCCTTAAGAACATCCAGTTCTACACGTGGGAGCAGATGCAAGCATCAGTGCAAACAGCTGGCACAACTGTCACAAAATATCTACAAAAGACACTGGTGGCCGGCAGGCCACATCAATGGCTGGTAACCAAGTGTGATGGCCGGTAACCCAAAAAGGTGGTCAGTAGGCCACATCCCAATAATGGGAATCAGGTCAATGTAGTTCATGGCTAAGGTTCACTCGGGTGTTGACACTCTCCTTTTGCGCTCTAACTTTTACCAAAGTCTCTCCTATGGGGTTTTCAACCTTGCGAGCTATATTTTTTAGTTTCTCATTTTCTCATGCTTTAACTTTTTCCTAGGTCACCCTTTCGGATTTTCGGCCTAGCGAGCCTCTCAAGGATAGCATTACAACATTTGATCAACAGCCATCCTTGCCTTGATACTAAAACTAGCTTCGCCTTGATTTGAGTTTGGTTCTCCATTCTTTTATGCATGCCTTCTTCCTTTCTTTTTGCTCCATTTTCAAAGTTGGTTCTTCTTGCAATGTGGTACCTTCTTGCATTGGCTTCCCCGAATTCAGACAGAAGTTCCCTTCCTCATAGTTGATTGGATTTCATTCCAATGGATGGCCTTTGCTTGATGGCTTTTTTCTTTTCCTTTTTCGTTTTTTTTTCCTTCTTTTTTCATATATTCTTTTTCTTTCATTCTTCTTTTTCTTCTTCTGCTTTTTTTTTTTTCTTGTTTGGTTTCTTTTATCCATTTCCTTTTGAAGTAATGAAAACACCAAGGGAAGAGATTCTACGATTATGAGGTCTGAAAGTCACCTTGTGCTTGCCAAAATGATCGTCTCACAGCGAAGAGAATCCCCAAGACAATGTAGAATACCACGCACAATTCTGAATCTATCTTCACAAGTATTGCAAAAGAAGCATCTTAAAATTTTTGAAATCATGAAGGACTTTGCGTCGATAAGTCAGAATTCACTCAAACCATTCAGGGGATCCTTTTTAACACTCGAGCTTAGTAACAGAATCTCATTCAAAAACAAAAATTCAAAGCTTTTTCCATTTTCAAAAAGGTAACACATGCATTACTGTAGGCAGAACAAAATGATCAGAAATTTGACTCCCACTTTCTTATAAAGATGAAGACCTGAGGGTACACGAGAGCGACTAAAAGGAAAATACTTAACTGATGCAACAACGCAAGAAAAGATAAAGAAAATAAAACTCACAACACAACTATTTGCAGGACACGATTCAAAACAAAATCAGCATCTTTGAGACAAAATGGGGTTTTCACTCTCCATGTCCATTGGCATAATTCAAAAACAACTTCAAGTAGGCCACGTGAGGGTCCAAACTTGCTTTCAAGTCAGCATTAACATCCATACCTAGTAGGATTGATTTCAGGCTTCCATACTGAGTTTCACAGATTGAGCTTCATAATTACACTAGTTGTCCCCACACATCTCCTTGATCGTGTTGGCTAGGGTCAAGGTTGGTTGTTGGCAAACCATGGATGGGATTTATGTTATGGGATGGCAATCTATTGCAGTTAGGGAGAGGTTTATTGACAGCTTTGGAATTTTCAGGTGGGGTGATGACCTTATTGTCAATCAGGTCTTGAATTTCATGGCGAAGGTGAAAGCAATGATCAGTATGGTGACCGTACTGCTAATGGAATTTGCAATATTGGGTAGGGTCATGTATAGGTGGGAGAGGATTAGGGAGAGGTCGATGATTGAGTGGTTTGAGATACCTTTTCTCCATCAGTACCTTTAAGGCGAGGGTTGGGCTCATATAGAGATGAGTGAAGGTTTGTTTTTTAGAGGAAGAAGCATTAGGTTTAGAAACAATAGAAATTGGGTTGGCGGGTGTTAGCTGGGTATTTATGGGCTTGGGACTGGACTCAGGATGGGTGTTTCTATATCCCTTTTCATGGCTTGCCCCCTGATTCAAAATGCTTCCAATCTGAGTGATAAAAGTGTTATCGACAATCTTTGCAACAACTGCAAGCACTTGTTGTTTGTTCAACCTTTTGACCTTCAAAGTCTCAACAGCCCACCGAAGATGTGCATAGGGATCAATACTTGCTCCAGACTCATTCTTGCTACTTGTTTCAGTCTTGCCAAAGAGTCGGACAGCTATTTCTAGGCAAGGCCTGTTTGCTTTTAATTGGCCGATTCCACCTTTAGCTTGTTCCAAGATTGGAGAATCCTTTGATGGGGTTGAAACCCCAAAGGTCAAATCTGCCACCGTTCCTTGAAGGTCTTCAATCATTCTCAACATCTTAGCAGCAGTGGGTTCGGCCATTGGTGGCTGCAGTGTATTTGATCTGACTTGGTCTTGATGAATTGGTTGGGTTAGACTCTTTGGAGTAAGTTGGACTGGTTCAAGTTTAAGTTTTGGGTTTTGAGATGATTGAGGTTCAAGTGCATCTATCATGCACAAGTCCGTGCTTTTTGGAATGAACACCTCAGACTTAGGTAAATGGGTTGGGATGATATATATGTTGTGGTTGAAGGTAGGTGGTAGTGTATGGATGAGGTTAAGGTGAGGATGAGGTACTTGGTCATGGATGAGGAGTGGGTTGGCGGTAACATTAGGTTCTTTAGGTGAAGCTATCATCTAGTCAACGATCGGTGCCATGATCGCGCTGTTGATTGTACGCATAGTATTTAGTGGGGTTATGTCTAGCAGGGAGTGGGTCAGGAAAAGGTTGGGGATCAAGCGGTCTGAGATGCCCTCTTTCCACCAAGACTTTTAGTGCACTAGTTAGGCTCATATGGAGGGTGTGAATGTTCTGCCTTGAGCTCTGGTTGGGCTAGTTGTTTGTGGGTTAGATTTGGCAAAAGAGTGGGCAGTTTGTGGAGTGGCGACAGTATTGATTTCAGTAGATTGAAGAATAGTGCTACTGCTAGCATTGGTACTCCTGAAAAACACCCTCGTTGTTGGTTCGCTTGTTCTGGGAATAATCCCTTTGTTGAATGCACTCTCAATCTGAATCCCTAATTCATGCAAATTTTTGAAAGTGAATGGTAGAGCGACTATTAATTTTATCTGGCTCAAGGTTTTGCACCACTATTCGCACTTAGTCCCTCTCAGAAGGCCGATCGGTCATTTGTGCTACCTTTGCTCGCCACCTTGCAACAAATTTCACAAAAGGTTCTTCAAGATTCTAGTGGGTTGCTTCAAGCTCTTGGGTGGTTATTTCAATTTGGGTATTGTAAGAATATTGATTGACAAATGCCCTAGCCAACTCTTCCCAGTTTTGCTTTACTTTATCCTCCAACTTGGCGTACCAAGTGGCTGCTATGCCTGACAGGGTTCTTTCATACAAAGAGAGTTTCTGAGGCTTAGTCAGGCCCATCGGTTTCAATACGTCCAAAAAAAGATGGATATGTACCATAGGATCTCTAAACCCGTCAAAATGGTCAATGTGTGGCATTTTGAACCTGTTTGGAAGCCTTACGGCAACCTCAGTGTACCCATCCTCAATGCTGGGAATGGAGTTAAGTCATTGTGCCTTTTTGAATTGCTTCTCAAGGTTAACAATTTTTAACAAGGTCGGGTCGAGATCATTAATATCAAGGGAAAAAAAGCCCCTCATTAGGCTTCACCAGGGGTTTGAAAACTCAAGCTTGAGCCAACCCTTCTCGAGGATTTGGGCCTTGCAAATCTTCAGCTAACGGAGGTGGGTCAAAGTTTTGACTGGAGGCCTAGGACTGGATGTGTGGTAGATGCTCCGAATGGGTGTTGCATTTCAGTAATGGTCTCATCTTGCATGGCAATTCCCTGTTTTGTCATAGACACAACTTCTTCTGGACTCTGAGCCATCATGAGTCTACTGAGTTGGCAATTGAGGAAATGGATGGTTGTGAGTTTGAGAGCTGACTAATAAGGATTTCAACTCGGTTATACTTGATGTATCTGAACCGGATTAGTCTAGATGGGCTCGACTGAATTGGGATTTTTTAGAGTGGGTCTTTTAGCATTGGCTGGATCTTTACTGAGTTGGCCTTTAGGGATCAAATGGACTGGACCTTTGCTGGGTAGGTTTTTCTGGGATTGGATAGACTGGGATGAATTAATGCTTTCCGAGTCGGATTGGGCTTGGCCTTTACTGAGTTGGGTATTGCTTTTTTTTTTTTGCTCAGACAAACCTAGCATTAAAAACAAATGCCCCATCAGATCAGGATACCGGGTGTGCTGGTCAAAACAAATCAAGATATAATTCTTGGCCCTGATTCTGGTTCTGGTATGTTTCCACCATATCAAACACAAATCCCTAGATTTTGACTCAAATTCTGATTCTGATATGACCCTTAAATTTGAAAGGAATAGCCTCAAGATTAAGACTCTCCTAGGATTGCATCATACATTTCTAAAGATTTCACATTTTGCACAAAAGCACTCAAAACACCCGTATAAGAGGTTAGGGTTTCCCTGTCTTAGTTTTGGAGTGATCTACAGCTTTACTATTCAAACAAGTAGTATCACAATAGCCTAGTAAATAGGAGGGCATCCTGTCCCATGTTTGAAAAGTCACTAAGGCTGACTATATGCACCTAGGCCAAATGGTCAAAAAGGGTACCTCAGCAAGACTACTTAATACACCTCTCACACCTAACACCGAGAAGGGAAAAGAGGATCAAGCGGTACAATGGTAATCCAGATCCAAGGGTTGTGTTTCCAACATGGCAGAGCCCGAGACCAGTCATCATTCTGGCAAGTTTTTGGGCAAGCCTCCGACAAACCGTCCAGGAATAACAGATGGCAAACACAGTGACTTAAGCGCACTAATGCAAAGAACATATAAGTGTAGATAAAATTTCATATCATGAAGTTGAAGTCAAGTTCTCTAAATCCCTAGCAGAGTCGCAAGAAACTGTAGCTCGACTTTCCGCGCTCATTTCGGAAGGCGAATAACCCTACATTTTAGACTCCACTTGTGATTCTGAATTTGATTTCACAAGTGCAATGTGAAATAGTGAAAACACAAAAAAGAGTCCAAATCCAACAATTTTTTTTGAAGAATCAATGTTTGAATCAAATGCCAAAAATGGACTACTTTGACAGATTATAGAGTCGCCACCTAAAATTTTTTTGAGAAATTTAAGAAACTCGAGACTCGTGCCAAAGGCCACTTATCCGTCATCACCAAAGTGTCTCGGCTCGGAAACTTAGGTATGAGAGGGAAATGTCATGAATTGAGCACCCCACTCGCCCAATCAAAGATCGGCCTCTACTAATCATGATGTGATTTTTATCTACATTATATGCTCTTGTTCCAGTTATTAGCTATATTACTATGTGATGCGCACACAAGGTATAGATTAATTTGTAAGAATTGGAACACTTGATCTCACGTTTTGTTTCGAAATTGTTTTGTGAATTTGCCATTTGAAAAAGTAGGCTAAAATAAACATTTGATCGAACCATCCCAGTTCAAGCAACTAGCCTTCATCCACAGGCATTCAAACAGTTATATCATTTAAGCAATTACCCTCATGGAAGTATACTAAACATGGCAACACGAACATTCGATGCAAGATGCTAAAGCTCAAAATAGCTCACCTAGTACTCTGAGCCAAAACAAAGCAAAACAATTAGAAAAAAATATGCATGCTCCTAATCAATGCAATATGACTAATGTGACGCACACATTATGTATTTGATAGGCTCGTCTATGAGCATGGCATATGATTTCATTCAAGACATGCGATAAAGCACGTATTCAAGTAATGAATTTGAACATTGATATTAGGTTAGTATGATGAGCCGAACCTTGGATGCATGCAAGACAATGGATACAACGCATAAGAATGCTAATTTGAAAAATGATATTCCTACACTAACCATCGTAAGCAAGTAAATAAAAAGGAGAAAGACGTGGGGTTGGACGACATACAACTTATTACAACATTGCCCTCGTGTAAGAGGGTGTGAATCAAAGTCTGAAAGTCTAAATTAAACTAATTATTACACAACCGAATGAATAAATTAAAGCATTAACTAGCTAACTAGGCTATTACAACAAGGGTAACCATGATAAGTAGACTAACTATTTAAGCTAATTAATTATACAATTATAAATAAACAATAATAATATTTAATTAATTACAACATTAATAATTAACCAGACTAATTACAACAAACAATGTTAAATAAATAAATTAATTACAACAACGATCAAGATACAAGCAAGGATGCGCAAGGGTTGTATACACAATGTCCAAGAATAGCTCTGTCTGTCCCAGGTTTTGCTTTGTTTCACCTTCAGCCACTGCCCTCTGTTTTCTGCAAAGATACACTGCTGACCAAACATTGATGACCGACCGGTCCTCAATGATGTCTGGCCGGGCCTAAAGAAGGCCGGCTGTGCCTCAATGTCATGCAAAATTATGTTTTGTGTTCTGAAGTGAAAATAGTGCAGATAGAGTGTTCTGAACTCTGTTTGTTGCTCTCACACTTCTCTGTCATGGAAATGTCTTGAAAGGAGGTTGGAGTCATTTCTAAAATCATCAATGAGCAAATTGATTGCTTGATAAGTTAGGGCATGATTTTGGACAAAAATTAATAAATGTAATGAATCAATAACCACCCCTCCCTCCTATCATAGAGTGAACTCAAAGAGGGAGGTAGAGACGCTTCAAGGTTCATCAAAACATCATGAATTGATGTAAGACAACCCTTGATACAATGGACTCGGCATAACGTCCAGCCGAACCCAAGCATGATACTTTATTTTCTTTATGTGGGTTGGTTCATTTTGGCAATATTCTTTGTCCATTCCATTCTTTAGTCCATTTGTCCAAAGTGATAATTATGTGCACTAAACGAGAAGAAACGTCAAACGAGAGGTGATCCTAAACATGAAAAAGAGAACATGCCGTTGACGATGAACCTCCATAGAGATTAAGCCATTGAGCATAGGCATTATTTTCATGCTTTGAATAACCATCAATCGGTTGAAATAACTCTCAAACAAAAGAAAAGAAGAAAAGAGGGAGGTTGTAGAAATGAACACATGAATTTGATTATTAGAATGAGACTCTTGATATGAAAATTAACCAAAGAAAAGCTATCAAAGCATGGGTAACACAACACAACAGAACAAGCTAGATATGAGGACTTACAACATAACAAGCTATATATTCAAAGCATACACTAATTAAAAAAATTAGGACAACCCTAAAACAGCCCCTAATATGCTAAAAACAGTGGCTAAAATCAAGAGAAGGTAAGTAAAAAAGAGTAGAGAAAAAATTATGGAACAAAGCCTAAGGAGGGGTGGTTAACCCCTCCACTTTTTGTAATTTTGAATCACATGTTTTAGCCCCAAAACAGTCTAAGGACAATCCCAAAACAGCCCAAAACTAGTGGCTAAAAGTCTGTTTAAAGAGCACAAAAAGATAGATAAAAGCAAGAGATATAAAGATGGTAAGTAAAATCAAGGAGAGGTGGCTAACCCCTCCACTTTGAGAGTTTTAAACCATGTTTTCCAGCCTTTTTAAGCTCTGAAAATTAGTATGAAACCAAATAAAAGAGTGCAAAAACAAAGGGTATGAGCTATGGGATAAGGTGCAAGAAAGGGTGTTAAGCCACTTTACTTTTGGTAGCTCTTCAACCCCAAGTTCCAACACTTGAAATAGGTCTAAAACAGTAAGGAAACTCAAGCAAAAGATAGGAAAAGATTGAATTGAAAGCAAGGAAAAAAAGTGACAAGCTTATACCTCTTGAAGAGAGCAAGCTTTGGTTGTTGATCAAACTTGATTCCAATCACCCTCGAAGTTTATGAAATATGGTTTGAAACTTTAGTAAAAAGCTTCAAGAACCAACTCTAATGGTGCATGTATTGTGTATGTATAGCTAAAGAACGTTTGAGGGTCAAAGGAGGAAGGAAGATGGAAGGATGTCTATTTAGCTCTTCGAAGCTTTTGGAAATTTTGCTAACCTTGAATTCTAAGGAAGAGATCCTATTTATAGAATTTGAGTCAAAAAGGTCAAGAATATCTTCAAACAAAGATATTTGTTCAATTCTCGCCAACTGTCTATCTGGCGCCATTAAGACCCGGCCGGGCCTCAAGACCCACGGCTAGGCCTAAAAATCAACCCAGGAAAAGTTTTCATTAAGGAACGGCATGTTCTAAATACACCCGTCCGGGTCTAAAAGACTGCACTTTAGGCTCGATTTCGAATGAGCATATCTCCCTTATCTGGACTTGGTTTTAGGTCATTCTTGATTCCAAATTGAAGCTCTGAAAATCTACATTCCAATGGTGGTGGACTCATATCTAAATTCTAAGTGTGCAAAGAGATATTCCTATTTTAGTAAAGATTGCTCATTTTTATCCTAACAGATTGATACCCAACTTCTTCCCCAATTGTTTTCTTCCCTCCTCTCCTATTTTCTTCAACTCCAAACCTACAAATAAGATGGTTTAAATATTTTTCAAAGAGTTCACCTCCCTTCCATATATCTCCACTTTGTCCTTACTCAATTTACCGAAAGTGCAATGTTTTATACAAAATACGAGCCTCGGAACATTGTAGAAGTATTTGGAAAAAAAAAATATTTTGAAATGAGGGTTTTAAGGACTAAAATATTTTGGCCAAAATAGGGTGCAAGGTTTGGGATTAGAACTTGAATCCAAATTTCTTCGCTAGGAATTCAAAAGATTACACAGTATAACTTTCATCATCGGGTGTTTGGAATAAAGCACCCAAGTCTTAAGGCGGTGAAAAATGGGGTGTCTACATCTATGAGATCAGTAGACAGCCTATCCGTTGATGCAGTTACACAGTTTATGGTGGGCTTGGATGCTGATTAATTCAGCGCAGAGGGCAACTACGTGACCTTTATTCAGACCCACCTCATGCTATCTCTGACAGGCGTTCGCGCAGGCGAGGGGGCAAGGGCTCTTGCAGCGAGAGAGGTGACTAGGGCGACCAGAACCAATGCTAGAGTGGCTCCCCCTATGGAGCAGAGCACCCATTGGCCAGAGCTTCCTACCACACTCATACGCTGGCAGCATACTGGGGCGGCTTACTAGATCCTGATTGAGCCTGCAGTGGCTGGTCACAAGCTTGTCGGAGTTCGGGGTTCGTCTCAAGTATGGACCATACTTTACAATTTGCACTCCGCATTTCATTTCAGATATGTTTATTGCAGACACTAATCATTCAAATGCATTTGCAGGAATCCATAAAGTACACAAAGAGATGTCTCGAGCTGATAGCTTCCTTGATGGGCATGGTATAGAGGAGGGAGATGCTGCTCGGTCTCCACGGTATCTAGGTAATTTTCTTCAGTTTGCACTTCATGCTATCAAATTTCTACTGATACACTGGCAATTCAACTGTAGTCTTTCCCAAACCGCACTGATACACTGCATTGGCACACTTTACTCACACACTGTACTCATACTGTATTTGATTTCTGCATACCACTTATTCTGCCTACTATGCTTGTATCTGATATACACACTGTAACTGACAACTGTCTTTTTCAGATCCCATCTATACCAATGGCTCCGGCGACGGTAGCAGCACCAGCACCGGCAATACCTCCTCTAGCAACAGGGAAGAGAGAGAAGGATAGGGGCACCCAAGGCCAGAACAGTCCTTCAGAGCCCATCTTGAGCGATGACGATGCTGAGACCAGTGACTCTAACGAGGCAGCGAGTCGGCATTCTGAGTCATCCGAGAGTGAAGACGATGATACTAGCTCGAGTTTCGAGAGCGGAGGTAATAATACCGAGGAGGGTTTTGGGGCAAAGAGCGGAGACGATACCGACTCTCATTCAGCGCCTGATGTCGACAGCGGCGCTGATAGAGATAGTATCCCTGGGTCCTCTCCTCCGAGGGAGAGGACGAAAAGGGCCTCTCGGGCCTAAGGCGATTGGTACTATTTTTTTTTGTACTTTTCCTTAGTTTCCTTTTGTTTGGTAGCATTAGCAGATGTATAGCTTCAAATAGGTTTATTTTCTTTGAAACTTGTGCTTCTCTTTTGTAAAAATCATGATCGGAATAAAACCTCACAGTTTTTATAAAAAGTGTTGTTGTTTTTACATCATGAGCACCATATTTGCGTGAAATGGACATGGAATTAAATTGGCCAAGAGCACTTGATTGAAACAATGTTCTTAATCGGGTAATGAGCCAACCAACAACCAAAATATAAAATACAAAATACAACTCGATAAACAAAGCAAAAATAACTTAAATACAAATAAACAAACTTGCTAAAACCAAAAAGACTCAAAACAAGACCTTGAAATACTAAAAGACCAAGACAAAACACAGGCTTCCAGCACTGCTCAGCACATAGGTGGACGACAGGCCTTAGAAAAAGGCTGTCAGCCAGAGATAGAGCTTGCTGGCCATAGAGAGTGGCCTGCTGGCCACAAGAGTAACCTACCAGCCACCAATGTGAGAATCGCTAGATTGTTGACAGCTGGCTTTCACTCAAAGCCTTATCTTCTACAAAAGGTTTAGCTTCATGAATTCTTCTTCAGAACTTCATTTCAGTTGTAATTTCTTCCACAAATGGAACCATTTTTTTCCGAAAAGCTCTCGGATTAGATAGCGACTTTAGACGGCAGAGAAAAGGTAAATTTATGGGATTTTGGCATAAATGCACTTTTTCCATTGAGCCAAATTTCACTTTGTTTTCCGTTCCTCCTTGCTGCGGCCCGATGCTGGGACCTAATTACACACGTCTTTAGCTTCGGGGGACAAGAAATATGCCTGACAATTGATGAATTTCAGGCATTAATAGAATCCTGATGCGATGAAGAAATCATGCCTCAGCCTCGTTTTGGCCACGCCCAAGCTTTAGGACAGATATGTGGTCTTACTCTGCATAAGGCTTGATCTTTGGCCCACAACGGAGAGCTAGACATAGCTAGCTTGGTTCATCAATTTTTTGATGTCGGTGACAGAAGCGACCTTTTCTGGCGAGGTTTTCGACAACATGCCCTCAGTTTGTGTATGATTGCTCACTTCCTTTTTGCCCCTAGTTTTGGCGGGTCCAACATTCGGTTGATCGAAGTGGCCCAAGGTTTGAAGCAAGGCAAGAGTTACATTAGCTTGGTGTTGGCCGAGACCTTGATGGGCTTAGACGCCTTTTATTGGCGAGAGACTACCAGATTTGAAGGGAGTCCACTACTTTTTCAGGTATTGTTTCCTACCCTTCCTTATATGTGTTTCTCACATCACTCGGCACTCATGCTCTATTTTTCTCTTAAAGCCCTTTTCTCACTTTTCTCTCAACATACATCTTTCTATTCTTTAATCTCTCTTTTCTTTCATCCCTCCCTAGGTGTGGCTTATGGATAAGCTGAAAATAGTGGACTCTTGCTCTGAGTACTCAGCTCGAGGTTATTTCTTCCGCCATCGACTAGTGGATTTCCTGGATGAGGGATGGTGATGTAACTGAATGTGCAATAGGTCTGTTGCTGATATAGCCTGACACTGCCCCTGGCTTAATCTAACCAAGATGAGTTATAGCATGGCTCGGCAACCTAGTATACAGTTGATCGGCCTTACACACTGTGTGTTTTATTTCCCTTTTCGGTTCAGACATCAGTTTGGGTATGATCAGACCTGCCCACAGGAGGGGGTAGAGTACCCGGTTTCATTTCCTATCTGTGGTTCATACTTGGCTAGGTACCTCACTGCTTGGAGGACGAGAAAGCTTCTGGCCCCTGCCCCTAGTTTCAGTTGTGCCATTTCTAGTGAATGCTTGGCTTGGCTAGAGAATGAGGCATAAATGGGGCCCACTTTAGCTTCGGAAGCTTCCACAAGCACGAGCAGGGGACACAAGAGTACCTGACTCACCTATGCTCCTAGTTTATTGTTTTGACCTTTCTTTTCAAGTTTTTTCGATGTAATAAAAGCAAACTTTGATTTGTATCAGAGAGTTGGAGAACTTTTATGTTGAAATCAATGAAATTAAAGTTGTGAGCACTGAAAATTTTCCTTTTGGTCCAAAAATGGTCTAAGTTGTAAAAGCTAAAATTTGAAAAAAACCAACTTTTATTAAAACTTTCCAAAACCATTTTCGAAAACGATCACAACCTGACACGCACGGAATCAAACCTCAAGATGTACAACTCTGAATCAAAAGATCATAACTACCCTTTGATTGAACACCACTGCTCAGCATTGTAACCATCCCTTCTCTCAGAATAAAGATCACAACCGAACTCTTAGGTAAATGATAGACAAAGATGACTTGATCGATCACATGGACAAGACAGGTGAGTTGGAAGTGATTATGGCCGAACTTCAGGATGAAGTTGCCTACGTATCCCCAAGATTGGAATCAGGCCTTACGTAATTCGGTTCAGGTTCACTTGAGTATTAACTCTCTCCTTTTGCGCTCTAACTTTTGCCAAAGTCTCCCTTAGGGTTTTCAACCTTGTGAGCTCAGTTTTTCTTTATTTTTAATTTTTTATGCTCTAATTTTTGCCTAGGTCGCCCTTTCAGGTTTTCGGCCTAGCGAGCCTTTCACAAATAGCATTTCTTTAACTTGTTCATGATGATCGGTTGTGAGAATTTCAAGCCATCTAGGTCCATGAGAATAACAGCTCCATCTGACCAGATAGTTTTGATGATATAAGGACCAGTCCAATGAGGTCTGAACTTGCCCCTAGGGTCATGAATGGGAGCTCGATTGTCTTTCAGCACCATTTCTCCCTCTTTGAGATTCCGGGACTTAACTTTCTTGTTAAAAGCCTTAGTAATTATGCGCTGGTAGCCCTGAACGTGATACAATGCTTTTAGCCTTCTCTCATCAAAGAGTATCAGCTCCTCAAATCTGCTCTATTGCCAGTCCGCTTCTGTTATCTAACACTCAGCCATAACTCGCAGTGACGGAACTTCTATTCAATTGGCAAAACAGCTTCCATCCTGTAGACAAAAAAATAAGGAGTTGCCTTGTAGGCGTCCGAATTGAAGTTCTATAGCCCCAGAGTACGAATGGCAATTTATCTGGCCAGTCCCTGTAGGTCTTAACCATCTTCTGTAAGATATTCTTGATGTTCTTGTTGGCAGCTTCAACAGCTCCGTTAGTTTGCGGCCTATATGTAGATGACTTAAGGGAAGCCACATTGTATTTCTCCAACAAGTCTATCACCTCTTTTTTGAAGTAGGAGCCATTATCTGATATGATCTCGTTTGGGACTCCATATCGGCAAATAATATTGTTTCTGATGAACTGCCACCTGCGATGCTTTCAACACTGTATAGGACTGAGTTTCGATCCACTTTGTAAAGTAATCAATTGCCACCAAGAAATATTCATGCCCATTAACGTCGATTTCCCAAATCGAGAAAGGCTATCGTGAAGTCATATTGTACAGTTTTGACGGCAGGATAAGCATGCGAGTAGCATGAATTTGGCATTTGTGTCATCGCCGAACAAAACTAATACAATCCTCCTCCATAGTGGACCAATAGTAACCTTGCCTGATAATCTTTCAGCCTAGCATCACTTCGTTCATGTGCGCTCCGCACTCTTCTCCATGGATGGCCTCCATCAGGCACTTTGATTCCTCTTCTTCGACACACAACTTATGCATTTCCAGATGACCTCTTTTATACAGTTTACCTCCGCAGATGATAAATTGGACTTCAATTCTCCGTATTCCCTTTTTGTCCTTGGCATTTGCCCCTGGCATTTGCCCCTGATGGATAAATCTCATTTTCCAAGAAGTTCCAAATATCGTAGTACCAAGGGTTTTTGTCTTGCGCTTCATCGATTGCGACAATAGTTTGGCGTGTATCTCTGCTCAATGATAATCGGACGTATCCGGACTCCAAGTGGGATGTCTATCATAGAAGATAAAGTTGCTAAAGCATCAGTGAACCTGTTGTTCTCTCTCAATAGATGCATGAAAGTCAGCTTTTCAAACCTAGGAATCTGAACATCCAGGGTCTGGTGATAAACCTTCATCTTTTCTTCTTTGACTTTCCAGTCTCCATTTTTTTGAGAAACAACTAAGTTCGAGTCCCCGATAATATCCAACCTTTTTGCCCCTAGTTCCAGGGCAGCTTCTAAACCAACGATACGCGTTTCATATTCTGCTTCATTGTTGGACACCTTTAACCGGAGTTTGAAAGCTAAAGGTATATCGGAGTCGTCGGGTGTTATCAGCAACATACCTATCCCATAACTGTATTGATTGGATGCTTCGTCAAAGTACATCGTCCAAGTCTCCTCTTCAATTTGCAGAATGGCTTCATCTAGGAACAGGTATTCCACCGCTTTATCTCCTTCTACTGGGTGGTCTGCTAGGAACTCCGTTACAGCTCTCTCCTTGATCGACTTGCGGGTAACATACTTGAGATCAAATTCGAAAAGAAGAAGCAACCAACGGGCTAGCCTACCCGTAAGTGCTGGTTTCTCAAAGAGATATTTGATGGGATCTAATCTCGAAACCAGGATTATAGAGTGAGGTAACAAGTAGTGCCTCAACTTCCTGGTAGCCCATACCAAGGCTAGAAAAGTTTTCTCCAACGGAGTATAGCGAGTCTCATAATCTAGCATTTTCTTGCTCAAATAGTAGATGTCTTTCTCCACCCTATCCTCAGATTCTTGAGTGAGCATGCATCCCATAGTCGTGTCTGTTACTGACAAATACAGAATCAAAGGCTTCCCCGACTCTAGGGGCGATAACACAGGTAGATTCTGAAGGTACTGTTTAATCTGCTCAAAGGCGAATTGACATCGATCATCCCATTAGAATTTATTTCCTTTCTTCAGGAGACCAAATAGTGGTTCACAAGTCAAGATTAATTTAGAAATAAACCATCTTATGAATTGTACTTTACCCAGAAAGCCTTGCACCTCTTTTTCAGTCCTTGGCGGTGGCATTTTGTCACGACCCAAACCCGGCCCTATGGGTTTAGCACCGTAACCGGCCAGTAATCCGAGATTACCGAAGGCCTACAGGACAGTAGTACAGTAAAACAGAGTACAAGGCCTGGCGGAAGCCAATACAGTAAAGAAACAATGCCCAATGAGCTGTGACAATCTGTATGCCAAAAAGATTTTTCATACATTCATACATAACGGTACAGAACAGTATGCACAATATTTACAATCATTCAGACTAGGGACTCAATCCCTGCATAATAGTACGGTAAACATTCAGTCTATACAGAACAGTAAGACAGTACAGAAGGAGAAAATCTAAAACACCCCTAAGCCTTATCAGATAGGCTCGGAACCTCGCAGTGAGGCACATAGGCTGGCTTGACAAAACTGGAGTAACCCTGACGCTCCTAGCCACGGTCTGGTGCCTGTACACCTACATATATATATGAGCAGTGAGCTAAAGCCCAGTGAATAACATAGTGCGTAAAGAGGTTAAGAATGAATGTCCTTACAGTATGAAAATAGTTCATTTCAATCAGTATTTCAGTTGTTCAGTACAGTAAACAGTCATATGTGGTACATCCGTTAGCATAACAATAAACAGTAGGTCTAGAAGACCGAACAGTAATGATGGCCATCAGTCAGTAAACAGTAGTGGTTCCAACAAGGGAACCGACAGATATTTCTGTCACAGTAACAGTAAACAGTAGGTGCTAAGGATGCCACAATACAGTTCAGAATATAGGACATACATTCATTCAATTAACAGTAATCAGTTCAGAAAACAGTGCAGTTCAATTGTTCAGAAGATAATCATTTTTGAACATATCTTTACACAGTCGTTACTCACAGAGTTCGGGCTACAGTATGCTAGAGCGTGCCTCCCTAGTCGCCAACCCTACACAGTTAACAGATTGAACACACTTAACTTAATCCCTAAGTTGCCTCGATGTGTTCTACATCTATATCCTCAATAAAAAGTCTTAAACTAGGCCTAAGAATGCCTAGGATGGGATGAGGATGCAAAGATGTACTCGAAAAGCAGTTTCAGAAAAACAGAGTCCCGCTCGAGCGCAGGTTTCCCCGCTCGAGCAGACATGTAACAAAGGTACACGCTCGAGCGTCAACTTTCCCGCTCGAGCATACTGTAAAAGTACTGGATGGGTGAAATCTCCGCTCGACGGACGCTCGACGCCCACTCGAGCTTGAGACACATGACTCCGCTCGAGCGCCCAATCCTCCACTCGAGCGGACTGTAAAACAGTGCAGAGATACTGGATGCTCGGATTCCCCGCTCGAGCGCCACTTTCCCCGCTCGAGCGGAAGTGCAAAATCTGGAAATTCCAGATTGCACCGCCAAGCTCAAAACCAAGTTTTCACAATTCAAAACTCGACCTCTTGGGCTAAATTTCCAGAAAACATTTATAAACATATAGAATATCATGGTTCAAAGCTCAATTTTGAGAAATCAAAGCCCAAGGGTGTTTAATTGAAACCCAATTTCAAACCAATTTCAAGAACAATATGAACATGCAAACATGCATGAATTCAAATCACTTTGAAGTCCCAATTTGATGCTCTAAGGAGCCAATTGATCCAAAATCAAGTTGAAAACATGGACCATTACAAAATTATGAACATGCATGTACAATTTTACCATGAAACCAACTCTCAACTCATCAATTCAAACATGCATGCATGAATTATGTTCTAATCCTACATGTATGAACTAAAACATAACTTAGCTCTACAATTAACATGGACCATGCAAGAATTAGTTCAAACACAAGAATGAGAAGATGAAATCCTTACCTAGGTTCCTTGAATGCAAGTCTAGAGGCCCAATTATGCACTTAAGCTTTCAATTCCTCAAATTCCAAGCAATTCTAAAGATGAATCAAGTTGAATCACTCTTTTCCTCTTACTCTCTCTCTCTAGTCGGCAATGACAAGGGAAATGGCTGATGAAGTTATGTTATTCAAGTGCAATGAGTTCAAAGGTGTATGAGTTAGTGGGCACTTAAGGCTAGTTTGGTAAATAAGGCCAACTTAAGCAATTGATCAAGATTTAATCTAATTTACTCATACCTAATCAGTTTTCAGATAAATATACCATAAAATCACATTAATTATGATGATCATAAAACACTAACCAATTCCCAGTTCGGCCGCCGATAAGGCCTTCAATTAGCAGTTTAAACGGAAAACACGAACAGATCAAATAATCAATCAAACAGATAGAATACAAATTAACATGCACATTCAGTCAATTCGGTTCCAGTTTTCAGTCAATCAGTTCAGTACTTTAACCAGTCCAATTATTAGTCATAATCAGTTCAGTTTAACGGTAATCAATGTTTATCGGTAATCAATCAGTCATAAATCGGTAAACAGTATGAGGGTTGTTACACATTTCTAGGATAGCGTTGATTTTGGAAGGATCTACTTCGATACCCCGTTGTGTGAAAAAAAAAGCCCAGCATTTTCCCTGCTATTATTCTAACAATATATTTCTGCGGATTCAACCTCAGTCTATATTCTCTAATCTGTTGAAAGAATTTCTTCAAGGCGGTATAGTGGCCCTCTCTTTCTTTGGACTTGACAATCATGTCATTTACATACACCTCGACCTCTTTGTGGATCATATCATGCAAAATAGTGGTTGTAGCCCTTTGAAAGGTAGCCCCTGTATTCTTTAGCCCAAATGACATAACCCGATAACAGTAGGTACCCCACGGTGTAGTAAATGCAGTTTTCTCTCCACCCTCAGGCACCATCAAAATCTGGTTATACCCGGTAAACCTGTCCATGAAAAATAACAATGAATGACCCACAGTGAAGTCCACTAATTCATCAATGTGCAGTAGAAGGAAATCGTCCTTCGGACTGGCTCTGTTCAAATCCTGAAAGTCCACACACACCTGGATTCTACCATCCTTTTTCAGCACCGCGATGATGTTGGCCAACCAAGTCGGATATTCAAATACTAACAAGAAACCTACCTCAATCTTCTTGGTGACCTCCTCTTTGATTTTCATCGCCCAATCCAGACGGATTCTTCGCAACTTCTGTTTGACAGATCGGGCCTTGGGGTCAAAAGGGATCTGATGTTGTACAGTCTCAGGATCGATTCCAGGCATATCTTCGTAGGACCACGCAAAAACATCTTTGAAATATTTTAATAAAGCGACTAAGCGCTCGCGCTCCTCCGAAGACAACGTGGACCCGATCTGGAACAAGCGCGGATCCTTCTCAGTACCCACATTAATAGCAATGATTTCATCAGCATAGGGTTTTGCAAACCTCTCCTCCTCTCGATTAATCAAGTTTTTCAAAACCAGAGGAATTCCTTCATCTTCATTTTCATTAAAATTCTGAAAATCTTGGTCAATACAATAAACAAGCGGTACAGAGAAACACTTAGAATCAGCAGCGTTATCATTCATAAGGTCCAGCTCTTCAGTTACAACCGACTCAAAAGCAAAAGAAAAAGAGGACCTGGACAAGACCTTGGCATTCGGATTATCACCCCCAAGAATACTAGACTCAGAATTAGAAGAACCGGAATCTGGTTCTGACTCAGAACTAGATATGTGGCCCTCCTCTAGCTACCAGAAAAGAGATGGTGCCTCCGATGCACCCAAAATGCTACTGGATGGGTTCACACCCGGTTGGTCGCTGATCATGGAGATGGTAAGGTTATCCCACAAGTTCTCCGAGTCAGCCGAAGGGTCTCTAGAGAGACATGCTAGTGCTAACCCTACTCTAAGCTCGTTGTTGTCCGAGTCACTTTCCATGCTCTATTCAGCTTCAGTACTTGGCTCAGCCGTTTCCTCGACATCACTATCTTGCAACTGCAGGTTGAAGAAGATTTCGAACCTGGGAACACGTTGCTTCATGGAATTCATCTAGGGCTCGAAAAAGCCGCAAAAAGGGAAATCTTCTCCCTCCTGAACAAAGTGGCCATTCAGCATTCCCTGGATTGGCCTGTGAATGAGCTCATAGTGTTTCCCGATCTGCTTGGCTCTGGATCTGCTTGTCATCTTTTCTTTTTTCTTGATCTAGTCCTCTTTGGTGGGTATATAACCCAAACCAAAGACATATGGATTGTACGGCACGTCTGTCGATGCTGTGACGCCTTTCTAGTCACTTCTTAAGAGTCTTATTCCTGGCACATGTTGCAGTTTGTTCATGAAATAGATTGATTAGGCACTGACATACATGCCCTCATCTGCTGCCAAGATGTTCTACACTACTCGGGCCTCGGCCAAAGTGAACCCTGAGAGGAATACGTCCTCCTTGCCATGAATGATTTCCAGTACTAGTGTAGTTACCTCTGGCGGGGGATGAATGGATGAATTCCCAAAAACAATCGCCACTTCTTTTCCGTGAGGGTATTTCAGCATTTGATGAAGGGTAGAGGAAACTACTTTTACTAGATGCAACCAGGGTCTCCCTAGTAGTAAGTTGAAGGTGACCGAGACATCCAGGACATGGAACTCGACATCCTACTGAGTCGGACCTACTTGGACTCTGATTTGCACCGTACCCATAACCTCCCTACTTGTATTATCATATGCCTGAATTACTTGTGCTGTGGGCACAAAGTCTACCGGTCTAGGGCCGATGGCATAAGCTGTGGTAGAAAGACAGACATTGATAGCTAAATCGGTGTCTATCAACACCACCGATACCTATTTTTCTTTGCACTCAACAGATATGTACAGGGATTTGTTGTAAGTTGAACCTTCTGGCAGCAGTTCTTTGTCAGAAAAGGTTAGGGTTGGCCCAGCACCACCTGGGAAGACCAGTCCCATAAGTTGTTCAGGGGTAGTGTCAATAGACAATTTAGCTTTGTCCATTGCTAGCAGTACTGCTTGTCGATGCACCCGAGAGGCCATAAGAATACCCCAAATTGAGATATCAGCTTGGATTTTCTTCAGTTGCTTCAACACTGCCTCTTCTTCCAATTGCTTCTCTTTCTGTTTCTTAACCTCTCTATCTTTCCCAGATGCCTTAGCTTGATCTAAGTGCGGTGGCTTGAAATCCTACCCACTTCTTGTCATGTACCACGTGTTGTCTGGGAGGCACTCACCCCAGTCCTCATCGGTGTGAGCTAAATATAGATCGTCATTCTCCCACCATATACCTCCGGCAGCCGACAAACAGTTGTCTGGCTCCATTCGAATCACTTTCACCTCACAAGTTTCCCCCGCAGGGTGTTGGGCCATTACAACTTTCTGGTTATTTTCAACCATTTCTTGTGCAAACTGCTTCAACGCAGTTTCCTATTCTGTGTCCACAGTACTCACAGTGTCCAGTTCCTGAGCTGAATTTTGTACACCAGTGTTCTCCGACAGTTTTCCCTTTTCATCGGCCATTTCAGCCACTACAGCAATTCTTGATTTCTTTTCCTCTAATTTTGTTTCAGTTCCTTCCTCTCTGTCTAGTTCATCACTCAACCACCCAGAGTTGTCCGCTGATCCATTCAAATCGAACCAATCAATTTGAACATCTCCTTAATCTTGTTCATCGAAGAACTGCAGGTTGTCTAAGTCCTCATTAAGTTCTACTAAATCATCCAAACCTTGGCTCAGGCCATCCTCCCTAACCACATTGACCTCCACTATAGTTGGCAATACCACTTCCGACTTGGACTAATCAATCGGCACAATGTAGTAGCTTGGATTATACACCCCCTTAGGCAAGTCCTCATAGCACTTAGGCAACGAACTCACACTTTCCTCTAAGGTCGACCTCCCTTGTACTGCAACTGTCACCACCACAAGCTTAGGTTGAAGTGCGAACGTGTCCATCATGCACAAATTTGTGATTTCAGGAATGAACACCGTCGGTCTGGGTAGGTGGGAAGGGGTAATATATGTTGGGATCATAGGGGACGGCCAGTGTATGGATTAGGTTTAGATTTCGAGGTGGGGCAACTTGATTGTAGACCGGAAGAGGGTTTGTGGTCACATTTGCTTTTTGGGGTGGTGCATTCACCTTATTGTCAATGAGATCTTGAATCTCATGACGCAGTCTGAAGCATTGGTTGGTGTCGTGACCATGCTGCTGGTGAGAAGCACAGTATTTCGTTGGGTTGTGTTTGGGTGGAAGATGATTGGGTAGTGGGCATGGCTCTAATGGTTTGAGGTGCCCTTTTTTGATCAGCACCTTTATGGCTTAAGATAAGGGCATGTAGAGTTGGGTAAAGGTCCTCTGGGATCGAGCAGAGTTGTTTGAAGTTTGTGGAGCTGTATTGGCAAAGGGATTAGTGGTCTTGGTTGTGGTGGTGACAACGCTCACATCCGATGGCCGCGTAACTGTGCTACCACTAGTGGTTGCATTGGAACTGTGCACAAAAGGCCTTTTGGCCTACTCTTTCTCATCAGTAATCAACCCTTGTTTCATGACGTTTTCAATCTGAACCCCCATTTCATGGAGCTCGGTGAATGTGAACAGAGGTAGGACGATCATTTTCTGCAGCAATTTCCTGTGCAGATTACGGACCACTATCCTTATTTGATCTTTATCTCAAGGTCGTGTGGTCATCATTAAAGCCTTAGCCCTCCAACTCATCACGAATTCTGAGAAGCCCTCCTTCGGCTCCTAGCGCGTTATCTCGAGATCACGAGTTGTGACCTCGATTTGTGTGTTGTATGAGTACTATGTAACAAAGGCCTCAGTCATTTCCTCCCAACTCTGCTTCACAGAATCTTCTAGCTTCGCATACCAGATAACTGTTATTCCCGACATAGTCTAGCCAAAGAGTGAGAGCTTTTGCAGTCTGGTCAGGCCTATCAGCCGCAGGATGTCAGAAAATAGCCAGAGAAGAACCATGGGATCTTCGGAGCCATCGAATCGATTGATGTGTGGCATTTTGAACCGATCTGGTAATGTCACTGTAGAGTCGGTATACCTTTCTTCTATGTTGGGGATATAATTAACACCTTGTGCTCTCTTGAGGAGCTTCTCCAGTTTGTTGACCTTAAGCACGGTCGGATCAACCTCAAACTCAAATGGGGCCTTGGTTCGGTACACAAGTGCTTTGGAGGCTTGTGGTGGGATCGGCTCTGCCATATTGCCCTAATTTTCAACATAGACAGTGGCTTCGGGTGCTGGGATACCCGTAGGAGGTGCATGAGATGCAGAAGTTTCTACCGGCTGTGGTTGTTATTGTTGCAGCCTGTTTATTACCTCAGCCTGACGTGCTGTGACCTCGGCTTGATGAGCAGCGTCTTGCTGCATGGTTTTAACTATTTACTAAAGGTGATGGATTAGTTCCTCCATGCTGACTAGGGGATATTATGCCATCGGGCATGGCGAGTGATCTCGTACTGGACTAGATGTAGAAGACTGTCCCTGAGCCTGACTAGATACAGGTGAATTGAGGGGTGGCTGTTATAGAAATTAGACCGGCAAACTCTGCCTAACTCTCCTTCGTCTAGTAACTGGCGAGAACGAAGTAAACACAGGCTGTCCCCTAACAAGATCTCCGGCTTTGCAAAGCTTTCTGACAAGGGTCCAGAGCACTTGGGGGATATCTGAACTTTTCAAAGCTATAGTGTTAAACTACCTAGCAAAAAGAAATAAAGCAAAAAGAAAGCAGTAATCAGAAACCGCATAACACCTCAGCTAAGATGTTAACAACACACAGATGTAATCAAAGTTGTAGGACTACACTCAACACTGAATTCTGCCCCCAAAATTGATACCCAACTTGCAGTTGATACACATATTCCTGTACAGTTTCACTATAAAGCACATACCAGTTAAGTGAGAGCCAAAACACCCCTATGAGGGGGGTAAGGTTACCCTGTCCTAGTTTCGTCAGGAACTAGGATTCACTATTCAAACAAAGTGGTTTCACGCAATCCTGTATTCGGGTGAACATCATGTCCTAGTTTGGGACAATCTCTACGGCTTTCGATATGCAACTTGGCCAAATGGTCAAAAGGGTACCTCAACAAGACTACCTAATATACCTGTCACACCTAACACCGCGAAGTGAAAGGAGGATCAAACGGTACAGCGGTAGTCCAAATCCAAGGGTTGTGTTCCCATCATGGCAGAAGCCGTGACCGGTTAGCCTTTTGGCAAAATTTTAGGCAAGCCTTCGGCAAACCGTCTAGGAATAGCATATAGAAAACACAGTGACTTAAACGCACCAATGCAAATGAAATGCAAAGAAATATATAAGTGTAGATAAAATTTCACATCATGAGTTTCAAGTCAAGTTCTCTAATTTCCCCAGCAGAGTCACCAGAAATTGTAGCTCGACTTTTTCGAGCGCCCTTTCGGAAGTTGAATAAGCCCTACAATATCGGACTCCCGCGGCTCTGAATCTGATCTCACAAGTGCAATGTGAAATAGATAATCACCAAAGAGTCCTAATCTGGCAAATCATTTAGAAAATCAATTTTGAATCAAATTGCCAAAAATGAACTGCTTTGCCAAATACAGAGTCGCCACCTAAATATTTTATTTTTGGAAAATTTAGAAAACCCATGACTCGTGCCAAAGGCCACATGTCCGTCATCACCAAGATTGTCTCGGCTCAGGAACTTAGGTACGAGAGAGGAAGGTCATGAATTGAGCACCCCCGCTCGCCCGATATCGGCCTCTACTAATCATGATGGGAATCTTATTTACATTATATGCTCTTGTTCCGATTTATTAGGCTAGCATTGCTATGTGATGCGCACACACACACGAGTATAGACTAACTTTGCAAGAATTGGAACACTTGTTCATATTTGTTTGTTTGTTTGTTTTTTTTTTAAATTGTTTCGAATATGTACCATTTGAAAAAGTGATCGCATATAAACATTACTCAAATTATTCCAATTCAAACAATTAGCCTCCGTCCACAGGCATTCAAGCAATTTATCAAATGAGCATTTAGCCTCATGGAAAACATGCTAAACATGGCAAAAATCGCACTCATGCAATTATGCTAAAGTGAGTAAAAGCTCACCTAGTACTCTAAGCCAAAAAATTGATAAAGTTAGAAAAGTGCATGATCCTAACTAGGCAATATGACTAATGCAACACATGCGATATACAAATACTAGGCTCGACTACTTATATGACATATGAATCATTAAAATAGCATACGGTCTAAGCACGTATTCAAAGAAGTATTTAAACTAACAATGCAAGTTAGAATGATGAACCGAGCCTCGGTGCATGCGATACAAGTGGATGCAAATCATGAAATATGCTAAACAAAACATGATGTGCTTAAGCTAACTATCATAAGCAGTTAAATAAAAGAGAGAAAGATGTGGGGTTGGAAAACATACATTATTACAACATTGCACTCCAATGAAGGAGAGTCCGAATGAACTAACTAACTAACTAACTAACTAATTAAAGCTAAGCTAATTATTACAAAACAAATGAAATTAGCTAAACTACTTAACTAATTATTATAACAAATTAATTAACTAACTATTCTAGTTAACTAAAATAATTACAAGGCAAAATTGACCAACTAGTTAACTAACTAATTAATTACAACACTTTACAAAATTAACTAGCTACAACTAATTAATTACAACAAATATCTAAGCTAAATATTTAAAATTAAACATGCTCGATAGGCGAGGAATGCTCATGCACGTGCTCGGTTTTCACCCGAAAAGCCACTGTTTTGCTTCTAGAAGGTCTATGTTGCACAGTAGAACACTAACACCTTTGTCTATTTCCAGAATAACTTTGCTTTGCTCAAAAAACACACTGCTGAAGTTTGCATTAGTGGTCGGCCGGCTGGTTAACCAAGAGTGAGGGCCTGCCAGCCACTAGTGATAGTCGGCCGGCCATCAAGGTGGCCTGCCTGCCATAGAAAATGGCCTATCGGCCACTATTGCAGGGTTTATCTTGTTGCAACAGAGAACAAACAGAGCATGCACAAGGTATTCTCAAGGGTTGTTTGCACAACTCACCCTTCCTTATCATGAACAAATCAAAGAAGAGACAAAACTTGGTCCATAAACCATCAACTCAAGCAATTTCATTGCATGATGGCACATGAACCAAAATGTGCAAGTTCAATAAATGCAACAAAATAAGACTCAAACCTCCTCCCTTTCATGAATTGATCAAGGAAAGTGGTGACCTTGGGAACTTGAATCATTTCATCACTTAATGAGTATGAAATGCCTCAAACTTCCATGTGTTCAATTAACGTCCGATTGAACGCGAAATCAATTATTATCTTGCACCATTTTAGTCCCATATTAATTACTTCATTTTAATTATCAACCATCCTTTAATTCATTGAGTCCAAAGGTGAGTTTGAGTCCTCTAATGGAAAGAGGGCTCAAACTAAGTGTTGTCTTGGGCATGAAAGAGACATCATACCGTTGGTAATGAACCCCAAAGGGATTAAACCATTAAGCATGACATCTCAATCTCATGTTTAAACAAACAAGTAGTTTGAACCACTTTCAATACAAAACAAAAGCCAAGAAAGGAGGGAGGTTGCAGAGGTGATAAAGAGTGATCACAAGTATGGAAAGTCATAAATAAATGCAATCAACTCAAATAAGATGGTATCTAAGGCCTAGAACACCAAACTCATGAGGACAATTACACTACAAGCATGCAAAACAAAGCTCAAATGTAACTATCAATCAAAAATAGTGCTAAAACAGTCTAAAAATAGTCCTAAAACATGCTGGAATTAAAACAAAAATAGCTAGATTAATAAGCTAAAACATAGCACAAGCTAGGCTAGTGAGCAAGACACAATGAGGGGAGGCTAACCCCTCCAAATTTGGACTTTAAAACATGATTTTGGCCATTAAAATAGCTCTGAAAAATAGTGTTTAAAAGCTCAAAAATAGATAGTAAAAGGATGAGAAACATAAGGGAAAAGGCCTTCAAAACAAGGTGCAAAGAAGGGTGAACCACCCCTCAACCTTTAATGGCCTTAAAATCCAAGTTTCAGCCAAAAAATATAGAGTTTTTACATCCCAAAAGCAGTTGGAAAATTGCAAGAAAAAGAGTAGATAAAGCAAGTAAAGAGGCAAAAGCTTATACCTCTTGAAGAGGAAATCAGTTCCAAGTAATAAAACCAAGAACACTGTAACAACACGACCCTCATATATGCTTGTGATATATGTTTGTCCTTTATCCTGTGCTGTTAAATGACTAAGATGAAGCTATACAAGAGAATAAGTTCAAGTAACTATGTTGTAATGCCTTGTGGAATGAATTGTATCTGTTAGGAAAGAAATGTATCTGTTACTACTCGAACGATAAAGTAGAAATTGAGGGCCTTAGCGGCTTAATAAGTCAAAATTGATCATATATTTGGAACCAGCATAATTTTTAGGTAATATTAAGCACTTCTGTGAAATTTCAATTTTCAGATGTGTAAACGATAGATTTTCGTCTTATTCTCTCCTTATGGAAATATATATATGTGATCTTGGTCATTTGACAAACAAAAAAAAAAAAACTCATAACTCTAGACTTGAGAAGTGAAGGGATAGAGAAAGAAGGTCCTCAAGAAGGTTGAGATTTGGGCTTAAGGTATGTAAATGTTTGTCTAATTTCCATCCACAACCCTTCTTGTCATAATTTATGTGAAGATGTTTCTATAATCTTGTTCCTAAGAGTTGGAATTGTAGTGATGTGAGTATGAGAAGTAGTAAATTAGCAAGATGATCTTACCTTGCATGTTTTGACTCAATTTGAAGTATCTATGAGAAACCTTACTCTATTTCTTCAATTGACTTGTTTGAATTCAAGTATGTGGCATGATTTTATGTTTATGAGTTGAGATGTGAGAGCAAGTAGGAACCTTGCGAATGGGAGTGAAGTTAAGTTGTGGATTCATGATTTGATTTTTATTCAAATGAAATATGTAATTTGATCCTTGTTCACATGTATTCACATGTTTTGAGCTTATATATTGGTAATTTAAAGCTGGATTTTGAAGCCCTAAACATGTCTACTAGGGGAAGAAATTATGCAGAAATTTCGGACTTTTGGTGCAGAATCGCCACACGTGCGGGGCCTAAGGCCGCACGTGCGGGAACCCCAGCCGCACGTGCGGGAGTCACTGCTGCACGTGCGGGAAAATGGCAAAATTTTGGACTTCAGCACTGCAAAAAAGGCACGTGCGGGGCCTCAATGCCGCACGTGCGGGAGGTGTGCCGCACGTGCGGGAGATCCTAGCCGCACGTGCGGCTCAAGCCAGAAAAGTTGGGATGCTCCGTTTTGCGTGTTGGGTCCTCTAATGTTGTCAAAACCTGCAATTTATATTGTTTGAATGTTCGTTAATTCAATCAAAGTAAGTGAACTGAATGTTGATTTAACAAGGATAAAAGGGACTAATGTGATTTTTCATGTGTGTAGGAAACGCCTCAAAAGGAAGTGCACCGACACAACACAGTGAGTGATAGTACTTCAATGTATCTCTACTTAGTATTTATGTTTATTGACGTTGTGACCCTTGTTGAAAGTTTTATCATATTATGTATTGACGTTATATCTTGTCGTTACAAATTTCACTATCAAACTTGTGTTGGTATAAAATGATATATTTGCTATAAGTGATTCAATACGAAATTGTAGAAACATTGAAAAGGGTTGTGAAGTTGTACACATCTTATGTGGAAGCTTGTGACTAGTAGAATGTATCAAGGCAATTGTGAATTTGTGAACCAATGTGGCTTAGAGCCATTTGTGAACCAATGTGGCTTAGAGCCATTTGTGAACCAATGTGGCTTAGAGCCGTTTGTGAGTCAATGTGGCTACGAGCCTAATGTGAAACTACGTGACCAAGGGTCATTTGTGAATTGTGAACCAATGTGGCCAAGGGCCGTTTGTGAATGATGAATCAATGAGGCCAAGGACCGATGTGTGAAATATGAACTTATACTATTGTAAGCTTGTGAATCAAAAAGAACCAGAGGTCTATGTGATGAATTGTAAATTATGAACCCAAGGACTCTTTTCTGAATGTGTGAAGTTCTTAGGCCAGGGGCCACATTATGAAAATTATAAACCGATTATGTTGTTCCAACAAGCCATACAGAGACAGACTAATTACATGATTTCAGCATTAAATATGTTTACAAGCATACTAGTACTATTGTTCACTGAGCTTGGCTCACCCTATGTTATGTCTGTTTCTGTAGGTAATCAACCAGGAGGTCAATCTTAGCTCGGCATCGTCATACTTTTGTCAGCCTAGGCACAGCCAGGCTTGGGGTCGGGACCCTACTTTTGTGGAGTTGTTAGATGATGGCTCACATTTTTGCTATTGGCTTAAGTTGTTACGTACTTAATGGTTTTGTTATATACCCCACCTCGGGGTTGGTTTTGTATATGCCTGTAAATAACTAACTCTTAAATGTATTTTGGCTTTTGATGTACTTGTCCTGTGAAATGTTTTTGATCCTGGCATGACTTAGTAGCTCAATGGATGTCCTATTTTCTGATTTTTATCAATTATGTTTTACAGCTTCCGGGCAGGCCCCTTTATGGAACCAGGTTAAGTGTCTTTTTCTGTTTAGGTCATGCCCAAACTTTTAGGGGCAAGTTAGGGGTGTGACAAGTGGTATCAAAGCACGAGTTGCTATCCCACACACAGATCCATTGAACCTTAGGATGTCTAGAAAAGACTTAAGCATCATGCATGGCATCCTAAAAATGTATGAAAGATCGATGGCAACGTAGAATGTACTCTGCTAACGCTAACAATTTGAACTTTGTTTGCCGGATATAATTGAATGTTATGTAGGTTATGGTGAGAACAAGGGTGGAAGATTCGGACGAGGCTACCTCGGCACGGTTGGACCGAATGGAAAGAATGATTATGGACATGGCGGAGACCCTAAGACAACAACTGCCACCACCACCAGTACCTCCACCTGCAGTACAAGATGTTCATGTTGAGGACCGAACCATCACACTCACAATGGAGTTTAAAAAGATGAAACCACCATCATTTAAGGGGGGGATAGAACCTATGAAAGCTGAAGCATGGGTGTTGGGAATAGAGAAATTGTTCGAAGTATTTCCATGTACTGAAGCCCAAAAAGTGCAACTTGCCGCCTTTACTCTTGAAGATGAGGCGCGAAGATGGTGGATGCTTACAAGAACAGTGCATCGGGACTTAACGTGGGGTAGATTTCTGGAGCTGTTCTATGATAAGTATTTTCCTCAAAGCATGCGAGATAAGAAGGTGACGGAATTTGAGACTCTTAGACAAGGAAATAAGACTGTTGCAGAATATGAGGCCCAATTTGCTGAATTAGCTCGGTTTGCCCCTCATATGGTAGATACAAACTATAAGAAGGCACGAAAATTTGAAGGGGGATTACGAGGTGCCATTTTGGACCGGGTCAATATGCTAAAATTACCCACATATGTTGAGGTGCTAGAAAGGGCTATTATCGCAGAAGGAAACCTTGCGGCCCAGAATCGGATTTCCGAGTGGAAAGGGAAGAGACAAAACAACCCATGGTCAAAGAGATCCATTACTCCACCCGCTAAGAAGCACAATTCAGGGAACTTCAGCACCACTGCTACGACTCAAAATTCCACTCCGGTGTGTCCAGACTGTGGAAGGCAACATCGAGGAACTTGTCACTGGAAGACTGGAGCATGTTTTAAATGTGGGAAAACGGGACATTTGGTAAGGGATTGCCCACAATTGGCTCAACAAAAAGGCAATCGACCCGCTACAAGTTCCGCGGGGTCTACACTAACCCCAATGCGAAGGCGGCTGCCAAACCGAGTAATAACAAAGACATTGCAAGACAAGGTAGGGTGTTCGCTTTGATTCCAGGTGATGTACAAAATACAGCAACAGTGGTGTCAGGTACATTTACTATTTGTGGTCAATCTGCGCATGTATTGTTTGATTCTGGCTCCACTCACTCTTTTGTGTCGAAATTCTTCGCTCCTAATTTAGATAAAATTGAAGAAAACTTATCTTGCATGTTGTGTGTGTCCTCTCCCTTGGGAGAGTCTATGATTTGTGCTACTATATACTCAGCTTGTGAACTTCAACTTGGGGATATTCGGGTGTATGCTAATTTAGTGCCTCTCGATATGACCTATTTTGATGTTATTTTGGGAATGGATTGGCTAAGTGTTTATGGTGCAACTATAAACTGTGTGACTAAGCAAATTAATTTCTATCCTCCGGGGCAATCGGAGTCTATAGTTCAAGGGCAGGAAGTGATTTCGCCACCTTATTTGATATCTGCCGTGAAGGCTTGCAACTTAATACGAAAAGGCTATCAGGGGTATCTATGTAGCGTTTTAGAAGGGCAAGGGATGAATGGGAATATTGATGTGATCCCAGTGGTCTGTGAATTTTCGGATGTTTTTCCCGAAGAATTGCCGGGCCAACTAATAGACTGAGAAATCGAGTTTATAATTGAAGTGGCGCCTGGAACCCAACCCATTTCGAAGACACCCTATAGGATGTCACCAGCTGAAATGAAAGAGTTGAAGATTCAATTACAGGATCCTCTTGACAAGGGATTTATCCGCCCGAGTGTATCTCCTTGGGGTGCGCCAGTATTGTTTGTGAAAAAGAAGGATGGAACACTTCGGTTATGTATCGACTATAGGGAACTGAATAAGGTGACAATTAAAAATAAGTACCCCTTACCACGGATAGATGACTTATTTGATCAGTTACAAGGGGCACAAGTTTTCTCAAAAATTGATTTACGGTCTGGCTACCATCAATTGAAAGTTAAAGCCGATGATGTGGACAAGACAGCTTTCCGAACCCGGTACGGCCATTATGAATTTTTGGTTATGCCCTTCGGGGTTACAAACGCACCAACAGCATTTATGGATCTAATGAATCGCGTCTTCAAGCCCTATCTAGACGAATTTGTGGTGGTTTTTATTGATGATATTCTTATATACTCGAAGAGTGCAGAAGCTCATGAGGATCATCTTCGTTTAATCCTTCAAACACTCCGGGAGAAGAAACTGTATGCAAAGTTAAAGAAATGTGAATTCTGGCTACAAGAAGTGGCATTTTTGGGGCACGTGGTGACAAAGGAAGGAGTCTCTGTTGATCCACACAAAGTTGAAGCAATTGTGAACTGGCCAACTCCCACTAATGTAACTGAGATACGAAGTTTCATGGGACTAGCTGGATATTACAGGAGGTTTTTTCAAAATTTCTCCAAAATCGCTGTGCCACTTACCCAATTGACACGAAAAGGAGTTGCATTCGAATGGTCAGAGGAACGGGAATCCGCCTTCCAAGAATTAAAAACAAGATTGACGACAGCACCAGTTCTGGCTTTGCCATCTGGTACCGAAGGATTCGTAATTTACAGTGATGCTTCGCACAAGGGGCTTGGTTGTGTGCTGATGCAAAATGGAAGGGTTATTGCCTATGCTTCTCGGCAACTGAAACCCCACGAGAAAAATTATCCCACACATGATCTCGAATTAGCGGCAGTAGTTTTTGCTTTAAAAATATGGCGGCACTATCTTTATGGTACAACCTGCGAAGTTTACACTGATCATAAAAGCCTCAAGTACCTGTTTACCCAGAAAGAGTTGAACATGCGACAATGGCGGTGGCTTGAGTTGATTAAGGATTATGACTTGCAGATCTAATATCATCCTGGTAAAGCTAACTTGGTGGTAGATGCACTTAGTCGGAAGAATACGGGGGATTTGGCAAATCTGTTGATAGAAAGAAAGGAGTTGAGGAACGAACTGGATAAAATGAATATGGACCTGGTGGTACGTGAACAGGAGGCCATACTAGCAGCAGTAAGAGCTCAACCCACCTTGCTGGAAGAGATTAAGTTACATCAACTAGAAGATGAAACCTTAAGGAAAATCTATGAAGAGTTAGAGGCAAAACCAAAATCGGGATTCAGTTACGTAGATTCGGTATTAAAGTTTCAAGGTCGAATATGTGTCCCCAATGTGTTGGAGCTTAAACGGAAATTGCTAGGGGAAGCACATGCCTCGAGATTATCAATACACCCGGGAAGTACTAAAATGTACCGAGACTTAAAACAAAATTTTTGGTGGCCAAATATGAAAAAGGAGATCGCGGAATTTGTTTCTAAGTGTCTACAATGTCAACAAGTCAAAGCGGAACATCAAAGACCAGCAGGATTATTACAACCCCTTCCAATCCCGGAATGGAAATGGGAGCATTTGACCATGGATTTCGTGGTGGGGTTACCGAGAACTCCTCGAGGTATGAATTCAATTTGGGTCATTGTGGACCGATTAACCAAGTCTGCTCACGTCTTGCCTGTGAAGACTCAATATAATGCGGATAAGCTGGCAGTACTGTATATAAATGAAATTGTAAGGCTTCACGGTGTTCCAGTGTCAATTGTGTCAGATAGGGACCCCAAATTTGTTTCAAGATTTTGGCAAAGTTTACAGGAGGCTATGGGTACCGAACTTACGTTCAGCACCGCTTTTCACCCTCAAACTGATGGTCAATCTGAGAGAACCATACAAACTTTAGAAGATATGCTCCGACCGTGTGTATTGGATTTTCAAGAAAGCTGGGAAACCCATCTACCGTTGATAGAGTTCGCCTACAATAACAGTTACCATTCGAGCATTGATATGGCACCTTATGAAGCTCTGTATGGAAGACCATGTCGTTCCCCTGTATGTTGGGCTGAAGTCGGGGATAGGGCATTGTTGGGTCCTGAAATTGTGCAATAAACAACTGAAAAGGTTAAAATTATCCGGGAGAGGTTAAAAACGACACAAAGCAAGCAGAAGAGCTATGCAGATAACAGACGAAGGGATTTGGAATTTGAAGTGGGTAATTATGTGTTCGTGAAAGTCACCCCGTTAAAGGGACATCCGAGATTTGGGAAAAAAGGTAAATTAACGCCCCGGTATGTTGGCCCTTTCCAAATTCTAGAAAGAGTGGGTTTGGTAGCTTACCGGGTGGCTCTTCCGCCGAGTATGAGTCAAATACATAATGTGTTTCATGTTTCTATGCTTCGAGGATACCTATCAGATCCATCTCATGTCATAGACTATCACCAACTTGTGCTAGATGATAAGTTAAGCTATGAAGAAAGACCACTTTGAATTTTGGAGCGACAAGTAAAGCAATTGCGCAATCGGGAAATTCCAATGGTAAAGGTAAAGTGGCAAGAACATTATGGCACTGAAGCTACTTGGGAAAAGGAGGAGGATATACAGCAACAGTATCCATATCTGTTTCCGTTTTAAGGTAAAAGTAAGTTTGAGGGACCAAATTTTTTTAAGGGGGGAAGAGTGTAACAACCCGACCCTCATATATGCTTGTGATATATGTTCGTCCTTTATCCTGTGCTGTTAAATGACTAAGATGAAGCTGTACAAGAGAATAAGTTCAAGTAACTATGTTGTAATGCCTTGTGGAATGAATTGTATCTGTTAGGAAAGAAATGTATCTATTACTACTCGAACGATAAAGTAGAAATTGAGGGCCTTAGCGGCTTAATAAGTTAAAATTGATCATATATTTGGAACCAGCATAATTTTTAGGTAATATTAAGCACTTCTGTGAAATTTCAATTTTCGGATGTGTAAACGATAGATTTTCGTCTTATTCTCTCATTATGGAAATATATATATGTGATCTTGGTCATTTGACAAAAAAAAAAAAAAAAAAAAACTCATAACTCTAGACTTGAGAAGTGAAGGGATAGAGAAAGAAGGTCCTCAAGAAGGTTGAGATTTGGGCTTAAGGTATGTAAATGTTTGTCTAATTTCCATCCACAACCCTTCTTGTCATAATTTATGTGAAGATGTTTCTATAATCTTGTTCCTAAGAGTTGGAATTGTAGTGATGTGAGTATGAGAAGTAGTAAATTAGCAAGATGATCTTACCTTGCATGTTTTGACTCAATTTGAAGTATCTATGAGAAACCTTACTCTATTTCTTCAATTGACTTGTTTGAATTCAAGTATGTGGCATGATTTTATGTTTATGAGTTGAGATGTGAGAGCAAGTAGGAACCTTGCGAATGGGAGTGAAGTTAAGTTGTGGATTCATGATTTGATTTTTATTCAAATGAAATATGTAATTTGATCCTTGTTCACATGTATTCACATGTTTTGAGCTTATATATTGGTAATTTAAAGCTGGATTTTGAAGCCCTAAACATGCCTACTAGGGGAAGAAATTATGCAGAAATTTCGGACTTTTGGTGCAGAATCGCCGCACGTGCGGGAACCCCAGCCGCACGTGCGGGAGTCACTGCTGCACGTGCGGGAAAATGGCAAAATTTTGGACTTCAGCACTGCAAAAAAGGCACGTGCGGGGCCTCAATGCCGCACGTGCGGGAGGTGTGCCGCACGTGCGGGAGATCCTAGCCGCACGTGCGGCTCAAGCCAGAAAAGTTGGGATGCTCCGTTTTGCGTGTTGGGTCCTCTAATGTTGTCAAAACCTGCAATTTATATTGTTTGAATGTTCGTTAATTCAATCAAAGTAAGTGAACTGAATGTTGATTTAACAAGGATAAAAGGGACTAATGTGATTTTTCATGTGTGTAGGAAACGCCTCAAAAGGAAGTGCACCGACACAACACAGTGAGTGATAGTACTTCAATGTATCTCTACTTAGTATTTATGTTTATTGACGTTGTGACCCTTGTTGAAAGTTTTATCATATTATGTATTGACGTTATATCTTGTCGTTACAAATTTCACTATCAAACTTGTGTTGGTATAAAATGATATATTTGCTATAAGTGATTCAATACGAAATTGTAGAAGCATTGAAAAGGGTTGTGAAGTTGTACACATCTTATGTGGAAGCTTGTGACTAGTAGAATGTATCAAGGCAATTGTGAATTTGTGAACCAATGTGGCTTAGAGCCATTTGTGAACCAATGTGGCTTAGAGCCGTTTGTGAGTCAATGTGGCTACGAGCCTAATGTGAAACTACGTGACCAAGGGTCATTTGTGAATTGTGAACCAATGTGGCCAAGGGCCGTTTGTGAATGATGAATCAATGAGGCCAAGGACCGATGTGTGAAATATGAACTTATACTATTGTAAGCTTGTGAATCAAAAAGAACCAGAGGTCTATGTGATGAATTGTAAATTATGAACCCAAGGACTCTTTTCTGAATGTGTGAAGTTCTTAGGCCAGGGGCCACATTATGACAATTATAAACCGATTATGTTGTTCCAACAAGCCGTACAGAGACAGACTAATTACATGATTTCAGCATTAAATATGTTTACAAGCATACTAGTACTATTGTTCACTGAGCTTGGCTCACCCTATGTTATGTCTGTTTCTGTAGGTAATCAACCAGGAGGTCGATCTTAGCTCGGCATCGTCATACTTTTGTCAGCCTAGGCACAACCAGGCTTGGGGTCGGGACCCTACTTTTGTGGAGTTGTTAGATGATGGCTCACACTTTTGCTATTGGCTTAAGTTGTTACGTACTTAATGGTTTTGTTATATACCCCACCTCGGGGTTGGTTTTGTATATGCCTATAAATAACTAACTCTTAAATGTATTTTGGCTTTTGATGTACTTGTCCTGTGAAATGTTTTTGATCCTGGCATGACTTAGTAGCTCAATGGATGTCATATTTTCTGATTTTTATCAATTATGTTTTACAGCTTCCGGGCAGGCCCCTCTATGGAACCAGGTTAAGTGTCCTTTTCTGTTTAGGTCATGCCCAAACTTTTAGGGGCAAGTTAGGGGCGTGACAAACACACACCCTCAAGAGCTCAAACAAAGCTCAAAGAGACCTCAACTCAAGTATGGAGAGATTTGGTTAAGAGTGTATAGGCAAAGGTTAAGGATATGTAGGCAAGAGTGTAGAAATTTAGAAGAGAGAGAGAGAGAGAATTGTAGACAAAGAGGAAAAATTTTGCTCTAAAATTTTTCTAACCTTAAAACATGAGATGGAGGTTCTCTATATATAGAAAACATGAATTACCCTCAAGAACATCTAGCCCTACACGTGGGAGCAAATACAAGCATCTGTGCAAACAGCTGACACAGTTGTCACAAAATATCTACAAAAGACACTGGTGGCCGGCAGGCCACATCAGTGGTCGACTACCAAGAGTGATGGTCGGCAACCCAAAAAGGTGGCCAGCAAGCCACCAAGGGTTGCAAGCTTGAAGAACCAAGGTTTGGTCCAAGAATGAGGCAACAGGGGTGTAAGGTTTGAAGGGCTCAAAGTTGTGGCATTTCCCTAAGGACTTCGAGCACTTGACAAGCATGTAGACTCATCATTGGGTGTGCAAGAGCTGGTATCTAAGTCGTAATAACCGTAAAAAATAAGGTGTCTACAGTGCTGTCAATGCACTTGAAGATGATACTTCTACCGAATTGTGGCACAAGTGGTTTGGGAATATCAGTGAAAAAGGGCTGCCAGTTTTGTTTAAGAAAGAACTTCTACCCAGTTTGAAAGGTACGCATCTTAAAACTTGTGTTCATTGCTTGGCAAGCAAACAATATAGAGTTTCTTTTCATAAAAATGTTGCTTCTAGAAAAGAAAATGTGTTGGAGTTGATTCATTCGGATTTTTATGGTCTTTTGAAGGTTAGAACACATAGTGGTGCACTTTATTTTGTTACTTTCATTGATGATTATTCAAGAAAAGTTTGGGCTTTTGCACTAAAAACTAACAATCAAGTTCTAGATGTGTTTAAGCAATTTCAGGCCATGGTTGAAAGAGATATAGGACGAAAATTGAAGGGCATCTGAACAGATAATAGTGGTGAATACATTGGGTCATTTGATGAGCATTGTTGCAGTCAAGGTATTCGGCACCAGAAGACAGTTAAGAAGACTCCTCAACAAAATGGCGTTGCCCAGAGGATAAATCATACCATTGTGGAAAGAAAAAAGGTTTTTGCTTTCACATGCTCAATTGCCAAGATCCTTATCCCATGAGGCAATGAGGATAGCGGTTGACGTGATAAATTTATCTCTTTCTTATCCTTTGAATGGTGATGTCCTAGAAAGAGTTTGGACCTACAAAGATGTGTCTTATGAGCACTTGAGAGTGTTTGGTTGCCAAGCCTTTGTTCACATTCCAAAAGATGAGAGGTCCAAACTTGATAGCAAGTCAAGACAATGCATTTTTCTTGGCTATGAGTGTGATGAATTTGGTTATAGATTGTGGGATCTGGTTGGCAAGAAAATTATTTAAAGCCGTGATGTTGTATTTCTTGAAGACCAAATTTGGCAAAGGTGATCAACCGAAACCAAAACTAGTAATCTTATTGACATGGATCTATCTCTTTCATCTTCAGTCGATGATGAAAATGGAGGAGATGTGCAGCCACCTCTTGAAAATGTAGATGACGATGCTATTTCAAATGAATTTGAGCTTGAAATTGAAGAAGAGCATCAAACTCAAGAACCGCCACCAAAGTTGAGAAAATCTACAAGAGATCGGCAACCTTTGAAAAAGTATCCTCTCAATGAATTTGTGTTGATTTCTGATCAAGGGGAGCCTGAGAGCTACCAAGAAACAATTGAGCATGCAAAGAAAGGTGATTGGAAAAAGGCTATGGAAGAGGAAATGAATTCTTTGATTGAAAATCACACTTATGATTTAGTGAAGTTGCCTAAGGGGAGGAAAATTCTAAAAAATAAGTGGGCTTTCAAATTAAAGAATGATGACAAGGATATAAGGTGCAAAGCGGGCCTTGTTATGAAAGGCTTTGGGCAAAAAAAATGTGTTGACTTTGATGAAATTTTCTCGTTGATTATGAAGATGTCTTCTATTCGAGTTGTACTTGGCATGGCTGCATGTATGAACCTTAAAATTGAACAATTTGATGTAAAGATTGCATTTCTTCATGGTGATCTTGAAGAAGAAATTTACATAGAGCAACCGGAAGGTTTTGTGGAAAAGAGGAAAGAGAAATTGATTTGTAAATTGAAGAAAAGTTTGTATGGCCTCAAGTAAGCACTGCAGCAATGGCACAAAAAATTTGACTCTTTTATGATGAATAATGATTTTTTTAAAACCATTTCGGACCATTATGTGTTTGTGAAAAAAAAAATTTAGATGTCAAATTTATTATTCTTTTGTTTTATGTTGATGACTTGTTAATTGTGGGTCAAGATTCTACTATAATTAACAAGTTGAAGTTAGAGTTGAATAAGTCTTTTGCTATGAAAGATTTGGGACCAGCAAAGCAAATATTTGGTATGAAAATTGTTCGTGATCGCAAAAAGGGACTAATTTTGTTGCCTCAAGAAAGCTACATTGAGAAAGTTCTTAAGAGGTTCAATACGGATAAAGCAAAGCCCGTTGGTTGTCCACTTGTGAGTCATTTCAAGCTTAGTTCGACTCAATGTCCTACAAATGAGAAAGACAATGAAGAGATGCTGAAAATTCTTTATGCTTCCGTGGTTGGTTCCTTGATGTATGTCATGGTTTGGACAATGCCAGATATTGCTCACTCCATTAGTGTGGTGAGTCGATTTCTCTCTAATTCGAGTAAAGAACATTGGGTAATGGTAAAATGAATCCTAAGGCATCTTCGAGGGATTTTGAAGGTGTGTTCGTATTTTGAGAATGGTAAGCCGATACTTGATGTGTTCACAAATTCCGATATAGTCGGTGATGTTGATTCTAGGAAATCTACTTCGGGGTATTTAATGACTTTTGCAGGGGGAGCTGTCGCATGACAATCTAATTTACAAAAATGTGTTGCTCTCTTAACTATCGAAACTGAATTTATTGCCATTACGGAAGCTTGCAAGGAAGAGTTATGGTTGAAGAAATTTTTGCAAGAATTGGGTTTGAAGCAAGAAATGTATGTGATTTATTGTGATAGTCAATCAAACTGCTCTTCATTTGAATAAAAATTATACTTTTCATTCGAGATCGAAGCACATTAATGTGAGATAACATTGGATTCTTGATGTGTTAGATTCGAAATTGTTACAGCTCAAAGAGGTTCACACGGATCATAATATTTCAGACATGTTAACAATGACTTTGTTGAGGAACAAACTTTTAAAGTGTCAAACTTTGGTGGGTATAATTGATGTCTCCACCTAAATCAGTAGGGAGAGAATTGTTAGGTATACCTCTTTATTGGAGTATGAGACCCAGTTGGTTTATTAAAAATATTTAAGTTGATTTGGTGTTGGTTAATATATTATATCTGACTTTTGGAGGCCAAATAAGTATTTAAAAATTTATTTGGTAACAACTAAGATTTTGATAAAAAAGTCCCAAAAAAAAGCAATAGTTTATTAGTATTATTTTATCTTGAAAAAGGTGTAGCCGTTTGCTTGGTGGAGCAAGAGCAACTTTTGATCAAATTCGGTGGTGTTCACACTACAAGAAAAGTGGGTATATGAGACGGAACTATTTGCGACGGCACACTTGCCGTCTCAAAAAGTCACTTTTTGCGACGGCAGAAAATGCCGTCTCAAAAAAGCAGATTATTTGCGACGGCACCATTTGCCGTCTCAAAAAATGAGAGTATTTGCGACGGCAGAAAATACCGTCGCAAATACTCTCATTTTTTGAGACGGCAAATAGTGCTGTCGCAAATGTTCTGCTTTTTTGAGACGGTAAATGGTGCCGTCGCAAATACTCTGCTTTTTTGAGATGGCATTTTTTGCCGTCGCAAAAAGTGACTTTCGTGTTTTTTTTTAGTGAATATTTTTAAAATTTTAAATATTTTTTTAAGACGCACCTTACTTAGATGTATCTAAAAAATAAAAAATTATGAAAAAATATTTTTTAAAATTAATAAATACATAAAAATACAAAAAAAAAATGTATTGAATTATTGTATTTTTTTTTGTATTTTTGGTGTTTAGTGAATTTTTAAAAGATTTTTTTTTATAACTTTTTTAATTTTTAGGTGTATTTATGTTAGATGTGTCTAAAAATTAAAAAAAATACTTAAAATATTAAAAAAATTCAGTAAAAATAATATAACACGGAAAACAAGAAAGTATCATTTTTTCAAAAGAGTTTTTTGAAAACTCTAATCTAGCATAGTGATTGTGGTTTTGAGATAGCTTCATATATATACAGTTACAAAATGGTTTGAATAAATTCAACGGTATTTTCTGTCGCAAAAAAAAATTAAAAAAAATAATGTCGTCTTACTCTTTTGATATAACATTTCTCTTTTCATTCATTTTTTCATTTTCCTGTCTCTCTGTCTCTATATCTCTCTCTTCTCTTTATCTCTTTCACTCATCACTTTTCTTTCTCTGTCTATCTATTTCTCTCTCTCATTTTCTCTCTGTGTCTCTCGCCTACCTCTCTTCTCTCTATCTCTCTTATCTGTTTTCTCTCTCTGTCTTTCTCGCTCATCTCTCTTCTCTCTATCTCTCTCATTTCTTTTCTCTCTCTCTCTTATCTTTCTACCTCTCTCTATCTCTCTCGCCCATTTCTCTTTTCTCTCTGTCTCTTTCTTTTTCTGTGTCTCTCTCTCGCTCATCTCTTTTCGCTCTATTTCTCTCTTTTTTTTTTATCTCTCGCTTATCTCTTGTTTCTCTCAATTTTCTATCTCTCTCTCTCTCTATCTCTTTTTTTGTCTATCTCTCTCTCTTATTGTCTCTCTCTCACTCATCACTCTTCTCTCTCTCTCTCTGTGTCTACTTGTCTATTTGTCTATTTATCCCTCACTGTGTTCGCTTTGCTCACTCTCTTATGCCCATCTTCTCTATTTATCGAGCTCTTTCTCGATTTATCGATCCACTACAAGAAAATACACTTTTAGCAACCGCTTTGTCTCTCTCTCTCTCTCTCTTGCTCATCGCTCTATCTCTGTCTCTCTTTCTATCTCTCTTCTTCATCTGTCTCTCACAAAATTAAAATATTTTTTAAATATTAAAATATTTAAAATATTTAAAAAATTGATTTGAATTAAGTTTTGAAAAGAGTTTTGAATTATGTGTTTGGTTATGAGTTTCGAAAAGTAATGATTATATTTTGAATTGAGTTTTGAAAAATGGATGTAGAATTATGATTTAAAAGCTCAAAACAAACACCATACTTAAATCAATGGGTGGAACTATGACCACTACCACTACCACTCCCTCTGTCTCTTTTTTTTTTTTCTATCTCTTTCTCGTTAATCTCTTTTTACTTTCTTTCTCTATCTTTTAGTTTATCGCTTGCTCATATCTTGTTTCTCTCTCTTTTTCTGTCTATCTCTCTCTGTCTATCTCTTTCTCTTTTCGTCTCTCTCTCTCTCACTCTCACTCTCACTCATCACTCTTCTCTTTCTCTGTCTGACTGTCTGTCTGTCTCTCTCCCCCACTATGTTCGCCTTGCTCGTTCTCTCCCTCATATCTTCTTTATTTATTGAGCTCCCTTTCGATTTATTGATCCACTACAAGAAAATGCACTTTTAGCGACCACTCTGTCTCTTTCTCTATCTCTGTATCTCTTTCTCTGTCTCTCTATCTCTTTTCTCTATTCGTCTCTCACTCATCTCTCTCTCTCACCACCCATATTCTCTACCACATTTACCACTACTGTAAATGCCATTCAACTACCCCAATTCTTTTCTTTCTCTCTTTCACTCATCACTCTTCTTTCTCTGTCTGTTTGTCTATCTGTCTGTGTGTCTTTCGTTCATCTTTCTTCTCTCTATCTCTCTCAATTGTCTTCTCTCTCTGTCTTTCTCGCTCATCTCTCTTCTCTCATCTCTTTGCTCTCTCTGTCTCTCTCGCTCATCTTTCTTCTCTCTATCTCTCTAGTTTTCTATTCTCTCTCTCGTTCATCTTTTTTCACTCTCTTTCTCTCTTTTTTTGTATCGCTCATCTCTTGTTTCTCTCTCTTTTTCTGTCTCTCTCTCTCTCTCTATCTCTTTCTCTCTTTGTCTGTTTGTTTCTCTTTCTCTCTCTCTCTCTGTCTCTCTCTCTCACTCATCACTCTTAATAAAAAATATTTTTCATTAAAATATTATCCTTACTTCTACCAAATAAAAAATAATAATAATAATTTTTCATTCATTAAATATTCATTTATGATGAAAATAAAAATTATTATTTATTTTTTTATTATTTAAATATTAATTTATGATGAAAATTATTATTATTATTATTATTATTTTTCCCAATCCCGCCCGCTCGTTCCCCCCTTTTTTTCCATTCCCGCGCCCCCTCCCAAATCCCCAATCTCTTAGAACCAAAATCCCTAATTTCTACCAAATATTTCTCTCTCTCGCGACTGTGAATGAAGGACCCCCCAAATCCCTAATCTCTTAGAACCAAAATCCCTAATTTCTACCAAATATTTCTCTCTCTCGCGACTATGAATGAAGGAATCCAGACATCGACGACCATAGTCGGAGTCCTTAGCTTCTCTATCGATAGCCATTACCAGCAAACGAAGTTCGATCCCTCTCTCTCTCTCTCTCTCTCTCTCTCTCTCTCTCTCTCTCTATGTCAATCTTCTTTCATCTTTTGTCTCTTGATTTCAATCTCAATCTGTCACGCAATCACGATCGATTTCAAGACCTTGTGTTCTCTTAATTGATTGATCCTCAATCTCTCACTTTCGGCATGAATCAGCCTCCGGCATAAAGAAGACAATGGCGTGAATCACTCTCTGGCGTCTCAGCTCTTCAGTGTCGATCTCCTCTTCGGCGTTGATCTCCTTGAATAACATCTCATATGATCTAAGGTAATTCGAACTAGGTGATTTTTTTTTTTTTAACAAAATCAGTTAATAGACTAAGGTTTCTTAATCTGAGAATATGATAAATAAATTTTTGACTCTCTTTTTTATTTATGTTTTATTTTACTGCTCTTTGGGGGTGAAAATTGGGATTGTGATATTATTTTTTGCCTTATCAATAGCAAAATTGGGAAGTGCCCATGATACTATTCTCTCTCTGTTATTTCCCTCTAATGGAACATATTGCTGTGCAAACACAATTTTTTGTGTTAACCTTACCATTTTTTAGTGAACCAATTCTTACCCATTATACACCTTCAGGTTGCATCTTGGTGGGACTATGGTTATCAAACAACTGCTATGGCTTACCGTACTGTCATTGTTGACAATAATACTTGGAATAACACGCATATTGCTATTGTTGGTACTGCGATGTCATCTCCTGAAAAGGCGGCTTGGGAGATTTTCAACTCCTTGGATGTGAAATATGTTCTGGTTGTATTTGGAGGTTGGTTTTCTAATGTTGCTAAGATTATCTTACTTTGGGGAAACAAAACAATATTCTGAAGTTTGACTTTACAGGTCTTATTGGCTATCCGAGTGACGATATCAATAAGTTCCTATGGATGGTTCGTATAGGTGGTGGTGTATTCCCTCACATCAAGGAACCTGATTATCTGGTAAGTAGTTATTTTTGTCAGTTTAATTTCTGATAGGAATTTGTGGTATTCCAATTGATGATACTATGTTGCCACACCAGGTAATGATCTTTGAATTTGTTTGAGATGTACAAATCAGTAAATAGAAATTCACTGCATATAGTGGAATACTATGTATTATGCTACAAGTCATGCTTACATAACAAATATTTATACAATTGTGCACCAAGTTGGATTAAAATAATTCGTTATTTAAACTATTTGGGGTCAGTCATAAATATATTGGTTCCCCATCCAGCTCTACCCAGGACGATAACTTCAGTCAAACTGCACCTAGTAAAATTTTCTATCTATTTCAATTATTGTTAATTTTGTTCTTCTTCCCTACCATTAGCTGCCTTCTTTGGAGCAGTTGTCAGCAAGGCTTCAAGTTATGGAATTGGCTTTGCTTAATGGTTGTGGTCATTGTGCAATGATATTGGGAGCATCAGTCAATGTGTGAGGGGAATCAGAAACTAAATGCATGAGATTTTTTTAAGCGCATTTTTAACACCAAAAAACTTATTGATAAGTATGTTATGATCCAATTTATCAAAATTTGAATGTTTGTAATGGTTTTAATCAATGTTGTGCACCTAAGAACATGTTTTCTAGATGTTATTGAATTTTAGGTTGGTTTTAAGGCTTAAAAAGTGGAGAATTTCGTGTAGTAGGGAATTGCACTATCTAGAGTATTTAGAAATGCTAGTAGAATAGATTAGATAATTCATAAAAATATAGTAATTGTAAGTCAATATTTGTTGTTACAATGGTAATACAAGTAATATGACAACACTAGTGGCTAATATAAGGTATGCTATATGTATTACCTCATTGATTCATGAGTTTACACGTAAAACAAATGACGTATATGACTCTTAATTTTTTGAATTAGTAGATTACCATTTAAAATTCATAGTTTTGATTTTAAATCAATAAGTTAGTAATATAGATTAATGAAATTAGGATTTTCAATTAAAGAATATGAAAATGAAGAATTTAAAAAGAGAAAAATAATTTAAAATAAAAGAATAATTTGAGTGTTAATGTTTAAGGAAGAATAAGAGATTTTCAGTTTAGAGTTTTACTTTTAAACATTTTTAATGTCTTAACAGAGGTAAAATTGAATATCGTACCATAACAGTGATGTAATGGCTTGTAATCTGCAGTTGCGTGCAGCTTTGACTTTTTTTGTTATGGAGCTCCAAAATCCCTTTATGTAACAGCTATTACATAATGTAGTGGCCGTTTTTTAAACTCATGGTTGTCAGTCTTGATTGCACAGAGCCAAAGCTTTCTGGTTAATTCTGGTTGATGGCTTCAAGTTTAATATATAATGTCATGAGAACTAATTTGTTTACATTAGAAACACCTTGCATTGTATCCTCTTGTTTAGAGATTGAAAAACTTGGGCAAGTGATTGAATGTTTCCTCTTGGTTAAGTCTAAGCTTTGTTATATGTCTTTTCTCTTTTGGTGGTAATAAAAGCTTACTTACCAAAAAAACAAAAAAAGAATGTTACAGATTACTTGACAAAAGCTATGATATGGATAAATTAAAACATAGAAAATGATACATTGTTTATTTTTCAGATTTAAAAATTCAAGTATTGTCATGTTGACAAAAATTCAAAACCTATTGCATATTTTTGCGTGTCATTTGTTATTCTCCAATCATGAAACACTAAGTTCTCTGTTTTGTTTACACATGCATGTCTATTACTTATTATTTTTTTTATACATGATTAGGTTCATGTATGCCTGTGCTTAGTTATATCTTATCTTTTATGGATTTGTTTTATCTTAGCATCTTTTGTTTTAGTATGGCTGAAAAAATATGATATATATATATATATTGTACCTGTATCTGCGCCTGCGTTTGCACCTGCACCTGCTGCTGCTCCTACCTCTACAGTTACTGCCATGTGAGTATTTTTCTTCTTTGGTTAACTTGTGAAGACTGAAGAGCATGATTTTTTTTTGTCTGTTTATTTAATTTGGACAATACTGGTTACCTTTGTTAATCCAATAATGTGTGTTCAACCAGACCAGAGTCTAATGTCTATGGTCAAGCAGCATCGAATTTGGTTACTGGAAGTAACCTTGATGGAGCGGTCCGGCAAATTCATGATATGGGTGGAGGGACTTGGGATAGGGATACTGTTGTTCGAGCTCTTCGTGCTGCTTACAACCCAGAGAGAGCTGTTGAATATTTATATTCTGTCAGCGTCTTTACTTGTATTTGATCTCTTTTGTGAATTTATTTTTCAAATGGGAAGTGCAGAAGCATGACGAAAATTTTTGTTTTTGATTTACGTTATTTAGATTTGTGAACAACATTATGTATTGGATAATTTTGTTGATGTATTGTTATGAATGGAAGAATATTTTAATTATGGATGAATTATTATTTTTATACTGGACTTTTTATATTATTATGTAATTATTGGTTTTTTTTTAGTTATTTTTCATTTAATACAGGTTATTTTCATATATTTATTTATTTATTTTTTGAGAGGGCAGTCCACTCACCTTCTCAAATAGGGGTTTTTTGCGACGGCAGTAATGCGTCGCAAAAGATAGGGCATTTGGTTGAAAATGAGGACTTTTAGCGACGGTGTAATTTGCTGTCGCCAATAGTGCTTTAGCGACGGCACCAAGTGCTGTCTCAAATAACCCTTTAGCGACGGTACTTGTGCCGTCGCAAATACCCCTTTTAGCGACGGCAAAACAGTGCTGTCTCAAAAAAATTTCAGATTTTCACACGTTAATGGCGACGGCATTTTTCCGTCGCAAAAGGCTTCTTTGCCGTCGCAAACCAAAGGCGACAGCGTCATACCGTCGCTAAAGCCCTTTTGCAACCCCCTCTGTTGCGACCCCCCACTTGCCGTCGCAAAAGGCCACTTACCGTCGCAAAAAACCTTTTGAGACGGCGTTTTAGGTATTTGCGACGGCATTTTACCGTCGCAAAAAATTAATTTTTTTGTAGTGTCATGTGCTGATGAACGAGCAGTAGTGCTGCTCTGCTTCGTTTAGTTCAGTTTTTGATTTGTTTTTGAAAAATTTTATTCATTTATTTGGTAAGGTTTTTTCTCTTAATTATTTGTGATTATTTAGAATTCATCTATTTTTTGTGAGACCATTCGTGTCTCGTTTGTAATCGTTTGAAAACTTTTTAGTTGATAGTGAAATCAAAGTAAAAATTCATGTGTCGTTATTGATTTAATTTTTTCACATTAATTTTTATTTCTATTGATTTATTTACTTATATGAAATCATCTATTTTCCGTAACACATCTCTCTCTATGTATTCTCACTTCCCATTTCCCGTTTCCTATTTCCTCTTTCCTCTTTCCTCTTTCCTCTTTGTGGCTCTAAATCTCTAGAGATTATTATAGAAATTGGTTTTCAATGTGGGTATGATTGGAGCCTATATTGATAAAATTCATGTTTGATTGGTTTTATAGTAGGGAGTTTTTGCCGTTTATGTTGATATAGAATGAACTGGCAATTCCTCAGTATATATGAGTCTAAATTTACTGATAATGATTCTGTATAGTAAACAGATAAACAGTTGTTACAATTTATGTTGATATATTAAACAAACATTGTTTAATATACAAAATCATTTTACTTCTTGTTTAAACAGTTTATTTAATATACAGAATTCAAGCAGTTTGTTTAATAGTTCCTTTGTGCTTTTTTATTTCTTGTGAAATATACAGAATTCCTCTGTAAATTGACAAGAAGTTTTTTATTTTTTAGGATCCAACAAAGATATCAACAACCATAACAAATGAGGTTCCATATTGTTGTCATTGGTAGAGCATACTGCTGATATGATATGCCAGACCTATGGAATAACTCCCCACGAAAGAGGCTAATAGATTACCTACTTTTAGACCCATCTTGGGTTTTCATGTTTCTTTTTTTATTGATAAATTACGTTTACAGTAATGTCCGGTGATCCGAAAATTCACGATTAGGATGGTTTAAAATGATATCATTTTAAGAATAAAACGATATCGTTTTGATACATTTGAACTATTCAAGTTATATAAATTCGGACCATCAAATATTTTTCTTATACTTATCATCCTTTGAGATTTGAAAGTGGGTATATTTAATTTAATTTTTGAAATTATTTTTTAATTTTTTGCTTTTATATATATTTTTTGTCTTTAGTTAAAAAAAAAAATCATATTTTAATAAAAAAATTACTTTTTTGATGTACTTAATACATGCATTTAAAAAATAAAAATATTTGTGAAAAAATTCAAAAAAGAATTTACTAAATACAAAAAAAATTAAAATGTACTAATTGGTGAAAAAAGACTAATTGTTACCTGAATTAAATTTTTTTTAAAAAAAATCTAATATAATCATATTAAATTTATAGATTTTAATATATATATTTTTAAATCTCAAAAGAATTTAACCTAATTTGCTCAATTATTTTTTAATACTATTGTGGACTCAAAAGAAAATCATTTAAGGCAAAATACTCATTGACATTTAAATCCAGTAAGCAGAAAATAACAATTTTTTTTTTTCTTCTGTTTTTTTTTTTTGCCTTTTTTTGAACAAGTGCAAAAGATACGTTATTGGTTTGGAACATCACCTCAACAATGTGGGGACTAGAAAAAAGCAGGTTTATCGATGACGTTAAACTATCGTTTAATTTATATTTAGAATAAATATGATGGGATATTGATTTTTGGATAAATTATATTGGTAATTTTTATATTTTAAATGTTGTATCATTTTGATTTTTTGTAATTTTAATTGGCTCAATTTTGAATATGAATTTATAATTTTAACTCAGTTTGGTTTAATTAATTACAAATATTAGTTTTTTTTAAATAAAAAAATATACATATGAGTGGGGCATGTGTTATGTTTTTAGGAGCAAAATTATAAATTTGCTCAATTTAATGAGTTAATCTCAACCAACTCAGTGATCTTTTTTTGTCAAAAACCCTAATGACTTTATCGATTTAACAAAATTGACGTAAAATTTAAATTAAGTGTCAAAATTGAGCCAGCTAAAAATATAAAGGGCAAAATGTAGAGACTAATAGTGTAATTTTATTTTGATTTTCTTATGAGAAAAATAGGGATACATCTCTTTAGATTTTTTATTTTATTTATTTATTTTTGTAAAACTAAGTTTGTTTACTAGTTGTATAATATCCTTTGTAGTGTGAGACCTCGAGTTCAACTCCTTAGAGAGTACTTTGATACCTTTTGTGGTGGTAGTTTATGTCTCTTCTATAATGGGATTGTTTGTAGTTAGTAGTGATTGTTAAACTTGGGTTTAGGCTTGGTTGCGTTAGGCGCTGTTGATTTCTAACTATCGGGGGTTAGCATTATGTAGATATTTTTCATAATTATTACTCCTTTCATATCAATTGACTTCAAAAAAAAAAAAAAAAAAAGTTTCTTAAGAAATTAAATTTTAAGAAAATAATTTTTTTTGGGACGTAAATGGTCGATATGGCCTTACAAACATGTAAAGCCCTATTTTTCTACTATTTCCCTCTTTGCTCTATTCATTCGCTAGTGTGTTTTACTAGCAGTACCTTAATCGCCATCAACTAACGTTGCTCTACCATTGTCCACTGGTGTAGTTCTACTATTTGCAATTCGTGCGGTCCAGATCTGGATCGCTATTCTCTATTCACTGCTTGAAACCATTGTTTGGCCTCAACAACCACCATTTCTCTCCATCTCTTTTCTTTTTCTTTCTGGGTTGGTTTGGGAAGTGGGTTGGTTTTTTGATTTTTTTGGCTATTTTAGCCTGGGTTAAAAAGCTTAATTTGGGAAGAAATTTTTGGTTTTTTGACTTTTTTTGTGAGAGAAGAGTGTAATGATTATGGATTGGATGTGATATTTTGTTTTTTTTTTTTTGGCTAAAATAGCCTATTTTGTCTTTTGTGACTAAAATAGCTAAAAAAACCCAATTTAACTCTTCCCAAACGGAGCCATATGTTTTTTTTTCCAACCAAAATACTGTGATTTCATTGTCACAAAATTAATATTCATCATGATAATGAAATTTTACTGAGTTATGAATACATAAATAAACTTAATGAATTTATATTGAATTAATTAAGTGACTCAAAACACAGAAATTTCATTGAGTTAGTGTTAAATTGCACTCTGTTTGCATACTATATTTTAGAGAAATTGCTCTGTGTTGAAGTAATAGAAATGTTTCAATGAGTTTTATTTAAAACTCAACTAAAATATTTTGTTGTTTTTATTGTTGATTTAGATTTTGTCTTTACATTTGAATTTGTTGAAATTTGTTGCTTTTGATGTCATTTGGCAAGCGAGTTAGGACTAAAAAAAGTACAAAAAAATAAAATATATTAAAAAAATTAATAAGATAAAATATTATACACAAATCATAATTATTTTATTTTTTTTCTCACAAAAAAATTTAAAAAAATAAAAAATTATTCCTGAACAAAGCTATTTTAATCAAGCTAAATTAACCGAAAAATAACAAAAATTTAAGCTGAAAAAGTTCTTCCCAAATTAAAAGTGCAATTCTTGAAATTTCACTCACTGTCCGATGTCCAGTGGTACAAATTATGAAATTTTACTTTGTCAAAAAATTATGTCAAAGAGTTATTGGGAAAAAAATATAAGACATTCACGAAAATATATACCAATTGTGAAAAAGTTGTAAAAATCATGTGAAGAGAGTTACCGGGAAGAAAAAAAAAAGCGAAAGAAAAGAAATATGAGACATTCATTAAAATTTAAGTAATATTACAAATTCATCCTTATTAATTCATAAATTACTTAAAAATTAACTTGTACCACACCTTATATGAACCCACACTATACAAATTAATTTCTATTACACAATCACCCCCTTATATGAACCCACACTATACAAATTAATTTCTATTACACAACCACCTCGAAAATTTTAGGCGGGTAAGTCTGGGTTACTACGCTTCCCGGACTTACCCTTAATATTTATACAACATCAACCAAGAAAGAAAAAAAAAATTGACAAAAGGGAAAATTGAAGTCGTTAATATTTGCTGGGTGGGGTTGATTCGGGCCTTTTCGCAATTAGAACAGGGCATTTTGCATTCTGTGCACAATAATTGCTCACACTTCCTAGAAAAGCCCTGTCATTTAAAATAACCACAAAACAAATAAAAAGTTAATCAATTATTTTTTCAAAATAGTATGCTAGTTGGTTGTTTTGAGAAGTAATTATTTTAGTTTATTTTTTTTTTAATTTTTTAAAAAAAGACATGCTTATTTTTCAAGTTTTTACTAAAATAGTCAATTGTCAAAACACCATACCAAATGATCTTGCTTTTAGATTATGAATTTCATTAAGTCAATGCATTTATTTTGTTTATTTTGTAAACTCATGTGTAAATCATTAAATAAAATATAAAAAGAGAGTAAATTACAAATACATCTCTTAAAATATGCTTAAAATACGAATAACTCTTTGTTAAGGAATTTTACCTTTTTCTTTTTAACTCATAGAAAAAAATATTTATAAATCTCTATTTTATGCAAATCTTGTATTTGTAATTTACTAAAAAAAAAGATTAATTTAACTATTATAATAATCACATAATTTTATCAATAAATAATTTAAAATTGGTAAGAAAATTGTTATTGTTTTTACTAAATATAAAAAAAATAATGAAAAATACAAAGTATTAATATGTAGATTAGGTGATTTTTTTTTCTCCACAAATGTTACTTTTGAAGTGCATTCAGGTCAAGTAGATCTAAAAAGTTTTAAAAAATGATCAAAATATTTTAAAAAATCACTAAAAGTTAAAAAATAAAAACCCAAAAACAAAATTTTAAATGTCAAAATTAATCAGAATGAACATTATTTCAAATTGAAAATAATCCAATTTCATAAAATGTGATTGGTTCAACAAAAAAATAAATAAATCAGAGGTTAAAAAATAAGAGTAGACTCACCTCTTGATAAGACCATAGCCATGGCTTCCCAACACCACTACATCGGCGCTCAACTTCTCCGCAGCTTGACAAATCACATCTCTTGGATCACCACTCTCTATCCTCGTCTCCACCTTAACCTATAATGCAAACACACACGCAATCCAAAAAATACTTATTTAACATGACTATTTTACCCTTCACAACACACCAAAAATACAAAAATAAATCAGAAAAAAAGAGTACACACATCAAGATTATGAACTTCCTTACAAAGCCTCTTCGCTTTCTCCATCCTAGACTCAGCAAGCTCGTTGTTGTACCTATCCATGGTCTCCATTACATCAGGCATCAATATGTACCCTGAAAATAATCATAATTTATCAAAACACCACTCAAATAGTTGCCCCTCAAGAAGAGAGATTAAAATAAAAAGACAAATTACACACATGAGGTTTGTTATTTGACTATTGTGTTAATTTAGGGTGAGTTTGGGATACCATTAAAAAAATCATATATATATAAATAAATAAAAAATCTTTAATGGTTTTTTTTTTTTCTAATTTATATATATATAAAAAAATTCGGATGCATCTAATATGCAAAGTTTCATAATAAGTAAAAAAATCCCAAAAATAAAAGTTATTTCTTTTTCAATTTTTAAAAAAATTTTACAATTTTAAATTTTTTTTCTTACTTATTTTTGTTTCGTCAGAAACTAAAATTATAAAAAAAAAATTAAAACTTAAAAAAAAAAAAATCATTAAAAAATTAATATCAAACACACTCGTTTTCACCAAAATGGTCTATTCATTTTCAAGTATACCATTATAAAGACTATATTGATTGAACTAAAAAATTAAGCAATGAAATTAAAAAAATTATCTCTCCTACCTGTTGCTCCGTCGATGATAGGGTAGATGGGGCGAGGTTTTTTGGCATAGAGGAGGACAAGGGTATCTTTGGAATTTTGAGGGACAACTACATTTTTCAGGCACCATGACAGAGCATACATGCTCTCATCTCCTTCATCCACGCCCACCAATATTTTCCTTTCGTTTGCTTCACACCCACCCATGTTTTGTGAGAATTGATCGGACGGTTGGAAATGCTTACGTATATTCTTCTGCTGTTGTTTTGTTTTTGTTTAGAGAGCAATTGTGTTTAGTTGGATTGAAGAAGGTGGGTTTATATACTGTAGTGGAACACTACATTTTTGAGGATTAACTTCATTAAAATCTCCGCCTCCGTTTGGAAAGTGGGTTTGATTTTTTAATTTTTTTGTTATTTTAATTTGGTTAAAAAAATTGATTTGAAATTTTTTTTTTAGATTTTTTAGTTTTTTTTAAGAGAAAAATATAATAATTATATATTAAATGTGATATTTTATTTGTTACGATTAAAATAATTTATTTTATTTTTTTAACTAAAAGAAAATCACATTTAGCTTTTGCCGAATGGGGAGAACAAAAAAAACTTGAATTAAAATCTGTTGGCAGTTTCTGGTTTCTGCTTTGTTGGTATAGTTGGAGGTTTTTATAGCTTGACGTGTGTGTGTGTCTTTGGTGGTTTTGGAAACAGTGGGCCTTCTCAGAAAAGTCAATGGTTATCCAGATTAAGATTTTGTCTAGTTGGACGTTATCCCCTTTCTAGTTTTATTATAAAATCTAGGGTAAATTACAAATACCTCTCGAGGTTCGGCGAAAATACAGATTTTCTCTTGAGGTTTAAAAAATTACATCTCACCCCTTGAGGTTTATATTTTCATAATAAATTGCCCCCTGAAGTTTTTATTTTCATACAGATTCCCCCCTAATTTTTCCTAATTTGTTATGAAAATTTGACTCTCAGGGGACAATTTGTAATTTCTCAAACCTCAGGGGAGAATTTGTATTTTTACCAAACTTTGAGGGGTGTTTGTAATTTGCCCTAAAATCTATGTTAATTATAGTAACTCGTTTAAATTATAATTTATTTGTATTTTATCTTTTTAAATTTCAAAACTTAACTGTTAGCTTTTTTGAAGTATTATTTTATTATAATTAAGGGTAAATTATATTGACACCTTCAGAGGTTTATGTTTATTATTTTCTTTTTATATTTTAAAAATTACATTCCCCTCCCTATAGTTTAAAGTTTCATTACAGATTGCTTTCTGAGATTTAAAGTTTCATAATAGTTCCTCTCTTACTGTAATGATCATCATACATAAAATTAAATTAATAAGGGATCAGTATAATTTTTGAATTATGAGGAAAAAATTATAATAAATATAAATATCATGGGGGTGTCAATGTAATTTACACTATAATCCTATAATTAATTATTTTTGTGAAGAAAGAAGAGATAAGAGAGAAAGAGAGGCGTTGATGAGTGCAGTGGGCTGGGTACTTTTTAATTATCTTATATTTTATCTATTATATATATATATATATATAATAAATATCTGAATATATACCTTACATATCCATTGCATAATCATTCCCAACCACTCACTCTCTAATAGTAATAAACTCTTAACACATCTTAACATACATTTTTAAATTTTACTTTTATTATTTTTTATCATATAACACATTTTAGCACATTTTTTTAACTGTAATGTTCTAAGCCCTTAAGAAAGTCATGGTAACTAATTAGGCTATGCCTAGTTGCTTGGATAATAATAGCCATTATTAATTATTTTTGGATAATAATACTCTTATCTGGTAAGTTTATTTGCACTTTGTTTCTTTCATCTTAGTGATAAAGTGCAAACGAGATCACGAATAAGGATATTATTGTCCTAAAAATTTAATAAATTTGTCATGTGTTTTACACATGATCTAATTCTCTATAAATTCTTAACAAAATTTTGAAAAAAATAATTAACTATAATAAGATAATAATTTGAGAGGCTAACTATTGAGTTTTGAAATTCAGAAAAGAAAATTATGTAAATGAGTTATAATTAAGGGGTATTTACTGTGATTTATACGGTGATAATTTAAACTGAGATTTTTATACGGTGATAATTTAAACTGAGATTTTTATACGGTGATTCCCCCAATGGTATGAACTTCCCTCAATTTTTTTTTTTTTTTACTTCTTTTATGGGTTTTAATTTTGGCAAACACCAATGAATTGAGTCGTCTATCTCAAAAGGCTTGTAGTAAAAGTTATCCAAACAAAAAAAAATAAGTTTTATGGTATAAAAACATGAACAAATCATATTTATTTTATAAAATGAGCAATCTATGAATTGTAAACTTTTTAAACTATTTATTTTATAAAATAAAATGAGATTTATTTTTTTGTTTATAGTTACCTAATGAAATTGATTTTTTTTTTTTTTTTGGTTGTGTAGAAACTTTTATTGCGAGATGTATGAAATAGACTGTTCCGATCATTTATATATGCTCGAATTAGGACCCACAAGAGAGATATAGAGAGATATGGAGGGGAACTCATAACTATTCAAATAATAGATAAAGGCTAAGTTTGGCAAGTTGGAAAAAAGTCAAAAAGTCAAAAAATTATTCAAAAAGTTAAAAAGTTATCACTATTCATCAAAAGTCAAAAATTACGGCTGCACAACTCCCGATCTTAATTTTTCCCTACACACTAATTTATACAATTTTTTAATACACGTTTTTTCATAAAAAGTCAAAAAATTAACCCAAACATCCATATTTTTTTTCTCAATTTTTTAGTCCAAAAAAATAAAAAATACACTTATTTAGGACACTCCAAACAATAAAAAAAAATTAAATTCATTAGAAGCCATTTATTAGAACATGTTTTTCTTTACGAAAGAAAATAGATAATTTATTTTTAAAATAATATTTATTGTTTATTTTTTTTTAACATAAATGCGTTCGAATTATATGGTTACAATTATGGTTACAATTATGAGATCAATTAGATTTTTAGAATAAACGATATGTTCAAAAATAATCCTACAAAATAATTGATCTGATTTATTAAAATAGATCCCATAATGTTTCCAGAAGAGGCAACACCCTGCAATTTCCAACCGGAAAGAATCCTTCACCATACCTGGTTTTATTTTAATTTCTTCATATTAAGGATTACCTGGTTTTAGGCCCATCCTGGTGATTTTTTTTTTTTTTTCGAGATTTAAAAGTCCGCATTTTTGGCTTAATTTTTTAAAATTATTTTTGAACTTTTTGCTTTTTATATTTTGTTTGTCTTAGTAAAAGAACAAAATTTAACAAAAAATTTTACTTTTTAAATGCGCCTAATTTACATGCACTTTAAAAATAAAAATATTTGTGAAGAAGTCAAAAAGAATTGACTAGATACCAAAAAAAAAATACCATTTTTTCATATTTAGGGAATTTTTAAAAAAAATCACTTTTTAATGTATTTAAGTGAATCTCAAAAGTATAATAATAAAAAAAAGGAAAAATTACCTAACAGTTGTACTAACAAAAAATTATTACAAAATCATGAAAAAAATTTATAACTTTAATTATTAATGTGCTTGAAATTTACCACTTACCTGTAATTTTTTTTTAAAAGTCATTATTAAAAAAGTTTATTTTTTTAAATAAATGAGTAAAATTTTAATAAAGAAAACAATTTTGTGAGTTCAAACTAGGGCTGATAGCGGTTTGGTTGTGGCCAGGGAACCTCCAATCCGCTATCCGTCTGTTGAATTGGCGGATTAAAAAAAATCAATCTGCATTTGTCTGCCAAATTGGCAGATGTGAATTGAGCAGATTGACGAATTGACGAATGGATGCGAATCGGTTTGGCGGTTTAAACTTTTACAAATTTTAAACATAATACAATAACTTGTCAACAGTTTTTTTTATAACAATCAAACTCAATATAACCAAAAGATAATCAAGTAAATTAACAAATACCAATAATAAATACACATAAGAAAATAATGTATTATCAAAACTATTTAATTACTTTTTTTATTATTCAAAAATTATATAATTTGATTTTTTTTTAAATGACAAAATTAAGCCTTATATTTTCCACACAAAAATATTAAATATCAACACTTGCCATTTGATAAAAGAATTTTTAAATTGAAAACACAACAGAACATTTAAACTATTTTTTAATTTAAACTATAAACAAAATAGCTAAATAAATTGAAAATATAAATTCTTACAAATTACTAAGAGTGCTCATGATTTGAAGGTTCGATTGTGGGCAAAGGCCTCAAATCCGCCATTTATCCAAAACTAAATAGATTGAAAAAAATTAATCCATAACCATCTTTTCAACATCACGTATCCATCAAAAATGGGATAGACAGCTTGATTTAATCGATTTAGACAAATTAAAATACCCACTGAGCACCCTAACTTATCACAGCACCAATGCCACACAAACAATGCCTTTCAAGGTAGCAAAACCTGTGACAAGGCCTCGTTTGGGAACCGACTTTTTTAATAACTTTTTAGTTTTTTGGTTAAAATATGATGCAAAAAAAGTTAGTATGTTTGTGATGATTTTTTTATTTTTTATGAAAAGATGTGTAAAAAGTAGAGAGAAAAGAAAATCTTTGACTTTTTGGTACAAGTTATTAATTTTTTAATTTTTTTAGTAACTTTTTAATTTTTTAGTTAAAAAAATCACTTGCCAAACGAGATTTTACTCAAATACCAATGGGAGGATCAAATGCTTTCAAAAGCTATAGCTAGTGTGCAATTTTATTTGAGTTCGGATCCTCTCCAGCACTTCTCTCCTGCTCTTCCTCCGGCCGACGGACAGGATTCTGGCACGTCATCTATGCCAAAACCTACGGCTCAGATTAACTTAAAAAAAATAAAAATAAAAACGTTGAATGGTTCTGTCCCACGTCAACTCACACACACACTCACTCTCACTTTCACTCTCTCACACACATACACACACACACACACACTCTCTCTCTCTCTCTTCTAATAAAAAAATAAAAATTATTTTAATCTTTTTAATTTTATTTTCATAATATTTTTTAAAATATATCATTAAAATATATCTTTAAAATGAGACTAATATTAAATATATTTAATAAATAATTAAAATAAATAAAAAATAATTACTATGTTTAGTTATGTTTTGAAATTATTATTTTTTAAATATAAAAATTAATTTGATGAAATAAACACACAAAAATCACATATTTTTGAAATTCTCAAAAACAATCTTCATTCCAAAAAAAAATCATATGAAAATAATTTTTTTAAAGGAAATAAAAAACACACAAATCCAATCTTTGCCTTTTAAAAAAAAAACACACAATTCTAATATGTGCATAGGTGCATGTGTGGGTGATTTTCCGTCCACACTGCCCGCCTAGTAATCAGCTGGAGAGCACCGGCAGAATAGATGGCTTCAGCAAACCTGTGACAGAAAGAAAAGGCTCCGGCGGTGGCTCTTCCACCCGGGGGCACTCCGACGATCAAGTCAGTATATCTCTCAAAGATAATCAAGTGCTAAACTCACAAGCTTAAGTATAAAACTGCGTACCTTAGACCTACGGGGGTGCCTCTCTTTTATAGTTTACTCAATCCTAGTCCCACTAGAAGCTTGACTTCTATGGATTCCAATTCAATACTTACTTTGGACTCTTCAAGAGATAAAGATAAACTCCCTAAGAGCTTTATCCTTATCTTTAGCAAAGTTCCCTCTTTACTCTAGGACTCTTGTCCCTTATCCACTTATCTCGGATTCCGATATCTTCGGAGATAACCTCGGCCTCTCCAAGATAACCTCGGCATATCTACCACGACACGTGGCACCTCGGCTGACACGTCGGCGTCACCATGCCACGTGTTGGTATTCAGAAAATATATCCCCACAACTGCCCCCTAGGTTCTATTACCTCGGTATCCTGAGGTGATGGAACCTATATCGATATTTCTTTCCGCATATTGGCTCAAAAACTGTTTAGCCGAGATTATTTATTTATGGCCGACGTGTTCTCTTCAGAGAACAAGAATTCAAACGAACTCCCCCACGCGCATGAGCTGTCATGCATCACTTCTCAACCGTTCCCCTTACGTGCTTTATCCTCATTGGCTCGTGTCTGTGACGCGCCTGAAAGTTGTATTTCACCCATCTGCGTCGTCTGACGTATGCGTTGCTCCAGGCGTAATAAATGCCCTGCTTTTGCCGCCGTTTCAAGTTTTTTACAAAACTTTTCCCCCTTTCTTTTCGTCTCTTTACTTTTGTTTTCGATTTTCTGGCTTTCTCTCTCTCTTAAACCTTCTCAAATCCGCCATTGCTCTAGCTCTAAGCTCTGCAACCGTCTTCATTCTTCCTTTGAAGCTTTCACCGTTCCGTCGTGTCTGCAACCATTGCCTTACTTCGGCGACCTTTTATTCCGGCCTCATTTGTTCTGGTAAGCCTCTATTCCTCTTATTCCAAATTTCTTCTATGTGCTTTCGTTTACTTGCTGCCATTATTGCTTTGTTTCAAACCTTTGATTTTGCTAAACTGTTCATCTGGACGCGTTTATTCCATGATTTCACTCATGTCTTGAACACTTGTACTGTTTCAATACTTTTTTGCCTTTGTTCTTGAGCCTGTATTTCTTGTTTTTTATGCTTTTGAGAACCATACCTCTGTTCTTGATTCTGAAATGTCATTCTTTGTTTCTTGTTTCCTGTGTTGTTTTCCAGATCTCTGCCTTTAATTCTTGCTTTCAATTTCTGCCTTCATAGATTTAGTTTTGGGTTTTGTCTGTAGAACCTTCAATTTTTAGAGAAAACTGAAACAATCCTTACCAGCATATACCTAGGGTTTCGCCGAGGTCCCGATAACCCCTTAAGAACACCTTCTTTCTGAAACCTAGCCCTCTGTCTTTAGGCCGACGTTATGGGTATGTGGAGGCATAGGGTAGATTCCCCAACCAAACTTGAGTACTTTAGGCGGGAGTTCTCTATTCCTGCCGATGTCCATCTGAGGCTAGCTGAAGATAATGACTCTATCATGCCCACAGATGATTCAATGCCCTTTCCTATAGTAACTTTTACTGAGTGCGGACTCCGACTCCCCCTTAACATTTTCTTTCGCGAAATTCTTTACTTTTACAAGTTGAACCCTATGCAACTTGCCATAAACTCTTATCGAGTGATCAATGGCATCATAGCCTTAGCTAGGCAGGAGAACACTAGGATTACCCTGGCCGACATTCAGTACTGTTATACCATGTGCCCCCTTAGCCTGAAGGAAAAAGGCTTCATTTATTATCTTAAGCCGAGGTCGACAGAATACAAAATCGTAGCTGACCTCCCAGACTCCAACAAGGGGGCTGGAGATGACTATGTTATTGCTTCGGGAAATTGGGAATTTGGCCCAGACGAGGACGCCCATCTCTACCCTCTTCCCCGATCTATTAAAGAGGGCAAGGGTACGAGCCCAATGTCAATATTTTAGTTGTTTCTATTTAAGTCTTCAATATTTTATCTGTTTCTAATGTTTGTTTCTTCTTGCAGACGTTCGTAAGTTACCAAAAGACTTTCGCCAATCCTACGTTCCCAGCAGAGGCTTAAAGAAGCTCCTAGATCTGCCAATCCAAAAGCGCAAGGCCCCACTGGTATTGAATTTTATTCCGACGTACAAGTCCACACTGCCCGACGTCCCAAAAAGAAAGAAGAAGAGCCTATCTCCTCCCTCTGCTACCAATCTACAAACAGCATCAACATCTCGGGCTGACCAAGGGTCAACCTCTGATCCAGCCGACCAACCATCAATTTCTGCCCCATACCTAATCCCAATACCAGAAAGAAAACGTCGGCGAAGACTCGTCAAAACTGCTGAGATGGGTCGCCCGAAGCCCGTTGCCCAAGATCTCCTAGCCGACCTTCCCACGGATGTTGACGCTCAACCGACGCAAACCATGCCCCCACCAAAGCCGAAGAGAATTAAAAAGACTCAGCCTAAGGCCAAAGCTACAGAGGTTGAGGCTGAGGACGCTCTGCCCATCTCACACTTGGCTGAGAGTAAAAAACTGCTTCTACTTCTGCAAAAAGGTCTGCTGAGGCCCAGCCCTCGGAATCCACCCAATCAAAGAAGCCGAGGTCATCGTCTGCGACGACCTCGGGTTCCAAAATACCAAAAGTCCCTTGGAGACCAGAAATTATTCTGGAAGATAAGCCAGTCCTAGCCAGCGACAGTGCCGATGACATAAACGTCGGCGTGGCCCTAAGTACTGCTCTACTCCTCCCAGGCGATCTTGAGCGAAACGCCAAGATGAGTGAGTATGAGAATTACGCCTTTATGCTGCAACACTCTGTCCAAGTAAGTGCCTTTGTGTTGAAATTTATTTTTTCTCTTAATTTGTAAAATTTTGTAACAATTTGTGCCTTGTGTTCTTTCAGGCCATCCAACATGCCCACTCCCTCTCCATGCAAGCTTTCGAAACAAGAGAGAGGTTGGCCGACATGAAGATGGAGGTTTTTGATCTTAAAAAGGAGAGCAAAACTCTTCAGTTAAAAATGAAAAAACTGGAAGACCAGGCTGAGGCTGCCACCAAGGCCCAAACCCTAGCCGAAGAAAAGGCCGAGTCTGCTGAGGCCATCAAAAAAGTTGTCGAGGCCGAGAAGAGAGAGGCCGAGGTCAAAAAGGTCCAAGCTGAGAAAGAGCTTCAGAAGGCTCTGGCCACTAAAGAAGCTGAGATTAAAGAAGCTGATGAGAAGGCTTACGCCCAGGGCATGGCTGACGTTTCTGAGGAATACAAACTGCAAGTCAAGCAGGCATGCAACAGGGGCTTCTCCCTCGATTGGATAGCCCTTGCCAAAAAGCTCAACATCCCAGATGACTCGCCACTGCGCAAAGCCGACGCTATTCCTCTGCCGTTCCCCCCTCCTCCTCCATCAAGTCAACCTGAAGGAGGATCTGAATCTGAATCTGAAGATGCCGCTGAGGAAGAGGATGAGGCCTTGGTCAGAAAAGCAAAGGATGCTGATGGGGCTAAGTCCCCTCCTCAGAATGAGCAAGTCCTTGACTTGACTCAAGATGAAGAAGGTGACAAGGTTATCCCTGAAGCTGCTCCGGACACCGTTCCAGTTGACATCCCTTCCGAGGTTAAGACTATTGAACAAACTCTTCAGGAAATCGATGCCGAAATAGCGGCAGAGAAGGAGGCCGAGGTTTTGCCCGATCTCCAAATTCAACAATCTGGAGGAGAAGACCCTTAGTTTTAGGTTTTTTTCTTTTGCTTACTTGTATTTTGTTTTTTCTTTATCTTTTCTGAAGAATATAAACTTTCGTATGGCCGACGTGCTTCCCAGTTTTGTAAATGTTAACTCAGCTTTCCTTTTCTGAATGCTTGAATCTCTATTTTCTCTTGATTGCTTCTGCATAGTTCTATACTTAGAATACTTTGCATGCCCTTCATATCTTGCCACTTTTGTGTAATCTTCTCGGGGTTACATATCTCGGGTTTAATAACTACAAGTTTTACTTCGGCAAGATACTGACCTGCAAACTTTTCATAAGTTTCAACAAGTGTAAAACATATACTATTCAATGTCAATTTTGCAAACTTTTTTCCAAGTTTCAACAAGTATTTAAACAGTGATCTCGGTCTAACCTACTTGTAAATTGCTGCAAATTTCAACAAGTGTTAACATATACTGTAAATTTTTCTCAAGTTATAACAATGATCAACTTGTAAATTGTTACAAATTTCAACAAGTGTTTAAACAATATACTTAGCTTTTACCTCAACATGTAAATTGCTGTAAATTGCAACAGATGATCATATGTCGGCTTAACATTATCTTGTAAATTGCTATAAATTTCAACAAGTGTTAAGCATCTTCTTTGGTTGGATCAACCTGTAGATTGCTATAAGTGTGGAAACTATAACCTCGGCTTCACTTCGACTTGTAAATTGCTACAAATTTCAACAAGTGAAGAGAAACAGTAATCTCGGCTTAACTTTAACTTGTAAATTGCTACAAATTTCAACAAGTGAAGATAAACAGTAATCTCAGCTTAACTTCAACTTGTAAATTGCTACAAATTTCAACAAGTGAAGATAAGGAATCAGCTTAATTCCAACTTGTAAATTGCTACAAATTTCAACAAGTGAAGATAAGGAATCAGCTTAATTCCAACTTGTAAATTGCTACAAATTTCAACAAGTGAATCAAGGAATCAGCTTAATTCTAACTTGTAAATTGCTACAAATTCCAACAAGTGAATTAAGGAATCAGCTTAATTCCAACTTGTAAATTGTTACAAATTTCAACAAGTGAATTAAGGAATAATCTCGTCTTAACTTCGACTTGTAAATTGCTACAAATTTCAACAAGTGAAGATAAGGAATCAGCTTAACTCCGACTTGTAAATTGCTACAAATTTCAACAAGTGAAGATAAGGAATCAGCTTAATTCCAACTTGTAAATTGCTACAAATTTCAACAAGTGAATTAAGGAATAATCTCGGCTTAACTTTGACTTGTAAATTGCTACAAATTTCAACAAGTGAAGATAAGGAATCGGCTTAATTCCAACTTGTAAATTGCTACAAATTTCAACAAGTGAATTAAGTATCTCTGTCTTCTCTCTGCCCCCAATGTGAACCTGAGTTCTACTCGGGTTCTCATTATTCATGTCTCAAAAACACCAATATGTAACTTTATCAAATATATGTGTTTTAAGAAAAGGAAAAGGATTTTATTGATGACATCGGCCAAAAATACTGCACATCTAATGATAGAAGAATTTCAAATTACAAGTATTCCAAGGTCTTGGCAGTGCTTTGCCCTCGTTATCTTCAAGCCGATAAGCTCCATTGCCTAATACTGAAGTAATTCTGTAGGGTCCTTCCCAGTTTGGGCTAAGCTTGCCCTCTTTGGGATCCTTCTTGTTGCCGACGACTTTTCTCAGGACTAGGTCGCCGACTTGAAAATCTCTTGGATTGACCTTCTTATTGTAAGCTCTAGCAAGCTGTTGCTGGTATACTGCTAGCTGAATTGCAGTTTTTTCTCTTCGTTTTTCCAAAAGATCCAGATCTCGGGCTAAGAGTATGTCATTGGTGCCATTCTCTACTCCCTGGGTCCTGATCCCTGGGATGCCGATCTCCAATGGGATGACAGCTTCTGTGCCATAAGCCATGGCAAAGAGGGATTCCCCTGTTGATCTTCTCGGCGTAGTCCGATATGCCCAAAGCACGTTGGGCAACTCGTCTACCCACTTTCCTTTTGCTGCCTGCAGCCTCTTCTTTATTCCATCCAAAATTACTTTGTTGAATGCTTCTGCTTGCCCATTACTTTGGGGAAAACTTGTTGTTGAAAAGTAATTTTTGATCTTGAATTTTGCACAAAAGTTCTTGATGAGTTTGCTGTCAAACTATGTTCCGTTGTCGACAACTATTGCTCTTGGAATCCCAAATCTGGTGATGATGTTTCTCCATATAAAGTTCTTGACATCTACATATCGGATTTTGGCAAGAGGTTCTGCCTCTATCCACTTTGTAAAGTAATCTGTTGCTACCAGCAAGTATTTTCTCTGCCCAGTTGCCTGGGGAAGTTGCCCAACAAGATTCATGCCCCATTGGGCAAACGGCCAAGGGCTGGATACTAGGTTCAGGTCAGCAGCTGGCTGATGTATCAAAGGTGCAAACCTTTGGCATTGTTCACACTTCTTTACGTAGGCTTCAGCATCATTTTGCATGTAGGGCCACCAATACCCCTGGGTAATGGCCCTGTGGGCTAATGATCTGCCCCCAGCATGGCTTCCACAAATTCCTTCATGAATTTCATATAGGAAATCTTCAACCTGCAAAGGGTGTACGCACCTTAAAAGGGGTCCAGTGAAGGACCTTCTGTAAAGACGTCCATCTTCTGTCAGACTGAATCTTGCAGATTTCAATCTGACTTTGTGTGCCTCCTTACGATCTTCTGGCAGCTTTCCTTCTTTCAGGAATGCAACAATTGCATCCATCCAGCTTGGCCCCATGTCCACACACATTGGTTGCTGCTCTGTGCTCTCTGGTTCTATGCTCGGGCCCGACATATAGTCGATCATAATTGTTCTTGTTTTCCAGTCTGCATTGAACTTGCCAGGTTAGCCAACGCATCGGCGTGGGTGTTGTCATCTCGGCTGACTTGGAGTAGTCGGCAGTTCTGAAATAGGGCTGCCAATCTGATGACCTCTTTTGCATATGCCAACATCCTTTCATCCCTGGCTGCAAATTCACCTGTTGACTAGTTAACAATAAGTTGTGAATCACAAAAAACTATTACCTCATATGTTTCTGCTGCTGCTGCCAGTTTTAGCCCTGCAATTAATGCTTCGTATTCCGCTTCATTGTTTGAGGCCTTGAACCCCAAACGGATGGACTGTTCTATTATTTCTCCATCTGGAGATATCAGCAGTACTCCTGCCCCCGCTCCTTGTCGGTTCGAACTTCCATCGACGAATAGTCTGAATGAATCGCCGATGTAGATACTGCAAGGTCTGAGTTTTTCCTTCCTTTGCTCTTTTGCCTTTGGCTGGGATTCTCCTTGCTTGCTGGGACAATGCTCATCCTGGCTCAACGGAGCCCAATGTTCAATGGTTTCGGGGGTGAATTCTGCCACGAAGTCGGCCAAAACTTGGCCTTTAATTGCTGTTCTCGGCCTGAACTCCAAGTCATACTGGCCCAGGGCTACTACTCACCTTGCTATCCTTCCTGTTAAGTCTCCTTGTTGCAATAAGGACTTCAGTGGGTGCTCTGTTAGGACCACAATCTTGTGTGCCTGAAAGTAATGGTTCAACTTCTTTGAAGCCATTACTAAGGCTAGCATTAATTTCTCCAGTGGTAGATACCTTGTTTCTGCATCGGCCAAGGTTTTACTTATATAATAAACAGCCTTTTGCTCCCCTTTTTCTTCTCGGATTAGTACTGCACTGACTGCATGTTCTGAAACTGCCAAGTACAAAAACAGTTCTTCCCCTGGTTCTGGGTTGGAAAGAACCGGAGTGGTGGTCAAGTACTTCTTTAGGTCGGCTAAAGCGGCTTCGCATTCTTCTGTCCATAGAAAGTCTGTGGTTTTTTTCACCAAGTTGAAGAAGGGTCTGCATTTATCTGAGCTTCTGCTGATGAATCTGTTTAGGGCTGCGGCCCTTCTAGTAAGTATCTGAACCTGTTTTGCCGATGTTGGGCTCTTCAGCTCTAAGATGGCCTTGATTTGGTCTGGGCTGGCCTCAATGCCCTTTCTTGTTACCAGATACCCTAAAAACTTACCTGATCCAACTCCAAACACGCACTTTGATGCGTTGAGTCGGAGCCGGTATGTTTTAAGTATATCAAAGACTTCTTTTAGGTCGGCAAGATGACCCTTAGATTCCTTGGTCTTCACGACCATGTCATCGATGTAGACTTCTACTGTTTTGCCAATTAGGTGCTTGAATATCTTTGTTACTAACCTTTGGTAAGTTGCTCTTGCGTTTTTCAACCCAAAAGGCATTACCTTGTAACAATACAAGCCTTTAGGGGTGATGAACGCGGTCTTCTCCTCGTCTGGAGGGTACATGGCAATCTGGTGGTACCCCCTGTATGCATCCAAAAAACTCATCCTTTCGTGCTCTGAAGTTGTATCTACTAGCTGGTCAATCTTGGGCAGAGGAAAGCTGTCTTTGGGGCAAGCTTTGTTGAGGCTGGTAAAGTCTACACAGACCCTCCATTTGCCATTCTTCTTTTTCACTACTACTGTGTTGGACAGCCATGTCGGGTAGTGAACTTCTCGAATGGCCCTGGCCTCCAGAAGTTTGTCTACTTCTTCTTCTACTGCTTCGACGTGCATCAACGTCGGTCTTTTGGCTCGTTGAATCACAGGTTTTGCCGACCTGTCGACATTCAGTCTGTGGCAAGTGACCTCGGGGTCAATGCCAGGCATTTCGTAAGGTGTCCAGGCGAACACCTCAATGTTGGCTCTCAAAAAATCTTCCAGTTCTCTTTCCTCTTCTTCGGCTAAGCCTGAACCGAGAAGAAAGAAACGTTCTTCGTCGCCCTCCTGCACAAGGATTTTCTTTAGTGTCTCTTCACTCTTTTCGGTTGGCTCCTTGTCGACATCATCTAGGACCTCTATGTCCTCGTCTTCAATCTCTGCCTTTTTTGGCTCTCAAATGCTGCAAGTAGACTTCGTTGCTGCCATGGAGCAACTTTTTGCCTGCAGTTGATCTCCTCTGACTTCTTCAATCCCATGCTCTGTGGGGAACCGTAGTAGTTGATGCAATGTTGAGGGAACTGCCCCCATTGCACGCAACCATGGTCTTCCCAAGATGATGTTATATGGCGAGGGTGTGTCAATCACCATAAATTCTGTCTTGATCTTCTTAGTACCAGCTTGTACTTCCACGTTTGCTGCGTCCAGTGGCTATGTCGGCGTTCCATTGAAGCCGACCATAGGGTTGCTGGATTGTTCCAGGTCGTCAGGATGAAGGCCCAGCTCCTTGTAACATCTGACGTACATGATGTCACAAGAGCTGTCTTGATCTATTAGGATGCGTTTTACTTGGCATTCCCCAACCTGGAGGGATACTACCAAGGCGTCATTATGCGGATGTTGGACCATCTCTAGGTCGGCTTCAGTGAAGGTTATCATTTGTCCTTGGCATTCTTCAGGCCGAGGTCTTTTGTGTCCGACCTAGTTCACGTGCTGTAGGTGTTTTACTCTTTGGGTTTCTCCCCGAATGTCGCTTTCGTTCACCTTTGAGTGAATTACATTAACCACCCGTGGTCCTCCTGCCCTGGGGTTGTTGTGCTGGGGGAGGCGGAGCTGCAGGTGCTTGAGGCAATCTTGCATGTTCTTCTCTTGTCCTGGCCTCATCAATAAGGTCCCTCAGATGGCCTTGCCTTACCAAGTCTTCTAAGTGTGCTTTTAGGGCTCTGCAACCCTGAGTTAGGTGCCCTTCTTCATTGTGGTAAGTACAACGCCTACCAACGTTTCTTCCCATGAATTCCCCTGGTGCTCTTGCTGGAGTTCTGAAATAGGGTTGGTTTCGTATTTGATCCAAGACTTTATGGATAGGGATTCGGAACACCATCGTCACTGCCTGTTTACTCTTTAATTTTGTTTCTTGTTTGGTCGGTCTATTGTTACCTCGGCCTCGCTTCGGCGAGCCATTTCCTTTCTCCTGCTTTATCTCTTTGTTTCCCGATGTATCTTCCTCGGCTCTGGCATACTTCTCGATTCTTGCCATGAGTTCTTCCATGCTTTTTGGCAGTGTTTTTGCCAAAGACTTCCGTAGTGGGCAGTCCTCTTTCAGGCCGTTTTTGAAGGATACGACCGCCACTTCTTGGTTGCATTCGGGTATTCGATTGAACACCTCATAGTATCTCTTCGCATAGGCCCTAAGGCCTTATTCCTTGGTGATTCTTAAAGCCATCAGGGCGTCGACCCTCAAGGGCTGTAGTTTGTTCGTCATAAACCTGGCCACAAACATCTCGGTCAGGCCTTCCCATGTCTTTACGCTTCCCTTCGGTAGTTTATGGAACCAATCGGATGCAATTTCCTCAAAGGATGAGGGAAATACTTTCCAGAGCAACGGCTCGTTCCCACTGTATAATGCCATTGAGTTCAGGTATAGTCCAACATGGAAGTTGGGGTCTGACTTACCATCATAAATTTGGAACCTCGGCATACTGAATCTCTTTGGTGCTTCAAATTTGTCCAGTTCCACCGAGAATGGTGTTCTCGGTTTAACTGGGGAAGTCACCTCGGCTTCAACATTCTGCTGCCTCCTTTTGAAGTAATCCCTCAAGTCTTCCTTACTCCTACCTGGAGCTCGGCTATCTCTGGACTTCAATCTTTTTGGCACACTACTTTCGGCCTCGTGGTGGGCCCGTTTCGATCTTTCTCCATGTGTTGTGTCAAAGCAGAGTGTTTGCCCTTGAACATGCCGATGTTCTTTGGGCCCTGGATCCTTCATGTGATGTGTCCTTCGGGACTCTTCTTGTCTCGGCTCCTCTTGTCCGACTTCCCTGGAAGGTCGGTGAGAGTGCCTTCCACTCCTGGTGTGCTGAGGGGCTTCGGGGATTGCTTTCCTTCCTCCCTTCTGGGTATTAATTGCTGGCATCGGCGTATCTTGCAGCGGGTATGGTGGCTGCATAACATTGTTCTGCATCATGAAGTTGACGACCAACTGAAGGTCTGCCAGCTTGTTTGCCAAGTCTTTTACTTCATCATCCCTTCGTAGGCACCTATCCCTCCAAACCTGAAGGTTATCTTCGTTATAGTACTTGTTTTGGTTTGTCTTCTTCGAAGCGTCGCCCTCCTGGCCGACGTCTTTTTCTCCGTGGCCCTGGTCATGATTTTCTGTACTGTGGTTGTCTCCTTCAACGTCAAGGTCAATTGGTCTGCCACTCCCAGCAGGAGTGTCGCCCCCAATGTTTTCCCTCTATCCGTTACTGGCCATCTATTCTTCTAAGATTCCCACAGACGGCGCCAAATTGTGTGGGTGATTTTCCGTCCACACTGCCCGCCTAGTAATCAGCTGGAGAGCACCGGCAGAATAGATAGCTTCAGCAAACCTGTAATAGAAAGAAAAGGCTCCGGCGGTGGCTCTTCCACCCGGGGGCACTCCGACGATCAAGTCAGTATATCTCTCAAAGATAATCAAGTGCTAAACTCACAAGCTTGAGTATAAAACTGCGTACCTTAGACCCACGGGGGTGCCTCTCTTTTATAGTTTACTCAATCCTAGTCCCACTAGAAGCTTGACTTCTATGGACTCCAATTCAATACTTACTTTGGACTCTTCAAGAGATAAAGATAAACTCCCTAAGAGCTTTATCCTTATCTTTAGCAAAGTTCCCTCTTTACTCTAGGACTCTTGTCCCTTATCCACTTATCTCGGATTCCGATATCTTCGGAGATAACCTCGGCCTCTCCAATATAACCTCGGCATATCTACCACGACACGTGGCACCTCGGCTGACACGTCGGCGTCACCATGCCACGTGTTGGTACTCAGAAAATATATCCCCACAGTGCAAATCAAATCCAACATATTTTTTTATTTTCATATGATTTTTTTTTGAAATAAAATTTATTTTTGAGAATTTCAAAAATATATGATTTTTGTGTGTTTATTTCATCAAATTAATTTTTATATTTAAAGAATAATAATGATATATTTTCATCAAATTAATTTTTATATTTAATATTAGTGTCATTTTAAAAGTACATTTTTAATGATATTAATTTTATAAAATATAATTAAAATAAAATTAAGATTAAAATAGTTTTTTTAATTTTTTATTAGGAGAGAGAGAGAGAGTGTGAGAGAGAGTGAGTGAGTGAGTGAGTGTATTTGAGTTGATGTGGGACAGATGTGTGTGTTGAAAAACCAGTCAATTTTTTTTAAAGTTAATCTGAGTCGTAGGTTTTGTTATGGATGACATGGCGGAATCTTGTCCGTTGAGCGGAAGAAGAGCTGGAGAGAGCGTTGGAGAGGATCCGAATGTTACTCGACCCAAATCCGGACCTCCGCCACAGAACAACAAATTTTTTAAAATATAATTGTATCTATTAGGGCCTGTTTGGTAACCATTCCGTTTTCAGTTTTCAGTTTATATTTATAAAAATTTACAAAACTGTCATAAAAACTTGTTTGATAATTTTTTTGGTTTATAAATGGTTGTCTCAATTTATAAATTTGAGAAAAAAAATGTAAACTCAAAAAATAAATTTACGTTTTCAGTTTTCAATTTTTTTTTTCAAATAATTTATTTTTAATTTTTTTTTCAATTAATTTTTTTCAATTAATTTTTTTCAATTAATTTTTTTTCAATTAATCTTTTTTTTTCAATTAATTTTTTTTCAAATATTTTTTTTCCCAATTAAATTTTTTTTCAATTATTTTTTTAATTAATTTTTTAATTTTTTTTCAATTATTTTTTTTCAAATAATTTTTTTTTCAATAAATTTTTTTTTCAATTAATTTTTTAAAAAAATATTTTTTTCCCAATTAATTTTTTTCAATTATTTTTTTAATTAATTTTTTTTTCAAATAGAAATTTTTTCCAATTAAATTTTTTTTCAATTCTTTTTTTTAATTATAATGTGTGTGATTCCATTGTCATAAATAATGAAAATAAATATAAATATTTTAGACCTAAACAAAATATTTTTTAGTTTATGTTTTTAAAATTGTTTAAGCATTTTGTTCAAACCAAACATGTTTGTAATTTATGTTTTTCTAAAAATAAACAAAAACCAGTTTATAAAATTTTTGTAAACATAAACAAAAAACGTAAACGTTACCAAACGCTACCTTAATATTTTATTACGACTAGAGTTGTCGGAACGAAGCTATCACTCGTATCATGCATGAAATAAAAATATAATAATTATATTTTATTTTTTTATATTATATAAAATAAAAATTAAATGAAAGGTAATCAATCGAAATCTTTTTAATTGTTTAAAATTAAAAAAATTAAAAAATTAATATGAGATATTGATCATAAAACTTCTCACTAAAAAATTCATTTTACTTATATAAATGAGAATATAAGATTCACTTTATATAAATGAAACAATTTACTTTCTTCTTCTTTTCTCGATTTGAGATTATAAAATAAAAGTTCAATAAAAACTAGCCAATGGAGATTTTCTTAATTGTTTAAAAGTTAACAATTGTTTGGGTGAGAAATTTATTTCGAATCAAGCAATCTTAACCGTTTAATTTTTAATTAAGTCAATCTTTAATTTATTTCAAATCAAACAAATTTAACTAATATATTTTAATAAAACTGTTAAAATCACAATTAAACTAGCAAATCAGTCAAAGCAAAAATGGTTCACCCTCTAGGTTAAAGAACCAACCAACTTATACAAAAATTAATTAATTAATTTTTTAAAATTTTATTTTAATTTTAAAATTTAAACTGTCTTGAACTGAAACATACACAATGTTACAATATTAAGTGGGAGTATAAGGTTTATATAGTGAAACAATTCATTTTTTCCTCTTTTTCCTGATATGGAATTGTAAAATAAGAGTTAACAGTTGTTCGGATAGAAAATTTATTTCTAATCAGGTAATCTTAATCGTTCAATTTTCAATAAGGTCAATATTAATTTATTTCAAATCAAACAAATCAACGCAATATATTTTGATAAAAGAACTAAAACCGTGGTTAAACTAGTGAATCAGTCAAATCGAAAAAGATTCAGTCTAATCGGTTAACTCAAAAGACCAACTAATTTACAATAAAATTAATTAATTAAAACCTTTAAATTTTAAAATAAAATTTAAACAATCTTGAACTAGAACATACACAATACTATAATATTAAACTAGCGGTAACCCGTGCTATGCACGGGCAAGTAATAAAAAATAGTAAATAATGTTGAACATGCTAAAAATTAACAATTAAATACTATGATATTAATTTAGATGGGTATTGAAATAATATATTTAGTGATCTTACTATATTTAATTAAATAAATTTTAGAAGAAAAAAAAAGTTCTATTGAAAATTAAGAGTAAGAGTGGATTTTAAATTTGAAGATAAACTATAAATATATATATATATATATATATAAGAAAATTAGAAAAATCCTAGAAAAATGAGGTAGAGAGAAATTTAGTAATTGAAAAAAAAAAAAAAAAAAAAACAAAGTTGAAATTTAAAATTAAAAAATAAGATAAGACAAACTTGAAAAGAAAAATAAAATCTAATATAACTCTAATAACAGAAGAAATGGAGAGGGTAATAATTAAAAAATTAGATAAGAGTGAAATGCCACTTATAATTTTTTAAAATTTGTAAAAAAAAAACTAAAATAAAATCGAGGTAGTGTGTTAAAAATCAGATAAGATTTAAGTGCCACTTATAATTTTTTTAAATTTAAATTTTGTGTAGTTAAAAAATAAACAATTATGTTATCTTATTATACAAATTTTAACTCTATTTTGTGTCTACTACCTATAATTTAATCAAATTTTGTCTTCTAAAGCTACTTAATTGAAATAAGAAAGAATAAAAAATTATAAGAATATAGAAAGTGAAAATCAGATAAAAATAGAATAAACTTAATTGAAAATCAAAAGTAAGAATCGATCCTGTAAATATAAGATAAAAATTAAAAAAAAATCAAATGCAAATTTGAAGATAAATTATACGAATATAGAAAGAGAAACTTAGATAAATTGCAAAAGTAAAAGAGAGCAAAAAACACAATATGAGATTTAAAACATGTGCTTCTTTTCACATAAGATGCTAAAAATCTTGCATAATTAGTTAAATCACCCGTTTAATTTCTTTAGAACGTTATTTTTGTTCTCTAATCTTTTTGCCTAATTTCATATTGTCATAGAAGTTAGGTTTTGAGATTTATAAATTTATTTATTTATTTATTTCAAATATCCTTGGGTAAGACATAAATTGATGAAGAAATTTGAATTAGAGTCAAACTCATCTTTTATGTTTAAATATTTTGAAAATCTTTTATCTTTAAATATTTTGAAAATCTTTTATATCCATGCCATAAGTAATTAAAAAGTGAAATAAAAAATATAAAAAAAAGATAAGAAAAAATAGGAAAATAGAATGAGAGAAGAATGGATGTGCCACGTAGGAAAGAGGTTCATGAGATGTTAGGATTGAGAGTTTTGATGAAGAAATTTGAATTAGAGTCAAACTCATCTTCTATTTTTAAATATTTTGAAAATCTTTTATGTCCATGCCATAAGTAATTAAAAAGTGAAATAAAAAATATAAAAAAAGATAAGAAAAAATAGGAAAATAGAATGAGAGAAGAATGGATGTGCCACGTAGGAAAGAGGTTCATAAGATGTTAGGATTGAGAGTTTTGAATTTTTTAAGAGATCACTACATTTGCTTATATATATAGTATAGATAGATGAGAATATAAGATTTATTTTACATAAGTGAAACAACTCACTTTTTATTTCTTTTCGCGATATGGGATTGTAATTATTTTTAAGTTAAATATTATGAGAGTTTCAAAATCTCATACAAAATTATTTTTAAAATCAAAACGTCTATGTGAGATTGTAAAATAAAAATAAAATGGAAGGTAACCAATGGGGATTTTCTTAATTGTTTAAAATTAAGAAAATCAAACAAAATTGGTATTGATTATAGGATTTATTACTAAAAATCTTCTTTTACTTATATCAATGAAAGCATAAGATTCACTTTATATAAGTGAAACAATTCACCGTTTCTTTCTTTTTCCGATGTGAGATTGTAAAATAGAAGTTAAATGGAAGCTAACCAATGGAGATTTTTCTAATTGTTTAAAATTAAGAAATTTCAATAATTTATATAAATTGGAGTATAAGATTTACTTTATGTAAATAAAACAATTCATTTTTTTCTTTTTTTTCTTTTTTTTTTCCCCGGATTTGGGATTGTAAAATAAAAAGTAAATAAATGCTAGCCAATGAGAATTTTCTTAATTGTTTAAAATTAAGAAAATTCAATAATTTTATAATGAGGGTTTGGAACTTCTAGAAGGCTTCTCTCTTAAAACTATCTTTATAAGATTCATTTTATATAAGTGAAACAATTTACTTTTTCTTTCTTCTCTCAATGTGGGATTATAATAATTTTAGAGTTAAATATTATGAGAATTTCAAAATCTCATACAAAATTATTTTTAAAATCAAAACTATGTGAAACTATAAAATAAAAGTTAAACAGAAGTTAACCAATGGGGATTTTCTTAATTGTTTAAAATTAAGAAAATCAAAAAAATAAGTATGAGGTATTAATCATAGGGCTTTCACTAAAAATCTCATTTTGCTTATATAAATGGGAGCATAAGATTTACTTTATGTAAGTAAAACAATTCACTTTTTTTTTTCTTTTTCTGATGTGGGAATGTAAAATAAAAAGTAAATGGAAGCTAGCTAACGAGAATTTTTTTAATTGTTTCAATAATTTTAGAATAAGGGGTTGGAGCTCCTAGAAGGTTTCTCCCTAAAAATTTCATTTTCCTTATATAATATATAGATTGATAGTGAAACAAACTTTGTTTTTTCTTTTCCTCTCAATATGGGATTATAAAATAAATCATAAACTAATTAGAGTTTTATTTTTATATGGTTAAATGGAAGTTAGTCAATGAAATTTTTTTTAATTGTTTAAAATTAATAAAATCAATATGAGAAATCATGATTAAACTGGCGAATCGGTCAAACCCAAAATGGTTCAACCTAATCGGTTAGGTCAAACGACCAACCAACTTATAAAAAAATTAATTAATTAAAACTTTTAAATGTTATTTTAATTTTAAAATTTAAACTGTCTTCAATTGAAATATATACAATACTACACTATTAAGATTCACTTTATATAAGTGAAACAACTTACTTTTTTTTCTTTTTCCGATGTGAAATTATAAAATAAAAGTTAACAATTATTTGATTGAAAAATTTATTTCTAATTAAGTAATCTCAATCTTTCAATCTTTAATCAGATCAATCTTTAGTTTATTTCAAATCAAACAAATCTAATCAATATATTTTGATAAACCCGCTAAAATTGCGGTTAAACCAATAAATTAATCAAATCATAAATGATTTAGCCTAATCGGCTAGGTCATAATTAATTACTTAAAATTCTGAAAATTTAAATAATATTGAATTGAAAATGCACGACACTACAATATTAAAGGGATGAGAGTATAACACTCACGTTATATGAAAAAAATAACTCCTTTTTTTTCTTTATTTTCCTGATGTGGGATTATCAAATAAAAACTAATCAATTAAGATTTTCTTAATTGTTTAAAATTAAGAAAATTAAAAAAATTAGTATGAGAAATTGAAACTCTCACAAGGCTCCTCACTAAATGAGATGGGAGTATAAGATTCCCTTTATATGAGTAAAACAATTTATTTTTTTCATTTTTTATCCGATGTGGGATTATCAAATAAAAGCTAACTAATAAAGATTTTCTTAATTATTTAAAATTAAGAAAATCAAGAAAATTAGTATGAAATATTAAAACTTCTGCTCACTAAAAATACAATTTTCCTTATATAATATATATATATATATATAGATTAGTGCATATTGTGCGTAGGAATAATGATAAACAAAATAAAAAAAATACATTTTAGTTTGCAAGAAATGAAAATATCATTATTGATAATAATAATAAAAAAGACTATAAATTAGCAATACATCCTTTATATAGTTTGGATAGAAGGAGAGGTTCAAGTTTCCTTCACTAATTAAGATTCCTTACGCTGTGTTTAATTGGAGAATTTGGAAAGGGATTTAAAAAGAAAGGAAAAATGTGTATAAAATTAAGTGAAATATATATATATATATATATATATTTTATTTATATTTCACATACCTTTTCATTTTTCCTTTTCAAATCTCTTTTCATATCTTCCAATCAAACACAACATTAGTGTTTATTATTTTAGTTACTTAGGTATTTTATCTTATCTTTTATATTGTTCAAATGATTTCAAAATTTTAAAATTTAATAACTTTTGATTTATATCTTCATTTTTTGTGAATTTATATTATTATAATCCTATTGATAAGATCTTTTCAAACAAGATCTACAAATAATATCAAATTTTGAAGAAAAAAATTCATGAAATTTCACTGACACATTGACTTGGTTATCGAAATTTTACTGATTAATCGAAATTTCACTGACTTAGATTGGTCATCGAAATTTTACTGATCAATCGAAATTTCACTAATTTAAACTAACTTGGTCATCGAAATTTCAATGATTTAGACTTGGTCATCAAAATTTTATTTTTTTAGAAATTTGTATTCATCATGGATCTTATTTTACAGATCTTGATGAAATGATTCCAAAAATATAATTTAAAAAAAAAAAACAGAAATCTAGATAAAAAGTTATAGGATTTTCAAATTTTAAAATGAGTTCAAGGGTTGGTTTGGGAAGTGGGTTAGCTTTTTGGCTTTTTTGGCTATTTTAGCTTGGGCTAAAAAACTTGGTTTGGGAAGAGTTTTTTGACTTTTTTGGCTTTTTTGACTTTTTTTGTGAGAAAAGAGTGTAATGATTATGGGTTGAATGTGATGTTTTTTTTGTTGTGGCTAAAATAACCTATTTTGCCTTTTGTGACTATTTTAGCCACAAACCATCTTGCCAAACGAACCCTAAAAAGTTGTAGAATTCTGTCACCATATGTTTTGGAGGATCTAAGCTAATATAACAAAATTGTATTATCCTTGTCCTTCTAAAAAAATATTACTATCTTAAACTAAAAACCCCTGTAATATAATTATTTTAAACTTATGTGACTCAATATATTTTTTCTAATTTTTTTTTAAAAAAATTAATATAGTTTGTTAAATTTTTTTTAATACTTTTGTGGACTCGAAAGGAAATCATTTAACACAAAAAAAACATGTCGACATTCAAATCCAGTAAGCAGAAAACAACTTGTTTCTTTCTTTTTATTTTTTTATTTTTTCTTTATTTTTATTTTTATTTTTATTTTTTTCGATGTAACAAGGTGCAAAAGAAATGTAGCAACCATGCTGCAGACCCCCAGTGGGGGTCGCACCCCCAATGAGGTGGCGAGCCCCCACTGGCTGGAACTCAAAAAAAATAAAATAAAAAATAAAATAGGTTTTTTTTTACCCAATCATGGCACGCCACCTCACTGGGGGTCGACCCCCAGTGGGGGTCCGAAGCATTTTTTCGAAATGTAGTGCCCTGAGTCTTAAATCTAATTTATTTATGTTAAGTGATAACTATTATCTTATATATATATGACTTTTGAAAAATTATGGATTACATTTGACCTTTTAGTTATTATAATTGGGACCTCCTCCTCATTGTTTGGAGTCTTGAGGGATGATTAACATGTTGGTTGGGTAAAATTAGACCAAAACCCTCGAATTTGAATATTTGTTTTGAATAGTATTCACTCTTTTGCCTTTTTCTGTTTCCGCATTTTGAATCTTGATGTGAGGTCAGAATAGTTGGAAAGCTTATTTTCGGAGCTTTGATTTGGACACAAAATTGACCATATTACATGTAGAGGGTCAGAAATTAAAATCCAAATTAAGTATAGACCTAAGTGTAGAGGTCGCCCCCCATTAGGTGATTGGAAATGATTAAAGGAGGATGGGTCAAAGCCCAAGGAAAATGGGTCAACAGTGGGCCAGAGTAGGTCTGACCCGCCAAAGGTCCGAACAAACTCCATAAAGAAAAATGTCTAAGTCAAGTTGCAGAGGCAACACTTGCAGCGGTCAAGTTACTGAGGCACTTTGTCTTAACACCGCAATTCCCAATATTGTTCGTTCCGCTGCTATTTGAAGTTGTTAAGGGAAAGAGAAACCGAAGCAACTAAGTTGTAGAGGCAATACTTGCAATGGTCAAGTTGCTGAGGCACTTTGTCTCAGAGCCGCCATTCACAATATTGTCGGTTCCGCCGCCATCTAAAGTTGCTAAGGGAAAGAGAAAACTGGAGCAACTAAGTTGCAGAGGCAACACTTGCAGCAACCAAGTTGTGGAGGTATTTTGTCGGCGCCGCCATCTCTAATACTGTCAGGACTTGCCGTGGGAAATGACTACTGCAGCAACTCACTTGTGGAGGGAACACCCCGCCAAGGTGATAGCAGCCTTTGGGGGAAGCTTTTCCTCCACAAGTAGAGGCTAATGCTTGGCGCTAATAGCAAGCCCCAAAGCATTACTAACCTAGCGCTAATAATAGGGCCCCAAAGTCATTTGGTGCTGATAGCAAGTCCCGAAGCTCACTAGCTTGGCGCTGATAGTAAGCTCCGAGACATACTGGTTAAAGCTGATAGTAGGCTCAGAGATACCAGTATACCCCAGTAACCCTGCGAAGATGGGAGCAGGGCAACCCGAGCGCAAGGGACTTCTTTTCCATCTACCCAGGTCATGGACCTGCCTTGGTTGCATAGGAAGGACTAGGGAAGCCCTCTTGGGTTTGGTACTAAGGCACAACATAGCTGATAGCAGGCTTGGCTGTGGCCTTTGCCCTGGGAAACTGGGGAGTTTGTGGTTAGGTGGCTAAGGGTAGAGGCTTCGTAGAGGTCAACACGAAAACATGGCTGATAGTACGTTATGAAGTCCTGAGAATGCATGTACTGGCTAAATAAAACTGAGAAGGCAAGTGCAGCAGCAAGGTTTACCGCTGAAAGTGCACTTGCTAAGGTTCAAACTAAGAATGCAAGTACAGTAGCAAGGTTTACCGTTGCAAGTACACTTGCTAAGGTTCAAGCTGAGAAGGCAAGTGCAGCGGCAAACACTACCGCTGCAAGTGCACTTGTTGAGACTCAAAAGGTAGTTACAGCGCCAAACACTCCTGTTATAAGTGCACCTGCTGAGGCATCTATGCCAAACAGATAGTACATAGTACATGCAAAGAGACACGTGGCACCTTCAGTCTGGTGGCTCAAGGCAAAATATTCCATGTGATCCTTGGGGACACGTGTCTTCTCTCTAATTGGCCACTTGGTGTTCTCTTGGTATCCAAGAAAAACCTATAAATAGGACCCAACTTCTCAAGGGTCATGAGAGGATTGTTAGGGATTTGGGGGAGATGCTGCCCATTTTGTGCACTGTCATTCATTTCTTCTTGAGCCACTTGCTCCACCTTCACCTAGCTGCTCATTCTCCAACTTCTCTCTAGATTTGCTGACTCATTCTCCAGTTATTCCACCATTGTTGGACCATTAGCATAGTTTTGCCTCTCTAATCACTACTCATATAGAACCTCTCCTTACATTTCTGGCGACTCTGCTATGGAGGCTGCTTTGTTGATGGTTCATACTCGTAGAGGCTTTCACACTTCACCAAAAAAAATGGTAGAAGATGAAATTTAGCAACAACCACGGTAACAAGGTTCTTTTAATGGCAAAACAACGCATACTGAGGACCATGACCACAATGTTGTAGTCAAAGCAGTCTAGTCACTTCAGGACACGCAGAGGGAAATTTTGATAGCTTTGCAAACTCTCACCGAAGCTATTATGGCCATGGCGTCCAGGCTATTTCCAGCACAGGTGCGTCCGCCTGTAACAATCCCAAACCCAGTACCTAACCCACTCCTTGAGAATCGAGCTCCAATCCAGGTGCCTCCGGCAGTATCTCAAGTGAATGGCAAGGCTGGTGGTTCAACTACATAGGGGTAGACTGGTCCTTACCAGCCCATTCACTTCGTTACTATAGCTAATGTCTAAGCTATGCTTGAGCAAAAGCAAAGCAAGAAGCAACTGCCATCTTTCCTAGACCTAGATGTGAAACCCCCATATCCTCAGGAGATACTGGCCATGCCATACCAAGCTGGGTATACGATACGCAAGTTTGTGAAGTTTGACGGGAAGCAAGGCAACGCCAGAGAACATGTGGTGAGGTTCATTCAAACCTTTGGTGTCTATGGTAGTGACCACTCTCTACGTCTTCAGGAGTTTTCCAAATCGCTCACTGAAAAGGCTCACAGCTGGTATGTGAACTTAGCCCCCAACTCGATCAAGAGTTTGGAGGAGATTGTGAACAAGTTTCATAAAAAGTTGTTCCAAGTCCAAGAAAAAGTCACTACCCTCACACTTGGGTGAGATGTCCAGAAAGAAGGCGAAGATATATTGGCTTATGTCAAACGATTCCAGGACAAAACAATTGATTACCACGAACTAGTGGATGAGGCTCATTTAGTCAGCATATGTATGGAGGGTGCCATACATAACTACAAACTTTTCTTGGTGAACCACAATCTAACCACCTTTTCAGCCTTGATTGAAGTGGCTAGTAACCTAAGTACCATCAGTCCATAGTTTGCGCCTACAATCAGTCTGTCCAGTACATGGAGTTTAAATAGGGAGACTTAGTGTGAAAGACAGTGGATGTGATTATACGGAGGCAACCAATCCCCAAGTTCTCACCAAGATGGGAATGCTCTTACAAAGTTTCTGAGGCAAGTAGCAATGGGTACTACAAGTTGGTGAGGGTAGATGATGGATTCAGAATTGGTCATGTAAATGCCAAGTATGTAAAGGGATATTTTCCTTAGTTTTGATAGTAAACAATTTCAAGTCTTTATTAATATTTCTCAACACTTAGTGTGAAGAAAGTTTTTCATACTTGGTGAAATTTTATCCATGTAAAGTCAAACTTCCAAAACTTGATTACAATAGTTGAAAAGAAGTTATGACAAAGAAAAGAAAAAGCGAAAAGAGAACTGCATCATATCAGACTCTTCATCAAGGAGTCTGTCAAACCAACATCCTAAGGTAGTTAAGCAACAAAAGTAGAATCTTTCTCCCTAAACCGAGCCAGGTTTTGGCGATGTTGCTCCAAGGAGCCCTCACAATCTCTGATAGTCTTCTCCAAAGAAGCATTCATAGCTAGCATACTCAAGGAACCCATTAACCACCTGGAGCCTTGTATTCATCCAAGACAAGTTCAGGCAATTTCTCTCAAGCCTACTGAGGTTTGCCTCAGCACCTGTTATAAACTTGCCTGAAGTCGTTAGAACTCTCTTGGTGACAAGATCACGAACAAAACCAGTGAAAGACTCTAGCAACGCCGTTTGCACCATTAAGTCTGGAGTGAAAAATCTAGAAATTCGCTAGATATTGATTTGTGATTATGTATCAATTTAAAGCAATAAAACAATCCCAATCAAACAATCAAGACAAATCGACACAACGATTTTATGTGAAAAAATCACAATTGGACACCTCTAATTATGATAAAAAAAATCACGGGCAACAGCCACAAAACAATCCACTAAAAAGATATAAAAGAATTACACAGATATACTCTCAATTACATAGCGAATCTACGCCTGAATTGAACCAACCCCTATGTGCCTCTTCCAACCTTGTCTTCACCTCGGAATTGTCTTGACGATGAGCCACTCCAGAATCCACCAAAGCTTCAGGCTCGAATTCTTCAGAATCCACCGAAGAACAACTCTCTCTTTTGTGTAGAATGAACAAACAAACCTTTGATGTATTCTTCTTAACCCATGAGTTGAATACTCAATTAAACATCAAAGAAAACTAGCAAAATATCCCCAGATATAAACCTTAATATCCAAAAAGAAGATCTGAAGCAGTAATCCTAGTTTTGGACTGAAACAAATACTTATAGAAATCTGGGATTGCGAAGCTCACTCGAGCGAAGACTCTCTCACTCGAGCGAAGAACCAAAAACGCGTGTTTTCCATAAGTGGCTTCGCTCGAGCCACGCACCCTTCGCTCGAGCGTACATTCATCTCTTTCAGGTTTTTTCACAGACGTAGCCTTCGCTCGAGCGAGCGAGGGCGGACAGGCAACTTTGAATGCAATTTTACATTTTGCTTCGGGGGCGTTGCCCCTCGACCCCACCCGAGCGCTGCCCCGGACCCGCCAAGAGGCGCTGCCCCCTGGACCCTTGCGAGCTGACCAGGCAGCTCGATCCCCGTCATAATCAGTGAAATGGTAATCTTGAAAGTATTAACATCACAAACTTCTCTGCAAAGCATAATTCGGGTTGGATTCGCATCTAAAAACTCACAGCCTCATTGAAATAAAAAATGCGAAAATAAGTACAACTGAAAGGACTTTTGTCAAACGGGATTGCCAAGAATAAAAACCTAACATGGAGCATTAAAAGCGTAAAAGTCTCCGGGTGTAACGCTTGAATGTGGACAAGTATGGAGGGCAGCCTCAGCAAATACCCACTAGTTCAAGAAGGGGACCCTCCCAGAAGGCACAGAAGATTCTGCCACAGTACCACCAGTCTGAGTCACAGGGGCCAAACTTGCAGAACGCCCAATTATTTGAGGCCAATTGCCATGTCTTCAGCCCTCAGCAATTCTAGTCTGTGTGACCAACGGAGATTCAGAAGAATAGGATGAACCCCTAAAGACAACCTCCATTTGAGAGGGAGGTTCTCAAGACCAAGTGATACATTCACCCTATAGCCATCTTTAGGAGTCTCAGGAATGAAGTTATCACCGCCAACAGAGGATCGGTCAAAGTGTACATAAAGATTTGGAATAAGGACATAGCTAATAGGGTCCAGAACCTCTGGGTTTATAACACGTTCAACAGCTATCTCATCACTCATAACTTAGGCGTTAACTGTAACTTGGCGCTGCTCATTACCATCACCCTCAACGGGGATGATGCTATGGTCTCCCTCCATGACTTGGACCTAGCCAACTAGTTTGTCCTCAATGTCGAAAAGTATTAGCCTACGAGTCTTTAGCTAAGGGATTAGTGAGGCAATAAGATCCTCATAATCCTCGTAATTTGAAGAAGCCCAACAATTATCGATGGGCCACTTGAGCTTTAAGAATGAATGATAGGGACATTGCCTTCTTAGAAAATAAAGAAACCCATCACCAAGTTAAGAGGATAGCTCAGGGAAGTGAGTAAGGTACAAGTCAACAACTGGTTCAGGAGTTGTAGAGGCAATGGGGTCAGAAATTTTAATGATAGTAGCGGTAACGTCAAAGTTCATAACCAACTCCGCCAGGTGAGCCAAGCCTAGATTGGCAATACTAAACTCAACCACGATGTTTTCAACTTTCGCAACAATTTGGCTTCCAATAACCTCAGCATGTGGAACTAGTGGAGACTAGGCAGGAGAAGAACCCCACAATCAACCTCCACATTGGGCGGTTCCAGCCCAAGAGATATGTTCACCCTATGATCAGCTCTAGGGGTCTCAAGGATGAAGTCTCCACCATCACCTTCTACTACCTTTGCATATTCATTAGGGAAGCTCTTTATGACCATTATTATTACCCATTTGGATGCTAGAAGTCATTATGCTTTGAGTTTTGGACTGACGAAGCAGTAAGCCAAGGGGTACATTATCACCATCATCGAAGTTTGTAGAAAGCCCCACAATACTGGATGGGCTACATAAGCCTAAAAGAGTAATAACAGAGACATTGTCCCTCTCAGAGATGAACAAACCCTAGACAAAAAAAGACAACCAAAGTTAAAGGAGTACTAAGTGAAGAAACATTACTGGTGAGGTTCATTTGAAGCCTAACATTATGCACGCGCAGAAAAACTCTTGTTCTCCACTCGCACAGGGGTCAAATGTAGAGGGTAAAAAATTAAAGTCCAAATTAAGTATGGAGCTAAGTGCGGAGGTCACCCTTGTTAGGTGACTAGGAATGATTAAAAAAGCATGGGCTAAAGCCCAAGGAAAGTGGGTCAGCCATGGGCCAGAGCAGGTCTAACCCGCCAAAGGTCCGAACAAACTCCATGACAAAAAAATGTCTAAGTCAAGTTGCTGAGGCAACACTCACTACAACAAAAATAGTCTTTAGAGATGAAAACTAATGACAAAAATAAATTTTGTCACGAAATACGTACCTTTTAATGAGGAAAATAATAATTCGTCACCAAATGTACCATTTTTAGAGACAAAAATAAAATTTCATCATCAATCTAAATACATAATAAAAAAAATTAGGAAACAAAATTATTTTTCGTCATTATTATTATTATTGTCACCGAAGATTTTCCTGTTAATTTTTTCGGGGGGTGCCAAAATTTTGAGACTTTTGGTGAGGAAAAAATTGGCCACCAATTATAAAATTATTAATGACGAATATATTTTCGTCACCAATAATTTTTAATATTTTAATATCATTTAGTGACAAAACTATTTTTGTGGCCAATATTTTTATCTTTGGTGAGGAAATAGTTTTGTCACCAATAAATGGTTTAGTTGCTAAATATTTTAGAGGGAAATTAATATATTGGCACATATAGAATCAGATACATCGATCGGTTCTTTTTCTCACACAGATATTCAACCACCAAACCTCACCCTACATCACCTCACCTCAGCGCAGACCACCAACGCCGCTCGCCATCGCAACCGCCTCTCGCTACCGTCACTGTCGCATCCTCACAAGTACTCTCTCACTCTCAGTCTATTTCTCTCTCACTTGCGGTCTGTATTTCTCTCTGTTTCTTACTCTGTTTACCTCGGTCACTCTATGTCCCTCTCTGTCCCCCTTTCTCTATTTTCCCATTTCTGAATCTTGCTCTAGGATTGTTATGATTTGTTCAATTTAATTTGGTGTTGATTGCAAAAAATGGATTTGGTTGAAGTGGTCTAGTTAGTTTTATTTTTGGATTTAACTGAGATTTGATTTGTAACTAAATTTGATTTGAGGTGAATTCTTTTGCAGATATCTATTTGGATGTTGGACTTAATGTTTTTCTTTTTAGTTAGTAGTATTCAAAATTTATTTATTAAAGACCTGATTTTTCACGTTTTCTTTGGGGTGTTTGGGTTTAATTTGGGATTCTATGCCTGTTTGTCTCTCAGTTCTGTTTTGTATGTGAATTTTGTTATTACGGAATAATGTGAACCTTGTGGGTGAATTTGATCATGTTATGTATATTAACTTATGTCATCATATGTTCAAAGCATATAAGTAGACACTGGAGTTATGTTGTGTCAGAAAATATCGATTTTCCTTGAACGTTCTATTATTTTGTTTAGATGAGAATAACCTTATGATGAAATAATGTAGTGTAGCTGAAAATTATCTTGGCCAATAGGTTGATGGACTTTCCAGGAATATCAAAAGAACTAATAAGCTACATGAATTTGTGGAGAATACTAGGAATTTTTTGTTGAAGCTTAGGGACAACTGAGTATGTAAGTGTAGCACTGAGGTATTGATAGTTAAGAAATGAGGAGAATAAACTGTTTCAGCAGATACCATTGTGAAGATTAGTGTTTACAACAACCAGTGTAATGTTTCATGAGGTAATTGGAGGGACATGAAATTTTCATGAACAAAGTAGTAGGCCTCTGTGCCCAGCATAATTGTTTTTGTGTGGGAAACAGACTTTTGTTAGTATTCGGTTTGATTAGTTGCTTAATTTAATTTGAAGATTATAGAACATTGTACACTTGGTGATTTTTGTTGATTTTTTAATGATTTTTTCGGTAAAGATGTGTTAAAATTAATAATTACCATTTTTGTTAGTTTTTATTCCTTGCTTGCATATAACCTTAGAACTTGTACAAGAATCTTCATTAAAGATCTGGACATATATTTGGTGAAGCTCTTATTGAATTTTTCAATTTCATTAGTTCATAAATACACAAGTCTACATTTTTCTTATATTGTTCTTAATCTTTCATTTGTGATCAGACATGGATAAAAGTTGGATTGCCCTAGGAAGGACTGCTGATGGAAGGATGAGTAAACCATATAATGATGGGGTCAAGTTATTTCTTCAATTTGCAATGGGGGTTTTAGACCAGAATGGTAATATTTTATGCCCGTGTATAAAGTGTGTGAATGTTTATAGACAAAATTTTCAAAATGTGGAAATTCATTTGCTCCAATATGGGATTATGCAAACTTACACTATATGACACCAGCACGGGGAACCCCGTGTTTCAAACGAGGCTTACCATGATGATGAGATGCGACTTGATGGTGATGAAATTTTAGGTGGTATTGAAGCCTTAGTGGAAGATTGAATAAGAGAGGAATCGACTGATACAACCCAAGGGGAGAAAATGAGAACCTTTGATCAGTTGTTGGCTAATGCCAAGCGTGAGGTGTTCCCAAATTGTACAAATTATACTTTGTTAAAGTTTGTGATCAATGTGCTTAATATGAAGGTAACAAATCATTGGAGCAATAAGTCAGTTGATATGATACTAGAGTTTTTAAGTAGACTTTTACCGAAAGAAAATTTGGTTCCAAAGTTAGCTTATGAAGCTAAGAAAATACTACGTGACTTGGGCTTGTCATATGAGCTCATTGATGCTTGCATAAATGATTGTGTATTATTTTGGAAGGAGAATGCAACACTAGATAAATGTCTGACTTGTAAGACATCTAGCTACAAGATCAATCGTGGAAGGGGTAAGAAGATCCCCCATAAAGTATTGCGGTACTTTCCTTTGACACCAAGGTTGAAAAGATTATACATGTCAAGGAAGAGGGCTGAGGACATGAGAAAGGTATCACGGGAAATTTTGAGAGTGGGAAAAGTTCAGATTCAAATGGACAAGCTTATTGGTTAGTATATTATGTTTCTATGTTAATTTAGTAGAAATTTCTTCTTCAACTAATATAGAATAAAAAGATACTTTAACATTTAGGTGTGAAAAGTCTTGGGAAAATAGTGAAATATGCATATAAAAGCCTGAGAAACATCATAAACACTGAAATATGCATGTGGCTCCAAAAATCATGTAACAGTCACGAGAAGGACGGGGAACACCTCAAATACCTCGGGAAGGACCAATGTAAGTTGTGAAAACTTACAGAACTAACACGGGACTCCCGGTTTGAAAACTAAGTCCAAAAAGACACTTTTTCACACTTAAGCTTGAAAATAGGCCATCAGGGGCAAAAATTATGTAACAGTCACGAGAAAGCCCAGAGAACACATCAAACACCTTGGGAGAGACTAATTTCAGTTGTGGAAACTTACGGAACTAGCACGAGATTTTCGGTTTGAAAACTAAGTCAAAAAAGACACTTTTTTCACACTTAAACTTGAAAATAAGCCATCGGAGGCCAAAATCGTGTAACAGTCACAAGAAGGCTCGAGAAGCACCTCAAACACCTCGAGAGGGACCAATTTAAGTTGTGAAAACTTACACAACTAGCACGGGACTCCCAGTTTAAAAACTAAGTCAAAAAATGCACTTGAACACTCAAGCTTGAAAATAGGCCATCGGGGGCCAAAATCGGTGTAACAGTCATGAGAAGGCCCAAAGAACACCTCAAACACTTCGGGAGGGACCAATGCAAGTTTTGAAAACTTACAGAACTGGCACGGGACTCCCGGTTTGAAAACTAAGTCAAAAAATGCAGTTTTCTAACACTTAAGCTTGAAAATAGGCCATCGGGGGCCCAAATCGTGTAACAATCATGAGAAGGCCTGGGGAACACCTCTAACAACTCGGGAGGGACCAGCATAAGTTATGGAAACTTACAGAACTAGTACGGGGCTTTCAGTTTGAAAACTAAGTCAAAAAATATAATTTTTTTCACACTTAAGTTTGAAAATAAGCCATTGGGGGCCAAAATTATGTAACAGTCACGAGAAGCTCGGGGAATACCTCAAACACCTCAATAGGGACCAATGTAAGTTGTGAAAACTTACAGAATTAGCACGGGACTCCTGATTTGAAAACTAAGTCAAAAAATATTTTTTTCACACTTAAGCTTGAAAATAAGCTATTGGGGGCCAAAATCGTGTAACAGTCACGAGTAGGCTCAGGAAACACCTTAAACACCTTGGGACGGACTAATGTAAGTTGTGGAAACTTACGGAACTAGCACGGGACTCCTGGTTTGAAAACTAAGTCAAAAAAGGTATTTTTCTTACACTTAAGCATGAAAATAGGTCATCGGGGGCCAAAATCGTGTAACAGTCACGAGAATGCCTAGGGAACACATCAAACACCTTGGAAGGGACTAATTTCAGTTGTGAAAACTTACGAAACTAGCATGAGACTTCCAGTTTGAAAACTAAGTAGAAAAATGTACTTTTTTCACACTTAAGCTTAAAAATAGGCCATCGGGGGCCAAAATCGTGTAGCAGTCACAGGAAGGCTCGGGAAACACCTTAAACACCTCGGGAGGGACCAATGTAAGTTGTGAAAACTTACAGAACTAGCACGGGACTCCCAGTTTAAAAACTAAGTCAAAAAATGCACTCAAACACTTAAGCTTGAAAATAGGCCATCGAGGGCCAAAATCATGTAACAGTCATGAGAAGACCCGGAGATCACCTCGAACACCTCTAGAGGGACCAATGTAAGTTATGGAAACTTACGAAATTAGCACGGGACTCCCGGTTTGAAAACTAAGTCAAAAAATGCACTTTTCTAACACTTAAGCTTAAAAATAGGCCATCGGGGGCAAAATCGTATAACAGTCATGAGAAGGTCCAGGGAACATCTCTAACACCTCGAGAGGGACCAATTTAAGTTATGAAAACTTACGGAACTAGCACGGGACTTCCGGTTTGAAAACTAAGTCGAAAAAGACACTTTTCTAACACTTAAGCTTGAAAATAGGTCGTCGGGAGCCAAAATCGTGTAACAGTCACGAGAAGGCCCGAGGAACACCTCAAACACCTCGGGAGGGACCAATGTAAGTTGTGAAAACTTACGGAACTAGCACGAGACTCCCGGTTTGAAAATTAAGTCAAAAAAGGTACTTTTCCAACCCTGAAGCTTGAAAAAAGGCCATCGGGGGCTAAAATCGTTAAACAACCACGAGAAGGCCCAGGGAACATCTCAATCACCTTGGAAGTGACCATTGTAACTTGTGTAAACTTAAGGAACTAGCACGGGACTCTCGTTTTGAAAACTAAGTCCAAAAATGAATTTTTCCAACACTTAAGCTTGTAAATAGGCTATCGGGGGCCAAAATTGTATGTCACGGGAAGGCCTGAAGAACACCTCAAACACCTCAGGAGGTACTAATGTAAGTTGTGAAAACTTACGAAACTAGCACAGGACTCCTGATTTGAAAACTAAGTCGAAAAATGCATGTTAAATTGTATATTTAATTCATAAGATAATAATTGTCTAACTTGTATTCTTTTTTTTTTTTTTTTGTTTCGTTTTGTTGCAGATTCGAGATTAGATATGGACATGTTTGGTAATTTGCAGAGCAGAAGCGAGCACATTTTGTGTTTTTGTTCATATTACCTTACATGTATTTTGGTTGTGTTATAAATTTTATATTTTTTTTGGTATTACAAGACATGTTTGGTAATCCGCACTTGATATTATATTTTTGTTGATATTAGTAGATATATTTTTTGTGGATATTAGGAGACCTGTTTGGTAATCCGCATGCGGTTGATATTGTATTTTTGTGGATATTAGTAAACATGTTTTTTGTGGATATTAAGAGACATGTTTGGTAATCCGCATGCGGTTGATATTGTATTTTTGTGGATATTAGTAGACATGTTTTTTGTGGATATTAGAAGACATGTTTGGTAATCTGCATGCAGTTGATATTGTATTTTTGTAGATATTGTGTTGAAATTCGATTGTGATGTTTATGAAAACGAACAGATTTTTGTATTGATTTGTAATAGATATTTTATTGAACAGGTTATTGAAATGCGCAAGAAATTTTTAGTGAAAAGAAAAAATTTAATTTGAAAATAGTGCTCCCATTTTAAAAAAATTTAATTATTATTAGTGACGAAATAAAAAATGTCGCTATTAGTTTTCAAAAAACATGACGAATAATTTTGTCACTAATGATATAGTACCAAACAAACAATTTTGTCACATTTGTTGAATATTTCGTCACTAAATTGAAATATTTGATGACAAAATTTTTTTGTCATTGAAGAATTTTCTATTGTGCTTATTTTAGTGGCGAATTTTTTTGTCACCTTAATCTATTTCATTAGTGAGAAAAACTTTCGCCATTAAAACCTATTTGGTGACGAAATATTTCGTCGCCAAAACAATTAAAATAAAATATTATCTAATTCTAATGACGAAATTGATGTTATAGAGGATGGAAAATGCAACATTTGGAGATAAAAAATTTCGTCGCCAAAAATGAAAAATAGGCGACGAAACTATTTTTCGTTACTAGGTACTTTCAGCAACAACGTATAGGTGACAAACGTGGTGACAAAATTTTTTCGTCACAGATCACTTTAGTGATGAAAATTTGATGTTTGGAGACAAAATCAATCTACCACCAAAGGCCTTTTTTGTTATAGTGACTTGCAACAGTCAAGTTGCTGAGGCACTTTGTCTTGTGCTGCCATTCCCAATATTGTCGGTTCACTACCATTTGAAGTTGCTGAGGGAAAGAGAAAACCGAAGCAACTAAGTTACAAAGGCAACACTTGCAGAGGTCAAGTTACTGAGGCAGTTTGTCTCAGCGCCGCCTTTCACAATATTGTCGGTTCCACTGCCATCTGAAGTTGTTGAGGGAAAGAGAAAATCAGAGCAAATAAGTTGCTGAGGAAACACTTGCAACGACCAAGTTGCGGAGGTATTTTGTCGGCGCCGCCATCTCTAATATTGTCAAGACTGCCATCTGAACTTGCCACGGGAAATGCAACATTTGGAGATAAAAAATTTCGTCGCCAAAAATGAAAAATAAGCGACGAAACTATTTTTCGTTACTAGGTACTTTCAGCAACAACGTATAGGCGACAAACGTGGTGACAAAATTTTTTCGTCACAGATCACTTTAGTGATGAAAATTTGATGTTTGGAGACAAAATCAGTCTACCACCAAAGGCCTTTTTTGTTATAGTGACTTGCAACAGTCAAGTTGCTGAGGCACTTTGTCTCGTGCTGCCATTCCCAATATTGTCGGTTCACCACCATTTGAAGTTGCTGAGGGAAAGAGAAAACCGAAGCAACTAAGTTACAAAGGCAACACTTGCAGAGGTCAAGTTACTGAGGCAGTTTGTCTCAGCGCCGCCTTTCACAATATTGTCGGTTCCACCGCCATCTGAAGTTATTGAGGGAAAGAGAAAATCAGAGCAACTAAGTTGCAGAGGAAACACTTGTAACGACCGAGTTGCGGATGTATTTTGTCGGCGCCGCCATCTCTAATATTGTCAAGACTGCCATCTAAACTTGCCACGGGAAATGACTACCACAACAACTAACTTGTGGAGAGAACACCCCACTAAGGTGATAACACCCTTTGGGAGAAGCTTTTCCTTCCATAAGTAGAGGCTAATGCTTGGCGCTGATAGCAGGCCCCCAAAGTCATTTTTAGCTCGACGCTGATAGCAAGTCCCGAAGCTCAGTAGCTTGGCATTGATAACAGGCCCCAAGGCTCACTGGTTAGAGCTGATAGCAGGCCCAGGGATACCAGTATATCGTGATAACCCCGCGAAGATGGGAGTAGGGCAGCCTAAACACAAAGGACTCCCTTTTCATTTACCTAGGTCATGGACCTACCTTGGTTGCATTGGTAGAACCAAAAAAGCCCCATTGGGTTTGGTACTAAGGCACAACATAGCTGATAGCAGGTTTGGCTAGGGAGTTTGTGTGGTTAGGTGGCTAAGGGTGGAGGCTTCGCTAAGGTGAATACAAAAACATGGTTGATAGCAGGCTATGAAGTCTTGAGAATGCATGTACTGGCTAAATAGAACTGAGAAGGCAAGTGCAGCAACAAGGTTTATCATTGCAAGTGCACTTGCTGAGGTTCAAACTGGGAAGAAAAGTGCAGTAGCATGGTTTATCACTGCAAATGCACTTGCTGAGGTTCAAGCTGAGAAGACAAGTGCAACGACAAACACTACCGCCTCAAGTGCACTTGGTAAGGCTTGAAAGATAGTTATAGTGCCAAACACTCCCGTCGCAAGTGCACCTGCTGAGGCATCTGTGCCAAACAAATAGTACACGGTACATGCAGAGGGACACGTGGCATCTTAAGCTTGGTGGCTCAAGGCAAAATATTCCATGTGATTCTAAGGGACACATGTCTTCTCTCTATTTGGACACTTGGTGTTCTCTTGGTACCAAGAAAAAGCCTATAAATAGGACCCAACTTCTCAAGGTCCAAGAGAGGATTATTAGGTATTTAGGGGAGATGCTGCCTATTTTGTGCACTGTCATTTACTTTTTCTTGAGCCACTTGCTTCATCTTCACTTGGCTGCTCATTCTCCAACTTCCCTAGAGATTTGCTGACTCATTCTCTAGCCATTCCACCATTGTTGGACCATTAGTATAGTTTTGCCTTTCTAATCACAACTCACATAGAACCCCTCCCTACATTACGATTCCGGACAAGGGAGATACGCTTGTTTGAAGTCACCCAGCAAAAGCTGTCTGGGTCAAATCCACACGAGCGGATTTCAGGTTGATCTACACGAACGGTTTGAAAATATGCACAAGAGGATTTTGCTTAACCAAACATTGAGTTTTGTACTCTTTTCACTCAAATCAGATCTCTCTCTCTCTCTCTCTCTCTCTGACCATTTCTCAACACTTCTCTCTCTTTAACTTCTCTTTTCTCTTCATTTTCTTTAAACTCTCATCAAATTTCACATTCTCTTTGACCTACCAAGATCAAGCAAGATTTTGATACTAGTTCCTTATACAAAAATGACGAGCATCTCGAGGATTACGTTTTGACCGGTGGAGATCAAATTCCTATGAAGTTGAGGTTTTCTCCTCTTCTCTTTTTGAGGTAAGGACTTCTTTGCTCCTTTCAATACCTCGTTATAGATAGACATGTGGTATTTTTTATTGCATTAAAAGCTTGATTTGTTAGATATTTTTGAAAAGCATGTGATGAGGGTTAGGGTTTTATGATTTAAAGTTAAATCTTGTGTTTTGTTGTGAATATATAAGACTGTATATTTGAGGGACATGTTTAAAAGTATTATAGTAAAAAATCCTAATTAATTGTTTATGGGTTATGAGAGAGAAGGAAAAATTGATGATTTGATGTTAAGTCGTCATGAATTTAATTTGTGTTAATTATTATCTATAGTTTTATAATTGTTAAGTTGTAATAATTGTCATGAGATTGGAATATGTAGAAATAAAAAGGATGCTGGTAAATGTTATGTGTACTGAAAGATTTGTGGATTGGTTAATTTCGTTTATGAGGGTTACGATGAAAAGCCCCAAATTCTTTGTTTTTTTTTTAAATTTTTTTTTAAGAGATGAGATTAATTTGTTATATATATATATATATATATATGTTGAATTATGAAAATAAATTTACTAGTTGGGTTTTGATAATTAAAGAGAGTGATGTGATGATTTGTTATGGGTATTGGGGGTTTGGAGAGAAGAGAAAATAAATTTAGAAATCAATAAAAGATTTATATACTTTTGTAAAATGAGAAGTAAAAAGAGTTAACGATTTTTCTTTTTTTTTTTTTCAAAACAAGTGAATAATTATATTCGTGACGAAATTACTACTTGCCGAACTAAATTTGAATATTTTGAATTGAATCATAAAGATGGGATGGTAGTAATGGAAGGGAATTTAATTATGAGTTTTGAAAACGGCATGAATTGGAAGTTGAATTAATTGAAGTTGAAAGATGAAAGTTATGTAACATATAAATGTGGATAAAATCTAAATCAAGAGGACGTAATTGAATTCATGGACTTGGTCCTTGTTGTTTATGAGGCTGTGTCCTTGGCCATCAGTAGATGATGGTATTGACGTTGTTGAATAAATTGTGAAATTTGGAATAATATGCTAATTGTTAAGTTGAATGAAAGTACGCATTGATATGGGTTCCTCCCCTCTGGTTCACGCCCCGTAAAGTGTGAATAGGTTCCTCTCCTCTTCGGCTCGAGGACCAGTAAAGTTTGGCGCTTGGAAATGGGTTTCTTTCCCCTCCGGGTCACACCCGATAAAGTGGGTTGTGGTGGTTATGGCTTATGTGTAAAGCCATAATATGTAGTAATTATCCTTATAGCTGTAATGAGTTGGAATGTAGGACGAGTATATTGTGTAGATCAATCTTAGAAGATCGTAGTAATGTGATAAATGATTGAGATTTCTTTAAATGTAAATGGAAAGTTTTGAAAGACAAGAAATAGCCTTTATTTCTTGTTATGTTAAAGAAGATCTTTTGGGAAAATATACTTATGTAAGTATATTTTGAAATATGAATTATCACATTACCTATATGTGTATATATGTAGAGTATTTATTATCATAGCTATCTATGTATTGCTATTGTCTAGGATCATTGAGATCTTTACTAGACCTTTGTGTTCATCCTACTAATCATTTTTCAAGTATGAAGTGAAGACTTGCACAAGACTTGAAGTCTTTTATTTGTTGGTTATGAGGCTTTATAATTATAAGCGGAATACCAATGTGTTGTAAAAAGGGTTAACCCTTTTTCTTATTTTCATTTATCTGTACTTGATAATGTAAGGCTATGTGTGTGTATCGTAATTCATTGCATGTAAAGGAAAATGAACATTATAAATTATTCATTTTTTATTGTTTTCATATATTTATTATTATTGAAATGGACTGATTAAAGGATATGGTAATATTATTCAAGTAATAAAAGACAAAGCGTTACGAGAAAAATCAGGTTTATTGCTATATAGTACAATATTAGTATTATTATTAATTTTTATGAAAAAATTAGGGATATATCGTTTTAGAGTTTTTTTGTTAGAGTTTAATCCACCATAAAATTACTTGCTAGTTGAGAACTCTAAAATTTGAAATTTTAAAAGACAAAGAATTTTTTTTGTGACATAAATAGTTGAAAATAGTCTTACAAACATAAAAACCTTGGAATACTTCTTTCTCTTTCTACTCTTTCCCTCTCTGCTCTATTCCTTCTCTACCGTAGATGTGGATTGTTCTTGCCATTTACTATTTCAAACCACTATGTTCCTCAACCACCTCTATTCGTGCCCTTATCAGTCCAAACCTCCATTGTTGCTCAATGTTCATCACCAGTTCCATCACATATGCTTCTAACATTCTATCACCACCATTCTATTTGCCAGTTTGGATTTGTATACATTTCTCTCCATATATCTCTTTGTTCTATTTTCTTTCTCTCTTTATATATATATATATATATTTTTTTTCTATCAAGATATTGTGATTTCATATTTGCACAATTAATATTCACAGTGATAGTGAAATTTCAATGCAAAACTTCACTCTATGATAGTTGATTTTCACTGTCAAATAGAAATTTCACCAAGTTATGAATTACATAAATAAACTTATTAATGAATTTGAAATGAATTGATTGAGTAATTCAAAACACAAAGAAATCTCACTGAAACAACTGAATGAAACTTCACTGAAAAATAGAAAATTTTGATTTAGCCTTAAATTGCACTGTGTTTGGCATAGTGTAGGTGAGAGAAATTTCTTGTGTTGAAATGATATAAATATTTCATTGATTTTTATTTAAAGCTCAACTGAAATATTTTGTTCTATTTTGTTGATTTAAATTGTCTTCGCATTTGAATTTGTTGCTGTTGTTTGTTTACGGTGATATTAAGAATGAAATTTTACTTCACCAAAAAAAGTTGTTGAAAAATCATATGGGAGAATTAAAGCAAAAAAATCTTTGGCAACCAATGGAGGTTATTGAAAAATTATCGTAAACCAAACATGTTCACATAAATTACATTTTACAATAAATACAAGCTCTAAGCGCCAATATTGAAGACATACAAAAGGGCAAAAAAAGAGCATTCAAGAAAAAGAAATAGAAAATATTCTTGAAAATTTTCACAACAAAGCAAAACAAACGCAACCAAAATAGAAATATTAAAAAAAATTGATAAAAGTAAGAATTGAAGTCATTGCTTTTACAACAATGATACATCCCACTAATTTAAGAGCACTAATGGATTACTAATGAGGTGAAAATTCAAAAAAAAAAAAAAAAACTTAAGGCCAAAACATCACATCAATCAATGAGACCTACTCTCTAAAATCCTTTAGTGCTTCCAATTTAAAACTCCCAAACATTTTTCTTGCTTTTATTCGTCGTGAGCAATTGATTTGGGCCTTTTCACAATTAGAACAGGGCAGTTTGCCTTCTGTGCACAATGATTGCTCACACTCCCTAGAAAAGCCCTGCAATTAAATTAACCACAAAAAAAAGTTAGTCAATTATTTCTTTTCTAAAAAAGTAATAGTAAATTTGGATACCAAATGATCTGGCTTTTAGATTAGATAAGGTAATGTTAGGAACACGGAGTTTTTTATTAAATAAATAATCAAAATATTTTACATGAATGTGAAATTTGTAATTTTATGAATCTCATATCTGTATAAAATATTTAATTATTTATTTAATAAAAAATTTAAGACTTATAATATTTTTCAAATAAATAATGCAATGATAGAATGAAGTGGTAAGATACTTCAAATCCATGGAATGACTCATTAATATGATTATTGTAACACTATTGTTAGCCTAGTGCATCCACCACCACAAATCCACCCTAATAATCTATTTTATTTGGCTAAGTTTGGGAAGTCCCAAATAAGCCAAAAAGTCAAAAAGTTACTCAAAAAGCTAAAAAGTTAACACTATTCACCAAAAGTCAACAATTACGGCTGCACAACTCCCAATTCAAATTTTTCTCTACAAATCAATTTTTACAATTTTTTATTACACATTTTTCAATAAAAAGTCAAAAAGTTAACCCAAACATCCATATTTTCAACCTCAATTTTTTAGTCTAAAAAGACAAAAAGTGCACTTTTTTAGTCTTCCCAAACTTGGCCTTATTTTGTAAGCTCATATGTGTAAATAATTTATAATAAAAAATATTTAATTTAATAATTATAATTACATAATTTTATCAATAAATAATTTAAAATTGGGCACAAAAGTTTATAAAATGAATCACTCTTTGGTTTAGTTTTTGTGTTTTTTCATCTTTATTAAAAAAAATTCATATTTTAATTATTAAAAAAAAAGTAAATACATCTAATCTAAGTATACTTAAAAAGTAAATTATTTACAAAGAAATCTTAAAAATCTTTACTCAATAATAAATAGTGATATGTATTGTTTACAAATATGTTACTTTTTAAGTGAAGTTAATTTAGATGAATCTAAAAAATTTAAAATTTAATTAAAATATATAAAAATTAATAAAAATAAAAATTAAAAAACTCGACCGAGAATAATCCAAGCGCATAAATTATGATTGGTTTAAATAAAATTAGGGGAAGTGATTGAGACCCCCTCCAATCACCACCCCACCACCCCACACACACGTGGCGGGTGGTGATTGGAGGAGAAGAAAAAAAAAAAAAAAAAAAAAAAAAAAAGAAAAGAAAAATTGACCAATCAAAGAAAGGGGGGTCAAAAGGGTGCCTCCGTTCCAACTCATTTTTCTAAAATTAGTTAAGTTGAAAAGTGAGGGTGGACCTACCTCTTGATGAGACCATAGCCGTGGCTTCCCAATACCACCATATCAACGCCCAATTTCTCCGCGACCTGACAAATCACATCTCTTGGATCTCCATACTCCACTCTCGTCTCCACCTTAACCTGCAATGCATGCAACCATACAATCCACAATATTTAACACGACTATTTTTCGCTTCACAAACCCACCAAAAAACACAAAGAAAAAGTATCAATTCAATCTTTATTTTTCTTTTAATTATATCAATTTTATATTTAAACTATTTAATTTTACATCAATTTTATCACACCGTCAATTGTAATTTATAATTAAATAGAAATTGTTGATATGAGACTCAAATTTCATTTAAAATTTTATTTTACCTCCAAATTATCTCAAAATATCAATTAAACCCTTAAATAAAATAAAATTAGGAAGTAAAATAAAGTTTTAAACAAAATTTCAGGGGTTCGTCAATAATTTTCATTTGATTATAAACTGCAACTAGCAACCAACAATAGGAAAAATTAATCCAAAATCAAATAATTTAAGTGTAAAATTAAAATTATTAAAAAGAATTAAAATTTTTTTTTTGACTGATAATTTAAGGGATAAAATAAAATTTTCTCTAAAATAAACAAGAAAGAAAAGAGTACACACATCAAGATGGTGAACCTCCTTGCAAAGCCTCTTGGCTTTCTCCATCACAGACTCAGCCAACTCATTGGTGTACCTGTCCATGGTCGCCATTATATCGGGCGAGAACATGTACCCTGGAAAAAAACGATTCGCAATTTACTAAAACACCATTCAAATAGATGTCCTCTCAAGGAAAGATTAATATAAAATGGAAAATTACATTCATGATATTTGTAATTTGACTATTGTGTTTGGAAAGTTTTGAACAAGTCACATTTAAATTTTTTTTTTTTGTTTTGTTTTGAGTTACTTTTTCTTTTTTTAAATTATATCAAAATACTTTCTTCGATCCACCTTGTGTGTCAAATTTTAAAAATTCCAAAAAATAATGAAAAAGTCAAAATAAACCCAAAAAAATTCACTACTTGCAGCTTATTAGACGAAAAAATTAGCCCATAAAAAAATATTAAAAAAAACTCCAAACATTCGATTTTGGGATTCTATTAAAGAGTCGTATTAAAAAATAAATAAATAATTATCATTTTTAATAAATTTATATCAATTTTAAAAAAAAAAACTAGAAAGGATTTTTCAAATCCATCTAATATACAAAGATCTATAAAATTAAAAAAAAAAAAAAATCACTAAACACAATAAAAATAAATTAGTGAACATTTTTTCCTTTTTTTTTTTTTTAACTTTTTCTAATTTGTCTGTTACAGAATAACTTAAATTGTAATATTTTTTCAAATTCACTAAATACGAGGGTTCTTTTGAAAATTAAGAGATTATTTGGACTAATCTAAATAAATATATTTTTTACTTTTTACGAAACGATATGAAATATGATAGAGATAAAATGTGATCAAAATATGCTCTAATTTAACTCAAATAACATAAAAAGAAATACTATTTTAACACACATCCCAAGGCCTAATTGTTGTGGTTGACTTTTTAATTTTTTTTAAAAAAAAAATTAATTTTCAATAATAATTTTTAAATTTTTTAACTATTTTAATTAATTCTCCAACTTTGGAGGAGAGTGACTAATTCATATCATAGAAGTGTGTCCTAATAGATCCCAACTAATGGATCCCACTGAAAGGCACAGTAGGAGGCCCCTAATTCAGGTGAGGGAGGGAGAAGGGAGGAGAAAAAAAGGTGGATCTTGATCCAATAAATAACCCTTATCATGAAATTAGATTGAAATTTTAAATAAAATAATCTACTTAACCATTGAGAAATTGACGTCCATTTAAAACGGTCTACTCATTTTCAAATAAACCCAATTATAGCGACTACATTAAATAAATTGACTCGAAATATTAAGCTAGCACAATTATAAAAATTAAATTGACACAAAAATTTAAATTAGGTAATTTCAAGTGTAATTGATCTGAAATAAAATTAGGGTATAGTTTTGGCCTACCTGTTCCGTCGATGCCCGTGTAGACGGGGCGAGGTGGTTTGGCATAGAGAAGGATGAGGGTATCTTTGGAATTATGAGAGACGAGGATGTTGTTGAGACACCATGAGAGAGCATACATGCTCTCTTGTCCTTCATCTACGGCCACCAATATCTTCCTCTCCTTTGCTACACACACTGCCATTTTTTTGAGATTGATCGAACGGTTGGAAATGCTTACTTATATTCTTCCGCTATTGTTTTTTGGTTTTGAGAGCACTGTGTTTGTTGCGATTGAAGAAGGTGGGGTTTATATATTACAGTGGAACACTCAACATTTATGATGATGATGCGCTTAGAGTTAAAAAAAAATTGAAATCTATTGGCGGTTTCTGGTTTTTGTCTTTGCTGGTCTAGAGGTTTCTGAAATGAGGCTGTGTTTGGTGGTTTTGGAAACAGTGGGCCTTTTTAATTAGTTATCCGTATTAAGAGCATCTCCAACGGTAGTAGGCATTTTACCTATCTAAATATTACTATAAAGTATATATTTTATTTTGCCTATCAACTGTTTTATGTTTTTACTCCAACCATGCTCTTTATTTTAGCTATTTATCCAAACACTATTAATTTTATAGAATGCCACGTCAACAACAAAGATGGAGGGAAATAATCCTAATGATTGAATACATTTTGCCTAGCGTTGAAGGCTAGCTACATGTAGCTAGTGAATATGAGTTGAGCCAAAATGCCTAATCATATGCCTAGTGCATTGGAATTGAAAAAAGTGAATCACACTAGGCATTTTAACTAACAAATATTATATGCCTAGTGCATTGGAGATACTCTAAGATTTGTCTAGCTCTACTATGAATGAAAAATTAAACTTAAATAAATTACCGTAAAAATAATTTTATACATGCTAATAATCTTATTAAAAATATAAAAGATTAAATGTGATTGATTATTAAAAAAAAAAAAGTAATGATATTTAAATATCCAATAATATTTGAGTAGTGCTACATGTATTAATAAGTGTATTAATTAATATACTAATACTAGTTATGACATTATTATTGACCCTACTCATTATACAAATTACAAATATTAAAGATATCTTAAATTATGCTGAATAATGCTATATGCACCAATTTATATACTTACTAGTACACAAATTGATGATGTGACATAATTTAAGAGATTTTTTATATTTGTGATATAATTAATAAGTGAGGTCGATAATAATGCTATAACTAGTGTTGGTACATTAATTAATACACTAATTGATGCATATAGTACTACCGTATTATGCTGAATTATCAATCAATACACCAGTTAATGTATTAATTAGTACATATAGTAATGCTCATAATGTTTGGATATGTATATTTTTAATAAGATTATTACTAACAATTTAGGTAGACGTAGGATTGCTCCTCCATAACGCATATATTGAACTTTTAGGGAAATAATGTCATTTATTTGGTAATTATGATAGTACTTCACCACTAAAATAAGGGAAACAAAGTGTAAAAATAATCACTAGATAAAGAAAATTATTGTCCTAAAAAAAATCAATAATGTAAATTTTCCTTCTAAAAAATAACTAGTATTTCATGTACTTTACACATGATCAGATTCTATTTAATTCTCATGACAGAATTCTAACAAACATTGTAAAGTGTAACAAGATAATAGTTCGAGATAGTTAATTATTGCATTTTAAATTTAAGGAGGTAAAGTGCAAATGAGTTACAAAAAAAGAAGTTTACTATAATTTATCCTTTAAAATTTTTATTTTTCAAAAGGTTATTTAAATAGATTATTTGTGTAAGAAATTAAACTCATCAGAAGTAATACATTAGAACACGTTTACTTCCCAAAAAAAAAAGGATGATTTATTTTAAAATTATATTTGTCATTTATTTTTTAAGATAAATGTGTCGGGATCATGTAATTACAATTGTTTGATCAATCGAATTTTTGAAATAAATAATATTTTTGAAAAATCCTACAAAAGATTAATTTATATTGTCAGGATGGATCCCATAACGCATTTGAAAGAGTATAAATTATTCCAATTTCGTTTGACATTGGCTAATCTAATCAACTTTTTTAGTTTTGTTTGGTTTGAATTTTTTGACTTTTTAAACTTTTATGAGAGAGAAAAAATGTAATAATTATAAATTAGATGTAATATTTTATTTTATTAACTTATTTAATCTATTTTATCATTTTATATTTTTTTAGTTCCAAAATAATAGCCAAGCCAGGCTCAGTATATCTAGTGTACCACATCATCATACTAATGTGATGTGTCAGACTAATAAATTTTAAAAAAGGTAATAATTATTTATTTTTTTTTGAATTAATAACACATTGATAAAGATTCTAAAATTTCTTCATATATTGATTTTTTTCCTCTATATATTATGCCTATTGATTTTTTTCCTCTATATGTTACGCCTTTTCCTTTTTTCCTCCTTATATTGTTGTCGGTTGTAGAACATACTACTGACGTGATGTGCCCACGGAATAAACGAAAGAGAAATAGGTTACCTGGTTTCAGACCCATCTTGGATTTTTCTTTTTTCCTTTTTGATAAATTACATTTATCATCCTTTGAGATTTAAAAGTGGGAATATTTTAGATTTTGAATTTTTGTTTTTATATTATTTTTTTCTTTAGTAAAAAATCGCATTTTAATAAAAAAATTACTTTTTTAATGTAATTAATCTACATGCATTTAAAAAATAAAAATATTTGCGAAAAATCAAAAGGAATGTACTAACTACTTGTTACCTAAATTAATTTTTTTTAAAAAAAATATAATATAATTATATAAAACTTAGAAAACTTAATATATATATATATATATATATATTTTACGCTATTATAAAACTCAAAAGAATTTAATGTAATTTACGCAATTATTTTGTAATACTATCGTGGACTCAATTTTTTTTTCCTTCCTGTTTTTTTGTACAAGTGCAAAATGGTGGTGTTTGGCAAGTGGTTTTGGGGTTAAAATAGCCACAAAAAATAAAATAGGTTATTTTAGTCATAACAAACAAAATATCATATCCAATCCATAATCATTACACTATTCTTTCATAAAAAAGTCAAAAAAGTTAAAAAGCCAAAAAGTCTTTTCCAAACCAAGTTTTTAGCCCAAGCTAAAATAGTCAAAAAAACTAAAAAGTCAAAAAATCAACCCACTTTACAAAGGAAGGCGTAATAGGTTTGTAAAATCACCTCAATAATGTGAGGGACAAGAAAAACAGGTTTATGGTTAGGAATGTTAACATGAAACTATTGTAAAGTAGAATTTACATTTAAAATGAATATGATGCCACATTGATTTTTGGATAAATTAATTCGGTAGTTTTTAAATTTAAAATGTTGTCATTTTAATTTTTATAATTTTAATTAGTTTAATATTGATTATGAATTTATGTTTTTTTGCTTAATTTGATCTAATTAATTACAAATATTAGCATTTTTTTAATAAAAAAAAATGTACACATGTGAGTGGCATGTGTTGTACTTTCAGAAGCAAAATTATAAATTTGATCAACTTAATAAGTTAACCTCAACCAACTCAGTGATATATATTTTTATTTATTTTCAAAAATCTTAACGACTTTATCAATTAACCAAATTAACATAAAATCTAAAATTAAAGGTTACAATTGAGCCAATTAAGGGTGCGTTTGTTTGGACGGAGTGGATAAAGGGGGATTGTAATCTATCGGACTGTTAGTCCTGGGATACTGTTGGCTACATATTTTGTAAAAGCCAGTTACAGTTCGACACGTGGCAGAGTAAGGGTAATAAAGGAATGTTATTCAAGCCTTTAATCCTGATCGTACACGTGGCAATAAATATTGGTCCTCACATGATCTGAGTAACACTAGATCAATAACGGGATGCAAGATGACATATCTTCAACGGTTACTCATATTCAAATTCAAGTACAAGAGGGAAGCTCAACTGCCAGTAATGGCGTAATGGAGCTACTTGTAAGGAAGCATGATCAGCGATCATGGAGGAGCAGTTCGACGGTTCGAAGTGCAGTTCGAAGGTCATCACTGACGAGTATAAATAGTAGGGCAGCCCCCAGAAAAAAAGGACGGACTCAGATCATACAAATCAGTCATTTACTTCATATATTTTCTTTTCCAGTCTTTTACATTTCCAGTCTTTAAATACCTGTTCTTTAAATACCTGCACTTTAAATACCCGCACTGCACTTCGATTCATAGGAGTAGCTTCAAGTAGATTCAAGTAGATTGCTGTTGTAAACCTCTCTGAGGCTGAGTTCGGACCATTGTAAGTGTTCATTTTTATGAAATACTTCAATTGTTCTTCATATTACTGTTATTTCTATTAACTTCTCCTAAATCAAGCCACCAGTAAAAGTCCTCTTCATTGAGGCTGAAAAGAACTAAAACACAATCGTCTGATAATTGGTTGGCAATCACAATTTCTGTAAGGACTGATTGATCCTTGCTGGCACGCTCACATTCACAAAAATACCCTTCGAAAAGCCAAAAAGCCAACATATATTTTTGGCACGCCCAGTGGGACCTAATTAAAAATGGCTAGAAGAAGACGACAAGGAGAAAATGAACGCTTGGAAGAAGGCGTGGAAGGAGAGGTAGAAATACCAAATCCAGAGGATAATGTGGTAACACATCCTGTGGAAACTCCTATATTGTCAAAACCTATGGTCAAACAGACCAGTACTTCTGGATAAGAACCATATGTTCATATTACTGGACGAAACCAAGGAATTGGACCATCCACTGTGCCATTTACTCAACCAACAAATCCATGGGATGGTTTAGTAGATGCCATGGGACAACAATTAATGAACACAATGGAAAGGTGGGCAACATCCTTTCTGGATCGAATGAATAACCACCAACCAACAAACACAAGAGACACGGAGGAAGTTGTAAATGTCCCCCAACAAAGATTGGCTAGAGAGAAACAGCCTATGCAAGTTAATAGACATTCTAATGGTCAAACTAGTACCCAAAACTTTGAAAGACCATCACCTCAGTCTTGGTACGAACCCATTTCAAGGCCTATAGCAGGCCAAAATGCCTCAGTATTTAATAATAAAGCCACACAGGATGGTGGATCTGGCCAAGTACAAGAAACTGGCATAAGAATGGTTACAAATCCCATGTTCGAAGCCATACCTGGCACAAGGGGGTACACTAATCCCTTATTCGAATTTACACCCGGGGGGTTGGAGGGTTTTCCTACAAATGGAAGAGACCCAACACCTGTTCCAGCACCTTTTGCAGGTCCTTTCGCAGGTCATGCTCAAAGAGGTTACCCATACCCTCAACAGCAACCTGCACCGCAAGGACAACCAGCCCCAAATTTACCACCTTATGGACCAAGAGGACCACAAGCACAAGTTTGTCCACCAAATCCTGTGTTTGCCCCTCCAGTAGTGGTTCAGCAGGCACAAAATATGGTCCCTAGAGACCAGATTGCTGATATTGTTAGGGAGATATGTGGACCAATGGCTCAGGGGGTCCAGACTCCTATATACAGAAAACCATACCCAGAATGGGTGGATAGGGTACATGAATACCCAAGGGGATTCAGGATACCAGATTTTACCCTTTTTTATGGGACTGGAAATCAATCAACGATAGAACATATTGCTAGGTTTGCTGCTCAATGCGGTGAATTTACTAACCATGACTATATGAAACTGAGATTATTTCCAAATTCCCTAACGGGGGGAGCATTTGTATGGTACATCAACCTTACACCTGGCTCCATTCAAAATTGGCAACAAATGGAAGAGGCATTTCATGCCCAATTCTTCCAATCAGAGCCAGAAGTATCTATGGCAGATTTGGCTAGATTGAGTCAAAGGCCTGAAGAAAAGGCTACTCAGTTTATTGCCAGATTTAAAAGGGCTCGAAATAAATGTAGAGTCATCCTGCCAGAGCCAGAATTCGTCAGATTGGCTCAAAATGGTTTAGAATTCAGGCTTCGAAAGAAGTTTGATTCAACTGAATTCAGAGATTTGGTCGAACTGACCTATAAGGTGTCTCGATATGAAGCATTATTAGAAGAGGAACAAGATCGAAATAATGCATCATATAAGACATATTATAGAGATCCTAATTATGAAATAGATGCAACAGAGATTGTAGGCAAAGAACCTGTAATATGTGAAGCATTAATTCATAAGGATACAACTATAGACCAGCAGTTTAAAAAGAAAGACTTTCACAGAAAATACTCTTTCGATTTAACAAAAGCAGATGACATCTTTGATCATTTGCTCGCGGCTAATTTCCTTAAGTTACCTAAAGGAGTAAAACTACCATCTCCAGATGAACTGAAAGGAAAAGTATACTGTAAATGGCATAATTCTTGGTCTCACTCGACTAAAAACTGCATTGTTTTTCGAGACAGGATCCAAGAACAGATTCGAAAAGGAAGTTTGAAGTTCTCAGCTAAAACAGAAAAAGCCATGGGAATTGACAGTGATCCCTTTCCAGAAGTTGGAGAGGCAGCAGCCAATGTCATTACATCAGACTTCCAGAACTTGTCCTTGACAGAATTGGAGGAAGTCAATGTGCAGATGCATGTTGCTAATCAAACCAACATTAAGAAGAATACTAGAAGCCCACCAGTTATTGAACAGGGTTTCTCGCACCAGATGGAACGTTCTGATGAAGAATCACTGGATGATGATTCTTTAGAAGCAGCGGTGATGCAGAGAATGTGCCCCAGGTGCAGACTCAGTTACAAGTGGTTGAAGGGGCTTCCAACTGATGGGAAGCAATACTACAGGGATGTTCAGAGACGTCCTAAGTCAACCAATGCTTACAACAAAAGGCCGTATCCGGCTAGTGATAGGCAGAGACCACCAGTGGTTGAGCCTGTGGTGAACAGAATGCATGACAAAGGCAAGAAGCTCTTGCATGAATCCAGGCCACATAACTATTATAGAATGGAGAGTAGCCATTCTGAAAGAAAACTGGAGAGAGGTTCAGTTCATGGAATCAAAGCCAGAGATTGGCCCCCTAGACCAGCTTCATGCAGGACAGAAAATGGTCACCCTTATCGAAGGTCTGAATCAGATTCAAAACATGAAGACAAAACCAAGCACTTACCTTCACGGCCAGTTTCGAAGATGGCTTCGAAGGTGGAAAAAGGCAGGTCAGCATCTGAATCAGCAAGCTCATGGGTACCTGGAGTCCCAGACTGGTTTGTAATGCAAAACAAACCTAGGGAATTGCCTGTTCGAGGAGATGTTGTAAACCAAGGCAGGATGATCAGGCCTCCTATGGTGGCTCCAAATAACTAGGTGCTGCTTAAACACCCAAAGACGAGGGAACCAGGCATGGTCCCAGTCATCTCAAGATCACAGAGGAGAAAAATTCAGCGCAGGTACACCCAGTACCAGAAAGATCTGAAGGGTAGAGAAAATTCTTCACCAGTCAAAACGGAAGGAAGGAAGAACCCAAAGTCAGACCATGCTCCAAAGCCGGTTCCACAGAGCAAAGTGGTCTGCAGCCGAGAACAATTGGCTAAGGTTCATGCCGAACTAACAGCCAGAGAGAAGTCTAGTTTAGCTGGTTTGGAGAAGACTCTGATAGAGAGTGATGGTGAGACGGAAGAAGAGATTGGCACAAGCCAAAAGAAAGAAATGATGGAAGAAGAGATGTTCGAAGCCTTCATGGCTGAACAAACGTTTCTGACTGAAGAGCCAGTTGAGAAAGATCCTTCGAAGGGATCAGTTAGCAATGAAATACCAGAATGCATCATGCAGGATGTTTCTGAGGGAGTCGACCGAAGTAACCAAGAGGGGAAACAAGTATAGCCAGCCATCCAGTTTGGCTCGTTTCCCCCAGTATCAGTGAACATGGTACACATACTACCACAGGAATTCCAAGCTGGAGATGAAAATCAAGAGGGGCAGGAAGCTGATCCAGTTCAGATCTCTAGTGAAGACTCACAAGCAAGTATGGTGCAAGATAATTTCGAAATGGTTACCCCGATGGAAGATGAATATGAAAGTGAGGAAGTGGTAAGCATCAATCTATCGTATCCATTTGAGTACCCCTCGAATTCGATGACGCAGCACGTCAAGCCTTTGTACATCAAGGCTTTCTTTGATGGGATACAGCTGAATCGAGTCCTGATAGACAATGGGGCAGCAGTAAACCTACTCCCGAAATCTTCTTTGAAGAAACTAGGAAAAAAGAATCCCAGGTTGATACCAACCAGCACAACCATTGCTGGTTTTGCTGGAGATAAGCAAATGGCTCAGGGGATTCTACCCATTAATTTAAGTGTGGGAACCAGGGATTGTATGACAGCATTCTTCGTAATCGACAGTAATGCTAAATACAATGCTTTGCTTGGAAGGGATTGGATCCACACTAATAAATGTGTGCCTTCTTCTTTACATCAGAAAATCATGATGGCTTTAGGCAATGGAGAGACAGAGGAAATCGATGCAGATCCTCAACCCTTCATAGCCTGTGCAGACTTTGCGGAGGCTAAATTGTATATTGAGGGAGTGACACCACTCAGTATACTGATGAAAGATGACAGTTCAGCCAAAGTAACGGCTGATGAGGAGGTGACACACCTGAAGCACTTAGTCCAAGAAAGTGCTGATGAAGAGGTTGTCCTTAGAGATGACAATGATGCCTGGTTATAGGCAAAGAGAGGAACCACAAGAAGCCAAGTCCTTGGCTTTGATTAAATTTTCAGCATTGGATATAAAAGCAATAGTCCAGAAAGTTCAGGAGCAAGAGAGAGAGGCCATGATAATTTGCTGCAAACAGCAGAAGCAACAGGCTAGAGTCTTGACTCTTGGTAAGTACTGTGCCTTGGACATTGAAACAAAAGTCCAGGAGATACAGGAAGAGGAAGCCTTGTGGACAGATTTTGTCTATGAAGAGGAGGGCAGAGATATTGAATTGAAGAACCTGGGGGCAGAACCAAGCTTGAAGATCACTTCAAAGGTAGAAGAAACCAGAGGGAGTTCTCATGTACAAGACCCTTTAGAAGAAGTAAATCTAGGGGAAGGTTCTGTACAACAGCCCACTTATATAAGTGCTTGTTTGAATGCTCTGGACAGAAACCAGCTATTGGTTGTTCTGAAGAAATACAAAGATTGCTTTGCATGGTCTTATAATGAACTACCAGGATTGGATAGGTCATTAGTGGAACATAGGCTCCCCATGAAGCCTAATTTCAAGCCTTACAAGCAGAAACCAAGGAGGATGAGTCCAGAAGTAATTCAGAAGGTTAAGGAAGAGATCCTTAGACTCCTCAAGGCAGGTTTTATTAGAACAGCCAGGTATGTCGAGTGGCTATCTAATATTGTGCCTGTAGTCAAGAAGAATGGCAAAATGAGGGTATGTATCGATTTCAGAAATTTAAATCTGGCGACTCCCAAAGATGAGTACCCTATGCCTATAGTGGACTTGCTGGTGGACAGTTCAGCAGGTCACCAAGTCTTGTCAATGATGGATGGGCATTCCGGCTATAACCAAATCTGCATTGCAGAGGAAGATATCCACAAGACAGCATTCAGATGTCCTGAGAATATTGGCACCTTTGAATGGGTTAAAATGCCATTTGGTCTAAAGAATGCTGGAGCTACATATCAAAGAGCCATGAACACTATCTTTCATGATCTTATTGGAGGATATTTGGAATGTTATATTGATGACATTGTGGTTAAATCCCAATCCATGGAAGAGCACCTGTTTCACTTAGAAGCAGCTTTTGAAAGGATGAGGAAGTTCAAGTTAAAGCTCAATCCTCTTAAATGTGCTTTTGGTGTATCATCTGGAAATTTCTTGGGCTATGTTGTTCACAAGAAAGGAATACAGATTGATCAGAATAAAGCCAAAGCAATCATTGAAGCCAAACCCCCATCAAGTAAGAAAGAATTACAAAGGTTCCTTGGGCAGGTTAACTTTCTTCGAAGGTTCATTTCTAACACTGCAGGGAAAACTAAAGTATTTTCTTCCTTGTTAAGGCTAAAAGATGAAGAGGAATTTGTGTCGACAGCAGAGCATCAAATTGCTTTCGAAGGTATCAAGGCCTACTTGGCTAACCCTCCAGTGCTGATGCCACCAAAGGGGAACAAGCCCTTGAAGTTGTACATAGCCGCAGCAGAGGATTCATTGGGAGCTTTCTTAGCCCAAGACAATGAAGGAGGCAAGGAGCAAGCTATTTATTACCTTAGTAGGTTTTTAAATTCTTGTGAATGTAAATATTCAGCTGTTGAAAAGCTGTGTCTTGCTTTGTATTTTGCTGCAATAAAATTAAGATATTATCTTTTGCCTACAACTGTCTTGGTAATTGCAACCACAGATTTGGTTAAATATATGTTATCTAGACCAATGTTGAGGGGAAGAATTGGCAAATGGATGCTTGCCTTATCAGAATTTCATCTAGAATATGTCCCTCAAAGGGCAGTAAAAGGGCAGGTTTTAGCCAATTTCTTGGCAGATCATCAATCTCAAATAGAGAGCCAGGAGATAATGGAACTTGGTATGGCCAGTGTTGAGCCATGGCAAATGTGGTTCGATGGGTCGAAAGCAAATGGGTTAATTGGAATTGGTATTGTAATCAAGTCTCCACAGGGGACAGAAACTACCCATGGTTTTAGAGTAGATGAAGCTACCTGTTCCAATAACCAGGCTGAATATGAAGCCTTAATTGTGGGATTAGAGATTCTTATTGGATTACAAGTACATGCAGTTGACATATTTGGAGATTCTCAATTGGTGGTTAACCAAGTGAAAGGAATTTTCAAGTGTCAAAGCATAAGTATCCTGCCATATTATGTTGTTGCATTACATTTGCTTTCTCAGTTTCAAATAGCAAATGTAACCCATGTTCCAAGATTCTTGAACACCAGAGCCAATGATGTGGCTCAAAAGGCTTCGAACTTCAAGAGAAGGGATAATACCCAAAGGGACATAACCCAAACAACATATCAGAGATTAATACAACCTTTGAATAAAAGGAATGTGATCTTGGAAGTCAATCATAATGACTTACAAGAACAAGATTGGAGGCATCCAATAAAGCAGTACTTGACTGGTCCATCTTCGAAGGCCAGTAGAAAAGTTAATTTGCAGTCTATGCAATATATGATATACGGTAATGCTCTCTACAAAAAGGGGGGAGATGGCTTATTGTTAGAATGTCTAGGCCCGAAAGAAGCATTAACAGCCATGGCTGAGGTTCATGAAGGCATCTGTGGTGCTCATCAACCTGGTGTAAAAATGAGGTGGTTGCTTCGAAGGCATTCCTATTATTGGCCAACCATCCTTAAAGACTGCATAGAATATGCAAAGGGGTGTCAGGCATGTCAAAAGCATGGCACAATAAGGCACGTGCCCATAACTGACCTACATGCAGTAGTGAAGCCTTGGCCATTCAGAGGGTGGGCCATGGATATGATGGGAAAAATACACCCACCTTCTTCGAAGCATCATTGTTTCATTCTAGTGGCCACTGACTACTTCACTAAATGGGTCGAAGCTAAGCCATACAAGGCTGTAGACCAAACAGAGGTTATTGGTTTTATTAAAGATTTGATCCATAGATTTGGCATCCCGCAAACCATAACAGTTGATAATGGAACTGTGTTTGATGGGAAGATGGTGAAGGCTTTTGTGGCAGAATTTGGAATTAGCCTTGTTAATTCCACACCCTATTATGCACAAGCTAATGGTCAAGCTGAGTCATCCAATAAGTCCTTGAAAAAAGGAATACAAAAGGTTGTGGATGACAATCCCAGGGATTGGCATAACCTATTATTGGATGTTCTGTGGGCATATAGAACCTCACCGAGGTCAAGCACAGGAGTCACTCCCTATGCCTTGGTGTATGGACATGATGCAGTCTTACCAGTAGAGATTAATGTTAAATCTTTGAGAGTAAGATGTCAAGATCAATTGAATCCTGAACAATACCATCAAAGTATGTGCTTAGAATTAGAAGGCATAGATGAAGCCAGAATTTTGGCATTAAATAGCATTCTTTTCCAAAAGAAGAAAGCAGCCAAGAATTATAATAAGAAAGTCAAACACATTGGCTTTGATGAAGGTGATTTGGTATGGAAGACAATACTCCCAATTGGGATTAAAAGCCATAAGTTTGGCAAATGGTCACCTAACTGGGAAGGACCATATCAAATTCATAGGGTTCTGCCTTTTGGAGCATACCATTTAAGAAATTTGAATGGTTATGTACATCCCAAAAAGATTAATGGCAGATATTTAAAACCTTATTTTCCAACCATTTGGGAAACACAAGGGATAGAGTAAACATCATATGCAAGCATCATATGCAAAAACACAAGCTTGCTCAAATGATATGCAAAATATTGTGCTTTCATAAAGAATCAAGTACATTGTGCCACAAATTGGCCCAAAAATCATTACAATGCTTTAGTTGTTTTTGTACAATAGCTTTCCTATTGCTAAGGGAAGGAAATAATTGGATAGCCACAGCCATGTCTTCTTTTCGATTAGCCAGCCCTTGATTGGTGATGTGCAGTTTCTTATCAGTTCGAACCAAGGCTTGGTTTACTGCGGCTAACTCTTCTTCAAGCTGAGCTTTCTTCTCCAGAAGTTGGACTCGAAAGTGGGAGGCAAAAGAGTGTTGTTCTTTCAAAGTCGATACTTCAGTATGCACTTGAGAAAAAAAACTCTGGTCCTTAGCCAGCTTCTCATCCGCAGTCTTAGCAGCATGACAAATATTGAGATAAAAATCAATAGTAGCTGCAGCCTGAGATAGATGACTTGAGACACTCATGGCAGACTGCTCAACAATGTTACAGCATTGAAGGAACCCATTCCTGATGATAGGCCTTTGTAGAGCCTCGAAGGGGATCCTTGAAAAAGAAGTCAACAGTTGCAAGCATGTGTCCAAATCTACTGAAGGTGCAAAAGGCTTATTGCTAGAGGAAGGAGAACTCTTGAAGATTTCCAGTAGGGAGTCAGCCAAGGCTAATGGTTCAGCTTCAGCAGTAGAGGTGGGAGAGGTAGAAGGTATGTCAAAGAGACTAGCTAGTCTTCCTTCGAAGATGTCTACCTCGTCCCTTGACATGAAGGGCATAGAGAGTGTTGTGGTGGAAGACACAAAGGGCTGCATGGGGATGGGAGAAACGGATGGAGCATCTTTGGCAGCCTCTATGGTCTTGGCCACCAGCAAATCAAGTGAAGAGGGGCTGGAAGTTGGCATTGGTGATGAGCCATGAATTGAAGAGCTACCAGTGTCCTCTGTGGAAGAATCAACTGCCACTAGGAATGGAGCAGCAGTTGGAGTTTCTGTAAAGGATGGAAAAAGAGCATGGCTCGAAGGAAAAGTAGACTGAGGTAGGTCACGAGCCAAAAAAGGGAGGTATGGCTTTAATCCAAGAAAAGGAGATGCAGGAATACTGGGACTTAAGGAAGGTACGTCAAATATAGGTTTTGGAAGTGGAAGTACGATTCGAACAACCCTGACATTTTGCATTTGATCAACTTCAACCGAAATTGAGGAAGGCCTTATTGGAAAGGTGAGTGCAGTAGTTGTCGCTGCAAAAAGAAGAAATGCAGAACAATGTTGAACTTCAATACCACAAGCTGACAAAGTAAAAAACAGTAGAGGTATGAAAGAAATTACTTGTTCCAGAGGCACTGGTACTGATGGGAGAACTGCGAAGAGAATAGTGTCCAGCAGTCCGTTGTTTTCTGGCTAGTTCCCTTTGCAATGCATCAGCAACAGCAGCTCTCTCTCTTAAAATTTGTTGTTGCCGTCTTTTCTCAGCCCTTTCAAAGACGACTATGGCTTTGGAATGTTCTTGTTCCACGGCCTTGGCGGCTGCCTCATGAAGGGGATCTTCAATCAAGGCAGTAGTTGAAGCAGCCATTTTCCTTCTCTTTCCTATGGCTTGGGCGATTGTCTCAGAATCAGAATCCTCATCAAAGTTGGAAGGGGAGATATCAAACTCAGAAGAAGAGACAGTAATCTTTCTTCTCTTTTTTCTTTGAATTGGCATTGTCTGCTCCTCAATTGTTTTCTCAGCTCCTTCAGCTTGAGGTTCGGATTCCTTAAAAATAACCTCCTCCTCTACTTCCCTAGTGGTTGTCTCCTCTTGGGACAAATCAATCGCCCTTTTCCTCCTCATCAAGGGTGACTCATGCTCTTGATCTTGGGCATTTTCTTTTTCTTCTTCTTGCACCTTAATTGTTTTCTTCTCAGGCTCAAGCAGTCTCCGCTTCTTTTGTTTCTGATCACCTTCAACTAAATAAACTTCCATATTACTCACCCACCAACTCTGATATCTCTTCAAAAAGGTGCCTTGAGGTATGAAAGGGATGTACTCAAAAGTGGCCAAATCATCCATAAACTTGAAGGTTGCCTCTTCTAGCCTTGACTTTCGAACCTTCAAATCTCTCTTGGTCAGAGTTAAGTTGGTGTTGCTGCAGAGAGGTATTGGAACTCCTTGTGTGAGGCCAAATTGTCTAGCAAATTGAGCAGGACAATAAGGCTCAGCTATGCATTTATAGGCTCTGGGGTTGGTGGTCCCAATAAACAGTTCTCTGGGGATCAGTAGGGAAGCCCACATGTCTTTATGAATAGGCAAGGCGCAGAGCCTGTCACTGAGGAAGTGATTCAACCAGGCTGGACCTATGCTAGCTTCGAAGGGACGGAAACGGAGATCAGGAAGAACAGCTGGTAGTTGATGAAAGAAGGAGAAGTAAAAGGCAAAAGTAGCTGGATAAAGTGAAGCATTGGCTAGTTTTATGCCATGAGTGAGAGAGTGTAGCCCAGAAAATTTAAGGCATTTGGATTGTAGTTCAGTAAAATAGGCAAAGAGCCAAAGCTGAAGGATCCAAAATGGTCCCCCTTGACTAGCATCTAAGGGTTTCTCACAAAAGAGGGAACAAACTCTATATACATGACCCAGAATGTATGGGGCTAAGGCTACTCTTTTCTGCAAAACCAAGGCTTTGGCAAGGGGAGCAAATTCAGGCATGATTCTTTGGGAGGAGGTGCAGAATAGAAATTTGCAAAGCCAATATAATAAAAAGGAAAAGAATTCCCTATCAGTTACTGGACCCACTCTTTTGTTCTCGGCTCTAACAAAATCACTGTAAGATGAATTAAGAGAGGGGAGGGAGAAAGGGACTACTAAGTCAGGAAAATCTGGTGTGATGGGGGTACCAATGGGGGATACTCCTAATAGATGGCAAATATCAAGAACAGTGGGGGCCATCATCCCGCATCTGAATTGAAAGAAATTGAAGACGGGGTTCCAAAAGCACAAAGCAGTAGGAACTAGGAAAGGGTCCTCTGAGATAGTTACCCTAGATAGTCGAAGAGCATCGAGGAGACAGAGCTCCTGGAGGTCCAGTGTCTTAGCAGGAATGATCCGATCATACCATTCTTGCCATTTCGGTCTTAACGTGGGCCAGCATCGATGAGGACGATTGCTTCTCCAGTTCTTCCAGTCAAGGCCACTTTCATAAAGGAGACGTTGGTCCACCAGACGCGGATAAAAGGTTGGGAGCTCAGCAAGGACTTCCTTGAAAATTGGTCCAAGCACGTAGTTCTGCTGCTCATGACGATGAGGGACGAAGATACGCCCATCGATAGCGCTTTTCTCTCCAGCCTTGTACTTCTCACATTCTGCGTCAATAAGCCTCTTCAAAGCTAAAGATGAGCTTACGCGCTCTGGGGCTGGTACTTTTTGTGAAGAAGAAGCCATTGATGATACACTCTTCAGAAGATGAAGACCGAAGCAAAGAGGAACCAGTAGAGAGAAGGGTTTGTAAAAGTCAAGAGATTTCGGAACACGAAACGAGAAGGTTTTAAAATCTCTGTGTCCGAAATTATACCCCGTGAGTCGTTAAGTACTAAAAGTACGAATGCGAGGAGTCTCTTCCAATTTTGGTAGTTTTGGAGGGAAGAGCTTATTCCGGGATTGGGGCCAGCTTCGAAATGAAATATTTGGCTTCGAAGACAAGAAGTTGGCGCCAAAAAATTAAATAACAGCGGCTTCGAAATACATAAGCCGGCTTCGAAGCCTATTATATGCGTAAAGGTGTTAAATTGCTTGATTATTGGTCTATTTCAAAGGGTTTAAAGACCTGTTTAGGGATTATGAATCAAAGTAACGACCTTCGGAGCAAACCCTAATATTCTCTGAGTATGAGAAACACTGTTCAAAGCATCAGAACCAATTGTTGGTTTTTTATACATATTACTCTTCGAAAGAAAAAATGGTCAATTTGGAATTGATTGATTATATTAACCATGACCATATGTTGGTTGTAATTGGTTTTGAGGAGTAATATTGTTAAAATTTAAAGCATTAATTCCAGACGATATCGGCCAGAATTGTCAATTTTACTCCATAAATTGGAATAAGACATGTTGGTTCTTTTAGTACTTCATTAAACAATTGACTTGAAGGATGAGATTGTTCAAATTCGAAGTTATGAGTTAGCTGTTAGAGATAAAAGGAAACAGAGTCAAACAGTGTTAAGTACAGAAAGACTTTGTTTATATTAAAGCCAAGACGATTACATTAAGTGACCCTATCTGGGTACAAATTCAAGTTCATAAAAATAAGGAATAGAATAAATAACGAGGTCATGAAATTTTGTCCAGCAATGGTCAATAAATTTCTGTTCTTTCTTTATTATTTCTTCTATCTCTTCTAAAGTTGGCTGCATAAGCTGATGAGCTCTCACTTCATAATAGAGTTCTTCAGCCTTTGTTTCGAAAGCCTCTTCCCTCGATTTTTGTTCCGATTCATCTATAACCAAATCGTCCCAGTACGCAGAATCTTTATTCTTGAAGTCATCGAACTCTTCGATAAAATTTTCTGCTTCATACTGGGCATGAATTCGGAGAGATAAAAGTTGATCCAGATTTTGGATGGTGATCTTAGAATTCCGATGCCAGTAGAGGAGCACTGGGAGTTGGTCCAAAAACAAATGAAGCTCTGCTTGGGCAAGAGGGTTGAGGACATGACCCCTAGTCAGGACATCACAAGCCCATTGAAAGTTCTTAAGAGGAATGTCATCCTCAAGAACATTGAAGGGCAGGTGGGAGAAAGCCGCGAGCAAAAGTTGAGCTTGCTTTCGCTCGGCTGGAGAAGGGGGTGACGGAGGTTGGTAAGGTGGAAAAACTTTGTCCATTGGAAGGGCAAGTCTTAGTTTCTCTGTCCAGGAAAGAATGAGAGAAGGAGAAGGAGAAGATGATCCTGCTTCGGAAGATGGGAAGAGAGTAGATGGCTCTGCTTCAGAAGACAAAGGGGAGGGAGTAGATGTTTCTATCTCAGAAGATGCATAAGAGGGTGTGGATGCCTCTATCATGGGAGATGGCACGGGAGCAGAAGGAACAAAGGCATTAATGTAATCAAGCCAATCAGAAGAACAAATCTTCGCCTTCTTGGCTAAGAATGAAGGGGTGTACCCTTGTGCTTCTTCTGGACACCGGGCAGGGTGCATTATCTTTGTAGGCATGGAAGAAGTATACCAAGCCACAAGCAGAGTCACTTCCAAGCTACGTCGAAGGTCAATGGGCACGTAAGGGTAGACTACTGAGCTTCGAGCGTAGGAGGGAAACTCCAAGGGGTCAGTGAACTCAACAAAATAGTGATTGATTCGCTCCCTTAAATCATAAGTCTCAAGAGTTGACCAGCATGTCCAGCCAGAAGCCCCAGAGGGTGAAGAGGTTACAGTTTCATCCCATGCAGAGGTCTGTGAAGAAGAGTTTCCTAAGTCCATATTTGCAACTTGTCGAAGCAAAGGCTTGAGAGTAGTTCGGTCAAAATACAAAGGGAGTTTAGGGGAAGAACTCTTTGTATCTGTAAGTTTATAAACCAAGGGATTAAAGGCAATGTGTTCGTAGTCCAAAGGTTTATAATCTGCAAAAGCCTCCATTACCTGAATAGAGAAGGGCGGGTAAAGGTGGCTAATGAATGCGTGGAGGTTCTTTCGAGGGGGAATAACATCACTCAAAGGCTCTTCATATGCTTGATCAGTAGTAAGGGAGGTTGATGCAGCCATAGCCTGTTCGAATACTAAGGTATTGGGATGTTCGACGAGTTAATGCAAATGATTACCAAATGGATGACGGTTGTGTTTCCAGAATTTGGACTCCATACACGTTCTAGAGGCGCGGGAAAACTGTAATCCACTAATATCACCAAGTATTGGGTATATTAGTGCGGGGGGTAATGTTGGCTACATATTTTGTAAAAGCCAGTTACAGTTCGACACGTGGCAGAGTAAGGGTAATAAAGGAATGTTATTCAAGCCTTTAATCCTGATCGTACACGTGGCAATAAATATTGGTCCTCACATGATCTGAGTAACACTAGATCAATAACGGGATGCAAGATGACATATCTTCAACGGTTACTCATATTCAAATTCAAGTACAAGAGGGAAGCTCAACTGCCAGTAATGGCGTAATGGAGCTACTTGTAAGGAAGCATGATCAGCGATCATGGAGGAGCAGTTCGACGGTTCGAAGTGCAGTTCGAAGGTCATCACTGACGAGTATAAATAGCAGGGCAGCCCCCAGAAAAAAAGGACGGACTCAGATCATACAAATCAGTCATTTACTTTATATATTTTCTTTTCCAGTCTTTTACATTTCCAGTCTTTAAATACCTATTCTTTAAATACCTGCACTTTAAATACCCGCACTGCACTTCGATTCATAGGAGTAGCTTCAAGTAGATTCAAGTAGATTGCTGTTGTAAACCTCTCTGAGGCTGAGTTCGGACCATTGTAAGTGTTCATTTTTATGAAATACTTCAATTGTTCTTCATATTACTGTTATTTCTATTAACTTCTCCTAAATCAAGCCACCAGTAAAAGTCCTCTTCATTGAGGCTGGAAAGAACTAAAACACAATCGTCTGATAATTGGTTGGCAATCACAATTTCTGTAAGGACTGATTGATCCTTGCTGGCACGCTCACATTCACAAAAATACCCTTCGAAAAGCCAAAAAGCCAACAGATACATTGTTCCTGGACTATTTGGTTAGATTGGATTTGTATCATATGTTTGTTTAGTCATGGGATTAGAGGTCTGGATTGGACTGTTCTATTGAATCTCATGTTTGTTTGGGATATTATGGAGAATGATAAATGTTCAAAAGATTATTTTGCCCTTTTGAATTATTTACTAAATAATAAGAAAATTAAATCTGAATTATAAATTTTATTTAATTTGTTTACTAGAACTTTTAAAATATTAAATAAATAGAATATTAATAAATATTACATAAATTTATTTTCATTTGTAATTGAGATTTTTAATTTTTTTTTTACTTAATTAAGTATAATTAATACCATGAATGCACCAAATATGAAATTTTTTTGACTTCATGCACCAAATATAATTAATACCATTAGATGATTTTTTTTTTTACTTTAAAGATGAAATGAAGCTCCTGCGCAGGAAATGAAGCTCCTGAGTATGCTCCTGCAGTGAAATGAAGCTCTTGCAGTGAAAAAAAAATGGGCAAAAGATAAATGAAAGAGATAGGGTCAAAGATGTAATAAACCTAGCTAATCCCATGGGATACATTGTCCCATGAATTTGGTCCCAGCCCCCCCGGGGTACAATAAGCCAATGAATATAGGATTAATAGTCCGGGGGGATTATTAGTCCGGACCAAAAAATCCATACCAAATTACGAACTATTAGCCCATCCGGACTAATAGTCCAATCCCATGAGTTATCCTTCAAAACAAACGAGCCCTAAAAGTACAATGATCAAATGACGCAAGGGGTAAAATGTGGGGATTACTGGTGTAATTTGACAAGAAAATTAAGGATACATCTCTTTAAAAGTTTTTCTTTTTCTTTTTCTTTTAGAATAAGTTTGTTTACTAGTTGAGGTCTCTAAGATTTTAAATTTTGAGAGAATAAATTTTTTTTTTTGGGGACATAAATGGTTGATGTAGCCTTACAAACATAAAAAGTCCTAGAACACTCATTTCTTTTTGCCTTGTTTCCCTCTTTGCTCTATTCGTTCTTTAGCACCTTTCACTAGAGTTGTGTAAAATACCGGTCAAAACCATACCAATCCATATTAATCCTCACCGCTTTATCCGCTAACCATGAATTAAATTTTAAAATTTATAATCCACCTTCGAAATTGTTTTGCTCTACTATAGTTAATACATATATTTCTTAACCTCTAATAAAATATCAAAGTAAAAATGAGTGCAAGAGAGATTTAAGATGTGAAATTTGTTATAAATTAGTAACTATATATGAAACATATATGTCAAATTAGCTTGTGTTATATATATGAAACATATTATGCAAATTAGTATTATAATATTCTTCAATTCGCCAATCCGCTCAAAATCGCCCAAATTACAATTTGTTAATTCGTTAATCCGCCAATCAGCCATTCGGTTTGTAATTTTACTCTCAAACAGCCCGAACCACACTACGCACACTCCTACCTTTCACCGATAGCACCTCAATTTCCATCCATCGATGTTGCTCTATCGCCATTCACTGATGTTGCTTTACTGTTGTTTACACTTCATGCAATCCAGATTTGGATCACTATTTGCCATTCACTATTTCAAGCCACTATTTGTACCTCAACCACCATTGTTCGTGCCTTGTCAGTTTAGATCTCCACCTTTGTTCATTGTTCGTAAATAGTTCCACTACCTACACTTCCAACATTCCGTCATCGCCACCCATTCTGCTAGTTTTGATTTATATACATGTATATTTCTGTCACGATCCAAACCCGCCCCTATAGGTTTAGTATTGCAACCGGCCAGTAATCCTTGGATTACCCAAGGCCTCATGACAGATTAACATATACATAGGGGCTACGGAAGCAAATGTACAAAATAGACAAAGTCTAATGAGCTGTGATGACATACATGGAACAGAAAAGCTTGAAACTTTTATAAAATGCAAGTGAAGTCAACACATATAATATATACACAACGCACTAAGGCGTACATGACAAAAATCTCCCCCACAACTTAACAACAAGCATAGTCTAATACAGATTACAAAAACAGCCACAAAACCAAACTTCATCGGGAACCTCCTCGGGAGGCGCAAGGATTGGCTGACAAAACTGAAACGTGGGCCGTCAACTCTGGCCCTGATCACATACCGACTCACCTACATACATAATATAAACAGTGAGCGGAAGCCCAATAAATAATAATGGAGTAAAGGATTTCAATGAATGAAGTTCATGCAGATTCAGAAATCATAAATCAGATTCAAGTTCATAATCATGTTCAGATCATATACAAAAATCGTAAGTCATGCTCAATCATACGTGGTACATCCATTAGCGCTAATAGAGAAGATACAGAACAGATGCAGAACATGTGGTGGTTATGAATAACCAATTCCATAAAGGAACCTCCGGATTCGGGTAACAGAGGATAAACATACTGAGCCCCATGATGGAGCCTCCGGTACGGATAACAGATGACAAACATAATAAGTTCCAATGGAACCTCGGATACCGGGTAACAGCTAATAGATATCACATGGTGCTAAGGATGCCACGAATACATGTCAGAAATTAGACAATCATTCATTGTACAGAACATAGCATTTAAGAAAACATATCTTAATTCTTCGTACATAAAATAGATAAAGTTGAATATAACTTTACTAAGTTATTACTCACAGTTGGCTTCAGGTGCAGACAGACAGACAGAGCAGACTAATCAATGGTTTATGGCACGTGACCTACACAAACATATAACAAACGCATACTTAAAACACACATTCAAAACGCACCCAACTTACTTTATTTGTTCTTAGTGTGTTTTTAGCCTTTAATCTCATTATAGAGTCTTAATCATGGCCTAGGGATGTCTAGGATGGAAAAAGGACACAAAATGCACTTGGAAACTTTTCTCAAATTTTGCTGAAAATAGGGTCCACGCTCGAGCGTGGCTTTCCCCGCTCGAGCGGACATGCAGGATGTGAAAGCTCGCTCGAGTGTGTATTCCCTCGCTCGAGCGGACTGCAAATTTTAACAAAAGTACTGGATGCATGAATTTCACGCTCGACGGATGCTTGACCTCCACTCGAGCATGAGACTCAGACCTTCGCTCGAGCGTGAAGTTCCTCACTCAAGCGGACTGTAAAACATATGAACTTCTGGGTACATGCATTTCACAATCGAGCGTGACTCTTGTCGCTCGAGCGGAAGTGCACGTACTCAGAGTGCTCACTCGAGCGTGAAATCCCCCGCTCGAGCGTGGATCAAATTTCTAGAATTTCCAGATTTGATCTTCAAGTTCAAACTCAAGCATTAAAGCATCAAACTTCATTTTTTGGGGCCAAAACTTAAGGAAACACTTAGATACTTATAAAACAACATGTTTAAAGGATCATTTCAAGGAATCATGGCCCAATGACATGCCAATTGTACAAAATTCAACTTAAATTCAAGAATAATCCAAGAACATGATATGCATGAAATTCTTTGTACCAAAACTTCTCAAAACATTATCAAATTCCATAAAACAATTTGAAACTTGATGTTCTCCTTAAATTGAAGTGAATTTTAAACATGCATGAAAGAATTTCCTAGCAACATGTTCTCAATGCATTGAAATGTACATGCATGCATGAATTTGTCCTTAATTCCATCCGTTAGCCCAATTCTCATGCTAATTCACCTATCACAATTGATTTCATGCATCAATCAACTAACTACAAAGCTAGAGACTAACATTCTTACCTAAGGTTCTCAACTTCTTATGGTCAAAGACATTCTTGAGTAATTCTTCAAGGTCTCCTAGCAATTTCTTCTACCTTCAAGCTTGACCTCAATTTCCACCTCTCTCTCTCTCTCTCTCCCACGTTTGTGTGTGTGTGGAGGCTCAAAATGTGATGACTATTCAAGAAAAAAGGTGAGTGGAGCATGTAAGGAGCTTATAAGAGCTCACTTGGTAGCTATTAATTAAAACAAACTAAATGTGCATTAAATTAATCTAATTTAATCGTTCTAAATCGAATTCCAATTAAATTTACCATACAATTTTAAAAATCCTACATAACACACATATCAAATCAATTTCTGAGTCAGATGTCGTTAAGGCCTTCAATTTCACAAACCAAAACTAAAACATGAACATATCTTTCTACAGAAAACAGATATAACACTATAACGCAAAGCACACTTGCAAATTAATTCAGAATTCCTCTTTAATTACGGATTAAGCATAATTAAGCATGGATTTACATTAATCAGGGATCGAGGTTGTTACCGTCTTCCCCCCTTAAAAGAGTTTGGTCCTCTAAACTCGAATTACCTTCGTTCTGGATCAACATTGGGTCCAATGAGAACAAACCCGGATATCTCTTCATGTCTTCTTCGGTTTCCCATGTAGCATAAGTTCCTCCATGATTCTGCCAATCCACTTTCATTAACGGAATTTCTTTATTTCTCAATCTTTGATCTAGCGGTTCACGATCTGAATATGTCTTTCTTCGTAAGTATAGTCATCTTTAAAAAGCACATGTGTTGGTTCAATGACATGGAGTGGGTCTCTCAAATATTCTCGAAGCATCAATACGTGAAATACATGTGCATATGCATTACCGGAAGTAGGGCTACCCGATACGTTACCGGGTTGATCTTTTCAATAATTTCACATGGCCCAACATACCTTGGCGCCAATTTGCCCTTAACACCAAACCGTGTTTGTCCCTTCATGGGAGTCACCTTTATGAACACGTGGTCCCCAACTTCGTATTCTCTATCTCTTATTCGGATATCAGCATAACTCTTTTGCCTATTCTATGCAGTTTTCAAATGCTGTTGGATCAGTTTCACTTTCTCTGTTGTTTCTTGCATAAGTTCCGACCCCAACAAAGGCCTATCACCTACTTCAGCCCAACATATCGGAGATCGGCATTTTCTTCCATACAAAGTTTCGTAAGGAGCCATTCCAATGCTAGAATGGTAGCTGGTGTTGTATACGAATTCGGCCAATGGCAAATAGGTTTCCCAATGTCCTTGGAAATCTAATACACACATTCTGAGCATATCTTCCAAAGTTTGGTTCGTCCGTTCAATTTGTCCATCTGTCTGAGGGTGATAGGCACTACTCAACCTTAGTTCAGTTCCCAAAGCCTGTTGCAAACTCTGCCAGAATCTTGACAGAAACTTTGAGTCACTGTCAGATATAATAGATACCGGCACTCCATGCAATCTCACAATCTCAGTCATATAAATATTTGCCAATTTGTCAACATTGTAAATAGATTTAATAGGTAGGAAATATACGGACTTAGTTAAACGGTCTACAATGACCCAAATAGAATCCATACCTCGAGTAGAGCAAGGCAATCCCACAATGAAGTCCATGATAATATGATCTCATTTCCATTCTGGTATTGGAAGCGACTGTAACAAACCAGCGGGTCGCTGATGTTCATCTTTAACTTGTTGGCAGTGTAAACATTTAGCCACAAAATCTGCAATGTCCTTTTTCATTCCCGGCCACCAGAAGTTTAATTTCAAATCATGATACATTTTTGTGTTTCCTGGATGCATGGTAAACTTAGTGTTGTGAGCTTCGGTCATAACACGCTTTCTCAAGTCATGACAATCAGGTACACAAAGACGATTCTGAAACTTCAGTACGTTGTTCTCAAACACGAATCCCGGCCTCGGTTTTGAATCAAGTTCTTCTACAACCTTTTTCAAGTATTCATCTTCAAGTTGCTTTTCTTTGATCTCTTCAACAATTGTAGGTTGAGCGGAAATGGCAGCTAAAATCCCACCTTGCTCTCGCAAAACAATTTCTATCCCATTCTTTTCTAGATCATCTAGCAATTCTTTTTGACTGGACAGCAAACATGACAAGTTCCCAATCGATTTTCGGCTCAAAGCGTCAACTACAGTATTAGCTTTTCCCGGATGATATAGAATTTGCAAATCATAATCCTTGATCAATTCCAACCATCTCCTTTGTCTCATATTCAGTTTCTTTCTGAGTGAAGAAATATTTGAGGCTTTTGTGGTCTGTATACACTTCACAAGTTGCTCCATACAGATAATGTCGCCAGATTTTCAAGGCAAGCACCACAGCTGCCAATTCAAGATCATGTATTGGGTAATTCTTCTCGTGTGGACAAAGTTGCCGAAAGGCATAAGCAATTATTTTCCCATTCTGCATTAGCACACAGCTCAAACCTTTGTAGGAAGCATCACTGTAAATCTGAAATCCATCGGTATCATTAGGTAAAGTCAAGATTGGCGCAGTCACTAATCTGGTCTTCAACTCTTGAAAGGCTGACTCTCGTTGCTCATTCTAATTAAATGGCACATTTTTCTTAGTTAACTGAGTCAACGGCATGGCAAGTTTTGAAAAGTCTTTCACAATTCTCTTCTGTAACCTGCAAGTCCCAGAAAACTTCTAACCTCTGTCACATTTGTCGGTTTTGGCCAGTCCACGATAACTTCAATCTTCTGAAGGTCAACAGAAATACCATCCCTGGTGATTACATGCCCCAAAAATGTCATATTGTGAAGCCAAAATTCACATTTGGACAATTTAACATATAATTTCTTTTCTCTCAAGGTCTGTAGAGCAGTTCTCAAATGATTTTCATGATCTTCCGTGCTTCTGGAATAAATCAAAATATCATCAATAACCACAACCACAAATTCATCCAGAAATGGTTTAAACACTTTGTTCATGAGGTCCATAAAGGCAGCAGGTGCATTAGTCACCCCAAACGACATTACTAAAACTTCATAATGTCCATATCTAGTTTTGAATGCAGTTTTCTCTATGTCTTCTGCCTTAACCTTTAACTGATGGTACCCAGATCGGAGGTCAATCTTAGAAAACACTTGGGCTCCCTGGAGTTGATCAAACAAATCATCTATTCGGGGTAAAGGGTGTTTGTTCTTGATGGTTACTTTGTTCAATTCCCGATAATCTATACATAATCTCAAGGATCCATCATTCTTTTTGACAAGCAGGACTGGAGCACCCCAAGGTGAAGTGCTCGGGCGAATGAATTTAGTGTTTAATAGTTCTTGGAGCTGTGTTTTCAGTTCTTTCAATTCTGAAGTTGACATTCTGTAAGGGGTCTTAGAAATAGGTTGTGTTCTCGGAATTACCTCAATAGTGAATTCAATTTCCCTATCAACTAAGTCCCCAGGTAAGTCATTTGGGAATATATCGGGAAATTCACACGCAACAGGAATAGTTTCCACATTAGCATGGTCAGATGGTGTAGTCAGTATACAACACAGGTAACCACTACATCCCTTCCTAAGCAATCTCACAGCCTTCATGGGCGAAATCAAGTATGGGGGGGGGAACTACCCCATTTCCAGTAAAAATAAATTCAGGCATATCCGGTGGTCTAAACACAACAGATTTACTAGCACAGTCAATAGTAGCACAATATTTAGTCAATCAGTCCATACCCAGAATATAATCAAAATGATCAATGTTCAAGGGCAACAAGTCAACATACAATATCATATCGCCAACCATAATGTCACATGCTGGATAAACATAAGTACATAACGTAGAACCCCCAGACGGTGTAGAAACAGATAACACATATGTCATAAGCTCTAGTGGTCTAGTTAAATTCCGAGATAAAGCATACGATACGAAGGAATGCATAGAACAGAATCTATCAATACACATGCATTTTGAGAACATATAGGGAGTATACCTGACACTACAGTTTCGATGTTCTGTACATCACTAGGCACTAAGGCAAAAACTCGACCTTGTTTCAAAGTTTCTTTCCCAGTATTAGCCTTTGTATTTGTTTTTACTGTAGAAGCAGACCCGGCTGAACTCATCATAAGACGGTTGGCATTTTCGGACCCAAGTGGGCAATCCTTCACTACATGACCTATCTTGCCACATCGAAAACAAGCACCGAATGCTCGATAACACACACCCCTATGCCTTCTTCCACAGTCAGGACAAACCGGAATAGACCCACTGCTCTGGCTCGAACTGCTTGTAGATCCCATATTTTGTTTCTTATTTACATAAGAATGGCCTTTTCTGAAACCATACCCAGACCTTTTTCCTCTCCAATCAGTTGTTGTTGCGGCTGGGGCCTTACTTTGCTTCATAGTGGCTAGGGTGGCTTCCGCCATTAAAGATCTATCAAGAACTTGCACGTATGTTGGCAACTTTAGTACTCCAACTCAATCAAATATGTCCAAGTCAAATCCTCCCTCAAATTTGCGAGCTTTCTTGTAGTCTGTGTCCACCATATAAGGAACAAATCTGGCTAATTCGGTGAACTTTGCCTCGTACTCGACTACAGACATTCTGCCTTGTTTAAGTTCTTGGAACTCAAACACTTTTCGATTCCGAAAACATTGAGGAAAATACTTTTCATAAAAGATCTCATTAAATCGAGCCCACATCATGTTCCCATCGGTATTCCGAATTAGGAACCACCATCTTCGAGCTTCGTCTTTCAGAGTATAGGTGGCCAGTAAAACCTTCGAAATCTCAGTACAGGGAAATACATCAAACAGTTTTTCCATTTCGAGCAACCATGTTTCTGCTTCTAATGGTTTAATTCCACCAAAGAATGTTGGTGGTTTCATTTTCATAAATTTCTGAGTCAAGTTGATAATGTCATTATTTTCTGCTTCGGCTTGTGCCGGCAAGGGTGGAGGGGGCGAATGTTGTTGTCTTTGCTGTTGTGTCATAGCTTCAGTCAGCGCCACAAGCATTTGTTCCATCTGCTCATGCGAGCCTCTGAAGATTCACTTACATCATTTCCCCTTGCATTCTCCATGTTGTTATAGAGACATCAAATGATAATAAACATTGGAATAATCGCATTCTTTTCTTTCAATTTATTTACTCAGGTTTATACTTAATTTTCATATCCTTTTAGATTACCACACACTCACACATGCAGATGGAATGCCCATAATTCTTACTAGGACATCCTAAGCTCATATGGACCTATGTGTGTGGGAGGACATGTGCTCTTATACCACTCTATCACGACCCAAACCTGCCCCTATAGGTTTAGTATCGCAACCGGTCAATAATCCTTGGATTACCCAAGGCCTCATGACAGATTAACATATGGATAAGGGCTGCGGAAGCAAATGTACAAAAATAGACAAGGTCCAATGAGCTGTGATGACATACATGGAACAGAAAAGCTTGAAACTTTTATAAAATGCGAGCGAAGTCAACACACATAATATATACACAACGCACTAAGGCGTACATGACAAAAATCTCCCCCACAACTTAACAACAAGCATAGTCTAATACAGATTACAAAAACAGCCACAAAACCAAACTTCATCAGGAACCTCCTCGGGAGGCGCAAGGGTTGGCTGACAAAACGGAAGCGTGGGCTGTCAACTCTGGCCCTGATCATGTACCGACTCACCTACATACATAATATAAACAGTGAGCGGAAGCCCAATAAATAATAATGGAGTAAAGGATTTTAATGAATGAAGTTCATGCAGATTCAAAAATCATAAATCAGATTCAAGTTCATAATCATGTTCAGATCATATACAAAAATCGTAAGTCATGCTCAATCATACGTGGTACATCCATTAGCGCTAATAGAGAAGATACATAACAGATGCAGAACATGTGGTGGTTATGAATAACCAGTTCCATAAAGGAACCTCCGGATTCGGGTAACAGAGGATAAACATACTGAGCCCCATGATGGAGCCTCCAGTACGGATAACAGATGACAAACATAATAAGTTCCAATGAAACCTCGGATACCGGGTAATAGCTAATAGATATCACATGGTGCTAAGGATGCCACGAACACATGTCAGAAATTGGACAATCATTCATTGTACAGAACATAACATTTAAGAAAATAGATCTTAATTCTTCGTACATAAAATAGATAAAGTTGAATATAACTTTACTAAGTTATTACTCACAATTGGCTTCAGGTGCAGACAGACAGACAGAGCAGACTAATCAACAGTTTATGACATGTGACCTACACGAACATATAATAAACGCATACTTGAAACACACGTTCAAAACGCACACACCTTACTTTATTTGTTCTTAGTGTGTTTCTAGCCTTTAATCTCATTATGGAGTCTTAATCATGGCCTAGGAATGCCTAGGATGGAAAGAGGACACAAAATGCACTTGGAAACTTTTCTCAAATTTTGCTGAAAATAGGGTCTACGCTTGAGCGTGGCTTTCCCTATACTCGAACGGACATGCAGGATATGAAAGCTCGCTCGAGCGTGTATTCCCTCGCTCGAGCGGACTGCAAATTTTAACAAAAGTACTGGATGCATGAATTTCACGCTCGACGGACGCTCAACCTCCGCTCGAGCGTGAAGTTCCTCGCTCGAGCGGACTGTAAAACATCTGAACTTCTAGGTATATGTATTTCACGATCTAGCGTGACTCTTTTCGCTCGAATGGAAGTGCACGTACTCAGAGTGCTTGCTTGAGCGTGAATTCCCCCGCTCGAGCGTGGATCAAATTTCTGGAATTTCTAGATTTGATCTTTAAGTTCAAACTCAAGCATTAAAGCATCAAACTTCATTTTTTTGGGCCAAAACTTAAGGAAACACTTAGATACTTATAAAACAACATGTTTAAAGGATCATTTCAAAGAATCATGGCCCAATGACATGCCAATTGTACAAAATTCAACTTAAATTCAAGAATAATCCAAGAACATGACATGTATGAAATTCTTTGAACCAAAACTTCTCAAAACATGATCAAATGCCATAAAACAATTTGAAACTTGATGTTCTCCTTAAATTGAAGTGAATTTTAAACATGCATGGAAGAATTTCCTAGCAACATGTTCTCAATGCATTGAAATGTATATGCATGCATGAATTCATCCTTAATTCCATCATTTTGCCCAATTCTCATGCTAATTCACCTATCACAATTGATTTCATGCATCAATCAACTAATTACAAAGCTAGAGACTAACATTTATACGTAAGGTTCTCAACTCCTTATGGTCAAAGACATTCTTGAGTAATTCTTCAAGGTCTCCTAGCAATTTCTTCTACCTTCAAGCTTGATCTCAATTTCCACCTCTCTCTCTCTCTCTCTCTCTCCCTCCCACGTTTGTGTGTGTGTGGAGGCTCAAAATGTGATGACTATTCAAGAAAAAGGGTGAGTGGAGCATGTACGGAGCTTATAAGAGCTCACTTGGTAGCTATTAATTAAAACAAACTAAATGTGCATTAAATTAATCTAATTCAATCGTTCTAAATCGAATTCCAATTAAATTTACCATAAAATTTTATAAATCCCACATAACACACATATCAAATCAATTTCTGAGTCAGATGTCGTTAAGGCCTTCAATTTCACAAACCAAAACTAAAACATGAACAGATCTTTCTACAGCAAACAGATATAACACAATAACGAAAAGCACACTTGCAAATTAATTCAGAATTCCTCTTTAATTATTGATTAAGCATAATTAAGCATGGATTTACATTAATCAGGGATCGGGGTTGTTACAATTTCTCTCTCTCTCTCTCTCTCTCTCTCTCTCTCTCTCTCTTTTCACTCTCATTCATTTTTCTCTGTCTCTCTTTGTTCCCTCTTCTTTCTCTTTCCGTGTTTTTTTCTTTTTCTTTTTTTATTTTTCTTGTCAAAATAGTGTGATTTCATTCTCATACAGTTAATGTTCATCATGATAATGAAATTTCATTGAGTTATGAATTACATAAATAAACTTAATGAATTTTAATAAAATTAATTGGGTGGTTCAAAACACATAAATTTCACGAAGTTATGAATTACAAAAATAAACTTAATGAATTTTAATTGAATTAATTGGGTAATTCAAAACACAGAAATTTCACTGAAACAACTCAATGAAATTTCACACAGAAGTAGAAAATTTTCATTGAGTTAGTGTTAAATTGCATTGTGTTTGGCATAGTATATGTCAAAAAAAATTCTTTGTGTTGAAATAATTTATTTTTTTTTTGTAAAAATCAAAAAATTACTAAAAAATCATATTCTCAAATGAGTGCTGAGAGTGCAATTTTTGAAATTTCATTCACTGTCCAATGTCGAGTGGTACAAATTGTGAAATTTTACTTCTCCAAAAAAGTTGTTGCAAAATCATGTCGGAGAGTTACTGAAGAAAAAAATAGAAGAAATATATGACATACATGAAAAATTGTACAAATTGTGAAATTTTACTTCGCCAAAAAAGTTGTGAAAGGACATGTCAGAGAGTTATCGGAAAAAAGAAAAAAAAAATTGTAAGACATTTATGAAAATTTCCACCACAAAGCAAAAAAAACATCAACCAAAATAAAAATATACAAAAACAAAAATACAATTGATAGAAGTAAAATTGAAGTCATTGTTCTTAGAAAAATGTTTCATCTGCATAATTTCCCATCCCCTAACTCCGGAATGACATGATAAGTAAAATTTTAAAGTTGACTCAAGTTTCAATTGGTATAGAATGTGATAAATTTTCAAAAGAATAAAGCTTGAGAGTTCGAAAATTTGCCCCCCCTAACCCCTCCGCTCCGCTCCGCTCCGCTCCGCTCTTCTCCTCTCCGTTCTCCCTCTCTCTCTCTCTCTCCCTCTTCCACCTGCGTTTTGAGCTCGAAAATGGTGAAAATGGTAGAAAAAAAAGAAAAAAAAAACCTAATGTCCAAAACGATTAGGTTTTTTTTTTCTTTTTTTTCTACCATTTTCACCATTTTCGAGCTCAAAACGCAGGTGGAAGAGGGAGAGAGAGAGAGAGAGGGAGAACGGAGAGGAGAAGAGCGGAGAGGAGAGAGAGAAAGAGAGGGAGAGAAGAGAGAAGAGGGAATGGAGACACACACACACAAATGGCCCTTGCATTCCGGCCGAGCGTCCGATCATCGCAGCTCCGCCGATCGTCAGTCCGCCGTCTGCCTCCGTCGCCGCCGTCTGCCTCTGCTTCTGCTTCTTCCCTTCTTCCCTTCTTCTTTTTCCCTTCTTCCCTTCTTCCCTTCTTCTTCTTCTTCTTCCCGTCTGCTTCTTCTTTCTGATTGAACCAAAAAAAAAAAAAAATCAAAAATGCCGAAACGGCGTCGTTTTGGTTTCGGGGGATTAGGGGGGTCTTGGTTTCGAGCTACGTAGCACGGTTCTTTTCAAAAATGGTTTTGAAAAATTATTTTGGAGAGAGAGTTTTAAAAAAAATGATTGATTTAATGTGTATGAGAGAGAGACTGATTTTGAAAAGTAGGTAACCAAACAAAATTTTAAGATTTTTTTTTAAAAAATTTATTTACTTTGATTACTCTTGAAAATTTGTTTGTAGAAAATTTTTCTCAAATTTTTTTTGAAAAACAAACCAAATAAGGCCTATATTATGTCTTGCCACCTCTTCGGAGCTGGCTTAAAGGAGAGCAGATTATATGGATGTAACACTGCTATATTATTTGTTAGGAGTAGTTGATTTGGGCCTTTTCACAATTAGAACGGGACACTTTGCATTATGTACACAATGATTGCTCACACTTCCTAGGAAAATCCTGCCATTTAAATTAACCACCCCAAAAAAAAAAAAAAGGGTTAGCCAATTACTTTATTCAAAATAAATAGTAACGCTATTGATACCAAATGAACTGGCTTTCAGATTAGGAGAATTTCATTAAATCAATGCATTTATTACGTTTATTTTGTAAGCTCATGTGTGTCAATCATTTAATAAATTGAAAAAAAATAAATTATAAATCTGTTTAAAATATAAATGGTTCTTTGTTAAGATTTTTTTTTCCTGCTTTTAACTCTGTTAAATGACAAACTTTGATGAGAGAGTTTTTATAATTCTTAGAATCACATAAGACAATTTGTATTTTAAGCAAAAGCTAAAAGGATTCTATTTGTAATTTACTAGGAAAATATTAATTTAATAATTATAATTACATAGTTTTATCAATAAATAATTTAAAATTGATCACACAAATCTTAAATTTCATTACCAAATACAAAATATCAATATGTAGATTAGGTGAATTTTTTTTTTTTTTTTTTTTGTGATTTTTTTCCCCAGGAATATGTTACTTAAGGGTAGACTAACAAGTTACAAAAATTATTAAAATATTAAAAAAAATACTAAAAATATAAAAAGCTCAAAAAAAATAAATTTAAATGTCAAAATCAAACACAACGAACAATGTTTCAGACACAAAACAATCCAATTTTGTAAAATGTGATTGGTTCAAATAAAAAAGTATAAATTATAAATACATTTTTTGAAGTATATATGTTTAAAAATTACAAATATTCTTGTTAGAATTTTTTATTTAATAGAATTAATTGAAAAAAATAAAAATTATAACTATTCTCTTATACAATAATAAAATTATTTGAATTATTAATTAAAATAAATTTCTGACATTATTAAAAAATATTAATTAATATGATGATTTCTTAATAAAATGAGTCATTTTCAGAATCATAGAAAGCAAATTATATTTTAACCAATCCTCAAACCTCAAAGACTACATTTGTAATTTTCCCAAAAGAAAAAAGGTTGAAAAACAAGAGTGTACTCACCTTTGGATGAGACCATAGCAGTGGCTTCCTAACACCACCATATCAACACCCAATTTCTCTGTTGCTTGACAAATTACGTCCCTTGGATCTCCACTCTCCACCCTCATCTCCACCTTAACCTACAATGCAAGCGCACACAATCCACAAAAACACTTTTTTAACATGACTATTGTACCCTTCACAACACACCAAAAATACAAAAACAAACGAGAAAGAAAAAGTACACACATCAAAATCATGAACCTCCCTGCAAAGCCTCTTCGCTTTCTCCATCACAGACTCGGCCAGCTCGTTGTTGTACTTGTCTATGGCCACCATTATATCAAGGGAGAACATGTACCCTAAAAATAATCGGATAAATTATGGACTAAGCCTATGGACTTAATTGTAAGTCTCTTACACTTTTTTAATGCATTAATAAATTCTAAAATACTTATTTTATTCCAATACATTAGAGGGATATTGGCATGTAAAAAAAGAAACATGACTCATAAGTAAATAAGTCTAGTAAGTATTCCACAATAATCACAATTTACCAAAACACACTCAAATAGTTGCCACCTCAAGGAGAGAAATATTAAAATAAAATAACAAATTAGGGGTACTTGTGGATCGATTTTTGACGGTTCGGTTCGGTTTGTGGTTTGGATCCATCTGCATATCTGTAATTTGAGAAAAATTGAACCCGCAACAGTCCGTAATGCGATTTGTGCGGATAGGGTTCACGGATGTGTGGACAGTTGCAGGCGGTTTGCAAATTGAGCTGTTTCCTTTAAAAAAATTATTTTTCAGCTTGGTTTTTCCTAATTTTTTAATATTTTTTGATTGCGAGAGATTCAACACTATCCTCCATTAAAATTGGATTACAAAAAATTAGAATAAAAATTAAATAAAAACTAACATAGGAAAAAAAAAATTCACATAACTGGATTTGTAAAAAATTGAAAAAATTCCTATTGAATAATAAGTATTTTAAATAAGGCAATGTGTGATGTTATTATAATGTTATAATGTTAGAACCTACGGGTTTGATAATCAGATTAAAATGAGTAAGAGAAGAGAAGATTAGGATTATATACTTTCAAAACTTACAAGAAAATCCAATGGTCCAGATTTAAAAAAATAAATAAATAAATAAATAAAATTGTATATAGATGCCAGTGGTGAAATTGGTTCGATCCGGCCAATTTTTTTTCAATTTTCAGACCGAACTAGTTCATTTGGTTCTATACTTATGATAACCAAGTAGACCGAAATATGTATATAAACCGCACCAAACCGGTTCATGTGGTTTGGTGCGGTTTGGCTGGTTGTTACAGTTTTGAGCCTCTTTTGTGCTAGAAAAAAATACATCAGTAATTTGAAAAATAAAATAAAAATTAAAACAAGTTTGATAAAAGAACCCCAAAATGCTAAATGCAACGTAGATTTGTGATGGACACCTTGTTCTGTAAAAAAAAATATACAAAAGGATTGCTGTAAAAAGTTTAAAAGGTTTGAAAAAAAGCCCCCAAAGTGTTAAATGCAATGTAGTTATTTGTGATGGATGATATCCATCCAATTCAAGAACAAAACAAAACAAAAAAACAAAAAACAAAAAACAAAAGACATACAACAATAAATATTATTTCAATCCAACGTTTCAAAATTCAGCAAAATCAAAAGGTTTTCAAAAAAGTTTAAAAGATTAGGGTTTTCAAAAGGTTCAAAAGATTAGGGTGCTCAAAATCAAAAATAAGGTTTTCAAAATAAAAAACAAAGACTTCAAATTTACCTTAGTTTGGAGTCAAAATTTCTACAACAACAAGAAGATCATTGTGATTAGATTAAAGATGAAGGAGTGCAATAGACCGCTCGCGTCCATGCTTCAGATTTAATAATAAAGAGTGTGACAGATCGTCATGGATGAGAGTAGTGATGAATGAGAAACCCTAAGGCTATGAGAAACCCTGAGTTTATGAGAAGTTGAAGACAAAGAGAGAGAGAGAGAGAGAGAGAGAGACTGTTTGTTTACCCACTACTACTGTAGATACTTAAATTTTCACGTGTCTTGACCACCGTCTAATTAATCAAAGCGAATAAATTTTCTAGATTAACCAAAATAAGATGGTCAAATTTTTTCAAATGAATGTGGGTCCTACTAAAATTATGAATCTTAATCCATCTTAAATTATGGGTCACACAAAAAGAAAAGTGAACTTATTTTGACAATTAGGTCGACCCAAAAGTGTGAGGCCCATAAAGATATTTTGTCAGAATTTGGTGGAATAACTCAAATTTAAATTCAAATTTCACTACAAATAATTTCTATGACAGGTAAATTGCTTGTTTCTTAGAAATTAGAGTCAATTTTGGAGTTTCCAAAATTAACCCTCCCCTCCTAAGCCTATAAATAGAGACTCTCACTAGGAGGAAAGGACGCACATTTTTTGGCTAATGGTCATGCAAGCTCCTAAGCAATCTCGAGACTCTGCCAAATTCTCTTCTTAAAATTCTTTCTAAAGTTCCTTAAACTTAAAATAAAGGATTGTCAAGCATTCCAAACTTGTGCCAATCCTTTCAAGTTACAAATACAAATTGGTCTCTCTTTTCAAAAAGGTCATTTTCAAGACTCGTTCAGGATTAAGCCGTTCAAGCCCGAGATCAAGCCTTTCTTCTCCAAGTTTCTCCATTCGAAGACTTGAAGAAATTCATCAAATTGTCTAGTTCAACAACAAGCTTTTACAGCCGTTGAATTACATCCTTTTGGAGATCGAATCAGAGGATCCACTCTTTTGAAATAAAGCAAACTACAAAGGATTGTACCCATTATTTAAAATAAAATAAAATTAATTATTTGTGAATTTATTCCGTGTCTTAATTGTAGGATATGAAATTTGTGTTTTCAAATTTTCGCACACCCGGTGGGACCTCTCTGCCTCTCATTTCTTTCTCCTAAAGCATCTTCCCAAAGCCTTGTTTGATCAAGCATAATGGCTTCAAAGAAAGTTCAAATTACTCCGATCAATAAGAACGCTTGCAAGAATGCTGCTATCACGACCATCAACAACAGCACTTTTACTAGTTCAATCACCTGTAACAAGACCAAGGCTACTATTGCTCTCGCCACTCACAGGGTCATGCTGACCACCAATGCAACAAAGCAAGCACAAGGCAAGTCTCACAAATCTGTTACGGTATCTACATCTGGGGCTAAGCAAAAGGAAGTGAGGAAATTGAAGAAGCCCACTTATGTCTCAAAGGATTTTTTGCTAGAAGGTTTTTCCCCACACCCAACACCCGTAGCTTCTGATGCAAACTCAAGTACTGGCTCACACTCAGGATCATCTCCTAGTAGTCCTCAACGTTCAATTTCATTGAATCACTCAGATTTGAGTCGTTCGGTGACTATGCAAGTCATGACCACTGGTACCACTTCAGTGGAAGGATAATTGGCAACCATGGCTTCTGCCATTGACAAGCTCACCGAAATAGTGGAAGAGAAAGATCTTCAGATTGCCACCTTGACGAATAAGTTAAAAACACGAAATGCTGACGAGGCAAGTCAAGACAATTCTCATCCACCTAGCTTTACACCACAAGCCACGTTGGTTGAGAATGTAAACCCTACATCTAAGTCCAAGCAAGTTGTTAGTGAGGAAACTTGCCATACATCTGTTGTGAGGTAAGCGATTGACACAAGTAGTCAACCAACATCTATTGCTTCTTTGTCTATTCAACAACTCCAAGACATGATTAGAAGTACCATCCGAGCACAATACAGTGGCCTCCTGCAAAGCGCTTTCATGTACTCCAAGCCTTACACAAAGAGGATAGACATTCTTAGAATGCCTAGTGGATACCAACCTCCCAAGTTCCATCAGTTTGACGGAAAAAGGTAATCCTAAATAACATGTTTCTCACTTTGTTGAAACTTGTAACAATACCGGGACAGACAGAGATCTACTTGTCAAACAATTTTTTCGGTCACTCAAGGAAATGCCTTTTGATTAGTACACTGATTTGGAGGCTGAGTCAATCGACAGTTGGGAGCAAATGGAATGTGAATTCCTTAATCATTTCTATAGCACCCATCGTATGGTAAGCATGATGGAATTAACCAATACCAAGCAATGGAAGGACGAGCCTGTGGTCGACTACATTAATCGTTGGCGTGCTCTAAGTCTAGATTGCAAAGACCGACTCTCTGAGATCTCAATTGTGGAGATGTGCATATAAGACACGCACTGGGGACTCCTTTACATCTTTCAAGGAATAAAACCACGAACATTTGAGGAGTTAGCTACGCGTTCACATGACATGGAAATTAGCATAGCCAACCATGGTGGGAAAGACCTTCCCATTCTTGAATAAAGGAAAGAAATGGGGCAAGCCTTCCAAAGGTACCACCAAAGAAGCAATGACGGTAACCACATCTCCAATCAAGATTTCAATAACAGACAAGAAAAAAGAAGAAAGGACAAAAACAAGCCCATCTCTGAAAGAACTACAAGAAAAGAAGTATCTCTTTCCTGACTTTGATGTACCATGGATGTTAGAAGATTTACTTGAAAAGAAGTCATTCAACTCCCTGAGTGCAAACGCCCTGAAGAAACAGGTCGTGTGAAGGATTTGAAGTACTGCCATTATCATCAGATAGTTTGTCATCCTACTGAAAAATGATTTATGTTAAAGGAATTGTTTGTGGACTTAGCCAGGAAGAACAAAATTCTTTTGGATCTTGACAAATCAGCAAAATCCAACCATGCGACGGTTATTGTAGGACCTCCAAATTCTCCATCCTCAAAATCCAAGACAAAAATATCACAATCTGCAATCCCAGCAGTAAAAGTAATTCCCAAAGTCATCCAATTTGGTTTATTTGAACCTATCATTATTCCAGTTCCAAATCAAGACAAGCATGTTTATGATGGTTTTGAAGAAGTCTTAACTATTAGAGAAGATGAAAGTTGGACTCTCGTGACACAAAGGAAGTCATGAAGAAACAAGTCCAAGACTCAACATTTTTCACTCAAGAAAGTAAAAATAAAATTAAAAAAAAAACTCCCATCGACATTCTAAAAAAGAAGTGATAGACAAAAAGAAGAAAGAAAACAAGATGCAACAAGAAGACAAATTTCCTGATGAAAACTCGTATACCCCAATCATCCTGCAAGACTTTTTCCCCATTGGGTATTTTGGAGTTGACTTGGTCGAGGCGGTCTACATGGTTTCAACCATTGAAGCACATTTGAAACAAGTTCACGCCATTAAGGCGACACCAGATAGGGAGGAAATTAATGTCCTGGAAACCTCGAAAGAATACCCCCACGCTTTAGTTTGCGTAAAGCGTCTCAACTCCCTCAATCTGTACAACTTGCACTTGTTCGAGTGTTAGAAGATCCTGAAAAATATGAGTTTGTTGTTAATGAACTAGACTATCCCAAGGTGAACTCCATCAATTTTGTTCCTTATTACACAACAATCACCTTCACTGATAAAGACCTTCAACTAGGTTCAAAGCTAGACAATCGCTAATTGTTTGTCTTTGGTTTTATTAGTGAACAAAAAATTAACCATATCCTTGTTGATGGAGGCTCAGCGGTAAACATCATGCCAAAGTTCACCACGAAGAAACTTGGAATCCTAGTGGATGAGTTAGCCCGAAGTCGTTTGGTTATTCAAGGTTTCAACCAATGGGGGTAACGTGCGATTGATATGATTCGTTTGAACTTCACCATTGGAGAACTCACAGCTAGTACTTTGTTTCACGTCATCGATGCAAGAACATCTTATAATTTGTTGCTTGGGCGACCTTGGGTCCATGGAAATGGTGTAGTTGCGTCAAATCTCCATCAGTGTTTTAAATTTGACCAAGGTGGAATAAAGACGATGCTAACAGATGACAAGCCATTTATAGAAATTGAGGCTCACTTCGCTAATGCAAAATTTATCTAGATTCTAATGGGATACCTGAAATTATCACAGCTGAAATCCCTTTTGCAAGAAAAGAGAAAATGAATGAAGAAAAGCAAGTTGTGTTGGACTTCTTAAGGGAAGATGCATCAAGTGGCAAAAAAACACCTGAGGTCGCGTTACCACAAAAATAGTCTTCATCCTCAAAAGGCCATGTAATGACAAAAGTCTTTAGGTATGTGTCGAAATCTCAACAGAAAGAAGGATAGTCACTGTTTGAAGAAGTCACAGCATCCACAAAAGTTAGAGGAGACCTTTTTTATCAGGAAATAAAAGAAGATCTGCAGATACTAAAAGTAGACGCAGCAATTCCAATTCCATAGGTGGGATTGTCAAGCCTAATTAAACCTCCACTAAAGGGATTTGTTAGGCCTGCGTAAAATTCTATCAAACATGGCTCCTTACCTAAAAGATGAATGGAAGGGTTTGATCCACAAGCTTTTAGTCAAGTCAAGTTATGACTTTGCTGATCCCTCATCACTAGGAGAGTTAAGTCTTGAACTTATAGGTGAGAAAGTTCATGGTCTCAATGAAACTCAGAAAAAGTTAAGGCAACAAAGGTACAAGGTGAGCCCTTCAAAGACCGGAGTCGGATTCATGCCAACTCAACGCATTTGTATCTCTGCCAAGAGAAAAGACAAGAAGGAAGACGTGCAACATATCACTGTGGAAGAAGTGAAGGAAGACAAAAGTCCAAGCCCAACTCCTTGAGTCTCAGTGTTTGATCGCATTGTAGCTCCTGCACCTCGAACCTCAGTTTTTAATAGGTTAAGCACTGTTGATAAGACAGATGAAGGTACAACTTCTCAACCTTCAGTTTTCAACAGATTAGGCACTACTAAGGAAAGAGATGAAAAACAAACTTCCTAGTCAGAAAGGTCTATTTTTGCTAGACTTGGCGATATGAATACATCACCTAGAAATGGCAAGAACAAGAGAAACACAACAATAATTGAGTTGAACTCTACAAAGAAGGATGATGAGACTTGAAGTTTGATTCATTGTCGCATGAAACACATGTCTTCACTTGAAGTTAGTGTTGAAGGTCCGCTTAAGGTCAAAAGGCACACTATCATACTAACTGGAGAAATTAAGACTCAAGCGAAAAGTAAAAGAGAAGAAGAAATTGAACATGTTGCTTCTCACCATGTAACAGTTGAAAAAGATTCTAGATCAGATTTGGAGGATGATGATCTCCAAGAAGCTCCTCCAGAACTTGAAGATAGGGGACAATCAATTGTTGACAATTTGAATGAACTCACCTTGGGAACTCTTGATGACCCTCGACCAATCTTTGTGGGAACACTCTTAATGCCTTAGGAAAAAAAGACATTTTTCAAACTGCTCCTCGAATATAAAGATGTCTTCGGATGGACGTATAAGGAGATGCTAGGTTTAAGTCCAAAAGTTGATGTCCATCACCTTGGGATCAAACATGGTATGTGACCGGTAAAGCAGGCTCATCGATACATCAGACCTGAGCGCATCCTCAAAGTAGAAGAAGAAGTCCACAAGTTGATTGAAGCTGGGTTTATACGTGAAGTAAAATATCCGACATGGATATCAACTATGGTCCCGGTAGTCAAGAAGAATGGACAAATTAGAATATATGCTAACTTTCAAAATTTAAACGAAGCATGTCCCAAGGATGACTTTTTGTTTCCTATTATGGAATTAATGATAAACGCTATTACCGGACACGTGGTGTTTTCCTTTATGGATGGGTGTTTAGGATATAACCAAATACGAATGGCACCTGAGGATGAAGAGTTAATTACATTTCATACCACAAAAGGCATCTATTGTTATAAAGTGATGCTTTTTGGACTCAATAATGTCGGTTCCACCTATCAACGTGCCATGAAAAAGATTTTCGATGACATGCTCCATAAATTTGTTGAGTGCTATGTTGATGTTGATGGTCAAAACTAGGAAAAGGGAAAATCACCTAGAGGACCTTCGTGCAGTCTTCAACCGGTTAAGAACGTATGACTTGAAGATAAATCCACTCAAATGTGCATTTGGAGTCACGTCTGTAAAGTTCCTCGGCTTTATTGTTTGACATAGAGGCATTGAGGTTAATCCGTCCAAAACCGATGCTATACAAAAGATGCCACCACCAAAAAACCTGAAGGAACTTAGAAGTCTCCAAGGTCACTTGGCATATATCCGTAGATTCATTTCAAACTTAACAGGTCGTTGTCAACCTTTCAGTCGACTAAGGAAAAAGGAGGCTCCATTTGCTTGGGATCAAGCATGTCAAAATGCTTTCGACATTATTAAGAGACACTTGCTTCATCCACCAGTATTAGGAGCTCTTATTAAGGAGAAACCATAAGTACTTTACATTGCTGCTCAAGAAGAGTCCCTTGGAGCGATGTTGGCCCAAAATAACAAAGAAAATAAAGAGCAAGCAATCTATTACATAAGTCGCAGATTAACTAAAAATGAACTCAAGTACTCATCCATTGAGAAGATGTGTTTAGCGCTTGTTTTTGCCTCTCAAAAATTAAGATATTATTTCCAAGCCCATACAGTGCATCTCATTGCAAAAGCCGACCCAATAAAGTATGTCATGTCTAAGCTCATTCTCTCAGGACGCTTAGCGAGGTAGTCCCTCGTCTTTAATGAATTTGAGATAATTTACGTGCCAAGAAAAGCGGTGAAAGGGCAAGCCTTTGCAGACTTCTTAGTCGACCATCATACCCCTGCTGATTGGGAAATTTCTGAGGAATTCCCTGATGAAGATGTATTGTTCATATAAGTCCTATAACCTTGGATGATTTTTTTTTAATGGGGCTGTAAGGAAGGAAGGGGCAGGAGTAGGTGTCATTTTTGTTTCACCATAGAGGCACATTTTGCCTTACTCATTTATTCTTGGCAAAAATTGCTCAAACAATGTTTCTGAGTACTAGGCTTGAATCATTGGTTCACAAATGGCAACAAAGCTAAAAAATGTTGACCTAGATATCTATGGGGATTCTAAGTTAATAATTAATCAACTTCGGGGGGATTATAAAGTCAAGAAAGACAACTTAATCCCATATTTCCAGTATGCAACTCATCTCATTGAAAAATTTGAGGGAGTGGTATTCGAACATGTTCCAAGGAAAGAGAATCGCATGGCTGATGCACTTGCCAATCTAGCAACTATACTGGCATTGTTAGAAGGTGAACAAGTTAGTGTCCCTGTATGCCAACAATGGGTATTGTCACAATTGTTGAAATGTTGCCTTGTAGAAACAAACGCAATTTCAGTACTAGCCATTGAAGTCAACGATTGAAGAATGCCAGTTATAGACTACCTTGAACATAATAAACTCCCTGATGATTCTCGCCATAGAACTGAAATAAGACGTTGAGCTCCTCGATTCATCTACTATGAAGGAACTTTATTCCGACAATCATTTGAAGGAATTTTTCTTCGTTGCCTAGGGGATGACGAAGCTCAACAAGCCATGGAAGAAACCCATTTCGGGATATGTGGAGTGCATCGGTCTGGTCTTAAACTTCACTTTCGAGTAAAAATGATGGGTTACTATTGGCCAACGATGATTAAAGATTGTTTGGACTACTCAAGAAAGTGTCAACCCTGCCAGTTTCATGCAAACTTTATCCATTAACCACCAAAACCTTTACACCTGACAATTGCTTCTTGGCCATTCAATGCATGAGGTCTAGATGTAGTTGGCCTGTTGACCAAGTCTTCCGCAGGCCACTTATACATCTTGGCCACCACAGATTACTTTTCCAAGTGGGGTAAAACCGTTCCACTTAGAAAAGTCAAGAAATAAACTGTTGTTAACTTCATCAAAACCCACATTATTTATCGGTATGGTGTGCCTCACTACATCATCACCTATAACGAAAAGCCTTTTTACAATAGTCTAATAGACAACTTTGTGAAAGGTTTGGATTTAAGCAACACAATTCTTCAATGCACAATGCACCTACCAACGGACTGGTAGAGGTGTTTAACAAAACTTTGGGCTACCTATTGAAAAAGGTAGTTACTAAATCAAAGCAAGATTGGCATGAAAGGATTTGAGAAACTCTCTGGGCATACCGTATGATAGATCATACCCCGACGCAAGCCACTCCATACTCCCTTATGTATGGTGTTGAAACGGTTCTTTCTTTAGAACAACAGATTTTTTTCATTAAGGATAGCTATACACGAAAGTCTCACTGATGATGAGAATGCAAAACTACGCCTTGATGAGTTAGAAGCATCGAATGAGAAGAGATTAGAAGTACAACAAAAACTTGAGTGTTACCAAGCTTGACTCTCCAGAGCTTTCAATAAGAAAGTTAGACCCCGGTCTTTTCAAGTTGGAGAATTGGTATTGGCTGTTTGAAGACCAATCATCATTACCCACCAACCTACCAACGAGTTCTTGTCCAAGTGGGATGGTCCATACGTGGTGACTGAAGTCTACACTAATGGAGCATACAAGATTGTTGATGAAGAATGTATAAGAGTTGGCCCGATCAATGGCAAGTTCCTAAAGCACTACTATCTATGAAAATGTAACGCTCCTAATCATATGAGCATAAACTGCATGATGCTCTTGGCCCATATGAAATAAGGTTATTATTTAAAAAAAAAAAAAAACATTTACCACTCCTGTCCCGCATGAGTATAAACTGTGAATGGCTAATAAATCAATAAACCAAATGTGTTTTACAATAAGAGTATTTTGCTTCAAACTATAATATTTATTTCATAAATAAAGTGTTTTCTAGAGCAATTATTTTATAATGAAGTATTTGGTTTCGAACTACTTTCATTAAAATAAAAATGAAATAACAAATAATAAATAAATCATGGCAACCATGATAAACTCTAGATCTCACCTTGTTCAACCTTCAAGAGCTGTTCCAACTTGTTGGCAACTTCGATATCCTTGCTTTTTATAACCTCAGCTGCTTCTATTGTAGCTTGTCTGTCCCTTAAAGTGGAAACAATAGATCGCCTTTGAAGTACTTCAGCTTTAGCAACATTAATTGTAGTCTCTAATTGTTGTGATTGTTCATCCAAATGTTTCAACGCCTTTAACAATTCTGCCTTCTTTGCTGCAAGGTTACCCAAATTAGACTTCAGCGAGTGAATCTGCTCAATCCCTTCATTCTCAAGAGCTAGAGCATGAGTAACACATTGATTGACACTCGCCAAACATTGATTCTGTAGCTCTGAAGTCATCCCTTGAGCAAACGCTGATTTCATAGAGATATACGTAGTAGTATTTTGTACGCACTTCTTAATCTGGCTTTGCTACAGAGAATAGTCCATCTAAAGCTTTGAGAGCTCATTATAAAGCTCTTGGAGCTCATTATAGTCTATCTAAAGCTCTTGTGTCAATGGTAGAAGCCATAGAAGGTGCAACTTGACTCGATATCGGAGTAGCAGGTAAGGAAGAAGTATGGATAATAGGAGTTGGGTTAACTGAGAGACAACTCTTACGACCAATCACTAAATCAAAGGCTGACGGTCCATGAACCGATTCTTCATTATCTAAGAATTCATCAAGAAGTCTCATATCCTCATTGCCAAACGCTAAATCAAAGTCATCGTTTGGCAACTGTCAAAATGAATTAAAGAAGAGTCATAAAAAAAAAAAAAATGAGTAAAGGAAGGCACAATAAATTGAAATGACAAATAATAGATTTTGTCATTATCGGTACAGAACTAGTAGCCAATGGTTGAGAAGTGCTAGGAACGCCAATCAAAAATGACTTTACGTCATTAAAAGTAGTGGTGTTCCTTCCAACAGTGCCAGTACCAGATTTTCTCTCTAAGTGATGCAAATTACGATCACTGTTATTATGGTCCTTGTCTGCTACTCTACCAAGAGTCTCATCAACACTTCCCTGAACCATTTCATTGGTCTTAAGATTAGAATTTTGCTTAGCAATTGCATTTTTCTTCGCTTTAACCATGTCCTGATTTGGTGAAGCCAAGCGTTTGCTACTTGGGATAGAATTTTCTTTGTTGGAGAAATAGCTTGCACAAAATTGGAACCACCACTCCAAATAAGCATTGGTAATGGAACGAGATAGAAAATCAAAATGCGCTGGTAACCTCAATACAGAATGAGTTTCAGCTAGGATTAGGATCTGGGCTGAAGAAGTTGGCTGGAAAAACCAACACACACCTCTCCTAAGCCAAGATAAGGATCTAGGCTGCATGACGTTTGGCCGGAATAACCAAACACTTTAAGTTGGCTGGAAAACCAACACTTACCTCTCCTAAGCCAAGATAAGGCTCTAGGCTGTAGGAAGTTGGCTGGAAAAACCAACACTTACCTGTCCTAAGCCGAGATAAGAACCTAGGCTGCAGGAAGTTGGCTGGAATAAACCAACACTTAGTACTCTTCAGCTGAGATAATGATCTAGGCTGAAGAATGGTTGGCTGGAATAACCAACTCTTAGTACTCTTCAGCCGAGATAAGGATCTAGGCTGAAGAGTGGTTGGCTGGAAAAACCAACTCTTAGTACTCTTCAGCCGAGATAAGGATCTAGGCTGAAGAATGGTTGGCTGGAATAACCAACTCTGAGTGCTTTTCAGTCGAGATAAGGATCTAGGCTGAAGAGTGGTTGGCTAGAATAACCAAATTCTCAGTACTCTTTAGTCGAGATAAGGATCTAGGCTGAAGAGTGGTTTGGCTAGAATAACCAAACTCTCAGTACTCTTTAGTCGAGATAAGGATCTAGGCTGAATAGTGGTTGGCTGGAATGACCGACCAGATTACAAGGTTAATGACCGACATGCGCATCTCGGTCAGAAAATGATATACTGCATTCAGATTACAATTAGAAAGTAAATGCAAGCATGGCATGGCAATTAACCGAACTAACAGTTGAAACAAGAGAAGATTTCATTGATAGTGCAAGTCAGAAATACAAATGATGGGGCCTCAGCCCGGTTACAAACTCCACTGTTAAACAAAGAAAAGAAAAATCAGGAGAAGAGGTTGTCCAAATCGGCGTCCACAACAACTCGGTCTTCACCCAGAGGTAGCTCGGTTGTGGCAAGCACATCTAGGTTAAGCTCAGTCGATGGCGCTACAACAGTTGCAACAGGTGAAGGTGGGATGGAGACCACTGGAGTGGGAGAGGTAAACTGATAACCGGGCTGGGTGTTGTCTTCAGGAACATGATCTTCATCCTCCCCTTCTTGCAGAAATTTTTGCTGAATGGCAGCAGCGTACTCCGGCATATAGCTCGGTATGAAATGCGAAGGGGGATTGAGGAAGACCTTGGTCTCTAGGCCATAACCGAGCTGCGCCATGGTTGCCTTTTACCTACATTTGAAGAATATGTCTTTAGCAACTTCACATTGTTTGATATAAGTGGCCTCCCCCTCCTTGTAACCGCGGTCCTCCGCGTCCTCGACCTTCTTCTCCAGTTCGGCAATCTCTGCCTTCTTCTTTCCTTCGAGCTTGGCTAGCTCGCGTAGATATTTGTATTTCATCACAGCCAGAGCCTTTTACTTATCAGCATCAGTCGAGATAACTTGACCGGTCAGACGAACCACCTCGGTCTGTAGCTCGGCCATTTGCTTTTTTGCCTTGTCTAGCTCGGCCGATTTGGCATTGGCCTCTACCATGGCTTGCCTTGTGGTTTTTCGAAGCTCCAACACGCGCTTGTGAGCAACGTGGTTTTTCTGCAAGGCCTGCAAGAAGAGAGAAACAATTTTGAGATGAACCGAGCAAAAAGATACTGAAATTTGAAAAAAGAAAAGGAGAACTTACCAACACCATTGATTTTGTAGCCGAGCAAATGGCCTTCAGCTCGGTATGATGATTGTGGTGATCCATATCGGCTGGAAGGCAGATGCTCTTGGCCAGATTAAAGGCCGGCAAATGGTCTTTTTTCGCGACCACTGAGTCAGAGTCAGTGATAGCACGGTTCTTGAATGTGACCTTAGGCACCCACTTGGAGGAGCTAGCTCGGTCAGAATGCTCCGGTGTGTGGATTGGGGAAGGATGGTGTCATCTTCGTCGACAAGACGTGGCTCGGTTGTAGAAATCCGAGCACGCATGCTTGGGCGAGATGATGATGGCTGATGGGATGGTAGGGCTACCACGGTCTCCTGAGTCTGACCGGTTTGTTGTACCTCAAGCTGGTTTGTCTCATTGATTAGGGCCCTCGCTGCTCTTTTCTTCGCCATCTCTTGCTCTGCAGTTAAAAGAATTAGGTTGATTTGAGGCAAGGTTGGATCTGGTTCTGGCGAAGGCTCCAACAGGAAGTCTGTCACTCTGGTCTTTTGCCTGCTACTGTACCTATAGGTCGGTTCGAAATTGAGTAGATCGGCCCAATTTCTATCAGGATATGTTGGTGCGGCGCGGAGGGCATTAAGGTTGGGGTAACTGTACTACGACTTTAGGAAGTTTAAATTTGCATAAAAAAAGAAGACAGACGGTTAGTACGGTTGAAAATTAAAACAACGAAGTAAAGAAAAACATGAAATTGAGCCGAGGTATTCATACCGGCTACGCCTTTGCTCCAGTTTATTCGGTCGCCGGGATCTGGGCCTCCTGGTTTTCGAAGTTACCAGAGACCCAGAAAAAATCATCATCGTTTACATCTTTTTCTGGGGTTTTCTTTATTATTTTTTCTCGGCGTCTTCTTATTCTTAAATAATAGACCCAGTCGTCTTCATTTTGGCCAAGTGAATACTGGTGAAATAGCTCAGCTAAACCGAGATTAAGGCCAAGCCGGCAGTTTAGCTCGGCGATGCCATTAATTATTCGGTATGAGTTTGTTGAAAGCTGGGTAGGGTAGAGATTTGTTTGTCTAAGGAATTCACAGAAAAGAGGCTGAACGGGAAAACGAAGACTGGCCTCTACGATGGAAATAACGTTGAAAGGGACGAAGCCCGGTTTTCCCCATGGAATGGTATCTAGTTCGGCTAATGAGAGGTGGATGTCGTCCGGAATTTGGTAATCCTTTCGGAACTCACCTATGGCCCTTGGAGAGCTCACTAAAAATCGATACTTCCCCATATGGCCTTAAGTTATGTATAAATTAGCTCAGCGATGAGATGACCTTCGGTATCTCTGTTGAGTGTACAATGGTGTGCCTAGCCAACCTAAGTCAGTCTGCAAAGTGAAGAAGAAAGGTGTTAAGCACAGATCGTTGGACCGTGCTAAAAACAAAAAAGGAAAAATAAATGTTGTCTTAGCTCGGCTACATAGTATATTGTTTATTCTTAGCGCGATTTGAGCGAGGGACTTTGGCCCGATTTAGTAATGAAAAGTTCGTAGCCCAGTTGTAGCTTATGGTACAACATTCTTAGTTCGGTTTTGACTAAGTCAGGGAGCTGGTTTAGCCCTAAGTTATAGCCCGGTCGGTGGTTGAGGCTTTCTAGTGCAGCGTGGCGCAAACCTAAAACAATTCGCTAGCTCGGCTAAAGTAAGGCAGAAGGTGCTGACCTATTTAAACTACAAGTACGGTGTGAAGTTTTATCCCGGTTGCAGAAGGGTTATCCAGTCAGACTAGGCTTGCACCTAAATACAAACAATATCCTAGTTCGATTGGAGTGCGATTTTGGATCAAAGGTGTCGTTTTCCAGATTGTTCGTAAATATAATAGTTCTATTACATGAGTTTTTCCCAGAGAAATTGAAGCAAAAATGGTATGTATTTTGAAAAACATACGAATAAGCATGCTATGTATTACAAAACAAGTACAAAATCAACGAAAAGGAAACAGATCTGAGCAACATACCAGCCCAAAAAGGAAGGAACTGGAGATAAAAATGGCACCAGAAGAAAAACACGAGCTTTGCATTTGCAGTTGCAGGTTGAAGAACAACGGAGGCTCAGAAGGTAGAAAGAGAGAAAAAAGATGAATAGTGGTTTGTTGGTTTGAAAATGAGGGTTTTTCTTTTGGTAAAGAGCTCAAGTTTGGGCGAGACTATTCAAAATACGCGAAGTACGAAGACGGCGTGACAGCTACGTTGGGCCAATGACAGTTGGCCACGTGGCCATGGAATAGGAAGCGATTCAGTTACAGTACGACTGAAAAGACGTTTTGTAACCGTACAAATCGGCAGCCCAGCAACATTTTAGCTCGGTTGAAAGACAAGAGGTTTTAGCTCGGCTGGGAATTGGTAATCCCAATCATGCTGCGCAGAGGGGCAATTGAGAGGGTAATTTATAAATAAATTGGGCCAAGCTGGGTAATGGGTTGTTCTATGGGCCACAGTAAGATGGGCTGAGTGAATGGGCCTTGTAGGTTAGCCCGGTTCAAAAAAGCCTTGTAGTTAGCTCGGTCACCACTGTCAGAGTGATAGCAGTTAGCTCGGCCATACCCTTTTGAGCCAAGGTATTTTGAGCTTTTCTCATGACCTTGCTACGGATTAGCTCAGTCCAAGCTCGTTATGGTTAGCACAGTCTCAGCAGGAGAAGTCGATGTACATGCAATGAAGGGAAGAACCGAGCTAGTTAAAGCTCGGTCATTTCAGCCAATTTAGTGTGGCTATGATAGCTCGGTCGTTTTGTTATACTACCGAGGTAAAACCATCTCACTTGGTTTAAGCAGTGAGGGGGGTGTTGAAGGATAAGCATTATCTTTCAAGAGTGTGATTCCTAGGAGGACTCTACATGAAGGAATAAGAGTCACACTAGGATTGTGCCACGCGAAACCTATAAAAGCTCATAACATCACCTAAGGAGAGGTAACACAACTTTGATTCCTGAATTCACAGAGCTTTTGTGTCTATTATCTATTGTGCTGACTTAGGCATCGGAGGGGTTTCCGGCACACACCCGCCGGTTAGCTCACGTTTGTGTTCTCAGGTGGCAAAGCAACATTGTTTGGAGGAGCGCAAGCTTGATCAAGAGGATTATACGAGAAGAATTATTTCGTACTCGTACAAAAACCAAATTGGATTTTTGCTAGGATAAATTAGAAAATGTTATATATTCATAAAAATCTCTCCTAATTTGACTTACAATGATATGATATAATTAGTGTTAATTTTTAATTTGCTATACCCTAATTATATTGATGGCTTTTGATATTGTCAGTAAATTTTGGGGTCGGTTTTTTTGTTTTGTTTTGTTTACTTTTTAAATTTTTTGTTGATTTATTTTCATCTTTAACAATTTTTAAAAAAAAATTTACACTTTTGAGTTCTAATTGACTAGAAAAAGTTAAAAATTGAAAAAGAAAATTTTAAAAAGTCCAGAAAGGACCGAGAAATGCCAAAAACAGTTTTTTTTTTTATAAATTACAAATACAACATTAAAGTTTGCTTAAAATATTAATTGCTCCCATAAAAATTACATCTCGTCCCTTCAAATTTATAATCACATAATAAATGATTTCTTTCATTAATCAACTATTAAGTTAATTAATAATTTTTAATAATATTATAATTATATTTCAATTACCAATTCTGATAATTTTATAGTTTCTATAAGAGTATACTTAAAAAGTTTAATTTTTTCTGTTAAATTTGTTAAATGATAAATTATGACAATAGGATATTTATAATTTTCAAAACCATATTGGACAATCAATAGTTTAAACAAATCTCAAAAGATGTATTTATAATTTATCTCTATTTTTTCGTCTTTAGTAAAAAAAAAGTTTATTTATTTTTTACTTTTAGATTCGTTTATACAAGATAGACTTGAAAATTAAAAAAAATAACATAATTTAAAACAAAATAATTACAGACAAAAAATAAAATAAAAATAAAACTCTTTTAGTTGGATGCCAAACACATAATATAATAAATTTTGAATAAATTACACATACACCTCTTGAAATTTATTTAAAATACGGATTATATCATGTGATTTTGAAAATTACATCTTGCTCCTTCAGATTTCTAATTGTATAGTAAATGACTCATTTTATTAATAAATTATTAAGTCAATTAATAATTTTTAATAATATTAAAAATATATTTTAATTAACAATTACTATAATTATCAATTATCAATTTTTAATTCACAATTATTTTAATTAACAATTATCAAAAAAAAAATTACTATAATTTTATTACTACATCACCTCAACAATGTGAGGGACTACAAAAATCAGATTTATTGCTAACATGGGTCTATTATTGTATAGTGGAGTCTGCATTTAAAATAAAGGGTCCAGCTTCTGTCCAGTCCGGGATCGGATTGGACCGTATTGTTGGGCTCGTGAGGGCCCACCACGGGTCCCGTTTTGAAAATCTGAACTGTTCAATGTGTAGAACTCATCGAGTACTACATGCCTATAAAAAATCACGTTGATTGGATATTGATAGCTATGTGATCAAATCAGTTTTGTATAAAAAAAAAATGGACGGTAAAAAAATTAACGGTTGATAAAAAGTTATTTTGTTCACATAGCTATCGATATCCGATCAACATGATTTTTTACAGGCATATAGTACTCAACGAGTTCTATACATTGAACGGTTCAGATTATCAAAACGGGACCTGTGGTGGACCCACACGAGCCCAACAACACAGTCCAGTCCAATCCCGAACTGGACAGAACCCATGGCCTAAAATAAATATGAATAGTACATTATTATTATTAGTTTTTTTATGAAAAAATTAGGGATACATCTCTTTGGAGTTTTTTTCGTTAGAGTTTAATTCACCAAAAATTTGCTTATTAGTTGAAAACTCTAAAATTACAATTTTAAAAGAAAAAGAAATTTTTTTGACGTAAATAGTCAAAAATAGCCTTGCAAACAAAAAAAGTCCTAGAATACTTTTTTCTCTTTCTACCATTTTTTTTTTTTTTTTTTTGAATAACTCTCTTTCTACCATTTCCCTCTATGCTCTATTCATTCACTAGTATTTTTTACCAATGACACATCAATCGCTATCCACCGATGTTGCTCTATAATCGTTCGTACCTCACGCATCCAAATATGGATCGTTATTCGCCATTTATTTATTGTTTCAAACCACCATGTGTGCCTCAACCACCTCCGGTCATTCCTTGTCAGTCCAAGCCTCCATCGTTGTTCAACATTCATCACCGATTCCATCACCTATGCTTCCAACATTCTATCACTACCATCTTATTTGCCATTTTAGATTAGTATATATTTCTATATATCTAGATATATATATATATATATCTTTTTTTCTATTTTCTTTCTCTCTCTATATTATTTTTTTTTCCTATCAAAATATTGAGATTTCATTGTCGCACAGTTAATAGTCGTTGTGATAGTGAAATTTCACTGTTTTCACTCTATAATTGTGGATTTCCACCTTGACAATTGAAATTTCACCAAGTTATTAATTACATAAATACACTTAATGAATTTTAATTGAATTAATTGAGTAATTTAAAGCACACAAAAATTTCGCTGAAACAAGTCAATGAATTTCATAGAGAAATAGAAAATTTTCATTGGGTTAGTGTTAAATTGCACTGTGTTTGGCATAGAACATGTCAAAGAAATTTCTTGTGCTGAAATATTTTGTTTTGTATTTTGTCTTCGCATTTGAATTTGTTGCTTTTGTTTGTTTAGGGTGATATTAAGAGTGAAATTTTACTTCACCAAAAAAAGTTGTTGAAAAATCATGTGGGAGAGTTACAAGGAAAAAAATCTTTGGCAACCAATGGGGTCATTGGAAAATTGTCCTCAACCAAACATGTTCACTTAAATTATTTTTTACAATAAAAACAAGCTCTAGCCGACAATATTGAAAACATACAAAGGGAAAAAAAAGCATTCCGGAAAAAGATACATAAAACATTCATGAAAATTTCTACAACACAGCAAAACAACCTCAACTAAAATAGAAATTAAAAAATAAAATTGACAAAAGTAGCAATTAAAGTCATTATTTTTATTTGCTGGGAGCAGTTGATTTGGGCCTTTTTACAATTAGAACAAAGCACTTTGCTTTTTGTGCACAATGATTGCTCACACTTCCTATAAAAACCCTACCATGTAAATTAATCACAAAAAAAAGTAAGTTAATTATTTCTTTTTTTCTAAAAAGGAAATGGTAAATTTGGATACCAAACGACCTAGCTTTTCAATTAGGTTAATTTCATTAAATCAGTACATTATGCCGCATCAAATAATCTATATAATACGGCAGGATAGTTTTTGAAAATATCTCAAAATGTATTAGAAATACATTTTGAATTAACGGTTCAGATTATTTCATCTAACAATTGAAGGGTCAAAATGATTTCTTTACTTTCGTTTTTTCCCCCCCAAAATATATATCTATTTCTCTCATTTTTTGAGTCTTTTCACCTATCCATCCACCTACCTGTTGAGTTTGACACACGAATGGACCAGAAAATACAATCTTCATTGATAACACTCTAGTACACCAAACACTTTTACACAATCACACACTAATACACTTCACTTATCTACTCACACATACATTCAAGCACTCACATTTTGTGTCTTCCTCACACAAGACTTTGAGACACCTCACACTAGATAGTGTTTGACCACTCACTTTGGACTCACTCTGGACGCACTCTTCTTTCACTTGTCCAATTGCTTAGTACATGCACTCATCTCATATTTATACTAGTTGAAGAACTTTCTAGAATACACTCATGCTTTTCTTACACTGTAGAACAATCTAGATTACTCTAGTATACATTAAGGCTTTCTATACTTCTCTAAAATATTTTAGAATCTTCCGAAACTTTCTAGATTTCTCTAGTTTTCTCCAAACTTCTTTAATATTCCGAAACCTTCTAAGATATTCTAAAATCTTCCAGATTTCTCTAGATCTTTTCAGAATCTTTTAGATCTTTTCGGAGTATTCTAGATTCCTGTAGAAACTTCTAGAATATTCTTGACGTGTATAAGCCCATAAAGGCCATGAATCACTATAAACAACCCAAGCCCATCACTTGGAGCCTAATACATAACCCAGCTGGTGAGGTCCAGGACAGTTGGAATCCAACATGGCATAAAGAGCCAATGGCATTCAGACACATGGCAGGTGAAGGACGAGCCACATCAGCAGACAAAGATCTACAAAGTTATTGCCACTGCACATCACCATTAATGCAGCCCATCACAGCATTTATTACGACAACACCTCTCCGTCGGAACAGAACCCCCTTACCCTAAACAAGGTAAGCTACAGCATAAACTTTCGGCGATGAGGGCAGGTCGGAAGGGACAGCGAAATGATTACCAAAGGATATAAGCAAACGTTGAAGACAAGAAGAAGGTTAAGCTTTTCTATCTCTAATCCCTCCCTCTACACTCTACTTCTCTTCCTAACTTGCTCGTTGGAGGGTTCACTGGGGGACTACCCTGTTCCCCGTTGAACTTGTTTGCAGGTTATCCGGTGGGCTTGATCATTTGGACGTGGGCTTGAGGAGCTTGGACCAGTCCGATCCATTCACTGGAACAAACTGTATCATCAGTTGGCGCTGTCTGTGGGAAAGACTTTGCTCCCCGCGCCAGTTGTGCTTATTGTCGCCGGAGACCCTATCCCAACAACCTCTTCCTCCTACCCATCAAAGTGTATAGTCACGACTAGATCCATGGCTTCTCACAATAATGCTGCCGACCATCAGGCCGACCCCCCCAATCTAAACAACCCACAGCAGTATTTTATCGAGCTTACCAACAGCATTAACCGCATGGCCAAGCAAACCAGGCCCTGATAAATGCTTTACTCCAAAGAAACCTTCCGATGCCTCCTCCACCACCTCCAAATATTCCACCCAACCAAGAAAGAGCCCCAAGCCATACTGTTCCGCAACCCTATCCACCCAACTTGGAAGGTTTGTAACCTCCTCCCCCACATATAAATCTACCACCTCCACCTCCACACCCGTCAGTCATGGCACCAGCCCCTGAAGGGAAAGCCAGCAGCGTCCAACCCCCATTGACTGACCGTGGTGACAACATTTCCCTGTGGGACGCTGAACTCCGAGCAATGAAGCTCCAACTCCAAAAGGTCATGCAGAACATTTAGCATAAACCCTCTACCACGGAAAACTCACCATTTGTTGCCTCCATCCGGGACAAACCTCTGCCCGCCAAGTTTAAGATGCCCACCATTGACTCTTTTGACGGTACCACGGACCCAGTCGACCATCTGGAGACCTACCGAACCCTCATGATCTTCAATGCCTTCCCTGACGAGATCATGTGTCGGGTTTTTCCCGTGACACTGAAGGGGTCAGCTCGACTGTGGTTCAGCCAGTTACCAGCAAACTCTGTCTCCACTTTCCAGTACCTCAGCGACTCCTTCCTTAGCTATTTCATTGGAGCCCAGCGCCAACGCCGCCCAACAACCCAACTCCTCAACATCCGTCAGACCGAGGGGGAGTCGCTGCGCAGTTTCGTTATCCGCTTCAACACCGAAGCCCTGCAAGTAGCGGAAGACAAGGTCATCCTCACGGCTTTCATGGCCGGGCTACGATCGTCCGATTTCCTCTTCTCCCTCTCCAAAAACCCTCCGACCTCCATGGCAACCCTACTCTCCAAAGCCCAGAAATACATAAATGCTGAAGATTCACTAGCTGCTCGGCAGGATCCAATAGCTAAAAACCCGACCCCTATAAAAAAGAGAAAAGACTCAGAACCCTGAAACATCCAGTACAATAGCCAAACACCCCACTATACAGACTGACCCCCCCCGCACTGACCGGTCGGCACCAGCCCGACCGTCTAGTCGGTTCGAGCGGTACACCCCCCTTAATTCTCCTATGGAACAAGTCCTCAACCAGATATAACGGGACTACCCCCTCAAATGGCCCCTACCTTCACGGACCCCTTCCAATCGGAAAGACCAGTCCAAATATTGTCGTTTCCACCAGGATCATGGCCATAACACTGATGACTGCATCAACCTCAAGGATCAGGTCGAGACCCTAATACGTCAAGGACGTCTCAGCTGGTTCACGAACACCCGTCCACAGCAGAGGCAAAGAACCGAGCCCCTCAGAAACAACCGCCGGCGCACCCCACCCCGGCAGCCAGCCCAACCTAACCAAGGCCATGATCGCCCCCCACAACAGCCTCGGCCGCCAGGTAATCCCCCTCCGCCAGTTGGTGAAATCCGAGTCATTTCAGGTGGCCTTGCTTGTAGGGGACCATCCCGCTCGGCTCAGAGGGTAGAACTCAGAAAAATAAGGCAAGGCTTAGACAAAGCAGTTGCTACGGTAGACCGACCCTCCAAACAGCCCAAGCAGTGGACAGAGCCCATCACCTTCACAGACGTCGACTGTACAGGCATCTGTTATCCTCATGATGACCCTCTCGTCATTTCTGCCCTCCTCTCTAACTATAAGGTCAGACGGGTTCTCATCGACAACGGCAGTTCTTCCGACATCATATTCCTCAACTGCTTCCGTCAGCTCAAGATTGGGGAGGAAAGTTTGTCTCCCCTCCAAACCCCTTTGGTCGGTTTCACTAGCGACCGGGTGACCTCCATCGGCTCCATCGATCTCCCCCTCACCATCGGAGAATACCCACGGCAGACTCCCAAGTTGCTCACTTTCCTTGTGGTTGACTGTCCCTCTGCCTACAACATCATCCTTGGTCGCACCGCCCTCAACGCTTTCCAAGCTATCACTTCAACCTACCACCTCGCCATAAAGTTCCCTACCGACCTGGGCGTCGGGACAGTAAGGGGAGAGCACACCGTAGCCAGGGAATGTTATGTCGCCTCACTCAAGGAAGTCAAGCTGAAGGAGGCCATGATCATTGAAGGACTTGACGTCCGAGATGAGGACGAGCTGGTCAGAGGAGAACCGGTGGAGGAGCTCGTTGAGATTCCCATCGATCCCACCAACCCAATGAAAATTGCCAAGATCGGCAGCCAACTATCCCTCCAAGCAAAGGCTGACCTTACCGCCCTTCTGATCGAGCACAACGATGTATTTGTCTGGACCCATTCAGACATGTTGGGCATTAACCCCTCTTTCATAACTCACCGCCTCAGCATCGAACCCCATTTCCGACCTTACTGCCAGAAGCAGCGCATCTTTCATCCAGAGCACAATACTCTTGTAGCCGCAGAGGTTGACAAGCTCATTGAGGCCCAATTCATCAAAAACATGGATTACCCTAAATGGTTGTCAAACGTGGTCCTAGTCCTCAAGAACAATGGCAAATGGCGACTCTGTGTCGATTACTCTGACCTAAACCGAGCTTGCCCCAAAGACAACTATCCTCTTCCCTGCATAGATCTACTGGTCGACGCCACGGCCGGTCATCAAATGCTCAGCTTCATGGATGCTTTCTCTGGGTACAACCAAATCCTGATGCACCCGTCCGATCGGGAACATACATCCTTCATTACCGACCGAGGTACCTACCACTACCGCGTGATGCCATTCGGGATGAAGAATGCTGGGGCCACCTACCAACGGTTGGTCAATGCCGTTTTCCATCATCAGATAGGTCGGAATATGGAAGTATATGTTGACGACATGCTAGTCAAGAGCAAACTCTCTATTGATCATCTGACCGACCTGCGAGAGACCTTCGCCACCCTACGCAAGTACCAAATGAAGCTCAACCCAGAGAAGTGCGCCTTCGGCGTAGGATCTGGGAAGTTTTGGGGTTTTATGGTCAGTCAGCGGGGCATTGAAGCTAACCCTGACAATATCAAGGCCTTGATTGAGATGCAGTCACCCAAAACAGTTAAGGAGGTTCAAAGCCTTACTGGCCGAGTTGCGGCCCTCAACCGCTTCATTTCCCGCGCAACAGATAAGTGCCTACCATTCTTCAAAGTTCTTCGGCAAACTTTTGAATGGACAACTGAATCTGAAGAGGCTTTTCAGCAGTTGAAGCAGCGCATGGCCAATCCCCCCCTCATTTCACAAGCAATTACAGGCGAGCCCCTCTTCCTCTATTTAGCCGTCTCAAGCACCGCAGTCAGTGCAACTCTTATCAAGAAAGACGACTCTATCCAACGGCCGGTCTACTACATCAGTCGGGCTCTCAGGGGAGTAGAGCAGAATTACCCGCTGTTACAAAAATTGTCCTTGGCCTTGGTCATCGCCTCCAGACGGCTCCGTCCTTACTTCCAGGCCCATTTCATAGTGGTTCTCACCGACCAACCCTTGAAGAAGGTCATGCAACAACCAGAACTTTCCGGCAGACTCATGCAGTGGTCAGTGGAACTCAGTCAGTTTGACATCTCTTACCAGCCTCGAACAGCAATTAAGGGACAGGTTGTCGCGGATTTCATCCTAGAATTCACTAATCCTACCCAAACCACTGCCCCTCCACCCTCACCAATCCCTACCGAGCCAGAAAACCAGCATTCTTGGACTCTCAACGTCGACGGATCATCCCGTAGAGAAGGTAGTGGGGCTGGCCTTATCCTCACTGCCCCTAAGGGTGGTTATTTCAAATATGCTCTCCGTTTCTTGTTTGAGACCAGTAACAATGAGGCCGAATACGAGGCATTGATAGCAGGTCTTCGCCTAGCCAGGGATATTGCTGTCAACCACATCCGCGTGTTCAGCGACTCCTAGCTCATCGTCGGACAAATCACGGGAGAATTCGATGCCAAGAAGGACACAATACGGGCTTACAGGGACATTGCACTTCCCCTTATTCGCCTCTTCAATACCTTCCACATCAAGCACATTCCTCGGGCGAAAAACTCTAAGGCAAATGAGATGGCTCAGTTGGCTTCCGCAGACCAGTCCGACCTCAGCTGTAGTGTCCGCCTCGAATACCTATCCCACCCCGCCATTTCCCCCGACCCGCACGAAATACAATTCCTCCAAAATGAGCCCATCCCTTGGGCGTCGGACATCTTGCTATTTCTGACAACGGGGGAACTTCCAGACGACCAACAGTAGCCGCCAAAGTCAGGGCCCGGTCGTCCAATTACATCATCGTCAGCGGCATTTTGTACAAACGTGGTTTCTCACACCTCTATCTGCGGTGCCTCAATCCGGCTCAAGCAACCTATGTGATGCAAGAAATTCATGACGGTATCTGCGGCAATCACTCAGGCGGCAGGTCCCTGGCCCACAAGATATTTCGCACTGGATATTTCTGGCCTACTCTCAACCAAGATGCGACTGACTTCGTGCTCAAATGTGATAAGTGTCAGCGTTTTGCCAACATCCCCCATGCTCCTCCTACTGAATTGATCACACTTTGCAGCCTCTACCCATTCGCCAAATGGGGGATCGACCTAGTTGGTCATTTACCCACCGGCCGAGGCCAGACCAAATTTGCCATTGTCGCCATTGATTATTTCACTAAGTGGGTAGAGGCAGAACCCCTTGCCACCATTACCGAGTGGAACACAACCAAGTTCATCTGGCAGTCGATCGTTTGCAGGTTTGGCATCTCCCAGGCCATCGTCCCCGACAACGGCAAACAATTCGACAACGCCAAGTACAGGAAGTTCTGTGCAAACCTCCAGATTCAACCATGTTTCTCTTCCCCCGGTCATCCCCAAGCCAATGGCCAAGTTGAGGTCACAAACCGTTCTCTTCTGAAGATCGTCAAAACCAAGCTAGAAGCTGCTAAGGGATTTTAGGCTGAGGAACTACCAAATGTACTCTAGGCTTACCGAACTACAGCTCGGACTCCCACTGGGGAAACCCCTTTCCGCTTAACATACGGCGCTGAGGCGGTTATTTCGGTGGAAGTCGGTCTGCCAACTCCTAGGTTTTTACATCCAGATCCAGCACTAACGGAAGAGCTCCGTCGGGCAGACCTGGATCTAATTGAAGAACTCAGAGAGACCACTGCTGTCAAACTAGCCTCATACCGACAGAAAATGAGAACACACTACAACCGCAAAGTCCAACCAAAGGAGTTCGCTGTAGGGGACCTTGTCTTGAGAGAAGTAACTCTTGCCACCAAAAATCCGACTAAGGGTAAACTGGCAGCCAAATGGGAGGGACCTTACGTTGTGCAAGCCCGACCACGTCCGGGCACCTACCGACTTCAGGATATGGAAGGTCGAGACCTTCCCCACCCCTGGAACGCTGAACACTTGAAGCGCTACTTTCAATAAATTCTTACTGTTGTATTGCTCAGTTGTTGTATTTTCTTTTTGATGCATAATGTAAACTTTGATCGACTGGACTACACTGTCCATGACAACAATTTTATATCTCAACTATCTGTGTGTTGTCTCAATAACATTTTCATTTGCAGCATTTATTAACAGCCTCAGCCAGACTGAGCACCAGAAGCCTCAGCCAGACTGAGCACTAAAAGCCTCAACCAGACTGAGCACAACAAGCCTCAGTCAGACTGAGCACAAAAAGCCTCAGCCAAACTGAGCAAAACAAACCTCAGCCAGACTGAGCACAAAAAGCCTCAGCCAGACTGAGCAAAACAAGCCTCAGCCAGACTGAGCACAACAAGCCTCAGCTAGACTGAGCACAACAAGCCTCAGCCAGACTGAACACCAGAAGCCTCAGCAAAACTGAGCACCAAAAAGCCTCAGCCAGTCTGAGCACCACAAGCCTCAGCCAGATTGAGCACCAACAGCCTCGTCCAAACGAGCGCCAAAAAGTCTCAGCCTGACTGAGCATGAAGCACTTGGCCAGACCAAACCTCAGCCAGCCTAAGCATAACAAGTCTCCGCCAAGACCGAACGCCACAATTTCAGGTTCAGACTCAGTTACTTACAACGTCAGTGAATCATAGCTTAGCCCCAACCGAACACGTATGTAGGGCTCGGTCAAGGCCACCCATGCAAACTTCATGCTTGTGGAATTAGTAGACACACTTAGTCACAATTCCAGCTTCAAGTCTTTACACCACTCTTTGCTCAGTCAAATTCCAAAGACGTTCTTACACGTTTTCTTTACAAGTCAGTGTATTTTCTTCTCAATCAAACTCTTACAAGTCAGCCTCTTTCCTTACAAGCAAAGCCTCACTCCATAAACCACTAACCTACTTGAGCAGCGTGGCAAACACCAACTTATAATTTTATTACATTTTAAATTTCACTTTGCATTGAGGAGTTCCTAACTTTACTCTGCATTGAGTTTTTATTACAACTTCAATTTCACTCTGTATTGAGGAGTTCCTAACTTTACTCTGCATTGAGTTTTTATTACAAGTTCAATTTCACTCTGCATTGAAGAGTTCCTAACTTTACTCTGCATTGAGTTTTTATTACAACTTCAATCCCACTTTGTCTTGAGGAATTCCTAAATTCAGTTTTTATTACAAGTCTAACTCCACTCTACACTTCACAATGATTCATATACAAGCTCCACACACAAGCCACCATTCTCATCCATTTCAGATGCACAAGCAAAAACAATTTAATGCAAAACACAACTGAAATTTTATTTATTCACAACTTTGTACATAAGTTCATTACAGCAATTCAAAAAAAAAAAACAAACAAACAAAACAAAACAAAAACAACCACACAATGTCTGTGCAAGCTCTTCTTCTTTTTCTTCAATTACTCCTCTTCGCTGGACATAAGGTCTTCTTTTTCAATACCCTCATCCAGGGGGGTCTGGGCCACATCGTCGTCGTCGATTTTCACACTACTTAGGTCCAAGTCTGGGAACAGCTCCTCAGCTTTACACTTGAACATCTTCCAACCACTGTCCCAGAACTTAGCCATTTCGTGTTTATAAAAGTCTGACCGCTGGAAGCTCTCAATCACTTCCGACTCAGTCCTGCCCCCAGCGATCGTCTTCGATGGGCCCGCCTCCCCAGACTCCTCCCTCGCCAAGCTGCTGGCGACCACGGCATCAACTGCCATTTGAAATTCAGCAGACCCCTTGAACTGATCCACTGCTGCAATGCACAGATCGGGGTATGCCGCCCTTTCAGAGGCTGCCTTGGCCCTCTCTTCGTCCAGATCCTTCTGCAGGGTAGCCCTTTTAGAGGCCGCTTTAGCCCTCTCTTCCTCCAATTGCTTCTGCAGGGTCGCCCTTTCAGAGGCTGCCTTGGCCCTCTCTTCAGCCAACTCCCTCTGCACGCTCGCCCTCCCAGCAGATGCCTTGGCCCTCTCCTCCTCCAACTCCTTTTGCAGGCCGTCCCTCTCCTCTATTGCCTTCGCGCGCTCTCCCTCCAGCTCCCTCTGCAGACCGTCAATCTTCACGTCTGCCCCATCCTTCTGTTTAACCAACTCTTCATTACTGGTCATCGTCTCTTCATGCCGTTCGAGCGCGACCGCGCAGGCTTTTTGGGCCTCCTCCAGCTTCCTCTGCTCGCCAACCAGCTGGAACTCGAGCGACACAACCTGGCGGCGTTCGTTCTCCAGCTCCAACTTGACCGCTCACAGCTCATCATGGGCACTCTCCCAGTTTACACTCTCCTTCTTCAACCTTGCAAGTTGAGCCTTGGCCTCATCTGCCTTGAGTTTTACAACCCCCGCTTTTCTCAGCAGAGCCCCTGTTAAGGTGGTTACCTCTATTTGAGCGGAGCATAACCCCCTCAGCAGCTTAGCCTCATTGAATCTGGCTGCTGAGCGCAAGGCTGCCTCTTCCACAATCCCCACAAGGCGATCTGCCCCTGTCCTGGCTAGGCCTTCTTCTCCCTCCAGCCGCCCAGCCACTGCACGAGCGTGGTAGATCGTAGTAGTCAGACTGACTCCCCCTCCTTGGGGTGCAAGACCCCCATGGGGCTGTTCTCCCCTCCTTAGCTCAGGGCCAGTTGCCCTACCTTCTACTTGCACTTCAGGGGTGGCCCTCGCTACCTCTGTGGCGATCCCCACCACTACTGGGACGACCTTCATCCCCTCCGACGCGATGTCCACCACTTCTGGGACGACCACCCTTCCTAGGTCTCCTCCACTCCCCCCCCCCCTCTCTGTCTCCTTGGCCACACTAGTCTCTTCTGTCCTCACTTCCCTCCTTCTCTTCAAGGCAGGCTCTTCTTCACTTCTCCTCACTCTCATCTTCTTCTTCACTATGCCCCCCACCTCCATCTTCTTCAAAGCCCTCTCCTTCAAGGGATCTGTTGGGGCCAGTCGTGGCACAAATTCACATAAGTCTTTTTCCCCCAAGGGTTTGGGGCGAGGTCGGATCCTCTCCCTCGCAACCGGCTTTGGCGGTCGGTCTGCCTACGACTCTTTGAATTTTTAGGCTTTGGCAAAGATGGTCTAGTCCTCCGCCTCTTGAGCCTTCCTCCTTGCTTCCAACTCCGTTCGGTCGAGGTCCCCACCACTCGGCTGTGGACCCAACCCTGCCTCAAACAAAGCCGACGGCTAAACGAGCTCGTCTCATCTGGCCCCTTCCTTCTCCCTCCATTCCTTTACCCTCTTCACCCTCTCCTCTACTGCTGCTCCTAGCTTTGGCTCCACAGACTTGGTGGGCATTTTCCAAATGGTGCGCACTCCAACCCTTCCACTGGAAGACATATAGAACCATCGTGGTCTCCACCCCTTGATCGACGACGACAGCCCCGCCACCAACCCTTTCCCTACTGCTGCCTACAGAGTGACCCAAGTCTCTTGTTGCCCTGAGGCCTTGTAACATGCAAAGAATTCGTCTACTGTCATAGCCGTCCCTTCGTTCGCCTTCGGCCACGCACTTGCACAGGCCAGTGAGATCTTCCACGCATTGGGCATTAGTTGGCCCGGTGCTACTTCCAAACGATTCAGGACATGTACCACCACTTGCGGCAGGGGCAGCCTCAGTCCTCCCTTCAATGCTTCCTCATAAAGGGCAAACTCCCCTGGCCTGGCGTCGGATGGCCTCTTCGTTGACATCGGCAACAATAACTCTATTTCAGCAGGCACTTGGTATTTTTCGCGAATAGCCTCCAAATCCGTTGCAGTAACCGTTGATCTATCTGCCTTTGTATGCCAGTGATCTGGTTCTGCCTGGTTGATTGGCTTTGGAGCTGCCATCATGGTGGAACCATGGGATCGTACCACCAACTCCCCCACCCTCTCCATCCTATATTGCTGTGCTAACTCCACTGCATCATCATCACCAAGTGGATCCACCCTGACATTCGCAGCTTCTTCTTGGGCCATTTCTATGGTATGTCTGCGAATCGCTTCGGATGCAGGTGCAAGGAAATTAAAAAAGTGTTGCAGAGGTGTATCGTGAGCAACATAGGAATTCACACTTGGAATATTTTGATTTTTCGTAAACAAGTAGGTGAATCGAATAATGCCAAAAGCCCACGGTTTGCCCGTATTCCAAGGATCCCAATTAATTTTCGCCAGTTTGAAAACTTTTTAAATCATCCGCCAAAACTGTCTTTTCAACACCCATAATGACCTATCGTTTCATTTCTGATCTAATGCCTAATCTCCCCCACCTCCCCCTCCCGCGGGATGTTGCCACGTGTACGACCACGATCCACTGTCTCCTCCCCTTACCTTGTCTTTTCCACTTCAAATCACCACATGACACGACGCCTCTCGAGCCCTACGCCCCTCCACCTCACCCTTCACGGTCGACCCTTCTCGTGGTCGACCCTCCCACTCGGCCAACCTCCGTGGTCGGCCCCCTTCGCGGTTGGTCCTCCTCGTGGTAGACCCTCCCACTTGGCCAACCTTTGCGGTCGGCCCTCCTCGTAGTCGGCCTTTCCACTAGCTCACCCTGCACGGTCGGACCACCTCCCGGTCGGTTCACCCTCTTAGTCACCCCTGCTGGTCGACCTCCATCCTGCCAATCCCTAACACCCTCATCTTCTTCATTAGTATTCCCTTCGTTGGACTAAAGCTGCACTCGGGAATGGGGGACTACTGACGTGTATAAGCCTATAAAGGCCATGAATCACTATGAACAACTCAAGCCCATCACTTGGAGCCCAAAACATAACCCAGTTGGTGAGGTCCGAGACAGTTGGAATCCAACATGGCATAAAGAGCCAATGACATTCAGACACATGGCAGGTGAAGGACGAGCCACATCAGCAGACAAAGATCTGCAAAGTTATTACCACTGCACATCACTATTAATGCAGCCCATCACAGCATTTATTACGACAACACCTCTTCGTCGGAACAGGACCCCCTTACCCTGAATAAGGTAAGCTACAGCATAGACTTTCGACGAGGAGGGCAGGTCGGAAGGGACAGCGAAATGATTACCAAAGGATATAAGCAAACGTTAAAGACAAGAAGAAGGTTAAGCTTTTCTATCTCTAATCCCTCCCTCTGTACTCTACTTCTCTTCCTAACTTGCTCGTCGGAGGGTTCACTGGGGGACTACCCAGTTCCCCGTTGAACTTGTTTGTAGGTTATCCGGTGGGCTTGATCATTTGGACGTGGGCTTGAGGAGCTTGGACCAGTCCGATCCATTCACTGGAACAAACTGTATCATTAATTCTAAAGAGAAGATTCTAGAGAGTGAGGAGAGTTAGTGATGACTCTCAACACCATCCACCCACCCTCCCTCCCTCTTTCTTTTCTTTTTTTTTTTAATTTTTTTCTCAAATTTCAAGTGTGGTGTACTATTTTCTCCAATGCAATTGTTTTCTTCGGGAATGAGTCTTTGGTTTGTTTTTTTAATTTTGTTTTTTTTTTTGTTTTGTTTTGTTTATTTATTTATTTGTGCATAAAATGGTGTTGAACTTTTAAAAGTATCCCTTGGGACAAAGTTTGGCTGCACTTTTAAAAAAAAAATTTGGACAAATCACAACAAAAAAAAAAATTCAGAGTTTGACCATGGTAATAAAATAAATCTTGTGGTTTTAATTTTTTTTAATTGAAACCCTTATTTTTTTTAATTTAAATTATTTGTCTATTTTTATTAAATAAAACCGATATAACAAATGTATTTTAGCCATTAAACTTGATGTAGGTATACATAAAATGTTTTAAATATATATATATATATATATTTAGTTTAATGGCTAAAATACCAATTTTTCATTAGTTTTACTTAATATAAATAGATAAACAGTTTACACTGAAAATAAATCAAAATATTACGGTTTTGTTATAAGGCTCAAATCCTAGGATTTTTTTTTTCTTTTTTATAATTTCCCCAAAACATTTAACCAAATTATTATTGATTTTCTTATCGGTTGTATTTAAAAAAAAAAAACTAGGCTACGAATTGTTAAAAATTAAATAATGTTCAAAATTTAAAATTTTAATACACATTTTACATATTCTTACACATTTTATATATTTATATATATATATATATATATTTCTTTTTAAATATGTATTAAAATTTTAAAATTTTCTAACATTATTTAATTTTGAACAAATACTCAGAGATGGGTTGTAAGTATAATATTTTTTAATAACCAATAAGAAAATCAGTAATATTTTGGTCAAAGGTTTTTTCTTTAAGAAAATTAATAAAACATTTTGCCACAAGGAACAAAAAAGAAACAAAACGACACCGTACCATGTGCAGCAATTGCTGCTGTGCTTTATGCACAATAGCATCTTCACATCCAATATCACCATCTAAAACTTTGCACCCACCCACACTTGCTCTTTCTCTCTCATGTCTCACTTCATTCTCTCTCTACACTTTCCTATCTCTGTTTCTCTTAGCCTCACTTTTCAGATTTTAAATTTAAAAACACACATTCACTCACTCGTGCTCTTCTCACACTCTCTCTCTCTCTAAGCTCTCTTAAGGCTCTCAGCCTCACTTTCCAATTTCTAACCTCACTTCCCTCGGCCCAAACCCAACAACCCGGTGACATCGACGAACATGTCTTTGTTGTTATGACCGCATCCGAGAGCAATGTTAGGGACTCTAGTCCTCCGAAACGTCAACATTTCGGTTGAGAAATTGCCCACCGTGAACAAATCGTCGTCATACAATACTTGGTAGAGACACGTCTGATGGTTATGGTAGCCTGGCGAGTCAATTTGGTTAGATCGAAGATCGGGTCGGCCCGAGTGTAGCATTTTCAACATGGGAAGCACTGGATCCAAACGAACCGTCGTTGTACGATACCTGTTGAAGTTGCAGCCGGTGGTAGTGTTGCCATAGATAACCGCAGATAAAGTTTTGGCCCTATGGAGTCACGTTGGAGGCGGAGTGGAAAAGGCATTCTGGGGTGGCAGTGATTGTGGTTTTCGAGAGGGTTGTTGTCGGTGAGAGTGGTGTAACTATACGAAAATGGTGATTTCGGATTCTAATCGGCAATGAGGATTTTTGAATCTTGGGTTGTTGTCTATGAGAGGTACTGTGGTTTTGGAAGAAATTGAAGGAGAAGGGTTTGGAATTGGACGAGTTGAAAGAGAGAGGTAGAGAGAAAAATGAAGAGGAGTGAGAAACCAAACATTATTTTTATTTTTTTTCTACAACCCAGGCATGCCCTAAATTTATAGGTTTGTGTGTTTTATGCTCTTAAAAGTGAAGAGTACGGGGAAGAGGGATATTGAGGCAAAGGGTATGTGAAATTGGTCCTTTTTTTTTTTTTTTTTGGCATTTGCATTTGCATTTGCTTTGTGTGCTGGCTAGTGCTGCTTGGTTTGATTATGGTCATGTTAAAAAAATGTTTGTGGAATTTTTTTTTTTAGGTTACAAAGTTGAATTCAAAATTTAAATAAAAAAAAAATTAAAGTTACTTGGTTATTAAGGGACGAAATATCATTAGAAATATTTATGTTTAATGATGAGGTCAAAATATAATTGGAAGACATTTTTTTGGAAAATATTTTTGTCTTTGGTGAACAAATTTAAATTTAAAATTTAAATTGGGTTCTTTTAACAAAAAAATGGTTTAGTTTTAATCTTTTTACAAAGAGAGATAAGAGAGATAATGGAGATGGTGTGATTTGTTTAAAAACTAAAAAAACTCACCTCAGTAGCAAAAATAACATATTTTTATTTCCGAATAACTAATCAGACCTGTATTTATATTTGCACCTCTAATTTTTGACAACAAATTTGATAAATTACATTTTAACTTAATAATTTTATATTCAATTATATTTTAATCTCATTATTAATTATACCGTTCGTTTAGGTACAGCTATACACTAGTTTCTATATATTTGAGCACTAGATCATTATGACACAATTTGTCTCCAAAATGCTTATTCCATGTCCGTGGAGCACTTGTAATTATACGATCGTGCCTCAAAATTTCGCTGATTTGAGATGCTCACGTTGTACGATATTGATGAGGCGCTTAGGATAAGGGATTATAAGATCAAGTTTGGCATATATAAAATAATTTATTTTTTTATTTTTTATTTTTTTTTCTATCACATTATTTTTCTATTTTTCTGTACATCTTTTCGTAAAAAGATAAAAAGTACACTTATTTAGGTCATTCCAAACAACCCCTAAATTTTGAACACGAGACCCAAAAAGAAAGATAAATTGAGATGGATTACTCACGTGAAAGGAAATGGATTACCCTCGCTATGGAAACAATAATGCAATGACAAATATTAGTAGTAAGACCCTTTAAATCGATGAAATAACCCATTTATGTGGTATGTTTTGTATTTGGTCATTTGTTTTTTTCTTTTTTTTAATATTTGCAAATATGTTATTTTTTTAAGTGTGTTAGTAATATATATTGAATTAGGATTACATTATATAGTAGGACTAGGATTCTCTTTCTTCTTCTTGCTTATATATATGCGCCTTCATTGTATTGTATCAGATACACATAATATTATTCAATATACTCTTCTATTTGTCTAATTGTGTTAACAAAGTGAATCGAAATTATGTGGCTCTAAATAGTTTTAAAAAAAATTATTAAATTATATAAAAAATATTAAAAATAAAAGATACAAAAAAACAAAAAAAATCAAATAGAAAATAGGGGTTTTTTTTTTTAAGGTCCTTGATATTATGATTTTATAGCATAAAGGACATCAAATATTTTTATGATGTCCAAGGTCCATCAACAATATTTTCATAATGTCTAAGGTCCCTCAACCTTGATCCAGAGAAATTTCAGTCCAGAGAAAATTGGTCCAGAGAAATTTCGGTCCAGAGAAAATTGGTGCAGAGAAAATTCAGTCCAGAGAAAATTGGTCCAGAGAAATTTCAGTCCAGAGAAAATTGTGCAGAGAAATTTCAGTCCAGAGAAAATTGGTCCAGAGAAATTTCAGTCCAAATTTCTTTGGAAAATCTAATTATTCTCAGAATTTTATGCAGAGGGAGCCACACATACACCATGCATGTTTTTGGTGAATGTTTGTGCACTAATAATCAATAAATGTCTTTTTTATCTTGAACAAGTTTACGAATGATTGTTTTTTCCCCCCTTCCCTTTTATCACCTGATGCAAGTTCTTCCCAATTCCTAAGAAAAAACAATGTATTGGCTGTAAATTCAAAATTCTTTCTACCATTGTGTTTCGTATACAATTCGTGGCCTTTATATTTCTGCTTCAGTCTTCCATTAATGGGAGAGTTCTGCAACTTCTTCATTGCCGGATCACGACCATTGTCATCATCTCACGTCACAGAGAAAATTGGTCCAGAGAAATTCTGGGAAGAATTTCTCTGGGCCAACCCTGATAAAATTTAGTTAAAAAATCAGAGAATTTCTCTGGTTTCAACCTAGAGAAAATTCAGTTCAAAAACCAGAGAATTTCTCTGGTTTCAACTTCAAATGAAAAAAAAAAAAATTCACACAGTGATCACAACCAGAGAAATTTCATACAACTAGAGAAAATTCATACAACCAGAGAAATTTTATACAGTCAGAGAAAATTCACAAAATTACAAACAATGATCACAACCAGAGAAAATTCACACAGTTCCCACATTCAGAGAAAATTCACACAGTCCAGAGAAAATTTAATTTGATTTGCTCACAGTATATCTATATTTGTATATATGAACAAATTTCAATCTCTTCTCCATTTCTTTTCAATTCCACAGTTTCTTTCAACTTCTTTTCAACTTCTTTTCGGTAATGGGTTTTCTAAGCAGAACCTGTTTTACAAACTCTTCCGAAACAATTAACCAAAAACAATCTTCTGAAACAATTGACCAAAAACAATCCACTGAATTTAGGAGAAATACAAAATGTTAAATAAACAACAAATATACATGCAGCCTAACTACAGATGCACTGTACGTGATTCTGTGAATATCATTCAATTCGTGTCTCTACTTCATAAGGAAAAATCGGAGAAGTTGATAATGGGAGGAAAGAGAGCTCACAAGAAATTGGAATTGTTCAATTGGGAGGAAGAAGTTGATCTTCCCTGAAAGAGAAATTGGATGGGCATGCATTACTTCCATTCCCGGTCTCGGTCTTGGTCTCGGTCTGGATAATCTTGATCAGACAAATCACGACTCCGGCTGCGACGGTTGCTGGGAGATCTTCGTGAATAATCATCTTTGCCATTTCTACCATAAGAAGGTGGTGCCATAGTACGGCGAACAGGGGATGAATCCCTAGTTGAGGAGTTGGATGACGACGGCGCGTGCGAGGTTGCTGAAGAGGTAGATGGCGATGGATGGATTCTCGGAGAAGACGGAATCGCAGAGCTTGCGTTCGCCGGGGAAGAGCACGGCGGCGCAGTGCTTCACGACTTTGATCCATGTCGTGATCTCTCCTTCCAGCGTTTCCCATTGCATTTTCTTCACATCTTCGACACTTTTGATCTCGAATTCGAGGCTTTTGATGGCTTCGTTGAAGACATTGGCAAAGCGATAATCAAAAACTTCGATCGAGAATTTCACAGTCGATCGATCTTCGAGTTGTTGAAAATAATCGAGAAAAAATCGTCCAACAGGGAGAGAGAGAGGGGTGTCAATGGGTTTGACTGAAATTTGTCTGATATATGTTTAGGACCTTAGACATCAAAAAATAATTTTGTGGACCTCTTCCATTACGAAAAGTGGAAGAGGGACCCTAGACCGATTTTCCCTAAAAAATAATCCAATGGCATAAAATATAACTGGTTCAATTCAAAAAACATAAAAAAATTAAGGTTGAAAAGTGAGAGTGGACCCATCTCTTGATGATGCCATGACCCTGCCTTCCCAACACCACCATATCAACACCCAACTTCTCTTCTGTTTGATAGATCACATCTCTTGGATTACCAGTTTCTGCCACCATCTCCACCTTAACTTGCGATGGATGCCCGCATACAATCCACAACACTTATTTAACATGACTATTTTATCCTTCACAACGCACAAAAAATACAAGGATAAATTATAGTAAACTCCTTCAAACTATAACTCATTTAGACTTTGTGCCTTTGAATTTTAAAACTCAACAGTTAACCATCTTGAACTATTATCTAACATTTTCTGTTATATTTTGTTAAGAATTTAAAAGGAATGAGATCATGTATGAAGCAAATGACACACTTATTGATTTTTTTAAAATAATAATATCCATCATTGATTTTTTTCCGACAATAATATTCTTATTTTGTGATCTTATTTGCACTTTGTCTCCTTTATCTTAATGACAAATTGTAAACCAGATCATCAGATAAATGTAGAATTGACCTAAAAAATGTTTCATGTGCTTTGTATATCATTTGATTTTGTGTAAATTTCTAACAGATTCCTAACAAAAAAAAAAAGATTAGTTGCAATAAGATAATACTTTGAGATGGTTAACTTTTGAGTTTTAAAATTCAAGAAAGCAAAATATAAATAAGTCATAGTTTAAAAAGGTTTACTGTAATTTCGCCAAAATATATTGAAACAAACAAAAGAGAAAAAGGTATACGAATCAAGATCATGAATGTCCTTGCAAAGCCTGTTTGCTTTCTTCATCAGAGACTCAACTAGCTCGTTGGTGTACTCAGTGACAAAGCCAAAAATTCAATGTAGCCGCATATTAATCATAGCACTGAATTTTTTTTTCCCATGCAAGTAACAATGACATTTTATTAAACCTATACATTTTTATTTTTATTTTTTTTGTCAATTCGTGAAGTATAATATTATAATCATCTAGAAATTTACAATAACATGACTTATAAATTCACAATCAATAACTAAAATTCTATTAATCCAACAATATGGGCAAACAAATAACTACATTTACAATCAATAAGTTCAATCATATTAACTAAAGAACCTCATAATGAAAAGAAACAAACAACTAAATAGACCCCAAATGAGAAATGAATTATAAATTAATTCAATTCTTGCGTGCACTTTTTAATTAAAAGCGTACATGAATAACCAAAAAAATAGGATAGAGCATTTTTAAAGTTTAAAAAATATAAAAAGTTTTACATGATTTAAGGAGGGACAATATTATAATTTTATAAGGAATAAACAATACATAATCTTTATATATATGGATAATAGTATAGATATTGAAAGTTTAGGGGTTTGGGGTAGCTGTTGTGCGGGGGGCACAGCAACTAGTGCTGTGCAGTAAAATGGGCTCATTTCGAGGCTCATTTCGATAATTCGAATCATTCACATTTAGAATACATCAGGTAAAACATGTGTAAAAAATCAAGTTAATCTAATATCATTTACTCATTCATCCACTTACATTTGTATTCATGATAATTCTTTAAATCACAATTATTATTTATTTTTGTAGATCCAAATGTGAGTGGATGAATTGGTAAACGATGTCTAATTAATTTGATTTTTTACAAACATATTATATTTAATATATTCTAAAATATGAACAATTCGTATTATCAAAATGAGGCCATTTTATTGCACAGCAACCAACCCAAACCCTGATAAAGTGTACGTGAATCCCCTGGACTTAACGTTTACGTTTTCAATTTATATTTATAAAAATTTTATAAATTGATTTTTATTTATTTTTTGTTTATTTTTAGAAAAATATAAAATACAAACGCGTTTAGTAATTGATAAAATGTTTAGAAAAAATTAAAAGTATAAAAAAGAGTAAGAAATGGCAAGTGGTGGCAAGTGGCAGCGGAAGACAGTAGTGAAAAGTGGTAACGGTGGGTGGTGGGTAGCGGGTGGTGGTGGGTGGGTGGGTGGGTGACGGTGGTGGGTGGTAAGTGGTAGCGAGTAGGTGGTGGTGGTGGCGGCGAGTGGTGGTGGCAGGTGGATGGCGGAAGGCGAGTGATGGCGGTGGGTGGGTGGGTGGGTGACATGGGTGGGTGGTGGCCGGTGGGTGGTGGTGGATGGGTGGGTGACGGTGGCGGTGGCGGGTGGTGGTGATGGTAGGTAAGTGGTGGTGGGTGGTGGCAGGTAGGTGGCGGGTGGTGGTAGGTGGGTGGTGGTGGTGGTGGGTGGGTGGCGGGTGGGTGGTGGTGGTGGTGGTGGTAGGTGATGGTGGCGAGTGGATGGCAGGTGGCTGGTGGTGCGCGGGTGGTGGATGGTGGTGGCAGGTGGGTGGTGAGTAGTGGTGGCAAGTAGGTGGCGGATGGTAGTGGCGAACGGTGGATGGTAGTGGCAGGTGGTGGGTGGTGGCGGGTGGATGGCAGGTGGATGGCAGGTGGGTGGTGGTGGTGGTGGCGGAGGGTGGGTGGTGGTGGCGGGTGGTGGGTGGTGGTGGCAGGTGGGTAGTGAGTGGTGGTGGCAGGTGATAGTGGGAGATGGGTGATGGTGGCGGAAAACGGTGGCGGATGGTGGTTAGTGTTGGATGGTAAAAAAAAAAAACTCAAAACTCAAAACGGAAATACATTTTTTGTGTTTTCATTTTTTTGGCTAAATTTATAAACTGAGATCATTTATTTATAAATTAAAAATTTTACCAAACAAGTTTTTATTTGAGTTTTTTAAATTTTTGTAAATATAAACAGAAAACTGAAAACGTAAGTGTGTGTTTGGTAACGTTTACGTTTTTAGTTTATATTTACAAAAATTTTATAAACTGGTTTTTGTTTATTTTTTGTTTATTTTTAGAAAAACATAAACTACAAACGCGTTTGGTAATTGACAAAATGTTTTTAAAAAATTTAAAATATAAAAAAGAGTGAGAAATGGCAAGTGGTGGCAAGTGGCGGCGGAAGACGGTGGTGGAAAGTGGTGACGGTGGATGGTGGGTAGCTGGTGGCGGTGGGTGGGTGGGTGACGGTGGCGGGTGGTAGCGAGTGGGTGGTGGTGGTGGTGGTGGTGGCAGGTGGGTGGCAGGTGGTGGGGGGTGGTAGCGGGTGGGTGGCGGTGGTAGGTGGGTGGGTGGGTGGGTGACGGTGGCGGGTGGTGGGTGGTAGCGAGTGGGTGGTGGTGGTGGTGGTGGTGACGGGTGGTTGGTGGTGGCAAGTGGGTGGCGGGTAGGTGGCGGGTGGGTGGTGGTGGCGGGTAGGTGGTGGTGGTAGGTGGATGGGTGACGGTGGCGGGTAGGTGGGTGGTAGCGAGTGGGTGGTGATGGTGGTGGTGGCGGTGGTGGGTGGTGGTGGCAGATGGGTGGCGGATGGCGGGTGGATGGTGGTGGTGGTGGTGGTGGTGGGGGGGTGGGTGGGTGACGGTGGCGGGTGGTGGGTGGTAGCGAGTGGGTGGTGGTGGTGGTGGTGGTGGTGGGTAGTGGTGGCAGGTGGGTGGCGGATGGCGGGTGGGTGGCGGGTGGGTGGGTAACGGTGGCAAGTGGTAGCAAGTGGGTGGTTGTGGCGGTGGTGGTGGCAAGTGGGTGCCGGATGGCGGGTGGCGGGTGGTGGTAGTGAGTGGGTGGGTGACGGTGGCGGGTGGTAGCCAGTGGGTGGTGGGTGGCAGGTGGGTGGCGGGTGGGTGGTGGGTGATGGTGGTGGTGGTGGTGGTGGTGGTGGTGGTGGTGGCGACGGCGGCAAGGGATGGGTGGTGGTGGCGAGTGGGTGGTAGCGGGTGGTGGCTAGTGGTGGCAGGTGGGTGGTGAGTGGTGGTGGCAGGTGGTGGTGGTAGGGGGTGGGTGGTGGTGCCGGAAGACGGTGGTGGAAAATGATGACGGGTGGTGGCTAGTTTTGAGTGATAAAAAAAAAAAAAAAAACTCAAAACTCAAAACGGAAACACATTTTTTGTGTTTTCATTTTTTGGCCAAATTTATAAACTGAGACCACTGATTTATAAATCAAAAATTTTACCAAACAAGTTTTTATTTGAGTTTTTTTAATTTTTGTAAATATAAACAGAAAACTGAAAACGTAAGTGTTACCAAACAGTGTTACCAAACGGCACCTACATATTCATGAAAATTATAACTTTAATTATTAATATTTAAAAAGTTTATCACTTCTCTATAAATATTATTTTTTAATTTATACAGATTTGAAACTTTCCCCGGAAAAAAAACTAATCACAATTTGTTAAAACACCACTGAAATAGTTTTCTTCTGAGAGACATATTAATATAAAACGGCAAATTACATTAACGATATTTGTAATTTGACTATCGTGTTTGGAAACTTTCAAATAAGGCATAATTTTTTTTGAATTTTTTTTATTTTAGTGATTTTTTAAAAAAATTCATATCAAAATATTCTTTTTTTTTTTTTCTTCAGCCAATCTAGTGTAGATGAATTAAAAATAAAAATTAAAAACATTCCAAAAAATAATTTTAAAAAGTCAAAATAAGTTAAAAATATCAATGATTTTTATTTTATTTTTGTCTTTTATGAAAAAAATTTAAATTTAATTTTCTTTTTAATTTTCTGATTCGACTTGCCAAATAGATTCTAGAAATCTGAAGTTTTAAAAAAAATAATTTTGTTTTGCTAAAGATGAAAATAAGTCCACAAAAAAGCCACATTTTTTTTTTTGGTGCCTTTAATGGATATTTTTATAAATTTATATCATTTTTTTTTCTTTTACTTTTCAGATCTATGTAATTTACAAAGATTTTTCAGATCCACCTAATAAACAAAGATCTATAAAAAGTAAATAAAAATCACTAAACACAAATATATATATATATATATATATATTTATAGGGAACATTGTTTCATTTTTCTGATCTGTTTAATAGAGTAAAACTTTTAAAAGTTTAATAAAAAAAATTTTAAATTCACTAAACACAAAAAGAAGTCAACCAAAAGTCATTGAAAAAAAGAAAACCACTCAGGCTTGCTTTTGACAATTAGCTATTTTCACTAAAAATTTAAAAAGTCTTCACAAAAAAGTCAATTTTTCTCTTCACATATTTTTGAAAAAAATAAAATACTTAACTAAGATAACGAAATATTGAGTTTCTCTCTTATTGGCCATTTAGGAGAGAATTTGGATTTGACAGGTTCATTTTGGAACTTATTTCGATTATCTAAATCGTTTATTTTTTAGTACTTATTGCGTAAAATATGTGTAAAAAATCAAAATGATCGAATATCGATATCAATATATTTGAATCAAATCTATATTACAAAAATTGAATGGTTATTTTTTAAATTATATTTGTGGTCCATTTTTTAAACAAATATGATTAAAATATATGACTATCAATATTCTTGATTTTTTACTTGAATATTCTATTCAATAAGTCTTAAAATATGAACAGTTCGACTTACAAAAATTGATTGTAAAATGAACATAGGGTGTTTTGGAAAGTTGGTAAAAAGCTGACTTTTGACTTTTTACCAAACTTTTTGGCTTTTTTGAAAGTGATTTGGGAAGTTGGTAAAAAGCTGACTTTTTTGTTTTTTGGTTTAATATTTTTTAAAAGTGTCACATCACTCCAAAATGACCAAAATATCCTTCCTTAACATTTATTTTTTACTTTTTCAATTTTGTCTCATAGGCCCAAACTGTAATTTCAGTGTTGCGTTTTGGAAAGTTGCCAAATGAATAAAGTGATGTGGGAGCCGAATAAGTAGAAGTGTCGGAAGATGCGTACTCCAGAAATTAGATACTATCCGGCTTCATATTGCGTGACTAGGACGCCGAATACGTTAGGAAAGCCGAATAGACGGAGGTCAGTGGCTCCGAATGAATAAAAAGGGAATGGGATAAAAGTAGGCTCAGGCCCCGAGGCCCAAAAAGCAAGTATAAATACAAGAACCATAGATTTAGAAAGGGATGTAAGAATCATTTCACTAAATTTAGTAAACAAGCTATTCTGAGTGTCTGAACTAACTTGTCCGTCGGAGTGCTAATTCCGGCACCCCCGACCGGAGTTTTTGTGTCTTTTCAGGTGACTAGCTGAGGATCACCAGCGTCTCCCATGAGCTGAAGAGTATTTCCAAAACCACTTCCCCACAACTGGCGCCGTCTGTGGGAATACTCAAATACATCCATGGCAGGCGTGACTGAAGATCCTCCGATAACCACTAACAAGACCGCAGAGAGAGGTGACCTCATTCCAGCGAACTCGCTTGGACCAAAAACCATCGCAGCAGGACTTGTCTCGGACCTCTGCTCATCTCCAAACCCAACGCAAAAGACAATACAAGCGACCATGACACAAGCTAGGCAAACCAAACAGAGGTTGGACAACATCATCGCTGAGAACGAACGCCTTCGTCGCAATCTAGCATCGATAATAGCAAAATCTAAACAAACGGTGCGCCAGGAGTTGGTAAAGGACGAACGTCTCCACCAACGCGTCCAGAGGAGTGTGGTCGAAACACCTGCCCGTCCGAATGATGCATTTCCGCTTGACACCGTCCACATGATATACAGCCTGCCAGCAGCCCCGGCCGTGCATGAGATCCAATCACATCCAGGCCCCCAACAGCAACTCACGCCAGCAAAGCAGCCCCAAGAAATGCCAAGTATCACCTTTGACGATTCTGATTTGATCAGTGTAACACTCCCTCACATCGATCCGTTGGTTGTTGAGCTGCGCGTAAACCGGTTCACCGTCGAACGCGTTCTTATCGACCAGGGCAGTACCTCGGAGGTTATGTAATATAAAACCTTCACCAAACTCGGATTCAGCGAGTCAGACCTGACTCCGTCTCCTTATCCACTATTCGACTTCAATGTCACTCTAGAGTACCCATTAGGAAAGATCAGCTTACCTGTTCGAGCAGGCTCCAGAACGGTGGACGTGGAATTCTTGGTCGTCAGGCTGCCATCGCCGTACAATCTCATCATAGGGCGATCGTGGTTGCATACCTTGCAAGCCGTCCCAAGCACCTATCATCAACTGCTACGTTTCCCAACAGAACACGGCATTGAGCAAATCTGCGGATCCCAGAAATCAGCACAAGCATGTTATCTCCTTGTCGCCAGAACGCTAAAGGAACTGCAAGTAAACTCCATTGAGGTACCAAATCGGAGATCCTGGACGATGTTGGGCGGTATCCAAATGAGAAGGCCACGGAAGATTTAGATTGAGTTGACATTGATGGCAGCCCAGAAAAGTTCTTCATGATCGGCGCCTCTCTGAATCAAGCCGACAGGCAGCAGCTGATCTCTTTCCTGCTCAACAACCTTGACGTCTTTGCGTGGACTCCGTACGAAATGTCGGGAATAGACCCGTCAGTTTCACAGCACCATCTGAATGTCAATCTAAAATGTAAGCCGATCATTCAGAAAGGCCGACGATCAGCCGCGGAGCACACTGCCGCCGTTGTTGAGGAGGTAGACAGACTGCTTAACGCCGGGGCAATTAGAGAAGTCACTTACCCTATGTGGCTCTCCAATACAGTGGTGGTGAAGAAGAAAAATGGGACTTGGCGAGTGTACGTCGACTTCACGGATCTGAACAAAGCTTGCCCCAAAGGCTGTTTTCCTCTACCTAGAATCGACCAGCTCGTCGATGCGACGGCACGTCATCAACGCATGAGCTTCCTAGATGCTTACAGAGGCTACTATCAAATCGCCATGCATCCAGATGACCAGGACAAAACTGCCTTCCTCACCCCAAGAGGAACCTATTGCTACAAAGTTATACCCTTTGGGCTGAAGAATGCAGGGGCAACCTACCAAAGATTGGTCACCACCATGTTCAAAGAGTAACTCGGCCACACTATGGAAGTATACATCGACGATATGGTGGTCAAGTCCAAAGAAGAATAGAGTCATATAGCCGATCTAGAAAAGATATTCAGCATCTTACGTAAATACAGAATGAAACTGAACGCTTCCAAGTGTGCGTTCGGAATCGGCTCTGGCAAATTCCTGGGTTACATCGTCAATCACCGAGGAATCGAAGCCAACCCGAGGCAAGTCACAATAATCTTGGAACTCGGCTCCCCCCGTTCATTAAAAGAAATCCAAAAGTTGATGGGGATGGCCGCTGCACTCAACAAGTTCATCAGCCGGTCTACAGATCGCTGCCGATAATTCTTTCAGACACTACGGTAGGGTAAGGCTTTTGAATGGTCCGCCGAATGCGAATCAGCCTTCAACGGACTCAAGACCTACCTCCGCTCAGTACCTCTCTTGACAACACCCGCCGCTGGTGACCCGCTCATCCTATATCTGGCAGTTTCCGATAGGGCCGTCAGCGCCGTACTGTTAAAAGATGAGGAGGGGGAGCAACAACCAGTGTATTATGTGAGCAAGGCAATGGTTGATGCCGAAACACGCTACCTTATGCTGGAAAAACTCATCTTAGCCCTAGTCATGGCGGCAAGAAAACTGATGCATTACTTCTAGGGACATAGCATTGGGGTGCTAACAGATTATCCCCTCCGGTAAGTTTTACGGAGTGCAGAAGCATCAGAACGTGTTTCAAAATGGGCTCTTGAACTCGGCCAATACGACATTCAATTTTTACCTAAAACTACAATCAATGGGCAGGTGTTAGCCGACTTTGTTGCCAAATTCACCGGCGAGCTTGCCAGCCTCAAACCTAATGAAGTTCGACCAAAGGCTGAAGTTCTACCAAAGCCGAACTGGAGAATTTATGTCGGGGATATTTGGCACTTATACTGTGATGGGTCATCTAACCAAAGAGGCAGTAGTGCCGGAGTTGTAATCATGTCTCCAGACGGCGCAGTAATTGAGCAGGCCGTCAAGCTTGGCTTTGAAGCATCAAATAACAAAGCCGAATACGAAGCCCTTCTAGCCAGTTTACGGAATGCGCACCTTCTCGGCGCTCGGCGTCTGCTTGTGTTTTGTGATTCAAAATTGGTAATCAATCAGCTAAAGGAGGAATACGCGGCAAGAAACGACCGTATGGCGGCCTATATGAAACGGCCAATTCCTTGCTGGCAAAATTTGACCATCACGAACTGAACCAAATAACACGCAACCAGAATACACACGCGGATGCCTTAGCGTGCCTAGCCTCCGCCATCAATTCTGAGATCAAACGGACCATCGAAGTAGGTTTTGTCCCGAAGCCGAGTATTGGCCCTTCCGAGGAAATCCACGTCAACGTTATAGAATCCGCACCAAGCTGGATGGACCCCATTGCTACATTCCTCTCTTCTGAATAACTCCCAGAGGACAAAAAAGAAGCACACAAGCTGCGAAATAAAGCCCTGCGATACTATCTGGATCCGCAAGGAGGGCTTTACAAAAAGTCCCTCTCTGGTCCATATTTGGAATGCGTGCACCCCGACAAAGTGGAGGAGCTTCTGACAGAGATACATGAGGGCAGTTGTGGTGCCCATTCCGACGGACGCTCCCTGGCCCATCGAGTTATAACGCAGGGATACTATTGGCCGACAATGAGAGCTGACGCGAAGAGTTATGTAAAAAAATGCGAACAGTGCCAAAAGTTTTCCCCATTAACCCATTTGCCTGCTGAAGAGTTGAACTCTATCACCAGCCCCTGGTCGTTTGCTCAGTGGGGACTTGATATCGTAGGACCGTTGCCCAGGGCCCCAGGGAATAAGCGATTCTTAATCGTCGCGACAAACTACTTCACAAAATGGGTCGAAGCGGAGGCTTTAACACATATACGAGATGCCGACATTAAACGCTTTGTATGGAGAAACATCATAACACGATTCGGCATTCCGAGAGCTCTCATCTCAGACAATGGCACCCAATTCGATTGTGGTGTATATCGAGAGTTATGCAGCAAATATGGCATTCGGCCTTACTTCTCGACACCGGCCTACCCCCAAAGCAATGGTCAAGCCGAAGCCTCTAACAAATCCATCTTGGACGGCATCAAAAAGAGACTGGAAAAGGGTAAAGGCAAATGGGTCGAAGAATTGCCGAGTGTATTGTGGGCTCATCGTACTACGCCGAGGAGATCCACTGGAGAAACGCCGTTTGCTCTATGCTTTGGAACCCAGGCAATCTTACCCCTGGAAATCGGCCTCCCAACTCTGACATCGCAAGTTTTTGATATGGGCCAAAACGACATGATGCTTGCCCTGGATCTGATTCTGATCGAAGAGCGAAGAGACTGCGCCCTGGCATCCATGGCACGATATCAGCAGCAGCTCGCCAAATCGTATAATCAGCGAGTTCAGTTGTGCCGATACACGCCAGGGGAGCTTGTCCTGAAGAAGGTACTTCCAACCGACCGGAGACCGACCGATGGAAAATTGGGTCCAAACTGGGACGGCCCCTATCAGATCGAATCCATCGCAGGAACAGGGGCATATCAGCTCTCAAACATGTCAGGAAGAAGCCTGCTACGGCCTTGGAATTCAACACATTTACATAAATTCTATCATTGACCCGACTTGTGGGCTTGATACTTGTACATATTCCACCGTTGCAATACAAAGCTTCTCGTTTTCTGAAGCTCGCCCCCAAGCCTTTAAGGGCCGATTAAGCCTTCTAAGGCCAAAATAAGTCTCCGAATTCAGAGCCCCCTTTTATGCATGTCACCTCAGGGCCGATAAAGCCTCCGGATTCGGAGCCCCCTTTGGTGCAGGTCACCTCAGGGCCGATTAAGTCTCCGGATTCAGAGCCCCCTTTGGTGCAGGTCACCTCAGGGCCGATTAAGTCTCCGGATTCGGAGCGCCCGTCATAGATAGCACGATTGGCCAAAATAAAGTCTCCGGATTCGGAGCCCCCTTTGGTGCATGTCACCTCAGGGCCGATAAAGCCTCCGGATTCGGAGCCTCCTTTGGTGCAGGTCACTTCAGGGCCGATTAAGCCTCGGATTCGGAGCCCCCTTTGGTGCATGTCACCTTAGGGCCGATTAAGTCTCCGGATTCGGAGCCCCTTTTGGTGTAGGTCACCTCAGGGCCGATTAAGTCTCCGAATTCGGAGCGCCCTTCGTAGATAGCACGATTGGCCAAAATAAAGCCTCCGAATTCAGAGCCCCTTTCGGTGCATGACACCTTAGGGCCGATTAAGACTCCGAATCCGGAGGTCCCTCCGGATTCGGAGCCCCTTCTGGTGCATGACACCTAAGGGCCGATTAAGACTCCGAATTCGGAGCGCCATTCGTGGATATCACGATTGGCCTAAATAAAGCCTCTGAATTCGGAGCCCCTTTTGGTGCATGACACCTTAGGGCCGATTAAGCCTATTAAGGCCGATTAAGACTCTGAATTCGGAGCGCCCTTCGTGGATATCACGATTAGCCCAAATAAAGCCTCCGGATTCGAAGCCCCTTTCGGTGTATGACACCTTAGAGCCGATTAAGACTCCGAATCCGGAGGCCCCTCCGGATTCGGATCCCCTTTTGGTGCATGACACCTTAGGGCCGATTAAGCCTATTAAGGCCGATTAAGACTCCGAATTCGGAGCGCCCTTCGTGGATATCACGATTGGCCAAAATAAAGCCTCCGAATTCGGAGCCCCTTTTGGTGCATGACACCTTAAGGCTGATTAAGCCTATTAAGGCCGATTAAGACTCCGAATTCGGAGCGCCTTTCGTGGATATCACGATTGGCCAAAATAGCCTCCGGATTCGGAGCCCCTTTTGGTGCATGACACCTTAGGGCCGATTAAGGCTCCGGATCCGGATCGGCCTTTTTTGAGAGATGCATTCGCACCACTTCATTGGCCGAATAAATATTCACTAAGAATCGTTCTTAATTCAAGCCGGTCAATACATGTTTAAACATTTACGCCACGCAACACAAAACTTGCTAGAAAGTTGAAATAATACGATTAATTAAACACATAACATTTCAAGACCAAATACAAACGTTGAAAATAAAAGAAATTCTATTTATTCGGCGCGAAGTCTATTCATTCGGCACCCTCATCGTCGCTCTTCTCAATGTCGAAATCGGAATAAGGAAAGTAGTGGCGATGATACAGGGGCGGGGCCGAATCAATGCCCACAGCTTCAAGAGCTTTCTCGGTTTGAAGGGCCTTAATCCAGCCGTGCTTGAATCCACGATTTTCACATCGGCAGACCTCCTCAGCAAGGTCCAGTTTGGTTTTCTCTATCCCGACCTTTAGGCCGTCCTGACACCCTTTTTCATAACTCGAGGTCCGTTGGGTCACTCTCTCCGCAACAACCAATTTAGATTGACCGGCCACCACCGACACGCTCGTTTGAACATTCTTCAGCTCCCGAAGCTGACGCTCAGCCTTTTCCACGTGAATCTCCAGACTGCGATTCCTTTAGTCCTTTTTCTCGCTCTTACGTCGCGCTTTCCGCAGACGCATGCCGACTTCGTAAGCAGTATATAGCCCTTTTACGGCCCCATGTATGCCGTCTTGAAATACTTCAAAATCTCGACGTCCGACCATCGATTGTTGGACTTCCGGCGGGAATATCTGTCGAGCGAACTCGACTGCCACATCTGGGTCTTTAATGATAGAACCCCCCTCCATCATTGGTCTATGCCTCACAAAAATCGCAAAACTCAACGGTCGTGGCGTCGCATCAGGCTCAATTTTCGGTCGCAGGCGCGGAGAATTTCCCCGTTGTTGCCTGTCCTTTCGGGGCGATCTGCTTCGATGATGTTCTTCTTCCCGATCCTTGGACGTTCTTCCTCCTGTGCGCGTAAGCTCGCTACTACGACTGTCATGACCTGAACCCGCCCCTATGGGTTAAGGCCATAACCGGCCAGTAATCACGAGATTACCTACGGCCTCGAACCAAATAAGACAAAACTCATCAGAGTAAAAGGGGCCAAACGGAAGCAAATTAAAAAACTTTGTCCATAGAGCCGTGCTTATATGCACATCATAACATTCCATACAAACTCATGTTAATAACTTACGTTAGAAATGTAGTAGCATAAAATTTTGTACAGACAGGATCATCCAACTAAGTCAACCCATAAACTATATACAGACATAATCAAAAACTTCGCCAACATGACAAGATATAAATACATGACGGAAAGGCGAAGACGGGTCTCGTGCGTGAGACACAAGGGCTGACTCTCCAAAAACCTTTGTTGTTCCTCACAAACTTCACTGGGGCTGGGTTTGGACTTCTCTTGGCTCACCTACTAACACATGAATGAGCGTGAGCGATAGCCCAGTGAATAATATCAAATACAGAAGTTACATAAACAATGTGTAGAACAACATGCTCCAAACGGCCTTGGGCCCAATTCATATTTCTACTTAACATATATACACTTATACAAAATTTAGATCAAGTGACTGTAGTTCCAAACGTACTGGCCTTTGGTCCATTCAGATTTCCATTCATGTCAAAACGGCCTTCGGCCCACTCATTCATGTCAAAACGACCTTCGGTCCATTCATTTATGTCAAAACGACCTTCGGTTCATTCATTTATGCCAAAACGACCTTTGGTCCATTCATTTATGCAAACGACCTTCGATCCATTTATTTGTGCCAAAATGACCTTCGGTCCATTCATTTATGCCAAAACGACCTTCGGTCCATTCATTTGTACCAAAACGACCTTTGGTCCATTTATTTGTGCCAAAACGACCTTCGGTCCATTTATTTGTGCCAAAACGACCTTCGGACCATTCATGCTTTCGTATCAAACTAGCCTCTTGGCCTTTCAACTTTCATTTCAAACTAGCCTTTCAAGCCTTTCAAACTTTCATTCCAAACTGGCCTTTTAGGCCTTTCAAACTTTCATTCCAAATTGGCCTCTTAGGCCTTTCAAACTTTCATTTCAAACTTTGTCCACCATTTAGGTTAATGAGCTTTACAAACTTACATAGAAGAAAGCAATTGGACAATAATACATTTCAGATATTATTCACAGTGATCGGCTTGTGGATTTGCCTTGGAGCTTGACCCTACACATCACACAACATATATGGGTCACAAATAACTCAATCCGTTCTTTAATTCACATATTCCTCGTTAGGCTTTATTCTTATCTCTTTAACTCAATTACAATGCTTAATGCATGCCTAAGAGTGCTTGCAAGTGAGAGAGAGCGGAAAACGAAACACAGAACGATCACACAAAATTTTCAGAAATAGAGTCCCCGCTCGAGCGTGAACTAGGCCGCTCGAGCGTAAGGCCTGTCTACATAGCTCCACGCTCGAGCGTCAACTTCTCCGCTCGAGCGGACACCATGTATACAAAAAGTGCTGGGAGCACGTATTTTCCGCTCGAGCGGCAGTTCCCCCGCTCAAGCGGACATCAAAATTCTGGGTTTTCCAGAATGAGTTCTTGAGCTCCAAATCGACTTTCAACCAACTTTTCTTGCATACTATGGCTCCAATCTCACATATATTTGTACTAACATGGTACTAACACTAGAATACATCAACATGGAGCTTAATCTCATGAATCAAACACATACATGGCTCATTTTCCACCAAACTCATTACCAACATAACAATGTCATGCATTCAACCTTATAATTTGTACATACATGTGATGATTCTCAACTTAGATAATACAATTGGTGATTACATCATGAGCTTTAACCAAAACTCTACATGAATCATGTATTTCAAGCTCAAACATGCAAATTTAAGACAATTTCTTACATCCATGCACAATTTAGCCTTCAATTCAACAAAACCAATTCAATTCATCATACTCAATTAAATTCATGTTCTTTACTCTTATTCAACTCTGAATTTACAAATAGCAAACAAAACCCATGATTCAAAGGTTAATTACTCACCTAGGAGCCTTAAACACCCAAGTTCTAGCCAAATCTCGAGCTTAATCTGCAAATTCCCAAGCTTGAGCCAAAAATCCACATAATTCTCTCCTTCTCTCTCTCTACAGCCGGTTCTCTCTATTTTGAGTCCCAAATTCAGCCAAATGAAGTGAATAGGAGAGGATAGAGAGTGTAGTGACTTTACAACAAAACCCACTAAGGCCAATATAATATTAATAAGATAATTGGGCTCTAATTCACCAATTTAATCGATTTAATCTGACCCGAATCAATTTTCAATTAAATTTCACCATAGGTTCTAAAAATTATGCCAATCACAATGGCGTAATCAATTTCGGGTTCTGTGGCCAATAAGGCCTCCAATTTAATTTTCGAAGCGGAAAAATCAAACAGATATTCCTACGGTGAACAGACAGAAATTCAAAACCACATATTTTCACATAATGGTGCACAAAATCATATCAAAACACATAATCTCATTCATATTAAGAACCAATTAACGCATTACGGAACGGGGGTATCACAACGACTCATTGCGGCGTCTGATTCAGTCAATCTTCGTCCCTCCCAAGTTGCCTGAATGGAAATAAGTAGGGCCTCTGGCGTGCACCCGCCCCATTTATCCTTCAATGTTTGCAGCTCTCCCAAGGCAACGTCAGTAATCCCAAACGTCAACCCACGAGCTGGGCCAGCTCGCGCCCTGGCTAAGGCAAGGGCAGATTTACTAATCTGGTCGGCCATGTTTTCAAGCGCAAGCACGCGATCAATCTGTGTCTCAGCCAGCCCACAAGTTAGGCCCATTCGGCTTCCCAAGCTCGCGCCCTAGCTATGGCTAAGGCAAGGGCAAATTTACTAATCTGGTCGGCCATGTTTTCAAGCGCAAGCGCCAATCAATCTGTGCCTCAGCCAGCCCACGAGTCAGGCCCATTCGGCTTCCCAAGCTCGCGCCTTGACTAAGGCAATGGTAGATTTACTTTATTAATCCGGCTGGCCATGTTTTCAAGCGCAAACGCCGATCAATGTGTGCCTCAGCCAGCTCACGAGTTACGCCCATCCGGCTTCCCAAGCTCGCGTCCTGGCTAAGGTAAGGGCGGATCTGATCGGACAAATACCTAAGCTAAGCAGCCGATCTAACCATAACCGAAAGCAATAACATTCATCAACAACATTTTCCTTAGTTAGTTGAGCACAACTCATGAAATTTTATATACTCAAGTTACCAAACAAAAAGCTACAAACCCGCATAAAAATGCCTAGCAAAAAACAAACACTATGACTGTAGCAAAAGATGAAAAATACTAAATTGAAAACCGTAAAAATACATTCGGCATCCTAAAAACTGTCAGTCGGCCGGATTAGCCATCGAAATCAGACTCCAATGGCTCAACATCCACTTGTTCATATGGTATTGGCATAATCAATGAAGCGTTAGCAGTAGCAAGGGCTATGTGCCAGCCGTGTTTGAATCCCCGATTTTCAAACTTGGGGATTTGGTCCACGTACTCGGCGAGTCCAGCATTTTTCCCGGCCTCGAATACTTTGGAAGACTCCGAGTCGGCTGATTCCTTCACCCCCTTCATTTCAGCCAACTCAGCCTCCAGTTTGGAGATCGCCTTCTTGGCCAACTTGAGCGCATCTTCGCTCCCGTCCGCCTTCTTCTCGACATCCGACCTCAATTGATCCGCGCAACGAGCCTTCTCCATCTCGGCGTCGGCCCTTGAGGCTTCCTTGTTCGCCCTCAAAGCTTCGACCTCGGCCCTTCTCCTCTGGCCTTCAACTTCCTCGCGTAAATGACTAATCTGTTTGACGGCGTCGCGATGGCGACGGCCCATATCGGCTATCCAGCTGACGGTCTGTAAAACAAGAATTTAAAACCATAACTTCAACAGTATTTGGATTAAGTGAAGCTAAGTTTGAATATGTACCAAAAGTGCCGATTGGGCGGCTAGTGCTGTCGCATTCAGATCCGTTTCCACCCGGAAAGCCTCCTTGTCAGACGGCAACGACACGGACGTAGCCAAGCTGAATGCGACTTCTGGATCTTTAAGCGCCGAAGCATCAGAAGAAATCGGCATGTTTTTTATCATCGGCTGAATGACAAAAGGAACGATCACGTCCGATCCCTCCAATCGAAGACGTTTGCCGCCATGTTCTTCTACGCCGGCTTCAAACTCGGCAGGGTGTTTCTCTACCTCAACTTCTTGGCCGGCCTGCACGATCAAAGTAGATTCGGCATCCATGTTTTTCGCCGTCTCCACCTCAATAACGCGCAAGGACTCTGATTCGCTAACAGGTAGGGAGAATTGAGATTCGGTGGCGGGTGGTACTTCAGACGAAAGGGCCTCCGCTCTTCGCCGCGCGACCAACCTTTCCGCATTCTCCTTCCTGGCAAGTTTTGTCAGGCTTAACCCGGCCATGTTTTCGGGGTTTGCGGCGGGAATATCCTCTAAGACGTGAAAAATGCCGTCAAGCAAAGGATCCCCTCGGCCCGGAGCGGATGGGGGATCGGCCGAATTCAATACCGCGTCAGACTCGGTTTCGGACTGATCTGATTCGGTAACATTAGCTACACCCCGCTCCGAATCCGACCCTTCAAAACCAACCTGCCTCAAGTTTTTGAAGTCGAACAAAATAAGAGCGATGAGAGAGTCTTCACCCTCCGGAACCGGGATATTTTCCGCCGCCGAGAAGGTTGTATATGTCGGCTCGTAACGAAGCAGAATGTGGGTCGCCCTGCCTTGTTTCTGAAGACTTCGACGACCGAAATATTTGAGCGCGACTTCGATATCCGAAAGAACGGAACCGTCAGTTGAAGACAGAACTTTCTTCAAATTTCTCCCTACACAAGCCAAGCCATAACATTTCAAAGAAGAGGCTTTACAACAAAAATGAACAAATAATAAAAGCGAGAAAGCAATCAGTCACCTGGCTCGCCCCTCCGTCTAGGAATAGGGTCGACGTGATCCTCCCCTTCGCCAAATTCCCAGTTACCCTGGACAACGACCATAACATCATCAACTCGTTTTCTAGAATTGGAAAGCATAGTAATCAGCTGATGGTCGATATCCTTGGCCCTAAGGAAGAAACGCCCGTGCCGACCAGAAGACTTAGCCAAGGCATAACAATGCCGGATGGCTGGAATACCAAGGTTAATTCTTAGGCGACGATTGAGCACTATAACCCCCATTATGATTATAAAGAAATTCACATTAGGTTGGGAAGGAATTAAACTCCAATGGCGAAGCACAGCCCTAAGGAACGGGTGAAGGGGAAAACGGACTCCACCCTTTGCAATTGACAAAAGAGGAAAGACAATCGTGGTTTCGTCCTCCCTCTCCATATCAAGAGTGCCATCTGCCATAAGCGACAGACGGACATCATCAGGAATGGAGAAATGACGTTTAAAGCCAGCAATACGATCTGACGAGAGGAGGTCTTTTAAATGTTTCGCCATACCCTACAGTCTATGAGAATATGCCAAGGAAGGAATAAACCAGAAAGAGTCCTCCTCGATGCAAGGGAGGAGAGAACTTACAAAGGACGAAGAGGATATCGAAGAAGAGAGTTTCAGGGACGATCCAAAAGGCAATCCAGCGATGAGCATCATAAAATACATACTTGAAAGGACGTCGAAATTTTAAATCGCAATAAATAAACACGTACGAGAGGGCGAGAAGTCGACACGACAACCGAAAGGGTGCGCTTAGATATCCACATGAGGATGAGGCCAACCGCCGAATTTTGGCTCTGACTTTTAGGAATTCAAAACCAAGCACTCCAGCCAGCTGTCGTCGGTGAAGTGCTTGAGGGGCAATTGTGGGAGCCGAATAAGTAGAAGAGTCGGAAGATGCGTACTCCAGAAATTAGATACTATCCGGCTTCATATTGCGTGACTAGGACGTCGAATACGCTAGGAAAGCCGAATAGACGGAGGTCAATGGCTCCGAATGAATAAAAGGGGAATGGGATAAAAGTAGGTTCAGGCCCCGAGGCTCAAAAAGCAAGTATAAATACAAGAACCATAGATTTAGAAAGGGATGTAAGAATCATTTCACTAAATTTGGTAAACAAGCTATTCTGAGTGTCTGAACTAACTTGTCCGTCGGAGTGCTAATTCCGGCACCCCCGACCGGAGTGTTTGTGTCTTTTCAGGTGACTAGCAGAGGATCACCAGCGTCTCCCAGGAGCTGAAGAGTATTTCCAAAACCACTTCTCCACAAGTGACATTTTGGGCCGGGAGCTTTTTTGGAACATGGATAAAAAACGTGGCGTTTTTTATTGCTTCCCAAAACGGCACATACTAACCTTAAACGCTCTTTTAAATTCTCATAAATTAAGATGATAACTTAGGAGAAGTTAAAATCAATAATGAACTCCAAAAACAATCCTTAGCTTTCGTTTGGGATGTGGGTTGGCTTTTTGATTTTTTAGTTTTTTTAGCTTGGGGCTACAAAGTCTCGTTTAAGATAAGATTTTTGAATTTTTGACTTTTGAAAGAGAAAGAATAAAATGATTATGATTTGAATCTAAGATTTTGTTCTATTTGACTAAAATAGTCAATTTTATCCTATATGGCTAAAGTAGTCCAAATGGGCATGCCCAACATAGCCTTAATTTAATTTTTTTGCTCTAGACCAGAAAATGAGAGTGCAATTGACAATCTTCTAAAGTACATTGCACATGTTTGTTTTGTGGTTTGAGTGGTTGGATTGGACTATTATGATTGTGGGTTCCACCCACAGCATGTTTGGTAGTGAAATGAGAGGACGGATTGATAGTCCAAGAGGCTTAGTAATCCCCCTCAGTAGGGGATTAGCTTGGCTAAATTTTGAGTGGGATTAAGAAAATACTGAGATAATTGAGTCCATTTTTTATGTATATATATATATATATATTTTACCAAATATACCTGTTTGTTTTAATTTTTTTAATATAAAAATAATTTATTTATTTATTTTATATAAAAATAATTTAACAATCTCATCACTAATTATCTCTCATACTATCATCAAAATAAATTTATTTTTACTTAATTCATTTACTAACAATTTGCACATTAATAATCTTTTTATTAATTATTCTTTTACTAACAATCATATCCACCTTCATTGGCCAAACAAACCTAACTTCAAACATAGAAGGTGGCTTTACTCCCAGGGAACGGATCGTCGGTAGCACTACCCTGTCGCCCTTTCCTGTCGCCCCCAAAACGACGTCGTTTTGGGGGCGAATTTTCAGAAGAAAAAAAAAACGCAGAAGACGGAGGAAGGAGAGGAAGAGGGAGGGAGGAGGGAGGAGGAGGAGGAGGAGGAGGAGGAGGAGGGGAAGGGCCGGACTGGAGGGGGCCATAAATACAGAGGAGGAGGAGGAGGAGGAGGTGGAGACGGGTCGGAGGCGGAGGCAGCGACGGCGGCTGTGACGAGGTGGAGCTGCTGCGACGGCAGCGACGGCGGCTGCGACGGCGGCGAAGGACGAGGACGGCGAGCTCGCAGCCTCCTCCTCCTCCCTACCCTCCCTCTCCCTCTCCCTCTCCCTCTCCCTCTTCCTCTCCTTCCTCCCTCTTCTCTGCGTTTTTTTTTTTCTGAAAATTGCCCCCAAAACGACGTCGTTTTGGGGGCGACAGGAAAGGGCGACAGGGGAAGGCGACGGGTGATCCGGATTCTTACTCCCACGACAGTACTGACCTTACAAGTGGACGTGAACAATTCATGTCATAAAAAATAGTGTCCTGATGAATCCCACTCAATCCATGGTAGGAGAGAAGGGAGAGAGAAAAGGAAATTTTAGAGATTGTTTGGAATAATTTTAGTAAATATATTTTTAAAAAATAAAATAAAGAGCTGATATGATAAAAAAAAATAAAAAATATTCTATTGTAAGGCATGCCAAACAACCTTAATCCAATAAATAACTCCTGTTATGAAATTAGATTGACATATTACGAATAAAATAATCCATTCAGTGATTGAAAAATTAAGGTCAATTTGAAACAGTCTATTTATTGCCAAATAAACCCCATTATATTGATTGAAGTTGACTCCAAAAATTAACCTAACAAAATTATAAAAATTATATTGACACAAAATAAAATTACCCTATAGTTCTCGCCTACCTGTTCCGTCGACACCCTTGCAGACGGGCTGAGGTGGTTTCGCATAGAGAAGAATGGGGGTATGTGTGGAATTTTGAGAGAGGATGTTGTTGAGACACCATGAGAGAGCATACATGTTCTCTTCTCCTTTATCCACTGCCACCAATATCTTCCTCTCCTTTGCTTCACCCTCTGCGATTTTTTGCGAGATTGATCGGACGGTTTAAAATGCTCGTAGAAGAATACTTATCTACTTCTGCAATAGTTTTTTTTTTGGTCTATCTTTCCATTTTGGTACATGTTAAAATATTTGTCTATTTTTTATTTTGAGTATTGAAATTTTTTAAGATTTTTAAAATTACGCATTTTACACTAGTACAAACGCATTTTAAAATTTAAAATTTAGAAGTATTACGATAAAAATATTTTAAATTTGAAATTGATATATAACAATTATTTGTCTTCTTAATAAATTAGATTCTTTAAAATGAACAAATAAATTGAGACAAAAAGGGTGCGTTTGATTGGGAGGATTAGGGGGAGACTATTTACTGTTCGGATTTTAATCCATTGAAGGCTTTATACCCGGCATTTGTTTTTTTTTAATCTGCCGTACATGGAGTCCGACCAGACTCCTTATCCTCCATATGTGCTACTAAACAATCCTAAGGGGGAGGTGAGATTATTTCCATGGGATTGGTATCTCACGGAACTAATGTGTAAAATGTCCATTTTATCCTCATGCTATTACTTACAAAACAATTAAAAAAGGGTAAAATTGTCTTTTGACCATTTATAAATTATTTTTTTAGTGTTGTTAATTTAAAATTATATATTAAATAAAAAATATAATTACAAATTATAAATTTAATTTAATTAAAAATAATAAACTAAAAATTATGGCCTTATAAATTAAATTTTTTTAGTGTTGTTAAAAAATACTAAAAAAATTTAATTTATATATTAAATAAAATTATTTTTTTAGTGTTGTTAATTTAAAATTATATATTAAATAAAATTATAAATTATAAATTTTATTTAATTAAAAATAATAAATTATAAATTATGGCCTTATAAATTAAATTTTTTTAATGTTGTTAACTTATAAATTATAGATTATAGATTATAGATTACAAATTTAAAATTATATATTATAGATTATAGATTATAAATTTAAAATTATATATTAAATTAAAAATATAAATTATAAATTACATGGGTAAAATAGTCTTTTGAATATTTATCTTTATTCAGTCAGTCCAACCAAACATTAGATTTATTAAAAATAGTCTTTTTCAAACATTTAATTCCATGAAAAAATAAATACGAGATGCACATCTAATTTAACTAAATAATCTGAGGAATTCACAGCCTTAAAATTGTAACTCGAAAGATTTTAATCACTTCACTCAGTCCATTCAATTAAACACACTCGAAAAGAGTATTATTATAGGGGACACAGGCATTTTATGATGATGATGATGATGATGATGATGATGATGATGAGCTTAAAGCTGAAAAAATTAAAAAATCTATGGGGGGCGGTTTCTAGTTTTGGTCTTTGTTGGCCTAGTTGGCGGATTTTGGAATCGGGGTGTTTTTGGTAGTTTTGGAAACAATGGACATTTTTAAGCAGGAAAATGCGTAAGAGTTTGAATGCGTTGAGCTCGAATAGTCTGAATGATACGAAAAATATTATCTTGGCGGTAAGAGAATAAAAAAAAATTCTAAAACGACGTCGTTTTGAAATTTCGAGCCATTCGAGCCGTTGATATTTCGAGTTACGTAGCGAAATTATTTTAAGTACATAATAGTTAGGAAAATGTTATGATCTCATATAATTTATTAAATTTTTTATTAAACATCTTATATAGTGTGAGATTAATATAAATCTATATATGTGTGAATTCCACACTTATATGATAAGTTTGATAGAAAATTTAGTAGATTATTTGAGATTCCTAACATAACTCTAATAGTTATTTAAATTAATAATAATTAGTGTGTTTGGTTTTAATTTTTTTTCAATTAAATTTTTTGTTTTTAGTTAATATTTTTAAAATTTTAATTAATTTTTTTTTACTTTTTTTAATGCACCTTACTTAGATGTATCTAAATAGTAAAATATTTGTGAAAAAATATTTTTAAAAATTAATAAATATACAAAAATACGAAAAATATATTAAATTTTTATTTTTTGTTGGATACTTTTGGTGTTTAGTGAATTTTTTAAAGATTTTTTCACAAATATTATAATTTTTAAATATATTTCTATTAGGTGTGCCCAAAAATTTTTAAAAAAAATGCTTAAAATATTAAAAAAAAATAGTGAAAACAAAAAATACGAAAAATGAAAAAATACTATTTTTTGATAATTGAATTCTAGAAATATGAAAATTAAACAAAGTGAATAGTTATCCGGATTAAGATTTTGTCTAATTGTATGTTATTCGCTGCTTTAGGCCAAGTTTGGGAAGTCTCAAAACAGTCAAAAAGTCAAAAAGTTACTCAAAAAGTTAAAAAGTTATTACTATTCACCAAAAGTCAACAATTACGGCTGCACAACTCCCAATTCTAATTTTCCCCTACAAACCAATTTTTACAATTTTTTATTACACATTTTTTCATAAAAAGTCAAAAAGTTAACCCAAACATTCATATTTTCAATTTCAACTTTTTAGTCTAAAAAGACAAAAAGTATATTTATTTAGGACACCCCAAATAACCCCTTACTATGAATTCTATTTCTTTGATTTAAAGGGTTATTTATACGAAGATGTTTGAATTATTAAGAAATATTATTTTGATTTTTTCAATAAAAAAGTATTAAAACATATCTCTTAAATTATTAAAAAGTATGACTTTACTCACTAAATTATAAAAATATATAAATAGATTTCTTAAATTACAAAAACTTTGTCAATGTGTTATTAAATTTAAAAAAAAAAATGTTATAGTGTGCACGTTTTTAGGGGTACATATCATATGTATTTTATCACAAAATACGTAATCTTATCACAAATTAATGTAATAAAATGTTCATAATTTTGTGATTGATGTAAAAAATTATGATGTGGTTATAACATTTTTTATTATACCAATTTGTGACGCTATTATGTATTTTGTGATTGATATTATAAAATTTTATGATAAAATTACACATTTTGTAATAAGAGTGCACATAATTTTTAAGGATGCACAGCATAGGAGAACCCAAAATATATAAATAAACAACTATCACTTTCTTTAAAATTTTATGGGCGAATTACACTAACAGTCCCTATAGTTCAGAGCTCGTGTCACTTTGGTCCTTGACTTTTCAATTGTGACACATTTGACCCTGAATTTTGAATCTTATTTCAAATAAAGACAATTGAAGATATCATTGCATAATTTTAAGGGTAAAATTGTCAATTTGATAAAATATAACTAATTTGACAAAAATAAATGTCAAAAACATATTTTAAAATTTTTAAAAATTATTTCTACTAACCAAAGAAAAAATTATGCAAAATTGATAAATCTTTTGAACTTTTTTTTTTACCAAATTAATTTTTATTATGTATTTAGATGATTATCATATAATGAGTGGTTGTTAGGATTTTAATGTGTAATCGATATATTAATATATGAATTATTTTTAGTTTTAGATTTTTTGATTTGATAGATTAGTTTAATAATGATATCAAAATTGTTGTCATATTTAACTTTTGGAAAAAATAGGAACTAATTTAATGAAAATAAAAGTAACCACCCATTACATTATCATCATCCAAACACATAATAAAAATTAATTTGGTAAATAAATAAATAAATAAATGTCCAAGAAATTTATCAATTTTACATAATTTTATATTTAGTAGGTAGAAATAATTTTTTAAAGGGTAAATTACAACCCTAAGATTTACTTAAAATACGAATTGTCTCTTATGGTTTGAAATACTTTCCTGTCAAAATTTTTTATTTAATTGAATTAATTGAAAAAGTGAAATTTCTAACTGTTCACCTATGTAATAATAAAATTATTTAAATTACTAATTAAAATAAAATTTTAACATTATTAAAAACTGTTAATTAACTTGATGATTTATTAACAAAATGACCTATTTGTTATGAAATTAGAAACATTAGGGGGCACAATGTAATTTCTAGAACCACAATGGGATAATTTGTAATTTAAGTAAGTCTCAGGGAGTGTGTTTGTAATTTACCATTTTTGAAATTCAAAAATATTTTTTTGACATTTATTTTTGTCACATTAGTTTATATTTTATAAAATTGACGATTTTGCCCTTAAAATTAAGCATGATATCTTCAATTGTCCTTATTTGAGACAATTCAAAATTCAAGATCAAATGTGTCACAATTAAAAAGTTAAGGACCAAAGTGATATAAATTCTAAACTAAAGGAACCACTAGTGTAATTCGCCCAAATTTTATTAGTTTGACACACTACATTCATATGATGATATGCTACACCGGACAGAATAATTTATGCTCTTTGAACTTGTTACGGATCTATCTCAATAATTCAAATTAATCTTTTGTAGGGTTTTTCAAAAATATTATTTATTTCAAACATTCCATTGATGAGACAATTGTAATTACATAATCTGAACACATTTATTTTAAAATATATATATGTGACAAATATGGTTTTAAAAATAAGTCGACTATTTTTTTATTTTATTTTATTTTTTGAAGTAAAATGTGTTCAAATATATGACTTATGAATTTAATTTTTTACATAAAAAATCCATTTAAATAACTTTGTGAATTTTTTTTTAAAAAAAAGTTTAACCGGTAAATTACAGTAAATTGCTGAAAACAATATTCTCTCTGTCCCAAAATATTAGTCTTTTCTTGGTAATCTAACTTTTTTTAATAGTACAATTATTACACTTTAACAATATTAATTTTTCAAAACTACCTTTGATTTAAAATTAAAATACTAGTGCAAATTTTTTTTGTATATTAATGTTATTGAATTTAAAAGAATGGGCAAAATAAGAAATTCATCCTATTTTAGTCTTTGAGTTTTTAATAGAAACTAATATTTTGGGACAATAAAAAATAGAGTAAAAAACTAATATTTTGCGATAGAAAGAGTAATTTATTTGCACTTTGCCCCCCATAAACTTTAAAATGCAATAATTAACCATCTCGAACAATTATCTTATTACACTCAACACTGTTCATTAGAATTATGTCTCGGGATTTAAATGAAATCAAGTCAATGTACATTATACACTTATTGATATTTTAGAACAAAAATACTCATTATTAATTTTTTTAGGATAATAATACTCTTATATAGTGATCTCATTTACACATTATCTTCATTGTCTTAGTGACAAACACTATAAGAAAAAGCATCTTTGGCGACTAAAAAAACACCTTTGGTCACTGGAAGTATAGGTTTTGCCGACTAAAAAAGCATTAGTAGCCAAAAGTAAAGATTTTTGGCGACTAAAAAAATTTAGTAGCCAAAAGTATAGATTTGGGTGACTAAAAATCTGTTTGGTCGCTGATATATGGCTTTTACCGACTAAAAAAATTTTAAGTAAGGCTTTTTGGCAACTAAAAAAAATTTAATAGTTAAAAGTGAGACATTGGGCGATTAAAAAGATGTTTGGTTGCCAAAAGTGAGGCTTTTACCGACTAAAAAAATTTTAGTAGCCAAAAGTAAGGCTTTTTGGCGACTAAAAATAATTTAGTAGCCAAAAGTGAGGTATTGAGCGACTAAAAAGATGTTTAATAGCCAAAAGTGAGGCTTTTTGGAGACTAAAAAGAAGTTTAGTTCGCCAAAACTGGTAATTTTAGTGCGAGAATTAAATTTTTTAACGACTAAAAAATAATTAGTAGCCAAAAGTATAGAATTGGCAACTAAAATTATGTTCAGTCGCCAAAAGTTGTCTCTTTTTTTTCTAGTAAATAATTTATTTTTTACATAAATTATGTTCAATAAAAAATAATTATCTTTATATATATACTTTTATATTAATACGGGTTTATGTACTATATAAATAATATATGTTGCATATATAATCATATGATGTTGTAGAGGCGTAGTGGAAAGAGTGTATTGTATAAAGTTTTATGGTATGAGAGGTTGATGGTTCAAATCAAATCTTCACAAGAGTAGATGAGAAGCTAGTGAGTGTAATTTTTTTTTTTTTTCACGAATGAGCTTTTGGTGACTAAAAGGTTTGGTCGCCGATTCCTTAAGTATTGGTGACTAAAACATTGGTCTGTAAATGTATAATTTAAAATATATAATTGACTATTGGCGACTAAAGCTTTGGCCGCTAAAGACTTACTTTTTGGCGACTAAAAGTTTTTTAGTCGCCAATACCTTTCTCGACCGTCTTCCGGCGACCAAATTGGCGACTAAAAAATTTAGTAGGGGAAACTTAAAAACCGACTTTTGGCAACTAAAAATTTAGTCGCCAAATATGTTTTTTTTTTTTTAGTGAATGTATAAACATGATCACTAGATAATGACATTATTGCCTTAAAAATTCAATAAATGTGTCACATGTGTTATATATGATCTAATTTTGTATAAATATCTAACAGAAGGAGTTAACTGTACCAAAATAATATTTTGAAGTAGTTAATTGTAAAGTTTTGAAATTCATGAAGATAAAATCTAAATAAATCATAATTCAAAAAAATGTACTATAATTTAACCAAGTTTAAATGTGTTATGAAGACCTACTAATTAGTTATTGAAAAATATTAATTTAACCCCTAAACTATAAAAAGTGTATAAATGGAAGTTTTTAAAATTCCTCAATATATGGAACTTTTTTTTCCTCCATGTATTGTTGTAATTGGTGGAACCTACTGATGTTTGTATCATGGAATAACTTTCCACGAGAGAGGCAAACAGATTACCTGGTTTTAGACAATCCTGGGTTTTCTTTTGGACCGTTTTGATAAATTACATTTATCCTCCTTTGATGGCACATTGATTTTTGAATAAATTACATCAGTAGACTAGTTCTTATATTTTGAGTGTTGTGTGATTTTAATTAGTTCAATTTTGACTTTAAATTTATAATTTTAATTCAATTTGATTTAATTAATTTAAATATTTGTATTTTTTATAAAACAATATACACATGAGCAGCATGTCTGATGCTTTTAGGGATAAAATGGATTAAATTGACTTAAACCAATTAAAAATTTAAGGACCAAAATAACATATGAGACAAAATGTAAAAACAACTAGAAATGCATATCTTTAGAGATTTTTTTCTTCTTTTTCTTAGAATAGTTTGTTTATTAGTTGAAATCCCTAAGATTTCAAATTTTAAGAGAATAAGATTTTTTTAAAACATAAATGGTAAAAATTAACCTTACAAACATAAAAAGTCTTAGAACACTTATTTCTCATCGTACTGTCTCCTTCTTTGCTTTATTCATTCTCTAGTGTCTTTCATCGGCAACTCCTCAATTGTCATCCACCGACGTTGCTCTATCATCATCCACTGGTGTTGCTCTATTAGGCGGTCCAAATTTGGATCGTTATTCATCATTCACTATTTCAAGTCACTGTTTGTGTCTCAACCACCACCATTCTTGCCTTATATATTCAAATCTCCACATTTGTTTATTACCGGTTTAACACTTACGCTTTCAACATTCCGTCATCGCCACGTTGTTTGCTAGTTTAGCTTTATATATATATATATCCTCTTTCATTCATCTCTCTATTTCTCTTTGTTCTCTCCTCTCTCTTTCTATTTTTTTTCCTACCAAAATAGTGTGATTTCAATGTCGCACAATTAATGTTCATCATGATAGTGAAATTTCACTAAGTTATGAATTACATCAACAAACTTAATGAATTTAAATTGAATTAATTGAGTAATTCAAAACACAAAAAAAAAAAATCACTGAAACAATTCAATGAAATTTCACAGAGAAATAGAAATTTTTTATTTAGTGTCAAATTACACTGTGTTTGGCATAGTATATGTTAGAGAAATTTCTCTATAGTAAAATAATATAAATATTTCATTGAGTTTTATTTAAAACTCAACAAAAATATTTTGTTATGTATTGTTGATTTAGATTTTGTCTTCGCATTTGAATTTGTTGCTTGTTTACAATGATATTAAGAATTCAATTTTTGAAAATTTACTCAAAGAAATGAACCACACCAATTTGGTGCTCATCCCGAAAGTGAAAGCTCCGGAAAGGTTGACCCAATTTCGGCCCATCAGTTTATGTAATTTCCTTATAAAGGTTATTACAAAAATTCTTGCCGATAGGTTGAAGATGGTGCTTGGACAGGTCATATCTCCCAATTAGTCAGCGTTTGTTTCAGGCCGCCTTATTCAAGATAATATCATCATAGCTCGTAAGGCGTTTCATTCACTCCGGACTTGCAGGGGTAAAGCAAATGATGTGGCTCTAATTAGATTTCAATAAAGCTTATGACACAGTTCATAGGGATTATTTTGAGGGCAGTCTTGACTAAGTTGGGGTTTCATTTGACTTGGATTGGGTGGGTGATGGAGTGTGTTACGATGGTTACGTTCTCAATGTCTGTGAATGGGGCTAAGAGAACCAGCTTCAAACCGAGCAGTGGCCTCAGACAAGGTGATCCTTTGTCACCATATTTATTTATCATTGTCATTGATGTGCTGTCCAAATTGACTGGTAAGAGCGTACCCGAGCAGCGGCTCCATGGACTGAGAATTCGGAGAGCTTGCCCAATCCTCTCGCATCTTTTCATTGCGGATGATGCACTCTTTTTCTTCAAAGCGAAGGAGAGTCAGTGTTGGGAGGTGCTTAGCATTCTTAATCTTTGCGGGGAGGCATTGGGACAGTCCATTAACTTTGATAAATCTGGAATTCAGTTCTCGGGAAATGTAGATTTGGTGCAGAACAATGTGGTGTGTGGTGTGTGGTGTGTTGGGCATTACCGAAGTCAAGGCCAAGGCTACATATTTGGGGTTACCATCATGCTGGGGTCGTTCTAAAGCAGAGGCCTATAATTTCTTATGTGAGAGGGTCCCTGGGAAACTTCAAGGGTGGAAGGCCCATCTTTTGTCGCAAGCAGGTACGGAGACTCTTATCAAAGCAGTGGCACAGGCTGTGCCTTCTCATGCCATGGCTTGTTTTCTGCTTCCAAATAAAATTTGTGATAAGCTTAGCTCGTACATTCGGAATTTTTTGGTGGAAAGGGACCCAGAAGGTAGGGGAATCCATTAGGCCAATTGGGAGAGGATGACTATGGCTAAGTGTAATGGGGGGATGGGTTTTCTGGACCTTAGAGTGCTCAACAGAGCTTTGCTAGCCCGCCCAGGGTGGAGGCTCGCCAAGAACCCCAACTCTTTTTTTGCCGTATGATGAAAGGAATTTACTACCCACATTCGGACTTCCTCCATGCTTCGGACTTCCTCCATGCTTCAAGGGGGGCTCCATGCCTCGTGGGCCTAGTCTAGTTTACTGATCGGCCGTGAAGTACTAGTCTAGTCTAGTTTACCCACAAATGGATCCCATCTATCGGCCATTTCAAGGTGTGGTCTGCTCCTACGCCGGGAGTGTCAGTTCAGAAAGTGCAGGATGTAGTCATTCCGTCGCTTAGAGTTTGGGACAAAACAAAGCTCAAGGCGATGGTCTTAAAGTCAGAGTACGAAACTATACTTGCCATTCCTCTATCAATTGAGGAAGGGAGGACCAAGTAGTTTGGCATGAGTCGAAAGGGGAGTATAGCGTCAAATCTGGTTATCACAATGCTTTATCTGCAGTTAGAGGGGGAGATTTAGGCACACCATCGTCACCATCATCGTCTGGGTGGAATACGAAGGAATGGAAGTTTGTGTGGAATCTTAGCATTCCATTGAAACAAAAACATTTTTTGTGGCGAGTTTGTACTAATGGACTTGCATCTCGGTAGAACCTCTATTTTAGGAGGTGCGTTTCTAATGCTGTGTGTCAAATTTGTTTTAATGAGCCTGAGTCTGTTGAACACTTATTTTTTGGATGTGGATGGACCAATGCGGTATGGTTCGATAGTGGGCTGGGGCATAAAGTCGATCTTTTTTCAGTAGATTCGGTGTGTAAGTGGCTAGGTGAAATTTTCAGGTGTCTTGGATTTTCTCAGGAGTGCAAGATGGTTGTGACCTGGGTGATGTGGCAGATTTGGAAGACTCAGAATGAGTGTATATTTAATCATGTGCCAGTAACAAACCATGCGCAAATAAACCCGTTTATTACCATCGAGAAAGCTAGAAGGGAGGAGACTGAGTTTGTTGGACCTAGTGCAGGGCTCCCCATTCAGCTACCAAGGGTGGCTAGTGGAATAACCAAGGGTAGGGATGGAGTTCTGCCTTCCTCGAGATGGTGGCGAATTTTCTGTGATGCAGCTACCAATTCTGGGACTGGAAAGGGTGCTGTTGCAGTTGTGCTTCGAGATGCAAAAGGCAGAATGGTGGATGGAGTTGCCAAGAAAGTCATGATGTCCTCTGTTTTGCAAGGCGAGACGTTGGCAATCAGACTTGCGTGTTGTCTTGCAAACTCTCTCAACCTGGCTTCGGTGGAAATATTTGGAGATAATCAGGCCATCATCCTATTTTGTAATTCTGTTCCTCCCTGGGATTGTAGTGTTATTGCCGAAGATATTAGAGTTCTTGCTCGGCTTCAAGAGCTATCTTTCTTTTGGTGACCCAGAGTAGCTAACGGGGTTGCCCACTGGATAGCTCGGGCCTGCTTAGACTAGGTTTTACCCTTAGATTGGGTGTCAAATCCTCCTTCGGCTCTTGTAAATTGACTTGGAGCTTGTTAATGGATTGGTCTCATCGTTCAAAAAGAAAAAAAAAAAGTTACCATAAAATTAAAAAAAGAAACATAAGTTATTCGTGAAAATTTGTATATATTGTGAAATTTAACTTCGCCGAAAAAATTGTTGAAAGACATTCATGAAAATTTATTCAACAAAGCAAAACAAAAGCAAAACAACATTAAACCAAAATAGAAATAAAAAAATAATAATTGACAGAAGTAAAATTAACGTCATTGTTATTATTTGCTGGGCGATGTTGACTGGGGCCTTTTCACAATTAGAACAGGACACTTTACCTTCTGCGCACAATGACTACTCACACTTCCTAAAAAAACCCTGTCATTTAAATTAAACACACAAAAAAAAAGAAGAAAAAAAGTTAATCAATTGATACGTATAATCTTATTCATTATTTTTTTCAAAATAGTAATATGCTATTAACAAAAAAACGCTTTTGATATAAATGATCTAGCTTTTAGATTAGGTGAAGTTCATTAAATCAATGCATTTATTTTGTTTATTTTATAAGCTCATATGTGCAAATTATTTAATAATAAAAAAAAGTAAAGTATCAATTCATTTCTTAAAATCTGCTTAAAATACAAATGGCTCTTTGTCAAGGAATTTCATTTTTTCTGTTAAATGACAAACTTTGAAAAGAAGCTATTTATAATTTTCATAATCACATAAGACAAATCTGTGTTTAAGGCAAATCTTATGGGTTTGTATTTGTAATTTACTAAAAAAAAAATTAATTTAATAATTATAATCACACAATTTTATCAATAAATAATTTAAAATTTGTCACAACGATCTTAATTTTTTTACCAAATACAAAAAAAAAAAGAAAAAAGAAAAAAATTACAAAATATCAATATGTAGATTAGGTGATTTTTTTTTTTTGTTGGTATTTTGTGATTTTTTTTCCACATATATGTTACTTTTTAAGTGCATTTAGATCAAATAGATCTAAAAAGTTTTTTAAAAATGATTAAAATATTTAAAAAATCACTAAAAATAAATTTAAAAAAACACAAACAAAATTTTAAATGTCAAAATCAAATAGAACAAACATTATTTCAGACTGAAAATAATCCAATTTTGCAAAATGTGATTGGTTCAAATAAAAAAAAAATCAAAAAGTTTAAAGATGAGAGTGAACCACCTCGTGATGAGCCTGTAGCCGTGGCTTCCCAACACCACCATGTCGACACCCGATTTCTCCACCGCTTGACAGATCACATCCCTTGGATCTCCCCTCTCCACCCTCGTCTCCACCTTAACCTACAATGCAAGCGCACACACAATCCATAAAAACATTTATTTAACATGACTATTTTACCCTTCACAACACAACAAAAATACTAAAACAAACAAGAAAGAAAAGAGTACACACATCAAGATGATGAATCTCTTTGCAAAGCCTCTTCGCTTTCTCTATCACAGACTCAGCCAGCTCATCGGTATACTTGTCCATGGTCGCCATTATGTTAGCCTCAGCCAGTTCGTTGGTATACTTGTCCATAGTCGCCATTACGTTAGTTGAGAACATGTGCCCTAAAATAATTACAATTTATCAAGGCACCACTCAATCTCAAGATGAAAAAGATTAAAATAAAAAGACAAATTACACTCATGATATTGTAATTTGACTATTGTGTTAATTTAGAATGAGTTTCGAATCACATAAAAAAAAAGTCATATTTTGTTCTAAATTTTTTATTTTTTTGTATTTCTTTTGTAAATTTGTGTCAGTTTTACCTTTTCAAATCCATCTAACATACAAGGATCTCTATAAAGTAAAAGTTTTTTAATAAAATCTAAAAATATTCACTAAAAAAAAAGGGAAAAACTATAAAATGAAAAAAAAAAAATCTAAAGTTTGAGTCTTATAACAAAATAAATTTTTAATTTTTGATTTTATCAATTTAAATCATAATCTTTAGTTTATTTTCAATTTAAAATATTTACTTATTTTCGTCTAATAAAAATTGACAAAAAAAATAATATTTTAATCATTATAATCAATATAGGTATATAAAATATTTTTATTTATGAAGTTCAATGAATGAAATATTATTTTTTTCGTTAATTTTACTTAATAAAAATAGATAAATGATTTAGATGAAAATAAATAAAAAGATTAAAATTTAAATTGACATAATTAAAAAAACGAGATATATTTTGTTATAAAATTTAAACCTTAAGATTTCTTTATAATTTTTTCTAAAAAATAGTGGACCTTTTTCAACATTTTTTAGTTTTGTTTTTTTAAAACCTTTCGTGGGTACGTTTAATAGTGTATAACTTAAAACAAACTCCTTTAATTGATTTAAGAGCAATGTTAGAAACGTAAACACAGAATGAGATATATATCTGACATGTTATGGAGTTTACATGTTAGACTCACCCAATATAAGATATTATGAGTTTTTTTTTTAATATTTAAAAAAAAAAATTAATTTTCTAAATATTTTAAATAGTGAGCCAATTCTCTGAATTATTTTTTTTTGGGAATATTTTAAAGAAAAACTTCCTACTATTAGATATTAATAAGTACTTTTTCCGTCTCATTCTATTAAGCTTCATTTGCCATTGGCAAATATAGCCCTTTTTTTTTTGTGTTGAGATATTTTTAGCTGTTTTAGCCTCCGTTTGCGGAGTGGGTTGGCTTTTTGGCTTTTTAGTTTTTTGGCTATTTTAGCCTGGGCTATTTTAGCCTGGTTTGAGAATGACTTTTTGACTTTTTGACTTTTTTTATTTTTTTTGTGGGAGAGGATTGTAATGATTATGGGTTGGATTTGATGTTTTGTTTTTTGTAGCTAAAATAGCCTATTTTGTTTTTTGTGGCTATTTTAGCCAAAAAAACCTGACTTTTTTCTTCCCAAACGGAGCCTAAATTTAAATTTTTTTGACTTTTTTGATTTTGTGAAAGAAAAAATATAATGATTATAAGTTTAATATGATATTTTATTTTATTAACTTATTTAGTTTATTTTGTCATTTTATGCTTTTTTTTAATCCTAAAATGATATCCAAATCAGGACTTAGTCCATTATTTCATTTTTTGTGATATTTATTTTGAAAAGTCAAAATTTTAAATTTAAATGTTTTCAAAATTACCCCTTGAAAGTAATTATAAATATATTTAAAAATAAAAATAAAAAGATATTTTTAAAATTAACTCTTTAAAATTTAAATTCAAAATATAATGATTATCCTTCCTTAAAAAATTTAAAATTTTCAAAAGGGATTATTAATATGGGACGGAGGGAGTAATATGGTATGGGGAATAACACTGTATAAGTAGGTGTTTGATATCCACTAACAAAAATGTATTTTTTTTTTACATAAATATATTTATTTAAGTCACATCAATTAACATTTATTTTTTATTTTTTTACTCACTTTCTCTATTTTTTTAGATATTTTATTCAAAACATTCCAAATCATCCCTAGTCCTAAACACAATTTATTGACATAGTGTGAATAAAATACACTCCTCTATTGGTCAATTTCACATTTGTGTGGGACCATTTCATGACTCAATCAAGGAAAAATCTAGGAACATAAGCACCAAATTGGAGATATATATATCTGATAGAGAGCTGCTGTAGACCCCAGTGGGGGTCGCAGCCAATGAGGTGGCAAGTTTCTACCGAATGAAACTCAAAAAAATAAAAAAATAAATAAATAAAATAATTTTTTTTTGTTCATTCACGGCGCGCCATTTCACTGGGATTCGACTCCCAGTGGGGTCCGAAGCATTTTTCATATCTTATATGAGTTTGTTTGTTTGTTTGTTTTTTTTTTTAATATTTTAAATAAAAAAATAATTTAAAAAATTAATTTACTTTTCAAACTATTTGAGAAATTAACTTGTTTTTAAAATTGCATTTAAAAAATATAATTTTAAATTGAAATTATATTTTTAATGATTTCACTTTGAAATCACATATTAAAAATATAATTTGTGATGACATAAATTTCACTAAGATATATTACATTTTTAACATCCGTTTTGAAAGTGAAATTACATGTTAAAAATATAATTTCAATTTCAAAAATGTAATTTCAATTTTAAAATCGTACTTTTAAAATGTAATTTTAAAAACTAGATTAATTTCTCAAATAATTTAAAAATTGAGTCAATTCTCTCTCTCTCTATATATATATATTTAGAATATTAAAAAAAAAACTCCTGATAGTAGTGTCCTAACAACTAAACATTTCTATTTTGCAACAACAATTGTCTTCAGATTCACAATGACCGCCTTAAGGTCTATAACATGAAATTTCATATCATAAAAATAAGTTGTGATCGATCCAAGGGAAGAACTCCTAATTTAAAAGAGGGAGAAGGGGAAGGGTAAGGGATCCAACAAATAACACCAGTTCAAAAATTAGTTTGAAAATAGGGACAAAATAATTTATTCAGCGGTTTAGAAATTGACATCTATTTAAAATGGTTTATACATTTTCAAATAAGTCGTATTAATTGAATTATATTGACAAAAAATTAAACAATAAATTATAAAAATTAAATTGACACGAAAGTCAAACTAAGCAATTTTATAAGTATAGTTTGTCCAAAATAAAATTACCTCGGACTTCTCTCCTGTTTGTTCCGTCGAGGGCCATGTAGAAGGGCCGAGGTGGTTTGGCATAGAGAAGGATGAGGGTATCTTTGGAATTTTGAGAGACGAGGATGTTGTTGAGACACCATGAGAGAGCATACATGCTCTCTTCTCCTTCATCTACGCCCACCAATATCTTCCTCTCCTTTGCTTCACACTCTGCCATTTTTTTTTAAGATTGATCTTGCGGTTGGAATTTGGAAATGCTTACTTATACACTTCTATTGTGTTTTTGTGTTTTTGCGTTTTTTTTTTCCTTTGAGGAAACGTGTTTTTGTGTCTTGGGAGCAGTCTGTTTGGTGCGATTGAAGAAGGTGGTTTTGGTATAGTGATTGGCGATGATGATGATGATGATGATGATGGGCTTAAAGTAAAAGGAGAATCTGTTGGCAGTTTCTAGTATGTGTTTGGTGGTTTTGAAAGCAGTGGTTTTTTATTTATTTATTTATTTATTACACATAACCCCTTAAATTATTGAAAAATATTAATTTAATTTTTTAAATTATAAAAACGTAAAAATAAATTTCTTAAACTATTGAGAAATATCATTTAATTTGACTTTTTAAACTATAAAATCGTATAAATAAATTTCCTAAACTATTGGTAAGTTCCACTTTAACCTTTTCCATTACTGTACCATGGTTAAACCAAACTTTTAACTATTTTTTAGACGAAAATATTCTTAAGCGCTTTATATATTTACAATTTCATTATTATTGTTTTTTTTTTAAATTTAACCATAAAAGCATTCATCCATTATTATTATTATTTAAAATATTCTTTGTAAATATAGTTTGCAAAATAATATTTAAAAAAACAATAATAAAACAGAAAATGAAGAAAATTGAGAAGATGTGTTATTGGGTGTGTTATATAGAATGTTGAAGGGTATTTTTATCTAAAAAATATTAATGCAGTAATGGAAGGAGTAAAAGTGAAATATGTCAATAGTTTAAATAATTTATTTGTACGCTTTTATAATTTAATAGGTCAAAATAATACTTCTTAATAATTTATGAGATGCAAGTTTTTATAACTTAAGGGGTTGAAATGATATTTTTAATAATTTAGAGAGCCTTTGGGTAAATAATTCTTTTTCAATAATATATAATGTTGAAAAATTATACAATAATTTTAAAATACCATGTGATCAAACTCTCTTATCAATTATCATTAAGTATATTTTTTTATATTTTTTAATTATTCAATATAAATAATTAATATTTTATATTTTTTTTGTCGATTATAATATTATAAAGTAACACATGGCGCTACTATAGAATTAATCACCCACCCTCAATAGGCTACCTGATTTTAGACCCCTGTATGGTTTTCTTTGGGATAAATTGTATCGAATGGTATTTGAGATTGTGGGTGGTTTTTAGGTTTGATGGTATTTCAGATTTTGGGGGCGTCTTAGACCCATATTGGGTTTTGTTTAGGATACATTAGAAAATGTTAAAGATTGCTAAAAATCTCTGACAATTTGACTGGTATTTGAGATTTTGGGGGCATCTTATTGGTTTTTGTTTAGGATAAGATAGAAAATGTTAAAGATTGCTAAAAACCTTTGACAATTTCACTTGTAAAATAACAAGGAAAATGTCTCGCAACTCAAATTTTGTAACTTAAAAGTGGTTCAAATGGCCAAAACGACGTCGTTTTGGCCATTTTTATGTTGTTCTGTACTCAAAACGACGTCGTTTTGGCCATTTGAGCCACTTTTGAGCCACAAAATTTGAGCTACGTAGCATTGTCGAAATAACAAATGTAAATTTTTAATTTATTATATACCAATAATATAGGATTTAATTTCTTTATCATCATTATGGATGAATTAATGTGCTTAAAAGTATTGATTTCTAACCTTTCATAAATAAATTATAAAACAATGATACATTTCTTAATTTTAAAACTCTAATTGAACTCTAATAATGTGACAGAAAATAAATAAAAATAAAAATAAGATCAAAACATCACATTACAGTAAGGTTCACTCCATTAGAGCTCATTGGAATTCCTTTATTAGAACTCCCAATCATTTTTGTAAATTATATTGATGATTTTTTAGATTGTTGGTAAATTTTGGGGTCGGTTTTTTAGTTTTTTTTTTATTTATTTCTTTTAAAAAAAAATTATGGGTTTATTTTTGTCTTTAATAAATTTTTTAAAAAAATCAAAAAAATTTACACTTTTATGTTCTGATCCACTAGAAAAAGTTAAATATTGAACAATTTGTTTTTGGTCATCTTTTTTGATAAATTACAAATGCACCATTGAAGTTTCCTTAAAATGTTAATGGCCCCTATAGAAATTAAGTTAATTAACCATTAAGTCAACCCTTTAAAATTTATAAACAAATGATTCCCTTTCATTAATCAACTTAAGTTAATTAATAATTTTTAATGATATCAAAAATATATTTTAATTAATAGTTCTAATAATTTTATTATTTCTATAGGAAGGTAGTTGAAAATTTTAATTATTTTTATTAACTTTGTTAGGTGACAAATTCTGAAAATCCATATTTTAAACAAATTTCAAAAGTTGTATTGGTAAATTATCCCCCCCCTTTTTTTAGTAAAAAATTTGGATTTTGTGTAATTTTTTTTTTTGTTGATAGATTCGTGTATATAAGATAGACTTGAAAAGTGAAAAAATTGAAAATTTTGAAATAAAATAATTAAAGATAAAAAAATAAAATGAAAATAAAACTCTTTTAGTTGGATGCCAAACACATAATATAATAAAGTTTTGGTAAATTACAAATACACATCTAAAGATTTGTTTAAAAGACGAATTATCTTGTGTAATTTTGAAAATTACATCTCGCTTCTTAAGAGTTTTAATTGCATAACAAATGATCCATTTTATTAATAAATTATTAAGTCAATTAATAATTTTTAATGATAATTTTATTGTTGCGTAGGAGACTAGTTAAAATTTTTATATTTTTTGTTAATTTTATTACGTAAAAAAAATTATAAGAAATAATTGTAATTTTTAAAACCACAAAAGATAATTTCTATTTTAAACAAATATTAGAAAATTTATTGGTAATTTATTCATAAATTTTATAAGGTTAGCGTAATATATGTATGCGTACATTTATTATTTATATAAAATTATTAATAAAAATAAGATAAATTACACTTTAACCCCTCAATTATTGTCCAACGTCACTTTATCCTTCTGAACTAAAATTATAGCACTTAACCCTTTTTTTTGTCATTTTTTTTGTTTTTTTTGGCAGTTTGGACTTCATGATACTATTTTTAGGGGCAAATTACATATACACCTCTCGAGGTTTGGCTAAATTACAGATATTCCCTGAGGTTTCGAAAATTACATCCCGCCCCCTGAGGTTTGTATTTTCATAACAATTTGCCCCCTGAGGTTTATATTTCATAACAAATTACCCCTTAATTTCTTATGCAAATATAGCATTCAGGGGGGAATTCGTAATTTCTCAAACCTCAGGGGGCATCTGTAATTTAGCCAAACCTCGAGGGGTGTATATGTAATTTGCCCTATTTTTAGTCATAACCCTAATTACACTTTATTCTCTTCAACTATTACATCAATTTACTTCCATAGACTAAGGGATTATTTGGGATTTCTTAAATAAATACACTTTTTATCTTTTTAGATTAAAGAGTTAAGAAAAAAAATATGGATGCTTAAGTTAACTTTTTGACTTTTTATGAAAAAATATATATTAAAAAATTGTATAAAGTATGTAAGAGAATATTAGAGATGTGTGTGGTACAGCCGTACAATCTGCACAGCTGAATTGGTGGTAAGAAATTATTGACTACTTTTTGGACATTGTACTGGACGGTTTTGTTCGGCCCGTGGGGGCCATCACGAGTCCCATTTTGATAATCTGAACCGTTCAATGTATAGAACTCATGATACTATTTTTAGTCATAACCCTAATTACACTTTATTCTCTTCAACTATTACATCAATTTACTTCCATAGACTAAGGGATTATTTGGGATTTCTTAAATAAATGCACTTTTTATCTTTTTAGATTAAAGAGTTAAGAAAAAAAATATGGATGCTTAAGTTAACTTTTTGACTTTTTATGAAAAAATATATATTAAAAAATTGTATAAAGTATGTAAGAGAATATTAGAGATGTGTGTGGTACAGCCGTACAATCTGCACAGCTGAATTGGTGGTAAGAAATTATTGACTACTTTTTGGACATTGTACTGGACGGTTTTGTTCGGCCCGTGGGGGCCATCACGAGTCCCATTTTGATAATCTGAACCGTTCAATGTATAGAACTCGTCGAGTACTATCTGCTTATAAAAAAATCACGTTGATCGGATATCGATAACTATCAGATCAGATTTGTTTTTTTTCAATCGTTAATTATAACACCATCCATTTTTTTATACAAAACTGATTTGATCATATAGTTATCGATATCCGATCAATGTGATTTTTTACAAACATATAGTACTCGACGAATTCTACAACGGTTCAGATTATCAAAACGGGACCCGTGATGGGCCCCCATGGGCCAAACAGCAGTGTGTGAAAATTGCACCAAAACTGTGCAATTTTTCTTAACAAACTCTGCACAGCGCTGAACGTACATGATTGTTGAGTTGTATTTTTGTGTGGAAAATTAATTTTTTAATATATTTTTTTTGTGAATAATGATAATTTTTTAACTTTTTGAGTAATTTTTTAGTTTTTTATCCTTTTGGAGATGCCAAACTTGACCTAAAAAGTGCTACATAAAAATCCGTTATATAAATGGATAAAAATTATACTTGTATATGATATCTCAAATTTTGTAAATTGCTTTAAATAAATTTGAGGAACTTACATGTAAGTCCTAATAGTTGGACCTCGTTTGATAATGACTGTTTTAGCCTAAAAGTCAAAAACTTATTAAAAAATCAAAAAGCCAACAACTTATTCCAAAAAATCAATTTTTTTTTCTTTCTATTTTTTGCACATCTTTTCGTAAAAATTTAAAAAGTCATCCTAAACATACTAGTTTTTTTTTATCTCATATTTTAGCCATAGTCTAGGCTTCCTTTGGGAAGTGGGTTGGCTTTTTGACTTTTTAACTTTTTTTACTATTTTAGCCTGGTTCTAAAAAGCCTGATTTTGGAAGGGTTTTTAGTTTTTTTGATTTTTTTGTGAGAGAAAAAATGTAATGATTATGAGTTGCATGCAATGTTTTGTCTTATTTGGACTAAAAAGTCTATTTTATTTTTTGTGGCTATTTTAGCCAAAAAAAACCCCACAAAACCCACTTCCCAAACATAGGCCTAATAGGTCTTATGAGAATTAATGACGTTTTTCATTAAATACTATTAAAAAATTTCACTAATTGTAAATTTTCAATGGCAATTTGAAAATTGTCACAAAAATATCACTAATCATAAGTTTTAGTGATAGTTTAAAAAAATTGTAACAAAAAAAATTACTGATTTTCAACTTTCAACGATAGTTTGAAGAATTCGTCACAAAAAAGTCACTAATTGTAAGTTTTAGCGACAATTTATAAAAATATTGATAAAAAAGTCACTAATTATCAATTTTTAGCGACATATACAAAAAATTGTTACAAAAAATTATTTTTAGCGATGATTTTACTATAACTTATTTTCAATACGATTTCATAGAAATTAAATCTAACTATTAAGACTTATTGATAATTTATCCCAAATTTTTAATCTTTTCTTTCCATTATTTTCTCTATCTTCTTTGTCTCGTTTGTATCATTCACATCAACAACTACAACTACCTACACTGCAACTATTATTCTTGCTGCCTTGAGTAGAAGAAAGGGAGGAGCAAAAAAACATAATGGGAGATCTAGGACAGTTCACTTCAGTTCGGTCTAATGGGTTTATTTTTGGACTTTTTATCGATAATTTGAACTGTTATATCTTAAGGTTTATTAAATATATTATTCTTGTAAAAAATCATATCGATCGGATAACGAATACTATATATTCGTATCACTTTTGTCTGGAAAAAAATAGACGGTTAACAAATTAATGGTTCATAGAAAAATGATCTGAATACATAGTATCCGTTATCTGATCGATGTGATGTTTTACAGGAATAATATATTCAATAAATTTTAAAATATAAACGATTCGAATTATCGAAAAATAACCTAAAAATGAGACCAATGAGTTAGATTGAACCCTTCAGTTCAAATGGTGAACTGGAGGCAAGTTATTGCAAAAAATAATAGGGGTTACTACATCTCAATGATGTGAGGGAAAAAAAAGTATATATTGATAAAAAAATACATATATGTATAAATTTAATTATTAATATTTATTTTTCATTGGTTTATAATTACTTTTTCAACTCCGGCTGATATGATATTTTCTCAAAATAATATTCTTTTAGGCATTTCACAATATTTTAAATGTCATATATAAGTCATATGATAATATTTTTTTTATATATTTATGTTTGACTATTTTTTCACTTTGGTCCTTAATTTTTTTTTTTTTTTCATTTTGATCTTTCATGTTTCGAGTTTTTTCTCATTTTAATCCAAAAACTAACTTATATCCAAAATTAGATAAAAAATGACACTTTGACAATCATAAGAAATAAAAATATTTTATTATATTACTCACACCTCTGACACAATCTCATATCTCAATATAATAATATATTTTATCTGTTATGTGGCAGCAAACATATATTTTCTATCTAATTTTGAACATAAATTAATTCTAAGAAATAAATTATAAAAAAAAATTGAAAATATGAAGGGTTGAAATGAGGGGAAAAAACTTTAAGAGTTAAAATATATTAAAAAAATGATTAAACATAAAAAGAGGAAAGTATAATTTACTTAACCAAAATTATGATACCAAAGGTATTTGAGATGATCTAAATAAATATATTTTTTGACTTTTTATAAAAAAACATAAAATATGAATTAAATTTAAAGTGATATAATAAAGAGATAATGTAACAAAAATAAGATAATTATAACTTAAATAAAATATTATGTATTAGGGGTCATTTGTTTTCCCGCATGAAAGACAGGATTGGAGTTGGATGGACTTGGGCCCTACTCTGACTTGTTTGGTCGTGAAATGGAGCAAGGATCTTCTAGAGTATTTTTTTCCTAAAGTTTCCTAGAGTGGTGCATTGTGTGGTTGAGATTTAATGACAAGTCACATCAATTTTTCAACATTAAATCTCAACCACACAATGCACCACTCTAGGAAACTTTAGGAAAAAAATACTCTAGAGGATCCTTGGTGCGTGAAATGAGCATGGGGATTGGTATTCCAGTGAGTTTTGTAATCCCATTGAAGGTGTTCTGATTATCCTTAAATAATAAGTGACTACGCTTAATTAAAATTTTAAAATTTTAGTTTTTATTATATTCTAAAGTAAATTTATTAATAAAGATAATAGACATTAAATTTTGAAATAAAATATTATTTTTTTTCCTTATACCTATTCTTCAAAATGATCTCTCTTCATCTTCTTCTTTAAATTTCAAATTTTTTTTTTCATTTTTTTTCTCACTTCAAAAATTTAGGGGTTGTTTGGGATGGCCTAAATAAGTGCACTTTTTGTCTTTTTACGAAAAAATGTCAAGAAAAGTAGAGAGATGATGTGATGGAAAAAAGATAAAAAAATAAAAAGTGTGTACTTATTTAGGATAGCTAAACTTGACCTTAATTCACCTCACCAAAATTCACTACTATTATCAATATCATTATTATATAAATATTTTATTTTTATCTTTTAGTATCCATGACTTTGAAGTTGATAAATTTTCATAACAATGTTTCACTGTGCATCCCATGACATCCAAAAAAACCAACAATCTTTTTTATATTTTATTTTTGGGCAAATTACATATACCCCTTCGAGATTTAACTAAATTACAGATATCTTTCTGAAGTTTCGAAAATTACAGATACCCCTGAGCTTTATATTTTCATAACAAATTGTCCTCTAATTTGTTATATAAATATAACCTTTAAGGGATATCTATAATTTCTCAAACGTCGGGAGTATCTATAATTTAGTTAATCCTCGAGGCATATATGTAATTTGCCCATTATTTTTTGATAGCCTTAAGGAAAACAGAATCAACTAGCAACTGGAATATTCGAGACTATAAATTTATGAATTTTCGAAGGAACCTCTTCCACCTAAGCATGGAAATTATTCACATGAAGTGCTTTGCCAGCCAGTCATCAACACATGGGTGCATTTTGTCGCCAGAAAACCAGACAAATTTTCTGGCACATCGGCAGCAATAGCCCAACATAAGAGTGGTCAAGATTAATTGTTTGAATTGCTTTAAGCACATTGAAAAAGTCACCTTCTAAAATAGGAAAATGTTATAGATCTAAATAATTTATTAAGGCTAAGTTTGGCATCTACTAAATAATACAAAAAGTCAAAAAGTCACTATCCTATTTAAGTCACATCATCTTGTTTAAATCACATCACTTCTCTAACACATCACATCGAACCCAACCCAAACTCAACCCATATAAGCCAATAAGTCAAAAAGTATACTTTTTTAGAACATCCCAAACCAACCCTAAATTTTTTATCAAATCTTTTACATAGGTATGAAATTCATACAAACCCATGTGTGTGTGTGTTCCACATCCATATGAGAGATTTGATAAAAAAAATTAGTATATTATTTGGAATTCCTAACATCACTCTCTAAAATATTAATAAGCACTAAAGTTTTTTAAATGGTATAATTTGAAATTTTTGATTTGTTTATTATTTGAATGTATCTTGAAAGATAATTTAAAAAAGATATAGAATGTATTGAGAATAAATTATAATTTTAAATAATTTAATAAAGTATACAACGAGAAATTAAGTGTACTTAATAATTTTTTAAGTGCAAATAAAATCCCTCTTACATTGAGTAGTGGAATTAGCTTGGTTGGATGAGAAGTGAGATTAAAAAAAATAGTCCAATAGAATTAATATTGGAAACGAGTGTTTAGCCCCTTTGCCCTATATCAATCATCTTTTCTTCACTCCTCCATTTCATTTGCAAAGATTGGCGAAATATCAGTGGCATTTGATATTTTATATATTACTAATTAAAATAAAAATTATTGCTATGGAATTATTAATCCAGTAATGTACAAATAAAAATATTTTTTATCTTACGTTTCTAACTTAATCCCGCATTATTACTAATCTCTTCACTTAATTTCACTGTACTCGTAATTAGGGATGTAATCGGTTTGAAACGGCTGGTATTTAAGTGAAATTTTACACCAAACCGATAATGTCAATTCAATTATATTGAGAACTGATACAGATTGAATTTTTCACTAAATCGTACCAATTCAAATGATTCAGCTCAATGCGGTTTAATCGGTTTAGGGCCTTTCAAATTTGAGTTACTTTTTAAATTTGTAGTATATTAAATAATTTATATAAATTTTGAAGTAGAATTAGAAACAAAATATAATCTGAAAATCAAAGTCTTGACACCAAAGTTCAAAACCATCATCTCATAAGGCTAAATTATAAGTCTATCAGGTAGAATCAAAACAAAAAAAAATTTGAAAACAACATAAATATCTGCTATAGCTAAAAAAACATAGTAGTAGCAAAACTTGACTCAAGCACATATGAGTGAATCGAAAATAAAAAATTAAAAAAAAGTTTTAGAAATAGTGCAGATCGATTCATATTAAAAAACTGACAAAAAATAACTAGTTCGATTCGATTCAACCAGTTCGGTTGGTTTTTTCAATTTTTCTTACATCCCTACTTGTAACCCTATCTAATCTAATCTGCCAAACAAACGAGGTCTAAAGTTAAAGGGTTTGACTTCTCTCATGTTTACAATCTAACTGGAGAGAGCATTTGGAGTTAGTGGGCCCATTGTGAATCTAATTTCGATAATCCAAATTGTTCACTTTTTAGTAGTCGTTGAGAAAAATATTAATGTAAAAAAAATCAAGATGATTGAATTTTGATAGTTATACGTTTTGATCACATTTGTCTTAAAAAATGGACGAAAAATATAATTTCAAAGATAACCGTCCATTTTTAAAAACAAATATGATTCAAACATATAGTTCTGGCATTTCACTCGTAGAATACTTCAAATACTCCTTCATTTTACAATAAGTAATACCCCTTTTAATGTTCGAATTTTCAAGTCGATACTTCACCATCCATGGCACATGTTTGTCGTTAATGGAACAATAACCATTCCCATAATAAACTAATTCGCACTAGCAGTCCACGGGAAAAATAAAGTACGCCTGCAAACTGTCATTACCATCTAACCTCCTATCATACACATTTACTCTGACCAACCCACTAGCATTGGGTACGCAAAGGGGGAATATTCTATCAATATTTTATCAACCTTAAAACTCTTTTGTTTGTATCTTAACCTCAACTGAGAAAATAAATTAGGCAACGCAAGTTCAACACAACTAAAATCACTTGCTAAAACACCTTCAACAATACCAGTTTTTATATTGTCCATCTCCATTAGCCTAAACATTACGAATAAAAATATATAAAATTATAATTCTAAACAATTTTAAAGTACATTTGACTACTTAACGTAATGTTGCATTCTTTTTCACTAACAGTAGCAACCACTAAATATATGGCACCCTTCTGAATATTTCTAACATTTCCCAACAGCGTATCTTTGTAGTCCGTCCAAGCATCAACAAGAAAGAATCGGTCCACAACCACTATTTCGTGACGAACATACTCTTTATCCTTGCCACCATTGAGCTTGAATTTCATTTTCTTTAACATCCAAAACCTATCGGACTGGTTAGGATTATCCTCACCAACTCCAATAAATATCTTGTCAGGTGTGGGGACGGAATCTGACGGACTATTATCACTTATGACGAAAAACAAAACGTCATGGACCACAACTTCCTCTTTAGCTTTTTATCCCAATTGAACATTCATAATTAATTTTATACCCTTAACGATGATCGTGTCTGATTAACGGTCACATCTTTTATTACTCAACTCAATACCATTCAACAATCTCACTACACCTTTATTATCAAATTTAACGTCCCTTAATTGTTAATCGTACAATTGTAACTTCCTTACTCCCCTCTTAGTCTTCTTAATATATCGGGGAATATTCTGAACGTACAGTATATACAGAAAGGAAGCGATTTCATAGAATGGGAAAAAATTTCATCTTAGAGAAAAAGTTCCTCGAAAAACAGAGACGAACTCTGGTGGGGAATACTTGCAGAAGCAGAAATGGAGGAACAATTCTTTGCACTCTACAAAGAAAGCTACCGAAATTCAATCATCTTAATTTTTTACATGAATATTCTTCTCAATGAGTTCTAAAAAGTGAACAATTTGTATCACCAAGATTGAGTTTATAATGGGCTCATTAAGCCAAAATACTCTCTCAAGTTGAATTTCCAACACGATGGTTGATTTTATTTGTACCCAAATAGTAACTCAGTACGTCCTGCTAAAATTTTGAAATTTTAGTTCCTATTATCCCCTAATATAAATTTACTAATAAGGACAATACATATTAAACCTTAAAATAAATTGTTATTATTATTATTATTTTATCATAGTACACCCTAATCACTTATTCTTTATATTTAAGTCTCATCATCTTATTTCTCAAATTTTAATAATTTTTTCTTTATCTTCTTCATTACTCCAAAACTCAAATCTATTCCACTAAAATTCATCATTATCATCATGAAGTATTTCTAGATGTTTCTATCAAAGATCTTCGGATAAGTAATTACAGAGAAATCTCAGACCTGCATCAATTATCAAGGAATAGTCTCACAACAACCAGTTGCTTAATAAATCCAAACTTTATGAGCTTAAAATTTCATCTCATCCCATTCTATCAACATTTATTTATCTTTTCTTTTCCAAGTACCTTATCTCTCTTCCACTAAACCAAACATAGATTCCAGATTCGTTGATTTATACTTAAGTTCCTCTAGGGCTACGACACAGCAGACAAGTCACTGAATGCGAACGCGACGAGAACCAACAATGGGGCTGGGAGATTTGCCGATGTCATTCTCCTTCATCGTTGTCCTTTGCCAGTGCCTCGTTTTTGCATGAGAAATTTGTTTAAGGATTTTTAAAAATGGTATAATTTAAAATTTTTGATTTGTTTATTATTTGGGTGTACCATAAATTATAATTTTATCTTGAAAGTAATTTGTGAAAAAATATAGGGTGCACTGAGAATAAATTATAGGGAAAATTAGTCTAGGCTCCCTATCCCACTTTTCGTAATAGAAGAAATCCACAACATTATTTTTTGATGTCTAAGATCCCTAAACATATATCAAAGAAATTTGTTTTCGAATTGGTCGATTTTTGACTCTTCAGTTGCTGCCTTAGGTTCAGTTGCCATTCTCAATCAATCTCTTACAAAACCTTGCCTGCAAGTGATAAACAGATTGATATAGAACCTGAGATAGATTTAGAACTCAAATTTGAAGACTTTTGAACCCTAAATTTTGCAGAATCAAGGATACATGTAACATACATACATACATACATACATACATACATATATATATATATATATATATGCTTGCTTGATGATAGACACAAGAGAATCCACTTACAAGTAACAACGTATGAACTCTGCGAACGATTTGTCTGCTTGGTTCCACTCTTCACATCATAGCGCAAGAAGAGCAATAGACCCACCTCGGACGTGTATAACTTCGGCCCTGGAACAGAGATGGACTAATCTCGGCCATTGTCCAGACCTGCAATATCCTCCACACAAATACCAGCGGCACCTCATAACTGGAGTGATATTGCAGCTGCTTGAAAGATACCTCCATACACAGCCCAGAGCACCCTCAAAAATGGTAACACCATTACAACACCAACAAAACTCAAAGCAAGTAAAACCAAGCAGAACTCTATCTCTTTGCCTCTTAATCGGGTCCAAAACTTCAAAAGCGAGAAGATGAACCTACGAAAGAACAAACTCACATGCTCAATCTCACTCATGGATGAGGAGAAGGAGATAACAGAACACCATTACCGGGGGGAGCTTTTTCTCTCTTTATTTTGAATATCTATTTCGATTATTTTTTTTCATTTGAACTGAATTTTCTCCAGAGAAATTCTCAACCCAGAGAAAATTTAGTTCAAATGAAAAAAAATAATCGAAATAGACGTTCTGTGAGCTAAATTACCAAAGAAATTATCAATCTAGAGAAAATTCAGTTCCATTGCCAAATACTCCTAGAAGCTTGCAATTCACTGTTGCACTTTGCTAAAGCTTCTTTCAGCATCTTCAGAGAAATTTGGTTAAAACACATTATGAAAACACATTTGATAAACACATTTGATATCATGAGAAACAACATCGTCAGAGAAATTTGGTTAAAACACATTATGAAAACACATTTGATAAATTTCGAAGTTAGAGAAATTTGGTTAAAACACATTCCGAAGTCAGAGAAATTCAGAATTTCTCTGAAGATAAATCCAAAATTTCTCTGGAGAGAAATTCCGAAGTCCAAAGAAATTTCCAAAATTTCTCTAGAGTGAAATTTCTTTGGACCAATTTTCTCTAGATCAATTTTCTCTGGATCAATTTGAGGGACCTTAGACATTATGAAAATATTGAGTGTCCTTTATGCTGTAAAATTTTAATACCAGGGACATTAAAAAAAATTCCCCATTATAATCCTAAATAATTTAATTTGGATGATCTAAATAAGTATATTTTGATTTTTTACGAAAAGATGTATAAAAAAATAGAAAAATGATGTGATATAAATACGTGCACTTATCTAATTAAGTGAACTTGTTTAGTTTATACTAAATAGTGCTAGAGAGTACTGAGAAATTTGACGTACTAAGGTCTCGTTTGGCAAATGACTTTTTTATCCAAAAAGTCAAAGTTACTTAGCCTCCGTTTGGCAAGAAAAAGCCCAGCCTTTTTTGGCTAAAATAGCCATAAAAAACAAAATAGGCTATTTTAGCCACAAAAAACAAAACATCAAATCCAACTCATAATCATTACAATCCCCTCTCACAAAAAAAGTCAAAAAAGCCAAAAAGCCAAAAAGCCAAAAAGCCCTTCCCAAACCAGGCTAAAATAGCCCAGGCTAAAATAGCCAAAAAGCCAAAAAGCCAACCCACTTCCCAAACGGAGGCTAAAAAAATCAAAAAGCCAACAACCTATACTAAAAAGTCAAAGATTCTATTTTCTCTGTACTTTTTACACATCTTTTTGTAAAAAATTAAAAAGTCATTCCAAACATATTAATTTTTTTACATTATATTTTATTCAAAAAGTTAAAAAGTTATTAAAAAAGCATATTCCCAAATGAGGTCTAAGTTTCTATTTGGTGCAAGTAAAAGCAAACTCAAAATTAAGAAAGTCTATTAATTCAAATAAATTAAGTGGAGTATAAGGTATGAAAATCAAAATCGAACCTTAATGGATATGAAAATGAAAAATGCTTAGCTCTAGAGCAAGAGCTCTAAAGCATACTCTAATGATATGACAGTTATGTGGGGACTACCTTAATGCGATATTTTAGCTTAAATTTTTGTTTTTTTTACTTTTTTAGAACCTGCTAGTTCAGTATAACTTTGTTTAAAACTTTGCTTTTAGAGCTCTAGATCATCATTGTATGAAAATTATCAGAACCACTCCCCATGATTTATGCTTTCAATTTTCTTGAAATTATCAGAAGTGGGCTTGGGCCATGATCATACTAATCTACTCCCCAACTGTCAAAACGGCTCATAAAAGTGTGTCCAACCCATTAAAGCCCTATTATACAAAGAGCGCCAAAAACTGCCGAATATAACCAAGAAATATTATATGAGTTGGTAGTGAATTGGCAACAGTCGTTGATCAAACTCACAAACACGTAGAAAAACAAACGCACTCACTTCTTCGGTAGCTCCGCCCCTCCAACTGACCTCACAAAGCTCTCTCTCACTTCAAAAACCCTCCCACTTCTCTCTTCTCTCTCCTCAGCCCCCCACCATTTCCAAACCCTCTCTCTCTCTCTCTCACAAAATGCAATCCTCACTCTCTCTTTCTCTCTCTTCCCCTTCTTCCATTTCCAGATCCGATCGCACTGTCGTCGCCGACAACATCTTCTTCGCCGGCTCCGGCTCCCTCGTGCCGCGCTCGCTTCGATTCTGCGGCTTCAGAAGGGAAGTTTTCGGACTCCGATCTTCCAATTCAGCTCGGCTCGTTGCGAAGCAGAGGAACTTGAACAAGGTATCGGCGTCGTTGTCTGGCAATGGCTCCCCGTCGAAAGGATTCGACTACGATTTGGTTATAATTGGGGCCGGCGTTGGCGGTCACGGCGCCGCTCTCCATGCTGTCGAGAAGGTAATGCGATTTATATGTGATTCAAGGTTCATTGCGTAAATTGCATTGAATTTGATTTGTTCTGATTGTGAATTTGCTAAAATGTAATTATGTGAAGAAAAAAAAGATAGAAGTTCGAATTGAATTTCTGATGTCAGCTGAATTTGTTCAATTTGATTTGTTTTGATTGTGAATTTGCTAAAATGTAATTATATGGGGAAGAAAAAAAAAGAAAAAGAAAAGAAAAGAAGAAGATAGAAATTTGAATTGAATTGCTGATGTCAGCTGAATTTGTTCAATTTAACTTGTTTTGATTGTGAATTTGCTAAAATGTAATTATGTGAAAAAAAAGGATAGAAATTTGAATTGCTGACGTCGGCTGAATTTGTTCAATTTGAATTTGTTTTGATTGTGAATTTGCTAAAATGTAATTATGTGGAAAAAAAAAAAAGAAGAGAAAGATCGAAATTTGAATTGAATTGCTGATGTCAGCTGAATTTGTTCAATTTGAATTTGTTTTGATTGTGAATTTTCTAAAATGTAATTATGTGGAAAAAAAGAAATATAGAAATTTGAATTGCTGACATCAGCTGAATTTGTTCAATTTGAATTTGTTTTGATTGTGAATTTTCTAAAATGTAATTGTGTGCAAAAAAAAAATATAGAAATTTGAATTGCTGACATCAGCTGAATAGCCTGGATTTTTGTGTAGTGGGGTGGGGCAAATTGAATTTTTTTTGCAGTAGAAGTGCAAATTAATAATTTCCAATTCCAGTAGGGGCAATATTGATTTTAAAGCAATATGTACAAATGAAAATTTTCAAGAGTCAATATGGGGACAATTGCTCTCACTTGTGCCTTTATAAATCCGCCCTTGGTGATCATCATTTTTGTAAAGCTTAAAAATAGCAGTTGAGTACTTTGCCATAGTTTACATCATTAATCATTTAGAACTTGATTCTGTGTTGTTCTCGTTGTTTTTTAATTGTAAGTATTATTATGAGCTAAGACTGAGAAAACTGAAAACTACAGAGTCTCTATTGCTGGTTAGTTTATTCTAATTCCTCTTTTTTAATATTCCGCAAAACTTATTTTGATGAGCACTTTTTTTTTTTTTTTTTTCATTGTGACCATTTACTTGTTTGTACTCGTATTTTCACCTCGTATGTATCAATTGTATATTACTTACATATGTAATGGCATGCAATATAGTGCATCACATCGGTAGTTGAGCAAAATAAACACAGTGACATTGTTTATTACTATCTTTTCAAAAAGGGGCAGTGTATGTTGCCTAAATAAGTGCACAAGGAGTATTGAGTTCTTTTTGTTGCTTTTCTATATTCTGTTTTTGATGGCATTGAGGTAAATGTATGAATACATACATCCGTTGCAGGGCTTAAAAACTGCCATCATTGAGGGGGATGTAGTTGGAGGAACATGTGTAAATCGAGGTTGTGTTCCTTCCAAAGCGCTCCTTGCTGTAAGTGGCCGCATGCGGGAGCTTCAGAATGAACAACACATGAAGGCTTTTGGTTTACAGGTGAATAAGAGTGTCGTAACCTCTTGTTTATAAGATGTTCGAATCTCATGCTAACTTTCAAATTTCATTTATCTATCATGACATTATAACTTTTATTGCTTTGATTAAAATTGTGCTCTACTTTGCAATTACTTGCGTTGGGTGTTCATCATTCCTCACTCAATGTTTGGGTTCAAGTCATGATTTCCACATGTGCAGCGGCCTGTTCTACGAGATCTGCTAAGACTGGGCCCCCATGTAGGGGTTCCTGCCAACTTTCTTCAGTGGCTTTCTTGTGTAGCATCTAAACAGGTGTATGATCATTTACCAAATATACAGTGCATGATTGCGCCTCATGAGCCAAAATATTACACGAGTTTATATAATATAAGTTTGAGAAGTGATTTCCATTTTTAACAACCACACAATTCTAAGAAAATACTACAGTAACACTGATGCCCTATTACACTTAAGCTTCTCAAAGATGCACTTATAGTACTTATAGTACCTACTGGAGTACAACAGAATCACCACCATTAAATCAGTCGGTAATGGCTGGGGAAGGAATTCACATAAGAATAATGTGGTTTGGATACATGAGGTAGTGAACCAACATTTTATTAAATGACTTTGCCATTAAGGTAAAAATTTAATAGCACATCACCACCTTTTTTTTTCTTGAGCATTTTGTGGGTTATGTTATGGCTTCTTTATGTGAGGCATTTTGGGGAATCACCAAGAAATGGACTTGTGACTACCTGTATAAGGTTCATGGGTTTTTTGCATTCATTCAGAAAAGAAGCGCACAACAAGAAACATTTCAAAATAATAACAATCCTCAGACATTGACTAATGGATGCATAACTGTTGAAGATATGTACTTTTGTCATGCAAATAAGCTTATAAATTACATTGATCTTATCTGAAGAAAAAATCTTATATTATTGAAAGTTCTTTCCTATCCAGTTGCTAAGCAAACATTTGAATATCAGCAAAACTTATGCTCTGTGTTCATCTTTATAAAGAAAAGAAATCCACATTTCTTTTTGATGTGGTTCGATGCCATGTTAACAATCAACTTCGCTTAGTGCATAAGCTTTTAAGGGAGAGCAGTAAAATGTTTGTATAATTGATTTGGTACTCTTCAAGATGGATGAAACCAACCTATTTGAAGACATCATTGCTTCATCCCAGTGCATATATAGTCATTGTCTAAGAGTAGCTAATGTTGCAACATTGTCCACTGTCAACTGTAAGGTGGTGGTTATATTCAATGGAGAATAAATTATTATGCATGTGGATTTCAACCTAGATGTTTAATCACTTTCCAACTTTTGGGGAACCTGCAAATACATCTGTCTAGATGTTTTTCCAATTCTACAAAATCCCAAACTTTTAAAATATGTGCCCTGATTTTCCATGCATATTTCTTTTTAGAATACTCGGTAATTATTTTCTACTTGTGGGTCGTATATTTTCTGAGCCCATGTCATGTTGACTTCATAGCTGAAGTAGTATGGGTTGATTTGGCATGCGCTTATAGCTTATGATTTATGGCATCCTTATACTTTGTGTCTATGCTCTTTGGTGTGGGTTTAGTATTGTTTTGTTTTCCTTCTGTGCACCTTAAACGCAGTGCTGCTGTCTAAAACTTGACAACAGGTTGCAGCTGCTGGTTATGACAGACAGGCGGTTGCTGATCATGCAAGTAATCTTGCGTCAAAAATACGAAGTAACTTGACCAATTCAATGAAAGCTCTTGGTGTTGATATATTGACTGGTGTTGGTACAATTTTGGTATGTTGGATATGCTGAAATTTGGGTTCAGTAAAAAGATGCTATAAATTCAATCGAATAATTATGATTCAATTTATAATTGTCATTTGATTAATGGTGCTTAAAATGAGTATCTATAAATGATGGTGTTAATCTTTCATGTATAAATCAGGGTCCACAAAAAGTGAAATATGGGGCAGACAACGTAATAACTGCAAAAGACATAATCATTGCTACTGGTTCAGTACCTCTTGTGCCGAAGGGAATTGAAGTTGATGGTTAGTGCTTGTTTTGTCATCCTTCTACTACTATCTAGACTTTCTAGTTAAGATGTAGAGTGAATATGATTTTGCAGATCATGAAATTGTTAGGAAGTTTTTGTGAGGTAACATGCTTTTCAATTCATCACTCTTAACAGTTAAAGAGCTCCCTGAATGACAAACAACATGGTATGAATATGTGCATTACTTGATAGGATAAACTGGTATTTTCGTACTCTTTGTCTGTCACATTAGGATAGCTGTGCACATATTGTGACATACTTTTGAGCATACTTAGTATTGCATAATACCAATACTAATTGGCTCTATGAATCGGTATTACCAAGTATTTTCTGATATTACGTGGAATATAGTTTAGTGGTACGCTTAGCTTAGTAGTAGAGCGTTTAGTCACAAAAAGTGACCATATATGATCACAGGAGTGAAAATGCTGCTTTTAATTTCTACCTCCTAGATTATTTCTTTTTTTTTTTTGTTTTTTGGCTGAATTTTTTTCCATGTTTTGGGTCATAACTTCCGGTGTCTGTTTATGGAATTTCCCTTTGGTTTTAATATGAAAATATACTACCTTTCTTTGGTTCATGACACCACTAAGCTCTTCTGGATAATGGCTTGCAGGTAAGACTGTAATAACCAGTGATCATGCACTCAAACTGGAATCTGTTCCTGAATGGATTGCCATCATAGGAAGTGGTTATATTGGTCTTGAATTCAGTGATGTGTATACAGCACTTGGAAGTGAGGTAGGCATGGTTTATACTATCTGAAGAACTTTGTGTGAAGTTAATTTCATTAAAAATAGAAAAAAAGTATCTATGGAGTAGCTTCTGATAATTAAATGATGAACATGTATTCTTACGAAGGCTATATATTGTATTAGTAGTAACTGAAATAGCTAAATGTTTTGCCAGGAAATTAGAATTTAAGTGTTTTCCCAACTTAATTCCCGTAAGCTTTGCATTAACTGTCTGAGTTAGGACAGATGTGTTTGTACTCAGTCCGCCTCTCCCCAGTACTTGAACCCAAGACCTTTCTAACCCGAGCTCTAATTCCATGGTAGATCACCACTAGTTTTAAAAGCTTAAGCAAGTGGGAAAGTGACATAACAATGCATATCAAGCTCTCCAACGGAGATTTCCCCCACTTGACTCCCACATCCACCCAGAGGACTCCCACATCCACCCAGAGTTTCCCCCACCTCCCTCTGACATTCCATCCAGAGTTAAGTCACTACTTTGGATTGTCGTCTAGATTTTGTATCACGAAGTTAAATGAGTGATATCTCTGTCTTTTCCCATTGATCATTATAAATGCAGTAAGATTTACCCAAGTCACCAAAGTAACAACAGCACTATATTGCAGGTCACATTTGTTGAAGCACTAGATCAGCTTATGCCTGGTTTTGATCCTGAGATTGGTAAACTGGCACAGCGGGTTCTTGTAAATCCTCGAAAAATTGATTATCACACTGGTGTATTTGCAAGCAAGGTGCTTTGTGGCTTACCATGAACTTATATGTTTTTTATTTGCATTGGCAATATCCCAAAAAATATATTCCATTTTTTTTCCTTTCCTTTTTGTTATAATTTTTTCCCCTTGTATGGTAAACGTTGTTAACAGATTACTCCAGCAAAGGATGGAAAGCCTGTAATGATTGAGCTTGTTGATGCTAAGACAAAGGAACCAAAGGATACTCTTGAGGTAAGTTGCAAGCATCTTGTCTAAGCAAACATTTGAGGCTCCTACACAATGTTGCATATGTGTATGTGATGGAGCAATGCTTTGGTGTCAAATATAGCATATCTCTGCTATAATAAACAACTACATAGGAATACTTTAAATTGTCAACTATTTCAGTAGGCAACAGAAGAAATCAAGTTGCAGTCCATCTTTATCAACTAAGATTAATTCTCTGTTTCACCACATTTTTATTTCCTTTCTCTCTTTTGAGGTGAGTGTAAGCAGAGACACTTCATCTCACAATTTGGTTCTCTTGATTAATGAAAGAAGGTCGAACAAAACCTCAGTCCTGAGCCAATTTTATACTACTAATATGATAATGCTATAGCACCTTGTTCATATTGTTCAAATATATGTAGAAGTTATTCTAATTTTGGTTGTCTCTACAATTTAGGTTTTGTGGCTCATAAACTTTGGCATTGTATTGTGGTCTAACACTATTCCAAACAATGCTGTGAACTTTGTATGAGCTTTTCTTATTGCTCCCAACCAAATAGTTGGTATTTGAACATTGTTCTGTACCCTTTAGTTGAAGTCTAGCAGTGCACATGAAATGCATACTTGAGCTCAGGGAATGTGTTGAACTGTTAATGTCAGCATAAACTGTTGGAGAAAAGGCTATTAATTCACACAGCCACTACTCAAGTATTTGCTCTTGCATTTTGTGAATTTTGTTATCGTCATTATTATGGCTTTATTAACAAGGAAATGAGTTGCAAAAGTGAGACTGTTCCCTATATCTACAGTTGTTTCCTTTAGTGTTCTATTCTCTTATGATAAATTGATGAATCATAATCATCTTGTCGCCATCCTAGCATAACTTTGAACTATGTTATGTACTTTGCAGGTGGATGCTGCTCTCATTGCGACTGGAAGGGCTCCACATACAAAAGGGCTTGGCTTGGAAAATGTTAGTAGATTAGGAAAATAACACATCTCAACTACTAATGGAACATCACTTTTACAAGTACTAAATTGAGTAATCTAATACACCTTTTTCATTTGCAGATCAATGTAGAAACTCAACGTGGATTTGTCCCTGTTGATGAGCGCATGCGTGTAATCGATGCAAATGGAAAATTGGTCAGTCATGAGTTTTGTTCATTTGTATGTAGTGTTTGGTTATATCTTGTTTTATTGACTCAGATCTGGAATAATTAGGTCCCTAACTTGTATTGCATTGGTGATGCAAATGGGAAAATGATGCTTGCTCATGCTGCAAGTGCACAAGGAATTTCTGGTAACAACCTCATTCTCTACTTCATCAACCATATAGTATTTGTTGTCCAGTTGTGTATAGACTTATATGACTTGTGGCATTGCTTTCTTAACATAGTTGTTGAACAAGTCTGTGGGAAGGATCATGTGCTGAATCATTTGAGTATCCCAGCGGCATGCTTCACTCATCCTGAAATCAGTATGGTTGGATTAACAGAGGTAAGTTGTGCCTTTGCAACTTTGCTTCTTCTGCCTGTGTATTATTTTGTTTCCCAGAATGTATGTTACATTATTGTTTCACAGAACCGACTCTTTAAAAATTCAAAATGGTCATTGTAAATAGGTAATAATCTTTTAACTATTTATTAAAAACACGAGTCCTTGTTTTAATCATTTTATGTGTGTGTGTGTGGGTGTTATGTGTTTCTTTAGATGCATCTTGTGTTTACTAGCACATGATTAGTTAATATAGGTGGCGTGGCCAGTGGGGAGAATATTTGCGGTGAGTATTATTTTGCTGATATTTGAAGTCTATTAAAAAAACCTAAGAGAATTTGTGTACCAGGAGAAAATTGTTTCTTTGCTAGAAATGTTTTCCTTCCCTAACCCAGAAATAAGAAGTTGCTATGTCCTATTTCCTCCCACTTTTGGAAGAAACCAAGTTGGTTCTGGAGGAAGAAAAGATAGCTCCCTTTCCCTCCAATTCCCTTGTATCATTCTAATTGAGAAAAGGCATACACTATTTTCGCCCCTTCCTTTCTTTCCAGAGCAGCTACTATCACATTGACATGAGCTTTGGATGGAGAGGCTTCTGAATGTGATATAGCCATTTTAACACTACTTGAAGTGATTAATTTGTGTTTAGTTTTGAAGTTTTACAACTGATGTTAACTATGGAAGGACAAAGACACAGAAGGTTTGAACTTTGAAGAGACTTTTGGAAAATTGGTTCATTTAGAAACACAGATTTCCTTGAAGTTACATGAATTAATAAAGCATTGTTGCGAGATGTTGGTTAAGATCTATATAATAAGTTTTATTGTTGTGTGCATTTACTAATTTTAGTTTTTGCATCTAGAACGTATCTAAACCTTAGGCACGTAATAGGATAGTTCCCTGTTAGGTACTTGGCTATGAAGTAGGGTCCTAAGGTCCCCTAGTGATAGGGATTTAATTATCTTATTCAACGAGTGAATGAAGTTGTCTTCGAAGCTTATTATTCCTGATGTGTGATTCATCTTCTGTTAGATATGGTTACCTAGAAATTTCTCTGTTTTTCTTTTTCTTCTTTAAGTGTGATTGCCCAAGAAGCTAGGTATGACTGCCTAGGCATTTCCTTCATCTAGATCAAGAAATGTGATTCTTCTTGATAATATTGAGGTCCGTTGCCTAAAAATTGTCCTTATTCCTCTACTGTTTCCATTCTCTACCATTGTTGTCCCATTTACTGCCTTGCCTATTCCAATGTTCTTTGATTAAAGAGAACCACACTTTTTTGACCAAGTGCTGTCCTGCTCCTACATTAGTTGGCTGGCTATCAGGCACAAGTTTAGTATTGAAGGCTCTGGCACAAGTTTGGTATCATGTCCTCCATCAACAAGTTCTCATCAAGTTACTTTTACATCAGCTGTTCAATTATGGTGGAAAATCAAAAGATTTTTACTTTAGTTTTGTGTAATACAAGAGTTAATGCTCCCAGCTTTGCTAAGACTATTTTGGATGTATACCATACTTTCAACTGTGGGGATAAAAAATGACTGAAGTTCAAGAAAGGTGTATAAGCAGGTTATTCGTAGAAGAGTATCTACTATGCTAAAATTCAGATCATATACGCTTTGTCGAACGATCAAAACTTAAGCACTCTCATCCTGCATAGCACAGGACATTCAACTCTATTTTTCAGTGATCTCTAATACTTTAATGAGCCTTCCCCTTTGCCTTTGGCAACCAGAAATATTTTCAGCTAATAATGTGGGTTCTTAGTTTTCCCAGGCTGACAGTGAAGTGCATTTTAGGTAACTTGTCCCTGCAGGATCTATAAACAACTTTTTGTATGGTTCACTAGTAAATTATGCAAGTCGAAACTAAAGAGCAAAAGTAATAAGAGTTGATGATAGTTTGGCCTTGTATAGTTTAGTTTTATACTGAGGAGATAAACAAAAGTTAAGTCTTCATCTGTAGTCCCTCCCTTAGATGAGTTTTTTTTTTCTCCTGGTAATTTTTCAGTTTACCTCAGCAGCGTTTCTGTCTTGAATTCAAGAAACAATTATAAAACATTCCTAATTTTCCTAGCATGGTCTCGTATGAAGAAGTTCATTTCAACATAATACTGAAAATCATAAAAGAGTTTGCTCTTTTTCCAGTTTTGGTTCACTGTTTTCAAATGTTGCAGCCTCAAGCAAGGGAAAAAGCTGAAAAAGAGGGATTTGAAGTCAGTGTTGCCAAGACTAGTTTCAAAGCTAACACAAAAGCTCTTGCCGAAAATGAAGGGGAAGGACTTGCTAAGGTAATATACATAATTCCATTAGCTTCTAGGAGTGTGGTGTGGCATGTTTAAAGATCTGCCTTTCCTTTTATCCTCATTGGGAACTGTTGCAAGTTTTCTCATTGTTCGAAGATACAATTAGGTTGCATGTTTACTGAAGTCTATTGGTTTTATGCAGTTGATTTACAGACCTGACAATGGAGAGATTCTAGGAGTGCATATCTTTGGATTGCATGCTGCAGACCTCATACATGAAGCATCCAATGCAATAGCTCTGGGAACCCGGATACAAGTATACTTTTGCCCCCCTTCCATGTGCATGTTTTAGCACATAAATTAGTAGGCTCTATATGAATATCTTCAAATAGAATGGTAACTCTTAAATTACTAACTAAAATATATAAGTTCCATGTAGCAATAGCTTTAACAACTTTCCAAAGATATGTGGTCTAATTTTAAGAACCCTGGGACAAGGGAGGTGTTTGAACATTGCTTGGAAATTTTCCAAATTTTGAAGGACTAAATGATGTTCGAGTCGAGACTTATATAAAACATATAAGAAAAAGAAAAAAATAACGGAGGCCCACATAATCTATTTGTTTTTTCCAAAAATAAAATAAAATTTAGAAGTTGCACTTTCAAACTTAGCAAGATATCTTGTTAACTGGAGTTATTTATGTTTCTCTACCATCTCAGTGTGTTCTGATAATCAAATCTCGCCACATGCACGGCATGTGTCACACATTGGGAATAATATAATAACAATTGTAGCCATTTATGGAATAAAAGTTATCCTCTACATAATCTGCCATAAAATCATTTAATCAATTTACCTGTTTTGAAAGTTAAATAATGAGAAATGCTCTTACGACAAGTTTTATTATTTTTTTATCAGTTTTCCAGATGATGGTTGAATCGCTTAATTCTGTTGGGATGTTCAATAGTCTCTCCTTTACTACTTCCTATCTTATAAATTATTACTACATATATATATATATATATATAATGTAGTACCTTCATTAAAATATTATCCATTCAATATTTGTTCGTTCTATATCAATAGTTTGCAACACTTACATCCTGCAGGACATCAGGTATGCTGTTCATGCACATCCAACATTGTCTGAAGTACTTGATGAGCTCTTCAAGTCAGCCAAGGTAAGAAGCTCTTTATTCCTTGTGATGGAGGATTTACAGCAACTCAGTAAGGTCGAAACATATGATATGTAGTCTAGTTTCCTCATCAACAACATACGTCAGAATTGAAAATCACAAACTGTATTTCTGACGCAAAAGTACTCAAAATTTGCTTTTTGTGGATTGATTAGTTAGTCGGCCAACTAATTAAGCAAAAGCAACACACGTGCTCTCAATCTCTAGTTTGGAAATCTTAGGTGAGACGGCCAAATGCTTATAGGCCCCTTACATCTGTGCATGTACGAATTGCAGGTAAGGAGGAAAGCCTCCTTAGGTCCTGAACTGAGATACTCTGTCATTTTGCACTGGTACATTAGATCACCCATTTCACCCAAATAACATTGAACAACACATATTTTCTTTTCCATGTCGTCTTTTGCACCTTTTGAGAAAAATAAATGTATGATATGGTGAATAATACATTTTTATTTACGGTTGCCTCTCACGATGCAGGTTAAAGTTGACAGTTCTAGTTCTGTTGGTGAACCAGTTGCTGTCTAAGCTTCTCAGCAAGGTATAATTTATTGAGATGTATAATTTTGCTGGGATTTCCATACGAAGCTGCACATTGTCTCTAAAGATGAGAAGCAAACTAGCACAGAAGCATAACTATATTAGGAAGAGTAGTTTCTGCTTTTCTTGGTTTATTGTTTCCTCAATTTTGTGTCATTCACATTACAGAGGTTCTCAATTTCTTTTTTTCGTAATAGACTTGTATGAGTATATTAGTTATTGTTTGTTTAAGTGGATATTTTACTCTCCATAGTATTTGAGTTGTTAAGTTTTTGTAATGGGAGGAAATGTTGTATTTGAGAAATAAAAAAATTGCTAATAAAACAAAAACAAGGTTGCTTGCTATACCAATTTGTAATGCCCTGATATTATCATCTTTTCACAACATTAATTCCCAACAATATAATTTATAAGAACAAGTTAGATCATTAATAAATCCATTTCAGAAGTTCCAAACATTATCTCTTCCCCGTTGAACTATTCGAGTGATTATATCATTGTCAAGTACATTAATCAATAGAATAAATAGTTTAAAATGCAATAGATAAATACAAAATATAATGCCCTAAAGGCTTACAATTTTTTCAAGGATTTTCGTTGAATACACAAAAGACGGAGTTCTGTCTTCAGTACAAAATAGCCCAAGGCTTCGACAGAAAACATTCATTCGTGCTCCCATCCAAAAAACCTCTCTTTAGCCAACTCACTTTGACAGCACAATAGCATCATTTTCTCAAAGGTTGTTAGTTTTTTGGGTGAGCAATTACCCAGCAGGAAATATCATTATCAAGTTATATAATTAATCAAAATACATATGATTATGCCATGCTAGAGATGAGAAAAACCAAAGCCTCTTTCTTTATAAAATCATGATGCGAAATGCTCGATCACAACAACTTATTATAACCAAAATCATGGGGTGTAAATACGCTATAACGTCCCGATACAAGGCCGAGTACCAACCAAATATATACATATATATAGATTTATATACAAAAAATAATCTCCACATTTGTCCGCTCTCAAAACGGCGGGACAATGGGCACCCAAGACTTTTCCTTCTTCATATTTGCCGACTCATAAAACGGCAAGCTCGTGAACACCCAAAATCAAGTTTTTCACATCAGCTGAATCTATAAACAATAGGCTCATGGACATCTAAAAAATCTTTTCTATATTCGTTCAGCGATATGCACAAGATAGGACAATTGGACACATTGATTTTCCTCGCGGGTACCAAATACAAAACACAACCCATTACTCGAACCCAACTTAACTATCCGGACTCATATGCTATTTACCTCCTTTTAACCTTTCCAAACTTCCACAAAATTGTAGGATCACGAGAGAAATTATGATACACATGGTGCATGAGTTTTTCAAATTCAATTTCCCTAGGGTTTGTTCAATTCAACGCAACAAAATATAATATGAGCAACAATAGTCTTTAATTCCACAATTTCCACAATCTCACATTTACGAATTAATACGTTCAAATGTCCAAGATAGTTCAAAACCTCATGTCTCAACACTTTTGTCATAATCATTCACCCAATTCCAATATTCAAGAGTCAATTGAACCAAGCACTATTATTAAATCAAATTTAAAATTAGGATTTTAAGATAATTGGAGCTTTTCCTTCCTCTATACTTTAAGAGTCAATATCCATCATCTGTAACAGTAATCAACAAGAAACATTAAGAATCTCTTCCAAAAATATTAGGTATAAGCCACTTTTGTTTATTAAACCATTTTATAGCATAATACATATCATATAACTTGATATCTAATGAAAATATCACACGAGTCTCAAATCAAAGATATAATAAGTTAAAAGTATCCCTACCTCAAGATTGAAGATAAGGAATAAAAACCCAACTTCAAACTTCAAGAAAACGAGAAATAATTAGTAGAATTTTTAAATCAAGCTTGTTTTTCAATTCCTTTGGAAGATCTAAGGCGGATCTAGGGTAAAACTAAGTGAAATCAAGTGTTTTAAGGTTAGAGTTTTGGAAATGGATGTTAGAGAGAGAATAGATGTGAAAATAAGTGAAAGAGAATGAGTTTAGATCGACTTTTAAATGTGTTGTCTTGAACAGACCACCGTTCAAGTGAAGTGCTCAAAATCAAAGAGACCACTCAAACAAACTTTCCACCACTCCAGCAGTATGCGCAAGGTTACAAAAGTTTTGCAGAGTTACAGTGAAAATATTAAGGGCTTCATTTCTATGCTCGAGCGACCATTTAACCATTCGAGTGGTCTCATCTACAAACATGCAAGATACCAGGAGCTTTGCATTACCGCTTGTGCGACTGATTGACTGCTCAAGCGGTCTCCTAGGATAGGTTGTTACACATCACACCAGTCGCCCCTAGCAAGTGCTTCTCACGGTGAACACACCAGTCAACATTGCCTCTAGTAGGCCCTTTTTGTTTGCCGTAACATTAGACTCTTCTCAATCACCCCTAGCAAGTCCTTATTGTTTGCCCTAATAGGAAACCCTTCGCAATCACTCCTAACAGACTCTTTCGTTTACCGTACACATCAAAACTCTCATTTATTTTTTGTGTTTTGTTCTTCCAAACTCAAGTTAGTTTACCTAAAGTTAGTTTACCTACTTGAGTTTGAGGGAGATTGTTAAAACATATTTAGAATATGTTATTTTTCATCTTTATTAGGTTTTCATATTTTTATTAGTTTCCTTTTTCTAATGATTTCTTGATTAGCACTCTATATAAGTACTACATATAGGCTACCTTTTGAAATAGTTCATTAACAATATTATTTAACATTATTCAATATGTAAATATTCTTTTTTCTCTCTTTTCTCTTCTCTCTCCATACAATTATCGTAACAATTAGAAAGCTCAAAAGATGTTAAGGTGCCTATAAATAGCCCCAATCAAATAATCTAATCCAACTTATATTTTAATTTATTTATTTTTTTGTTCTTAGTTATATAGTTTCCTTCGCAATAGTTTCTTTATCAGTTTTGTAATCTCTTTACCTCTAACAACAATTCATTTACTTGTACTTTGTTTCAAATGAGTAATAAGTAGTTTTTGAGGTAATGTACTGTTCAAATTAATAATTATATTATTCATTCGATCAATTTCTCTCTCTTCTTCTTCATTCTAATTATCATATACAATTAATATTTGAAAAATGTTATAGATCTCAAATAATTTATCAAATTTTCTACCAAAACTGTCACATAAGTGTGGGACTCACACAAATCCACAGGTGTGTAGATTCCACACCTATGTAAGAGCTTTAGTAAAAAATAGATAAATAATAATAAATTAAAAAAAAAAATTCAACACAATCACTTGATCATCATTTAACGTGAAATGAATCAATAAGCTCAAATTTATAATTCTAACCTTCAAAGTAGAAAGGACAATGAAATGTTCCAATAATCTTTAGTATCAACTTTGCACTTTTATACGTGAGATCGGGATTTTCAGTCCCCCATGGTCCCATGGGGATGGGGAAAACTCAACCTATGTATTGAGTTAGTTTCTTCTTAGGTAGGTACACCTATAAGCTTCAAACATTATTTTTTTATAGGTAATTTAAAAAAAAATAAAAAGTTTTTAAATAAATACTTATTTATTTTCATTTCATTTTTCTAACCCGGCTTTAAATTGTTTTTTTTTTAAAAAAAAAAAATCTACTTTAACTTCAATTTTTTACTAAGACCTAAACAAAATTATAAGATAGAAAGAAAATAGATTAGTATTTTCATAAAAAATATTCTTCTTTCGCCTTCTTTTTTCACTATTTTTATTCTCTGTTTTTTTTTTCCAATATTTTCTTGAGAATTATAAATCAATAAAAAGTGAAATAAATAATTAAGCGTAAATGGTTGAATGTGGAACATGGTGGAATGTTACAATTCCACGTCGATTAACAAAGGTCATGACCATATGTATATAAATTTATTAGACACTGCTCTTTAATCATCGACTTTTAAAAATTAATTTTACTTAAAATATAAGAAACAAACAACTAATAAAGAGCTTATAATAGAGAAGAAAATTGTCTCATTAGATTGACCTACCTCTTAATTGAGACAATATAAAAATAACCAACCATTTCACATGCTCATTTATAAATTTATAGTTATCTATTTCATTTCCTTTTAATTTACAATTCTCAAAAAAAAAAAAAAAAAAAAAAAAATCCCTTATGTGTACATGTCAAGGACCAAACAAAAAAGAAAAAGAAAAAATAAGAGACTAATGTATAGATCTTAGATAGATTTATTATCTAATAGATTTTGTGAAAATTAATGATGTTTTTCATTAAATACTATTAAAAAACGTTACTAATTGCTAATTTTTAACAATAGTTTAAAAATTTTATAAAAAAATGTTACTAATTATAACTTTTAGCGACAGTTTAAAAAAATCGACACAAAAAAATGTCATTTGATTTTTAACTTTTAGTGATAATTTAAAAAATTTATCACAGAAAATATTACTAATTGTAAGTTTTAGCGAAATTTATAAAAATAGCGATAAAAAAAGTTACTAATAATTGTCAATTTTTAACGACATATGCAAAAAATCGTTTTAATAAATTATTGAGCAAATTACACTAGTAGCCTCTATAGTTAGGGGCTTGTGTCACTTTGATCCCTAACTTTTCAATTATAACACATTTGACCATGAATTTTAATCTTATTCCAAATAAGAACAATTGAAGATACTATTATTTAATTTTAAGGGTAAAGTTGTCAATTTGATGAAATATAAACTAATTTGATAAAAATAAATGTCAATTTTTTTTTTTTGAATTTTTAAAAATTATTTCTACCTATCAAAGATAAAATTATGTAAAATTGATAAATCTTTTATACATTTATTTCTTTTTTTACCAAATTAATTTTTGTTATGTATTTGGATGATGATCATGTAATGGGTAGTTGTTAAACTTTTAATGTATAATCGGTATATTTAATATATGAAATTTTTTAGTTTTTGATTTTTGATTTTTTGATTTAATGGATTAGTTTAATAATAATATTAAAGTTGTCGTCATATTTGACTTTTGAAAAAACAAAAAACTAATTTAATAAAAATAAAAACAACCACATGTTATATGATCAACATCAAAACACATAATAAAAATTAATTTGATAAAAAATAAATAAATGTGTAAAATATTAATCAATTTTACATAATTTTATCTTTGGTTGGTAGAAATAATTTTTAAAAAATAAAAAATATTTTTTGACATTTATTTTTGTCAAATTAGTTTATATTTTATCAAATTGAAGACTTTGCCCTTGAGATTGAGCAATGATATATTCAATTGTCCTTATTTGGAACAAGATTCAAAATTTATAGCCAAATGCGTCACAATTGAAAAGTCAGAGACCAAAATAACATAAGACCCAAACTATAGGGACCTTTAGTATAATTCTCCCTAAATTATTTTTAGCGATGATTTTATTAAGACTTATTTTCAATAGAATTTGATGAAAATTAAGTCTAAATATTAAAATTTATTGGTAATTTATCTAAAAAAATAGATAGACAATGAGAATCCAAATATTTAATGGTTAGGTTGGCACGTGCTACACGCACACACAAAACAAATATTTATAAGAAAATTATTTTCCACCGAACAGATCCTAAGTCTTAAATGGAATCCAAGCCGTTATTATTCTAAACCAACGGCCTAGATTCACTTAATGACACCATAAATTTATTTCCCTAAATTCTGATTGGTCCATCGTATTCCAACCCTCAATCCCGGTTCCCGGTAACTCCAACCCACACCCACTTGCCAGAAAAGCCAGCCGATAAATTAAACTTTTAACCTTTCCAATTTGATTTAGGCCAAGTTTATCATATTACAAAAAAGTTAAAAAGTCAAAAAGTTACTTAAAAAGTTAAAAATAATTACGGTTGCACAACTTTCAATCCTAATTTTTCCTTATAAATCAATTTTTATAATTTTTTATTACACATTTTTTCATAAAAAATCAAAAGTTAACCAAAACATCTATATTTTCTTTCTCAATTTTTTAGTCTAAAAAAATAAAAAGTGCACTTATTTAGGACACCCCAAACAACCCCTAAATTTTCATTTAATTCTTATTATTTTAATTTAAGTAGTCTAATTCTTATAAGATGAATTTTAATTTTATCATTTTATTACGTGTACACCATACAAGATGACACATGTTACAAAATATTGATTTTAGGATAAATGGTAAATATATCATGTGAGAGTTTTTCAAAAAAATAATATTATATACACCAATTAATGTATTAATTAATGTACCAATTGATGATGTGGTATAATTTAAGACATTTTTTATATTTGTAATGTGATTAATGAATATGATTAATAATAATGTCATAACTAGTGTTGGTACACTAATTAGTATACTAATGAGTGCATGTAGCGCCATCTTTTTTAAAATACAAATTATCTTATGTGATTTTAGAAATGTTTGGTTTTAATTGATTTTTTGAAAATTGAATTTTTTATTTTTTATTTTTAGTGAATTCTTTTAATATTTTACATATTTTTTTATTTTTTAAATGCACCTAACCCAAATGCACATAAAAAATAAAATATTTGTGAAAAAATATTTTAAAAATTCAATAAGTACACAAAAATAAGAAAATATACTGAATTTTTATATTTTTTTATTTAGTGAATTTTTAAAGAATTTTTTTTACAAATATTATATTTTTTAAATATCTCTAGGTTAGGTTGCATACTTCTAAAAAGAAAAAAAAATGTTCAAATATATAAAATAAAAAAAAAATTCATAAAAAAACAAAAAAAAAAGGAAATTTTTTTTAAGCTCCCTGGTATTAAAATTTTATAACATAAAGGACACTTAATATTTTCATAATATTTAAGATTCCTCAATGTCGATCCAGAAAAAATTCGATCCAGAGAATTTCTCTGGACTTCATAGAGAAACCAGAGAAATTCTGGTTCACATAGAATTTCTCTAGACGAATTTTCTCTGGACTTCACAGAGAAATTTTGGTTCACAAGACTTCATTATTATTGAGAATTTCTCTGGACTATAAATTTGAATTGTTGAGAAATTCTCTGGACTATAAATCTATAGTTTATTGTAGGGTGCATTTACAAGGCTTCAAAATTTCTTTGCTTTTTTCTTACCTAATCCAGAGAAAATTCAAAACACTCCAGAGAAATTCAAAATATCTTTGTTGTGTTCTTACCTGATCTAGAAAAAATTCAAACCACTCCAGAGAAATTTAAAATTTCTCTACTTTGTTCTTACCTAATTTAGAGAAAATCTAAGCCACTCCAGAAAAATTCTTTCTCCAAAGAAATTCTTTGATAGCCTTCATCATCATTATCATCATCATTATCATCTTCTTCCTTCTACATCAACTAAGCAACTGTAGCAGCACACTCTTTTTTTTTGGTGAATGCTGTAGCAGCACACTCAACATCATCAAACTCCAACAATCAATCCCACCCACCTCTTCCGTCCGCCTCCTTGAAATCTTCTTCAACAGCTCCAACCATGGCCTCTCTCTTGGCTTCGAGAACACCAACATCCTCCCTTACACCCGCGTCATCCAACTCCTCGAAGCCTCAACTTCTCTCAAACCCGCCTTCGCATCCCTCATCTCAGATCTCATCCACGCCGGACTTTGTCTCGAATTGCACTTGAAACTTCTTCTTCTTCTGAAACGCTTCGTCGAAGTTGAGTCACCATTGTTGGAGCATCAGAGAATGCCGAAGAGGCGGCGAAGATATAGTCTGATCTGAATGCCAGAGAAGAGACAGAATGGTAAATTGAAAAATCTAGTGCCATTGCATGTTACTTCTCCAACAATGATGGCCTCATGGCTTTACATTGTGGCTGAATCCCAGATACTGTTTGGGAAAGGATTGAAATAGAATAGGAGAGAGCAATAGGATAAAGAAAGTGTAGGGAAAGAGATTAGGGATATACTGGAATTTTGCAGAGAGACTTGAGTCCATATAAAAGAGAGAAAGTGCGGGTTTAGAGTTGAGGACCTTACATGTTATAAAATAATATGGTGGATCTCTTCCATTACTAAAAATAGGAGAAGAACCTTAGACTAATTTTCCCAAAAAAAAATCAATTTTATAAAAAGTGAGTTAAACTAAACAATAAGTACCCTTTTGTCAAAAAAATTCATTTAGCAGAATTAACAAAAAAAATAAAATTTCTAATTATTCTCCTATCTACCAATGAAATTACCAGAAGGGTGATACTAATTAGACCAAAATATTAGATACACTTTTCAAACCCAATAATGTGGTAATCTATTAAAATATCTAAGACAATTCTCTCTCATATTTTCTCTAATTATTAACTAGGAAAATTTAGCCATATGGAGGAATGTTAATCTATTTAGTCCTATGAGTTTTTTATGAACCAATTAGTCTTTTTTGTTATAAAAAGTTGTATTCATTTGATTTACTGTCATTTGAGTTTAAGTGAATGCCCTTTTGTGATTCATTTTTTCAATTTTTCTGATTCATTTTTGGGATGTGAATGGAAATGTGAGGTGTAGAAGATTCTTTTTGAGGAGGATTGGTGGCTGAAGTGTTAGTTGTCGAGTATAAAAATTTACATATTTTTAGTGTGATTTTTTGGTGTTATATCAAAGTGCTACTTTTGGAAAAAGTACATGAAGGAGTTTTTGTTTGTTACATTGATTGGAATATTATGTTTAAAAAAAATATACTAAATTTTTTTTTTTTGGAATGTTACATTATTACGTTTGAGAAAAGTACATTAAGGAGCTTTTTAGTATATTACATTGGAATACTACATTTGAGAAAAGTATACTCAAAAGTTTTTGTGTGTTTCATCAATTGAAATATTATTAAGGAGCTTTTTAGTGTGTTACCTTAGAGCATTAAGTTTGAGAAAAGTATATTAAAGAGTTTTTGCGTGTTATATTGATTGGAGTATTACACTAAGAAGTTTTTTAATGTGTTACGTTAGAATATTACGTTTTTTGGAGTGTTACACTGGAGTATTACGTTTGGGAAAAGTATATTAAGAATTTTTTTTGAAGTGTTACGTTTAGTAATTTCAACATCCACATTTGTTCTTCAACACATGACACGCGCGCATTTATACTTGGTTCTTTATGTAATTCACACTAAGATGAGACATTTGAGTCTATATAAAAAGAAAAAGAAAAAAAAAAGAATCAAATAATTCATAAGATCATTATTTGAAATTTATTGGTGCTTCACCCTATTAACTAATCATCTCACTTACATATCACTGAGTCTAGAAATTGAGTCAAAAAAATAGAGTTTTGTATCATTTTTCTTACCGAAATTGTTAATTGAAATATATTATTAATATTATTAAAGATTATTAATTGATTTAATAATTGATTAATGAAAGAAATTAATTGTTATGCAATTAGATTTTTGAAGGGACAAGATATAATTTTTATAACCACATTGAACTATTTGTATTTTAAACACACTTCAAATGGTGTATTTAAAATTTACCATTAATTTTAACGTCAAATTTATTTGGGAGCCGCTATTCCCACTCCACTTTGCTCTAAATACACTTTATTTTTTTTTATCTTTATTATAAATAGTTACATTAATATCCTTTAATAAAGGGCAATTGATGTATATGTGCAAAAGCAAAAATAATATTAATTTAATTACGTATAATAAAGACAAAGAAATAAATGTATTTGGAGTAAAGTGAATTATGAATAACAACTCCTATTTGTTTTCAGAGCAATGATACATCCCTCTAATTTTGGAGTTCTAATTGAGCTCTAATGATGTGGTAGAGAATAAAAACAAATAAAAAAAATAAAATCAAGGCCTAAACATTACATCACAGTGGGGTCCACTCCCATTAGAGGTCCTTTGTTAGAGCTTTCAATCATATTTCTTATTTTTGGTGGTGCTACATACACTAATTAGTGTACTAACTAGTATACTAACACTATTATGACATTATTATTGATCACACTCATTATACAAATTATAAATATCAAAAACCTCTTAAATTATGTTATATCATCAACTTTTACACTAGTTAATACACTAATTGGTACATATAATATTATTCATTTATTTTAGTGACTATTTTTTTGTGACTTTTAAAAGAAAAGTTTTAATGCACTTTTTTTTGAAAAAAAAAAAAAAAGAATCGAAGTACTAGATCAAAAAATGAAAAAATATTTTTTTTTGAAACAAGTACACATTTGAATATTAATTATTATTATTATGTTTTAGATCGTAAGGTAGATTACAAAAAAAGAATACCTTCTCTCCTGTTAAACTTTCAACCGAATTAAACATTTGAGGTTTCTTATTGGTAAGAGTTATTAAACGGAAGTTTTTTACCGGTAAGACTCATTAAATGGAGGTTTCTTACCAGTAAGAATTTTTAAATTTTTTTTTAACTAAGTCATATTTTCATAGACTGTAACAAAATTTTCATCTAATGATTCTCACGATAAAAAATCTCAACTACCTGATCCAGTTGAAAATTCAACTAGAAAAAAATCGTCCTTAGAGCATCTCCATGTTAGGATTAAGGCACATCAGAAATCAATTACACACAGAAAAGACACAAGATATCGGCAATTGCCTACGTCCACGAGAGAAATATCCATTATAGAATTTTCTCGGAAGGAGTTTACAATACTCACACGTCACTCTCTCTCTATAGCACTCTCACTCGAACACAAACTCTGTGTTCTTTCTATTTTTAATGATCTAACTCAGCTCACCTCTTCTGATTTTATATACAAACAGGAGTGCCAAAGTTCGACCTTTACTTGCCAACCATCAACCATAAACATAAATGGCAAGCTTAATACATAACCACCCTAAGTTGAAAAAAAAACTTTTGTAGCCTCCATTCTTCACTTCCAAAAAACCACCTTCACATGGTGTGTAATGCTCATCAATTCTCCCCCTCCACGCCTATGAGAAGTAGAATCCTTACTGGAAGTCCATCCCAACAATGTCTCTGCATTATTCTAGTTTGTCTCTCGAGACCACCTTTGTAAGCATGTCGACTGGATTCTTATCTGTGTGGATCTTGACTAGTTCCAATAACTACTTTTCCATCACTTCACGTATCCAATGATACAGAATATCAATGTGCTTTGTACGTGAGTGGTACATGGAATTCTTGCTCAGATCAATTGCACTCTGACTATCACAATGTACCTTGTACTCTTCCTACTGTAGACCCAATTCTTAGAGAAACCACTTTAACTACAACATTTCATTTCCAGCATTTGCGGCAGCAATGTACTTTCTCTGTTGTATATAAAGCAACACACTTTTGTAGTTTGGACTGCCATAAAACAGCTCCTTCTGCAAAGGTGAACAGAAATTCTGATGTAGATTTTCTACCATCAAGATCACTCGCTGTATCGACATCTGTAAAACCCTCCAAAATTGGTTCAGCTCCCCCAAAACATAGACACATCTTTGAAGTTCCCTTCAAGTACCGAAGAATCCATTTAACTGCCTCTCAATGCTCCTTTCCTGGATTGGTGAGGAATCTGCTCACAACGCCAACTACATGAGCTCTATCTGGCCGAGTACACACTATTGCATACATCAAACTTCTTACTGCATAGGAATAGGGGATTGCCTTAATTTCTTTCATTTCAGAGCTGGTCGTGGGACACGAACGCTTTGTCACCTTGAAATGGTTGGCCAGTGGTGTGCTGACTGGCTTGGCATCTTTCATGTTGAACCTTTCAATCACCCGTTCAACATATTTCTCCTGTGACAGCCATATCTTCTTGGCTTTCCTGTCACGAACAATCTTCATGCCCAAAATCTGTTGTGCTGGGCCTAAATTCTTTATGTCAAAATACTACAACAAGTCATTTTTTAACTTGTTGATCATAAACATCATGTCTAATGATCAGCATATCATTGACATACAACAGTAGGATGATGAAGTTTTCATCCGAAAACCTTCAGAAATATACACACTGGTCAGCTATTGTTCTTGTGTACTCATGATCCACAATGAATGAATCAAACTTCTTGTACCATTGTCTCGGCGCCTGCTTTAGGCTATAGAGACTCTTATTCAGTTTGAAGACTAGGTTCTGTTTCCCTTTAACTTCAAATCCTTCTGATTGCTCCATGTAAATCTCTTCTTTCAAATCACCAAGAAAAAATGCAGTTTTGACATCCATCTGTTCTACCTCCAAATTCAAGCGAGCTGCTAATCCTAGAGCTACTTGAATGGAAATCATCTTCACAACTGGGGAGAAGATCTCATCAAAATCAATATCTTTCTTCTGTCTAAAACCTTTGACCGCCAAGTGAGCTCTATGCTGTAGTATTTTACCGTTGCCATCTTTTTTCAATTTGTACGCCCATTTGTTTTTCAATGCCTTTCTGCCCTTTAGAAGTGAAACAAGCTCATAAGTGTGGTTCTTCTGCAATGAACTCATCTCCTCCTTCATGACTTGTATCGAGTAATCTTTCTCTGTATGACTCTTTGTTTCTGAAAACTCTCGAGCTCTCCCTTATCAGTAATCAGAATATATTGAGAAGCGGGATATCTGGTTGATGGCATGGAAACTCTTCCAGATCTCCACAACTGAGGCCCAGTTGCCTCTGGTTGAGGGGGTTGCCCCCCCTGCTCAATACTCTCTTCATCTGGGTCTTCATCTCTTTTCTTCTGATCTTCAATTTCTAGCGTAAGATCCTGCAACTCTGGCACTTCTTGTTGCACATCATCACATCTAGCATTTTGTGATGGCTCAGGAAATGAGAATAAGTCTGGAGTGATGACATCTCTAGACTTTGCAGACTTCTCAAAATCTGCTATTGTTTGGTCTTTTTGGAACACAACATCTCTGCTCATGAACATCTTCCTGTTCACTGGATCCGACAACTTGTACCCAAATGCTGCATTTAAATAGCCCACAATATGCATGGAGTGGACTTGTCATTAAGCTTTTGTCTGTTTTCCTTGGAGATGTGTGCGAACGCTTTACACTGAAGACTCTCAAGTGAGAATATGATATATTTCTTCTGGACCAGACTTTCTCAGGCATCACAAAATTCAATGGGACTAAAGGCGACCTGTTGATGAGATAACAGGCTGTACGGGCGGCTTCAGCCTAGAATGACTTTGGCAACTTTACCATTTTGAGTATACATTTGACTCTTTCAACAATAGTGCAGTTCATTATTTTTACCATACCATTGTGTTCTGGGGTACTAGGAACTATTGTCTTGTGCCGGATACCTCTGCTAGCACAATATGCTTCAAAAGCATTGGAAGTGTACTCGTTACCATTGTCTGTGCGAAGACACTTCAACTTTTTCCTGGTCTCTTTTTCTACCATTGCATAGAACTCCTGAAAGTGCTGGAATACCTCATCATTCATCTTCAGGAAATATACCCACAATTTCCTTGATACATCATCAATGAATGTCAAAAAATACTTGCGGCCGCCAAGTGACTCCACTTTGATTGAACCACAAACATCCGACTGTACCATACTGAGCACTTTTGTTTTCTTCTTGCTGGTTGAACTAAATGATACTCGATGCTACTTTCCATAAAGGCAATGATCACACGACTTCAAGGCACTCCCTTTAGATAAGGGTATCTTGGATTGCTTTGCTAACAGATGTAATCCTTTCTCACTTATGTGAGCCAGTCTTTTGTGCCATAAGTCTGGCGACTCCTTATCTTCTGCTGCATTAAGACTTCCCAAACAGACCTTCGTTTGAGTCTTGTATAGTGTTGAAGACATCTCTCCTCTGGCGATTGTCAAAGCTCCTCTTGTCAGCTTCCAACGGCTATTTTCGAATGTACTTGTATAGCCTTGTCAGTCTAGGGCGCTTCCGGAGATAAGATTAAGGAGCAAATCCGAAACATACCTCATATATTTGAGAACCAGCTTGTGTCTGACATTAGTCTGAATACTAATGTCTCCAATACCCATAATCTTCGAATAGTTAGAATTCTCTATTCGAACAGTGTTAAAATCTCCAGCGTTGTACGAGCTGAAGAGTTCTCTGTGGGAAGTGGCGTGATAGGATGCAGCTGTGTCTATCACCCACTCTGTACAGCTGTGGTTAGCCACGTAAAGGCAATCCTCCTCTTCACCAACTGTAAGAAGTATTTCATCAGTTGTTGTGGCTATCGTGTTCTCATCTCCCTTTGACTTACTACTTTGGTCTTTATCTTTCTGGCTTGGGCAGTTCCTCTTTATGTGACTCTCTTAGCCACAGTGAAACCAAGTGAAGCTAGAGTCACCTTAATTTTTACTGTCTCTGGATTTACTCTTGTTGTTTTATCTGCCTCTACTTTTACTTCTTCCTCTGCCTTTCTCCACTACTTCTGTCTCTGCTTCTATCTTTTGTGACAAGAACATGAGACCGATTACCTCCCACGTCTTTTCTCTTTGTCTCTTCATTGTGCATGGCGTCTATGACCATGCCTATTGTCAGCTTCCCCTCTGGTACAGAGTTACTGAGAGAAACCACCAACGTCTCCCAACTGTCTGGTGAAAAACTGAGCAGTAATACGGCTTGCATTTCATCGTCCAAGGGTATCTTGACGGTTGCAAGTTGATTCACCAGATTCTTGAATTCATTGGTGTGCTTAGCGACAGACACACCATTCTTCAACTTTAGATTTACAAGCCTTCTCATCGCCAAGGCTTTGTTCTGGACGGTTTTTAACTGGTACATTTCTTCTAACATTGTCTAGAGGACATATGCATCTGTCTCCTAGGCAATGTGGTGGAACACATTGTGGTCTATCCATTGTCTGATATAACCGACAGTCTTCCAGTTTATCTTTATCTAGTCTTCATTCTTTACTTCTTCCGGTTTAACCCCTTTTAGAGCAATAGGGTAACAAGCCTTTATAATATAGGATGTCTTCCATCCGCGGCTTCCAGATTGCATAATTAGAAGGATTTAACTTGTTCATGGATCTTAAAGTTGAAGTGGATTCCTCCATCGTCTTCTTACTTTTCACAGAAATTTGATTCAAAAATCTGACTGTACGATCTCTCCGGAATACTCCAAATAGTTGGAAACAACTATTGGATCACCAAAATCGAACTTCAAATGGCTTAGATCTAGCCAAAATAAGTTCGATGGTTTAGATTTACGGATGTACCTTAGCCGCGTAGCACCGGATAATCCCTCTGCTTTTGGGTCGGATCGGGTCAACCCGACAAGTTGACTGGTTACGTGACTGACATGTGGAGTTGACGTGGTTGACACGTGTCGGTGATGTGGTGTTGACGTGACTGCCAGATAGCGTGTGACGTGGCAATGACGTCATGAACATACACACACCACTCTTCTTCTTTCTTCCGCGCGCGCATCGGGCGTGTGCTTGAGACTGGTGTAATTCGTCGATACCGTCAACGGCATATGTGGCGTGTGTCTGAGACTGAGACTCACGCGCCTTCTTTAGGTGGCGTGTGAGAGTGCATAGAAGCTTGTCTGGGGCTCAGCTTTGCAGTTTTGGACTTATCTTGTCGAGAGCTTCCTTTCAGTATGCTCAAAAGTGAATTTCAAGTAACTTGATTTCTAGCAATTTCGAAAAAACACACCCTGTTTTTTCTGAAAATCGACCAACGAGGCTATGATACCACGTGTTAGGATTAAAGCACACCAAAAATCAATCACACACAGAAAAGACATAAGATATTTACGTAGTTCGACAATTGCTTACGTCCACAGGAGAGATATCCAATATAGAATTTTCCCGAAGGGAGTTTACAATACTCACAGCTCACACTCTCTCTATAGCACTCTCATTCAAACACACACTCTGTGTTTTTTCTATTTTTGATGATCTAACTCAGCTCACCTCTTCCCATTTTATACACAAACGAGAACCATCAACCATAAACATAGATGGCAAGCTTAATACACAACCACCCTAAGTTGAAAAAAAAAACTTCTGTAACCTTCATTCTTGACTTCAAAAAAACCACCTTCACATGGTATGGAATGCTCATCACTCCAAGAGCCTTGTTATACCATATTTTCAACCAAAATAACAAGCTAAAGCATAAAAAAAGACCTCCAAAAGCCTCATCAGATGCTTCAACAATTTGATACAAGCAATAGTTGCTAGCTACCTGAAGCGAGGAACTCTTGTTGTGTTATATATTTTTTTATTATTTTTTTCCTATGTGTCATTGATGATCAAACTAATTACAAATTTATATATTAATATATATATATATATATGAGTAAAGTTGAAAAAATATAACATTTTAAAGGGAATAGTTAAAGTAAAGAGTATTGTTGAAATGTGTATTGAAAACATAGTTATCTAAATTAATTAAGTGAAATTTTAGATTGTTAATTTGATGAGCATTGCTGGAGATGCTCTTGGAAACACACACAAACATATACACACACAAAAAAATTAAAATAAAATTGGATGAACCGGTTTAGCCAGTCAATCGGTGTCCATCTCAGCACACCAAATTTTACAAGTCAAGCCCCTGATATTGCTGCATTCTAGCCAATTAACAAAACTAAGCGACAGAACTCTGAGACACTGTTAAATCGATGGCATAATAAGGCACTCGCTTTCTCTCTCTAGGGTTTGCTTTCTCTCTCTATCTCTCTCTCTATCTCTATTTATGGATGTAACGCTTTGTCTCTCTAGTTGTCGTTGAATCATTCGAGAGATTGCGAACGTCTGTGTTCGTAGATCAACCCCATCGATCTGGTTTTTCACCGAATTGTTTTGGATCGGAGGTTAGGTTTTGTCGTTTTCGATCATGTTTTTGTTCGATTGGTTCTATGGAATTCTTGCATCACTCGGTCTCTGGCAGAAGGAAGCTAAGATCTTGTTCTTAGGTCTTGATAATGCCGGCAAGACCACTTTGCTTCATATGTTGAAAGACGAGGTCTGTCTCTGTGTATCAATTTTGCTATATAGATATATATGTTTCTAATTCTTGCTCTGTTCTGTTTGCTTTATATTGATTTCATTTTCGTTCTGGGTAACATAAAAACGTGGTAAATTTTAGAAAAATGACAATCAAAATTTACAATTTACAGGAAAATAAACGGAGCAGTGATGAGAACTAGGAAAATAGCTAATTTAAGATTGGTTTTAGTGCAGGATTTAGTTTGTTGGGGTTCTGAATCAATGGAATATAGAAGATTTCATTTTTAAATTTCCTCTATAGCCCCAGTGTTTTTCCATTTCCAAACAAAGGTGGAAGCCTATTGCATTTTGAGCTAATATGTTTGTTGTTGATGTGGGATCTTGGCAGAGATTGGTTCAGCATCAGCCAACCCAATACCCAACATCGGAGGAACTTAGTATCGGGCAAATCAAGTTTAAAGCTTTTGATTTGGGTGGCCATCAGATTGCCCGAAGAGTTTGGAAAGATTACTATGCAAAGGTAAATATGAATTGTCATTTAATGTGTAATTCTCCTTGTATTTCATTAGTACACTGGCAAAATATTAACAGTCTGATATTGGCGGTACGTAACTTCGAATTGGGATAGATTGAAAATTCTTTCATTGGTTCAAATTATATGTTAATTTTGTCTTACCATTTTTTAATCGTGGTTACACTTTGTTTTGCTTTGTTGCTTGTTTTGGGTATGCTATTGACAAGGTTGGCAGTAATGTTTGTTGGCCATGTTACAAGCTTTGTCCCTCACATGTTTAGCTTGGCATTAATTCTTTGCGGAGCATTGTGTGTAAGATTAATAAATATAGAATTTATATGAATGAATGCTGTAATTGATTGTAAAAGGTGAAATAGTTGTTCTCTGTTCATGGGCCGTCTAAACTGACTACTATGGCATCAGAACATCAGTTTATCCTTCTTTCCCCTGTTGTACATTTAGCCGGCATCTTTTCAAGCATTATGAAAATTGTGTGGATTGTGTTTTATAGAGCCAGTTTTTGGGTCATATGGTCACTTAATCCCAACAAAATAGAGAGAAATAAAAACCTCTGCGTGGGCAACTGTATATGGAAGTATTTGTATTTTGAGCTTTGTACATCTCACTTTTATCTTGAAAGTCACACATTATTTATCATATTCGGACTTGGACACCCTTTGTCATTTTTCTCCACCTTGACATGCCAAAATTGTAAGTAGAATCTTTTCTTGGAATACATGTATTTTTTGAAACAATTCTAATTGTTGTCTCATTTTTGTTGCTTCTAGTTTGGGGAAGTCATGTTTTCAATGTACCCAGAAGGACTACCTGTTTCTTCATTTACTGGGTTGAATTAACAGAAATTCTCAACCAAGGATTGCCTAGTATTTGGGTCTAAGTTTCTTCTTGAACTAGAAGTAAGACCAAAATGACAGCTAGCTGCATAATTTTAAAATGAATTTGTGAATGGAGAATATTCTGTATTCCCTCTCCACGCTTTTATGATGTTTCTGCGCCTTCATAATCCCAGATAAATGTTTTTGTGTTTACCTGATTCATGGAAGGCGTACATTAACATTGGGAGCTCGCTGATGACACCTTTTTTGTTTCCAGGGGGTGTTTTAATAGTATCTTGCCAAACACACGTCCTTTCATGCAAATCTAGGTAATTTGATGTTGCATGTAGATCCCTTGCTGTGAAATAGGGAGTTATCCTTGCCGGTACTTGCTTCATCCCCAAATGACCTCTCATCTGTGTGTTTTGGAGACAGAAGAGAGAAAAAAGTCACTCAAACCATTAAAAAGAGGTGGAAATTGTAGCCTTCTTTTATGTTGTCTTAATTGTCAAGTTTATGAACTATTTCATTGAAGGCATATGAACTTTCAATCAAGAGAACAACTACAAAAGATAAGGCTTGGAGATGATAAGTTGAATTCAGGTCAGATCTGAGCCTAATTATGTCTCAAATTAATTGATCCAGGTGGCTGTTCAAAAATAAAAAATAAAAAACTGATCTTGGTGCAGGTAAAGTTCCTAATGTTTTATGATTTTTTATATTTAAGTATCAGTGAGCTTCTTAAACGTCAAACACTTCAAGTGCTGTGAGTTAATCAATTGGGATAATCTACAATTGGGATAATCTAATTACACCGTAATTCCCTCCTAAACATCAAGGGGAATCATATGATGTTCCAATGCTTTTAAGTTCCTAAAGCTTGGACTTGTTCGAGTGGGGGAAGGAAAAAGAAAAAAAAGTTTTCTTAAATTTTGCGTGTAACCCTGGATCAATTAAGTCCATACTTTATACAGAGACATCAGAGAAGACTACTGAATACAAATAAATTTGGTTGACAATGGAAAAGTCTGTTAATCTATCTGTACAATCGTTGGTATAGAATCGTAGATGACAGCACTTTGAGTTCTTAGCATAGTTGTCAAATCGGGATTCGTATCGTGAATTGAAATGGTCTCGTACCGAATCGCGAATCGTAAAGATTTGGTCACTTTTTCTAAATCACTTAAAAACATATATCTATACATTTAGATGTTAAATGTATCTTATGAATATAAAATATGTAGACTTAAATCAACAAAAATGTTATTTTGAATGATAATCACGTAATTTAATAGGTAAGAAGTTAACAAAGGTTCCTATGTAAAATCACCATGTTACCTTTTTTTTTTTTTTTTTTTTTTTTTAAAGATTTTTTATCAACCATTCTTAATAAAGGTAATAACCAAATAGAAACTATTAATTTCTAAAGTAACAATAGTTAACAACGATATTGATATTTGGACAATTAGCATATATACTTTTCTAAGTAAGAGTGAGCAAATAATAAGAAAGAATTATTTAGGATATTTTATTTTACAGCCGAAAACATTTTAACAGGTATAATTGACCTCACACATGTAGTATTCAATTTAATAAAATAGTAATAGATAATTCATAGTGTAACTCTAATCTTAAACATTTTTAGAAGATATATTACAATTTTTTGAATGGGACAAAAATGAGAAGAAAGGTTAAAAATATGTTAGGTCTGACTGGATCTGATTGGATCCTATAAAAAATTCCATGATCACTAAAATAATAACAAATCATATATATATGTTGGTTATTTTGGTATTAAATACTATTAGAAGTTGTATTATGTCATTTTTACTAAAAAGATGAAAAAAATGAGTTGAAAATATGTCGAACACAATAATTTTAAAAATTGCATGAATCGTAAAAAGTGAATCGAATCGTGAATCGATTGTGAATCGTGCGATTCACTAGAGATTCACTTCCAAAATAAATTCACTCATAGATTCGTATCGATTTTGCAAAAATTGCGTATCGAATCGCGAATCGAATCGCGAATCTTAAGATTCTGATAACAGAGGTTCGTAGTAGAAGGTACAGATACAGAGTTTCATTTCTCTTCTGTTTCCCACAGTGTTTGGATAGGTTTCCCTTCTCTCAGCCATAACTTGGTCGTCATTTTCTAGTGTTATCTTGTCAATAGTGGCAAATATTGCAGATATGAACCATTGAAACATCATACAGATCAATAGCAGGTAAGCATGGAGATTAAGTTCTGTACTCTACCGGTTTTGAAATTCCACATGGGACATAAATTCCCTCTTATATTTTGGTTTGGGTCTCTTAATTACTATAGCTTGTGACCTTGAGATTGTTGAAGGACTTGATTGTGCTTAATGATTATTAATTGAAGAATGGTAAAGGACTTGATCAGAGATTCAATTCTGCATCCACATGGTCCGAAGTTTCTGGCATGTTTCAAACTATTAACTGCCCTCTATCAACAAAGAGCGGGTAGAGGGAGGGGAAGAACTTGTTCCGAGGTGTTTGATATATTGAAAGTTTTGGTTGCTTTTGTTTGCGTTTCCTAGCCTCCTAGGAAGTTTATACTATAGTTATTTTTTCGTCATGCGTTCTTCTTGTGGAAATGTTTTTAGTTTTCAGTGGTTTCCTTTCATTGTGTTGGTGCATGAATTTGTGTCAATTTGTTCTGATCTAAGTTTCGTTTGCAACATGTGATTTGGCATTTCTGTTATGGTCTTATTATATGATTAAATATGCCAGCTTCCCCCAACCCCCTCCCTGGGCAGGCAGAAATGCAACTAAATTGTGAATTCACTTGGTTATATGTAATTGATGTGCTATTTTTGGGTGTGAAGGTTGATGCTGTTGTGTACTTGGTGGATGCTTATGACAAAGAGAGATTTGCCGAGTCGAAAAAGGAACTAGATGCTCTCTTGTCTGATGAGTCATTGGCAACTGTTCCCTTCTTAATTTTGGGTAACAAGATTGATATCCCTTATGCTGCTTCCGAAGACGAGTTGCGTTACAGCATGGGTCTGACTGGTATCACCACAGGGAAGGGGAAGGTAAACTTGGCAGACTCAGCTGTCCGTCCAATTGAGGTGTTCATGTGCAGCATTGTCCGCAAAATGGGCTACGGGGATGGCTTCAAGTGGGTTTCTCAGTACATCAAGTAGGTAGTAGGGAGGCAATGGGATATAAGATTTGGTTATTGTTTTACGAGTTATTTCCGTACTGGACTTGAGTTGGACCTGTTGTGTGTTTGAAATCACTATTGGTATATTTCCCTTGTTCCAGTTTTTTGGTGAAATGACAAACATGCTGCCCCCCGCCCTTCTACTATTTTTTTAATGATGTGGTGCCAATGCCAAATGATTGATGACTTTGTGACCAAAAATTGGAGAGGAACTTCATTTCAGGGAAGTTGAGAACCCATTGTTTTCTGCTGTAGACTTCATCCCTGTGCGACATATTTTCAGTTTTTTATTAGCATTTCCCATTAAGTAATGGGTGCATGAGTTTCTAGTTTGAAGATTACTTATAAAATGAACCTCTTATATGAACACTGAAGATTATGCTCTGTATGATCATAATTGTTGCTGCTGCTGCTGTTGTTGATGTTGGTTTTTAGGTTATAACTGGATCGCCTTTTGGTGCAAGTGTGTTGCTATTGGGGTTGTTTGGCAAAGGTTATTTTTTGACTTTTTGTGTTAAAATTCACAAAAAGACAAAATATGTTAAAATAGTTAAAAAGGCAAAATATCTCATTAAATTTATAATTATTTTAATTTTTTTTCTCATAAAAATCACATCAAATTACAAAAAAATTAATTATCTTTCCAAACATAAAATTATTAGCTTACTAAAATAATAAAAAATTAAAATAATATACTAAAACAGTTACTTTTCAAACACCCACATTAAGTTCTTTTGTTTCCAATGATGCCTTTTTTTGGTTAATCTTGTAATGGGACTCTGCACTTTTGCGCCAAGAGGTGGGTAAATTACATTTTGCACCAAATTTCATTTTAGCATCTATACATAAAATTATGATAATCAATTCCTTATACTTCTGACCAAATTCCACTTAAGTCGTTGTACATGAAATTGGGACAGTTAACCTTCTATACTTTTGGTCAAATTTCACTTTAATCTCCGTACAAGTGTTAATGTTCTATTTCTGTTACTCAATTGTTTAAATTTTTAATAGGATCTAGACATGTGATAAGAATGTGACTATGATATGAGGGTAAGAAAGGAAAATCATTTATATTTTTCATTAATACACACTTTATCTCAAAATTTACATCAAAATATGATTGTATTAGGTTAAAACAAAACGCGAATTATGAACAATTAAGATGATGAACTAGGGTTTTACATTAATTGGAATCACAAAACTTTGTTTTTCACAGTAATATAATCTTTATTTATTCATCCTTCTTTTTCTTTGATTTCTTTGTTGTATTTTTTTTTTTTAATTTCAAAAATTCTACCTTCTTGCATTTTCGTCCCAATTTTTACCCCCCCCACACACATACATATATTGTATTATATAACTCTCATGTGTTTATCACGTAAGCTAGTGTATTGGTAGAAAATATGGATGATTTTTCTCTCTTATACTAATTCCATAGTCACATTTTTGTCACATGACTAGATTCTTTTAAATGTCTAAAAATAAAGTAACCGAATAAGGATATTGACACTTGTGTAGGAATTAAAGTGAGATTTGAGTAAAAGTATAGGGAGTTACTGTCATGATTTTATGTATTTAGATCAAAATGAGATTTGACCAAAAGTGTAAGAGTTGACTGTCAGAATTTTATATGTATGAATCAAAATAAAATTTAGTACAAAATGCAGCCAAGAGGGCCATGTGTGTTAAGTCGTCTTGCGCTTGGGATCTGCACAATTAACCATCCTTTAATATTGAATTCACATCATAAGAAGATCCGTAGTGACTAAATCAAATATGGATGATACAATTTATTTTTGCAATAAAATTTTTATATTGCCCTCATCGGTTGTGCATTTACATGAGTTTCACCCAATTCTGAAGCCATTTCCCTTCTTTCCCTTTTCTCTATCTTCACCATCAGGCAGTGTTTCCCTCTTGCGTGCCACCTTACATATCATGGCTGACAGAGGAGATCATACGACATAAGCCACCTCCATCTCTCCATCTCCTTTTACCGAACTTCTCCTTAACCATTGTAGATGACTTCGCTCTTCCTCTCCGTTAGTGTGATTAGCCACCTCCCAGCTTTGTCATGTCACTGTTCCATCACAAAGTTGTTCCTGATTGGGTGTGGCTGGAGGGGTGATTCAGTTGTGTTGATGTGTTATGGCAAATTGATGTGGTGTTAATAGTGGGTATTGGACAGTTCGGTAATTGTTGTGGTGGGTATTGGATGGTTGGGTGACTGCGGTGGTGATATTGGGTGGTTTGACGGTTGCTATAGTGAGATAATTAAGATGGTTGTTGTGGTAGTAGTGTGGTGGGTACAGGTGGAGTGTACGTGTGTTTATGGATTGTTGAGGCGGTAGAAAGAGAGGTTGGGGTGAGAATTTGACACGTAACCTGTTAACACGACTCGAACCGTATACGTAATTATAGAGTTAGGGTTTTAATTATTTTTTTGATTTGAATCTGATTATGACGTGACTCGAAAATACAAATATTAAATGGGTTATGTTTAGATTGAACATGCAAAATTTATGTCGACATGTTGACACGAACCCATTATTAAATCGCATGTAACCCAGAATATAACCTGAATATAGTAACTATAAGATCTTGAGTAATTCATTCTCATCCGTTAGATTAAAGTCTAAATCTCTATCTAATATATATATATATATATATATCTAATGAAATGCAACCCTAATTAAATTAATGATAAATCAATGTGAAATTTTTTTGCAACAATATTATTTTGGATGTGGCATAGCTGCAAGATTATATTATTATTATTATTATTACTATATTAGTTTGGTATTAGATGAAAACTTATTTTACTTTTAAAATTTTATTAGATATTTAAATATTAATGGGGGACAATAGTTTAAATTGGATGTGTAATGAACTAGTGATGAATTTTTTAAATTATTTTCATAGATATTGACATATATATTATCATTGTGTGTTAAAGTTTAACAAGTTATTCTTATACATGTAATGTGAAATATTTTTTTATTTTTATTTTTATTTTTAATTTTTATAAATAATTGGTACAATTTGTTTATAATATGAAATATGAACTTTTGAAAATCGTATTAAGCGTGTTGTGTTAGGGTTAATACAATTATAAGTAGGTCAGGTCAGTGTCAACATAATTGACACGTTTAATTAAATAGGTCATACATTGTTGGCAAGAATGTGGGGGTGGATACTCAGGAGGTGTTGCGGATTGTGATGGGGGTTGGCACTACGGTGGAAAATATCATAGCATGCAATACATTGTTGGCAGATCTAAACGAGGGATATTCAACTATGTTAAAGACTGAGTTTGGACACGATTAAATGATTGGAAGGAAAAATACTTATTGGCGGTTGGTAGGGAGGTCTTGATTAAATCGATCGCACAATCTATTCCAACGTACATTATGTCCTGTTTCCAGTTGCCTGATATGCTTTGTGAGGAGATTGATTCTATGGTGAGTAACTATTGGTGGGGACAGCGGGAGAACAAACGGAAAATACATTAGAAAAATTGGAGATTGTGTGAACAGAAATGGATGGGTGGGATGGGGTTTCGGTGCTTCAAGGCTTTCAACAAAGCCATGTTGGCAAACAACGATGGAGGTTGATTTCATTGTTAGATAATGTCTCAATGGGACCACATAATTAAATGTGGTGTTATCATTTATAAGAAGTCTACAATTTAAGTGATTCAATTTAGTTAATAGGCTTAAGGGTATATGTGTTATGGACCTAATGTGTAGATACTAGTTGTATAATTTCTATTTCTATGAAGGGCAGAAATAGAAATTAAAACATATTGGTTAAAGTTGGTTTTCATTCCTTTTGAACTTCCACAACCTTTCAGTTTTGAAAACCAATAAATAGAAATTAAAACCAATAATGGTTAAAGTTGGTTTTCATTCCTTTTGAACTTCCACAACCTTTCAGTTTTGAAAACCAATTACAACCTTTAAAAGGTTATGGTCCCTATTCCTTCCCAAGTGGAAAAAATAAGAACACTGCCATTTTTTTTCTAAATCCTCTCAAGGAGAAACATAAGGCACCAAAGGGGAAAGGATTAGAAGGCAATAACATAATCAATAACAAAGAGTTCATTGATAATCACGCTTCCGTTTAACTGTTCATCAATGGATTCATGTATGTCATTTTGTCTTGATTTCTTGATAATACACATGGTAAATGATCCAAAGTGTAAGGTTTATGTTCTGAAATTTATGTTGACAATTGGTATCAGAGCATGCATATCATGTGTCTTATCAGAATTGATATGCTTTATTCATTCTATTTAGTTTCCTGGAATCAGATTCTGAATTTTCTCCTGGATGTAAATTCTGTTTTTTCCTGTTTTGTTCTGTGAAAATGGCAATCTGTTTTCTGGAATTGTAAAATGATTCGGTGGCAGTTTTTTTTTTTCCTCTCAAATGGATGAACATCATGTATTTATATATATATAGATATATCTTGCGATTTGATCGGTTTAATTTTGAACATCATAAAAAAAAAACTATTTGTTTTTGGACCCGTCAATTCTATTTATATATGTATATATATAATTGGAATTGCTGCAGATTATATAACATATACGGGGTCACAAATTTAGAAATCTTTAAATTTAATGTAATTTCATACAACGTCTACAGAAATTTAATTTTCTAACACTCTCAATATAAGTCAATTCAAACAAAATGCCACAAAAGTGATCTCTCTTGTCTAGATTGTTTTATATGGAATGTTTTAAAGTTCATGTCTGTGTATCTCATGTGGGTATTTATCGGTCCAAAGACATGATTAAGACTTGGCAGAATTACACACACATTTTGTGGTGATAAACATGTGCCAATTGTCAAGAAAATCTAATGTGAATAATAAATCTATCAAAAGATAGATTTGTTATTTGACATAACTTATTGTCAATGTTTGATCATTACAACAAGAATACCACTTACAGTTAATATCACTACCCAAAGGCTTGGTATTAATGTTGTGATAGGTATCTTGAGATGTTGTCATTAAATTAATTTATTTAGAGATTATCTGTTTGGATGAATGAAGAATATAAGTCTATGCAAGACAATAAAGTTTGGGAACTTGTCTCATTACCAGTTGGTGCGAAGCCTGTAGGTTGTAAATGGATATTTAAAACCAAAAGGGATTCAAATGGTAATGTGGAGAGGTATAAGGCATGTCATGTTATGAGGCATCAAACCAAGGGATATGGCTGCTTAATTTTGTCACTGGATTGCGTATTTTGGAAGGCACTGCAAGACCACTTAAGTTATATTGTGACAATAAGTCTGCAATTTTATATTCCAATAACAACAGGAGCTTGACAAAATCAAAGCATATTGATATCAAGTTCCTAGTTGTAAAAGAAAGAGTGCAGAGTGGATAGATTTTCATAGAGCACATTGGGACAAACTCCATGATAGCGGATCCACTTACGAAGGGACTACCACCCAAGGTCTTTCATGAGCACACTGCTCAGATGGGTGTTGTTCTATTTGAGAACATTCTGGTTTAGAGTTTTATCTATGTAATTAGATTAATTTCTGCAGAAATGAAATATTCAGTTTATTACGCTCTGTTACGTATTGTGAAGTATTGATCTCAATAAAGTTAAGTAAGACCAGTTGGAAATAGGCATGTATGGATCACATCACATGTAATTTCCATGCTACGCATCCATGATTGATCTATGCCATTTAGCTGTATTAGTATACGTGACCATTGGTGGGTCGAGTTACGATTGATGTAACGAAGACCGCTTTGATCCTATATTAATATAGTTAATGGACAAGATTGTTTGGATACCCTCAAGTTATGATAACAAATTTCTGAGCTCACTAAAGTTAAGCACATTTTTCAGGATACATATGTGGTCCAGTGGGAGATTGTTAGATAATGTCTCAATGTGTCACGACCCAAACCCGGCCCTATGGGTTTAGCACCGTAACCGGCCAGTAATCCGAGATTACCGAAGGCCTGCTTAACAGTAATACAGTAAAACAGAGTACAGGGCCTGGCGGAAGCCAATATAGTAATTAAACGATGTCCAATGAGCTGTGACAGTCTGCATGCCAAAAAGATTTCTTTCATGCATTCATACATAAACAGTACAGAACAGTATGCACAATATTTACATTCATTCAAACTAGGGACTCAACCCTACATAACAGTACGGTGAACCGTCAGTCTATACAAAACAGCGAAACAGTACAGAAGGGGGAATTCTTAAAACACCCCTAAGCCTTAGCAGATAGGCTCGGAACCTCGCAGTGAGGCACAAAGGCTGGCTTGACAAAACTGGAGTTACCCTGACGCTCCTAGCTCCGATCTGGTGCCTGTACACCTACATATATATATGAGCAGTGAGCTAAAGCCCAGTGAATAACATAAAGCGTAAAGGGGCTTAGAATGAATGTCCTTACAGTAATGAAAACAGTTCAATTCAATCAGTATTTCAGTTGTTCAGTACAGTAAAACAGTCATATGTGGTACATCCATTAGCATAACAGTAACAGTAGGTCTTAAAAGACCGAACAGTAATGATGGCCATCAGTCAGTAAACAGTAGTGGTTCCACGAGGGAACCGACAGAGATCTCTGTAACAGTAACAGTAACAGTAAACCGTAGGTACTAAGGATGCCACAGTACAGTTCAGAAATAAAGGACATACATTCATTCAGTAATATCAGTTCAGTAAACAGTTCAGTTCAGTATTCAGAAGGTAATCATTTGTGAACATATCTTTACACAATCGTTACTCACAGAGTTTGGGCTACAGTATGCTAGAGCGTGTCTCCCCAGTCGCCAACCCTACACAGTTCACAGGTTGAACACACACTAAGCTACATAGTTGGGAAATATCATAACTTAATCCCTAATTTGCCTTGGTGTGTTCTACAACGATATCCTCATCTAAATGTCTTAAACTAGGCCTAAGAATGCCTAGGATGGGATGAGGATGCAAAAATGTACATTTAAAAGCATTTTCAGAAAAATAGGGTCCCGCTCGAGCTCATGTTTCCCCGCTCGAGCGGACATGCAACAACGGTACACGCTCGAGCGTAAACTTTCCCGCTCGAGCGTACTGTAAAAGTACTGGATGAGTGAAATCTCCGCTCGACGCCCGCTCGAGCTTGAGACATGACTTACTCGAGCTTCCGATCCTCCGCTCGAGCGGACTGTAAAACAGTGCAAGATGCTGGAAGCTCGATTTTCCCGCTCGAGCGGCACTTCCCCCGCTCGAGCGGACGACTGAAATCTGGAAATCCCAGATTCGAGCTCCAGGTTCAAAACCAAGCTCAAAAGCATCAAAACCAATCCTCTTGGGCCCATTTTCTGGAAAACATTTATAAACACATAGAATATCATGTTTCAAAGCTCAATTTTAAGAAATCAAAGCCCAAGGGTGTTTAATTCAAACTCAATTTAAACCATTTTTCAAGCACAAGATGAACATGCAAACATGCATGAATTCAAACCCTTTCAAAGCTTCGATTTGATGCTCTAAAGAGCCAATTCTTTTCAATACATGATGAAATCATGGACTACACTCAAGACATGAACATGCATGTAACATTTTGCCATGAAAACAACTCAAAATCCAACAATACTACCATGCATGCAAAGATTGGGCTTCAATTCACCATTAATGAACCAATTCAAGACTTAGCTCCTACAATCTAACCTGGACCATGCAACAATCAACTCAAAACATGAACAAGAAGACAATGGAGCTACCTTTAGTCTTGTAGTTCAAGAAGGGAGCTCAAATATGCAATCTCCTTAACAATTTCTTCAATTTCCAAGCAAAACCAAGCCAAAAGAGGTGAAATCTAACTCTCTCTCCCTTAACTCTCTCCCTCTAGTCGGCAAAAGCAAGAAAGGAGCTGAGCAAAATGTTTGATTCAAGCATACCAAGGCTCTAACATGTTATAATAAGGGCCCACTAACAATGGCAATAAGGTAAATAAGGCAACTATTGCAATTAACTCATTTTAATCTAATTTAATCATACCTAATCAATTTTCAGATAAATATACCATAAAATCACATGAATTACGAGGGTCATAGAACACTAATCGGTTTCGGATTCGGCCGCCGATAAGGCCTTCAATTAGCAGTTTAAACACTAAAATACGAACAGATCAAATAAACAATCAACAGATAGAATGCAGTTCAAACAGATGTATTCATTCAATTCAGTTTCAATTTCGGTCAGTCAGTTCAGTACTTTAGTCAGTTCAATTATCAGTCATTATCAGTTCCATTTCGCAGTAATCAATGATTAACGGTAATCATTCAGTCATTAATCAGTAAACAGTATGGGGGTTGTTACACAATGGGACCACATAATTAAATGTGGTGTTATCATTTATAAGAAGCCTACAATTTAAGTGATTCAATTTAGTTAATAGGCTTAAGGGTATATGTGTTATGGACCTAATGTGTAGATACTAGTTGTATAATTTCTATTTCTACGAGAGGCAGAAATAGAAATTAAAACATATTGGTTAAAGTTGGTTTTCATTCATTTTGAACTTCCACAACCTTTCATTTTTGAAAACCAATAAATAGAAATTAAAACCAATAATGGTTAAAGTTGGTTTTCATTCCTTTTGAACTTCCACAACCTTTCAGTTTTGAAAACCAATTACAACCTTTAAAAGGTTATGGTCCCTATTCCTTCCCAAGTGGAAAAAATAAGAACACTGCCATTTTTTTCCTAAATCCTCTCAAGGAGAAACATAAGGCACCAAAGAGGAAAGGATTAGAAGGCAATAACATAATCAATAACAAAGAGTTCATTGATAATCACGCTTCCGTTTAACTGTTCATCAATGGATTCAGGTATGTCATTTTGTCTTGATTTCTTGATAATACACATGGTAAATGATCCAAAGTGTAAGGTTTATGTTCTGAAATTTATGTTGACATTCATTGCACGATTCCTTGTTGGCCAGAATTTTGAAGGCAAAATATTATCCTCATGCAAATTTTCTTCAAGCTGGTGTTGGGTCGAATCCATCCTTCACATAGCGGAGTATTTTTAATGCGAGGCCACTTTTGGAAGTTTGTTTGCAGTGGAGAGTGGGAGATGGGCGATCGATACAGATTTGGGGCGAAAAATAGGTGCCGCGGCCTAGCTTTTTTCGTGTTTGTTCTCCCCCAACAGCACATTTAGAGGAAGCGTTTGTCAGTGACCTTATTGATCATGAAAAGCACTATTGGGACTTAACTTTATTGCATGAGAAGTTTTTGGAGATGGACGTGGACGCAATTCAGCAAATCCCTCTTTGCTGTCAAGATATGCCAGACATTTTGGTATGGCACTATACGAGTAGTGGATTATTTTCAGTTCGTTCGGCTGGTCATTTGCAAATGAATCTTAGCATGCGGGAGACGCGGGGGTCTGGGTCGGAAATACAAAATGTTACTTGGTTTTGGAAAAGAGTATGGCGCCTCCGCATCCCAAGTAAGATTAAGGTTTTTGCGTGGAGGTGTTGCTCCAATATTCTGCCGGTTAGATCAGTTATTCGGCGTCGACATTTAATGATGGAGGATATGTGTGCTTGCTGTGGGGCTGAGGCAGAAACGTTAATGCACTGTTTTTGGGGTTGTTTGAGTGCGATGGAGGTGTGGCAACAAAGCCCGATATCGTTTGTGCTTGATAAGGAAGCTGGTATTGATTTTATGAGCTGGGCATATGGAATTGGACGTTGGTTTGATGAAGATACACTGGGTTTGTCTTTCGTTGTTTGTTGGGGTTTGAGTTCATCTCGAAATCAAGCCCTATTCAATAATCTCGTTCACTCGGCTGCTGCAACTGTTCAAATGGTGTGTGCTTTGTTGAAAGATTACGGGCGGACACAATCCAATTTGGGTGGGGTTCCATTGGACCGTGAGATTGAAGTGGAGACCGCCGGCTGAGGGGATCTTTAAAGTGAACTTTGACGGGCCATGTTCAAGCGACAGCATGCATGTGGTGTGGGGGTCATGATTCGTGATCACAATGGTGTGCCGATAGCTGTTTTATTGGAGCAAATTCTGACATGGATGAAGGCAAATTGTATTGAAGCTCTTGCGGCTGTAAAGGCGTTGGACTTTGCAGTCGAGTTGGGGTTAACAAACATTCATTTGGAAGGTGATTCTCTTACTGTGGTGAATGCAATATGAGAAGATCGACATCTGTGTGCCCTGTTTGGTCATTTTTTACAATGTGCCATTTCTCGTAGCAAGCAATTTTCGAGTTTTGGTGTTTCACATATGCGGCGGAATGGCAACCTTATGGCTCATCACTTGCCACAAATGTTGGCACAAATGGCCAAGGAAGTTCCAGACGAGAGTTTGGATGGCTGAGGTCCTTGCTCATTTAGTGCATGTTTTGTTGAGGGAAGTTCCCATTTTGTAGGGAGAAATGTTAGGGATCATGAAATTTTTTTCATGAAAATGATCATGAAATATTTATGATCTTTAGATTACCTTGATTAGTGTGTGGTGTTTTATTCTAAATATAATCCAAAGGTCACAAGTCTTTCATGATCATTTTCATGAAAGACTTTTCATAATACCTAGCATTGTTGTTTTGTAGGGGGTCCAACCCTCCACCCTCTAAAAAAAATTTAAATAGGTCATGTTAATATTGAATTATTTGAACACAAACCTGATATGACATAATATAAAAACGATACGATTTTCACCCCTAATTGTAGATGGTGTCACCGGTACTTGCTTTTAGGGAGTGATGGCTTTTCTTGAGAGGGGAAGAGATTTGGTTGGGGTGGAGAGGGTAAAGTAGTATGATAAAATGGAGGAAAAGAATTAAAAAAAAAAATAGGTGAATTATACCAATAGTCCCTATAGTTTGGAACTTATATCACTTTAGTCATTGATTTTTCAATTGTGACACATTTGACTTTGGATTTTGAATCTTGTTTCAATTAAGGACAATTGAAGATATTATTAGATTTTTCAAGGGTAAAATAGTCAATTTGATAAAATATAAACTAATTTGACAAAAATAAGTGTCAAAAAAATATTTTTGAATTTTTAAAAATTATTTCTACCCACTAAAGATAAAATTATGTAAAATTAATAAATCTTTTACACATTTATCTATTTTTTTTACCAAATTAATTTTTATTATGTGTTTGTATGATGATCATGTAAAATTAATTTTTAAAAATTAATCATGTAATTTTTATTGATTTTGATCAATTTTACATAATTTTATCTTTAGTGGATGGAAAAAAAATTTAAAAAATTTAAAATATTTTTTTGACATTTATTTTTGTCAACTTAGTTTATATTTTTTTAAATTGACGATTTTGCCCTTGAAATTAAATAATGATATCTTCAATTGTCCTTATTTGAAACAAGATTCAAAATTCAGGGTTAAATGTGTCACAATTGAAAAGTCAAGGACTAAAGTGACACAAGTCCAAAACTATAGGGACTGTTAGTGTAATTTGTCCAAAAAAAAATTAAAAAAATTAGAGAATGAGAGGGCCATTGAGTAAGTTGATCTTTAAAAACCAGGATAACTTATCAGTTGACATTTTACATTTAAATACAAAAAAGAAAAAAATTATGAATAAAAAAGTAACTTCATAAATTATGTAATGAAAAGGAGGTATGTGTAATATTGTCAAATAGTAGTGCTTGTTATATATATATTTTAAATTTTAGGAGAAGTGTAATTTATCAAAAAAAAAAAAAAAAAAAAAAACCTTCTTAAATTATGTAATGAAAGGGAGACTAGTAGTGCTTGTTATATATATAATTTTAGGAGAAGTAAATGTAGTTTATCAAAAAAATAATCAATCTTTTTTTTGTTTAATTGATAAACCATTTTAGCTTGAAGAATAGAACTAACTTAAAATTACACATTTTAGCTTTTAAGTAACATGTTTGTTGTAGTTTATAATTAATTATTTATGCTTATTTAGTCTTAAATAAGCTGAGATGTTTATCTAAATAAATAAATAAATAAATAAGTTGATATGATATAAACAGGTTGTTTGATATTGCATCTCATCGTATCGATTATACAAAATAAGGGTTGGATTTCTCTAAAATTCAAATTTTAATGAGCCTATCATAAGTCTCATTTTGATGATGATTCAAACCGTTCATTTTATAGAGCATATCATTTATTAAAAAATTAAAATGATTTGATAATTACAATCTTTTTATTTTATTACGTTAGTCTCCAAAAAAATTAACAAATATGTTTTCAAAAATAAATAAATCACGAGTTACTCAATTTCAATGAACCAAACACTATTTCTTTTTTGATTCAAAGGAAATTAAAGCAAACAAAGGAGAAAAATGAGTTCAGAAGAACAACCAAAGGATAAGTCCCTCTCAACAGACACTCCAGTCATGTTATCTATGAGAAGAGCTGTGACTTTCGTAGGAGGATCCTCAAGGATCATTGCATGTTCGTGCTGGGCTACTCCCAAATTAGTTAACCTATCAGCTACTTTGTTGCCCTCTCTCAAGGTATAGAGGAGAGAACAATAACATCTCTGTAGGAGGAATTTAACATATTCAATGAGGGTCTTGAGAGAAGAATTTGGATGTGGCCCATGTTGAATTTGATGCATGGCTTGTTCTGAATCTGTTTCAAGTTCCACATTGGTAACTTCTTTCTGGAACAAGATTGTGAGTCCTCGATATATTGTCCAAATTTCCACTTTTAGACTTGTGCAATGACCCAGTTTGTCATTGTAGCACCATAACCAAGTGCCTGTCTCGTCTCTCAAAAGTTCTTCATAGCCTGCTTGGCTTGAGTCACCCTTTGAACAATCATCTATATTGAGTTTAAGATTGCCTGCAAGGGGAAAACACTATTTCGAGTCTTGGTTTAATTTATCTTTTAATTTGATCGTTTCACATATTTCTGCTGAATAGAGGACGAGAATGAGTAATGAACAAATGATCAATAGTTTTTATTATAAATAAAATAACAGAAACCACTAAATCAAATGGGGGATGTAGCTCAGATGGTAGAGCGCTCGCTTAGCATGCGAGAGGTACGGGGATCGATACCCCGCATCTCCATCCTCTACTTGTGATTTTTGATGAAATTGTAACTTAATACCCCATATCTCCGTTCTCTACTTTTTACTAGTGATTTTTGATGAAATTGTAACTTTTTTAAGTTGCTAATTTAAAAAAGGGTATTTTGTCAAACATAATATATTTTTACAACATACTTTTTGAAGCTGCTATTTGGAAAAATGAGTTATATTTTGACAGATTACAACGTAATATATTTTTACAATTTGTTATTGCAAGAATAATTCTGTTTGATTTTAGAATTTTAAAAAGAGAAAATTACTCTTAAATCTCATTTGGAGAAAAGTTATTCCATTTAATTTCAGAAGTTTTCTTTGAAATTAATTAATTCTTTTTATTTTGGATATGTTATATTTCTTTGATTTGGAGGTTTGAAAATTTACTTGTTTGCCCTTGTATGTGATTTTGTTTGGATTTTTTTTTCCTAATGTCGAGTGTGCGTGGGTAAAGTAGGTTTTTACGTTTCTATTTTTTGTGGAGATTTAGTGGAGTGATTTGTAGGTGGATGATGTTACCCCGTTTGTGGTGTTATTGGTGTGGTGTTCGTCCCTATTGTAATATTGACATTAATAAACATCCAAACGTAACACTAATGTAACACATAAAAAAACTCTTTATTGTACTTTTTCCAAACGTAACACTCCAAATTTTTTTTCTTAGTGTAATACTCTAAAGTAACATACAAAAAAATTTCATATTGTAACACTCTAATGTAACACACAAAAAAACTCCTTAGTGTATTTTTTTCCAAACGTAATACTCTAATATAATACACAAAAAAACTCCTTAATGTAACACACTAATGTAGCACACACAAAACTTCTTAGTGTAGCACTCTAATGTAACATACAAAAAAACTTATTTATGTACTTTTTTCAAATGTAACACTCTAATATAATATTCTAAAAAAATTTCTTAGTGTAACATTCTAATATAACACACAAAAACTCCTTAATGTAACATTCTAATGTAACACACAAAAAAACTCCTTAGTGTACTTTTTCCCAAACGTAGCACTTCAATATAACACTCTAAAAAAATTCCTTAGTGTAACACTTTAATGTAACACACAAAAAAAATCTTTAGTGTACTTATCCCAAATGTAACGTTCCAATGTAACACAAAAAAAAAAAAAAAAAATCTTAATGTACTTTTTATAAACGTAACACTCCAATGTAACACTATATAAAAAAAAATGTGAGATTCTTCAAACTATTCTAAAAGGAGTACAAATATTCCTTAGTAAGTTATGAATAAATGTGTAATTCAAACTGTGAGTGTTACGTTTGAAAAAAATATACTAAGGAGTGTTTTTAGTGTTTTTGTGCATTATGTTAGAGTATATTATATTAGAGTATTACGTTTAAGATTACATTGACTGAAAAGTTACGTTTGGAAAAAGCATACTAAGGATTTTTTATTTTATTTTATTTTATTTTTTTTTATATTGAAGTGTTGAGTTTTGGAAAAGTACATGAAAGAATTTGTTTTGAGTGTTACGTTGTTACGTTTGGGAAAAGTACACTAATGAGTTTTTTAGTGAGTTATATAGAAGTGTTACGTTATTGGAGTGTTATATTAGAGTTTAGATTTTTGTTCATAATGTGTGATTTGTTCTAGAATAAGGGAAAATCCAAAACTTCTATAGTGTAAATTGTCCAAATGTGTAATTTTTTAGTGTAAATTGTCTAAATGTGTAATTTTACATTTTGAAAAAATCACTTTATTTCTAAAAAATTAAACCCAAACATGTAAGTGATTACCTTTTTATGTAATTTCCATTTTAATGAGACCTTTAGGTTTATAAAAAAAAAGAGAGGACTAAATCATTCACAAGATCACATTTTGGGATTTATTAGTGTTTCACCCTTTTGAAAAATAGTTTTCAAGTTTTTAATCGTTTTATTTATTTATTTATTTAATATTTTAATTTTTTTTGTTTTTACATTTTAAATCCATTTAATCTAAGTATACTTAAAAATACAAAATTTTAAATATTTTCAAAAAAAAAAAATACTAAATACAAAAATATGCAAAAAATGTATATTTTTTATTTTTTTAAAAAATTCTTCATAAATATTTTGTTTTTAAGTAAATTTAAATTAGATTAGCAATTGGTACAAACAATACGTGCAATTCAAATATGTAAAAATAAAATAAAAGGTAGATTACATTTATATCCTCTGAAGTTTGAATTTAATACATATCATCCTTAACGTTTGAGAAATTACACTAACCCCAATTATTGTAATTATTTAGACAGAATTAATGTTGATGTCAAAAAAATATTAAATTTATACACTTTTTTTTCTTACTTTATTTTACTTTATTTTGTTTTTTTTTCTCTTACTTTTCTTTGCTTTACTTTTTTTCTTTTTTTTTTCAATGTAATTTTCTCTATTTTTCTATCGAGAATTGTTAATTTTTATATAAACAGAGAGTTTGTGAAATAAAACTATTAATCACAGGAGTGAGAATGTAATTTCAATAAAGTCAAAATGTGAAATGTAATAGGACCAAATCTCAAAGGGAGTTAGTTTAATTTATCCTAAAATTAAAATATACATTATATATTGCGTGACATTTCAAATAGTAGGATCTAAGGTCAATATTCGAGTGTCCAGATTTCACTTACCATAATAATATAGATTCATCTAAATAAAAAATTAATTAATTAAAATATTAAAAAATGACTATAAATAATAAAACATTAAAAAAAAAACTATGTTAAAGCTAAAAACCAAACAGAGCATGGCCGAATCACTTCCTGATTGGCCCATCCGGAGCACAACCCTCTCCTTGCCAACGGATATATATAAATGTGGTTGTAAGAATTCTTCACTCTTATCAACTTCCACAGAGAGAGAGAGAGAGAGCGCTTCAATGGCTACACTTGGCTTCAATCCTACCAAAATCAGAACCCAAACGTTTCAATCTCACAAACTCATCTCCAACATCATTTCTCTTTCAAAACCCACCAAAATTCCATTGAACCTCTCTCAATTCTCCGCAAATTCACCAACAACTCGCCTTTTTGGACACAGCTCTGTATCCAAAAGCTCTGTTTCAGCACCTTTTGAAGCAGAGACGGTTGATGAAGAAGATGACCCAACTGCAGAGCTGAGCTATCTGGACCCAGAAGTCGATCCCGAGAGCATTTCTGAGTGGGAATTGGATTTCTGCTCCAGACCCATTCTTGATATCAGAGGGAAGAAGATTTGGGAGCTTCTTGTATGCGATGATTCATTGTCTCTTCAATTCACAAAGTACTTTCCTAACAATGTCATCAACAGTCTCACTTTGAAGGACGCTATTGTATCGATTAGTGACGAATTGGGTGTACCTTTGCCTGATAAAGTTCGATTCTTCAGGTGAATTTATTTGGGTAATTCATGGTTCTATCTATACATTGCATTTGGATGTTTATGGTTTTGGATTTTTGTTAGGATTATTTACCTGGAGACCCCTAAACTAAATTATTGAAAAGTATTATTTTGACTCACTAAATTATAAAAATATAACATTTAAATTATTGAGAATTATCACTTACCCTCTAAATTATAAAATCGTAGAACAAATGAATCCCTAAATTATAAAAGCCCATAAATGGCCCTAACAGAAGGGGTCAAACTAAAAATTTAGTTGACAAAGTGATACTTCTCAATAGTTAGGAAATCAATTTATACAATTTTATAGTTTAGGGGATTAAAGTAATACTTTTCCATATTTTAGGGGTGTTCGTGCAAATAAACCTTTTTGTTATACATAATGGAAATTGATTGGTTTTGGTTTATGGTTTATAGGTCACAAATGCAGACAATCATTATGAAAGCATGTAAAGAGCTTGGTATAAAACCTGTTCCAAGTAAACGGGTGTGCCTGCTTTCTTTCCTCTTTCCTCTTTTTTTTTTCTATAAATATAAATTTGTATTTATTTATTTTATTCATCCGCGCATGGCGTAGCGGTAAAGCTATCCCTTGGTGAGCTGGTGGTCACGGGTCGAGTGGCGGAAAAAACCTCTCCGCTTGTGGGGCATTGGGTATGCCCTGCGTATATCAATCCTTTCCCAGACACCGCTTAAACGGGAGCTTCATGCACTGGGTACACCCTTTTTTATCCATGCCTGCTCTATCCCATAGTGGCCTAAGATTTTTGGAGGCTTCAGATTAAACATCAAAATGAGACCTCATCTAATTAAACCTTTCAAAAGTTGGGCATTCGACAATAAGAATTTTTTGAAATTTTTTGGTGGGGCTTAGGTGATAAGCTTAATGGCCTAATGGTTGAGCCACCTATCTGGACCACAAAAATATGCATTATAGATGCAGCTAAAAAAAAAATGATGTGTAAGAGACCCCGTAATGAATTCATAATTAACATCCAAAAAGTACGATTTTATCTTACTAACTAGTCTTGGACATAATGTATCTTGTCGCATGTGTCCATTAAAAGGAAATGAGCTGTGAATTCAAATATGAAATCTATTCATTTATGTGAGGACCTCACATGATATCTGTCTTATCAATAGTACATGTTCATGTTGAGGCAAATGGATTCTTAAGCATGAATTCAACGGGCTACACAGAGTGAAACAATCTAAATACGTGTCTTCCTTTGGGCTATGCCTGGGGTCTGAACGAGGGTGGAGGTGGCAGGACAGATATTTTCATAAAGGAAAGAAAGGAGAAAAAGCCGGGAGGTAAGGGCGCATTGTTGAAGGCATAGTGAGGGCTGAAACAAGATAGAAGAAATTTTTATAGCCATCTCATTAATAGGTCTATTTTGCTTTACTTTATTGGGATAAGGGGGGTTTGGGTTCGTTTGACAGCAATTTTGATTCTATGAGAAGCATGCTACTTAAACCAAGCTTTTTTTTGACAGAAATTTTGATTCTACCAGTATTTATTTGTCCCGTGTCCTAAATAAGAATTTTTTATTGCGGTGCAAATTGTGCACTCTTACTTCCGAAATCATGTGATGCACTCTATGCTTTCCTACAACATATTTAGCTTTAGCAACTTTCACTAGTGCTTAGCTACTTATCGAAACCCAGCAAGATTCTCCACACTTGTACTTACAATGGCTTTCTTAAAAGTGGCTACAGCCTACAAGTCCAAAGCTAAGAAGGCAGGTAGTTGATACAGGTTTGCTGAACGTATTACCCTTCCCTAGAGTGAGCACAAGGGTGGAGTTAACTATGCAAGTGTGAATAAGAGTTTCCCCAAATGACCCACCACTATCTGAAAGCCATAGCACTAGAGAAACAAGAATCTTAACTTTTCTATTTTGCTTAATGGATAGAAATTCTTCGATTCAAGATCCCTTACCTTATGCTCTGCCCTAGTGTTATAATTTTAGTTTTAGAGAAGGTTTACGCTCTTTTCTTTTTGGTGTCACACTTGATTATTTGCTAGAATTGAATAGAGGACGATTGTATATCATTTTAGAAAATTGAGAAATTCAATGCACTCACCCTATTTGATACAAGTAGTTTTCTATACATTAAGGATAGCCAAATTTTAATGTTGAAATACGAATGGTGGTATAGGCATTATTCATTATCAACCAAGAAAGTAATGTCTGTCCTTCTGAAGTCATCATATGCTGCACCACAGGGTTCACATAAGTTGTTACCTACAAATTTAAATAATCCATTCAAATTGTGAAAAACACATAATAGAACATTGTGAAAGTTTTGTTTCACATGATTTACCCTACTGCTATTGTAATTTTTCTTCATTTGGTTGGTCAAATTTCAGTGTCTATCACTACTTCTGTGGCTGGAGGAACGCTACGAAACTGTATACATGCGTCATCCTGGTTTTCAGAAAGGTGCTAAACCACTTCTGGCACTAGATAACCCTTTTCCGATGGAACTTCCGGAGAATTTGTTTGGCGAGAAATGGGCCTTTGTCCAGTTACCCTTTTCAGGTAACCACATAAAATGAAATTGACAGGTGTAATTTATTATTATTATGTTTATTATAGGAAAATTTGTAATAACATTGCATAAATGGCTGCAATTGTTATTTCTATCTATTTGCTTACATCCAAACTCAAAACTATATTATGTATACTGAAAATTGAAGTTGGAAAAAGGAAATAAGCTTGTCAATTTTCATTCTGTTTAGTTAAGAGTGCAAAATTGGATCAAGATCAAGTCATCTACTTCAGCAGTTTCTACGCTACAGCCAAGATTTCCAATAATGCAAATTCCAGTTCTCACTCATTTTGGGAACCAATATTGTCATTTCCATTTTGCAATTTTTTTCTTCTTGCAAACTAATTATAGTTTCTCCTGTTTCAGATGTTCAGCAGGAGGTATCCTCTTTAGAGACAAAATTTGTCTTTGGTGCAAGTCTAGATTTGGATCTTTTGGGGATTGAAATTGATGGCAAGACAATGATTCCTGGATTGGCTGTTGCATCTTCACGAGCTAAACCATTAGCAGGTATGTCCATATATCCCTTTGGAAATCTTCAGTTAGCATCTAAATGTCAGCAATGCTATTTGTAATCAGTGCTTTGCTAAATACACTGCTTGCATGTTGGGATAGTCAGGCAGAATTATCATATCCTTTTACCAGATCCAAATCTAGTAAACTCAGCTTTGTAATTCTTGATATGGTTCACCTAAATGAGATTTGAAATGACTTAGCGGCATGGCATTACTCAAAAGAAAAGAAAATGAAATTTGACCGGGTTGTTTCCGACAAAAAATAATTACTAAGCTCAACCTAGGAGGCATGGAGTGCCATGGTGCCATGATGTATGCTTTTTGCAGATAAAATCTTGTTAGTAGATGAGACTGGAGAAGGAGTTAACACTACTTTAGAGACTTGGAGAGAAGCACTTGAATTTAAAAGATTTAGGATAAGCAGAATCAAGACAAAGTACATGAAGTGTAATTTTAGTAATAGTAACAATGGAAACAGAGTTGAAGTGAACATTGCGAATCAAGAACTACCTAAGAGTGAACTTTTTCGTTATTTATGATCGATTATCACAATAACTGGGGAGTGATGGGTCGTTTCATACACCAAAAATAAATACTAAATTATACCAAATTCTTTAGAATAGAAAACCCTATTTACTTGGATAGGGTTTCATCAAAACCCTAGAAAGAGGAGCTTAGCCACTCATGGAGGAGTGGGAAGAAGTAAAAGAAGAAGAACCATCTATGGAAATTGCCCTAGCAAGCTTGAGAATCCTTTCTTCCAAACCCTAGCCTCTTCTCTCTCTTGGAATTTTTCAAAACCCTATTCCAGCCTCTTTTTCTTCTCTTTATACCTCCTCTTCTTTTGAACAGGTTTAAAACATTGGGCACGTTTTTCAAGGTACGGCCACACGTGTGGCAAGGGTTCCGCACATGTGGGAAAAACCCTCCGCACGTGTAGGAGAGCTGGGGCCCTGTTTGGCTGCAAGGTAAAGACTGCACGTGCAAGAATGGGCCTCCGCACGCGCTTGAAGCAATTTTCTTTGCATTTTTGCTCATTTTATACTCCCATTATGTACAAACCTGATTGACATTAAACAGGCATAAAATGTATAATTTAACAAGCAAGTAAAGTTAAGAGATCCTAATGAACGGCCTCAGTATTGTACAATTCGGTCTTAATCAGGGAGATTGAAGCAGATGTGATCTATAGAATTAAGGCGGGGTGGCATAGGTAGAGGAGTGCGATTGAAGTATTGTGCAATAAACGAGTACCCACTAGATTAAAAGAAAAGTTCTATAGAACGGCTATTAGACTAGTGATGTTGTATGGGACGGGATGGTAAGCAACTAAGAAACAACATGTAGATAAGATGAGTATTGCCAAGATGAGGATGCCAAAGTGGATGTGTGGCAAGGCTAAAAAAGATAGAGTTAGGAATGAGTATATTAGTGAATGGGTAGGAGTAGCACCGATAAAAGATAAATTGAGAGAGAATAGATTGAGATGGTTTTGTCATATACAATGGAGACCAACAGAGGCAATAATGAAAAGATGCAATACAGTGACAGTAGAGAGAAGTGTTAGGGGAAGAAGTAGACCTAGATTGGCGTGGGTTAGTGTAGTAAATAAAGATATAAATCTTCTTAATTTGACTAACCAAATGGCCTTTGATAGAGTTGAGTAGAGAAGAAAGATTCATGTAACTAATCCCATTTAATAGGGATTTACGGCTTGGTTTGGTTAACCTAGGAAGTATGGATATGGATACAGGATTCGATGATACGCCAAAATTTTAAAAGTAGAATACGAGTACAGTGAGGATACGTGCGTAAAAAAAAATTATTTCTTTTAATTTTAATAATATAATGTGTATGAAAATAAAACCTAAAACAAATTAAAAAATAAATAAATGGATTCCTATGAAATAAAGAAATACTAACATTAAAGTTTGTAAAATTAAAAATTTGGTAAAAACAATACTTACATTAAAACAATATAGGAAAAAAAAGTAAAAAAAAATTAAATAAAGCAGCCTAATAGATAGGGGGAAAAACAAAAAAGAACAAGAGCTGAGAGAACAAACGTGAGAGAGTGAGAGAGAGAGAACGACAAGAGCAAGATGAGAGACAGAGAGAACGAGAGAGAGAAAGAGAAAACGAGAGTGAGAGAGAGAACCTATTGTTGTATATAGCTTTTTGCTTTGATTTGTCTTCGAGAGTAAGAGAGAGAGAACTTGCTGTGGTCAATCAAGAAGGAACCAGATTTTTGCTTTGCTTTTTCGATTTGAACTTAGGGTTTTCTTTTCACATTTTTGTTGATTTTGGTTCGTGCGTATATGCCTGATTTGAGAATATGATTTGTATTTTTTCTATCTAATTTATTTTATTTATGGTTTGACCCACAAAAAAGTTTTCAAAGTGACGTTTTCTACCCCGCTGTATCCAAAAAGTATTCGGAACGTATCTCCCACGTATCCATGCGTATCCAAGCCAAATTTGAAATTCAAAAAAAAAAAATAAAAATTTGGGATACTTTCTGTCTGTATCCGAGCGTATCGGACGCGTATTCGTGTCCGATACTTATAGACAACCTATTTTGAAGTATCTGTGCTTCATAGTCAACCTCTAATTCAATAGAACCGTGGCAAATTTAGGAATCGATCCATAGGGATTGGTGAGGTAAATTCTATGAGGCACGTATATGAATACGGACACGAGACACGACATGAACACACAAACACACAAATCTTCTAAAAGCAAGGGACACGACATGCTAGAGACACGTTCAATGTATATAATTTTATTTTTTTTATTATGTCTAAAATTGAAAGGAAAAAAAAAGTTCATTGAAAGGTAATAAAAAAAAATAGAAAGAGGAAAAAAAAGAAGAAAAAAAAGAGGGGCTTAGATATAAATTAAAAAAAAAAAGATTTTTGTTATAAAAAAAGAAGAAGATATCTTTAATCTCTAATTACAGAGAGAAGAAAAAGAAACAAAAAATAAAAATAAAAAGAATTTTTAAACTCATAAGAGAGAATACTATATATATATATATATATAAATAGAAAACATAGATCAGAAAACAGAGGGAGAGAGTCAAAAGCAGAGAGAGATAGATCGAGAGAGGACCTGCGAAAAAGCGAGAGAGAGAGAGAGAGCCAAAAGACACATAGATAGAGAGACGACCTGCGAACTGAAGAAAGAAGAAAAATGAAGCAAAGAAGAAGAACGAAGGACATACCTCGATCTAGGCTTCGATTGGCTCAGGTTCTTCTCTGTTCTTCTCTTCTCCTTCTTCAATTCAATTTTCTCTTCTCTCTTCTTTTTTAGTTTTTGTTTTTTACAGTTTGGCCCCATTTAGAAGTTTCAAAAATTACAATCTGTACCATGCGGTGTTTGAAACGTGTCCGAGCATGTCCAAAACATGTTCAGCTGCAAAAAATTCAAAAAAAAAGGGAACACTTTGGGAGAGTGTCGGACACGTGTCTACAGCATGTCCGACGCGTGTCCTGTTGAATATAGAAATTAGAATATATAGAATCTGTAAAAAATAAACTGATGTATTATTTATTGATGTATTGATTGTTACAAGATTGATATATTGTATTACAAATCAGAGTGGCATTATATAGGAGAGGGTTTGGGTAGTAGGTGAGGAGTAGTGGAGTGTAGTAGGTGAGTGTGAGTAGTGGAGTGTAGTAGGTGAGTGTGAATGGTAAATTCTAACAGCCCCCCGCAAACTCAAGGAGGATAGAAACTAACCAACTTGAGTTTGAAGAGAGGAACAAAACAAGAAAATACATAAAAATAAAAAAAGGATAGGAGACACTGTATGGTCGTGTCAGACCATTGGTGAAGACACTGAATGGTGGTGTCATAACGTTGTAGAAGACACTGTATGGGGGTGTCATAACGTTGTAGAGGACACTGTATGGTGGTGTCAGACCGATGTAGAAGACAGTTTATGGGGTCATGTCGGACCGTTGTAGAAGACAGTTTATGGGGTCATGTCGGACCGTTGTAGAAGACAGTTTATGGGGTCATGTTGGACCGTTGTAGAAGACAGTTTATGGGGTCATGTCGGACCGTTGTAGCAGACAATGTTGTGACAGTTTATGGAGTCTTGCTGGACCCTTGTAGAAACTAACCGGAATCAATGTCGGGACAGTTTACAGAGTCTTGTCGGACCCATAAGGGAGCTAACCGGAATCAATGTCGGGACAGTTTACAGAGTCTTGTCGGACCCATAAGGGAGCTAACCGGAATCAATGTCGGGACAGTTTACAGAGTCTTGTCGGACCCATAAAGGAGCTAACCGGTATCAAATGTCGGGACAGTTTATAGAGTCTTGTCGGACCCTTGTAAAAGTGGCACCCTCAAAAGGTGTGCCCAATTTTGTCAAAAGGCGTGCCATCAAAAGGCGTGCCCAATTCATCAAAAGGTGTGCCGGACATGATGGCGAGGCACGTGGGCGCCTTGGCTTGCGTGCCCGTTTGTCGGCTGGTGGTAAGAGGCGCGCGATGCGCGTGGCTGCCTCGGCTATTTAACCATGACAGAGCCTGAGGCCGAGGCAGAAGCAAAAACAAAAACTGCGAAATCCTCTGTAAAACTCTTCGTTGTGCTGAGAGAGAGAGGCTGTAACACTGTTGTGCTGAGAGAGAAACTCTGTAATACGCTGTAACACTCTGTTGCCCAGAAAAATGGCCTCGTCCTCATCTTCCCGTGGACTGCTCACCCTCTTTCCCGACCTCAACGAGTCAACGAGAGAGAGAACTGGTGCGGTGGCACTGGAACCTCAACCAAACACCGCTGGGTATACTCCGTTGAACTTTCCGATGCGGTCTGTGGAGCAAAGAATGGCAGTCCTGTCGGATGTGGAGGCCAATCAGTATACTTTGAAGGTATGTGTGGAAAGCATGACGGCGGTCACAAACCTGTCGAACCGGCTGCAGAGTAGGACAAATGAGGTGCAGCAGTTAAACTCCCAACTGGCTCTGCTCCAACGCATGTATAAGGATGCGCGAGCAGAGATAAGTGTGCTGAAGGCGGAAAATAAGGAACTGAAACGGAAGGCCACCGTGATGTTCCGATTTGGAGGACCGCCAGATGCTGCAGTGGAGGAGCAGACTGGAGGCAAAAAGAAGAGGCCGACGGCAGAGTAGAGAAGAAAAAATCTCACCTGTGGAAGTGGTTGTGTGTTTGTAGTTTTTTTTTTTTTTTTTTTTTTTTTTTTTTTTTTGTGTGTAAAATTGTGATCGGGGTTGATCCCTGAAATGAATAAAAGATGGTTTGGTGTGCAAAGCTATATGGTATGAATGGAATTTGAAAAAGATTAAAAATAATGTGAAAGAAAAATAAAGAAAGAAATAATAAGAATAAATTTGAAATCAAAATGAAAGATGGGGGAAATAAGGAAAGTGGTTCACGTGGTTTTTTTTTTTTTGTTTTTTTTTTTTTTTGGATTAATAATAATAATAATAATAATAATATATTAAGGAGGAAAGCATGTGCGTTGGTGCGAGAAAATAAAGAAAATAAAATTGAAGAGAAGTTTGTGAATAAAGTTGAAGTAAGAAAAATAAAAATAAAAAAGAAATGTGAGATTTAAATTTGTTTGGACGGATCCTACCACTAATGGAAAAGTAAGATGATGAATGTGCAAACCGTGTGTTTCGTTTTCTTTTTAAAAAGGTGAATTAAAATAAATATAAAAAAAAAAAGAAAAAGAAAAAGAAAGTTGAGTGGGGAAGTGATGCAGACAACCCACGTGAGTGAAAGAAAAAGGATAGTGGGTGTGAAAGTTGAAAAGCCTCTTAAAGTAATCCTTGAATGCAAAGTTCAAGGCCTGAGTGGGAACAAAGAGAATAAAAAAAGAAGAGAGTGAGGAAAAAGTAAAGTGAGAGATAGCTCTAGTGCTTCTGGCAAAGCAGCATCTGGCATGTCCAGCGATGAAAGGAATCAGAGGCATATCTCTGCCCGAGCTTTAATGCCTCCTCCTCGGTCATCAACCAATTCGTTTTCAAATTCAGTTCATGTGAAATCAAGGTTTGGAGGTTCATCAAGCAAAAAGCAACCCTTGCGGAGGGCTGAAATGTCCACATCCAGCAACACATCAAATAGCATGAGTGAATCTTCCTACAGAAACAGGGGATCCTCAGATTCACGGACGGGTCAGAGTAGTAACCTGAGTTCCAACACTGATGCTCACAAACCCCGAAGAAAAAAGGAGGCCTAAGAAAAAAAAAAAAAAAGCAGGCAAACATGCTGTGTGCATGGAAGAAGAAGATGGCGCAAGTGGCGAAGCCGGACTTGGCGAAGAGGACGGAGGTGAGCTGAATGAGCCAGCTCGACTCGCCGGTGAAGCCGTGGACGACGGCGACTATTCCGATGATTCAGTTATGGGATTCGTGGCAGCGGATGGAAGGTATGTGTAGAGGACCGGCGGGCGGCCAAGGCGAGGCTGCCGCCCGCCGGTGAAGCAGAATGACTAGGTTGTTAACCTTGCTTTGATACCATGTAAAAAATAAACTGATGTATTATTTATTGATGTATTGATTGTTACAAGATTGATATATTGTATTACAAATCAGAGTGGCATTATATAGGAGAGGGTTTGGGTAGTAGGTGAGGAGTAGTGGAGTGTAGTAGGTGAGTGTGAGTAGTGGAGTGTAGTAGGTGAGTGTGAATGGTAAATTCTAACAGAATCTTTTTATTTTTGGTATTATATATATAATCTGTGATTATGTCAATCACTGATTTAGTATTGTTTTCTTATTTATATCGTTTTCTAAATTGTATCGTGAATCTATTATATATACATGGCCTCTACCTCATTCATGGGTAAGTCAAATAATTCTTTTCATTCTTTTTGGTATCAGAGTTATAGGTTAAGCTCTTTGTGTTTTTTGCCTTACCGGCGGGCAGCAACCTTGCCTTGGCTGCCTGTCAGACGTCAACCTATTCCGCCGTCATATTTTCTTTCAGTATCACTTTGTGGTGATCTCTTCCTCTATCTACTAGTTTATTTCTATTCCAAATATTTCTATCATATATATTTTTTTTTTACTCGCAATCCATTTTTGTGTACGTTTTTGTTCCATTATCTTTCCCTCTATTTCAACCTCAAATAGGTTTCTATCTTCAAACCTATTTGAGTTTGAGGGGGGTATTATACCTATATCATGGTGAGCATGGTGATATACCGTATGAACCACCTAAGCCGCCCTATCTGGCATACAACCCAAGTCACCCCCTTTGACGCACAACTTAAGTCGCCCCCTTAGTGCACCACCTAGGCTACCCCCCTGGTGCACTTTCTAATAAGCCGCCCCTTTGGCACACTCACTCATCTGTTGCTATCATTGTTTAGCACCACATCATAAGTTATGTGGGTGCCACGCTCAACATTCAGTTCTTACAATAGTCCAGCATGACCTTAAATTATCCCGACAATAGTTCCGATCAGTTCCGACAACGGTCTGGCATGACCCCTTTAAATTGTCTCGACATTGATTCTGGTTGGTCTCTACAACGGTCCGACATGACCCTTTAAATTGTTCCGACATTGATTCCGGTTAGTTCGTACAACAGTCCGGCATGACCCTTTAAACTGTCCCAGCATTGATTCCGGTCAGTTTCTTTTAGGGCAGCACAATCCCTAATTTTTTCCCTTTCTAGGGTGTGGTGCTGATGTATGAAGCACATTTTGGCTTTTTTTATTTAGTGGACTACTAGATTTGTTCAGTAGCATTTATTTGGACTAGCTGTTGAGGTTTTTTATGACTTTTTCCAGTCATCCATTGGCTAGCTGCGATTGATGAATATCTTCACATTAGCTTGAGGGGGAGTGTTGAATATAGAAATTAGAGTACATAGAATCTTTTTATTTTTGATATTATGTATATAATCTATGATTATGCCAATCACTGATTTAGTATTGTTTCCTTATTTATATCGTTTCCTAAATTATATCATGAACTATTATATATACATGACCCCTACCTCATTCATGGGTAAGCCAAATAATTATTTTCATTCCTTTTGTCCATGTCCAACACATGTCCAACACTGATACGTAGGCCTTGGGAAGGTGTCCATGCTTCATAGGGTAAATTGACTTATTTCAAATGACAATTCCTAATTTAATTTAAACAAATGGTCGAAATTTAATTAATCTAATAGTTAAAACTACAAAGTCCTAAATTAATCAAGCAGTAAAGATGAAGAGAATAATATAGAGGGAGTCGTAGGGAATTGAATCCACTTCTAGTTAAGGAGCTAGGAGTTATGTATCGGGTCATGGGAAATCATTGATTTGAAGCGAAATAACGTTCTGTGATTGCAAGTGCGGAACCTTTGGCAAGAAGATTGTTGTGTTCAAAATATAGGCACAAATCATCTTTGGTTAGCACAAATCATCCGTGTGACACCCCAATTTTTGAAAAAAACAAGGTGAGGTAATTATATAATATAGTAGGGTTTAACTAGTGAAAGCACAACATTTTATAGATAATTAAGCATGAAATACAAATATTGACAATAAAAGTAATATTAGTAATTACAGACAAGAGTTTCAAGTTACTAATTACGAAACAAGTCTCTTTGCAAAAATTAACGAAATACAGAAATATCTAATCTCTAACGCAGCCACGGTTCTTCAAATGTTTCGGCAATTCCATCTTCAGTATAATACTCCTCTTCACCTGGTATGAAACACCATGAGTTTAGAATGCCTATTAAATACACACACACCCTAAAACCCTTAACCAATACAAATAAACAGGTACAATGCATAACAGGATATAACACTTGGAACAATAACAACATCATGGTAACAATGTTAACACATCAAAAAGTTCGTATAACAACGAGAATCCCCCAAAGTGATTCATCCTCCCAACTACAAGAATGGACTCAGATTATTTGGTACCCCCTCTTTTGCCACTCAGCAGACCTTACCTTGGATGCCTACGACGGTTATCTACAGTGTAGAGCCAACTAAAAACCTCAAAAGAGACGGTTGAAAAAAACACGGGTCAACACTTGGAATGTCCTCGACTAAACCCGACCTTATCCCTCTGGAAAACAAGATGCCACATAGAGTTTGATTACGATTGAGACATTCTAGGGTTACAAAACAACCACTTGCACAAGACTTAATGCATTCTGATAACATAATTCATCATAATCTATATTCCATACATAACCATTTAATAAAGCAATCCGAGTCACTACTGTGAAAGTCACCCGTTACCAACCCCTTACTTTTTCTGTTTATTAGGTATTTTAAGATGCAGGTTAGCTACATTCAATAGCACAACATGAACAAGGGTCAAGTATATGTGAGAAAATGTAATACATAATGATGTATACAAGACATGGTAAAGCAAGAAACAACATTAAGCAGAGCTACTGGAAACACTTAAGAACAAAACAACATGTAAGGTTGTAAACTTCCAGCATTTCAGGATATCAAAGGTGAAAAGAATAAATCGGAAAACATACTTCCAGGTCACCCTAGAGGCTGAAATTGTAGAGGCATATAAAACATGAAGTCTACTTTCATCCCTAATTTGTGGAATTAGGATAGCATAACCAGAACTCAATATTTTTACATTTTATTAAACTCTGTCCAGATTTATCACACTTTGGGACGAATGGATTTTCTCTCAAACCACTCAATCTTTTCTTCTCAAATAAATCTTGTTACAAAGAGGACTCAAAAAAATCTAGTATTTGACTTGAGAACCAACGTGAGGGATTTTTCTGGAATTTTATAAAAATGAAGAAGTTGGCTGTTTTTCTGGAACTCAGGGTCAAAATTTTGAAAGAAGCTTTTAGGCTACCAAAACACTTAGTTAGGCTCTACCCAAGCTCACACATTCTCTACACTCATCAAATATTACCCCATAAAATAGGTCTTGAGTTCATGAAGGTTTGGTATTTTTCAAAATTAGTAGAAAGCTCCAGCAGTGTGTTTAAGAGAAGAAGAAAGAAAACAAGAACCTCTTTTTCATGCAAACCCTCATACACCCAATCCATTGCCGTGCATATCATCATATTACATACTTAAAAAGACATATTTGAAGATAGGGTAAGAAGGAAAGAAGGGGTTGGAGAAACGTAGAGAGTGAGTGTAACTTACATGTGCTAGCCTTTCTTGCTTTCTTCTTCCATTTCTTTTCTTATCCCCATTTTTTTTTTTTTTTTTTTTAACTCACAAAATCAAACTCACTCTCTCTCTACTTATGGCCAGCCAAGAGTGTCCAAATGAGAGGGGAGAGTATTTTATTTATAGAGAGAAGCTTGGTTGTGAAAAGACTAAAAAATCCTTGGTTAGAATGGAATGGAAACCTTGGTGATTTAGTCAGAATAGAATGAAATGAAAGGTGAATTAGGATTGAAGCTTGATTAATTAGGAAGCTAGTTTGATTAGGAGAAGACGTGGAGACAAAGGAAAAACACATTCCTTGAATTAGGGGTACTACATTGACTTCCATTTTCTTTCCCCCTTTTTTTTTTTTTATACTTATTACGTGAAATTAGTCATTCATCTAGCCTTCTACCATGCCCTAGCTGACCACCCCTCTCCTTAGGTACAAATACACACACACACACACACACACACACACACATATATAAGGAAGATGTTTTGTATAAAATATGGATATATAATAATATAAGGACGATATATTTTAATATATGGGGATTTATGTGTAGGTTCTAATAGGTGGACTTATTGTCTAATAAGTTCTATGATAATTTATGACATTTTTCATCAAACACTATTAAAAAACGTCACTAATTGTTAATTTTTAGCAATATGGTGGTCACGGGTTCGAGTTGCAGAAACAACCTCTTTGCTTGCGGGGGTAAGGTTGCGTACATCAATCCTTTCGCAAACCCCACTTAAGCAGGAGCTTCGTGTACTAGGCATGCCCTTTTTGTTTGAAAATTTTGTCATAAAAAACGTCACTAATTTTTCGTTTTAGTGACAGTTTAAAAACATCGTCACAAAAAAGTCGCTAATTTTCAACTTTAAGTGATAGATTGAAAATTTTGTCACAGAAAAATATCACTAATTGTAAGTTTTAGCAACAATTTATAAAAATTGTGACAAATGAAAGTCACTAATTGTCAATTTTTAGCGACATGCAAAAAATCGTTACAAAAAATTATTTTTAGTGACGATTTTAGTCGGCCTTATTTTTAATAGGATTTGATGGGAATTAAGTCAAATTATTAGGATTTATTGGTAGTTTACCCTTAATATATTAAGGTTTGGGGTCAAATTGCAATAGATTTAAAATGCAAGGGCCAAATCTGAAATTATGAAGTAAAAACACTTATTATTGATATATAAATAATATAATATAACTAGGAAAAATAATTCGGGTTCTGTTGCATGGATTCGCAAAGAAAGGCGAGAAACTGGGTAAAAACTAGAAAAAAAACAATGCCCAATTAGTACACATTAATGTGTGTTTGGGAGGGGAAAGATTGAGTACACACTTAACCTTTGGTATAATGCACAAAGTGGTGGTCCCAAGACTTGAACCCATAACTTCATGGTTGTTAGGCCATGTCTTAACCATTGAACCAATGGTAAAAATTAGAACTATGATTTTATCTGATTAAATTGTTTTCTAGGGTTTTACTATTCATGTTCTAGGGTTTAAATGTATTGTTTAGGATCCCAGAGTCGAATAGGGTTTTGTCGGACTATTTCATACCGTTTCTCAGTTCCAAGGTTTATCGCACAAGGATTCGACAAAGTCGGGTTCTTTATTGGAATAAACTTGAAATTAGGGTTTACATAAGAATTACAAAAGTTAGGGCCTCTACAATGCACCCTAAACTAGAGTTTACGGCACAACTCATCTTCTTTTAGCACGAGTCATCTCATGATTTATGTACACACACAATAATAACAGTAGTACAACATGCATTCCCTGGAAAGAAGAATACATTAATCAAGAAGAATATACAACCAATGTCATCACCGTAAATTTTCATTTAATTAACTAGCTCCATGATTCTAGAAGAAAATTAATGCGTAGTTTCATTCTCCTTCATTTTCAAAATTTCTAGCCCTCTTCTAAGATTTTGAAGTTTTATAGCTCTTACCTTCACATCTCTTTCAAAATGTCCCTAGGTTCTTTGGATTTGGTTTCTCTCTTCATTCTTGGAAAGACTGAGTTTGATACACCCTGCTAGATTTTTGAGAGAGGTGCTGCATACTTTTGTTGCTTCTCCTGCAGTTGGTTCTCTTGAGCCTGGGTCAAGTTCGATATCGATTCTGGCTCTTCATACTGATTGTGGACTGTATATCTATATATTTCTCACCATTAAAGATTGGGATTGTTGGCTGTTGAGCACTTGAACTTGAGTTACTTGTGTTGGCCATGCAGAATATACTCGTCAAAGACAGCTTGTTCTTCACCTTTTTGCAACTCTTTTGCCTCCTACGAACCAGAGGCTTTGATACCAAATGTTGGCCCTTTGTTTAGGCTTATATGCATTGTAGTTTTAGCTTAGAAAATGAACAAAACAACAAGAATATATCATATTTTCAATTACAAAAACATATCATAATTTTTCTACAGCAAAACAAGGGAAAAGAAATCTGATTTTTCTCTCTACAATGTTCCAGAAAGTACACCAGCTATTTATACAAAAACGGACCAGCACTTGGTGCCTTGCTAGTGTACAAAATATTAGTCATAGAGATCTACAAGAGTTTACATAACTTGACCACAGTTAACTATGGTTCAAACATATGATGACGACTTGACAAACTAGTAAACTAAGTGTTGGAACTTCTACAGCACATCACTCGTAACTTTTGTAAACCAATTCTCAGTTAAATAATATCCCTTTCTGGGGATTTAGAAAGAACATCAAATCCCTCGTACTAATTGATTGTAACAACTTCAGGAGTTGAGTTAACTATGAATAACACATACCATTTTTTTTTTCTCTTTTTGAATTCCATTCAGTTTGTTTTTATTGTTGGTGGGTGGGGGCAGCTAAGCTAACTGCGAAATTGGAACAAGAAACATCCAACTTTTATTTATTTTTGTGTTCATCATCCAATTTTGCACATCTCTTATTTCTATTATGAATCCAAGATTGTATATATATATATATTGCACTGTTACAGCTTGGATGAATGGATTAGAAGTTTGTTCAATTGAGGCAGACTTGACTCGAGCCTGCTTGATTTTATCTGTTGGAATTTCTACAAGGTATGTTTATGCTACCTACAAGAAAACACCTGTGACAACAAACGAAGCTGAAGCTTGGGAAGCGGTAAAGAAGGCTTGTGGAGGCTTGCATTTCCTAGCGATCCAAGACGATTTGGATTCAGATGATTGTGTTGGTTTTTGGCTTCTGCTAGACTTGCCACCTCCACCTGTGTAATTAATGTAAGTAATAACAACACACCACCATGTTTGCCCCAATAGTTTTACTTCCCAATTTGTATTGTTTGCAGCCTACTTAGTTGCGAGAATGTTTGTTAGCCTATCTCTATCTTTATAATTTTTTGTAATACTAAATTTTGGCTTACAATTATCATTTCAAAGGCTTGGGTTGGAGAGTGGAGAATGCCATTGGTAGATACCGTAGATGAACGTATGCCTAATTATTTAACCAATCTCAAAATAAACTTTGAAGGAAAATTTTCAGCTGGAGAAGTAGCTGGAAATTATGATGGATTGGGATCAGTAACTACTAACACCTAAGGAGTGTGGACACAGACACGGGACACGTGACACGGCACGGATACAACACGGATATGCCGATATGTTAATTTTTAAAAAATACAAGACATGATATGTGTTCAAGTCTTGGGACCACCACTTTGTGTATTATGCCAAAGGTTAGGTGTGGACTCAATCTTTACTCTCCCAAACACACATTAATGTGTACTAAGTGGGCGTTGTTTAAGTTTTTACAAGACATGATATGTGAGGTACACACATGAAATATATAATTTTATATATTTATTATATGCTATATATATAAATATATCATTCAAAGATAATAAAAAATGTAATATAACACTAATTTCGATAAATTTAAATGGTTTTTGTTTTATTATTGTACCTTATGTTATTTTGTTTAAAAAACATGACACGTTTTGAAGAGTGTTGGACACGTGTCCTAAGAGTGTTCACAGAGTGTCGGTGTCCGATATAGACACGACACGGATACGACACCTTCTTAGAAGTGTCCGTGCTTCTTAGACTAACACTATAGAGCTTGGTGAGAATGCATTTTAGTAACATATCACCCTTGTTTGGTAAAATTCTACTGCAGCATTTTTATCTTGAATTTAGAAAATATGCAATTATTTATGAATTTCACCAATTATGATTGCACTTGTTCTGTATAGACAATTAGGAAAGATAACCATGGTGTTTGAATTGTTAGATGTATCTGTTCTGAATTTTGGTTGCACTTGAATGAGTTTGTTCATTGTTCATAACTTGAAACTTGGTGAGAATGAGAACCTCTTATCGGAAGTTATCTCACAATTTGAATTTGATAGCCATAAGAATTTGCCAAGAAAAATTTTAGCTTAAGAATATGCGAATTGAAATTCTTGTGTTAGAAAAATCATCAACTCTCACTTTCTATTGATAATTGAATACAATATATATATATATTTTTGTCGATTTTATTTAACAAAAAATAGGTAAATAGTTTATATTGAAAATAAATCAAAAGTTTAATGTTTAAATTGACAAAATTAAAAATTCATGATTTATTTTATTATAATAGTCAAATGCTATGCTAAAGTTTTTTTTTTCTCCCAAATAACTTTTATAACTATTGTTAGTATCGAAAAATATATAAAAATATTTTCACTTTTTATATTTATTACTAACTGTTCGTAGAGCATCTCCAATATTATGAGGCATTTTACCTATTTAAAAGTTGTTATAATATATGTATATATATATATATATTTTATTTTGTCTTTTGATTTTTATATGCTTACACTCTAATCTTACTTTTTATTTTACCTATTTAAACATTGTTATTTTTTATTTTATTTAAAATAATAAAGATGGAGGAAAAAAATTATAAGGATTATAAGCAATTTGGGTAATGTTATAGGTATGTATCATACGCAAGATATATCATTCATAAATTTGATTATCACATATAGCATATGTCAATATTATGAAAGTAATAACTAAAAAAAATTGAGGTATAAACAAATAATTATTTAATCATAACTAAAATAATATCATAACTAACATCATAATATGTTATGACCAACAAGACAATAGATTATGGGTTTGGCTCCTCGTAAGCTAGCCATTTTAACTTGAGTGTGTGTTTGGGTTTGGTAGATTTATATTGGAGTCAATTTCGGTGATCTAAATTGTTCACATTTTATAACTTGTTGAGAAGAATATTCATGCAAAAAATAAGATGATCGGATATCGATAGTTACATGTTTAAATCAAATTTGTGTTACAAAAAATGAGTGATTATTCTTAAAATTATATTTGTTATCTATTTTTTCTAAACAAATATAATTTAAAAATATAGCTACCGATATTCAATCATTTTATTTTTTGCATAAAAATTCTACTTAACAAGTTCTATAAAGTGAGCGATTTAGATTACCAAACACAAATGCTCTCTCAATTTGAGAAAAGTTAAACCCATATATTGTAACTAAAGGGCCAAAGACAAAAATTGTAGGCAAATGTGTCTATGGGCCTCGTTTGGGAAGGGGCTATTTTTTAAGTTTCTTGGCTGTTTGATTATTTTAATAGACTATTTTAATTTTTGTATTTAGAAAGATGGGTTGAAATTTTTGTTGTTCAAGTTTTTTTTGGCTTTTTTTCTATTTGAGGCCATAAAATTTCCCATTCAATGGAGGTGTTTGACAAGTTTGGATTTGATTTTTTTTTTAAAGCTAAAATTTACTAAAGAAAAAAAATTAAAATAATTAATAAGATAAAATGTCACATCAAACTCATAATTATTATTATTTTTGTCATAAACATCACATTCAATTATACAAAAATTTAACTCTCTTTTTAAATATAATTATTTTAAATTATTAAAACAATTAAAAAATAAAAAACCCTATTAAAATAATTAATTTCTCAAACGAAATCTGTCCATATGAAGGGACAACATGATTAGGGAACAAGATCCCATGAATCAAGGAACAACAATGATAGAGACTTATTTTTTAGAGACTCCACAACCCCAAAAGTGATCCATACCACTCATGATGTGGGGCCTCACACATATATGAGTAGACCCCATACATCATGAATGGTGTGGATCACTTTGAAAATTGTGAGAGTCTAAAAAAGAAAAGAAGTCTCACTCATTTTCCACCAAGGAAAAAGGAAAGCCTTTGGTAGGCCAGACCACGTGGGTTAATCATAGTATACTTCCTTTTAAAAACTTGTTAAACCCAAATTCCCTTCTCCCTCTCTTTCTTACCCAACTCCATTTCTCTCTCTACAGACCCCCAACTTCTTTCTCTCTCTTTCTTCTCTCACTGTCTACTCCAAGGGAAAATAGGTCTAAGGTCTCTCAATGTTATTTTAGTGGAGATTTATAAAAATATTTTTTGATAGAAAGAGAAATGGAGAGATCCACAATAATATTTTTTGAAAATAGGTCTACCCAACTTTTAGTAAGAGGAGAGATCTACAATAATATTTTTTGATGCCTAAGGTCCCTCAATGTTATTTTAGTTTCTAAAATACCTATTTTACCATTCTTTATAATATACGTGGTTTTCAATTTTGGAAACTGAAGATTACGTTGCTATTTTTGTAGGAGATTACTTTGGAATGAACTTGGCGATCGATGGAGATTTTGATGATGCAGATTTTCGTGGAGATTTTATAGGGATTTTGTAGCCGGGTAGAAGTTGATTTTCTTTGATTGTGTAGAAGTTGAAATCGTGTTGAAGCTCGGATTTCTAGTGGAGTTGAATCAGGTAAGTTTAATAATCAGTGTAAGCTTTTGATTTTTCATTTGAGATCAAAGTAAGGACTCTGATTTCAGATAAATTTTTGTAGTGTATTTTGAATTAGGTTTTTGTTTTCAGTTTTGATCAATGTGAGAGAAAAGCCAGCTTAGTGAATTATTTTTTGATCTTTGAAGTTGATTTTTCATTTTTTGTTATTGACAATAGAGTTGATTTTGATTTTTGGAGTTGATTTTTCGTTCTCTGTTACATGTTTATTAATGATAAGTTTTGTTCTTCGTGTTTGGAGACCGTATCTATTTTTCTGCACTTTCCTAAGTTTTGTGCTTTGTTTTTTTTGCACTTTTCATTTTTGTGCACTTTTCTTTGTATTCCAGAGAAAATTGTATGTTTGTTATTATAATCCAACGAAAATTACAGAGAAGATTATAATTTCATTAGAGATCTTCTCTATGATTTTTGTCAGTGATTGTATTTAATAGTTAGCATTAATTTTGTCTGTAATTTTCTCTGGACTCATTAATTTTCTCCGTGATGTTTCTTTGTGATTTTCTATGGACTCATTAAGTTCGTAAATTTATCTGGATTTTGATTTGAGTTCAATATTGCACAATTACACAGAGAAAATTGTAAGCTTGTAGTCTAGTGAAAATCACAGAGAAGTTTACAATTTCATAACTGATCTTCTGTGTGATTTTTGTCTATGATTGTGTTTAATAATTAGCATTAAATTTCTTTGTGATTTTCTCTGGATTCATTAATTTTTCTGTGATTTTATTTTTGTTAACTTGAAGGTAAATTTAAGTTTGTAAATTTCTTTGGACTTTTATTTGAATCTAAAAAAATTATAAGCTTGTTATTATAATACAGAGAAAATTATAATTATTAGAAATTTCTCTGGACTATTATGTTGTTCTTGTGAAGCGTTTTTATATTGAACAAGTTATTTTTCATGTTTTTTCTTTTAGTTTAGATGGACAGTGTAGTGTTGTTGCTGTGCAAATATGGGAATGATACTATTGTCATTAATATTTCATGCAAATTGAATTTTGAGGAATTGGTTGGCATTTTGCGTAAAACATGGGAGAATTTGAAACCTGAGACGATGCGTATTTCACATTCTATTGTGGGTCATCCGAATTGTATGGTTTGAAATAATATTAATTTTATGAATATGTTGAGGGTTGTTTATGCACGTGGTGTTAATATAGTTGATGTTTCAGTTATGAGGTGTAGTACTTTTGATCAAGAGGATGAAGTGGGGTCTAATTGGGTAGATGTTGTGCATGGTGAATGTGATAGGCTCATTGATATTGAAAGGAATTCACTCTCTAAGTTTTGTTCTCACCAAGAAAAGGTGTTACTGTTAGCTGGTTGGCGAAATAATATTACGAGTGTCGGACAAAAGTTTGAGGGTGGTGTGGCTGAGTTCTGTACTGTTTTATGCAAGCATGCTATTGACGTTTGTTTTCAGTTTATGTATGTTAAAAATAACAAGCTGAGGATTATGGCAGAATGTGCATATAAGGAATCAAGGGGATGTATGTAGCCTGTACATGCTTCAGTTGAAAAAATAAATGGGTTCTTTTACATAAGAACTTTGAACAATGAACATACGTGTGGTGTGGCGGTTCGTACTAGTAAACAAGGTATGATGACTTCCAGCTTAGTTTTTGGACTGATACTTGAAGAGGTAAGTGCAAAACCTTTAACTTGTCCAGTGGATGTTGTCAAAGAAATGAAAGACAAGTATGGCATCTCAAATAGTTATAACTATGGTTGGTTGGGGGTTAAAAAAGAAAAATGTAGTACATATGGGGATTTTTGTTTGTCATTCGATCAATTACGGTAGTATTTTGATGAGGCATTGAAGAACAATCCACGTAGTTGTTTTGAGTTAGATTTTGAAAATAATAAGCGTTTCAAAAGAGTGTTTGTGGCTTTTCATGCATGCATTGCTGGTTTCAAATATTGTCGGTCATTGTTGTTTCTTGATGGAACATTTTTGAAAGGACGATACAAAGGAGTTATGCTCGCTGCGATTGGGAAAGATCGGAATAAAGGTAATTGTAAATATATGTAATTTTCTCTAAGTACGTAAATTTTCTACACATCTGGGAATTGAGTGAATTTTCTATTTTTGTGGTTATGTTTTGTGATTGTTCTCTGATACTTTGAATTTTCTTTGGAGGTGGCCACTGTGTGAATTTTCTCTGAATGTGCCACTGTGTGAATTTTCTCTAGAGGTGGCCCTTTTTAAATTTTCTCTAGATGTTGGCACTGTGTGAATTTTCTTTGGATGTTGCCACTATGTGAATTTTCTCTGGATTTGGTCATGAAGTGAATTTTCTCTGGATGTTGCCACTGTGTGAAGGTTATTTGGATTTTGGCAGTGTCAAATTTCTCTGGTTGTTTATTATTCTAATTTTCTCTGCATGTGTATATCTAACATGCTTGTTCCTATTTGTTTTGTAAGTTTTTTTCCTATAGCTTTTGCCGTTGTTGATGTTGAGAATAAAGACAATTGGTGTTGGTTCCTTGAACATTTATGTGAAGTATTGGAATGGGAGAGGGTGATAAATTTCATATCAGATCAACATTGTGGTATTGTGGAAGGAATTGCTAGGTTTTTTCCTAATTGCTATTATGGATTTTGTCTTGAACATCTAAAGAGAAATTTGAGGGATAGGTTATCATGTGGAAACACAAATTTGGTTAAGGGGACGATTGTGTCCAAGTTTTCAAAATGTGCATGTATGCCAATAAAGGCATCATTCCATTTCAAGTTAAATGAATTAAAAAATGAGGGAGAAGACATTGCAAGTGTTTTCTCGAGAAGTTTACCATATGAAAATTGAAGTGATAAATATTTTGAGGGGAAACGTTATGGTGAAATGTATTCAAATATTGCTGAGTCATTCAATTAATGGATACGAGAAGCTCGGTACTTGCCAATAACAAATTTGGTGGACATGATACGGTTGCAAATCATGAATATGAGGTCTGATAAGAGGCTACTTTCTAGTAAATGGAATAAAGTTCTTTATCCTCGTATGGAAAGTGTGTTGGAGAAGGCTTTCATGGATGGAAGGACATGGAATGTGAGTTTATCATCTAATAATGTGTTTGAAGTGCATTGTTTTCCTTCGGTTATGGTTGATCTTGGGTTGAGAACTTGTTTATGTCGAAAATAGGAAATAAATGGGTATCCATGTCAACATGCTGTTTCTGCAATTTTTAGGAGTGGAAGGAATTTGAATTCATTTGTTGAACCAATTTTTCATGCTGATATGTATCGTCAAGCATACTCGTTTTCGATTGGCCTAGTTCCAACTGTTGAAAAACTTGTGTGTAGCATTGATGATGTTATGATTTTACCTCCATTGAGTAAGAGACTGCTAGGAGGCCAAAGAAGAACAGAATTGCTTCTGCTAGAGAGTTTAAAAGTGTCACGCCCCAAAATTTAGACAATTAAATATTAAATTAGGACTAAACCCCAATCAATATTCCATCATCCAAATTCTAAGGGTGAAACAAAAAACTAAATGCCAACAAAACCATCCACCATAATTTCATAAGTTACCTCAAATATTAAAATAACAATAACTAGTCAAAACAACTTAAATAATGTACGGTTACAAGCCATGCCAAATTATCCCAATACTAAAGTCATAAAAAAAATAAATAAATACATAAATTAATATCAACCCTAAACTCAAGAAAACAAAAGAAATCCAAGAGACATGTTCAACAACTATAGTTATTCAACGTCACCACCATAATCCCAACTAATCCTGCAAAGGAAGTTCGGCTCCGCTCAAACAGAACGCACTCGAGTTGCCAAGAGACAAAACGGGTCAGGATACAAGTATACTGGTATGAGTACAAGATTTAACAGCCACGTGTCTACTAGACACAAACAAAAATACATTTAATTCTTGTTACGGGACAAGACAAGTAGTTCCATCCGCACCGAGACGAATGGATAGTTTCTTGAGATACGGTGGCATTTAGTTTCTTGCCCCTACACAACGAAATATAAATTGAGTATAAAATAAACAAAATAGAAATAAAAATATGGTAGGTCAACCCTGCATAAAAAAGTTAGTAAGATCCATCATTCTGCAAAAAAAAAAAAAAGAAGTTAGTATAATTTAATCATAAGTAACTTGCTGAAGAAGTATAAAAATGCACCGTTTCATGCTTAAATAATTCGAATTGACCAAAACTCAAAGAACAAAAGTTGTATAAAATCAAATTTTCCAAAAGGTTATGCAAACGAATTTAGTAGAAACTAAACAGGTTAAGACAAAAACTTAATAGAAAATCCTAAACGAAATTCGATAGAAAAATCTGGAACTGAAAACGAAAAGAAACTGCTGTAAGATGAATTTTTTTTGAAAAAGTTCAAAACATGAAAAGTGTTCAGAATAATGTTTTACTTCAGTTTACCCGTAACCAATAAAAATGAGCTCGTTTCGTGGGTTAAAACAACCTTTAAAATTTGTATTGCTAAAATAAATCAAAACTACAATAACCAAGATCATCCGATTATAAGTTCTAATCGATCTTTTCAATAAATAGTTAAAACACAAAATTTGTCTAAAATCACGTATACATGACTCTGCTTAAATTTCATAATTTATCGAGGTCGTTTACTATTTTTCAAGATGTACAAATCAATACAATTCACACTATAACAATAAACTCATAATTAAATTATTTGTACCTTAACTCCCCCACTTCGGCCTCTACTTCCGGCCTACACATATATCCTATGTGCCTCCCGTATACCTAACACCGCTCCGAAGCCAAACTTGCATGGGGATATCGTCCCGAGTTTGACCCACACTCCCTGGATGGTTAGCATATACGCACGCGCGTAAATCAAAACACTCATCTACTAATGAGAATGAGACAACAATATATATACAAAACATCTCACTCATGAGAATAAACATAATAATGGCAAGCCTAAAGTATTCAAATGAATCTCATAATCCTCATTTTTTTTATAAACTTTTTCTTACCAACACTCAAATAAGACAACAATCCATGGAGTCATGGTGGAGTATAAGGAATTTATCTATGGGTTCTAAGTTTATTTTAATTTCATATATCCATGAGTGTGATTACAACCATAAAATAAATCCATATAAAAATCTTACATCTTGCATATACAACCAATCAAAATAATTAAAATCAATCAATCATCTAAAAACCCTAAACCTTATATATACAACTAAACAAAATAATTACAATCAATCAATCATCTAAAAAATCTAAACCTTACATATACCTTACATACACAACTAATCAAAATAATTAAAATTGATCAATCATCTACATGCAAATATGAAATCAATTCAACATCAAATAAATAAATAAAAATAATGAATTAAATATAAACAAAGAAAGTGAGTTTTGTACTCACAATATTTTTTAAAAATTAAAAAATCACTTAAGAGAATTAATAGACCTACCAAAATAAAACTCTAATTTTTCTCACCTTTTCTATTCTCTCTCCCGTCACCCTCTCTGCTATACTCTCTCTCTCTCTCTCTCTCTCAGGCTCTCTTCCGTGGCTGCCCCTTTTTTTATTTTATTTTATTTTATTTTAACTCCTAAACCTAGTTGACTACTTATATTATATTATATTATATTATATTATATATATAATAACCTAATTTCTTATTATATTATATTATATTATATAAATAAATCACAAATATAACATATATAAATATAAATATCTTATATAAAATTTATATCAATAATTTTTTTTAATATATATATAAATATAAAAATATAAATATTTAGATTAATCATATATAATTAACTAACACATTAAATTAATTAAATACCACATTAAATTCTTATATAACTACGCAATTAATAAAGCCAAAAATAAAATCAAGTAATAATAAATAAATAAAGACTTATGAAAAAATCAAGATCGCTAGAATATACACACCTCAAAAAAATCTCGTCTCGAGATTCGATAGGAGAGAGTACTAAACAAAAAGCTCTGGGGTGCATACGCCGAACTTTTTCTTCCAATTCCCAAGTGATATCGTTCTCATTCTCACTCCATTGAACTTTCACCAAGTTCACTTTGTTGCGCCGCAACTGCTTTACATCTTAGTCTAGAATAGTAACTGGTCACACCACATACATTAAATCGTCACTAATCTCCAACACCTTGGGTGATACTACTTGGGAAGGGTCTTGCACACACTTCCGCAATAAAGATACATGGAACACATTGTGAATCATAGCTAAAACAAGTGGTAGAGCTAATTTGTAAGCCACATTACCAATCCTCTCAGTGATCTCATATGGTCCCACAAATCTAGGTGCCAACTTTCCCTTCTTTCCAAATCGCATGATACCCTTCATCGGCGAGATCTTCAAAAACACAAAATCTCCAACATTCAACTCAACCCCCTTACGTTTTCTATCAACGTAACTTTTCTGACGACTCTGTACAGTCTTAATATGTTCCCGAATAATGTTCACCTTTTCCGTGGTCTCTCTCACCAACCCTGGCCCAAATAATGGCGTATCTCCTACCTCCACCCAATAAGCAGGTGATCGACATGGCCTCCATACAAAGCCTCAAAAGGTGCCATCCTGATGCTGGAGTGATAGCTGTTATTATAAGTAAACTCTACCAATGGCAAGTGTTTTTCCCAACTACCACCAAGATCGAGGACACAAGCTCTCAACATATCCTTCAAGATCTGATTTACCCGCTCAGTTTGCCCATCCGTCTGAGGATGATAAGCCGTGCTCAGGTCTAACCTAGCACCCAAAGCATACTGAAAACTCTCCCAAAACTCTGCCACAAACAACGGATTACGATCTGAAACTATAGAAACTAGTGCGCCATAAAGTCGCGCCACCTCCTGAATATACAGCCTAGCTAGTTTATCCGCAGTTTGGTGAACACTGATAGGAATAAAATGAGCAGACTTGGTGAGTCGATCCACTATCACCCAAATAGATTCATTGCCTCGCTTAGACGGCGGCAATCCATCCACGAAGTCCATAGAGATGTACTCCCATTTCCAAGTAGGAATCTCAAGAGGTTGCAAAAGTCCAAATGGTCGTTGGTGTTCTGCCTTAACCTGTTGGCATACATAACATCGAGAAACATACTCTCCTACGTCTTTCTTCATACCTTTCTACCAAAACGTCCTCTTCAGGTCAGGATACATCTTTGTCCCACCAGGGTGAATGGTATATCAGGACCTATGGGCATCATCCATAATCTCTTTCCTCAATTCAACAATGTTAGGTACACACAACTTGCCATTGAATCGCAATTCCCCATCTGAGTCCACAGACCAATTAGTAGGACAATTATCGATCAAATCCACTACAAGGTTATCAAGCTTGCTGATGAGAAACCCATCTAAATTCTGTATCTGACGAACTTTACCCAGTAATGTCGGCTGTACGGTCAAACTACTAATGTATGCCCCCTCAACACTCTCTATTGGTTGAATATCATGCATCGAAATTAATTCCAAGGACTTCCATTCCTGAATCATCAAAGAAGCTATAATCCCATGTTGTCGACTAAGTGCATCTGCGACCACATTTCCTTTCCCCGGGTGGTAAAAGATCTCAAAATCATAACTATTGACGAATTCAACCCACCTCTGTTGCCTCATGTTCAACTCTTTTTAAAGAAAAAAGATATTTAAGGCTCTTGTGATTTGTGTACAACTCAAAGTGCTCCCCAAACAAGTAGTGTCGCCACACTTTCAACGCAAAAACAACTGCTGCCAACTCTATGTCATGAGTAGGGTATCGTCTCTCATGAGGTTTTAATTGTCGAGAAACATAAGATACAACCTTCTGATGCTGCATCAACACACATCCCAACCCAATTCGACTCGCATCAGTAAACACTACTAACTTTTCCCATTGTATCGGCATAGTTAACACTGGAGCTGTAGTTAACCGCTGTTTTAACTCCTGGAAAGCTTTTTCACAATCATCTGTCCATAAGAACTTCACATTCTTGCGGGTCAACTAGGTCATGGGTACTGCAATAGTAGAAAACTTCTCTATAAATCTCCTATAATAACCGGCTAGTCCTAAAAAACTTCTCACCTCTGTAGGGTTCGTGGGCTGCTTCCATTCTTTGACTGCAACAACTTTCTTAGGATCTACCGCTATCCCTTGATTGGATACAATATTTCCAAAAAAATCGAACTTCTTTCTCCTAAAAGTGACACTTACTGCTGCTCCCTCAAAGTCTGCAATACAACTTTCAAGTGTTCTATGTGTTCCTCCTCATTCTTAGAATACACCAGGATATCATCTATGAAGATAATCACAAACTTATCTAGATACGGTTGAAAAATTCTGTTCCATCAAGTCCATGAAATAGGCAGGAGCATTTGTCAAATCAAAAGGCAGTACAGGAAATTTGTACAACCCATACCGGGTCCGAAAAGCAGCAAACGGTATACTTTTCTCTGACACACCCATCTAATGGTAACCCGTTCCGAGATCAAACTGAGAGAACATGGCTGCCCTCTTTAACTGATTAAACAAGTCATCAATTCTAGGTAGTGGATACTTGTTTTTGATAGTCACCTTATTTAGCTCTCTATAATCTATGCACATACGGAGAGTGCTATCTTTCTTGGAGACAAAGATCGCGAGTGCTCCCTATGGGGAGTTACTTGAACGAATGAACCCTTTCTGAAGCATCTCTTCTAGTTGCTTTTTCATCTCCACAAGCTCTTTAGGCGCCATTCTATATGCCGCCTTAGCAATCGGTGCAGTTCTCGGCACTAGGTCAATGCGAAATTCTACTACTCGTCGAGGTGGAGGTCCAGGTATCTCCTGAAATACATCCTCAAACTCACGCACCACATCTACCTCATTAATATCATGCTTAGAGATTTCTACCGAGCATAGAAAACTCGTCATCATCGACTCTTCTCTATCACTGGAAGTGTGGGTAAGTCGTGGCATACCGGGAATATCTATATTTATAGTCCTCCCAGCACAATCTAGAGTCGCAAAGTGTTTTCGCAGCCAATCCATACCCAAAATAATGACAAACCCCTCAAACCCTAACATAATTAGATCCGCATACAAGACTTTGCCCGCAAAGTCAATTTCAAAATCTTTACATATCTCATAAAGAGTAATTGCCCCTCCTAAAGGGGTCTCAACACGAATAGGTCTAGACAATGAGGTGGTTACAATATGTTCTCTTTCTACAAACTGTCTAGATATAAAAGAATGAGAGGCACTAGTATCAAAAAGTACTCTAATGGGTTCTTGAAAAAGATTAAAAGTATCTTGAACTTTGTCAGTTCCTAGCATCATTGCAAATGCCTTGGCTGGAGCTGTTTGACCCTGTCGCACCTACTATCTCTAAGGGCAATCCTTGAATACATGTCCCAATTGCTGACACCCAAAACATTTTCTATTGATCGGTTGAGGTGCTACTGGTCTGATAGGTGGGGGCCCCTCTAATTGAGGTACGGGAGGACGATAACCCAATTGTGGCACTTGCTGTTGCTGTCCTTGATAACCCTGTGGGCACGGACCACCCTGTCTCTGATAATAGTGCCCTTGGGGCTGGAAATTGCCCTGAGGCTAAAAATTACCCTGAGGTCTAAAATTTCCCTGACTACCCTGTTGCTGTGGCCTCTGAAACTGCTGACCCCTATGCCTTTGATCATAGGGTCGGTATCTATTCCCATCCCACTGCTGGAAGTGACTCCCTCTAGAAATCTCTCCGACCTTGGCCTTTTCTTCTTTAAACTGCTTCTCGTTTTCCTCATACTTCAGTGCCAAGTCAAGAACTCTATCAAACGGTTCAGCATCAAAGGGAATAAGGGACTTAGACAGGTAATGATTCAATCCCTTAATAAACTTGTCATTATTTTTCTCCTGTGTGTCAACCAAGTAAGGGGCATAACGAGACAACTCATTAAATTTGGTGACATACTCGATCACTGTTCTACCCTCTTGAGTCAACTTCGAAAATTCATTACTCAGTTGAGACCGAATAGTAGTAGGAAGAAACTTTTGGTCAAAACGAGTCTTGAAATCTGCCCAAGTCAAAGTCGTTAAATCTAGACCCTCTTTCCATGAGTTCCACCAAAATAGGGCTGCTCCCTCAAGTTGATGTGTCGCCAACTCCTTATTTTGGACCTCGATGAGCTGCATACAACCAAACACCATCTCACATTTTTGAACCCAAGTGTCAGCTACAATGGGTCCTCCATCTCCAGAGAATTTTTGACCTCTCAAAGAACCAAAGTCTTTGTTTCTCTTCGCAAAGGGATCTCCCTAGTGGCCTTGATTATTGTTCTGAACAACCTGAGGTAACTGAGCCATCATCTCCCCTACATTAACCTGCACCGTATTGGTTGCCCTAGTAGCAGCCGCTACCGCCGCATTAGTAGTTGTTTCTTCCTCTGTGCCATTGGGCTCAACACTTCTCAAGTTATACCTTCCAGCCATCACCTTCAAGTTAAACAAACAAAAATTCGTTCATAAATACTTAGAATAAATTCAACTACCAACCTAAACTAGCTAACCCATGTTTTCACAATCCGAGGATCACCTAAACTCTCACAAGTCTAGGGTAACCTAGGGCTCTAATACCAAACTGTCACGGCCCAAAATTTAGACAATTAAATATTAAATTAGGACTAAACCCCAGTCAATATTCCATCATCCAAATCCTAGGGCGTGACAAAAAAGGTGATGAAGTGTAGTCGATGTGAGAGTATTAGTCGCTATAATAAGAGGACATGCAAGAAACCTTTGTTAAATAGTTGAGGATAATACATTTTATTGATTGAATAATAAATTTGAGGATTACTTTGTGCATTTTGTTTTGTGAAATATACTTTTTGGGCAGTGTGTATATAATACCAATCAAATTCATCCAGAGAAATTTTTTAATAATAGTGAAAATTACTTTTTGTATTGTGTTTTTAGAAACATACTTGGGGAGTGCCTTTATAATACCAGTCAATTTGATCTAGAGAAATTTGCCTATACCAGAGAAATTTACAATGTGCATTGTGTTTGTTGAAACATACTATAGGCAGTGTGTTTATAATACCTGTCAAATTCATCTAGAGAAATTTGACATTAGTAGAGAAAATTACTCTGTGCACAATTTTGTGAGGTCAAATTCATCCACAGAAATTTGCCAATAGTAGAGAAAATTACAGTGTGCATTGTGTTTGTTAAAACATACTATAGGCAGTGTTTTTATAATACCAGTCAAATTCATCTAGAGAAATTTGCCACTAGCAGAGAAAATTACTCGGTGGATTGTGTTTTGTAAGGTCAAATTTATCCAGCGAAATTTGTCAATAGCAGAGAAAATTATAGTATGCATTGTGTTTTTTGAATTTGATGATTGTTTTGTACCAACACAATGCATTACAAATTACATGATCATATAGGCACTCTCTTGGCATGATATGAGTTAAATTTCTCTGTGAAATTCTGGTAACTTCATACTAGATAAATTTTTTAGACAATTTTCTCTATGTGAATTGTGTTGACAATTACCACTTAGCATGCGTTATAAAAAATATATATATTTTACCATTGATAACTATGAAATTTACATTAGTCAAAAAAAGATATACACATATATGTCAAACATCATCATTTCTTTAATGTATAAAAAAACAAATTGAAGGGTTATTCCTAATTACATTGTGTGCATTGTCTTCCTTTCACTATTATATTTTTGGCTCTTCTTCTGGTGGTATTTGAATTGGTTCTGTCCATGACCGGCCAACTTTGATCACAAATCTCTCTATGATTTCTGCCTTCATCAACTTTACGTCTTGTGTTGACAATGTTGAGTTGATAGGTTCATGGTTGCTATATTGTCTCGTTATGTAGCATACAAAGAGATCACAATCCACACTGCACACAAATTATGTGTATAGTTAGTTTTAAAAAACATTTAAATTGGATTATCTTATTTATAGATGTTGTTTGAAACTTACCAATCACTGTCTTGTTGTGGAGCATTGTTGACATATTCAAAGTCATAATTTGTGTTTTGTGAGTCTATCAATTTGAAAGAGGGTTGTGATTGTGCCTCTCTTTCAAGGCAAGCTTTCAAAAAATTCTCCACATAATCTTGTTGCAAAAAAAAAAAAAAAAATTTTTAAATAATAGAGAAATTTACACACAAATTAATGGGATTCTATGAAAATTATCACTATAGAAACCTTATCATAGATCAGAGAAATTTGCACTCGTTACCAATTGTTTTACATCTTTGATCTATTTGTCTTGTGCATCATCTCTCATTGGCCTTAGTGAGTTGTAGTACCTCCATAAATTGTCTTGTCTGTCCAAGACAAGCAAGGTCCAGTGATTTCCATCTGTTGACTTCTCATTGCCCCCGATATTTATTGGAAAATGGAGGAACCTGTAGTTCCTCCATGCGGTTTCAATATGCTTGTCAAGTAATGGGATTCGAAAAGTTTGACTTTCTGTCATCTTGATGAAGTTCTACAGTCAGAGAAAATCAAAAAATGGTTATGAGAAAATTAAAATGACAGGAATTTCAGAAATATACACACAGAGAAATTTTAAATGCATACAACTAGCGAGAGAAAATTAGACTAGTGACATAACTAGCTTCAAGAAGTATCTTAACAAGAGAAAGTAGTAAGTAAATTCCAAAGAAAATCAAATAAAAGAGTAGTAACATACCAAGCTCATGCATGCGGAAAAAAATGAAGTTGGTTGTTGTTCTTTTCTCCTTTGGTCAGCAAATAGGATCTCACCATAACCATCAATGACCTGAAAAATATCATTTATAATTGTAACATTGGTTTATAAAGGCTGATGGAACATTGCAGAGAAATTTTGATGAAAGACTTACATTGTTGGCAATTTATTTTTCCTTTATTAGGTTTCCAATATCTTCAAAAGTAATGAGATTCAACTCATTTGTCCAGATTAAAGCCCTACAAGATAACAAGGAAGGGATTTAATACTTGTTAAGGCAATATAAGTTAGTAAATTGTTGTTTGTTATCTTCTATTTTATTTGTTATACTTACTTGAGTCCAGGCACATTTGATATGTGCTGCAAGATATCTTTTACATGTTCTTTTATCAATTTTGCAACCGGTAGAGTTTGTGGAAAAACCCAAGATTTTTTTATGCTTGTTGGTTGTGGTAAGACGTACTCATTGGCATCAAGTACGTCTTTGTCTTTGGTGGTTTGCTCTGTTTGCTTTGAACCTCTAGTCACATTCACAACTTTGAGATATTGAAAGTTTGAATCTTGCTGCTTTTCTTTCCTTTCTTTTGCCTTTAGATTTTTTATCATTGATGTAGGATCTTTTTTCACTGTAGACATTGAAAATATCAGTAAAAGTTAAATTTCTTTGAAGTAACAGATCATATTTCAATAAGTAAATTTATTTGATTCAATATTTTTCAGTTACCATAGACTTTTGTCTTTTGTTTTGGTTGTTGTTTGTGTGGCATTTGTTCTTGCTGGGTTGTTGGTTGTTGTTCCACTTCTATTCCAAGTATACACAGTGAAAATCAACAAGCCCCAAAAATCAAATAAGCAAATAGATAGAGAAAATCAAATAAGTAACAGAAATCAAATTGGCCAAACTAATGTGGTCAGAGAAATTTAACTTCCAGATAAAATTACCATTGACAGAGAAAATTGTAATAAATAGAAATTTCTCTGAGTTATGTGGTTCAAGATTTTCACTGACCTTGGGGTTGAACTTGTGTTGGTGTTCGGTAAGGTTGTGTTGCTAGTTGGACGGATAGTTCTTGAATTTGTTCATACAATCTAGCATTTTCAGTTTCAAGCTCTAAAATTGAATATCTCAACTATTGAATTGTTTTTTTTATCATCTTCTTTTTGAATCTCCAGCATCCTTAGTTTCATTTGGCTTGTGCCGTCTCTTGCTTGAAGTTTCGAGTTATTTGATGTTAAGGTTCTCATTGCAATGTCCTTTTCTTGAAGTAATTCATTCTAATTTTTTTCTTCTTCTATTTTGGATTTAGAAAGTGCCTTTAGTCTTTGATCTAGATTAGCAATTTAAGCATCCTTAGATTCTTCAAATTCTTGAGGCTGATCTATTGTTGAGCCACAAATGCTATCATGATGTTAGTCCATCGGCTCATTATGTTCTTCTTCATCCCTTTCCTTATTGTTTTCTTTTTTCTCTTTAGATTCAGTGCCTTCATCTTCTTTTTCATTGTCTTCTTCTTCTTTCTGTTCATTTTCTTCTTTGTTTTCTACTTCTTCATTTTCTTCTATAGCTTCCTCTTCTGCACTGCTTGCTTGATCTTCTTCTTCATTGCTTGTTTTTTCTTTTTCTTTGTTGCCTTCTCTTTCTTCATTCCCTGCTTCTTCTTCAAATGAATCTTCTAATGTCTCATTGAATTTGGCCAATGCCTTTTTTGCTTCTTTCTTCTTCTTTTTACCAAGACAAAACTCCTCTGGTGGGGTTTTAACTAGCTTCTTGTTATCTATCTGTAACAGGAGGCTATTTTATTAGAGAAATATTAAAATTCCACTGAGAGAAAAATTCAAATAAGATTAATCAAATGCCAATGGTCAGAGAAAACCAATTAAGGAGAAATAATTTTATGGGCCAGAGCAAATTATGAAACAAGTAACATAATTTAGATATCAAAGAAAATCAATCAAAGCATATAAGTTAATGTTACTATAATTGTGGTCAAAGAAATTTGGATTCTAGAGAGAATTCATTACAAGGGCAGAAATAAAACTAGTGGTAATCAAAGAAGCAATATAAATTGAAATTTTAGTGAAAATTGATCTCAATCAGTCAAGGCACATAAGTTATGGGCCAGAGAAAATTATGAAACAAGCAACATAATTTAGATATTAGAGAAAATCAATCAAGGCATGTAATTAATGTTACTAAAATCGTGGTTAGAGAAATTTGGATTCCAGAGAGAATTCATTATAAGGGCATAAATAAACTAGTGGCAATCAAAGAAGAAACATAAATTGAAATTTCAGAGAAAATTGATCTCAATCAGTCGAGGCACATAAGTTATTTCATATAAGAAATTGCATTGCAGAGAAAATTGATCAAATCAAGCAAGGCACAAAGAGGGAAACAAACCAGTGGCAGAGAAATTTTGGAATTTCACTGAGATTTCAGTGGTGATAGAAATCTAACTTGTCGAGGTGTAAGAGAGTGGACTGGTGTCTTCTACAGTTGTTTGGTCAAGCTTTGCAAGTTCCACTTGGCACATCTTGGGAATTCAGTTGTGTTACTGTCTTCCCAGTCAATGATATTTGCATGTTCACATAGCCAATACTATGATGAAAATTGAAGTAATTAAATTTTTCTGAACACACAAATTTGTAAGTATCATAACTATAAATTTGAATGGAAATTCTACTTACCAACAATGCAATGACACACCTTGTAACTTTTTTTGGAGTTTTGTGCAATGCTGTGATAGAATCGATCAATGTTGCTGTGATTGCTTGTGGCCAATCATACTGCTTCATTGATTCAAGAGATTCCACGTACTTTATAAAAACCCACCATATTAAATTCCCACTTGTTGCAAAAAAATAGGGTGGGACACAAGTACAATGTAACAATGATTGCTACATCTTTGAAGTCAGTTAGTTGCTTGCCTTTAATTGCTTTGACCAAGGCATTCTTAAGAGCAGGACCAGTGAGCTTTTTGTCCTTTGGGAATCTGAGCCTTAGGAATGCAGTGTTTGGTTTTTTTGAGTATCTCAATGACATGGTTCCTTTACCACCTTGCAAACCAAAAATCAAGGTTATGTCATTGGTTGTAAAAGTCAAGTTTTTTTTTTTACCAATTGTGAATGCTTTCATTTTTTCATTGTAACGTTAGATTATTGCAACTACATCATCATCAGATTTCCTAGACTTCCTTGGATCCATCCTTCTAGTGCTTAGAGCTTGGATCAAATACTAGAATGGAGTCTTTTGAAGCTCTTCAAGGTGATTTGAATTGAATTTAAGTGTTTCAAAAAAAGAGACAACAGATGAGAGGTTGGATTGGTATTGAATGTTGTAATGAGCTCTATTTCTTTGGAGTTTAACAGGTTTTTTCCCCCTTGAGCTTGAGTTTTTTGAAGTTGGAGTATTCATCTTGATGCTTGTTGCTTCATCACCTTAGACTTGTGTTTTTTGGCAAGGAGTTTGTGGTGTTTTGCTGCTTTTTGATCTAAGATCATAAGAAGACTTAGAGAGTTTCTGTTTTTTTCTTGGTGTTTTTGGTGTTTTGCTGGTTTTACGTTTCGCTATTTCTAGACAATGAAAACATAAAGATGTCAACATTAAATGCCACTAGAGAAAATTGAACATGCTAGAGAAAATTGAACATGTTAGAGAAAATTACACATAAGGGAGAAAACTAAGGTGGCCAGAGAAAATTAGACACCGAAAATTAAAAACATGGCAGATAGACACAAGGGAGAAAAGTAATGTGGAATACATGCAGCCATAATTCATTTCCATTCCCAAAGAAAATTACACTTAAGGGAGAAAACTAAGGTGGCCAGAGAAAATTATAACTGTCATAGAAAATTAAACATTGAAAATTAAATGTCAGAGTACTAATAAACATGGCAAGCTAGAGAAAATTTCCATTCCACAATTAGCAAGATAAAAAAAATAAAGCAACGTAAACATGCCACAAAAACTTACAGAACAGAGAAACCAAGAATTGAATAAAATAAACATACTAGAGAAAATTTCAAAAAAGAATCATAAATCTATCAAGCCACATAATATTAAAATACCAGAGAAATTACGGGCACAACTAGAGAAAATTAAACATGATAGACAAAGACAAGGGAGAAAAGTAATGTGGAATACATGCAGCCACAGTTCATTTCCATTCTTAGAGAAAATAAACAAAGCAACATAAACATGATAGAATAATTGCTAAAGATTATATATAGATGTAAAATATAGCCAAAGGAAATTCAAGAAAGAAACATAAATCTAGCAATCATAGAAAATGAAAATGATAGAGAAAATTACACATTCCAGAGAAAATTTCCATTCAATTCCATAATATGAAAATGGCAGAGAAATTTACAGACACAACCAGAGAAAATTAAACATGACAGACACACACAAGGGAGAAAAGTGATGTGGCTAGAGAAAATTATAAATGCCAGAGAAACATAGACATAGACAAGAGAGTAAAATTAGATATAGATGTAAAATATAGCTAGAGAAAATTCAAAAAAGAAACATAAATTTAGCAAGCATAAAAAATGAAAATGCCTGAGAAAATTACACATTTCAGAGAAAATTAAAATGCCAGAGAAATTTATAGAGCAAAGAAATTCGAATGAATTGAATTCGAAAATTACACAGAGAAATACAAAGAAATTAACCATGCTAGAGAAAATGGGGGAATAAATAGAAACAAATAGGGAATAAACATGCCAGAAAAAATTCAAAGAAGAAATATAGATCAAGCAAATGCCAGAGAAATTCTGAAACCAGAGAAATTTACAAACAAAATCACACAACAATGTTCAAGAATAAGTTCAAAACGCAGAGAAATAACATTTTTCAAATTCATGCAGCTTTTATTACGAAATTGAAACCCTAATTAATGGAACGCTAATATAAAATGCAATTTACTGTGTTTCCAGAGCAAAACTTACCAGAGTGAGTATGAAACCCTAATTACGAACTGATAAGCCCTGAATGAAGATACACTGTGATGAAGATGAACTGAGATGACGATGAACAGTGAAAATGGCTCAGAGAAATTTGTGAGGAAGGAATGGAAAAGATTTTCGCAAAAGATGATGAAACCCTAATGTCAATAGTGAAGACGATTCAGAAACCCTAATTCTGCTCTTCTCTTGCTTGTGAAGATGGTTGGATGTGAAATGTGGAACTGATCAGTTGTCGGAATGTAGTTCAAGTTCCCCGTTGATTGTGAAGGGTATTTTGGTCCAAGAAGTAAATAAAAAGCCTGCGTTATTAGTTGAGGGACCTGAGACATCATTCTTTTTTTTTTTGGTGTCCTTTATCTTCTAAATTACTATCATTAGGGACCTTAAAAAAAATTCTCCCTACTCCAATCTCTCTCTATAAATATATAAGGAAAAGGAATTTTTTAAGAACATTGATTGTGAGAGTTTTAAACTCCCAAACTAATTTTGTTAATTTGTTAATTTTTAAAGAAATAAGAAAAAACACTATTGGCTAGTTCCTTCAATCAAAAAACCAAAAAAAAAAAAAACTCTAATTATCTATGGTTTTGAAATTTTAAAATTCATTATCTTCACTCTTTTCAAAAATAATATTGATCAAAACAATTCAAATAAAGAAACAATAAAGGTAATAATCATCTATTTTTTAAATTTCAAAATTAAAAATAATATGGTAAGCCACCCTCATCCTTTTCGAAAATAATATAAATCCTAAAATTTTAAAAGTTCAATTAAATTAAAAATTTAATACAATTCTCTCTTTAGAATAGTCAATATTTGATTTTTTTTTCAGCCCATCTAACTCCTCTCCAAATGTAATGATGCAAAGATTAGTCTATCTCTTTGTCAATAGTCTAAACTTATTTCAAGTTTATTTGTTTGTATTTAATTTTATTTTTTGTAAATTTCTATTTTTGTGTGAGTATTTTTTTTCCTCTATTTTTTTTTTCTTCAATTAAATTAATAATAAATATATGGGTAAATTACATTTACCTTCCCTGAGGTTTTTGACAAATACAGGGACCTCCCCTGTGGTTTGAATAATTACAATAATCTCCCTTACTTTATCTGGCAATGTCAAGATTCCTCCAAAATTGGACCGCCGTTTATACACCTAACCGACCCTGCTGATGTCATCAATTGTAAACACTAAAATACCTATAATGCCCTCAAGTGCCTATAATGCCTGAGAGGGTAATTTTTAGGAAAAATTGGGCCGAGCTGCGAGTTGGGCTTTGAGGCCCAAAACGCGAAGGACTAAGTAAAAAGGCCGTAAAAGATACTCCGGCCCAGGAGAGCAAGGTTACTCCGGCCTTGGGGAGACAAAGTTACTCCGGCCCAAGGAGGTGAAATTACTTCGGCTCACAAATGATAAAGTCACTTCGGTTAGAGGATGGTAGATGTACTTCGGTCTGGGAGCAACTTGGAGTTAGACTGGCCTTGAAGTTATATCGACCTTGGAGGTATACCGGTTTGGGAGTTATACCGGTCGAGAGTCGTTGGTTCGGTCCAAACACACCATAGGTTGAACAGGGGCAGCCGAGGTAAGAAGTTAAAGGAGAAGGCCGAGCTAAGGACAGTTCGGCCCTTTGTGGCTCGGCATAGCCAATTTTACTTCGGTCACATGGAAGTTCGGCCATGGAGAAAACCATCCCACTTGGTTTAAGCAGTGGGGGAGGGTGTAAAAGGATAAGCATTATCCTTTGGAGTATGAATCCTAGGAGGACTCTGCATGGAGAAATACAAGTCCTACCAGGATTGTGCCACGGGAAACTTATAAAAACCCACAAGCATCACCTTGGAGGAGGTAATTGAACACAATTCTTTCTGAGAACTTAGAGCTTTGTCTATTTATCAAGTTTTCTGACTTAGGCATCGGAGAGGTTTCCGGCACACACCCGCCGGCTAGCTCACGTTTGTGTTTTCAGGTGACAAAGCGACGTCGTACGGAGGAGCGTGGATTTGGTCAACAGGATTATACGAGGAGAATTATTTCCCTTACTTTATTTGGCAATGTCAAGATTCCTCCAAAATTGGACCGCCGTTTATACACCTAACCGACCCTGCTGATGTCATCAACTGTAAACACTAAAATACCTATAATGCCCTCAAGTGCCTATAATGCCTATAATGTAAACACTAAAGTGCCCAATGTAAATACTAAAATTTATTTTTTTATTTTAAATATATATTTTTTATTTAAATATTTTATTTTATTTTGTAAATATTTTAATATTTTAATTTTAAGATTTTAAACTCAAAACACAATTTCACACTCAAATCGTAACCAAACACATAACTCAAATCTCAATTCAAAAATTATTTTCAAAACTCATAATCAAACACATAACTCGAAACTCTACACTATTTTCAAAACTCTACACTCAAATCATAACAAAACACATAACAAAAAAATTAAAATATTTAAAAATATATTTATAAAATAAAATAAAAAATAAAAAATTTAAAATTTGTTAATATTTAAAAAATATATTTAACATAAGTTTGTATTTTTTTTAAGCTTGTGTTTGGTTATGAGTTTTGAAAATAATTTTTGAATTGACCAACACAACCATAAAACTCAATTCAAAAATTATTTTCAAACATCATAACAAAACACATAACTCGAAACTCCACACTATTTTCAAAACTTTACACTCAAATCATAACAAAACACATAAAAAAAATTAAAATATTTTAAAAAATAAAATAAAATATTTAAAATAAAAACTATATATTTAAAATAAAAATAATTTTTTTTTAAATTTTTAATATTTAAAAATTATATTTAACATAAGTTTGTATTTTTTTTAAAGTTTGTGTTTGGTTATGAATTTTGAAAATAATTTTTGAATTGACCAACACAATCATAAAACTCAATTCAAAAAATATTTTCAAACATCATAACCAAACACATAACTCGAAACTCCACGCTATTTTCAAAACTCTATACTCAAATCATAACAAAATACATAAAAAAATTAAAATATTTAAAAATATATTTATAAAATAAAAAAATATTTAAAATAAAAAAAATTATTTTTTTTAATATTTAAAAAATATATTTAACATAAGTTTGTATTTTTTTAAAGTTTATGTTTGGTTATGAGTTTTGAAAATAATTTTTGAATTGACCAACACAACCATAAATCTCAATTCAAAAATTATTTTCAAACCTCATAACCAAACACATAACTCGAAACTCCACGCTATTTTCAAAACTCTATATTTGGTTAAGACTCTATGAGTTTTGAAAAGATTTTTGAAAATTTCTAATTGGAATTGTGATTCTAAAAGAAAACCAAACATGTTTCAAAAAAATATATTTTTTCGGAACATGTTTGTACTCAAAACTCAATTCAAAAATTATTTTCAAAAACTCATAAACAAACACAAATTTAAAACTCAATTCAAAACTCAAAACCAAACTTTTTCCAAAACTCTATTTTAAAAGAAAAAATTAAAAAAATATATTTATTTTTTAAAATTATTTTAGAATCATGATTTGAGTGTGGAGTCGTATTTTGAGTTATGGGTTTTGAAAAGAAAAAATTTATTTGGTTATACGTTTTGAAATTTTTCGAATTTATTTTTTTAGGGTAAATGTTTTCTATTTTAAATATTTTTTATTTATTTAATGTGCATTATATTTCATACATTTATGTGTTGTATTTTTTAATATTTTAAATATTAAAAATTTTAAAAAAATTATTTTTATTTTAAATGTATCATTTTTATTATAAATAATTATAAATTATTTTATTTTATGGTTGTGTTGGTCAAAGCAAAGGGTTTTTTTGTCTTTTACCTTATGGTAGTTGAGAGGGTAATTTTTGGGAAAAATTGGGCCGAACTGCGAGTTGGGCTTTGAGGCTCAAAGTGCGAAGGACTAAGTAAAAAGGCCGTAATGGTTACTCCGGCCCAGGAGAGCAAGGTTACTCCGGCCTAGGAGAAACAAAGTTACTCCGGCCCAGGAAGGTAAAATTACTTCGGCTCAGGAATTATAAAGTTACTTCAGTTAAAGGATTGTAAATGTACTTCGGTCCGGGAGCAACTTGAAGTTAGACCGGCATTGAAGTTATGTCGGCCTTAGAGGTGTACCGGTCTAGGAGTTATACCGGTCGAGAGTCGTTGGTTCGGTCCAAACACACCATGGGTTGAACAGATGAGAAACAGATATAAGGAAGAGTAAAGAGAAGGGCTGAACTAAGGATAGTTCGGCTTACTTTGAGGCTCAGCATCGCCAGTTTTACTTCAGTCAAATGGTAGTTCGGCCATGGAGAAAACCATCCCACTTGGTTTAAGCAGTGGGGGGGGTGTAAAAGGATAAGCATTATCCTTTAGGAGTATGAATCCTAGGAGGACTCTGCATGAAGAAGTACAAGTCCTACTAGGATTGTGCCACAGGAAACTTATAAAAGCTCACAAACATCACCTTGGAGGAGGTAATTGAACACAATTCTTTCTGTGAACATAAAACTTTGTCTATTTGTCAAGCTTACTGACTTAGGCATCGGAGAGGTTTCCGGCACACACCCGCCGGCTAGCTCACGTTTGTGTTTTCAGGTGATAAAGCGACGTCGTACGGAGGAGCGTGGACTTGGTCAACAGGATTATACGAGAAGGCGTATTTCTTTCCCGTACAATTGGCGCCGTCTGTGGGAACAAACGGACAGAACGAAACCTCTTGACTAAGTTTCTCCTTTTCTTATTTAATGGCACACATTGAAGACTTGCCGCAGTCCGCCGTCGACGGACTAACTCCAGAAGGGGGCGCAAGGCGTGAAGGATTACCTTCTGTTCCTCCCATGGCGGATCTGGAGCCACAACGACATACCTCCAGGAGGGATGCTAGAGGGAGACGGACTCACAGCCCCCGTCAATCCCATTCCCAAAGTCCCGACAGACAAAGACGGAGGATTGACCCTCAAATTCTGGAAGATCGCGTGACGGAACAAGATGAATTGATAAGAAAGATGGCAGCGGACATGGAGGCCTTGAAACGCTAGATGAAGAACAAAGAAGTGGCGACAGGAGAGGGGCTCAAACACAAGACACCCCCTCGCCACTCGGAAAATCGTAGTAGGAATACTACACCCTCACAAGGAGAGAGCAGAAGCCTCAGGACAAGCGACACTCATTCCTTGTCTTCCAGAACTCGTCACTCTAGGTCCGAGAGGACGAGACCTGAGAGATCATACACTGAAGGAAGCACATATTGGCCTTCACATTCACACCAAACCAGATCTAGACAGACAGAGTTGCCCAGGTCATCCGACTTACGAACCGTGCTTGAAGAAAAAGCACGATGCAAGGAGGATGCCAGGGCAAGGGATCCACACCGAGTTTCTGCCTTACAGCGGTTGGCTCCTCGGACGCATGGAAGCATCGAGGTTGGAATGCCAATACCGCGCCCAGCCTATGAACCAACGGACAAAGCCTTAGCAAGACTACAGACTTCGCCGTTTGTTCCAGCAATTGAGAACGCGCCCCTTCCATCAGGCTTCCTTCAGTCGAAATTCACTACGTATGAAGGAAAGACGGACCCGTATTCACACTTGAGCCACTTTCGCCAAGTCATGGCTGTGTATAGGCGAAACGAGGCTTTAATGTGCATACTCTTCCCATCAAGCCTTGGTGACCTAGGCTTGACTTGGTTCGAAAAGCTCCCAGAGGGCAGCATAGCCTCCTGGGCTCAACTGGCAGAAGCATTTGTAACAAGGTTTCGAACAAACACTAAAACGCCGGTGGAGATAGACCAGTTACTCTCCGTCGACATGGGGGATAAAGAGACCCCTAGATCCTACAACAGTCGCTACTGGGAAACATTCAATCAGATTGGGGACTGCCCCACCAATCTTGCCATTGCGCAGTATAAAAGAGGCCTTCCAGTAGGGAACAGACTAAGGGATTCGATCACCATGACGCCACCCCTCACCATGGAGGCCCTGATAGAAAGAGTGCATCAGCACATCATGGTAGAAGAGGATGGCGCACGTGCCAAAACAAAATCTAGTGCAACCGCAGTACCAGAAAAGAAGACCCCAGCAAAGGTCAATGCAGTAGATCGGCAGAATAAAAACGGGCGTGGCAGACGAGATAACGGAGAAGACCCAGACAAAAGATGGTTGAGAATCCGCACTGCCATAACAACGGTGTTCAAGAAACCAATATATCGGATTCTGAGCGAAATAAAAGATGAGTCTTTCGTCAAGTGGCCAGCCAAGCTAGGGGAAGCTCAGAAAGATTACGACGACAGATCACGGTGCACCTTCCACAAAGAAAAAGGGCACCGAATTGAGAATTGCACACCGTTAAGACAACACTTGCAAGAGTTGGTGGCAGCAGGCCACTTGGACAAATATATTGAAGGAGGGACGCAACCAGCCCTCAAAGATCATAATAACCATCCCAATGGGATGCCGATCGACGCCCCACCACAAGGCATCATCAATGTAATACATGGAGTCTTTGAACCTGAGCGTGTATGCGAGCTCAGGGGATCAATCAAGAAGGCTGAGCACTTTAGGGAAGTATTAAGTGCCCAACCTGCCATCAAGAAGGGGAAGACAGAGGCAACAAATGTTATGACCTTTTCAGATAAAGACTTGGATCGAATATATTGTCCCCACAATGATGCCCTAGTCGTCACTCTCCGAGTCAAGGATTTTGACGTCAAGCGGATTCTGATTGACCAGGGTAGTTCATGTGAGATCATGTACTACGACACATTTAAACAACTAAAGCTACAAGACAAAGACTTGGCGCCTGCAGTTTCTCCCCTAATTGGATTCAACTCCATGCCAGAGTGGCCCGTCGGCAAAATAATTCTTCCGGTCAGAGCAGGAAGCGTAACGAAACAAGTGGAGTTCTGGGTATTGAAGGTCCCCTCCACTTACAACATCATCTTAGGAAGAACATGGCTGCATGCCATGCGATCAGTGGCGTCTTCCTACCACCAAGTAATGCAGTTCCCCAACGACACCGGTATAATTGAAGAAGTCTATGGAGATCAGATCATGTCAAAACAATGTTTCGCCACGGTGAATGGCAGCCGCGCTGCCAAAGGATATGTTCATTCGGTGGAAGAACCAGAAAGTAATGAACTATTCGCGGACGTCGGTAAAGAGGCTGATCAGAAAGCGGTAGAGGACTTGGTAGAGGTAAAAATAGATGAGAAGAACCCGGATAAGTTCTTCTTGCTTGGCTCTTCGTTGTCCAGCACTGAGAGATTAGAGGTCTTGGAATTCTTGACCTCTAACATCGAAGTGTTTGCCTAGACGCCTTACGACATGCCAGGTATTGATCCAAACTTCATCAGTCACCAACTCAATGTCCACCCATCCGCCAGACCAGTCATTCAACGCACACGCAGATCGGCACTCCACCACGCCGAAATAGTGGCAGAAGAGGTAGGCAACCTGCTGGAGGCAGGAGCAATAAGAGAAGTGCACTACCCAAGATGGATCTCCAACACAGTCGTAGTGCCAAAAAAGAACGGTAAATGGTGTGTCTGCGTCGACTACAAAACAGTCAACAAGGCGTGCCCGAAAGATAGCTTTCCTCTACCAAGGATAGATCAACTAGTGGACCTCACGGCAGGGCATAACCGACTTAGCTTTCTGGATGCATACAGAGGCTACCACCAGATCGCCATGCATGAACCAGACCAGGAGGTCACATCTTTCACAACACCAAGGGGATTATATTGTTACAAGGTCATGCCCTTTGGCCTAAAGAACGCAGGGGCGACATTCCAACGGATGGTCACCAAGATGTTTGAACCATTGTTAGGCAGAACAATGGAGGCTTACATCGACGACATGGTGGTCAAAATCAAGGATGAGAATGACCATCTTAAGGATCTAGGCGAGATGTTCCAGATCCTGAAGAAACACAAGCTGCGCCTCAATGCGTCCAAATGCGCATTCGGAGTTGGATCTGGCAAATTCTTGGGCTTCCTGGTGACCAACCGAGGTATAGAAGCAGACCCCTCTCAGATTAAAGCAATCCAGGAGTTGGAGAGACCAAACTCAGTCAAAGAAGTGCAGCATCTCACTGGTATGGCAGCTGCGCTCAACCGGTTCATAAGCAGGTCGTCAGACAGACTACGACCATTCTTCCAAGCTTTAAAAGCCAAGTTTGAGTGGGATGAAGAATGCGACCAAGCTCTGGAAAGCTTGAAGGAGTACATGTCTTCCCCACCACTACTTGTTACTCCAGTACCTGGTGAAGAACTCTTTTTGTACCTGGCAGTCTCTCAGCACGCAGTTAGCGCGGTGTTGGTTCGTGCAGAAGGAATACAACACTTGCCCATCTTTTATGTCAGCAAGACATTATTGGGAGCCGAAACAAGGTACTTGCCCTTGGAGAAACTAGCATTAGCATTAATGATGGCCTCCAGGAAATTGGCGCACTACTTTCATGCCCACACCATAGTCGTCCTCACAGCCTTTCCACTAAAAGCTCTGTTTGAAAGGGCAAATTTTAGTGGGCGAATTTTGAAGTGGGCAGTAGAGTTGGGACAATTCGACATCAAGTTCCAACCCAAGACCGCAATAAAAGCCCAATCTTTGGCAGACTTCGTCGCAGAGTTTACTCCTGGAAGTCATCATATCTGCCCAGTCGACCTAACTGACACAACCGAACTAGGGACGGAAGTTGACGCCGGAATAGCGCAACCCCTAGTAGAAGGTAGTCAATCAAGCGCCAAGGCAGACCATACTAATGACAACAAGGAAGAGACAAACAAAGGCTCACCAGCAGTTCAAACAGAGAACGAAAGGCAGACAGCCACCATGGACCTTGAAGAAAACACCATCCTTGATCCCACGACATCGTCTGATCCTTCCACTTGCTGGAAGTTATTCGTTGGAGAGATGTGGAAGCTCTTTGTGGATGGAGCATCCAACCGGCATGGTGCAGGGCTTGTCATAGTCCTCATCTCCCCAGACGGCCTAGTTATAGAGCAAGCAATCAACCTTGGCTTCCCAGCATTCAACAATGACGCGAAGTATGAAGCGCTCCTCGCAGGACTCAAGTCAGCATACTACATGAAGGCCACCGAACTAATGGTATACAGTGACTCTCTGCTGGTGGTAAACCAAATTTCTGGCGAATACGAAGCAAAGGACGACAGAATGGCCAAGTACCAAGAATTGGTCAGAACAGAGATCAAGAAGTTTGATGTAGTAAGGATAGAGCAAATTGGAAGGGAGGAAAACAGCCGAGCAGACGAACTAGCAGGCCTTGCCTCAATGGCAGATACATCAATCCCTCATCCATTACTCATCGACTACTTACCAAGATCAAGCATAGAAGACCCCGAAGCAGAGGAAGTATGTTGCGCAGAACTAGGCCCCTCTTGGATGGATCCCATCATCCTATTCCTCAAAGACGGCATCCTACCAGAAGAGAAAAAAGAAGCCAACAGAATAAGGGCAAAGTTGCAGCGATTTTGGCTATCTCCATCTTTGGCATTATACAAGAAGTCATTCTCAGGGCCTTACCTAAAATGTGTTCATCCCAGCAAAGTGGAAGCATTCTTGTTCGAAATACACGAAGGGGTGTGCGGAAGTCACCAAGGGGGAAGGTCGCTCGCTTACAGGGCAATTTCGCAAGGATATTGGTGGCCCTATATGCAAGCAGACTCAGAGAAATATGTGAAGAAGTGTGAGAAATGCCAAAAATTTGCGCACCAAATACATCAACCAGCAAGAGAACTCCTACCATTAACTAGCCCATGGCCTTTCGCAATGTGGGGCTTGGACATAGTAGGACCACTTCCAACAGCGCCCGGCGGCAGAAAATTCTTTCTCGCAGCAACAGACTACTTCACAAAGTGGGTGGAAGCAGAAGCATTGGCATCAATCAAAGAAAAAGACGTAAAGAAATTTGTTTGGCAGAATATCATCACCCGGTTTGGCATACCAAATGCACTGATCTCAGAAAATGGTACTCAGTTCGACGGCAGAATCTTTAGAAGCTTTTGTGAAGAGTAAAAGATAGAGTTCTACAATTCTACACTGGCATATCCTCAAGCAAATGGGCAAGCAGAAACATCAAATAAAGTCGTCTTGGATGGACTTAAGAAAAGACTAGAGAAGGCAAAAGGCAAGTGGGTAGACGAACTTCCTCATGTTTTATGGGCATACCGCACCACACCTCGGCGATCGACAGGAGAAACTCCATTCTCCTTAGCTTACGGAATGGAAGCAGTAATCCCACTAGAGGTTGGCCTCCCCACAATTCGAAGCGAAAATTTTGATCCAGACTTAAATGAAGAAGCCATTGCTTTAGAACTCGACCTTGCAGAAGAAAGAAGAGAAAGAGCACTAGTTCACATCGCCGCATACCAACGAGAGTTGATCAGAAAATACAACAAAAAAGTACATCTAAGACAATTCAAGATAGGCGATTGGGTACTGCGCAAAGTAATGGGAAACACTTTGATCCCAGGAGATGGAAAGTTAGGGCCAAACTGGGAAGGTCCTTACAAGGTGGTTGGGTTAGCAGGCAAAGGGGCATACCACCTAGAAGACAAGGATGGCAAGGCAATACCTAGGCCATGGAATACGGCAAATCTCAAGTTATTTTACTTTTAGCTTTTCTTTTTCAAACATATGTAATTTTTTTTCTTCCTTCAATAAAACAAGCAATTTTTTTCAGCATAAAATTGTTCTTTGTAAAAGTTAGCTTTAAGGATAGGCACATTGCAAGCATTTTATTCTAAGATTAGTTGGAAAAACTTAGTGGTTGGCTGGATTAAACCAACACCTTCCTAAGCCCAGGATAAGGATCCAGGCTGCAGGACGTTTGGTCGGAATAACCAAACATTATTCTAAGTTAGCTGGAAAAACTAACTTAGAGGTTGGCTGGAATAAACCAACACTTGTTACTCTTCAGCCGAAGTAAGTGCAAGGCTGAAGAGTGGTTGGCTGGAATAAACCAACGCTTGTTACTCTTCAGTCGAAGTAAGTGAAAGGCTGAAGAGTGGTTGGCTGGAATAAACCAACTCTTGTTACTCTTCAGCCGAAGTAAGTGCAAGGCTGAAGAGCGGTTGGCTGGAATAAACCAACACCTGTTACTCTTCAGTCGAAGTAAGGGTATGGCTGAAGAGTGGTTGGCTGGAATAAACCAACTCTTGTTGCTCTTCAGCCGAAGTAAGGGTATGGCTGAAGAGTGGTTGGCTGGAATAAACCAACTCCTATAGCTCTTTAGCCGAAGTAAGGGTATGGCTGGAGTGGTTGGCTGGAATAAACCAACTCTTCTTACTATCCAACCGAAATATGGGTATAGCGACCCCGGTCTTTTCCCATTTGATTTTTTTTTTTGTATCCGGACTTAGGTTCCGTAGATTCCGTCATTGCATAATTGTTGTTGTCATTCATTATTTTCTTATTTTGAGTCTTGGGAAGATTTGGAGCAGGTTGGTTGAGCTTAGGAACCAAGTCTAGTTGCCCAGTTTTTGGCTTGTCCGCTCGAGCGGGGGTTTGGACGCTCGAGCGGGGAATACACCCATCCAGTATGTCCTGTGTAGTGTTGGCCGCTCGAGCGGGGGACTGGACGCTCGAGCGGGAAGTCGTGAGTGACGCTCGAGCGGGGATTTGGGCGCTCGAGCGGGGACCTGTCTGCAAAAACTTCTGGGAGAGTGCATTAGCCGCTCGAGCGGGAGTTTGGCCGCTCGAGCGGGAGTCCGTGAGTGGCGCTCGAGCGGGGGTTTCCACGCTCGAGCGGGGCGACTGGTATAAAAATCCGAGATCCGACTTTCAGGATCATTTTTCATCTCCTTTTTGATTTTAAAACCCTAGAACCGTCTTCTCCCTCTCCCTACACACCTTCTCTCTTAGGTTTGATCTACTTAGAGTGTATTTCTACCCTAAGCCCTTTGTTAAAAAGATAGAGTGGGTCGAGGGCTTCCGTTTAATCTGAACAATCTTGGATTTGGAGCACTTTGGTTTTCGTCATCTTCTCTATTCGAGTTCTTCGCTTCAAGGTAGGGATTTCCTACTCCATCCTATAAGTTTTGTCCTAAGTTTTTTTGCATTTTGATATGTTGGGAGTACTTTGGTAATTTTGGGAAAAACCTTAGTTGTATTAATAAATTAATTTGTATAATTAATTTAAGGAAATTGGGAAAATTGGTTAAATGCATGAAATTGAGGAATTCATTGATTAAATGGTGTAGTTGGATAATTAAAATCACTCGCCTATTGAATTGTTGATATATTTATTTCCAGTCTAGAAATAACTGTTTTGGGCTATCGGTGGAGGATAGTCGTGTTTGTTGTTGACATTGCATGTGGATTAGGAATAACTGAAACTAATCACATTGGTTAAGTCATTAATTTTGACTATTGCATTAATACAGAAAATACGTGTATTGATTGAGCATTGCATTTGCATATATATTGTTTTGTGTGGGAGGAGATAGGGGATGTACTCCACGGTTTAGGGGAAGATAGGGGATGGACCTCTAAACCGGATTTTGTTTGGGAGGAGATAGGGGATGGACTCCATTAGCACCATTTTTATGTGTGCTTATTAAATTGAAGTGTTTTTACATGATTATTGATACAACACTAAAATGTGTATCAAATGGGAAGTATGAAGTGTTCTGATATGAGCATGAGTCTCATTTGTTTTGTTGATATTGGAAGTAATGTGAATATGATATATAATTCACTGTTGTAAGTTTGGCCAGGTTCTGAGCCATGTTGATAATAATGGAAAGTGAAATGTGTCTTAGACATTAGTGTCATGAGACTGTTTAATGATAAAATTGATTATCTTGGTTAACCATCTATTGAATGCTATAGCTTTATTCAATGCTTATATTTGGTTTAGTATTTTTCTACTGGGCTGTGGCTCACCCTTTATGGGAACATCATTTTCAGGTTCAGGTGATAAGCTACCTCCACGGACTTAGCCTGGAAGGATTTGATGTTTGGGATTTTGAAGACTTGTCTTTAGTTATATGTTTTATTTTGTTATTTTTGAGATTTCATGTAAACATTCAAGCCTAGGGCTTAACTTGTAAATGAGTTAGTACTCATCCTTTTTGTGTCCAAGTGTTAGCTTGGAAAGATGTAAGCCCTTAGGGCATTTATTTTGATGTTACATGTGATGTCTTTCAATAAGAATACTCTGATGAATAACTCAAATGACTCGTTTTCTTTTATAAATGCATGTTAATGTTATGGTTATTATGGGTTTATTTTGAGGGCGTTACAATGGGTATGGCTGAAAACTGGATCGGCTAGTAAGCATAGTTTAACAAGACAAAACCGAAATAGAAGTTGGAGTAACAGAAGGCATTACAAAGTACAGGCATACATATCAGAACCGGAATAAGAGTCCAACAAAATTTTCATTCATTGAAAAACAAGTACAGGAGGGACATAGCCCGGCTAGAAAGAAAAGAAAACAAAAAGTACAAAGTCAAGAAAAAGATCTTCAATCTCGGCATCGAAGGCAGCATCAGTGTCAACAGGAAGTCCGGTTTCTGGCGGCAGGACATTTTCAGTCACAATAGTGGTTTCAACCGGAACCAGAGTTTCATTTGGCTGTTCAATAGTTAGATCTTCCACCGTGGACTCCGGCCGAACTATCTGATCTACGTTGACAACCGGAGTATCCTCTGAGGCAGAATCTTCATCAGTATCTGAGCCTTCAAGGAACTGCTGCTGCATGGCATCCGCATACTCCGCAAGGGACTTCGGTATAAAGTAATCTGGAGGATTGAAGACCTCGGTCTGTTGATCATGACCGAGCTTCTCAACAGCCGCCCTCTAGCCGCACTTGAAGAACAGCTCCTTGGCAGCATCACACTGTTTGACATAGGCATCCTCTGCCTTCTTGTAACCTTGCTTGTACCCCTCCTTTTCGGCTTCCTCCGCGCTCTTTTTGAGTTGAGTTATTTCGGTGTCTTTTCTCTTCTCAAGCTTCACCAACTCCCGCAGATACTTGTCCTTCATAGCGATGGCGGCTTTCTGCTTCTCCGCTTCAGCCGAATTAACCAGATCGGCAAGTCGGCCGTTCTCTGCTTGCATCTCGGCCATTTTCTTTTCAGCTTCTTCTAGCTCGGCCACCTTTGCCTCGGCTTCCGCCATTGCCTGCCTTGTGGTTTTTCTAAGCTCTTGGACTTTCTTGTATGTGATGTTGTTCTTCTGTAAGGCCTGACAAAACGAAGACTTCTCCTAAGCCGAAGTAAAAGTTAAAATCAGACAGAAAAAAAACTGACAGAGCTACTTACCAAAGTCATGGACTTCGATGCGGACCGGATTGACTTCATTTCGGTGTTTAGTTGCTTTAAGTGGTGCTCCATATCTTTTGGGAGGCACACACTCTTGGCCAAGTTGAATGCCAACAAATGATCTTTTTCAGCTACAACCGAATCGGAAACTTTGATATCTCGGTCATTGAAGGTTAGCTTCGGAGACCAATTGGAAGGTTCAGCTCGGTCGGTTTGCTCCGGTTGGAGGATAGGTGGAGGACTCTGGGGGATGGATTCAACCTCATCGATAAGTTGCTGTTCGGTTGATGTAGATCGGGCGCATTTGGAAGGGCGAGAGGAAGAAGGCCGTTGTGAAGGGAGGGCCACGACGGCAGGCTGCGTTTCAATAGTTGGTGGTACTTCGGCCCTGGTTGTTGCAGTCAGAAGGGCCCTAACTCTGCTTTTCTTTGCCATCTCTTCTTCAGCAGTTAATGGGACAAGTCGTATTTCGGGCAAGTTTGGGTCCGGTTCTGGTGCTTCCTCAAGAAGGAAATCGGTCACTCGGGCCTTTCGACGACCGCTATATCGGTAGGTCGGTTCAAAGCTTAGAAGCTTGGCCCAACTTCTTTCTTTAATCCGTAGTGCGGCTTGGAGTGTGTTCAGATGTGGGTAACTATAGTAGGAAGCAAGGTGGGCCAAGTCTGCAAAAAATATACGACTGTTAGATCGGTCATGACGCTTGAAACCGAAGTAAAAGAAAGACATGCATAAAACCGAAGTAACTTTACCAGGTTCTCCTTTCTTCCAGTTAATACTTCGGCCTGGGATTTGGGCTTGGTGATCCTCAAAATTGCCCGATACCCAGAAGAAGTCGTCGTCATTAACATCCTTATCCGGGGTATCTTTTATTATCTTTTCTCTACGTCGGCGTATCCTAAGGTAATAAACCCAGCCATCATCTTTGGAACCTATGGAGTACTGGTGGAAGATTTCGGCTAAACCGAGGTTCAAGCCTGCTTGGCGGTTTAGCTCGGCAATACCCATTATTATCCGGTATGTATTGGTGGATAGCTGGGTTGGGCGTAGTCTGGTTTGCCTAAGAAATTCGCAAATTAAAGGCTGGACCGGGAACCTTAGTCCGGTTTCTATAATAGATAAAACAGTAAAGGGGACAAAGCCTTGGCTGTTCCACGGAATGGTTTCCTTTTTGGCTAGGGTAAGGTGTACATCATCTGGAATGCCATAATCCCTTCGGAATTCGGCCATGCCACCTGGGGTATCTACCAGATACCTATACTTACCCATTTGTGGTATAAATTATTAATAAGTTATCTCGGTCGGGAGATTGGACTCAAGTAGCTCGGTTGGGCACAAGAAGGAATGCCTGGGCAACCTAAGTCTGCAAAGTAGAAAACAAAGGGGTTAAGCACAGATCATAGGACCGTGCTACAAATTAAAAACAAGGTAAAAATGCCCTATTTCGGCTTTAAGGGGAGGTGATATCTCGGTTTGACAAAAGGTTTGGTAAGCTCGGTTTGAGCAAGTTGCTTATTAGACCGGTTCGCCATCTAGGGGCAGCTTTCTTTGTTCGGTCTAAAAACTAAGAGAGCTGGCTTAGCCCCAGGGCATAAATCGGTTGACCTATGTGTTTTGTTACTTCGGTTGTGCCTTTAGGGGCAGCTTTCGGAGTCTGATATAGAAACCGAGAAAGCTGGCTTAGCCCCAAAGGCTTAGCTCGGTTGATGACTGAGGTTCCTGGTTTATTGAGTTTATACTTCGTTCGGTGATCTTATTTCGATTAAATTGAATCGAAAATATGTTTTTCAAGGCTACTGTCATCTTACAAGTTCTAGTTCGGTTAATTGTCTAAGATGATCTACCGCTGTAGCACAAAAACAGTATCCTAGTTCGGTTGGGGCAAGATTTTGGATCAGAGACTAATTTTCTACAGAATAGTCCATACACATACATGAGTTCTACTGAGAGTTCAGAAGCAAAACAGAAAGCGAAGAACATGTTTTGCAAAAACACATTAAACCAAATACGTAGAACAGATACGAAAGAAAAATGAAGGAAGGAAAATGAGTTTACTTACCAAGATTGAAGAAGAGGGTGCTGAAGATGTGATGATGGCAGCAAGATCAGTCTTCAGAAGCAACGAAAGAGCAGCAAGAACACAAGGTAGAGAGAGAAGAAAGGAAATGATAGAGTGGTTAATCCAAAGGTGAATGGTTCAAGTATGAAAAAGTGTTTTGTGAAATGAGAGAGAGGGAAAGGAAAAGGGAAGAAGCGGGAACTGTTCAAAAATTACGAAACACGAAGACGGCGTTGACAGCTGCCTTCTACGAATGGGGGCGTGCCACGTGTATACGGAAAGGGAAGCGTTACAGTCGTGATTGAAGAGACGTTTTTGACCGAACAAAGTGAAGCCCGAAGTAAAATTAGCTCGGCTGGAGAGGCTAAAGGTTTTTTTAGCTCGGCTGGAAAGGCTTGATAACTTCAGCTCGGTTGGACTGGTAATCCCAATCATGCTGTGCAGATGGAATTAAGGGGCAATTGAGAGGGTAATTTTTGGGAAAAATTGAGCCGAGCTGCGAGTTGGGCTTTGAGGCCCAAAGTGCGAAGGACTAAGTAAAAAGGCCGTAATGGTTACTCCGGCCCAGGAGAGCAAGGTTACTCCGGCCCAGGAAGGTAAAATTACTTCGGCTCGGGAATTATAAAGTTACTTCGGTTAAAGGATTGTAAATGTACTTCGGTCCGGGAGCAACTTGAAGTTAGACCGGCATTGAAGTTATGTCGGCCTTAGAGGTGTACCGGTCTAGGAGTTATACCGGTCGAGAGTCGTTGGTTCGGTCCAAACACACCATGGGTTGAACAGATGAGAAACCGATATAAGGAAGAGTAAAGAGAAGGGCTGAACTAAGGATAGTTCGGCTTACTTTGAGGCTCAGCATCGCCAGTTTTACTTCGGTCAAATGGTAGTTCGGCCATGGAGAAAACCATCCCACTTGGTTTAAGCAGTGGGGGGGGTGTAAAAGGATAAGCATTATCCTTTAGGAGTATGAATCCTAGGAGGACTCTGCATGGAGAAGTACAAGTCCTACTAGGATTGTGCCACAGGAAACTTATAAAAGCTCACAAACATCACCTTGGAGGAGGTAATTGAACACAATTCTTTCTGTGAACATAAAACTTTGTCTATTTGTCAAGCTTACTGACTTAGGCATCGGAGAGGTTTCCGGCACACACCCGCCGGCTAGCTCACGTTTGTGTTTTCAGGTGATAAAGCGACGTTGTACGGAGGAGCGTGGACTTGATCAACAGGATTATACGAGAAGGCGTATTTCTTTCCCGTACAGTAGTGATGTTAGTCTTGAAGAAAGGGTTTTTTCGTCTTTTTGCAGGCAAAACATGGGTAATATGATCATTTCATATAAAATACTAACGTCGTTTATGCAAAATAGACAGAATGGGAGAATTTGACATTGTCAGGTAAAGTAGAGGAGGTTACTGTAATTATTCAAACCACATGGGAGGTCCTTGTATTTGTCAGAAACCTCAGGGGAGGTAAATGCAATTTACCCTAAATATATATATATATATATATATATCTGTTTAACTATATTTGTTTTGGGAGTTAATTTGAAGTTTTATTTTTATTTTTTTGGTGAATGTTTGTGTATTTTTATATTGTTGTCATTATTTTTGATATATGTAAATTGATAACACAGTTATGAGTTTTTTAATAGAATATGACGTCTTATATTGTTCTTTATGATTTGACCATTTTTTTTTTAATTTCTTAAACTGATTTTTCAAATTTTTTTATTTGTAAAATATTAAAAACATTTAATTGACTTGCTCATCAATAAATAAAATTTTAAATAATGAACACTGTTCCATAATTTATGGATTTAAAAAAAAATTAACACCCATATATGGAATAAGAAAAACTAAAATCACACGTTTTTTTTATTTTTTATTTTTAACTCTTTAAAACTCTAATGGTACATTTTTATTTCCTCAACATTGTCTTTTTAAATTTGCAAATATAAAAAACTATATCGGAGTTGCATAGTGGTTAGTGGAGGTAGTGAGCATGGCAACAACAAAGATGATGATGAGTTCGGTCAAAGTATTGCTTGGGTTAGTTTTGAAAATGTGAATATTACTTAAAAGAATATTAGATAGTTTTGGTGATAAATTGATTTAGAAAACTAATGTGTGGTTGAGATTAAGTGTGAATTTTACTACATAAAAATTGAATATAGATCATATATTATTTTTTTATATATCATTTTGGGTATTTTGTATAACTATAAAAAATTATTGTGATCATATGTTATTTATTATTTGATATATTATTACTGTTGTATTGTAATGATTTTTATTATTAATGTCTATTATCAATGTAGTGGTGAGATGTCACATGATAAATAAAAATATGTTTTGTTATTATTATTATTGATAATATATATTTTTTTTTTTTTTACAATGTTCAAAAAATAATTTATGTTCATTGTTAATTTTTTTAGATGAGAAGTCAAAAATAAATTATATATAATTCAAGTTACAACTAATCTGAGATTGAAAAGGAAAGCTCCAAAAGAAATTATAATTATATATAATTTTAAAATATTTTTAAAGAAATACAAAGAAAAATTGGAATTATAAATTATAATTATCAAACAAACTAATTCTATTACGAAAAAAAATTAAATGAAAAATTGATCAAATTTAAATTTATAATTATTAAATATTTTTAATAAGTCATCAATTTTTTATTCAAGTTCTAACTTGATCTGGTTTTAAATAATTTTTCAGATATAAATATATCTTTTAAGAAGGGTAAATTATATCGATAGTCCCCGCATTTTGTCTCTTGTGTCAATTTGATCTCTGTAATTTTAATTAGCTTGATTTTGACAATTAATTTTAGATTTTGTATCAATTTGATCCAATTTATAATGTCGGTTAAGGTTTTTAAAATAAAATAGTTATTGGGTTGGTTGACATTAACTTACTGAGTTGAACAATTTTGCAATTTTATTTATAAAATTATAACATATGCTATTCATGTGTGTATTTTCAATAAAAAAAAACACTAGCAATTATAACAATTAGACAAAATTGAGACAAAATTATAAATTCAAGATCAAAATCGAGCAAATTAAAATTGTAAGCACAAAAATAACATAAGGGTTAAAATATAAAGACCACTAATGTAATTTATTCTTTTGAGAATAACTACATAATTTCTCAATTAATTTTAAAATTGTTAATAAATATACCAAACAAATATGTACATAATTCCTATTTTTGTTATAATTTTAAAAAAAAAATATTTACTAATTAAAATTTAAATAAATAGATGAGACTACTAACTCATAGATTGGACATAAATTAGACGATTCTCCAAGGACTAGGCTTAAATTAAGAATTATTGTCAAAAATATTGACTTGAACTAAATTTTCTTAGCTACTTCTTAGTGTTTAATCCAATATTAAAACCTCCCAAATTTGCTCATATCAGCCACGAATTGATAAGCTATGATAAAATCTAAATTTATTAAGTCTAGAATATGACCTACAATTTAGGGTGGGTCTATCTTAGATAATTTTTTCATCTATAAATATATATAACTATTCATTTAATTATTTTAAATGTAAATATATAGTTTTTTTAAACTAATTTTGAAAATTTTAATTATTATAAAAAATACTTACAAATATCTATTTACTAATTTAATAAATAGATAGGACAAATGATTATATAAGTTGAGAATAGAAAAAGATAATTTTTAATAATTAGGTGAAGGACAAGTTGGCATAAATATAATGTTAAGCCTAAATTTAATATCACAAGTGAATTTATAGCGACCCCGGTTTTCCCTCCATTCATTATTGTATCCCGGGCTTAGGTTCCGTGGTGTGAGATGTTGTATATATCTTGTTTCCGTCCTTCAATACTTTGTATTTGAGTTATAGGATGTTTTGGGCAGGTTTGTTACAGGTTGGGGATGATTGGGAGCAAATGGTTGTTGCCCAGAATTTTGGTTCTTCACTCGAGCGAGGATTTTGTCGCTCGAGTGAGCTCTTTGTTTTAGTTCCTTCCCTCGAGCCAGGGTTCCTTTGCTCGAGCGAGAGTTGGGTCTTGTGTCTGGTGGCTCGAGCGAGAAGTCTTGCGCTCGAGCTTGCGTCTGCGTCTCTTTTTGACCTGATGGTTTTGATTCTTGGCTCGAGCGAGCTGTTCTTCGCTCGAGCGAGCGAACTGTATGTTTTGAGTTTCTTCGCTCGAGCGAGCTTTTCTTCGCTCGAGCGTGCTTCTGGGTTGCAGACCTGAAGATTCGAATTGTTGGCTCAAGCGAGGCTTTCTACGCTCGAGTGAGTGTCCTTTGTGTCTGGTCGCTCGAGCGACCACTCTTTCGCTCGAGCGAGCCTGGTGTATTTCAGTTTACAGCAGCGGGATTACACTTGACTTCTTCATCTCCTCTTTTACACAAACCCTAGAACCGACTCTCCCTCTCTCTTTATATACCTTATCTCTAGTGATTGATCTACTTATAGTGTGTTTTTACCCTAACCTCTTTGTAGGAAAGATAGAGGGTGACTTGGGCTTCCTTTTAATCTGAAAATTTGTGGGTTTGGAGCACTTTGGATTTTCGCCATCTTTTCTATTTGGTCTATCCATTTCGAGGTAGGGATAACCTACTCCATCTTATGAGTTTTGGCATAAGTTTTATGTATTTTGATTAGTTGGTGGTGTTTGGTAATTTTGGGATAAGATAGGGTTTGGTTTTGTAATTTATAAAGAGGGGTTTTCAAATGTTTAAACCCATGTGTATATGAGACCTTGGAAAAATGGTATTATTGTTGTTGAAATGGTAAAATCGAACCTTAGGGTTGATATTGAGAAATAGGGAAAATGCCCTAATCATTGTAATAAATTAATTTGTATAATTAATGTGGGGAAATACGAAATTGAGTTGAAAATCATGAAATTGAGAAATTATGAGATTGATTGGTGTAGTTGGACAATTTAATCACTCACCCATGAGAATGTCGATGTTTTATCTGTTGATAAATTTATTATCTGTTTAGAGATAACTGCTTTGGGCTATCGGTGGAGGATAGTCTTGATTGTTGTAGACACTGTATGTCGATTAGAGAAAACTGAAACTAATCACATTGATTATGTCATTGAATATGACGGTTAGGTTAATACAGCAAATATGTGTATTGATTGATTATTGTGTATGACAAGTGTTTAATTACATTGTATATGCATATTGTTTGAGAGGAGATAAGGGATGGACTCTCAAACCTATTTTGGGAGGAGATAGGGGATAGACTTCATTGATACAACAAATATGTGTATCACTTGAAGTATGGAAGTCTTTAATGTGAGTTGTTATCTTATTTGAAATGGAAGTGTTTTAATGTGAGCTTTAGGCTCATTTGAATTATTAATATTGGAAGTATTTTTATATGAGCTGTTGTCACATGAAAATTGTTTGGGCCAGGTTCTGAGCCATGTTTGTATAAATGGAAAGTTGGATAAGTAAAGGAAAGTGGGGCGTAACATGGACTTGATTGTCATGGAATTGTATTGTGATATAAATTGGTTTATAAGTGTTAACCACCTATCAAATGCTATTGTTTTAGTTATTGCTTATATCTGGTTTAGTGTATCTTTACTGGGCATTGGCTCACCCTTTATGTGACATCATTTTTAGGTTAAGGTGATATGCAACCTCCAAGGACATAGCTTGGGAGGCCTAGTGACTGGAAGATCTTTTTGATGTTATCTTTGTGTTACATGTAAATCAAGCCAATGGCTTATTTTGTATAAGGAGTTAGACTCTTCTTTTGCTGAACCCAAGTGTTGACTTGGAAAGTTATAAGCCCGTAGGGCATTTACTTTTGTTGTTAACGTGTAACACTTTTGTAGTAAACACTCTGATTTATGGAATGTATTTTCCGTTTCTTGTATCATGAATGTATGAATTATGGGTTTATTTTGAGGGCGTTACAACTTGGTATCAGAGCGTACCTGGTTCGAATACTTTGGGTACGTAGGAAGTGGTTAGTACCACAATGGGTTTGTCTCGCTTGTTAGAGACTTAGATGTAATGTTATGTGCTTATGTGATAACATGTTTATGTGACTACTTGGGTATGGGATTTAATTTCTAGGATGTTGATTGGATCCTTGGGTTTCTGTGAGTCTTGTTGGAAAAGCACTTGATCAATACTGTTTCTAACCGGAACACTAGTAACGCCTCGGGACTATCATTATTCGGAAATGAAATTCATAAGTACTTATGTGATTATGTGCTTACGTGGAATGAATTACAGTTGTCCATGTATTAGGACGCGAGTGAAATAGCTTTGGCACATTTGTGAATGTGCTAATGTTTTTGTTACCTTTATTAGGATGTCAGGATGAGGACGTGGTGGTAGGCGAGGTAGGTCTAGGAGGCAAGAGATGTTTATACCGGATGAAATTCCGGCACAACAGGAGGGGGTTGGTGAGGCCAATGTGGCCGAGCCAGTAGGTCAACAAGCCATGGGCGCCTCAGTCCGCGAGATGACAGGAGCTTTGAGGGAATCTATAGGCATTCTCAGGGCTGAGAATCAAGCCCAGGCCCATGTAGTTGAGGCAGGGCCTTCCTTTCTGAAGAGGGAGTTCTTCCAGTCTAATTCGGATGAGTTTGTTGGGGATCCTAAAGAACCACTAAAGGCTGATGAGTGGCTCGAGCAGATGACGAAGACGTTTGAGATGCTTGGCATCGAAGATGGGGCTTTTAAGGTGACCTTGGCATCTTTCCAATTGAAGGGAGATGCGGGTCAGTGGTGGAAGTTCATAAGGGGTCGTGTTGGTGGTATATGGGAGGCCTTTGTAGATGCTTTTCAAGAGAAGTTTTTGTCTCCAACTGTTAGGGAGAAGTTGAGGGACGAGTTCTGTCAGCTCAAGCAGCTGAGTATGCTAGTGGCCGAGTTTGAGGCCATATTTACCAGTTTATCCAGGTTTGCACCTGAGCTTGTGGCGTCTGAGGAACGCAGTTGTCTGGAATTTGAGAGGAAGTTGAGACATGGACTCAAGACCAGAGTTGGGGATCCATGACCCGGGAATATGGGCACATTGCGAATGTCGCGGCCCATATAGAGATTATGATGCACGAGGAGGAGGAGAGGATGAGGGGCTCCAAGAGCAGTCAGGATGGCCAGGGGGATGGTAGGAGGTAGAGGGGTTCTAATCCTCAGCAACCCCATGGAGCTTTTGTGAGATCTACCTTTCCAGTGCTGAGTTCAGGTTCTGGGAGAGGCAGTCAGGGAGACATTACTTGTTACAAATGTGGTCAGCTGGGCCACAAGTCTCCAGCCTGCCCGCAGAAGAGCGGAGGGCAGAGAGCAGCTTCATCTTCGGCTCCTCCTTAGAGCCAGAGTCATGGCAGAGGCCAACCGCTCTCTTGTTACTAGTGTGGTCAGTCGGGGCACCTGAAGAGGTTCTGCCCGTAGTTACGTGGCACATCTGGTGTATCTGGTTCGAGGCAGACTCAGAGCCTTCAGCCAGCTCAGTCAGTTCAGGCCTCGAGGGCCAATCAGGGGGCCTCATCGTCCCAGTCTGTGCAGTAGTCTTATGCTCCGAGAGGTGAGTAGGTAGATCAGAGACCTTCAGGGAGTGTGTATGCTGTTACAGCGCAGGATCTAGTATCGGCTCCATTTGTTGTGAGAGGTACCTTTTTGTTTTGTAAATCGGTTGCTAATGTGTTGATTGATACGGGTGCATCCAATTCTTTTATATCTGCTGCATTTGCATCTATTTTGGGGTTGGAGTTGGCGCAGTTAGCATCTCCTATCTGTGTTGTATCACCTGTTGGAGGTGAGTTGATTTTGAAGTAAGGGTGTAGAGGTTGTGATATAGAGGTCGCTGATCATCGGCTCCCATTTTCTTTTGTGGTTATGGCTATGTCGGGTTTTGATGTGATTTTGGGTATGGACTGGTTATCATCATACCGGGCTGTTATTGATTGCTACCGCCAGAGGGTTACCGTGTGTACCTTGAGTGGGGATTGTTTCCATTTCTTAGGGGATCAGGTTGGTAGTGTGTTTCCACCGGTGTATGATCCGCGAGGGCGGAGTGAGCTTAGTTGTCTTCTCGCTAGTTGTATGAGTAGTGAGTGTGATGAGACCCAGACTGTATTGCCAAGAGTGGTTTGTGAGTACTTGGACGTCTTTCCCGAGGATCTTGTTAGTTTGCCACTACATCGAGAGGTGGAGTTTTTCATTGATTTAGTGCTCGGCACGGCGCCGATTTCCATGCACCTTATCATTTTGCCCCAGCCGAGTTGAGTGAGTTGAAGATTCAGCTCTAGGAATTGCTAGATAAGGGCTTTATTCGGCCTAATACTTCACCGTGGGAAGCACCGGCCCTCTTTACTGAAAAGAAAGATGGTGCTTTGAGACTTTGTATCGATTACCGGAAATTGAATCGGGCTACAGTTAAGAATAAGTACCCTATGCCCCGTATAGATGATCTATTGACCAGTTGAAGGGGTCCCGTTGTTTCTCTAAGATAGATTTGAGATCGGGTTACCACCAGTTGAGGGTCAGGGAGGAGGATATTCTGAAGACGACATTTTGTACGCGGTATGGCCACTATGAGTTTCTGGTGATGCCTTTTGAGCTCACCAATGCATCAGCAGTGTTTATGGATTTGATGAACCGGATATTCCGAGAATTCTTAGATCGTTTTGTAGTCGTCTTCGTGGACGATATATTCTGATTTATTCACCTTTTGAGGAGGAGCACGAGAAACACTTGAGAGTGGTGCTTGAGTTGCTTAGAGCCCATAAGTTGTATGCGAAGTTTGGAAAGTGTGAGTTCTGGCTAAGAGAGGTGAAATTCTTAGGCTATGTAGTCTCCAGGAAAGGGGTGTCTGTTGATACATCCAAGATAGAAACAGTGCAGGAGTGGGCACAACCTAAGAGTGTTTTTGAGATTCGCAGTTTTCTGGGATTAGCTGGGTATTACCACCGGTTTGTGAAAGATTTTTCCAGGCTAGCTTCGCCTTTGACTAGATTGACGCGGAAAGGGGTCAAATTTGTATGGAGTGAGACTTGTGAAAAGTCGTTCCAAGAGCTGAAAATTAGACCTACCACCGCTTCGGTTTTGATTATTCCAGAGAGAGGCTTGGGTTATGCAGTTTATTGTGATGCTTCAGGAGAGGGTTTGGGTTGTGTGTTGATGCAAGAGGGGAAAGTGGTAGCCTATGGCTCGCGATAGTTGAAAATACATGAGAGGAATTACCCTACACATCACCTAGAGTTAGCAGCCGTGATTTTTGCCTTGAAGATTTGGAGGCATTACCTTTATGGTGAGAGATTCGAGATGTTTTCGGATCATAAGAGTCTGAAATATCTGTTTACGCAGAAGGACTTGAATTTGAGGCAGAGAAGGTGGATGAAATTTATTGAGGATTACGATTTCGAGTTGCATTATCATCCGGGGAAGGCCAATGTTGTGGCTGATGCCCTTAGTAGGAAATCCATTAGTGATGTAGCTTGTATAGCCATCCGGGAGTGGAAGATGTTGGATGCACTTGGCGAGTTTGATTTGCTTCTGGGCGAATCTGTTGAGTTTGCGGCTTTGTTTTCAGTAGTTGCGCAGCCTACACTTGTGAATCGAGTGTTAAAGGCACAAAGAGGTGATCTTGAGGTAGAATCCCTTCAGGAGAAGATCTCCAGTGGGAAGGTTGAGAAGGGTTTGACTGTGTATCTTGACCTGAGTGTGAGATACCGAGACTGTCTGTTTGTACCGGAGTCTTGTTGAGAGGAGGTACTCCGAGAGTTTCACCACTCACGCCTTGCGGTGCATCCGGGAGGCACTAAGATGTATCGTGATTTGGGTCGCCAGTTTTGGTGGCGAGGTATGAAGAAGGATGTGGCAGTTTTCGTGTCCAAGTGCCTTACTTGTCAGAAAGTGAAGGCTGAACATAAGAGGCCAGCAGGTTTGTTACAACCCTTGCCTATTGCCGAGTGGAAATGGGAGTATGTCACTATGGACTTCGTTTTAGGTCTTTCGAGGACTCAGCAGGGTAGTGATGCTATTTGGGTGGTTGTAGACCGGCTGACTAAGTCGGTGCACTTCATTCCTATGCACGTGAGAGATTCAGTAGATCATTTTGCCGATTTGTATATTTGAGACATAGTGAGGTTGCACGGGGTCCCAGTGTTGATCGTCTCAGATAGAGATCCACGTTTTACTGCGAGGTTGTGGCAGAGTTTGCTGAGTGCCTTGGGTACTAGGTTGACCTTTAGCATGGCTTATCATCGTCAGACTGATGGGTAGTCCGAGCGTACTATTCAGATCCTTGAGGATATGCTTCGGGGTTGTGTCCTTAACTTTAGTGGGTCGTGGGAGAGGCACTTGCCCTTAGTGGAGTTTACCTACAACAACAGTTTTCAGTTGAGTATCGGTATGGCACCGTTTGAGGCCTTGTATGGCCGACCTCTTAGGTCTTCGGTTTGTTGGGCCGAGGTGAGTGATGCACCTTTGTTGGGCCCGGAGTTGGTGAGGGAAACGACGGAGAAAGTTAAGCTTATCCGTAGGAGGCTTGTTACAGTTCAGAGTCGCCAAAAGTGTTATGCCGACCGTAGGAGGAGGCCTTTAGTATTTGAGGTGGGTGATCATGTCTTCTTGAAAATATCACCTAGGCGGGGTTTGATGAGGTTTAGGAAGAGTGAGAAGTTGTCCCCTCGATTTATTGGCCCTTTCGAGATCCTTGAGAGGATTAGCGAGGTTGCCTACCATTTGGCTTTGCCACCGCAGTTGTCCGGAGTGCATTACGTGTTTCATGTTAGTATGCTTCAGAAGTACGAGCTGGATCTATTGCATGTATTGGATTGGACCGACTTAGAGGTTGATGAGGATATCTTGTACGAGGAGAGACCGGTGAGGGTCTTGGATAGGCGAGATCAAGTCTTGCGAGGCAAGACCATTCCTTTGGTAAAAGTTTTGTGGAAGCATCACGGAGTGGAAGAAGCCACTTGGGAACGTGAGTTGGATGTGCGTGAGAAATATCCGGACTTGTTTGTTAATGTTTAACCATGTATTGGGAATTTTGTTGTATTGATAAACATATTGAATATGTCTTGTAAAACATTCTATATGTTTTGGTTTATGGAAATATTGTGAAGGTTGAGTATGCCTTGAGAATGAAAGTTTATTTTAACATTGCGTATGTTAATTCTGTTTTAGAAATGCAACTATATTGTTGGCATTGAATATGAAATTGAATTGTGGAATATGTGTTGAAATTGGTAAATTTTATAGAAAAGCAAGTTGTTAATACATATTGAATCATATTGTAAGCTGCCTCTTGAATAGAGATGGGATGACCGGTAATGGGTCAGGTTGTGGAATGTTGGATTGTAACATTGTTGAAAATTGAGAAATCCTGTTTATTTTTTTGAAAACTTGTATCTAATTTCGGGGATGAAATTCTTTAAGGGGAGAGGTTATAGCGACCTCGGTTTTCCCTCCATTCATTATTGTATCCCGGACTTAGGTTCCGTGGTGTGGGATATTGTGTATGACAAGTGTTTAATTACATTATATATGCATATTGTTTGGGAGAAGATAGGGGATGTACTCCATGGTTTGAGAGGAGATAGGGGATGGACTCTCAAAACTATTTTGGGAGGAGATAGGGGATGGACTCCATTGATACAGCAAATATGTGTATCACTTGAAGTATGGAAGTGTTTAATGTGAGTTGTTATCTCATTTGAAATGGAAGTGTTTTAATGTGAGCTTTAGGCTCATTTGAATTATTAATATTGGAAGTATTTTTATATGAGCTGTTGTCTCATGAAAATTGTTTGGGCCAAGTTCTGAGTCATGTTTGTATAAATGGAAAATTGGATAAGTAAAGGAAAGTGGGGCGTAACATGGACTTGATTGTCATGAAATTGTATTGTGATATAAATTGGTTTATACATGTTAACTATCTATCAAATGCTATTGTTTTAGTTATTGCTTATATCTGGTTTAATGTATCTCTACTGGGCATTGGCTCACCTTTTATGGGACATCATTTTCAGGTTCAGGTGATATGCAACCTCCAAGGACATAGCTTGGGAGGCCTAGTGACTGGAAGATCTTTTTGATGTTATCTTTGTGTTACATGTAAATCAAGCCAATGGCTTATTTTGTATAAAGAGTTAGACTCTTCTTTTGTTGAACCCAAGTGTTGACTTGAAAAGTTGTAAGCCCGTAGGACATTTACTTTTGTTGTCAACATGTAACATTTTTGTAGTAAACACTCTGATTTATGGAATGTATTTTCCGTTTCTTGTATCATGAATGTATGAATTATGGATTCATTTTGAGAGCGTTACAGAATTCTAATCTATTTTTACGTAAATCTTATAACATAAGATAAATTATAATTTTGATGCTAGACAAATTTTTAGACTTTACAAAATATGAAAAAATTAATATATTGACAAGTGTAATTTACCATTATCCTTTGATAAAATTTACAAAACTTATAAGGCGGAATGTATTTATATTTTATCATAAATATAATTTTTGTGATTTATTTTTTAATTTTTACCAATTAAATTATGACATGTATTTGTTATTAAGAATTTAGAGCACACAATTAATGACATAAGAATAAAAAAATTCTCTTATATGTAATTGTGATAAAAATGAATAAAATTTAATTAATTCTAAATTATTTTTACTAAATATTCTAGATAAATTTTTTTAGATTATTATTTAATTTTAAAAATTAGTATTTGATTGTTTGTTTATGCCCGTGCATAGAACGGATAATTATGTTAGTATTCCATAATAAAAAAGAGAAAACTAGCACAAAATTCAAAAATATTTGAATTGAAAATCTATATAAAGATAATCTATAACTATCAACAAAATCCAAAATAAAGATAGTTTAAATTTGAATTTGAATATATAATAAGTATAATCTATATTTATCTATCCAATTTCACATCTATCTCCTCCTATATAAACAGTTATATTTCAAATGATTATAAACACATATAAAACTATTATGTCGCTATTTCTCTTTTCTCTTCTCTCGTTCTCTCGTTCTCTCTCTATATAATTTTATATTGTTATAGGTATAGCTGAAATGCTTACACATTTGCATTCTCCTCTTTCTTTCTCTCTCTATATAATTTTATATTGTTATATATATGGCTGAAATACTCCACATATTTGTATTTTTGGTCTAAATTTTAAATTTTTGTGTGCAAGTGATATCATAAATATAATACCAAACTTGACGACGAGAGAGTTTTTTAATTTCTTTTTATTGCATCAATATTGAATATTGTATACCAAAATTGCAAAAAAAAAAAAAAAAAAAAAAAAATTGCGCATCATTCTCATAATGAATTTCCCACCAAATTACAACTCTTTTCTATTTGAGAATTTCAGGATAATTTAACTTGGTCATTGGGTGTCCACTATATTTTATTTTTCAAGAATATTTTAGTGATGTGTTCACATAGTTTTGTGATTTATATTATGTAATATTTAATTCTGCTCTTTAACATTTAATATCAAATTTATTTTTTTAAATAAGAAACTTGAATGATTGAAAGTCTTTTATTTTATTTTGTTTTGTTTGTGGGTTGGTAGTAGAATATTATTTTTATCATAGCAAAATATAGTTATCAATTATATGATACTTATTGATGTTTCACTGCATTTGTTTGTTTAATTGAATTAGTTTTTTATATTTTTGGTTACAAAAATCTCATCAAAGATAATCAGTGCGGATGATATTAAACCTAAAACCATGACACATCATATGTTTTGCAATCATATTTTAAAGTTATTCATTGTAAATCATATATACTTGTGTATCGCACGGGTTATTACTAGTTTATAATAACATAAAAAATACATTATATTAAATTAATTATTTTTTTAATGATTTTATAATTATTTTTTTATTTTACATTAAAAGTATAATCTTACGATTTTCAATCTTATTCACAAATTTCTCTTAACCAACCTATTTAGGATCTCATTTTAATAATAATAGTATGAGTTTAGTCATTATGTAAAAATTAAGGGCAAATTACAAACACCTCCCTCAAGATTTTGTGAAAATACAGATTCTGAGGTTTATATTTTCATAACAAATTTGTCTCTTGAGGTTTTTATTTTCATACAGATTTCTTCTAATTTGTTATACAAATTTGACTTTCAGGAGGCAATTTGTAATTTTTCAAACTTCAGAGGGAATCTGTATTTTCATCAAAGCTCGAAGGGATGTTTGTAATTTATCCAAAAATTAATTGAAACAAAATTAATATTATTATAATGTTGAGAAGGAGGATGCCGCGGATGGCCGGTGATAATGGTGGCTAGCCATTCGAGCGTGCAAGGAGAAAAATGAATAATGAGAGATGAGAAAGAGAAATGATGAATGATGAGAGAAGCAAATGGGTTTGCAGAGACAACAACAGTTTGATGAGAGTGAATCTAACTAAGGTTAAATTAATGGGACTCTTTAATATGATGATTGACTTTACTTTCAGTATTTTGTGACGTGGTAAGATATTATTGGCTATTCGTAAATTTAACTTTTACAGTGACTTTGTTGGATTATACTATTAAGAATAATGTTTGGGACCCCCTTTTGGGGTCACCCCTTACTTTCTTGGCCACGTGGCGGGTGGTGATTGGAGGAGTAGGAAAAAAAAGAAAAAAAAAAAAAATGTAACTAATGAGAGAGAGAAGGGATCAAAGCGAATGAGAAGAAAAGGATAGATGAATCATTGTTGTACTATTAACAGGACTTTATCCTTATTGAATTGGAACATATCTTCATGAAAACGCAATTCTCGCGGATAGATAAGGGTGAGCGCAGTGCATTTAGACCATTTGGGAATAAAATTATAAAATAAATAATAAATTTATGAATTAATGGATTAGTAAATTACAGTTTTAGCGATTTTAAATAGATTAGTAGTTTAAAAAATATTTTAATTAATTATTAAATATTTATATAATATATAATATTAATTTATATAATATTTTTTTTATATATAATACAAATTAATTTTATATAATATGTTTCATAATTATTAATAATTTATAACGAATTTCACATTTTAAATTTCTATCACATTTATTTTTATTTTGATGTTTTATTAAAATTTTAACAATATATATGGATTAATTATCGCAGAACAGAAAGATTTGGAAGGAGAATTATAAATTTAAAAATTTAATTCGCGATTAGCAATTAAAGCGGGGCCAATTAATACGACTCGATGTGATTTTAATAAATTGAACAATATTTTACACAATCCTAGTATCCTACTCATAGTGATTTTGTTGGATTATACTATTTAAAAGGATAAATTACAAATACACCCTCTAAAATTTATTTAAAGTATAGATTACCTCTTGTAATTTAAAAAATTATAAATACCCTTCGTTAAATTTTTTTATTTAACAGAATTAATTAAAAAAAATCATAATTATTGTCCCATACAATAATAAAATTATCTAAATTATTAATTAAAATATATTTATAATATCATTAAAAATTACTAATTATCTTAATAATTTATTGATGAAATATAATTTTTAAAACCACGTGCCGAGTTGTAATTTAACTTTTTTTTTAATACGACCTTATCCTGATTAGAGCTTATCTTCATCTCAAATCCAATTCTCTCTCTTTCTCTCTCTCTCTCAATCTCAATCTCAATCTCAAAATGGTGGTATTGAAAAATTCCTTCACAATAAGGCCGGCTGAACCAACACCTAGATCTGGTATATGTATATCAGATTGTGATCAAGATAAGCCCATAACACATGCACCCCTTATCTACTTCTACGGTTCCCTTCCTTGCCTTTCATTTGCATCAATTATTGAAACTCTCAAAATTTCATTGAGCAAAGCGCTGGTTTCTTTTTACCCACTAGCTGGACGTTTGTACTGGACCACTGGTAACGGTGGCCGTGTTGCACTCAATTGCAACTCTATGGGCGCTCGGCTTTACGAAGCCGAGTCAGATGCCAAAATCGAGGACTTTGGGGACTTTTGTCCTACCCCGAAACTTCGATCACTCGTTCCTTCAATGGATTACAGTGATCCACTGCATCAACTTCCATTGCTCTTGGTGCAACTCACCAAGTTCAGTTGTGGTGGCGTTAGCCTTGGCTTGGCTACATCACACATAATCATTGATGGTACAAGTTTTTCTCACTTCATGTCTACGTGGGCCAAGATCGCCCGTGGTGAGCCGTTGGATGTGCTGCCTTTCCTTGATCGAACGTTGTTGCTAGCTCGGAACCCACCGATTCCACCGCAATTTAATCACGAGAGGTTCAATCCTCCACCACTCTTGATCGGTAGATCGGACAACAAGGAAGAGAGAAGCAAGGAAACAACTGTAGCTATGTTTCATCTTAGTAAAACCCAAGTTGAGAAGCTAAAGCGTATGGCTAATGTTGGCCGAGCCACCAACGTACACTCCTATAGTCGATACGAGGCCGTGGCGGGACACTTATGGAGATGCACGTGCAAGGCACGTGAGCACGAAAACAATCAAATTACGAAATTGTACTTTGCAGTAAATTTCCGTAATCGCATGCTGCCACCGTTGCCACAAGGATATTTTGGGAATGCATATTTAAGAATTGCGGCATCAAGTCAATCGGGCGAGCTGATGACAAGGCCATTAGGTCACGCCTCAAGTAAAATCAGAGAAGCCATGGAAATGGTCACAGACGATTACGTTAGATCCGCCATTGATTTGGTAAAAGTTCAACGAGACTTAACCCGGTTCAGGACATACCACACGGTCGGGTCAACCCAAGGACATTTCTATGGGAATCCAAATATTGAGATTACAAGTTGGATAGGCCTACCATTGAAAAATGTAGATTTTGGATGGGGAAAAGAAATTTATATGGGCCCAGCAAATGTTGCTTTTGATGGCAAGTGTTTTGTTTTCCGTGGTCATGATGGGGATGGATCGTTGACTATTGCAATACGACTACAAGTGGCCCATATGGATGCTTTGAAAGAATTTTTCTACAAAGGCATATCTGATTGGAGTTGCTCTAAGTTATGATGATTGCATTATACTGCTTTCTTTGATGCTGGTGTCTAATTTGTACTTCCCTGTTTTCTACATTAATAAATCTCTCTTTGCTCTGTTTGCTCATCAAAAAAAATCATTAGTGTACTAATTATTTGAAATATTAGTATATGTAATGATATCGGTTGTAGTATATTAGTATAGAATGAGTCCTAACAGGAATAAGATGTTGTGGTGATAAATTTTTTAAAAGCATTAGCAACCCTCTAAAATTCACTGTAGTGTATTTATTTATTATTTTTTTTACTTTTTAAAAATCACTGTAGTGCATTTGTCAATATTTTTTCGTCTAATTAAATATGATAATAAATATTTTATAGAATTAATCATTTCATTCCACTTCAATCTCATGAACCAAACAATACCTTAGAACCATCATCATTTAGCATTGCCTTCACAACAATGCCACCGCTTGAAGGTGATACTCATTTCTTTTAACGTTTATGCAAATTTGACAATTTCTCTAATAAATCATTCCAATGAAGGGGCTTTGAATCTCCATCATAATTGTTGGAAATTGGGTCAGATTTGACCCTACTCGTTACCCATGGAACGACACATGAGTTATTGACAATTCACATATTCACTACAACAATTTACGCATTCGGTGACTAAAATTGGCGACCAAAATAAAATTAGTTGCCAAAAGTTACAGTTTTGCCGACTAAATATATATATTAGTCAGCGATGATTCAAGTTTCAGCTACTATATTATTTTAATCGAGATATCTTATTTATTGGTGACTAAAGAAAATTTTTAGTCGCTAAATATTCACTAATAGGCGACTAAAAATTATTAGTTGGCAATAGTCTGAACTTTGGGCTACTAAAGATATAATCTCGTCGCAAAATATTATTATTTGCCGACAACATAAAGTTTAGTTGCCAAACAGTTAGCTAATTTCTTTTTTATTCTTTTTGCTGACCAAAGAATTTGGTCGCCAATACTTAGTTTTGCTGACTAAAATAATTTAGTCGTCAATAGTAGTAAAATGGCACTTTTGGCTAGGAGATTTTGGTCGTCAATAACCTATCTTTTGGCTACAAAATGTTTTTTAATCGCTAAAGCTTGATTTTATTTTATTTTTAAAAGGAAACCACTTAATTTTGGCGCCCGCGTCTCCCCACTTACACAATTTGGTCTATGTTTTGTGTCACACACATAGAAAACAGAGTTTGCACCAAACCTCAACCCCGCTCACCACTTACAATCACCACTGTTGCGCACCATCGTCGCTCACCACCGTCACACGTCACCACTGCCACAGCCACCGCGCAAATCACCTCCCCCATTGCGGCGAATCACAGGTTTCTCTCTCTCTCTCTTTCTCTCTCTCTCTCTCTCTCTCGGTGTCTATCCCTCTCTGTCGATCTCGGTTTGTCTCTCTCTCTCTCTCTCTCTCTCTCGCTCGCTTAATATATTTCCCCATTTCTAACACAATACTCTAGGGTTTAATATGATTTTTTTTTGTTTGATTTTGTGTTGATTTCTGAAATTGGTTTGGTTCAAAGCATGTTTGTTTTCTTCAGTTTTAAGGGTTTGATGCCAAAATAGTTAGCCCTAATCCATTTCCAAAATTGGGTTCAACTGGTTTAAATTGTGACGCCCCAAATCTACACTATTGGTTGTAGTCAAGGGAAAGTCACTAATGAGTCCTATGGTCAATAACCAAGTAAGATCGTAGATCGCCGGAGGAGTCAAATTAGTCTCCCTTCTAAGTCCAGCTTTCTTAGGTAGCGCACTATCTTTTTGACAGATCTTAAGAGGCATTGACAAAAGGTCTTGTAAGCAACGTCAGGGGTTATATTGGTGTTAGAATATAAGTACATAATACCAGAGTAATTACGAATATCCTTAATTACAAAAGCTCGTTCCATTACATTACATCCCAAAAGAAAATTTAAATTTTCATATGAGCCTTAAAAATCATCAAAAGGGAAATTTCTAACTTTTCTAAGATAGCCAAATGTCTTCAAAGGTTTCCGGCTCGTCGTCTCCTGCTATAAGCTCCTCTTCAGCACCTGGCATGATACGCCGTGAGCTTTAAATGCCCAGTAAACGCACACACACCACATCCATTTTTCCTAGTCTATGTGGGGGGCGAATAATGGAAAGATCAGATGGTGTATCTTTCTAAGACTGATATTAATCGGCTATATCCTACGAGAGCGGGGAGCCGAATAGAATGTATGTGCCGAATAAAGTATAAGTACTTAGGGCCGAATAAAGGAAAGGATAATGATTAAAAAGTAGGCCCTGACCCCGAGGATAAAGAAGAACAAGTATAAATACAGGAACAACGGTTATAGAAAGTGATGTAAGAATCACTTCACAAAAACTGCTAAATAAGCTATCCTGAGCGTCTGAACTAACTTGTCCGTCGGAGTGCTAATTCCGACACCCCCGACCGGAGTGCTTGTATCTTTTCAGGTGACTAGCTGAGGATCACTGGCGTCTCCCAGGATCTGAAGAGTATTTCCAAACCACATTCCCCACAATTGACGCTGTCTGTGGGAATACTCAAATACATCCATGGCAGGCATGACTGAAGATCCTCCGGTAGCCATTGACGAGACCGCACAGGGAGATGACCTCACTTCAGCAAATATGCTCAGAAAAGAAACCATCGTTGCAAGACGCGCCTTGAACTTCGACTCACCAACGACCTCAGTGCAAGAGACAATGCAAGCGATCATCGAATAAGCAAAGCAGAATGAACAAAGGCTGGAGAACATGATCGCTGAAAACGAACGTCTTCATCAAGATTTGGCCCTCGAAGTCGCAAAATCGAGAGAAGCCATGCGCCAAGATCCCGAACGACCTCTGAGGGCTGGTGGACAATGACCTCGAGCCCGACCAAAGGATATCGATAGCGACTCCAACTCATTAACCACGGAACAAGCGTAGAAGGAGCAGTTCAAACGAAGAGGACCAGCACGATCCTTTTGTCCGACGGATTGCAAGGGCGACCCTGCCTAAGAAGTTCAAAGCTCCGTCATTCACTCTTTACGATGGAAAATTAAACCCCACTGATCATATCCGTCACTACAAACAGGCCATGACATTGCATGCAGACAACGAAGCCCTCATGTGCCAAATATTCCCTAGCAGCCTGGGGTCATTAGCTGTCAGGTGGTATTACAAGTTAGAGCCGGCCTCGATCAAAAGTTTCCATCAATTACACAAATCCTTCAGGGCCAGGTTCATCACCAACGAGGTGCAGCCGAAACAGGCCGACTCTCTCTGGGCTATGCAGATTCAGTCAGGAGAAACGCTCAGAGCGTATTCAGCGCGCTATTGGGAGTGCTTTAACCTCGTCGACGACGCTTGCAACAACTCCATGGCCATCACCGCCTTCAAAATGGGACTACATCCTGACAGTCCCCTTCGTAGTTCCCTGACCAGAAGACCCCCCAAAACAGTCTGGGTGTTGATGAAGAAAGTTGAAGAGTATTGCAAGGTGGAAGACGATGCCTTGAGAATAAAAGCCGGCCAAATGTCCAACAAAACGGCCCCCCTTGAACTTGCTTAACCAATAAGTTTCGCGCCACCTCTTAGCCCAGAGCCTCGACAACGTGCTAAACGAGACAAAAGGCGGGATACTCATCGATCAAGCGATCAATGCTCCCACCGGACGAATGAACAACTGCAAGTCGACCCCAGGCGTTCGAGACGTGCCGACAAGAAGTACACAGAGTTGTCAGAACTGATCGCTGCAATAATGACCAAAGTCCAACACCTTCCATTCTTCAAATGGCCGTCAAAGATGGTAGGGCCGCCCGACATGCGAAGAAGGGATAGGCGGTGTAAATATCACAAAGATCACGACCACGAAACGGAGAGTTGTTACGCACTAAAAGATCACCTGGAAGAACTGGTGCATGACGGCTGACTGCAACAGTACGTGAGAAAGGGAAAGCCAACCACGGCACTGGCCTTGAGGCAGGACTCACCTCCACTTGGCGTGATCCATATCATCTACAGCCTGCCGGAACCCCCAGCCGTGCACACAATTCAATCGCATCCAATCCCCCAAAAGGAACGTATTCCGACTGAATGGCCCAAAGAAGCTTCGACAATTACTTACAATGACTCCGATCTTAGCGGCACAACAGCTTCCCACATCGATCCGTTGGTCATTAAATTACGCATAAATCGGTTCACCATCGAACGTATTCTCATAGACCCGGGGAGTACTTTAGAGGTTATGTACTACCAAACTTTCATCAAACTCGGCCTCAACAAGTCAGATCTGTCTCCATCGCCTTACCCATTGTTCGGCTTTAATATGAATCCCGAATGTCCGTTAGGGAAGATCATACTACCTTTTTGAGCGGGTTCCAGAACGGTCGAAGTAGAATTCATGGTCGTAAAGCTCCCTTCGCCGTATAATGTCATCATGGGGCGAACCTGGATACATATGATGAAGGCTGTTCCAAGCACTTATCATCAACTTGTGCACTTCTCGACAGCCCATGGCATTGAAGAAATCCGTGGCTCCCCCAAATCGGCACAAGCAGAGACTTAATGAAAACCCTATCACTGGCCTGATCTGTGGGCTTTGATACTTGTGTATGTATCACTTCTGCAATGTAAACCATTTTTCTTCTTGGCTACGTTTATCTCTCAAAGTCTCTGGATTCGGAGCGCCCTTCGTGGATGTCACGATTGGCCAAACAAAGTCTCCGAATTCGGAGCCCCCTTTGGTGCATGACACCTTAAGGCCGATTAAAGTCTCCGGATTGGGAGCCCCCTTTGGTGCATGACACCTTAGGGCCGACTAAGTCTTCAAATTCGGAGCGCCCTTTGTGGATGTCACGATTAGCCAAACAAAGTCTCCGGATTCGGTGCCCCCTTTGGTGCATAACACCTTGGGGCTGATCAAAGTCTCCAGATTCGGAGCCCCCTTTGGTGCATGACACCTTAGGGCCAATCAAAGTCTCCGGATTCAGAGCCCCTTTTGATGCATGACACCTTAGGGACGACTAAGTCTCCAGATTCGGAGTCCCCTTTGGTGCATGACACCTTAGGGATGACTAAGTCTCCGGATTCGGAGCGCCCTTCGTGGATGTCACGATTGGCCAAACAAAGTCTCCGGATTCAGAGCCCCCTTTGGTGCATGACACCTTAGGGCCGACTAAGTCTCCGGATTCGGAGCGCCTTTTGTAGATGTCACGATTGGCCAAACAAAGTCTCTGGATTCGTAGCCCCCTTTGGTGCATAACACCTTAGGGCCGATCAAAGTCTTCAAATTTGGAGCCCCCTTTGGTGCATGACACCTTAGGGCCGACTAAGTCTCCGCATTTGGAGCGCCCATCGTGGATGTCACGATTGGCCAAACAAAGTCTCCGGATTCGGAGCCCCCTTTGGTGCATGACACCTTAGGGCCGACTAAGTCTCCGAATTCGGAGCGCCCTTCGTGGATGTCACGATTGGCCAAACTAAGTCTCTGGATTCGGAGCGCCCTTCGTAGATGTCACGATTGGCCAAACAAAGTCTCCGGATTCAGAGCCCCCTTTGGTGCATAACACCTTAGGGCCGATTAAAGTCTCCGGATTCAGAGCCCCCTTTGGTGCATGACACCTTAGCGCCGACCAAGTCTCCGGATTCGGAGCGCCCTTCATGGATATCATGATTGGCCAATTAAGGCTCTGAATTCGGAGCCCCTTTTGGTGCTTAACACCTTAGGGCCGATTAAAGACTCCGGATTCGGAGCGGCCTTCGTGGATGTCACGATTGGCCAAACAAAGTCTCCAGATTCGGAGCCCCCTTTGGTGCATGACACCTTAGGGCCGACTAAGACTTCAGATTCAGAGCGCCCTTTGTGGATGTCACGATTGGCCAAACAAAGTCTTCGGATTCGGAGCCCCGTTTGGTGCATAACACCTTAGGGCCGATCAAAGTCTCCGGATTCGGAGCCCCCTTTGGTGCATGACACCTTAGGGCCGACTAAGTCTCCGGATTTGGAGCGCCCTTCGTGGATGTCACGATTGGCCAAACTAAGTCTCCGGATTCGGAGTGCCCTTCGTGGATGTCACGATTGGCCAAACAAAGTCTCCGGATTTGGAGCTCCCTTTGGTGCATAACACCTTAGGGCCGATCAAAGTCTCCGGATTCGGAGCCCCCTTTGGTGCATGACACCTTAGCGCCGACTAAGTCTCTAGATTCGGAGTGCCCTTCTTGGATATCATGATTGGCCAATTAAGGCTCTGTATTCGGAGCCCCTTTCGGTGCTTAACACCTTGGGGCTGATTAAAGACTTCGGATTCGGAGCGGCCTTCGTGGATGTCACGAGTGGCCAAACAAAGTCTCCGGATTCGGAGCCCCCTTTGGTGCATAACACCTTAGGGCCGATCAAAGTCTCCAGATTCGGAGCCCCCTTTGGTGCATGACACCTTAGGGCCGACTAAGACTCCGGATTCGGAGCGCCCTTCGTGGATATCATGATTGGCCAATTAAGGCTCCGGATTCGGAACCCCCTTTGGTGCTTAACACCTTAGGGCCGATTAAAGACTCCGGATTCGGAGCACCCTTCGTGGATATCACAATTGGCCAAACTAAGTCTTCGGATTCGGAGCAACCTTTGGCACGAACAAAACAAAACTCGCCAACATCGCAAATAAGGTGCCTAACTAAGCATATAAAAAATTCAGAATATGACGCAAATATCCAAAATAAAGCTTTTTGTTCAATCAAGCAGTTGTTACTTAAACGCAACCCGCATTTGAGCGTTACAATTTTTATTTAATCACATAGTTGTGACATAAACGCAACTTGCATTTGAGCATTACAATACCCATCTCCAAACTTAAAAGCTAAAAAAAGGAGAAGACGCATTAGTAAAGCGGCAGCGCCGAATCACCTCCCGTCACCCGGAAGTCCTCCGCGGTTTGCAATGCCTTGAGCCAACTGTGCCCAAGTCCTCCACTGATACCTTTGACAATGTCAAGGCAAAGATCCAGGACAAGGAAGGTTAAAAACCCGACGGTCGTTGCCTTTCCTTTCGGGGTGATCTGCTTCAACGAGTCGAAGATTCATGCCAACGTTTGGACGCCCTACTACCCATACGGATGGGTCCTTTGCCACGCTCCATGGCAACACCAAGATCGGCTGAACTCCAGTCTCTAACTAACATCCCCACTTATCCCACCTCACATGAGTGATTGTTTATCTGCGCGAAGCGTCCACTCCTTTTATTTTCAATACTGGCAACGATCTCGAGTCCCCAATCCCGAGGCGATTTCACTAACTCTAAACTCCATGAGAAAAACGTCGATTGATATTCGCCACGACGTAGTTATCCAAACGAATTTTTGAAGCACATACACCGTCTGAAAATCTAGGCCCCGAGCCGATTTGAATTTGCCGCAACCACCTTACCCACTGGCTTTTGGCTTCCTCAAGTTACAATAGCCTCATTCAGGGATAAACGGCTATCACGTATGGGTCAACCCTGCCGATCAACGTTTATACATTCATTCAAACATATACAGAAACGAAACACATACATACCAAATACGAACTGCAACAAAATATTTATCATGGAACGCTTTTTATTCGATAAAACAGGCAATATCTTACATAGTTTTCAACGCGGTCTGCGTTTCAACCTTACAACAAGTACACTTATACGGCGTCACCCTCATCCTCACTCTTCTCGACTTCAAAAGAAGAAAACGGAAAATGTTTACTGTGGTAGAATGTCGATGCCGAATCAATGCTCGACGCTCGAAGAGCTTCTGCGGCTTGAGATGCCATGATCCAACCGTGCCTAAATCCACGATTTTCACATCGGCAAACTTCTTCGGCAAGTTTTTCCTTTGTCTTTTCGATTCCAACTTTTCGGCCGTCATGAAAGCCTTTCTCATAGGCCCTCCCCTTCGCGTTCTCCAGTGCGAACATACTCGCTGTCTCACGATCGGTAAGCGCGGAACTGATTAGCCGACTGGTAGCCCTTTTTTCCACGATTGGGTTTCCGTGCCTGGCGGCTTGTGCCTGGGCAGCCTTGGTCTTCCTTAACTCGCGCTCAGTCGCCTCCTCGTGAGCCTCCAAACTTCGAATACGTTCCTCTTTCTTCTCCATCTCTTGGCGGGCGGCGCGCAACCGCATGTTGATTTCATAGGCAGTGTAAAGCCCCTTCACTGCCCCGTGAATTCCTTCGCGAAACACTTCGTAGTCCTGACGACCTACCATCGATTACTGAACCTCAGGAGGAAAAATTTGACGAGCAAACTCGACCGCTACATTTGGGTCCCGCACGATCGAATCCGCCACTATCATGGGTCTATTCCTCACAAACACCGTAAAACTTAATGGGCACGGATTCGAGTCAGATCCCTTCTCAACTCGAGGTTGAGAAGACCTGCCCTGTGACTGCTTATCCTGCCTGGGCGACATGCTTCGACGTCAAGGAGACTGACGCATCTCTCGATCCCTGGAACTTTGACCCCCGGTGCGCGAAGGGTCACCACCTCGATGCATGTCTCCACCCAGCTCAGCTAGCGTCTTCGCTTCCCCTCTACTGTTAAAGAAAAGTCTGTTTGACATTCACATGATTCCTTCAAAAGCTGGAGTCAACTGTTTACTGTATTCATAAAAGTTGTACCTGTAATCATTTATCCTTCACAGAGGTAGCACCCTCGAGGCAATTTCATTAATTGTGAAAACCTCAATTGCCCAGCGCCGACTGGATAGACTCGTCGGCGCCCGAATGATCATGCCCAGCCTGGGGCAAGGGCGTGATAGATTAATCAATCTATTCGGCTTAGGTGCCCCAGTCGGCTCATGAATCGATTTCAGAATGATCATGCACCGCCTGGGGCAAGGGCGGGATAGATTAATGAATCCATTCGGCTTAGGCGCCCTAGTCGGCTCACGAATCGACTTCAGAATGATCATGCACCGCCTGGCGTAAGGAATCCATTCGGCTTAGGTCCCCCAGTCGGCTCACGAATTGACTTTAGAATGATCATGCCCAGCCTGGGGCAAGAGCGTGATAGATTAATCAATCTATTCGGCTTAGGTGCCCTAGTCGGCTCACAAATCGATTTCAGAATGATCACGCCCCGCCTGGGGCAAGGAATCCATTCGGCTTAGGTGCCCCAGTTGGCTCACGAATCAATTTCAGAATGATCATGCACCGCCTGGGGCAAGGGCGGGATAGATTAATGAATCCATTCGGCTTAGGCGCCCCAGCCGGCTCACGAATCGATTTCAGAATGATCATGCACCGCTTGGGGCAAGGAATCTATTCGGCTTAGGTGCCCCAGTCGGCTCACAAATCGACTTCAGAATGATCACGCCCTGCCTGGGGTAAGGAATCCATTCGGCTTAGGTGCCCCAGTCGGCTCACGAATCGATTTCAAAATGATCATGCACCGCCTGGGGCAAAGGCGGGATAGATTAATGAATCCATTCGGCTTAGGCGCCCCAGCCGGCTCACGAATCGACTTCAGAATGATCATGCACCGCCTGGGGCAAGGAATCCATTCGACTTAGGTGCCCTAGTTGGCTCACGAATCGACTTCAGAATGATCATGCCCAGCCTGGGGCAATGGCGTGATAGATTAATCAATCTATTCGGCTTAGGTGCCCTAGTTGGCTCACAAATCGATTTCAGAATGATCACGCCCCGCCTGGGGCAAGGAATCCATTCGGCTTAGGTGCCCCAGTCGGCTCACGAATCGATTTCAGAATGATCATGCATCGCCTGGGGCAAGGGTGAGATAGATTAATGAATCCATTCGGCTTAGGCGCTCCAGCCGGCTCACGAATCGACTTCAGAATGATCATGCACCGCCTGGGGCAAGGAATCCATTTGGCTTAGATGCCCTAGTCGGCTCACGAATCGACTTCAGAATGATCACGCCCCGCCTGGGGTAAGGAATCCATTCAGCTTAGGTGTCCCAGTTGGCTCACGAATCAATTTCAGAATGATCATGCACCGCCTGGGGCAAGGGCGGGATAGATTAATGAATCCATTCGGCTTAGGCACCCCAGCCAGCTCACGAATCAACTTCAGAATGATCATGCACCGCCTGGGGCAAGGGCGTGATAGATTAATCAATCTATTCGGCTTATGTGCCCCAGCCGGCTCACGAATCGACTTCAGAATGATCATGCCCCGCCTGTGGCAAGCGCGTGATAGATTTATCAATATATTCAGCTTAAGTGCCCCAGCCGGCCCATGAATCGACAACAAAACTAAGTTTGCCTCCTCAGGCGCCCGAATGATCATGCACCGCCTGGGGCAAGGGTAGATTAATCATGATATTCAATCATAGAAAGGTCAACAGAGTAGTCATTCTAACTAAGTAGTGAAAGGCAAACATTCTACACCAACATAACATCACAAACTGCGCATTAGTAGTGACATAAGAAGATAATTTTCATTAATAAATTAAGCGCAGACAATAGCCAATTTATACATGAAAACTACTCGGAACCAACAAAAGTCCTAAAAACAAAAACATACATTAAAAGGGAAAATATTTCATAAAATTCGACTGACTCCCAGATCAATCATCGGGGTCAGACTCAAGTGGCTCAACGTCCACCTGCTCATAAGGAATTGGCAAGGCTAATGTAACCCCAGCGGCACCAAGGGCCTTGAGCCACCAGTGTTTGAACCCCCGATTCTCAAACCTGGGGACTTCATCTACGTATTCTTTGAAGGCGGCGCCTTTTCCTGCTTCGAATGCGGCAGAAGCCTCAGATTCTGCCTTTTCCTTGGCTGCCTTTAACTCTACTAACTCAATCTCCATCCTGGTAAGCGCCTCCTCGGCTAGCCTAAGCGATTCTTTGCTCACGTTCGCCCTATCTTCGGCTTCAGAACGGTGCTGATCGACAGCCCGAGCCCTTTCCACTTCGGCTTCGGCTCGCGCAGTCTCCATAGCGGCCCTCATCATCTCAAACTCGGCCCTGCTCTTTTGATCGACGACTTCCGACTGCAAACGGTCAATCCTCTCAAGGTCGTCGTGTAGGCGGCGGCCCAAGTCGGCGATCCTGCCGACCGTCTGTAAAACAAGTTGCGATCGTTAGATGCCATAGGCAACCAAAATCAAAACAAGTCAAAGTTCACCTACCAAAAGGGCCGACTGCGCAGATAGAGCTACGGCCACCAAATCCGGCACAGTATGAAAGGACGCCTTGTCAGCTAGTAGGGAGACTGACGCTGCCAGGCTTAAGGCTACCGCCGGGTCGGTAATGATGGATGCATCAGAAGGAATTGGCGTGTCTCTAATCTTTGGCTGAACAATAAAAGGAACAACTACGTCCGATTCTTCTAAGCGAGGCCTTTTGTCGGCAAGACTATCTTTTGGACCGGCCTCTCCCTCGGCGCTACGCTTCTTGCCCCACTCTTCCGGAATCAACCGTTTATCAATGACTGGTTGTTCGAGCTCTTTCGCCTTTTTGGCCTCAACAATCTTTGTCGGCTCTTCAATAACGGGTTCGAAAGACTCAACCAAGGCAGGTTCAGAACGGGCGGCCTCGGTCGTTTTTCGGGCGGCCATACGCTCGGCATTTTTCTTTCGAGCCATCTGCGTGAGGCTTTCCCCAGCTATACCTTCAAAAAACTCGTCGAGTAAATCTCCCAAACCTCAAAAAATATCTCCAAAAGAAAACTCAGCCCGACCCAAACTGGACGGTGAGGTAGGCTGACTACGTTTGGCTGCCTCAAACGCCGAGTTTAGGGCCTCGTCAACCTCTTCGGCCTCCTTAGCGAACTCTCTGTTTGGTTCGGCGACTACCTCTACCACCGGATCGACGTGTGGCCCCGAGTTAGAGGCTTCGAGGCCAACTTGTTTGAGACTCTTGAAGCTAGGGAAAATAAGAGTCGCAAGCTGTCGATCGCCGGATGGAATTGGAATATTATTAGCGGCCGAAAAAGTAGTATAAGTAGGCTCATATCGAAGGAGTATGCCGGGCCGCTCTCCCTTGCTTCTGTAAGTTCGAACGGCCGAAGTATCCGAGTGCAGTCGCAACCTACGAAAGGATCGCGTCGTCGGCAAAAACCAGAATCTTCTTCAAATTACTGCCTGCAAAGGCAAGGGGTTAGACACAGGAGGAAAGCCGAGTAAAAGAAAAGTTCAGTAAAACACAAGGAGGCACACGGTAACCTGGTTCACCCTTCCATCTGGGAATAGGGTCTAGGCGATCCTCGCCTTCGCCAAATTCCCAGTTCTCTCGGATATTGACCATTACGTCATCCACACGCTTGCCAGAACTGGTGAGCATGGTTACCAAATGATGGTCAGTATCCTTGGCCCTAAGAAAATACTGGCCAAGCCGACCAGGAGGATTTGGCTAAAGCATAGCAGTGCCGAATGGCCGGAACCCCAAGGTCGATCTTGAGGCGCCGGTTCAACTCTACGATCCCCATTACGACCCGAAAAAAGTTCACATTGGGCTGAGAAGGAATCAGACCCCAATAGCGGAGGACGGCCCTAAGGAATGGATGTAGGAGAAAGCGGACCTCGCCCTCTGCAATGGATAGGAGAGGAAAGACGATTGAATTTTGATCCTCTCTCTCCATATCCAGACTGTTGTCCGTCACTAGATATAGATGAACAGCGTTGGGGATGGAAAAGTGTCGCCGGAATTCGGAGACACGACCCTCAGAAAGGAGGTCTTTCAAGTGTTTGGCCATTTTCACGGGAAATAAAGGGTTCACCGAAATGAAAGTGATAAACAAAAAGTAAAATTGCAAAGAAAAGAGAAGAAGACTTACGAGGAACAAGGGAGATGAGGGTAGACGGAGAAGAGTTGCAGAGAATGCGAGTTAGAGAAGGGATATCTGCTGGCGGTCCAAGAGTCTCGAATACTCGACGAACTGTGCATTCGAAAGGACTGAAATTTCAAATCACAATAAATGCGAGACGTAAGGTTGAGGCGGGAAAGCGTAATGATGAACGAAAAGGTGTGTGCATCCTGACATCTATATTGGGGTACGCAAAGCCGCCTGACCTATTTTAACCTTTCCAATTCAAGACCAAACATGCCGATTAACTTCCGTCAATGGGGAGTTCGGAGGGCAATTGTGGGGGTCGAATAATGGAAAGATCAGATGGTGTATCTTTCTAAGACTAATATTAATTAGCTATATCCTACGAGAGCGGGGAACCGAATAGAATGTATGTGCCGAATAAAGAATAAGTACTTAGGGCCGAATAAAGGAAAGGACAATGATTAAGAAGTAGGCCCTGGCCTCGAGGATCAAGAAGAACAGGTATAAATACAGGAACAACGGTTATAGAAAGGGATGTAAGAATTACTTCACAAAAACTGCTAAATAAGCTATCCTAAGCATCTGAGCTAACTTGTCCGTCGGAGTGCTAATTCCGGCACTCCCGACCGGAGTGCTTGTATCTTTTCAGGTGACTAGCTGAGGATCACTAGCGTCTCCCAGGATCTGAAGAGTATTTCCAAACCACATTCCCCACAGTCTAATATACAACAACATTTACAAAAAAAAGACAAAGGAAACGATCATGGCATTTAAGTTCATAGCACAGATTATATGGTTAGTTGTTAGTAGTCTAGAAATCCCCCAAAGAGATTTCATCCTCCCAACTCCAAGAATTGGACACGGATTATTCGGTATGCCCCCTCTTTTGCTTCTTTGTTGCAGACCTTACCTCAGATGCCTACCAACAGTTATGTACCGCGTAGTGCCAACCGAGGGCTTCAAAAGAGATGGTAATGATGGGCCTAGCCCAAATCCCTCCTTACACCGAACTACCTAGGGTTCAAATACAACCGCTCCATTAAAGGGTTCCGAACAACCAGTTGTGCAAGACTTACTCATTTTAATCCACTACTAATATCAACTTAACATTGCCATCATTTATGATGTATGACTAGTGTGGTCGTTAAACCTCTTTACCAACCTATTTAGTTTTCCCGTTTTCACATTAAGTGTATTACTCATTGTGGGAGCCAGAAAAATATAGGTACTAGCATATTGGGTCTAACCCAAACAAAGCCTACAATGGGTCCAGCCCAAATAAATATTACACCCCCATCTATATAAAGGAGGGGCCACCCCAAGTGGAAAGTATGTTCTCTTTCCCTACACTACACACCAAGCACTCTACACTTTCTACACTTCCATTGGGCTTAACAGGGGACTGACTTCACCATCAGAGTGCCTCCGGCTGGCAATCCCGGTTGGGTGGCGCCGATCATGCTCATCTTTGCAGGTATACAAGAACCAAGTTCATCTCTTCGTTGGATCTCGACAATCCATGTGAGAGGATATTTTCATGGTCTCACAATTGGCGCCGTCTGTGGGAAAGACTGAATAAGATCAACGAAGAACACAATAAACATGTTACTGTAAGTGAACACTCTACAACACTTTGATGGTTGTCACGAGCCATAACCAAGCTTTGAATTTTCTCTCTAATGAAACTTATTATAAAATTATTGTAAAATCGATTCTTGAATTGTATACATATATCTTTGTGTACTGACAAACTCCATGGAATCTCTTTTCTTTTTTTATGGTAAATCTTGATGAAAAGTGTTATAATAAAATAGTGCTCATGGATTTACTTTTGCATCTTCACTTTCTCTCTCCAAAAATGGGTTTCAGATTATGTTTGTGGGAGCTTCTTTTGGGCATTATCAAAAAGGTTGCTCAGCCAAACACACCCCAGGATTGTTTACTTAGTTTTTGCCTTAAAGGAGTTTATTTTATAATTAATTCTTGAGATATACATATGTCTACACTTACTATTTTTATGGAATCCATAGTTCGGTCTTTAATTTCTCTCTCTAAAAGTTTATTAATCAGGATATTCGGCACCACTATCTTCTCAGTAGGATCGAAATGAGATCGGAATAAGCTGTTAAAACTGAAAGGCTCATTTAATTTGGCACTTTATTTGGCTTGTCTATCAACCAACTCAGCAACAGTAACTCTTTATTGGGTTGTTTGTCAACTCTCTTGTTATTCTAAAATCTCATTTCTGAATTTATGCTTGGTCCACTATATATTGATGCTCATAGATTTGGTCCAAACATTTGTTTAATATCGATCTCGACATTCTAAGAAGAGTAGTCAGCACATATTATATGGATCTGCTTTTACATTTTCATTCTTTCTAAAAATGGATTTCATACTTTTCTTGATGACAACATCTTTTCGGCATCACAAATGGGACTGCTCGGCCAAATCCATATGTAGTCTACCATTTATCTGTTTATTCTTTATTTCTCAACACTTGCCTTGCAGTTGATTGTTAACGTCGCTGTGTACCTATGTTAAAAACAAAATTGGTCTTCACTTTTTTACTTTTTCTTTCTCTAGATGAAACTAACATCAATAGGGTTGTGAGTTATTATAAAACAATTTTTAAGGTTTTTACTTCATAATTTGTGCTAGTCTGAGGCAATCTCTCTCTCTATATATATATATATGCATAAGAATTCATTTGTCATGAACGACTCATTTTGATGCCGACCAAAATCTCGGCAAAACTAAACAAGTTGCATGTGTAAAGAAGTCTTGCCGACAGCCGGGTTGACACTAGAATCACTAGTATTCCAACAAAGATTGTTTCGCAAACCATGTTTGGCATCTCTTCAACCTAGTCTAGCCGCGGTGAACTTTGCAGAAGGCTACTCGGCATGACCACACGGATCTTTGTACTAAACCATTCTGCGTTCACCGGCCGTTCCAATTACCTGTCCCTTTGTATGACGCCCTTTTGAACAACAATGCCGAGAAGACAACACCGAACACGCACTACCAAACGCAAGTAAAACTGGCACTTACGCATCCTATCTGCTCGGCAACGCTGCCATCTCCATACCACGGCTTAAGGGCAACGTGCACCTCATGATTACAGTGGGTCTTTATTTCATCTATTAGTAAGGTTTTTGGCAAAGTAAAGCACCAAGAAATTACCCACCAAGATCGGGCCCCTCCACTTCGTTGAATGCAACAAGTTCGGCGCTGACAGAATTATAAGGGCCGACCCATACTTCAAACCAAACCCAAATTTTCGTCTCCTCGACATCGAGTTTTCTAAAAACGGTGGGCCCATCAACTTGCCAGTTAATCTTTGCCTGCGAAGTTCAGCGCTAGCACTCCAATTAAATTATTCGGCAACATCAAATAGCTAATCAACCACGTTGTAAAAATAAAGAAACCAAGGTATAAAGAAATATTTTCAGCATAAGCAAAGAGCCAATGAGTGATCATTGCCAGCCAAGCTCTCGGCAAAGACAAAGAAGATAAGCCGACCAAATCATTTCGGCAAGAGTTATTCGGCCTTTAAGCCATTGCATGTGCACTTCGCCAGTGTCGAGATTCATAGCAAATTTCCCTACAAAGCGACAAAGTTGCTCCGTGGTGCCGTACCTCGTACAAGGCTACTCGGCAATTCTTCAACCCTTTCAACATCACTCTAGCTCGGCTCAATGGATCTGGTCACGAATACGGCCTGAATATTATGCGCAGTGCATATGCCACAACCGTACATCTTGTTTTTAGTCCACTTTAGGCGATCCGACGGCATCCAAGATATGGTAGATTGCAGCGAATGAGGGACGAAATGAATACTAGGCCGCAAGACGAATCTAACGTTGCCAAAATAAGGCCAATCGGACTTCAAACAAGGGAGATACAAGGGCTCAAAGTCAGGAGTTTGAATATACAAAATCTGCATTTACATGACCTGTTCGGCTTTGCACCATTTGGGCCATCATCAATTCATCAACATTATTCGTACCCTAACTCATAGAAGATTACTCGGCAAAGCTGCAAAGCTGCTCGGCAGTGCCATACCACGTATAAGGCTACTCGGTATCTCTTCCACCTTTCTTGGCATCAGCACAAGTCACCCAAGCTGCCCATCGGTACAACACAACTCGACATCTCTACAACCCAGTGGTGGCAGCGTAACTGGCAGAGTCTACTCGGCATGTCCACGCGTAAACCTTCGCACTACTCGGCAACCATTCCACACTAAACGGCCGTTCAATCACAACCTCCGCCCATTTATTAATTCATCTCTCGAAGACAACCTTGCTTCGGCCAGTAAAAGTGTCGCCGATACCGTCTACATACCCAATTTCTCTCTCTACCAAGTGGGTCTACATTTTTTTCATGCGAGCAAGAATTTGGTGGCCTACCAGTAGGTTCATGTCGACTAACGGAGTCACAAACACTGACTAATAAAGCCACGAACTAACCGAAGACCGCCAACAGTTGCGAAACCAACTAAATGTCTAGAAATCGACATTTTTTATCCTTGTCAAACTCAAGCTTTGATTATATTGATATGAAGTCCTCATCAAGACGAGTCCAACACCACAAACCGCATCAAAATCGGAGCTAAAACGAAGCCGTACGAGCCCGTCGAAGTTTGGTGAAGATATCACCATTTTGCTGGAGAAGACGACTTAAGTTGGCCAACCTAGGAAATTATTCCATGCATTGTGGCTAAGTTACATCCTGTTATAACAGCACAATCTTTTCGCTCCAAGAACAAGCAACAACTTTCTTTTTAATTTTTGCTAGGCATCCAAGGCAAGCCGTCTAACTTAGCAATATAGGAGCAAGTACCTAGTGCTTCACCGAGCACTCTTCTCAACCGATCTAAGCCATCAATTCTATTTTTGGCTACAACTACGACATCAAGAGTCTGATTATAGCGATCCCATGGTCATTTCCAACTATTTGGACCCTTTTGAACACATCCGTACGGTCCAATTCTACAAATTCTAAGTCGCATATTGAGATCAATACATCGGCCAATCGGGAACGTTAAATGCACAATCAACGGTCAAATCCTATCCGATCGGCATGCAATTTCAACAGTAGGATCTTGGGGCAAGGAAATAATCATCTCTCTTCCCTGATCATTCATTGCGTTACCAATGTCAATCAAAAGCAATGGGGCAAGTACACGTTGGACAAGAAACTCAAGTTCAATAAATCAACAACCGTTGCCATCCCAGTTTAGCAAATCCAACTCCGAAGGGACGCCGACATACCGCGAAGCTAAGAAAAGTCTCCAACCAAAAGATCGGCACGATCACTGACCCTAGTGTTGCTGACCAACTTGTCGGAAAAATCACATTATATATGAAACGGACACCGATGTATTGGCACTAGTTACTCAGTAGTGCATCACCTTTACTCGGCAAGATTATTTGGCACCATTTGTCAACTTTATGCATTGTCAACTTTATGCAGCAACATTGGCCACAGTATTCAGCAACTTTATACGCCTAACAACATTATTCGGCAAAATAATTAACCGCATTGCTCAACTCTGCAATTCGGCTTTTCACTCTGCTATACATGCATACTCAGCCAACTTGATCCAAACATTACAATGACATTTACTTGAGTTACGAACTCCCGCTCTTTTTCACACAGCTCGAAGCAAGTGCCAGTTTTGGGGCAATACATTACACACTTGGAAGTCGACAATTGGCATATTTTTGCGCGCCGTCATTTTACCAAAGCCGAATTTTCCCTGCGACATAGGGCAATGGGGCAAGTCCAATCTGTATTCCTTCCGACTAATGCCTGTCATTCGAAAGCAATGGGGCAAGTCTACATTGGACTAAACGCAAACCGAGCAATGCTAATTGGCTCAAAATTTACACGGTAATTAAACAGTTGGCCTAATATCTATTTGGCCATTCCTTACAAGTGGAGCAATATTCTTTGTGATTCGGTACTGGCCATCACTGATAGGATGCATTATTCAAAAGTCCTTGCTATATTGGCACTTGGTTGCCACTTAAAATCAGCAAAGTCTCTGAGTATAGTGTAATCTTCACACTCGGCACGGAGCACCATCAGCAAAAGCCTACACTTACGCCCGGAGGTTAGAATACCGTGGCCCATACCTATGCCCGGAGGTTAGAATACCGCGGCCTACACCTATGCCCGGAGGTTAGAATACCGCGGCCGACACCCTTACCCGGGGGTTATAATACCACAGGTCTACACCCTTACCCGGGGGTTATAATACCGCAGGTCTACACCCTCACCCGGGGGTAATAATACCGTGGTCCAATTTTTGACTGATATTTCTATCTTCTTTGGTTTAGGCAATCATTTCCGTGCTCGACCTATAGAAATATTTTCTAGCTCGGTACGAAAGTCCATATTTGGAAGCAATCTTCGCACTCGACAATATACCACACCCTTACCCGGGGGTTATAATTCCGTGACCCACCGTTATAGAAATAGTATTACTCACTGGGCTTTAGCTCACTTCTCTCCTCTATATCCATATATTTGTACATACATTCATACATACATGCATTCATCTAGCCATTCATTCATTTATGTTATTCGTTTATCAAATGTATTATTTGTCAAAGGACCTAACATCTATTTGAACAGCATAACTCGGCAATAAAAACTCTCATTCCTTCTACCAAAGACAAACGAGAGTTTTGGGGCAATTGTGGAAGCTAGAAAAATATAGGTACTAGCTTATTGGGCCTAACCCAAACAAAGCCTACAATGGGTCCAGCCCAAATAAATATTACACCCCCATCTATATAAAGGAGGGGCCACCCCAAGTGGAAGGTATGTTCTCTTTCCCTTCACTACACACCAAGCACTCTACACTTTCTACACTATCATTTGGCTTAACAAGGGACTGACTTCACCATCGGAGTGCCTCCGGCCGGCAACCCCGGTTGGGTGGCGCCGATCATGCTCATCTTTGCAGGTATACAAGAACCAAGTTCATCTCTTCGTTGGATCTCGACAATCCATGTGAGAGGATATTTTCATGGTCTCACACTCGTTTAGTGGTTAGCACAAGTAAGAACAAAATAAGGCCATTCAAGGTGAAACTCAAGAATGAAAGTATAACATAGATTACAACAATATGTCATGATAGCACAAAAGCATTAACTACAACAAGAACTCCATTGTTCAGATTTCCAGCACTGCACCGGTTCAAAAATAAATATAGAAAAAATATTTTTTAAGGGTTTCAGAAATGTGGATTCTAGAGCATTTGTAGAGAATCAAGTCTAGTTTCAGAACCATTTTACGGAAGTAGGGTGGCCCTTTTTGATTTTTAGATATTTAAGAAATACACAGACTCTGTCCAGATTTGACAACTGTTACAAAATTTGGTGTTTCTCTTAAAATACTCATTCATTTTCTTTGAAATAATTTTTTTTGAAAGATAACCTTCAGAATAAGATTTTGATGTAAAAATGAACGTGATACCATTTTTATATAATTTTCTAGAATTTTCCAAAGTCCTCTGTTTTAACAGGTTCTTTATAGTAAGTATTTATAAAAATAAAAGGGGTCATAAAAACACATCCAGGGTCTTAGCCAAAATTTTCACATACTCTATATATGTCAATTAATAACCCTTTAAAACAGATTTTGATTTGGTGAAGGTTTTCTATGGAAATAAAATCAAAAACCTTGAGAAACGCTTGCTGAAAATTGCAAGGAAGAAGAGGGACATTTCATTTTCAAACCATACATCATCTAATAATGTAGTAACTTTTAATATCATGTGAAATGTATTCTTAGCATGTATTATCAAGGGAAAAAACATGATGATTCATTGAGAGGAGAGGCGTATGAGATTTACCTTGGTTTGCTAGATCTTTTTCCTACTTGTTGCTCTCTCTTCTTCTCTTTTTCTCTCAAGCTCACTTGCTCTCCCTTTCCTCCTCTCTCAGCTGTGTATTGTGTGTGTATGGAGTGAAATACAATAGCTAGAAAGGCTTGTATTTATAGGCCAAGGAGGAGAGAGAAGGGTTGGTTTGGTTTGGTTGGTTTTCAATAGAAACTATTCAAGTTTGGTTGGTTTGTAATTGGATCCAATTAAGATTTGTGTTAATTAATCTTGATCAAGAGAAGGTAATCCTATTTACTAGTTAATTGGGAGACAAAAAAGATATAGCAATAAATGCCCCCCATTCCTCCATGATGGTCAAAGATTTGTTGCATTAATATACAAGATTTGCTATGAATAAAAAATACACTTCTAGGTCCTTTTCACTACCTATAGCCAGCTACCCTATTTACCCATGTGAAAATTTGATTTTTTTGTTAATAAAATATAGAGGATATTTTGTATAAATTAATAAAATATTGGTTGTACCTTTATTGAATAAAATATTAAGATTTTGGGGCCAAAATGCAATAATTAAGAAAGAAAAGGGTACAATCAGAAATTTTGAAATAAAACATATGTTTAAGTTATATAATTAATAAAATAACGATAGGAAAAATAATTCGGGCCATATGGTGCTGATTCGCAACAAAAGGCGAGATACCTGACTAAAATTGCGATTACCAAAAACTAAGGTTTTTCTCTTATAATTTTTCATTCTAGGGTTTCTAAATTATTAATTCAGGATTTTAAAATGTTTTTTAAGTTCTCAGAGTTGATTAGGGTTTGCTGATTAGCTTGCATAGTTGCTCCTGATTTCTAGGGTTTAATTTGCAAGAAATGGAGAAACAAGATTTCTTATTGAAATTCTTCAACTATAAGCGTTTGGGGACATTACAAAAAAGTTAGGGCCTCACATAAATCCTGAAATTGGTTTGTAATTTCTGAAATTGGGTTCAAATGGTTTGATTTCCCCCTCTTTTTCCTTTCTCTCTTAGTAGTTTGAAAGCCCTAATCCATTGATGTGTATTCATTTGCATGTATGGCTGGTAATATGCGATTGTATGTTTATTAACCATGGCTAAATATTTGAATTGGAATTTGATGGTATGATGCTGCCCTAATCCTCGATTGTATGTTTATTTCCCCCTCTTTTTTTTTTTTTCCTTTTCCTTTCTTATGTGGTGTTTTGGCTCATCAAAATAGTTTTATCAGTTTGTTGAAGAAGTGGAGTGGGTTATTAAAAGGAAATTCTTATAAAGTTTGGTGTGCAGTAGCTAATGTGAGAACCATAAGGTTATGGTATCAGAGGCTTTTCCATAGTAATAGTAGTAGGCTTACTTTCAGGATTAGTTCCATCATCTCCTGGCAAGGCATTAAAAGGATTGGCATATTTAGGATGAAGTTCCCAGTGTATTTGTTTGATATGCACTTGAATTGGGGTTGAGTGAACTGTATGATGATGAGAACCACCCAATGTTGCTTTAGAGTTTAGGGTCCCTTGATAAGCGAAAAGATAACTAGCTAAACTATGATGGGGGGGATTTGTGAAATTTGTTGACAGATAAATAATTGAAAGTTGATGTTTTAATTATCCGGTTAGTTATAAGGATAGAGAGATTGAGGAATGTGTTGCATTGTTGGTTGTAAGTTCCAAGCTTAGAGTGGGATGAATGAAGTCTTATGAGGTTAACTGTGCTTTTTTAGAGTACTGAATTATCAACTGAGAACTTACAAGTGAAGTGGGTTTAGTTGAAATGACAATGTTGAAATGGGTGATGTTAACAACATAATAAGAGATAAGGGGATGGATCATTCAAGCACCAGTTAATGTTAAGATGCGAAAATAACCATCTGTTAAAAGACTGACTGCACTAGTCTGGATTGATTGATTTTACTCATAGCACTACGAGTATGGGAGGAAATTCAATTAGAATATAGCTTGAGGCTCTGATACATACCCTAGCCTATGCTAAATTGAAAATATGCTTTTATCTTATCGAATGGCATTTAAATTTTTATTTTTATTGTTAGTTTTGTCATTGCCTTTTGTTTAATTGAACCTATACTTCTAATTCTTCAATCTTTTCCATTTGGCTTATTGTTTGTGACATTTGTGAGGTAGCATCTTTTCAACCACAAACTAAGTCATGAAAGCAATAGAGATTACCTTGGATCAGTACAAGTCATATTACTCTAGAAGGTTAATAGCAGTTAACTTTTAATATTGTCAAAATATTGTGTTGATTGTAGTTGATTAAGTTATAAGATACCTTGGTGGTTTTCTGATTAATACTATCACATGTAACATGCCATACACACTTATTTCTGTGCTTTCAAATGGACCAAAGTATTGCAAGGGTTATGGCTCTCTACATTTTCATTTCAACTTTTCTCAAATTGTCACTAGCCCACCATAGCATTACCCTCGGTTATGACTCATTATTATTTTTTAATTATGATTGAAAAAAATTTAGTTATGATAAATTTGATAATCAATATCAAAAATATTATAATTTGCATACGTATGTACCAAAGAATGACTCTTTTTATTTATTTTTTATTTTTTTTATACTGATTTTGATTTTACTCTTTTTTAATTGAGATTTTGATAGCAATGGATTGAATGGTGTTGTCCAGTTCCGTAGGGCCTATCATGGATTCTATTTTAATAATTTGAACAGTTTATCATTAAAAAAATTAGGTTGATTCGATATATTAGCCTTTTCAATTTGTTATTTTTATCTCTCCCCACCCCTCCCCCCCAAAAAAAGATAAATGTATTTTTAAAAATAGACTATTCATATTTTTTGTGACAAACACGATATACTTAGCATATTATAATTGTCATATCAAATTAATTTTTTATTTTATTTTTTATTGAAATAGGGCTCGTGGTGGATCTAACGAGTCCATATCTAACGAGTCCAAATAGTGCACTATTGACTAGGCACAATGATGTGGTGATGACATGGAATAAAATAATATTTTTTTTATAGATGACGTGGAATTTTTCTAATAATCACAATAACAATATTTCCAATTAAAATACAAAATACTAATTACTTAGAAAATTACCTTAATATTTTACTTTTCCATATCCACCTTGTTTCGTCTACGATATTTGTCAAGCCTTCAACGAGTAGAAAGCGTAATCTCTCATTCTAAGTGAATATTACTTTTGCTTGTTCATCTTTGCTTGATGTGTAGGCTTCAAATAATGGACAAGAGTTGGATGATGATAAAAGATAGGTTGAAAAGTAAAGAGTACCAAGAAGGTGTTCAGTCGTTTATTGAGTTTGCTATGAAGAATTTAGGGCCTCAGGATGAAATTCATTGTCCGTGTGTCGATTGCTTGAACGACACAAAATTTAGTTGACAAGTTGTACGGTTGCACTTGATTCGAAGAGGAATTGCGTGTTCTTATTGAACTTGGGTGCACCACGGGGAACATGTTCCTATGTCTCGTGATCATCCTACTATGTGAAATGATGATACTGAAAGCAACAGAGCCGGAATGACAACCATTCATGAAAATTTGGGTGAACTCGCTACCATGTTAGAAGAGATTTACATGAGTGGTCTTATAGATGATCATATTGACGAAGAGCGTACGAGTTCGGAGAGGCACAATTTGTTGAAGTTCATGAAGTTGTTTGATGATGCTCAACGCAAAGTATATCTAGAGTGTGAAAAGTTCTCCATCTTGTCTTTCGTAATTAAGATGCTTCACATCAAGGTGTACAATAAATGGAGCAACAAATCTTTCGATATGGTTATGCAAGTTTTCAAAGACATTCTACCAAAGTGTGATGAAACTGTTCCATGGACCCTTTATGACACAAAAAAGTTCTTATGTGAATTGGGTTTAGGATATGAGGCCATTCATGTATGCAAGAATAATTGTACTTTATTTTGAAAGGACAACGTAACATTAGAGAATTGCTTTACATGTACGAAGTCTAGATACAAGTTGAATGACAAGACGGGTAAAAAAATTCCACACAAAACATTGAGGTACTTTCCTTTGACACCAATGTTGAAGAGTTTGTACATGTCAAAAAAAACAGCCGCATATATGATATGACACAAAGATAAGCATGTGGATAATGGAGTATTATGACATCCAGCTGATGGTGAGGCATGGAAGCAGTTTGATAAGCTGCATCCTACGTTCTCTGCGGATCCTCGGAATGCAAGGCTAGGGCTTGCTGTGGATGGTTTCAATCTATTTGGAAATATGAGTACATCGTACAACATGTGGCCCGTACTCTTAATGCCTTACAATCTACCCCGATGGAAGGGTATGAAAGATCCATTTGTGATGATGTCATTGCTTATTGCAGGACGATCCGCACCTGGAAGAGACATCGATGTTTACTTGCAACCATTAGTAGAGGAGTTAACCAATCTGTGGGAGCATGGTGTGCAAACATATGATGCCTCAAACGGCCAAATATTTACAATGCATGCAACAGTCATGTGGACCATCAATGACTTCCCTGCATATGGTAACATGTCTGGTTGGAGTACTGTGCAGAGGTGGTTTGGAAATACTCTAAGATCCTGAAGGACGTCCCTGATCCTCTGATTGCCACCTGAAAAAAGGGATTAACAGTCCGGTCGGGGGTGCCAGAATTAGCACTCCGACGAACAAGTTAGTATACTCTTGTTTGCTTGTGGCTTAAGTCTTTTTAGTCTGTTCACACATACCACTCTTTGGTTGATGCTCCTCTCTTTTATACTCGTCCCTGGTCTTGGGGGTCGGGCTCACTTTTAATCCAGTGCATAACTACTCACTTGGCCATTTTGTCGTGTGCCTATTCGCACTCGGTTTCTTGTATGTCTGATTCTATGGCCGATTTAATTATTCGGCTTCAGGGTCTCCCAGGACGGAGTCGAATAGTATATATCCTGATTTTCTTCAAATTCATTTGGTTTTCCTACATATAAAATTATTCGGCTCCCACAATTGCCCCCCGAATATTATACTAATGCCAGTTAGTCGACATGTTTGGTTTTGAACTTGGAGAGTAAAAAATAAGGCAGCTTCCCTTATTCCAACACAAGTGTCAGAACATTTACGCTTTTTAGGAGTCATTATAATTTTCCGCTCCTTCGTATGCTTCATTCATTTAATGCGATTTGAAACCGTGTTGTCCTTTCGAATGTATGTTTTTTTTTTTAATACGCAAAGCTTCTTGGTTGCCTGCCAGTTTGGCTCCTTTATTTCACGACCTCTGTAACTTCTCCTCGTTCCTCACTGTCTTCCCTACTTCTTGTAAGTTCTCCTCTTCTCTATTTCGACTCCCATTTCCTTGTTTGTTTTTTAGTTTAGCGTACTTCCTATACTGGCTAGGATGGCGAAACATCTGAAAGCCCTTCTTTTTGCAGATCGAGTTTCTGGTTTTCGACGCCATTTTTCCATTTCTGATGACGTCTATTTATCACTCGTGACAGATAGCGTAATTGACATGGAGAGGACCGATGAGAGTACAATCATCTTTCCTCTCCTGTTAATCGCTGAGGGCAGAGTCCGTTTCCCCCTTCACCCATTTTTGAGGGCCGTCCTTCGTCACTGGGGTCTAATCCCTTCTTAGCCTAATGTAAACTTTTACTGAATCATAATGGAAAAAATGCCATAAACTTAGCCGAAAAAAGCCTTTGAGGGCCGAAAATTAAAAATAGCCCCCGAACCACTCTATGGATGGCATGAGTAGCTTCCTTGTGTCAAATAGGACCTATGAGGACAGATGGGACATAATTAGCACGTGTACGTTGGGAGTTGGTGTGAAAAATGCCATAAACTTAGCTGAAAAAGGTCTTTGAGGGCCGAAAATTAAAAGCAGCCCCCGAACCACTCTATGGATGGCACGAGTAGCTTCCTCTTGTCAAATAGGACCTGTGGGGACAACCAATCCTTAGCTTATTCAGAACTCTTTGAGTTAAACTCGGGATTAAACTTCGTTGGGGCTCATGCTTGAATTGGGAAATTTCTTTACACTTTAGACTAAACTTGAATAAACTCTCAACTTAATCGAACCCATTTTAATTGTAACCTATTTGAGACTTTCCTAAGTCTAACAATGGAATAACTAAAATTTTGGATTAACTGACAAAAAATGATAAAAGTAGCACCCAATTTTGTGTGTTAAGTACTTATTAATTTAGGGAGTAAATGAGTTTTTCAATGGTGTAGCTAAACTATGTGCTTTGGTCAACTTACAGAAGCAATAATCCAAATAATTTAATTGAGACAATTGTATTGTTAGGAAAAATGAAAATTGACAAGACTTCAAAAGTGGGAAACACCAAAAAATTATTCTCTGTTTAGAATAATGCAAATTAGGATACAAGAAAAATAGATGTTTTGTCCACAAAAGTGATAATTAAAATTTTATAATACTCTCTCCATCTTATTTTATGTTTCTAACTCCCCATTTTTGAAAATTCATTTTATGTGTCCTAATTTGAGAAGTTAAAAATTTTTAACCATTACTTCCTTATTTCAAACTATATTTAAATACAATTTCAATTACAATTGACATCCTTGCAATTTTTGTTTTGTAGATGGCTGTAATTTTTGTTTACAATGGAACTAATGGGTGTAATTTTTGTTTTGTAGATGGCTTTTGGCATTGACACATGGATCTTCCATTTTTTTGTACGGAGGATAATTCACACTTTTGAACAATTGGGAAGTTTTTTGTCGTCTATTGCTTTTTGTGTGAAATTTGGATGAATCATACATATAATTTTTGGCGGGGGTACATAATACTTTTGACATGGAACTTGTTTTTATTGCCGTGGTATATATAGATTACCTTTTGTCGTGGTACATATTACCATGGTAATTTGTATCATGCCAAATGGTCATTACAATGCACAGTATAGTAAAAATATTTTTGTGCATGGAGGACATTGTTTTGATAATGTATTTATTATGTATGATGCTATTATTTGTAATTGGAATATATATAGTTGGTTTGTATATAATTTTACATTAAAAGGTATTCTTTTTTGTTTGATGGTTGGAATACATATCGTTTTGTTTGTATACCTATTACAGGTTATGGTGGATACATACAGGTTGTGGAAAAATATATTAAAATGAAAAAAAAAAAATGAAAACATAAAATGATGTTTTTGGCGACAAAACAATTGGTAGCCAAAAATGGAGTTAAATATTTTTAGTGACTAAAAAGCTAGTAGCAAAAAAAAGAATTAAATCTTTTGGGGACTAAATAGTTAGTAGCCAAAAAAAATTGAAAATAGTTTAGGCGACTAATTATCTAAAAAGAAAAATACTTTTGGTGACTAAAAAATTAGTCGCCAAAAAGATCACAATTATATCATAGGCGACAATACCTTTGGTAGCTAAAAAAAAATTAGACTTTCGCCGACTAAAATTTAGTAGCTAATTCACTAATCGAACTTTCCACGACTAAACATTTAGTAGCTAAAACAGAACTATTGCCGACTAAAAAGTTGGTTGCCATAGATATTTGAAGGTTTAGCGACAAAAAATTTAGTAGCTGAAGATGTGATTTAAATTAAATTAGTATCCTTTCGGCGACTAATAGTTTAGTCGTTAATTTGCCTCATTAGCGACTAAAGCTATTACGTTTGCCTACTAAAATGTTAGTTGCCATTTTGTAGGACTTTTGGTGACTAAATTTTTTTTAGTCGCCAATACCTTCCTTAACAATCTTCCCGCGAGAAATCCAGCGACCAAAATATTTAGTCGTGAAAATATTTCGGCGACTAAAAACCTTACTTTTGGAGACTAAAAATTTAGTCTCTAAAAGTGCAATTTCTTGTAGTGATTTAAATAAGATAATTAAAGGGATTATCTTTTAGGTGTTTAAGTTGTTGTGGGAGTCTACAACTCCACCTCTATTAGTAGAGAATCTCTATATATTTAATATAGAGAAAATGATATACGTATTATTGTTGTGGGAGTTTTACTCAAAAAATCTTTGCAAAATTTCTCTCTGTTCCTCCCTCTTAGGTCACCATTATAGAACCTAGGGATTTGGAGTGTGGATAATACATTGAGAAACTCTAGTAGCTTCTCAATTGATGAAGAAGGGTTTTTTGGATGAAGCTCGTAATTCAAGCATCCAATCCAAATCGTTTCCGCTTTAGGTAATATGATTAATTACTCTCATATTTTCCTTCTTTGGTATAAGAGCTATATTGCTTGTTTTCGCCTCATGATTTGTATGTCATAGATTAGTTTTGTTCATGTTTAATCAATATTATCTGTTTTAATATTGTTGAATATTATGGCACATTGAAAAGGTTTTTCGAAAACCCTACTTCTTATAAAACTCCATTACAACATATTTTCCATCTCAAAAATCAGTATAAAAAATTTTTGTTCTTAGTAATTGAAATTTACATATTTTGAAAGTACTCTTTGTGAGCTTTCCATCTATATAAAATGGGTTTTTATCGGAGTTAAATTGAAAATGTTATGGCTTTTCAAAAAAATTTCGGTCAAAATCGATGTTTTTGGAAATTTTGGGAAGGAATAGAGATTTTGGAAGTTGGAGTGAAATAAGCATAACGTAATCGACTCGATTGGTAGTAGCACAACGTGGCTTAGCACGATGATGTCAGCACGTATAACGTCAGTGCATTATATGCGGTTGACGTCATCAGCATGCAAGACTCGTGCGTAGGACGGTGTGCACGTGGTGCCCATAGATGTGCCTCCACACGCACAGACCAACAGCTGTGGCGCGTGAGAGTGTGTGGCGTGTATCCCAAGGCACGTGTCTGATACGTGCAGCATGTGTGTGTTCCTGGAAGCTTGTATTATTTTTCTGTGTAATCTATCTGGCCACTATTTTTCAGAATTAATTTATTTTTAATTTTCTTTGGATATTCTCACATATTTATATATATTTTAGTTTTGAAAATTACAAAAAATTAAAAGTGTAACTCTAAAAATTGCAGAAAAATTAAGAAAATTTTAGAAAATTATTTATTTGTTTTATTAATTATCATGCATAATTTATTAATTCCTTTTGGTTATTTTGGCATATATTTTTGTGCTATTAAATTATGGAATTAATTTTTAATTGTTTAATATATATTAGTTGAGAACTAATATATATATTTTGAGTTCTAAATTTTCATGACTATACTCTTTTCCTCAGTAGGAATTGTAGTTTGACCTCCATATTTTGGCCATTTATTTATTGTTGATGTATGTTTGGATAGATGGAGGTAATGTTGGTAATTTTTGTACACATGTTTGTTTATTTATTTTGTGTTGTTAAAGGTAGACCCCACAAATGTATTGGTGAAGTGATATCCCCATATATTTTATTTATTTATTTATTAGAATCAATGTATTAGGATTCTTTTGGGTTGTAATTATTTATTTATTTGGATGTATTTTTCCATAGCATAGCCATGTAAGGGGATGTGTTTCACTATCACCAATATATTTCAAGATTACCTTAACATGTTGCACCATATCATCAACAGGGCTTCAAGTGGAGCCTACGCGCAAAATTTTATGGTGCATTTTTTTTTGGACTCATATATATTGTGCATGATTTGATATTGTGGAATTAAGAGATAGTTTTGCCTCTTAAATAATTTTATTAAAAATTAATTGGGTGCCATATCTTAGCTCACATAATTGGAGATGATTATGAGCTTAGCAAAATTTTTGATCTCCCTATGTAAGTGAAAATATTGTATGCCAGTTGTATTTTTGGAATAAATTTTTTAAAAAGGTGTGCTATTGTCAAACCCTACGTAATCAAGTAGTGAAATGGCCCCTGAGGATGTTGTTACTAACCTCACCAAAGATGAAATTCAATATTCGCTTAATGAACATGAAGTCATAGAAAAATTGACCACTCTTAAGATTTGATCTGAAGAAAGGACCGTTGCCTAACACAGTCGTGACACGGAGAACCATCAGAATTGGGTCAAGGGAGATCGATGTGAACACTATACTATGCTTCGCAACATGCAAAATGATCTCACGGGGGAGTTTGAGACAAATCCCATTGCTTATGACATGTGGAATCAACTGAATATTACCTACGGGACCACACCTATAACTGAGTTGCATGCTCTTATTTTGAAATTTGAGCAATTTGGGCTTTGAAGTGGATCACTTGTGGGGTGGCACCACAACATTGTCATTGTCGCCCAAGTAGGGTAGCATCAGGCATTTAGGCCTAAGCGCAACAGACAAGGAAAACATGGTGGTATAGTTGGTAACCTTGGTCCTAAGAGAGGTAATATGGGAAAGTGCCATTGAGGCAAGCACGTTGGAAATAAAAACAAGACCAAAGCCAAGTGCTATAACTGTGGGAAGCAATGCCACTTTGCTCGGGAATACCTTGATGCAAAGAAGGTAGACCTTTCACTTAACTCTTTAAATACTTGTGTTCATTCACATGTATGTGCTGTTAATTCTCTCCATGATTGGATTGTAGAACTTAGAAGCAACCCACTAGATAGTCAAAGAAAGAGTTGAGTTTGTGGATTGAAAAAAGATACCTGTGGGTAAGCAGTACTTTACTTTGGGTAAAGGAGCTCGAGAGAATGTCTTTGGAGTTGGTTCTTATCAGCTCAAGACACGTTCGGGGCACTTTACTCCTCCATGATGTGCTTTATGCTCTTGGTATCTACTGTAATTTTTTTTATCAGTTATTACTTTGATAGGTTTTGGTTTTAGTGGTGGTCAGTTGAATTCCTATTTGAATAAGGGCTTGTATGGATAAGGTTTTCTTTCCAATGGTTTATTTATGCTAGATTTGGATTTTTCCTCATATTCTTATGTGTCCTATAATAATGAAACATTAAATTCTGTTAATTGGCATGCTAGATTTGGTTACATTGGAAAAGAGAGAATGAATAGACTAGCTAAAGAAGGCCTATTGGGGCATCTTGCTAATGTAAGTCTTCCTGTGTGTGAGCCTTGTTTGGCAGGAAAGGCCTGTAGGAAGCTTTTTGGAAAGGCACCTAGGGCTTTATATCTTCTAGAGTTAGTTTACACTGACATTTGCAAACCTATAAATGTAAAGGCACACCATGGCGCTTCTTATTTCCTTACATTTGTTGATGACTATTCATGGTTCAATTATGTCTATTTGATCTCGCATCGCTTTGGGGTATTGGATTGCTTCAAGTGCTTTATTGTACTCGTTGAGAATTAGATAGACAATAAATTGAGCATTCTTCGAACGGATTGAGGGCCATGAATATTTATCATATCAGTTCTAGGGACTGTGTGAGGAAAATGTGATAAGTAGGAAGTTAACGATTCCAGGCACTTTACAACGAAATAGTGTAGCGGAGAGACGAAATTGCACTTTTGCTTGAAATGGTTAGATCGATAATGGCGCAAGTCAACCTCTCTATATCTTTTCGGGGGGATGCTCTTATAACTGCTACCTGCATCCTTAACTGTGTGCCTTCAAAGTTAGTTCCAACGATTCCATATGAATTATGGAAAGGTGAAAAACTTGATTTGGAGCATTTGCGGCCTTGGAGTTGTGCGGGTTTTGTTCATAGTTCTTCTCATAAGCATGAGAAGTTAGGCCCTAGAGCAAACAAACAAGTGTTTGTTAGATATTCAAAATGCTCGAAGGGTTACGTAAAGTATAATGAACATACTTATAGTGGAATGATTAAAAGTGAGTCGCGGGGTGTCAATTTCATTGAGAGTGAATTTTCTAGTATTGGTGAAGTAAAGAAAGATCTTGCGCTGTTTGAGTTGCAGGAGTCTCAGGAAGTCATACCATCTTTTGGCAAGGGTGGAGAATTAGAGACTCGTCCTAAAATCGCCAAAGAAAGTGGGAGTGATTTACCTTCTAGTGGGAGTGTTTCACTAGAAAATGACTCAATAAGGATCCCAGTTATGTAGAGGTGAACGTTGAATCATTCCTCGTTGTCTTATGAGATTGAAGGAAATTTTTTCATGTATGCTCCATTGGATCTTGATAAGCCTACTTCCTATAAGGAAGCGTTAGCCTCACCGAGTGCTACCGAGTGGATGATTGCTATGAAGGATGAAATGAGTTCTATGGTTCAGAACCAACTTTGGGAATTGATTGACTTTCCACGTCGGCGCAAGACCATTGGCAACAAGTGGGTTTTAAAAGTTAAGTGCAAGGCTGATGGGTCAAAAATCTGTCTCATGGCAAAGGGCTATACCCAAAGAGAGGGTATAAACATTCTTCCTAGTGGTAAGATTAGGCCTCATTCGCCAAAATTCTAGTTATTGTTGCATATTTAGATTTGGAACTTTTCTAAATGGATGTTACGAATGTATTTTTCATGGAGAATTGAACGAGGAGATTTATAGGGATCAACCAATAGGCTTTAAGATTAATGGACAAGAGCACAAAACATGCCGGCTCAAATGTTCATTTATGGCCTAAAGCAATCGTCTAGATAATGATATTTTAGATTCCATAAAAACCATCGTTTTGATTGGGTTTGAGATGATGGGGAAGACCATTGTATCGTTGTATGTTGACGACATATTATTAGCTGGAAATGACATGGAGATGATTGTCGCCACTCAGAAGTTGTTGTCCTTTATTTTTGAAATGAAAGACATGGTTGAGGAAAATTATGTGCTCAGAGTTAAGATCCTATGAGATCGCTCTAAGAGACTTCTATGTTTGTCACAACGAACTTAAATTAAGAGGATCTTAGAATGGTCTCGGATGCACTATTCTAAACCCATTGACAACCCGATTGAGAAGGGATGTAATCTGAGCATTGACTCTTACCCTAAGAACATATGAGGAAAAAAAAAAATGGCAAAAGTTCCCTATGCGAGTATAGTTGGTAGTTTGATGTACAATATGGTGTGTGCTTGACCGGACATATGCTTTGTAGTGGGTGTGGTTAGCCCTTACTAGAGTAACACAAGATTTGTTCACTGGCAAGCAGTGACGAGGATTTTTTTGCCATCTTTGTCCATGATGGAGTTAGAGTACGTTGCTTGTTCAACAATAGTATTTGAGGGTGTTTGGTTGAAGAGATTCCTATAGTGCCTAGGGATCATGGCTTTAGAAAATGAAACCATTATGATCCATATTGATAGTATGGTAGCTTTGGCATATTCTAGGGATCCCAAGTGTCTTGGTAGGACCAAACACATCAACATTCGTTTTCACTTTATTCAAGGTGTGATTGCAGGAGGGGAGGTAGTCCTACAGCATATCTTCACTAGCAAGATAGTGGCTGATCCACTACTAGAGATATTTTCCAAACTCATGTTAGGAGTTTAGGACTTCATAGGATTTAATATATCTTGGATACCTTATTGACTATGTTGGCTATTTTTTTGAGTGTCTTATGCATAATAATTAATTCATGTGGTTTTATGGCATAATTGATACTATTAGCACACATTGTATATGATGTCATTGGGCTTAGATCGGCCTTCTCACATTGGTGATCACCTTGGCGCTTGTAGAGCGAGCGGGATGGGACATTAGTTATCTTGGCGCTTAGGCCTTGTTTGTCAACTATACATTTTAGCTAAAAAGCTAAAAAGTCACTATAAGTTGCCACATCACTCTCTCGACTTTTCTATACATCTTTTCGTAAAAAGTCAAAAAGTTACTAAAATAGCATGTTCCCAAACAAGGCCTTAGAGAACGAGCGAGGTAGATGTTTTGTCACTTTAGAAGTGAACAAAACTAATTCATTATGAGATGTCACCTTAGCATTGGCTAAGATGAGAGTTTAAAAAGTTGAACATGAAGTTATCTATAACTTCATGAAGCCTGAATATAGCCAAATATGGTCTTAGATAGGCGCTTGATGAGCGGATATGCTAAGAAACTCATGTTGGGTTCTAATATATCAACTAGACTAAGATTCGTATGGTGTTAGAGAGTGACAGACCCAATCTAGTGAGAGCTCTGCCATAGCATACATATCATACTGTATGTGCTACCATCGACCACTTAAGGAAGTGGCTAGATGGATTCCTACTCTATCACTGTGTGAGCCCTGTTTGGCCAATAATAGGCCTACACTATGCCCTTGAACTTGGAACTATGTTATGAAGTGATAATTTGATGTTGTTACTCTAGCATATCATCCAAGGGTCACGATGAATATGATCCAGAGGACCATGTCTAGAAAAGTGGTCAAGTTTGAGTGAATTGATATGAGTGGCTAGGGAAGATTGTTGGAAATCACACCCTTGTATTGTAGCTCATTGCCCGACGATTTTGTCGGATTTGAGATAACGATATAATCATGAGTACAGATACAATGTTGAGGTCAAGCATGTTTATGAGCTATGACTTGTGAGGGGTTTTAAAATATTTGATCTGGTGTGGTCAATGAATCTGGGGTGTAGACAAGATATTTTGAGTGATGTGCTATGTTAGTTTATGGTGGCTTAATATAATACTCCTACCTTTATACCTTCTCGTCAACTCGCACGCTCCATTTTTCCGTATAAGGAGTGGATTGAATGAGAGATTGATAAATGACAATTGTGAATGTAACCAATGATATGGATGAGTGAGAGATGTTGGAAATTGGGTCAGATTTGACCCGGCCCATTACCCATGGAACATCCACATTGGTTATTGATAATTCACATATTTAAATAAGATAATTAAAGGGACTATCTTTTAGGAGGTGTTTGAATTGTGGAAGACTACAACTCCACCTCTATCAATAGAGAATCTATAAATATTTGATATAAAGAAAATAATACACATATTATTGTTGTGGGAGTTTTACCTGAAAAATCTCTGCAGAATTTCTCTCTATGTTCTTCCCTCTTAGGTCACCATTATAGAACCTAGGGATTTGGAGTGTGGACAATACATTGAGAAACTCTAGTAGTTTCTTAATTAACGACGAAGGGTTTTCTGGACGAGGCTTGTAATTCAAGCATCCAATCCAAACCATTTTTACTTCAGGTAATACGATTACCTGCATATTTTCCTTCAATAATTTTGCAATAGGCATTTGATAAAAAACATTTAGCCTAAATTACGCCAATAGTCCCTATATTTTGCCCTCTATATCATTTAGTCTCTATACTTTTAAATAGTTTATTTTTGATCTTAAATTTTAAATTTTATATAATTGTAGTACTATTAAAATAATTTGGGTGATGCTTCATGAGGTGGTGGCTTCAATCATAGGGGGTTTGTGATTGATTTGTAATTATGATTTTTTGCTGAGAGAGGAAAGGGGAAATAGAAATATGGAATGGAGGATTTCAACATGAAATAATTAGCTGGTGGTGGTTGGTTGATATGAATGGAAATGGTGATAAGTTAGTTGGCTGGTTGGTTTAGTTAGTTATAGAATTTGTTACTAATTGTTAGTTACACAATAGGGGGAAGTGAGGGTTTAAAAGAGCCATAAATGAGGTTAGAAATTATTTGTTTTTCTTTGAATAATAATAATTAGGTTCCGAGAGTACTTAATAATTTTTTGTAGTGGTGTCGGAATTACTCATTTCGCTATCATTTCATATTATTTTATAATTAATTTATGAGTTTTATTTTGGACTTACAGTAATAATTCGAATCATTCATCTCGTAAATTTTGCTATGAAAATCGTCTATATAAAATATCAGTTTAACTGATAAATAAATAAACAAATCGCATTTTATTTTATAAAATAGATTGTTTAAGTTTAAACTCATAATTGTTGCTTATTTTAAAAAAATAAAATATGATTTATTTGTATCTAGTGATATCCGATGAACTTGATTTTTTTGCATAACTCATCTACGTTATTAACTCTACGAAATGAATGGATCGAATCATTGTTATGGGCTCATGTTGTGGCCTACAAAATAAAATATATAGGGGTATGAAAAGTGGGCTGGGCTTCTCTCCAGTCTGTGATTAGACTGAAGTGTGCTGTTGGGCTTGTGGGGACCCATCACGGGCCCCATTTTGATTATCCGAACCATTTAATGTGTAGAAATCGTCGAGTACTTTTCCTTCTAAAAAAATCACGTTACTCGGATATTGATAGCTACTTGATCGGATCAGATTTTTGTCAACAGTAAATATAATTTTCAAAATAAATTGTTGACAAAAATCTAATCCGATGAAGTACTATCAATATCCAATCAATGTAATTTTTTATAAGGATAAAGTACTCGACGAGTTCTACACATTGAACTGTTCAGATTATCGAAATAGAACCCGTGGTAGACCCCATGGGCCCAACAGCACTGTCCAGTTCACTTTGTGAACCAATCTAGTGAGGGTTTTTTTTTATTTATTATTATTTATATTTTTTATTTTAATATTCTAAAAATATATATAATTTAAAGAATTGACCCACTTTCCAAATTATATGGGAAATTAACCCATTTTTTGAAATCACATTTTGAAAATGCAATTTTACACTGACATGAACTGCTATCGTGGCAAATTGAAATTGCATTTTCAGCATTTCAAATGAAATTGCATTTTCAACATATGATTTCACCTGCCATGCAATTTCAATTGTTACCTACCCATGACTTGTGTTTGCAATTGTTAGTTACAACATAGCTACTTCAAGTTGCTATAAATATATACTAGTATGCGAAAACTAATTCAGTTGTATCCACAGATTGTTATAAGATTATATATAATAATTCACTATGAGATATACTATCAGTGACTTTATATATCGCAATGGGTCGCCATTGGGTTTCAAATGATGATTTTGAATATCCATTGAACCCTAATCTTTGTTATACAACGACCACCATGAATACCATGAGAGTAGAGTGACAATATCGGTCTACCCAAGCGAATATTCTTCAGGAGTTGTGTGAAGAAAAGAATATTCAAATTCCTCGAAGGAGGTCGAAGAACATGTCGATCGATACCTTGCAATTACTGCAAAGGGCATTACATCGTATTTGTGAAGAAGTTAATTGAATGTCGATGCATTTAAATCGATATCACTTTCGTCAACTTGCAATTGAGCGCGCTGATGATGGATTAATACATGAAGTAGAATTTTACTTGAATGCAAGTAGGGAGGAACAAGTATTATCCGATGTTGAGATGTTAGATGAGGAATAGAAATAATAAAATTGCTTCATAATAATCCTTTAGTTGGGTTATAATATTTAGAATGTAATCATAACTATTCTATTTGTATGTTATGAAATCTTTTCATATTATTTTATGAGTTTCAATATATGTTTACATAATGTTCATATAACTTAAAACCATAATATTTGATTGATATTGATTCCATATATTTAATGAAACTCTTCATTACATAAACAACTTAAAGTACTAAATACTTAATATAGGGATTAAACATCGAATATAGCACTAAAAAAAAAAATAAAAAAATAAGTACGTTGACATACACAGTAACAACTTAGAAATGACACAATAAACAAACATTTTCTTAATTAGTGAGATTTTTTGTGACAAATTTTTTAAACTGTCGTTGAAAATTAAAAATTAATGACATTTTTTAATAGTGTTTGATTACAAACGCCATTAATTCTCATAGGACCTGTTGGACGATAAGTCCACCTAGTAGGACATACACGTAAGTCCCCCAAATAGAAATTGTCTAATTTTTCATTCTTTATTTGACATGCAGTAGTCGGAGAGATATTTTTCGTTGCTTAGGACATTATTGCATTTGATTTCAGTTAATTGTCTATTGCTTGCCTCTGTCATTTCGGTAGTTAGTTGAAGCATGAAATGTCGACATCTCTGCATCAACATTCTGCTATGCACTTTTTTTTTAATATTTATTTTGTTAAGCGCTTTTTCATAGTTGCCCACGTTTCGTCTAGGCATGGTTAATGAGAGGCGATGAGGTACTCGTGCCCCTTAATTACATAAATCATTAAACAATCTCTCTTACTCAGCTACCCTAATTGCCCATTTCGCTCGAATACTAGCATAATAATCCTTAGGACTTGAGTATTTTTTGGTCTTATATTCATAAGTGAATGGAGGTAGTAGCCATACTTTTGGAAGTGAATGACGATGCGAACTACCTGCACCTCTGGAAGACATTGTTGATACAGAATATTAGACTCAAGATATACAACTAAAGTTATGTTTTCATAGATCATAGTTGAGGTAGCGCTATTTATAGACACATAGAAGAGATTAATGTTTAGTGGCTCCCTTGAAATCACATGTTGAAAATACAATTGCATTTTCTACATGCGATTTCACATACAATTTCAATTGTTACATTTTTATATTTCCTTTATAGAGAAATTAAATAATGAAAGAAAAACCCCTCACGATTTGACATTGATAAGAATTCAATGTTACCAATGAAGTCACATGTTGATAATATGATTTCAGAGTTTCAGGCAAAACTATCATAAAATTCAATTTCACACAAAGCTACTGCACACGGCGTACTTTGAAATCACATAACTAATGATTATCCAAATCGATTGTACCATGTATTGTATTTTAGTATTGAATGTAATGTTATCAATCTTAAGTTATGTTGTATGTCGTATCATATTTCTTAATATAAAAATGTGTTATAACATTTATATTTTTATGAGTGAAATGAAGTAAATGATAAACATTAAAATTGACGCTACAACAAAAAAGAATTTTTACAACACCAAATACACGTCGTAGATACGATTCTATGATGTGCAAGGTAAAGTCATATTATGACCAGTCATGAAAGTCATTCACTTCAACGGCATGTCGTAGTACGCCGTTAAAAACCCTTTAACAGCAGATCTTGTACGTTGTGTTTGATTTTTTTACAACTACTTTTGCATGCCATTAATTCAATGGACAAATCACAACGTTCATTGCTAGTCGTTAAATATTTAATACAACAGTCTATTTTGCCAGCTGTAGATAACCCAAGTTTTACAACATTTTTGGGATGCAATAGAATATCTATATACTTTTTTAATTCAATAGTTTCTATTCACCCATTCTCTACAATCTAAGAAAACATTACAAACAAGCTTCACAAACATATATATAAGCATTAATCAATCATCAAAATATTGTTTCAAAGCCATCAAAAAAAAAAAAAAAAAAATCCATAAGTTCTGAATATTTAAAAACTATATATACATTTCAAATCACCTAAAAATTATGTTTCTAAACATCAAAAACTATCTAGTTCAAAACCATCCAAAATGTTCAAAATCATCCAAAAAAACTATCATTAAGTTCTAAACCATACAAAATTTACCCAAATATCTTCTTGTCAGTGCACCATCATGAGCTGATTCAATGGCATCAACACTCGGCTTGTGCCCTCCATATCTTTGTATTAGGAAATTCCTGATAGCTTGGATTTCATCTTCAGAAGCTTCCTTACTTATTCCAAGTCGTTTACAAGGGTCCCTTACATTAATTCTGGGAAATATAGTTGCACTTGACAAAACAATTATAGAGAATTTCATAAATTCAAAATTGCACAAATACTGTAAAACCTAGCATGCTTCAATAGAAAACCAAATGCGGAGCAACAATGTAGATAATGAGTAATAAGATTTGACATACAAATAGTATATACCAATAGATTAAAAAAAAAAAAAACAATATTTATGCACATGCAAACGACATAAAACATTATCTCTTCTTTTTCTTGGTAAATTACCCAAAAATAGGGGAAGCTAAGGATTGGGTGCCCTATTTTAACTTTGGCTTGAGTTCTATTAGTTCATGGTTTGGTTCTAAAATTAGCAGAACTCTAGACATAAATACTTCGGGAAACAAAAAAAGAAAAAAAAAAAAAAAAGACAATAACAACAATAGTAACAACGCTAAACACATAAATATCCAACAGGCATTAGCACCACAACAATACCACTATGCATACTCAGTTGTGTTTTTTGATTGAAGAGGAACAAAGCTCTTAATGTCCAAAATTTTTTCAAATCAAATACAAAAATTTTCCAAAACATAAAATGACTTAATCTAAAAGTTCAAACCAAGCCAAAAATGGGGAAAGAGATAAAAGATTTTGTGATATGGGCAATTCTATGCTCTTTCACAAGAGAGAAAGTAAATAATTCAACACGTATAAAGAGGAGAGAAACATAGGGAAATTGGTTTAGTGGCAATGGTCATCGCAAGTTGGTAAATTTAAATTGGAGGAAATTGAGATGTGTCAATTGGCATAATTCTAACACTTCAGTTTTTTTTTCCCTTTATTTTTAGCAAAATTTAAGATTCACAAACACAACCAAAGTCATAGTCATATGTGTGAAAGCTTCAATGTTTTTGTGTAGAGGAAGAGTTGCCTTTCACTATGTTTCTGTACATAATATATACACCACGAGTTTCTAATTGTATGCAAAAATTACAGCTTTAAAACCCATGATTCACGGCTGAAAATGAGTCCTAAAATTATGGAGTTGACCATCATCGTCAGTGATCTGTTGTGCCATGAGATGTGCGTTCCTTAACACCCCCCCCCCTCCGGGCAAGTTGGAGTGGTAGGGTTCATGGACACCCAAAATTTTAGGAAGGGCCTTCGTAAACAGATCTGCCGGTTGGTGGAGAAAGAAATAACCCACCAGGAAAAGGTTTGATCTCGACTCCAACGAAGTAATGTAAGGCGCCAAGGTCTTTGATAGCGAACTCAGTGCTAAGTTGAGCAATAAGCTTGCTAATGAAGGCATCATTATTTCCTGCCACAAGTATATCGTCTACATAAAGCCAGAGAAGTACTATGACAGTACGGGATAGACGAATAACGATGGGTCAGCTTTGCTACAAACAAATCCAAGGTGAAGTAGAAATTGTGACAAGCGATCGAACCAAGCTCGTGGAGCTTGTTTTAATCCATACAAGGATTTTTTGAGTAGAAAAACATGATTTGGTAGGGGCTTATCGACAAATCCCGGCGGCTGCTCCATGTAGACGGTTTCTTTGAGATGCCCGTATAGGAAAGCATTTTTGACATCAAGTTGGCGATACACCAATTTTGAGTGAGAGATAAGGAGATAACAAGATGGATAGTCGTCGGTTTAACCACTGGGCTAAAAGTCTCTTCATAGTCAATGCCTGAGACTTGAGTAAAGCTTTTGGCCACTAATCGAGCTTTAAAACAATCAATCGAGCCATTGTCATTGTACTTGATCTGGAAAACCCACTTTGAGCCCACGACATTAACACCGGAGGGGCTCGGAACCAAAACCCATGTGTGATTGTCATAAAGGACGATAATTTCCTCATGTATAGCGGTGGTCCAACGAGAATCTTTGAGGGCGGACTTCAATGTTTTTGGCTTGGCTAAGAGAGATCCGTGCGATGTTGTTGGGGAAATGGCAAGCGCAACATAATCCTTGAGATATGCTGGGGGGATGTTGATCTCTAATGGGCCAAGGAGATAGTAAATTGAAATTGTTTGGAGAGGAAATCTTGCTAACATCTTTAGCGATTTCCGCTTGGAGTGATAAGACAGTGCGATTATCTTCAGTGATTTCCTCATTAATGCTTTCGGTATGGGGAGTCGGTGGCACATGATTCTTGAGCAGTGTAATGGGTTGGTCAACCTGTGGATGATTGTGCTCCGGATACAATAATGCTAGGTATCATGAAAAATATATCATGAAATTCATCATGAAAATTTTTCATCCCTTGATTAGTGTGTGGTATTTTATTGTATGGATAATCCAAAGGTGAAGAATCTTTCATGATCATTTTCATGATATTTTTTTCATGATCCCTAACATTACTCCTCCGGATATAGTATGATGGGTCTGCCAAAATTAGAGGAAGAAGTGGCATTAGTGTTAGTGTCAAAGGTAAAAGAGATCGGTTTTTCCTCATGAGAATCGGTCAAATCATCGTGGCCTTCATGTGATTGAGGTACATCGGTGTCTGCCTTGTTCTTGTCGAGCCACTCATCCAAAGATGGGAACTCGGACAACGCCAAGTGAGGAGGATTAGGAGTTGGTTGGATAGGCCAAAAGGGGAAGAGTTCCTCATTGAAAACGATGTGGTGGGAAATGTAGACCCGCTTTGTTGTAGGTCCCAAACAACGATAGCCTTTATGAATTGGGCTATACCCCAAAAAGACACATGGGAACGTTTTCTTGACAAACTTTGAACCGCCTTGATGGTGCAAGCTTGGAAAACATTGACACCCAAACATTCGCAAGCCATTGTAGTTAGGATGTCTTTTGTATAGTTTGTGATAAGGACATTGATTGTGGTGCAGGGATGACAGCAAACGATTGATTAAATAGATGGCAGTAAGAAAAGCTTCAACCCAATATAATAACGACAGATTTGCATGGAAGAGCATTGTTAACCTTGTACCGACAATATGACGATGCTTTCGTTTGGGCACTCCGTTTTGTTCTGGGGTTCCAGGGCATGAGACATGGAGCTCAATCCCATTTTTAGCAATATGATCAAGAAAAGCGTTGGACTTGAATTCTCCTCCTCCGTCACAATGGAAAATTTTAATTGTCTGATCAAATTGATTTTCCACGAATTTCTGAAATTTAAGGAACGAATCAAAGAACTTTGATTTTCTTTTTAAAGGATATATCCGTGTGTATCTTGAGAAATCATCAACAAATAGGGCGTAGTAATGAATACCTTGCTTGGATGGTGAAGGGGTTGGTCCCCAAAGATCACAAATGTATCTTTCCAAGAGGAAACTGAGATATTTTATTTAACCGTTTGAAAGGCAATTTACAACTCTTGCCTAATTGGGAACTAACACATATAGGAGGTTGTGAGAGCCAATTAGTGATATTGATGACTTTTCGATCCTTTAATGAAGACAGAATCTTGGGATTTCGATGTCCGAGTCGCTAATGCCACAACACGGAAGAGGAGCTATATTTCTTGATTGCACTAAGAGCCTCTAGATTTTGTCCTTCCAATGACTAAAGCTGCCCTTTCTAATGCCCCTTCGCGATCGTCCGCTGGTTTCGATCATTAATAACAAAACCGGATGAGTGGAATTCAAAAGTACACAAATTGTCAGAAGTAAACTTCCCAACTGATAGCAAATTTTTCTTCAATTCAGGAACCACTAACACATCTTTTAAATTTAAGGTCCCATCATTAGTGACAACACATGCATCTCCGGTGTGGAAAATGGGTAAACTATTGTCATTTCCAACATATATGATGTCATTTCAATTATACGATTTTATGAAGGACATTTTACCTATGTCGTTTGTCATGTGTGAAGTGGCCCCTGAGTCAACTATGAATGACTGATCATTGGAGTCGTTAAAGGGTAAAGGCAGCAAGTGCTTGAGGAAGATCTTCAGCTTGGTAGGAGTAATCAAAGCGATACCATCAATTAATTGCAAGGTGATTTGTCTTTCTGCAGATTTGATAGATTACATTGCCACTGCTGCTGTAGTTATTTGATCAGTGTGGCTGTTGTCCAGATCTTTGTTGATTGAAGTTGTTGTTGGACTGCTTATTATTGCCATTCCCTTGAGTTTTTGCATCTCCACTTTGGGCGTTGTAGCGGCTGGCAGGGGTGAAGCCTCTCCCTCTTGAATTGAAATGTCCTCGTGCTCCACGGTTGCTCCGACCACGTCCTCTTTGCCCGAAAATGGCTTGCGTATGTTCAGTGGACATCTTCTCTTCTTCATTCTTGGTTGTTAGTGTTTGCTCATATCCTTGCAAGGCTAACACAACTGTCCAAAAGAAGGGTAAGGTGGTTTAGCAAGCATTCCTAGAGAAAAATTCTCATACCTTGGTCCTAATCTTTGTGAGAATTAAAAGATTTTGTCGAGGTCGGAAATAGGCTTTTTGATGGCAGCAAGATTGTCACAAATGGACTTAAAATCTCGAAGATAATCCTGTAGAGATCATGATCCCTTTTTGGTCTCCATCAGCATGCTTTTTAGATGCCTTTCTTTTTCCACCGTAATGGGAAGTAGTTGGTTTTGAAGAGATGTCCAAACCTCATGGGCTGTTTCCATTTCAGCTTCAAAAATAAGACTTAGTACCTCCTCCTACATAGTGCCAAGAAGCCAAGAGCAAAGGAGGTCATTGTTGTTGAGCGAAAGGTTGTGTTGTTGATTTGGACTCTTTTTCCCTGATTCATCCTCGATTTCTTCAATAGGTCTTTCTTCACTAGTGAGATGGTGAAGAATTCCCAAGCTTCGAACCAATGGTAGGATTTGCAATCACCGTAGCAGAAAGTTTGAAGTGTTTAGCTTAATTAAGATCAAGCTAGAACACTGGTGAAAGGATTGAATGTTCAATTCTGGTTCATTTTTTGAAACATAAGAGGATGAAGACATGATTTCAGGCTTGTAAGTTTTTAGCTCTGATACCATGAGAAAGCTTCAATGTTTTTGTGTAAAGGAAGGATTGCCTTTCACTATGTTCTGTACATAATATATACACTAAGAGTTGCTAATTGTATGCAAAAATTACAGCTTTAAAACCCATGATTCATGGCTGAAAATGAGTCCTAAAATTCTGGAGTTGACCATTATCGTTAGTGATTTCCTCTTCATATGTTTTCCCATCTGTTGTGCCATGAGATGTGCTTTCCTTAACAATATAATCATTATCCATATGTTCCAAAAACTAAACATGTGATACATGCAGTCATGATGATCTCTCTGCTACCACCTCGCTAATTTGTAGCAATGTAGTCCAGGTCCATCATAATTTCAGAGAACACCACATATCATATGCCTTCAAGTTTGAATCCCCTACAAGTTCGAATGCTACAGAAAGCAGATGTTAGATCGAGAGTTTCATTATTATGTTGTGATCTTCTCTCCTTTATTTAGAGATGCATCACATGTGGTTATAAGATTCAAACCATTTGGTCATATGAATTGCTTCAATAGATGGAAATGGTTTCAGAGTTAAGGGCAGTGCTTGCTTCTTCTCCCCTAACCACAGATGAGGGAGATTGTGAAATTTTTAAAAAATTGACCACAGATAGCTTGAAACCCTTGTAGATTTTCTACAAGAAGTTGTTAGCTTTGCATATTAACTCATGAACATAGAACAGTTTAAAAGAGATTAAAAAAATTACACCTGTAGACACCCCATTTTTGACTGCCTTTAAGACTTGGGCGCCACTGATTGTTTCCTTGGTGATGAAAGTTGTGCAGTGCAAAGGTTCGATTTCTTCGGCAACCTTACACCCCTTTGTGGACCAAAACCATTTTGAATTATTTTTTAGATCTTAAAACCCTCTCTTTCAAAATATTTTTGAAAAATGATTCTACGATGTTCGGAGGCTTGCATTTTGTTAAATGTTGCGCTTTTCGGTAAACCGAGCAAGGACAAAGTGGAAATGAATCAAAGAGAGGTGGACTCTTTAAAAAATCTTTCAAAACACCTTATTTAGGGGTTTGAAGTTGAAGAAAAGAGGAGAGGAGAGGAGATAAGAAAACTAGTTTGGGAGAAATTCGACATGAATCTAGGCAGGATCGAAACTGAGAAGTCGTCACTCAAAGAGTCATAACTTTTTTCATAGTTGGAATTTTGATATCCGGTTTTCACCAATGGAAATAAGACTTCAAGGGCTTGAATTTAGGCTTAAGAATGACCTGCAAAGGAGTCCAGATGAAGGAGATATTCCCATTTGAAGTCGGGCCCAAAAAGCAGATTTTTCTGGCCAACCAGAGGTGGAAGTTTTTGACCATGAATGGGATTTTTTGGCCATGTGCCGGCCACCAATGGCCTATGCCGACCCCCTGCCGTCCAAGAGTGACCAGTGCCGACCACAAATGATCAAGTGCCGGCCATTAATGATGGCATGCCGGCCATTGATGCCAGACAGTAGATTTTTGCAGATATTTGTTGTCCAACTGTTCCAGCTGTCTCTCTTGAGATATTTTCGAGCAAGGCTTTCTTTCTTCTATATATAGAGAGAGCCATTTCTATGGTTTTGAAGGTTAAAAACATTTTAGGAAGAGTTTTGGGAACCTCTCTCTCTACAGCTCTCTCTCTACATTTCTCTCTCTCAGGAACCTTTGTGCATAAAGAGCTTACAAGTGTAGATACACTATCCTTTTGCCTATACATCCTTGATCAAAGTTGTTGATCTTTGAGCTAAGGTTCTACAAGGTCTTCTTGAAGCTCCTCAAGGTGGTTTTGGCTTGGTTTTGTGGCCTAAAGTTGTGTTGTGCTTCAAGAGGTATAACTATCACCCTTTAAGCTTGTTTTCATACTTGTCTTTGCCATCCTTTTGTGCTGTTTTTGGGGTGGTTTTCAACTACAAAAAACTCTTTTTTTTCAGTCCTAAAAATGGTAGTTTGAGCCTATTTTGTGTTAGGGGGTTGTCTCTCCCTTTTGTTCCTTAGCTTGTGTAGCTTTTGTGCCATCTTTCATCACCTTTCTAACCAAATTTTTTTGGCCTTTTAACCACTGAATTCCAGGGGAATTTCAGTGGTGAAAACCATGTTTTGAGATCTAAAATAGGAGGGGTTGGCCTCCCCTCCATGTGTCTTGTTTGTATGTATGGATTGCCTAACACGTGAGCATGTATTTCTACCTCTTTGTAGCTTTATTCAAGTATGTTTTTATGACTTTCTAGACCTGCTCTAACTCTGTTTTTGGCTAGTTTGGTCACTTGTTGCTTGCATCTTGCACTTGTAGTGTAATTTTGCTTACTAGCCTAACATGTTTGATGATTCAGCCTATCATTCTAGCATGTGTTAGCTTAACTCTAACACATTTTTGCTACTGATTTAGCATGATTAATCTCTGTTTTGAGTGGCTTTGATCATATGTGGCTTGCTTTGTATAGCTATAGTGTAAATGTGCCTTGACTAGCTTTGAGTTTTAGGGTCTTTAGCATGCTTCGTTTGAGTTATTTGCATGATATGACATCATTTAGCATGCGATTTTAGAGCATATATCATTGTCACACTCTCACATATTCCACTCTTTCATTGCTTTCGAGAGTTGTGTTTTATGCCTTGTTTGGTGGGCCAATACATGAACATGATTTTCTTGCTTTTCATGCTATCATCTCAGCTCATTTTAGCCTCTGTTTTGGCATGTTTGAGGTTTGTCCATAGCTGGTTTTCTCTTTTGATCATTGTGTTGCATGCCTCTAGTGTTGTGTCCTTCACTAGCCTCAATGTTTTTGGCTCTTAACATGTTGTCTATGAGTTGTTCGCATGTTATAGTCTTATTTCTCATGCCATATCAGTACTGAATTTCTGCAATCTTCCTCCATGCTTCACTCTTTCATTTTGTTTTAAAGTAGTCTTAAGCCCCTTGTTAGCTTGAGCATGGAATTGAGGCTCTCATGCCTAATGGTTTTAGCCTTCTCTCGAGGGTTTCTACTAAGCAAAAGCATAAGGCTTCTTTCATGCTCAAGGTGCTTGTGGCTGAGGCCATCTTTCCCATTAGAGGACAATCACTTTGACTTAACTGGTTAATGAATGGCTCAGTAATGTAAAATGTGTAAACAAGAATTGAGCAAAGTAAAATTTATGCAAGATAAGCATGTGTGTTGCATTGCATGTGTTTGGATCGGACGTTAATCCAAACACGAGAAATATGAGACTTTTCATACTCATAGTGATGAGACGTGTCACGTTTCTTGGTCTCCATTGCCTTTGATCTCTCATGATAAGGTGATGGACTTGTGTCTTTGTTTTGTGCATTCATTGAATTTGTGCAAGTTGGATCCTCGGCCATCATGCATTGAAATGCTTGATTGGTGGCTTTAGACCCAATGGTGCCACTCCCTTGATGTTTTGAGACGATAAGGAGTGGCATAGTTCAAACATGTCCTCGGGAGAACCTCCATTTTTCTCTGTTTTGTGCTCTATTGCAGTTTGGTGTCACAGCACACCAGTGGCTAGCACCCTTTCATTGTTGGTCGACAACCTTACATCCTTGGCCGGCAGATGGCTGGCAGCCACCATTCATGGCCGGCAGGCCACTGGTGCACTCCCCAGCATTGTTTTGGTAAGTTTCAGTAGAAAGTTCTTGGAGACACCCTGCAAACAGAGCCTCTAAAGAGCAAACCAGAGAACTTTTCGGGGCGAGAAACCGAATGCATGCATGCATCTTCTTCAAACAGAGCTGAGGCAGTGTAGTTTAGTGCTTTTCTTGTTAGATAGCATGAATTTGTAACTTAATTAGTTGTTAATTAGTTAAGGTGTTGTAATAATTTGTAATTAGTTTGCTAGTTATTCATTTTGTTGTGTAATAATTAGTCTAATTAGTTTAATTAGATTAGTTAGTTAGCTTAGCTTAGATTGGCTTAGCTTATTTATTCGGACCCTTCATTGCGAGGGCGCTATGTTGTAATAAGTGTACGTGCGTGTGTGCATGTCTTCCAACCTCACGTCTTTCTCCCTTTTACTTACCGCTTTTGATGGTTAGTTTAGAGCATATTTCGATTAGCATAACTTATGCTTTGCATGTTTGCATCATTCATTTTGTCTTGCATGCACCGGGCTTGGCGCATCATTCAAACCGCATCGTATTTCAATACACTTCTTTTAATACGTGTTTCAAAGCATGTTATCAAGTTGTTGCATTCATATGATATCTTAGATAGCCGAGCCTATTTAGTTGCATTTTTGCATGTGTTGCATTAGGCAGCTTCGCATAGTTAGGAATCATGCATATTTCTAACTAACTTTTGTTTTGGCTCGGAGTACACTGTAAGTGTTTTACGCTTTACCATCCTTGCATGAGTGTGAGTGTTGCCATGATAGCATGCTTGCCATGAGGCTGTGTGCTTACTTGATAAACTGCATGAATGCCTGTGGATGAAGGCTTGATTGCCTAAATTTGAACAACTCGATGATTGTGAGTTTTAAGCCCACTTTGCGGAGTGCCAAAATCATGTTTTAAAGCCCACTTTGAGGGTGGCAAATCTGCTCTTTAGCCTACTTGCGAGTAGCACTTTCAAACCATTTTCGAAAACAAACATGAGTTGTTTTGTTCCAATTCTCGTGATTAAGTCTATACTTGTATGCTGTGCACATCACGTAGTAAAGTTGGTTAATAAACCGGAACAATAACACATGTGTTTATTAAACAACATATCATGCTTAGTAGAGGCCGATCTTTGATCGAGCGAGCGGGGGTGCTCATTTCAAGACCTTCCCCTCTCTACCCAAGTTCCTGAACCGAGGCAACTTTGGTGATGACGGACACGTGGCCTTTCGTACGAGTCAGGATTTCCTAAATTTTTCCAAAACAAAATATTTAGGTGGCGACTCTGTAATCTGACAAAGCAGTCCAATTTTGGCATTATTTGATCTAAAATCAATTTTCTAAAATGATTTTCCAGATTAGACTCTTTGGTGTTTATCAGTCTCACATTGCACTTTGTGAGATTAGATTCAGAACTGTGACAGGAGTTCGAACTGTAGTAAGACCAAATAAAGGGGGGTGCGCGAAGAAAGTTAGGTCTACAGTTTTTGGCGACTCTGCTGAGGATTTAGAGAACTTGACTCGAACTTGTGAAATGTTGTTTTATCTATATTTATGTGTTTTTTTGCATTGCATTTGCATTGGTGCGCCTAAGTCATAGTGTTTGCCATCTGCTATTCTTGAACGGTTTGCCGAAGGCGTGCTTGGAAAAGCGTACCATAAGGCTAACCGGTTGTGGGCTCTGCCACCATGGGAACACAAACCTTGGATCGGGATCACCATCGAGGCACCATTTTTGACCAATTGATTTAGATGCATATCGGAAGCCATAGAGACCATTCCAAACTAGGACAGGTTGCTCACCCAAATGTAGGTTGTTTGAAACTGCATGCGTGCGTAGTGAAACCCTAGTTCTTGATGAAACTAGGACAAGGAAACCCTACCCCACCATAGGGGTGTTTTGGCTCTCACTTGCTTGCTATGTGCTGTTAGGGTGTGTCTCTACAGGAATGCATGTATCAGTTGCAAGTCTGGGTATCAGTTTGAGGACATCAGTATTTGAGGATATCAGTTTTGAGGCAGAAAATTTTGGAGCAGATTTCAGTAAAGAGTACAGTTATTCAGCTATGCTCATATCTGTTTGAGTGAAATCAAGCTGAAATGCTGTCTGTTTTCTCTTTTGCAAGGTAGTCTTGGAACCATAGCTTTAGAAGGCTCCAATATCCCCCGAGTGCTCTAGACTTGTATCGATAGACTCGGTCAGGTTAGGAATTGGTTCAGAAGCAACCTGTATTTACCTCACCCCCATCGGTTACAAGACGAGGGAGGTTCAAGGAGAATTCACTAGTGCAGTTTCTACAGTAGTCACCCCTTAGTTCACCCAGGTTTAGTCTAGTTTGGGAACAGTTGTCTGCATTCAGCTCAGCACGAGATAAATCACTCATTCCCATGGCTCAGTATCCCCCAGCCAGTGTGGAAGAATTGATACAGCACCTGCAATAGACAATCGAGGCACTGCAACAGGACGCAATCCGTTAGGCTGAAGTCACGGCTCGTCAGGCCGAAATGATAACCCGGCTACAACAATAACAGCCACAACCGGCTACGGCTTCTGCATCTCATACGCCTCCCATGGGTTACCCGACACTTGGAGCCACTGCCCATACTGCTAATGTCCAAGAAACTCAGCGTAATCCGGCAGAACCAAACCCAAAGCAAGCCTCTAAAGCTCATGTTTATCAAGCCAAAGCTCCGTTTCAATTTATGGTTGACCTAACTGCACTTAAGGTCAATAAACTGGAGAAGTTATTCAAACGAGCACAAGGAGTGAACTCCATCCTGGATTTAGAGGGCGGGTGTACTGAATCTGCAATTACCTTATCAAAGCATTTTAAAATGCCACATATTGACCGCTTCGACAACACTAGAGACCCAATGGTGCACCTCCGCTTGTTTTCTGATGTCTTGAGGCCAATGGGCTTGACTCCAGCCCAGAAGTTGTCTCTCTTCGGCCGAGCCATGTCTGGGATAGCCACAATCTAGTATGTGAAATTGGAGGACTCTGTGAAACAGAACTGGGAAGAGCTGGCTGAGGCCTTTATTGCTCAATACTCCTACAACACACAAATCGAGGTCACAACTCGTGATCTCGAAGTCACCCGCCAAGAGCCAAAGGAGGGCATCTCAGAGTTCGTGATGAGATGGAGAGCAAAAGCCTTGATGGTGACTACAAGGCCTTCCGACAAAGATTAGATCAAGATGATTGTTCGGAATCTGCATAGCAAGTTGCTGCAAAAGATGATCGTCCTACCTCTGTTTACCTTCCCAGACCTTCATGAAACGGGGGTTCAAATCGAGGATGACCTCAAACAAGGGATCTTTGCGGAAGATAATGAGCCTGTGAAGAAGAATGTTGTTTGCAGTTCCAATGCTACTACTGATGGTAGCAGAGCTGCGAAATGCTCAGAAGTAGACACTATCACCACTTCCCTCAATGTCCAAAAACCAACCACTTCAAATCGGCCCCAAGCTCGAAAGTTCAATCCTCTTTACATGAGTCTCTCTCAAGCTTTGAGAATGTTGTGGGAAGAAGGGCACCTAGAGCTCCTAGAACCTCAACCCCTTCCAAATCGCCTTCCACCAAGATATGACCCAGCTAAATACTGTACCTATCATCAACAACACGGTCATGATACGAACCGTTGCATCCGCTTCCGTTATAAGGATCTTATTGATGAAGAGACCATAGCTCCACCAAAAGGAGCTCGAGCCACCATTGACTCGTCACCTCTACATCTCAATTTAATCCATACACTCCCATCTGCCTTCAACCCAAGCATATACATCACCCCAGCCTATATACCCAAGCCTGAGGTGTTCATTCCAGAAAGCACGAACTTGTGCATGATGAATGCACTTGAACCCCAATCATCTCAAACCCGTGAACCCACTAGTTCTGAGCTGATGAAAATGATTGAAGATCTTCAGAGAACTGTGGCAGATTTAGCCTTTGGGATATTGGCTCCGTCATCAACCACATCACATGCCAGAAAGTTCACGCCAAAAGGCTCCCCAATCTTGGGACGGGCTGCATTTGAAGAAGGCCAATCCCTTGGCAAAGCGGAGGAAAGTGGTAAGAACAAGGTAGGGGTAGGCATTGGTCCCCATGAACACCTTCTGTGGGCTGTTGAGGCTTTGAAAGCCGAAGGACTGAACAAATAGCAAGTGCTCTCAGTTGTTGCAAAGACTGTGGATGGCACTTTTGCCACTCAAGATGAGGGCATTTCAAAACAAGGGGCAAGCCGGGAAAAGGGATGTTGTACCAGAAACACCCCCTTCAGCTCCGATCCTACACTCGGAAGAGATCATCAAACCCAGTCAGCACCTGCCAATCCCTTTGCTAGCACATCTGGATCTACCCCATAACCTGCAAAGTACGCACCCCGAGGCCAGAGGGTCTTTAATCCCTCCACATGACTTTGTCCAAAGCTCTCCAAATCCTTATATGACAAGGCCATCTCAAACCCCTTGAGCCTCGGCCTCTCCTGAATAACCTCCCTCCCTCACATAACCCAGCCAAGTACTGTGCCTTCCATCAACAAACCGGCCATGACACTAACATGTGTTTTCGTCTTCGCCACGAAATACAAGATCTGATTGATAACGAGGTCATCGCCGCACCAGGTCCTGCAAAGTCTATCGGCACTGGATCGGTGAACTTGGGGGATACTGTGATTATGTGATCGGGGGATGAACCACCTACTGATGACGCTCAGTTTTACTCTAGATATGGACATGGCACGCACTGTTTTGAGCAATGTGCAAATGCTGTTTATTTTACTTACTGACTTGGGTATTGGGTCAGTCTTGTTGTATTGAGTCAGTCTTTTTGTACTGAGTCAGTCTAGTCTGTCTTGTTGTATCGAGTTAGTCTTGTGGTGTTAGAGTTAGGTGATTTCGGGGGTGTTACCTCAGGCATCATTTTTTTGTTTTGTGTTTGTCTTTTACACTCTTTTTTTTGAGTCTGTTTCTGCTATTGAGCTAGTTGTGCCAGAAGATTTGAATGAAACGACAATGCTTTTCACCTACTTTTCTGTGCCTTGAAATCATTGCATTGACCTAAGTTTTTTAAAACTTTTCTAACTGTGATGAAAACAAAGAGGAAGGAATTCCTCGGGATTTGTAAAAATTTGATTAATTGAGAGAAAGAGAGGCATGCTAAGCCCTTAATGAATGAGAACATGTTTGTTAATGTGAGTACTGAGAAGGATCTTGGCTTGATCCAGATTGGTTCTACATTGTCTTCAACGCGAGCAAGTAGTCGCTTTCTTAAAAGATTTCAAATAAATATTTTGCGTGGTCCTACGAAGACATGTATGGAATTGATCTTGAGATTGTGCAACATAGGATCGCTCTCAGCCTCAAAACTCAACCCCTTTTTCTTTCACCTTGAACCTTAACTCAGAATGTTCAACGGTCAACCACAATGTGAGGCTTGCATGGCCAGATTTGAAGCAGCCCATGAACTAGGGGCAATAAGGTCGTATAACATCAAAGGAGGCCTGCCAGGCCAGATTTGAAACAGCCCTTGAACTAGGGGCAAGAAGGTCGTATGACATCAAAGGAGGCCCGCCAGGCCAGATTTGAAACAACCCTCAAACTAGGGGCAAGAAGGTCAGATGAGATTAAAGGAAGCTAGTAAAGCTAGAAGAGAAGCGTCTCTTGGACTAGGGGCAAAAATGTCAAATGTGCTCAAAGATTCAAAATATGGGTCATTCCGTCAACTAATGAAGACTGGCAAGAAAGCCAAATTTCAGAAGTTGAAAGAAGAAAATTTGCTGAAGGACAATCGAGTTTCTATCCACAACACTAGGGGCAAGTTTAGCCCCCATTGGATGGACTCCTACATCATCAGGGAACAACATCCATTCTCCTAGATTCAGATGGCTTCGAGATCTCAAACTGATCAACATGGACAAGTTAAACTTTTACCCTTGAGAGGCTTGCTGAGTCGAAAACCCAGAAGGGCAACTCAGACAAAAGTTAGAGCAAGAAAATGAAAAGAAAAAGAAAAAATGAAAAAAGAAGGAAAGAAATGAAAAAAGAACAAAAAACAAAAAATAAAAATGAAAGAAAAGAAAAGAAGAAAAAGAAATGAAAAGAAGAAAACAAAAACAGAGCTCGCAAGATTGAAAACCCGAAAGGACAGCCTTGGCAAAAGTTAGAGCGTAAAAGGAGAGTGTCAACACCCGAGTGAACCTCAACACGGAACTACGTCAGGCCTGATTCCCATGTTTGGGATACGTAGGCAACTTTATCCTGAAGTCCGGCCTCAATCCATTTTTAGCTTGCTTGGCTCATCCATGTTGATTGGCTTATCCTTGTTCGACTCGGCTATCTTGTCCATGTGAAGTGGCTCATCTTCATGATCATCTTTGTTCAAACTCGGCTGTCCTACTCTGTTAGAAGATTCAGCTGCAAGACAATTCAAGTTCAGATCTGAGGTTGTGCATCTCGAGAGTAAATTCTATGTTAGTCGAGCAGTGGCCATTTGCAAAAACAGTTTTGAGAATTTTTAATGAAGTTGAATAATTTTCTAAAAAATTATTCCATTTTTTTTCAAAACTGGACCATCTCTTGCCAAAAAAGGAAAACTTTCAGTGCTCACAACTTGACTTGCATGATTTCAAATCAAAAAATCGAACAAGCGTGTTAATCAAACTCTCATATTGGTCAAAATGGTTTTAGCAGAAGCCCAAAATAAAAAATGGTCCAAAAGATGAACTAGGGGCACATTTGAGTTAGGTTTTCTGTCTTTTTCCTGTTGTTACCATACTTGTTGAACTAGAATGGAGCAGGGTATTCCACTTCCTCATTTGGACAAGGCTGATCACATCTAAACTGGCCGAGCGCATCGTCAACCGATGTCAAGAAGAAGGATCTAGTAGAATACTAGGGGTAAGAGCCCGCAACTTCCTATTTATCCATCAACCACCCAGGGGAGGGATAAAAAATAAGAGAGATTAAAGAATAGAAAGATGTGCGCTGAGAGAAAAAATAAGCAAAGGGCTTTTAAGAGAAAAAGAGATTGAGTGCCAAGTGATGTGAGAATCACAAATAAGGAAGGGAGGGAAACAATACCCGAAGAAACAGGCTCCTCGTGAACTGAAGGGTCTCTCGCCTGTGGTACACATCTGAGTGTTGTGTGTGTGTTTTTGTTTGTCTCGATTCTTGTTGAGTTATTTTGAGTGTCAATAGATGTGTTTAGGTTGTTTTACCTTTGTTTTCATTTGTTAAGTCTTGGTGTGCTGTGTTCAGTCGTGGGCTCAATACCCGGTCAAGAACTCTTTTTCCAATTTCAAAAGTAAATCGTTTTGTGCTCAGAGTGCTGTGCTGTTCTCCACATATGTACAAAACAGATTCTTTCTTTCATAAACTGCATGGTTTAACCTAGGTCATATGAGAACAGTAGAACAAGGACCTATGTGAAGCTATCTGGGTTCTAGACAGCAAAGAAAGAGAAAAGAGGGAAAATTTGGAGCATCTGAGTGTGTTTCAACTTCAGAAAGTTCAAAGATTGCATTCTGGATATACTTCTTCAGGCCTTGTCAATGCTCCAAAGTATGAGTGTGCCTCTACCTCAAGCTCAAGCACAAGTCTGCTTCACGCTAGAATGGCGATCAGAAGTGTTCTCCCTGAGTATCATTCCCTGCCAGAGGCATCTTGGCTGTGTTTGCAATGAGTTCCTAGGAGATCAACTGCGACGGTGGAAACTAGAGTTCGAATGGCGATGCCTAGAACACAAAGGTTTGGAATTTCTAAGACTACAGTCTGTTTAAATACATAGGGGTGTATCCTCGGCTTGAAATCTATATGACAGCTCCATAGATTGAGATAGCACGTGCGCACCTCAATTCTGGATACTAAACCAATCTAGTCTGTCACTCTGTTGGAGAATAGAGAAAGTTGTGAATATGATCAGGAAGAAGAGCGGCATCCGTGGCTTCTACATGCAGAGGTTACCCCTTGTCAGCATTTCAGGACCTTTGAACTATGAGTTGAAGGTAAGAGTTCGAAGAACACCAAGGGGAGATCTTCGTCAGAGTAGAGCAGTTCATCGCCACTCGCCCTATGAGGTGCTTTCTAAAGTGCCACTTTGCTTGTTTATTGCATTCCCTAAACATCATTCCTTGCTTGTAACATGTATCGTATCATCGTACTTATTGCATTGATTTACATCTTATGTTATCTTGTATCATTTATCCTTTTACACTGAGCAGCGTTTAGGATTGTTGTCCCTCGGGGCTTTCTCAGGATGCGTGGAATGCACTCCTGTTTGTTTTTCTTCAGATCTCTTCTCATGATTTCAGCGTGATTACAGTGTTCCTTTCCTTACACGATTTCAGTGTGTTTGGAATTTATCTCAGGTTGCGTCAAGTGCGAACCTGAGCGGTTGTTTTCAGATCTCTTCTCACGATTTCAGCGTAGTTAGAGTGTTCCTTTCCTTACACGATTTCAGTGTGTTTGGAATTTATCTCAGGTTGCGTCGAGTGCGCACCTGAGCGGTTGTTTTAGGATCTCTTTTCACGATTTCAGTGTGGTTAGAGTGTTCCTTTCCTTACACGATTTCAGCGTTTTTGGAATTTGTCTCAGGTTGCGTCGAGTGCGCACCTGAGCGATTGTTTTCTGATCTCTTCTCACGATTTCAGCGTGGTTAAAGTGTTCCTTTCCTTACATGATTTCAGCATGTTTGGAATTTATCTCAGGTTGCGTTGAGTGCGCACCTAAGCAGTTGTTTTCAGATCTCTTCTCACGATTTCAGCATGGTTAGAGTGCCCCTTTCCTTACACGATTTCAGCGTGTTTGGAATTTATCTCAGATTGCGTTGAGTGCGCATCTGAGCGGTTATTTTTGGATCTCTTCTCACGATTTCAGCGTGGTTAGAATGCTCCTTTCCTTACACGATTTCAGTATGTTTGGAATTTATCTCAGGTTATGTCGAGTCCGCCCCTGAGTACTTGTTTTCAGATCTCTTCTCACGATTTTAGCGTGGTTAGAGTGTTCCTTTCCTCACACGATTTCGGCGTGTTTGGAAGTTATCTCAGGTTGCTCATGAGTATGCTCTTGATTGCTTTTCTTCGGACCTCTTCTCACGATTTCAGCGTGGTTAGAGTGTTCCTTTCCTCACACGATTTCAGCGTGTTTGGAATTTATCTCAGGAATTTGTTTGTCCTCCTCTCATAATTCCAGCATGGTTGGAGTATGTCACCCTTTTGTATCTATCTGTTACATCTATTGCATTATCCATTTTATTGCCTGCATCATTTCCATGTTAAGCTTAGTCTAGCATGTGCTCATCTATTTCCTTCGTTGAAGCATGGTTCTGTGATAATGTGTACGCGCCTATTCCACTAAGAGAATTGTGGTCTCAGGGTGTCGGAACCATTTCTGTGTTAAACATGGTCTGTTTTGTGTCCATGCCTTTTCTAGGAAAGATGTGGTTTGGTTGCGCACCTTCTTCACTGCATCCATTGCGTTGTACTTTGTTGTGTTTAGCATTTAGGATCATGATCTTTCCTCAGCAGATCATTCCTCACTTATATCATACCACCCAATTACCTGTATTCTTTCTGCGAAACACATGTTTCTGCATGTGCACATGCCTATTCCACTAAGAGAATTGTGGTTTGAGGGTTCTAGCACATTTTCTATGTTAAACGTAGGTTGATTCTGCATCTCCATCCCTTTATAATATTTGTGTGGTTTTGCACTGCTTGTGGTTTGATAATTTCAATTACATTGCATGTCATTTGTATTGTTTCATTACATTGTATATCATTGTATTGTCTTGTTACATTATGTATCATTTTGCATCCTGCCCCTGAACTACGCTGCTTTGATTCCTTGCAAAGGGATACATAGGTAGCCTGCGGGCGCAACCATTTGTTTCTATATCTATATTTTGCTGTTCGTCCAAGTCTTCGGCCTTGTAAAAAATGGGTTGTCTCTGGGCTTTGACATTCACTCACGTCATTTCATGACTTCGAGCTCTGTCAAAGAGGGGCAACTGTAGACACCCCATTTTTGACCGCCCTTAAGACTTGGGCGCCACTGATTATTTCCTTGGTGATGAAAGTTGTGCAGTGCAAAGGTTTGATTTCTTCGGCAAGAGGAGGGTCAAATCCCAACCTTACACCCCTTTGTGGACCAAAACTATTTTGAATGGTTTTTTAGACCTTAAAACACTCTCTTTCGAAATACTTTTGAAAAATGATTCTACGATGTTCCGAGGCTTGCATTTTTTTAAATGTTGCACTTTTCGGTAAACCGAGCAAGGACAAAGTGGAAATGAATCAAAGAGAGGTGAACTCTTTAACAAATCTTTCAAAACACCTTATTTAGGGGTTTGGAGTTGAAGAAAAGAGGAGAGGAGAGTAGAAAACTAGTTTGGGAGAAGTTCGCATGAATCCGGGTAGGATCGAAACTGAACAATCTTTACTCAAAGAGTCATAACTTCTTGCACAGTTGGAATTTTGATGTGAAGTTTTCACCATTGGAAAGAAGATTTCAAGGGCTTCAACTTAGGCTCAATAATGACCTAAACCGAAGTCCAGATGAAGGAGATATTTCCATTTGAAGTCGAGCCCAAAAAGCAGATTTTTCTGGCCAACCAGAGGTGGAAGTTTTTGACCATGAATGGGATTTTTTGGCCATGTTCCGGCCACCAATGGCCTATGCCAACCCCTTGCCGTCCAAGAGTGACTAGTGCTGGCCACAAATGATCAAGTGCCGACCATTAATGATGGCATGCCGGCCATTGATGCCAGACAGCAGATTTTTACAGATATTTGTTGTCCAACTGTTCCAGTTGTGTCTCTTGAGATATTTTCGAGCAAGGCTTTCTTTCTTCTATATATGGAGATCCATTTCTATGGTTTTGAAGGTTAGAAACATTTTAGGAAGAGTTTTGGGAACTTCTCTCTCTACAACTCTCTCTCTCAAGAACCTTTGTGCATAATGAGCTTACAAGTGTAGATACACTATCCTTTTGCCTATACATCCTTGATCAAAGTTGTTGATATTTGAGCTGAGGTTCTACAAGGTCTTCTTGGAGCTCCTCAAGGTGGTTTTGACTTGGTTTTGTGGCCCAAAGTTGTGTTGTGCTTCAAGAGGTATAACTATCACCCTTTAAGCTTGTTTTCATACTTGTCTTTGCCATCCTTTTGTGCTGTTTTTGGGGTGGTTTTCAAATGCAAAAAACTCTTTTTTCAGTCTTAAAAATGGTAGTTTGAGCCTATTTTGTGTTAGGGGGTTGTCTCTCCCTTTTGTTCCTTAGCTTGTGTAGCTTTTGTGCCATCTTTCATCACCTTTCTAAGCAAATTTTTTTTGGCCTTTTAACCACTGAATTCCAGGGGAATTTCAGTGGTGAAAACCATGTTTTGAGGTCCAAAATAGAAGGGGTTGGCCTCCCCTCCTTGTGTCTTGTTTGTATGTATAGATTGCCTAACACGTGAGCATGTATTTCTACCTCTTTGTAGCTTTATTCAAGTATGTTTTTGTGAATTTTTAGACCTGCTCTAACTCTGTTTTTGGCTGGTTTGGTCACTTGTTGCTTGCATCTTGCACTTGTAGTGTAATTTTGCTTACTAGCCTAACATGTTTGATGATTTAGCCTATCATTCTAGCATGTTCTTGCTTAACTCCAGCACATTTTTGCTACTGATTTAGCATGATTAATCTTTGTTTTGAGTGGCTTTGATCATATGTGGCTTGCTTTGTATAGCTATAGTGTAAATGTGCCTTGACTAGCTTTGAGTTTTAGGGTCTTTAGCATGCTTCGTTTGAGTTATTTGCATGATATGGCATCATTTAGCATGTGATTTCAGAGCATATATCATTGTCACACTCTCACATATTCTACTATTTCATTGCTTTCAAGAGTTGTGTTTTATGCCTTGTTTGGTGAGCCAATACATGAACATGATTTTCTTGCTTTTCATGCTATCATCTCATCTCATTCTAGCCTCTATTATGGCATGTTTAAGGTCTGTCCATAGCTGGTTTGGTCTTTTAAGCATTGTGTTGCATGCCTCTAGTGTTATGTCCTTCACTAGCCTCAATGTTTTTGGCTCTTAACATGTTGTCTATGAGTTGTTCGCATGTTATAGTCTTATTTCTCATGCCATATCAGTACTGAATTTCTGCAATCTTCCTCCATGCTTCACTCTTTCATTTTGTTTTAAAGTAGTCTTAAGCCCCTTGTTAGCTTGAGCATGGAATTGAGGCTCTCATGCCTAATGGTTTTAGCCTTCTCTCGAGGGTTTCTACTAAGCAAAAGCATAAGGCTTCTTTCATGCTCAAGGTGCTTGTGGCTGAGGCCATCTTTCCCATTAGAGGACAATCACTTTGACTTAACTGGTTAATGAATGGCTCAGTAATGTAAAATGTGTAAACAAGAATTGAGCAAAGTAAAATTTATGCAAGATAAGCATGTGTGTTGCATTGCATGTGTTTGGATCGGACGTTAATCCAAACACGAGAAATATGAGACGTTTCATACTCATAGTGATGAGACGTGTCACTTTTCTTGGTCTCCATTGCCTTTGATCTCTCATGATAAGGTGATGGACTTGTGTCTTTGTTTTGTGCATTCATTGAATTTGTGCAAGTTGGATCCTCGGCCATCATGCATTGAAATGCTTGATTGGTGGCTTTAGACCCAATGGTGCCACTCCCTTGATGTTTTGAGACGATAAGGAGTGGCATAGTACAAACATGTCCTTGGGAGAACCTCCATTTTTCTCTGTTTTGTGCTCTATTGCAGTTTGGTGTCACAGCACACCAGTGGCTAGCACCCTTTCATTGTTGGTCGACAACCTTACATCCTTGGCCGGCAGATGGCTGGCAGCCACCATTCATGGCCGGCAGGCCACTGGTGCACTCCCCAGCATTGTTTTGGTAAGTTTCAGCAGAAAGTTCTTGGAGACACCCTGCAAACAGAGCCTCTAAAGAGCAAACCAGAGAACTTTTCGGGGCGAGAAACCGAATGCATGCATGCATCTTCTTCAAATAGAGCTGAGGCAGTGTATTTTAGTGTTTTTCTTGTAGATAGCATGAATTTGTAACTTAATTAATTGCTAATTAGTTAAGGTGTTGTAATAATTAGTAATTAGTTTGCTAGTTATTCAATTTGTTGTGTAATAATTAGTCTAATTAGTTTAATTAGATTAGTTAGTTAGCTTAGCATAGATTGGCTTAGCTTATTTATTCGGACCCTTCATTGCGAGGGCGCTATGTTGTAATAAGTGTACGTGCATGTGTGCATGTCTTCCAACCTCACGTCTTTCTCCCTTTTACTTACCGCTTTTGATGGTTAGTTTAGAGCATATTTCGATTAGCATAACTTATGCTTTGCATGTTTGCATCATTCATTTTGTCTTGCATGCACCGGGCTCGGCGCATCATTCAAACCGCATCGTATTTCAATATACTTCTTTGAATACGTGTTTCAAAGCATGTTATCAAGTTGTTGCATCCATATGCCATCTTAGATAGCCGAGCCTATTTAGTTGCATTTTTGCATGTGTTGCATTAGGCATCTTCGCATAGTTAGGAATCATGCATATTTCTAACTAGTTTTTGTTTTGGCTCAGAGTACACTGTAAGTGTTTTATGCTTTAGCATCTTTGCATGAGTGTGAGTGTAGACGCGCCCTGCGAGGGGCCTTCGCTACAGTTCGGACTCGATTTTGTGTCACGGTTCTTAATCTTGAACCAAAGAGTCCAAATCCGGCAAATCGTTTTAAGAAACAGATTTTTTGAAAAGAAGTGCCAAACATGGACTGCTTTGCCAGATACAGAGTCGCCACCTAAATATTTTTTATGGGGGAATTTAGGAAACCCTGACTCGGTTCCTAAGGCCACATGTCCGTCATCACCGGAGTTGTCTCGGCTCGAGAGCTTGGGTACGATCGGGGAAGGTCAGCTATGAGCACCCCCTTTCGCCCGGTCCGAAGACCGGCCTCTACTAACCATGATATCCGATTTTGAAAACGTTATGTGTTCTTATTCCATTTATTAGCCTAGAATTACTATGTTATGCGCGCAGCAAACAAGTATAGACTAGATTGCCTAATTTGGAAATAAGCATTGCATATCCGTTTGTTTTAGAAAACACTTTGGAATTTGCTACTCGCAAGTAGGCTAAAATATGGATTTCAATGAGTTTTCCAACTCAAACAATCCAACCTTCACCCACAGGCATTCAAACAGTTATATCACGTAAGCATTTAGCCGCATGGCAAGCATACTGTCATGGCAACACTCACACGCATGCGGGATGCTAAAACATAAATACTTACATCGTACTCCGTGCCAAAACAATAAACTAGTTAGTAAACATGCATGTCCTAGTTCATGTTAAAATGACTAATGCAACACAAGCAAAATGTCACTAGAGTAGGCTCGGCTAGTCTAATCATGGCATGTGAAAATGCGATCAATTTGATTCACGTATTCAATTTGGAATTGTGGTACAAATGCAGTTAGCATGATGTACCGAGCCGAATACATGCAATACAAATGCATAAATGCACGCATGCATAGCATAAGGTATGCTAAATTAAACGTGCCCTAATACTAACCACCAAAGCAGGTAAGTAAAAGGGAAGAAAGAAGTGGGGATTGGAAGACATACACACCACTCACACACACTTATTACAGATTTGCCCTCGCTCGGAGGGACCAAATAAATAATACAAATTAATTAACCGTGCAAGCTAATTAAATATTACAGACAATTAACTAGTTAAGCAAATTAACTAAGCTAATTAAGCAGTAAACCGCCTCGGGAGGAGAGCATGATGCAATGCATGCTCGGTCCTGCTCGGAAATGCACCGCCATGCATAGGCTGCCTCTATTTTCCTTCCTTCACTCTTCTGGAGGTTGTCAAAACCTCAGGATTGCTTCCTTGGATGCCGGGAGACATCACCGGCTGAATGGGACTATCACCGGCAGTGTTATGTGGCCACCGGCCATTGGTGAAGCTATCGGCAGAGAAGGAACTGCCGGTCGGTACTAGGAACTGCCGGTCGGCAAAGTGTTCCTGCAGAATCTGCAATTGACAGCAACAGAGGGCAAAGCAAAGCATGGTAGCACAATTCAAGGCATATATGCACCAATCATGTCCCCTATCATGTTTGTGACTCAAAAGGACATGTGTCTCGATTCTCGGACCACCAATCACGCATTTCCATGCATGATGGCCCAAAGAAGCAAGTATGCAACTTTCATGTCAAATGAAATGCAAACCATACAAACAAACCAAGGCCCAATTCCCATCACCAATTCAAGGAACAAGGTATGTATGCAAGATGCAATGCAACCTAGACATACAAGCTAAGGATGCAACATGGCATGGCAAGACACTTATTCAAGCATACAAGCAAACATAAGGCAATACCAACCAATGAAAAGGTGGTCTAAAACATGATTTGGGCAGCTCTAAATAGGCCCAAAACAGTAGCCAAAGTGACCAAAACGAGGGACCAAAATACACATACACGCATGCACATGTTAAGGCCCAAATGCTTAAGCATCAAAGGGGTATTTCTAAGCACATTTGAATGAGGCAATCATGGACAAATAGCATGCAAGGTAAGCATTGTAAATCATGTTAGGATGATGTCAAACCAAGCAACAAGATAGGCTAAACATTAGCATGCAAATGGTCCAAGTACTTGAAGCAAGTCAAGGGGGGTTGAACCATGATTAAGCCAACCAAGCCTCAAAAGGCTAAGAGGACTTAAAATAGGTTCAAGGCAGACCTAGACCACGCAAAGGGGACTCCCTAGATGGCATCTAAGTGGCTCAAATTCATAGGCATACGCAATGGCCAAAACATGGAGCATACTACACAAGCTTTCAAAGCATTAAAGATGCGTCCAAGGCAAACATATGGGCATGCAAATGGGACTGAAATGACATGGTAAATGGTTCCAAATCACCAAATCAATACAAAAATGTCATGCTATACATTCATACGCTTAAGGCCAACAAGCCGGAATGCAAAGGGGCTATACTAAGCATGCCAAATCCGACCCAAACAACCATGGACAGACCTAAAACATGGCAAAATATGCACAAAACCTTCACAAGACTAAGCCTAAAACATGCTTGAACAAAGGCTAACAACTTAAGGCATATTAAGGCAATAACAAGGCATTACATGGTAGGTATTCTAAGCATGCATGGTGTACCAAAACCAAGCAAAAACAGAGGTATAATATGACATAATAGGCACAAAAAACAGCCAAGGCATGGTCAACATGAAGCTTAGCTAGGTGCTCCCTCAAGAGGCCAAAAATGGTCCATTTCAAGGACAACAAGGAGAGGGGGTGGCCCTCTCCTTTTGGAGACTTCAAGGCACCATCTCCACCATTGAAATCCCTCAAGATTTCAGTGGTGAAGAGGCCCAAACACCAAAGTCTCGAAACTCACTCAAAATGGCTCAAAAAGGGGCCTTTCAAGGCCTAAGAGGGGTCAAACACCTCCAAACCAAAAAACACTCTTAATAAACAATCAAGAGGACTAAAAAACAGAACTTTTTTGTATTACACACCAAGCTCAAAAACGAATTTAAGACAGGTAAAAATACAATGCAAGATTGGGGAATAAAAGGGTAAGATTCTTACCCTTGAAGACCTCTTCAACAATGATGCTCCAATGGCCTTCCTTGGCTTGAATCCAACACCAAAACACCAAAACCAGTCCCTTAGAACCTCAGTAACCAAAGGAAGGTGAAACACTAGGTGTTTGTGTGCAATAGTATGGACTAAAACACCTAGAACACTAAAGAGAGGGAAAGAGAGATAGGATATGTATCAAATCCTAACCCTAAAACCAGAGCTCTCCTCTGTCTTTTTATCTCTAAAAATGTCTAAAGCCTCCAACCCTAAATCCAAGAGAGAAGACCTCTCTTTATAGAGGCTTTTGTCTTGTCAAGCTTACAAGACAAGCTTCTAAAGAGGGAGATCCCTCCATACACGTGTATGGAGGGGAGCCAAAAGCAAGACAGCTGTCTTAAAATATCTGCAAAAGCAGATGCACAGTAGTCGGCCGGCCAAAAATGTCATTTTGGCAAAATTGAGTGCCGACCGGCAACAAAGAGTGCCGACCGGCAATATACATTGCCGACGGAAGCAAAAACCAGCAGGTGGCCTCTAGCCACTGCCAGTGGTATGTGGGGATGCCTCACAAGGCATTCCCTGCCCCTCCAAGGCAAAACACAAGTGTTTGGTGCAAAACCAGACACTAAACAGTCGAGTTCAGAGATCCTGAGGCAAGGCGCGCGAGCCAAGACCTCCGGGAACTCCAAACGAACACAAACATGGATAATCACCGAGTGTTCCAAGCGGTGACGTCCGAGTCTTGAGGACGGTCAAAAATGGGGTGTCTACAGTGAGTGTTGCCATGATAGCATGCTTGCCATGAGGCTATGTGCTTACTTGATAAACTGCATGAATGCCTGTGGATGAAGGCTTGATTGCCTAAAGTAGAACAACTCGATGATTGTGAGTTTTAAGCCCACTTTGCAGAGTGCCAAAATCATGTTTTAAAGCCCACTTTGAGGGTGGCAAATCCGCGCTTTAGCCTACTTGCAAGTAGCACTTTCAAATCATTTTCGAAAACAAACATGAGTTGTTTTGTTCCAATTCTCATGATTGAGTCTATACTTATTTGTTGTGCGCATCATGTAGTAAAGTTGGCTAACAAACGGAACAAGAACACATGTGTTTATAAAACAACATATCATGCTTAGTAGAGGTTGATCTTTGATCGGGCGAGCGGGAGTGCTCATTTCAGGATCTTCTCCTCTCGTACCCAAGTTCCCGAGCTGAGGTAACTTTGGTGATGACGGACACGTGGCCTTTGGTACGAGTCAGGGTTTCTTAAATTTTTCCAAAACAAAACATTTAGGTGGCGACTCTGTAATCTGGCAAAGCAGTCCAGTTTTGGCATTATGTGATCTAAAATCAATTTTTCAAAATGATTTTCCGGATTGGACTCTTTGCTATTTATCAGTCTCACATTGCATTTTGTGATATTAGATTCAGAACCATGATAGGAGTTCGAACTGTAGTAAGACCAAATTCGTGCCCTCTCTGAAAGGGGGGCGCGTGAAGAAAGTTAGGTCTACAACACCCAATTCCCCAAAAAATACACCTAATCGAAGAATGAATGAAAAGGGTAGATACTGTCGCCATCAAGGCATGTGAGAACTCCTGCTGGTTCAACTTTCGTAGAAAGTTTCATCAAGCTTTTGGCAGATTTTATGATTACTATGTGTAGCTCGACCTTTTCATGCCCTTTTTCGGAAGTCAAATAAGCCCTACAGTATCGAACTCCCGCGGTTCTGAATCTAATTCCACAAGTGCAATGTGAAATAGATAATCACCAAAGAGTGCCAATCCGACAAATCTTTTTGAAAAATCGATTTTGAATAAAAAAATGCCATAAATAGACTGCTTTGCCAAATACAAAGTTGTCACCTAAATTGTTTTGAGAAAATTTAGGAAACCCATGACTCGTGCCAAAGGCCATGTGTCCGTCATTACCAAGATTGTCCCAGCTTGGGAACTTAGGTACGAGAGGGGAAGGTCATGAATTGAGCACCCCTGCTCGGCCGATCAAAGATCGGCCTCTACTAATCATGATATGAATCTTATTTACATTATATGCTCTTGTTCCGATTTATTAGGCTAGCATTACTGTGTGATGCGCACACACACAAGTATAGACTAACTTGCAAGAATTGGAACACTTGATTCATGTTTATTTTGAAAATTGTTTCGAATATGTACCACTTGAAAAAGTGATCGCATAGAAACATTACTCAAATTATTGCAATTCAAGCAATTAGCCTTCATCCACAGGCATTCAAAACAGTTTATAGCATTTAAGCAATTAGCCTTATGGCAAGCATGCTAAACATGGCAAAACAATCACACTCGTGCAATATGCTAAAACGAGTAAAGGCTCACCTAGTACTCCAAGCCAAAAAAAGATGACAAAATTAGAAAAAATGCATAATCCTAACTATGCAATATGACTAATGCAACATATGCGATATGCAATTACTAGGGTCAGCTACTAATATGGCATATGAATCAACTAAATAGCATGCGGTCTAAGCACGAGTTCAAAGAAGTATTTAAACGACAAATGATGAACCGAGTCTCAGTGCATGCAAGACAATAGATACAAACATGAAGAATGCTAAACGAAACATGATGCTTTTATCTAACCATCGTAAGCAGTTAAATAAAAGGGAGAAAGACGTGGGATTGGAAGGCATACACGTTATTACAACATTGCGCTCTCACGAAGGAGAGTTCGAATGAACTAACTAGCTAACTACTTAAAGCTAAGCTAATTAATTAACTATTACAATCCCAAATGAATAAACTAGCTAAACTACTTAACTAATTATTACAAACCGAATTAACTAACTATTCTGGCTAACTAATTATTACAAGACAAAATTAGCTAACTAATTAATTACAAAACGATGTAATCAAATTAACTATTCTAATTATTCCTCCTTGGGAAACGAGGAATGCCCATGCATGCACGGACTTTCCACCCGAAAAAGCCACTGTTTTGCTTCTAGAAGGTCTCGGTTGCACAGTAGAACACTTATACTTTTGTCCACCTCCAGAGTAGCTCTACTCTGCTCAAAAAAAATATTGCTGGATTTTGCATTGGTGGCCGACCGGCCAGGAGTGAGGGTCTGCCGGCCAAGGAAAGTGGATTGTCGGCCACTGTTGTAGGGTTCATCTTGCTGCAACAAAGAACAAACAGAACATGCACATGGTATTTTCAAGGGTTGTCTGCACAACTCACCCCTCCTTATCATCAAACAGCTCAAAGGAGGGACAAAACTTGGTCCACAAACCGTTAACTCAAGCAATTTCATTGCGTGATGGCTTATGAACCAAAATGTGCAAGTTCAATAAATGCAACAAAACAAGACTCAAACCTCCTCCCTTTCATGAATTGATCAAGGAAAGTGGTGACCTTGGAAACTTGAACCATTTCATCACTAATGATTATGAAATGCCTCAAGCTTCCATGTGTTCAATTAACGTCTGATTGAACACAAAACCAATTATTATCTTGCACCATTTTAGTCCTAGTTTAATTACTTCATTTTAATTACCAACCATCCTTTAATTCATTGAGTCCAATGGTGAGGTTAAGTCCTCAAATGGAAAGAGGGCTCAAACCAAGGGTTGTTTTAGGCATGAAAGAAACATCATATCATTGGTAATGAACCCCAAAGGGATTAAACCATTATGCATGACATTTCAATCTCATGCTTAAACAAACAAGTTGTTTGAAACCACTTTTAAAGAAAAACGAAAGCTAAGAAATGAGGGAGGTTGCAGAGGTGATTAAGAGTGATCACAAGCATGGAAAGCCATAAATAAATGCAATCAACTCAAACAAGGTGGTGTCTAAGGCCTAAAACACCAAACTCATAAGGACAATTACACTACAAGCATGAAAAACAAAGCTCAAATGCAACAAACACTTAAAGAAAATCCTAAAACAGTCTAAAAATAGTCCTAAAACATGCTACAATTAAGACAAAAATAGCTAGATTAATATGCTAAAACATGGAGCATGCTAGACTAGTAAGTAAAAGACAAGAAGGGGAGGCTAACCCCTCTAATTTTGGACTTCAAAACATGATTCTAGCCACTGAAATAGCTATGAAAATCAGTGTTTAAAAGCCCAAAAAAAGATAGTGCAAAGGTGGGAAACTCAAGAGAAAAGGCCTTGAGAGCAAGGTGTAAAGAAGGGTGAACCACCCCTCAACCTTTATTGGCCTTAAAACCCAACCTTTAGCCAAAAATATAGAGTTTTATAGCTCAAAAATAGTTGGAAAACAGCAAGAAAAAGAATAGATACAACAAGTGAAGAGGCAAAGCCTTATACCTCTTGAAGAGGAAATCAATTCCAAGCAATAAACTAAGGTAAACACACCCTCATGAGCTCAAACAAGGCTCTAACATACCTCAGCTCAAAGATGAAGAGGTTTGGTTAAGGGTGTATAGGCAAAGGTGAAGGATATGCAAACAAAGGTTAATAAATTTGTAAGAGAGAGAGAGAGAGAGAGAGAGAGAGAGAGAGAGAGAGAGAATTGTAGAGAGAGAGTAAAAATTTTGCTTCAAAATTTTTCTAACCTTAAAAGCAAGAGGGGAGGTCCTCCATATATAGAAAACATGAATCTCCCTTATAAACATCCAACCATACACGTGGGAGCAGATGCAAGCATCTGTGCAAACAGTTGGGACAGTTGTCACAAAATATCTGCAAAAGACATTGGTGGCCGGCAACCAAGAGTGATGGCCGGCATAGACACCCTATTTTTGGCGGCCCTTACGACTTGGATGTCCTTGCAGGTACATCCGATGATGAGTCTGTTTGCTCACCGAGCGTTCGTAGTCCTCAGTGAAATGCCATAACTTTGAGCCTTTCAAACTCTGCATTCATTTTCGGTTCATTTTTGGACCATGCCTTGGTCTTTCCATCCTGCAATCTCTGGTGGCCTGCCGGCCATCCCTGGAGGGTACCGACCATCATTTATTGTCTGCCGGCCATCAATGATGCCCTGCTAGCCATCACTGATGGCCGGTCGGCCGGCCACCAGTGTTTTTTGTAGATATTTTATGCTTGTTGTGCCAGCTGTTTACACAAATGTATGCATCTGTCCACACGTGGAGGGCTGGATCTCCTTGAATAGATTTCATGTTTTCTATATATAGGGACCCCCTCTCTCATGTTTTGAGGTTAGAAAATTTCAGGCTCAAAATTTTCCTCTCTCTACAAATTCTCTACACTTTTGCCTACTTATACTCTATGAAGTACGGACACTGACACGGACACGGACACGGACACGGATACGGACACGGGACACGGCAATTTCCAAAAAATGGGGACATGGACACGGCAGGGGACACGACAATTTATATATATATATATATATATTTTTTTATGTGTTATGTAGATTCATATTACATTCATTCTAAATCAAAATTAACAAACACTAATATAGTACCATTAATTCAATAAATATAAGAGAGGCAAAAGATTCAACATCCAACATCCAACAATAAATATAAGGGGAAAACATCCAACATCTAACATCCAACAATATTCTTCACAAAAACACTAAATAAGAGACAAAGAAGAAGAAAAAAAAAGAAAAAGAAAAAAAGAAGTAGGCCTTTCAAAACTTCAAGTAGATCCAATTTCTTGCACGTCTTCATCATCATTAGCATCACCACATTCTTCTAGATTTGCACCTCCATCATCTGTAAACAACACAACCTCCATCTCAGGTTCATCAAGTGACAGATTTGCAACCTCAAGCATTCCAACATCATCAAATGAATCAAATGTGTCGCCCGTAATATCCCATAACTTGGTCTCTCCTTCATGGTATTGTGGGGTTCTCCTTGATAAAAGATGGAGGTTGCTATGAACAAAAACCAAGTCCTCTGCACGTTGGGGTGTCATCTTGTTTCTTCTCATTGAATGGATAAAAGAGTATATACTCCAATTCCTCTCAGCACATGATGAAGAAGAAGGTTGCACAAGTAGCCTTAAAGCCAAAGATTGAAGAGTGGGCGCAGATGCACCATGAACAACCCACCAACTATGAGGATCCATATCACATCTATCTCCAATGGAATCAATGTCAGCAAATGGCCCCTCTTTTGTTGAGAACTTAGCATACTCCAAATTTGCTTTAGTGCGCTCCATTGGATCATCAAAGAACCTTTTCAAGCACTTTTTTCTCTCAAGACAAACCTCCTCATCCCTATGTGGGGGAACTCGGCTTGGATCCTCATGAAGCCACACATCATTATAATACCTAAAATGAAAAAAAAGTACTACTCATTATAAATGTGAAAGAATAATATTAAACTTAAATTAATAAAAATAGTAAATTGTGTTGTAATCACCTTGGATTCAATGAGTGTGCCAAGCAATGAAGTGGTGTGTTGTTCTTGTTCCACCGGTCTACAAGAATCTGATGTACTACATTATAGAATGTAGACTCATCTTCTAGTCGCTCTCCTTCATGCTTATATATCACCATCTTCACTTTTTCTATCATTGTATCCCACATGTCATATACTAAGTGAAGAGAAGGTCTATCGGTGTCACAAACTCTAATCAGTAAAGGAAAGTATGTAGTCAACTTGATCCCACCAAAAGTCATCCAATAACTTATCCTTCACAAACTTGGCCTTGGCAATATCATCATCCCTATAACAACTCCATTTGTCACTGATTACCATTGTTTGGAGACCTTGCTTTATCAACTTGACCCTCTTAAGCATGACAATAGAAGAAGCAAAGCGTGTCTCGGCAACTGAAAGAAGTTTCAAACTCACAAACTCATTGTACATTGCCAACCTCATGGAATGATTACAAATAAAATTCTTGATCATCATCACATCACCCACAATCTCACTAATCCAATTACACTCTTCAAATGCAACTGAATTATTTTCCACATTCTTGGCAGCACAAATATTCTTCAAGGCAAGATTGAGGGTGTGCACAACACAAGGAGTCCAAAAGATGTGAGGAAATTGTGCTTCAATTAGGTGCCCGACTGCCTTGCAATTTGCGGCATTATCTGTAATGACTTGAACCACATTTTTAGGCCCAACCTCCATAATTACTTCCTTCATCAAGTTGGAAATAAAATATTTGTCCTTTGTTTCCCCTGAACAATCAACCGCTTTAAGAAACATAGGCCCACCTCCGGTAACAACCATAAAATTTATTAATGGCCTTCGTTGGGAATCACTCCATCCATCACTGACTATACTCACCCCCTTCTCTCTCCATGAGCCTCGAATAGGATCTAACAACCTATCAATGTTTATCCTTTCTTTTTGAAGCAATGTAGTTCTCAACATGTTATACCCAGGTGGTACATATCCTTGTATGTTGTTATTTGCAGCAAAAGTAAATGCACTAACATAGTAAGGATTTCTTGCCAAATGAAATGGCAAGCCTGCTGAATAAAACATTCTAGCTATCTCACTATTTAGTCGTTCTCGAGCCCCAATGTTAAATGGTTTCATAACAGGGTTACTACTACTTCCACTCCCTAAAGCAGTTGACCTCTTCCTTTTTGATCCATATATCTCCTCTGGTTCATTAAAACATAAACCTAATGATGCACTTGAACTAGGAGGAGGCAATGGGACTTTCTTCAACCTAGAGTTTTTCAATTTCAACTCTGCTTCTGCAATTGCTCTCTCAAAATCTGCTTTATCCTTACTTGTTACTTTTGGACACACTTCTATCCCCTGATTTTTAATTTGCATCAAATGGGCTTTTACCCAAGTGTATGAACCTTTACGTGTAACCCGACAAAAGTTACATTGAAAAGTATAATTCCCCCCCTTTGCACCAAATTTTTCTAATCTAGTCACATATTTCCACAGTGGCTTATCATCTTCAGCATCAAAGGCAGATGGTGTGTTATTGGCAGAATTTGAACTAGACATTTTTCCTATAAATTAACATTAACATTAGAAGGATAAATAAAAAAATAAAAAAAAACAAAAAAAAGAGCTTAAATAGAATTTAAATAAAACAGAATTTAAACATATAATTAAAAAAAACAGCCTCATCTAAATAAAGAGTTTAAATAAAAAAAAACAGAATTTAAATACAATTTTATATATATATATATATATATATACATATATATAAACATATAATTAAAAAAAAAAGTTCTTACATATATATATATATAAACATATAAACAAATAAAAATAAAAATAAAAATAAAAAAGAGTCTTACATATAATATATATCAAAATAAAAAAAATAAAAAAAGAGTCTTATTAATATATATCAAAATAAAAAATAAATAAAAAAAAGAGTCTGTTACATATAACATATATAAACATAAAATAAATAAATAAATAAAAATCAATCCATCTCAGTCGAAAGCTGAGAGAGAGAGAGAGAGAGAGCGAAAGAGAAGGAGACAGAGGCGAAAGAGAGAGAGCGAGAGACGCAGAGAGAGGGGCTTACCTTCGAAGGCGACTGGATCGACTGAAGCAGAGGCTGAGACGACAGGATCAGAGGTCTTCGATCGACGTCGGAGGGCTTCGATCGACGTCAGAGGGCTGCGATCGACGTCGGAGGGCTGCGACTGAGAGACAGAGCTTCGATCAACTTCAGAGGGCTTCGACTGAGAGAGAGGGCTTCGACTGAGAGAGAGAAGGTCTTTGCAGGTTTGATTTTACTCCTTTACTCCTCAGTTGTTCGATTAGGGCTTCCCGTTGTTTTTCTTTTTTTTTTTTACTTTATAAATATTATACTTTGACCCCAAATAAATATAAAAAATTCAAAAATGAGCCTCGCCGTGTCCCATGGCGTGTCCAGAAATGTCCCCGCCGTGTCCCCTTCTAAAAAAATCATTAAATTAAAGGGACACGCCATCTGGCGTGTCCTGTACGTATCCACGGCGTGTCCCTGTGTCCCCGGCGTGTCCTCTTGTCGGACACTGCTACGGCATCAATTTTGGAGTGTCCATGATTCATAGCTTACACTACACTCTTGCCTATACTTCCTCAACCAAACTTGATCACCTTTGAGCTAAGGTTCCTTAAGGTCTGCTTGGAGCTCTTGAAGTTGGTTTTGACTTGAATTGTTGCCTAGAATCACTCTTCTCTTCAAGAGGTATAATATTTGTTTTGTTAACTTACTTTGCATACTTGTTTTCCTATCTTTTTCCCACTATTTTTTAGTTGTTTTGGGGCTATAAAAACTCTGTCAAAGTGGGCTAAAATTTGTGGTTTGAAGCCATTTTGAGGTAAGGTTGGTTAACCCTTCTTTGTACCTTGTTTGTTAGGCTTTTCAACTTGTGTTTCCCACTTTCAAACTATCTTTTTCCAAGCTTTTAAACACTGAATTTTAGATTATTTTCAGTGGTTAAAATCATGTTTTGAAGTCCAAATTTGGAGGGGTTAGCCTTCCCTCCTTGTGTCTTGTTTGCTAGCCTAGTTGGTGCCATGTGTTAGCTTATTTTTCTAGCTTGTTGTAGCTTAATTTCAGTATGTTTTAACCTTTGATTTAGGCTGTTTTAACTCTATTTTGGGTTGGTTGCTGCATTTGAGTCTTGTTTTGCATGCTTGTAGTGTAATAGTCCTCACAAGTTTGGTGTTTTAGGCCATTAGACATTACTTGTTGGAGTTGATTGCATGTTTTTGAACTTTTCATACTTAATTTCAGCACTAATCATCTCTACAACCTCCCTCCTTTCTTGGCTTTTCATTTTTTCTTGAAAGTGGTTTCAAGTCATTTGTGTGCCTAAGTGTGAAATTGAGGTTTCATACTTAATGGTTTAATCCCTTAGGGGGTTTATTACCAACTGTATGAGACTTCTTTCATACCCAAAGCAACTTGTGTCTTGGGCCTTCTTTCCATTAGAGGACTTTAACTCACCTTTTAGACTTAATTGGATTAAAGAATGGTTGGTAAAGCTGAAAATGAGTAACTAAAACTTGGGACTAAAAGTGAGCAAAGATAAGAATTTGGTTGTGTTTTGATGTGTTCAATCTGACGTTAATTGAACACAAGGAAAATTGGGACATTTCATACTCAAAGTGATGAAATGTATCAAGTTTCCTAGGTCTCCATTGCCCTTGATCATGCATGATAGGGTGATGGTTTTGTGTGTCTTATTTTGCATTTATTGAGCTTGCACATCTTGAATCACAAGCCATCATGCAATGAAATTGCTTAAATTGGTGGTTTGTGGCTTAAGTTTGCTTTTCCTTGGATTTGCTCATGAAAAGGAGGGGTGAGTTATGCAAACAATCTGGGAGAATACCCTCTTTTTGCTCTATTTGTCCTCTGTTGTAGCAAGATGAACCAGTGCATCAGTGGCCGGCAGGTGGCTGACTGAGCATCGTTGATGGCCAACAGGCCACTTCCATGGCCGGCAGGTGGCTGGCAAGCTTCACTAGTGGCCGGCTGGCCACTGATGCAAACCTCAATAGAGTATTGGTAAGGTGAAGCAAAATTGTTCTGAAAGTGTTCAATTGTGAAAACAGAGGCTTTCGAGAGCGAAGCATAGGTCTTTTCAGGTGGAAATCGAGCATGCGCATACACGTCTTTCATTTCTCGAGGTGGAACAACAAATTAGCTTAGTTTAATTACTTAGTTAAACTCTTAGTTGCAATTGTCTTGTAATGATTTAATTAATTAGCTTGTTAGCTAGTTAATTCAAGTGTTGTAATAATAATTAGTTTATCTATTTATTCGGTTTGTAATAATTAGCTTAATTAGGTTTAATTAGCTTAGCTTAGTTAGCCAGTTAGCTTTATTCATTCAGACTCTCATTCGTGAGAGCGTGATGTAATAATGTGTATGTCTTCCAACTCCACATCTTTCTCCCTTTTACTTAACCGCTTTTCATGGTTAGTTTAGGAGCATCATGTTTCAATTAACATACCTTATGCTTGCATCGATTCATTTTGTATTGCATGCACCGAGGCTCGGCGCATCATTTTAACCGCATTGTTGTTTAAATACATCATTTGAATACGTGTTTAAACCGCATGTTATCAAATTAATTCATATGCCATGCTTAGTAGCTGAGTCTATTTTAGTTGCATTATCGCATGTGTTGCACTAGCCATTTGGCATAGTTTGGAATCATGCATATTTTTCTAACTCATATCTTCTTGGCTTGGATACTAGGTGAGTTTTTAGTTCATTAGCATACTTGCATGAGTGTGAGTGATTGCCATGTCTAGCATGCTTACCATGAGTCTAAATGCTTATCTGCTAAACTGCTTGAATGCCTGTGGATAAAGGCTTGTTGCTTGAATTGGAACGATTCAACGAATGTACGTTTAAGCCCACTATGTCTAGTGGCAAATTCACAACTTTAAGCCCACTTTTTCTAGTGGCAAATTCGCAAACTTTAAGCCCACTTGAAGTGACAAATTCAAACCCTTTTAAAAAAACAAACATGAAATTGAATTGTTCTAACTCGGGCAAACTAGTCTGTACTTGCTTATGCGCATCACCTAGTAAATGCTAGCCTAATAAACCAGAACAAGAGCATACAATGTTGATAAAAATCATATCATGATTAGTAGAGGCCGATCTTTGATCGGGAGAGCGGGGGTGCTCAAATGTATTCATGACCTTCCCCTCTCGTACCTAAGTTCCTGAACCGAGGCGACTTTGGTGATGACGGACACGTGGCCTTTGGCACGAGTCATGGATTTCCTAAATTTTCCCAAAATAAAATATTTATGTGGCGACTATGTGTCTGGCAAAGCAGTCCAATTTTGGCATTTTTGATTCAAAATCAAATTCTCAAACGATTTGCTAGATTTGGACTCTTCAGTGTTTATCAATTTCACATTGCACTTGTGGGATTAGATTTAGAACCGTGGGAGTCCGAGCTGTAGGGCTTTATTCGAGCTTCCGAAAGGGGGCGACTCTGCTGGGGATTTAGAGAACTTGACTCGAACTCACGATATGAATTTTTATCAACACTTATGTGTTTCTTTGGATTACATTTGCATTGGCGTGCCTAAGTCACTGTGTTTACCATCTATTATTTTTGGATGGCTTCCCAGAGGCTTGCTTGGAAAAGCTAATCAAAAGGCTGACCGGTTGCAGGCTCTACCACGATGGGAACATAACCCTTGGATCTGGACAACCGCTATACCGTTTGATCTACCGTTCACTTCTCGGTGTTAGGTGTGAGAGGTATATTAGGTAGTCTTGCTGAGGTACCCTTTTTAACCATTTGACCTAGTTGCATATCGAAAGACGTAGAGATTGTTCCAAACTAGGACATGTTGCTTACCCGAATACAGGATTATGTGAAACACTTTGTTTTGAATAGTGAACCCTAGTTCCTGACGAAACTAGGACAAGGTAACCCTACCCCATCATAAGGGTGTTTTGGCTCTCACTTAACTGGTATATGCTTTTAGAGTGAAACTCTACAGGAATGTATGTATCAGTTGCAAGTTTGGGTATCAGATTTGGGGGTAGAAATCAGTGTTGAGTACAGTTCTACAGCTTATGATTGCAACTGTGTCTTGTTCACATCTGAACTGAGGTGTTGTGCGGTTTCTGATGTTTCATTTTTTTTTTTGCTTTATTTCTTTTTGCAAGGTAGTTTCTCACAATTACTTTGGACAATTCTGTTACCCCCCAAGCACTCTGGACTCGTGTAAGGAGACTTTACAGATATGGGGATCTTGTTAGGAGACAACCAGTGTTTGCTTCAGTCTCACTGATTACGAGACGGAGGAGGGTTAGGCATAATTCACCAGTCCAGCAGTCACCTTTTATTTCACCTGCGCCCAATCAGGTTCAATCTTCTAATTCCAAGAGAATCTGGGCATTCCGGTAGAGCCGATTCCACCATAGGCCTTTGTAGACACCCTATTTTTGACCGCCCTTAAGACTTGGGCATTACCGATGGTTTACTTGGTGTTGAAAGTTGTGCAATGCAAAGGTTCGATTCCTTCGGCAAGAGGAGAGTCAAATCCTAACCTTACACCCCATTTTGGACCAAAGCTATTTTGAATGGTTTTTAGACCTTAAAACCCTCTATTTCAAAACATTTTTGAAACAAAGTTCCTACGATGTTCCGAGGCTCGCATTTCGTTAAATGTTAAACTTTTCGGTAAACCGAGCAAGGACAAAGTGGAAATGAATGAAAGAGAGATGAAATCTTTGAAAAATCTTTCAGAACACCTTGCTTAGGGTTTTGGAGTTGAAGAAATGAGAAAAGAGAGAAGAAAACTAGTTTGGGAGAAGTTCGGAATGAATTCGAGAAGGATCGAAACTAAGTGGCTTCACCAAAATAGGAATAACTTTTATCACAGTTGGAATTTTGATTCAAGGATTCCACCATTGGAAAGGTTACTTCTGGGGCTTCAATTTGGACACAAGAATGACCTGAAAAGGTGTCTAGATGAAGGAGTTATCCTCATTTGAAGTTGGACTTGGAAAGCGGAATTTTCCTGCCGACCAGAAAAAGTAGCTGGGCGACCAGGAGAAGTGGTCGGTCGACCAGGAAAAGTGGTCGGCCGACCAGAAAAGCGATTTGCAGGTCCCAAACTCAGATTTTTCTAAGATCTTTTCCCTCCAGCTGTTGTGCATTGCTCCAGATATTTCCAAACTCAGATATTTTGAACCAACACTTGTATATTGCTATATATGAGGCTTTTCACTCATTTGGCAAGGGAAAGAATTTTGAAGCAATTTTGGGAGCCTCTCTCTCTAAAAAAATCCTCTCTCTCTAGAAATTCTAGAGCTAAAGTTTCAGCTTGTCTCTCTAGTTGGCTCTCCCTTTTGGCCTTATGTGCATGCAAGAGATATACTTGAAGATATACATCTCCTTTGCCTAGGCACCCTTAACCAAACTTAACCACCATTGGGCTGAGGTTCTTTGAGGATCATTTGCAGCTCCAAAAGGCTGATTTTGTCTCAGATTTTGGCTGGTTTTGCTGCTGTCCTTCAAGGTGCTTCAAGGGTAAGCACTTGTCCTTTTAAACCTTTGCTTTGCATGCTTGTTTTACCACCTTTGTAAACTATTTTTGGGGTGGTGTTGAACTACAAAAAGCTTTGTCTTTCCTCTGTTTTTCAGTTCCAATAGTGTTGGTTCATGCCTTGTTTGGCTAGGGGGTTTTCCTCCCTTTTGCTCCTTGGCTTGTAAAGCCTCTTGAGCCATCTTTTACCACCTTTCAAACCAACTTTTTTTGGCCTTTAAACCACTGAATTCCAGAGGAATTTTAGTGGTGAAAAGGGGATTTTGAGCTACCAAATGGGTGGGGGTTGTCCCCCCTCATCTTCTCTTGTTTACTTGTGTTGATGGCCCATCAAAAGAGCATATATTTCTAACTTCTTGAGGCTTTGTTTGAGCACTTTTTTTGCGACTTTTAGGACCTAACATAAATATGTTTTGGCTTGGTTTGGTCACCCCTTGCATGCTTAATACACTTGTAGTGTAAATTTTGCAAACTAGCCGTGTATGCCTTATGAGGTAGCATGTATTTCTAGCATGTTTTGGGTCTATCTCAGTAGGTTTTTGGTGTTTTTTTAACATGCCTTAGATCTATTTTGGCTTGGTTTGATAGCCCCATGCATGCTCCTTGCACTTGTGGTGCATTTCTATTCACTAGCCTAATGTGTATCATGCTTTAGACCATCATTCTAGCATACTTTTGGCTCTACTCTAAGAAGCTTTTATCCCTATTTTAGCATGCTCTAGCTCTGATTTGTGTTGTTTTGGCCATGCATGCCATGCTTTGTATAGCTATAGTGCATTCTAGCTTGTTAGCTTTGTGCATTGAGTCCATTAGCATGCACTACTTGGACTATTTTCATGATTTGACATCATTTAAAATGTGATTTCAGTACATGTAGTGTGGTCATACACTTGCATTTGTCACTCTTTCAATGCGTTGGAGGGTTTGCCTTTTATGCCTTAAACATGAGTCATTACGTATGCCTTCATGCCTAAGCTTGCGAGCTATCATTTCAGTATGTTTTTGGGGTAATTTTGCCATGATATAACTCTAATTTTTGTTGGCGAATCCATCCCATGCTTGGTCTTGGTAGGTGTAGTGTAATCCTCCCTTTTGGCCTTGCATATTCCATGCTTTATGCCCTTCATGGTAGCTTATTTCGGCTTCCTTCCATACATGTTTTAGCATCATTTTGACATGTTCTAGGACTTTTTTGGGTTTCCTTGGCCATATGCTTCTTGTTTGGTATAGCTATAGTACAAATGCCTATGCTAGTTTCAAACTTTGCGCACCATAGTATGCTTCATTTGTGTTGTGCACATGATTTGGAATCATTTATTGTGACATTTCAAAGCTTATAGCATTGTTATGTTCCCACTTCATTCACCCTTTGAGTGCCTCTAAGGGTTGTGCATTTGTCGCCATGTTTGTGGCTTAGCATGCATGCCATCTTGCCTAGGTCCTTGAGCCCTGATCTTAGCATGTTTTGGTCTTTGTTTAGACCTATTTGAGCTCTGTCCTTGATTGGTTCATGCATTTGTGCCATGTATTGCATGCCCCCTTTGTAGTCCTCTTTACTAGCTTCATGCTTTAAGGACCCTAGCATGCCATGCTTAAATTGTTTGAGTGATTCGGCATCATTTCTTGTTTAATTTCAGAGCTTATAGTGTTGTTACACTTCCATGTTTGTCACTCCTTGAGCACTCTTGAGAGTTGTGCTCTTAGGCCTAGTTGATAGGCTAATGCATGTGCATGCTTGCATGTGATTTTGTTTTTTCATTTCTTAGCACCATGGCCACTGATTTGGGCATAATTGAGGTCTGTCTATTTTTGTTTAAGTCCATCGAGCATGTTATGTGAATGTTGTTACATTGCATCATGTTGTTGCATGCTTATGTTGCCTTGCATTGTGTATGCATGCATTAGCATTCTTTGCATGTCATTAGCTTTGTTAAGTTGATCATGTCACATTGCATTGAGTATGCCATATTGTTGTTTGCATTGTATATGCCATGTAGTTGCATTGTGTTTTGCATGCCTTGCATTACATGTTTGCATGCTTAAGTTGCATTGCATGTTTGCATGCTTGAGTTGCATTGCATTTGTTCAGATTAGGTGTTAGTCCAAACACGAGAAATGAGGGATGTTTCATACTTCAAGTGATGAAACATGCGTCAATTCCCGGTCGTCGACGCTCTTGATCATACATGATAGAGTTCTAGGCTTTATGTGTTTATGTGTGCATTCATTTCATATTGAATTGTGCAATTTGGCTTCTCGGCCATCATGTATCGAGATGCGTGATTGGTGGCCCGAGGGTCGAGGACCGCACTCCCTTGAGCTTATGAAATGATAGGGAGGGTGGTTGTGCACACATATCTTGAAAATACATTGCCATGTCCTTTCTTGCTCTCTGTTGCAGCAAATTGGAGAAGTGCATCAAAACTGGTTGGCCAATCAGAAAAGCTAGCTAGCCGACCACTTTTTATGGTCTGCAGCAATAGAAAGTGATCGGCCAGTGGCTGGAAACACCCCTAAGTGGTCAGCAGCCCTCCCACAGGTCCCCAAGGTGAGTTAGAATCTTTCTGGAGCTTGGTGCAAGGTTTTGAGAACAATGGCAAACAGAGGCAAGTTGGGGCATCGAGAAGGATTTCCGAACGAGGCGACCGAGCATGCATGCACTCCTCATCCCGAGGACCTCTCTTTAATGCTTTCCTTAGCTAGTTTATGCTTTGGTTCTATATTTAAATAATTAATGCGTTTAGTTGCTTATCTGTGTTGTAATAACTAGTTAGTTAACTTGTTAGTTAATTAGCTTTGTTTTGTACTTAATTAGTTGGCTTGTTAGTTGGTTAGTTTTGTGATGTAATAATTAGTTTAATTAGCTTAGATTAGCTAGTTAGCTTCTTATTTGGACCCTCTGTCGAGAGGGCCAATTGTTGTAATAAAGCGTGCGTGTGTGTGATGCATGTCTTCCAATCCCCATTTCTTTCTCCCTTTTACTTAACCGCTTGCGATGGTTAGTTTTAGGGCATGTTTCGATTAGCAAACCTTATGCTTGCATGTGTACATCCATTCATCTATTTTACATGCACCGGGCTCGGCGCATCATACTAACTGCATTGGATTTCAATACATTTACTTGAATACGTGTTCAATAGCATGTTATCAAGTTGCATTTCATATGCCATCTTAGAATAGCCGAGCCTATTTTAGTTGCATTTTTTTTGCATGTGTTGCATTAGCCATCTTAACATGAACTAGAATCATGCATGATTTCTAACTAGTTCTTTGTTTTGGCTTGGAGTACACTGTGAGTGTTTACGCTTTAGCATACTGCATGTGTGTTAATGTTGCCATGAAAGCATGCTTTCCATGAGGCTAACTGCTTAGTTGATTAACTGCATGAATGCCTGTGGGTGAAGGTTGGATTGCTTGAATTGGAACAATTCATCAAAATCCTCGTCTTAGCTTACTTGCGAGTAGCAAACTTCAAAATCTTTTTTACAAACGAATATGCAATGTTTTGTTCCAACTTAGGCGATCTAGTCTATACTTGTATGCTGTGCGCATCACATATTAATTCTAGGCTAATAACCGGGATAAGAACACATGTGTTTTCAAAAACAAAATCTTATGTTAGTAAAGGCCGATCTTTTGATCGGGTGAGTGGTGGTGCTCATTGCATGACCTTCCCCTCTTGTACCCAAGTTCCCGAGCCGAGGCAACTTTGGTGATGATGGACACGTGGCCTTAGGCACGAGTCGAGGTTTCCTAAATTCTCCAAAATAAAATATTTAGGTGGCGACTCTGTATCTGGCAAAGCAATCCATGTTTGGCACTTCTTTATAAAAATTAGTTTTCCAAAACGATTTGCCGGATTTGGACTCTTTGGTGATTTATCGGTCTCACATTGCACTTTGTGAGATTAGATTCAGAATCGTGACATGAGTCCGAACTTGTAGTAGCCTAGAACAAAACGGGATTCGCGCCCTCGCGCGTGGAGCTGGGAGTTCTTCGGGGCGGTCTACAGCCTCCAAGGCACCAGAGTACCAAACTGAAATGCCATTTGAATTCAAGGTTGACCCCACTGCACTGAAAGTTAACAAGCTGGAAAAGCTTCTCAAGCGAGCACAAGGTGTGAACTCAATCCCTGACATCGAAGATGGATATACTGACTCTGCAATAACTTTGCCAGATAGATTCAAGATGCCACACATAGACCGGTTTGATGGCTCTAGGGATCCCATGGTCCATCTGTGGTTATTCTCAGGCGTCCTACGACCAATGGCCCTCACCAGACTTCAAAAACTGTCACTTTTCGGCTGAACCTTGTCAAGGATAGTGGCTATCTGGTATGCAAAGCTGGAGGACTCTGTGAAATGGAGCTGGGAGGAAATGGCTAAGGCCTTTATCGCACTGTACTCCTACAATACCCAGTTCAAGGTCACAACCCGTGATCTTGAGGCAACCCGTCAGGAGCGAAAGGAGGGCTTCTCGAACTTTGTGACCCGGTGGAGGGCCAAGACTTCGATATGACTACCAGGCCATCTGAGAAGGACCAAATCAAGATGGTGGTCTGCAATCTACAAAGGAAATTGTTGCAGAAGATGATAGTCTTGCCATTGTTCACATTCACTGAGCTCCACGAAATAGGAGTTCAGATCGAAGATGCAATGAAACAAGGATTGATAACTAATGAGAAGGAGCAACCTAAGAGGCCTTTTACACGCAGTTCCAATGCAACCACGAATGGAAGCACAACTGTACGACCATCTGATGTGAATGTTGTCACCACGACACCTAAGACTGCCAACCCATTCGCCAGTGCAAATCCACAAGCCTCAAATAACCAGGCCCGATCTCAAAGGGTCTTTATCCCACTATACATGCCATTATCCCAAGCCCTGAGGGTGCTAATTAAAAAGGGACATCTTAAGCCATTAGAATAACGCCCGCTAGCCGATCCTCTCCCGCCTAAACATAACCCAGCTAAATACTGCGCTTTTCACCAGCAGCACGGTCATGACACAGACCAATGCTACAGGTTACGTCATGAGATTCAAGATCTCACTGACAACAAGGTGATAGCACATCCCTAGAGCCAAATATAACCACCAACCCTCTTCCAGCCAACAACCAAGTTCCCCCACCCCGGAACCTAAACCTAATACATACACTGGCCTTCCCATATGTCCCCAATGTATAGTATACCCCTTTCCACCTACCCAAACCGGCCGTGGTCATTCTTGAAAGCACAAAATTGTACATGATGGACATGTGCACACCTCAACCTGAACCCGTGGTGGTGACAATAGCAGAAGAAAGGAGGTTTGAGAGCTTTGCAGACTTATTTGAGGGGGAGTATGACCCATGCTGTTACATTGTGCCAATGGATCAAGCTAGGCCCGAATTGGTATTGCCGACAGCTGTGGAGGTCAGTGTGGTTAAAGAAGATAGTCCAAGTCAAGGTCTAGATGACCTAGCGGAGCTGGAAGAGGACTTAGACAATCTACAATTCTACGACGAACAAGATCAGTGGGACGTGCAGATTAACTGGTTTGATTTGAATGGGTTGACAGACAACTCCGGGTGGCTTAGTGACGAGCCTGACAAAGAGGAAGAAACCAAATTAAAACTTGAAAAAAAGGGAGTGAGAATAGCTACAATGGCAGGAATGGTCGAGGACAAGGGGAAACTGCAGGAGTGCACCGATATTAAGAATTTAGCTCAAGAATTGGGCATCGTGAGTACCACGGATACTGAACAAGAAGCCACACTGAAACATTTTGTGCAAGAAAGGGATCAAGACAAACATGAAGCTGGAATAGCTCAACATCCTGCGGGGAATGTTTTTGATGAGAGAATGATTAGATCGGAACCGGACAATTGTTTGTTGGTTATTGGAGGTGTATGGCGGGAAGATGATGACCTACATTTGGTCTATACTGATGAGGATTGGGGTGAAGACCTACCAGACAACACTTGGTACTCCGAAGAGGTTGATCATATGACGAGGAGTGGGCGGTACTTCAAGCCTCCACATTTGGATCAAGTTGAAGCCTCCGGGAAAGATAAAGAGGTAGAGAAACAGCGGGAAAAGCAGTTAGAAGAAGAAGCACTACTAAAACAACTAAAGAAGATCTAGGCCGATATTTCAATCTGGGGTCTGCTTATGGCTTCTACGGTGTATTGACAGGCTGTGCTATCAGCAATGGACAGGGCCAAATTATCCATTGACATGACTCCTAAATAGCTTGTGGGGCTAGTCTTTCCCGGAGGCACTGTGCCAACATTAACCTTCTCCGGCAAGGAACTTTCACCAGAAGGCTAAGCACACAACAAACCTTTGTAAATATCAGTAGAGTGCAGAGAAAAGTGGGTACCAGTAGTATTGGTCGAATCAATGTCACCTACCAACGTCTGCCCATCTCGTACAGCATATGCCATCGGTCTGAAACTAGCAGATTTTGTGCCTACAGCCCAGGTGATTTGGGTGTATGGCAACACCAGCAGAGAGGTGATGGGCATAGTACATATCAGAGTTCAAGTGGGTTCAACTCAACAGGATATTGAGTTCCATGTCTTGGATATGTCGGCCACATTCAATCTATTGCTAGGGAGGCCGTGGCTGCACCAAGGAAAAGCTATCTTCTCTACCCTCCACCAAATGCCGAGATACCCTCATGGGAAATGGGTGGCTCTTGTGTTTGGGAATTCATCTATCCATCCTCCGCCAGAGGTAACTACACCTGTGCTGGAAATTGTTCATGGCGAGGAGGATGCTTTCCACTCTGGATTTACCCTAGCTGAGGCCCGAGCAGTGCAAACCATCTTAGCAGCTGATAAGGGCTTGTATGTCAATGCCCAATCAACTACTTCATGAACAAGCTCCAACATATGCCAAGAATGGGATTGGGAAGAAGTGGTCAGAAGGGCATCACTGCATTGGCCGATGTGCTGCATAACCCGCATGTCTTTGGTCTTGGCTATACGCCCACCAAAGACGATTGGGTTAGAAAAGGGAAAGAGATGGCCGGCAGAGCCAGAGCTAAGCAGATCGGGAAGCTCTATGAGCTTGTGCACAGACCAATCCGGGGAACCCTGAATGGTCATCTTGTTCAGGAGGGTGAAGACTTCCTATTTTGTAGTTTCCCCGAACCCTGGTTTAATTCTGAGAAGCAACGTGTTCTCAGCTTTGAAATTTTCTTTGACTTGCAGCTGAAAAACAGTGATACAGAGAAACAGGCTGAAATAACTGCTGAAGTTGAACGAAGTACAGAAAATGATTTTGACAGTAATGAGCTTGAAGTAGGAGCAGCACTGACATGTCTCCTTTCGAATCCTCCGATCGACTCAGAGAGCTTGGGGGATAACCTGACCATTTCTACGATCGGGGACCAATCGGGTGTGAACCTTTCTAGCAGCATTTTGGATGCATCTAACGCACTATCCCTTATCTGGCAGCTGGAGGAGGGCTACCTGTCTAGTAGTTCTGAGTCGAGTACTGAGCCAGAATCTAATTCCACAGAGTCTGTGGAGTCAGAATTAGATTTCGGGACTTCTGAGTACGAGTCCGACATTCCTGGGGGTGACAACCTGGAAGCCAAGGTTTTGTCCAGGTCGTCCTTTTCTTTTTCTTTTGATTCGATTGTAACCGAAGAACTGGATGAGCTTGACCTTGTGAATGAGAATGCCACTGCAGATTTCGAATATTTCTCCGTGCCGCTTATTTATTGCATTGATCATGATTTTCAAAATTTTGATGAAAACGAAGACGAAGGAATTCCTCTGGTTTTGAAAATTTTGATTAATCGAGAGAAGGAGAAGTTTCCAAAACCCCTTGTTGATAAAATCATTGCTTTTAAAATGGGTACTGAGAAGGATTCGCGTTTGGTCCAGATCGGGTCCACGTTGTCTTTGGAGGAGCATGAGCGTTTAGTCGCTTTATTAACAGATTTCAAAAATGTTTTCGCGTGGTCCTACAAAGACATGCCTGGAATCGATCCTGAGATTGTACAACATCGGATCCCTCTCGGCCCCAAGGACCGACCTATCAAACAAAAGTTGCAAAGAATACACCCGGATTGGGCTTTGAAGATTAAGGAGGAGGTCACCAAGAAGATAGATGCAGGGTTTTTGCTAATATCTGAGTATCCAACTTGGTTGGCAAACATCATCCCGGTGCCAAAGAAAGATGGCAAAATTTGGGTGTGTGTGAACTTCAGAGATCTAAACAAAGCCAGTCCAAAGGATGACTTTCCCTTGTTGCACATCGATGAATTAGTGGACTTTACCGCGGCCAAGCATTGCTCTCCTTCATGGACAGATTTTTCGAGTATAACCAGATTCTAATGGCGCTCGAGGACAGAGAGAAAATTGCTTTCACTACGCCGTGGGGAACTTACTGCTACAGGGTGATGCCATTTGGGCTGAAGAATGCTGGGGCTACTTATCAGCGGGCTACAACCACTATTCTGCATGATATGATCCACAGAGAGGTCGAGGTGTACGTGGACAACATGATTGTGAAGTCCAAAGAACGGGAGCACCACTACACCGCCTTGAAGAAATTATTTCAACGGATCAGAGAATACAAACTGAGGGTAAATCCACAGGAATGTACTTTGGGTGTGACAGCAAGAAAAATGCTTGGTTTCTTGATCACACAGAATGGCATCGAGGTAGATCCTTCCAAAATCAAGGCCATCCTAGAAATACCACCACCAAGGACTGAAAATGAGGTGTGAGGCTTTCTGGGTAAAGTGTAATTCATAAGAAGATTTATCTATAAATTAACCTTGACATGTGAACCACTTTTTGGTCTCCTAAAGAAAGGAAAGAAATTCTGATGGGATGATCGATGTCAATTCACTTTTGAGCAGATCAAGCAATATCTTCAAAATCCACATGTGTTGTCGCCACCAGAGCTAGGAAAGCCCTTGATCCCATATCTATCAGTAACGGACACAATGATAGGATGCATGCTTGCTCAGGAATCTGAGGATAGGGTGGAGAAAGCCATCTATTACTTGAGCAAGAAAATGCTAGATTACGAGACCCGTTACACCGCGCTGGAAAAAGATTGCTTAACCTTGGTATGGGCTACCAGGAAGTTAAGGCACTACTTGTTAGCTCACGCCGTAATTCTGGTTTCGAGATTAGATCCCATCAAATATCTCTTTGAGAAACTAGTGCTTACGGGTAGGCTAGCTCGTTGCTTGCTTTTTCTCTCTGAATTTGATTTGAAGTATTTCACTCACAAGTCGATCAAGAGGAGAGCTGTGGCGGAGTTCCTAACAAATCACCCAGTAGAAGGTGATGAAGCGGTAGAATACCTATTCCTAGATGAAGCTATTCTGCAAGTTAAGGAAGAGATTTGGACAATGTACTTTGACGGAGCGTCTAACCAATACACTCATGGGATAGGTGTGTTATTGCTAGCACCCAATAATTCCCATATACCCTTAGCCTTCAAACTCTGGTTCAAGGTATCCAATAACGAAGTAGAATATGAGGCGTGTATCGTTGGTTTGGAAGCCGCCCTGGAACTAGGGGCAAAAAGGTTGGGCGTAATCGGAGACTCGAACCTAGTTGTGTCTCAAGCAAATGGAGACTGGAATGTCAAAGAAGAAACGATGAAGATCTATCACCAGACCTTGGATGTTCTGATTCCTAAGCTTTGAGAAGTTGACTTTCACGAATCTACTAAGAGAGAACAACAGGTTTGTTGACGCTTTATCAACTCTATCTTCCATGATAGACATCCTGCTTGTAGTCCAGATGCGCCCGATCATCATTGTGCAGAGGTATACGGCGGCCTACGAGACTATCACCACGATAGATGAAGCACAAGATCAAAACCCTTGGTACTATGATATTTGGAACTTTATGGAAAAGAAGGCTTATCCACCAGGGGCAAATGTCAAAGATAAAAGGGCAATACGGAGGATGGCCATTGAATTTATCATCTGCGGAGGTAAACTGTACAAAAGGGTCATTTGGGAATGCAAAAGTTGTGTGCCGACGCAGAGGAATCAAAGCGCCTAATGGAGCCCATCCATGGGGGAGAGTGCAGAGTGCACGTGAATAGAGCAATGTTAGCCCGAAAGATTCTCAGGTAAGGTTACTACTAGTCTAACATGGAAGAGGATTGTATCGGTTTTGTTCAGCGATGCCACAAATGCCAAATTCATGCTAATCGCATGAACATCCCGCTGTCGAAGCTGTACAACATGACTTCACTATGGCCTTTCTCAGTTTGGGGAATCGACGTCATCGACACAGTTACACCAAAAGGGTTGAATGGGCATGAATACATTCTGGTGGCAATTGATTACTTCACAAAGTGGGTGGAAGCTCAATCTTATGCAGTGTTGAAAGCAGCGCATGTGGCTAAGTTCATCCGAAACAATATCATTTGCCGATGTGGAGTCCCAAACGAGATCATTTTAGATAATGGCTCCCATTTCAAGAAAGATGTGATTGACTTGTTGGAGAAATACAATGTGGCTTTCCATGAGTCATTTGCATACCAGCCGCAAACCAACGGACCTGTTGAGGCCGCCAACAAGAACATCAAGCATATTTTGTAGAAAATGGTTGAGACCTACAGGGATTGGCCATACAAATTGCCATTCGCATTTTGGGGCTATAGAACTTCAATCTGAACGTCTACAGGGGCAACTCCTTACTCTCTTGTCTATGGGATAAAGGTTGTTCTGCCAATCAAAATAGAAGTCCCGTCGCTACGAGTTATGGCTGAGTGTCAAATAGTAGAGACGGACTGGCAACAGAGCAGGTTTGAAGAACTGATGTTGTTTGATGAGAGAAGGCTCAAAGCACTGTACCATGTTTAAGATTATCAACGCAAGATTCCTAGGGCTTTTAACCAGAAGGTTAAGTCCAGGAATCTCAAAGGAAGGGGATTTGGTGCTGAAAGACAATCGAGCTCCCATCCATGACCCTAGGGGTAAGTTCAGACCCAATTGGATTGGTCCTTGCATCATCAAAACTATCTGGTCGGGTGGAGCTGTTATTCTCATGGACCTGGATGGCCTAGAATTTTTCCAACCGATCAATATGGACAAGTTGAAGAAATATTATCCCTGAGAGGCTCGCTGGGCCGAAAACCCGCAAGGGTGACCTAGGCAACAGTTAGAGCACAAAAAATTAGAAATAAAGAAAAAATGAGCTTGCAAGGTTGAAAACCCTAAAGGGCGGCCTTGGAAAAAGTTAGAGCGCAAAAGGAGAGCATTAATATTTGAGTGAACCCGAACCGAACTACGTAAGGCCTAATTTCCATCTTTGGGATACGTAGGCAACTTCATCCTGAAGTTTGGTTGTAAACACCTCTAACTCAACTGTCATGTCCATGTGTTCGATCAGGTCATCTTTGTCTGTTCTTTCTCTGAAAGTTCGGTTGAGATCTTCACCGTAAGAGAAAAGCTGGTTACAGTGCTCAGTAGTGTTATTCAGTCAAGGGGCAATTTGTGATATTTGGATTCAGGGTTGTACATCTCGAGGATTGATTATGTGTGTGTCAAGTGGTGATCCTTATCGAAAATGGTTTTGAAAAGTTTTGATAAAAGTTGACTTTGCTCAAATTTTACCTTTTACAACTTAGACCATTTTTGGACCAAAAGGAAAATTTTCAGTACTCACAACTTTAATTTCATTGATTTCAATACAAAGTTCTCCAATTCTCGATACAAATCAAAGTTGTTTTTATTAAATTTACAAAACTTGAAAAAAAAGATCAAAGCAATAAACTAGGAGCATAAATGAGTCAGGTGCTCCTGCGTCCCCTACTCGTGCTCGTGGACGCTTCGGATGCCAAAGTGGGCTCGATTTTTGCCTCATCTTCGAGCCAAGTCAGGCACTCACCAGATAGGGCGCAACTGAAACTAGGGGTAGAAGCCAGAAACTCTCTCGTTCTCCAAGCAGTGAGGTACCTAGCCAAAAGTGAACCTCGGATGGGGAATGAAACTGGGTACTCTACCCCCTCCTTTGGGTAAGTTTGATCATGTTCAAACTGACGCTTGAATCGAAACAGAAAGTAAAATACACAGTGTGTCAGGCCAATCAGCTGTATGCCAGGTTACCGAGTCAAGCTGTAGCTCATTTCGGTCAGATTAAGCCAGAGGCAACCCCAAGCAATGTCAGCAGCAGACCTGTTGCACATCCAGTGGCACCACCATGCCTCGTTCAGGAAATCCACTAGCTGTTGGTAGAAAAAGTATGCTCGAGCTGAGTATGCAGGGCAAGAGTCCACTACCCTTAGCTTATCTATTAGCCATAGCTGGGGAATGATGAAAGAAAAGAGAGATAAAGAATAGAGAGATGTATGTTGAGAGAAAAGTGAGAAAAAGGCTTTGAAAGAAAAAATAACAAAGCATGAGTGCCGAGAGATGTGAGAATCACGTATTAGAAAGGATGGGAAACATTACTTGAAGAAGTAGTCGACTTCCTGCGAATTTGCTTGTCTCTCACCGATGGAAGGCGTCTAAGCCCATCAAAGTCTTACCTAGCACCAAGCCAATGCAACTCTTGCCCTCTCTTAGGCCTTGCGCCACTTCAATTAGCCAAATGCTAGACCCTCCGAAACTAGGGGCAAGAAGAAAATGAGCCAACATGCATAAGCAAAGGGCGTGTTGCCGAAAACCCCGCCAAAGAAGGTCACCTCGGTCACCAACTTTAGAAAATCGATGGATCAGGCCGGGAATTTCTAGCTCTTCGTTGTGAACTAAGGATCGAGCTTCATGAAAAGTGAGTCCACATATCCATCCCAAAGCTTGGATGTGGCCAAAACGGGGCTAATGAATGATTTCCTCATTACACTGGGACTCTATTAATGCCTAAAATTCTTCAATTTTTGGGCATATCTCTTGTCCCCTGACACTAAAGACATGTGTAGGGTTCCAACATCTACCTGCAGCATAGGAACGGAAAACAAAGAGGAGAACGGCTCAACGGGAAAAGTGCATTTATGCCGAAACCCCAAAAATTCACATTTTTTGAGCTACCCAAAGTCGCAATCCAACTCAAGAGTTTTTTGACGAAAAATGGCTCAATTTGTGAAGAATTTCCAACTGAAATAAAGGAACTATGAAACTCAATCTTTTGTAGAAGATAAGGTAGTGAATGGAAGCCAGGTGTCAACAATCTGGAGGTCTTGCACATTGATGGCCGGCAGGTGGCTGGCAGGTAGCCGGCAAGCTGCGTTGATGGCCGGTATGCGGCCGGCAACCCCTGTTTGTGGCCAGCAGTCCCTGCTTGTGGCCGGACAGTGTTGGAAACATATTTTTTCATCTACTTTTAGTTTGTTTTAAGGTCCTGTTTTGAGTCCTTTCGGCTTTAGGAAGTTTGTTATTTTTGTACGTCAGTTGTTGTTGCGTTGTTTTGCTTATCGAGTTGTATGTTGTTCTGTTTATTGAGTTGTTGTCGTTTTGTTTATCAAGTTGTTATGTTGTTTATCAAGTTCGTATGTTGTATTTCACATTTTAGCTGGTGGTCGGTTCATTACCCGATTAAGAATGTTGTGTCAATATAAGTGTTCCATTTTCTCTATCAAATTCAATCTCATTTCCATGCTAAGTGGTGCTCATGATGCAAAAGACAACACTTTTGCGTAAAAACTATTTTCATTCTGATCATGGTTTTCTTTACAAAAGAGGAGTACAAGTTTTTAAAGCAAATAAAACTTGTCTACAGCAATGCAGAGTGCTATAAACAAAAAAGAAACTGAGCAAAAATACAAAAACCAGTGCTGGTCGCCTTATGCTCTAGAGGCCCTCTTCGTCCTCTTCCTCGGAGAGAGGACTCTGGGGCACTGTCTCCGTCAGCACTGCTGCCTGAATCTCCCTCTAAACCAGAGTCCGAGCCGCTGCCATCTCTGTCCTCTACTCTAGAGCTCACCTTGGAATCGTCTCCACTCTCGGAACCTAAGCCAGCGTCATCACCTCCACTCTCAGATGACTTTGAATACTGACTAGTTACCTCCTCAGAGTCGCTCATCTCGGCATCATCATCACTCAAAATAGGCTCTGAAGGGCTGCTCTCAGCTCGGGTGCCATTAGCTCTGCCTCGGCCGCGCGCCGGAGCCTGTCTCTCTCTCTCTCTCTCTTCTCCCTACTGTCGGAGGAGGTACTGTTGGTGCGGGTGCTGCAGCTGTCATTGGTGCCATAGGTATGGGTGGAATATGAAAAGACAGTTGTCACATATCAATTATAGCATGTGTATCAGATGCAAGAAGAATGTGCAGAACAAGTGTATGCAGAAATCAGATACAGCGTATGAATACAATGTGCGAATGGAGTGTGTTAATACAGTGTGTGATTGCAGTGTGTAATTGCAGTGTGTCAGATGCAGTTTCAGTTGGAATGTCAGTGTCAGCGTGTTAGTGGAAATTTGATGCTTGAAGTGCAAATTGAAGAACTTACCAAGACACTGTGGAGGCCGAGTAGTGTCTCCCTCCTCTGTACCATCCCCATCAGCGAGCCTATCAGCTCGAGGGCGCCTCTTATGTACTCAATCGGTGGCTGTAAATGTATTTGAATGATTAGTATCTGCCATAGATATATTTGAATTGAAATGAAATATGGGGTGCAAATGCTAAAGTGTGGTTCATACCGGAGTCGGGCCTTGGACCCCAACAAGCTCATGACCAGCCTCCGCAAACTTAATCGGGACCTGGTAGGCATCCCCGGTGTGTCGCTAGCAAGTCAACGTGGTGGAAAGCTCTAGCTAATCAGCTCTCTGCCTCGCCCGGGAAGCCCTTCTGCCACGGGCCCTACTCGCCGGGTCACTCTAGCTCTCTCTTTCGTAGCAGGAGATCGCACCTCCTCAGCACCACGAACACTGGTCGGGAGGGGGGCATCAGATGTGTCTGGATGAAATCTGCATAGTCACCCTCCGCTCGGAAGTAGTCGGCGTCCAGGCCCACCATGAACTAGATGACCTCCTCAACAGATAGGCTATTTGTAGATCGCATGGACTCTGGCGTAGCCATCGGGACGATCTGGTCGAGTAGGCCCATAATGTGGCGCACGAAGCGCTTACCCAAGAACTAGGCCCAGCAGACTGGGTCCTCGAGTAGAATGCGGTAGTGGGAGGTGGCCCAGGCCCTAGCATACTGGTCCCAGACCCTTCATGGCATCAAGGCCTATGGCTGCCACATAATCTGCAAATAGAGGTTATACAGATGATTAGTTGCTTTCAGTTGCTAAATATGAATTAGAACAGTGATAAAGAAAAAATAACTGTGTTTCGGCTTACCTCATGGGTAGCTACTGTGTTGAAGTACTACCTGAAGAATGTGAAAGGCTCATGGGTCCTACGGCGGAGCTGACCGTCATATATCCGCGAATAGGGGACTGCTAATGGAAGCTCCTTTATAGTCTTCGGTTCGAGAGTCGGGAAATATGCGTACACCCATAGCTACAGGGAAAATGCAATGATGTGTAATCAATACAGAATTGACCAGATACAGACAGAAAGCATAGTGTATGAATAGTGTCTAAATACGTAAGAAAGTGCAAAGCAGAAAGCGCGTGTGTTGAAACAATGTAAAGCAGAAACTATAAAGTGCTAAGAGAGAATTGAGATATGTACCTCATAGGTTCGCTAGTAGCCTCTAATCAAGTCTCCCCGTAGACGGGAGGTCGAACTCATATATTCGTATAACGTGGTGAGGCTGACTCCTTCCTAGTCATAAAAATGAACCCGAGGAAAGATCACCAGGGCATTCAGCAAATGCAGGCCTATGGTGTTCCACATTTTCGAAAACAGGGTGGTACCGAAGACGAACATCAGGAAGCCCCTGGCGTATTGCTCGATCTCCTCTATCGTCTCGGGCTCGGTCCCTCTGAATTGTTTAGCAAACCAAGTGTATCTGACCATCCCCGTCTGGTATATGGGTGGGTATGCCCCCAGCAGCTCGAACTAAGTCGCATTCCACTCCCCCATATCTATATCAAGAGGGATCGGATCGGCCCCTACCTCTAAGCTAGTGATCATGGCAAAGTCGTAGGGAGTCATCGTCATCTCCCCTGTGGTGGAAAAGTGGAAAGTGTTGGTGGTGTCCCACCACCTCTCCACCAGTGCTCCCAAGAGAGGACGACTCGCAATGACCCATGTCAGGCTACATCAGAATAGACCAAATCCAGCCTCCTCTACGATGTCACGAACTCTAGCAGGGAGCTCATCAAACCAATCTCGGGCAGTTGAAGCACTGTACCCTCGGAAGGCACGACCCTCGCCCTGTGGTAGAAAATAGATGCAAAAGGTAAAGAATAGTTAGATAGAGGCAGTGCCTGAAATGCAGTCAGATAAAGGCAGTGCATGAAATACAATCAGATAAAGGCAGTGCGTGAAATGCAGTCAGATAAAGGCAGTGCATGAAATGCAGATAGAAAAAATGGAGTGCAGGAAATGCAAGTAAGGAGAGGCAAAAATGCATAAAAACAGTGTTCGTACCTCCACGGCAATCACTGACAAGTGAGAAGCCGGCTCCCTCAGTAGAAGGTCCTCTAGCGGGCCGCGAGCAAACTTGGTAAAACGTCTGATGCCTCCAGAGGTGGGCAATATGTGTGTCTGAGGATGATATCTCTCTGGGTCAAATGGCCGTACCCTCAGCGGTAACGGCTCTGGCTCGGCCTCGGGCTCGAACTCTACCTCTAGGTCGGCCTTAAGCTCAGTGACTGGCTCCTCTACCTTGGGAACATGTGAAACTACTGGGGGAACCTCCGGAGGAGCCCCGTCATGAGGAATCTCGTCCGCCAACTGGAAATGGATGAGAAATAGGTGAAAAAGTGAAGAAAAATGGTAAACTTGGAAAAAGTCAAACCCTATGAGAGAGAAAATAAAGAAAAAGTCAAAGCTGGAAAAAGTGCACAAAACTCGAGAGAAACTCGAAGGGAATAAGCCTAGAATGGTGGAAATGAGAAAAAACACTGAAATCAAATTTCAATCGGTTCAAAGTGAAGGAAACAAAGAGGGTTTAGCGAATCAACTTCACGTGGGGTGTTGGAAAATGCGTAGAAGGCACAAATCTGGAGAGAAGGAATGCCTAGAGAGAGAAGGGGAAAGATTTCAGAACATGGGGTTATAAGGAAATGAGCCCTAGTTGCTCATACTTAAAGACTCGAGGCTAAATGACCAAAAAGCCCCAAATCTACCATTGTTGGTCTGCAGGTGGCCGACACCTGGCCGACGTCTTCCCTTGGGGTCCTGATAATGTTTTGTGTCCTTGGTTTTCAAGAATTGAAGGGATTGTTTACTGTTTGGTTCAGATCGTCTCTATGGAAGCTCAAAACTATGTTTTCGGTGCGCGATGTTCGTCACTTGTCAACATGAACGAGGTATATCCTTTAAACATATTATAACTTTTCCGAGAAGTGAATCAGAAGTTACTACTGAGTTTGTTTCTGTCAAGTCATGCTTTGGTATCTTGCATAGAACATGCATTTCTTATTCGTTGTTGCATGGAATAGGCATTTCACTTTGTGGCATAGAATATGCATTTCACATATGTTGTTGTAAGATGTGCATCTCACAGGAATTGCAAGCGCGTCTTGCATTTGCTCTAGAATCATGCATGGAATATGCGTTTGCTTTGAATTATGCATAGAATGTGCATTCGCTATTAAATCATGCATGGAATGTGCATCCACTTTTAAATCACGCATAGAATATGCTCCCATTACCAATCATGCATAGAATATGCTTCTGCTTTTGTTTCTCGCATAGAACATGCCATTAACATTGTATCTTGGTTGTTTGTCATGCATAGAACATGCATTCCTACTTTATCACACTTGTTAGGTTTTTTTCTTACAAATGCACGATATTGTATGTACGGTTAATTTAAAGGAGTTCCAGGTAAAATCATTCGTGCCCTTCAGATTGCATCCTTTTACCACATCCTCCTCTTGCGTGAGACGCGTTAGGACCCCTCGGTTAAAAACATTCGGGTGCGTCCAGGTGTTCACACCACCCCTCGGTTAAAAACATTCGGGTATGTCCCAGTGTTCACACCACCCTTCAGTTAAAAACATTCAGGTGCATCCCAGTGTTCACATCACCTCTCCTCATTTCGCGTGAAACGCATTAGGATTGTTTCAGTTAAAAACATTTGGGTGTGTCCTGGTGTTCACACCACCCCTTTTCATCTCGCGTGCGGCGCATTAGGACCCCTCGGTTAAAAGCATTAGGGTGCGTCCCGGTGTTCACATAACCCCTCGGTTAAAAACATTCGGGTGCGTCCCAGTGTTCACACCACCCCTCCTCTCGCGTGAGATGCATGAGGATCGCTTCGGTTAAAAACATTCGGGTGTACCCCGGTGTTCACACCACCCTTCGGTTAAAAACATTCGGGTGCGTCCTGGTGTTCACACCACCCTTCGATTAAAAACATTCAGGTGCATCCTGGTGTTCACGCCACCCCTCCTCCTCTCGCGTGAGACGCATTAGGATCGCTTCGGTTAAAAACATTTGGGTGCATCCCGTTGTTCACACCACCCCCGTCCTCTCGCGTGAAACGCGTTAGGACCCCTCGGTTAAAAACATTCGAGTGTGTCCCAGTTTTCACACCACACCTTTGCTTAAAAACATTCGGGTGTGTCCCAGTGTTCACACCACCCGTCGGTTAAAAACATTCAAGTGTTTCCCGATGTTCACACCACCCCTCGGTTCAAAACATTCAGGTGCATCTCGGTGTTCACACCACCCTTCAGTTAAAAAAATTTGAGTGTGTCCCGGTGTTCACACAACCCTTCGGTTTAAAACATTCGGGTGCGTCCCAGTGTTCACACCCTCCATTTCCTCCTTACGTGTGCAACGCGTTAGGATCTCGGTTGAAACCTCGGGTGCTCCCGTTGGTTATGTCACCTTTCACTTTTTTTGCGCATTGCGTAGTTAAGCTTGAATAATTTTCTTACATCCTTTCTACATGAAATGTAGTTTTGGCTCTTGTTTCTCGCGCGTGACGCGTAGTTTTTTTTTCGTGATTGGAATTATTGTACCTTGTTTTAGTTATGTGGCATTTTCTTTGCATAGCATTTGCATTTCGCCCCAGAACTACATTGGTTTGATTCCTTAGAAAGAGATATGTAGGCAGCCTATAGGCGTAACCATTTGTTTTCTGTTTTGATTGGTTGTCCAAGTCTTACAGCCTTGTCAAAATGGGTCTTCTCGGGGCTTTGACATTCACTCACGTCATTTTATGACTCCGAGTTCTGTCAAAGAGGGGCAACCATAGACACCCCATTTTTTACGGCCCTTACGACTTGGATGTCCTTTCATGTACATCTGATGATGAGTCTGTTTGCTCGCCGAGTGCTAGAAGTCTTCAGCGGAATGCCACAGCTTTGAGCTATTCAAACCCTGCATCCATTTTGTCTCATGTTTGGACCATGCCTTGGTCTTTGCATCCTGCAATCTCTGGTGGCCTGCCGGCCATCCCTGGAGGCTGCCGGCCACCATTTCTTGTCTGCCGACCATTGATGTGCCTTGCCGGCCATCAATGATGCCTTGCCAGCCATCACTAATGGCCAGCCGGCCACCAGTGTTTTCTGCAGATATTTTATGCCAACTGTACCAGCTGTTTGCACAGATGCATGCATCTGTCCACACATGGATGACTAGATCTCCTTGTATAGAATTCATGTTTTCTATATATAGAGACCTCCTCTCTCATGTTTTGACGTTAGAAAATTTTACGCTCAAAATTTTCCTCTCTCTCTACAAATTCTTTACACTTTTGCCTACTTACACTACACTCTTGCCTATACTTCCTTAACCAAAATTGATCACCTTTGAGCTGAGGTTCCTTGAGGCTTTCTTGGAGCTCTTGAAGTTAGTTTAGCTTGAATTGTTGCCTAGAATCACTCTTCTCTTCAAGAGGTATAATATTTGTTTTGTTCGCTTACTTTGCATACTTGTTTTCCTATCTTTTTCCCACTGTTTTTGAGTTTTTTATGGGCTATAAAAACTCTATCAAAGTGGGCTGAAATTTGTGGTTTGAAGCCATTTTAATGTAGGGGGTGGTTCACCATTTTTTATACGTTGTTTGTTAGGTTTTTCCACTTGTGTTTCCCACTTTCAAACTATCTTTTTCCAAGCTTTTAAACACTGAATTTCAGTGTATTTTAAGTGGTGAAAATCATGTTTTGAAGTCCAAATTTGGAGGGGTTAGCCTCCCTCCTTGTGTCTTGTTTGCTAGCCTAGTTGGTGCCATGTGTTAGCTTATTTTTCAAGCTTATCGTAGCTTAATTCTGGCATGTTTTAGCCTCTGATTTAGGCTGTTTTAACTCTATTTTGGGTTGGTTATTGCAATTTGAGTCTTGTTTTGCATGCTTGTAGTGTAATAGTCCTCACAAGTTTGGTGTTTTAGGCCATTAGACATGACTTGTTGGAGTTGATTTCATGTTTTTAAAATATTTCATACTTAAATTCAGCACTAATCATCTCCGCAACCTCCCTCCTTTCTTAGCTTTTCATTTTGCTTTGAAAGTGGTTTCAAGTCATTTGCGTGCCTAAGTGTGAAATTGAGGTTTCATACTTAATGGTTTAATCTCTTAGGGGGTTCATTACCAACGGTATGAGACTTCTTTCATGCCCAAAGCTACTTGAGTCTTGGGCCTTCTTTCCATTAGAGGACTTTAACTCACATTTTAGACTTAATTGGATTAAAGAATGGTTGGTAAAGTTGAAAATGAGTCACTAAAACTTGGGACTAAAAGTGAGCAAAGATAAGAATTTGGTTGTGTTTTGATATGTTCAATCGGACGTTAATTGAACACAAGGAAAATTAGGACATTTCATACTCAAAGTGATGAAATGTATCAAGTTTCCTAGGTCTCCATCGCCCTTGACCATGCATGATAGGGTGATGGTTTTGTGTGTCTTATTTTTCATTTATTGAGCTTGCACATCTTGAATCACAAGCCATCATGCAATAAAATTGCTTGAATTGGTGGTTTGTGGCTTACGTTCACCTTTCCTTAGATTTGCTCATGAAAAGGAGAGGTGAGTTATGCAAATAATCTGTGAGAATACCCACTTTTTACTTTGTTTGTCCTCTGTTGCAGCAAGACGAACCAGTGCATCAGTGGCTGGTAGGCCACTCTTCATGGCTGGCAGGTGGTTGGCAGAGCACCATTGATGGCCGGTAGGCCACTTCCATGGCCGGCAGGTGGTCGGTAAGCTTAACCAGTGGCTGGCTAGCCACTGATGCAAACCTTAGCAGATTATTGGTAAGGTGAAGCAAAATTGTTCTAGAAGTGTTCAATTATGCAAACAGAGGCTTTCGAGAGCGAAGTGGAGGTCTTGTCGGGTGGAAACCGAGCATGTGCATACACGTCTTTCATTTCCCGAGGTGGAACCACAAATTAGCTTAGTTTAATTACTTAGTTAAATTATTAGTTGCAATTGTCTTGTAATGATTTAATTAATTAGTTTATTAGCTAGTTAATTCAAGTGTTGTAATAATAATTAGTTTAGCTATTTATTTGGCTTGTAATAATTAGCTTAAATTATCTTAGCTTAGTCAGCTAGTTAACTTTATTCATTCGGACTCTTCTTTGTGAGAGCGTGATGTAATAATGTGTATGTCTTCCAACCCCACATCTTTCTCCCGTTTACTTAACTACTTTTGATGGTTAGTTTAAGAGCATCATGTTTCAATTAGCATACCTTATGCTTGCATCCATTCATTTTGTATTGCATGCACCGAGGCTCGGCGCATCATTTTAACTACATTGTTGTTTAAATACATTATTTGAATACGTGTTTAAACCGCATGTTATCAAATCAATTGATATGCCATGCTTAGTAGCCGAGTCTGTTTTAGTTGCATTATTGCTTGTGTTGCGTTAGCCATTTGGCGTAGTTAGGAATCATGAATATTTTTCTAACTCATATCTTCTTGGCTTGGAGTACTAGGTGAGTTTTTAGTGCTTTAGCATACTTGCAAGACTGTGAGTGATTGCCATGTCTAGCATGCTTACCATGATGCTAAATGCTTATCTGCTAAATAACTTGAATGCCTGTGGATAAAGGCTTGTTACTTGAATTAGAACGATTCAACGAATGTACGTTTAAGCCCACTATGTCTAGTGGCAAATTCATAGTTTTAAGTCCACTTTGTCTAGTGGCAAATTCGCAAACTTTAAGCCCACTTGAAGTGGAAAATTTAAACCATTTTCAAAAAACAAACATGAAATTGAATTGTTTCAATTCGGGCAAACTAGTCTATACTTGCTTGTGCGCATCGCATAGTAAATGCTATCCTAATAAACCGGAACAAGAGCATATAATGATGATAAAAATCATATCATGATTAGTAGAGGCCGATCTTTGATCGGGCAAGCGGGGGTACTCAAATGTATTCATGACCTTCCCCACTCGTATCTAAGTTCCTAAGCCGAGGCAACTTTGGTGATGACGGACACGTGGCCTTTGGCACGAGTCATGGGTTTCCTAAATTTCCCCAAAATAAATTATTTAGGTGGCGACTCTGTATCTGAAAAAGCAGTCGAATTTTGGCATTTTTTATTCAAAATTAATTTTCCAAACAATTTACCAGATTTGGACTCTTCGGTGTTTATCAATTTCACATTGCACTTATGAGATTAGATTCAGAACTGCAGGAGTCCGAACTATAGGGCTTCATTCGAGCTTCTGAAAGGGGGTGCGAAAAATCTGAGCAACAGCCGGTAGCCCAAAGAGGTGGCCATTAGGCGACCAAAGGTTGCAGGCTTGTATATCGTTGGGTTTGGTCCAAAAATGAGGCAACAGGTGTGTAGAGTTTGAAGGCTAAAAGCTGTGGCATTCTATTGAGGACTTCGAGCACTTGACAAGCATATAGACTCATCATTTGGTGTGCAAGTGATGACGTCCAAGTCATAAGGGCCGTAAAAAATGGGGTATCTATAGTTGCCCCTCTTTGACAGAACTCAGAGTCATGAAATGATGTAAGTGAATGTCAAAGCCTGAAGACGACCCATTTTGACAAGGTCGTAAGACTTGGAAAAATAATTAAGACAGAAATAAATGGTTGCGCCCATAGGCTGCCTACGTATCCCTTTGCAAAGAATCAAACCAGCGTAGTTTTGGGATAAGATACAAATGATATACATGAAAACTTTGGAAGCTGGACTCACATGCTTCGCGAAGCCGGCTATTTTGAAATTTATGCTCATGTAAGATGATGCAATAAGTAGGAACAAATACAATAAGCAAGATAATGAGATAACAACATATGAATGAGCAACTTCAAGCTTAAAACCAAAACAGGTTCCGTGCAAAAAGACATAAAACACACTCAAACCACACCAAAACAAGAGACGAGGAAAGAAAACACCGCCTAGGGTTGCGCCTCATGCATCTTGAGAAACTGATAAATGAAAATCACTCGAGGTCGCGTTTCACGCATCTCGAGATGAAAATCGCTCAAGGTCATCCGTCATGCATCCTGAGAAACAAGAAAGACCCGCTTGGGCTTGCGCTTCATATGTCCCAAGAAACAAAAGAAAGACCGCTAGGGGTCGCACTTCACGCGTCTCGAGAAACAAGAGAACCTGCATGGGCTCACGCTTCATGCGTCCTGAGAAACAAGAAAAACCACTCAGGCTTGTGTTTCATGTGTCCCGAGATAAAATACGCTCAGTGCCACACATCACGCGTGTTGAGATACAAGAAAAGCCATTCGGGCTCGCGCTTCACGTGTCCCAGGATAAAACATGTCCAGAGCCATGCATCACGCGTCCTGAGATACTCTAATCACGCTGAAATGATGAGAAGAGGAGAAAAACTACTCGGGCTCACACTTCACGCATCCCGAGATAAAACACACCTAAAGCCACGCGTTACACGTCCTGAGATACTCTAATCACACTGAAATCATGAAAAGAGAAGAAAAACTGCTCGGGCTCGCGCTTCATACGTCCCGAGATAACACATGCCCAGAGCCGCGCGTCACACGTCCTGAGATACACTAATCACATGAAATCGTGAGAAGAGGAGAAAAATCGCTTGGGTTCGCACTTCACGTGTCCTGAGATAAAACACACCTAGAGCCGTTCGTCATACGTCCTGAGATACTGTAATCACGTTGAAATCGTGAGAAGAGGAGAAAAATCGGTTGGGCTCGCGCTTCACACGTCGCGAGATAAAACACACCCAGAGCCATGTGCCACGCGTCTTGAGATACTCTAATGACATTGAAATCGTGAGAAGAGAAGAAAAATTGCTCGATCTCACATTTCACGTGTCCCAAGATAAAACACACCCAGAGTCGTGCGTCATGCATCCTGAGATACTCTAATCACACTAAAATCGTAAGAAGATGAGAAAAATCGCTCGGGCTTGAGCTTCACACGTCCCAAGATAAAACACGCTCAGAGCTGCGCGTCACGCATCCTGAGATACTCTAATCATGCTGAAATCGTGAGAAGAGAAGAAAAATTTCTCGAGTTCTTGCTTTACATGTCCCAAGATATAATACGCCTAGAGCTGCGCTTCACGCGTCTTGAGATACAAGAAAAGTCATTCGGGCTCATGCTTCACACGTCCTGAGATAAAACAGAGAGGTGTGCGATAGATGCACAAAGCATATTCCTTACAAGATGGACAACCAATATATGATGTTTAATGAAGACATGTTCTATGCAAGAAACAAAAACAAATTCTATACAAGAAATAAGAGCATATTCTATGCATGATTGACAGCATGTTCTATGCATACGCATGCAGCATATGTAATATGAAATGCATATTCTATGCAACGAAATAGAGCGAAGCCATAATTTAACAAAACAAATAAAATGATATTCAATAGCAACTTTTGATTTATCTCCCAGAAAAGTTACAACACGTTGAAAAGGATACTCCTTGTTCAGAGTAGTAAGTGGGACACGTTCACACATCGGAACGCAGCCTCAAGCTACCAAAACAGAACCTTCCACACACCATTTGGGAAGAAGAAGCTCCAAACAGCACCAGAACCTACTTGACAACCACCGGCCACTAGCCGGCCACCTTCCGACCATCAAAACAACTTGCCGGCCACAAATGTGGCCTACCGGCCACCGATGGCAAATCAGGGCAGTTTGGTCTTTTCGCGCACGGGTCTTTAAGTATCCATCACACCGCTTCATTTCCACATAAGCCTAGGTCCGAAAATCTTCCCTTTCTCTTTTCTCTAGGCGCTCATTCTCTTTAGATTTGCGCTTTATACACGTTTCCTAACGCCCTATGCGAATTTCTTTTCGTAAAACCCTCTTAATTCTTAACATTTTAAATTGATTAGATTTTGGTTTCGATGCTTTTTCTCAGATTTTCACACTTTAGGCTTGTTCCCCTCGAGTTCCTCTCGAGTTTTGTGAACTTTTCCCGGCTTTGACTTTTTCTCCCATTTTCTCTCTCCTAGGGTTGACTTTTTCCAAGTTTACCATCTTTTTCTCATTTTTCTTCACTTTTCACCTACTGTTCACTCATTTTCCATCTATTTTCCAGATGGCAGTTGAGATTCCACACGACGGGGCTCCTCCCGAGGTTCTACCTGTATTCCCACTCGTTGCCGAGGTAGAAGAGCCGACAGTTGTTGAGGCTGGCGAGGCGGCTGAGGGCATTGAGGCTGACCTCAAGGCGGAGTTTGAGCCTAAGTTTGAGCCAAAGCTGCTACCATTGAGAGTACGACCTTTTGATCTGGTGAGATATCATCCCTGCACACATATATTGCCACTCGGAGGCATTAGGCGCTTCATCGACTTTGCTTGTGGCGTACCAGAGGACCTCCTGCTGAGAGAGCCGGCCTCCCACCTTTCATCTAGTGCCACTGAGGTATGAATTTTTTTTTCATCGCATGCACACCCGATGATGAGTCTATTTGCTTGCCAAGTGCTCGAAGTCTTCAGCGGAATATCATAGCTTTGAGTCTTTCAAACCCTACACTCTTGTTGCCTCATTCTTGGACCAAGCCTTGGTTCTTCAAGCCTGCAACCCTTGGTGGCCTGCCTGCCACCTTTTTGGGCTGCCGGCCATCACTTTTTGATTGCCATCCACTGATGTGTCCTGCCGACCACCAGTGATTGCCGGCCACCAGTTTCTTTTGCAAATATTCTGTGACAGTTGTGCTAGCTGTTTGTACAGAGGCATGCATTTGCACCCACATGTAGGGCTGGATGTTCTTGAGGAGAATTCATGTTTTCTATACATAGAGGGCCTCCCTCTCATGTTTTAGGGTTAGAAAAATTTTAGAGAAAAAATTTTCCTCTCTCTATAATTCTTACTGTCTCTAGCAAATTCCTATACTTTTGCTTACAAATCTTCAACCTTTGCCTATACACTCTTAACCGAACCTCTTTATCTTTGAGATAAGGTATTCTTGAGCCTAGTTGGAGCTCTAGAGGGTGTGTTTGCTTGGTTTTGTTGCTTGGAATTGGTTTTCCTCTTCAAAGGTATAAGGCTTTGCCTATTTGCTTGCTTTGTCTACTATTTCTCTGGCAATTTTACAGCTGTTTTTGTGCTGTAAAACCTCTATATTTTTGGGCTGAAACTTGGGTTCTAAGACCATTAAAAGTTGAGGGGTGGTTCACCCTTCTTTACACCTTGTTTGGAGGCATTTTCCCTTGTGTTTCCCATCATTTTACTATCTTTTTTTGAGCTTTTAAACACTATTTTTCAGAGTTATTTCTGTGGCCAAAATCATGTTTTGAAGTCCAAATTTGGAGGGGTTAGCCTCCCCTCCTTGTGTCATGCTTACTAGCCTAGCTTGTACTATGTTTTAGCATATTAATCTAGCTATTTTTGTATTAAATCTAGCATATTTTAAGACTTATTTTAGATTGTTTTAGCACTTTTTTTAGTGGATAGTTGCATTTGAGCTTTGTTTTGCATGCTTATTGTGTAATTGTCCTCATGAGTTTGGTGTTCTAGGCCTTATACACCTTCTTGTTTGAGTTGATTGCATTTATTTATGGCTTTCCATACTTGTGATCACCTTTAATCACCTCTGTAACCTCCTCCTTTCTTGGATTTTGTTTTGCTTTGAAAGTGGTTCAAACTACTTGTTTGTTTAAAGCATGAGATTGAGATGTCATGCTTAATGGTTTAATCCCTTAGGGGGTTCATTATCAACGGTATGATGTCTCTTTCATGCCTAAAACAACTCTTGGTTTGAGCCCTCTTTCCATTAGAGGACTTAAACTCATCATTGGACTCAATTGATTAAAGGATGGTTGGTAATTTAAAATGGAGTAATAAAATTAAGGCTAAAAATGGTGAATGATAATAATTTGGCTGCGTTTAATCGGACGTTAATTCAACACATGGAAGCTTGAGGCATTTCATACTCATTAGTGATGAAATGGTTCAAGTTTCCAAGGTCACTACTTCCCTTGATCATTCATGATAGGGAGGTGGTTTTGAGAGTCTCATTTTGTTGCATTTTATTGAACTTGCACACTTTGGTTCACAAGCCATCATGCAATGAAATTGCTTGAGTTGGTTGTTTGTGGCTTAAGTACACCACTCCTTTGATTTGTTCATGAAAAGGAGGGGTGAGTTGTGCAAACAAACCCTTGAAAATACCCTGTGCATGCTCTGTTTGTTCTCTATTGCAGCAAGGTGAACTAGGCAGTAGTGGCTGGGCGGCTATCACTGGCTACCGGCAGGCCTCATCACTGGCCGAGCAGCCACTGATTCAAAATTCAGTAGTATGTTTGTAAGGCATAACAGTGTTATTCTGGAAGTGGGCAATAGTGTATGAGTTCTCTGTGCAACAGAGGCTCTCCAGAAGCAGAACAGTGGCCTTTTCGGGTGGAAACCGAACATGCGCATGAACATCCCTCGCTTCTCGAGGCAGAGTAGTTAGCTTAGTGCTTAATTGTTTAGCTTACTTACTTCTTTTAATTGCACTTGTGTTATAATTATTTAATTAGTTAAAATAATTAGCTAGTTGTGATGTTGTAATCGTTAATTAGAATGTTAGTTAATTCATATGTTGTTGTAATAATTAGTTAAGTAGTTTAGCTAATTATTTCATTTCTTTTGTAATAATTAGCTTAGCTTTAATTAGTTAGTGTAGACACCCCATTTTTGAACGTCCTCAAGACTTGGACATCACCATTGGAACACTTGGTGATTATCCTTGTTCGTGTTCGTCTTGAGTTCCCGGAGGTCTCGGTTGCGCGCCTTGCCTCAGGATCTCTCGACTCGACCATGTTGTGTCTGGTTTTGCACCAAACACTTGTGTTTTTCCTTGAAGGGGCAGGGAATGCCTTGTGAGGCATCCCCACACACCACCGGCCATGGCTTGAGGCCACCGGCCAGTGATTTTATGCCATCGGCAATGTATATTGCCGGTCGGCACTCTTTGTTGCCGGTCGGCCATTTATTTTGCCAAAATGGCAATTTTGAATTGCCGATCACTGTTCATCTACTTTTAGTAGATATTTTGTGCCAGCTGTGATAGCTGGCACCCACTCTGCTCCCCTCCATACACGTGTATGGAGGGATTTCCCTCTTGGATGGCTTGTTTTGGAAGCCTTACAAGAGGGAGTTACCTATAAGAAGAGGGCTCCTCTCTTGGCATTAGGGTTAGAAAAAATTGTTAGAGAAGCTCTGGTTCTAGGTTTAGGGTTTTGTATCTGTCCTATATCTATACCTCTCATTCTCTTGTATTGTGTGTGTTTAAGCCTTAGTTTTGTACACAAACACACACTACCACACCTTTCCTTGGAGCTGAGGCCCTTGAGGGTTGTTTTTAGAGTTTTGAAGTTGATTTCAATCTCAAGAAGCTGCTGGAGCTCCATTGTTGAAGAGGGTCTACAAGGGTAAGACTTTTGTCCCTTTTTACCCCATTCTTGCATAGCTTTTTAGCCTATCTTCAAACTATTTTTGAGCTTTTTGTATAACATAAAAAAGTTCTATTTTTAGGCCCTCTAAATAGTTGTTTAAGATTGCTTCAAGCTTTGGGGTTGTTTGACCACTCTTAAGCTTTGTAAGGCTCCATTTTGTGCCATTTTGAGTGAGCACCGATACCTTGGTGTTTGGGCCTCCTCACCACTGAAATCTTGAGGGATTTCAGAGGTGAGGATGGTGCCTTGAGGTCCCAAGAAGGAGAGGACCACCCCCTCTCCTTGTTGTCCTTAAAAAGGACCATTTTTGCCTCTTAAGGGAGCACCTAGCTTAGGCTCTTGTGGACCATGCCTTAGCTGTTATTTATGCTTATTTTGCCATGAAATAGCATTGTTTTGAGTTGTTTTTGGTACACCATGCTTGCTTAGCATACATGCCTTGTAATACCATGATTTGCCTCAACATGTGCCTAGCATTTAGACTACCATGCTCATGTGTTTTGGCCTAGCTTTGTGAAGCTTTTATGCTTGTTTTAGTATGCTAAGGGACTATTTTTGGTCATTTGAGTCATCCATGCCTTGCTTTGTATAGCTACCATGCAAACTCTCTTGTATGCCTTAAGCATTGGCCCTTCTAGCATGCCATCCTTGCTTTGTTTCAGTGGTTTGGAACCACTTGACATGTTATTTCAGACCTCATGATGTGCCCATGTGCTTGTATTTGATCCCCCTTTAATGTGTTTAAAGGTTGTTGCCTTATGCCCCTTGTTTAAGCCTTGGAGTATGCTTGCATTTTTAGACCACTTAGATGCCATCTAAGTGCATCCTTGGCTTTGTTTAGGTCTGCATTAGACCTATTTTAAGTCCCTTTGACCTTGTGAGGCTTGGTTGATCTAGCCTTGGTTTACCTCCCATTTGGCTTGCCTTAAGTCTTGGACCATTGTTGCATGTTTTGATTGCTTTGTTTGGTTGGTTTGGCACCATCCTTAACATGATTTTCAGAGCTTGGTATGTATGCCATATGTCCATGTTTATCTTCTTTTATGTGTGCTTAAAAGTTGTCTCTTTGATGCTTAAGTGTTGGTCCATTTGCATGCATGTTTGTATGTGTATTTGCCCCTCATTCTATAGCATTTTGGCCACTGTTTTAGGTTAGTTTGAGGGCTGCTTAAATTAGTCTAAATCCATTCTTGCATGTTGTGACATGCTTACCTTGTGTGTTGATTGCATGCTTGGCCTATCACGTGTTGTGGCATTTTCAAGTGACTTTGCATTTGGCATGCATTTCTCTTAGTTGGAATTGCCTAACATGTTGCATGCTTTGCATGCTTGCATGCTTGAGTAACTAGCATAGTTGTCACATGCCTTGTATGCTTGTTTGCATTACTTGCTTGCATGCCCATGTTGTACACTTAGGCTCACATGCTTAGGATTGCATTGCATTGGCATGCATGCTTCACCCCTTGATCAAGCCATGATAGAGGTTGAAATCCCCCTTGGTTTGTTTATGTGCATTGCATCTCATTTGAAATTGAAATGCACACTTGATGCTTTGGGCCATCATGCGTGGAAATGCGCAATTGGTGGTCCGAGAACCAAGGACCATGTCCCTTTGAGTCATAAACATGATAAGGGATATGGTTGGTGCATACATTGCTTGGATTGCATTGCCATGCAAAGCTCTGTCCTCCGCTGCTGTCAAACAGATTCTGCAGGAACTTTTTGCCGATCGACTGCATAGAGTGCCGACCGGCAATCCATTGGTGGCCGATAGCTTCATTTGTGGCCGATGACCACCAAATCACAGCCGATGATAATTCCCTCTAGCCGGTGGCATTCCCCAACGTCCAGTGAGCACATCCTGAGACTTTGGCAGTCTTCAGAGAGGCAGAGCAGGGAAAACAGAGGCAGCCTACGCATGGTAGTGGACTTCCGAGCAAGACCCGAGCACGCGTGCATTGAGCCCTCTTCCCGAGGCCCTTTTTCTTGCTTTTCTAAGCTTAGTTAATTTGTTAATTAATTAGGTAATTTGTAATAATTAATTAGCTTGCGAGTTAGTTAATTTGTATTATTCTTTCGGTCCCTCCGAGCGAGGGCAAATTTATAATACGTGTGGGTGAGTGTGTGCATGTCTCCCAACCCCCACTTCTTTCTCCCTTTTACTTACCTGCTTTGATGGTTAGTAATAGGTCATGTTTAATTTAGCATATCTTATGCTATGCATGCGTGCATCATTCATCAGTATTGCATGCACCGGGCTCGGTACATCATGCTAATTGCATTAGTATTTCAAATCTAACTTGAGTACATGCTACTTGTGCATTTTCACATGTCATTCATAGACTAGCCGAGCCTACTCTAGTGACATTTCGTATGCGTTGCATTAGACATGTAAACATGGACTTGGATCATGCATTGATTGCTAACGAGTTCTTTGTTTTGGCACGGAGTACGATGTAAGTATTTATGCTTTAGCATCCTTGCATGTGTGTGAGTGTTGCCATGATAGCATAATTACCATGAGGCTAGCTGCTTATGTGATATAACTGCTTGAATGCCTATGGGTGAAGGTTGGATTGTCTGAGTTGGAATAGCTCATTGAAATTCGTGTTTTAGCCTACTTGCGAGTAGCAAATTCCGAAACATTTGTTTTCAAAACAAACGGATATGCGGTGCTTATTTCCAAATTAGGCGATCCAGTCTATACTTTTGTGCTGTATGCATAACATAGTAATTCTAGGCTAATAATCGGGATAAGGACACATAACGTTTTCAAAATTGGATATCACGGTTAGTAGAGGCCGATCTTCGGATCGGGCGAGAGGGGGTGCTCATAGCTGACCTTCCCCAATCGTACCCAAGTTCCCGAGCTGAGGCAACTTTGGTGATGACGGACACGTGGCCTTTGGCACCGAGTCAGGGTTTCCTAAATTCCCCCAAAAATAAAATATTTAGGTGGCGACTCTGTATCTGGCAAAGCAGTCCATGTTTGGCACTTCTTTTCAAAAATCTGTTTCTCAAAACGATTTGCCGGATTTGGACTCTTTGGTTCAGATTATGAACCGTGACACAAATCGAGTCCGAACTGTAGCGGGGTCCCTCGCGGACGTGTTACAGTTTCTGGCGACTCCGCTGGGGATTTTAGAGAGCTTGACTCGAACTCGTGATATCCTATTTTGATTTCATTTATGTGTCTCTTTGCATTGCATGTGCATTGGTGCGCCTAGGACACCGTGTTTGCCATCTGGCATTCCTAAACGGTTTGCTGGAGGCTTGTCTTGTCAAGGCATGACCATAAGGCTGACTGGTTGTGGGCTCTGACAGTATGGGAACACAAACCCCGGTTTTACCGGGGCACCCTTTTTGACCGTTCGACCTAGTGCATATTCGAAATCCATAGTGACCATTCCAAACTAGGACAGGTTGCTTACCCGATGCTAAGTTGTTTGAAAACTACTGCGTGCATAGTAAAACCCTAACTCCTGACAAAATAGGACAGGGAAACCCTACCCCTCCATAGGGGTGTCTTGGCTCTCACTTATCTGCTATGTGCTTTAGAGTGTATCTCTACAGGAATGTACATATCAGTTTGCAAGTTTGAGTATCAGGCCCGAGGGCACCAGTATCAGTGTTGTTGAGAAATCAGTTTTCTGCGGGTATCAGGTTCAGTTTTGGGAACAGTGATTCTGGGGAACAGTGATCAGTAGTAGAGTACAGTTGTTCGGCTACACCTGTGATTGATCTGTTTGGGCTGAAATGCTGTTTGTTTTTCCTTTCAAGGGTTCAGGAGTGTCCAAAGAATTGATACAGAATAGCTAGTGTTCCCCCTTGCTGAGGCAGGACTTATGATGACGCAGAATTCAGAAGAGATTGTGGTTATGACAGCTACGCTAGATCAAGGGATCACCCTGCAGGATGAAACCAATGTTGATGTATCATATCCGCCCAACTCGCCTGTCGCGCACCCGATCTGGACCCCCCAGTTGTATCAGGCTCGCGAGCCCACTACATTCGAGCTGATGGGAATGATTGGAGACCTCCAGAGATCCGTGGTCGATTTGGCCTATGGAATGTCGGCTTTACCACCAGCGGCACCGTATACCGGGAATTTCATACCACAGGAGCGCCCGCTACTAGGGCGGATTTTGATAGAGCTCAGCCAACCAGAGGTTGCTTCTAGCTACAGGAACGACGTGTCAGCAATGACCAAGCTTCGCTCTGATGTAGCAAACCAAACCCTTGATCAGGTCGAGGCCAGAGGCAAGAACAAAATGAAGGCAGATGCCGATCCCATTGAACAACTGCTGCGGGCAGTCGAGGCTTTGAAAGCCAGAGGGATGAACAAGCAACAGATATCCACAGTTGTGGCAAAAACTGTGGAGGATGCTTTCCCCACTCCACCTGAGGGTAGTTCAAGTCTGTCAGAAAATCGGGATAGGCCCCGTCACGCCAAAACAGTTCCTCTCATTCCCAACCCTGCACCTGGGAAAGATCAGAAAACTAAGGCAGTGCCTGCCGACCCTTTTGCTAGTGCGTCTAGTAAAAATACTCAGACTTCAAAGTACCTGCCCCGAGGGCACAGGATCTTTCATGCTCTCTACATGCCTCTGTCTAAGGCACTTCAGATTCTTGCCGAAAGGGGGCACCTCAAACCCCTTGAACCTCGGCCTCTCCCGAAGAATCTCCCTCTCACACATGATGCTGCTTTGTACTGTGCGTACCACCAACAGACCAGTCACGCCACCGACAACTGTTTCCGCCTTCGCCATAAAGTGCAAGATCTGATCAATAATGAGGTCATTCTTCCACCTACCTCAGTGAAGTCTGTTACCACCGAGCTGTTGGACTTTGAGGATACTGCGAGTATGTGATCAGGGGTTGGACCACCTGCGGCCGGCGCCCGGTGTATTTCAGATGTGGCGTCTAGCACGTACTTTTTGAGCATTTGTAAATGCAGTTTTGTACCATCTGGCTTGGGTTTTTGAGTCAGTTCTCTGTTTTATTTTTGAGTCTGCCTCTTTGCTTTGAGTCAGTCTTTTTGTTTTTGGGTCTGTCTCGTGGTACCGAGTCAGTCCTGTTGTATAGGATGTCGAGTGATTCTGGGGTTGTTGTCTCGAACACCATTTTTGTATTTAACCTTTTTGCTTTCTTTTTGAGTCCGTCTCTGTTGTGGAGCCAGTTACATCTGAGAAACCTGAATGAAACAGCTGCGGCTATCATGTTTTCGTGCTTATTGTTTGTTTTGGGCTAGTTATGCCAGAGGATTTGAAGCAAACGGCCGTGCATTCCACCTGTTCTTTTGTGCCCTGAAAATCATTGCATTGACCTATGTTTTTCAAAACCTCTTTAACACTGCGGTGAAAGCAAAGAGGAAGGGATTCCTCGAGTTTTGCAAAACTTTAATTAATTTGAGAAAAGGAGAGGCATGCTAAGCCTTTAATGAATGAAAGCATGCTTGTTAGCGTGAGTACTGAGAAGGACCCTGGCTTGATCCAGATTGGTTCCACACTATCTTCGGCGCGAGCGATTTGTCGCTTTCTTAAAAACTTTCAAAAACAAATGTTTTACGCGGCCCTGTGAAGACCTGTGTGGAATCGCTCTTGAGATTGTGCAGCCTAGGATCGCCCTCAGCCTCAAGATTCGACCTGTTTTTTTTGAACCTCGAACTCATTCGGAACGTTCAACGGACGACTGTCAGAGGAGGCCCGTGTGGCCAGTTTTGAGGCAGCCCTCGAACAAGAGGCACCAAAGTCAAATCAAAAAGATCAGATCTCACCGGAAGAAGCGTGTGAAGCAACCGTGATGGATCCTTCTGCAAATCAACGCAACAGGCATTCTCCTGGATTCAGATGATTTCGGGATCTCAAGACCATTTGGCATGGACTTGTTACACTTTTACCCTTTGAGAGGCTGGCTGGGTCGAAAACCCGGAAGGGCGACCCAGGCAAAAGTTAGAGCAAGAGAAAAATACAAAGAACAAAAAATAAAAAATAATGCAAAAGAAAAGAAAAAAAAGAAGAAAAAAAAAAGAGAATGAAAAGATACAAAAAAAGAAAATGAAAAGAAGCTCGCAAGGTCGAAAACCCGCATCGGGCACCTTGGCAAAAGTTAGAGCCTAAAAAGTGAATGTTAAAATACCCGAGTGTACCTTAACCGGAACTACGTAAGGCTTGATTCCCATGTTTGGGATACGTAGGCAACTTCATTCTGAAGTTCAGCCCCCAACGCTTTCATAGCATCTCAGTCCATACAATGGTTTCGATTTCATCCCAGAGTCCAGCCCTCAACACCTTCAAAGTGACTGTGTCCATATATTGGTTTTGACCATCATCGTCTTCTCCGTATCCGAGAAAGTTCGGTCGTGATCATCACTGGTAAGGACTGTTTACAATATGCTGTGACATCATCCAAACAAGGGGCAACTTTCCATTGCCATGATGTCGCCGTTCAAACCAGGGGTAACTTTCCGTTGCCATCCACCCCTTCCAAACAAGGGGCAATTTTCCATTGCCTCTGATCCGAGGTTGTGCATCTTGAGAATGAGTTCCGCGCTCGTTGGGCGCCGGCCGTTTATAAAAATAGTTTTTTTTTGAGAATTTTTACTGAGGTTGACCATTTTCTCGAAAATTGTTTTTATTTTTCAAAACTGGACCATTTTCTGGGACCCAAAAAAAGGAAAATTTTCAGTGCTCATAGCCTGACTTGCATGATTTCAAATCAAAGATCGAACAAGTGTGTTAATCCGACTCTCATTCTGGTCAAAATTGTTTTAGTAGAAAACCAAAACAAAAAAATGGTCAAAATGATGAACTATGGGCACGGTTGAGTCAGGTTTCCTGTCTTTCCCCCATCGCCAGCATACTTGCCAAGAAAGGCACAACTTAAGCTGTCATTAAAGGGCTGAAAGCTCTCTCAACCTCCGAGCAACGAGGTATCGAACCAAGTGCGAAGCACGAATCTGAAGGGATCAAGGTACTCTATTCCCTTACCTGGGGCATCGACCATGCGCCACCGGAAGAAACAGCCGTGAGCTAACCATGTCGAGCATGAACCCACAACTTCCTATTCATCCATTAAAAAATCCTGGGGAGGGATAAAAATGAGAGAATGAAGAATAGAGAGGTGTAAGTTGAGAGAAAAAGCGAGCCAAAGGGTTTTGAGAAAAAAAAAAAAAAAAAACTAAGCTTGAGTGCCAAAGGGATGTGAGAATCACAAATCAGAAAGGGTGGAAAATATACCCGGAGGAACTGGCTCCTCGAGATTTGAGGTCTTTCGTTGAACATGTCCGCGTGTCGTGTCTTTCGTTTTGTTTACCTCAACTTTTGTTTTGGGTCTTTTCCGAGCGTGTATCGTTGTGTTTAGGTCGTGTACCCTTTTGTTTGAGTCCTTCCCGCTGTGTTCAGTTGTAGGCTCGATACCTCGGTTGAAAATCCTTTTTTATTTAGAAAATCGTTTATGCTCAGAGTGCTGTGCCATTCTCTACATCTGTGCGAAGCAAAAGAAGAAGAAAAAGATTCGGGGCATCTGAGCGTGCTTCAACTTCAACTGGTTCTATCTTTGTGTTCCGTCTTGTCAGATTGGGCCGTTTGTTCAGGATTTGCTGTGTGCAGAATGAACCGAGTGTGGTGTTAGGGGCTGTATGCAGACTAATCCCAACATAGTATGGGCCGTGCGTTCAGTTTGAGCAGTGTGTTGCTTGGGCTGTTTTGCTATGAGGCCATTTGGTTATCTGATCATTACAGTACAAACGCTCAATTTTTCAGACAACAGGTCAATTCCATTCACATTGAGGCGTAACATGATGTGATGCGATGCAATACATAGATATGTAAATGTAACACTTTTTAAACAAAAATTTTGTTCAATTTTAAGAAAAAAAAGAAGTGCAAAAAAGAAGAAAAGCAGCAATCTAGATCATCATCAGTAGTCTCGGGCCCGGGGATCTATCCTCACCCTCTTCCTGGACGAAGGTCCAGGAGCATCGTCATCAGCATCGCCATCTGAGCCTGAGTCTGAGTCATCTCCAGCCTCCTCAAATGACTCGACCTTTGCCTTTGCCTCGGGCTCATCATCATCATCATCGTCATCATCGGGGGTCGGCGCCCGAGAGCTACTCCTGACATGAACACGCCCCGCCCTGGTACAGGGACGTACAACGTCTCCACGCCCTCCTCGAGCAGGAATAGAGGGCCCAGCCAGAGCGCCACCCACCGGGGGAATCTGGAAGGGAGGCTGAAAAGCACAAAAGGCAAATACATCAGAATACTGTGAGCAGTGTATCAGTGCAGAATGCAGTGCATGAGTACAGTGTGTGAATACTGTGAGCAGTGTATCAGTGCAGAATGCAGTGTATGAGTACAGTGTGTGAATGCCGTGAGCAGTTTATCAGTGCAGAATGCAGTGTATGAGTACAGTGTGTGAATGCCGTGAGCAGTTTATCAGTACAGAATGCAGTATATGAGTACAGTGTATCAGATGACGTGAGCAGCTTATCAAGTGTTGTGTTGCGCACCAAATTATGTTAAGCTGCTTATGAATGGTTTGACACCGTCGTCAGGAGGACAAACCGGAATACTATAGAGGGCCAAGAGGTCGAAGGTCTACTGTAGCATCCCCATCATGGAGGCATTCAACTCCAGGGACTGCCGGGTGTACTCGGAGGACGCCTGCAAAAGTATCAAAGGCATCAGTATTCTGCGGAATATCAAGATAAACTGAAATAAAATGACAATGCAAGATGAAAGATGAAGTAGTACATACCGGAGGTAAGCCATAGAACCCGACCAACTCATGGTCAGCCGGAGGAGGAGCAAATGGAATCTGGTATGTCCCCCCACCCTGCCCTCGGCATGTCAGTATAGTGGGCAGAGCTGGCCAGCTAACCCCCTGACCCCTCTGAGCTCCGCCCCTGCCGCGGACTCGAGCTCTCCTCGATGCTTCTGCTCCAGCCGCCGCTCCTACTCCTGCTCCAGCTGCCGGCGCCTCTCCCTCTCAGCTCGGCGACCACCGCTCAGAGGCCGCATAATGTAGGTCTGGATGTACTCTCTGAAGTCGCCCTCACCTCTGAAGTCCCCCGTGTCCCAGCTGATCGTGTAATCGGCCATCTCCTGGGCAGTGAACCTCTCAGTATCTCTCATATGGGCAGGAGGTGGACCCGGGACTATCTGCTCCGGTAAACCCAGGGTCTGACGCAAGAACCGCTTGCCCAGGTACCAAGCCCAACAGACCGGGCCCTCCAACAGAATCCAGCAACGGGCAGTCTCCTCTGCGCCCTTGTAGTGATCCCTCACCATGGCTGGCAACGGAGCCCAAGGCCGCCGGGTGATCGGAAAATGAAATGCAGTTTGTTATCTACTGTTATTGAAAACATACAGTGCTAAGCAAAGCCTAAGCAAATTCTAAAGTTGAACATACCTCTGCGGCGGTGATGGTGTCGAAGTAGCGGCGGAAGAAAATAAAAGACTCACGTGGTCTCCGCACGCATTGCACATCAAAGCAACGAGAACAGGGGACGCCAAGTGGTGTCTCCACATCAGGTACTGGGGCAAGCCTGGGAAAGTAGGCATACACCCACAACTGCAGAACAGATATAAGTATGACTATCAGATAAAACAAAATACAGAATAAAGCAGAAATGGCAGAGCCGTGTGTTGAGCAGTGTATTGTACAGAGTATACAGTGTGTGCAGTAGACAGTCAAAGTAAAGCAGAGTATATGTGTGTCGCGTGTACAGTATATAGTCAGTGAGAGGCAGACCGTGGTGTGTGCAGTATGTAGAATACAGAAAACGTGAAGCAGAAATGTAAAAGGGGAAGAAGATGTACCTTGGGAAGAAGATATACCTCCCAAGCTCGCTAGTAGCCGCCGAGAAGCTGTCCGCTGAGGCGGGAAGAATAGTTCATGTAACCATACAAAGTGGCCAAGCCGGCGCCACCCCAGTCATAGCGGCGGATCCGCCTGACATCCATCAGTGCGCTCAACAGACATAGAGGCACGGTGTTCGCCCGGTCGGCGAAAAAAGTCATCCTGAAGAGGAACATGATGAAGCCCCGCGCATACTGATCCACCTCCTCTGGGGTCATCTGCGCTTCCTCCGCCAAGGCTGGCTGAATCTGAAAATGCCTCTCGAACCAAGAGTACCTGACAAACCCTGCTCGAGCGAGGGGAGGCTGAGTATCGAGCAGGTACAGTTGGGCGGCGTCCCACTCAACCATATCGGTGTCGAAGGGGATCGGATCGCCCTCTACCCCAATGCCAGTGAGCATCGAGAAATCATAAGGGGTCATCGTCATGTCCTTCGCAACGGAGAAGTGGAAGGAGTTGGTGGTATCCCACCACCTCTCCACTAAAGCGGCAAGCAAGGGCCTGTAGGTCGTAAGCCGGGAGAGCCCCCTGCAAAAGATGCCGAAACCGGCCTCGTCGACGATATGACGAACCGCATTTGGCAGCTCTAGGTACCAATCCCGAGCAATGACATTCCCATACCCGCGGATGGTATGGAATCCCCCTGTAATCAAAAACAACAATTGCGAGGCAATATTCAAAACGCAGTTTTAAGAAGCATACAGGTATACAACATGTGTGCATGTTTTCAAATTCGAACAGACATCGGGTGCTGGTGTACTTACAGTGAACTACAACGTGTGATGTGTCTGCGTGTTTGAGTGGTTCAGGGCAAATACAACATGTGTGCATGTTTTCAGACTCAAGCAGATACCGGGTACCAATGTGCATGCAGTAAAATACAGTGTGCGCCGTGTGTTTGGGTGATTCAGGGTCAGTGCAATGTGTGTGCACGTGTAAGTTTCAAACAGATATCGGTTGTAAGTTTGTTTGCAATCAACTACAGTGTACAGTGTATCGGTGCATCCGGGCTAAGCAGTTAAAGAACAGAATCAACTAATGGCAGTTATGTCCTACGTTGCGGAAGATGATAAAACAGAAGAAAGAATGTTACCTCGGAAGCGCCAAACGACAGATGGGAGGTGGGCTCATGCAGGAGAAGCTCGGGTACCACGCCCCTCTCGAAGCTCCGGAACTGGCGTAGTCCATCGGGGAGCATTACATGAACCGCAGGCCTGTAGGTCTCCGGATCGAATGGCCGGATATGAAGTGGCAAGGGGTCGGCCTCGGGATCCATCTCGAGCTCTGGAGGGGTCCCGCCCTGTGAAAGATCATCCGCCATCTCGAAGAGAATGTGAAAATGGCTGGAAGTCGAAAAACCGAGCGAGAATGTGAAGAGTCAACAAAAAGTCAACCCCGAAAGGGCTGGAAAAGGCCGGAAAAGCCGAAGTGCGGAAAAGGCACAGATATCGAGAAAAACTCAAGGGAAACAAGCCCCGAGTGGCAGAAATCAAAAAAACAACACCGAAATGAAATTTCAATCGGGTCAAAACGTTCGAAACGCAAGGGTGAACGCGAATCGAACGACGAAATGGAGGCTAGAAACGCAAGAAAGCGAAGAATCAAAGGAGCAAAATGATCTAGAGAGAGAAGGGGAGAAATTTCGAGCAAGGGGAAGTGAAAAAAATAGGGCTAGAAGCCCTATTTTAAAAGACCCGTGGCCAAATGACTAAACTGCCCCGATACAGGGACTTTTTGCCGGTCGGCCACACTCTTTGCCGGTTGGCAAAATATTGTGCCGATGGAAATTGTATGATGGCCGATGAACGGCCGGTGATGTATTTTGATGGCCGGTGGACATCCGGTGGTCTCCTACAGTGGTTTTGGAGCCTCCTATGCCCTTGTTTGAGTTATGTGTGGGGTCCAGGGCCTTTAGTGCTCAAAACAGTGTAAAACAGTGCATTTCCGACGCTCAACCGGCCTCCGTTTTGACCTCGGATCGTGTCTTCTGTGCGTGGCACTCGAATTCGTGCAAGGTGTATCCTTTCCGTATCCTTTTGGCTTTTACAAAACTCAAAAGTTGCCCCATGTGCATCACATATCAATTGCACTGTCTTGTGCATTTCAAATCAATCGCACTGTCTTGTGCACTTGCGTTGTCTAACGCATCGCGCTATTTTGTGCATCTTATTGCATTTTGCATGCATTCCATCGCGCTATCTTGCGCATCGCACTGTCTTGTGCACTCGCGTTGTCCAACACATCGCGCTATTTTGTGCATCTCATTGCATTTTGCATGCATTCAAATCGCGCTATTTTGCCCATCTCATTACATTTTGCATGCATTCAATCACGCTATTTTGCGTAGACCGCATATTTGTAATCAATTTCATTACTTGCGTAGACCGCATGTTTTACTTGCGTAGACCGCATATTTGTAATCAATTTCATTACTTGCGTAGACGGCATGTTTTACTTGCGTAGACCGCATGTTTTGCTTGCGTAGACCGCATGCTTGTAATCAATTTCACTACTTGCGTAGACCACATGTTTTGCTTGCGTAGACCGCATGCTTGTAATCAATTTCACCACTTGCGTAGACCGCATGCTTGTAATCAATTTCACTACTTGCGTAGACCGCATGTTTTGCTTGCGTAGACCGCATGCTTGTAATCAATTTCACTATTTGCGTAGACCGCATATTTTGCTTGCGTAGACCGCATGTTTTGCCTGCGTAGACCGCATGCTTGTAATCAATTTCACTACTTGCGTAGACCGCATGTTTTGCTTGCGTAGACCGCATGCTTGTAATCAATTTCACCACTTGCGTAGACCGCATGTTTTGCTTGCGTAGACCGCATGCTTGTAATCAATTTCACTACTTGCGTAGACCGCATGTTTTGCTTGCGTAGACTGCATGCTTGTAATCAATTTCACTACTTGCGTAGACTGCATGTTTTGCTTGCATAGACCACATGTTTTGCCTGCGTAGACCGCATGCTTGTAATCAATTTCACTACTTGCGTAGACCGCATGTTTTGCTTGCGTAGACCGCATGCTTGTAATCAATTTCACCACTTGCGTAGACTGCATGTTTTTCTTGCGTAGACCGCATGTTTTGCCTGCGTAGATCGCGTGCTTGTAATCAATTTCACTCTTTGCGTAGACCGCATGTTTTTCTTGCGTAGACTGCATACTTGTAATCAATTTCACCACTTGCGTAGACCGCATGTTTTGCTTGCGTAGACCGCATGTTTATAATTAATTACGTTACTTGCGTAGACCGCATGTTTTACTTGCGTAGACCGCATGTTTATAATTAATTACGTTACTTGCGTAGACCGCATGTTCTACTTGCGTAGACCGCGTGTTTGCAATCAGTTTCATTACTTGCGTAGACCGCATGTTCTACTTGTGTAGACCGCATGTTTATAACCAATTTCATTGCTTGCGTAGACCGCATGCTTATGATCAATTTCGTTGCCTGCGTCGACCGCGTGCTCCACTTACATGTTTGTGCCTTCACAGCATTGTTATGCTTCCCACTTGCTTTGCGTTGTTATGCATTTCTAAGTACATTAATATGCATGCTGTTAATCACATTGTACCTGTTAAGTTTGTTTTCTTTGCAGGCACGATATTGTATGTACGGTTCATTTAAGGTTAGTGCAACCCGACGAACCGGACAGGTATGGTATACTCCGAGTGGGACATGTCGAGAATCGCCACGGTCTAGGAGACCCTAAATCCTCTGAAGGTGCAAGTCCTTCGGTGTTTGTCGTGCCCGAACGACTTTTGATAAGTTACATTATACATGCATTTCAAGCGACTCGCGTCGTCGCATATTCAAGTTCACGTGCATCTCAAAAGCCGCGTGTTGTCGTGCATTCCATGCAACATGCATTTCATACATCATTTGCATTTCAAAAAACAAAACAAAAAATATAATTGCATTGTCATGCATCATCGTAAATAGTTTCATTGTCATGCACCATCGTAAATAGTTGCATTGTCATGCATCATTGTAATGTAGTGTATATTGCATTATAGCTTGCATGCATTCACTGCATCACTTCCATCTATGGCTTGCGCCTTTCCATGATTGAGCTTGGTTCGGTATGTGCCCATACTTCTCGTGTCAAAGCATAGTTCAGTGGACCGTTCTATGTTAGACGTGGCCTGTATGCGTACATGCTTTGCCTAGGCAAGATTTGGTTTGGCCCGCGTGCCATATCCATTGCCATTTCCCCAGCATTTTCATTATATATTACATTGTAGTGTAATTGTTGCATCCAGCATTAGGATCGCAGTCCTTTCCCCAGCGGGTCGTTTCCCCACCTTTGTCATTCCCCCCCAATATTTGTTCTTGTGTCCGTCTACATTACTCATAGTTCAGTTGATCGTTCTATGGTAGACGGACTTGTTACCTCCATCAATCTATTTGACATAGGTGTGGTTTCGAACCGCTCATGATTGGATCATGATTCAATTGCTTTGCATGTAGTTTGCATTGTTTCAATAACATTGCATTTTCTTTTGCATTGTTTATACATTGTTTTGTATATATTGCATATCATTTTGCATTCATTTTTGCATTGTCATGCATGTTGCTAATAACATTGTACCTGTTAAGTTTGCTTTCTTTGCAGGCACGATATTGTATGTACGGTTCGTTTGAAGCTGGTGCAACCAGACGAGCTGCACAGGTATTGTATCCCCCGAGTGAGACGTATCGAGAATTGCATAATTCTCTTACATCCTTTCTACATTTGTAAGGTAGTTGCATTGGTGTATGCTAGCTTAAAACTGTCGCATGTGTGCTTCATTACAGCTTTCTTTGCATGATTATAAGTTATGTCCGGCTCTGTGCATTGTCTTGCATCTTGCCCCTGCCTTCGGACGCATATCTTGTTTGTCTTGCATGTTTGTCTGAGTCTTCGGCCTTGTCAAAAATGGGTCGTCTCTGGGCTTTGACATTCACTCCCGTCATTGTTATGACTTTCGAGTTCTGTCAAAGAGGGGCAACTGTAGACACCCCATTTTTGACCGTCCTCAAGACTTGGACGTCACCATCGGAACACTTGGTGATTACCCTTGTTCGTGTTCGTCTTGAGTTCCCGGAGGTCTCGATTACGCGCCTTGCCTCAGGATCTCTCGGCTCGACCATGTTGTGTCTGGTTTTGCACCAAACACTTGTGTTTTGCCTTGAAGGGGCAGGGAATGCCTTTTGAGGCATCCCCACACACCACTGGCTATGGCTTGAGGCCACCGGCCAGTGATTTTATGCCATCGGCAATGTATATTGCCGGTCGGCACTCTTTGTTGTAGGTCGGCCATTTATTTTTCCAAAATGGCAATTTTTAATGGCCGATCACTGTTCATCTATTTTTAGTAGATATTTTGTGCCAGCTGTGATAGCTGGCACCCATTTTGCTCCCCTCCATACACGTGTATGGAGGGATTTCCCTCTTGGATGGCTTATTTTGGAAGCCTTACAAAAGGGAGTTGCCTATAAGAAGAGGGCTCCTCTCTTGGCATTAGGGTTAGAAATTGTTAGAGAAGCTCTGGTTCTAGGTTTAGGGTTTTGTATCTATCCTATATCTATACATCTCCTTCTCTTGTATTGTGTGTATTTAAGCCTTAGTTTTGTACACAAACACACACTACCACACCTTTCCTTGGAGCTGAGGCCCTTGAGGGTTGTTTTTAGAGTTTTGAAGTTGATTTCAAACTCAAGAAGCTACTGGAGCTCCATTGTTGAAGAGGGTCTACAAGGGTAAGACTTTTGTCCTTTTTTACCCCATTCTTGCATAGCTTTTTAGCCTATCTTGAAACTTTTTTTGAGCTTTGTGTATAACATAACAAAGTTGTGTTTTTAGGCCCTCTAAATAGTTGTTTAAGGTTGTTTCAAGCTTTGGGGTTGTTTGACCCCTCTTAAGCTTTGTAAGGCTCCATTTTGTGCCATTTTGAGTGAGCTCTGAGACCTTGGTGTTTGGGCCTCCTCACCATTGAAATCTTGAGGGATTTCAGAGGTGAGGATGGTGCCTTGAGGTCCCAAGAAGGAGAGGACCACCCCCTCTCCTTGTTGTCCTTGAAAAGGACCATTTTTGCCTCTTAAGGGAGCACCTAGCTTAGGCTCTTGTGGACTATACCTCAGCTGTTATTTATGCTTATTTTGCCATGAAATAGCATTTTTTTGAGTTGGTTTTGGTACACCATGCTTGCTTAGCATACATGCCTTGTAATACCATGATTTGCCTCAACATGTGCCTAGCATTTAGACTACCATGCTCATGTGTTTTGGCCTAGCTTTGTGAAGCTTTTATGCTTGTTTTAGCATGCTAAGGGATTGTTTTTGGTCATTTGAGTCATCCATGCCTTGCTTTGTATAGCTACCATGCAAACTCTCTTGTATGCCTTAAGCTTTGGCCCTTCTAGCATGCCATCCTTGCTTTGTTTCAGTGGTTTGAAACCACTTGACATGTTATTTCAGACCTCATTATGTGCCCATGTGCTTGCATTTGATCCCCCTTTAATGTGTTTAAAGGTTGTTGCCTTATGCCCCTTGTTTAAGCCTTGGAGTATGCTTGCACTTTTAGATCACTTAGATGCCATCTAAGTGCATCCTTGGCTTTGTTTAGGTCTGCATTAGACCTATTTTAAGTCCCTTTGGCCTTGTGAGGCTTGGTTGATCTAGCCTTGGTTTACCTCCCCTTTGGCTTGCCTTAAGTCTTGGACCATTGTTGCATGTTTTGATTGCTTTGTTTGGTTGGTTTGGCACCATCCTTAACATGATTTTCAGAGCTTGGTATGTATGCCATATGTCCATGTTTGTCTTCTTTTATGTGTGCTTGAAAGTTATCTCTTTGATGCTTAAGTGTTGGTCCATTTGCATGCATGTTTGTATGTGTATTTGCCCCTCATTCTATAGCATTTTGGCCACTATTTTAGGTTAGTTTGAGGGCTGCTTAAATTAGTCTAAATCCATTCTTGCATGTTGTGACATGCTTACCTTGTGTGTTGATTGTATGCTTGGCCTATCACGTGTTGTGGCATTTTCAAGTGACTTTGCATTTGGCATGCATTTCTCTTAGTTGGAATTGCCTAACATGTTGCATGCTTTGCATGCTTGCATGCTTGAGTAACTAGCGTAGTTGTCACATGCCTTGTATGCTTGTTTTCATTACTTGCTTGCATGCCCATGTTGTACACTTAGGCTCACATACTTAGGATTGCATTGCATTGGCATGCATGCTTCACCCCTTGATCAAGCCATGATAGAGGTTGAAATCCCCCTTGGTTTGTTTATGTGCATTGCATCTCATTTGAAATTGAAATGCACACTTGATGCTTTGGGCCATCATGCGTGGAAATGCGCAATTGGTGGTCCGAGAACCAAGGACCATGTCCCTTTGAGTCATAAACATGATAAGGGATATGGTTGGTGTATACATTGCTTGGATTGCATTGCCATGCAAAGCTCTGTCCTCTGCTGCTGTCAAACAGATTCTGCAGGAACTTTTTGCCGATCGACTGTATAGAGTGTCGACCGGCAATCCATTGGTGGCCGATAGCTTCATTTGTGGCCGATGACCACCAAATCACAGCCGATGATAATTCCCTCCAGCCGGTGGCATTCCCCAACGTCCAGTGAGCACATCCTGAGACTTTGGCAGTCTTCAGAGGGGCAGAGCAGGGAAAACAGAGGCAGCCTACGCATGGCAGTGGACTTCCGAGCAAGACCCGAGCACGCGTGCATTGAGCCCTCTTCCCGAGGCCCTTTTTCTTGCTTTTCTAAGCTTAGTTAATTTGTTAATTAATTAGGTAATTTGTAATAATTAATTAGCTTGCGAGTTAGTTAATTTGTATTATTCTTTCGGTCCCTCCGAGCGAGGGCAAATTTGTAATAAGTGTGGGTGAGTGTGTGCATGTCTCCCAACCCCCACTTCTTTCTCCCTTTTACTTACCTGCTTTGATGGTTAGTAATAGGTCATGTTTAATTTAGCATATCTTATGCTATGCATGCGTGCATCATTCATCAGTATTGCATGCACCGGGCTCGGCACATCATGCTAACTGCATTAGTATTTCAAATCTAACTTGAATACATGCTACTTGTGCATTTTCACATGTCATTCATAGACTAGCCGAGCCTACTCTAGTGACATTTCGTATGCGTTGCATTAGACATTTAAACATGGACTTGGATCATGTATTGATTGCTAACGAGTTCTTTGTTTTGGCACGGAGTACGATGTAAGTATTTATGCTTTAGCATCCTTGCATGTGTGTGAGTGTTGCCATGATAGCATAATTACCATGAGGCTAGCTGCTTATGTGATATAACTGCTTGAATGCCTGTGGGTGAAGGTTGGATTGTCTGAGTTGGAATAGCTCATTGAAATTCGTGTTTTAGCCTACTTGCAAGTAGAAAATTCCGAAACATTTGTTTTCAAAACAAACGGATATGCGGTGCTTATTTCCAAATTAGGCGATCCAGTCTATACTTTTGTGTTGTACGCATAACATAGTAATTCTAGGCTAATAATCAGGATAAGGACACATAACGTTTTCAAAATTGGATATCACGGTTAGTAGAGGCCGATCTTCGGATCGGGCGAGAGGGGGTGCTCATAGCTGACCTTCCCCAATCGTACCCAAGTTCCCGAGCCGAGGCAACTTTGGTGATGACGGACACGTGGCCTTTGGTACCGAGTCAGGGTTTCCTAAATTCCCCCAAAAATAAAATATTTAGGTGGCGACTCTGTATCTGGCAAAGCAGTCCATGTTTGGCACTTCTTTTCAAAAATCTGTTTCTCAAAACGATTTGCCGGATTTGGACTCTTTGGTTCAGATTAAGAACCGTGACACAAATCGAGTCCGAATTGTAGCGGGGTCCCTCGCGGACGTGTTACAGTTAGTTAATTAGCTTAGTTCATTCGGACTCTCCTTCGTGAGACCGCAATGTTGTAAAAACATATATGTCTTTCAACCCCACGTCTTTCTCCCTTTTTTTTACTAGCTTATGATTGTTAGTTTAGGGACATCAAGTTTTGTTTAGCATACTTCACGTTTGCATCCGCTTGTCTTGCATGCACCGAGGCTCATTTCATCATTCTAACTGCATTGTTAGTTTAAATACTTCTTTGAAGACGTGTTTAGACCGCATGCTATTTCGTTGATTCATATTCCATATTAGTAGCTGAGCCTATTAACTGCATATTGCATGTGTTGCATTAGTCATATCGCATAGTTAGGAATCATGCATTTTTCTAACTTATTCTCTTTTTGTCTTGGAGTACTAGGTGAGCCATTTACTCGCTTTAGCATGTTGCATTGTATGTTGATGTTTCCATGTTTAGCATGCTTGCCATGAGTCTAAATGCTTAAGTGATAAATTGTCTGAATGCCTGTGGATGAAGGCTAATTGTTTGAATTGGGATAGTTTGTTTTTCGAGTGGCACATTCACAAATTCTTTTCAAAACAAACACGAATCGAAATGTTCCAATTCTTGCGATTTAGTCTATACTTGTGTGTGTGCGCATCACAGAGTAATGCTAGCCTAATAAATCGAAACAAGAACATATAATGTAAATAAGATTCATATCATGATTAGTAGAGGCCGATCTTTGATCGGCCTAGCGGAGGTGCTCAATTCATTCATGACCTTCCCCTCTCGTACCTAAGTTTCCGACCCGAGACAATCTTGGTGATGACGGACACGTGGCCTTTGGCACGAGTCATGGGTTTCCTAAATTTCTCCGAAATAAAATATTTAGGTGGTGACTCTATATCTGGCAAAGCAGCCCATTTTTTGGCAATTTGATTCACAATCGATTTTACAAAAGATTTGTCGAATTTGGACTCTTTGGTGATTATCTATTTCGCATTGCACTTATGAAATCAGATTTAGAACTGCGGAAGTCCGATACTGTAGGGCGTATTTTGACTTTCGAATGGGGCCGCGAAAAAGTCGAGCTACAGTTTCTGGTTACTCTGCATGGGAAAGTAAAGAACTTGACTTGAAATTGATGATATGAAATTTTATCTACACTTATATGTTTCTTTGCTTTGCATTGCATTTGTATTGATGCGTTTAAGTCACTGTGTTTTCCATCTGCTATTCTTGGACGATTTACTGGTGGCTTGCCTTAAAATCTTACCAAAAGGCTGACCAGTCACGGGCTCTGCCATGATAGGAACACAACCCTTAGATCTGGGCTACCGCTGTACCATTTGATCCTCCTTTCAATTCTCGGTGTTAGGTGGTAGAGGTATATTAGGCAGTCTTGCTGAGGTACCCTTTTTTGACCATTTGGCCTAGTTGCATATCGAAAGCCATAGAGACTGTTCCAAACTAGGACATGATGCTTACCCAAATACAAGATTGCATGAAACCACTTTGTTTGAATAGTGAACCCTAGTTCCTGACGAAACTAGGACATGGTAACCCTACCCCTTTATAGGGGTGTTTTGGCTCTCACTTAACTGGTATGTGCTTTATAGTGAAACTATATAGGAATGTGCGAATCAGTTGCAAGTTGGGTATCAGTTTTAGGGGACAAAATTCAGTATTCAGTGCAGTCTTATAGCTTTGATTACATTTGTGTGTTGTTAACATCTGAGCTGAGGTGTTGTGAAGTTTCTGATTATTGCTTTCTTTTTGCTAGGTAGTATAACACCATAGCTTCGGGCATTTCGGATATCCCCCAAGTGCTTTGGACTCGAGTCGGAAAGCTTTGCAAAACCAAAGATCATGTTAGGAGACAACCCGTGTTTTCTCAACTCCCACCGGTTACTTGATGGAGGAGAGTTTAGCAGAGTTCGCCGGTTCAATTTCTACAGTAGTCACCCCTCACTTCACCTGAATCTAGTCAGGCTCAGGGACAATCTTCCACATCTAGTCCAATACGAGACCACTCGCCAATTTCGATGGCACAATATCCCCCAGTCAGCATGGAGGACCTAATCCACCCCCTTCAGTAAACAGTTAAAACCATGCAGCAAGACGCTGCTCGTCAAGACGAGGTCACAACATGTCAGGCTAAGGTAATAAAAAGGCTGCAACAACAACAACCACAATTGACAGTAGCTTTTGCATCTCATGCACCTCCTACGGGTATCCCAGCACCCGGAGCTATTGCCCATCTTGAGAATCAGGAAAATTCGACAGAGCCGATCCCACCACAAGCCTCCAAAGCCCCTGTGTATCAAACTGAGGCTCTATTTGAGTTTAAGGTTGACCCGACCGTACTTAAGGTCAACAAACTGGAGAAGCTCTTCAAGAGAGCGAAGGGTATTAACTCTATTCTTGACATAGAAGACGAGTATACCGACTCTATAGTGACATTTCCAGATCTGTTCAAAATGACACACATTGATTGATTCGATGGCTATGGAGACCCTATGGTTCATTTTTGGCTATTTTTAGACATCCTGCGGCCGATAGGCTTCACCAGTTTACAGAAGCTCTCACTCTTTGGTCGTACCATGTCTGGTATAGCCGCCATATGGTATGCAAAGTTAAAGGATTTTGTGAAGCAGAGTTGGGAGGAAATGGCTGAGGCCTTCGTTGCACCGAATTCGTATAACAGACAAATCGAGGTCACAACTCGTGATCTCGAGGCAACGCACCAGGAGTTGAAGGAGAGCTTTTTAGAATTCGTGACAAGGTGGAGGGCCAAAACTTCAATGACAACTACACGACCTTTAGAGAAAGATCAGATAAGGATGGTAGTCAGCAATCTACATGGGAAGTTGTTACAGAAAATGATCATCCTACCTCTGTTCACATGCACCTAGCTCCATGAGATGGGGGTTCAGATTGAAGACATCATAAAACAAGGGCTAATTACTGATGAGAAAAAGCAGGCCAAGAGACCTTTTGTGCGCAGTTCCAATGCTACCACCAGCAGTAGCACAACTGCGCGGCCGTCAGATGTAAGCGTTGTCACCACCGAAACCAAGACTGCCAATCCCTTTGCCAATACAGCTCCACAAACTTAAAACCACCTTGCCCGATCCCAGAGGACTTTTACCCAACTCTACATGCCCTTATCTCGAGCCATGAGGGTGTTGATCAGAAAAGGGCACCTCAAACCACTAGAGCCTCGCCCACTACCTGATCATTTTTCCATCGAAACACAACCTAGCCAAGTACTGTGCTTTCCACTAGCAGCACGATCACGACACTGACCAATGTTTCAGGCTGCGTCATGAGATTCAAGATCTCATCGACAACAAGGTAATTGCACCACCCCAAAAAGAAAATATAACTACCAAACCTCTCCAGATCCATAATCAAGTACCCCCATCTCACAATCTAAACCTAATCCATACACTGGCCATCCCATACAATCCCAGCATATATATTACCCTTTCTTACCTACCTAGACCGATGATGTTCATTCTTGAAAGCACAAATTTGTGTATGATGGACATGTCCGCACCACAACCTAAGCCCGTGGTGGTGACCGTTGCAGTAGAAGGGAGGTTGGCCTTAGAAGAGATTACGAGTCCGTTGCCTGAGTGCCCCGAGAACTTGTCTAAAAGGGTATATGATCCAAGCTACTGCATTGTGCCGATTGATCAAACCAAGCCGGAAGTGGTATTACCAGCTGTATGGGAGGTAAATGTGGTTAGGGAGGATGGCCCGAGCCAAGGTTTGGATGATCTGGTAGAGCTGGTGGAGGACTTAGACAACTTGTAGTTCTTTGACGAACAAGATCAAGGGGATGTGCAGATTGACAGGTTTGATTTGAATGGATCAGCGGACAACTCTGTGTGGTTGAGTGATGAATCGGACAGGGAGGAAGGAACTGAAAACAAAATCAGAAATAGGAATTGTTGCAGTGGCCAGAACAACCGATGAAAAAGGGAAACTGCCGGAGAACACTGACGTCGAAAATTCAGCTCAGGAACTAGGCGCTGTGAGTACTGTAGACACAGAACAGGAAGTTGCGCTGAAGCAGTTTGCACAAGAGAGGGTTGAAGACAACCAAAAAGTTGTAAAGGCCCAACACCCTGCACGGGATACTTGTGAGGTGAAATCGATCCAAACGGAGCTGGGTAATTATTTGTCGGCAGCCGAAGGTGTATGGCGGGAGGATGATGATCTACATCTAGCCCACACCGATGAAGATTGGGGTGGGTGCCTTCCAAACAACATGTGGTACGCAGAAGAGATCGACCACATGACAAGAAGTGGGTAGTATTTCAAGACACCGCAGTTAGATCACGCAGAGGCCTCTGGGAAAGACATAGAGGTTTAGAAATAGAAAGAGAAGCAACTGGAGGAAGAGGCAGTATTGAACTAACTGAAGAAAATCCAAGCTGACTTCTCAATTTGGGGTCTACTCATGGCCTCCTGGGTGCATTGACAAGTTATACTATCAGTAATGGACAAAGCTAAATTGTCCATTGACACTACCCCTGAACAGCTTGGGGGATTGGTCTTTCCAGGTGGAGCTGGGCCAGCCCTAACCTTTTCCAACAAAGAACTGCCGCCAGACGGCTCAGCTCACAACAAACCCCTGTACATATCAGTTGAGTGCAAGGAAAAGTGGGTACCGATGGTGTTGATGGACACTAGTTCAGCTATCAATGTTTGTTCTTCTCACACAGCTTATGCAATCAGCCTTAGACCGGCAGACTTTGTGCCCACTACCCAAATAATTTGGGCATATGATAATACAAGCAGAGAGGTTATGGGCACGGTACAAGTCATAGTCCAAGTAGGTCTGGCTCAGTAGGATGTGCAATTCTATGTCCTGGATGTCCGAGCCACTTTCAACTTATTGCCAGGAAGACCCTGGTTGCATCTGGTGAAAGCAATCTCTTCTACCCTCCACCAAATATTGAAGTACCCCCACGGGAAGGGACTCGCGATTGTTTTCGAGAATTCGTGCATCTATCCCCCGCTAGAGGTAACTACGCTAGTGTTGGAGATCGTTCATGGCGAGGATGATGCTTTTCTTTCAGGGTTTACACAAGCTGAGGAGTGCAGACCATCTTGGCCGCTGATGAGGGCATATATGTCAGCGCCCAATCAATCTATGTCATGAATAAACTGCAGCATGTGCCAGGAATGGGACTTGGAAGAAGTGGCCGGAAAGGCGTCACAGCATTGGCCGATGTGCCGCATAATCCACATGCCTTTGGTCTGGGATATATACCCACCAAAGAGGACTAGATCAGCAAAAGGGGAGAGATGAAAGGCAGAGCCAGAGCCATGCGGGCCGGGAAACACTATGAGCTTATCTATAGGCCAATCTGGGGAACGCTAAATGGCTACTTTGTTCGGGAGGGAGAAGATTTCCCATTTTGTGGCTTTTCGGAGCCCTGGATGAATTTTGTGAAGCAGCGTGTTTCTAGATTCGAAATCATCTTTGACTTGCAGTTGCAAGATAGTGATGCCGAGGAAAAGGCTGAGCCAAGTATTGAAGCTAAGCAGAGCATGGAAAATGACTCAGACAACAGTGAACTTAGAGTAGGAGCAGCACTGGCATGTCTCCTTACAGATCCTCCAGCTGACTCAGAGAACTTGGGGGATAACCTTACCATCTCCATGATCGGGGACCAGCTGCGCGTGAACCCATCCAGCAGCATTTTGGATGCATCTAAAGCACCATCTTCTATCTAGCAGCTGGAGGAGGGCTACCTGTTTAGTTCTAAGTCGGGTGATGAGCTAGAATCCGATTCCACAGAGTCTGTGGAGTCGAAATCAGATTCTGGTTCTTCTGAGTCTGAGTCTGGTATTCGTGGGAGTGATAACCCGAATGCCAAGGTCTTTTCCTGGTCCTCTTTTTCTTTTGGTTTTGAGTCAGTTGTAATCAAAAAGTTGGACCTTAAGAATGAGAATGCTGTCAATTCTGAGTATTTCTCTGTGCTGCTTATTTATTGTATTGACCAAGATTTTCAAAATTTTAATGAAAACGATGAGGAAGGAATTCCTCTGGTTTTGAAAAACTTGATTAATCGACAGGAGGAGAGGTTCACAAAACCTTGTGTTGATGAAATAATTTCTTTTAATGTGGGTATTAAGAAAGATCTGCGCCTGGTCCAGATCAGGTCCACGTTGTCTTCAGAGGAGCACGAGCGCTTAGTCACTTTATTAAAAGATTTCAAAGATGTTTTCGCATGATCCTAAGAAGACATGCCTGGAATCGATCTTGAGATTATATAACATCGGATCCCTCTTGACCCCGAGGTATGACCTATCAAGCAGAAGTTATGAAGAATCCATCCGGATTGGGCGTTAAAAATCAAAGAAGAGGTCACCATGCAGATCGAGGTAGGTTTTTTGTTACTATCTGAATATTCGACTTGGTTGGCCAACATCGTCTCAGTATCGAAAAAGGATGGTAGAATCCGGGCGTCTGTGGACTTTTAGGATTTGAACAGAGCCAGTCTGAAGGACAACTTCCCTCTGCTACACATTGATGAATTAGTGGAGCTCACTGCAGGTCATGCATTGCTATCCTTCATAGACAGGTTTTCCGTGTATAACCAGATTCTGATGGTGCCCGATGATAGAGAGAAAACTGCATTTACTACACCATGGGGTACCTACTGCTATCGGGTTATGTTGTTTGGGCTGAAGAATGCCGAGGCTACCTATCAAAGGGCTGCAACCACTATTCTACATGATATGATCCATAAAGAGGTCGAGGTGTACATGGACGACATGATTGTCAAGTCCAAAGAAAAATAAAGCCACTACATCGCCTTGAAGAAATTCTTTCAACGGATCAGAGAATACAGACTGAGGTTGAATCCATAGAAATGTACTTTCGGCATAACAATAGGGAAAATGCTGGGCTTTTTGATCACACAGAGGGGCATCGAGGTAGATTCTTCCAAAATCAGGGCCATCCTAAAAATGCCACCACCAAGGACTGAAAAAGGAGGTACGAGGTTTTTTGGGTAAAGTTCAATTCATAAGACGGTTTATTTCCAAATTAACCTTGACTTGTGAACCACTATTTGGTCTTCTGAAGAAAGGAAAGAAATTCCGATAGGATGATCGTTGTCAATTGCCTTTGAGCATATTGAACAATACCTTCGGAATCCACCTGTGTTATCAACGACAGAGCTGGGAAAGCCTTTGATTCTGTACCTGTCAGTGACAGACATTGCTATGGGATGCGTGCTTGCTCAAGAATATGAGGATAGGGTAGAGAAAGCCATCTACTACTTGAGCAAGAAAATGCTTGATTACGAGACCCGCTACACTCCGCCGGAGAAAGCTTGCTTAGCTTTGGTATGGGCTACCAGGAAGTTGAGGCACTACTTGTTAGCTCACTTTGTAATCCTGTTTTCGAGATTAGATCCCATCAAATATCTCTTTAAGAAACTAGTGCTTACGGGTAGTATAGCTCGTTGGTTGCTTTTCCTCTCAGAATTTGATTTCAAGTATGTTACCCGTAAGTCGATTAAGGGGAGAGCTGTAGCGGAGTTCCTCGTAGATCACCCAGTAGAAGGGGATGAAGCGGTGGAGTACCTGTTCCCAGATGAAGCCATTCTGCAAGTCGAGGAGGAGACTTGAACGATGTACTTTGACGGACCATCCAATCAGTATGGTTATGGGATAGGTGTTTTGTTGATAGCACTTGAGGACTCCCATATATCCTTAGTTTTCAAACTTCGGTTCAAGGTGTCCAATAATGAAGCAGAATATGAGGCGTGTATCACTGGTTTAGAAGCAGCCCTAGAACTAGGGGCAAAAAGGTTGGACGTTATCGAGGACTCGAACCTTGTTGTTTCTCAAGCAAATGGAGACTGGAAGGTCAAAGAAGAAAATATAAAGGTTTATCACCAGACCCTGGACGTTTTGATTCCTAGGTTTGAAAAGCTGATTTTCACGTATCTACTGAGAGACAATAACAGGTTCGCTGATGTATTATTAACTCTATCTTCTATGATAGACATCTCGCTTTCACTCCGGATGCATCCGATTATCATTGAGCAGAAATACACACTGGCCTATGAAACTATCGCCGCAATAGATGAAATGCAAGACAAAAACCCTTGGTACTACGATATTTGGAACTTCTTGGAAAATGAGATTTATCCAACAAGGGCAAATGGCAAGGACCAAAGGGGAATACGGCGAATGGTCGTCCAATTTATCATCTGCGGAGGTAAACTGTACAAGAGAGGTCATCTGGGAATGCACATGTTGTATGTCGAAGAAGAGGAATCAAAGTGCCTGATGGAGGCCATCCATGGGAGAGAGTGTGAAACGTACATGAACGGAGTGATGTTAGCCCGGAAGATTCTCAAGCAACGTTACTACTGGTACACTATAGAGGAGGATTGTGTTGGTTTTGTTCAGCGATGCCACAAATGCCAAATTCATGCTAATCGTATGAATATCCCACCATCAAAATTGTACAACATGACTTTGCCATGGCCTTTCTCAGTCTGGGGAATCAACGTTATTGGCGCAGTCACACCAATAGGGTCGAATGGGCATGAATACATCTTGGTGGCAATTGATTACTTTACAAAGTGGGTGGAAGCTCTATCCTATGCAGTGTTGAAAGCATCTCATGTGGCTAAGTTCATCAGAAACAACATCATTTGCCGATATGGAGTCCCAAATGAGATTGTACACGCGCCTGAACGTCCCGGGGAAATCCCAGTTTGTTCATTGGGCTTACAACAGTTCGGACTCAAACGTCACGGTTCTTAATCTGATCTCGCAAAGTGCAATACGAGATTGATGAATCACCAAAGAGTCCAAATCCGGCAAAACGTTTTGAAAAAATAGATTTTTAGAAAGAAGTGCCAAACATGGACTGCTTTGCCAGATACAGAGTCGCCACCTAAATGTTTTTATTTTGGGAAATTTAGGAAACCCTGACTCGCGCCTAAGCCCATGTGTCCATCATCACCAAAGTTGCCTCGGCTTGGGAACTTAGGTACGAGAGGGGAAGGTCATGCAATGAGCGCCCTCGCTCGCCCGATCAAAGATCGGCCACTACTAAACATAATATCTTGTTTTTGAAAACATATGTGCTCTTATTCCGGTTATTAACCTAGAATTACTATGTGATGCGCACAGCATACAAGTATAGACTGGATCGCCTAAGTTGGAACAAAACATCTCATGTTTGTCTTTAAAAGTGGCTTGCTACTCGCAAGTAGGCTAAAATGTGGATTTTGCCACCCTCAAGTGGGCTTAGAAAACATGGTGATTTGCCACTCTCAAGCGGACTTAAAACTCACAATCAATGAATTGTTCCAATTCAAGTAATCTAACCTTCACCCACAGGCATTCAGACAGTTATATCACATAAGCAGTTAGCCTCATGGTAAGCATGCTATCATGACAGTCACTTACATACATGCAAGGATGCTAAAGCATAAACACTCACCGAGTACTCCAAGCTAAAACAGAAACTAGTTAGTAATCAATGCACGATCCTAGTTCATGTTAAGATGGCTTATGCAACACATGCAAGATGCAACTAAGATAGGCTCGGCTATTCTAACATGGCATATAAGATGCTACAGATAACATGTATTCAACTTTGAATTGAAATACAAGGCAGTTAGTATGATGCGCCCAGCCCGGTGCATGCAAGACAGATGAATCGATGCAATCATGCGAGCATAAGGATGCTAATTGAAACATACCCTAAAACTAACCATCATAAGCTAGTAAATAAAAGGGAGAAAGACGTGGGGTTGGAAGACATGCATCACACACACGCACACTTCTTACAACAGTTGGTCCTCTCGACGGAGGGTTCGAATAAATAATACAACACCAACTAGCTAATCTAAGCCAATCTAATTAAGCTAGTTATTACACAACCAAAATAAATAATAAATTACAGCTAATTATTACACAACTCTAATTAATTAACAAACTAACTAAGTAAGCAATTAAACTAGCATGCAAACTACATAAATGTGGACTGCCTCAGCTCTGCCTTGAATGATAAAGGATGCATGCATGCTCGAGTCGCCTTTTCGGGAAATCCATCACGATGCCCTGGCTTGCCTTTGTTTGCAATTGACCTCAGAACACTGCACAAGGCTCCAGAAGGCTGAAACTCCACCCTGGAAATCTGTGGAAAGGCTGCCGGCCAGCTATTGGCCTTGGAGACCACCTGCCGACCACCTTTTGTGGGAGAAACCAAAAGGGGTGGTCGGCCTGCCAGAAAAGCTGGTCGGCCGACCAGTTTCTGCCTCTGGTTTCTGGTTTTTTGCAACAAGGAGCAAGAGAGAGGCATGGCAAGGTATTTGTAACACATGTGTGCATGACCACTCTCCCCGTCATTGCATAAACTCTAGGGAGTGTAGTCCTTGACCCTCGGGCCACCAATCATGCATTTTGATGCATGATGGCCGAGGAGCCGAATTGCATGACTCAATGTGAAATGAATGCACATATTAACACCTAAAGCCAACAACTCCATCATGGGTAGTCAAGAATGTCGGCGACTGAGAATCGAGGCACGTTTCGTCACTTTGAGTATGAAACGTCCCTCGTTTCCCGTGTTCGGACTAACTCCTATTCCGAACACAATGCAACACATAACATGGCATGCACAAATGCAACTCTAGCATGCAACCTAAATGCTATGCAACTAAGTGATGCAAACATGCAAAGGATGACATGCAAACATGAAACTAGCATACACAATGCTATGAACTAACAATGGCATACTCAATGCACTGGTACTTAGCATACACAATGCACCTAAGAACTAACATACACAATGAGATAAACAAGGCATGCGCAATGCAATGATCAATCATGCGACAATGTGGCATACTCAATGCTATAGAATACAATGGCATACTCAATGCAAAAATGGACTTAAACCAAAATGAATGGGCCTCAGCCACACCCAAATCAGTGGCCAAACATGATGAAAACAAGACTCCAAAACTCATGCCAACACGCACAATACAATGGCCCCAAGCCTAAGGCACAAAAACACAACTTTGCACATGCATTGAAAGGACTAAACATGGAGTACAATGGCATATATTCCAGCTCTGAAATGGCATATAACATGACTCCAAAATGACTCCGAATCATGCAAGCAACTCACACAACGCATGTTGAATGGCTCTAGCATTGAAACTAGTGAAGTGCATTACACTATGGGCATGCAAAGCAATGCTCAAATGATGGAACCACCCCCAAACAGACCCTATGCAGGCCCAAAACAGTAGCAAAATGGGTTGGGATGAAAGCTCAAAAGGCACAAAAGTGGAGCTCATGCAATGGCTTGGAAATAGGGCATAAATGCACAACTCTAAAGAGCACTTAAAGCATGGAAAATATGGATGTGTAGCACCCCTATAAGCTCTGAAATATCATGCCCAAGGATGCCAAAACATGTAAATGGCTCAAGTTAAGCATGCAAGGGACCTCCAAACTCAAAGCTAGTCAATGCTTTTACATAACAAGTATGCAAGGTTAGCATTTTTTGACCAAGGGACCTCAAAATAGAGCTAAGGTAGCCCAAAATATGAACAAAATCAGTTTGAAGTATGGCCAAAATATGCTAGAATAGAGGGCCAAAACAACATGCATTGTGAGCTAGTGAACATGAGTTACACTACAAGCATATGAAGCATGTGAAGGACTACCAAACCAAGCAAAAATAGAGTCATGGCATGCCAGATGATGGCCAAAAATCCACTGTAACAAGACCAATACATGCAAGAATGACATGCTCCTTTGATAAGCCATGACAGGGATTACTCTACACATGCAAGAAGCAAGAAAAAGGGAACCAAGCCAACCATGGTCAGAGCCTAGGCAGGTCCTAGAAGTCACCAAAAAGTTCTTGAACTAGGCCTCCAAATGGTATAAACATATGCTCCTTTGGTAGGCCAAAAATGCTAGTAAACAAGACAACAAGAGAGAGGGTCACCCCTCTCTGATTTAGACCCTCAAAGAAACATTTTCACCACTGAAATCCATTGGATTTCAGTGGTAGGAAGGCCAAGTGAAGACTAGCTCGAATGCCTTATGGCATGGCACAAAATAAGGCTAAATAGAGCATGCAAGAGGGTAGATGACCCCCAACACCAAAAGAGCCTTAAACAAACATGAAAATCACTTAAATATGAACCTTTTTTAGTTGACAACAAAGCTCAAATAAGCACGCAAATATGGCTAAGAGAAGGATCAAAATAATGCTTAGAAGAGGGAAATGTGATTACCCTTGAAGCTCAGCAAAACCAGCAACTTTTCTGAACCAAAACCCAACTTTTGAGACCTCTCAAAACCCTCTAGCAACTCAGTAACAATGGTGGAGGTGTGTGGTTATGAGGTGGTGTGCAATAGGCCAAGAACAAAGCACTTTCTAAGCCTAAAATATAGAGACAATGAGAAAGATATAAGCTTTTGCCTTAGAGCAATTTTCCAACCTGGTATAAGCAGAGGGAGGGCCTCTCTTATAGACAAACAAGGCCAAAGCTTCTTCAAGAAGCTAAAAACAAGGCTCAAGATCCTCCATACACGTGTATGGAGGATACAGTCTGTGTCTTCCAGCTGGCACAGCTGGCACCCACTCAAACAGACAAAACAGGAGGGAGCTGGCCGACCAGACAAGGTGGTCGATTGACCACTTCCCCTGGTCGGCCGACCAGGTCAAGTGGTCTCCCAGACAAAAACTGGTCGGCCAGGGCAAATGGTGGTCACCACTTTGAAAGCAAGCTAGTGGTATGGTGGAAGACCAGCAAATGTAACCCAAAGACCAAGAAAACCATCTTCCCAACAAGAAAACCGGCTGGCAGGGAGAAAGTGGTCTCCAAGGAGAAAAGGTGGTCTCCCACCCTTGCACCACCTCCCAAACAAGGAAAACAAGGTTCATGCCAAAAATGAACCAACACGGATGCAAAATGAGAGTTCGAGGGGCAAAGTGCGAGGCCGGGTGCCCCAAAAACTGGCTGTTGAGCACAAAAAGTGGCGTACGGCCACAAAACTAGCTGGAATGCACGGACTTGTCCTCCATACACGTGTATGGAGAAGTTGCACCCTTTGCACCTTTTTTTTCCCAAGCTTCTTGGAGAAGCTTGCACCCTTTGCTCAAGCTTCTTGAGGAAGCTTGACCCTTTGCCTTAGCTTCTCTTAGAAGCTTGACCTCCTTAACCCTTTTGCCTTAGCTTCTTTAAGAAGCTTAGGCCTTTGTCTTCCTCTATAAAAGGAGACCTCTCTTCTCCGATGAGGAGGTTCAGTAAATCAGAGTTATATAGCATATATACACCACACTCTCTCTAGATCTCCCTCTCTCTCTTCATTTGTGTGTGTTAGAGGGCCTAAAAGGGTGTTTTGTTCTTAGTTTTGCACTAAGACACCTAGTATTGCACCATACTTCAGTTTTGGAGGTGTTGAGAGTTTGTTCTTGGAGTTTTGAGTTGGTTTTGATCAGAAAAAGGGGGCTGGACTTGCTGTTCTTGAAGTGTTCTTCAAGGGTAAACACTATTACTTTATATTCCCCAATCTTGCACTAGCTTTCAACCTACTTTGCATGCTGTTTTGAGCTTTCTGTATAACTGATTAAAACTCTAATTTTTCATCCTTAAGATTTTTCATTAAGGTCTCTTTTGTGTTTGGGGTTGACATCCTCCTCTTAGGCCTTGTTTGGACCCTTTTGTGCCTTCTTTGGTTGAGCTTTGAATACTTTTGTGGATTGGCCTTCTCACCACTGAAATCCAGAGGATTTTCAGTGGTGAAGAAGAGGTTTTGAAGTCTTTCATAGGGGAGGGACACCCCTCTCCCTTTGTGTCTCATTTGTTCATGTTTTTGGCTCATAAGGGTAGCATGCATGCTTAGTTTTGTTTGGTCTTGTTTCAGAGGTTATTTGGAGTTTATTTAGCATGTTTCACCTCTGTTCTATGTCTGTTTATTGACCCCTTGCATGCATAATATACTTGCCTTGTATTCCTCCATTTTGCCTAGAAATGCATCTTGCCTTTAGACCTCCATGCCTGCATGTTCTAGCTTGACTTCATGAAGCTTTTGGTCATATTTCATCATGCTTAAGGTTTGTTGGGTGCTGATTTGATCATGTTTGCCATGTTTGGTATAGCCTCTTTGCATTTTGGCTTGTGAGCCATGAGTGTGTGAGTCATTAGCTTGCATTACCTAGGCTATTTCAGTGATTTGGAATCACTTATTATGCCATTTCAGTCCATGTTTTGTGCTTACATGCTTGCATTTGCTACCCTTTCAATGCCTTGAAGAGTTGTGGACTTATGCTCCATGTTTGGGCCTTGGTGTATGCTTCTTTGTTCAAATCGTTTAGAGGTCATCTAAGTGGGTTTTGGGGGTTATTTTGAAATATTATAACTCTGTTTTTCATCACATAATCCATGCCATGTTTGGTTGGGGTGGGTATAGAGCAATGCTCCCTTTCGTGGCTTTGAATGCCCTTTGTTTTGGGCCCATTTCTTGGCATGTTTTGATCATGTTCTATGCATGCTTTAGTGTTGTTTTGGAGTGCCTTAGGACTGTTTTAAGCCATTTTGGTCCTTTGGGGTTTGGTTGACATAGCTATGGTTTGGACCCCTTTGTTGGCTTCAAGTTTTGGTCATTATTGCATGCCTTACTTGCATAACATGGTTGATTTGGCATCATCCTCTATGCGTTTTCAGAGTTTAGCATGTTGGTCTAATGTCCAGGTTTATAATCTTTTGAGTGTTCTTGAAACTTACCTTTTGTGCCTTAGCTTTAGGCCCATTGGTGTGTATGTTTGCATGAGCATTTGTCCATCATTTGCATCATCTTTGGCCACTGTTTATGGCAAGGCTGAGGTCTGCCCTTTGCGGTTTAAGTCCGCCATTGCATGTTTTGACATGTTGCATTACTTTGGTTTCATGCTTGCATTGTCTCATCTTTGCATGTTTGCATGTTGTTTAGCTAGTTGCATTCCATATCCTAGCTTGCATGATAGGTTGCATTGCATTGTATCTTGCATGTTTGGCACATTGCACTTGGCATGTTTGTTACCTTAGTCTCATATTGCATGCTTGAGACATGTTGCATACTTGAGTCACATTGCATACTTGCGTTACATTTTGCTTGGTTTGGGGTGTCAAACCAAGCATGAGGAATGAGGGGCGTTTGTACTCAAAGTGACGTAATGCGCCTCAATCCTCAGTCGCCGATGTCCTTGATCTCAACATGATAGGGCGTGTAGCACTCATGTGTTTTGTTGCATTCATTCACATTGAAATGCATACTTGACTTCTTGGACCATCACGCATTGAAATGCGCGATTGGTGGTCCGAGGGTCGAGTACCAAACTCCCTTGAGCCCATAGCATGATAGGGAGAGTGGCCATGCACACATTGCTTTGAAAATTCCATACCATGCACTGCTTGTCCTCTGCTGTTGTCAAAACAGGGCTCTGCAGGAAGAAATGGCCGGCCGACCACTTTTGGTGCCAACCGACCATCAGTGTCCAGCCAGTGGTTCAATATTTGGTCGATAAGCCTATTCCCATGGCCGGTGGATTTGAATTGTGGTCGGTGATATTCCACAACACTCAGGAAGTGATTTAGAAGGATTTTTGAAACTTTCATAAATTTCAGAGGAGCAAGGCAGTGTAAACAGAGGCAACAGTGGCATGGTACCGGGTTTCCAGGCGAGGCGAACCGAGCATGCATCATCCCATCATTCCGAGGCGGGGCTGCGGCCACTTTCCTTCTGTATTTAATTTGTTAATTAGTTAGAAGCTTTGTAATATTTAATTAGCTAGAGTAGTTAATTATTTGTTTAATTTGTATTATTCTTTTGGTCCCTTTGGGCGAGGGCAATTCTGTAATAAGTGTGCGTGAGTGTGTGTATGTCTTCCAACCCCATGTATTTCTCCCTTTTATATACTAGCTTATGATGGTTAGATTAGGGCATGTTTTATTTAGCATACTTATGCTTCGCATGTTTGCATCATTCATCTGTATTGCATGCACCGGGCTCAGCGCATCATACTAACTACATTTTTATTCTAATTCTAAGTTGAATACGTGTTGGTTGTAGCATCATCATATGCTATCTTAGAATAGCCGAGCCTATTGTAGTTGCATCTTGCATGTGTTGCTTTAGCCATCTTAACATGAACTAGGATCATGCATTTGATTATTAACTAGTTTCTGTTTTGGCTTGGAGTACTCTGTAAGTTTTCATGCTTTAGCATCCTTGCATGCGCGTGAGTGTTGCCATGATAGCATGCTTTACCATGAGGCTATGTGCTTATGTGATATAATTGCCTGAGTGCCTGTGAGTGAAGGTTGGGTTATTTGAATCGGAACGATGCATTGAATGCGAGTTTTAAGTCCACTCGATAGTGGCAAAACCATGTTTTCTAAGCCCACCCGAGGGTGGCAAAATCTTCATTTTAAGCCTACTTGCGAGTAGCAAACCGTTTTCAAAAAAAAAACATGAAATGTTTTGTTCCAATTCAGGCGATCCGGTCTATACTTGTATGTTGCGCGCATCACATAGTAATTCTAGGCTAATAAACGGGAATAAGAACGCATAATGTTTTCAAAACAAGATATCATGGTTAGTAGAGGCCGATCTTCGGATCGGGCGAACGGGGGTGCTCATAGCTGAGCTTCCCCAATCGTACCCAAGTTCCCGAGCTGAAACAACTTTGGTGATGACGGACACGTGGCCTTAGGCAAACGAGTCAGGGTTTCCTAAATTCTCCCATAAAAAATATTTAGGTGGCGACTCTGTATCTGGCAAAGCAGTCCATGTTTGTCACTTCTTTACAAAACATCTGTTTTCAAAAACGATTTGCCGGATTTGGACTCTTTGGTTTAGATTAAGAACCATGATAATTTGAGTCCGAACTGTAGTAAACCCACAAACGAACAGAACGGGGATTCATTCCTCCCGAAACGTTCAAGGACGTCTACAGTTTCTGGCAACTCCGCTGGGGACTTAGAGAACTTGACTCCGACTCGTGATATCTTGTTTTGACTACACTTATGTGTTTTTTTGCATTGCATTTGCATTGGTGTGCCTAGGACACCATGTTTGCCATCTACTCTTCCTGAGCAGTTAGCCTGAGGCTGTGTGCCATAAGGTTGATCTGTTACGAGCTCTACCATGATGGGAACACAAACCCCGATTTTACCGGGGCACCCTTTTTAACCATTCGACCTAGTGCATATTCGGAATCCATAGTGACCATTCCAAACTAGGACAGGTTGCTTACCCGATGTTAGGTTGTTTGAAACCGCTGCGTGCGTAGTGAAACCCTAGCTCCTGACAAAATAGGACAGGGAAAGCCTACCCCAACATAGGGGTGTTTTGGCTCTCACTTATCTGCTATGTGCTTTAGAGTTGGCCTCTACAGGAATGCATGTATCAGCTTACAAATTTGGGTATCAGGCCTGTAGGCACCAGTTCAGTATTTTGGGAATCAGTTATCTGCGGGTACTCAGTTTTTGGGGGCAGTGATTCGGGGATAAATAATTAGTGTTGGAGGAACAGTGTATTCAACTTATCAACCGTGTGTTGTGATGTCCAACTGTGTGTTGTGTGTTTATTTTAAGCCGTTATGCTGTCCGTTTGTCTGGTTATTTATTTCCTTATTATTGCTTTATTTATCTTTTTGCTAGGTAGTTTAGCACAATTGCTTCCGACCCAACAGATATTCCCCAAGCACTCTGGACTAGAGGTCGCCGACTTAATCGATCTGAAGATCTGGTCGACGGACAACCAGTGTTTTATTCTCTACCCCCGGTTATCAGACAAAGGTCGAGAAGACACAGTGCATCCGAGCAGAGATTACCAGAGCAATGGTCAACCCTACCAGTGGACAGTCAGGCCGAGGCCTCAATTTTCACCATAGAAAGGGAACATATACTGGTAGTTCAAATGGATCAGCAGAACACGTCAAGGATGGAGGCAATGATGCGTCAAATCCAAGAAAGTATGAAACTCATGCAGCAAGACACTGCCCACCAGACGGAATTTGCCAAACAGCAGGCCGTGATCATGGCCCAGCAGGCAAAGCTAATCACCTGGCTACAACAGCAAGCTGGAGCATCAGCCTCACATCAAGCTCCTCCCCCACCTGTGGTCCCAAAACTCGAGGAGACGGCTAATGTCTAGGAAGATACGGACATTCCTACAGGGCCACCTCCGCCCTCGATCCTATCCCAGATCCTACCCCAGTTATCTAAAACGCCAATCAACTTGTCGGATTCACCTTTTGAGTGTGAGGTGGACCCTACCGTGTTGAAGTTGAGCAAGCTTGAAAAGCTGTTCAAGAAATCCCAAGGAGTCAAGACCATCCCTGATATTGAAGATGGGTGTACCGACGCAGCTGTGATGCTGCCGGACCAATTCAAGATGCCACATATCGACCGCTTCGACGGATCTAGGAATCCCATGGTGCATCTACGATTGTTTTCGGATATCTTAAGGCCAATGGGCCTCACCAGATTACAGAAGCTGTCTCTGTTCGGCCGGACCCTGTCGGGTGTGGCGGCCATCTAGTACGCAAAATTGGAAGATGACGTTAAGAGGAACTGGGATGAGATGGCTGAGGCGTTCATTGCACAGTACTCATATAACACGCAAATCGAGATTACAACCCGTGATCTCGAGACGACAAGGCAGGAGCCCAAGGAGAGCTTTTCTGAGTTTATAACTAGATGGAGGGCCAAGGCCTCAATGATGACCCTAAGGCCCACCGATAAAGATCAAATTTGGATGATTGTGCGCAATCTCCAGCCTAAGCTGATGTAGAAAATGATCGTACTCCCTTTCCTTACCTTTTCAGATCTGCATGATATGGGAGTACAGATTGAGGATGCCTTGAAGCAGCGCTTGATTGATAATGATATGGAGCAACCCAGGAGGACCTTCAAGCGAAACACCAATGCAGGCCCAAGCGGCGCTGCAACTGCAAGAGCCTCAGAAGTGAGCATGGTCACCACCAACCCCCCTCCGAGAACCATGGCAGCTACGCCTGTAATGACCCGACCCTCATACATGTTTTTTGGTATACCTTGAGTCCCTTACTTTGTACCTTTAGATGCTTACTGTGAAATTTCATGTGGAATTAAGTTTAACTGGATGAATTTTATAATTAGAGAATCATATCTGTTTCATAAAAGAAATATTTCTTACAATTCTAGTGTTTGAATCAGAAATCGAAGGCCTTAGAAGCTTAATAACCTGAAATTGACCGTATATTTGAGATTAGCATAATTTTTAGGTCATAATAAGTATTTTTTTGAAAATTTGATTTGGGATAATTAAATTGAGTAAATTTTGTCTTATTCAATTATATATATATATATATATATATGTACATATGTATATGCTTAGCCATTTTTGACTTATGAACCTCAAAACAAAAATATCTCCTGGAGAGTAGAAAATGAGAATTAAGGAAGAGAAGGGTTGGAATGGAAGAAAAAGAAACTCAACAAAGAAGAAATTTGGGGAAATTGGGAAGTCATCTAGAGATTAAGGCTTAAGGTGAGTTTAACCCACCTAGTTCTACTCCTTTCTTGCTAGAGAGTAGGAATCTCTTGGTATTGTGTAACTTAGAGTTGTAATGGAAGTTATATATGTGTGTGTGTTGAAGAATTAGCATGATAATTATACCATTATTTGTTTTGTTTTCATTCCCTTGGTTACCAAGCTTGAATTCACCCCTATGATCAATGGCTATGTGTATGTATATATATGTGTGTGTGAAGATGGGAATATTATGAAGTTGAGTTGTGTTTGTGAGTTAAGATTAAAGATTCAAATTGTACATAGATTGATCCATGTTGTAACTTCTGTTTACATGATTTTTGGCCCATGCTTAACAATTAAAAGAACCTATTTTGAGCCTTGAAAGAGAGTATCAAAAATGGGATTTTGTACAAATTTCGGACTGCTTTCACACTGAAATCGCCGTACATGCGGGGATCTTGGCCGCACGTGCTGGACCAACCACCGCACGTGCGGGGCTCACAGCCGCACGTGCGGCCCAAGCTGAAAAAAAATGTTTGGCTCCGTTTCGCGTGCTCGACCCTCTGATATTTTTAAAATATTTTTCTGATGATCTTAAGATGGCGGTAAATTCATTCGAAACGTAATGAGTCAGGAAGTAGTTTAACAAGGAAAGAGGGAAGTTAATTTGTGAACTTTGTATATGTGTAGGACACGCTTCAGGGGGGAGTAGCGCTCCGCCTCCACACTGTGAGTAGTAGTACTGTGGTCATATATTTAATCATCGTTACTGATCTTTATTGTTAACATTCCGTTTCTTGCAAGTGATTATACTAATGTTATGTTGGTTGGAAGATTTTGTGTATGTTAGTATGACTTGGAAACTACTCCACATTCCGGTTACGAGTAAGGGCTATCATTAATGTGCTAGAATTTATAAATTATCTCATGGAACTATTAAAGTCGAGTCCATTAGGATAAAAAGCAACCCATGTTATGGAAAAGAAGCCGTGTGTGTTAAGGGAATGGTTTTACTGTACTTTTATAATCGGGAGTTAATCCTATGGAATTGGTTAACAGGAAGGAATGGTAAATGTGAACCTGCCTTTTTGGGAACATGACGGTTTGGACATTCCATAATGAACCATCAAAATTGGATGATCAAATAGGACTGTGGATAGTCCTAAACTGGTACGTTTTGTTTACCGTTAATAGGTGTTATTAACGTCTTGTTATCTAGAAGTTCACTTTATTGATTCATGATGAACAAATGGAATAATGATGCATGTGTCTTCTATCAATAAGTATTACTACGATTCCGATATACGTAAGACGATTATTTTAGCTTGGAATAACCTATGAAGAGATTTGTGTACACTATTGGGTGATAGTATTTTTATGAACCTGGGGTTATTCTGTCCTGGTTATTCGTTCTGTTTATGATATGATATATAACGATATGATTTCTGGTATGGAACAAGTGCTGTACGGAACTAAGTGCTGCAATGCGAGTCACCTCTAGAATCCGTATGAGCCACCTCTTGAGTCTATACATATGTGAACTGGGCTTAAAGCCGATGTGAAAGTTATGAGGCCTATGGCCGTTTTGTGAATGATATAATTTGTGAAGTTATGAAAGATACAATTTGTGAAATTACGAAAGATATAATTTGTGAAGATATGAAAGGTGTAACTTGTGAATTATGAAATTATGAGGCCAAGGGCCAACTTGTGAAATATGAAATTATGAGGCCGAGGGCCAACTTGTGAAGCATAAATCTGTAACTTGTGAATCTATGAATCTCAGAGGCCGAGGGCCAATTTGTGAAGTTGTGCATCTAAGTTAAGCCAAGGGCTAATTTGTGAATGTGTGAGCCCATCAGGCCAAGGGCCAATCTGTGAAGTTATGAACTGACAAGGCCATTCTGAAATGTGTACAGAATCAGACTAACCACAGGATTTTTGCATATACTTATGTAATTAAATGAATATGTACATTGCAAGTAAGTTAAGTTAAGCTTTAAATTGTTTATGTACTACTATTCACTGAACTTGACTCATTTTGTGTTATGTCTGTTTCTGTAGGCATTCCATCTGGAGGTCAGTTTTAACCTATGGCATCCGTGCCTCTTTTGTCAACCTCAGAGTGTCCATGCACTTAAGTGAAGGCAACTCATTTAGCTAAGCTTTTGATTTTGCACCCTGATTGTCTGCTTAAGGTTGATGTATATATAATTCCTTTGCTTGTCCATGCTGTTTTGCACCCAATTCTAAGGGCTGTGTCTGTATATATATATATATATATATATATGTGTGTGTGTGTACATAGCTAATTCTTTGATGCACGTCACTGTATGTTTATTTGCCTTATGTTCCGTCTGTGATCCTGGCATGATAGTGGTCGCTCAATGGATGCAGTTCTTTTATTTATGTTAATTTATATTGGTAAATGCTTCCGTTCAGGCCCCATATGATATGTATACCAAGTTATGTGTCCGTTTCTGTGTAGGTCATGCCCAAACTTTTAGGGGCAAGTTTGGGGTGTGACAAGTGGTATCAGAGCACGAGTTGCTATCTCACACACGAATCCATTGAGCTTTAGGATGTCTAGAAAGACTTAGGCATCATGCATAATAGTCTGAGAGTACATGAAAAGATTGATGGCAACGGTAAATGTGTATATTTTACCTGCTAACTCTGATGATTACGATCTATATCGGCTGTATATTCTTTTGTTACCTCTATAGATTGGTGAATAATGCAAGACATGCAGATGGGATTAAGTCAACAACGTTGTACTGCGGAGGTGTGGTAAGAATTCGAGCTGATCGGTAAGACAGTTTATATATAAAGAATTAGATAAAATGTGTGTTATCAGTTGATACTTATCTGTAGGGAATGATGGCGATATAATTGGGTTGTGTAGTACCTATTTGAGTGAATTGCTTAAATTTTACGTATCAAATATATCTAAGATCAAAGGAAACGCTATACGTGGTACTTTACCTATAGTTATGTCTTCCTTGCCATAACAATGTTTAAATCCGCGATTTTGAGAAATTATTGTGTTTGAATACTTTGATAAAATGTGTTCTGTGCGCTAATTGAAATTGTGTTAAGTAGGATTGGTCGGAAGAAGAAGTTATGAATATAGTGACCCCTCTTAAAATTGTGAAGGGAGTTAATAAATTGTGAATTTACTTCTTGTTGACAGTTTAAATAGATAGGCTATGCGAGGGAGTTAGTTATTAACCTTGAAGCAGTATGTAAGTAATAAGATTCCGTGAACTAAGGAAATTACTGACGATTTCTGATAGAGAATTATTAATAGTGTCTAGTAAGTATTGTCTATGTGTAATTGGGATTTGATTGCGAGAATCTGTATTCTGTACTGTACTCTGACCTCTGTAATATGAAATCTGAAATCCGTAATCTATAATCTGTTTTGTTTATGTATAATCTGCAATTTGTAGTTGAGACTCCTTATGAGTAATAGTCGAATGATATGAGGAATCCCGTCTATGAAACGTATCTGTCCATACGACACTTTACAAAATACTAGACAATCATTAATCTGATAAGTTATTGTAAGAATTAGAATCCTGCCTCTGTGTATTAACAATTTAAGATTGAGAAATCATTTCTGTGATGTAATTCTATGTAGGTATTTCAAATTGTTAAGCTACTCCCATTCCATATCTAAGGCTATAATGGAAATTGTTATGCATGACACTGTGAATTTTAACGGAAACGAATGGTTATGGGGGGTATGCCATGATAATGATAGGTTAAAGGGTATCTACTTCCTCTTGCATGTTCATGCAGGTTGGTATAATCCGTACAATATGATTTCGAATTAATTTCCTATCATGTTGAATTGGTCTTATCAAGAAGTCTAACTCTAATATTAGTAGGTTAAATCACCTTCTTGACATACGGTTGAATTTCTAGACATTATGGCTGTGATAGAATCTACGTACGAGGAAGAATTAGATACTCTGCTTATGTACAGGGTTGTGATTTTTGTATAACTGTTTGTTGACCACTGTATTTCTAAATTATGAATATGGAGCAATGTAGTTGATTTTATACACTATAGCTGGAAAAAGGAAAAATTATACGAACAATAGAACCCTGTAATGATGAAAATAATAATAATAAATAATAAGAATGGATATGCTACTCCACCGTTGCGATTGCTTAAGGAAATACGATTTTAAACTTGATTCCTAGCTCTATCTTTGAATGGCTTTCTTTGCTCGAAACGACGGTTGTCATATTTATATCTATTGCTTAGATTCGCATTTATGATAGTATGACAAGTGTTATGATGACCTGTCTGCATGAACCTATGCAAGTATATGATACTAGTTGGTATGATTCTAATCGTTTGATTCAAAACATGATTTCCTTTGTAATCCTATGCTTAAAAGTAATGCTATAAGGAATTTACAATGTGAACTGTGGCCTTTCTTTCTGTCATACCAACTTTGTTAAAGATAATTGCCCATAATTTTGAACCAATGTAATGGTAAACTTTTGACATAATTTTGAAAAGCGAGGACTACTAAGAACAAATGTGACGCTAGTGGCTATATACTTAAAAGGTTCATTTGTAACTGATAGAATGAAGTGTACCTTGTTGATTAGGTAGGACTCTACTGGGTGAATTATGATGTCTAAATTACTTATACATAATCAGACTTGAATCTAACTACGTAATTGAATTAAAAAAAAAAAACAATATATGAGTGATTTGTAACATGTGATTTATTAGGTAATGAGATTTGCACGTGAACTATTAGTACTGGGGCGATTAGGCTGTGAACATAATAGAGAACATGTTGTAGTTGAAATTAACGTATGCTACGAAATACCTAAATTACGTGCCTTATGTACTTAAGGAAATAATATCTACTATGCTTTGTATTTGGAAATTGTATGTTTCTGTCTTTGAAAATTTCTGTTATAAAACTCATGGACAAAGAAATATGGTTGACTGTGCACCTTACCTACTGGAGATTATGTGTCTAGAATGTCTTGCTATGGACTCTTGTAATCTTACTTTACTTGACGCATGATCCTACGAAATAACTATATGGAGTTGTTCTTTTTTTTTATTTTATTTTTTTTTACATGCCCAAAATAAACATTGAAGCAGCTAGTGAAATGAAACTATGAAATACTTGTCGTGTGTAAATTTTTGAATAACTGTGGTAATCAGTTATACGTTGAAACAAGTTTGAGGGACCAAACTTATTTAAGGGGGGGAGAGTGTAATGACCCGACCCTCGTACATGTTTTCTGGTATACCTTGAGTCCCTTACTTTGTACCTTTAGATGCTTACTGTGAAATTTCATGTGGAATTAAGTTTAACTGGATGAATTTTATAATTAGAGAATCATATCTGTTTCATAAAAGAAATATCTGTTACAATTCTAGTGTTTGAATCAGAAATCGAAGGCCTTAGAAGCTTAATAACCTGAAATTGACCGTATATTTGAGATTAGCATAATTTTTAGGTCATAATAAGTATTTTTGTGAAAATTTGATTTGGGATAATTAAATTGAGTAAATTTTGTCATATTCAATTTTATATATATATATATATATATATATATATGTACATATGTATATGCTTAGCCATTTTTGACTTATGAACCTCAAAACAAAAATATCTCCTGGAGAGTAGAAAAGGAGAATTAAGGAACAGAAGGGTTGGAATGGAAGAAAAAGAAACTCAACAAAGAAGAAATTTGGGGAAATTGGGAAGTCATCTAGAGATTAAGGCTTAAGGTGAGTTTAACCCACCTAGTTCCACTCCTTTCTTGCTAGAGAGTAGGAATCTCTTGGTATTGTGTAACTTAGAGTTGTAATGGAAGTTATATATGTTTGTGTGTTGAAGAATTAGCATGATAATTATACCATTATTTGTTTTGTTTTCATTCCCTTGGTTACCAAGCTTGAATTCACCCTTATGATCAATGGCTATGTGTATGTATATATATGTGTGTGTGAAGATGGGAATATTATGAAGTTGAGTTGTGTTTGTGAGTTAAGATTAAAGATTCAAATTGTACATAGATTGATCCATGTTGTAACTTTGTTTACATGATTTTTGACCCATGCTTAACAATTAAAAGAACCTATTTTGAGCCTTGAAAGAGAGTATCAAAAATGGGATTTTGTACAAATTTCGAACTGCTTTCACACTGAAATCGCCGCACGTGCGGGGATCTTGGCCGCACGTGCGGGACCAACTGCCGCACGTGCGGGGCTCACAGCCGCACGTGCGGCCCAAGCTGAAAAAAATGTTCGGCTCCGTTTTGCGTGCTCGACCCTCTGATATTTTTAAAATATTTTTCTGATGATCTTAAGATGGCAGTAAATTCATTCGAAACGTAATGAGTCAGGAAGTAGTTTAACAAGGAAAGAGGGAAGTTAATTTGTGAACTTTGTATGTGTGTAGGACACGCTTTAGGGGGAAGTAGCGCTCCGCATCCACACTGTGAGTAGTAGTACTGTGGTCATATATTTAATCATCGTTACTGATCTTTATTGTTAACATTCCGTTTCTTGCAGGTGATTATACTAATGTTATGTTGGTTGGAAGATTTTGTGTATGTTAGTATGACTTGGAAACTACTCTACATTCCAGTTACGAGTAAGGGCTATCATTAATGTGCTAGAATTTGTAAATTATCTCATGGAACTATTAAAGTCGAGTCCATTAGGATAAAAAGCAACCCATGTTATGGAAAAGAAGCCGTGTGTGTTAAGGGAATGATTTTATTGTACTTTTATAATCAGGAGTTAATCCTATGGAATTGGTTAACAGGAAGGAATGGTAAATGTGAACCTCCCTTTTTGGGAACATGACGGTTTGGACATTCCATAATGAACCATCAAAATTGGATGATCAAATAGGACTGTGGATAGTCCTAAACTGGTACGTTTTGTTTACCGTTAATAGGTGTTATTAACGTCTTGTTATCTAGAAGTTCACTTTATTGATTCATGATGAACAAATGGAATAATGATGCATGTGTCTTCTATCAATAAGTATTACTACGATTCCGATATACGTAAGACGATTATTTTAGCTTGGAATAACCTATGAAGAGATTTGTGTACACTATTGGGTGATAGTATTTTTATGAACCTGGGGTTATTCTGTCCTGGTTATTCGTTCTGTTTATGATATGATATATAACGATATGATTTCTGGTATGGAACAAAGTGCTGTACGGAACTAAGTGCTGCAATGCGAGTCACCTCTAGAATCCGTACGAGCCACCTCTTGAGTCCATACATATGTGAACTGGGCTTAAAGCCGATGTGAAAGTTATGAGGCCTATGGCCGTTTTGTGAAAGATATAATTTGTGAAGTTATGAAAGATACAATTTGTGAAATTACGAAAGATATAATTTGTGAAGATATGAAAGGTGTAACTTGTGAATTATGAAATTATGAGGCCAAGGGCCAACTTGTGAAATATGAAATTATGAGGCCGAGGGCCAACTTGTGAAGTATAAATCTGTAACTTGTGAATCTATGACTCTCAGAGGCTGAGGGCCAATTTGTGAAGTTGTGCATCTAAGTTAACCCAAGGGCTAATTTGTGAATGTGTGAGCCCATCAGGCCAAGGGCCAATCTGTGAAGTTATGAACTGACAAGGCCGTTCTGAAATGTGTACAGAATCAGACTAACCACAGAATTTTTGCATATACTTATGTAATTAAATGAATATGTACATTGTAAGTAAGTTAAGTTATGCTTTAAATTGTTTATGTACTACTATTCACTGAACTTGACTCATTTTGTGTTATGTCTGTTTTTGTAGGCATTCCATCTGGAGGTCAGTTTTAACCCATGGCATCCATGCCTCTTTTGTCAACCTCAGAGTGTCCAGGCACTTAAGTGAAGGCAACTCATTTAGTTAAGCTTTTGATTTTGCACCCTGATTGTCTGCTTAAGGTTGATGTATATATAATTCCTTTGCCTGTCCATGCTGTTTTGCGCCCAATTCTAAGGGCTGGGTCTGTATATATATATGTACATAGCTAATTCTTTGATGCACGTCACTGTATGTTTATTTGCCTTATGTTCCCTCTGTGATCCTGGCATGATAGTGGTCGCTCAATGGATGCAGTTCTTTTATTTATATTAATTTATATTGGTAAATGCTTATGTTCAGGCCCCATATGATATGTATACCAGGTTATGCGTCTGTTTCTGTGTAGGTCATGCCCAAACTTTTAGGGGCAAGTTTGGGGTGTGACAACGCCATTCTCCGGTGCGTCCGGAAGTAACACACAAACAACCAAATACCAATCCAAAAACGAAAGAACCTTCGCCCCACTATATATGCCCATGTCCAAAGCTCTGGGGATTTTAATCAAAAAAGGGCACTTGAAGCCCCTAGAGCCGCGGCCATTACCGGAAAAACTTCCCCCTACCCACAACCCAGCCAAATATTGCGCATTTCACCAGCAGCACGGTCATGACACCGACCAATGCTTCCGATTACGTCATGAGAGTCAAGATCTCATTGATAATGGGGTGATTATGCCTCCAGAAAAGCCCAACGTCACAACCAACCCTCTCCCACCACACAACCAAGCTCCACCTCCCAAATGAATCAACTTTATCCAAACCGGGGTCACGTCATACGACCTCAGCATCTATATCACCCCGTCTCACCTACCCAAGCCGGAGGTGTTCCTTCCTGACTGCACTGACCTATGCATGTTGGACATCTCCAGAACCCGACCCAAGCCAATGGTGGTGATTGTCGAAGACAGAATAGGGAGATTTCGGAGGAGAATGGCATTGTTGAGTCAGAATCCGAGGCATCTGGGAGTTTTGCTGAAGAGACATATAGTCCGAGTGACTACATTTTGGCGATAGGCCAGGATAGGTCAAGTATGGAATTGCCAGAGAGGGCAGAGCTTTGTGTGATACAGGGGGATGGATTTGATCAGAGATCAAATGACTTAGCGGCTGTGGAAGGGGACTTTGCTGACCTCCAGTTTTTCAACAAACAAGGCCCAGGGGACATGGCCGTCAACTGGTCAGATTTCGAGGAATCAGTAGAGGCTACCGGGTGGCTTGATGATCTACCAGACGTTGTCGAAGAATTTCAGTTGGAACGGGGCCCATCAGGGGCAAGGACATCAGTTGTGGCCGGAAGGGCTGAGAATTAGAGTGCATCGTTGGAGAGTGCTGGTGCCAAGAATTTTGCTCGGGATCTGAGCAGTTCGAATACAGGAATCATTGAACAGTTAGCTGTACTGACGCAGTTGGAACAGGGAAGATTCGAGAATTCTGAGAGAATCAGGAAAGCTAAAGCCCATGAGGGGACCGAAAGTGCTGTGTGCACAAGGATAGAGGATGCTGTGAGCATATGGGCAGAAGGTGTTGTGGGCACACAAATAGTTGTACCGGAGCCGGACAGGTGTCTGTCGGTTGCCGATGGAATGTGGTGGGAGGATGATGATCTATGTCTTGCCCATACGGATGAGGACTGGGGAAACAATCAACCGGATGATACCTGGTACATTGGTGAAGTTAACCATATGACTAGGAGTGGGTGGTATTTCAAGCCTCCACATCTAGATTAGCCAGAGGCGTCTAGGAAAGATAAGGAGGCGGAGAAGCAGAAAGAGAAGAACTTGAAGATGAGGCTGTACTGAAGCAGTTGAAAAAGATACAAGCAGACATCTCTATTTGGGGACTGCTTATGGCATCACGAGTGCATCGACAAGCTGTCTTATCGGCCATGGACAAGGCCAAGCTCTCAATAGAAACCACGCCGGAGTAGCTGGGGGGATTAGTTTTTCCGGGAGGAGCTACCCCAATGTTAACTTTTTCCGACAAGGAATTGCCACCTGAGGGTGCAAATCATAACAAGCCACTCTACATCTCTGTGGAGTGTAGAAACAAATGGATACCGATAGTTCTTGTTGATACCGGATCTACCATCAATGTGTGTCCGGCAAGGACTGCGTATGCAATCGGTTTAAAGACCGCGGACTTTGTGCCGACAACCCAAGTGATTTGGGCATATGACAACACGAGTAGAGAAGTAATGGGGACGGTAAAAATTCAGACCAAGGTTGGGCTGGGACAGCATGAGATAGACTTCCACGTCTTAGAGGTTCCCGCAACTTTCAATATGCTTTTGGGGTGGTCGTGGCTGCACCAGGTAAAGGCAGTTTCGTCCACCTTGCATCAGATGGTGAAATACCCCCATGGGAAGGGAGTAGCCATTATCTTTGGAAACGCGTCGATCCATCCACGGCCAGAAGTATCCACACCAGTTTTAGAAATTGAGCACGGTATGGAAGATGTGTTCATGTCGGGTTTTACCTTGGCTGAGGCCCGGGTTGTTCAAAGCATCATGGCTATTAATGAGGGGTTGTACGTCAGTGCTCAATCAGTATACCTCATGAACAAGCTCCAACACATCCCCGGGATGGGATTGGGGAAGAGTGGCCGGAAGGGCATTGCAGCATTGGTTGAAGTGCCACACAACCCGCATACCTTTGGTTTAGGTTATCTGCCCACCAAAGAGGATTGGGTAAGGAAAGGTAAGGAGATGGCTGGGAGAGCCAGAGCAAAGCAGGCAGGGAAGCCTTTTGAGTTAATGCACCGGCCCATCCAGGGTACCCTAAACGGACGCTTCGTCCGGGAGGGAGAGGACTTTCTATTCTGTGGCTTCCCAGAGCCGTGGCTGAATGCGGAGAGGAAGCGCGTGCCAGGTTTTGAGATCTTCTTTGACCTGCAATTATCCGGGGATGATGTTGTCGAAGAGCAGACAGACCTATTGGCTGAGGTTGAGCAGAGCAAGAAAGTGGAGTCTGAGGACGCTGAAATTGAAATGGGGGTAGCGCTGGCTTGTCTACTTTCAGATCCTCCGATCGAATAGAAGTGCTTGGGGGATAACTTCTTGGTGTCCATGATCGGGAAAGAAACGGTTGCGGGCCTAACGTTAACTATTATGGATGCACCCATCGCACCCTCCCTCATTTGGCAGTACGAGGAGGGATTTTTGTCAAGCAGCACCGGGTTAGGTAGTGAGCCGGAATCTGATTCCACCGAGTCTTGTGAGTCGGAATCAGGTTCCAGCTCGACTGAGTCTGACTCCGGTATTCCTGGGGGTGACAACCTGGATGCCACAGTCCTGTCCAGGTCGTCTTTTTCTTTCTCTTTTAAGTCTGTTGTAACAGAAGAATCGGACGGTTTGGATGTGCTTAATGAGAATGATGTAGATGTAGTTTCTGAGTACTTTTCTGTGCCCTTGATTTATTGCTTAAATCAGGACTTTTAAAATTTTGATAAAAACGATGAGGAAGAAATTCCTTTGGTTTTGCAACGATTAATTGAACATGAGCATGAGAGATTTGTTAAACCCTTAGTGGATGAAATCACTACTGTGAATATTGGTACTGAGGAGGACCCGCGGCTGGTCCAGATCGGGTCCACGTTGTCTTCGGAGGAACGCGAGCGCTTAGTCACTTTATTAAAAGATTTCAAAGATGTTTTCGCGTGGTCCTACGAAGACATGCCTGGAATCGATCCTGAGATTATACAGCACCGGATCCCTCTTGACCCCGAGGCCCGACCCATCAAGCAAAAACTCAGAAGAATCCGCCCGGACTGGGCCCTCAAGATTAAGGAGGAGGTCACCAAACAAATCGACGCAGGGTTTCTGCTGGTATCTGAATACCCGACTTGGTTGGCCAACATAGTTCTAGTTTCGAAGAAGGATGGCAGGATCCGGGTATGCGTGGATTTCAGGGATTTGAACAAAGCTAGTCCGAAGGACGACTTTTCCTTACCACATATCGATGAGTTAGTGGACTTCATAGCGGGGCATGCTTTGCTTTCATTCATGGATGGCTTTTCGGGCTACAATCAGATAGTGGCACCCGAGGACCGGGAGAAGACTGCTTTCACCACCCTGTAGGGGACATATTTGTAGACGTCCCCGAACGCCCCGGGAGGATGAGTCCCGTTCTGTTCGTTTTGGACCCACTACAGTTCGGACTCTAATTGTCACGGTTCTTAATCTGAACCGAAGAGTCCAAATCCGAGCAAATCGGTTTGAAAAATAGATTTTTGTAAAGAAGTGCCAAACATGGTGCCTGTTTGGCAGAACTTAAAAGCAGCTTATTTCAGCTTTCAGCTTAATTTAAGCTATTTTGATGTGTTTGGTTTAGCTTATAGCTTATAGCTTATAGCTTTTTGGAAGTCAGAAATCAGTTTATTCTTTGAGAGGGGCAGGAGATGCTTAATTTATAAGTTAGAAATCAACTTATGTTCATAGTTATAAGCTATAAGCTGTTTAGGCATAAGCTATAAGCACTTTCGCATAGCTCTACCAAACAGGGCCATGGACTGCTTTGCCAGATACAGAATCGCCACCTAAATATTTTATTTTGAGAGAATTTAGGAAATCCTGACTCGTTTGCCTAAGGCCACGTGTCCGTCATCACCAGAGTTGCCTCGGCTCGGGAACTTGGGTACGATTGGGGAAGGTCAGCTATGAGCACCCCCTCTCGCCCGATCCGAAGATCGGCCTCTACTAATCATGATATTTTGTTTTGAAAACATTATGCATTCTTATTCCGGTTATTAGCCTAGATTTACTACGTGATGCGCACAACAAACAAGTATAGACTAAGTCGCCTAAATTGGAACAAAACATTTCATGCTTGTTTGTTTGAAAATGGTTTGATGGTGCTACCCGTAAGTAGGCTAAGACATGGATTTTGCCACCCTCAAGTGGGCTTAAAACTCGCATTCAATGCATTCAATGCATTGTTCCAATTTAAGTAACCCAACCTTCACCCACAGGCATTTAGGCAGTTATAACACATAAGCACATAACCTCATGGTAAGCATGCTATCATGGCAACACTCACACTCATGCAAGGATGCTAAAACATAAATGCTTACCGAGTACTCCAAGCCAAAACAGAAGCTAGTTAGTAATCATATGCATGATCCTAGTTTATGTTAAAATGGCTAATGCAACACATACAAGGTGCAACTACAATAGGCTCGGCTATTCTAAGATGGCATATGATGATGCTACAACTAACACGTATTCAACTTGAAATTTGAAATACAATGCAGTTAGTATGACGCGCCGAGCCTGGTGCATGCAAGACAAATATATGGATGCACGCATGCATAGCATAAGGTATGCTAATTTAAATATGACCTAATACTAACCATTGAAAGCAGGTGAGTAAAAGGGAGAAAGAAGCGGGGGTTGGAAGACATGCCCACACTCACCCACACTTATTACAAATTTGCCCTCGCCTGGAGGGACCAAAAGAATAATGCAGTCCAAATAGTGAATCAACTATCCCAGCTAATTAATTATTACAGACCCTCTAATTAATTAACAAATTAATCACAAAAATGATTTAAATGTGAAGCTAAAGAGACTGCCGCAACTTTGCCTCGGAATACGTGAATGATGCATGCTTGACTCGCCCCGCTCAAAAACTCGCTGCCATCGCCCCGCTCAAAAACTCGCTGCCATAGCACTGTTCCCTCTGTTTACACTGCCCTGCTCCTCTGAAAATTTGCGCAAGTCCCAATGATGCTTCTCTGAACACTGGGGAGCACCACCGACCAAGTGGGAACACCACCGGCCGAAGGGAATGGTCATCGACCATCGGTTGAGCCATCGGCTAATTGTATTTGGTCAGTCGGCACTCCAAGTAGCCGGCCGGCTATTTATTCCTGCAGAATCTTGCAGTTGACAGCAGCAGAGGGCAAGCAATGTATGGCATGGAATTTTCAAGCAAATGTGAGCATGGCCACACTCCCAATCATGCAATGGACTCAATGGAGCATGACCCTCGACCCTCGGGCCATCAATTATGCATTTTGATGCATGATGGCCTAAGAGGCCAAGTTTGCCATTCAATGTAAAATGCATGCAACAAAAGAGATGAATGCCAACACCCTATCATATTGAGATCAAGGGCGTCGGCGACCGAGGATTGAGACGTGTTACGTCACTTGGAGTATGAACACTCTCAATCCTTATGCTTGATTTGACACCCCAAACCAAGCAATGCAATGCATGTATACAAACATGGCTCAAGAATGCAACATGAGACTAAGATGCAAAACATGCCAAATGCAATGCAATCTATTATGCAAGCATGCGATGTGCTAATCATGCAAGAGACAATACAATGCAATTTAACATGTGATGCAAACATGGTACAATGCAAGCATGCAACGAGAGGCAACAAGTCAAACATACAACTATGTACAAGAATGGACTTAGACTGAAATGGGAGGCCTCAGCCACACCCTAAAACAGTGGCCAAAAGGGTCAAAAATGGCACAACTTATGCATGCAAGCATGCACACACCAAGGCCTATCATCTAAGCATGGAAGGGGACAACTCTAAGCATACTTAAAGGTAATATGCTTGGACATTAAACACTCATGTTAAACTCTGAAAAGCATGCAAAAGATGACATCAAAACATGCTAGGGAATGGATGCAAAATAGATGGTATTCAAGGCCACGAAAGAGAGCATTGCTCAACACCTTCCCCAAGCAAACATGGCAAGAACTAAGCAACCCAAAACAGAGTTTTTATGCATCAAAATATGCCCCAAAACCCACTGATATGGTAGCCCCAAAAACTTAAATACATAAGCATGCACAATGCTCATTTCAAGGCACAAAAGGACACCTCTTCAAGGCATGAAAACGGTGATGGATACATACATAGGAACATGGATTAGGGACTGAAATGGCATGTGAAATCACTCCAAATCATTGAAACAACCCAACTAAAACATGCTCATGACTCACACCCTCAAGGCTCACAAGCCAAAATACAAAGGGGCTATACCAAACATGCTAAATATGATCAAATAAGCTCCCAACAGACCTTAATCATGATAACACATGGCTAAGAACTTCACAAAGTTAGGCCAAAACATGAGAGCATAGTAGGTTAAATGCATGATGCACTTCTAGGCATAACGGGGGAATACAAAGCAAGTATATTATGCATGCAAGGGACCTTTAATCCAACCCAAAACAGAGGCATAATATGACCCAATAACACCCAAAAACCTCTGGAATGAAGCCAAGAACAACTAATCATACATGCTACCCTTATGGGCCAAAAATGCAAACAAAAGAGGGACAAAGGGAGAGTGGTGTCCCTCCCCTATGCAATACTTCAAAACCCCATCTTCACCACTGAAAATTCTCTAGATTTCAGTGGTGAGAAGGCCAATACACAAAAGTCCCCAAAGCTTATCAGAGAGAGCGCAAAAAGGGCCAAACAAGGCCTAAGAGGGGGAGATCGACCCCAAACAACAAAATGACCTTAATGAAGTATCTTAAGCATGCAAATACAAGACTTTTTTCATTTATACATGAAGCTCAAATCAGTATGCAAAGTAGGTCAAATGCTAGTGCAAGATTCGAAAATCTAAAGCAAAAGTGTTACCCTTGAAGAACACCACAAGAACAGCAAGTCCAGCCACTTTCTTCTGATCAAAACCAGCTCAAAACCTCAAGAATAAACCCTTAACACCTCCCAAAGTCGAAGTATGGTGTAATGGTGTGTGTTTTAGTGCAAAAGTAAGAACAAATCACCCTTTTAGGCCCTCAAACACACACAAATGAAGAGAGAGAGGGAGATATAGAGAGAGAAGATGTATGTATCAGAATATATATGTGTTAGGTCTGATTTTGCTGAACCCCAAAACAAAGGAGAGGGGAGGTCTCCTTATATAGACAATGCAAAGACTAAGCTTCCAAGGGAAGCTATTCAAAAAGGGTCAAGGCTTCCAAGGGAAGCTAAGCTAAGGGTGCAAGCTTCTTGAGGAAGCTGTGACAAAGGGTCAAGCTTCCTCAAGAAGCTTGAGCAAAGGGTGCAATCTTCTCTAGGAAGCTTGGACCAAAAGAGTGCAAAGGTTCAAAACAGCCACACCCGTGCATGGGGGGGGGCAGGGTCCGTGCATTCCAGCTGGCACAGCTGGCATGCATTACGCCTAAAAAAGGCAAAAGGTGGTATCGGCCAGAAAAAGAGGCCATCGGCCAAACAGATGGTCGGCCGACCACACCAAGTGCCAACCGGCCAATGATATATTTCACCAATGGCCGGTGGCAAGAAGCCAAGGCCGGCGGGGGTCAAGGGTAGCTAACAAGTTACTCTCTACCCTCAGGTACAAAAACACACAAGTTCTTGGTGCAAAACCAAGCACAGAACAAGCAAGTCGAGAGATTCTGACACAAGGCGCGTAGCCGAGACCTCCAGGAACTTAGAACAAACACGAACAGGGATGATCACCGAGCGTTCAAACGATGACGTCCAAGTCTTGAGGACGGTAAAAAATGGGGTGTCTACAGTTGCCCCTGTTTGATAGAACTCGAAAGTCATAACAATGACGGGAGTGAGTGTCAAAGCCCAGAGACGACCCATTTTTGACAAGGCTGAAGACTTAGACAAGCATACAGGCTACAGATAAGATATGTGCCCGAAGGCAGGGGCAAAATGCGACTAACAATGCAAGAAGCCGAACATACCTTATGATCATGCAAAGAAAGCTGTAACGAAGCATAACATGCGACAGTTTTAAGCAAGAATACAAAGAAAAACTACATTTCATACAAAAAGGATGTAAGAAAATTATGCAATCTTAGCGAGCATGTGCGATAGATACACAAAAGTGAAGAGAGTGTGATGGATACACTATACGAATAAAGTGTGATTGATACACCAAATGAAGCAAAGTGTGATTGATACACTAAGCGAACTTTTGTGATGGATACACAAAGTGAACGTGTGATAGATACACAAAGTGAGCATCTGTGATGGATACACGAAGTGAACGTGTGACAGATACACAAAGTGTGATAGATGCACTGAGTGAACAAGTATGCTAGATATACTGAAGGTGAACACAAAGTGTGAGAGATGCACTGAGTGAACAAGTATGATTGATACACTAAAGGTGAACACAAAGTGTGATAGATGCACTAAGTAAACAGAGTATGATTAATATACTAAATGTGAACACGAAGTGTGATAGATGCACTAAGTGAACAGAGTATGATTGATATACTAAATATGAACACGAAGTGTGATAGATGCACTAAGTGAACAAGTGTGATGGATACACAAAAGGTGAACACGAAGTGTGATAGATGCACTTAGTGAACAAGTGTGATGGATACACAAAAGATGAACACAAAGTGTGATAGATGCACTATGTGAACAGAGTATGATTGATATACTAAATGTGAACACAAAGTGTGATAGATGCACTAAGTGAACAGAGTATGATAGATACACTAAAAATGAACACGAAGTGTGATAGATGCACTATGTGAACAGAGTATGATTGATATACTAAATGTGAACACGAAGTGTGATAGATGCACTAAGTGAACAAGTGTGATGGATACACAAAAGGTGAACACGAAGTGTGATAGATGCACTTAGTGAACAGGTGTGATGGATACACAAAAGATGAACACAAAGAGTGATAGATGCACTATGTGAACAGAGTATGATAGATACACTAAAAATGAACACAAAGTGTGATAGATGCACTATGTGAACAGGTGTGATGGATACACAAAAGGTGAACACGAAGTGTGATAGATGCACTTAGTGAACAAGTGTGATGGATACACAAAAGATGAACACAAAGTGTGATAGATGCACTATGTGAATAGAGTATGACAGATACACTAAAAATGAACACAAAGTATGATAGATGCACTATGTGAACAGGTGTGATGGATACACAAAAGGTGAACACAAAGTGTGTTAGATGCACTTAGTGAACAAGTGTGATGGATACACAAAAGATGAACACAAAGTGTGATAGATGCACTATGTGAACAGGTGTGATGGATACACAAAAGGTGAACACGAAGTGTGATAGATACACTTAGTGAACAAGTGTGATGGATACACAAAAAATGAACACAAAGTGTGATAGATGCACTATGTGAACAAAGTATGATAGATACACTAAAGGTAATGAAATGTGAGCGATACACTAAAGTAAATGAAGTGAATACGTGCATGATAGATACACAGAATGAGGATGTGTGCGATAGATATAGAAAATGAGAATGTGTGTGATAGATACAGAAAATCAAAGAAGTGTGATTGATACACTAAGTGAAGAGAGTGTGATTGATACACTAAATAAATGAAGTGTGATTGATACACTAAGCGAATGAAGAAAGTGTGATAGATACACTAAGGGTGAATGAGGTGTGATTGATACACTAAATAAATGAAGTGTGATTGATACACTAGCTGAATGAAGTGTGATTGATACACTAAATAAATGATCTCAAACGGAACTTCTTTGAATGAACTGTACATACAATATCGTGCATGACTGAGAAAGAAATTTGATAGGTACAATGCATTACAATGCATGATGCTTAAGGAACGTAAAAAACAAGCGTAGCGGCGCTTTAGAAAGCACCTCATGGGGTGAGTGGCGCTGAACCGCTCTACTCTGACGGGGATCTCCCCTCGCGCTCTTCAAACACTTTACCTTCAACTCACAGTACAAAGGTTCTGAAATGCTGACAAGGGTTCTTCACGTAGAACACGTTGGATGCTGCCTTTCTTCCTGATCATATTTACAACTTTCCCTATTCTCCAACGGGGTGACAGACTAGGTTGGTTCAGTATCCAGAATTGAGGTGCATACACGCTATCTCAACCTATAGGGCTTCCATACAGATTTCAAGCCGGGGATACACCGCTGGGTATTTAAACTGGACTTTAGTCTCGAAAATCCCGAGCCTTTACGTTCTAGGCATCAGCCATTCGAACTCTAATTTCTACCGTCGCAGTTGGTCTCCTAGGAACTCATTGCAAACATGGCCAAGATGTCCCTAGCACGAAACGGTACTCCAGGAGAGCACTTCTGATCGCCATTCTGGCTTGAAGCAGACTTGATCTTGAGATTGAGGTAGAGGCACACTCATACTTCGGAGCATTGACAAGGCCAGACGAGGTGCATACGGAATGCAATCTCGGAGCTTACTAAAGTTGGAACAAACTCAGATGCCCGACAATTTCCTCTTTTGCTTTTGCTTTGTAGTCTGGAACAATTATAGCTTCAGATAGGTCCTGGTTTTACTGTTCCCGCATGACCTGGGTTGAATCCTGCGATTTTACGAAAGAACGAATCTTGTTTTGCACAGATGTGGAGAACGGCACGGCACTCGGAGCGCAAAATGATTTTTTGAAATTGAGAGTGAGAATAAGTTCTTAACCAGGTATTGAGTCTACGACTGAATACAGCACAATACGACTCAACAACGAAAAACAAAAGGTAAACAACCTGAACACATCGAGTGACGCTCGAAGCGACTCAAGACAAAAATCGAGATAAAACAAAAAGACACGATACTCAGACGTGCACAGGGAGCCTGTTTCTCTGGGTATTGTTTCCCACCCTTTCTCATTTGTGATTCTCACTCACTCGGCCCTCAGGCTCTGTTTTTCTTAAAAAGCCCTTTTCTGACTTTTTCTCTCATCGCACATCTCTTTATTCTTCAATCTCTCATTTTTAATCCCTCCCTTGGGTGGTTGATGGATAAACAGAAAGTTGTGGGCTCTTGCCCCTAGTATTTTGCTAGATTCTTCTTTTTGTTCACAACAGTGAGTTTCTCCCACAGGGGGGCTACGCTACAACTGGGTGTGCAGCAAATCTGCAGCTGACATCGGTTGATGATGCTCTGCTAGGGAGCTTGGACATGATCAGATCTGTCCAGATAAGAGAGTGGAATATCTTGCCCCATTCCAGTTCATGCTTCGCACTCGGCTTGATACCTCGCTGCTTGGAGGATGAGAGATCTTTCAGCCCTTTGTCGTTAACTTCAGTTGTGCCCTTCTTGGCAGGTAGAGTGCCCTTCTTGGCGAGTAGTTGACGACGGGGGAAAGACAAAACACCTAACTCAACTGTGCCCCTAGTTCATCATTTTGACCATTTTTTTTTTGTTTTGGTTTTAAAACAATTTTGACCAACATGAAAGTTAGATTAACATGCTTGTTCAACTTTCTGATTTAAAATCATGCAAGTTAGGCTATGAGCACTGAAAATTTTCCCTTTTTGGGTCCAAGAAATGGTCCAGTTTTGGAAAAATTGAATAATTTTCGAGAGAATTAGTCAACCTCAGTAAAAATTCTCAAAAACTATTTTTGCAAACGGTCAATGCTCAACAAGCACAGAACCTACTCTTGAGACGCACAACCTCGGATCTTGAGGAAAATTGCCCCTTGCTCGAAGAGAGCTGCATGGCAACGAAAAGTTGCCCCTTGTTTGAACGGCACCGCAGTGCATTGAATGGCAACAGAAAGTTGCCCCTTGTCTGAATGGCACCACAGTGCATTGTAATCAGTCCTCGGAGCGATGATTACAACCGAACTCTCGAATACAGAAAAGGCAAAGATGATCAAAACCATTACATGGACATAATCGAATTTGAAGTGTTTTACGGCTGGACTTCAGAATGAAGTTGCCTACGTATCCCAAAGATGGGAATCAAGCCTTACGTAGTTCGGGGTTAAGGTACACTCGGGTATTTAGCCTCTCCTTTTGCGCTCTAACTTTTGCTAAGGCTGCCCTTCTGGGTTTTCAACCTTGTGAGCTTTGTTCTTCTTTTCTTTTCATTTCTTTTCATTTTCTTTTCATTTTCTTTTCTTCAATCTTTTCAATATTTTTTTTATTTCTTTTTCTTCATTCATTTTTTTTTTTTGCATTTTTCTTTTCTTTTTTTCTTGCTCTAACTTTTGCCTGGGTTGCCCTTCTGGGTTTTTGGCCCAGCGAGCCTCTCAAGGGTAAAAGTGTAGCTTTGTCCATGTCAAATGGTTTTGAGATCCTGAAGTCATCTGATCTAGGAGAATGGTTGTTGTTCGCTGACGGTGCAGGAGTCCATCCAATGGGGGGTTGAATTTACTCCCAGTGCTGTGGATAGGAACTCAGTTGTCCTTCAATAATACTTTCTCCTTTCCCTCTTCTGGGATTTGGCATTCTTGTCAGTCTTCCCTGGTTTGCAGAAAAGACTCATCTTTGACTCTTCGAGCGCATCTGACATTTTGTGCCCCTAGTTTGAGGGGCGCTTCAAATCTGGCCACACAGGCCTCTTATTGTAATTGACCGTTGAACATTCTGAATCGAAGTTCAAGGTTTGAAAGCAAAGGGGTTGAGTCTCGAGGCTGAGAGCGATCTTAAGCTGCACAATCTCAAGAGCGATTCCACACAGGTCTTGCAGGACCGCGCAAAACATTTTTTTGAAATTTTTTAAGAAAGTGACAAATCGCTCGCGCTAAAGACAGTGTAGAACCAATCTGGATCAAGCTAGGGTCCTTCTCAGTACGCACATTAACAGGCATGATTTCATTCATTAAAGGCTTAGCATGCCTCTCTTTCTCTCAAATGATCAAATTTTGCAAAACCCGAGGAATTCCTTCCTCTTCGTTTTCATCACATAGTTCAAAAAGTTTTGAAAAACTTAGGTCAATATAATGAGTTCGAGGCACAGAAAAGCAAGTGAAGAGAATTGTCGTTTCATTCAAGTTTCTGGGACAATCGGCACAAGGCAGAAGCAAGCACAAAAGCATGGAAAACCACTGCTGTTTCATTCAAATCTTCTGGTGTTACTGGCTCCCCGGCAGAAACAGACTCAAAAGGAAGCGAAAAGACAAACACAAAACAAAATAGTAATATCCGAACTAACGCCCCCGGGATCACCCGACTTTAACAAAACAGGACTGACTCGATACAACAAGACAGACCCAACTGACACAGTACAAAAAGACTGACTATGCACAAAACAACAAAACTGACCTAATACCCAAGTCAGAAAAAAACAAAAACTAGCATTCACAAATGTTCAAAATAGTGCATGCCATACGCCACATCTGGAGTAAACTGAGCGCCGCCTGCAGGTCGTTCGTCCCCTGATCACATCACACTATCCCCCACAAGTTCACTGATCAAATGCCGATAGACTTGGCTGAGCTGGTGCGGCAATGACCATGTTGTCGAACAGATCATGTACATCGTGGCGAAGATGAAAGCAACTGTCAGTGTCATGACCGGTTTATTGATGGTAGGCACAGTATTTAGTGTGGTCATGCTTTGGAGGGATAGGATCAGGTAGAGGCCGTTGTTCCAATGGTTTCAGATATCCCTTCCGGAGTAAGGCCTCTAGAGCCTTTGACAAAGACATATAAAGTGGGGTAAAAACCCTCTTGACTCGAGGTGGATATTTGGTTTTTTGTGAGCTACTTCCGGACGCGCCGGTGAATGGGGTAGCTGTTTTTGATGCGGTGGTGGTAACCATGCCCACTTTAGAAGATCTTGCAGCTGCATCACCACTGGTGGTCGCATTCAAACTGCGGGAAAACGCCCTCTTGGGCTGCTCCTTCTCTTGGTCAATGAGGCCCTGTTTCATAGCATCCTCAATTTGTACCCCCATCTCATGTGAATCTGGAAAGGTGGGAAAGGGGAGAACAATCATTTTCTGCAAGAGCTTGGGTTGGAGATTGCGCACAATCATTCGAATTTGGTCCTTTTCAGTGGGCCTAAGGGTCATCATTGAGGCCTTGGCCCTCCAGCGGGCTACGAAATCAAAAAAACTCTCCTTAGACTCCTGCCTAGTCATCTCGAGATCACGGGTTGTGACCTCGATCTGTGTATTATAGGAGTACTGAGCGACAAAAACCTCGGCCATCTCATCCCAATTCCTCTTAACATTGTCTTCCAGTTTTGCGTACTAGATGGCCGCCACACCAGATAGGGTCCGGCCGAATAAAGAAAGCTTCTGCAGTCTGGTGAGGCCCATTGGCCGTAGTATATCTGAGAACAACTGGAGATGCACCATGGGATCCCTAGATCCGTCAAAGCGATCAATTTGTGGCATTTTGAACCTATCTGGTAGCGTCACAGCCACGTCAGTGTACTCGTCCTCAATGTCTGGGATGGACATGACGCCCTAAGATTTCTTGAACAGCTTTTCAAGCTTGCTCACCTTCAATGCTGTGGTGTCCACCTCGGACTCAAAGGGAGAATCCGACAGGTTGGTGGGTGTTTTGGATAATTGGGGTAGGATTGGGGGCGGAGCCGGTCCCGTCAGAATGTCGGTACCTTCCTGGACATTTGGTGTTTCCCCGGGTGTCTGAACCCCTAGTGGTGGAGGAGCTTGATGCTAAGCAGATGCTCCGTTTTGTTGTTGCAACCTGGTGATTAGTTCGGCCTGCTAGGCCATGATCGCAGCCTGCTACTTGGCAAATTCTGCTTGACGAATAGCGTCCTCCTGCATGGCTTTCATGCTCTCCTGGAGCTGACGCACCATGTCTTCCATCCCTGACATATTGCCCCCTAACATACTGCCCTGATTTATCTGAACTGCCGGTCTATCTGTCTCTGTAAAAACAGATATCTCAACCCAACTGCGCACAGGTGAGATGACTGCTGATCCGAAGAATATTGCACTGATGATCTGTGCCTGACTAGCCTTTTTACTCTGCCTCTGGCAAAGGAACACTGATTTCACTTGAACTAAAACTCTGACCTGACAAAGTCTATCAGCACAAGTCCGATGAACCTCGGGAGATATTGGAGCCTTCTGAAGCTACGATTCCAAGACTGCCTAGCAAAAGAGAAAACATGCAGCATCTCAGCCTGATTTCACCAAAACAGATATGAGCAGCTGAATAACTGTGCTCTCTACTGAATTTTGTCCAAGATTCTGCCTGTAAACTGATACCCTCAGGTCAAGCTAATTCTCCACATACCGATGCCCTCAGGCCTGATACCCAAACTTGCAAACTGATATACACAGCCCTACAGAGACACACTCTGACAGCACATAGCAAGCAAGTGAGAGCCAAAACACCCCTATGTTGGGATAGGGTTTCCCTGTCCTATTTTGTCAAGAGCTAGGGTTTCACTACGCACGCAGCGGTTTCAAACAACCTATAATCAGGTAAGCAACCTGTCCTAGTTTGGAATGGTCACTATGGATTCCGAATATGCACTAGGTTGAATGGTTAAAAGGGTGCCTCGGTAAAAATCAGGGTTTGTGTTCCCATACTGGCAGAGCCCGTAACCGGTCAACCTTATGGTCATGCCTTGACAAGGCAAGCCTCCGGCAAATCGTTCGGGAATAGAAGATGGCCAACACGGTGTCCTAGGCGCATCAATGCACATGCAATGCAAAGAAACACATACGTGTAGTCAAAACAAGATATCATGAGTTCGAGTCAAGTTCTTTATTCACCCCAGCAGAGTCGCCAGAAACTATAGACGTCCCCGAACACCCCGGGAGGATGAGTCTCGTTTGGTTCGTTTTGGGCTCACTACTGTAATACCCTTGTTCCGTAATATGTTAATTAGTCCTTAATATGATATGATTATGTGTTTTGATATGATTTTGTGTTCCATTATGTGAAAATATGTGGTTTTGAAGTTCTATCTGTTCACCGTAGGAATATCTGTTGAATAATCTGCCTTGGGAATTAAATTGAGGGCCTTATCGGCCACAGAACCCAAAATTGACTACGCCTTTGTGATTAGTGTAATTTTTAGAGCTTATGGTGAAATTTAATGAGAAATTGATTCTGGTCAGATTAAATTGATTCATTTAATGGCATTGTGCTCAAATTGTTCAATATTCTTAAATTGGGACTCAGGGGGATTTGTTGGATAGGAGCATTACACCCCAATTCCCTCCTTTCTTGTATTTTGACTAACCTTGGACTCAAAACTAGAGGAAGGGTCGGTTATAGAGAGAGAAAGGGAGAGACTTGTGTAATTTGGGCTCAAGACTTGGGAATTTGAAGTTAAGCTCAAGATTTGGCTAGAACTTGGGTGTTTAAGGCTCCTAGGTGAGTAATTATCCCTTGAATCATGGATTCTTGTTTGCTATTTGTAAATTCAGAGTTGAACAAGGAGAAAGAGCATGAGTTGGGTTAATTTTGTTGAATTGAAGCTTAATATGTGCATGCATGTAAGAAATTACCTTGAAATTGCATGTTTGAGCACAAATATGTATAATCTATGTGAAATGTTAAAGGAAACTCATGTTTTTACCACCCCTTTACCAAATGAGTTGAGAATGGTGAGCATCTCCCACATGCATGTACAAATTATGGGAGAGTAAGTCTTGAATGTTTTAGTTTCAGCATGTTGGTGAGGAGTTTGACATATTTTGGGGCATACATGTGAATTATTTGTGAATTGAGCTTCATTGGGTTGTGATTTAAGGTTTACATCATGTTAGTATAATTATATTTGAGATTTGAGCCATAACATGCATGTTTTGTTGGTTGAAAATCGAATTGGAGCACAAGAACACAACCTGGAATTTCCAGAATTTTGACGTCCGCTCGAGCGGGGGAAGTGCCGCTCGAGTGGAGAATTCGAGCTCCCAGCATTTTTGACAGACATGGTGTCTGCTCGAGCGGGATATCTTACGCTCGAGCGGGAAGTTTTTGTAGACAGGCCTTCCGCTCGAGCGCTCTGTTCCACGCTCGAGCGTATTTTTCATACAACCAGTACTTTTGCAGGCCTTAAGGGTCCGCTCGAGAGAGAAAGTTGACGCTCGAGCGGGGACAATGTTCTCTGAAATTTTGTATGCTCGTTCTGTGTTTCGTTTTCCGTTCTCTTTCACTTGTAAGCACTCTTAGGCATATGTTAAGCATTGTAAATGAGTTAATGAGATAAGAATAAAGCCTAAAGAGGAATATGTGAATCAAAGAACGGATTGAACTGTTAGTGACCCCTTTTGTGTTCATGAAATGTATAGGGTCATGCTCCAGGGCAAATCCACAAGCCGATCACTGTGAGTAATATCGATATTTGAAAGCTTAGCAATGTCCAACTGTTTATTCCCTTATAAGCTTTATGAGTTGCTAATTGGGATTGTGGACAAAAGTCTGACATGAACGAATGAATGGACCGAAGGTCGTCTCGATATGAATAAATGGAACTAAGGTCGTTTTGATAGAAATAAATGGACCTAAGGTCGTGTTGACATAAATGAGTGGGCCGAAGGCCATTTTGACACGAATGTATGGGCCTGTAGACACCCCATTTTTGACCGTCCTCAAGACTTGGACGTCGCCGTTTGAACACCCGGTGATTATCCATGTTTGTGTTCGTTTGGAGTTCCTGGAGGTCTCGGCTACGCGCCTTGCCTCAGGATCTCCGAACTCGACTGTTTAGTGTCTAGTTTTTCACCGAACACTTGTGTTTTTCCTTGGAAGGGCAGGGAATGCCTTGTAAGGCATCCCCACACATCACCGGCCATGGCCAGAAGTCACCGGCTGGTGTTTTGATGCCGTCGGCAATGTATATTGCCGGTCGGCATTCTTTGTTGCCGGTCGGCACTCAATTTTGACAAAATGGCAATTTTGAGCAGCTGACTAGTGTTCATCTGCTTTTACAGATATTTTAATACAGCTGTCTTGCATTTGGCTCCCCTCCATACACGTGTATGGAGGGATCTCTCTCTTTAGAAGCTTGTCTTGTAAGCTTTACAAGACAAAAAGCTCTATAAGAGGAGCCCTCCCCTCTTGGCTTTAGGGTTAGACATTTTAGAGAGAAAAGTTGTGTGAGAGCTCTGGTTTTAGGTTTAGGGTTCCATACATATTCTATCTCTATACCTCTCTCTCATTTGGCCTTTGTGTGTGTATAAGTGTGTTTGTGTCTTACTATTGCACACAAACACATAGTGTTCCACCTTTCCTTGGTTTCTTGAAGGACCAAAGGTTGTTCTTGAGGTTCTTGGGCTGTTTTGAGCTCAAAGAAGCTGCTGGAGCTTCATTTGTGAAGAGGGTCTTCAAGGGTAAGACTTTTGCTCCTTTATTCCCCATCTTTGCATCCTATTTTTTCCTATCTTAGAACTATTTTTGAGCTTAGTGTATAATATAAAAAAGTTCTTTTCTTAGGCCCTCTAAATAGTTTGTTTAGGGTGTTTTGTTGTTTAAGGTTGTTTGACCCCTCCTAAACCTTGTAAGGCTCCATTTTGTGCTATTTTGTGTAAGCTCCGAGACCTTGGTGTTTAGGCCTCCTCACCACTAAAATCTTGAGGGATTTCAGAGGTGAGGATGGTGCCTTGAGGTCCCAAGAAGGAGAGGGTCACCCCCTCTCCTTGTTGTCCTTGAAATGGACCATTTTTGGCCTCTTGAGGGAGCACCTAGCTAAGCTTCTTGTTGACCATGCCTTGGCTGTTTTTTGTGCTTATTATGTCATAATATGCCTCTATTTTTTTGTTGGTTTTGGTACACCATGCATGCTTAGCATACCTACCTTGTAATGCCATGTTTAGGCCTTAACATGCCTTAGGTTGTAAACCATTGTTCTAGCATGTTTTAGGCCTAGCTTTGTGAAGCTTTTGTGCTTATTTTGCCATGTTTAAGGTCTGTCCTAGGTTGTTTGGGTCGACCTTGGCATGCTTAGTATAGTCCCTTTGCATTTTTGGGTTGTTGGCCTTAAGTGTGTGATTGTATAGCATGCATCCTTGCCTTAATTTAGTGGGCTGGGACCATTTGCCATGTTATTTCAGTCCCTTTAACATGCTTGTATGCTTGCCTTGGAAGCCTCTTTAAAGCTTTGAAAGCTTGTCTTGCATGCTCCATGTTTTGGTCATTGTGCGTGCTTTTGAATTCGAGCCACTTAGATGCCATCTAGGTGTCCCTTGGGTGTTGTCTAGGCCTGCCTTAGACCTATTTTAAGTCCTCTTAGCCTTGTGCGGCTTGGTTGACTTAGTCATGGTTTAAGTCCCCTTGACTTACTTCAAGTACTTGGGCCATTTGCATGCTAAAGTTTAGCCTATCTTGTTTGCTTGATTTGACACCATGTTCTTGCATGATTTTCAATGCTTACATTGCATGTCATTAGCCCATGCTTAGCCTCTTTTAAGTGTGCTTGAGATTTGTCCCTTTATGCCTAAGTGTTGGTCCTTGTATACATGCATGTTTGCATGCCATTAGTCCTACATTTTGGGCACTTTGGCCACTGTTTTTGGGCTTAGTGAGGGTTGCCCAAACCATGCTTAGGTCCACCCTTTGCTTGCTTACATGTTTGCCTCACATATTTGCTTGCATAATTGCACGAATGCATTGCATTGCCATGTCGCATCCTTAGCTCACATGCCTAGGATTGTATTCCATTTGCATGCATGCTTGGCCTCTTGAAATGCTTGTGATAGAGGTTGAGTCCCATAGGTTTGATTATCTGCATTGCATTTCACTTAACATCAAAATGTGCACACTTGGTCCTTTGGGCCATCATGCATGGAAATGCGCGATTGATGGTCCGAGAACCAAGGAGCGTATCCCTTTGAGTCATTAACATGATAAGGGACATGGTTGGTGCATATATGGCTTGAATTGGATTGCCATGCAATGTCCTGTCCTCTGCTGCTGTCAAACAGGTTCTGCAGGCACTTTCTGCCGATCGACTTCATAGAGTGCTGACCGGCAACCCATTGATGGCCGATGGATGAATTCTTGGCCGATGACCACCAGACCACTGCCGGCGGCTATTCCACTCAGCCGGTGGTGTCTCCCAATGTCCAGGGAAGCAATCCTGAGACTTTGGCAGCCTTCAGAGGAGTATAACAGGGAAAAAAGAGGCAGCTTACGCATGGCAGTGCACTTCCGAGCAGGACTGAGCACGCGCATATCGAACCTTCTTCCCAAGTCCCCTGTTATTGCTATTCTTATGCTTAGTTAATTTGTTAATTAATTAGGTGGTTTGTAATAATTAATTAGCTTGTAGGTTAATTATCTGTAATATTTATTTGGTCCCTCCAAGCGAGGGTAAAACTTATAATAAGTGTGGGTGAGTCTGTGCATGTCTTCCAACCCCCACTTCTTTCTCCCTTTTATTTACCTGCTTTTGAAGGTAGATTAGGGCATGTTTAAATTAGCATACCTTATGCTATGTATGCGTGCATCCATACATTTGTCTTGCATGCACCAGGCTCGGTACATCATGCTAACTGCATTTGTACTTCAATTCCAAATTGAATACGTGCATCAACTGATTGCATTTCACATGCCATGTTTAGGTTAGCCGAGCCTACTCTAGATTGCATCCTCTATGTGTTGCATTAGTCAATTTGACATGAGCTAGGACCATGCATGTTGGCTAACTAGTTTATTGTTTTGGCACGGAGTACGATGTAAGTATTTTTTATGCTTTAGCATATCACATGCGTGTGAATGCTATCATGACAGCATGCTTACCATATGGCTAGATGTTTATGTGATAAACTGTTTGAATGCCTGTGGGTGAAGGTTGGATTGTCTGAGTTGGAAAAAACTCGTTGAAATCCGTATTTTTAGCCTACTTACGAGTAGCAAATTCCAAAGTGTTTTTCAAGACAAACGGATATGCAATGCTTATTTCCAAATTAGGCAATCTAGTCTATACTTGTTTGCCGTGCACATAAAGTAGTAATTCTAGGCTAACAACTGGAATAAGAACACATAATGTTTTCAAAACGGATATCACGGTTAGTAGAGGCCGATCTTCGGATCGGGCGAGAGGGGGTGCTCATAGCTGACCTTCCCCAATCGTACCCTAGCTCCCGAGCCGAGGCAACTCTGGTGATGACGGACATGTGGCCTTCGGCACCGAGTCAGGGTTTCCTAAATTCCCCCATAAAAAATATTTAGGTGGCGACTCTGTATCTGGCAAAGCAGTCCATGTTTGGCACTTCTTTTTCTAAAAATCTGTTTTCTCAAAACGATTTGCCGGATTTGGACTCTTTGGTTCAGATTTAGAACCGTGACATCAAATCGAGTCCGAACTGTAGTAGTGAGGGCCCCACGCGGGCGCGTCTACAGGTCCGAAGGCCGTTTTGACGTAAACGAATAGACCGAAGGTCGTTTTGACAGAAATGAATGGACCGAAGGTCGTTTTGATAGAAATGAGTGGACCGAAGGTCGTTTGGACATGTATGAATGGACTGAAGGTTGTTTTGATAGAAATGAGTGGACCGAAGGTCGTTTGGACACGTATGAATGGACCTAAGGTCGTTTTGACATGAATGAGTGGGCCGAAGGCCGTTTTGACACAAATATATGGGCCGAAGGCCGTTTTGACACGAATGTATGGGCCGAAGGCCATTTTGACGTAAACGAATGGGCCGAAGGCCGTTTTGACATGAATGAAAATCTGAATGGGCCAAAGGCCAGAATGTTTAGAGCTACAGTCACTTGATTTGAATTTCGTATAGTTATATATCTGTGAAATAGAAATATGAATTGGGCCCAAGGCCATTTGGAACGTGTTGTTCTACATTGTTATGTAACTTCTGCATTGGATTTGATATTATTCACTGGGCTTTCGCTCACGCTCATTCATGTGTTTATAGGTGAGCCAAGAGAAGTCCAGACCCAGCCTCAGTGAAGTCTGTTTGGAACAACTAAGGTTTTGAGAGAGTCAGCCCTTGTGTCTCACACACGAGACCCGTCTTCGCCCTTTTGTTATGTATTTACATTTTGTCAGGTTGGCGAAGTTTTGAATACGTCTGTATATAGTTTTCATGGGTTGACTAAGTTTGGATGATCCTGTCTGTATAGAATCTTATGTCATTACACTTTCTATTGTGAGTTATTAACATATGCACATACGGAATGTTATGGTGTGCATATAAGCACGGCTCTATGGACAAAGTTTTAAATTTGCTTCCGTTTGGCCCCTTTTACTCTGATGAGTCTTGTCTTATTTGGTTTGAGGCCGTAGGTAATCTCGTGATTAGTGGCCGGTTATGGCCTTAACCCATAGGGGGGGTTCGGGTCGTGACAGAGTGGTATCAGAGCGCGAGTTAATAACTCATGCACTTGTCCAAAGGAGCAATGAGCGTCTAGAAAAGATCTAGGATGCATTCATGTGATAAGTATGAATTCGAAAGCATCGAGAATATGCTTAAGTGTTTTGATTTGGGAAATTACGTGCGATAAGATGTGTTGTACTTGCATTGCAAATTGTTTGACTACATATGCTCTCTAGTATATGCATATTTGTAAAATCTTTTGTATATTGTATAATGCAAGTTTAATCAGATGGTGAGTAAGAACTCCGTAAAGTTATGTTTAACTTTAAATATTTGTCGATGATATGAAATGACAAGTACCCTGGAATGCTATGTTTTGTATGAATGATTGTCCAAATTTTCTTGGAACGTAATTGTGGTATCCTTAGCAGAGGCCCTCGCCCAGGGGACATAATATTGTGGCTTATGGTCATGAGGCCCTCGCCCGGGGGAAACAATACCGTGGCCTATGTATGAGACCTATTACTCAGTACCGGAGGTTCCATTATAGAACTTGTTATGCTTGACCAACATGTTATGTTACGCTAAAGGAAGTACCACACATGATTGGAATATGAGATATGAATTGTTACACTAATGTGTACAACAAGTTTGTTTTGATATAATGCACATACATGAATATATGAATCACGAAAAGTTGTTTATGTGCATTCGATTCTGCCAATGGGTGTCTATGTGGAATACGAACATGATTTGAGTGTATAATTACTTAGTAAATGTTCAGCATGTGATATTTGATTAGTATGTAATTATCTGTTACGTATGTGATTAATTGCATACGATATGTGAAATGAGAATATAAAGACGTGCCTATGTACGAATACGACTATGTGTATCTGTGTTTATTTTCGTATTGGGCATCCCAGTATTTGGCAAGGTTTAGTGAGAATTGTGTAGAGGATGGTTAAATTAAGGGCATACGAGCTGGAAGGCTCTTCCACAGCCTGACTTGATAGACTGGAAAGAATGGTATAAGAAATGACAGGAACCTTAAGACGACAACGTCAGTTGCCGCTATGGCGAGAACCTTTGCCACCACCAGTGTATGAAACATCGAGGAGTTTGTTATCGGATTTCTGGGGTTTGTTATAGGTGTGGTGAAATGGGCCGTATGGTAAAGAACTGTCCCCGAACTGAACAAAATGTGAATAAATCTTCTGCCTCAGCTAGATTCGTACCAGTGGTAGGAATTACTACTCAGGATGGAGTAATTGCACTCAACCCAGAACGTGCTCAAAATACTACGAACGCTATCCCAGGTATTTATACTGTTTATGAACAAATGCTTATGTGTTGATTGATTCTAAATTAGTACACGTGTACATCTTTGCTTGGGATATTATTTGATTCGGATCGGCATATTTTTCCATATCTGCTGCATGTGTATCTGGATCGGTTAGACCTACATGATCGAGACCGTGTTCATTGGAGATATATGCCCCGTTTAGGAAATTTGTGAAATACGTTTTGGGATATTGATTGACTCTGCACATGCACATGTGTATCTAAACCTATGCTCAGGTTGATTTGCTATGTTACTGTCTTCAATGACTAAACCACTGGAATTGTGACTTTGTGATTGTATAATTAAGTTGAGCACCCCATATGATAAACTCTATAATTGTGAGACCATGCATTTTGATGGGTAGAAAATTGACTGGATTATGTGACTATACTGGGCTCGACTCATAAACCTACATTTTGTGACTAATTTGGAACCTTTGTGTAACAGACCGTATCTTATGTACAACTAAGGAACTCTGTTTAATGTGTTACTGTGCACCATGTGCTTGTATATAAGACTTGTTTGGGAATTGCTGTATTGATTATGGTACATACTTCCTGATCTGAATAACTGCATGTTTATGCAACTACCCCCGAATTTATGTAGTCAATGCCATATTGTACATGACTTGAAATGCTTTGATATGAACAGTTGTGATGAATAATTCTGAAATGACTTTGAGAACTAATAAACTTAGGACAGTTGTGAAACTATCAGCCGTGTGCCTAAACAAACGAAGTGAGCCTCACAGAACCGAATGTACCCTATTTGAGAAAACTTTTATCTGATTCGATCCGATAGAACCTTTGCCTGATATTGTTCCGATGGAACCCACATTTGATATAATTTGATGGAACCTTTGTTTGATCTAATCTGACAAGACCTTTGCTTGGATCGACCGATAAGACCCTCTATCTAATTTGATTTTGTAAAAAAGGGATTAAGAATTGCTTGTGAATAAATAGTCAGATTATTCTTGGCAGAAAAACTGATAGACCCAAAACTTGAATTCGTTGGGAATACTCGACTTATTGGAAAGACCTTTTGTGGACTATCAACAGATTGACCTAACCAAACGCATCATTGAGAACCAATCCCCAACTATTGAGGACATATGTGTTAAAAATGAATCGAATTGTACAAACCCCGTGATTGGGTGTCGTAAGGAGTGTTGTTCCATTTTGTTTGTTTGACGCTATGGGAACCGATGACGGTAGATTGATTTGATTTTGAGCAGTACTGAACATTTGTCTTTGACTGATCAAAACATGTTTTGTAAGGGAGAGTGGTTGCTTCAGTGTTATCAGATTTTGGGGAAATCAGGTTATAGTGAATGGTGTTATGTTGCTTTGATGACATTCTTAGAGTGCCCTTTCGTGCTAGGGGACGTTAAGCCTATGTAGCACTTTTGATTGAGATACCTTTTGCCACCAACGGTTTCGTACGGATGGGTTTGTCTAATCGATCTGGAATCGGCCACCGACGGTCGCGAACGGGTGTGCTTCGATTCCGAGACGATTATTCCTTTTTTTTGTTCAGAATGTCATCCTTTGGTATTATGTAAATGTTTTAACATCCAAGAAACTTTGAAAAACCCTGACTGTCTGAAAAGTGCGTGAATTCAGTACGCTTTGTATATAACTACCCAATGTCATTATATTCTGTGATTGGAACCCTGAGAATGTGTGAATTGTGTTTGACTTGCGATTGACTCCTTTGATAATGCCTTTGATGTCATGGGGATTTACGTATATGAATTGCCTTATGCTTTTGATGACTATCAGATAAAGTAGAAAGACTCGATGGAACAGAGAATTGAATACTGAACTGAATTGTGAATTGCAAACTGTAAAATGTTGAATGAATGAAGAACACGTGTATTCTATTAGAAGTCGACTGCCTCGGTGTTATTGTATTTTACAATTGGTACTATGGGGATATGAGTTACGTATGTTGTGTGGTTGATCGCTTCGTTGTTATCTTTGTTGACTCAGGAATCAGTGCCTGAATTCACTTTAAATTCCTGGAGACTTTTGATTAACCTTGAATAGCTATAATGAGCTACTGAAAATACCGAATCGGATTGTGTATTGTGGAATTATTGAAAAATGAAGTGAACTTTTGTGACAAGGGAATGGACCGAACTTCTATGATAAAGTTGGCTGGCATCTGAAATGAATATGTTGGTGACTTACTTTGAAGAGGGCAATTATTGAAATTGTGTCTAAATATTTTCGGTATCTATAAGTCGAAGTTGAACATCAGGTATAGACGGGTCTACTTCGACGTCCCTCTATTTCGGAATGGAATTAGGGATATGTGACTATGAATTTCATTGTGGGGCTACCTTAAGTACTCAAGGTGTAAGTCCCATTTGGGTTATTGTATGAAGAATTACTAAATTCACTCATTTCCTTCCTGTGACATTTTCATATGATGCTTGTAGACTGGCCACTGTTTACATCAATAAGGTTGCTTGTTGTATGGGGTCCCAATACCTATTGTTTAGACAGAAATCCTGAAATGTGTTTGAATTCTGTCAAACCTTCAAAAGGCGATGAGAACTAAATTGGGATTCAGCGCTACTTTCCATCCACATATCGATGTATAATCAGAAAGAGCTATTTAGACTCTGGGAGAAATGCTCCAAATGTGTATTTTAGATCTTCGGGGAATTGGAAAAATCTATCCATCATTGGCAGACTTTGCTTACAACAACGGCTCATACTCTAGTTTCGGTATGGCACCATACAAGTCTTGTATGGAAAAAAAAAAGGTAAGTCCCTGACTAAAGGTAAATTAATTTTGGAGGACCAAACTTCCTAAAAGGGGGAAGACTGTAATACCCCTATTCCATAATATGTTAATTGGTCCTCAATATGATATGATTTTGTGTTCCATTATATGAAAATATGTGGTTTTGAAGTTCTATCTGTTCACCGTAGGAATATCTGTTGAATAATCTTCCTTGGGAATTAAATTGAGGGCCTTATCGGCCACAGAACCCAAAATTGACTACGCCTTTGTGATTAGTGTAATTTTTAGAGCCTATGGTGAAATTTAATTAGAAATTGATTCTGGTCAAATTAAATTGATTCATTTAATGGCATTGTGCTCAAATTGTTTAATATTCTTAAATTGGGACTCAGGGGGATTTGTTGGATAGGAGCATTACACCCCAATTCCCTCCTTTCTTGTATTTTGACTGACCTTGGACTCAAAACCAGAGGAAGGGCCAGTTATAGAGAGAGAAAGGGAGAGACTTGTGTAATTTGGGCTCAAGACTTGGGAATTTGAAGATTAAGCTCAAGATTTGGCTAGAACTTGGGTGTTTAAGGCTCCTAGGTGAGTAATTATCCCTTGAATCATGGATTCTTGTTTGCTATTTGTAAATTCAGAGCTGAACAAGGAGAAAGAGCATGAGTTGGGTTAATTTTGTTGAATTGAAGCTTAATATGTGCATGCATGTAAGAAATTACCTTAAAATTGCATGTTTGAGCACAAATATGTATAATCCATGTGAAATGTTAAAGGAAACTCATGTTTTTACCACCCCTTCACCAAATGAATTGAGAATGGTGAGCATCTCCCACATGCATGTACAAATTATGGGAGAGTAAGTCTTGAATGTTTGAGTTTGAGCATGTTGGTGAGGAGTTTGACATATTTTGGGGCATACATGTGAATTACTTGTGAATTGAGCTTCATTGGGTTGTGATTTAAGGTTTACATCATGTTAGTATAATTATATTTGAGATTTGAGCCATAACATGCATGTTTTGTTGGTTGAAAATCGAATTGGAGCTCAAGAACAGAACCTGGAATTTCCAGAATTTTGACGTCCACTCGAGCGGGGGAAGTGCCGCTCGAGCGGAGAATTCGAGCTCCCAACATTTTTGACAGACATGGTGTCCGCTCGAGTGCTCTGTTCCGCGCTCGAGCGTATTTTTCATGTAACCAGTACTTTTGCAGGCCTTAAGGGTCCGCTCGAGCGGGAAAGTTGACACTCGAGCGGGGACCCTGTTCTCTGAAATTTTGTATGCCCGTTCTGTGTTTCGTTTTCCGTTCTCTTTCACTTGTAAGCACTCTTAGGCATATGTTAAGCATTGTAAATGAGTTAATGAGATAAGAATAAAGCCTAAAGAGGAATATGTGAATCAAAGAACGGATTGAACTGTTAGTGACCCCTTTTGTGTTCATGAAATGTGTAGGGTCCAGCTCCAGGGCAAATCCACAAGCCGATCACTGTGAGTAATATCGATATTTGAAATCTTAGCAATGTCCAACTGTTTATTCCCTTATAAGCTTTATGAGTTGCTAATTGGGATTGTGGACAAAAGTCTGACATGAATGAATGAATGGACCGAAGGTCGTCTCGATATGAATAAATGGACCTAAGGTCGTTTTGATAGAAATAAATGGACCTAAGGTCGTGTTGACATAAATGAGTGGGCCGAAGGCCGTTTTCACACGAATGTATGGGCCGAAGGCCGTTTTGACGTAAACGAATGGACTGAAAGTCGTTTTGACAGAAATGAATGGACCGAAGGTTGTTTTGATAGAAATGAGTGGACCGAAGGTCGTTTGGACATGTATGAATGGACTGAAGGTCGTTTTGATAGAAATGAGTGGACCGAAGGTTGTTTGGACATGTATGAATGGACCTAAGGTCGTTTTGACATGAATGAGTGGGCCGAAGGCCGTTTTGACGTAAACGAATGGGCCAAAGGCCGTTTTGACATAAATGAATGGGCCGAAGGCCGTTTTGACATGAATGGAAATCTGAATGGCCCAAAGGCCAGAATGTTTGGAACTACAGTCACTTGATTTGAATTTCGTATAGTTTTATATCTGTTAAATAGAAATATGAATTGGGCCCAAGGCCGTTTGGAACGTGTTGTTCTACATTGTTATGTAACTTATGTATTGGATTTGATATTATTCACTGGGCTTTCACTCACGCTCATTCATGTGTTTGTAGGTGAGCCAAGAGAAATCCAGACCCAGCCTCAGTGAAGTCTGTTTGGAACAACTAAGGTTTTGAGAGAGTCAGCCCTTATGTCTCACACACGAGACCCGTCTTCGCCCTTTTGTTATGTATTTACATTTTGTCAGGTTGGCGAAGTTTTGAATACGTCTGTATATAGTTTTCATGGGTTGACTTAGTTTGGATGATCCTGTCTGTATAGAATCTTATGTCATTACACTTTCTATTGTGAGTTATTAACATATGTACATACGGAATGTTATGGTGTGCATATAAGCACGGCTCTATGGACAAAGTTTTAAATTTGCTTCCGTTTGGCCCCTTTTACTCTGATGAGTCTTGTCTTATTTGGTTTGAGGTCGTAGGTAATCTCGTGATTACTGGCCGGTTATGGCCTTAACCCATTAGGGCGGGTTCGGGTCGTGACAACTACAGTTCGGACTCTAATTGTCACGGTTCTTAATCTAAACCGAAGAGTCCAAATCTGGCAAATCGTTTTGAAAAACAGATTTTTGTAAAGAAGTGTCAAACATGGACTGCTTTGCCAGATACAGAGTTGCCACCTAAATATTTTATTTTGGAAGAATTTAGGAAACCGTGACTCGTTTGCCTAAGGCCACGTGTCTGTCATCACCAGAGTTGCCTCGGCTCGGGAACTTGGGTACGATTGGGGAAGGTCAGCTATGAGCACCCCCTCTCGCCCGATCCGAAGATCGACCTCTACTAATCATGATATTTTGTTTTGAAAACATTATGCATTCCTATTCCGGTTATTAGCCTAGATTTACTACGTGATGCGCACAACAAACAAGTATAGACTAAGTCGCCTAAATTGGAACAAAACATTTCATGTTTGTTTGTTTGAAAATGGTTTGATGGTGCTACCCGTAAGTAGGCTAAGACATGGATTTTGCCACCCTCAAGTGGGCTTAAAACTCGCATTCAATGCATTCAATGCATTGTTCCAATTTAAGTAACCCAACCTTCACTCACAGGCATTCAGGCAGTTATAACACGTAAGCACATAGCCTCATGGTAAGCATGCTATCATGGCAACACTCACACTCATGCAAAGATGCTAAAACATAAATGCTTACCGAGTACTCCAAGCCAAAACAGAAGCTAGTTAGTAATCATATGCATGATCCTAGTTTATGTTAAAATGGCTAATGCAACACATACAAGGTGCAACTACAATAGGCTCGGCTATTCTAAGATGGCATATGATGATGCTACAACTAACACGTATTCACCTTGAAATTTGAAATACAATGCAGTTAGTATGATGCGCCGAGCCTGGTGCATGCAAGACAAATATATGGATGCGCGCATGCATAGCATAAGGTATGCTAATTTAAATATGACCTAATACTAACCATTGAAAGCAGGTGAGTAAAAGGGAGAAAGAAGCGGGGGTTGGAAGACTTGCCCACACTCACCCACACTTATTACAAATTTGCCCTCGCCTGGAGGGACCAAAAGAATAATACAGTCCAAATAGTGAATCAACTATCCTAGCTAATTAATTATTACAGACCCTCTAATTAATTAACAAATTAATCACAAAAATGATTTAAATGTGAAGCTAAAGAGACTGCCGCAACTCTGCCTCGGAATACGTGAATGATGCATGCTTGACTCGCCCCGCTCGGAAATTCACTGCCATAGCACTGTTCCCTCTGTTTACACTGCCCTGCTCCTCTGAAAATTTGCGCAAGTCCCAATGATGCTTCTCTGAACACTGGGGAGCACCACCGACCAAGTGGGAACACCACCGGCCGAAGGGAATGGTCATCGACCATCGGTTGAGCCATCGGCTAATTGTATTTGGTCGGTCGGCACTCCAAGTAGCCGGCCGGCTATTTATTCCTGCATAATCTTGCAGTTGACAGCAGCAGAGGGCAAGCAGTGTATGGCATGGAATTTTCAAGCAAATGTGAGCATGGCCACACTCCCTATCATGCAATGGACTCGAGGGAGCATGACCCTCGACCCTCGGGCCATCAATTATGCATTTTGATGCATGATGGCCTAAGAGGCCAAGTTTTCCATTCAATGTAAAATGCATGCAACAAAAGAGATGAATGCCAACACCCTATCATATTGAGATCAAGGACGTCGGCGACCGAGGATTGAGACGTGTTACGTCACTTGGAGTACGAACACTCTCAATCCTCATGCTTGATTTGATACCCCAAACCAAGCAATGCAATGCATGTATACAAACATGGCTCAAGAATGCAACATGAGGCTAAGATGCAAAACATGCCAAATGCAATGCAATCTATTATGCAAGCATGCAATGTGCTAATCATGCAAGAGGCAATACAATGCAATTTAACATGTGATGCAAACATGGTACAATGCAAGCATGCAACGAGAGGCAACAAGTCAAACATACAACTATGTACAAGAATGGACTTAGACTGAAATGGGAGGCCTCAGCCACACCCTAAAACAGTGGACAAAAGGGTCAAAAATGGCACAACTTATGCATGCAAGCATGCACACAGCAAGGCCTATCATCTAAGCATGGAAGGGGACAACTCTAAGCACACTTAAAGGCAATATGCTTGGACATTAAACACTCACGTTAAACTCTGAAAAGCATGCAAAAGATGACACCAAAACATGCTAGGAAATGTATGCAAAATAGATGTTATTCAAGGCCACGAAAGAGAGCATTGCTTAACACCTTCTCCAAGCAAACATGGCATGAACTAAGCAACCCAAAACAGAGTTTTTATGCATCAAAATATGCCCCAAAACCCACTGATATGGCAGCCCCAAAAACTTAAATACATAAGCATGCACAATGCTCATTTCAAGGCACAAAAGGACACCTCTTCAAGGCATGAAAAGGGTGATGGATATATGCATAGGAACATGGATTAGGGACTGAAATGGCATGTGATATCACTCCAAATCATTGAAACAACCCAACTAAAACATGCTCATGACTCACACCCTCAAGGCTCACAAGCCAAAATACAAAGGGGCTATACCAAACATGCTAAATATGATCAAATAAGCTCTCCACAGACCTTAAGCATGATAAGACATGGCTAAGAACTTCACAAAGTTAGGCCAAAACATGAGAGCATAGTAGGTTAAATGCATGATGCACTTCTAGGCATAACGGGGGAATACAAAACAAGTATATTATGCATGCAAGGGACCTTTAATCCGACCAAAAAAAGAGGCATAATATGACCCAACAACACCCAAAAACCTCTGGAATGAAGCCAAGAACAACTAATCATACATGCTACCCTTATGGGCCAAAAATGCAAACAAAAGAGGGACAAAGGGAGAGGGGTGTCCCTCCCCTATGCAATACTTCAAAACCCCTTCTTCACCACTAAAAATCCACTAGATTTCAGTGGTGAAAAGGCCAATACACAAAAGTCCCCAAAGCTTATCAAAGAGAGCACAAAAAGGGCCAAACAAGGCCTAAGAGGGGGAGATCGGCCCCAAACAACAAAATGACCTTAATGAAGTATCTTAAGCATACAAATACAAGACTTTTTTCAGTTATACATGAAGCTCAAATCAGTATGCAAAGCAGGTCAAAAGCTAGTGCAAGATTGGAAAATCTAAAGCAAAAATGTTACCCTTGCAGAACACCTCAAGAACAGCAAGTCCAGCCACCTTCTGATCAAAACCAGCTCAAAACCTCAAGAATAAACCCTCAACACCTTCCAAAGTCGAAGTATGGTGTAATGGTGTGTGTTTTAGTGCAAAAGTAAGAACAAATCACCCTTTTAGGCCCTCAAACGCACACAAATGAAGAGAGATAGGGAGATATAGAGAGAGAAGATGTATGTATCAAAGTATATATGTTCTAGGTCTGATTTTGCTGAACCCCAAAACAAAGGAGAGGGGAGGTCTCCTTATATAGACAATGCAAAGACTAAGCTTCCAAGGGAAGCTATTCAAAAAGGGTCAAGGCTTCCAAGGGAAGCTAAGCTAAGGGTGCAAGCTTCTTGAGGAAGCTATGACAAAGAGTCAAGCTTCCTCAAGAAGCTTGAGCAAAGAGTGCAATCTTCTCTAGGAAGCTTGGACCAAAAGTGTGCAAAGGTTCAAAACAGCCACACCCGTGCATGGGGGGCAGGGTCCGTGCATTCCAGCTGGCACAGCTGGCATGCATTATGCCTAAAAAAGGTAAAAAGGTGGTATCGGCCAGAAAAAGAGGCCATCGGCCAAACAGATGGTCGGCCGACCATACCAAGTACCGACCGGCCAATGATATATTTCACCAATGGCCGGTGGCAGGAATACACGGCCGGTGGCCTCAAGCCAAGGCCGATGGGGGTCAGGGGTAGATAACAAGCTACTCTCTACCCTCAGGTACAAAAACACAGAACAAGCAAGTCGAGAGATCTTGAGGCAAGGCGCGTAGCCGAGACCTCCGGGAACTCAGAACAAACCCGAACAAGGATGATCACCGAGTGTTCAAACGGTGACGTCCAAGTCTTGAGGACGGTCAAAAATGGGGTGTCTACAATATTGCTACAGAATGATGTCATTTGGGTTAAAGAACGCTAGAGCTACATATCAACGGGCCGTGACCACGAAATTACATGACATGATCCACAAAGAGGTTGAGGTGTATGTGGACGACATGATTGTCAAGTCCAAAGAAAGAGAGGGCCACTACACCGCCTTGCACAAGTTCTTCCAAAGGATCAGAGAATTCCGGTTGCGGCTGAAGCCTCAGAAGTGTACGTTTGGTGTTACAGTAGGGAAAATGCTGGGGTTTCTGATTACACAGAAAGGTATCGAAGTCGACCCTTCCAAAATCAAGGCCATCTTAGAAATGCCACCACCTAAGACTGAAAAGGAGGTGCGAGGCTTTCTGGGTAAAGTGCAATTCATAAGACGATTTATCTCAAAATTAACCTTGACTTGTGAACCACGTTTTAGTCTCCAGAAGAAAGGAACGAAGTTCTAGTGGGACGGCCGATGCCAAGCTGCTTTTGAACAAATCAAGGAATACTTACAGAACCCACCCGTGTTGTCACCGCCTGAGCCTGGGAAACCGTTGATTTTGCATCTGTTAGTAACTGAGACTACAATGGGCTGCATGCTCGCGCAAAAGTCTGAGGACAAGGCGGAGAGAGCCATCTATTACCTGAGCAAGAAGATGCTAGAGTATGAGACCCTCTACATACCGTTGGAGAAGGCTTGCTTAGCCTTGGTATGGGCTACCAGGAAGCTGCGACACTACCTGTTAGCTCACTCCGTAATGTTGGTTTCACGACTGGATCCCATCAAATATCTTTTCGAGAAACCGGTACTTACGGGTAGGCTGGCTCGTTGGTTGCTGTTGCTTTCTGAATTCGATTTGAAATATGTGACGCGCAAGTCAGTTAAAGGAAGAGCAGTAACAAAATTCTTAGCCAATCATCTGGTGGAAGGGGGTGAAGCAGTTGAGTACTTATTCCCAGATGAGGCCATTTCGCATATCGACGATGAAACTTGGACGATATACTTAGACGGAGCGTCAAACCAGTATGGGTATGGGATAGGAGTGTTGCTGATAGCACCCGACAATTTCCGTATCCCTCTAGCATTCAAACTTCGATTTAAAGTCTCAAACAACGAAGCAGAATATGAGGCGTGCATTGCCGGTCTAGAAGCAGCCCTGGAACTAGGGGCAAAATGGTTAGACGTCATCGGGGACTCGAACCTTGTTGTGTCTCAAGCAAAAGGAGACTGGAAAGTCAAAGAAGAAAATATGATAATGTATCACCAGACCTTGGACTTGTTAATTCCTCGGTTTGAGAAGCTAAACTTCGCTCATCTGTTAAGAGAGAACAACAGGTTCGTAGATTCACTAGCAACTTTATCTTCCATGATAGACATCCCTTTTGGAGTCTGGATACGTCCAGTCATCATTGACCAGAAGTTTGCGCCAGCACACGAGTCGATTGCTGCCATAGATGAGGTTCAGGCCGAGAACCCCTGGTATTACGACATTTGGAACTTCTTAGAGAAGGAAGCATATCCACCAGGGGTAAATGCCAAGGATAAAAGGGCAATCAGAAGAATGGCCGTTCAGTTCATCATCTACGGAGGTGAATTGTATAAGAGAGGTCATATGGGAATGCATAAGCTATGCGTTGAAGCTGAAGAATCAAAGCGCCTAATGCAGGCCATCCATGGGGGAGAATGCAGAGCGCATATGAACGGGGTAATGCTGACCCGAAAGATTCTCAGCCAGGGTTACTATTGGTCCACCATGGAGGAGGATTGTATCGACTTTGTTCGGCGATACCACAAATGTCAGATCCATGCAAACCGCATGAACATCCCGCCGTCGAAGCTATACAACATGACTTCGCCATGGCCATTTTCAGTTTGGGGAATCGATGTGATCGGGGCTGTCACTCCAAAAGGGTCGAATAGGCATGAGTTCATCCTGGTCGCGATAGATTATTTTACAAAGTGGGTCGAGGCCCAATCCTATGTGGTGTTGAAAGCATCACATGTTGCGAAGTTCATCCGAAACAACATCATCTGTCGCTACCGCATCCTAAACGAGATTATTTCAGATAATGGTTCCCACTTCAAGAAGGAAGTGATTGACTTGTTGGAGAAATACAATGTCGCTTTCCATAAGTCATCCACATATCGGCCGCAGACCAATGGAGCAGTTAAGGCCGCCAACAAGAATATCAAACGCATACTGCAGAAGATGGTGGAAACCTACCGGGATTGGCCGGATAAGCTGCCATTCGCTCGGTGGGGTTACCGGACTTCAATCAGAACTTCTACTGGGGTGACTCTATATTCATTGGTTTATGGGATGGAGGTCGTTCTACCTATTGAAATTGAGGTTCTGTTTTTGCGAGTACTGGCTGAGTGTCAGATAGCCGAAGCAGATTGGTAGTAGAGCAGATTTGAGGAACTCATGCTCTTTGACGAGCACAGACTGAAAGCACTATACCATGTTCAAGCTTATCAGCGCAGAATTGCCTGGGCTTTCAATAAGAAAGTTAAGTCCCGGAATCTGAAAGATGGAGATTTGGTTCTCAAGGACAACCGAGCTCCCATCCACGACCCTAGGGGCAAGTTCAGACCCAATTGGACTGGCCCTTACATCATTAAGTCTATCTGGTCAGGTGGAGCTGTCGTTCTGATGGACCTAGATGGCCTAGAGTTTTCCCAACCGATCAATATGGACAAATTGAATAAATATTACCCCTGAGCGGCTCGCTAGGCCGAAAATCCGAAAAAGTAACCTAGGCAAAAGTTCGAGCACAGAAAATTTGAAATTACAAAAACTGAGCTCGCAAGGTTGAAAACCCGCAAAGGGCGGCCTTGGCAAAAGTTAGAGCGTAAAAGGAGAGTGAAAATACTCGAGTGAACCCGAGCCGGAACTACATAAGGCTTGATTCCCATCTTTGGGATACGTAGGCAACTTTATCCTGAAGTTCAGCCATAAACTTTTCCCCGATCAACTTTGTCCATTTGATCATCTCAGCCATCTTTGTCTATTCAGCATTCAAGAGTTCGGTTATGATCTCTGGTGCAGTGCTTTTCAGACTAGGGGCAACTTTCTGTTGCTGTGCAGTGCCGCAGTACTATTCAGACTAGGGGCAACTTTCCAGTTGCTAGGATCCGAGGTTGTGCATCTCAGTGACAGATTTCTAGTGTGTCCAGTTCTGATCCATATCGAAAATGATTTTGAAACGTTTTAATAAAAGTTGACTTTGTTCAAATTAATCTTTTTACAACTTAGACCATTTATGGACCAAAGCGGAAAATTTTCAGTACCCACAACCTTCAATTTCATTGATTTCAATACAGAGTTCTCCTGCTCTTGCATACAAATTAAAGTTGCTTTTTTTATTACATTCATACAAAAAACTTGAAAGTTCTAATAAAGCAATAAATCTGGGGCACAGATAAGTCAGGTGTTCCTGCGCCCCCTCCCAGAGCTGGTCGAAGCCTCTGATGCCAAGCTGGGCCCAATCTGTGCCTCTTCATTAAGCCAATCTATGCACTCATCAGACAAAATGCATCTGAAAGTGGGAGCGGGGGCCAGGAGTTCTCTAGTCCTCCACGCTGTGGCATACCGAGCAAGCTGCGCACCTCAGACTGGGAATGCAGTTGGGTACTCTATTCCCTCTGGCGGGCAAATCTGATCATGGCCGAACTGGCACTGGAACCGAAAAAGAAAGTAGAACACGCAGTGCGCCAAGCCAATCAACTAAATCCTGATCTGCCGGGACATGCTGTAACTCATTACCGGGAGGTTGAGCCAAGGGCACCGCCAAGCAATGCGGTCGGCAGACAAGCTGCACATCCAATCGAACCACCATCCCTCATCAAGGGCATCGACTAGGCGTTACTGGAAGAAGTAGCCGTGAGTTGAGTATGCTGGGAAAGAGTCCACAACCTGCAACTTATCCATCAACCACACCTGGAAGGGATGAAAAATGAGAGAATAAAGAATAGAGAGATGTACGATGAGAGAAAAGTGAGAAAAGGGTTTTGTGAGAAAAATCGAGCCTGAGGGCTGAATGATGTGAGCAATACATATGTGAGATTGGGTGGGAAATATTACCTGCAGCAGTAGTGGACTCCCCACAAATTTGGTCATTTCTCGGCGATGGAAAGCGTCCAAGCCCATCAATGTTTCGACCAATATCATGACAATACAGCTCTTGCCCTCCTTCAAATCTTGGGCAACCTCGATCAACCGGACACTAGATCCTCCGAAGCCTGAGACAAACAAGAAATGAGATAGCATACACAAACAAAGGGCATGTCGTCGAAAGCCTTGCCAGTGATGGTCACCGTGGTCACCGGCATCAGAAAACCGGCAAATGAAACTCGGAACATCCAACATTCCGTCACAAATCAAGAGGCGAGCATCGTGCATTGAGAGCCCACACATTTGCCCTATGGCTTGGACGTGGCCAAAGCGAAGCTGAGGCAAGACTTCTTCATTGCGCTCAGATTCCATCAAAGCTTAGAAATCTTCGAAGGTTGGACACACCTCTTGCCCGCCAAAGCTAAAGACATGTGTTACCGGATTCCAAAACCTCGTCGCGGCATGGAGAAACGGAAAGTGCAGCGGAGTACGACTCAGAGTGAATGATGCGTTTATATCGAAGCTCCGGAAATTCAGCTTTTCCGAGCCGTCCAAGTTGACAATCCAAGCTATGAGATGGGCAAGAAACTCTTCCATTTGGAGCAAATCAGTGTTGGATTGAGAAAAACTACGAAGCTGAGGATTTTTGTAGAGGATAAGATGTGAGTGGAGGACAAGTGTCAGCATTCTGGTGGTTCTTGCCATTCATGGCCGGTCGGCCAAAAGTAGTGCCGACCGACCACAATTTTTGGTCGATTTGTCAAAGCTGTTGGCCGATGGCCATTTCTTGAGGCCGATGGCTTTCCTCTGTGGCTGGTGGTCTTCTTCTTGTTCCCTGAGCTGTTTGTGTGTTGAACATGCTGGGAATTTGGGACTGGCACCACTTCCAATGCCCTCCGATGTTTGATTTTTACGGAGTCGCGCCCATTTGCTTATTGAGTTGTATGTCACATTTCTTTAAGTTTTTGCTTTGCTTATCGAGTTGTACTCGCACTTGGTTAGCTTATCGAGTTTTTGTTTTGCTTATCGAGTTGTACTCGCGCTTGGTTAGCTTATCGAGTTTCTTTGTTTTGCTTATCGAGTTACTAGTCGGTTCACTACCTGATTATTACGAGGCAAACGCTTGATTTTCAAACAAAGTTCAATTTCATTCACATTGTTATGTGATACCACGCGATGCGATGCGTAGAAAGTACAAATGTAACACCTTTTTGAACGAAATAGCTGTTTCATTTCCATCATGTCTTTTGCAAAAATATATAGTTTTGAAAACTTGCCTAAGGCAGTGTAATGTGCTTAAAACTAACAGTAAAAAAAAAAGGAAAAGTAAAGCAAAAGGAGAGCAGGGCAGCATCGTATCGGGATTGATACCGGTAACCTCCCCTTGCAGACGATGCACATCCTGCGCCCTGGTTCGGGTCAATTATGTGGTTTGGCACTTTCATTACTCAAGATAGTGCAAGGAAGTGCACTTTGTGGAACATTAGTAGACCTTCGAGTTGACCTCAAGCCGTGTTTTCTATGAGCGATGCTCGGTGCGTGCGAGGATCATCCTTTCCTGTATCCTTTTTCTATCTTGCGAATTCCACAAATCGCTTCAATTATGTTGTATTGCATTGCTTTGTTCAGACTGTAATTGTCGCGCACGTTACGCGTCCCTTTTATACACATTGCATGCATTGTCGCGTTATGCCTTACTTACATGTGTTCAACTTTCCTTTTATACACATTGCATGCGTTGTCGCGTTATGCTTTACTTACATGTGTTCAAGGTCCCTTTTATACACATTGCATGCGTTGTCGCGTTATGCTTTACTTACATGTGTTCAAGTCCCTTTTATACGCATTGCATGCGTTGTCGCGTTATGCTTTACTTACACGTGTTCAAGTCCCTTTTATACACATTGCATGCGTTGTCACGTTATGCTTTACTTACATGTGTTCAAGTCCCTTTTATACACATTGCATGCGTTGTCGCGTTATGCTTTACTTACATGTGTTCAAGTTTCCTTTTATACATATTGCATGCGGTGTCGCGTTATGCTTTACTTACATGTGTTCAAGTTTCCTTTTATACACATTGCATGCGTTGTCGCGTTATGCTTTACTTACATGTGTTCAAGTTTCCTTTTATACACATTGCATGTGTTGTCGCGTATTGCCTTACTTATATGTGTTCAAGTTCCCTTCTATACACATCGTATGCGTTGTCGCGTGTGCTTTACTTACATGTGTCTACATTTTCACACATTGTGCACGTTGTCGCGTGTGCTTTACTTACATGTCTCTACATCTTCACATGTTGTGCACGTTGTCACGTGTTCTTTACTTACATGTTTTTGTGCCTTCATAGCATTGTTATGCTTGCCCCGAGTCGCATTGTTATGCTTCCCACTCGGTTTGCGTTGTCACGCACTTTCAATTGCATTGTTATGCATACTGCTAACAATATTGTACCTTTTAAGTTTTTTTTCTCTTACAGGCACAATATTGTATGTACGGTTCATTTGAAGCTGGAGCGACCAGACGAACCGCATAGGTATTGTATTCTCCGCGTGAAACGTAGCGACAATTACATAATTCTCTTACATCCTTTCTACATTATAATGTAGTTGGATTTATGTCAGATTGCTTAAACTGTTGCATTTATTGTATGTATATGCTTCGTTACAGCTTTCTTTGCATGATCATAAGTTATGCTTGGCTTTGTGCGTTGCCTTGCATTTTGCCCTTGCTTCCGGGCGCATATCTTTATCTGTAGTTTGTATGCTTTGTCTAAGTCTTCGGCCTTGTCAAAAATGGGTCGTCTCTGGGCTTTGACATTCACTCCCGTCATTGTTATGACTTTCGAGTTCTGTCAAAGAGGGGCAACTGCAGACACCCCATTTTTGACCGTCCTCAAGTCTTGGACGTCACCGTTTGAACACTCGGTGATCATCCATGTTTGTGCTCGTTTTAAGTTCCCGGAGGCCTCGGCCACACGCCTTGCCTTAGGATCTCTTAACTTGCCTGTTCTGTGCTTGTTTTTTGCACCAAGGACTTGTGTTTTGTGCTTCTGAGGGTGGGAAGAGGCTTGTTAGCCATCCCTGAAACCCACCGGCCGTGGCATGATGCCACCGGCCTTGATTTTTTTTTTACTGGCCAAATGTTTGGTCGGTCGGTATTCTCTTAGGTGTATCGGCTTTTTTGTGTGGTCGGCCAACCATTTATTTGACCGGTACCACTTTTTTGCCTTTTTTAGGCATTGTGCATGCCAGCTGTGCCAGCTGGAATGCACGAACTTGTCCTCCATACACGTGTATGGAAGAGCTGCACCCTTTGCACCTTTTTTTGCTCAAGCTTCTTGGAGAAGCTTGCACCCTTTGCTCAAGCTTCTTGAGGAAGCTTGACCCTTTGCCTTAGCTTCCTCAAGAAGCTTAGACCCTTTGCCTTAGCTTCTCTTAGAAGCTTGACCTCCTTGACCCTTTTGCCTTAGCTTCTTTAAGAAGCTTAGGCCTTTGTCTTCCTCTATAAAAGGAGACCTCTCTTCTCTTTTGAGGAGGCTCAGCAAATCAGAGTTATATAGCATATATACACCACTCTCTCTCTATATCTCCCTCTTTCTCTTCATTTGTGTGTGTTAGAGGGCCTAAAAGGGTGTTTTGTTCTTAGTTTTGCACTAAGACACCTAGTATTACACCATACTTCGGATTTGGAGGTGTTAAGAGTTTGTTCTTGGAGTTTTGAGTTGGTTTTGATTAGAAAAAGGGGGCCGGACTTGCTGTTCTTGAAGTGTTCTTCAAGGGTAAACACTATTGCTTTATATTCCCCAATCTTGCACTAGCTTTTAACCTACTTTGCATGCTGTTTTGAGCTTTGTGTATAACTGATAAAAACTCTGATTTTTCATGCTTAAGGTGTTTCATTAAGGTCTCTTTTGTGTTTGGGGTCGATCTCCTCCTCTTAGGCCTTGTTTGGTCCCTTTTGTGCCTTCTTTGGTCCCTTTTGTGCCTTCTTTGGTTGAGCTTTGAATACTTTTGTGCATTGGCCTTCTCACCAATAAAATCTAGAGGATTTTCAGTGGTGAAGAAGAGGTTTTGAAGTCTTGCATAGGGGAGGGACACCCCTCTCCCTTTGTGTCTCATTTGTTCATGTTTTTGGCTCATAAGGGTAGCATGCATGCTTAGTTTTGTTTGGTCTTGTTTCAGAGGTTATTTTTAGTTTATTTAGCATGTTTCACCTCTGTTCTATGTTGGTTTATTGACCCCTTGCATGCATAATATACTTGCCTTGTATTCCTCCATTTTGCCTAGAAATGCATCTTGCCTTTAGACCTCCATGCCTGCATGTTCTAGCTTGACTTCATGATGATTTTGATCATATTTCATCATGCTTAAGGTCTGTTGGGTGCTGATTTGATCATGTTTGCCATGTTTGGTATAGCCTCTTTGCATTTTGGCTTGTGAGCCTTGAGTGTGTGAGTCATTAGCTTGCATTACCTAGGCTATTTCAGTGATTTGGAATCACTTATTATGCCATTTCAGTCCATGTTTTGTTCTTACATGCTTGCATTTGCTACCCTTTCAATGCCTTGAAGAGTTGTGGACTTATGCTCCATGTTTGGGCCTTGGTGTATGCTTCTTTGTTCAAATCATTTAGAGGTCATCTAAGTGGGTTTTGGGGGTTATTTTGGCATATTATAACTCTGTTTTTCATCACATAATCCATGCCATGTTTGGTTAGGGTGGGTGTAGAGCAATGCTCCCTTTCGTGGCTTTGAATGCCCTTTTGTTTTGGGCCCATTTCTTGGCATGTTTTGATCATGTTCTATGCATGCTTTAGTCTTGTTTTGGAGTGCCTTAGGACTGTTTTAAGCCATTTTGGTCCTTTGGGGTTTGGTTGACATAGCTATGGTTTGGACCCCTTTGTTGGCTTCAAGTTTTGGTCATTATTGCATGCCTTACTTGCATAACATGGTTGATTTGGCATCATCCTCTATGCGTTTTCAGAGTTTAACATGTTGGTCTAATGTCCATGTTTGTCATCTTTTGAGTGTTCTTGAAAATTACCTTCTGTGCCTTAGCTTTAGGCCCATTGGTGTGCATGTTTGCATGAGCATTTGTCCATCATTTGCATCATCTTTGGCCGCTGTTTATGGCAAGGCTGAGGTCTGCCCTTTGCGGTTTAAGTCCACCATTGCATGTGTTTAACATGTTGCATTACTTTGGTTTCATGCTTGCATTGTCTCATCTTTGAACGTTTGCATGTTGTTTAGCTAGTTGCATTCCATATCCTAGCTTGCATGATAGGTTGCATTACATTGTATCTTGCATGTTTGGCACATTGCACTTGGCATGTTTGTTACCTTAGCCTCATATTGCATGCTTGAGACATGTTGCATACTTGAGTCACATTGCATACTTGCATTACATTTTGCTTGGTTTGGGGTGTCAAACCAAGTATGAGGAATGAGGGCGTTCATACTCAAAGTGACGTAACGCGCCTCAATCCTCGGTTGCCGATGTCCTTGATCTCAACATGATAGGGCGTGTAGCACTCATGTGTTTTGTTGCATTCATTCACATTGAAATGCTTACTTGGCTTCTTGGACCATCACGCATTGAAATGCACAATTGGTGGTCCGACGGTCGAGTACCAAACTCCCTTGAGCCCATAGCATGATAGGGAGAGTGGCCATGCACACATTACTTTGAAAATTCCATACCATGCACTGTCTGTCCTCTGCTGCTGTCAAAATAGGGCTCTGCAGGAAGAAATGGCCGGCCGACCACTTTTGGTGCCGACCGACCATCAGTGTCCAGCCGGTGGTTCAATATTTGGTTGATAAGCCTATTCTCATGGCCGGTGGATTTGAATTGTGGCCGGTGATATTCCACAACACTCAGGAAGTGATTCAGAAGGATTCTGGAAACTTTCAGAAACTTCAGAGGAGCAAGGCAGTGTAAACAGAGGCAACAGTGGCATGGTACCGGGTTTCCAGGCGAGGCGAACCGAGCATGCATCATCCTATCATTCGGAGGCGGGGCTGCGACCACTTCCCTTCTATATTTAATTTGTTAATTAATTAGAAGCTTTGTAATATTTAATTAGCTAGAGTAGTTAATTATTTGTTTAATTTGCATTATTCTTTTGGTCCCTCCGGGCGAGGGCAATTCTATAATAAGTGTCCGTGAGTGTGTGTACGTCTTCCAACCCCACGTCTTTCTCCCTTTTATTTACTAGCTTATGATGGTTAGATTAGGGCATGTTTTATTTAGCATACTTATGCTTCGCATGTTTGCATCATTCATCTGTATTGCATGCACCGGGCTCGACGCATCATACTAACTACATTTGTATTCCAATTCTAAGCTGAATACGTGTTAGCTGTAGCATCATCATATGCCATCTTAGAATAGCCGAGCCTATTGTAGTTGCATCTTGCATGTGTTGCATTAGCCATCTTAACATGAACTAGGATCATGCATTTGATTATTAACTAGTTTCTGTTTTGGCTTGGAGTACTCGGTAAGTTTTCATGTTTTAGCATCCTTGCATGCGTGTGAGTGTTGCCATGATAGCATGCTTTACTATGAGGCTATGTGCTTATGTGATATAACTGCCTGAGTACCTGTGGGTGAAGGTTGGGTTATTTGAATCGGAACGATGCATTGAATACGAGTTTTAAGCCCACTCGATAGTGGCAAAACCATGTTTTCTAAGCCCACCTGAGGGTGGCAAAATCTGCATTTTAAGCCTACTTGCGAGTAGCAAACCATTTTCAAAAACAAACATGAAATGTTTTGTTCCAATTCAGGCGATCCGGTCTATACTTGTATGCTTTGCGCATCACATAGAAATTCTAGGCTAATAAACTTGAATAAGAACGCATAATGTTTTCAAAACAAGATATCATGGTTAGTAGAGGCCGATCTTCGGATCGGGCGAGCGGGGGTGCTCATAGCTGACCTTCCCCAATCGTACCCAAGTTCCCGAGCCGAAGAAACTTTGGTGATGACGGACACGTGGCCTTAGGCAAATGAGTCAGGGTTTCCTAAATTCCCCCATAAAAAATATTTATGTGGCGACTCTGTATCTGGCAAAGCAGTCCATGTTTGCCACTTCTTTACAAAAAATCTGTTTTCAAAAACAATTTGCTGGATTTGGACTCTTTGGCTCAGATTAAGAACCGTGACAATTTGAGTCTGAACTGTAGTAAACCCACAAACGAACAGAACGGGGATTCATTCCTCCCAGGACGTTCGGGGATGTCTACACTCGTAATGACGGAACCTCAATTTCGATAGGTAGAACGGCCTTCATCCCATAAACCAATGAATACGGATTCGCTCCAGTAGAAGTTCTAATTGAAGTCTGGTAAGCCCTACAGAGCAAATGGCAGCTTATCTGGCCAGTCCCGGTAGGTTTCCACCATCTTCTGCAAAATGTGTATGATGTTCTTGTTGGCTGCCTCAACTGCTCCGTTGGTCCGCGGCCGATATGTAGACGACTTATGAAAAGCCACGTTGTATTTCTCCAACAAGTCAATCACTTCCTTCTTGAAGTGGGAACCATTATCTGAGATAATCTCGTTCGAGACCCCATAGCGTCAGATGATGTTGTTCCTGATAAACTTTGCAACGTGCGACGCCTTCAACACCGCATAAGATTGGGCCTCAACCCACTTTGTGAAATAGTCTATCGCGACCAGAATGAACTCATGCCTATTGGACCCCTTTGGAGTGACAGCCCCGATCACATTGATTCCCCAAACTAAAAATGGCCATGGCGAAGTCATATTGTATAGCTTCGACGGCGGGATGTTCGTGCGGTTTGCATGGATCTGACATTTGTGGCATCGCCGAACAAAGCCAATACAATCCTCCTCCATGGTGGACTAGTAGTAACCCTATCTGAGGATCTTTCGGGCTAGCATCACCCCGTTCATGTGCGCTCTGCACTCTCCTCCATGGATGGCCTCCATTAAGGGCTTCGACTCTTCAGCCTCAAGACACAGCTTATGCATTCCTAGGTGACCTCTCTTATATAGGTTTCCTCCGCAGATAATGAATTGAGCAGCCATTCTTCGGATTGCCCTCTTGTCTTTGGCATTTGCCCCTGGTGGATACGCTTCTTTCTCCAAGAAGTTCCAGACATCGTAATATTAGGGGTTCTCATCTTGAACCTCTTCTACAGCAGCAATCGACTCGTAAGTCGGTGCAAACTTCTGGCCAATAATGATCGGACGCATCCGAACTCCAAAAGGGATATCTATCATAGAAGATAGAGTTGCTAGTGAATCTGCGAACCTGTTATTTTCTCTTAATAGATGAGTGAAGTTCAGCTTCTCAAATCGAGGAATCAGCAAGTCCAAGGTCTAGTGGTAAATTCTCACCTTTTCTTCCTTGACTTTCCAATCTCCTTTAGCTTGAGACACAATAAGGTTCGAGTCCCTGATGACGTCCAACTGTTTTACCCCTAGTTCTAGGGCGGCTTCTAAACCAGCAATGCATGCTTCATACTCTGCTTCGTTGTTTGAGACTTTGAATCAGAGTTTGAATGCTAGAGGGATGCGGGAATTGTCGGCTGCGATCAGCAACACCCTTATCCCATACTCATATTGGTTTGATGTTCCGTCAAAATACATCGTCCAAAATTCATCTTCGATATGCAGAATAGCCTCATCTAGGAATAGATACTCAACCGCTTCATCCCCCTTAACTGGGTGATCGGCTAGGAACTCCACTACCGCTCTCCCTTTTACTGACTTGCGAGTCACATACTTCAAATCGAATTCGGAAAGCAGAAGCAACCAACGAGCTAGCCTACCCGTAAGTACTGGTTTCTCGAAGAGATATTTAATGGGATCTAATCTTGAAACTAACATTGCAGAGTGAGCTAACAGGTAGTACCGCAGCTTCCTAGTTGTCCATACCAAGGCCAAACAGGCCTTCTCGAGTGGAGTGTAGCGGGTCTCGTAATCCAACATCTTCTTGCTCAGGTAGTAGATAGCTCTCTCCACCTTGTCGTCGGACTCCTGTGCAAACATGCAGCCCATTGTAGTTTCAGTTACTGAAAGGTACAAAATCAATGGTTTCCCCGGCTCAGGTGGTGACAACACAGGTGGGTTCTATAAGTATTGTTTGATCTGTTCAAAAGCAGCTTGGCATCGGCCATCCCATTAGAACTTCTTTCCTTTCTTCAGGAGACCAAAAAGTGGTTCACAAGTCAAGGTTAGTTTCGAGATAAACTGTCTTATGAATTGCACTTTATCCAGAAAGCCTCTCACCTCCTTTTCAGTCCTCGGTGGTGGCATTTCTAAGATGGCCTTGATTTTAGAAGGGTCGACTTCGATACCTCTCTGTGTAATCAAGAACTCCAGCATTTTCCCTGCTGTAACACCAAACGCACACTTTTGAGGATTCAGCCGTAACCGAAATTCTCTGATCCTTTGGAAGAACTTTTGCAAGGCGGTGTAGTGGCCCTCTCTTTCTTTGGACTTGACAATCATGTCGTCCATGTACACCTCGACCTCCTTGTGGATCATGTCATGCAATATTGTGGTCACGGCCCATTGATATGTAGCTCCAGCATTTTTCAGCCCAAACGACATCACTCTATAATAGTAGGTCCCCCACGGAGTGGTAAAAGCAGTCTTCTCCCGCTCTTCGGGTGCCATCACAATCGGGTTGTAGCCCGAGAAGCCATCCATGAACGAAAGCAAAGCATGCCCCGCTGTGAAGTCCACTAACTCGTCGATATGTGGTAAAGGAAAGTCGTCCTTCGGACTGGCTCTGTTCAAATCCCTGAAATCCACACATACCCGAATCTTGCCATCCTTCTTCAGCACCGGAACTATGTTGGCCAACAAAGTTGGGTACTCAGAAACCAGCAGGAACCCTACGTCAATTTGCTTGGTGACCTCTTCCTTAATCTTGAGAACCCAGTCTGGGTGGATCCTTCTGAGTTTCTGTTTAAGGGTCGGGCCTCGGGGTCAAGAGGGATCCGGTGCTGTACAATCTCAGGATTGATCCCATGCAAGTCTTCATAGGACCACGCGAAAACGTCTTTGAAATCTTTTAATAAAGCGACTAAGCACTCACGTTCCTCCGAAGACAACGTGGACCCGATTTGGACCAGCCGCGGGTCCTTCTCAGTACCAATATTAACTGTAGTGATTTCATCAACTAAAGGTTTAATAAATCTCTCCTGCTCTTGATCAATTAATCGTTGTAAAACCAAAGGAATTTCTTCCTCGTCGTTTTCATCAAAATTTTGAAACTCCTAATTAATACAATAAATCAAAGGCACAGAAAAGTACTTAGAAGCCAGAGCCATTCCATTTTCATTAATCATTTCCAAATCGTCTAATTCCTCTGTTACAACAGACTCAAAAGAGAAAGAAAAAGACAACCTAGACAGGACTGTGGCATCCGGGTTGTCACCCCCAGGAATACCAGACTCAGACTCAAACGAACTGGAACCTGATTCTGACTCCACAGACTCGGTGGAACCAGATTCTGACTCACTACCTAACCCGGTGCTGCTTGATAAAAATCCCTCCTCGTACTGCCAGATGAGAGAGGGTGCGATGGATGTATCCAAAATGTTTGAAGGTGGGCTCGCAGCTGTTTCATTCGCGATCATAGACACCGAGAAGTTATCCCCCAAGCACTTCTGTACGATCGGAGGATCTGAAAGTAGACAAGCCAGTGCTACCCCCATTTCAATTTCGGTGTTCTCAGAATCCACTTTCCCACACTGTTCAACTTCGGCTAATGGGTCTGTCTACTCTTCGGCAATGTCACCCCCGGATAACTGCAGGTCAAAGAAGATCTCAAACCCTGGCAAGCGACACTTCTCTGCGTTCAACCATGGCTCTGGGAAGCCGCAGAATGGAAAATCCTCCCCCTCCCAGACAAAGCGTCCGTTTAGGGTACCCTGGATGGGTCGGTGCATTAGCTCATAAGGCTTTCCTGCCTGCTTTTCTCTGGCTCTCCCAGCCATCTCCTTGTCTTTCCTCACCCAATCCTCTTTGATGGGTAGATAACCCAAGCCAAAGGTATACGGGTTATGCGGCACTTCGGCCGATACTACAATGCCTTTCCGGCCACTCTTCCCCAATCCCATCCCGGGAATGTGTTGGAGCTTGTTCATGAGGTACACTGATTGTGCGCTGACATATAACCCCTCATCAACAGCTAAGATGTTCTATACGACCCGGGCCTCAGCCAGAGTAAATCTGGATAAGAACACATCCTCCGTGCCGTGCTCGATTTCCAAAACTGGTGTAGACACTTCTGGCGGCGAATGGATTGACGAATTCCCGAAAATAATAGCCATCCCCTTTCCCGTGGGGGTATTTCAACATTTGATGAAGGGTGGAAGAGACTGCCTTCACCTGGTGCAGCCACGGCCGCCCTAGGAGTAAATTAAAGGTTGCGGGAACGTCCAAGACATAAAAGTCAATCTCATGCTGTCCTGGACCAACCTGGGTTTGAATTTTCACAGTCCTCATCACCTCTCTACTTGTGTTATCATATGTCCTTATCACCTAGGCTGTTGGCACAAAGTCTGCGGGCTTCAACCTGATTACATATGTCGTCCTTGACGGGCACACGTTAATAGCAAATCCCGTGTCGACAAGAACCACTGGTATCCATTTGCTTCTACATTCCACAGAGATGTAGAGTGGTTTGTTATGATTCGCGCCCTCAGGCGGCAGTTCCTTGTCGGAAAAGGTCAACATCGAGGAAGCCCCCCCCAAAAAAACCAATCCCACTAGCTGTTCAGGCGTGGTGTCTATTGAGAGTTTGGCCTTGTCCATTGCCGATAAGACAGCTTGTCTATGAACACGTGAAGCCATAAGCAGTCCCCAGATAGACATGTTGCTTGTATCTTTTTCAACTGTTTCAGTACAGCCTCTTCTTTAAGTAGCTTCTCTTCCTGCTTCTCCGACTCCTTGTCCTTTCCGGACGCCTCTGGTTGATCTAGGTGCGGGGGCTTGAAATACCGCCCGCTCCTAGTCATATGATCAACTTCGCTAATGTACCAGGTATCGTCCAGTTGGTTACGCCCCCAATCCTCATCTTTGTGGGCATGACATAAATCATCGTCTTCCCACCACATGCCCGCAGCAGTCGACAGACACCTGTCTGGCTCCGTTGCGACTATCCTTGTACTCGCAGTACCTTCCGTCCATGTGGTCACAGCGCACTCTGTTCTTGGGCACACATCACGTTCAGTCCCCACAGGAGCCTTGGCTTTTCTGGTTCTCTCAGAGTCTTCGATTCCTTCCGGTTCTAACTGCGTCAATGCAGTCTGCTGTTCAAAATTTCCTGTATTCAAAATGTCCAAATCCTGAGCGAAATTCTTGGCGCCAATGCATTCTGATCCTCGGCCCTTCTGGCCACAATTGATGTCCTTACCCCTGACGGGACCTTTTCCAGCTGAGATTCTTCAACAATATCTGGTTGGTCGTTAAGCCACCCTGTAACCTCTGCTGAGTCCCCAAAATCAAACCAGTTGACTATCATGTCTCTCGGATCTTGTTCGTTGAAAAACTGAAGGTTAGCAATGTCCCCTTCCAGAGCTGTTAAGTCAACTATCCCCTGATCAAGTCCTTTCCCCCATATCACACAAAGTTCTGCCCCTGCTGGCAATTCCAGATTCGCCCTAACCCCATTTTCCTCCAAAATCATCCCTGTTTCATCTTCAATGATCACCACCATTGGTTCATGTTGGGCTCGGGAGATGTCCAACATGCACAAGTCAGTGCCCTCAGGAATGAACACCTTCGGCTTGGGTAAGTGAGAATGGGTGATATATATGCTAGGGTCGTATAATGGGGTGAAGGTTCTTTGGCCTCGAGGTTGGTACTTGGTTGTTTGTGAGTTGCTTCCAGACGCACCGGTGAATGGTGTAGCTGTAAGGGTTCTTGCGGGGGTGGTGGTGACCATGCTTACTTCTGAGACCCTAGCAGTTGCAGCACTGCTCGTGCCTGTATTGGTGTTACGGTTGAAGGTTCTTCTGGGCTGCTCTCTGTCATTGTCAATCAGACCCTGTTTTAGAGCATCCTCGATCTGCACCCCAATCCCATGTAGATCCGTAAAAGTGGGGAGAGGGAGGACGATCATCTTCTGCATGAGATTGGGTTGGAGGTTACGCACAACCATCCATATTTGATCTTTGTCAGTTGGCCCAATGGCCATCATCGAGGCCTTGGCCCTCCAGCGAGTTACGAAGTCAGAAAAGCTCTCCTTCGGCTCCTGTCTAGTCGTCTCAAGATCATGAGTTGTGATCTCGATCTGTGTATTGTAGGAGTATTGAGCTACGAAGGCCTCGGCCATCTCCTCCCAATTCCTCTTGACGGAATCTTCCAATTTTGCATACCAAATGGCCACTACACCCGACAGGGTCCGACCGAACAAAGAAAGCTTCTGTAATCTGGTGAGGCCCATCGGCCTTAGTATGTCCGAAAATAGCAGCAAACGCACCATGGGATCCCCAGATCCATCAAAGCGGTCAATATGTGGCATCTTAAACCGGTCTGGCAAAGTTACGGCCGCATCGGTATACCCGTCCTCAATGTTCGGAATGGACTTCACACCTTGAGATTTCTTGAACAGCTTCTCAAGCTTGCTCACTTTTAATGTCGTGGGGTCCACCTCGAACTCAAAGGGAAAATTCGGTAGGTTGATAGGCGTGGGTGCCTTGGATAGTTGAGGTAGAATCGGGGGCGGAGGTGGCCCTGTTGGGATGTCTGTATCCTCTTGGACATTCTGGACATTTGCTGTCTCCCCGAGTATTGGGACTCTTGGTGAGGGAGGAGCTTGGTGTGAAGCAGATGCTCCGGTTTGCTGTTATAGCCTGGCGATTAACTCTGCCTGTTGAGCCATGAGCTCAGCATGTTGTTTGGCAAATTTTGTTTGACGAACAACGTCCTGCTGCATAGTTTTCATACTTTCTTGGAGTTGACGCATCATTTCCTCCATCCTTGCTATACTGCCCTATTCTAACTGAACTGCCGGTATATCTGCCTTTGCAGTAGACACGGAAATCTAAACCTGATTGCTCAAGGACCACTAATTAGGGAACCGCGGTACCGATACACTGTGCCTCACTGACCTCCGTCTAGCAAGCGGGGGTAAAGAGTAGAACACTGGTTGTCCGTCTATCAGATCCTCAGACGGCGACCTCTAGTCCAGAGTGCTTGGAGAATATCTGCCTGGTCGGAAGCAATTGTGCTAAACTACCTAGCAAAAAGATAAATAAAGCATAATAAGGAAATAAACAACCAGAAAAACGGACAGCATAACCACCTAAATAAACACAACACACAGTTGGCATTTGTAAGTTGAATATACTGTTCTCAAACACTGATCGTTGTTTCCAAATCACTGCCCCAAATCTGAATCTGATACCCACAGGTAAAACTGATTCCCAAACACTAATACTGATGCCCACAGGCCTGATACCCAGTCTTGCAAACTGATACATGCGTTCCTGTAAAGACACACTCTAAAAGCACATAGCAAGCAAGTGAGAGCCAAAACACCCCTATGTTGGGGTAGGGTTTCGCTATACTATTTTGTTAGGAGCTAGGGTTTCACTACGCACACAGCGGTTTCAAACAACCTATAATCGGGTAAGCAACATGTCCTAATTTGGAAAAGTCACTATGGATTCTGAATATGCACTAGGTTGAATGGTCAAAAAGGGTGCCCCAGTAAAAACCGGGGTTTGTGTTCCCATCGTGGCAGAGCCCGTAATGGCACGCTTCTCAAAGCGGGCCTCCGGCAAACCGTTTAGGAATAGCAGATGGCAAATACGGTGTCCTAGGCGCACCAATGCACATGCAATGCAAAGAAACACATAAGTGTAATCAAAACAAGATATCATGAGTTTGAGTCAAGTTCTCTAAATCCCCAGCAAAGTCGCCAGAAACTGTAGACGCACGCGAACGCCCCAGGAAATCCCGTTTTGTTCATTGTGCTTACTACAGTTCGGACTCAAATGTCACAACTCTTAATCTAATCTCGCAAAGTGCAATACAAGATTGATGAATCACCAAAGAGTCCAAATCCGGCAAATCGTTTTGAAAAAATGGATTTTTAGAAAGAAGTGCTAAACATGGACTGCTTTGCAAGATACAGAGTCGCCACCTAAATGTTTTTATTTTGGGAAATTTAGGAAACCCTGACTCGCGCCTAAGGCCACGTGTTCGTCTTCACCAAAGTTGCCTCGGCCCGGGAACTTGGGTACGAGAGGGGAAGGTCATGTAATGAGCACCCCCACTCGCCCGATCAAAGATCGGCCACTACTAAACATGATATCTTATTTTTGAAAACATATGTGCTCTTATTCCGGTTATTAACCTAGAATTACTATGTGATGCGCACAGCATACAAGTATAGACTAGATCGCCTAAGTTGGAACAAAACATCTCATGTTTGTCTTTGAAAGCAGCTTACTACTCGCAAGTCGGCTAAAATGTGGATTTTGCCACCCTCAAGTGGGCTTAGAAAACATGGTGATTTGCCACTTTCAAGCGGGCTTAAAACTCACAATCAATGAATTGTTCCAATTCAAGTAATCCAACATTCACCCACAGGCATTCAAGCAGTTATATCACATAAGCAGTTAGCCTTATGGTAAGCATGCTATCATGGCAGTCACTTACACACATGCAAGGATGCTAAAGCATAAACACTCACCGAGTACTCCAAGCCAAAACATAAACTAGTTAGTAATCAATGCATGATCCTAGTTCATGTTAAGATGGCTAATGCAACACATGCAGGATGCAACTAAGATAGGCTCGGCTATTCTAAAATGGCATATGAGATGCTATAGATAACATGTATTCAACTTGGAATTGAAATACAAGGCAGTTAATATGATGCGCCGAGCTCGTGCATGCAAGATAGATGAATGGATGCAATCATACGAGCATAAGGATGCTAATTGAAACATGCCCTAAAACTAACCATCATAAGCTGGTAAATAAAAGGGAGAAAGACGTGGGGTTGGAAGACATGCATCGCACACACGCACACTTATTACAACAGTTGGCCCTCTCGACGGAGGGTCTGAATAAATAATACAACACCAACTAGCTAATCTAAGCCAATCTAATTAAGCTAGTTATTACACAACCAAAATGAATAATAAATTAAGTTAATTATTACACAACTCTAATTAATTAACAAACTAACTAAGTAAGCAATTAAACTAGCATGCAAACTACATAAATGTGGACTGCCTCAGCTCTGCCTTGAATGATAAAGGATGCATGCATGCTCGAGTCGCCTTTTCGGGAAATCCATCGCGATGCCCCGGCTTGCCTTTGTTTGCAATTGAGCTCAGAACACTGCACAAGGCTTCAGAAGGCTGAAACTCCACCTTGGGAATCTGTGGGAAGGCTGCCGACCAGCTATTGACCTTGGAGACCACCTGCCAACCACCTTTTGTGGGAGAAACCAAAAGAGGTGGTTGGCCTGCCAGAAAAGCTGGTTGGCCGACTAGTTTCTGCCTCTAGTTTCTGGTTTTCTGCAACAAGGAGCAAGAGAGAGGCATGGCAAGGTATTTGCAACACATGTGTGCATGACCACTCTTCCCGTCATTGCATAAGCTCTAGGGAGTGTAGTCCTCGACCCTCGGGCCACCAATCACGCATTTTGATGCATGATGGCCGATAAGCCGAATTGCATGACTCAATGTGAAATGAATGCACATATTAACACCTAAAGCCAACAACTCCATCATGGGTAGTCAAGAATTTCGGCGACCAAGAATCGAGGCACGTTTTGTCATTTTGAGTACGAAACGTCCCTCGTTTCCCGTGTTCAGACTAACTCCTATTCCGAACACAATGCAACACATAACATGGCATGCACAAATGCAACTCTAGCATGCAACCTAAATGCTATGCAACTAAGTGATGCAAACATGCAAAGGATGACATGCAAACATGCAACTAGCATACACAATGCTATGAACTAACAATGGCATACTCAATGCACGTGGTACTTAGCATACACAATGCACCTAAGAACTAACATACACAATGGGATGAACAAGGCATGCACAATGCAATGATCAATCATGCGACAATGTGGCATACTCAATGCTATAAAATACAAAGGCATACTCAATGTAAAAATGGACTTAAAAAAAAATGAATGGGCCTCAGCCACACCCAAATCAGTGGCCAAACATGATGAAAACAAGACTCCAAAACTCATGCCAACACGCACAATACAATGGTCCCGAGCCTAAGGCACAAAAACACAACTTTGCACATGCATTGAAAGGACTAAACATGGAGTACAATGGCATATATTCTAGCTCTGAAATGGCATATAACATGACTCCAAAATGACTCTAAATCATGCAAACAACTCACACAACGCATGTTGAATGGCTCAAGCATTGAAACTAGTGAAGTGCATTACACTATAGGCATGCAAAGCGATGCTCAAATGATGGAACAAACCCCAAATAGACCCTATGCAGGCCCAAAATAGTAGCAAAATGGGTTGGGATGAAGGCTCGAAAGGCACAAAAGTGAAGCTCATGCAATGGCTTGCAAATAGGGCATAAATGCACAACTCTAAAGAGCACTTAAAGCATGGAAAATATGGAAGTGTAGCACCCCTATAAGCTCTTAAATATCATGCCCAAGGATGCCAAAACATGTAAATGGCTCAAGTTAAGCATGCAAGGGACCTCCAAACTCAAAGGTAGTCAATGCTTTTACACAACAAGTATGCAAGGTTAGCATTTTTTGACCAAGGGACCTCAAAATAGAGCTAAGGAAGCCCAAAATATGAACAAAATCAGTTTGAAGTATGGCCAAAATATGCTAGAATAGAGGGCCAAAACAGCATGCATTGTGAGCTAGTGAACATGAGTTACACTACAAGCATATGAAGCATGTGAAGGACTACCAAACCAAGAAAAAATAGAGTCATGGCATGCCAAATGATGGCCAAAAACCCACTGAAACAAGACCAATACATGCAAGAATGACATGCTCCTTTGATAAGCCATGAAAGGGATTACTCCACACATGCAAAAAGCAAGAAAAAGGGAACCAAGCCAACCATGGTCAGAGCCTAGGCAGGTCCTAGAAGTCACCAAAAAGCACCTGAACTAGGCCTCCAAATGGTATAAACATATGCTCCTTTGGTCGGCCAAAAATGATAGTAAACAACACAACAAGAGAGAGGGTCACCCCTCTCTGATTTAGGCCCTCAAAGCCACATTCTCACCACTGAAAATCCACTGGATTTCAGTGGTAGGAAGGCCAAGTGAAGACTAGCTCGAATGCCTTATGGCATGGCACAAAATAAGGCTAAATAGAGCATGCAAGAGGGTAGATGACCCTCAATACCAAAAGAGCCTTAAACAAACATGAAAATTACTTAAATATGAACCTTTTTTCAGTTGACAAAAAAGCACAAATAAGCATCCAAATGAGGCTAAGAGAAGGATCAAAATAATGCTTAGGGGAGGGAAAAGTGATTACCCTTGAAGCTCAGCAAAACTAGCAACTTTTCTGTACCAAAACCCAACTTTTGAGACCTCTCAAAACCCTCCAGCAACTCAGTAACAATGGTGGAGGTGTGTGGTTATGAGGTGGTGTGCAATAGGCCAAGAACAAAGCACTTTCTAAGCCTAAAATATAGAGACAAAGAGAGGGATATAAGCTTTTACCTTAGAGCAATTTTTCAGCCTGGTATAAGGAGAGGGAGGGCCTCTCTTATAGACAAACAAGGCCAAAGCTTCTTCAAGAAGCTAAAAACAAGGCTCAAGATCCTCCATACACGTGTATGGAGGACACAGTCTGTGCCTTCCAGCTGGCACCCACTCAAACAGACAAAACAGGAGGGAGTTGGCCGACCAGACAAGGTGGTCGGCCGACCACTTCCCCTGGTCGGCCGACCAGGTCAAGTGGTCTCCCAGATAAAAACTGGTCTGCTAGGGCAAATGGTGGTCTCCACTTTGAAAGCAAGCTAGTGGTGTGGTGGGAGACCAGCAAATGTGGCCCAAAGACCAAGAAAACCAGCTTCCCGACAAGAAAATCGGCTGGCGGGGAGAAAGTGGTCTCCAAGGAGAAAAGGTGGACTCTCACCCTTGTACCACCTCCAAACAAGGAAAACAAGGTTCATGCCAAAAATGAACCAACACGGATGCAAAACGAGAGTTCGAGAGGCAAAGCGCGCGGCCGGGTGCCTCAAATACTAGTTGTTGAGCACCAAAAGTGGCGTACGGCCACAAAAGTGGTCTCCTGGACCACAGTGTCCCTCTAGACAGAGGAAACAAGGTGTGTTCCAAAAACCGTGCCAAACGGAGAATGTTAAGCAGTCCCGAGCCAAGGCGCACGGCCGACAGCTCCGAAAATCAAAAACTAGTCTCTAATGGGAACAGTGGCCTACGACCACGAAAAGTAGTCTACGACCACTGAGAGATGGTCTACAAGACCTCTCCCTTCCTCTGGGAAGAGAAAACAAGACTTAGTCTGCGGACTGAGTCAAAGTACAAAGAGTCCCGCGTTCCGAAGGTGAGGCTCTCAGCCAAGAACTCCAAAACCTTGAAACAAGCACAACATGCGCAATCACCGAGAGCTTAATCGATGACACCTAAGTCTTAAGGTCTGTCAAAAATGGGGTGTCTACAGAGATCATATTAGATAATGGCTGCCACTTCAAGAAAGAGGTGATAGACTTGTTGGAGAAATACAATATGGCTTTTCATAAGTCATCTACATATCGATCGCAAACCAACGGAGTCGTTGAAGCCGCCAACAAGAACATCAAGAATATTTTGCAGAAGATGGTTGAGACCTACAAGGACTGGCCAAATAAATTACCATTCGCACTCTTGGGGTATATAACTTCAATCTGGTCATCTACGGGGGCAACTCCTTACTCTCTCATCTATATGATGGAAGTTGTTCTGCTAATTGAAATAGAAGTCCCATCGCTGTGAGTTATGGCTGAGTGGCAGATAGTAGAGGTGAACTGGCAACAGAGCAGATTCAAGAAGCTGATGTTGTTTGATGAGAGAAGGCTGAAAGCATTGCATCATGGTTGGGGCTATCAACGCAGAATTACTAGGGCTTTTAACAAGAAAGTTTAGTCCCGGAATCTCAAAGAGGGAGATATGGTGTTGAAAGACAACCGAGCTCCCATTCATGACCCTAGAGGCAAGTTCAAACCCAATTGGACTGGTCCTTACATCATCAAAACTATCTGGTCGGGTGGAGCTGTTATTCTCATGGACCTAGATGGTCTGGAATTTTCACAACGAATCAACATGGACAAGTTGAAGAAATTAGAAATAAAGAAAAACTGAGCTTGCAAGGTTGAAAATCTGAAAGGGCGACTTTGGCAAAAGTTAGAGTGCAAAATGAGAGAGTAAACACTTGAGTGAACCTGAACCGAACTATGTAAGGCCTGATTCCCATCTTCGGGATACGTAGGCAACTTCATCCTGAAGTTCAACTGCAATCACTTCCAACTCAACTGTCTTGTCCATGTGTCTGATCAGGTCATCTTTGTCTGTCTTTTACCTAGGAGTTTGGTTGTGATATTTAGTCTGAGAGAAGAGCTTGGGTATTGTGCACAGTAGTGCTATTCAATTAAGAGGCAATTTGTGATCTTTCAATTTGGGGTTGTACATCTTGAGGATTGATTCCATGCTTGTCAAGTGGTGATCCTTTTCGAAAATGATTTTGGAAAGTTCTAATAAAAGTTTATTTTTGTTCAAATTTTACCTTTTATAACTTAGACCATTTTTGGACCAAAGGAAAATTTTTAGTGCTCACAACTTTAATTTAATTGATTTCTACATAAAGTTCTCCAACTCTCTAATACAAATCAAAGTTACTTTTATTACATTAAAAAAAAATTGAAAAGAAATGTCAAAGCAATAAACTAGGGCTATAGGTGAGTCAGGTGCTCCTGTGCCCTCTGTTCGTGTATGTCAAAGCAATAAAGTGGGCCTGGCTTATGCCTCATCCTCAAGCCAAGTCAAGCATTCGCCACAAAGGGCACAACTGAAACTAGGGGTAGGAGCCAGAAGCTCTCTCATCCTCCAAGCAGTGAGGTACCTAGCCAAGTGTGAGCCACGGATGGGGAATGAAACAGGGTACTCTAACCCTTCCTCTGGGCAGGTCTGATCATGCCCAAACTGATGTCTGAACTGGAAAGGAAAATAGAACACCCAATGTGTAAGTCTGATTAGCTGTATGCTAGGCTGCCGAACCATGCTGTAACTCATCTCGGTCAGGTGAAGCCAGTGGCAACGCCAAGCTATGTTAGCAACAAACTTGTGTTGCACATCCAGTGGCACCACCATCCTTCATTCGGGAAATCCACTAGTTGGTGGAAGAAATAGCTGTAGACACCCCATTTTTTACGGCCCTTACGACTTGGACGACCTCGCATGCACACTCGATGATGAGTCTATTTGCTCGCCAAGTGCTCGAAGTCCTTAGCAGAATGCCACAACTTTGAGCCTTTCAAACCCTATATTCTTTTTGTCTCATTTTTAGACCATGCCTTGGTCTTTCCAACCTGCAACCTATCTTGGCCTTCCGGCCATCCCTAGAGGCTGCCGGCCATCACTTTTGGGTTACAGGCCACTGATGTGGCTTGCCGGCCACCAGTGATGGCCGGCCGGCCACTAGTGTATTTTGCAGATATTTTATGCAAGCTATGCTAGCTGTTTGCATAGATGCACCCATCTATCCCCTCGTGTAGGGCTAGATCTCCTTGAGGGAATTTCATGTTTTCTATATATAGGGACCCCCTCTCTCTTGTAGCAAGGTTAGAAAATTCTAAACTAAAATTTTTTCCTCTCCCTCTACAAATCCTCTACACTTTTGACTACAATTCCTTAACCTTTGCCTATACACCCTTAACCAAATCTCACCATCTTTGAGTTGAGGTATTATTGAGCTTGGTTTGAGCTTTAGAGGGTGTTGTTTGCTTGATTTTGTTGCTTGGAGTTGCTCTTCTCTTCAAAGGTATGAGACTTTGCTTGTAACTTTGTTTTATTTGCTTCTATTCCTACTATTTTTCCATTGTTATGGGCTGTCAAAACTTTGTGTTTTTTGGGTTAAAGCTTGGGTTTAAGGCCATTAAAGGTTGATGGGTTAATAGCCCTTCTTGGTACCTTAATTTGGAGGCCTTTGTCCTTGTGTTTCCACCCTTTTACTATCTTTTCCCAAGCTTTTAAACACTAATTTTCAGAGTATTTTTAGTGGGGAAAATCATATTTTGAAGTCCAAATTTAGAGGGGTTAGTCTCCCCGTCTTGTGTCTTGCTTATTAGCCTAGGTTGTGCCATGTTTTAGCATGTTAATCTACACTTTTTTAGCTCAATTCCAGCATGTTCTAGGACTTGTTTTAGATTGTTTTGCCTCTATTTTGGGCTGATTGTTGCATTTGAGTCTTGTATTGCATGCTTGTAGTATAAGTGTCCTCACAAGCTTGGTGTTTTAGGCCTTTAGACACCACTTGTTTGAGTTGATTGCATTGTTTTAGTATTTTTCTCACTTAATTTCAGCAAGCATAATCTCTGCAACCTCCCTCATTTTTTTACTCTTTGTTTCCTTTCAGGTTTGTTTTCACCTTGGGATTGTTTAAGCTTGAGATTGAGGTCCATGCTTAATGATTTAATCCTCTTTTGGGGGTTCATTATCAACGACATGACACTGTAGACACCCCATTTTTGACCGTCCTCAAGACTTGGACGTCACCGTTTGAACACTCGGTGATTATCCATGTTTGTGTTCGTTTGGAGTTCCCGGAGGTCTCGGCTCGCGCGCCCCGCCTCAGGATCCCCGAACTCGACCGTTTAGTGTCTGGTTTTGCACCAAACACTTGCATCTTGCTTTTGAGAGGCAGGGTGGGGCTTGTAGACCATCCCCACCCATCACCGGCAGTGGCTAGATGCCACCGGCTGGTTTTTGCTGCCACCGGCAATGTAGTTTGCCGGTCGGCACTATTTGTTGCCGGTCAGCACTTTTTTGTGCCGGTCGGCACTTTGTTTGGCCAAGATGGCATTTTTTGCCGGCCGATTGCTGTTCATCTGCTTTTGCAGATATTTTTTGGACAGCTGTATAACTTTTGCTCCCCTCCATACACGTGTATGGAGGGATCTCCCTCTTGCAAAGCTTGTCTTGTAAGCTTTACAAGAGGCTTATAGAGAGGAGCTCTCTCAAAGGCAAAGGAGAGAGGCTTAGACATTTTTGAGAGAGAAAATACAGAGGAGAGCTCTGGTTTTCTAGGGTTAGGGTTAGACATACACAACCTATCTCTCTTTTCCCCTCATTTTGTTCACTAGGTGTTTTGTGCCTTACTATTGCACACAAACACCTAGTGTTTCACCTTCCTCTAGGAGCTGAGGTTCTAAAGAGTGTGTTTTGAAGTTTTTGTCTTGGATTCAAGCTCAAGGAGGCCATTGGAGCATCTTTGTTGAAGACGGCATCAAGGGTGAGAAACTAGTCCTTTTTTCCCCCTTTTTTTTTGCATTGATTTTCTACTAGTCTTCGAGCTGTTTTTGTGATTATTGTATAACATAAAAAAGTTCTGTTTTTAAGCCCTCTTTATTGTTTATTAAGAGTGTTTTGTTGTTTGAGGGTTGTTGACCACCCTTAGGCCTCAAAAGGCCTCATTTTAAGCCATTTTGTGCTAGCTCCGGGATTTTGGTGTTGAGGTCTCTTCACCACTGAAATCTTGAGGGATTTCAGTGGTGAAGATGATGCTTTGAAGTCCCAAGAAGGAGAGGGCCACCCCCTCTCCTTGTTGTCCTTGAAAAGGGCACATTTTGGCCTCTTAAGGAAGCCTATGCTTGAGTGTGTGTTGAGCATATTTGGTTTGTTTTTCATGCTTATATATCCATGATATAACATGATTTCAAGTTGGTTTTGGAACTCCATGCATGTTTAGCATAGTTGCCATGTAATGCCCTATTTGTGCCTTAACATGTTCTAGGTTGTTAGCCTTTGTTGGAGCATGTTTTAGGCTTGTATTTGTGAAGTTTATGTGCTTATTTTTCCATGTTTTAGCTCTGTCCATAGTCGTTTGGGTTGACCTTTGCATGCATTATATAGCTCTTTTGTATTTGGGCTTGTTGGCCTTGAGTATGTGCATGTGTAGCATGCCATCTTTGCATTGTTTTGATGATTTGGAATCATCCTACATGCTATTTCAGTCCCATTTCCATGCTTGTTGGATTGCCTTGCATGTCTCTTTAATGCTTTGAAAGCATGTGTTGCAATGCTACATGTTTTGGTGTTTGTGCATGCCTTTGTTTTGGAGTCATTTAGATGCCATCTAAGTGGTCCTTGGGTCTTGTATTGATGCCCCAAAACTCTGTTTTTGGTTGATGATTGCATGGCATGTTTGGTCATGATAAGTGTAGTTCAATGCATCATTGATTTACCTTGAACACTTGGACTACTCTTTGCATGTTTTGGCTTGATTTATAACTTGATTTGGCATCATTTTATAACATAATTTTAGGGCTCATGTTGCATGCTAATTAGTCCATGATTCCTCCTTTCAAGTGTGCTTGAATGTTGCTCATTTTGTGCTTAAGTGTTGGCCCTTATGTGCATGTGTGTGTGTATGCCATTTAGCCCTCCCTCTTTAGCACTTTTGGCTACTGTTTTAGGCCTTTTTAGAGTTGCTTAATTCATGTATAAGTCCATCTTGCCATCCATTTGCATGTTTGCTTGTAAGCTTGCATGATTGCATAAGTGCCTTGCCATGTCATGTTGCATTCCTAGCTTGTATGCCTAGGTTGCATTGCATTTTGCATGCATGCCTTGTTCCTTGAATTGATGATAGGAATAGGGCCTAATTTGTTTGATTGGTTTGCATTGCATTTGAAACCAAAGTTGCATACTTGGTTCTTTGGGCCATCATGCATGGAAATGCGTGATTGGTGGTCCAAGAACCGAGGCACATGTCCCTTTGAGTCATTACAATGATAAGAGACATGGTTGGTGCATACATGCCTTGAAATATGCTGCCATGCCTTGTCTTGCCCTCTGTTGCTATGAGTTGCAGGTTCTGCAGGAATACTCTGCCGACCGGCAGTGTAATGTGCCGACCGGCACCTTTTTCTCTGCCGACAGACCCTATTTTGTGCCGATGCCCATATTACACTGCCGGTGGAAGTTTCATTCAGCCGGTGACGATCCCCTCTGTCCCAGGATGTAGTCCTGAGGTTTTGACAACCTCCAGAGGAGGAAAGGAAGGAAAACAGAGGCAGCTTGTGCATGGTGGCGCGCTTCCCGAGGCGTTTTCGTGTTTTAATTAATTTATTTAATTTGTTAATTAAATTAGTTAATTTGTAATATTAATTAGCCTGTGTAGTTAATTAATTTGTAATATTTATTCAGTCCCTCCGAGCGAGGGCAAATCTGTAATAAGTGTGCGTGAGTGTGTGTATGTCTTTCAACCTCACGTCTTTCTTCCCTTTTATTTACCTGCTTATGATGGTAGATTAGGGCACGTTTAATTCAGCATGCCTTATGCTATGCATGTGTGCATCCATGCATTTGTATTACATGCATTAGGCTCGGTACATCATGCTAACTGCATTTTGTATTTCAAATTCCAAACTGAATACGTGATAATTGTGCATTTTCACATGCCATGTTTAGGATAGCCGAGCCTATTTTAGCAACATTTTGTATGCGATGCATTAGACACTCAACATGGACTTGGATCATGCATGTTTGCTAACAAGTTCTTTGTTTTGGCACGGAGTACGATGTAAGTATTTCCGCTTTAGCATATCGCATGTGTGTGAATGCTACCATGACAGCATGCTTAACATGTGGCTAGATGCTTATGTGTTAAACTGTTTTGAATGCCTGTGGGTGAAGGTTGGATTGTTTGAGTTGGAAAGACTCGTTGAAATCCGTATTTTAGCCTACTTGCGAGTAGCAAATTCCAAAGCATTTTCAAACCAAACGGATATGCAATGTTTATTTCCAAATTAGGCAATCTAGTCTATACTTGTTTGCTGTGCGCATAACATAGTAATTCTAGGCTAATAACTGGAATAAGAACACATAAAAGTTTTCAAAAAGGGATATCACAGTTAGTAGAGGCCGGTCTTCGGACCGGGCGAAAGGGGGTGCTCATAGCTGACCTTCCCCGATCGTACCCAAGCTCCCGAGCCGAGACAACTCCGGTGATGACGGACATGTGGCCTTCGGCACCGAGTCAGGGTTTCCTAAATTCTCCCATAAAAAATATTTAGGTGGCGACTCTGTATCTGGCAAAGTAGTCCATGTTTGGCACTACTTTTTCAAAAATCTGTTTCTCAAAACGATTTGCCAGATTTGGACTCTTTGGTTCAGATTAGGAACCGTGACACAAATCGAGAGTCCGAACTGTAGCATGGAGGCCCCTCACGCGGGGCGCGTCTACAGTTTCTGGCGACTCTGCTGGGGATTTTAGAGAGCTTGACTTGAATTCATGATATCCTGTTTTGATTTCGCTTATGTGTTTCTTTGCATTGCATGTGCATTGGTGCGCCTAGGAACACAGTGTTTGCCATCTGCCATTCCTGAACGGTTTGCCGGAGGCTTGTCTTGTCAAGGCATGTCCATAAGGCTGACCGGCTATGGGCTCTGACAGCATGGGAACACAAACCCCGGTTTACCGGGGCACCCTTTTGACCATTCGACCTAGTGCATATTCGGAATCCGTAGTGACCATTCCAAACTAGGACAGGTTGCTTACCCGATAGGTTGTTTGAAACCGCTGTGTGCGTAGTGAAACCCTAGCTCCTGACAAAATAGGACAGGGAAACCCTACCCCAATATAGGGGTGTTTTCTTCTCTTTACTTGCTATGTGCTTCTAGAATGTATTTCTACAGGGAAGTACGTATCAGTTTGCAAGTTTGAGGATCAAACCTGAAGATACCAAGTATCAGTATCAGTTGTAGGAATCAGTTATCCGCGGGTATCAGATTCAGTATTTTGGGGAACAGAAATCTGGGAACAGTGATCAGCAGTAGGGAACAGTTGTTTGGCTACACCCGTGTTCGATCAGTTTGGGCTGAAATGCTGTCTGTTTTTCTTTCAGTTTACAGAGTGGCAGAGTTGATACAGAACAGCCAGTGTCTCCCCTTTGCTGAGGCAGGATTTATGGCGGCACAAAGTTCAGAAGAAATTGTGGTTATGGCAGCTGTATCGGAGCAGGGGACCGCTCCGCAGAGTGAGGCCAATATCAGTATGTCATACCCGCCCAGGTCGCCCGTTGTGCACCCGGTTTGGGCTCCCCAGTTATATCAGGCTCGTGAGCCCACCACCTTCGAATTGATGGGGATGATAGGCGATCTCCAAAGGTCTGTGGCAGACCTCGCCTATGGAATGTCGGCTTCACCACCAGCGGCGCCGTACGCCGGGAATTTTGTACCACAGGAGCCCCCGCTACTGGGGCGGATTGTGATAGAGCTCAGCCAGCCAGAGGTGGCTTCCGGCTATAGCCACGACATGTCAGCACCAACCCAGACCCTCGATCAGGCTGAGGCCAGGGGAAAGGACAAGGCAAAGGTAGACGCCGACCCTATTGAGCAACTGCTGTGGGCAGTCGAGGCTTTGAAGGCCAGAGGGATGAACAAGCAACAAACATCTGCAATAGTGACCAAAGCTGTAGATGATGCTTTCCCCGCTCCAACCAAGGGTAGTTCAAGCCAGACAGAAAACCGGGATGGGCCCCGTCATGCCCAGACAATTCCAGTGGTTCCCAACCCTGCATCGGGGAAGGTTCAAAAAGCCAAGGCAGCGCCAGCCGATCCTTTCGCCAGCGCATCTGGCAAGAATCCTCAAAATACAAAGTACCTGCCCCGAGGGCGCAGGGTCTTTCACGACCTCCACATGCCTTTGTCTAGGGCATTGCTGATATTGGCAAAGAATGGGCATCTTAAGCCTTTGGAGTCCCGGCTACTCCCGAAGAATCTCCCCGCCACTCATAATGCTACCTTGTACTGCGCGTACCATCAGCAGTCCGGTCACAGTACCGATGGATGTTCCTGCCTTCGTCATGAAGTGCAGGATTTGATTGATAACAAGGTTATCCTACCACCTACCTCAGGCAAGCCCGTCACCACTCAGTTGTTGGATTTCGAGGGCTCAGATACTGCGAGTATGTAAAGTGAACCGCCTGCGGGCAACATTTGGTACATTTTTGGATGAAGCGTCTGGCACGCATTTTTGAGCATCGGTGAGACCGAGTTTTGTAAATCCTGGCTCGGATGTCGAGTCAGTCTTTTGTTTTTGAGTCTGTCTCTTTGTCTTAAGTCAGTCTTTTGCTTAAGGGTCTGTCTTGTTGTATCGAGTCAGTCCCCGTTGTATATAATACCTGGTGATTCTGGGGTTGTTGTCCCGAACACCATTTTGTTTTGTAATTATTATCTGTTTTGTTTTGAGTCTGTTTCTGCCGAGGGGCCAATTGCACCAACAAAGCCGATCAAAACAGCTGTTGCTGTCTCAACCTTCATGCTTGCTTTCAGCATAAGTGGCGGAGAATTCGAATGGGCTGACAGTACATCTCACCTGCTCTCCTGTGTGCCCAAACTCATTGCATTAACCTAAGTTTTTCAAAAAAACAAACCTTTTTGAACACTGCGGTGATGAAAACGAAGAGGAAGGAATTCCTCGGGTTTTGCAAAATTTTGATCATTTTGAGAGAAAGAGAGGCGTGCTAAGCCTTTTTATGAATGAAAGCCATGCTTGTCGGCATGAGTACTGAGAAGGACCCTGGCCTGATCCAGATTGGTTCCACACTATCTTCAGCGCGAGCGATTCGTCGCCTTCTTAAAAACTTTCAAAAACAAATGTTTTACGCGGCCCTGCGAAGGCCTGTGTGGAATCGCTCTTGAGATTGCGCAGCCTAGGATCGCTCTCAGCCTCAAGATTCAACCTATTTGTTTTCCGACTTTGAACCTTTTCAGAATATTCAGAAAGCTCAACGGACAAACGCCATGAAAGGCCCGTGTGGCCAGTTTTGAGGTAGCCTTCTATCAAGAAGCATCAAGGCCGAATCAGAAGGAGTAGATCTCGCCGGGAGAAGCTCGGAGAGTAACCCTGATGGATTCTCCGCAAATCAGTGCAACAGCCGTTCTCCTAGACACAGAGAGGCTTCAATTTCAAGAAACCATTTGGCATGGACTTGCTACACTTTTACCCTTTGAGAGGCTCGCTGGGCCGAAAACCCGGAAGGGCGGTCCAGGCAAAAGTTAGAGCAAGAGAAAAATACAAAAGAAAGATTGAAAAAAAAAAAAGAAAAAGCAAAAATTGAGAAAAGAATGAAAAAGAAAAAATAGAAAATGAAAAGAAGCTCGCAAGGTCGAAAACCCGCATTGGGCGCCTTGGCAAAAGTGAGAGCCAAAGAAAGTGAAGGTTAAAATACCCGAGTGGACCTTAACCGGAACTACGTAAGGCTTGATTCCCATGTTTGGGATACGTAGGCAACTTCATCATGAAGTCCAGCCCCCAACGCTTTCATAAGCGTCTCAGTCCATGCAATGGTTTCAATTTCACTTCAAAGTCCAGTGGCCAACACTCTTCAAGGTGACTGTGTCCATATATTTGTTGTAACCGTCTTCGTCATCTCTGTGTCCAAGAGCTCGACCACCGCCGATGAAGACTGTCTGCGGATTGCTGCGGCACCATCCCAAACAAGGGGCAACTTTCCGTTGCCACCAGCCGCCGTGAGCCGCCATTCAAACTAGGGGCAACTTTCCGTTGCCTCCCACCCTCCTTCAAACCAGGGGCAATTTTCCATTGCCTCCGATCCGAGGTTGCGCATCTCGAAGGGTAAGTTTCATGCTTGTTAAGCATCAGCTGTTTGAAAAAAAATAGTTTTTGAAAATTTTTACTGAGGTTGACTATTTTCTCGAAAACTATTTCGTTTTCCAAAACCGGACCATTGTCTTGGATCCAAAAGGAAAATTTTCAGTGCTTGCTGCCTGACTTGCATGTTTTTCAAATCAAAAATTGAACAAGTACGTTAATCCGACTCTCGTTTTGATCAAAACCGTTTTAGTATAAAGCAAAAACGAAAGAATGGTTAAAATGATGAACTAGGGGGATAGTTGAGCCAGGCGTTCTGCCTTACCCCAGTCATCGACGTACTTGCCAGAAGGGCGCTCTACCCGCCAGAAGAAATAGCCGTGAGCTAACGATGTTGAGCATGAACCCACAACTTCCTATTCATCCATCAATCACCCCGGGGAGGGATGAAAAATGAGAGATTGAAGAATAGAGAGGTGTAAGTTGAGAGAAAAGCGAGGAAAAGGGTTTCGAGAGAAAATCCGAGCTTGAGAGTCGAGTGATGTGAGGATCACAAATCAGAAAGGGTGGGAAACAATACCCAGATTGAACTGGCTCCTCGTGGTCCGAGGTCTCCCATCTTCGTTTACGCGTCTGTGTGTCGTGTCTCTTTCATTTGACGGTCTCGTCTTTTGTTTTGAGTCTCTCCCGAGCGTGTCTCGTGGTGTTTAGGTCGTGTACCTCTTTGTTTGAGTCCTCCCCGCTGTGTTCAGTTGTAGGCTCGATATCCCGGTTTGAAAAACCCTCATTCGATTTCAAAAATCGTTTATGCTCAGAATGCTGTGCCATTCTCTACATTTGAACGCATTTCGACACCAACCGGTTCCATCTTTGAGGTCCGTCCTGTCAAATTGGGCTGTTTGTTCAGAAATTGCTGTGTGCAGAATGAATCGAATGCTGTGTTATGGGCTGTACACGGATTAATCCCCAACAGAGTAAGGGCTGTGTGTCCAGAATCAGGCAGTGGGTTGCTTGGGTGTATTTTGTTGTTGGCTGTTCAAGTTATCTGATTATTACAGTGCAAGTGTTCAATTTTCAGACAACCAATCAATTCCATTTACATTGAGGTGTAACATGATGAGATGCGATGCAGTGCATGAAATGTGTAAATGTAAACACTTTTTTAGATAAAAAGCCCGTTTCATTTCATTATCTTTTCAAATGTACAAGTTTTGGAAACAAAAATCTGTCTGCGGCAGTACAAGGTAATCTATCTACCAACAAAAAAAACAAAAGTACAAGAAAGAGGAAAAGATAGCAAAAATCCGCATCTCTGCCGAGCACTCCGGAGGGCTGTCAGTCCGTCCTGGTCCTCTTCCTGGACGAAGGTCCAGGAGCATCAACAGCGTCGTCGTCAGAGCCCGAGCTAGAGCCGTCTCCGGTCTCCTCCTCCGATGACCCTGCCTCCGCCTCTGACTCCTCGTCGTCATCATCGTCCGGGGCTGGAGCTCGCGAGCTGCTCCCGACGTGAGTACGCCCACCCCTAGTGCGGGGAAATATCCTGCCCTCCTCGTCTCTCCCCCGAGCAGGGACAGCAGGTCTAGCTGGAGCACCTCCTGCCATGGGAATCTGGAAAGGAGGCTGAAAAAGTGCACAAAAGTGAAATGCATCAGTATACTGTAGACAGTTTATCAGTGCAGAATGCAATGTTGAATACAGTGTATGAATGCCGTGAGCAGTTTATCAGTGCAGAATGCAGTGTGTGAATACAGTGTATGAATGCCGTGAGCAGTTTATCAGTACAGAGTACAGTGCAGAATGCAGTGTATGCAGTGTATCAGATGCTGCGAGATCAGTATGTCAGGTGTTGTGCCGTGCATCAGATTATGCAAAGCAGTGTATGAATGGTTTGAGGCCAGTGTTAGAAGGACATACCGGTATGCTGTAGAGGGCTAGGAGATCAAATGTCCGCTGGAGCATCCCCATCATCGAGGCATTCATCGCCAACGACTGACGGGTGTACTCAGAAGAAGCCTGCAAAGGTATCAGATGCATTAGTATTCTGTGGAATATCAAGTAAACTGAAATGAAATAACTGTACGAAGTGCAGTGATACATACCGGCGGAAGGTCGGGGATGTCAGTGAACTCATGCCCAGCCGGTGGAGGGGCGAAGGGGATCTGATAGGTCGCCCCACCCTGCCCCTGGAAAGTCAGCACAGCGGGTAGGGCAGGCCACCCAGCTCCTCGTCCACCCCGCACTCCGCCCCTGCCACGGACCCGGGCCCTCCTCGAAGATCCAGCCCCTACTCCTGCTCCGGCCCCAGCCGCCGATGCTACAGGCCTGGCCCCCTCTGCTCGACGGCCGCTCAAAGGTCGCATCAGGTACGTCCGCACGTACTCCTGATAGTCGCCGGTGCCTCGGAAGCCGGCCTCCTCCCAGCCGATGGAGTAATCATCCAGCTGCTCAGGGGTCAGCCCCTCGGTCTCCCTCATCTCTGCAGGAGGGTGAGCCGGGACTATCTGCTCAGGTAACCCGCGGGTCTGGCGTAGAAAACGCTCCCCCAGGTACCAAGCCCGACAGACCGGGCCCTCAAGCAGAATCCGGAAACGCGAGGTCTCCTCAGCACCAGGGAACCGACCCCGCATCGCCGACGGCAGCGAAACCCATGGCCGCCATGTGATCTGAAAGTGACAGACAGTTTGTTATCTACTGTTATTGAAACATGCAGTGGGAAAGCGAAGCTGAACGAACTGAAAGTAAAGCATACCTCCGTGGGGGTGATGGTGTCGAAATATCGGCGGAAGAAGCCGAATGTCTCCCGTGGTCGCCGGGTGCATCTCCCGTCAAAGCGAATCGAGAACGGGACAGCCGGAGGAGGCTCCGCAACTGGCACAGGTGCAAGCCTAGGGAAGTAGGCGTAAACCCACAGCTGCAAAACAGATGTTAGTATGACCATCAGATAAAGCAGGATATACAGAATGAAGCAGAAATGGCAGAGCCGTGTGTTGAGCCGTGTATTGTGTACAGTGTACAGTGTGAGCAGTGTACAGTCAGTGTAAAGCAGAATGTATGTGCGTGCCGTGTGTACAGTATACAGTAAGTGTAAAGCAGACTACAGTGTGTGCAGTGTACAGAGTACAGAAAGTACGAGACAGAAATGAAAAGTGGAGAAGAAATGTACCTCCCAAGCCCGCCAGTAACCTCCGAGCAGCTGGCCGCTGCCGCGAGAAGCCGAGCTCATATAGCCGTACAGGGTGGCCAGAGTAGCGCCGCCCCAGTCGTAGTGCAAGATGTCTCGGACGTCCACCAGTGCGCTGAGAAGGCAGAGAGGCACGGTGTTCGCCCGGTCGGCGAAGATAGTAGTCCCGAATAGGAACATGAGGAAGCCGCGGGCATACCTCTCCACGTCCTCCTCGGTCATCTGAGTCTCCTCCCCCAGTGCGGGCTGGACCCTGAACTGTGCCTCGAACCAAGAGTATCGGACGAAGCCTGGACGAGCTAGCGGTGGCGCCTCCCCCAGTAGATGGACCTGAGCGGCGGTCCACTCGTCCATGTCAGTGTCGAAAGGGATCGGATCACCCCCTACCCCGATGCCTGTGAGCATCGAGAAGTCATAAGGGGTCATCGTCATGTCCCCTGCAGCAGAAAAGTGGAAAGAATCGGTGGTGTCCCACCATCTCTCCGCCAGAGCGGCAAGGAGAGGTCTGCATGTGGAGAGCCTAGAGAGCCCTCGGCAGAAGGTGCCGAAGCCCGCTCGGTCCACGATGCGCTGGACCGCATCAGGGAGCTCATCATACCACTCCCGCGCACCAGTATTCCCATACCCGCGAATGGTATGGGAACCCTCCTGCAAACAGAAAATGACAATTGCAAGCCAACATTCAAAATGCAGTTTTGAAAGGACAGATATGGCATGTATGCAAGTTTGTCAGATTCAGGCAAATACCGGGTGCCGGTGTGCTTACAGTGAAATACGTGTGCTGTGTCAGCGTGTTTAGGTGTTTCAGAGCAGATGTAGCATGTGTGCAAATCTAACAGATTCAGATAAGTACTGGGTACCAGCGTGTTCAGTAGAATACAGTGTGTGCCGTGTGTTTGGGTGATTCAGGGCTAGTGCAGTGTGTGTGCATGTGTCAGTCTCAAGCAGATATCAGTTGTATGTATGTTTACAGTCAACTACGGTCTACGGCATATCAGATTTCAGCAATTGAAGAATACAGCTAACTATGGCAGTTTTGTATCCTACATTACAGAAAGTAAAGCAGAAAATGAAGAGTTACCTCGGGAGTGCCAAATGAAAGGTGGGAGGTAGGCTCACGCAGCAGTAGCTCAGGGGCCGCGTACCTCTCAAAGCTCCGGAACTGACGCAGGCCGTCTGGGGGCAGAACGTGGATCGCTGGCCGGTAGGTCGCTGGGTCGAACGGGCGCTCGCTCAGTGGTAAGAGCTCGACCCCGGGATCCATCTCATGGTCCGGGGGAGTCCCGCCACGTGGAATGTCGTCCGCCATGTAGAGAATGGTGTGAAAATGGCCGGAAAAGGGAAAACCGAGCCGGAATATGAAGAGTCAACCGAAACGTCAACTCCCGAGAGGGTCGGAAATGGCCGGGGAGGCCGGAACGTGAAGAGGCACAGAAATGAAGAGGAAAGTGAGGGGAACAAACCCCGAAAAGGCGAGAACGCCGAACGAGGCACCGAAACGAGAATGTGATCGGTGGAAAATGTCCGAAACGCGAAGAGGATCGCGAATCCGACGACGAAACGAGCGTAGAACGCGAAGAAACGGGCGAAAAATGAGAAAGAAATGCTCTAGAGAGAGAGGGAAAGAATTTTCGGCGGTGGAAAAGTGAAGAATAGGGTTTTCAAGCCCTATTTTATAACACTCGAGGTGGAAAGACAAAACTGCCCCGTACCAGCAACTATTTGCCGGTCGGCAATGTTTTGTGCCGGCCGGCACTTTTTTGTGCCGATGGAATTGTTTTTGTGCCGATGGCCAGCCGGTGGCCTCCCCTTTCGGCCGGTGGGGTTCCCACAGCCTTGTTTAGGCCATTTGAGAAGTTTGTGGTCTTCATAGCTCAAGAAAGTGCAAGAAAGTGCATCTCCGACGCTCAACCGACCTCCGTTTTGACCGCAGGCCGTGTCTCCAGTGCGTGACACTCGAATTCGTACAAGGTGTATCCTTTTTATCCTTTTGAATTCAAAAGTTTCCCCATGTGTGTTGCACAAGTTCATCACACTACTTCGGTGCATTACATCGCACTGTTGTGCGCCGGACATTTGCATTGTTATGCACGTGTTACATGCGTTGCAACACGCACCCCTTTGCATTGTCGTGCACATTTCTCATGCATCATTGCATTTCCATTCCATGCATTGTCATGCATTCCGGAATATGTGCGTTGTTGCGCATTTAAGCCCATTTTACACTCCGTGTGGCATGCATGTCACACTTCGCATCGCACTGTTTTGTCCATTGAATTGTTCGCGCTGTTCTGCGCATTGCACTGTTTTGTGCATTTCAAAATTGTTTGCGCTGTTTTGCGCATCTCATTGCATTTTGCATGCATTCCATCGCACTGTCCTGTGCACTCACGCATAGCGCTATCTTGCACATCATACCATCGTGCAACGCATGGTCTGGCGAGACCTTAAACACGCACGGTCTGGCGAGACCTTAAACACGCACGGTCTAGGAGACCTTAAATCCTTTGGAGGTGCGAAACCTTCAGCGCATTGTCACGCGTCTTGTAAATACCCCCGTGGTCTGGCGAGACCTTAAACACGCATGGTCTGGCGAGACCTTAAACACGTACGGTCTAGGAGACCTTAAATCCTTGGAAGGTGCAAGACCTTTATTGCATTGGTGTGCACACTATTGCTTTGTACATATCTTAAGCCGCGTGTTGTCGCGCATTCCATGCAACATGCATTTCACTTGCATCATTTGCATTTCAAAAAAAAAAACAAACAAAAACATGCATTGTCATGCATACATTTTGCATTCTGGTCTGGCGAGACCTTAAACACATCCGGTCTAGGAGACCTTAAATCCTCTGAAGGTGCAATTCCTTCGGTGTTTGTCGTGCCCGAACGACTTTTCGGTGGTCTGGTAAAGCCACCAGTCTGTGCTTGCGATGAGTTCCTAGAAGACCAACTGGGACGGTGGAAACTAGAGTTCGAACGGCTTATGCCTAGAACGCAAAGGTTCGGGAGTTCCGAGACTAAAGTCTGGTTTAAATACCCAGAGGTTTACCCTCGGCTTGAAATCTGTATGGAAGCGCCATAGGTTGAGACGGCATGTCTACGCCTCAGTTCTGGATACTGAACCAATCTAGTATATCACCCTGTTGGTAAGATAGGGAAAGTTGCAATCATAGTCATTGCATCATAGTGCATTGTCATGCACTTGCATTGTAGTTTGCATGCATTCATTGCATCACCTTCCGCCTATGGCTTGCGCCTTTCCAGGTTGAGCTTGGTCTGGTATGTGTCCTTACATTTCATGTTAAAACACAGTTCTGTATGTGTATCGCGCCGATTCCACGTTGATATGTTGGTTGAGGGTTGCGGTACCTTTTCTGTGTTACACATGGCTCGTATGTATACATGCCTTTCCTAGGCAAGATTTGGTTTGGCTTGTATGCCATATCCATTGTATCCATTCCATTGCATATTTGTAAATATTGCATTGTAGATTGCATGCATTCATTGCATCACCTTCCGCCTTTGGCTTGCGCCTTTCCAGGTTGAGCTTGGTCCGGTATGTGCCCTTACTTTTCATGTTAAAACACAGTTCTGTATGTGTATCGCGCCGATTCCACGTTGATATGTTGGTTGAGGGTTGCGGCACCTTTTCTGTGTTACACATGGCTTGTATGTATGCATGCCTTTCCTAGGCAAGATTTGGTTTGGCCTGCGTGCCATATCTATCCATTACATTGTAGTGTAATTTTTGCATCCGGCATTAGGATCGTAGTCCTTCCTCCAGCGGGTTGTTTCCCCACTTATGTCAATTCCACCCAATGCTTGTTCTTGCGTCTGTCTACAATACTCATAGTTCAGTTGACCGTTCTATGGTAGACAGACTTGTTATCTCCATCAATCTATTTGACATAGGTGTGGTTTCGAACCGCTCGTGATTGGATCACGATCCAAATGCTTTGCATGTAGCTTGCATTGTTTCAAATACATTGCATCTTCATTTGCATTGTTTATACATTGTTTTGTATATATTGCATTTCGTTTTGCATCCATTTTGCATTGTCATGCATGTTGCTAACCATATTGTACCTGTTAAGTTTGTTTTCTTTTCAGGCACGATATTGTATGTACGGTTCACTTGAGGCTGGTGCGACCAGACGAACCGGACAGGTATTGTATCTCCCGAGTGAGACATTTTGAGAATTCCATAATTCTCTTACGTCCTTTCTGCATTGTAGTGTAGTTTGGTATGCTAGCTTAAAACTGTTGCATGTTTGCTTCGTTATAGCTTTCTTTGCATGATCATAAGTTATGCTCGGCTTCGTGCATTGTCTTGCATTTTGCCCCTGCCTCCGGGCGCATATTTTATTTGTATTGTATGTTTGTCTGAGTCTTCGGCCTTGTCAAAAATGGGTCGTCTCTGGACTTTGACATTCACTCCCGTCATTGTTATGACTTTCGAGTTCTGTCAAAGAGGGGCAACTGTAGACACCCCATTTTTGACCGTCCTCAAGACTTGGACGTCACCGTTTGAACACTCGGTGATTATCCATGTTTGTGTTCGTTTGGAGTTCCCGGAGGTCTCGGCTCGCGCGCCCCGCCTCAGGATCCCCGAACTCGACCGTTTAGTGTCTGGTTTTGCACCAAACACTTGCATCTTGCCTTTGAGAGGCAGGGTGGGGCTTGTAGACCATCCCCACCCATCACCGGCAGTGGCTAGATGCCACCGGCTGGTTTTTGCTGCCACCGGCAATGTAGTTTGCCGGTCGGCACTATTTGTTGCCGGTCAGCACTTTTTTGTGTCGGTCGGCACTTTGTTTGGCCAAGATGGAATTTTTTGCCGGCCGATTGCTGTTCATCTGCTTTTGCAGATATTTTTTGGACAGCTGTATAACTTTTGCTCCCCTCCATACACGTGTATGGAGGGATCTCCCTCTTGCAAAGCTTGTCTTGTAAGCTTTACAAGAGGCTTATAGAGAGGAGCTCTCTCAAAGGCAAAGGAGAGAGGCTTAGACATTTTTGAGAGAGAAAATACAGAGGAGAGCTCTGGTTTTCTAGGGTTAGGGTTAGACATACACAACCTATCTCTCTTTTCCCCTCATTTTGTTCACTAGGTGTTTTGTGCCTTACTATTGCACACAAACACCTAGTGTTTCACCTTCCTCTAGGAGCTGAGGTTCTAAAGAGTGTGTTTTGAAGTTTTTGTCTTGGATTCAAGCTCAAGGAGGCCATTGGAGCATCTTTGTTGAAGAAGGCATCAAGGGTGAGAAACTAGTCCTTTTTTCCCCCTTTTTTTTTGCATTGATTTTCTACTAGTCTTAGAGCTGTTTTTGTGATTATTGTATAACATAAAAAAGTTCTGTTTTTAAGCCCTCTTTATTGTTTATTAAGAGTGTTTTGTTGTTTGAGGGTTGTTGACCACCCTTAGGCCTCAAAAGGCCTCATTTTAAGCCATTTTGTGCTAGCTCCGGGATTTTGGTGTTGAGGTCTCTTCACCACTGAAATCTTGAGGGATTTCAGTGGTGAAGATGATGCTTTGAAGTCCCAAGAAGGAGAGGGCCACCCCCTCTCCTTGTTGTCCTTGAAAAGGGCACATTTTGGCCTCTTAAGGAAGCCTATGCTTGAGTGTGTGTTGAGCATATTTGGTTTGTTTTTCATGCTTATATATCCATGATATAACATGATTTCAAGTTGGTTTTGGAACTCCATGCATGTTTAGCATAGTTGCCATGTAATGCCCTATTTGTGCCTTAACATGTTCTAGGTTGTTAGCCTTTGTTGGAGCATGTTTTAGGCTTGTATTTGTGAAGTTTATGTGCTTATTTTGCCATGTTTTAGCTCTGTCCATAGTCGTTTGGGTTGACCTTTGCATGCATTATATAGCTCTTTTGTATTTGGGCTTGTTGGCCTTGAGTATGTGCATGTGTAGCATGCCATCTTTCCATTGTTTTGATGATTTGGAATCATCCTACATGCTATTTCAGTCCCATTTCCATGCTTGTTGGATTGCCTTGCATGTCTCTTTAATGCTTTGAAAGCATGTGTTGCAATGCTACATGTTTTGGTGTTTGTGCATGCCTTTGTTTTGGAGTCATTTAGATGCCATCTAAGTGGTCCTTGGGTCTTGTATTGATGCCCCAAAACTCTGTTTTTGGTTGATGATTGCATGCCATGTTTGGTCATGATAAGTGTAGTTCAATGCATCATTGATTTACCTTGAACACTTGGACTACTCTTTGCATGTTTTGGCTTGATTTATAACTTGATTTGGCATCATTTTATAACATAATTTTAGGGCTCATGTTGCATGCTAATTAGTCCATGATTCCTCCTTTCAAGTGTGCTTGAATGTTGCTCATTTTGTGCTTAAGTGTTGGCCCTTATGTGCATGTGTGTGTGTATGCCATTTAGCCCTCCCTCTTTAGCACTTTTGGCTATTGTTTTAGGCCTTTTTAGAGTTGCTTAATTCATGTATAAGTCCATCTTGCCATCCATTTGCATGTTTGCTTGTAAGCTTGCATGATTGCATAAGTGCCTTGCCATGTCATGTTGCATTCCTAGCTTGTATGCCTAGGTTGCATTGCATTTTGCATGCATGCCTTGTTCCTTGAATTGGTGATAGGAATAGGGCCTAATTTGTTTGATTGGTTTGCATTGCATTTGAAACCAAAGTTGCATACTTGGTTCTTTGGGCCATCATGCATGGAAATGCGTGATTGGTGGTCCAAGAACCGAGGCACATGTCCCTTTGAGTCATTACAATGATAAGAGACATGGTTGGTGCATACATGCCTTGAAATATGCTGCCATGCCTTGTCTTGCCCTCTGTTGCTGTGAGTTGCAGGTTCTGCAGGAATACTCTGCCGACCGGCAGTGTAATGTGCCGACCGGCACCTTTTTCTCTGCCGACAGACCCTATTTTGTGCCGATGCCCATATTACACTGTCGGTGGAAGTTTCATTCAGCCGGTGACGATCCCCTCTGTCCCAGGATGTAGTCCTGAGGTTTTGACAAATTCCAGAGGAGGAAAGGAAGGAAAACAGAGGCAGCTTGCGCATGGTGGCGCGCTTCCCGAGGCATTTTCGTGTTTTAATTAATTTATTTAATTTGTTAATTAAATTAGTTAATTTGTAATATTAATTAGCCTGTGTAGTTAATTAATTTGTAATATTTATTCAGTCCCTCCGAGCGAGGGCAAATCTGTAATAAGTGTGCGTGAGTGTGTGTATGTCTTCCAACCTCACGTCTTTCTTCCCTTTTATTTACCTGCTTATGATGGTAGATTAGGGCACGTTTAATTCAGCATGCCTTATGCTATGCATGTGTGCATCCATGCATTTGTATTACATGCATTAGGCTCGGTACATCATGCTAACTGCATTTTGTATTTCAAATTCCAAACTGAATACGTGATAATTGTGCATTTTCACATGCCATGTTTAGGATAGCCGAGCCTATTTTAGCAACATTTTGTATGCGATGCATTAGACACTCAACATGGACTTGGATCATGCATGTTTGCTAACAAGTTCTTTGTTTTGGCACGGAGTACGATGTAAGTATTTCCGCTTTAGCATATCGCATGTGTGTGAATGCTACCATGACAGCATGCTTAACATGTGGCTAGATGCTTATGTGTTAAACTGTTTTGAATGCCTGTGGGTGAAGGTTGGATTGTTTGAGTTGGAAAGACTCGTTGAAATCCGTATTTTAGCCTACTTGCGAGTAGCAAATTTCAAAGCATTTTCAAACCAAACGGATATGCAATGTTTATTTCCAAATTAGGCAATCTAGTCTATACTTGTTTGCTGTGCGCATAACATAGTAATTCTAGGCTAATAACTGGAATAAGAACACATAAAAGTTTTCAAAAAGGGATATCACGGTTAGTAGAGGCCGGTCTTCGGACCGGGCGAAAGGGGGTGCTCATAGCTGACCTTCCCCGATCGTACCCAAGCTCCCGAGCCGAGACAACTCCGGTGATGACGGACATGTGGCCTTCGGCACCGAGTCATGGTTTCCTAAATTCTCCCATAAAAAATATTTAGGTGGCGACTCTGTATCTGGCAAAGCAGTCCATGTTTGGCACTACTTTTTCAAAAATCTGTTTCTCAAAACGATTTGCCAGATTTGGACTCTTTGGTTCAGATTAGGAACCGTGACATAAATCGAGAGTCCGAACTGTAGCATGGAGGCCCCTCACGCGGGGCGCGTCTACAGACACCTCTCTCTTGCCTTAAACTACCCCATGTTTGACACTTCCTTCTCTTTTAGAGGACTTAACTCACCATTGGACTTAATTGGATTAAAGGATGGTTGGTAAATTAAAATGAGTAAATTTGGGATTAAGAGTGAGCAAGATAATAACTTCGTGTGTTCAATCGAACGTTAATTAAACACATGGAACTTGTACCATTTCATACTTGTTAGTAATGAAACGATCCAAGTCTCCAAGGTCAACCACTTCCCTTGATCTTTCATAAAAGGGAGGAGGTTTGTGTCTTTTTTTTTTTCTTGCATTTATTGAACTTGCACTCTTGGGTTCACAATCCATCATGCAATGAAATTGCTTGAATTAGTGGTTTGTGGCTTAGGTTCACAACTCCTTGGATTTGTTCATGAAAATAAGGGGTGAGTTGTGCAGACAATTCTTGAAAATATCCTGTATATGCTCTGTTTGTCCTATGTTGCAGCAAGATGAACCTATGCATCAGTGGCTGGCAGGCCACTTTCCTTGGCCGGCAGGTGGCAGGCAGACCACCTTTGATGGCCGGTAGGCCACTTTCATGGCTGGCAACCTTCATCTTTTGTCGGCTGGCCACTGATGCAAAACTCAACAGAGTATTGGTAAAGTAGAGCAAAGTTGTTCTGGAAATGTTCAACTGTGCAAACAAAGGTGTTCGGGAGCAAAACGGTGGTCTTTTTCGAGCATACGCATGCACATCCCTCGTTTCCCGAGGCGGAGTAGTTAATTGATTAGTTTAATTATTAATTACACTTGTGTTGTAATTATTTAATTAGTTAGTTAACTAGTTAGTTAATTCAAGTGTTGTAATAATTAGTTAAGTAGATTAGCTAGTTATTCATTTTTTTGTTGCTTTAATTAGTTGCTAGTTAGCTTAGTTTATTCATTCAGATTCTCCTTCGTGAGAGCAAAATGATGTAATAATGTGTATGTCTTCCAACTCCACGTCTTTCTCCTTTTTATTTATCCACTTTCGATAGTTAGTTTAGGGACATCACGTTTTGTTTAGCGTACTTCATGTTTGTATTCATCTTGTATTGCATGCACCGAGGCTCGGTTCATCATTCTAACTTGCATTGTCATTTAAATACTTCTTTGAATACTTGCTTAGACCGCATGCTATTTCATTTATTCATATGCCATATTAGTAGCCGAGCCTATTAGCTGCATATTGCATGTGTTGCATTAGTCATATTGCATAAGTTAGGTATCACGTATATTTTTCTAACTTCTTTGTTTTCTCTTAGCTTGGAGTACTAGGTGAGTTTTAGTTCTTTAGTATACTTGCATGAGTGTGAGTGATTGCCATAACTAGCATGCTTGCCATGAGGCTAAGTGCTTACTTGTTAAACCGTTTGAATGCTTGTGGATAAAGGCTTGTTGCTTGAATTGGAATGATTCAATGAATGTACGTTTAAGCCGACTTTGTCAAGTGGAAAAATTCACAAACTTTAAGCCCACTTTGTTAAGTGGCAAAATCAAACCCTTTTTCGAAAGACAAACATGAAATTTAGTTGTTTCAATTCTGCCAAATTAGTCTATACCTTGTGTGCTTGCATCACATAGTAATGCTAGCCTAATAAATTGGAACAAGAGCATATAATGTTGATAAAAATCATATCATGATTAGTAGAGGCCGATCTTTGATCGGGCAAGCAAGGGTGCTCAAATATATTCATGACCTTCCCCCCTCGTACCAAAGTTCTCGAGCTAAGACAATCTTGGTCATGACAGACATGTGGCCTTTGGCACGAGTCATGGGTTTCCTAAATTTCTCCAAAATAAAATATTTAGGTGGCGACTTTGTATTTGGAAAAGCAATCCAATTTTGGCATTTTTTATTGAAAATCAATTTTTCAAATGATTTGCTGGATTTAGACTCTTTGGTGTTTATCAATTTCACATTGCACTTGTGAGATTAGATTCAGAACCGTGGGAGTCTGAACTGTAAGGCTTTTTTTGAGTTTCTGAAAGGGGGCGCGAAAAAGCCGAGCTACAATAGCCTCGAGCCAAGTACTCAGGGTAAGAATCCACTACCTTCAGCTTATCCATAAGCCTGGGGGGAGGGGGGATGAAAAAAAAGAAAGATTAAAGAATAAAGAGATGTATATTAAGAGAAAAGTGCGAAAAGGGCTTTGAGAGAAAAATAGAGCATGAGTGCCAAGCGATGTGAGAAACACATATGAGTAAGGGTGGGAAACAATACCTGAAGAAGTAGTGGACTCCTCGTGAATCTGGTAGTCTCTCACCGATGAAAGGCGTCTAAGCCCATCAAAGTTTCAGCCAACACCAAACCAATGCAACTCTTATCTTCTTTCAAACCTTGGGCCACTTCGATCAACCGAATGTTGGACTTGCCGAAAGTACGGGCAAGAAGGAAATGAACAAGCATACATAAGCAGAGGGCATGTTGCCAAAAACCTAGCCAGAGAAGGTCATCTCTGTCACCGATGTCAGAAAATCGATGAATCAAGCTACAAATGTCCAGCTCTTCGTTGTGGGCCAAAAATCGAGCCTTGTGTAGAGTGAGCCCACACATCCATCCCAAAGCTTGGGCATGGCCAAAACGGGGCTGAGCATGATTTCCTCATCGCATTGGGATTACATTAGTGCCCAAAATTCTTCAACTGTTAGGCATATTTCTTGTCCCCCAAAGCTAAAGGCATGTGTAATCGGGTCCCAGCATCGTGCCAAGGCATGAAGGAATGAAAACAAAGTGGAGTTTAGCTCAACGAAAAAAGTGCATTTATGCCAAAACCTCTAAAATTTACCTTTTCCATGCTGTCTAAAGTTACAATCCAATCCGAGAGCTTTTCGACGAAAAATGGCTCCATTTGTGGAAGGAATTGCAACTAAAATGAAGTTCTGGAGAAGAATTCACGAAACTGAACATTTTGAGTGGAAACCAACTATCAACAATCTGACGATTCCTACATTTGATGGCCGGCAGATGGCCGGCATGTTACCGCCAGCCACCTCTTGTGGCCGGCAGGCCATTTTCTATGGCCGGCAAGCTCCATCTCTGGCCAAAAGCCTTTTTCTCAGCCCTGCTGTCCACCTGTGTCTTCAGCAGTGCTGGAAGCATGTGCTTTGTTTTCATCTTTGTGTGTTTTAAAGTCTTGTTTTGAGTCTTTTTGGTTTTAGCAGGTTTGTTTATTTGTATTTGAGTTGTTTTTGCTTTGTTTATTGAGTTATTTTTACTTAATCAAGTTGTTCTTTGCATTTTGTACTTTGGTTGTTGGTCGGTTCATTACCCGATTAAGAACGATGTTTCAATCAAGTGCTCCGTTGGCCAATTCAATTCCATGACCATTTTCATGCAAATACGGTGTTCATGATGCAAAAATAACAACACTTTTTTACAAAAAACTGCGAGGTTTTATTCCAATCATGGTTTTTACAAAAGAGGAGTACAAGTTTCAAAGTAAAATAAACCTATCTGAAGCTATACATGTGCTAATGCTACCAAACAAAAAGAAACTAAGCAAAAGTACAAAAAAATCAGCTCCAGTCGCCTCAGGCCTGAGAGGCCCTCTTCATCCTCTTCCTCAGAGGAGAGGACTCTGGGGCATTATCTTTATCAGCATCGTTGTCTGAATCTGTCTCTGAGCTAGAAACAGAGCCGGCATCGTCTCCGCTCTTTACCTCAGAACCCGCCTTGGCATCGTCATCTCCGCTATCGAAACCCAAGCCAACAACATCGTTTCCATTCTCGGATGGCTCAAAATGCTGAGTCACTGCCTCCTCGGAGTCACTGGTCTCAGCATTATCGTCGATCAATATGGGCTCTGGAGAACTGCTTTGGCCTCGGGTGCACCTATCCCTCTCTCTCCTCCCTGCTGCTGGAGAAGGTACTGCCGATGCTGGTGCTGCTGCTGCCGCCGGAGCTATCAGTATAGCTAGGATTTGAAAAGACAGTTGTCAACATATCAGTTACAGTGTGTGTATCAAATATAAGCATGGTATGCAGAATAAATGGTATGCAGAAATTAGATACAGTATAAGTGCAATGTGCCAATGCAGTGTATCAGTGCAGTTTGGAAAGACTACAGTTGAAATGCTAATGTATCAGTAGAAATTTGATAGCATGAAATGCAAACTGGAAGAAATTACCTAGATACCGTGGAGACTGAGTAGCATCTCCCACCTCTGTACCATGCCCATCAAGGAGGCTATCAGCTCAAGAGCGCTCCCCGTGTACTCTATGGATGCCTGCAAATGCATTTGGATGATCAGCATCTACAATAAATATATCTGAAATGAAATACGATATACAAATTATAAAGTATGGTCCACACCCGAGACAAACCCCAAACTCCGACAAGCTTGTGACCAGCCTTTACAAGCTTGATCGGGATCTGGTAAACCACCCCAGTATGCTGCCAGTATGTACGCATGATGGAAAGCTCCACCAATGAGTGATGTGCTCTGTAGGGGGAGCCCCTATAGCATGGGCCCCGGTCGCCCTGGTCGCCATTCTTGTTGAAGGAGCCCTCGCCCCCTCACCTCCGCAAGCGCCTGTCAGAGGTGGCATGAGGTGTGTCTAAATGAAGATCACGTAGTTGCCCTCTGTCCTAAAGTAATCAGCATCCAAGCCCACCATAAACTGTGTAACTGCATCGACAAACAGGTTGTCTGCTGATCTCATAGACTCTGGTGGTGCCATCGGAACAATCGGATCTAGCAAGCCCATAGTCTAACCAACGAACCACTCACTCAAGAACAGGCCTGACAGATTGGGCCCTCAAGTAGGACCCGAAAACGAGAAGTGGCCCAGGCCCCTGCGTACTGATCCCTCACCCCAGCCAGTATCATGGCCCAAGGCTGCCACATGATATGCAAATAGAAAGTATACAGATTGTTAGTTGCTGTCAGTTACTAAAGTGTGAATTAGGACAGTTGTAAAGCAAAAATGACTGTGTTTTTGGTTACCTCATGGGCAACCACTGTGTCGAAATAGTGCCGGAAGAATACGAAAGACTCGCGACTCCTGCGCTAACACCTGTCATCATATCACCTCGAATAGGGAACTGCCAGGGGGAGCTCCTCTATGGGCTCTGGGGCAAGAGCTAGAAAATAAGCATAAGCCAACAGTTACAAGGAAGGTGCAGTAATATATGAGCACACAGCATAAATAGATATAGAAAGTGCAAAGCAGAAAGCACAAGTGTTGAATAGATATAAAATAAAAAATACAGAGCAAAAAATATAAAGTGCAAAGAGGGAACTGAAATGTATACCTCCCAGGCTCGCCAGTAGCCTCTATTCAGCTCTCCCCTCAGGCGGGAGGTAGGGCTTATGTAGCCGTACAGGGTGGTGAGGCCAACTCCGCCCCCAGTCATAGAAGCAAACCCGGGGAAGGGTCACCAAGGACCTCAACAGATATAAGGCCACGATGTTTCACCTGTTCGAAAATAAGGTGGTACCGAGGATGAACATCAAGAAGCCTTTGACGTACTGCTCCATCTCCTCAAGCGTCTCTGGCTAGCTCTCTCTGAACTGCTCAGCGAACCAACTATATCTGACCATAGCTGTTAGGTACAAAGGTGGGTGTGCTCCCAGTAGCTCGATCCAGGCGACCTCTCACTCCCTCATGCCTGTGTCGAAAGGGATTGGATCACCCCCTACTCTTGAGCCAGAGATCATGGCGAAGTCGTAGGGAGTCATTGTTATCTCCATGGTAGTGGAGAAGTGGACGGAGTTGGTGATGACCCACCACCTCTCCACTAGTGCTCCTAGAAGATGATGACTCATAATTACTTGTGTCAGGCCGGAGCAGAATAGGTCGAAGCCAGTCTCGTTCACAATGTCGCAAACTCTAGGAGGGAGTTCGTCGTACTAATCTCGTGCAGTCGTAGCTCCGTACCCTCTGAAGGCACGAGTCTCTCCTTGTGGCAAAGAACAGATGAATTAGATAAGGCAGTCATGAAAGTACAGTCAGATAAAAGCCAGTGCAAGAAATTCATGTAAAGAAAGACAGGAATGCATGAAAAAAGAGTTCATACCTCAATGGCGATGAATAAAAGGTGAGAAGCCAGCTCCCTCAGCAGGAGGTCCTCCGGTGCACCATGAACAAAGTTGCTGAAGCACCTGATGCCTCCGGGTGGCAAGATATGTGTGCGGGGATGATACCTCGCTGGATCAAAAGGGCATACCCTCAATGGTAGTGGCTCCAACTTGAGCTCAGGCTCAAACTCCACCTCGAGGTCGGCCTCAATACCCTGAGCCGCCTCGCCAACCTCGACAACAACAAGCTCCTCTACCTCAGCAACATGCAGGAATACAGAGGGAACCTCGGGAGGGGCCCCCCATGTGGTGAATTATCTGCCATCGAGAAAATGGGTGAAAAGTATGTGAAAAATGAAAAAAAATGGAGAAAATAGGGTAAACTTGGAAAAACTCAACCCTAGGAGAGAGAAAATGAAAGAAAAAGTGAAAGCCCAAGAAAGTTCACAGGACTCGAGAGAAACTCGAGGGGAACAAGCCTAAAGTGGTGGAAATCCAAGAAAAAATGTCTAAATCAAATTCCAATCGGTTCAAGGTGAAGAGAACTACCAGGCTTTAGTGAATAAAATGTGCGTGGGGGCGTTGGAAAATGCATAAAAAGCTCAAATCTAGACAGGGAAAGTGTCTAGAGAGGGAGAGAGAGAAGAATTTCAGACCTAGAAAAGTAAGGAAATGAGGGGTCTTGGTCTATACTTAAAGACCCGTAGGTGCAATGTCCAAAAAACCCCCGAACTACCATCGGTGACCAGCAGGTAGCCGACAGGCCACATTGGTGGCTAACAAGGCTCTTTGATGGCCGGCAGCCTCTCCCTGTGGCCGGCAAGTGGCTGGTGGCCTTCCTCTATGTTCTGATGTCATTTTGTGTCTTTGTTTCCCAAAAAGTGTAAGGAAGGTTCACTATTGGGTCCAGATTATCTCTACGAAAGCTCAAAAATGTGTTTTGGCACACAATGTTCATCCCTTGTCAACATGAACAAGGCGTATCCTTTTTTAAAATATTGCAGTTCCTCTAAGAGGTAAATCGGAAGGTGCCATCGAATGTCGCTTTTATTCATTTTCTTCCTTCGTTCTCTTTTCGTCCTCTCTTGTTGCGTAAGAATATGCATTTCACATATATTGTTGCATAAGAATATGAATTTCACATATACGTATGCTGCATGCACGTTTGGCATCAGTTATGATTCACACATAGAATATGCTCTTGCTCTTATTTCATGCATAGAATATGCTCTTGTTTCTTACATAGAACATGCTTTCAATTAACATGATTATGTCAATTGTCTATCTGACATGGAATATGCTTTGTGCATCTATCACACTCGTTTACTTTGTGCATCTATCGCACTCGTTCATTTTGTGCATCTATTACATTTACCTTTGTGCATCTATCGCACACCTCTCTGTTGTATCTTGGGACGTACGAAGCGCGAACCTGAGCAGTTTTCCTTGTATCTCAGGACGCGTGACGTGCGGCCCTGGGCGTGTTTCATTGCAAGACGTGCGAATCACGAGCCTGAGTGATTTTTCTTGTATCTCAGGACACGTGGCCCTGGCCGTGTTTCATCTTGGAACGTGCGAAGCACGAGCCCGAGTAGTTTTTCTTGTATCTCAAGATGCGTGACGCGCGGCCCTAAGCGTGTTGTATCTCGGGCGTGCAAAGTGCAAGCCCAAGCGGTATTCTTGTATCTCAGGACGCGTGACGCGTGGCCCTAGGCATGTTTTATTTCGAGACATACGAGGCGCGAGCCCGAGCAATTTTCTTGTATCTCAGGACGCGTGACGCGCGAACCTGCGCTTGTTTCTTCTCAGGACGTGCGAAGCACGAGCCCAAGTGATTTTTCTCCTCTTTTCACCATTTCAGCGTGATTCGAGTATCTCAAGACGCGTGATGCGTGGTTCTGGGCAGCTTTTATCTCGGGACGCAAAGAATGCGAGCCCGGGCAGTTTTCTCTTTTCTCAAGACGTGTGATGCTCAATCTTAAGCGGTGTTGTATCTCGTAACGTATGAAGTGCGAGTCCGCGGGTTCTCTTGTTTCTCGGGATGCATGAAGTGCGAGCCCGAGTGGTCTTTCTTATTTCTCAAGATGAGTGAAACGTGATCTTGAGCATTTTCTTGTTTCTCAGTACATGTGAAACGCGACCCCGAGCAGTTTTCGTTCTTCAGTTTCTCGGGACGTGTAGAATGCGACCCCAAGCGATTTTTGTTCTCAGTTTCTCAGGGTGCGTGAAATGTAACCCTGAGCATTTCCTCGTCTCTTGTTTTGGCATGGTTAGAGTGTGGTTTTATCTTTTTGCATGGAACATGTGTTGGTTTTAAGCTTGACACAGCTCATTCTTTTGTTATTATCTCATTATCTTGCTTATTGCATTTGTTATTACTTATTGCATCATCTCGTATGATCATAAGTTTTCAAAATAGCCGGCTTCGCGAAATGTGTGAGTCCAGTTTTCAAAGTTGCATTGTGCATATCATTTGCATCTTGTCCCAGAACTATGCTGGTTTGATTCCTTGCAAAGGGATACGTAGGCAGCCTGCGGGCGCAACCATTTATTTTCTTCTTTATTGTTTGTCCAACTCTTATGGCCTTGTCAAAATGGGTCGTCTCCGGGCTTTGACATTCACTCACGTCATTTCATGAATCTGAGTTTTGTCAAAGAAGGGCAACTGTAGGCACCCTATTTTTGACGGCCCTTACGACTTGGACGTCATCGTATGCACACCCGATGATGAGTCTATTTTCTTGCCAAGTGCTCAAAGTTCTCAGCGGAATGTCATAGCTTTGACCCTTTCAAACCCTACACTCTTGTTGGCTCATTCTTGGACCAAGCCTTGGTTCTTCAAGCCTGCAACCCTTGGTGGCCTGCCAGCCACCTTTTTGGGCTGCCGACCATCACTTTTTGTTTGCCGGCCACTGATATGGTCTGCCAGCCACCAATGATGGCTGGCCAGCCACCAGTTTCTTTTGTAGATAATTTGTTACAATTGTGCCAGCTGTCTGCACAGATGCATGCATCTGCACCCACATATAGGGCTGGATGTTCTTGAGGAGAATTCATGCTTTCTGTACATAGAGGGCCTCCCTCTTGTGTTTTAGGGTTATAAAAATTTTTGAGCAAAATGCTTCCTCTCTCTACAATTCTCTCTCGCTCTCTCTCTCTAGCAAATTCCTACACTTTTGCTTAAAAATCTTCAACCTTTACCTATACACTCTTAACCAAACCTCTTCATCTTTGAGCTGAGATATTCTTGAGCCTTGTTGGAGCTCTAGTGGGTGTGTTTGCTTGGTTTTGTTGCTTAGAATGGGTTTTCCTCTTCAAAGATATAAGGATTTTCCTTTTTGCTTGCTTTGTCTACTCTTTTTCTTGGAATTTTCCAACTGTTATTGGGCTCTAAAACCTCTATATTTTTGGGTTGAAACTTGGGTTCTAAGGCCATTAAAGGTTGAGGGGTGGTTCACCCTTCTTTACACCTTCTTTTAGATGCCTTTTCCCTTGTGTTTCCCATCCTTTTACTATTTATTTTTTTTTTGAGCTTTTAAACACTATTTTGTAGAGTTATTTCAGTGGCCAAAATCATGTTTTGAAGTCCAAATTTGGAGGAGTTAGCCTCCCCTCCTTGTGTCTTCCTTACTAGCCTAGCTTGTACTATGTTTTGGCATATTACTCTAGCTAATTTTGTCTTAAATCCAGCATATTTTAAGACTTATTTTAGACTATTTTAGCACTATTTTTTGTTAATAGTTGCATTTAAGCTTTGTTTTGCATGATTATAGTGTAATTGACCGCATGAGTTTGGTGTGCTAGGCCTTAGACACCTTCTTGTTTGAGTTGATTGCATTTATTTATGGATTTATATACTTGTGATCACCCTTAATCACCTCCATAACCTCCCTCCCTTCTTGGCTTTTGTTTTTCTTTGAAAGTGGTTCAAACTACTTGTTTGTTTAAAGCATAAGATTGAGATGTCATGCTTAATAGTTTAATCCCTTAGGGGGTTCATTACCAACGGTATGATGTCTCTTTCATGCCTAAAACAACTCTTGGTTTGAACCCTCTTTCCATTAGAGGACTTAAACTCACCATTGGACTCAATTGATTAAAGAATGGTTGGTAATTTAAAATGGAGTAATAAAATTAAGGCTAAAAATGGTGAAAAATAATAATTTGATTGTATTCAATTGGACGTTAAATGAACACATGGAAGCTTGAGGCATTTCATACTCATTAGTGATGAAATGGTTCAAGTTTCCAAGGACACTACTTCCCTTGATCATTCATGATAGGGAGGTGGTTTTGAGAGTCTCATTTTGTTGCATTTATTGAACTTGCACACTTTGGTTCACAAGCCATCATATAATGAAATTGCTTGAGTTGGTAGTTTGTGGCTTAAGTACACTACTCCTTTGATTTGTTCATGAAAATGAGGGGTGAGTTGTGCAAACAAACCCTTGAAAATACCCTGTGCATGCTCTATTTGTTCTCTATTGCAGCAAGGTGAACTGGGCAGCAGTGGCCGGCAAGCCACTTTCCATGGCCAGTCGGCCAGCTATCACTGGTGGCCGGCAGTCCTCATCACTAGCCCGTCGGCCACTGATGCAAAATTCAGCAGTATGTTTGTAAGGCAGAAGAGAGTTATTCTGGAAGTGGGCAATAGTGTATGTGTTCTCTGTGCAACAGAGGCTCTCCAGAAGCAAGACAGTGGCCTTTTCGGGTGGAAACCGAGCATGCACATGAACATCTCTTGCTTCCCAAGACAGCGTAGTTAGCTTAGTGCTTAATTGCTTAGCTTACTTTTTTTAATTGCACTTGTGTTGTAATTATTTAATTAGTTAAAGTAATTAGCTAGTTGTGATGTTGTAATCATTAATTAGAATAGGTAATTAGTTCATATGTTGTTGTAATAATTAGTTAAGTAGTGTAGCTATTTATTTCATTTGTTTTGTAATAATTAGGTTAGCTTTAATTAGTTAGTTAATTAGCTTAGTTCATTCGGACTCTCCTTCGTGAGAGCGCAATGTTGTAATAACCTGTATGTCTTCCAACCCCACGTCTTTCTCCCTTTTATTTACTAGCTTATTATGGTTAGTTTAGGGACATTACATTTTGTTTAGCATATTTCATGTTTGCATTCACTTGTCTTGCATGCACCGAGGCTCGGTTCATCATTCTAACTGCATTATTAGTTTAAATACTTTTTTGAATATGTGCTTAGACCGCATGCTATTTCATTGATTCATATGTCATATTAGTAACCAAGCCTATTAACTACATATTGCATGTGTTGCATTAGTCATATCGCATAGTTAGGAATCATGCATTTTTCTAACTTATTCTCTTTTTGGCTTAATGTACTAGGTGAGCCTTTTACTCGCTTTAGCATGTTGCATTGTATGTTGATGTTGCCATGTTTAGCATGCTTCCCATGAGGCTAAATGCTTAAGAGATAAATTACCTGAATGCCTGTGGATGAAGGCTAATTGTTTGAATTGGGATAGTTTGGTTGATGTACATTTAAGCCCATTTTTCCGAGTGGCACATTCACAAATTCTTTTCAAAACAAACACGAATCGAAATGTTCCAATTCTTGTGATTTAGTCTATACTTGTGTGTGTGCGCAGCACATAGTAATACTGGCCTAATAAATCAGAACAAGAATATATAATGTAAATAAGATTCATATCATGATTAGTAGAGGCCGATCTTTGATTAGGCGCGTGGGGGTGCTCAATTCATTCATGGCCTTTCCCTCTCATACGTAAATTCCCGAGCCGAGACAATCTTGGTGATTAGAAACATGTGGCCTTTGGCATGAGTCATGGATTTCCTAAATTTTCCCAAAATAAAATATTTTGGTGGCAACTCTGTATCTGGCAAAACAGTTCATTTTTTGGCAATTTGATTCAAAATCGATTTTCTAAACGATTTTCCAAATCTGGACTCTTTGGTGATTATCTATTTCGCATTACACTTGTGGAATCAGATTCAGAACCGTGAGTCCGATACTATAGGGCATATTTCGACTTTCGAGAGGGGCGCGAAAAAGTCAAGCTATAGTTTCTGGAGACTCTGTTGGGAAAAGTAGAGAACTTGACATGAAATTCATGATATGAAATTTTATCTACACTTATATGTTTCTTTGCATTGCATTTGCATTGGTGTATTTAAGTCACTGTGTTTGCCATCTGCTATTCCTAGACGATTTGTCGGAGGCTTTCCTAAAAAGCTTGCCAAAAGGTAGACTAGTCACGGGCTTTGCCATGATGGGAACACAACCCTTGGATCTGGGCTACTACTGTACCATTGATCCTCCTTTCACTTCTCAGTGTTAGGTGGTAGAGGTATATTAGGTGGTCTTGTTGAGGTACCCTTTTTTGACCATTTGGCCTAGTTGCATATCGAAAGCCATAGAGACTGTTCCAAACTAGGACATGATGCTTACCCGAATACAGGATTGCGTGAAACCGCTTTGTTTGAATAGTAAACCCTAGTTCCTGACGAAACTAGGACAAGGTAACCCTACCCCCTTATAGGGGTGTTTTGGCTCTCACTTAACTGGTATGTGCTTTACAGTGAAACTGCATAGGAATGTGTGTATTAGTTGCAAGTTGGGTATCAGTTTTAGGGGGTAGAATTCAGTGTTGAGTGCAGTCCTAGAGCTTTGATTACATCTGTGTGTTGTTAACATCAGAGCTGAGGTGCTGTGCAATTTTTGATTACTACTTTCTTTTTGCTTAATTTCTTTTCGCTAGGCAGTATAACACCATAGCTTCAGACAATTCGGATATCCCCCAAGTGCTCTGGACTCGAGTTGGAAGGCTTTGTAAAACTGAAGATCTTGTTAGGAGACAACCTGTGTTTTCATCGCTCCCACCGATTACTAGACGGAGGAGAGTTAGGCAGAGTTCGCTGGTGTAATTTCTACCGCAGTCACCCCTCACTTCACCTGCATCTAGTCAAGCTCAGGGACAGTCTTCTACATCTAGTCTAGTACGAGACCACTCGCCAATTCTGATGGCACAATATCCCACAGTCAATATGGAGGACCTAATCCATCACCTTCAGCAAACAGTTGAAACCATGCAGCAAGACGCTGCTCGTCAAGCTGAGGTCACAACACGTCAGGCTGAGGTAATAAACATGTTGCAACAACAACAACCACAACCGGCAGCAGCTTCTGCATCTCATGCACCTCCTACGGGTATCCCAGCACCTGGAGCCACTTCCTGTGTTGAGAATTAGGGCAATCCGGCAGAGCCGATCCCATCACAAGCCTCCAAAGCACCTATTTATCAAACCGAGGCTCCATTTGAGTTTAATGTTGACCGACCGTGCTTAAGGTCAACAAACTAGAGAAGCTCTTCAAGGGAGTGCAGGGTGCTAACTTTATTCCCGATATAGAAGACGAGTATACCGACTTTGCAGTGACATTACCAGATCGGTTCAAAATGCCACACATTGATCGATTTGATGGCTCTGGAGACCCCATGGTCCATCTTCGGCTGTTTTTAGACATCCTACGGCCGATGGACTTGACCAAGTTGCAGAAGCTCTCACTCTTTGTCATACCATGTCTGGTATAGCTGCCATATGGTATGCAAAGATGGAGGATTCTATCAAGCAGAGTTGAAAGGAAATGGCTGAGGCCTTCATTGCATAGTATTCATATAACACACAAATCATGGTCACAACTCGTGATCCGGAGACAACGTGCCAGGAGCCGAAGGAGGGTTTTTCAGAATTCGTGACAAGGTGAAGGGCCAAAGCTTCAATGATGACTACACGACCTTCAGAGAAAGATCAGATAAGGATGGTAGTCCGCAATCTGCATGGAAAGTTGCTGTAGAAAATGATCGTCCAACCTTTGTTCACATTCACCGAGCTCCATGAGATGGGAGTTCAGATTGAAGGCACCATGAAACAAGGGCTGATTACTGATGAGAAAGAGCAGGCAAACGGACCTTTTGTGCGCAATTCCAATGCTGCGCGACCGTCGGATGTGAGCGTTGTCACCACCACAACCAAGACAGCCAATCCCTTTGCCAATACAGCTCCACAAACTTCAAACAACCCTGCCCGATCCCAGAGGAACTTTACCCAACTCTACATGCCCTTATCTCAAGCCATAAGGGTGTTGATCAAAAAAGGGCACCTCAAACCACTAGAGCCTCGCCCACTACCTGATCTTTTTCCACCAAAACATAACCCAGCCAAGTACTGTGTTTTTCACCAGCAGCACAGTCACGACACTGACCAATGTTTCAGGCTGCATCATGAGATTCAAGATCTCATTGACAACAAGATAATTGCACCACCCCAAAGAGCAAATGTAACTACAAACCCTCTCCCAGCCCACAATCAAGTTCCCCCACCTCACAATCTAAACCTAATCCATACACTGGCCAACCCCTATGACCCTAGCATATATATTACCCCTTCCCACCTACCCAGACTGACGGTGTTCATTCCTAAAAGCACAAATTTGTGCATTATGGACAGGTCCGCCCCTTAACCTAAGCTCGTGGTGGTGACCGTTATAGTAGAAGGGAGGTTGGCCTTAGAAGAGATTATGAGTCAATTGCCTGAATGCTCTGAGGACTTTTCTAAAGGGATATATGATCCAAGCTGCTACATTGTGTCAATTGAACAAACCAAGCTGAAGGTGGTATTGCCAATTGTAGTGAAGGTCAATGTGGTTAGGGAGGATGGCCCGAGCCAAGGTTTGGATGATTTGGCGGAGCTAGAGAAAGACTTAGACAACCTGCAGTTCTTTGACGAACAAGATTAAGGGGATGTGCAGATTTACTGGTTCGATTTGAATGAATTAGCGGAAAACTCTGGGTAGTTGAGTGATGTACTGGACAGGGTGGAAGGAACTGAAACAAAATCGAAAGTAGGAATTGTTGTAATGGCTAGAACAACCGATGAAAAAGGGAAACTGCCAGAGAACACCGGCGTAGAAAATTCAGCTTAGGAACTGGGCGTTGTGAGTACTATGGACATAAAATAGGAAGCTGCACTGAAGCAGTTTGCACAAGAGAGGGTTGAAGACTACCAGAAAGCTATAATGGCCCAACACCCTACAGGGGATACTTGTGAGGTGAAATCGATCCAAACATAGCCGGACAACTGTTTGTTTGCTACCAAAGGTGTATGGTGGAAGGATGATGATCTACATCTAGCCGACACCGACAAAGAATGGGGTGAGTTCCTTCCAAACAACGCGTGGTACACTGAAGAGATCGACCACATGACAGGAAGTGGGAAGTATTTCAAGCCACCACACTTAGATCAAGCTGAGGCCTCTGGGAAAGACAGAGAGGTTGAGAAATAGAAAGAGAAGCAGCCGGAGGAAGAGGCAGTGTTGAAACAACTGAAGAAAATCCAAGCTGACATCTCAATTTGGGGCCTGCTCATGTCCTTCCGGGTGCATTGACAAGTTATACTATCAGCAATGGACAAAGCTAAATTGTCCATTGACACTACCCCTGAACTGCTTGTGGGATTGGTCTTTCCAGGTGGAGCTGGGACAACCCTAACCTTTTTCGACAAAGAACTGCCGCCGGAAGGCTCAGCTCACAACAAACCCCTGTACATATAAGTTGAGTGCAAGGAAAAGTGGGTACCGGTGGTGTTAATAGACACTGGTTTAGCTATCAATGGTTGTCCTTTCGCACAACTTACGCAATCGGCCATAGACCGACAGACTTTGTGCCCACTGCCCAAGTAATTTGGGTATATGATAATACAAGCAGAGAGGTTATAGGCACGCTTCAAATCAGAGTCCAAGTATGCCCGGCTTAGTAGGATGTCGAGTTCCATGTCTTGGATGTCCTGGCCACTTTCAACTTACTGCTAGGAAGACCCTGGTTGCAGCTGGTGAAAGAAGTCTCTTCTACCCTCCACCAAATGTTCAAGTACCCCCACGGGAAAGGAGCGGCGATTATTTTCGAGAATTCGCCCATCCATCCCCTGCCAGAGGTAACTACACCAGTGCTGGAGATCGTTCATGGCAAAGAAGATGTTTTCCTTTCAAGGTTTATGCTGGCTGAGGCCCGAGTAGTGCAAACCATCTTGGCCACTGATGAGGGCATATATGTCAGCGCCCAAATCAATCTATGTCATAAACAAACTGGAGCATGTGCTAGGAATGGGACTTGGAAAAAGTGGCTGGAAAGACGTCACAGCATTGGCCGATGTGCCACATAATCCACATGTCTTTGGTCTGGGATATGTACCTACCAAAGAGGACTAGATCAGGAAAATGAGAGAGATAACAGGTAGAGCCAGAGCCAAGCAGGTCGGGAAACACTATGAGCTTATCCACAGGCCAATCTGAGGAACGCTGAATGGCCACTTTATTCAAGCGGGAGAAGATTTCCCATTTTGCGGCTTTCCCAAGCCCTGGATGAATTCTGCAAAGCAGTGTGTTCTTGGATTCGAAATCTTCTTTGATTTGTAGTTGCAAGATAGTGATATAGAGGAAAAGGCTGAGCCAAGTACTGAAGCTGAACAGAGCATGGAAAGTGACTCAGACAACAGCGAATTTGGAGTACGGGCAGCACTGGCATGTCTCTTTACAGATCCTCTGGCTGACTCAAAGAACTTGGGGGATAACCTTACCATTTCCATGATCGGGGACCAACCGGTTGTGAACCCATCCAGCAGCATTTTGGATGCATCTGAAGCACCATCTCTTATTTGGCAGCCGGAGGAGGGCTACCTGTCTAGTTCTGAGTAGGGTGATGAGCCAGAATCTGATTCCACAAAGTCTGTGTAGTCAGAATCAGATTCTGGTTCTTCTGAGTCTGAGTCTGATATTCCTGGGAGTGATAACATAGATACCAAGGTCTTCTCCCGGTCCTCTTTTTCTTTTTCTTTTGAGTCGATTGTAACCGAAGAGTTGGACCATATGAATGAGAATGCTACCGATTCTGAGCATTTCCTTGTGCTGCTCATTTATTGTATTGACTAAGATTTTCAGAATTTTAATGAAAACGATCAGGAAGAAATTCTTTTGGTTTCAAAAAATTTGATTAATCAAGAGGAGAAGAGGTTTGCAAAGCCCTGTGCTGATGAAATCATTGCTTTTAATGTGGGTACTGAGAAGGATCCGCGTCTAGTCCAGATCGGATCCACGTTGTCTTCAGAGGAGCGCGAGCGCTTAGTCTCTTTATTAAAAGATTTCAAAGATGTTTTCGCTTGGTCCTACGAAATCATGCCTAAAATCGATCTTGAGATTGTACAGCATCGGATTCCTCTTGACCCTGAGGCCGACTCGTCAAGCAAAAGCTGCGAAGAATCCATCTGGATTGGGTATTAAAAATGAAAGAAGAGGTCACCATGCAGATCGAGGCAGGTTTCTTGTTAGTATTTGAATATTCGACTTGGTTGGCCAACATCGTCCCGGTGCCGAAAAAGGATGGTAGAATCTAGGTGTGTGGATTTTCGAGATTGAACAGAACTAGCCCGAATGACGACTTCCCTCTGCCGTACATCGATGAATTAATGGACTTCACTATGGGTCAGGCATTGCTATCCTATAAGGACAGGTTTTTCGGGTATAACCAGATTCTGATGGCACCCGAGGACAGAGAGAAAACTGCATTTACTATGCCGTGGGGTACCTACTGCTATTGGGTTATGCCGTTTGGGCTGAAGAATGCCGAGGCTACCTATCAAAGGGCTGCAATCACTATTCTGCATGATATGATCCATAAAGAGGTCGAGGTGTACGTGGACGAGATGATTGTCAAGTCCAAAGAAAGAGAAGGCCATTACACCGCCTTGAAGAAATTCTTTCAATGGATCAGAGAATACAGACTGAGGTTGAATCCACAGAAATGTACTTTCGGCATAACAGCAGGGAAAATGCTAGGCTTTTTTTATCACACGGAGAGGCATCGAGGTAAATCCTACCAAAATCAAGGCTAACCTAGAAATGCCACCACCAACGACAGTTTATTTCCATAAGACAGTTTATTTTCAAATTAACCTTGATTTGTGAACCACTATTTGGTCTTCTGAAGAAATGAAAGAAATTCTGATGGGATGGTCAATGTCAATTCACCTTTGAGCAGATTAAGCAGTACCTTCAGAATCTACTTGTGTTATCGCTGACAGAGCCGAAAAAGCCTTTGATTTTGTACCTGTCAGTGACAGACACAACTATGGGATGCATGCTTGCTCAGGAATCTGAGGATAGGGTGGACAGAGCCATCTACTACTTGAGCAAGAAAATGCTCGATTATGAGAAGCGCTACTCTCCGTTGAAGAAAGCTTACTTAGCCTTGGTATTGGCTACCAAGAAGTTGAGGCACTACTTGTTAGCTCACTCTGTAATCCTGGTTTCGAGATTAGATCCCATCAAATGTCTCTTTGAGAAACCAGGGCATACGGGTAGGCTAGCTAGTTAGTTGCTTCTCCTCTCGGAATTTGATCTCAAGTATGTTACCCGCAAGTTGGTCAAGGGGAGAGCTATAGCGAAGTTCTTGGTAATCACCCAGTGGAAGGGAATAAAGCGGTGGAATACTTGTTCCCAGATGAAGCCATTCTGAAAGTCGAGGAGGAGACTTGGACAATGTACTTTGACGGAGCATCCAATTAGTATGGTTATGGGATAGGTGTGTTGCTGATAGCACCCGATGACTCCCATATACCCTTAGGCTTCAAACTCCGGTTCAAGGTGTCCAATAATGAAGCAGAATATGAGGTGTGTATTGCTGGTTCAGAAGCAGCCCTGGAACTAGGGGCAAAAAGGCTGCACGTTATCGAGGACTCGAACCTAGTTGTTTCTCAAGCAAATAGAGACTGGAAGGTCAAAGAAGAAAAGATAAAGGTTTATCACCAGACCCTGGACGTTTTGATTCCTAGGTTTGAAAAGCTAACTTTCACGAATCTATTGAGAGAGAACAACAGGTTCGCTGATACTTTATCAACTCTATCTTCTATGATAGATATCCTGCTTGGAGTTCGGATGCGTCCAATTATCATTGAGCAGAGAAACACATCGGCCTATGAAATTATCGCCGCAATAGATGAGGCACAAGACAAAAACCCTTGGTACTATGATATTTGGAACTTCTTGGAAAAGGAGATTTATCCACCAAGGGAAAATGCCCAGGAGAAAAGGGGAAGAATGACCGTTCAGTTTATCATTTGCGGAGGTAAACTGTACAAAAGAGGTCATCTGGGAATGCACAAGTTGTGTGTTGAAGAAGAGGAATCAAAGCAACTGATGGGGGCCATCCATGGGGAAGAGTGTGTAGCGCACATGAATGGAGTGATGTTAGCCCGGAGGATTCTCAAGCAAGGTTACTACTGGTCCACTTTGGAGGAGGATTGTATTGGTTTTGTTCGGCGATGCCACAATTGCAAAATTCATGCTAATCACATGAATATCACACCGTCAAAACTGTACAACATGGCTTCGCCATGGCCTTTCTCAGTCTGGGGAATCAACGTTATTAGTGTAGTCACACCAAAAGGGTCGAATATGCATGAATACATCTTGGTGGCAATTGATTACTTTGCAAAGTGGTTGAAAGCGCAGTCCTATGCAGTGTTGAAAGCATCGCATGTGGCTAAGTTCATCAGAAACAACATCATTTACTGATACAAAGTCCCAAATGAGATCATATCAGATAATGGCTCCCACTTCAAGAAAGAGGTGATAGACTTGTTGGAGAAATACAATGTGGATTTTCATAAGTCATCTACATATCAGTCGTAAACCAACGGAGCCATTGAAAGCCGCCAACAAGAACATCTAGAATATTTTACAAAAGATGGTTGAGACGTACAGGGACTGGCTAGATAAATTGCCATTCGCACTCTGGGGCTATAGCACTTCAATCCGGACGTTTGCAGGAGCAACTCCTTATTCCCTCGTCTATAGGATGGATGTTGTTCTGCCATTGAAATAGAAGTCCCGTTCCTACGAGTTATGGCTGAGTGTCAGATAGCATAGGCGAACTGGCAACAGAGCAGATTCGAGGAGCTGATGTTGTATGATGAGAGAAGGCTAAAAGCATTGTATTATGTTCAAGACTATCAATGCAAAATTGCAAGGGCTTTTAACAAGAAAGCTAAGTCCTAGAATCTCAAAGAGAGAGATATAGTGCTGAAAGACAACCGAGCTCGCATTCATGACCCTAGGGGCAAGTTCAGACTCAATTGGACTAGTCCTTATATCATCAAAACTATCTGGTCGGGTGGAGCTATTATTCTCATGGACCTAGATGGCCTGGAATTTTCACAACCGATCAACATGGACAAGTTAAATAAATACTATCCATGAGAGGTTCGCTAGTTCAAAAACCCGGAAGGGCTACCTGGCAATAGTTAGAGCATGAAAAATTAGAAATAAAGAAAAACTGAGCTCGCAAGGTTGAAAACCCGAAAGGGCAACTTTGGCAAAAGTTAGAGCGCAATAGAAGAGAGTAAATACTTGAGTGAATTTGAACCAAACTACGTAAGGCTTGATTCCCGTCTTCGGGATACCTAGGCAACTTCATCCTAAAGTTCGGCCATAATCACTTCCAACTCAACTGTCCTGTCCATGTGTCTGATCAGGTCATCTTTATCTGTCTTTTACCTAGGAATTCGGTTGTGATCTTTATTTTGATAGAAGAGCTGGGTACAGTGCAGAGCAGTGTTATTCAATTAAGAGGCAATTTGTGATCTTTCGATTCAGGGTTGTACATCTTGAGGATTGATTCCATGTGTGTCAAGTAGTGATCCTTTTTCGAAAATGGTTTTGGAAAGTTTTGATAAAAGTCGATTTTTGTTCAAATTTTACCTTTTACAACTTAGACCATTTGTGGACCAAAAGAAAAAAATTTAGTGTTCACAACTTTAATTTCATTGATTTCAACATAAAGTTTTCCGACTCTCTGATACAAATCAAAGTCGCTTTTATTACATTGAAAAAAAACTTGAAAATAAAGGTCAAAGAAATAAACTAGGGGCATAGGTGAGTCAGGTACTCCTGCGCCCTCTTTTTGTGCTTGTGGAAGCTTCTGAAGCCAAAGTGGTCCCGGCTTGTGCCTCATCCTCGAGCCAAGCCAAGCATTCACCAGAAAGGGCGCAACAAAAACTAGAGGCAGGGACCAAAAGCTCTCTCGTCCTCCAAGCAGTAAGGAACCTAGCCAATTGTGAGCCATGGATGGGGAATGAAACCAGGTACTCTACCCTCTCCTCTGGGTAGGTCTGATCATGCCCAAACTAACATCTTAACTGGAAAGGGAAATAGAACATGCAAAGTGTAAGTCTAATCAACTGTATGCCAGGCTGTCGAGCCAGGCTGTAACTCATCTCGGTCAAGTGAAGCCAAGGGCAACGCCAAGCTATGTCTGCAGCAGACCTGTTGCACATCCAGTGGCACCACCATCTCTCATTCGGGAAATCCACTAGTCGGTGGTGGAAGAAATAGCCTCGAGCCGAGTACTCAGGGCAAGAGTCCACTACGTTTAGCTTATCTATAAGCCACACCTTGGAAGGGATGAAAAAAATAGAGATTAAAGAATAGAGAGATACATGTTGAGAGAAAAGTAAGGAAAGGGCTTTAAGAGAAAAATAGGGCATGAGTGCCAAGCGATATGAGAAACACATGAGTAAGTGTGGGAAACAATACCTAAAGAAATAGTGGACTCCCCGCGAATCTGGTAGTCTCTCGCCAATGAAAGGCGTCTAAGCCCATCAAAGTCTCGGCCAGCACCAAACCAATGCAACTCTTGCCTTCTTTCAAACCTTGGGCCACTTCGATCAACTGAGTGTTGGACCCGCCAAAACTAGGGGCAAGAAGGAAATGAGCAAGCATACATAAGCAAAGGGCATGTTGCCGAAAACCTCACTAGAGAAGGTCACATTTGTCACCGACGTTGGAAAATCAATGAATCAAGCTAGGAATGTCCAGCTCTTCGTTGTGGGCCAAAGATCAAGCCTTGTGCAGAGTGAGCCCACACATCCATCCCAAAGCTTGGGCATGGCCACAATGGGGCTGAGGCATGATTTCCTTATCGGGCTGAGATTCCATTAGTGCATAAAATTCTTCAATTGTCGGGCATATTTCTTGTCCCCCGAAACTAAAGATGTGTGTAATCGGGTCCAAGCATTGTGCTGCGACATGAAGGAATGGAAAACAAAGTGGAGTTCAGCTGAACGAAAAAGGTGCATTTATGCCGAAACCTCAAAAATCTAACTTTTCCGTGTCGTCTAAAGTCATAATCCAATCCGAGAACTTTTCAGTGAAAAATGGCTCCATCTGTGGGAGAAATTGCAACTAAAATGAAGTTCTGGAGAAATATTAACGAAGCTGAACGTTTTGTAGAAGATAAGGGTGTGAGTGGAAGCCAATTATCAACAATCTGACGATTCCTACATTTGATGGCCGGCAGATGGCTGGCAGGTTACTGCCGGTCACCTCTAGTGGCCAACAGGCCATTTTCAATGGTCGCCAAGCTCCATCTCTGGCCGACAGCATTTTTCTTAGCCCTACTATCCACCTATGTGATGAGCAGTGCTGGAAGCATGTGTTTTGTTTTCATCTTTGTGTGTTTTAAAGTCATGTTTTGAGTCTTTTTTATTTTAGCAAGTTTGTTTATTTGTATTTGAGTTGTTTTTGCTTTGTTTATCGAGTTGTGCTTTGCATTTTGTATTTTGGTTGTTGGTCGGTTCATTACCCTATTAAGAACGTTGTTTCAATCAAGTGCTTTATTCGCCAATTCAATTCCATGTCCATTTTCATGCAAATATGGTACTCATGATGCAATAATAACCACACTTTTTTACAAAAACTGCGAGATTTTATTCTAATCATGGTTTTTACAGAAGAGGAGTACAAGTTTCGAAGCAAAATAAACCTATCTTAAGTTATACATGTGCTAATGCTACCAAACAAAAAGAAAATAAGCAAAAGTATAAAAAAAACTCTGCGCCAGTTGCCTCAAGCCCGAAAGGCCCTCTTCGTTCTCTTCCTCGGAGGAGAGGACTCTGGGGCACTATCTCTATCAGTGCCGCTGTTTGAATCACTCTTTGAGCCAGAACCAGAGCTAGCATCACCTCCGCTCTCTATGCCAAAACCCGCCCCGACATCGTCATCTCTACTCTCGAAACCCGAGCCAGCAGTATCGTCTCCACTCTTGGATGACTCAGAATGCCGACTCACTGCCTCCTCGGAGTCACTAGTCTCAGCATCATCATTGCTCAATATAGGCTCTAGAGGACTGCTCTGGCCTCGGGTGCCCCTATCCCTCTCTCTCCTCCCTGCTGCTAGAAAAGGTATTACCAGTGCTGGTGCTACTGCCGCTGCCGAAGCTATCGGTAGAGCTGGGATCCGAAAAGACTGTTGTCAACATATCAGTTACAGTGTGTGTATCAGATACAAGCATGGTATGCAAAATAAATGGTACACAGAAATCAGATACAATATAAATGCAGTGTGCCAATATAGTGTATCAGTGCAGCTTGAAAAGACTACAGCTTAAATGCTAGTGTATAAGTAGAAATTTGATAGCATGAAGTGCAAATCGAAGGAAATTACCTAGATACTGTGGAGACCGAGTAGCGTCTCCATACTCTTTATCATGCCTACCAAGGAGGCTATCAGCTCGAGAGCGCTCCCTATGTACTCTATGGATGCCTGCAATTGGATTTGGATGATTAGTATCTGCAATAAATATATCTGAAATGAAATGCGGGGTACAAATTGTAAAGTATGGTCCATACCCGAGACAAACCCCGAACTCTAACAAGCTCGTGACCTGCCTCTGTAGGCTCGATTGGGATTTGGTAAGCCGCCCCAATATGCCACCAGCATGTAAGCATGGTGGGAACCTCTGGGCAACGGGTGCTCTACTCTGCAAGGGGAGCCCTCTAGTACCGGCCCTGGTCGACCTAGGCGCCTCTCTCACTGCAGGAGCCCTCGCACTTCGCCTCCGCGAGCGCCTGCCAGAGGTGGCATGAGGTGTGTTTGAATGATGGTCGCGTAGTCGCCCTCTGCCCTGAAGTAATCAGCATCCAAGCCCACCATAAACTGTGTAATTGTATCAATGAATAGGTTGTATGCTGATCTCATAGACTCTGGCAGTGCCATCAGAACGATTGAATCTGGCAAGCCCACAGTCTAGCGGACGAACCGCTCACTCAGGAACTAAGCCTAACAGACTGGGCCCTCAAGTAGGATCCAAAAACGAAAAGTGGCCCAGGCCCCTACGTACTAATCCCTCACCCCAGCTAGCATTATGGCCCAAGGCTGCCACATTATATGCAAATAGAGAGTGTACAGATTGTTAGTTGCTATCAGTTGCTAAAGTGTGATTCAAAACAGTTGTAAAGCAGAAATGACTGTGTTTTGGGTTACCTCGTGGGCAATCACTATGTCGAAATAGTGCCGGAAGAATGCAAAAGACTCACGGCTCCTGCACTGACACCTGCCATCATACCACCTCGAATAGGAAACTGCCAAGGACAGCTCCTCCATGGGCTCTAGGGCAAGAGCTAGAAAATAAACATAAATCCATGGTTGCAAGGAATGTGCAATAATATACGAGCACACAGCATGAACAAATATAGAAAGTGCAAAGCATAAAGCACAGGTGTTGAACAGATATAAAACAAAACATACAGAGCAGAAAATGTAAAGTGCAAAGAGGAAACTAAAATGTATACCTCCCAGGCTCGCCAATCGCCTCCGTTCAGCTCTCTCCTCAGGGTGGAGGTATAGCTTATGTAGCCGTATAGGGTGGCGAGGCCAGCTCCACCCCAGTCATAGAAGCGAACTCGGGGAAGGGTCACCAAGGCGCTCAACAGATATAAGACCATAGTGTTTTACCTGTTCGAAAACAAGGTGGTACCGAAGACAAACATTAGGAAGCCTATGGCATACTGCTTCATCTCCTCAAGCATCTCTGGCTCACTCCCTCTAAACAGCTCAGCGGACCAGCTATATCTGACCATAGCTGTCCGATACAAAGGTGGGCGTGCTCCCAGTAGCTCGATCCAAGCGGTCTCCCACTCCCTCATGTCTTTGTCGAAAGGGATTAGATCACCTCCTACTCCTAAGCTAGTGATCATGGCGAAGTCGTAAGAAGTCATCGTCATCTCCATGGTAGTGGAGAAGTGGAAGGAGTTGGTGGTGTCCCACCATCACTCCACTAGTGCTCCCAAAAGAAAATGACTCGTAATGACCCGTATCAGGTTGGAGCAAAATAGATCGAAGCCAGTCTCGTCCACAATGTTGCAAACTTCAGTAGGGAGCTCATCGTACCAATCTCGTATAGTCGTAGCTCCGTACCCTCTGAAGGCACGAGACTCTCCCTGTGGCAAAGAACAGATAAATCAGATAAGGCAATGATGAAAGTACAGCCAAATAAAAGGCAGTGCAAGAAATGCATGTAACGAAAGATAGGAATGCATGAAAACAGAGTTCATACCTCAACGACGATGGATCAAAAGTGAGAAGCCGGCTCCCTCAATAGGAGGTCCTTCGGTACACCGTGAACTAAGTCGTTGAAGCGCCTGATGCCTCCAGGTGGCAAGATATGTGTGCAGTGATGATACCTCGCTGGATCAAAAGGGCGTACCCTCAATGGTAGTGAATCCGACTTAAGCTCAAGCTCAAACTCCGCCTCGAGGTCGGCCTCAATACCTTGAGCCACCTCGCCAACCTCGGTAGGGATCGGCTCCTCTGCATCAGCAACAAATCGGAATACAGGGGGAACCTTGGGAGGGGCCCCGTCATGTGGTGAATCATCTGTCATCTGGAAAATGGGTGAAAAGTAGGTGAAAAATGAAAAAAAGAGGGTAAACTTGGAAAAAGTCAACCCTAGGAGAGAGAGCATGAAGAAAAAGTCAAAGCCTAGGAAAGTTCACGTGACACAGGAGAACCTCGAGGGGAACAAGCCTAAAGTGGTGGAAATCCAAGAAAAAGTGTCAAAATCAAATTCCAATCGGTTCAAAGTGAAGAGAACTAAAAGGGTTTAGTGAAAAAGATGGGCGTGTGTAGACACACCATTTTTGACTGTCCTCAAGACTTGGACGTAGTCATTTGAACACTCGATGATCATCCATGTTCGTGTTCATTTTGAGCTCCTGAAGTCCTTGGCAGAGTGCCTTGCCTTCGGACCTCTTAACTTGTCTATTTTGTGCTTGGTTGTGTACTAAGAGCTTGTAGCTTTGCTTCTGAGGAAGAGGGTGCCCTGTCGGCCAGCCCTACAACCCATCGGCCAGGGATTAGTCTCATCGGCCATCAGAGGTGGCCAGTCGGCCACACTGATGACTGGTTGGCCACAAGTGATGGTTGTTGGGCCACAAGTGATGGTCGTTGGCCATTTTTCTGCTTTTTCAGATATTTATTTGCCAGCTGATGCCAGCTGTTGAACACTTAGTGTATCCTCCATACACGTGTATGGATGGATTCAAGCAAGCTTTTTCTTGCATTTTCTATATAAGGGGAGGTCCCTCTCCCCTTGAGAGGGTTACAAGATTTTTCAGAGGAAATATTTTCTGTCTCTCTCTCTAGAATTCTCTCTCCCTATCTATTTTCTGCTTAGAAGTGAGTTTTGTTCACATATTTGCATACAGCCCCTTAACCAAATTAGACTACCTTGTGGTTGAGGTTCTTGGAGGTCTCATTTGGGTTCTTTAAAGCTGGTTTTGGCTCAAAAAGTTGTTTAGCTGCTATGCTTCAAGGGTGAGCATTTACCCCTCTTAAGCTTGTTTTTGTATACTAGTTTGGGCCTCCTTTGCATGCTGTTTTGGCCTAGTTGTTAACTGCAAAAACTTCTATTTTTAAGTGTTAAAAATGGTAGTTTGAGGCCCCTTTGGAGTTAGGGGTGGTCCACCCTCTTTTATTGTTTATTTGTTAAGTTTTTTGCTATCTTTCAAAGCCTCTTGAAGCATCTCATTTTGGCCTTTAAACCACTAAAATCCAGGGGATTTTCAGTAGCAAAAAGTCTATTTTGAGGCCCCAAATGGGAGGGGGTGGCCTCTCCTCCTTCTCTCTTTATGCCATGCCTAGTTAGCATTACAAAGTAGCATGTTTTTGTGGCTTGTGATAGCTTAGTTCAAGCATGTTTTCAGCCATATTTTAGCATGTTGTAACTCTATTTTTGACTAGTTTGGCCACTTGTTGCTCACATCTTGCACTTGTAGTGCAATCTTGTTCACTACCCTAGTGTGCTTGATGTTTTAGCCTATTGTTCTAACATGTGTTAGCTTCACTCCAGCACATTTTTGCTCATGTTTTAACCTTCTTTAACTTTGTTTTGAGTAGTTTTGGTCACATATGCTTTGCTTTGTGTAGCTATAGTGTAATTGGCCTTTACTAGCTTTGAGTTTCAAGGCCATTAGCATGCTTTGCTTGTGAGGATTGCATGTTTTGGCATCATTTAGAATGTAATTTCAGAGCATGTAGCATTGTCACACTCTCACATATTCCACTCATTTGTTGCTTTTGAGAGTTATGTTTTATGCCTTGTTTGTGAGCCAACATAAGAACATGCTTTTCTTGCCCTTCATATCTACATTTCATCATGTTTTGGCCTCTAATTTGGCATGATTAGGCTCTATCCAGAGCTGGTTTGGTTGTTTAAGCTATGTATTGCATGCCTCTTGTGTGATGCTATTTACTAGCTTTGATGTTTTTAGCCCTTAACATGTTATGCTTGTATTGCTTGCATGCTTTAAGGTCTTTAGCATACCATTCCAGCACTGAAATTTCTGCCATCTCCCTTATTTCTTCTTTTTTTTTTATTTGCTTTGAGGGTTGTTTGGCCTTAAGTTTGTGTTTAAGCATGAGGTAGGATTTATGCTCAAATGGCTTTAACCCTCTTTTGAGGGTTCCTCCTAGTCAAAGGCATAACCCCTCTCATGTCCTAAACCACCCTTTCGGTTGACCCCTTTCATTAGAGGACTTTCACATTGGACTTAACCGGTTAAAGGACTAATTGGTAAGTTAAAATGATTAAACAAAAATTGAATCAAGTAAAACATGAGAAAGATAACATATGTGTGTTGCATTGCATGTATTTGGATCGGACGTTAATTTAAACACATGAAATGTGGTACGTTTCATACTCAAAGTGATGAAACGTGTCCCGTTTCTTGGTTGCCAACACCCTTGATCATGCATGATAGGGTGGAGGCTCTTTGTGTGTTATGTGCGCATTCATGAAGCTTGTACAAGCTTGGTTTTCAAGCCATCATGCATTGAAAATGCTTGGTTGGTGGCTTGAGAACCAAGTGCCACACTTCTTTGAGCTTAAGACATGATGAGGAGAGTGGTAGTACACACATTTCCTTGCAAATACACTATCATGCCTCTGTTTGCTCTCTGTTGCAGCAAAAGGAGGAATTTCAAAGAAGTAATGGCCGACCGGCCACCAGTACCAGCCGACCGGCCATCAAAACAGCCAACCGGCCATCAGTGTTGGCCGATGGCCACCAATCATAGCCGATTAACCACCAATGTGTTCTTGAGACCAAATAGAAGCAATCTGGAGGTTGGCATAATTTTCAGAGGTCCAAAGATGTGCAAACAAAGGCATCTAGAGGCAAGGTGGTGGATTTTCGGGAGGGCGCAATCGAGCATGCGTATCTCTCTTGCTTTCCAAGGCCATTTATTTAGATTTCCTAGCTAAATAGTTCATTAGCTTAGTCGTCTTGCAATTAATTAGTTAAGTGTTTAATTAATTAATTTGGTTTGTAATTAATTAGCTAGCATAGTCAATTAGTTGTTTTGTAAAAAGTAGCTTAGCTTAGCATAGCTAGTTAGCTTATTTATTCGGACCCTCCTTCGAGAGGGCGCAATGTTGTAATAAGGGTGTGTGTGTGTGTGTGTGTGTGTGTGCATGTCTTCCAACCCCACGCCTTTCTACCTTTTACTTAACTGCTTTCAATGGTTAGTTTAGGGCACGTTTTGATTAGCATACATTATGCGTGCATGTTTTCATCATTCATTTGTCTTGCATGCACCAAGCTCGGCGCATCATTCAAACTGCATTGTATTTTAGTATACCTATTTGAATACGTGTATCAAATTGCTGCATTCATATGCCATCTTAGATAACCGAGCCTATTTAGTTGCATTATTGCATATGTTGCATTAGGCATCTTGTATAGTTAGGATCATGCATATTTCTACCTAGCTTCTGTTTTGGCTTGGAGTACACTGTAAGTGTTTATGCTTTACCATTCTTGTATGAGTGTAAGTGTTGTCATGATAGCATGCTTACCATGAGGCTATTTGCTTAAATGATTAACTGCATGAATGCCTGTGGATGAAGGCTTGGTTGCTTCAATTAGAACAATTCGATAAATGTGAGTTTTAAGCCCATTTTGCGAAGTGAAAAAATCATGTTTTCTAAGCCCACCCGAGGGTGGAAAATCCATGCTTTAGCCCACTTGCGAGTGGCAATTTCAAACCATTTTCGAAAAACAAACATGAATTGTTTTATTCCAAATCTCACGGCTTAGTCTATACTTGTATGACATGCGCATCACATAGTAAAGTTAGCTAATAATCAGAATAAGAACACATGAGGTTTATAAAAAAACATATCATGCTTAGTAGAGGCCGATCCTTTGATCGGGCGAGCGGGGGTGCTCATTGCATGACCTTCCCCTCTCGTACCCAAGTTCCCAAGCCGAGGCAACTTTGGTAGACGCGTGGCCTTTGGCACGAGTCAGGGTTTCCTAAATTTTCCCAAAACAAAATATTTAGGTGGCGACTCTGTAATCTGGCAAATTAGTCCAATTTTAGCATTATTTGATTCAAAATCCGATTTTCCAAAATGATTTGCCGAATTGGACTTCTTTGGTGTTTATTAGTGCCACATTGCACTTTGTGAGATTAAATTCAGAACCGTGACGGGAGTCCGAACTGTAAGAGACCAATTCGTGCCTCTCCAAAAGGGGGGGCGCGCGGAGAAAGTCGAGTGCTACAATGTGGGGCATTGGAAAACACATACAAAAGCTCGGATCTAGAGAGGAAAAGTGTCAAGAGATAGAGAGGGAAGAATTTCAAACCTAGAGAAGTAAAGAAATGAGGGGTCTTGGTCTATACTTAAAGACCCGTGGGTGAAATGTCCAAAAAACCCCCGAACTGCCATCGGTGGCCGGCAGGGCTCTTTAATGGCCGGCAGCCTCTCCCTATGGCCGGCAAGTGGTCAATGGCCTTCCTCTGTGATTTGATGCTGTTTTGTGTCTTTGTTTCCCAAAAAGTGTAAGGAATGTTCACTATTGGGTCCAGATTGTCTCTAAGCTCAAAACTGTGTTTTGGCACACAATGTTCATCACTTGTCGACATGAACAAAGTGTACCCTTCTTTAACATATTGCAATTCCTTCAAGAGGTAAATCAGAAGGTGCCATCGAATGTTGCTTTTATTCATTTTATGCCTTTGTTCTCTTTTAGTACTATATTGTTGCGTAAGAATATGCATTTCACATATACATATGTTGCATGCGCGTCTTGCATCAGTTATGATTCACGCATAGAATATGCTCTTGCTCTTATTTCATGCATAGAATATGCTTTTGTTTCTTGCATAGAACATGTTTTCAATTAACATGATTATATCAATTGTCTATCTGACATAGAATATACTTTGTGCATCTATCGCACTCATTCACTTTGTGCATCTATCCCACTCATTCATTTTGTACATCTATCGCACTTGTTCACTTTGTGCATCTATCGCACTTGTTCATTTTGTGCATCTATCGCATTTACCTTTGTGCATCTCTCGCACACCTCTCTATTGTATCTCGGGACGTACAAAGCGTGAGCCTAAGTAGTTATCCTTGTATCTCAGGATGCGTGACGTGCAGCCCTGGGCATGTTTCATCTCAGGACGTGCGAAGCATGAGCCCGGGCAGTTTTTCTCATCTTCTTAGTATTTCAGTGCGATTAGAGTATCTCAGGACACGTGACGCGCGGTTTTGGATAGGTTTTATCTCGGGACGTGTGAAACGCGAACCCGAGAAGTTTTCTCTTATCTTAGGACGCGTGACGCGCAATCTTGGACGGTGTTGTATCTCGGGACACGTGAAGCGCGAGTCTGAGCGGGTTCTCTTGTTTCTCGAGATGCACGAAGTGCGAGCCCAAGCGGTCTTTCTTGTTTTTCAAGATGTGTGAAGCACGATCTTGAGCGTTTTCTTGTTTCTCGGGACGCATGAAACGTAACCCCGAGCGATTTTTGTTCTCAATTTCTCAGGGTGCGTGAAACGTAACCCTAAGCGGTGTTTTCTTTTCTTATCTCTTGTTTTGGCATGGTTAGAGTGTGGTTTTATCTTTTTGCATAGAACTTGTGTTGGTTTTAAGCTTGACGCAGCTCATTCTTTTGTTATTATCTCATTGTCTTGCTTATTGCATTTATTATTGCTTATTGCATCATTTCGCATGATCATGAGTTTTCAAAACAGCCGGCTTCACGAAGCGTGTGAGTCCAGTTTTCAAAGTTGCATTGTGCATATCATTTCCATCTTGCTCAGAACTACGCTGGTTTGATTCCTTGCAAAAGGGATACATAGGCAGCCTACAGGCACAACCATTTATTTTCATCTTGATTGTTTGTCCAAGTCTTACGGCCTTATCAAAATGGGTCCTCTCCGAGCTTTGACATTCACTCACGTCATTTCATGAATCTGAGTTTTGTCAAAGGGGGACAACTGTAGGCACCCTATTTTTGACGGCCCTTACGACTTGGATGTCATCGTATGCATACTCGATGATGAGTCTATTTGCTTGCCAAGTGCTCGAAGTCCTCAGCGGAATGTCACAGCTTTGAGCCTTTCAAACCCTACACTCTTGTCAGCTCATTCTTGGACCGAGCCTTGGTTCTTCAAGCCTGTAACCCTTGGTGGCCTGCCGGCCACCTTTTTGGCCTGTTGGCCACCAGTTTCTTTTGCAGATATTTTGTGACAGTTGTGCCAGTTATTTGCACAGATGCATACATTTGCACCCACGTGTAGGGCTGGATGGTCTTGAGAAGAATTCATGTTTTCTATATATAGAGGGCCTCCCTCTCATTTTTTAGGGATAGAAAAATTTTAGAGCAAAATTTTTTCCTCTCTCTACAATTTTCTCTCTCTAGCAAATTCCTACACTTTTGCTTACAAATCTTCAAAGCCTATATACTCTTAACCAAACCTCTTCATCTTTGAGCTAAGGTATTCTTGAGCCTTGTTGGAGCTCTAGAGGGTGTGTTTTCTTGGTTTTGTTGCTTGGAAATGGTTTTCCTCTTCAAAGGTATAAGGCTTTGCCTATTTGCTTGCTTTGTCTACTCTTTTTCTTGCAATTGTCCAACTATTTTTGGGCTGTAAAACCTCTATATTTTTGGGTTGAAACTTGGGTTCTAAGGCCATTAAAGGTATAAGGTTTTTTCCCTTGTGTTTCCCATCCTTTTACTATTTTTTTTTTTAGCTTTTAAACACTGTTTTTAGAGTTATTTCAGTAGCCAAAATGATGTTTTGAAGTCCAAATTTGGAGGGGTTAGACTCTCCTTCTTGTGTCTTGCTTACTAGCCTAGCTTGTACTACATTTTAGCATATTAATCTAGCTATTTTTTTCTTGAATCCAACATATTTTAAGACTTATTTTTTACTGTTTTAGCACTATTTTTAGTTGATGGTTGCATTTGAGCTTTGTTTTGCATGCTTATAGTGTAATTGCCCTCATGAGTTTGGTGTTCTAGGACTTAGACACCTTCTTGTTTAAGTTGACTCCATTTATTTATGGCTTTCCATACTTGTGATCACCCTTAATCACCTCTGCAACCTCCCTCATTTCTTGGCTTTTGTTTTGCTTTGAAAGTGGTTCAAACTACTTGTTTGTTTAAAGCATGAGATTGAGATGTCTTCCAATATGGTTTAATCCCTTAAAGGGTTCATTACCAATGGTATGATGTCTCTTTCATGCCTAAAACAACTCTTGGTTTGAGTCCTCCTTCCATTAGAGGACTTAAATTCACCATTGGACTGAATTGATTAAAGAATGGTTGGTAATTTAAAATGGAGAAATAAAATTGCGGCTGAAAATGGTGAAATATAATAATTTGGTTGTGTTCAATCGGACGTTAATTGAACACATGGAAGCTTGAGGCATTTCATACTCATTAGTGATGAAATGGTTCAAGTTTCCAAGGTCACTACTTCCCTTGATCATTCATGATAGGGAGGTGGTTTTGAGAGTCTCATTTTGTTGCATTTATTGAACTTGCACACTTTGGTTCACAAGCCATCATGCAATGAAATTGCTTGAGTTGGTGGTTTGTGGCTTAAGTACACTACTCCTTTGATTTGTTTATGAAAAGGAGGGGTGAATTGTGCAAACAAACCCTTAAAAATACCATGTGCATGCTCTGTTTCTTCTCTGTTGCAGCAAGGTGGACTGGGCACCAGTGGCTAGCAAGCCACTTTCCATGGCAGGAAGGCCACTTTTGATGGTCGGTCGGCTATCACTGGTGGCCTGCGGGCCTCATCACTGGCCGATCGGCCACTGATGCAAAATTCAGCAGCATGTTTGTAAGGCCGAGCAGAGTTATTCTAGAAGTGGGCAACAATGTATGTGTTCTTTGTGCAACAGAGGCTCTCCGGAAGCAAAACAGTGGCCTTTTCGGGTGGAAACCGAGCATGCGCATGAACATCCCTCGCTTCTTGAAGTGGAGTAGTTAGCTTAGTGCTTAATTGTTTAGCTTACTTACTTCTTTTAATGGCACTTGTGTTGTAATTATTTAATTAGTTAAAGTAATTAGCTAGTTGTGATGTTGTAATCATTAATTGGAATAGTTTGTTAATTCATATGTTATTGTAATAATTAGTTAAGTAGTTTAGCTATTTATTTCATTTTTTTTGTAATAATTAGCTTAGCTTTAATTAGTTAGTTAATTAGCTTAGTTCATTCAGACTCTCCTTCGTGGGAGCGCAATGTTGTAATAACGTGTATGTCTTCCAACCCCACGTCTTTCTCCCTTTTATTTACTAGCTTATTATGGTTAGTTTAGGGACATTACATTTTGTTTAGCATATTTCATGTTTGCATTCACTTGTCTTGCATGCACCGAGGCTCAGTTCATCATTCCAACTGCATTATTAGTTTAAATACTTTTTTGAATACGTGCTTAGACCACATGCTATTTCATTGATTCATATGCCATATTAGTAGTCGAGCCTATTAACTGCATATTGCATGTGTTGCATTAGTCATATCGCATAGTTAGGAATCATGCATTTTTCTAACTTATTCTCTTTTTGGCTTGGAGTATTAGGTGAGCCTTTTACTCGCTTTAGCATGTTGCATTGTATGTTGATGTTGCCATGTTTAGCATGCTTGCCATGAGGCTAAATGCTTAAGTGATAAATTGCCTGAATGCCTGTGGATGAAGGCTAATTGTTTAAATTAGGATAGTTTGGTTCATGTACATTTAAGCCCACTTTTTTGAGTGACACATTCACAAATTCTTTTAAAAACGAACACGAATCGAAATATTCCAATTCTTGCGATTTAGTCTATACTTGTGTGTGTGCGCATCACATAGTAATGCTAGCCTAATAAATCGAAACAAGAGCATATAATGTAAATAAAATTCATATCATGATTAGTAGAGGTCGATCTTTGATCGAGTGAGTGGGGGTGCTCAATTCATTCATGACCTTCCCCTCTTATACCTTAGTTCTCGAGCCGAGACAATCTTGGTGATGACGGACACATGGTCTTTGGTACGAGTCATGGGTTTCCTAAATTTCTCCAAAATAAAATATTTAGGTGCCGACTCTGTATCTGGTAAAACAGTCCATTTTTTGGCAATTTGATTCAAAATCGATTTTCCAAAAGGTTTGTCGGATTTGGACTCTTTGGTGATTATCTATTTCACATTGCACTTGTGGAATCAGATTTAGAACCGCAAGAGTCCGATACTGTAGGGCTTATTTCGACTTCCGAGAGGGGATGCGAAAAAGTCAAGCTACAACTGCCTTTCATCTGTTCTTTGCCAACAGGGAGAGTCCCGTGCCTACAGGGGGTACGAAGCTACGACAGTGAGAGATTGGTATGAAGAGCTCCCTGTTGGAGTCTATGACATTGTTGATGAGACCGGCTTCGACCTTTTCTACTCCGGCCTGACACGGGTCATTGCGAGCCGTCCTCTTCTAGGAGCGCTAGTGGAGAGGTGGTGGTGTTCCACTTCTCTACTGCTGGGGAGATGACAATGACTCCCTACGACTTTGCTATGATCACGGGCTTAGGAGTAGGGGGCGATCCTATCCCTTTTGAGACCGACATAGGGGAATGGGAGGCAGCCTGGATCAAGCTGCTGGGAGTGCGCCCACCTTGCACCGGCCAGCTATGGTCAAATATAGTTAGTTCGTTGAGCAGTTCTGAGGAAGCGAGCCTGAGACGCTGGAGGAGATGGAGCAGTACGCTCGGGGCTTCCTAATGTTTGTCCTCGATACCACCTTATTTTCGAACAGGTGGAACACCGTGGGCTTATATCTGTTGAGCGCCCTGGTGACCCTTCCCCAGGTACGCTTCTATGACTGGGACGGAGCTGGCCTCGCCACCTTGTATGGCTATATGAGCTCTACCTCCTGTCTGAGGAGAGAGCGGATCGGAGGTTACTAGCAAGCCTAGGAGGTATGCATTTTGGTTTTCCACTTTGCACTTTACATTTTCTGTTTTATATCTATTCAACACCGGTGCTTTCTTCTTTGCACTTTCTGCATCTGTTCATACCCGGTGCTTTCTGCTTTGCACTTTCTATATCTGTTCATGCTCTGTTGATCACATATCATTGCACTTTTCCTTGCAGCTATAGGCTTATGCATATTTTCCAGCCCTCGCCCCAGAGCCCATGGAAGAGCTCCCCTCGATGGTCCCCTACTCGAGATGGTATGATGGTCGATGTCAGAGCTAGAGGCACAAGTCCTTTGACTTTTTTCGTCACTACTTTGATATTGTGGCCGCCCACGAGGTAACCTGAAATACAGTCATTTTTTCTTTACAACTGTTCTTATTCACATTTTAGCAGTTGACGACAACCAACAATCTGTACACTCTATTTGTGGATTATGTGGCAGCCCTGGGCCATGATGCCAGCTGGGGTATGGGATCAGTACGCGGAAGCATGGGTCATGTCGCACTTCCGGATCCTGTTGGAGGGCCCAGTCTGTCGGGCCAGGTTCTAGAGCAAGAGATTTGTTCGCCAGACTGTGGGCTTGCCGGATTCGGTCGTTCTGATGCCACCTTTAGAGTCTATGAGGTCAGCAAACAGCCTATCTGTTGATGCAGTCATTCAGTTCATAGTGGGCTTAGATGCTGATTTCTTCAGAGGTGAGAGCGATTACATGACCTTTATTCAGACCCACCTCATGCCACCTCTGACAAGCGTTCGCGAAGGCGAGGAAACGAGGGTTCCTGCGGCGAGAGAGGCAACTAGGGCGACTAGGGCCCACACTAGAGAGTCTCCCACTGCGGAGCAGAGCACCCGTTGGCCAGAGTTTCCTACCACGCTCACATGCTGGCAGCATACTAGGGCTGCTTACCAGATCCCAATCGAGCCAGTCGAGGCTGAACACGAGCTTGTTAGAGTTCTGGGTTCGTCTCAGGCATGGGCCATGCTTTACCATTTACACTCCACATTTCAATTTCAGATATGTTTATTGCAAACACCGATCATCCAAATGCATTTGTAGGCATCCATAGAGTACACGAGGAGCTGTCTAGAGTTGGTGGCCTCCTTGATGGGCATGGTGCAGAGGAGAGAGATGCTGCTCAGTCTCCATTGGTATCCAGGTAATTTTCTTCTGTTTGGCACTTCATGCTACCATCTTTCCACTGATACACTAGCATCTCAATTGTAAAATTTCCCAAATTGCACTGATACACTACATTGGCATACTGTACTCACACACTGCACTTACATACTATATCTGATTTCTGCATACCATTCATTCTGCATACTATGCTTGTATATGATACACACACTGTAACTGATATGTTGACAACTATTTCTTCTAGATTCCACCTGTACCTATGGCTCTGGCGGCGGCAGCAGCATTAGCACCGGTAGTACCTCCTCCAGTAGCAGGGAGGAGAGGCAAAGATAGGGGCACCCGAGGCCCGAGTAGTCCTTCAGAGCCCATCTTGAGCGATGACGATGCTAAGACTAGTGACTCCAAAGAGGTAGTGAGTCAGCATTCTAAGTCATCCGAGAGCAGAGACGATGATACTAGCTCGGGTTCCGAGAGCAGAAGGGTTGCCGAGGCGGGCTCTAAGGTAGAGAGCGGAGATGATACCGGCTTGGGTTCTGATTTAGAGGCTGATTTGAATGGCGGTGTCGATAGAGATAGTTCCCCCGAGTCCTCCCCTCCGAGGAAGAGGACAAAGAGGGCCTCTCGAGCCTGAGGCAACTGGCATTGATTTTTTTTTTTTTTTTCTTAGTTTCTTTTGGTTGGTAGCATTAGAACATGTATAGCTTCAGATAGGTTTGTTTTCTTTTGAAACTTGTACTCCTCTTTTGTAAAAACCATGATCGAAATAAAACCTCGTAGTTTTTATAAAAAGTGTTGTCATTTTTGCATCATGAGCACCATATTTGCATGAAGTGGACATGAGATCGAATTGGCTAATAGAGCACTTGATTGAAACAATGTTCTTAATCGGTGACCAATAGCCAAAATACAAAATACAAAATACAACTTGATAAACAAAGCAAAAACAATTCAAGTACAAATAAACAAACTTGATAAAACCAAAAAGAACTCAAAACAAGACCTTAAAACACTCAAAGGTCAAGACAAAACACAAGTTTCCAACACTGTCCAGCACACAGATGGATGGTAGGCCAGAAAAAGGGACTGCCGGCTAGAGAAGCAGGTTGCTGGCCAAAGGGGGTGGCCGGAGGAACCTTTAGATTGTTAACAGCTGGCTTCCACTCATAGCCTTATCTTCTACAAAAGGTTCAGCTTCGTAATTTCTCTTCAAAACCTCATTTTAGCTGCAATTCCTTCCACAAATGGAGCCATTTTTTGACGAAAAGCTCGTGAATTAGATAGCTGCTTTAGATAGCACGAAAAAGGTAAATTTCTAGGGTTTCGGCATAAATGTACTTTTTTCATTGAGCCGAACTCCACTTTGTTTTCCGTTCCTCCATGCCTCGGCCTAATGTTAGGACCCAATTACACACGTCTTTCGGTTTGGAGGACAAGAAATATGACCGATAATTGAAGAATTTCAGGCACTAATGGAATCCCGGCGCGATGAGGAAATCATGCCTCAGCCTCATTTTGGCCATGTCCAAGCTTTGGGATGGATGTGTGGGTTCACTCTGCACGAGACTCAATTTTTGGCCCACAACGAAGAGCTAGACATTCCCAGCTTGATTCATCGATTTTCTAACATCAGTGACAGAGGTGACCTTCTCTGGAGAGGTTTTCGGCAACATGCCCTCTGCTTATGTATGCTTGCTCATTTTCTTCTTGCCCCTAGTTTCGGCGGGTCCAGCATTCGGTTGATTGAAGTGGCCCAAGGTCTAAAAGAAGGCAAGACTTGCATTGGTTTGGTGTTGGCCAAGACCTTGGTGGGCTTAGACGGCTTTCATCGGTGAGAGACTACCAGATTCACAGGGAGTCCACTACTTCTTCAGATATTGTTTCTCACCCTTTCTCATATGTGTTTCTCACATCAGTCGACATTCATGCTCTATTTTTCTCTCAAACCCATTTTCTCACTTTTCTCTCAACTTACATCTCTCTATTCTTTAATCTCTCTTTTCTTTCATCCCTTCCTAGGTGTGGCTTATGGATAAGCTGAAGGTAGTGGATTCTTGTCCTAAGTACTCAGCTCAAGGTTTTTTCTTCCGCCACTGACTAGCAAATTTCCCGAACGTAGGATGATGGTGCAACTAGATGTACAACAGGTCTGCTGCTGACATGTCTTGGCATTGCCCTTGGCTTAATCTGACCGAGATGAGTTACAGCATGGCTCGGCAGCCTGGCATACAATTGATCGGCCTCACACACTGCGTGTTCTATTTCCCTTTCCGGTTCAGACGTCAATTCGGGCATGATAAGACCCGCCCAGAGGAGAGGGTAGAGTACCCAGTTTCATTCCCCATCCATAGTTCACACTTGGCTAGGTACTTCACTGCTTGGAGGACGAGAGAGCTTCTGGCCCCTGCCCCAATTATGCCCTTTTTGACAAGTGTTTGGCTTGGCTCGAGGATGAGGCACAAACCGGGCCTAGTTTGGCTTCAGAAGCTTCCACAAGCACGAGCACGGGACGCAGGAGCACCTGACTCACCAATGCCCCTAGTCTATTGCTTTGACCTTTCTTTTCAAGTTTTTTAAATGTAATAAAAGCAACTTTGATTTGTATTAGAGAGTTAGAGAACTTTTATGTTGAAATCAATGAAATTAAAGTTATAAGGACTGAAAATTTTCCTTTTGGTCCAAAAATGGTCTAAATTGTAAAAGGTAAAATTTGAACAAAATCAACTTTCATTAAAACTTTCCAAAACCATTTCGAAAGAGGATCACCACCTGACACACACGGAATCAATCCTCAAGATGTACAACCCTGAATCAAAAGATTAGAAATGACCCTGATTGAACACCCTTTCTTTGCATTGTAACCAACTCTTCTTCCTAGAATGAAGATCACAACCGAACTACCAAGTAAAGAACAAACAAAGATGACCTAATTAGACACATGGACAGGACAATTGAGTTGGAGGTGATTACGGCTGAACTTCAAGATGAAGTTATCTACGTATCTTGAAGATGGGAATCAGGCCTTACGTAGTTCGGTTTAGGCTCACTCGAGTATTTACTCTCTCCTTTTGCACTCCAACTTTTGCCAAAGTCGCCCTTTAGAGTTTTCAACCTTGCGAGCTCAGTTTTTCTTTATTTCTAATTTTTCATGTGCTAACTTTTGCCTAGGTCGCTCTTTCGGGTTTTCGGCCTAGCGAGCCTCTCATGGATAGTATTTCTTCAACTTGTCCATGTTGATCAGTTGTGAAAATCCCAGACCATCTAAGTCCATGAGAATAACAGCTCCACCTGACCAGATAGTTTTGATGATATAAGGACCAGTCCAATTGGGTCTGAACTTGCCCCTAGGGTCATGAATGGGAGCTCGATTGTCTTTCAGCACCATATCCCCCTCTTTGAGATTCCAGGACTTAACTTTCTTCTTAAAAGCCCTGGCAATTCTGCGCTGGTAGCCCTGAACATGATACAATGCTTTCAACCTTCTCTCATCAAACAACATCAACTTCTCAAATCTGTTCTGTTACCAGCCCACCTTTGCTATCTGACACTCAGCCATAACTCGCAGCGACGGGACTTCTATTTCAATTGGCAAAACAACCTCCATCCCATAGACAAGAGAATAAGGAGTTGCCCCTGTAAACGTCTGGATTAAAGTTCTATAGCCCCAGAGTGCGAATGGCAATTTATCTGGCCAGTCCCTGTAGGCCTCAACCATCTTCTGCAAGATGTTCTTGATGTTCTTGTTCGCGGCTTCAACAGCTCCATTGGTGTGCGGCCTATATGTAGATGACTTATGAAAAGACACATTGTATTTATCCAGCAAGTCTATCACCTCCTTTTTGAAATGGGAGCCATTATCTGATATGATCTCATTTTGGACTCCATATCGGCAAATGATATTGTTTCTGATGAACTTGGCCACATGCGATGCTTTCAATACTATATAGGACTAAGCTTCCACCCACTTTGTAAAGTAATCAATTGCCACCAAGATGTATTCATGCCCATTCGACCCTTTTGGCGTGACTACGCTGATAACATCGATTCCCTAAACTGAGAAAGGCCATGGCGAAGTCATTTTGTACAGTTTTGATGGCGGGATGTTCATGCGATTAGCACGATTTTGGCATTTGCGGCATCGCCAAACAAAACCAATACAATCCTCCTCCATAGTGGACCAGTAGTAACCTTGCCTGAAAATCTTCTAGGCTAGCATCACTTCGTTCATATGCGCTCCGCACTCTCCTCCAAGGATGGCCTCCATCAAGCGCTTTGATTCCTCATCTTCGACACATAACTTCTTCATTCCAAGATGACCCCTTTTATACAGTTTACCTCCGCAGATGATAAATTGGATGGCCATTCGCCGTATTCCCCTTTTGTCCTTCGCATTTGCCCCTGGTGGATAAATCTCATTTTTCCAAGAAATTCCAAATATCGTAATACCAAGGGTTTTTGTCTTGTGCTTCATATATTGCGGCAATAGTTTCATAAGTCGGCGTGTATCTCTGCTCAATGATAATCAAACGCATCCGTACTCCAAGTGGGATGTCTACCATAGCAGATAGAGTTGCTAAAGTGTCAGTGAACCTGTTGTTGTCTCTCAGTAGATGCGTGAAAGTCAGTTTTTCAAACATTGGAATCAGAACGTCTAGGGTCTAGTGATAAACCTTCATATTTTTTCTTTGACTTTCTAGTGTCCATTTGCTTGAGAAACAACTAAGTTCGAGTCCCCGATGACATCTAACCTTTTTGTCCGTAGTTCCAGGGCGGCTTCTAAACCAGCAATACACGTTTCATATTTTGCTTCATTATTGGACACCTTGAACCGGAGTTTGAAGGCTAAAGGTATATGGGAGTCCTCGGGTAATATCAGCAACACACCTATCTCATAACCGTACAGATTGAACGCTCCATCAAAGTACATTGTCTAAGTCTCCTCCTTAACTTGCAGAATGGCTTCATCTGGGAACAGGTATTCCACGGCCTCATCCCCCTCTACTAGGTGATCTGCCAGGAACTCCGCTATAGATCTTCCCTTAACCAACTTGCGGGTGACATATTTGAGATCAAATTCGGAGAGGAGAAACAACCAATGAGCTAGCCAATCCGTAAGTGCTGGTTTCTCCAAGAGATATTTGATGGGATCTAGTCTTGAAATCAGGATTACAGAGTGAGCTAACAAGTAGTGCCTCAACTTTCTGGTAGTCCATACCAAGGCTAGGCAAGCTTTCTCCAACAGAGTATAGCGGGTCTCATAATCCAACATTTTCTTGCGCAAGTAATAGATGGCTTTCTCTACCCTATCTTTAGATTCCTAAGCGAGCGTGCATCCCATAGTCGTGTCTGTCACTGACAGGTATAGAATCAAAGGCTTCTCCGGCTCTAGCGGCGACAACACAGACGAATTCTGGAGGCACTACTTGATCTGCCCAAAGGAAAATTGACATCAATCGCCCCGTTAGAATTTCTTTCCTTTCTTCAAGAGACCAAAAAGTGGTTCACAAGTCAAGGTTAATTTGGAAATAAACCATCTTATGAATTGCACTATACCTAGAAAGCCTCGCACCTCCTTTTCAATCCTTGGTGGTGGCATTTCTAGGATAGCCTTGATTTTGGAAGGATCTACTTTGATGCCCCTCTTTGTAATCAAAAAGCCCAGCATTTTCCCTGCTGTTACGCCAAAAGTACATTTCTGCGGGTTCAACCTCAACCTGTACTCTCTAATCCGTTGAAAGAATTTCTCCAAGGCGGTGTAGCGGCCCTCTCTTTATTTTGACTTGACAATCATGTCGCCCATGTACACCTCGACCTCTTTGTGGATCATATCATGTAGAATGGTAGTTGCAACCCTCTGATAGGTAGCTCCGCATTCTTCAGCCCAAACGGCATAACTCGATAGCAATAGGTAGCCCACGGCATAGTAAATTTAGTTTTCTCTCTCTCCTTGGGAGCCATCAGAATTTGGTTGTACCCAGAAAACCCGTCCATAAAGGATAGCAATGCATGACCCGCAGTGAAATCCACTAACTCATCAATGTGCGGTAGAGGAAAGTCATCTTTCGGACTAGCTCTGTTCAAATCCCAAAAGTCCACACACACCCGGATTCTACCATCCTTTTTTGACACTGGGACGATGTTAGCCAACTAAGTCAGATATTCAGATACTAACAAGAAACCTGCCTCAATCTGCTTGGCGACCTCTTCCTTGATCTTCAACGCTCAATCTGGACGGATTCTTCGTAACTTCTGCTTGACGGGTCTGGCCTCAGGGTTAAGAGGGATTCGATGTTGTGCAATCTCAAGATCGATTCCAGACATGTCTTCGTAGAACCACGCGAAAACATCTTTGAAATTTTTTAATAAAGCGACTAAGTGCTCGCGCTTCTCCGAAGGCAATGTGGACCCGATCTGGACCAAACGCGGATCTTTCTCAATACCCTTATTAATAGCAATGATTTCATTAGCACAGGGTTTTGCAAACCTCTCATCCTCTCGATTAATCAAGTTTTTCAAAACCAGAGGAATTCCTACCTCCTCGTTTTTATTACAATTTTGAAAATCTTGTTCAATACAATAAACAAGCGGCACAGAGAAATACTCAGAATTGGCAGCGTTCTCATTCATAAGATCCAGCTCTTCGATTATAACCGACTCAAAAGCAAAAGAAAAAGAGGACCTGGACAAGACCTTGGCATCCGAGCTATTACCCCCACGAATACCAAACTCAGACTCAGAAGAACCGGAATCTGATTCCGACTCCACAGACTCTATGGAATCAGATTCCAGCTCATCACCCGACTCAAAACTAGACAGGTAGCCCTCCTCCAGTTGCCAGATAAGAGATGGTGCCTCTAATACATCCAAAATACTGCTAGATAGGTTCACTCTCGATTGGTCCCCGATCATGGAGATGGTAAGGTTATCCCCCAAGTTCTCTGAGTCAGCCGTAGGATCTGTAAGGAGACATACCAGTGTTGTCCCTACTCCAAGTTTCCTATTGTTTGAGTCATTTTCCATGCTCCATTCAGCTTCAGTACTTGGTTCAGCCTTTTCCTCGGCATCACTATCTTGCAGCTGCAGGTCAAAGAAGATTTTGATTCCGAGGATACGCTGCGTCGTCAACTTCATCCAGGGCTCGGGAAAGCCGCAAAAGGGGAAATCTTCTCCCTCCCAAACAAAGTGGCCATTCAACATTCCCCAGATTAGCCTGTGAATGAGCTCATAATGTTTCCCAGCCTGCTTGGCTCTGGCTCTACCTCTCTTTTCTTCTCCCTTCCTGCTCTAGTTCTCTTTAGTGAGTACATATCCTAGACCAAAGGCATGTGGATTATACAGCATGTCTGTCAATGCTGTAACCCTTTTTCGGTCACTTCTTCCAAGTCTCATTCCTGGTACATGCTGCAGTTTGCTCATGAAATAAATGGATTAGGCGTTGACATACATGCCCTCATCAGAGGCCAAAATAGTCTGCACTACCTGGGCCTTAGCCAAAGTGAACCCTGAGAGGAATACATCCTCCTCGCCATGAGTGATTTCCAACACTGGTGTAGTTACCTCTAGCGGGGGATGGATGGATGAATTCTTGAAAACAATCCCCACTTCCTTCCCATGAGGTTACTTCAACATTTGGTGAAGGGTGGAGGGTGGAGGAGACAGCTTTCACATAATGCAGCAAGGGCCTCCCTAGCAGTAAGTTGAAAGTGGCCGGGACATCCAAGACATAGAGCTCGACATCCTACTAAGCTGGGCCTACCTGGACTTTGATTTACACTGTGTCCATAACCTCTCTGCTCTTATTATCATATGCCTGAATCACTTGGGCTGTGGGCACAAAGTCTACCGGTCTAAGGCCGATGGCATAAGCTATGCGGGAAGGACAGACATTGATGGTTAAACCAGTGTCTATCAACACCACCGGTACCCATTTTATCTTGCACTCAACAGATATGTACAGGGGTTTGTTGTGAGCTGAGCCTACCGGCGATAGTTCTTTGTCGGAAAAGGTTAGGGTTGGCCCAGCATCACCTGAGAAGACCAATCCCAGAAGCTGTTCAAGAGTAGTATCAATGGACAATTTAGCTTTGTCCATCGCTGACAATACTGCCTGTCAATGCACCCATGAGGCCATAAGAAGACCCCAGATTGAGATGTCAGCTTGGATTTTCTTCAATTACTTCAACACTGCCTCTTTTTCCAACTGCTTCTCTTTTTGTTTCTCAACCTCTCTATCTTTCCCAAATGCCTCAACTTGATCTAAGTGCGGTGGCTAAAAATACCGTCCACTTCTTGTCATGTGATCTATCTCTTCTGCGTACCAAGTGTTGTGTGGAAGGCACTCACCCCAATCTTCATCAGTGTGAGCCAAATGTAGATCGTCATCCTCCCACCATACACCTCCAGCAGCCGACAAACAGTTGTCTGGCTCCGTTCAGATCACTTTCACATCACAAGTATCCCCCGCGGGGTGTTGGGCCAGTATTGCTTTCTGGTTGTCTTCAACCCTCTCTTGTGCAAACTACTTCAGCGCAGCTTCCTATTCTATATCCACAGTGCTCACAGTGCCCAGTACCTGAGCTAAATTTTCCACGTCGGTGTTCTCCAACAGTTTTCCCTTTTCATCGGCCCTTCTGGTCACTACAACAATTCCTACTCTCTTTTCCTCCAGTTTCGTTTCAGTTCCTTCCTTTCTGTCCGGTTCATCACTCAACCTCCCAGAGTAGTCCATTGATCCATTCAAATTGAACCAGTCAATTTACACATCCCATTGATCCTATTTGTCAAAGAACTGCAGGTTGTCTAAATCCTCCTCAAGTCCTGCCAAATCATCCAAACCTTGGCTCGGGCCATCCTCTCGAACCACATTAACCTCCACTATAGTTGGCAACACCACTTCTGTCTTAACTTGATCAATCGGCACAATGTAACAGCTTGGATCGTACGCCCCCTTAACCAAGTCCTCAGAGTTCTCCAGCAACGGACTCATACTTTCCTCTATGGCCAGCCTCCCTTCTACTGTACTATCACCACTACAGGTTTAGGTTGAAATGCGAACGTGTCCATCATGCACAAACTTGTGCTTTCAAGAATGAACACGGTCGGTCTTGGTAGGTGAGAAAGGGTAATATATACGCTAGGGTCGTAGAGGATGGCCAGTGTATGGATTAGGTTTAGATTTTAAGGTGAGGGACTTGATTGTGGGTCGGGAGAGGGTTGGTAGTTACATTTGGTTTCTGGGGCAATGCGATCACCTTGTTGTCAATAAGGTCCTAAATCTCATGACGCAGTCTGAAGCATTGGTCGGTATCATGACCATGCTGCTGGTGAAAAGCACAGTACTTTGTTGGGTTGTGTTTCGGTAGAAGAGGATCAGGTAGTGGGCGAGGCTCTAATGGTTTGAGGTGCCCTTTTTTGACCAACACCTTCATGGCTTGAGATAAGGTTATATAGAGTTGGGTAAAATTCCTCTGGGATCGGGCAGGGTTGGTTGAGGTTTGTGGAGCTGTGTTGGCAAACGGATTGGCGGTCTTGGTTATGGTGGTCACAACGCTCATATCCGACGGCCTCGTAACTGCATTACCATTGGTGGTAGCATTAGAACTGCGCACAAAAGGTCCCTTTACCTGCTCTTTCTCATCAGTAATCAGCCCTTGTTTCATGGCGTCTTCAATTTGAACCCCAATCTCATGGAGCTTAGTAAATGTGAACAGAGGTAGGATGATCATTTTCTACAATAACTTCTCGTGCAGATTGTGGACTATCATCCATATCTGATCTTTATCGGAAGGTCGAGTGGTAATCATTGAAGCCAAGCCCTCTATCTCGTCACGAATTCTGAGAAGCCCTCCTTCGGCTCCTGGCGCGTTGCCTTGAGATCACGAGTTGTGACCTCAATTTGTGTATTGTACGAGTACTGAGCAACAAAGGCCTTGGCCATTTCCTCACAATTCTGCCTCACAGAATCCTCTAGCTTTACATACCATATGGCTACTGTTCCTGACATGGTCAAGCCAAAGAGAGAGAGCTTCTGCAATCTGGTCAGGCCCATCGGCCACAGGATGTCTGAAAACGGCCAAAGATGAACCATGGGGTCTCTGGAGTCGTCGAATCTATCGATGTACGGCATTTTGAACCAATCTGGCAATGTCACTGCAGAGTCGGTATACCCATCTTCTATGTCGGGAATAGAGTTAACACCTTGTGCTCTCTTGAATAGTTTCTCCAGTTTGTTGACCTTAAGCACAGTTGGGTCAATCTCAAATTCAAATGGACCTCAGTTTGATACACAGGTGTTTTGGAGGCTTATGGTGGGATCGGCTCTGCCGGATTGCCCAGATTTTCAGCATGGGCAGTGGCTCTGGGTGCTGGGATACCCGTAGGAGGTGCATGAAATACAAAAGCTGCTGCCAGCTGTGGTTGTTGTTGTTGCAACCTATTTATTACCTTAGCCTGGTGTGCTGTGACCTTGGCCTGACGAGCAGCGTCTTGCTGTAGGATTTTGACTGTTTGCTGAAGATGATGGATTAATTCCTCCATGTTGACTAGGGGATATTGTGTCATCGGGATTGGCCAGTGATCTCGTACTGGACTAGATGTAGAAGACTGTCCCTAAGCCTGACTAGATGCAGGTGAATTGAGGGGTGACTGCTATAGAAACTGAACTGGTGAACTCTTCCTGACTATTTTCTGTCTAATAACCGATGGGAGCAAAATAAACACAGGCTGCCCCCGAACATGATCTCCAACTTTGCAAAGCTTTCTGACTCGGGTTCAGAGCACTTGGGGGATATCTGAACTTTCCGAAGCTATGCTGTAAAACTACCTAGCAAAAAGAAATAAAGTAAAAAGAAAGCAGTAATCAGAAACTGCACAGCACCTCAGCTAATGATGTTACCAACACAGATGTAATCGAAGCTGTAGGACTGCACTCAACACTGAATTTTGCCCCTAAAAACGGATACCCAACTTGCAACTGATACGCACATTCCTGTACAGTTTCACTATAAAGCACATACCAGTTAAGTGAGAACCAAAACACCCCTATGAGGGGGTAAGGTTACCCTGTCCTAGTTTCATCAAGAACTAGGGTTTACTATTCACACAAAGCGGTTTCACACAATCCTGTATTCGGGTAAGCATCTTGTCCTAGTTTGGAACAGTCTCTATAGCTTTTTGATATGCAACTAGGCCAAATGGTCAGAAGGGTACCTCAGCAAGACCACCTAATATACCTCTCACACCTAACACTGAGAAGTGAAAAGAGGATCAAGCGGTAGAGTGGTAGTCCAGATCCAAAGGATGTGTCTCTATCATGGCAGAGCCCGTAACCGGTCAGCCATTTGGCGAGCTTTTAGGCAAGCCTCTGGCAAACCTTCTAGGAATAGCAAATGGAAAACACAGTGACTTAAACGCACCAATACAAATGAAAATGTAAAGAACATATAAGTGTAGATAAAATTTCATATCATGAAGTTCAAGTCAAGTTCTCTAATTTCCCTAACGGAGTCGCCAGAAACTATCGCTCGACTTTTTCGTGCCCCCTTACGGAAGTCGAATAAGCCCTACAGTATCGGACTCCCGCGGTTCTGAATCTGATTCCACAAGTGCAATGTGAAATAGATAATCACCAAAGAATCCCAATCATGCAAATCTTTTTGGAAAATCGATTTTGAATCAAAAATGCCAAAAATGGACTGTTTTACCAGATACAAAGTCGCCACCTAAATTTTTTTGAAGAAATTTAGGAAACCCATGATTCGTGCCAAAGGCCATGTGTCCGTCATCACCAAGATTGTCTCGGCTCAGGAACTTAGGTACGAGAGGGAAAAGGTCATGAATTGAGCACCCCTGTTCGCCCGATCAAAGATCAACCTCTACTAATCATGATATGAATCTTATTTACATTATATACTCTTGTTCCGATTTATTAGGCTAGCATTACTATGTGATGCGCACACACACAAGTATAGACTAACTTGCAAGAATTGGAACACTTGATTCATGTTTGTTTTGAAAATTATTTCGAATATGTACCACTTAAAAAAGTGATCGCATAGAAACATTACTCAAATTATTCCAATTCAAGCAATTAGCCTTTATCCACAGGCATTCAAAATAGTTTATAGCATTTAAGCAATTAGCCTCATGGAAAGCATGCTAAACATGGCAAACAATCACACTCATGCAATATGCTAAAGTGAGTAAAAGCTCACTTAGTACTCCAAGCCAAAAAAGAGATGACAAAGTTAGAAAAAAATGCATGATCCTAACTATGCAATATGACTAATGCAACACATGCGATATGCAATTACTAGGCTCGGGTACTAATATGGCATATGAATCAATTAAATAGCATGTGGTCTAAGCACGTATTCAAAGAAGTACTTAAATGACAATGCAAGTTAGAATGATGAACCGAGCCTCGGTGCATGCAAGACAATCGATGTAAACATGATGAATGCTAAACGAAACATGATGCTTTTATCTAACCATTGTAAGTAGTTAAATAAAAGGAAGAAAGATGTGGGGTTAGAAGACATACACGTTATTACAACATTGCGCTCTCACGAAGGAAAGTCCGAATGAACTAACTAGCTAACAAATTAAAGCTAAGCTAATTAATTAACTATTACAAACTCAAATGAATAAACTAGCTAAACTACTTAACTAATTATTACAAACCGAATTAATTAACTATTCTTGCTAACTAATTATTACAAGACAAAATTAGCTAATTAATTAATTACAAAATGATGTAATCAAATTAACTATTCTAGTTATTCCTCCTCAGGAAACGAAGAATGCTCATGCATGCACAAACTTTCCACCCGAAAAAGCCAGTGTTTTGCTTCCAGAAGGTCTTTGTTGCACAATAGAACACTTACACTTTTGTCCACCTCCAGAATAGCTTTGCTCTACTCAAAAAACACACTATTGGATTTTGCATTGGTGGTCGGCCGGCCAAGAGTGAAGGCCTGCCGGCCATTGCTGCAGGGTTCATCTTGCTGCAACAAAGAACAAACAGAGCATGCACAGGGTATTCTCAAGGGTTTTCTGCACAACTCACCCCTCCTTATCATCAAACAACTCAAAGGAGAGACAAAACTTGGTCGACAAACCACCAACTCAAGCAATTTCATTGCATGATGGCTTATGAACCAAAATGTGCAAGTTCAATAAATGCAACAAAACAAGACTCAAACCTCCTCCCTTTCATGAATTGATCAAGGGAAGTAGTGACCTTAGAAACTTGAACCATTTCATCACTAATGAGTATGAAATGCCTCAAGCTTCCATGTGTTCAATTAACGTCCGATTGAACACAAAACCAATTATTATCTTGCACCACTTTAGTCCCAGTTTGATTATTTCATTTTAATTACCAACCATCCTTTAATTCATTAAGTCCAATTGTGAGGTTAAGTCCTTTAATGGAAAGAGTGCTCAAACCAAGAGTTGTTTTAGGCACGAAAGAGACATTATACCGTTGGTAATGAACTCCAAAGGGATTAAACCATTAAGCATGGCATATCAATCTCATGCTTAAACAAATAAGTTGTTTAAAACCACTTTCAAAGAAAAACAAAAGCCAAGAAAGGAAGGAGGTTGCAGTGGTGATTAAGAGTGATCACAAGTATGAAAAGCCATAAATAAATACAATCAACTCAAATAAGGTGGTGTCTAAGGCCTAAAACACCAAACTCATGAGGACAATTACACTACAAGCATGCAAAACAAAGCTCAAATGCAACAAACACTTAAAGACAGTCCTAAAACAGTCTAAAAATAATCCTAAAACATGTTGGAATTAAGACAAAAATAGCTAGATTAATATGCTAAAACATGAAGAATGCTAGACTAGTAAGCAAAACATAAGGAGGGGAGGCTAACCCCTCCAATTTTGGACTTTAAAACATGATTTTGGCAACTAAAATAGCTCTGAAAATCAGTGTTTAAAAGCTCAAAAAAAGATAGTGCAAAGGTGGGAAACACAAGGGAAAAGGCCTTGAGAGCAAGGTGTAAAGAATGGTGAACCACCCCTCAACCTTTATTGACCTTAAAACCCAAGCTTCAGCCCACAAATATAGAGTTTTCATAGCCCAAAAATAGTTGGAAAACAGCAAGAAAAAGAATAGACACAACAAGTAAAGAGGCAAAGCCTTATACCTCTTGAAGAGGAAATCAATTCCAAGCAATAAACCAAGGCAAACTCACCCTGAAGAGCTCAAACAAGGCTCTAAGGTACCTTTGCTCAAAGATGAAGAGGTTTGGTTAAGGATGTATAGGCATAGGTGAAGGATATGCAAGAAAAGGTTAAGAAATTTGTAAGAGAGAGAGAATTGTAGAGAGAGAGTAAAAATTTTGTTCCAAAATTTTTCTAACCTTGAAATCAAGAGGGGAGGTCCTCTATATATAGAAAACATGAATTCCCTCATAAACATCCAACCATACATGTGGGAGCAGATGTAAACATCTATGCAAACAGCTGGCACAACTGTCACAAAATATTTGCCAAAGACATTAATGGTCGACAGGCCATCACTGGTGGCCAGCAAGCCACATCAGTGGCCGGTAACCAAGAGTGATGGCCGACAACCCAAAGAGGTGGCCGGCAAGCCACCAGAGGTTGTAGGCTTGAATATCACTGGGTTTGGTCCAAAAATGAGGCAACAGGTGTGTAGAGTTTGAAGGCTAAAAGCTGTGGCATTCCGCTGAGGACTTCGAGCACTTGACAAGCATATAGACTCATCATTGGGTGTGTAAGCGATGATGTCCAAGTCATAAGGGCCATCAAAAATGGGGTGTCTACACAATGCCTTAGCTGTTTTATCAAATTGATGATTTTGCCCTTGAAAAATCCAATAGTATCTTCAATTGTCCTTATTGGAACAAGATTCAAAATCCAGGGTTAAATGTGTCACAATTTAAAAATCAAGGACCAAAATGACACAAGCCTCAAACTATAAGGACTGTTAGTATAATTCACCCTTTTAGTAATTAGAAAGATGGATTCACATAAACTCTAGGTTGATTCTACCAACTGCATGCAAATATAGAGCTTGGTGGGAATGCATTTATTCATCATCATATCAGCCCTGTTTGGTAAAATTCTACTGTTGCTCCTTTTATCTTGAATTTAGAAAATATGCAATTATTTATGAATTTCACAAATTATTTTGTTGAGGCTATGGTTTTTTTTTTTTTTTTCGAGGGCGGGGGTAAATGATTGGGCTTGTTCTGTATAGACAATTAGGAAAGATAACCATGATGTTTGAATTGTGAGATGTATCTGTTGTGAATTTTGGTTGCACTTGAATGAGTTTGTTGATTGTGTATAACTTGACACTTGCTCAACGGTGAGAATGAGAACCACTTATCAGAAGTTTTCTAACAATTTGAATTTGAGAAGTTATTAGAAGTTACTTCCTCAAGTGCAGGCACAGCAGGATGTGGTATATCCCTCTATTCTTCCTCGTCAAATGTATACTCAAAACAAGGGATTACTAATGTCAAAACTTTAAGGTTATGTTTGTTTGGGTGGACATGAGCTTGGGATTGGATTAATAGTCCAATAAAATTATTAATCCGATGTTTGGTTAAACAATTAAAGTATAGACTAATTATTTTAAACTTGACTATTAGTTAAGATAGGATGCATAATCTAACGAATTCGTAGTCCTAGGACTATTAGTCATGGGAATGCTAATCCAGTCCGCCCAAACAAACATGGCCTAAAATCTTTCGACATTAAGTGGTCAAACTAACATCCCTTAGAAATTTATTTGGAATCTTAACTATTTCCAACAAATTGCAATCAATAAAACAATCTGTATGGCTCTGATCATGGCAGTGTCCTTTCCAGCCTAATACCATCTATTGGTGAAGAAGTGATATGATTAATATCATTTCTTTACAATAGATGGTATCATCACTTAATAATAATAAAATTTTATTTTTATTTTGTAAGTATCTTGTTTTAAATGTTAATGGAAGTTGGGAACAATTTGAATTTCAGAATCATGCTTACATTCTCTCTTTTGTCTTCTATAATCGCATGGCGTATATCTATTTCATCAATTCAATTCCTGTAAATTTGAGTAAGCACATACACAAACATACATATACAGAGAGAAGTTACTTAAAATTAAACTGAATAATTAGATACGACGTGAAGAGGAGAATTCCAAACAAGGATTAAACACATAACTGAGAGGGCAAATCCATCATTTACATCAATCTATACTATACTATTATAAATTGCAAAACATTGTCAAGTCATTGAGCTCCAAAACACTAATCCATTTTTCTTAATTTTCATATTTTTTAAAATATAATAATACATGTGTCACAAATTGATTGGTTCTTTCCATCTAATATCAAATTATTCCCTTTAAATTTATGCCTATTGAATTGTTTCCTTATAAAGTATGATTTAATTATGTTAAAATCTTTTCTTAAATGCAGTATTTCTTTTTTCTTTGTTTTCAAATTTTTATACCAAATATATATTGAAATGTAATCGAAGAGTCTGATATCTTATTGAGAACAAATATTTAAAAATATTCTTAATCCAAGTATACTTCACTCTTAAATCTCTTATATAAAAAAATTATCAAACCATTCCTTGAATTTTGCCATTTCAATTTAGTATACAGAGTGTATTACATACCATATTTCCTATTATATTTTTGTAACTTGAAGTATCATATTTTGTAAACTCATATTTAAAGTTGACTATTGTGTGGATGATTAACCTATTTATATGAAATAGAGAGTTTGGAGATGAGCATTATTTTAAAATATATCAATTTTACACAAAAATAAATGAACTTCAAATAAAATTAAAACAAAATTGTTCAAATCAAACAAAATTAAATTAAAAAATCAAAATATCAGGTAAAATTCAGAATATCCATATCAATTATTTCATATTTATATTAATTAATTGATATCCAATAAAATTTTAAAAATTTCCCTAAAGTTCTAACAAAAGATAATAATTAACCGTGCGTAGCACACGTATACCGCTAGTAAACCAAATGACAATTAAACATCCAAAAATATCATAACCCATATTAAATGCTACTTCATTTGAACCATCTTCACTTGAAAGATCCACCACAACTACCACAACATCGAACATTAACTTTGGCAGGCTCGTCTTCCTTAAGAGCAACAATATCCTTAACCTCAGCAACCTTGGCAGATTTCACAGCAACATTTCCCGTGCCACAAGTTGTCGTTCCTTTAGCAACGTTGTCAACAGCTTCGTTCTTGACATCTGCTTCTTTCTTTGGTGTTGTTACACAAGTAGTCGAGGCACAGTTCTTTCCAGAACTGCAGCACTTCCTCTCCATTTTTCTTGTCACAAGACTCACAACTTGGATTCCAATATTACCGCACCAGATCTCGGCAATACCACAATCACCTCGGCAATCTGGCTCGTCCACATGGCACCTCGGCCAACACCTTGGCGGCACCTCGGCCACGTGGCACGACCCTAAAAATACATCCTCACAACTGCCCCCTAGGATCTATCATCTTGACAACCTGAGGTGATAGAACCTATATCGTTTGATCTTCCAACATATCAGTTAAACAACATGCCAAAGATACTACTCCGATCGAGATCATGACTCATCAGTGTCAGGAAATAAGGACTCAAATATCCACTCATTAAGAATCAAGAACCAACACATTCTTTCAAGATCAACATCTCAATTGAGATCGCACTACTAGCCGAGATCGTGACTCATCAGTGTCAAGAAATAAGGATTCAAATATCCACTCATTAAGAATCAAGAACCAACACATTCTTTCAACATCAACATCTCAACTGAGATCGCACTACTAGCCGAGATCGTGACTCGCTAGTTAAGAATATCAAGAATCCCAATTGCACATAAGCTGTCACGCATAATTATTCCAACCGTTTCATCCATGTGTCATCACCTAACTAGTTCGTACTTGTCACGCGTTAGGCGTGTCGCATCAATTCTGCCCCATGCTGCTTGACGTCAGCACAGGCACGTCTCCCTAGGCAGTTAAATTAGTTCCTTTGTCGCCCTTTTGAATTATGTTAAAAAAAATTTCCCTCTCTCTCTGTCTCTTCATTCTACAATCACAGCTCTTTCTTTTCTCTACCAGAGCTTCTTTCTCTAAAACCTCCATTGTCAAATTTGGAAGTTCTCTGCAACTATTTTAGTTCATCATCTTCGGTAACTAAACCATCATTCCATTCTAATAAGGTACATCATCTAACTTTGGTGAACACGATTATGGCGTCCATTTCTTTTGTAAGTCTCTCGTTTCTGTTTTAACTCTGTTTTTTCATATTTCATGTTCTTGAGTATGCTTCCATGAATATCTAATCTACCTTAGGAATTCGAACACCTCATATACTATACTTCGAGCAAACATCCTTGTCTTGCTATTATGCCTTTCTTCATTCATGCCAATGCCATGCTCACATCCCATGTTTTAATTCGATTTTTGCTTCTCATACATCTATGTCAAGTTATGAATCCATATTTACCACTTCTTTATATTTCTGTATTTACTCCAGCCTTCAGTTTTTGAATCTGGTTATCTCTTCTTGTTATTCCAGATTATTGCCTTTTTTCCCTGCCTCCTTTAGATTTAGGATTCGGATTTGCTAGAACATTATACATTAGGAATGCTGAAACAAACTATGTTCACAACCTCCTATAGATTTCCAAAATCTTCATCCTAATATTCCTTAGGTTACATTGAGGTTCCTAGGATCACAACATTTTTCAGGAAACAATACCAAAACCATCTAGCCAAGGTCATGGGCATGCATAAGTGGAGAGTAGATAGCCTCACTAAGATTGAGAAGTTCCTCCGAGAATATAATATCCTAGCCGATGTCCTGGTGAAAACAACTCCATTATGCTGGGAGATAACTACATGCCATTCCCTGTAGTGTCAATCCTTGAGGGTGGATTAGATTCGCCATTAATATCCTGTTTAAGGAAATGCTCCACTTCGACAAACTAAACTCCATGCAACTAGCCATCAACACCTTTTATGTAATCAACGGTATAGCCAAACTCAATTGCCGACATAAAGCCCAACTAAACCTTCAGGATGTCCTGCACTGTTACATGATGTGCACCTTTCAATCAAAAAATGGCATAACCTACTACCTGAAACCGAGGTCCACAACCTATAAGATGATCGTCGATCTTCCTGATTTCAACAAGGGTGAGGAAAACGATTATCTTATTGTCTCAAGCAACTGGGAGTTTTCTCAAGACGATGACTTCCACCTCTTTCCACTTTCCTGAAGCATCCTAGAAGACCATAAAAGCAAGTCATCCTTAGAACACACACTTGTTGTCCATTATTTGCTTAAGTATTTTACTTTGTCATGTTACTAACCACTTAACGTCTCTTTTATTTAGGTCTCCCTCAACCCGACAAGAACTTTCGGAAGTATTACATCCCCAGAGCCGACTTGCGGAGGCTCTTGGACTTGCCTATCAATATTCGCAAAGCCTTTTTTTTCCTAGACTACATAGCAACATACAAGTCTCCACTTCTCGATATCCCATCGAGAAGCAAAACCCTACCTTTTGCATCAACACGAACTGCCTCTTCAAGAGCAGATCAAGGATCAACCTCATACCCAACTGACTAGCCATCTACTTCAATTCCATCCCAGTACGTTACACCAGCTCAACGCCAACGTTGCTGCCGACCTACCAACGCTTTTGTTGGGAGGATGCGTAGCAAAAAGTGCCGAGGTGCTAACACACTAGTATATGATTCTGCCAACCCACCTTCCACTCTTCCTACATTCTGACTTGGCACTAGAGTGACCATCGCCGCCACCTCAAGAGAGATAGGTTTTAAACCAGTAGTCGCCGAGGACCTCCTCACCGGATTACCTAACATCATCACAGCCCGATCAACTCATTTTTCTTATTTTGTTCAAAAACCAAAGAATGTGCAAAAGGCCAAGGCAAAGGCAAAGGCCAAAGTCATAGCCATCCCTTCTGATGATGAGAAGGATCCTAAAGACTCTATGTTGATCTCCAAGCTAACTGAAGTTGAGGCTGAGAAAAGGCCTGCCTCAAATGAATCCACTAACGCCCTACCTGCAAACAAACCAAAGTCTGTTGGCCTTAGGGGAGAGAAAGACGTCCTTCTCGAGGTCGCATGGCTCCCAAGATCTGAGTAGGTGAAAGAATTCTCAAAGTTAGCGACAGCGCCATCAAAGACATTGAAGTCGGAGCTATACTGACCACGGGCCTCATTCTACCTACCGATATGAAGCAAATCAACGATTGTAATCAGTATGAAAATTTTTCCTTAATGATGAGGCACTCTGTTCTGGTAACTTTCCTGACTTTTCCCTTTAAATTCAGTCTTTCATACATAGTAAAATATTACTAACTCGTTTCTTTCCTTGCAAGCCATTTAGCATGCCCACTCTCATGCAATCAAGGCCGAGTTAATGAAGTAAGACTTGACTAGGAAGACACAAGAGGCTACAATCTTCCTCTTTCAACTTAACAAGGTCGAAGCCAAGATCAAAAGTCTGATGGATAAGGTCAGCGTAGCCAGGGCTACTGAAAACAAGGTCAAGGTCGCTGAAGTTGCTGCCAAGGCTGCTGAAGAAAGAGCCGCTAATACCGAGAGTAAATTGAATGAGGCTTTGGATACGAAAAAAGCCGAGATCAAGGCCCCCGACGAAAAAGCCTACGAAGAAGAGCAAGCCAACGTGCAGGATCAATACAAAAAGTAAGTCAACCTGTCCTGGAATAAGGGTTACTACCTTGGCTGGGTTGCTTCTTTCAAAAAACTTTGTGTCCCCGAGGACTCACCCCTTCACAATATCGGCCAACTTGACGTAACATCCCCCCCCCCCACTTAAGTCTAATCCGAAGAGGAGGAAGATGAGGAAAAGAAAGAAAAAGAGGCCGACGTTGAAGAAGACGCTGCTATTGGGGTTAAGTCTCCAACTCTGAACGTTCAACTCCTCGACCTGGTTAGTGAGGATGAGGCTGAAGTCTCTAAGAGCACTGATTCGAAGAGGGCCAATAATTTTGAGGCTGAGATTGTTGTTGCTGGTAGAAGCCTTCATGAGCGCTTGAAAGAGATTGGCAATGAAATAGCAGCCAAAGTTGAGAAAGCTGATTCATTATCCACTAAAGTTGACACATTGCCAATTGTTGAGGTGGAATAAACTGAGAACAATGCTCCAGAGTCTAACACTTAGGATTTTTTTTTCTTCTTCTCTTTTAGTTTTAACTTTTCTCTTCTTTGAACACTTCTATTTTTCTCAAGCCAAAGTGCATTCTGATGTACTCAAACAAGTTTTTCCTTTCAATGCATGTCTGTTTTTGACTAAGTGTTGAATGCTTGCTGTTTTCCATACTGTTTTGTATACATTTGTTGTCTTTATGCTTTGCCTCTTCTCAAAATCTTCTAAATATAATTTCTTGGATAGTTATCTCGGATTAAAACATCTCGGATAAAACTATTATCAAACATCTCGGATAATTTCAACTCATAACAATTTTTTTAAAAATTTTAACTAGTGTCACATTCACTTGATTTATTCATACTCTCGGCCCCCCAATGTGAATCAAGTATCACTTAGGTTCACATTAAGGATACATCGTCTGAATCTTGCCTAAGTCTGACTTAACATCCATGATCGAGGTCATCGTGTTTTACTCGCCTAAACAAAACACTTAAGGCTTAACCTTAGTGCACCGAGAGTACTATCTACCTCGGCTTTTCATACAAATTAGCCATATTGTGGCTGGTTTTGCCTTGTTTCTCAGTGAAACATCTCTTTAACTTAGTTCAACTTTGTCATCCTAGCAAGTCTAAGTTACTCGTCTTGTTCATCTTTGGAACATCGGCTTAATACTTTTTTTTTGTCTTATGAATATTAACAACATTTTGAAAAGAAAAAAATTAGACTAGTATTTTATTAATCAGTATTTCAGCTAAAAATCATCTAGATTACATAGAAAAACTCAAAAAATTAATGATAGATGGGTGGTATTCTAAGGTCTTGGCAATTTCTTGCCATCACTGTTTTCTAGCCAGTATGCGTCATTGCCAGCAACCGAGATGATTCTGTAAGGATCTTCTCAGTTTGGGCCAAGCTTACCTCCCTATGATCTTTCTTGTTGCTAACAAACTTCCTCAAGACAAGGTTGCCGATTTGGAATTCTTTGGGGTTCACCCTCTTATTGCACCAGTCTCTGTTTGTATGCCCCTAACCGAATTGCTGCTCTTCCTCTCTTTTCTTCAATCAAGTCCAATTCTCATATAAGGAATGCCTCGATCATCCCATTCTCTACTCCCTGAGTTTGACTTTAGGAATCCTGATCTCAAGTGGTATAACGGCCTCGGTGCCATAAGCCATGGCAAATGGTGATAATCTAGTAGATCTTCTTAGCGTGGTACGATATGCCCATAGAACATTAGGCAATTCCTTCACCCACTTTCCCTTGGCAACTTTTAGTCTCTTTTTTATTCCATCCAAGCTGGTCTTATTAGAGGCCTCGGCTAGGACATTACTTTGAGAGAGGCTGGGAGCCTAGTAATAGTTCTTGATCTTGTACTTCGCGCAGAACTTTTTGATCAATTTGCTGTCAAATTGGGTGCCATTGTCTGCTACTATGGCTCTTGGGATCCCGAATCTGGTAATGATGTTCTTCTAGATGAAATTTCTTACATCCATGTCTCAGATTTTGGCTAGAGGTTCAGTCTCCACCCACTTCGTGAAGTAGTATGTGGCTACTAGCAAGAATTTTCTCCGTCTCGTTGTCTTGGGCAATTGCCCAATCAAATCCATGCCTCACTGGGCAAATGGCCAATGACTATATACTGGGTTTAGGTCTCCAGCTGGCTAATGTATCAAGGGTGAAAACCGTTGGCACTTCTCGCATTTCTTGACATAAGCTTCTATATCCTTTTGCATGTAAGGCCACCAATACCCTTGTGATATGGCTCTATGGGCAAGAGATCTGCCCCATGCATGGCTTTTACAAACTCTTTCGTGGATCTCATATAAGAAGTCTTCCACTTAAGAAGGATGCACACATCACAGTAAGGGTCTAGTGACGGATCTTCTGTATAGATGGCCTTCTGCCGACAAGCAGAATCTGGCCGACTTAAGTCTAATCATGTAGGCCTCATTTTTCTCTTCTAGTAGCTTGCCATCTCTGATGAACCTGACTAGGGTATCCATCTAGCTTGAGCCTAGCTCTATGCACATTGTCTCGTATTCTGTTATCAGAGGTTCCACGCTTAGGCCTAATAGATAGTCCACCTTGATTATTCCCAGCGCGTCTAACTTTATGGCACCAACTAGGTTGGCCAGTGCATCCATAAGGGTGTTGTCTTCTCAGCAAACCTACTATAGCTGACATTTTTAGAATTGGGCTAACAATTTGATGATCTGTCTGACATAGGCCATCATTCCCCTGTTGCTTGGTTTTCGATGAGTTAGGAGTCACAATAGACTACCACCTCCTCGGCTTCAACTGTTGTTGTTAGTTTCAATTTGGCAATTAGTGCCGCATACTCTGCTTCATTATGTGAGGCCTCGAAACCCAATCGAATTAATTGCTCTTTCATTTGTCCATCTAGTAAAATCGGCACCACTCCTGTCACGACCCGAACCTGCCCTTATGGGTTAAGAACGTAACAGGCCAGTAATCCTGAGATTACCTACGGCCTCAAACCAAAATAGACATAAGTCAACAGAGTAGAGGGGCCAAACGGAAGCAATAATTAAAAACTTTGTCCATAGAGCCGTGCTTATATGCACTTCAAAACAAACCAAACTCATATATGTTAATAACCCACGTCAAAACTACAGTACCATGAAATTCTTTACAGACAGGATCATCTAATTAAGTCAACCCATGACAGACTATTTACAAATTCACATAAAGTCCTTGCCGGCAAGACAAAATATAATTACATAACAAAAGGGCAAGGATAGGTCTCAAGAGTGAGACGCAAGGTTGACTTCCTCAAAATTCGTATTTTTCTTAGTAGACTTCACTAGGGCTGGGTTTGAACTTCCCTTGGCTCACCTACAAACACATGAATGAGCGTGAGCGATAGCCCAGTGAATAATATCAAATATAGAAGTTATATAAACAATATGTAGAACAACATACTCCAAACGGCCTTGGGCCCAATTCATATTCCTACTTAACATATGTACATTTATACAACGTTTGGATCAAGTGACTGTAGTTCTAAACACATTGGCTTTTGGCCCATTCTGATTTCCATCTACGTCAAAACGGCCTTCGGCCCATTCATTTATGTCAAAACGGCCTTCGACCCGTTCACTTTTGTCAAAACGGCCTTCGGCCCACTCATTCATGTCAAAACGGCCTTCGGCCCACTCATTCATGTCAAAACGGCCTTCGGCCCATTCATTTATATCAAAACGACCTTTGGTCCATTATCTCTATCAAAATGACCACTGGTCCATTCATTTATTCATATCAGATTTTTGTCCACGATCCCAATTCGTAAATTCATAAGGCTTATAAGGGAATAACAACTGGACATTCACAAGCTTTCAAATATTGATATTACTCACAGTGATCGGCTTGTGGATTTGCCCTGGAACTTGACCCTACACATTTCATGAACACAAAAGGTCACTAACAGTTCAATCCGTTCTTTAATTCACATATCTCTCTTTAGGCTTAATTCACATTTCATTAGCTCATTTACAATGCTTAACATATGCCTAAGAGTGCTTACAAGTGAAAGAGAACGGAAAACAGAACACAGAATGCATTTCCAGAATTTCAGAAAACAGGGTCCCCGCTCGAGTGTCAACTTCTCCGCTCGAGCGGAACTCTAAGGCCTGCAAAAGTACTGGCTAGGTGAAATTTACGCTCGAGCGTCCAATATAGCGCTCGAGCGGAAGGCCTCTCAACATAGCTCCCCGCTCGAGCGTGAACTTTCCCGCTCGAGCTGACACCAAGCCTGCAAGAACAAAATACTGGGAGCTCGAAATCCCCGCTCGAGCGTGAACTTCCCCGCTCGAGCGGACATCAAAATTCTGGGTTTCCCAGATCATGTTCTTGAGCTCCAATTCAACTTTCCAGCTACAATTCTTGCATGCAATGACTCAAAACTCAAACATACACATATTAATATGATACCAATGCAACATTACAACATTAGGAAGCTCAATCTCTCATATTATTTACATGCATGCCTCAAATTAATCCCAATTCATCACCAACATATCAAATTCTAACATGCAAAGCCTATCCTTTCATAATCTCCCCTTGCATGTAAGAAATACACATTATTTACAACTTATTTGGTGAGGAAATGGTCACACACATGGATTTCCTTCAAACTTCAACATGGATTACACAAATTAAGCTCAATCATGGAAATCTATAACAATTCTTCACATGCATGCTTCTATTAGCCTGAATTTCAACATGTACAACTCAATTCCTTTTTCATTCAAACTAATTCATGCTCTTGGCCATCTATTGGACTTGAATTCACAAGGTAGTGACTAACAATGCATGAATTACTCACCAAGGAGCTTAATCTTCACAATCTATGGCGATTCTTGAGCTTAACCTCCAAAATCTCCAAGCTTTAGGCTAAATAACACAATCCTCCCCCCTTTCTCTCACTATGGCCGGCCCATCTCTCACTCTCTCAAATGTTTAACTCAGATCTTGAGTTCCAGAGGGACAAAGGAGGGTGTAATGCCAATACACAACGAGCCCCACTAGTAAATATTTTAATACAAAAATGTTTGGGCACTTTATTCATCAATTTAATCAGTTTAAATTGATCAAAATCAATTTTCAATTAAATTTCACCGTAGGCTCTAAAAATTATGCCAATCACAATGGCGTAATCAATTTCGGGTTTTGTGGCCGATAAGGCCTTCAATTAAATTTCCAAAACAGATTATTCAGACAAGTATTCCTACGGTGGACAGATAAGACTTCAAAATCACAAACATTCACATAATGGCACATAAAATCATGCTAAACACATAATCATACTCAAATTAAGGACCAATTAGCATATTACAGGACAGGGGTATCACAGTCTTCCCCCCTTTAGGAAGTTTGGTCCTCCAAACTTAATTTACCTTCGTCGGGAAACAAATGTGGATAGCGTAGATACATTTCCTCCTCTTTTTCCCACGTAGCATCTGTCCCATAGTGTTCCTTCCATTCCACTTTCACCAATGGAATGGATTTGTTTCTCAATTCCTTCACTTGTCGATCAACAATTCTTTCCGACCATTCAGCATATTCCATATTTTCATCAATAGCAACCCGGTGATAATCAATCACATGCAACGGGTCTCGAAGGTAACCCCTCAACATTGACACATGAAACACATTATGGATTTGCTCGAATCCCGGTGGTAAGGCCACTCTATAAGCAACTGGACCAAGCCTTTCCAAAATCTGAAACGGCCCAATGTAGCGGGCCCTTTTTCCCAAATCTGACTTGGCCCTTCATCGGAGAAACACGGATGAACACATGGTCACCAACCTCATACTCAAGAGGTCTTCTTCGAACGTCTGCATAATTCTTTTGTCAGTCCTGAGCTGTTTTGAACCTTTGACGAATAGTCTTGATTTTTTTAGAAGTATCCTGCACAATCTCTGGCCCAAGCAAGGCTCTATCCCCGACCTCTGTCCAACAAATAGGTGATCTACACCTTCTACCATACAAAGCCTCGTATGGTGCCATACCGATGCTGGAGTGGAAGCTGTTATTATAAACAAATTCTGCAAGTGGCAAATAATCTTCCCAACTCCCCTGAAAGTCCAAAGCACACATACGAAGCATATCTTCCAAAGTTTGAATTGTTCATTCTGATTGCCTATCTGTCTGTGGGTGAAATGCAGTACTGAACCTTAGTTCTGTTCCCATAGCTTCCTGCAAACTCTTCCACAATCTAGACACAAATTTCGGATCTCTATCCGATACAATAGATACTGGAACACCATGTAAACGGACAATCTCATCAACGTAAATGGTAGCCAATCTATAAGCAGTAAATGTAGTTTTGGCTGGCAAAAAATGTGCAGATTTAGTCAGTTTATCAACTACAACCCAAACAGAATCCATACCTCGAGAAGTCCGAGGTAAGCCAACAACGAAATCCATAGTCACGTGTTCCCACTTCCATTCAAGAATAGGGAGAGGTTGAAGTAGACCGCCTGGTTTCTGATGTTCAGCCTGGACTTGCTGACACTAAAGGCACTTGGACACATATTCTGCAATCTCTTTCTTCATTTTAGGCCACCAATAGGTCTGTTTCAAATCCCGGTACATTTTATTGTTGCCCGGATGCATAGCAAATACGGATCTGTGGGCTTCGTCTAAAACCCTCTTCTTAAGTTCTGGGATATCAGGGACACACATTCTGTTTCGGAATCTCAACACTTCATTCTCAAGGCTGAATTCTACTTTTGGACTCGTCTCAAATTCATCAACTACCTTTCGGAGGAACTCATCCTCTTTATGTTTCTGCTTGATTTCATCGGCAATCACCGGCTCAGCTGTAATAGCGGCTATCAATCCGCCCTGTTCACACATTACTACTTCAATTTCAGTCCTCTCAAAATCTTGTAAAATCTCCCTTTGTTCAGTAAACAAGCAAGCCATACTCCCCATTGATTTTCTGCTCAAGGCATCAGCCACTGTATTAGCTTTCCCGGGGTGATACTGAATTTCTAGATCGTAATCTTTTATCAATTCCAGCCATCTTCTCTGACGCATATTCAACTCTTTCTGCGTGAAGAAGTATTTTAGGCTCTTATGATCTGTGTAGACTTCACACTTTGCCCCATACAAATAATGCCGCCAGATTTTCAAAGCAAAAACAACTACAACTGCGGCCAATTCAAGGTCATGTGTTTGGTAGTTCTTCTCGTGTGGCCTCAACTGTCAGGAGGCGTAAGCGATAACCTTTCCGTTCTGCATTAACACACAATCCAAACCCTTATAAGACGCATCACTAAAGATTACAAAATTTTCCGTACCTGAAGGTAGTGTTAAAATTGGTGCAGTAGTCAATCTTGTCTTTAATTCATGAAAGGCTGATTCCTTTTCTTCGTTCCACTCAAAAGGTTGCCCCTTACGTGTCAGTTGGGTAAGAGGCACTACTAATTTCGAAAAGTCCTTCACAAACCTCCTGTAGTACCCAGCCAAGCCCATGAAGCTGCGAACTTTCGTCACATTAGTCGGTGTAGGCCAATTCACAATTGCCTCTATTTTCTGCGGGTCCACTGAAATTCCTTCCTTGTTGATCACATGCCCTAAGAAAACAACCTCATCCAACCAAAACTCACATTTCTTTAGTTTAGCAAACAATTTCCTTTCTCGAAGTATTTGTAAGACAGCCCTCAAGTGGTGTTCATGTTCAAGTCTATCTTTAGAGTATATCAAAATATCATCAATGAAGACTACAACAAACTCATCAAGGTAGGTTTTAAAATTCTATTCATTAAATCCATAAATGCTGCCGGAGCATTGGTCACTCCAAATGGCATAACAAGAAACTCGAAATGACCATATCTCGTTCTAAATGCGGTTTTCTCAACATCCTTTGCCTTAACTTTCAGCTGATGATACCCGGATCTCAGATCAATCTTAGAAAACATCCGTGATCCCTGTAATTGGTCAAATAAATCATCAATATGGGGTAAGGGATATTTGTTCTTTATCGTTACCTTGTTCAATTCCCTGTAATCAATGCATAGGCGCAAAGTACCATCCTTCTTCTTTACAAATAACACTGGTGCACCCCAAGGCGAAGTGCTAGGTCGGATAAACCCTTACCAAGAAGGTCTTGCAACTGTTCCTTTAATTCTTTCATTTCGGCAGTAGCCATTCTGTAGGGAGTTTTAGAAATAGGCTGGGTGCCTGGCACAGTCTCAATAGTAAACTCTATCTCCCTGTCTACCAATTCCCCCAGTAATTCATTTGGGAACACATCTGGGAATTCTCTAACAATAGGAATATCATTCAATTCAACATTCACAGATTGCTCAGTCAACACATAGCACAGATAACCCTGGCACCCCTTCCTGATTAATTTACATGCTTTCATTGCAGATATTAAATAAGGTGGAGGCACTACCCCATTACCCACAAACACAATTTCTTTATGTTCTGGTGGTTTAAATACAACCCTTTTTGTCACACAAACTACGGTGGCACAATACTTGGTCAACCAATCCATGCCCAAAATCACATCAAAATGTCTAAAGTTCAAGGGTAATAAATCTACATATAAGGTAGCATCCTCAACATGCATGTCACAAAACCGATATATATAGTCACATAACACAGATTCCCCCGATGGAGCAGACACACATAACAAATAAGCCAATAACTCTAGGGGTCTTCTCCGTCTAGATGCAAATGTATATGTCACAAATGAGTGGGTTGATCCAGAATCAATTAATACAAAGGCATTCTGATTACATATTGAAATAGTACTTGAGACAACGGCACTAGCATTCCGTGTATCGCCCAGAATAAGCGCAAAAACCCTTCCCTGTCTCACTGTATCCCCAGTAGTAGCGGATCTCTAAGCATTTCCCAGCTTGGGGATCGATGCCGTGGAACTGGCTGCTAGTTTTCCGCCATTCTGATTACATTCCCGGGCTATGTGCCCTTGCTTCCCACACTTGAAACAGGCTCCTGATGCACGGTAACAGACTCCACGGTGCCTTTTGCTACAGATGTTGCACATGGGAGCTGTGTCTTGGGAAGAACTCGAAGTATTTGAGGAGCCTGTGTTTTGCTTTTTCAGAAATTACTTCTTCGAAAAGAAGCCTTGTCTTTTGTTGCCTTTCCATTATGTTACTGGCTTAGCTTGTCTGGCTATGTTAGCCTCTGATATGATGGCCCTGTCAAGCACCCCAATATAGGTTTCCAACTTCAGTACATTCACCCTTTCTAGGATGTCAGTGCGGAGTCCACCTTCAAAGTGTCTTGCCTTTTTATAATCGGTGTCAATCACGTGTGGTGCGAACCTGGCCAATTCAGTGAACTTGGCCTCATACTCAGCCACTGTCATGCTATCTTGCTTGAGTTCCATGAACTCGGCTACTTTCCCATCCTGAACACATTGCGGGAAGTACTTGTCATAAAAGATCTCCAAAAATTTTGCCCAGTCAACATCTTTGTGGTTTTCTCGCATCAACATCCACCATCTCCTCGCTTCGTCTTCTAGCATAAAAGTGGCTAGAAGTACTTTCTGAGTCTCTGAACAGGGAAACACTTCGAATAATTTCTCAATGCCGAGGACCCACGCTTCGGCCTTCAATGGATCTAATCCCCCGTGGAACTGCGGTGGTTTTATTTTCTTGAATTCCTTAGTGAGAGCTATAATCCGGTCATCATTCTGATGATCTGGCACAAGTGGTGCCGGAGGTGGAGGTGGCGGGTGTGGTTGCTGCCACTGTTGTTGCCACTCCTGTTGCTGTCTCAAAGCTTCAGCCATTTCCTGTATCAGTCCTTCCATCCTGTCCATTCTGGCAGTTGAGGATTCTTCTATTTCATCACCTCTTGTTCTCACCATCTGATTAAACTTGCATTATATTTTATACAAAAGGCACAGAAGTATGCATATACTAAGAAACACATGCCCTCAACTAATTCGTAATGCAAGTAGTTCACAACTCATAGCACGCAATTACTCAAATCAAAACACTTAAGCATGTTCTTGATGCTTCCAAAGTTCATATCAAAAGGATTAAGCACATTATCAATGCCTCCAAATTCACATTTAACACATGAATGCATCCTAGATCTCATCTAGACGCTTATTGCTCTTTTTGGACAAGTGTGTGAGTTATTAACTCGTGCTCTGATACCACTCTGTCACGACCCGAACCCGTCCCTATGGGTTAAGGACGTAACCGGCAAGTAATCCTGAGATTACCTACGGCCTCAAACCAAAATAGACATAAGTCAACAGAGTAGAGGGGCCAAACGGAAGCAATAATAAAAAAATTTGTCTATAGAGTCGTGCTTATATGCACTTCAAAAACAAACCAAACTCATATATGTTAATAACCCACGTCAAAACTACAGTACCATGAAATTCTTTACAGAAGGATCATCTAATTAAGTCAACCCATGACAGACTACTTACAAATATACATAAAGTCCTTGCCGGCAAGACAAAATATAATTACATAACAAAAGGGCAAGGATAGGTCTCAAGAGTGAGACGCAAGGTTGACTTCCTCAAAATTCGTATTTTTCTTAGTAGACTTCACTGGGGCTGGGCTTGAACTTCCCTTGGCTCACCTACAAACACATGAGTGAGCGTGAGCGATAGCCCAGTGAATAATATCAAATACAGAAGTCATATAAACAATATGTAGAACAACATACTCCAAACGGCCTTGGGCCCAATTCATATTCCTACTTAACATATGTACATTTATACAACGTTTAGATTAAGTGACTGTAGTTCTAAACACATTGGCCTTTGGCCCATTCTGATTTCCATCTACGTCAAAATGGCCTTCGGCCCATTCATTTATGTCAAAACGGCCTTCGGCCCGTTCACTCTTGTCAAAACGGCCTTCGGCCCACTCATTCATGTCAAAACAGCCTTCGGCCCATTCATTTATATCAAAACGACCTTTGGTCCATTATCTCTATCAAAACGACCTCTGGTCCATTCATTTATTCGTATAAGACTTTTGTCCATGATCCCAATTAGTAAATTCATAAGGCTTATAAGGGAATAACAATTGGACATTCACAAGCTTTCAAATATTGATATTACTCACAGTCATCGGCTTGTGGATTTGCCCTGGAACTTGACCCTACACATTTCATGAACACAAAAGGTCACTAACAGTTCAATCCATTCTTTAATTCGCATATCTCTCTTTAGGCTTAATTCGCATTTCATTAGCTCATTTACAATGCTTAACATATGCCTAAGAGTGCTTACAAGTGAAAGAGAACGGAAAACAGAACACAGAATGCATTTCCAGAATTTCAGAAAACAGGGTCCCCGCTCGAGCGTCAACTTCCCCGCTCGAGCGGAACTCTAAGGCCTGCAAAAGTACTGGCTAGGTGAAATTTACGCTCGAGCGTCCAATATAGCGCTCGAGCGGAAGGCCTCTCAACATAGCTCCCCGCTCGAGCATGAACTTTCCCGCTCGAGCTGACACCAAGCCTGCAAGAACAAAATACTGGGAGCTCGAAATCCCCGCTCGAACGTGAACTTCCCCGTTCGAGCGGACATCAAAATTCTGGATTTTCCAGATCGTGTTCTTGAGCTCCGATTCAACTTTCCAGCTATAATTCTTGCATGCAATGGCTCAAAACTCAAACATACACATATTAATATGATACCAATGCAACATTACAACATTAGGAAGCTCAATCTCTCATATCATTTACATGCATGCCTCAAATTAATCCCAATTCATCACCAACATATCAAATTCTAACATGCAAAGCCTATCATTTCATCATCTCCCCTTGCATGTATGAAACACACATTATTCACAACTTATTTGGTGAGGAAATGGTCACACACATGGATTTCCTTCAAACTTCAACATGGATTACACAAATTAAGCTCAATCATGGAAATCTATAACAATTCTTCACATGCATGCTTCTATTAGCCTGAATTTCAACATGTACAACTCAATTCCTTTTTCATTCAAACTAATTCATGCTCTTGGCTATCTATTGGACTTGAATTCACAAGGTAGTGACTAACAATGCATGAATTACTCACCAAGGAGCTTAATCTTCACAATCTATGGCGATTCTTGAGCTTAACCTCCAAAATCTCCAAGCTTTAGGCTAAATAACACAATCCTCCCCCCTTTCTCTCACTATGGCCGGCCCCTCTCTCACTCTCTCAAATGTTTAACTCAGATCTTGAGTTCCAAAGGGACAAAGGAGGGTGTAATGCCAATACACAACGAGCCCCACTAGTAAATATTTTAATACAAAAATGTTTGGGCACTTTATTCATCAATTTAATCAGTTTAAATTGATTAGAATCAATTTTCAATTAAATTTCACCGTAGGCTCTAAAAATTATGCCAATCACAATGGCGTAATCAATTTCGGGTTCTGTGGCCGATAAGGCCTTCAATTAAATTTTCAAAGCAGATTATTCAGACAGGTATTCCTACGGTGGACAGATAAGACTTTAAAATCACAAACATTCACATAATGGCACATAAAATCATGCTAAACACATAATCATACTCAAATTAAGGACCAATTAGCATATTACGGGACAAGGGTATCACAACTCCTACCCCCGCTTATTGTTAGTTTGAACTACCATCGACAAAGAAGCAAAAGGACTAACCGATGTAGATGTCATAAGGCTTCAGTTTCTCTTGCTTTTGCCCCTGTCCTGCTGGCTGGGGGTTTTGTGCTGCCAGTTGTGTTTCCTCTGGCTTTCTTGCGCATCCTAACCTGAGGTTCGCAGGTCTTAGCCTCGGGCTTGCACTTGGTGTGAACTCAACAACAAAGTCAGCCAGAACCTGACCTTTTATTACTATCCTTGGCCTGATTCTATGTCATATTGACCTAGAACTATAGCCCATCGTGCTATTGTTCCCAACAAGTCTCCGTGTTGCAATAGAGCCTTCAGTGGATGCTCCATGAGTACCACAATCTTGTGAGCACGGAAGTAATGGTTCAATTTCTTTGATGCCATTACCAGTGCTAGTGTTAGTTTTTCTAGAGGTAGGCACCTTGTCTCTGTGCTTGCTAGAGTTTTACTCGTATAATACACCGTCTTCTACTCTCTTTCTTTTTCGCACAATCATGACACTGACAGCGGTCCGAGACTGCCTAGTACAAAAATAGTTTCTCTCCTAGAATTGGATTTGACAACATGGGTGGGGTTGTCAAATACCTCTTCAAGTCGGCTAGGGAAACTTTGCATGCATCTGTCCATAAAAAGTTTATAGCCTTCTTTAGTAACTGAAAGAATGGCCCGCACTTATTCGAACTACGGATAATGAATCTATTCAGCACGACTACTTTGTCAGTCAAAACTTGGACCTCTTTTGTTGTTATTAGGCTCTTCAGATCAAGGATGGCCTTGATCTGATCGAGGCTTGCTTCGATTCCTCTCACGGTCACCAAATATCCTAGGAAGTTACTAGATCTTACTCCAAAAGCGCACTTGGAGGCATTTAGATGAAGCCAATATGCTTTCAAGATGTCAAAAACCTTGTTCAGATCGGCTAGATGATCTGAAGGTTCCTTACTCTTTACGACCATGTCATCGATGTAGACTTCTATGATCTTGCCAATCAGATGTTTGAACATCTTAGTCACTAACCTTTGGTACGTTGCCCCTACATTCTTTAGTCCAAAGGGCATCACTTTATAATAGTAGAGTCCCTTGGGAGTAATGAATGTTGTCTTCTTCGCATCTAGTGCATACATGTCTATCTGATGATAACCTCTATATGCATCAAAGAAGTTCATCCTTCCGTGTCCCAACATGGCATCCACGAACTAGTCTATCTTTAGCAGAAGGAAACAATCCTTTAAGCTTGTGAAGTCCACACAAACCCTCAACTTTTCATTCTTCTTCTTTAGCACCACCATGTTGGACAGCCAAGTGGAATAGTTCACTTCTCGAATTGCCTACATTTCTAGTAGTTTCTCCACTTCTTCTTCAACGCCTTGTACATGGACCAAGGTTGGTCACCAATCTCTCTGGATCATGGGTTTGGCTGACCTATCCAAGTGGGATAGTTCACTTCTCGGATTGCCTATGCTTCTAATAGTTTCTCCACTTCTTCTTCAACTGTTTGTACATAGACCAAGGTTGGTTACCAAGCTCTCTAGATCATGGGTTTAGCTGATCCCCGATATCTCGTACGACGTCCAGGCAAACACCTCTATATTTTCTCTTAAGAATGATTTCAATTTTCTTTCTTCTTCCTCGGCTAAGCCTGAGTCGAAGAGGAAGAATCGCTCTTTGTCCCCTTCATGTAACAAAACCTTTTTCAAAGGCTCCTGCTCTTGTTGGCGGGTTCTTTGTCGACATCATCCAACACCTCCTAGTCTTTGTCTTCTATCTTTGCCATCTCTGTTTCTCTAACATTGCAGGTGTACTTCATTGCTGCCACGGAGCAATTTTTCACATGCACTTGGTCTCCTCTGACATCCTCAATCCCAAACTCGATTGGAAATCGCAACAGTTGGTGTAGAGTTAAGGGAACAACCCTCATAGTGTTCAATCAAGGCCTCCCTAGGATGATGTTATATGGGGAAGGAGTGTCTATCACGGTAAACTCCATGGTTATCTCTTTGTTCCGGCCTGAATCTCCAGGTTCGTAGTTCCCAGTGGCCACGTCGGGATCCCATTAAATCCGATCATAGGGCTATCGGACTACTCCAAATCATCCTTGTGAAGGCTGAACTCCTTATAACATTTGACATACATGATGTCATAGAAGCTGCCTTGATCGATCAGTATACGCCTTACCTGGAAGTCTCTAATCTTCAGTGTCACTACAAGAGCATCGTTGTGTAGTTATTGTACCATATCTAGGTTTTCGTCTTTGAACAAGATCATCGGCCCCCGATGTCCCTCCATCCTGGGCTTCTTTTGTTGGACATGGTAGACATGCTGCAGATGCATCACCCTCTGTGTCTCTTCTCAGATATCGTTCACATTGACCTTCGTGTGGATCACATTGATAACCCGTGGTCCACTGCCTATGATGCCACGGGTAGTGGTGCTGCTGCCGGTGTCTTGTCTTCGCCTCATCTATCAAATCTCTCAGGTGACCCTGTCTGACAAGGTTCTCTAGATGTTGCTTTAGGGCCCAATGCCCTTGAGTCATGTGGTCATTCTCATCATGGTAGGCAATTCTTATCGGGATTCCTGCTTATGTACTCTCCCAGGGTCTTTTGCGGTGCCCTGAAGTATAGCTGATTCCTGAACCTTTCCAAGACCCTGTAAATGTGGATCTTGAAAATCGTGTTTACGGCCTGCATAGCCTTCAATCCTGATTCTAGCTTGTCGGCACTCGTATTTCCTTAGTTGTGCTTTGGTGAGCCGTTTCTCTTCTTCTACTTCACTGTACCCGTCTTCTTTGTTTTCCTGTCTTACGTTGCCCTTGCGTAATTCTTAATCCTTACCATAAAGTCGTCCATGTTCTTTGGGAAGGTCTTTGCAAGGGATTGCCAAAGCGAGTAATCATCCTTCAAGCCATTCTTGATCGACACGACTGCAAGTTCCTGGTTACAAGCCAGGATCCACTTGTAAACCTCGTAGTACCTCTTAACGTAAGTTCTAAGTCTTTTGCCATTGTCAATCTTCAAAGCCAATAAGGAATCGACCATCAATGGTTGCAATCTCTTCATAACAAATCTAGCCCTAAACATCTCGGCCAGGCCATCTAAATTCTTAATACATCCCTTCGACAATTTGATCCGACGCTATTTCCCCAAATGTTGAAGGGAACACCTTGCATAACAACTACTCGTTCCCACTCCATAGAGACATCGCATTCAAATACAAAGCAACATAAAAGTTTAGGTCTGACTTATCATCATAGATTTGGAATCTGGGCATACTAAATCTCTTTGGTGCCTTGAATGCATCCAACTCCACCTAGAATGGTGTTCTTGGCTGGGCCATGGATGTGACCTCAGCGCCCTGCTTCTTTCTTTGGAGATAGTCTCTCAAATCTTCTTTCATTCGTCCAGGAGCTCAGCTATCAATCGATTTTAGCTTCTTTAGAGCGCTACTACCTATGTTGGGATGTGTCCTTTTGGACTTCTCCATGTTTATTATGTCGTCAAGTTAGAGGCCCTACTCGTTGACCTGTCGAGATCTCCTGATCTGGGTTTCCTTGGTCCTCCAGGTTCTCTAAGGCTCTTCCCGCTGTGATTCTATCTGCCTGACGTTCTGTGATCGCTAATGCGAGTTCCCAGGTCTTTTCTCGTGCTACGAGACAATTGGTATTGTAGCCTGTCTTCCTTTCTCAGTGCCAACGTTTGCTGCTAGGGTCGGCGTTTCTAACAAAGGCAACGCCGGTTGCATCACCTTGCTCTGCATCATGAAGTTCACCACAATTTATTGGTCCATTAGTTTGTTTGCCAAGTCCTTCACCTCGCCATTTCTTCTCTGGCACTTTTCTTTCCATACCTGGAAGTCGCTTTCATTGTAGTATTCTTCTTGGTTGCCCCTTCTCAGGCCATTACGGCCCCTGGCGGCATTGTTTACTTCTAGGTTTACTTCCTGCACTCGTCCTCATTATTTCCTCCTTCAAAGTTTGGATCTACATACTTCTCTTCTTCACTGTGTAGGTCATCCCTGACTCTCACCTCTTGTCCAGCGTTGGCTATCTATTCTTTACTAAGTTCAGAAACGATGCTAAATTACGGGTGTTGATTTCCAAGCTTACGACCAAACAGGGAACTTAACTAGAGAGCACGCAGCAGAATAGATTAAGTTGAGCACCTGCCGACAAGAAGATAAGAATACCGTGATGACTCGTCCACCCAGAAGCACTCCGACGAAGTCAGTCAATTTATCTCTCAAAGATATCAAACAAGTAATACAACTCTCAATTAAAACATACCTTGACCGATGGGGTGCCTCACTTTTATAGCCAACAATACTCTCATCCTCTAGAAGTCTCACTTTGTAGGACTCAAGCACAATGCTTATCTCAGACTCTTAGTTAGATATGAGTGAACTCCTTAAAAGCCTTATCATTATCTGAACCAAGCGCATCACTTATTTGGACTCTTGCCCTCTATCCAAATATCTTAGATTTCGGTATTACTGCACCAGATCTCAGTAATACCACAATCAGCTCGGCAATCTAGCTCATCCACGTGGCACTTCAGCCAACACCTCAGCAGCACCTCGGCCACGTGACACGACCCTAAAAATATATCCCCACAGTTCCAATATTTTCTACCATAGTATTGAATGTATGAATAAATTATATTATTATAGAATCTTATCCAATCTGTGCTTGATGGCGCTCATGAGATCTCAGTTCCAATATTTTCTACCATAGTATTGAATGTACGAATAAATTATATTATCACATAATCTTATCCAATCTGTGCTTAATGGCACTCATGAGATCTCAGTTCCAATATTTTCTTTGGTGCTTGCCTTAGTCCCCCTATTTATTGAGCCAAATATATATATATATATATATGTTCATAGAAGCAACAAAAGGAATTGTAGGTACGTGTCTAAAACAGTTCCCACTCACATTTTAGCAAAAGCAAAAATGAAATGTTGAAGTAGAGCCTTGCTTAAACTTGAATTTTTTTTTTCCTTTCCTTTTGGGCATATGATTACCTGTTTAAACTCAACTTCGTAAGGGTTTTGCCAGACTTGAGACACTTAATGGTAAGAATCAGAATCCATTACCACGAATGTGCAGCCGTAGAGCATGCTGCAATGGTGAAAATTGGGTTGCTAGGGGTGCCTTCTTATTTTATTTTATTTTTGAGGAGGATTTCATGACCTTTTACGATTTTGATTGATAGTACTATTGTTGTGTATGGATTGGAATGTGCATGGTGCTCAATCAACTTGAAATGTTCAGTCTAACTTCTGACTATAGTTTGGGATATGGTACAAGACATTAGAAAACCATTCAGTGTTCAAATTGGCTAACTAACAACAAATAGAGCTCATCGTCCACTCAAGTATATAAAACTTCTTTGGATATTATGGTTGATTGATCGACAAAATGTCACAGTTCTATAAGTACAATCACATGTTCAACCCCCTAACCACTCTTTTCAGTGATCAATTATTTGCAACGAATTAACTAGTAATAAGATTTATTTTCAAAACCATAATCATACCATTGCAACTTGTGAGATGAGTAGAAGTATCATGGCAGCTTCTCTCAAACGGTTCATATTTCCAATCCCACATTTCCTAAGGCTGTGTTTGGTTGGAGGATTTAATTAGGGAAATGAAAAAGGAAAGGGAAATGCAATTTCACTTGTTTGGTTATAATGGAAAATGCAGGGGAAAAAAAGTGAGAGGGAAATGAATTAAGAAATGAGAGGATCTTCTAGAACATCATTTCCTTTATATCTATGGGAAAAGAAACGGCAAAACTAGGAGGAAAAATGAGAGTTAAAGTTTAGAATTCAAATCCTATCAATTTTTCTCCTTTTCTTTTTATTTCCCTTTCCATTTTCGTTTCCTTCATCAATCTTCCAATCAAACACAGCCTAAACCAATTATTTCCCCCCTTCCAAAAAAAAAAAAAAACCTCATTATAGTAATCTATTCAATTTGCCCCTTATAATCTAAAGTTGTTGATGATAATGCTGCAACTAAACAAAATGCTCATGTTGTTTCTACATTGATTTATTTTTCACTCTACTTAACCATTTGATTATTTTTCTATTTTGCTTGTCTATTACTATTGTTGCTAATTTTCCCCTCTTCTTTTGCATACTACGAAGCATGTTTGCCAACCCTATATAGATTGAATTAATGCAGTAATATTACTGCTCTTCTCCAAAAAATAGACCAAATTCAGTTCTGACAAATACTTTGATTTTTGAAACATTCACATCAAATGATTTTTGTCATTTTTGTTTCTTCTAAATAGCGACGTGTTAATATTGCTAAGGCTATCTTTTTATGACAGTTTTTCATGTTTATTTCGACCTCCCTATTTGGAAGGGTCTAAATCACCCATGCCTAGAAACCATTCTGAAAAATCTAAAATCCCCGAAATATTAATTTGTGATTATATTTCAATTTTAAACAAAGAATAAGAATCCCAATCAAACAATCAAAGATAAATCAATCACACCGATTTAACTTGAAAAAAATCACAATTGGAGCGCCTCCAATTGTGATTAAAAAAAAAAATCACAGGCCAAAACCACAAAACAATCCACTAAGAAGACAAAAAGGAATTACACATGTGTACCCTCAATTACCTAGCGAATCCACGCCCGAATTAAATCGACCCCGATGTGCCTCTTCCACCACCGTTTTCACCTCAAAATTGTCTTGCCCAACGTTGAATCTACAACGCTGATGTTGAATCCATGACGATGAACCTCTCCAGAATCCACCAAAGCTTTAGGCCCAAGTTTCCCAGAATCCACAAAAAAACAACTCTCTATTTTGTGAATAAAAGAAAACAAACAAACCCTTTGATGATGTTGATATAAACTTCACAGATCTATTGGTCACTCTTAAATCATCAAGGAAACACTCATAAAGCACCCTTTAATATAAAACACTTTGGTTTTTCTTCCACTCTGAAAATATGGTTGGCTCAAACCTTAAAAACAGCGAACGGCACTTTATAGAAAATAGGATCGCGAAGACTGCTCGAGTGCACACTTCACTACTCGAGCCGTGTGAGTAAATGTTGTGCAAAACATATAAGCTGACCGCTCGAGTGGTAATACTTTCTTTCCAAAAGTTCAGGTGCTCTGCAAAAGTACCGGATGATCATTTTCTCTGTTTGAGTGAACAAATGACAGTTTGAGCGGTCAAACAATTTCGACAACATTTGTGTTTTTTGCTATCAAATAGTTTGATTCTTGTACATAGTCAGCAAAGTGGCAAACATGAAAGCCTCAAGACTCCTCTTCATAGACACAGTTTGGGTTAGATTCGCATCTAAACACTCACATCCTTACTGAAATAAAAGAGCGAATAATATTACAACTGAAAAAGAGTTTTGTCTAATTAAATTGCCAATTACAAAAACCTAACACATTCTTTAATAATAATGGCACAACTAAACAAACATGAAAGAAAAGAAAATGCATAACTACAAAGTTGGGTGACTATGGAATTCAAATATATTTTTAATATTATTAAAAATTGATAATTAATTAATAAAATGAGTCATTTATTATATGAGTAAAAAATTGAAAGATAGAATGTAATTTTCATAACCATATAAAATAATTAGTATTTTGAGCAGATTTTAAAAGATATATTTGTAATTTGTCCTACCTTTTTATATTATAAGCCGTAGCAATTCAAAATTTGATATGCCAAGAAGAAAAAATTTGAACAGGTCTATGAAGTTAGGTATCATTACCATATTTTACTACAACTTGCTACAATAAAAAATAAATAAAAGAGAAAAATTTGAACAGGTCTATGAAGGTAGGTATCATTGCCATATTTTACTACAACTTGCTACAATAAAAAAAATTCCATATTGACTTGACTCGAAAATGTTATTGATGAGAAGAACAAAAACGACTTAGGTTGGTTTGGGAATTGCTCTTTTTAGTTTTTTAATTTTTTATATTTTATAAAAAGACATATAAAAAAATAAATGGAATAAGTTGATTTTTTTAGAAGAAATATTATTTTGTCTTTCAAATTTTCATGCGTTTTTTGATTTGACTGTCAATTTTTTGTATAATATCAATTTGTCCTCCAAACTTGAAATTTTGATTAATTTGGCGCTATCGTCACATTTTGTTCACAATCGAACGGAACTTGTTAACGTGTCATCAAATTTCATTTGAAATTTTATTTTACCCCCAAATTACAACTTAAAAATCAATTAGCTCCCAAATATAAAAAAATAAAAATAATAAATTGAAATATTTAATAAATAATTTTTTATCTCAATAATGAAAAAAATTAAATAATATATACTTTGCAAAAAAATATATATATAAAAAAATAAAAATCCTTATTTAGAATTATCTTGAGACTATGAAACATGGGTACTTCAATAAACATGTTGCACCTGTACCAAGTACTTACTAACGTATGATATTTCTACATACGTACCAGGTATATAAAATACGTATTCAATTTTTTTTTCTTCTTAATTTTTAGTATACCTAAACATACCTTGTATATACCGAAGTTATGACGTAACTCAGTCGAAATAATATAAATTTTTTACTACAGAGATAAAATTCATTTTACTAGACTTCTTTTTCATTTTTAATTTTACGCTTAACATGATTTTAAAATTAAGCTATAATTTATGAGTTATTTAATATAATGACATTTAATTCTGATTTATCTTATACCTGTACTTTTGGTATTAAATATCAATTGTATATTAACACTTAAAAAATTAAATCATTTAATCAATTTTTGTTAAATTAAAAATAAATATTTTTTACAAACATATCAAGCCATACCCGTATCCTATTTTTTTTTTAGATTTTACCGCATCAAAGTATCCGTATCGTACTAGTACTCATACCTATACCTGTGCTTCATAGGTCTCAAATTATCTCGACTCGATCCTATAGAAACTTATTGAGTCAAAAATCTCTTAACTACTCTATATATGTGCGCATCAGCAATTGTAATTAGTTTATTCCCCAAATTAATTTCAATAGAATTGATCAACTAATAGTAATTTCAAAATTGAGTGGGAAAAAAAATTGATTCAATTACTCCCTAAAGAATACTCAACAGGACTAATACTCAATTTTTTTATTTAAAATTTAAAATTTTCATTTTTGAGATAAAAAATTATATATATATATATATATATATTATTTTATAATATTTGGGAGGCTAATTGATTTTTAAGGTGTAGTTTGAGGGGTAAAATTATGGTGGACATTCGTCCGGTGGAGCTATGTTCGGGCCGGATCGGCACTACATAATAAGAGATTTTGTATTTGCCCATGCCTTGCTCGGCTCGATCCTAACATCGCACCTCTACATTTTCCCAAGCCTAACCCAAAAAATAATTATAAATCCCAAGCCCATCCATCGACTATATATATATATTTTTTTTTAAAATAAAACATTCCGTAATTAAATTTAATCACATGTTATATTTCTTAAATAAATTTAATCACACATCACCACAAATGTGAGTTTCAATAAAATCAATAAAGATAAAGTATAGATCCCAACAAAAAAACATATATTTTAATATGTTATAATTAATTATTTAATTTAATAGTTGGTCGGGCTGAACTGGGTTGGAAGTATAAATTCCAAGCCTAACCCATTAATATATTGGGCTAGAAATATTAGTCCAATCCGGCTCTATGGGTTAAAACAACCTTCCCAAGCCTTTAAAAAAATAGAGATGGGCCACGCAGGCTAACGGGCCAATGTCTACCCCTAGGTAAAATGAAGTTCCAAATGAAATTTGGTGTCATGTTAGCAAGTTATGTTTGACTATAGACAGAGTATGACAACAGAGGTCAAATTGATCAAAATTTCAAAAATTTTGGAGACAAATTGATATTATCCAAAGCCTGAAGGCCAAATTAAAAAGGACGCAAAATTTTAGGAGGCAAAATGATATTATCTCTTTGTTTTATTATTTTAGCTAATTACCAAAACATAATGTATCAAAAATTTGTTGGATAAGCACTTGTTCAAACCTCTATAAGAATGCTGCTATTAGCACTCCATCAATTATTTTGGATTCCTTATTTTTTAGTTTATTTTTATTACAATAATAACCTCAAATAAAATTACTAAAACGGACATCAATAATTTTGGGACACCCCATCTCACAATTAAGGTCACACACCCACTACATCATGAATTAGGGTTTATGAGAGCACCCACCTCCATCACCACCCATCCATCTTCTTCAAAATCTACCCACCCTCAAAACCTTAAAAACCCTTTAGCAACAATATTCAGGCGGTAACGGTAGCAACCACTTGATTATTTACACTTTTCTAGCAATGACAATGAATGAAAGTTTTTTCAGCAACCACAACTCCATAAGACGAGAGGAGTATAACAATAAAAGCTCAAAAGAGATTCATAAGTTTGATGGTGTTCTTAGCTCAGATGAGATTAGCCTTGTAAGGATTAGTTTCTTGAAAAAAAAAAATAGCAAAAATAATAAAAATTGTTCATTATTTTTTCAAGATTGAACTCCCGAACATATGACTGAAATTTAGGAACACAGGCCCAAACACCGAACATTTCTTATTTGTTCGGGAACAGATAACCAACTCTAACAATAGTCAAACTGAAGAAAAGAATGAGGCGGCAAAGATCACAACCCAAGCCAGTCTAGTTAGGGTAATTGACAATAATCACAGTTGGCACTTTTTTTTCTTTCTCAAGAACAAAAATCCCACCCCAATTTCTTACCGATATATTCTAAGGATTGAAGATTAAAAACCCTATATTTATTTTCTCCCTATAAGGTCATGAACAAGTATGTGGAGATGAAATAGTAGCACTCAAACTACTTGGGAGAGAGATTTTTTTGGGATGTAGGGGTGTACATTCAATTGAATAGATAGAATATTTTTACAAAGATAATTTTGGTATTATTTGGGGGGAGAAAAGAAATTTCAAGGGTTTTAAAATTCATAATTGGGGGTCCAAATAAATGGAGGTCCAAAATGATTGATGAGGTGCTAATAGCAGCACTCCCTCCATAAATCTTCAGACTATTATAAGTAGCGACTTGTTCAAACCGAAATCAATATTGTAAAAAGATTATTTATTCCAAATACCAGTTTTATCTTCTGATTGAAAATATCATGTGTAATTGTCAATTGAGTTATACAAATTGAACCATAAATATTTTACAAAGAAAAAATTGGTTGTGAATTCTTAATACCTTCATATTATTATTAAGGCGAATTACACTAACAACCACTATAGTTTGAGACTCGTATTACTTTTGTCGCTAACTTTTTAATTGTGATACAGTTGATTCTAAATTTTGAATCTTATTCCAAATAAGAACAATTGAAGATACCATTGTTTAATTTCAAGGGCAAAATCGTCAATTTGATACAATATAAACTAATTTGACAAAAATAAATATCAAAAAAATTATTTTTAATTTTTTTTTTAAAATAATGGGTGGTTGTTAGGATTTGGATGTGTAATCGATATATTTAATATATGAAATATTGTTTGTTTTGGATTTTTTGATTTAATGAATTGGTTTAATAATGATATCAAAATTGTCACAATATTTGACTTTTGAAAAAATAGAAAATAATTTAATGAAAATAAAAACAAACATCCATTACATGATCATCATCCAAACACATAATAAAAATTAATTTGGTAACAAAAATAAATAAATAAATGTCTAAAAGATTTATTAATTTTACATAATTTCATCTTTAGGGGTAGAAATAATTTTTTAAAATTCAAAAATATTTTTTTGAAATTTATTTTTGTCAAATTATTTTATATTTTATCAAATTGACTATTTTTTCCTTGAAGTTAAGTAATGGCATCTTCGATTGTCCTTATTTGAAATAAGATTCAAAATTTAAAATCAAATGTATCACAATTGAAAAGTTAAAGAGTAAAGTGACACAACTCTTAAATTATAAGGACTGTTAGTGTAATTCTTTCTTATTATTACTTCAAATTAATTTCATTAAATTAATTCTCTTTTTTTTCAATTAATTTTATTCTATTTTATTTTGATCATTATTGTGGATTCGATTACTTGGCGACAACCAGCTATTAGGTATACACGTTTCAAAGTTGTAGCAAATAAAATATAAAAGTGAGAGGTATGATGTAGTGTGAAATAGAATGTGGAAACAAGGAATTTTCAACCATAACAACAGCAACAACAATTATTTATTCGTCATCCAACAATTGCTATTTACCTTTCCCTTCTAGTCTGTGCCGTGTTATTTCTACCTAACATTTTCAGAGTTCGAAAGAGAGGGAGGGGATGGGGACAGAGTTGAAGCACGAGATTGAATATTTCGGCCACGATCATATTTTGATCCTATGCAATTCCAATTCCAATTCCGAGGGAAGACATGATGATATTTGTGCAGTTTGCGAAGAGCCAATCTCAGGTCTTTACTATCATTGCCGGGGTATATCATGCCACTTTGCCATCCATAATTCATGCACTGAAATACCAAGATATATCCAACATCAATCCTTGCATTCTCCTCAACACAATATCTTGCTCAGTTGTATAGATAATTCACCTTCTGAAGCACGGCAATGCAATGCTTGTGGGTGTGGTGTTAATAAAATCGCCTACAAGTGTCATAATTGCTCTTTTCGTCTACACGTTAGATGCTATTTCCTGCTCACCAAAAACCCAAAAACTCATGATCAGCAACAGCAGCAACGACAGCAGCCCAAATCAAATCACCCCCATGACTTAATTTTGTGTGATCTTGACAAGGACATGAAGTTTTCTTATACCTGCACTTGCTGTGACTTGCTTATTATTGATGATGGTTATGGTGATGATGGAGGTGGTTGTGATGGTGGTTCGGTGGTGGTGTATGTATGCCTGGTGTGCCCGGCCTTGCTACACAAATCATGTGCTAAGTTGCCCTGGAAAATTGACCACCCCTTTCATCCCTCACATTCTCTCCTCCTCTGCCGCAAGGCACGTTGTCAGTGCAATGCCTGTGGCAAGAAACCGAATGGTTTTACCTACCACTGTTCTGAGTGTGAGTTTCACCTTGACGTTCATTGTGCTTCTCTGAAGCCAATCCAAACCCAAACCCAAACCCAAACCCAAACCCAAAACGATAAAGTTCAATTCAATTTCAGCCACCCCCATTCATTGATATTCTGCAACAAACCAAGATCACCAAGATTTCCCATTCACTGCTTTGTGTGCAGGCTCCCTTTTGTGGATTCAATGATCTGTTTTTGCCCAAAATGCAAAGTCCTCATGCACAAATCATGTGTTGATTTGCCGCAAGAAATCAAGCACGTCCTTCACCCGGAGCACACTCTCAACCTCTGGTATATTCCGGGTTGGCGTTATTGTAGGGCATGTCGAAGCGATTCTCATGCTTTTTTATTTAAATGTTTACAGTGTAAATGGTACATGGATGCCGGATGTGCTTTGTCAGAACCCCCCAGAATCATCATGTCTGAAATCCACGAGCACCCTCTTGCTTTATTCAAGGAGCCAAATCACAAAAAATGCAAAACTTGTTCGAAGAAATGCATTACCCCTTACTTACTCTGCGTGTTATGTAATTTCATTCAACATGTCAATTGTGTTGAAATATTACCACCTATCGTCCAATATAAATATCATTACAATCGCCTTACCCTCACAGATTCTCCTATTAAAGACAATTCAGATGAAGATGACGATGCAGAGTTTTACTGTGATGCTTGCGAGGAAAGAAGAGAGCTACATAAGCGAAGTTATTATTGTAAAGAATCCCATTACGTTGCTCATCCTCATTGCGTTGCATCAGAGGTACGTCTCCTCTTCGTCTGCATACTAGAAAGCATGTTCACTGACCATAATTTTTTTTATTTTTTATAACTCAGTATCCAACTCATTGGACTGACTAATCCGGAAACAATCATATATATCAGATTGAATTAGACTAATTCTCTTCTCCCAAAAAGGGACCAAATTGGGTTATGAGCAAGTTCTAGCATTCACATCAAATGATTTTTTTGTCATTTCTGTTTCTTATAAACAACAGCTTGTTAATATTGGTAAGGCTATCTTTTTAAGACAAAGATTTTCATGTTTAATTGAATGCATCAAATTGCCATTTGAAGCTCATTTTCATGAAGTTCATCCCTAGATAGAAACCGTTCTTTAATTATAATGGCCCAACTTTCTTTCTGTTTGATTAGAAAGAAAAATAGGTAGAAAGTGAAAGTCAAAGTGTAAGCACATTTGATTAAGGCTTGGTTTGGGGTACACTAAACAATATAAAAAGTCAAAAAGTCAAAAAGTCATTATCCTATTTAAGTTACAGCATTTTATTTAAATCACCTCACTTCTCTAACATATCACATCAAACCCAATCCAAACCCAATCCATATAAGCCAATAAGTCAAAAAGTGTACTTTTTTAGAACATCCCAAATCAACCCTACGATAAAAATTTTGTACGAAAAAGATAGAGAATTTTATTATAGATAACTAAAACATTTAATTTTTCTTATGTTTTTTTACAATAAATTAAAAATGAATAAAGGTATACGCACAAATTGATATACTAATTAGTGTACTAACGGATAATGTGGTATACTTTTATAGGCTTTGAATCTTTATAGGTTATATAATAGATGGGGTCCATAGTTTTGAAGTGACAATATTATAGTATATATATATTGATACACTAATTGATATACCAATTGGTATGTGCAACACCACTGATTAAAAATTAGTTACAACATACAATACTAATATAAATTGTACAAGAAAATTAATTTCTTTTACTTTCTAACACTTTCAAACTAAACAAATTCTTAATGGGAATTCAAATTTAGAATACCAACATGGTCAATTATTTTGACGAGTTGAAAATTTTAAATCCTACATAATCTAGTGGCTAGACTCTAACCCAATAAATTTATGGAAAAATTACTAATCAATGAGACATAGGAGAAAAACTATTAAATTACTATATGTAAGGTGAGAATCTTTTCGGAAGACAACTTTTTGTTGTATTTTTGTTTTTTTCATAGATAAAAGTTGCACTCTCACAATTTTGTAAATATTTTCAATTAAATAAATTACACTTAAAAAAGATGAAATTGAATAAGACTTTAAGATTCGATAATATTTCTATTGAAGTTTGAAAATGTTTGGATAAGAAGAGGGTTGTTTGGTTGACTAAGTTATTTAGTAAGATTATGTTGACTAGGAAAATACCAGGGGAGTGGAGGATGAGTATTTTACTACCAATCTATAAGAATAAAAGAGATATCCAGAATTGCAATAACTATAGAGGAATCAAACTGATGTGTCATATAATGAAAATGTAGGAGCGAGTCATGGGACGTTGATTGCAAGATATAATAGAGGTGTCAAATAATCAATTTGGATTTATGCTTGATAGGTCAACAATATAAGCAATCTATCTTTTGAGGAGAGTAATAGGAAAATATAGAGAAAGAAAAGAGACATTCATATGATTGTTATCGATCTTGAAAAAATATATGATAGAGTGCCTCGGAATATAATCCAGTAGGTGTTAGAGAATAAAGGATGACAAAAGGTTATATTAATGTGATTAAGAACATATATGAAGGTGTGGTGACCACTATTAGATTGTCTGCTAAAGAGATAAATGAATTTCCAATTACTTTGGGTTTACACCAAGGATCAATCTTAAATCCTTATTATTATTATTATTATTATTATTATTATTATTATTGTTATTATTATTATTATTATTTTATTTTTTTATTTTTTAGTTTAGTTATGGATGAGTTAACGATAAATATTCATGATGATTTGTCATGGTATATGGTTTTTGCAGATGATATCGTGTTAGTGGATGAGATTAGATAATGAGTTAACACTAAGTTGGAGACTTAAAGAGAAGCACTTGAATCTAAAGATTTTAAGATAAGCAAAACTAAGACAGAGTACATGAAGTATAATTTTAGTAACAGTAACAATGGAAGCAGAGAAGAAGTGAAGATTGAGAATCAAGAACTACCTAAGAGTGAACATTTTCGTTATTTATAATCGATTATCACAACGGCTGGGAAGATTGGAGCGAATATGATCCATAGAATTAAGACGGGATGGCTTAAGTGGAGGAGTGTGTCTGGATACTGTGCGATAAACGAGTACCCACTAGACTTAAGGAAAATTCTATAGAACGACTATTAAATCAGTGATATTGTATGAGACAGAATGTTGGGCAACTAAGAAATAACATGTAAATAAGATGAGTGTTGTTGAGATAAGAATGCTAAGGTGGATGTGTGGCAAGACTAGAAAAGATAGAATTAAGAATGAGTATATTCGTGAATGGGTAGAAGTAGTACCAATAGAAGTAGTACCAACAGAGGCAGTAGTGAAGAGATGCGATAGAGTGACGGTAGATGGAAGTGTTAAGAGAAGAAGCAAATCTAGATTGACATGGGCTAGTTTAGTAGATACAGACACAAATCTCCTTAATTTAACTAACCGAATAATCATCGATAGAGTCGAGCGGAGAAAAGAAAATTTATATAATTAACCTCATGATACTTTAGGTTTGATATAATTTGGCTTGGCTTAGTTTGGTTTAGCTTGAATCATAATATTTCTTAAATTTAATGTATAATCTGCCGAATTCAACTTAGGAATCAAACGATGATTGACAATACTTTGGGTAGGTAGACTGGTTTTTTTTTTTTTTTCATGACTTTTTAATACAATAAGTGATAAATAAATGCTGACAAAAAATTTATTTAAAAAATGAGTGAATAGTGTTGATTAAAATTTAATGTGTCGTGAGTCGTACTAACAATAAATTTGGTCTATACAATTCAAATTCTGAATTTTTTTTTTATAAATTTGTAGCATTGCTATTTTTTTATAAATTTGTAAATTTTTTATTGTAGCAAATTGTAACAAAATACGGTAATGATATAAACCTAATTTCATAGTCCAGTCCAAATTTTTTATTGTTGGTGCATCAAATCAAGCATCATTTTTCAATTTTCAATTGCAGCAACTTGTAATAAAATAAGATAATCATTGTGATAAAATATATTCCCCATTCCTGGTGCTGGTGATGAAAGATTGTCCTCAAATTCATATATCTTAAAATATTTATGGTAATCGAATTATGTTAAATTTCAAGATATAATTTAATGATTTTGAGTTTTTTGAGATAGAAAAACAAAGAAATTTAGGCACATAAGGTCTTGTGCCATTTTGTGTCCAATTAAGTGTTGTGACAATGTCATAATTTGAATCAAAGTATTTTATTTTTGAGACAATTACATAAAAAATAAAAAATAAAAACTCAAAAATTTGAGCCTTGTAAATTACACTGACAGCCTTTTGATTCTTCTGAAATAACACTGTTACTCCTTTATTCTCTTCCTTTACAAAATTTTGTGACACTTTAGTCCTTTAATTTGTTAGTCAACTAAAGTTAACTTTGCCCCTACAATTTCTTTTCTCTTCCATTCACCTATTCTTCTCTCAATCATAGACCCTTTCTCTTCTTCTCTAACCAAAGCCTCTCACAATCTAACTACCCCCCACCACCTGAGATCTCCTTAATTTGATTTCCAACAAAGAATTTCAGCAAATAAAACAAAACCCAAGTCAATTGATTTTACAAACTCATGTAAGACAATATATATATATATACACAAATATGGGAACTCTTATTTTTATTTCCAATAAAGAAGAGAAAATTCAAAACAATTAATTTTAAAAATTCCTGATTTCGTCCTGTTTGCATTCACAACGTTTTTGGATATTTATGGGTTTTTAGTGGCAAATCCTATTTTGTCTCTAAACCCAAACTAACAAGAACATTTAGAATAGTTGACAAACTTATCTCAAAAGCATGAAAAATATCAACTTCAGATAACATTTGACCTTTCACAATGAAATCACAATTGAAGTTTCCAGACCTATGAGGATATATTAGTATTCCTATAGGCTCTTCTTCATTAAAATAAACAAATGAACAAAAAGTATACTTTGGACAAAAAAAAGAACGAAATATGGAAAATGCAAAAAAGGAATTATTTAATTCCAATTTTTCATTGTTTGTCCTTTCCTTGTTTACACTATAAGCTTGCTTACTACAGTCTCTCATAATATGTTTAGTTGTTCTAATTTTGACTTTTGATTGATCATTAGATCATGGATGTTCTACAAGAAGAATGGTTAAAGAAGACGAGGCCTACGACGGTTGCTAACGCAAAAGTTCAGGTACAAATGCTTCTTTTTAAAGGTTACATTTAGATCTTGAAATTGTCAGAGAAAGAAAACAAAAAAAGAATAGAATAGAATTACTTATACATATTCATTTATACTATAAGCTTGCTTACTATTTTAGTTGTTTTAATTTAGACTTTTGATTGATCGTTAGATCATACATGCCATACAAGAAGAGTAGTCAAAACAGAAGAGGCTTGTCAATGCAAAAGTTGAGGTAAAAATTTCTTCTTTTAAATTTTAAGGCTATGCTTAGATCTTAAATTTGTCAAAGAAAATAAAATAAAATAACCGAACCAAAAACTATTTAAAAAAAAAAAAATTAAGTGTGGACACATTGCATTTTCTTTTCCTATTCCTTTACATCAATAAATTCAAAATCCAAATATAACCTAAAGTGTTCCATCTACAACGATATTATGTCACGGGTTAAAACAGCCTCTATGCATGTAGTGGTAAGCTTGAGCACATTTTATCCTCGTTAGACCCCTCGCAATGACAAATGATATTAATTGGATTTATAGTCCCTTATCTATCAGCTACCTTGAAGGAGGTGGGTTCATATTGTCCCATCAAGTGGCTGTTGTACTAATGTTTGTGATGTGTTATGTCAATTGTGATATAGTTAAGAATGAACGAACTATGATATGCACCAATAAAGTAAAGGGAGCAGCTTGCTTCCGGTCTGAGATTGGATTGAATGGTGTTGTTCGGCTCATAGGAGTCTACCACGGATTTCGTTTTGATAATCCAAACCGTTCAATGTGTAGAACTTGTCGAGTACTATATACCTGTAAGAAATCACGTTGATCAAATATCGATAGTTATCTCATTGGATCATTTTTTTGTCAACCGTTAATTTGTTCACCGTTTATTTTTTTTTTTACAAAACTGATTTGATTACATAACTATCGATATCCAATCAACGTGATTTTTTTCAAACATATAGTACTCGACGAGTTCTACACATTGAACGATTCAGATTATCAAAACGGAACCCGTGGTGGACCCCCACAGGCCGAACAACGCAGTCTAGTCCGATCTCGAAGTGGAGGCAAGCTGCATCCTGAAGTAAATTATGAATTATTTTGACGAAAAAAGTTATGATTTACGTCATGTTGTAGTGTTTGATACAAAACTTTGTGGTTATATGTAACAATACCGGTTTCGATCCTTCTTTCATGTTTTGCCACTTCGACTAAGCCGGTCGGGGGTCGAGCTACCCGGTCAGCTCGCGGGGGTCCAGGGGGCAGTGTCCCTTGGCAAGTCCAAGGGCAACGCCCTGGCAGGGGTCGAGCTGCCCGGTCAGCTCACGGGGGTCCAGGGGGCAGCGCTCCTTGGCAGGTCCTAGGTCAGCACCCTAGCGGGGTTGAGGGGCAGTGCCCCCAAAACAAAAATGCAAAATACATTCGAAGTTGTTGTCCGCTTGAGTGGCCGTTTATGCGCTCGAGCGAAGAATGTTTGGTTTCAGAAGTTTGATCTGTCTGCAAAAGTACTAGGTTAGTGTATTTGACGCTCAAGCGAAGCATTCCTCGCTCGAGCAGACCATGTTCTATCAATTCGTGAATCTGATATTTCATATCACTTTTTTTAGTCCTCTCTCTCTCTAAAACTCTCCAGAATTCCAGATCGGGAGCTTCTCTCTCTAGAAGTCATCTTTTTTCTTTGATTTCTCCAAATCCATTAGGATTTAGACCTATGTTCTTCACCAAAGTTGGTTATCATCTCAAGAGCTTCGTTGTGTGCAGTGAAGATCGAGTTTTGATACCGTTGATTTTGGGGATTTCATCTCATTTCTTCTTCAAAACTTGAGGTAGGGATTTTCTTAGAGTTATATATATATATATATATATATATATATATATATATATATATATATATATGTTTTTGCAAGATTTAGATGATTTTCGAAATTATCCTTTGATTAGCTTTGAGAAATTGATTGTCGATTTCAAGAAGATAAGTGATTTTGAAAGAGGGTTTAATTTCTTTTCCTTTTGAAATAGAAATTGCAGATTTTGAACCATATTGATTGAAGAAAGATGATTTTGGGGAGGTTCTTTTAAATATTTTTGGAGATGAATGGTTTTGGTGAGAAAACCTAGAAATTGGGTCTTTTCTTTGCAAAATGTTGAAAATTCTTGGAAGATATTGTCATATTTATTTTGTGTACCAAAATTAATGGATGTTTTGAAAATTATTTATTTATATATAAATGACGAATTTTGTGAAAAAAATGAGAAATGTTGTTTATTTTGGAAATTGTTGTCAAAATATTGATTTAGTCTTGAATTGACTAAATTGTTAAGATTGCTCGAAATGTGAGAATTACGTTATTCTCTTGAATGAATTGGATATAAAAGTATATATATATATTCATCTTGTGGAATTGTGTTGAAAATATGATTGGGAATTTTGATCACAATGGTATATTGTGTGTAACAATTGAATATGGAAGTAATGTTGTATTGCATTATTAATTATACATTAGCATTTCAATTCATTGGACTATGTTAAGTTTTGGAAATTTGCATTGAGAAAAGAATGTTGGGAAATGGGTTTTCATGAAATGGTTTTAGGGTAAATACGGTGGTAATAAGTCTTAATAGGTGGTGTAGATGAAATTGTTTAAGTTGGCCTGAGTGTCCTTGGTGAAAGACCAGAAAGTCACGCAGATAGGTGTCGAGCCTTCTGGTTAATACCGATGAAAATGACAATTGATAGTACTCGTATAGTCTACTTGCAGACACCGACCTAGAGATTACTAGAGTTGTATTTACCGCCTCCTTTAATTAAATTGATAATTTTTGAACAATTGAAGTTGCATAACATCATTGAGCATGATAGTTTTCAAAAGATGAAGATGTGTTTTATTTTCAAAAAGGCATGGCATGGCATGTGCATTCATCTCTTCAGACATGTATAAAATGTATATGCTTTGTTAAGGATTTCCTACTGGGCTTTATGCTCACCCTACTGGATTTTTGTGCAGGAAAAGACGTGGTGAATCCGCCTAATTGAGGGCGTAGAAATGTGTGTGTTGAGAGCACTAAAGTTCTCATTTGCTGTGATTCTATTTGTAAGCCAAGGGCTATGTATGTGTGGGTTTGAATAATCATTTTGTGTACCGGGCTTAAGCCTTGGAAGATTATAAACCCTTGGAGATGCTTATTTGGTTATTTACTTGTTGTAGAATCAATATAATATCGCATGAGGAACTATTATTATTATGTAATGTAAGTATAAGAATTTATATTTGGTTTTCCTTTAAGAGAGTCATGATTGTTGCATTATCATTTGGGCTAGAAATTTGGGGTGTTACATTATATTACATGTGTTGTTGTAGGATGCATCCGGAATGCCCTTTTTAAGCATGCACACCATAATAGTTCCCTTAATCCAATAGATTTTTACATTAATCTTATTAGTATTTCACTTTAAGAGTCTTATAAAATAATTTATTGCATTCAATTTTATTGGTCATACTAATGACAAGTTCAGTAAGCTATTAATAAGGAAATTAGTGTCAAAAGAGTTAAAATCATAAGATTTTTTTACACAGTCTAAGATACTTTCACATATTTAGATGTGTCTTTTATATATTTCAATTCACTTTTTATATAATGGCTATTAATAATTTTCATCCTATTATTGTTTATAGAATTTCTTTAAAATAAATACCCAACAAAGAAATCTTGGAACCACCTAGTCCCACCAGTAAAGTTTTTTATTATGTTATTGGTTGATAGTACCATATAAATAATACCACATGATATTTTATAACTATTGAATTGTAATGCCCCCAATAATAGACACAAAATAGACATGATAATTCCATCCAATAAACGATCCTACCTTGACTGATCAATTTTCTTAGTTTGTACTTCCTTCCAATAGTGAGATATACAAAAGTGTTCTCATGCAATACATATTCAATCTTCTAAAATGATGAATCCATAGCATGTATAACAATATAAAAATAAAAGAAATAACAACAAGATAAATGCCCAAAGGTTACAAGTTTCAAGGCTTAAGTTTGGTTACATAAAAGGTTGTCAAACCCTAAACACATTAAGCCCTTTGGCTTGCTAAAAAAAAAAAAAAAAGAGGAGAAGGAGAGCCTCTTGCCCTCAATACACTTCATACCTTTAATTAGGCGGGATCACCACATCCTTTCTTGCACAAATCCACTAGAAGCGAGCACAAAGCCCAGTAGAGATATCTTAACAAAGTATATATGTTTAAGCAGTCTCGTATATATAATTGCAATGCCATGCCATATTCAACTATCAAAATTCTTGATTTCTTTTGAAATACATGCTATATTTCTTTCAAAAGTTCACTTTCTCCATGAGATTCAAATAATGACAAAGTTGTGGTAAATACGACTTAGGTAATTCCTAAGCTGGTGTCTACAAGTAGGCATAACAAGCACTACCAAATCCCCACTTTACTAGCTCCTAACCAGAAGGCACGTAGTACCTCCTCCGCGCATGTCTTCAGTCTTTCACCCTAGACACTCAGGCCAACTTAAACAATACCAATTACACCCCTTATCCGGACTTACCAAATATATTTACCCCAAACGTTTCAATAACAACAGTTGTTTTTTTTAAAAACAATGAATTTATTTCCAAGCCATAGCTATAATTGAACAATATTCAAAATGATGCAAATGAATGAAATGAGAGATGATTACATATAGGTATCTCATTTGTATAATATCTCCATAAATCTCAACACTTATTCAAAGTAAATTTCCATTGTTCAATGATTCTCAAAACCATGACAAAATATAAATTCATGTGACATTTGTACCTTTTCATGTTCACAATCACTATTCTGTTCATGTCTCAACGCACACCATTTCGAGGCCAATAACATTTTTCAACAACAAGAATTATTCATCTCATGGATATCTCAATTAAACAATCAATATAAAGAAAGTTCTATTGATTTCTTGAGAAATTTAGCGACAATTCCATGAATATTTCATAAAATTCACTTTTTTTTCCAAATTTCTTAAAAACTAGGATTTGACCCAAAATTTCTTAAAAACTAGGATTTGACCCAAAAGGCTATTTTTTGTTGTTGTTGTTGTTGTTGTTGTTGTTGTGTGTGTGTAGATTCTCTTCACAAGATGCTTTCAAGAGTTTCATGAGTTCATAAACCATTTCTAATTTGAACATCCTCACAAAAAAAGTTATTTTCTTCAACACTTTACCCACACTACAAAAATCCATGCCATACTTCTAAAATCATAAAACGAAGAACTAGACATGCTAAAATCATATATATATAACTCAAAGAACTCCCTACCTCAAGATTTGGAATGAAGATAAGAAAAAAGTCCCAAAATCAACTGCATCAAAACCTGATCTCCACCGCACACAATGTTGCTCTTGAGGAGCTCCCCAAGATTAAAGAAAACACTAGGGTCAAAAGCTCAATGGATTTGGCTAGATCAAGAATTTAATGAGATGGGTGGATAGGTTTTCTAGAGAGAGATGAGAGACAAAAGAGTAAGGGTAATTGTAGAGAGAGAGAGAGAGAGAGAGAGAGTGTGTGTGTGTGTGTGTGTGTGTGAAGTGAAAATTGAAGTAAAGGTGTGTAAGGGCTCCATTTTTAAGTGATTAGACACATTTTTCGGAATTGACTGCGGACAAACCGCTTGAGAGACCAAATATGCACTCGAGTAAACTATTCAAACTCCCAAAATTTCTTCCTGAACGACGAAATCTTCACTCGAGCGAAGAATACAAACTCCCAGAAGTTTAGACTGCAAAATGTGATACTGGAAGGTCAAAGACTCAACAGTGACGAAGACAACTAAAGGAGACAGAAATTACAAATTAAATACACTCAAATTGTTTGAAAAAAACTTGGGGCATCGCATGATAATTAAGGTGTATTTAGAGTGATATGAGAAATATCTTTTTTTGTGTTTATGGATGCTCATGGAGATATTTTTACAATTTTATAAATTTATTCATGTTTTTAATATTTTATTTGTAATTTAATAAGGATCTTAGTAATATTTAATTTTTTTTTTATTTTTAGGGATTTAATTTCTTATTTTGAATTAAGGTTTTAGTCAATAATATTGAAACTCAACAATAAATAATAATAATGTTGTTCAAATTGTGAAATTAAATAAATAGATTTATGAAGAAATCAAATTATATACCAAGAACATATGCTGATAATTACAATTAAATTTCAACAGAAATACACAAAACAATAAAAGGGTAAAGAGACGAAACCGAAGCCTGCATGGAAGCAGTTTCCTTAAAACAGATTTCGCCGCCTCACGGGTCGAGTGCTTGAGGAAACCCGGCATCTGTCTCCCAGGATATGACGGTCAAAACCAGCTACGGCAGAAACACTTTATGTCTAGCTTAGCGAACAAGAACAGTGGCAGCACTCTCTCAATGTAGGAACTTTCTGGCAAACTGACTTGTAAAATGGAAGCAAAAAATTTCTATATTGAAACTAGATAGGAGGGTCTCAATTTATACATGTAAAGGGGAGAGAAGAAGAGCCTCCAGCCTTTAAGGCTGGTCATTAAAACACCAAGCATCCATAGCCCCTTTCCAAAAATATGAAAGTTTGGATGCCCAAAGGATTCACACCCTTTAGCCAAGAAAAAAGATTTAAATACTCTTTAAAATCCTATTCATGAATCTAACATCATGAGGCAATTTCTTGGCAATTTCTTATTCAAAACCCAATGGTTTTTGGCTCACTTGGACCTAACTCAATAAAAGGTTGTGACCCACTTTAATATTAAATTAAAGTCACCAAAAATCATTTTTTCCAACAATCCCTCACATGAATAAAAATTGACCGAAAGACTCAACAAACGGACATCGTTCAGCAATAATGACTTGAAGAGAGAGTACAACGAACTAACCTCAACATCAGAGAAGGTAGCTTTTGGCTTTGAACCTCTCCCAGTGAAAACCTATTGAGTTTACTGGCTGATCAGTGAATAAGACATCTTGAACTGCTCTGCCGTTTATGTAAACTGAGACAATAGATCTCACACGGGAATTACTCCTACCATCATTCTGTTCTCACTGGTGTGCCCTGTGTGGCCCTCGACACTAGCCTGGTTTAGCGAGTGGTTTCAAATAATCTTGGCCTGCCCAATTCTTCTAGAAGCGGCCCCACTTCACACTCACATAGGTGACTCTACTTGAGTATCCTGCAATACTCAGCTCAACAGCTTAACAAACTAGAGTCATTAAAAGCTCAGCTTAACCTCTACACTTGCAAGTATCACTGATAGAAGGAATGGCTGGAGGTTTAACCTCCTCAGTGACATACCACCGTTACACGCAATTAGGTTGTCCCATTGAACCTAGATCTTGAAATCTCCAGTCAACTAGGTTGGGTTTTCATTCCGGTAACTTCCAAAGGCCTCAACCCCATTCCTTTTGACGACGTTTCGACTAACACTTGACTTAACCCTTTGGTTAGCGAATCCGCAATGTTGTCCTTAGACTTTACATAGTCTAAAGAGACAACTCCATTCGAGAGTAGTTATCGTATGAAATTATGTCTACGACGGATCTGTCTAGACTTTCCATTATACATATTACTCTGTGCCCTACCAATTGCAGATTGACAATCACAATGAATACAAATAGCTGGCACAGGTTTAGACCAACGTGGAATATCTTCAATAAAATGGCGAAGCCATTCTGGTTCTTCCGTTACTTTATCCAAAGCAATAAACTCTGATTCCATCGTTGATCTAGATAAACACGTTTACTTGGAAGATTTCCAAGACACGGCTGCCCCACCAAGAGTGAACATATATCCACTAGTGGACTTTGAGTCCTTAATATCTGATATCCAATTCGCGTCACTATATCCTTCAAGCACCGTTGGATATCGAGTATAATGCAGCCCATAATCCCGAGTGTAGCGTAAATACTTTAACACCCGCACAATGCCCTTCCAATGAGAAGCATTGGGATTACTTGTGTATCTACTAAGCCTGCTAACCGAGTAAGCTATATCCGGCCTAGTGCAACTCATCAGATACATTAAACTTCCAATTACCCGAGAATATTCTAACTGTGAGACACTTTCATTATTATTCTAGGTAAAATGTAGACATAAGTCTACAGGTGTCGATGACACACTCGTATCTGATCCACTAAACTTCTCAAGTATCTTATCAATATAATGAGACTGAGAAAGTACAATTCCGCCAGAGATTCTGGTAATCTTAATTCCCAGAATAACATTTGTAATGCCCATATCCTTCATGTCAAACTTAGAGTTTAACAACTTTTTGGTAATTTTGATCATTTCATCGTTACTACCTATAATGAGCATATCATCAACATATAGACACAAAATGACATAACCTCTGTCAGTGTCTTTGACATAAATACACTTGTCACATTCGTTGATTCTAAACCCATTTGACAACATTACATTGTCAAACTTCTCATGCCATTGTTTAGGCGCTTGGTTCAAACCATACAAAGATTTGACAAGTTTACAGACTTTCTTGCTTTGTCCTGGAGCTGAAAACCCTTCAGGTTGCTCCTTGTAGATTTCTTCATTCAAATCCCCATTTAAGAAAGTTGTCTTCACATCCATCTAGTGTATTTCTAGATTGCGCAAAGCTGCTAACGCAATCACCATGCGAATGGATGTTATCCTAGTTACAGGTGAGTATGTATCAAAGTAATCCAGGCCTTCTTGTTGTCTGTACCCTTTGATAACGAGCCTCGCCTTATACTTGTCAAAAGACCCATCGGCCTTCATCTTTCTTTTAAAAATTCATTTGCAGCCTAAAAGCTTACAACCTGGAGGTAAATCTACCAACTCCCAGGTTTGGTTCTGTAAGATGGAGTCAATCTCACTTTTGTTCGCTTCTTTCCATCAAGGACTCTCAGAAGAAGTCATAACTTCGTGGAAAGTTTGAGGTTCGTTCTCAACCATATAAATCAAGAAGTCTGGATCAAAAGACTTGGATATCCTAGCCCTTTTACTCCTTCTGGGCTCATCTAAAACCTCAATTTGATCATCACCTGAATCATCAACATGATCATCCTCACTAGCAAGCTCATCACATTGCTCCAAAGACCTTGGAACCCCTTCATGTGTTCGGCAAGGAAAAATGTCTTCAAAGAAACATGCATTCCTTGACTCCATGATGGTATTCCTGTGAATGTCAGGAATTTTAGACTTATGTACAAGAAACCGATATGCACTACTATTATGTGCATAACCGATGAATATACAATTCACGGACTTCGGGCCTATCCTAACCCGTTTGGGTGTAGGAATCACCACTATTGCAAGATACCCCCACATTCGTAAGAATTTATAAGAAAGCTTAATGTCTTTCCATAACTCATACGGGATCTTGTCCACTTCGCTTCAACATAAGTTTTACACTTGTGTTTCGTCAGAACAACCTTTTCGGACTCAAAAACCATGCGAAAACATGTTTATTGAGAAGCGACCTTGAGACAAGATTTTTACGAATGTTCGGAACATACAGGACTTCGTTCAAGGTTAGCTCATTTCCTGAGGTTGACTTCAGGACCACCTTTCCCTCAACAAATGAGGTAGTAAAGTTTCCCATAAACAACTTCTCACCGTTTGTAACCGGTTCAAAAGTTGTAAACAGCTGTAGTACGCGCCCGCGAGGGACCCTCGCTACAGTTCGGACTCGATTTGTGTCACGGTTCTTAATCTGAACCAAAGAGTCCTAAATCTGGGAAATCGTTTTAAGAAAACAGATTTTAGGAAAGAAGTGCCAAATATGGACTGCTTTGCCAGATACAGAGTCGCCACCTAAATATTTTTTATGGGGGAATTTAGGAAACCCTGACTTGGTGCCGAAGGCCACATGTCCGTCATCACCAGAGTTGCCTCGGCTTGGGAGCTAGGGTACGATTGGGGAAGGTCAGCTATGAGCACCCCCTCTCGCCCGATCCGAAGATCGGCCTCTACTAACCGTGATATCTAGTTTTGAAAATGTTATGTGTTCTTATACCATTTATTAGCCTAGAATTTACTATGTTATGCGCGCAGCAAATAAGTATAGACTAGATTGCCTAATTTGGAAATAAGCATTGCATATCCGTTTGTTCTTGAAAAAAATGTTTTGGACTTTGCTACTCGCAAGTAGGCTAAAATACGGATTTCAACGAGTTTTTCCAACTCAAACAATCCAACCTTCACCCACAGGCATTCAAACAGTTTATAACACATAAGCATCTAGCCGTATGGCAAACATACTGTCATGGCAACACTCACACGCATGCGGTATGCTAAAGCATAAATACTTACAATGTACTCCGTGCCAAAACAATAAACTAGTTAGCAAACATGCGTGATCCTAGTTCATGTCAAGTTGACTAATGCAACACATGCAAGATGCAATTAGAGTAGGCTCGGCTAACCTAAACATGGCATGTAAAATGCAACCAATTAATGCACGTATTCAATTTGGAATTGAAATACAAATGCAGTTAGCGTGATATACCGAGCCTGGTGCATGCGAAACAAATGTATGGATGCCCGCATGCGTAGCATAAGGTATGCTAATTTAAACATGCTCTAATCTACCATCATAAGCAGGTAAATAAAAGGGAAGAAAGAAGTAGGGGTTGGAAGACATACACACCACTCACACACACTTATTACAGATTTTCCCTCGCCCGAAAGGACCAAATAAATATTACAGTTCGGATAACAAATACACTAATTATTACAGAATTACTACTTAATTAATAGAAAGAATGCAAAAAAAGGAGAAAGGTGGCCACAGCCTCCGCCTCGGGATGCGCGAATAACGCATGCTCGAAACCCGGCTCGCCTGGAAAGTCCGTACCATACCACTGCCGCCTCTGTTTACGCTGCCCTGTCTCTCTGAGAATTGCCAAAGCCCTAGGACAGGTTCCTTGCATGCTGCAGAATACCACCAGCTGGAGGAAATTCCCACCGGCCCTGTATAATTTCCGTCGGCTGCTGTTGGGGTTATTGGCCATTCACAAATGGCCGATCGGCATTGAATTCTGCCGGTCGGCAGAAGCTTCCTGCAGAAGACAGTTTTGACAGCAACAGAGGACAGGCAGTATATGGCATGGGATTTCAGGCACAGGTGAGCATGGTCATGTTCCCCATCATGTTTTGAACTCAGGGAAGCATGGCCCTCGATCCTCGAGCCATCAATGGTGCATGATAGCCCAAGAGATCAAGCTTGCCACTTGATGTAAAAATGCATGCAATCACACAAATAAGGACCAATACCCTATCATACCGAAGTCAAGGGCCCCGGTGACCGAGAGTCAAGGCGCATTACATCACTTATAGTATGAATGCTCCTTGACCCTCACACTTGGTTTGACACCCCAAACCAAGTAATGCAATGCATGTTATGCAAACAATGCCTCAAAGGTACAACATGAGATTGGAAATTCAAGGCATGCCAAATGCCATGCAACTAATATGACAAGTATGCAATACTAGGCATACAAGATGTAAATGCGATGCGAATATGGACAATCTAAGCAATAGGATCAACATAATACAACACTTGATGAGGCAATCATGCAATGGACATAAGACAAGCATGCAAGAGGGCCTTAAACCATAAAAGGGCAGACCTTGATCCACCCCAAAAACAGTGGCCAAAAGTGCCTAAAAGGGTGGACAAATACTCATGCCAACAAGCAAGCCAATGGTTCTAAGGTTAAGGCACAAAAGGGGGCACTTCACTCACACCAACATGACCACTCATGGCATGAATTGGACAAGCCAAAACAGAAATTTAACATACAAAAATGGACTCCAAAATCCATTAATATGGCAGCTAAAGTGGCCCCAAAGAGATGTATGCATCGAAGCTCATTTCTAGGCATAAGAGGGCACACCCTCAAGGCATGAAAGAGGTCACACATGCACACATATAAACATGATTTATGGACTGAAATATGGTCTTAAATGATGCCAAATCATGAGGATGGTCATAGCTACGCATGCTAGAGGTCAATATGCTCAAAGCTTACAAGCCAAAACACAAAGAGGTGACACCAAACAAGGCAAGCATGACTGAAATAAATGGCCAACAGACCTTAAACATGGCAAAATAATGCCAACACCTTCATGGAGCTAAACCAACACATGCAAGAATCATGGCCTAAACACAAGGTGCATTTCTAGGCCAAATAGAGGAATGTAAAGCAAGTATGTTAAGCATGCAAAAGGGCACAAATCCGACCAAAAACAGAGATTACATGTGACCTAAAAACAACCAAAAACCTCTGAAAAAGGGCCAAAACCAAGCAAGCATGCATGTTACCCTTTAAGCCAAAATGCAAGGAAATAAGACAATGAAGGGAGAGGGGTGTCCATCCCCTATGCAAGACTTCAAACCACCTTCCTCACCACTGAAAATCCACTGGTTTTCAGTGGTGAGAAGACCAAAACACTTAAGCAAACAAGGCCTTACCAAAGAGGCAACAAAAAGGCCAAATAAGGCCTAAGAGGGTGAGTTTGAACTCAAACCACAAAAGACCCTTAATGAAAGTTCTTAAGCATGAAAATATAAGCCTTTTTTATGTTATGCACAAAAACCAAATCAGTAAGAAAGATAGGTAAAAGACTAGTGCAAGTTTGGGAAAATTAAAGCAAAGTGCTCACCCTTGAAGCACACCTCAAGAACAGCCAATGCAGCCCTCTTCTTTTGATAAAAAACAGCCCAAAAACTCAAGAATCAACCCTCAAAGTCCCTCAATCTCGGAGCAAGGTGTAATAGTGTGTGTATTAGTGCAAAAGTAAGGTAAAATCACACTTTTAGGCCAAGAAACACACACAAGGGAGGAGAGAGAGGGAAATATAGAGAGAGGGTGTATCTATATGTATAAGCTCTGGTTTTGCCTTCAAAATTTCTAACCTAGAACAAGGAAAAGACCTCTCCTCTTATAGAAGTCCCTCTTGCAAAGCTTACACAACAAGCTTGCTTAGAGGGAGATCCCTCCATACACGTGTATGGAGGGAAGCAGAGTTGGTGCCAGCTATCACAGCTGGCACAAAATATCTACATAAAGTAGATGAACAGTAATCGGCTGCCCAAAAATGCCATTTTGGCAAAAGGGAGTGCCGACCGGCAACAAATAGTGCCGACCGGCAATATAGATTGCTGATGGAAGCAAAAACCAGCCAGTGGCCTCTGGCCATGGCCGGTGGTGTGTGGGGATGCCTCACAAGGCATTCCCTGCCCCTCCAAGGCAAAACACAAGTGTTTGGTGCGAAACCAGACACTAAACCGTCAAGTTTGGAGATCCTGAGGCAAGGCGCGTAGCCGAGACCTCTGGGAACTCCAAACGAACACAAACAAGGGTAATCACCAAGTGTTCCAATGGTGACGTCCAAGTCTTGAGGACAGTCAAAAATGGGGTGTCTACAACAGCTCATTCTCAGAGCAGATGTGGCGTGTAGCCCTAGTAAAACTAAAACCCCTCGCTACCACAATTGTAGCACTTCCCAAAGAACCGATAACCAGGTTCCCGCGGCTTGTGTGCCAGCTTCTTTTGCAACACCACCCCTTGGTCCTAGCTTAGAGCCCTTGTTCACGAGGCGAGGGGGGGCTTCTTCCTTACCCCAGAAGATTTGCCATGCTCAATGACATTGGCCTTCACTGAGGAGGTACTCCCTCATTTCTTTCTATTATCCTCCTCAATTCGGAGTCAGATAATTAAGTCTTCTTTGTAGAATTTATACAAAGTCTTAAACAAATCCTTGTGTCACAATGATTATGAAACTCTCAAAATCATATCACAGTAAAAACATTCCCAGAATGTCATTAACCGAATTAGGCACCCAAATATAATTGGTCCAACCTATCACTCTGAAGCTAATAGTCTTACTATTAGGAAATACAAATTCAGTGTTCAATAGTCTACTATTTGGAACTTCATAACATGGCCAGTAGTCTTATCACTAGGAATCACTAATTTCTCAACATGTGGTCAGTAGACTTTCTACTACTAGGAATCACAATGTCTTAGTCTGTGATCAGTAGCCACTTTACTACTAGGAATCACAACGTCCTGACATAGGATCAATAGACTCTTTCATTACTAGGAATCATCACGTCTTGACATATGACCAGTAGCCTCTCCACTACTAGGAACCATGATGTCTTGACATGTGATCAGTAATCTGTTCACTACTAGGAACCACAATCTCATAACTGTGTAGCCAGTGGTCTAACACCTCCTAGGAACCACCAGTTTTTTTATCTCTGTGATCAGTGATCTTGTACTCACTAGGAGCCACCAATTTAAGAATATATTTGGAGTTTAAAAATCTAAAAAATATTCACCCACTATAACAGGTTGTCTCATCTTTGCTTTCAAGCAAAGTCACATAGCAATCACAAGGATACCAAACTAATTGTCTCTGATCAAATCAGAGAAATTTTAATGCAATCTTATGATTTCTTTTAATCATACTTGAATCATACTTGATCTCTCAAGATCTTCCTTTAAGAATATTGTGAGGCTAAGGTTGTTAGGTGGAACAACATTTCTGTTTGTCACCTTTTGAAGCCATTTCTGAAACATCACAACAGAATTTCACTTCTGTGATTTCAGAAATTAAACTTAACCCTTAGAAAATCCCTCAGATGGAAACTTAATTCAAAACTAGTCTCACCATTTAACCTAGAATCGAACATGGTCAGGAATGTTCCCAAGAAGACTGGAGGGGTCACATCGGTCCCACTTAAAACCCAGTTAACCTTTTGACAAAACATCCAAGAGCATGTTGACTCTTAGTCCATAGGAAACAATTTTAAAATTAAGATTTCCAAGGAATAAACCAGGTTATAACAAACCGATTTCCAAGCAAATAAAATTTGCTACCAGAATTACACCATTCATAAAAGTTAACCGGTACTCCCGGAACTGAGCCCATTATTTCTGAATAAAATCAGAAATATTTTAGCTAAAGCTAAAATTTGGTTTCCTCTCTCAAAACCAAAACACTTGGGACATAATCATATTATAACCAAAGACCTTTTCCAAACTTGGTTTTCCAACACTTTGGAAATAAAATGATTAAACCCAAAGACTTCCTCAAACTCCAAAGGTTTGAAACCAAATCCGTCCTAGTTGTCATTTCTGAACAAATAAGAACTACTCTTTAGCCAAGGCTAAACACTTTGGTTTCTATTACAAAAAACCAAACCAAATTCTAAATTTACAAGCAATTTAAAAATTGGTACAACCAAATACATGCATATAAAATGCTACTAATAAAACAAGCAAATAAAACTTGTTACCACAAATTGATAAACAAACCAACTAAATCTCAAGCAAAACATACTTCAAACATTTAAATAAAATAGTCAATACATAAGGATTCTATTTAGTCCAAAAGCATTTTCACGCTTAGGTATTCCTATTCAACACAAAAGTTAGTAGTCCAAACATTTTTTTGTTTTTTACATCCCAAATACTATTCATTTGGTTTTGTATTTGTTTTTCCATTCCCTTTCGCATTAGTATGCCTACAAAGAAAGTTGTTAGCAAACCACAACAAAATACAAACAAATAATCTAAGCAAAAAATAAATATAATAAATAATAGAAACCATCTAGCCAACTATTTATAAAATTAACCAATAAATTAAAATGCTAATTTAATTAAAACTTTAAAAAAAAATTCAATACTCATGAGTTATGAATGAAATTAATTCATAATAAACATTTAAACTAATAACTCTAAATAAATAAGTTAAATTCAAAGTTAATGCACCCAATTAAATAATTCAGATTAATGCACCCAATTAAATAATTTAGATTAATGCACCCAATTAAATAATTCAAATTAATGCACCCAATTAAATAATTCATATTAATGCACCCAATTAAATAATTTAGATTAATGCACCCAATTAATTCAAATTAATCATGTACACAATTCATAAAAATTCTATAACTCTAAATACATTAAACTAAAATTAATAGGCAAGAGTTACAAATCAATAACCATTTAGCAATTAACATATGCAAATAATTCTAAAAACATTAAATTATGTAATCTAGTGTAGAAAATAATAAGCATGTAACAAATTAAAACTAGAATAGAATTAGCATGTCAAAATTGCAGCATCCATAAATTATATTTTATAACCTTAAAATTTATGCAAATTATGATGGATAATTCTAACTAAACTAAGCAATTAGAGAGTATCATTGCATAATTTACAATCATTGAAATAGTGAGCAGTTCCGCAACAATTCCTAGTAACATTATACAGAACTAACCTAATAGTCTATATAAATCTATTCGATCAATTTCATAGAAAATATATATAAAATCTGTTTTAAGCTTGTTGTTCAAATTGTGAAATTAAATAAATAGATTTATGAAGAAATCAAATTATATACCAAGAACATATGCTGGTAATTACAATTAAATTTCAACAGAAATACACAAAACAATAAAAGGGTAAAGAGATGAAACCGAAGCCTACACGGAAGCAGTTTCCTTAAAACAGATTTCGCCGCTTCACGGGTCGAGTGCTTGAGGAAACCCGGCGTCTGCCTCCTAGGATACGACGGTCAAAGCCAGCTACGGCAGAAGCACTTTCTGTCTAGCTTAGCGAACAAGAACAGTGGCAGCACTCTCTCAATGTAGGAACTTTCTGGCAAACTGACTTGTAAAATGGAAGCAAAAAATTTCTATATTGAAACTAGATAGGAGGGTCTCAATTTATACTTGTAAAGGGGAGAGAAGAAGAGCCTCCAGCCTTTAAAGCTAGTCATTAAAACACCAAACATCCATAGCCCCTTTCCAAAAATATGAAAGTTTGGATGCCAAATGATTCACACCTTTTAACCAAGAAAAATGATTTAAATACTCTTTAAAATCCTATTCATGAATCTAACATCATGCGGCAATTTCTTGGCAATTTCTTATTCAAAATCCAATGATTTTTGGCTCACTTGGACCTAACACAATAAAAAGTTGTGATCCACTTTAATATTTAATTAAAGTCACCACATTTTAATATTAAATTAAAGTCACCAAAAATCATTTTTTCCAACAAATAAAACCAAAAAATGAATAGATGTCAATCGAATATCTATATTTTTATATATGATGTACATATGGAGAAAGAGCATGTTAAAATAATTAAACGAATACTGAGTCATCAAAATAACTTTTTCCATATGTACATTAAAATAAGCCAATATATACGCGAGTTAGGTACAAATACCATGCGGATGTAGGGGTGAGCATGGTCCGGATTGGACCGGATTGGGATAAAACCAGGACCAATCCGTTATTTACGGTTCCTAAAAAAATTGGAACCAATCTAATCCGTTTAAATCATGGAACCAATCCGAACCAATCCATTTAAATACGGATTGGATCGGTTTAGGACCACGGATTCACATAATTAAATAACAAAAATATATATATAACACTTGAATTTCATAAAAATATAAACATAGCGCTATATTAGTTCCATAATAGCAACATGTTTTTCTATAATAACGACATACTGTTCTAGAATTTAAACAACCATAAGAAAACTGGTTTCACCATAAGTATTTAGACCATTGCAAATTAAAACTTAAAACTAACAAAAAAAAGTAATAAAAGAAGATATTATACGATTTTAGGTTTGAGTTTAGATTTTACATAGAATATGAAAAGATACTATGGGGGAGGATGTATAATAAAAATATAGACTATTTGTATACGGTCCGGATCGGTTCCAATCCAGAATCGTGGGATTCAATCCGGAACCAATCCGTGAACTACGGATTTTTAATTATTCAATCCGGAACCAAACCACGGATTCAAAAAACCAATCCAAACCTATCGAATTGGACTGGACTGGATCGGATTACGGATTTCACGGATTCCTTACTCAGCCCTATGCGGATGTGATGTTTTAAAATTAGGAATGTTTGCTAAATCGGAAAAGTGGTCAGATTAAAATTGGAATTAAATCATGACATCATAATTATTAAATAAATATATTAAAAATTATATTTAAATAAAAAAATATGTATTAATATTTTTTTAATTAAAATATTTTTATGCTTTAATATTAAATATATATTTTTTATTTTTTATTATATTGTTCATAAAAATATCAATTACATTAGTATTTGAGAGAAAATAAAATAAATCGAATAAATATTATTTACATTAGTATTTGAGAGAAAATAAAATAAATCGAATAAATATTATATATCTCCTTCAATGGAAAGGAGAAGCATTTCTTGCTTAAAGTGTAGAGTTTCATCCCTTCAAGATACACTTTTTCAATACCTAGACCCAGCTTACAAGAAGTTCGGTCGGTTCTCTCTAACTGGTATCGGGTCATTTGGGTTAGTCAGTATAATTGTGAGTTTTATTGATTTAATAAAAAAAAAAGAAATCAATTCTTAAACGCGAACAAGTTTAAAAGTGTATTTAGACCGGTCAAATCGACTAGTTGGGCTCAATTTTTAAAACATTATAGGTATAGAATGCAATCTTCTTGTTTCTTTCTTGAATTCCATCGGGTTATTTAAATTTTTTTTCTAAATACAACACTACTCTGTTCAACCACTCCCAAACTCATTCCATAGGTCGAGGAGGATCAAGGACCTAACAAGTTGGGATATTTTGCCATTGCTAGCCATAACCGTTAACCATTATCAATTCCTCACTAGAACATGGCAATTGTCATCACAACATTGTTAAGTTTCTTCGACAGTGTTATAAATTGATGTATTATTATTGATTGATATGTATATATTGATTGATATATTACAATTCCTATATATAGAAGAGAAGATGGTAGTAGGTGTAGGTAGTAGTGGAGGTGGTAGGTGGAGTGGGTGGTAGTGGAGGTGGTAGGTGGAGTGCGTGGTAGTGGTAATTTACATTTACACAATTTACATTAACAGCCCCCCTCAAACTCAAGGAGGATAGGTACTAGCCAACTTGAGTTTGGAGAGAATAACAAAACAGAAAAGTAAACTGATAAATAAAATGAAACAGGATAGGAGACACGGTATGGTCGTGTCAGACCGATGTAGAAGACAGTTTATGGGGTCATGTCGGACCGGTGTAGAAGACAGTTTATGGGGTCATGTCAGACCGTTGGAGCAGACAGTTTACGGGGTCATGTCGGACCGTTGTTGAAGACAGTTTACGGGTCATGTCGGACTGTTGTAGCAGACACTGTGTGGTCGTGTCAGACCGATGTAGAAGACAGTTTATGGGGTCATGTCGGACCGTTGTAGAAGCTGACCGGAATCAATGTCGGGACAGTTTATGAGGTCATGTCGGACCGTTGTAGAAGCTGACCGGAATCAGTGTCGGGACAGTTTACGGGGTCATGTCGGACCGTTGTAGAAGCTGACCGGAATCAATGTCGGGACAGTTTATGAGGTCATGTCGGACCGTTGTAGCAGCTGACCGGAATCAATGTCGGGACAGTTTATGGGGTCATGTCGGACCATTGTAGCAGACACTGTGTGGTCGTGTCAGACCGTTGTAGAAGACAGTTTATGGGGTCATGTCGGACCGATGTAGCAGATTGTGGTGGTGCACCAAGGGGGTGACTTAGGGAGTTCGCCATGAGCGACTTATACATGATACTGTGTATAACCCCCCCTCAAACTCAAATAGGTGTGAAGAGAGAAACCTATTTGAGGTTGAAACAAAGGGATTGATAAAGCTGACCGGTGTAGAAGACACTGTATGAGTGTGTAGATAGGCTGCCCAAAAAATATACATGTAGATATATATCGAGCCCTCAAAAGTCGTGCCCTCAAAAGGCGTGTCCACTTTATCAAAAGATGTGCCATGAAAAGGCGTGCCAGTTTGTCGGGCGTCAAGAGGCGCGCGATGCGCGTGGCTGCCTCGGCTATTTAACCAAGACGGAGCCTGAGACCGAGGCAGAGGCAAAAAACCTGCGAAATCCTCTAAAAAACGCTTCGTTGTGCTGAGAGAGATAGTCTGTAACACTCTGTTGCGAGAGATGGCTTCGTCGTCCCGTGGTCTGCTGACTCTCTTTCCCGACCTCAACGAGTCAACAAGAGAGATAACGGGTGCGGTGGCTAGTGAAACTCAACCAAGCGCTTCCGATTTTGCTTCGTTGAACTTTCCGATGCGGTCGGTGGAGCAAAGAATGGCAGTGCAGTCGGATGTGGAAGCCAATCAGTATACATTGAAGTCATGTGTGGAAACCATGACTGAGGTGACAAACTTGTCGAACCGGCTGCAGAGTAGGGAAAATGAGGTGCAGCAGTTAAACTCCCAGCTGGCTCTGCTCCAACGCATGTATAAGGATGCGCGAGCAGAGATAAGTGTGCTAAAGGTGGAAAACAAGGAGCTGAAGCGGAAGGCCACCGTGATGTTCCGATTTGGAGGGCCGCCATATGCTGCAGTGGAGGAGCAGGGAGTAGTGATCATGCCCAGTGGAGTGGGAAACACGGAGGCAACACCGGCAAGGACCGCCCAGGACGGAGGCAAAAAGAAGAGACCCGTAGCAGAGTAGAGAAGAAAAATCCCACTGTGGTGGGTGTGGTTGATTTGTTTGTGTTTTTTTTTTTTTTTTTTTTGGGATGTAAAATGGTGAACGGGGTGAGCCCCGACATGAATAAAAGGAGGTTGGTGTGCAAGTCGTCTTCGGCTGTTTTTTTTTTTTTTTGGTAATAAGAATAATAATAATAATATATTAAAGGGGAAAGAAGGTGCGCTGGTGGTGGGTTGGAAAGTGAAAAAAAATGAGAGAGACAGAGTGGGGTACAACATGATGATGTTGGGTCCATGGAATGAAGAGAGATTCGAAAAATGTGAGTGGTGTGGGTCTTTAGAGAGAGAGAATGTGATCGGGGTTGGACAATCTTGTATCCAACAGAGAGCAAATTTCTTTCTCAACCGTCAATGCCACGTCCAGATTCGCAACATTCTTCATCGAATCAACCATTTCATCATAGCGCTCGGCCTGTTCGGCGAGCTTGGCGATGTAGACGAAGTTATCGCGCTCTTTGGATGAAGCCATGGCCGATCTGAGAGACTTTGGAGGAATTGGAGTTGCGATGGATGGAAGAGAAGATGCCGAAGCCGAAGGTGCAGACGACTAGAAAGGAGAAGAGGATCAAAAAGGGGATGTTTGTGATGGGTCTGGGGCCATAGTTGTAGGAGATCGGGAGGTACTGAGATGGGTCGGGTTCGGAGGTGGTTGGGTCGGAGATGGGTGCGTAGAGGTCGGAGGGTTTACTCTAGTCTTCAGTGCTCCCCATTGATTTTGATTTTGAGAGAGAGAGAGAGTTCTGCGTCAGGTTTGTTGTCAGTCAAGAGCGTGATGAGGTTAGTTCAGATGTTGGATCCAAAGTACAAGCAGGTATTGAAGAAGTTTCCGGTGGTGGTGATGGTGGCGATAATGGCGGGAGGGAGTCAAGGGTGCCGGAAGAGGAGGCGGCAGCAGTTCATCGCCTCTTCCCGACACTTCATCATCATCATCGCATAGTGATTCATCGGCGTCGAAGGACTGAGACATCATCGACGATCCCATCGTCGTCGCTGAGAAGGCTTCGACGTCCATGACTTCTGGATCTCCGGCTGCAGTGGTGGTAGAGGAGGAGAGAAATCTGTGTGAAAGATCTGAAACCAGAGAGAGAGATGTGTGTGTATGTATCGAGTGATGGCAATGGTGGTGTGTTTCAGTGAGGTGCCGAGAGGGAGAGGGAGAGGGAGGTTTGAATTGGTTGAGATCCGGCGGGCGGTCAAGGCAAGGTTGCCGCCCGCAGGAAGGCGAAGATCACCAAGATCTTTAACCTATTGCTCTGATACCATGTTATAAATTGATGTATTATTATTGATTGATATGTATATATTGATTGATATATTACAATTCCTATATATAGAAGAGAAGATGGTAGTAGGTGTAGGTGGTAGTGGAGGTGGTAGGTGGAGTGGGTGGTAGTGATAATTTACATTTACACAATTTACATTAACAGACAGAATTATCTTTTTACAGAAAGTAGGAGCTTCGATCGTCACTGTCTCATAGGAAGAATTTGCATTGTTATAGGCCGTTTGAGATTAGTATTGTGGCCTTTACATTTTCTACCTTTTTTCTTATTATTTTTAATATTTTTTATATTCTCTTTTAGATCAATTTTTCATATATTCTTATTTTAGTATCAAATCTGCATGCATTTTGATTGAAGAGCAACTATTTCCGACCTTTGCGTACTAGTTTTGCTTTTCACCTCTCAATTATGCCTTCACCTTTATTTTTATTAGAATTCACATATTAATTTTTTTTTAAATTTTATAATCTAGAACATTCATTAGAAATTCAAATTTTTTCCCTAATATGAATTTTTTTTTCATTTTTTTTTTTTGGGGTGTCTAAATACTAGCAAAATGGGATGGAAAGGCATGCACTTGCACAGTTGCACCATAGCATTATACATGTACCAAGTCATCAATATATTTGGACAAATACACTATTAGTTGTGACTTAAGGAGGACCGACATTCATGTGTGTACCATAATCCGCTTTTTACCACTAGTACCACCACAATATTATCCCTGCCTTCATTGTCATCGCCACCGCTCCTATTTAGGGGTGTAACTCAAGCAGGTTTGGTCAAGTTAGGAGGTTATCTAAATCTAACTTAAATTGTATTGAGACCTATCCAGACCTACCCAGGCTCAAATTGTAACTCGAAATTGCTTACCCAAGCCCAACCCGAGTTAAACTTGAATTGCCCGAGTTGTCCGAATTGTAAATGAATTTTCATTTTTTTTTTCTAGCTAAATTATTAAATTATTAAAATTAGACTCTATTTACATTTTTTTTTTAGAAAATCATTAATAATATCAAGAGAAATAATTTATATAATGTAAGAGAAATGCCGCTATAGTAGTATTTACAATTTATGAGTGAAAATAAAAAAGGTAAAATTTTATGTCACTTGTATATATAATATGTATTCAATATGATTTAATAATGTAACTTACTTTAATATCATATAATGGCTAATAATTTGTATATATATATATATATACATTACAAGAAATTAAGGTTTTAAAGACAAATTTTTAGGGACAAAAATAATTTGTCTGCAAAAATTATACTTTTAAGGACAAAATGAAAGAATTTAAAAAATATATATATTTAATCATATTATTATATTTTCTAGACAAATTTACTTGGTTGTAAAAAGATCAATCACTTTTCCTTACAATTTTAATTGGTCCCTAATAAACCGAAATCATATATTATTGTATTTTATATGTTAATTTTTGAACTTAATAATCGGGACTATCAAAAAAACAAAAAAAAAAAGCATCATTTTCAGCACTCACTCTCTCCCTCTCTCTCAAATCCCTAATTCTTTTCATATATCAGGTTTCAAATCCCTTATTTCTTTTCATCACTCACTCTCTACGGATTCGATATTCTGATCTGTGGTTCATCATTGTGTTAGGGAAAATCGATGTGATTCCCCACAAGTAAATCAATCAATGGAATAAAAACTAATGCGGAAAAATTAAATCAAAGGCAACACAAGAATTTTTACGTGGTTCCCTCAATGTGAGGTACGTCCACGGGATCGAAATCCGATTCCACTATCAACCAAACAAATTTCAAACGATTACAAACGAGACACTAATGGTCTCACAAAACCACCCTTAGGTGAATTCCAAATAATCACAAATAAACAAAGAGGAAAGACCTCACCAAATAGATGAACCAAAATCTTCAAAACCAGAATTGTAGAAGACCCAAAATAACGAACCAAACACCAACCGAAGATGCCCCAAAAACTGAGCTTCAAAAAAATCGAAATTGAACCAATATACCAATCTTCGGCACTGTTACCGAAGTAATGTAAGCCGCCGTACACACCTCTTCTCTGGGGCAAACAAAAACAATATATATTTTGTAAATCTAGGATTTTGTAATCAAACCCTAATTATTTCCAAATTGAATTGGGTCTCCTCATATATAATATATAAAAATATATTATACCTAAACCAAGCCAAATTAAAATTCTTTAACTAACCAATTGGGTCCCACACTCTAATAAGGAGGTATATCCCAACAATTCTCCCCCTACCGACTTAGGTGGAGACATCAACCATACCCGCTAAAGTTCGACACTTTAAATGTTTGTCCCTCGACAAAGTCTTTGTCAATATATCTGAAATATTATCGTTTGTGTGAACCTTTTCGAGTTGTAACAATTTCGAATCTAACACATCACGAATCCAGTGGTATCTCACATCAATGTGTTTCGATCTCGAATGAAAAGTAGAATTTTTGCTCAAGTGAATAGCACTTTGACTATCACAATAAAGTACATACCTTTCTTGCTTCAAACCCAATTCTTGCAAAAATTTCTTCAGCCATAACTCTTCTTTGCAAGCTTCCGTAATAGCAATAAATTCAGCTTCGGTAGTTGAGAGAGCAACACATTTTTGTAATTTAGATTGCCATGCCACAGCTCCCCCTGCAAATGTCATCAAATACCCCGAAGTAGATTTTCTAGAATCAACATCACCGACCATGTCAGAATCAGTGAACCCATCAAGCATCGGCTTACCATCTCCAAAACACAAACACACCTTCAAAGTCCCTCGAAGATACCTTAGAATCCATTTTACCGCTGCCCAATGTTCTTTACCCGGATTAGACAGAAAACGACTCACCACACCAACAGCGTGAGCAATATCCGGCCTTGTACAAACCATGGCGTACATCAAAGAACCAACTGCTGAAGCATAAGGAACTTTTAACATCTCTTCTTTGTCTTTCTCACTTGTAGGACATTGATTTGAACTAAGCTTGAAGTGACCCGCAAGTGGACAACCAACCGACTTTGCTTTATCGATATTGAACCTCTCAAGAACTTTCTCAATGTAGCTTTCTTGAGACAACCAAATCAGCCCCTTTTTGCGATCACGAACAATTTTCATACCAAGAATTTGCTTTGCCGGCCCCAAATCTTTCATAGCAAAAGACTTGCTCAACTCCAATTTCAACCTGTTTATTATGGTAGAATCTTGACCCACAATTAACATGTCATTAACATAGAGCAAAAGAATAATAAATTTATCATCCGGAAAATTTTTCACAGACACACAATGGTCCGAAGTGGTTTTAGAAAAACCATTATTCATCATTAAGGAGTCAAATTTTTTGTACCATTGCCGCGGGGCTTGCTTGAGTCCATACAAGCTTTTCTTCAATTTGCAAACAAATTTCTCTTTCCCTTTCTCTACAAAACCTTCCGGTTGCTCCATATAAATTTCTTCTTCAAGATCACCATGAAGAAATGCGGTCTTCACATCAAGTTGCTCAACTTCAAGGTTCATACTTTCAACCATGCCAAGTACAACCCGAATAGAAGACATCTTTACAACCGGCGAGAAAATCTCGTCAAAATCAATACCTTTCTTTTGCCCAAAGCCTTTCACAACAAGACGTGCTTTGTACCTCAGATTCTTGCCATCATTCTTCAATTTGAAGACCCACATATTTTTTAGAATTTTCCTCCCCTTAGGCAACTTTACTAAGTCATAGGTGTGATTTTCAAGTAAGGAGTTCATCTTCTCTTCCATGACCTTTTTCCAATCACCTTTCTTTGCATGCTCAATTGCTTCTTGGTAGCTCTCAGGCTCCCCTTGATCGGAAATCAACACAAATTCATTGGGAGGATACTTTCTTGAAGGTTGTCGGTCCCTTGTAGATTTTCTTAACTCAAGTTGTGGTGGCGGTTCTTGAGTTGGATGTTCTTCCTCAATTTCTGGCTCAACTTCATTAGGATTAGCATCATCCTCCACTTCTTCAATAGGTGGCTGCACATCTCCCCCGTTTTCATCATCAACTGAAGATGAAGGAGATAAATCCATGTCAATGAGATCACTAGCTTTTGGCTCCAGTTGATCGCCTTTGCCAAAGTCTTCAATTGTTTGGTCTTCAAGAAACACAACATCACGGCTTCGAATGACTTTTTTGTCGACCGGATCCCACAATCTATACCTAAATTCATCACGCCCATAGCCAAGAAAAATACATTGTCTTGAGTTACTATCAAGCTTGGACCTCTCATCCTTTGGAATGTGAACAAAAGCTCGGTAACCAAACACTCTCAAGTGCTCATAAGTCACATCTTTACCGGTCCAAACTCTTTCTGGAACATCACCATTCAAAGGATAGGAAGGTGACAAATTGATCACGTCAACCGCTGTCTTCAGTGCCTCACCCCAAAAGGATCTTGGTAATTTAGCTTGTGAAAGAAAACACCTTGTTCTTTCCACAATGGTGCGATTCATCCTCTCGGCAACCCCATTTTGTTGAGGAGTCTTCTTAACTGTCTTTTGATGCCGAATACCTTGGCTGCGACAATACTCATCAAATGGCCCAATGTATTCACCACCATTGTCTGATCGGATGCACTTCTCTTTCAACCATGGCCTAAAAATGCTTAAATACTTCTAGAACTTGATCTTTAGTTTTTAGTAGAAAAGCCCAAACTTTCCTTGAATAATCATCAATGAAAGTAACAAAATAAAGTGCACCACCATGTGTTCTAACTTTTAAAGGACCACAAACATTAGAATGAATCAACTCCAAAACATTTTCTTTTCTAGAAGCAACATTTTTATGAAAAGAAACTCTATGTTGTTTACCCGCCAAACAATGAACACAAGTTTTAAGATGTGTACCTTTCAAACCGGGTAGAAGGTCTTTCTTGAACAAAACTTGCAGCCCCTTTTCACTCATATGGCCAAGCCGCTTGTGCCACAATTCGGTAGAAGTATCATCTTGAGGTGCATTGACAACACCTTTACAAATTTTTCCTTGCATCGAATAAAGTGTATGAGTCTTCTTACACTTAGCCACCACCAAGGAACCCTTTGTGAGCTTCCATATTCCATCACCAAATTTGTTGTTGTAGCCTTCATCATCTAGCTTCCCGATAGAGATCAAATTGAGGCAAATGTCGGGAACATGCCTCACATCTTTAAGCAACAACTTGCAGCCCAAATTTGTTTCCAAGCAAACATCACACATGCCAATAATCTTGGACAAACCTTCATTACCCATTTGAACAAAACCATAATCTCCTTCGGTGTAGGTAGTGAAGAAATCAACTCGAGAAGTCACATGAAAAGAAGCACCAGAATCAATCACCCAATTGCTCTCTTGGCCCACAAAATTGATACAATCATCTTCACAAACGACCATGAGATCACCATTGGTAGTAACTGCCGTTGTGTCTTCTTGGTTCTTGTCGACACTTTTGTCATGCCTTTTCTCCTTATTATTGAGCTTTTGGCATTCCCGCTTCATGTGCCCTTTCTCATGGCAATAATAGCACTCAATGTCTTTCTTTGAAAAAGAACCATCTTTTGATTTGTCACGGCTTTGATCACGACCATGAGGAGTCTTACTCCTCCCCCTTGTTTTGCTTCGGCCTCTCACAACAAATGCTTCCGCATGAGAGGAACCCGCTGATTTTCTTCTAGTTTCTTCATTCAACAAGCTACTAGTGACTTGGCCCATTGTGACAACTCCATCAGGTGCCGAATTACTGACGGTCACAACCAAAGTCTCCCAACTTTCGGGCAAAGAACTAAGTAGCATCAAAGCCTGCAACTCATCATCAAAAACAATTTTCATAGAAGCAAGTTGGTTAACAATACTCTTTATTTCATTCAGATGTTCCGGAATAGGGCTGCCCTCTTTATATTTTAAATTAACCAACTTACGAAATAGAAAAGCTTTATTTGTGGCTGATTTTCTGTCATAAAGGCCCTCTAATTTTTTTCCATAAATCATGTGCCGAAGTTTCAGTAGCAACATGATGAAACACAGTGTCATCAATCCATTGACGGATAACACCAACGGCCTTTCGATTAAGCCTATTCCATTCGTCATCTTTCATACCCTCGGGTTTACCACTATCACCCTCAATGGGTCCATACAAATCTTTACAAAATAATAGGTCCTCCATTTTAGTTTTCCAAGTTACCCAATTGCTTCCATTGAAGCTAGACATACGACCCGCATTCCCCTCTATTGATTTACACAAATAACTAAACACAAATAAATAAACCCAAATAAACCGTAAGCTCTGATACCAGTTGTTAGGGAAAATCAATGTGATTCCCCACAAGTAAATCAATCAATGGGAATAAAAACTAATGCGAAAAAATTAAATCAAAGGCAACACAATAATTTTTACATGGTTCCCTCAATGTGAGGTACGTCCACGGGATCGAAATCCGATTCCACTATGAACCAAACAAGTTTCAAACGATTACAAACGAGACACTAATGGTCTTACAAAACCACCCTTAGGTGAATTCCAAATAATCATAAATAAACAAAGAGGAAAGACCTCACCAAATAGATGAACCAAAATCTTCAAAACCAGAATTGTAGAAGACCCAAAATAACGAACCAAACACCAACCGAAGATGCCCCAAAAACTGAGCTTCAAAAAAATCGAAATTGAACCAATATACCAATCTTCGGCACTGTTACCGAAGTAATGTAAGTCGCCGCACACACCTCTTCTCTGGGGCAAACAAAAACAATATATATATATTGTGAATCTAGGATTTTGTAATCAAACCCTAATTGTTTCCAAATTGAATTGGGTCTGCTCAAATATAATATATAAAAATATATTATACCTAAACCAAGCCAAATTAAAATTCTTTAACAAACCAATTGGGTCCCACACTCTAATAAGGAGGTATATCCCAACACATTGTCTCAAAGCATCTCTCTCCATTGCCCTCTCATCTCTTCTCGATTCTCCGATTTGCCGGTCACTCTCCAGTAGCGATTCTGATCAAGTACCATTATATATGTATATACATACATGTATGTATCCGTATAATCGATTTGATATCGCAATTTTAGCCATGTATAGATTCATGTGTTTGTTCAATCAAATTTACCAAATTGAAATATGCAGATCTAAGTAATGATTTTCCATACTTCATCTTCTGGTAGGTAAGAATACCAGAAAGTAAGCAAACAAAGAGGTTTACATTATTGTGGACTCAAAACTGCATCTAAATCTACCTAAAAACATTTTCGTGTTTGATCCTTAGCAGTAGCGTGTGGGACTAGTCTCAAGTTAAATTAGTTCTGTATTGGTGTTGAATAGATAACTCAGAGCTCCTTGTGTTCAGTGATTTGTAATCAAGTGTATTGGTTGAATGAATTGTGACATAATAAAGTGGAAAATAGAAACTACCTAATTTTGCTGGATGAAATCATTTCATTCATTCTTGAAATCCTCTGAATTTTGCTGGATGAAATCATTTCATTCATTCTTGAAATCCTCTGAATTTGCAAGGTATAAATAAAGGAATCAGGACTATACCCAACCCAACTGTCAAAGGCCATAGATGCTCAAACTTAAAATGGAACACAAAATTAGAACACTATTATAGGGCTACACTGTTACAATCCATATATATATATATCTAGAATTCCATAAACTTCATCTTGCAATTTAACTACAAAATAACTAATTAAGTTTGTCTAATGAAGATTATCTATAATATTTTTTCAATGGATGCTAATCTATTTAATTGAGGTCGACCAAAAATAATTTTAAGTTTTAAACTTAGTATAAATGTTGAATTTATTTAAAGGTAATGATGCTCATCAACTTGTGATTGTAAGTACCTTATGCACATGTTAGAAAATTTATTTAGAGTTCATTGATTCTTGGGATTTTGTTGGATTAGTATCTGCTTGATATTACATACTACTGATGAAAATAATGGTCAAAAGTTATGTGTAACAAACCATTAAAGAAGAAAAGCCTAACATGGGAAAAGTGAAAGCAACTTTGCTCAAATAATACACTAATATCTCAAATAACAACTTTGCTCAAATAATAAACTAATATCTTGAATAATAAACTAATTTCTTAAACAACTTTGCTCAGATATTAGTTTTCAACTTTGCTCAAATAACAAACCTTTCTTGAATGTTCTTACTAAATTATGTGAATGTTCTCTTGAATCAGCGAGATATTAGTTTTTGTGTGAGTGTGTGCACTAAATATAAATTTTCTAAATTTCTACACATTTTGAGTATTGTGAATTATTGCAAGTTGCAACCATATGTGCATTGTACAATGTAGACCTAATAATTCTATATTTTTTGTTAAACACAGACAGAGAGGTCAGTATAAATGTTGTATCTACCCCTAGCAAATGGGTAGTCAGCCATCTGAGCTATCAAAGTCATGAAGTTGTTTAGGTCAACGTCCCGTTTGTTTTCATTCTAATCTGTTCAATATATTGTGAAAGCTTGTGAAGATCATCTCCTTTTTGACATCCATTAGTTTATTTTTTCTCTTATGCAATGTTAGTTTAGAAATTGTTGAACTTTTATGAAATGATGGGTATTACTATCACTGGATCCTAAACGTACGAGCAGTATCAATCTGTAGCATGTTGTTGTTGTTTTCATTATGTGTGTGTGTAATATTTATCCATATTTTGAAACACAAGCCCTAATCCTAATCAAATTTCATCTCATTTGTAAAAATGTAAAGATCTGTCTAATACTTTTAAACCACTGTCTCAGTGTAGATTGATCTAGGGAAGCGAGCAAATAGAGGAGTGACATCTGGTGTGCCCATTGCTAAGGTAAAGGTGTTGCATTCCTGTTCCCAACATTAGGGGTTGCACAGATAGATATCTGGTGTGCCCATTCGTAATCAGATATCCTCATTCTTTTTACTTCTTATAGTTTTTCGGATAGTACAACAGCAAGAGAACATATTTTCAAGTGATAGGGATTGTAATATTTTTGTGCAACTTGCATATTCTTTTATTTTTCCTCTGGCTTGTAAATAATTAAGTGGAGTTTTGTAAATCTAGATGTGAAACAGAAAGAGAAGTTTTCTCCAGCTTTGAGAGAAGTTTTCTCTAGCTGCTGCCGTACTGAGCATTTTTTTTTTTTTTTTGTGAATTTGGTTGGTTTTGTGAATTTGGTTCATTTGAATATCCTACATTGTTCTAACTGATAACCAATAACAAATTTTCAACACAGGTATGTCCACAAGAGGTAGAGGACGAGCAGGGTATGTACCTAGACCCCATGCGCCTACACCACATGCATCCACTAAATCAGTTCGTTCATCCACTCAATCAACACCTGGACCCAATGCATCCATTAAATTAGTTCGATCATCTACGCCGCACCCATTTACATCAGAATCGGTACATGAAGTTACGTCACAAGTTTCACACTCGGATACTTCTAGCACATATTGCAACCCTGATGGTTTGTAAATATTTTAAGTTTATGTTTTGTTTTGGTTGGTGGTCTCTTTTTTTCAATCTATATATTAAAATGATACTTTTTCATTGTTTCTAGTAGGCATATCCAAGGGTAAGAGAGGACATGGGAAGTCACGAAGCCTCAAATTGGCCAAGCTAAAAAATCAAGGGGTACGACTACCTATTCAAATTTGTAAGGTTAGTGGACGACCATATGGTGAAGCATCTGAAAAATTTACCAGTGAATTAGGGATTATTGTCACTAGGCAATTTGCACCACAAAATGTGCCATCGTGGATTGATATTAGTGAAGAGGATAAAGAAACATTGATTGCATACCTTCAGGTAAGTGGTACAACTGTTGAGATTTAGATTTCCTCTTCCTAAATTATTTTTTGGACAATTATTTCCCCTATAAATTTTCTTTTCCCAAATTATTTCATGAAGCATTTTGATAGCACTGTATGTACCATTTATTAGTTTCTAGCACAATAATTAACAAGCACCATAACTAACTTTGAGGGAGCATAGTTTTGCTCAATTGAGACTAGAAAGCTTAATGGGCTGCTGTTACCATCTGCATCTTCTACATGAATTTATTATATATATATATATATATATATATATATATGTATATATATACTGTGAGATGTGTGGCCTTTAGACCTTCTATGTTTTCACTAATTGTGTGTTCTCTTCTACCAGAAGACACCATCGTCTGCTATCCTCCTCTACCAGAGCTATCTATGTATATATATATATACCATGAACTTGGGCAGAAGAGACTTGACTTTGCCTTTTAGCTTTTTATTATTTTATCCATACATCAGAACTCTTTTTTAGTGTGCTTTAATTTTTTCTTATTTGGTATGACAGGAAGGTTTTAAGTTTACCAATGAACCCTATGCTATCGAATCTATCCTCAATACAATGCCAAAGTCGACTTCTTGATGCAGTAAATCAGTCGAAGAGGACCCTCTACTGATTCTTCTTCTTAGTAAGTCATCTTTTCAAAATGTTTGAGTAATTGATATTTGTTTCATTCAATAAATCTGATGAATCTTAGGATATTAATATGATTGGATTGCAAGTATATGCTAGTACAGGTTATACATCACTGTGCTTTTAGTATCTTCTGAATCATTTTCTGATCTGGGTCCCTTTTGACTGTTTGTGTGAAATCTGATTTGGGTTTTTGATCTTTTGTTTTGGGGATTCAGCTCTAGGTGTGTACAGGGTTAGGGTTTGATTGCGCTAACTCAGGTGGGTTTTGATTTCTTTAGGTGTAGTTTTGTGGTTTTTCAAAAATGTGGAGGGATGCTGGAACTCCTACTGATTCTTTCTATGAGGTTCGGCCCAAATGCACCGATGTTCCCAAAACCAAATACAAAATCAAGGTTTGTTAATTCTTCAAATGCTAATTATTTTCTTTGACATACCCATGATTGTTAATTGCTGAATTTCAATCAATATTGTTGAGAACCTACTCCACATTGTTGCTTTTTTTATATTTGAAATTAATAATTAAAGCACTTGATTGTTGGTTGACTTTTGCTTATATTACTTGACCATTCTGGATTGTGATATTGGTCTGTTCATTATCAATGTATTGTTGATTATATATAACATTGAAACAAGAGGAAGATTACTAATTTCAATTGACCTCAAAATTGCTTTGATGATTGAGTTGAGGAATAAATAGGTAACCATTTTTCATCTTGTTTTCACAACATCAATGTAAACTGTGTCTATCTTTGGAATAATTATTTTCAAATTTTTGTAGCAAGTTGATTTAGTTTAATCTTTGTTAACTCTTGAATATTGATAGTGAATTTTGGGCGGCTTTGTGTGCTAAGATTTGTGTGTGATTGCTACAAATACTACAATTGGCACATTAAATTGCAATCTATTAAATTAATCTATCATTAGATAATTTTTAATTGGTAATCTATTTGAGAGTTTGGCCTATTCTATGCAGGTTCTGCAAGCTTGTGTCGATTTGAAGCTTGGGAGCTCTTTGTTAGATTTTGAATGCCATTTCAACAAAGCCATTGAGAAGAAGATGCGATGAGTTGAGTTGTTTTGTTATGTAGGTAGATATAACTCCAATTACAATATGTTGAATAGTTGAATGCTGCAAACATTGCTTATGGTACTAGCCTTATAAATTGGAAATAATACTTTTGAAATCTCTGTCAGTTTATGATATATAATCAAGATATTACATACTAATGGATCAAAGGATGATATTTGTTTTTTATTGAAATATCTTTTGATTAAGCTTCTTTGAATGTGATGAGCATTTTTTTTTTCTTCATGTAGTGGAATTTTAATTTGGAGATGAACAGATGGTCTGGTGATATGTTTGATATTTTCTGTTTGGTTGTTAAGAAATCAAGAAAGGAATATAAGTTGATGTTCATACTAGTATTTTTAGAGTAATTGTTACAAAAAATAAATAAATAATAATAATAAATAAATAATATCAAATTTTTAGAGACCAATTTTAGTTGTCTCAAAAAAATTATAATACACACTACTTCCATTTGTTCCAAAAAGTAAAACTTTTGGAGACCACTTTCATTTGTCCCAAAAAATAAACTTTTAGAGACCAATTTCGGTTGTCTCAAAAATTAATTTTTGTTTCCATAACTACTCCGATTGTTGAACTATAATTAGACTATTAGAGACAAATTTTGGTTGTCTCAAAATCAAAACTTTTTGCAATCACATATTTTTGTCTCTAAAAGTCTATTTATAGTGACAAATGCAAAATTTTGTCTCTAAAGTTATTTTTTGACTTTTCTGGACGGTCCATTTGGGACAAACTTCGCGACGAAGAAAATTGGTTGGAAAAAGTTTTTCCCAACAAATATTATACTTTTAGGGACGAAACAAATTTGTTCCTAAAAAGCTGATTTCTTGTAGTGATATAATTTTATATATCTATATTTGTGAAATTCACGCATCAGGTTCTTTGGATTGTTTGATGTCTTTGTCCTAACTCAAGCTCGTCCAAATTTAATTCTGGCTTGTCTAAATTTTTACCCAAGCTTTTACCGAATTTAAAAATATCTTGTCCAAATTCTAAAAAAATTCAGACTAAGTGCAAGTTGCTCGGATTGAGCCCGCCCAAGTTTCATCCACCCCCACCTCCACCTACCATCCCCGCCACTTACTATCACAGACTTTTGGCCAACAAAATTTAAACTTGTATTTGGATTTTGGATTTGTTAAGGGATCATGGATGAAAAAGAAAATGGAAGTGAAGTAAGAAATGATGTGGAAGCTTCTTTTTTTTTTTTTTTTTCTTGCTTTCTATTTTCTTTTATTTTTCCTTGAATCCCTCCATAAATCTACAATCTAAATATAGCCTAAAAGATTATAAATTATTTGATAGATTCGACCTACCACACAATTGTGTGCTCACCTTATAATATAGTAAGGAAACACATAATCACTTTATCTAAAATATAGGAGTCAACGACTTATGCTACCAACAAGTCCTTACTGCTAACCGCTTGACGGACAACTGGAGCTACGCGACTTGGATGACATCCCACTCAGCCTCTCACTATGCTACCTCTCAATGGCACAAATCCAGGAATAACGTAGCAAATAGTTTTATTTTACTTAGAATTAATTACTTCATATATAGTCCATGAATCTACTATTCTGAAGGAGGCGGAGGAGGAAAAGGCCGATTGGCCCTTGCGCCAAGGCAAATTTGTTCTTGGATTAACTGCTGGACTAAATTAATTTTATTATTACACTCTTCTAATTGTTCTTGAGCCCAATTATCATTACGGGTGACAGCAATATAATATTCAATATTACGTTTTCGATTTAGCCAAATATCTAAAATATCATTTAATAAAACAAGTTGATAAACAGACATACAAGAAAGAGATACTTACAATCAAAACGGCAGACTATTATTATTATGCTTCAAGTTTCTACAAAGCAAACACACTGAAAAGAGAAAGAGGAGAGAGATAGAGAATATCAAACTTAGAAAATAAATTTGCGTGGTGCCTACTACAGACCAGAGGCTACCAATTTATATTACAAACTAGAATGATAACGAAGACAGGTGGCGTGTGCTGGATGGTTGTGCAGTCGATCATCCTTATCTTCTTATCTTCAAATGTCGGCAAAGGGAGACAACTGGAAATGGAGCAGATAATGAGAATCTGCTTTATCAAAAGTTGGTGCGTCTGTTGAGTGGTCACCGAAAGTGGTTTGGCCGTTTGTGGAGCTGGAAAGTCGTTGGCAGACAAAAGTTAGCTATATCATGATGCTTTACTTTTTCCTTTGCTTTTGTCGTGGAGTAATTTGTCGGCAATCATTTCTGTAACCGAATCCCAAATATCTCCATAATTTGGTCCGGTCGGGTCGTCATTTGGATCCTGAGATTCACCCACAAGAACAGTAAAGGTATTGTCTTCATCATATGGATCTACTGTAGTTCGATCGTCTTCACTTTGAGTACTGGATGTAGATTTCATGCTGGAGTCTTTGCTGGCAATGGATTGGATAAATTGCTGTTTCATATAATCCATGCTTTTGATGACAAGTTTTGTTTCTGTTAAGTCTGGAAATTTTTCTCTAAGCTCTTGCTGGATTTGGACAAAAGGATTTACTGGAGGAGCTGGGATGGACTTAGGAGAGGCATCCTAGCAAGCTTGAGTATGCTCTGTAATTTTCTGGAGTAATTCCTCTTTAGGCTTAGGATCATCCATTTTAATCCACCATTTATACAAGAATACGCGTTTTAGTCTGGGAACCTTATTCTGGAAATCACATTTAAAATCCCATTTCCATATCCATGGGATGCCAAATCTAATAACAAAATGAATAAGGCATTTGGACATAGAAATGTCTTTATTTACTGGAAGATGACTGAAAGCTGCTTGCCATTCATTAAATGCAAGACGAATATGTTCTGGAAAGGCGTCAAGCTGGAGTCCAAACTTATCCCACCAAATGAGAAACCAATTTGGGAGGTCATTTTTGAGAACATCGGAAAGAACACGAAAAAACCAAGAATGGCTGCGTGGGGGATTCATATAATAAAATGCTTGAGAAAAAGCATCGATATAATCCCAATAACTGTATCTGGATTCCTTAGAACGGATATCAAGAGTTCTGGTAACATGGGGATGCATACCCCAAGCCTGGATAGGCACAATATTCTGGATAGTAGCCTTACTGTAATTAATAGGACTAGCAGTCCGATTAGGATCGGCTAAATGATGCTGGAATTGTACTGAGGCAAGTTCAGTAAGAATTTGCTCGTACACATATCTATATTGATCAAAACACGGGGGAGCGTTTTGAGTGGCGAGATAACGGCGTTTTATCTCCCACGGATCAACCATCCACTGGATATCGGAAGAGTCAATGTAAAGAACAGTTTCTTCACGAATAGTATTCTGGAGATAAGCTGTTTCTGGAGTAAGGAGGACATCTTTAGCAGTTTTGCTAGAAGATTCTGGATTACTGGAAGGGCCAAATAATGGCGGGAATTCTGTACGATAGGGGTTAGAACCCCGTCCACGGCCCCGACGGGCGGAGCCTCGGCTTTTACCCTGCATGTGATTTCTGCAAATATTCACGAGTTAGAAAATCTGGAAGGGAATTAGTTTCGCCTTTAATATATTCGATATCGAAATCAAAGACAGAAAGGGTGGCCTTCCAAGTAGCAAAAATTTGTTTTTGAGCTAAATTGGCAACATCTTTTTTAAAGATTTGTTTGGCGGCAGAACAATCAACACGAATTAAAAAATGTTGATTTAATAAATCATCCTAAAATTTTAAAACACATTTAATGATGGCTAAACATTCTTTTTTGATTGTGGGATAACGTTTAGCAGCATCATGCCAAATACCCGAATGAAAACGTAAAAGTTATTCTTTATTAGTATTTGGATTAAATTGTTTTAATATACCACCAAACCCTAAGTCTGAGGCATCGGTTTCAACAATCTTTTTCCATTCTGGATGTGGCAAACATAAACAAGGTAAAGTTTGTACTTTAGTCTTAATTTTCTTAACAGTAGCAGTATGTTCTGGACCCCAAACAGGAGGATTTTTCCTAAGGCGGCTGTATAAAATAGCTGCATCTGTAGCAAGATTAGGATAGTAATCATGAATATAATTTAAACTTCCTAAAAATCTCTGTAATTGTGTTTTATCTTTTATTTCATCAGGAAATTTGGAAGCAAAGTCCATACTGCGATTAATAGGAATAATTGTTCCATTATGAATATTATGTCCTAAAAATCTAACAGTTGTCTGGAAAAGTTGCATTTTAGGAGCAGAAACAACAAGTCCATTTCTGGAAATAACATGCTTAAAAATATTAAGATGTTTCATATGCTGATCTATTGAAGATGAGAAAATAAGAACATCATCAATATAACATATGGCAAATTCTGTATAAGGATTAAAAATATCATTCATAATATGCTGGAATTCAGATAGTGCATTCTTTAAACCAAATGGCATTACATTCCATTCAAAATGCCCAAAGGGTACTGTAAAAGCAGTTTTATAACGATCATTTTCTACAATTTGAACCTGCCAATATCCTGACTTCATGTCAAATTTAGAAAATATTACTGCATCCTGTAATCTATCTAACAAATCCTTTTTATTTGGTACTGGATATCGAATCCACTGTAAGGCTTCATTCAAAGGCTTGTAATTAATTACTAACCTAGGAACACCACGTTCAATTTCTGCATTTTTATTTACATAGAAAGCAGTACAACTCCATGGAGATCTACTGGGTCTAATTAATTTTTTCTGGAGAAGAGTATTAATTTCATTTTTACAAAGTTCGATATACTCTTTTTTCATTTGACTGGGACGAGCCTTAGTAGGAATGTTCTTTTCATTAAAAGTAGGCTCATAGGGCAACGAAACCATGTGTTTCTTGCGATCCCAAAAAGCATTAGGAACATCACTACAAATTTCGTCCTGGAATTCTTTTTCAAGTAATTTAATTTTTTGCTGAAAAGATGATTGCTGTAATCTTTGTTCTGTAGTTAAAAAGCTAACTTCCTTTTGGAGAAAATTTATCTGGTTTTGTTTTAAAGAAACTAAATCAGTAATTTGATCTAATTCTTTTGTACAAGGAGAAGTGATGAATTCAAAAACAATGTTTTGATTATCAAGAGTTGTATGGATTCCTATGGTATCAATTTTAGTAATAGGCATTAAAAGATTCAGGAATGGAGTACCAAGAATTATATTTTGTGCCATATTTTTGATCAAGACAAAAGAGGTTTTTAAACATAATCCTTGATTGCAAATTAAAACTTCTGGAAGTTTGTAATCAATGTACAAACTGTTACCACTAGCACTGGTAAGTGACTGGCTTGTTTTCTGGAAATACTTGGTAGGCACCAAGCCTTCTTGTATGCAATTCATATCTGCACCACTATCAACCAAAGCAATTGCATCTCGAATAATATAGTCTGGTTGAATCATGAATGTGATACGAATATACCATTTTTGAAATGTTATTCTATTTAGTAACATTAAATAATCTGGATCTGTTTCAGATATTTCTGTTTTATTTCGTTCTTTATTCTGTAATTGGTTATTAATTTTCTTAATTTGTGTATTAATAACAAGATTAGAATTTTGTAAATGTTTAATTTCTGTTTTTAAAGCATTAATCTCCATTTTTAATTCTTGAACTGTAACGGGCTTTTCTGAACTAGATGCCATTACCTGGCTACGATTAAAAACTTCTTTCATGCTATAATATTTAGGGGGTAGTACTTCTTCTTTTTTCTGATTATAGCACATCTCAAGAAATTTTAATTTAGTGGCTGGATCCTTGATTCCATCAGCAATTTCTAAGAGATTTTGCTGAGAATCAGTGAGGACATTAATACTGGGACCAATATTAAGTCCATTCATTTCAACAATAGCTTTCCAATAATTAACTTCATCAGAAACTTGGTTTACTGTATTTTTACATGGGCAAAGTTCATTTTCTGGATTATCATCAGTTTCTGGATCTGAACTATCTGAATAAATTGCTGCAAGCTCGTTATCAGAAGGTCCTGATGATGAGCTGGAATCAGAGATTAACTGTAATATTTTTTGCTGTAAATCTTCATCTAATGCTAATTCATTGAGCTTAGATTGAATTTTAACTTGGCATTTATTAGCATAGTGACCAATCTGTCCACATTTATAACATTTAATACTGGATTTATTCTTTTGAAAAGACTTTCCTTTAGTTTTGGATTTATATCTGTGTTTAGAAGTCTGAGGTTGTGTCTGGACCTTAGATTTGGAATACTTCCTATGTTTTTTTATAAGGTTTAGCATAATTCTTATGCTTTCTTTGTTTCTGGGGATATTTTAATGGAGGATCGTAAGCAAATTGTTCACAGAATTCTCCTAATTCTTTTCTTCCTGTAATATGCTGTTGTCTAAGTTGTTGCTGGAGCTTAAGGTCATTACAAAGTGCAAGACCTTCAGAAGTGACGATACTTATGAGTTGACCATAAGTATACTGGAAATAGGGTATGTCGATCGAGCGATGAACATCTCGTAATCTCTTTCGGACGCGTTCAGCAAAGAGTGTGGGAAGTCCATCAATGAATTTAGCCTTCCAGTGATCGGCACTACCATCACCTCGTTGCATGACTTTCATCAGGAAGACATCTTTATACCATCTGAAATGGGATAAAGAAGGACATCATAATTTCATCAGTAATTCTCTGTTACGATCTGATACTCCTGTAGCATGACCAATAAAATGGGTAATTATGGTATTGACTAGTGTGTATACAGCATCTTCCTCTTCAATTGTAGCAGCTGCACCACTAGTGCCCTCATTATCAGTATCAATTACTGGATGAGTGGATGAAAGGATTTCTGTACACTGATGAGGGGTAAGGATAAACTTACATAATTGGAATGATACACCAGGTAGACCTACTAAATAATTTCCGCTAAAAGATCGGTTATTGTAAATGTAAGTGTCAGCTTGACAAGGGCAATTGTTCCCTACTAAACTTTTGAGAAATTCTATTTTACATATGACTTTTAAAATTATATTCAATTTGCCACTTTTTTCTTTTCCGTGAATCTTATACTGACCATTCACATTTTCCCCCCAATGGAGTCCTTGGCAATTGTTTTTTTATTTTTTATTTTTGCTAAGGACGTACCTTTTTTTAGGAGGTGGATATATGATAAATTGAATAAATTATGATTATCAAATTAATATATATATATATTGTTAATGAAATATATGAAGTGTTTGATAAAATGAACAATTTGAATCATCAAAATAGAACTCATAGTAGGCTTCACGGGTCTAAAAAGCGTCATCCAGTTTAGATTATGAATGAGAGAGAATCCATTATTTTTTTTATTGAACAACAATATTCACATACACTTTATGATGTGGGTTTATCTATTTTGTTTGGATCATATAGATTGTCAGTTCTTAAAAATGTTGTTTTTTGTGTTGTGGCACATGCAGGTTCATTTAGTACAGAAGATGTGGCTAGTGTTGGAATCTTGGATGATATATGCCCTTGTCTTGGGTTAAAGCAAGTATTGCAAACTGAGGATGGTTCTTAGGGAACTTGCTCAAACACAAAAGCTTGAAAATCAAGTTGATTTGGGTGTGTTTGGTTTATCTCGCTTTCAATTTGTTTGGTGTTTTGGATTGTTTGCTTGCATGGTTCTTTCTTTGCTCTTCTTCATAATTGTTCTAGGATTTGCTCCATTTTTTAGCTTTCATTAGGGCTGCAAATGAACCGAGCTGTTCATCAGCTCGTTAAAGGCTCAGCTCGGCTCGTTTAGTAAACGAGCCGAAACGAGCCGAGCTCGAATCCGAATATTAGACTCGTTTAGTAAATGAGCCGAGTTCGAGCTCGCATAAGTTTGGCTCGTCAAGTTCGGCTCATTCATCTTTATTTAAATTATATAATAAATATAGTATTTATATATTAAATAATATAAATAATATTTTTTATTTAAATAATATAAATAATATTAAAAAAAATTATCGAGTCAAGCTCGAGTTTCATTAATATTAACGAGCCGAGACGAGCCGAGCTCGAGCTTAGTTCCTTATCGAGCCGAGCTCGAACTTAATAAACAAGCTCGATAAGTAAACGAACCGAGTTTGAGCTCAGCAAAGCTTAGCTCAGCTCGGTTTGTTTGTAGCCTTAGCTTTCATTAGTTTGTTTTGCTAGCATTGGGGCTTGTTTGTACCATGATTTCTTTGGTTATGCTATAATGTAAGTTGTTTGCTGTGTACATTGTACCTTTCTATTTTTTTATAAATGAAGTCAAATTGAAATTCAATTTCGGAACTACATTCATTTGAGATGTTGGTAAATTTTTTTATTTTTTGGCTATTTTAGTCTGGGACTAAAAAGTCTTGTTTGGAATGGACTTTCTAACATTTTTGACTTTTGTGTGAGAAAAAAGTGAAATGATTATGGTTTGAATATGACATTTTGGCTTATTGATTTTTTAACATATTTTGTCTTTTTGTAACTATTTTAACCTGGTAATCCCTCCAATTCACATGCCAAACGAGGGCTTAGGGATAAATCTAATGAAAAATTACGATGATAACCTTGTACTTTGGCCATTATATTATTTTGGCCCCTATAAATTTAATTGGTTCGATTTTAATCTTAAATTTATGATTTTATTTCAATTTGGTCTAATTGATTAAAACTCTTAGAATTTTTTTAATGAAAAATATGCATATAAATAACATGTGTCATATTTTTAAAAATAAAATTATAAATATACTCAATTTAGTGAGTTAACTTCAAACAATTCAATGATAATTTTTCGTCAAAATACTAACAACATTATTCATTAAACCAAATTGACACAAAATTCAAAATTAAACTAATTGAAAATGTAGAGAGTAAAATGACACAATAGACAAAATATAAGAACCACCGGTATAATTTGCCCTAACTCTAATTTTTGCTGGAACGTATATGTAAAGAGAGATAAATTATTTCAACCATATGTTTGGGTTGAAAATTACGTACTAAAATATGATTGCTAATTTTTTAAGTTGAAAATTTATTTGATAAAAATTTACGTAATAAATTAAAATAAATTGTTTGATATATACAAAATAAAATTTGAAATGTTTTTCAAATTTTTTTCTTTTAATTTTTATATTATTATGGTAAGGTAGAGATAGAAACAGTAATAATGATGACTATGATGCTAATAATAATAGTACTGATTGTTTTTCTTCTCTCCTAAATTTTACCAAACATAGTGTTTAGTTTGATATAGTTAAAATTAGGGGTGTGCACGGGTCGGATTGGGTCAGGTGTACCCTCAATCTGTCAGCTGAACCAAATGTGTCAGATTAGAAGCTTGATCGTCTATTGTCAATCGATCTAGTATTCAAAATCGACTACAACAAACCACTCGATTTGATGGTCGGCTCGGTCGGTGGTGTGTTTGAAAGACAATCCCCTCCCATAAAATAAGTCTTAGATTCAAACATATATATAAACACATTGATTCAAAGATTTAAACATTTGCTTCAATCAAAATAATAAACAAATTCAAACATGAATGAGTTGAGAGATAGAAATAGAGTGAACACTAATTTTAGAAGAAAAAAAAATCGTCGTTTAGTGCCATCCACAATCGATCAACTCCATCATCCTCATCATGGCTTTTGCTTCATTGATCTACTAAACTTTGTCACCATCGATCGCCATCGCCTTTCCATCACTGCTCTGCTCTATGGCCATTAAGGTTTCTATGAGACGGAGATCGAATAAGCAATAGGGTTTGTGGAAGAAATCGAAGATTGGGCTTGTGGGTAAGAAAGTGTGGGGACATAATTTTTGGATGACAACACGTGGCCGAGGTGACGCCGGAGTGTCAGCCGAGGTGCCACGTGTCCTGGTCATGACGCCGAGGTTATCTCGTCTAGGCCGAGGTTATCTCTGAAAATACCAGAATCTGGGATAAGCGGATAAGGGACAAGAGTCCTAGAATGAGAGAGAACTACAGTTTGGGTAAAGATAAGACTCCTAGAGAGTTTATCCCAATCCTACTGGGAGTCTAAGATTAGCAGTAATCCTAAGTCCATTGAAGCTAGGCTTCTATTGGGATTAGGTAAGTGATGGCTATAAAAGGGAGGCACCCTCATGGGTCTATGTTTTTATAATCTGAATAGTGAATTAAGCACTTTTGCTATCTTTGAGAGATAACTGACTTGATCGTCGGAGTGCCCCCGGGTAGACGAACCACCCCGGAATCTCTTCTTTCTGTTGCAGGATGTTCGGGCTTAATCTATTCTGCCAGTGTTCTCTAGCTGAGTACTAGACTAGCAGTGTGGTCAGAAATTAACACACATAATTTGGCGCCGTCTATGGGAAAGAAAGGACAATAGATGGCCAATGACAGACAAAAGGAGAAGATTGGGAATGATATCCCTACTGGGAGTACTAAAAAAGTTGGCCCTAACATGGAGGAAGATGGTTGCAACGAGGAGACTCAGGACCAGAATCACGGAAAGAAAGACGTTAGCCAGCAGGGCGACGTACCAAAGAAATCGGACCGAAGCGGGTATTACAATGAGGATGACCTCCAGGTATGGAAAGATAGATGCCTGCGGAGGGACGAAGAAATGAAGGGGATGGCGAACAAATTGGCAGACCTGCAAACGGTCGTCAATTTCATGATGCAAAACAATGTCATGCAGCCACAGTTCCCGCTGCAAGACACACCAATTCCAGCAGCCAAGAACAATGCCCAGAAAGGGAGGGCAAAAAACAGTCCCTGTAGCCCCCCAGTACACCAGAACCAAGGAGCACTCTCACCGGCCTTCAAGGGAGGTCGGCCGAGGAGAGTCAATGAAGGGAGAGTCACGGAGGACACATCGGACCAAAGAAGCTAACCCTAAAGAACATCGGCATGTTCAGGGGAAGGAACTCTGTTTCGACGCAACTAACGGAGAGAAGTCCAAGAGGACTCACAATGACACCAGAAGCAGCGCGCCGAAAAGGCTGAAATCCGGAGATAATCGAGCTCTTGGACAGACAAAGGAGGATCTGAGGGACCTCCAGAGGAAGCAACAAAATGCCGAGGTAACCTCTCCAGTCAAGTTGAGAATGCCGTTTTCGGTAGAGTTGGACAAATTTGAAGCTCCGAAAAGGTTTAACATACTGAGATTCCAGATATACGACGGTAAGTCGGACCCCAACTTTCACATCGGCTTGTACCTGAACTCGATGGCACTATACACCGGGAACGAGCCGTTGCTCTGCAAGGTGTTCCCTTCATCCTTCGCGGAAATTGCATCGGACTGGTTTCACAAGTTGTTGAAAGGAACTGTGAAAACCTGAGAAGGCCTAGCCGAGATGTTTGTGGCTAGGTTTGTGACAAACAAGCTACAGCCATTAAGGGTGGACTCCCTGATGGCTCTGAGAATCAGTGAGGATAAAAGCCTAAGGGCCTATGCCAAAAGGTACTATGAGGTATTCAACCAGATACTAGAATGCAACCAAGAGGTGGCGGTCGTGTCTTTTAAGAACGGCCTAAAAGATGATTGTCTGCTTCGAAAATCATTGGCAAAAACATTGCCAAAGAGTATGGAAGAATTAATGGCCAGAATAGAGAAGTATGCCAGGGCCGAGGAAGACACTCCGAGGACAAAGGCGTCAAAACAAGAGAAGGGAAACGGCTCACCGAAGCAAAGCCGAGGTAATGGCGGGAACAACAAGCAAGAGACTGGATTAAGGGCTCGCAGGCAGTCACAACTGTATTTCGAATCCCAATTTACAAAGTCGTGGAGAAAATCCGAAATTAGCCCTATTAGAGCATCTCCAGCAGCTTGGGTATTCTTACCTTTTAGCTATAGAAGCGAGCTTGGAAGGGTAAAACATTGCTCCAGCAGACTCGCTCAATGATCGCTAGAATGGTGGTGAGCTACAGTACCTCGCCAGGACAAGCGAGGTACTGTTCATGAGCCTTTGAATTTTTTATTTATTTTTGCCTCCTGAATTCGGTTTTTGCAGTAAAATTTTTCCCTCTTTTTGGTGCTAAAATTCTGTCAGTACCTCCCCAAACAAATCTATAGAGAAGGCATTCCAAAACCCAAACTCTCTCATCCTTTCTATCTTTTTCTCAACCTTTCTGCTCAAGGGAGGTAAAGTTTTGTCATTTACGTTTGTTTATGCCATGAATAGTGGATAAGAAATTGGAGAATATGAAAGCAAATGTTCAGATTATTGTATTCTTATTTCATTATTTGTTGATTTTGGCAAAAATATTACACATTGCTTTGTCATTTGTTCAGATTATGTGAATATATATTTTCTCCTTTGCTTTGTGGCTTCCATGGTTTTTAATCTCATCTCAGAAATTGTTGTAACAAGTTATGGCTCCATGTTTTTAATCAATAGGTCATTATTTTACTACCTGTAAAAGAGAAACTAGTATGTATTTATATTGCACACCATATGTTTGTTGTAATTTCTGTTAGAATAAAGATTGTAGATTGTATCCAATTATTTCTTGTATTAGTTCTTCTATCATATTTGACAAGAATATTCATTAATATCCAATTTACACATGCTGTTCAAGGACATCATCTTCAGAAATTGATTCAGAAATTGAAGTCTCCTCAAGGACATCATCTTCACACATGCTGTTCAATAATGTGCACTCTTGAACAACATATCCCTTCACAACACACATAAAGAAAACAAACACAAATAAATTTCCATATGGGGTGGGTTTTGTGGGATTGGTAAAATCAATTTTGTTAGTTCATGAATTACAATTTTGTTAGACCATAAAGCATCTCAGCTGCTGATTCAACTAATTCATTCTGTTCCTCTGTAAACATATCACCTACACCAGTCCAGCTAATCAAATTTCATTGAAAGGATTCAACTACAGAATGAATGATTAAAGACTATATACAGTAGCACTTTAAGTTCAAAGAAGATGCATCAAAATGTGTCAAAGAGATTGGATGCCTGGAAACATCAAATCTGAGAAAAGCAGCCAGAGAATGATATATTTTTAAACCTTAGGTATAGCCCCATCAATGTATTAAAAAAGCCTTTAACCAAACATCCATGAGCTTTCATGGTCTCTTTTAAGAATAGGAAGTTAACAAACCCTATTTCTAGAGTTTCAATAAATTGCCAGGGCATTTTAACAAGGGAAAAAGGCCACTTGATGAGGGTATTTCTCTATTTTAAATTTCATTGAAATGGCACACCCTTAATTTGAAGCATTTATAAAGCCTCAACTCCTCAAACATAATTCTGTTGCCATCACTCAATGAACTTTGTCGAAGTCTAGTAAAAGATTCTTTTACTTTTTAACAGTTCCTTGCACATTTGAAGCCCCCTGTTGAAACCTTTGTATGTCAAATTAACTTAATGCAGTTATGTGTATAAAACAACACGCAAAATTAATCATTATTTAACGTTTTCTAGATAATATCTGATAATGTAAGAGGAAGGTTATGCACCCTAAAAAGGGTGAAAAGATTTCAATCCCATTTGGGTGGTTACAACAGAAGTGGCAGCTGCCTAGAGACATCTTTGCCTCTGTCTAGCTTTGTGTTTCATGTTCGTTATGACTTTCTTTTGTTGTTTCATGTCACTGTGTTGTGGTGTAGCTTGGCCTAATGGCTTTGATCTGTTTGATTAATGAAATAGTTGTGTTAGTGGCAGATGGCCTAAATCTGGACCTACTTTAGATTGTCCCTATCCCCTTTGCCTGGAACAAAATATTGAACGCAAATTTTTGTCCCCCCCCCCCTCCCCCACACACACAACCAAAAAAAAAAGAAAAGCTTAAAACATGATCATAACACTAAGGAGCGTACACTTTTCTACAGAACCATCAACTGCATTAGCCTGATCATTCTTGAATATGCCATTTTGTCCCATCAGAAGAGTGGCACTTGGTGAATGTGCCAAAGCCTCCTCAAGTGCAACCTTTCACTCATATAAATCCTCCAAATAAATCCATGTCACATTGTTATTCTTACAAGTGATTTAAATTCCTTCAATTGAGTTGTTGTTTCATGTTATAATTCTTCATAAGAACTCTGAGCATGTTTTGTGATAATTCACCAGTTAGAAATGCTTATGTCCATTTTGTAATGGCTTTGGGTAATGCTTGAAATCATGCTTATGTATTTTTTATACCTCTTCATTTCTAAACACTTCTTCATTTTGAATTTTTTCTTTTTTATGTGTTTGAAATTAGATTTTTCTACTGCAATTTTATTGTACAGTAGCTTGGATATGAAATTTTAATTCTTATATATTATTCAATCATAGGTGTGGATTCACAACAAGATGGTTACTTTACCAATCTTTTACAAGAAAGGCCCAACATTGATGAACATTATCTAATGGAATCTCAATATTTGAATCAAAGCACTCAAGTCTTCGCCTAAGAGTCTCAATTTACTGCTGAAATTGAATCTTTGTCGAAGAAACCTCAACGTGGAGGAAACTTCACAATTGAAGAAGACAAACTCCTTGTATCGGCTTGGCTTAATATTAGTTTAGATGCGGTACATGGGAATGAGCAAAAACGCTCTACCTATTGGAAAAGAGTGTGGGATTTTTTCCATGAGCACAAGAAATTTGAGTCTAATGAGAATTCTCTTATGAATCGATGGTCAACCATTCAGCTTGCCATGAATAAGTTTTGTGGGTGCTACGCCCAAATTGAATCATTGCATCAAAGTGGCATAAATGAGGATGACAAGGTATTGAATATTGTACATTTACAATTATTATTATTTGTGAAGTTGCTAAATATTATTTATTTATTTAACTTTCAGATTTGCAAGGCGAAAATTATGTACAAGGAACTCAAGAAATCTACATTCCAACTCGAACATTGTTGGATTATGTTAAGGGATCAACCAAAGTGGGCGGTGGAGTCTGAGAAGAAAAAACAACCAAAAAGACCAAGAACAGGGACAACCTCTTCTCCTTGTACTCCGAATTCGATAAATCTAGGGGAAGACGATGTCTCACCTAATGATTTTGTAGACTTGGAGAGACCAACCAGTAGGAAGGCTTAAAAGGAGCGATTGAATAAATGAAAGAACAAAGAAAGCGTACATTTGAGTATTACAGAAACTTTGGAGGACATCAAGCAAGACAAAAAGAAAATGATTGACAAGATAATTGAAATGATTGACAAAGTGTACGTTCAAAAAGAAGTGGAACTTCGTATGATGCAAGAAAAGCATGAGGTGGAACTTCAAAAGCATGAAATGGAACTTTTCAAAGAGGACGAAAGAGTTATTTTGATGGATCTCAGTGGCTTGCCGAAAATCCAACAAGAATTTTATCGTGCTCGGCAGATGGAAATCATTAAGAAAAGAAGAATGAATTAGTATTCATTCTTTCTTTGCTCTGTATGATATTTTGGGTTTTGTCTAGTACGCTAGAAACTTGGTATATGATATTTTGGTTTTTGCTTTTGGTTCTACTTTTGTCTAGGATAGATGTTGAACTCAGCAATGTTTTGGTGCACAATGTTAGTTGTCTAATCTGTTTTGATGGCATTTTTGGGCTGTTTTGTTGCTGTTTAATGTAAGTACTAATATTTACTTGTTCTTAGATTTTGAATCCAAAAATAGGTTGTGGTTGAGACGGGGCAACAGCTATACTAATTGATTAATAATTCTGATGAAGAGTTTTATGATGATCTCTACATTTTGAATGCTAGTAAGTTTGTGGATTAGTCAAAGAGCCACTCATCGAAAATCACCGAAGCTGAATTATTTTGTCACTGTTTGGGGCAAGTTTTTATTTTTATTTTTTATTGTTTGATTAGTAATTACAAGCTTATAATGCTACATTTATATAAGGCATCAGTGTGGGATTTCTCTTTTTGAATGAGTTTTATTTATATAAAGCTTCTCTTTTCAAATGAGTTTTATTTATATAAAGCTCAGTGGTTAGCTAAAGCATGGGTTTTATTGTTCAAAATTTTACAAGGGCTATATTTTTTAAAATATACATTGTCATGTAAATTTCCCTTATAACTTTCTTGTTGAAAAAACTATCCATAATAGTGTCTCTGTTTTAATAGATACCCTTGTGTGGAGCAAGCTGTTCAAAGGAATTTTTTGAGTGTGGAGCAAGCTGTTCAAAGGAATTTTTTTGAGTACCAAGTTTTACTAATGAGGTTTTAATGTTAATATTTAATATTTTAATATATTAAAATTCTAAGAAATCATAATTTTACTACAAATATTGATATGCGATTTAGATTTAATGTTATATAATAATGAATCTCAATCATTCAATATTTTTTTTTAAAGATAAAATTTGAAAAAACATGACTGTTGTAAAAATTTGAAAAAATATGACCGTTGTAAAAATATGACCGTTACAAAAATACGACCATTTGAAAAATACGACAGTAAAAAAATGTAACTTTCACAAAAATATAATTATATTTAGAAGAATGAAAAAAATAATAATTTGAAAGAAGTTAGTTTTTTTTTTTTTAGATTGGAAAGAAGGTAGTTAAAGTATAAGAATATTTTAATAGAAGATAGCTAAAGTAGATAGCCTTGTTGGAATGTATATTAAAAAAATGACTAGCTAAAATAGTAACGTAAAATTTTGAATAGCTATTTTAACTATCCTTGCTGGAGATGCTCTTACAGAGCACCAGTAAGGGCTCCTGGAGAGTTTATGGGAAGAAGTCTTGGCAAGCACTGTGCTTACCACAACGAAGTTGGCATTTGACTCAGGGGTGTAGAGCACATCTGGAAGACCTGGTAAGGCAAGGTCATCTAAGAGACCTTATAGACGAGGACAGAACAAGGGAAGAACAGGCAAGACTTCCTCAGGTACTAGCAGCATCACCTCCTCCAACACTACAACCGTAGGCAGGCGGACCTCGGGTGATTAATGTGATTCACTCGAAGGTCAATGAGAATGAAATACGTGGGGAGACTCAGAAGGTAAAGCACTTGCAGCATGTGTACCAGGTCAGGCAGAAAAGACCTAGGGCAGACGAATGCTAGGGACTAGTGGTGTCCTTTACTGAAGCTAATCTAGAGATGGTGCAGCATCCATACAACGATACCTTGGTAGTATCCCTCCAGGTTGGGGAGTGCCAAGTGAAACGCATCTTAATTGACCAGGGCAGCTCTTGTGACATCATGTATGTAAGATATTACAAGGAGCTTGGCCTTCACCAAGATGACCTGGAGCAGTCCAATGGCCCAATGGTTGGGTTCAATGGAACGTCGACATGGCCCTTGAGAGCAATTAGTTTGGAAGTGCAGGCTGGCACTAGGAGGATAAAAACTGAGCTCACAGTAATTGACACTCCTTCCCCTTATAATGCTATCTTGGGAAGGCTATGGCTGCATGCAATGGGGGCTGTTCCCTCAACATTGCACCAGCTGTTGTGATTCCCAACAGAGCATGGAATTGAAGAGGTCAGAGGAGATCAAGTGCAGGCAAAGAATTGCTCTATGGCAGCAATGAAATCAACCTGCAACATACGAGAAGCAGAACCCACAGAGATTGAAGAAGAAGACATGGAAATCTTGGAAGACGTTGGCAAAGAGCCAGTCGAGAAGAGTGAGGAAGCCCTGAAGAAAGTCCTTGTCCAGTAAGGGGACGAAGAACGCTTCTTTCTTCTCAGCTCGGGCTTGGCCAAGGAAGAGGAAAAAGAGGTAGAGACATTCTTGAGAGCAAACATTGAGGTGTTTGCCTGAACGCCGTACGAAATGCCTGGCATTGACCCTGAGGTCATTTGCCATAGAATGAATGTGGATAGGTCGGCTAAACCTATCATCCAGCGACCAAGAAGGTCGACGTTAATGCATGTAGAGATAGTATAAGAGGAAGTGGATAAACTTCTGGATGCCAAGGCCATTCAAGAGGTAAATTACCCGACATGGTTATCAAACACGGTGGTTGTGAAGAAAAAGAATGGGAAATTGAGGGTCTGTGTGGACTTCACCAGCCTAAACAAGGCTTGTCCCAAAGATAGTTTCCCACCACTCAAGATCGACTAATTGGTAGATGTCACTTCAGGGCATGGAAGGATGAGCTTCCTAGATGCATACAGGGGTTACCATCAGATAGCTATATACCCCCCAGATGAGGAGAAGATTGCATTTATCACCCCGAAAGGGCTGTATTGCTACAGAGTGATCCCTTTTGGGTTGAAAAATGCAGGAGCAACTTACCAGAGGTTGGTGACTAAGATGTTCAGACATCTAATTGGCAGAACAGTAGAGGTATACATAGATGACATGGTCGTGAAGATCAAGGAACCTGAGGATCATTTGGAAGACTTGAAAGCATTTTTTGACATCCTTAGAACATATCGGCTCCGACTCAATGCATCGAAGTGTGCATTTGGAGTTGGGTCTGGTACGTTGTTGGGGTATCTGGTTACTAGAAGGGGCATTGAGGCCAGCTCGGATCAGATCAAGGCCATCTTAGAATTGAAGAGCCCAACATCGGCAAAGCAAGTGCATATGTTGACTAGAAGGGCTGTAGCCTTGAATAGATTCATAAGTAGAAGCTCTGACAAGTGTAAACCTTTCTTCAGCTTAGTGAAGAAAGGCACAGACTTCTTATGGACAAAAGAGTGCGAAGTCGTCTTGGCCGACTTGAAGAAGTATTTCACCACAACTCCAGTACTCTCAAATCCAGTGACTGGAGAGGAGTTGTTCTTATACTTGGCAATTTCAGAACATGCAGTAAGTGCAGTAGTGATTAAAGAAGAAAAGGGAGAGCAAATGGCAGTTTGCTACATGAGTAAAACCCTAGTAGATGCAGAGACTAGATACTTGCCCTTGGAAAAGTTAACACTTGCTTTAGTAATGGCTTCCAAGAAGCTGAATCATTACTTTCAAGCCCACAAAGTTGTGGTGTTAACTGAGCATCCTTTGAAGTCCCTACTGCAGCAAGGAGATCTGATAGGCAGAATAGCCAGGTGGGCAGTGGCCTTGGGCCAATATGACTTGGAGTTCAAACCCAGAACAACAATCAAAGGCCAAGTTTTGGCCGACTTCGTGTCCGAGTTCACACCAGGTGCTATCATACATCGGGCTCCGTTGAGCCGAGGTGTACGATGTCCAGGTGAACAAGGAGAAACCCAGCTGGGGACAGCTGAACAAAGGAAGAAAGAAAAACTCAGGCCCTACAGTATTTACATCAGTGACTCCTTCCGACTGTTTGTTGATGGGAGTTCAAACCGATAATGAGCGGGGGCAAGAGTAGTGCTAGTATCTCCAGATGGGCAGATACTGGAACAATCCATCCGTTTGGGGTTTAAGGCATCAAACAATGAGGTAGAGTATGAAGCACTGATCACAGGACCAAAGCTAGCTGTAGCAATGGAAGCTGACGAGGTAATAGTCTTCTGTGACTCACAGCTTATTGTCAACCAAGCAACAGGCAAATTCACAACCTAAGATGAAAGAATGTCGGCATATGCAAAGGAGGTGGGCAGACTGATAGCCTTATTCCAGAATTGCCAACTACAGTTGGTTAGCCGAGATGACAACAACCATGCTGATGCCTTGGCCAACCTGGCTAGTGCAATGAAACCTGGAGAGGCAAGGACGATAATGATGGACTACTTGTTGGGCCCAAGTGTAGAACCACTGAACGCAGAGCATGAAGCAATGTGTATGGAGAAGGGACCAAGCTGGATAGATGCGATAATAGTATTCCTTAGAGAGGGAAAACTACCAGATGATCATAAAGAAGCACACAAGATCAGACTGAAGTCGGCAATATTCAGTTTGACAGCAGAGGGACATCTCTACAGAAGATCTTTTTTTGGACCCCTTTTGAGGTGTGTGCATCCTTTACAAGTTGAAGACTTCTTGTATGAGATATATGAAGGAGTATGTGGAAGCCACAATAGGGGCAGGTCACTTGCTCAAAAGGCCATCACTCAGGGGTACTGGTGGCCCTACATGCAAAGAGATTCTGAAGCCTATATTAAAAAGTGTGAAAAGTGTCAGAGGTTTGCACCTTTGATACATCAACCAGCAGCAGACTTGAACCTAGTGTCCAGCCCTTGGCCATTTTTCCAATGGGGCATTGATCTTGTTGGACAACTGCCTCAAGCAACTAGACAAAGGAAGTACCTGCTAGTGGCAACAGATTACTTCACCAAATGGGTGGAAGCTGAACCTCTTGCAAGGATTCGAGATGTTGATGTGAAGAGCTTCATATGAAAGAACATTATCATCAGGTTTGGGATCCCAAGGGCAATAGTAGCAGATAATGGTACACAGTTTGATAGTAAGCTAATCAAGAGCTTCTGTGCAAAGTACAAAATCAAGAACTACTATTCCACTCCAAGCTTTCCTCAGAGCAATGGACAAGCAGAAGCATCCAACAAAACCATATTGGATGGGATTAAGAAGAGGCTGGAAGCGGCTAAGGAAAAGTGGGTGGATGAGCTACCCAGTGTACTTTGGGCATATCGGACCACGCCAAGAAGATCAATTGGGGAATCACCATTTGCCATGGCTTTTGGCACAGAGGCAGTGATTCCATTAGAGGTCGACATCCCAGGGATCAGAACCCAAGGAGTGGAGAATGGGAGTAATGATGCATTCTTAGCCCGAGATCTGGATCTACTAGAAGAAAGAAGGGAGAAAGCAGCAATTCAGCTGGGGGCATACCAGCAGCAGCTTGCTAGAGCTTATAATAGGAATGTCAACCCATGAGAGTTCCAACTTGGGGACCTCATCCTGAGAAAGGTCGTCGGCAATAAGAAGGATCCCAGAAAGGGCAAGCTTGGCCCAAATTGGGAGGGACCCTATAGAATCACTTCGGTCTTGGGCAATGGGGCATATTTGCTTGAGGACAGCGAAGGCAAAGAGTTGCCAAGACCCTAGAACACTTGCAATCTGAAATTTTTCTATCATTAAATTTTCTTGTTTTTTAAAGTTTCTTGTTATTAGCTGAAGTAATAATAAAGTTTTAGCTTAATTTTTTACATTTGTGTAATATGACTGACCTGTCACTTAGACGATGTTTCTTAGTGAAATATGACGAATAACTTAGACTTATTATATGGCAGAGTTGAATTATACTCGCATATAATAGGGTTGAACTAAGTTGACGATGTTTCTTAATGAAACATGACGAATAACTTAGACTTATTATATGGCAGAGTTTCTACTTGCATATAATAGAGTTGAACTAAGTTGGTGATGTTTCTGATTGAAACATGACGAATAACTTAGACTTATTATATGGCAGAGTTTCTACTTGCATGTAATAGAGTTGAACTAAGTTGAATTAATAGGGAGACCGAGGTTGATGACCTCGGCCATCCTCTGTTTGAATCTGATTTCGACAACAAGATTAATGCCACATACATAATGAGAACCCAAGTGGAACTTAGGTTCACATTAGGGGGCAGAGAGCGGGAGAACGATGCTTGGGAGTTGGAATTTACAAGCTAAGATTAGTTTAACTGTTGTTAAAATTTAAAATTTACGAGTTGAAGTTAAACTAAGGTCATGTTTAATACTTGTTGAAATTTGAAATTTACAGGTTGAAGTTAAACCGAGGTCGTGTTTAACACTTGTTGAAATTTTAAGAAAAATTTACAAGTCAAAGTTAAGCCAAGGTTGTATTGAAAGAAGTACTTATGTGCTTGTTGAGATTACTGTGTTGCCAAGACTTGGAAGAAATTTGAAGATAGAAATCTTCTCAAAGAAAAGTGGCAGGTTTTATGTAAACACTTGTGAAAATATTCTTTACAATATTTTCAAGTGTTAAGCCGAGGACAGGATAAACCACTAGTAGGTTTAAACCGAGGTACTCCACACTGAGAAGATTACATAGTTAAGGTGTACGTTGAAGACATGTAAATTATTTTAAGTATAGAATCATACAAAAAGAAGACAAACGTACAATCACATTAAAAGAAGAAAGTTATACTTGCATTCAGATAAGGAAGTTAAAATACAAAAAGGCACTTCGGCCTAATATTGGAGATTACTTGTTTAGAATAGACAAAGACACATCGGCCAAATAAAAGCTTACATTGTTTCAAAAGTAAAGAGTACTAAGTACAAAGAAAAAAGACTACAAAACAAAACTACTCGGTGTTGGCAGCGGGCTGTGTCTCGCCCCCAGAAGACAGTTGTGAACTTTTCTCAGCGGCCCTCTCAGCCGCGAATTCGGCATCGATCTATTTGAGAGTCTGGTCGAGGCTCTTGTCGGCGATAGACGTGTCCGATGTTGTCCTCTTTGGAGTGGCGTCTTTGGAGACCTCACCCTTCCCATCCTGAGGCAAGTCCATGACTTGCTCATTCAGAGTAGGGGACTTGGCCCCAACAGCCTTTTTCTTCTTCCTGACCAAAGGTTCCTCCTCGAACTCAAAATCCTCTTCGGATTGGCTTGGAGTAGGGGGAATGGCAGTGGGAGGTCGCCAGCATTCTTGAAGGGGGAGTCGTCGGGGACATCCAGTTTTTTGAGGACAACCATCCATCCAAGGGTGAATCCCTTGTTGCATGCCTGCTTCACTTGTTTTTTGTAGTCCTCTTTGACGTCAGCTGCCCCCTCGGCGTACGCCTTTTCATCGGCAACCTTCACCTCGGCTGCTTTTGTGGCCAAGGCATCCTAGAGTTTCTTTTGGGCCTCGGCCTCTCTTTTTTCGGCCACAAGGACCTTGGCAATAGCCTTTGCAGCATCAGCCTTTACCTCGGCATGCTCCTGAGCCTTCTTGGCTACCTCGGCCTGATCTGTCAAGTTCTTCATCTTTGCCTCGGCCTTGTTGATGGTCCTTTGCAAAGCAGCGGCTTCCTTGGTCTTGTCGGCCAACTCCTTATTGATGGTGAAGGCTTGCATCGCAAAGGAGTGGCCATGCTGGATCGCCTAGAAGGAATGGCAAAAACAAGCTAGTAAAATTCTCTAAGTATGAAATAGCAGAAAATGAAAAAGTGCCAAGTGTTAAGGCCTTACTTGTACGGAGCGCTGCAACAACAAAGCGAAGTTTTTGTACTTGCTGCATTTGGCGTTGTGGTTGAGATCGCTGGGAAGGAGCAAAGCGGTAGAGAGTGCAACGCCGACTTCAATGTCGTCGGCGTTGTCACTAGCCCTGACCGGCTTGTCACCAGCCCTGACCGGCTTGTCCTCAATCGTAATTGGGGGAGCTTAGGGGGCATCAGACTTCATAGAGGCCGAGGTTGTTGCCGACTTGGACCTCGGCCTCTTCAACCGAGTTGTTTGGGATGGTTCAGCCTTGGCGGGCCTCTTCTCGGCAACGGAGGAGGTTTTCTCACTCTCGACCAATTTTGAAATTGGCAAGGTGTCCTCAGTGTCGATCGAGTCACCGTTGCCTTGGGTTGTGCCTTCTTCATTCTTTTGGGCTTTGGTTTTGGTTGAGACTAGGCTGGAGAAGGTTGTGTGGTGACAGTGTCGGGGATGTCGCCCAGAAGATCGTCTGCAACTGCTTTCTTGTGACCCATCTCGGTAGGAATTACAGTTCAGCATTGGCGTTTGTGTTGAGATGGAGGGATCAGTTGTGGAGCCGAGGTCGACGGTTGCTCTACTGGATCAGAGGTTGATCCCTGATCTGGCCGAGATGATGAAGTTGTTGGAGGAGTTATGGCGGACGGGGGAGACTTTCTTTTCTTCTTCTTCGGGGTGCCAGGGAGCACCGACTTGTAAGTCAAGATGAAGTTGAGCAGCAAAAGGAGCTCTCCGCCGCTGAACTGGCAAATCCAACAGCTTTTTGAGGTCCTTGCTGGGAAAGAAGGACTTGCAAAAGTCCTTGGGTGCCTGAGGAAGAACTGCAAGAAAAAAAACGGACGTTAGAATCAATAAAAGGTGCAAAGAATTAAAGGCTTGAAAGCAAGTAAAATAACGCTTGGTTCTTACCATTACCTTCTATGAATACTGTTTGGCTAAGAGGGTAGAGGTGAAGGTCCTCATCTGGAGCGAACTCCTAGTTGCCCGAGATAATGAAGTAATCGTCCCCGGCTCCCTTGTTGGAATCTGGGAGGTGGGCAACAAGTTTATATTCAGCGGACCTCGATTTGAGGTAGTAGATGTTGTCTTTTTCTAACTTGAGGCCACACATGGTGTAGCAATATTGAATGTCGGCTAAGGTTATCCTAACCTTTTCTCGGCTAGCTAAGGCGATGATACCATTGATAACTTAATAGGAGTTGATAGCTAGTTGCATCAAGTTGAACTTATAATAATGGAGGACTTCTCAAAAAGGGATGTTAAGTGGAAACCTAAGTCCACATTCTATGAAAGCTACAATAGGGAAAGGCATGGAGTTCCTATCAGGCATAATAGAGTCGTCTTCCCTAGCCAACCTAAGGTGAACGTCGACCGGGATAGAAAACTCTTGCTTGAAGTATTCTAACTTAGTTGGGGTGCTTACCCTATGCTTTCACATACCCATAATGTCGGCTTGGGGGGAAGATGTTGGATTTCAGAAGGGTGTGCTTTGTAAAGGTTTGAGGGACCTCGGTAAAGCCTAGAAGAATGTTGGGGCAAGAAATTCTGAGGATCTAAGTGAAGTTTGTTTCAGTTTTTCCTAAAAATTCGTGGGTTCTACAAACAAATCTCAAACCTAGATCTATGGAAACGAAGATTGAAGGCAAGAATCTAGAGAAAACACAGAAAACAGAAACAAGAATGAAGATTCAGAATCAGGAATAGTGATGTACTGCCAAGAACAGTGGCAAAAATTAAACAAATGGGTGAACAGTGTGGGTATATTCAAGAAACGGATTGGGCAAAAATAAAGTCATAAGATAAACATGCTCAGATACATGATTAAATTTATACGCAAGATTTATAATCAAGAACGTGAACAAAGTGGCAATGGTAACGAGTAATACGGTGAAGTTTTTTAAAAGAAAAGCACAGACTGATAAAGGAGGAAGTAGTGACTCACTGAAGAAAAATAAAGCCGGTGTTGAGAACGCCAAATTCAGATGATGACAGCAGTCGGAAAAGATCAGCAAAAGCTTTGCCGGAGGGGAAGACTGGAAGTAGTTGCAGAGCTTGAAGGGCCTGGAACAATGGCAAATTTGGGAGAGGAAAGAGAGAGAGTTTGCACGGGAATGAAGATACAAAAGTGAAGCGACGAAGGGAGAGGGAAAAAGTTTTGTCAAAACACGAAACAACGGCAAAAAGGCAATTAATGTGCCTAAGACGACGTGTGTGTCAGACGACACACGCAAAAACGATGCGACTTAGTGGCGCGTGTCAGGTACGGCCTAGAAGGGGAAAGATGCATGGCAAGAACAGTTGAGTTGTTGTGCGTGACAGCTCATACGCGTGAAGAAGATCTTAGAGTTCTTGATTTAATGGAGCAGTACCTCGGCTTGGAGGATGATCTTGGTTGAGAAACTTGAACAAAACCTGGTTAATGGTTTTGAGGCATTGATGAAAACAGACTAAATCTTGGTTGTATTTAAACCGACGAATTATGACCTCGGTAATGGATGATAGAGCAAGTTAGCTGACATGCTATACGGTATGACGATATAGGTTCCATCACCTCTGGATGCTGAGGTAATAGAACCTAGGGGGCAGTTGTGGGGACATAATTTTTGGATGACAACATGTGGCCGAGGTGACGCCGGAGTGTCAGTCGAGGGGCCACGTGTCCTGGTCATGACGCCGAGGTTATCTCGTCTAGGCCGAGGTTATCTCCGAAAATACCGGAATCTGGGATAAGCGGATAAGGGACAAGAGTCTTAGAATGAGAGAGGACTTTAGTTTGGGTAAAGATAAGGCTCTTAGAGAGTTTATCCCAATCCTATTGGGAGTCCAAGATTAACAGTAATCCTAAGTCCATTGAAGCTAGGCTTCTATTGGGATTAGGTAAGTGATGGCTATAAAAGGGAGACACCCTCATGGGTCTAAGGTATGTTTTTATGATCTGAAGAGTGAATTAAGAACTTTTGCTATCTTTAAGAGATAATTGACTTAATCGTCGGAGTGCCCCCAGATGGACGAACCACCGCCGAAATCTCTTCTTTCTGTTGCAGGTTGTTCGGGCTTAATCTATTCTGCTGGTGTTCTCCAGCTGAGTACCAGACTAGCAGTGTGGTCAGAAATTAACACACATAGAAAGAATGAAGATGAAGAGTTTCATGGGTTTATTGAGAGAGAGAAAGAAAGAGAGAGAGAGAGAGATATGGGGGTAAACAACAGTTGTTACATAGAGAGTTAGTATTGGGAAGAGAGAGAGAGAGAGTGAGAATTTATTGGGAAGAATAAGACAAATTAGTAGAGAGACAGAGAGAGTTTGTATTGAAGATGAGTGTGTGACAGATTGGTAGAGAGAGAGAGAGAGTCTGTGTTGCAAATATAAATATAACATTGGTTAATGGGAAAGAGAGAGAATTGAGAATTTAAAGATAGAAATTAAAAAGACAAGTCTTTGGTTTTGATGTACTATTAATAAGGTGTAGTTACGAGTACAACAAAACAAGCCACCTGTAAATTAAATATTATTAATTAACGATATATATCGGTTGGTTCGGATATATATGGATTTTCAGTACCTAAACTGTCAGCCGACTGCCAATTTGTGAAAATACAAGTTTTACAACCATGTCTGACTGTTATAATTTTCGAAATCGACTGTACACATTTGGGTTGGTTCGGATCAGTCGAGTTGAACGAGTTAGTCAGATTCGTGCACACCCCTAGTTAAAATAACAAATAAAACCCTAAATCAAAAAATGAAACAAAAAGCAAGCCCCAAGGATATGATATAGGTACCCTTATGTAAAAAGTAAACTGCTTTCTTAGTATGGGTGTCATGATTTTTTAGTTTATTCAAAATACCTCAAGTAACCGATCAAATTCATATTCATATTTAAATTAAAATTAAAATTTTTAAAATTTAATGACACACCTATTAGGTGAGCACACCCGGCTAGTGTGCATATATATATACATATATATAAAGGTAAATTACACCTACACCCTTCAAGGTTTGACTTTAATACAGATACTTCCTTGACGTTCTAGAAATTGTAATGACTTCTTGTCAGAGTTTTTTAATTAATCTCTTAACAAAAAAACAATAAGCCCTTTGATGTCATTTTCTTGACATGGACTAAGTATAGAAGACATGTTTATTTAGACAGACTGGATAATGGGAGATTATAATCCACAGGACTGTTAGTCTTAGGATATATTATCCCCGGACTATTTGGTTGGACTGAATTTATATCCTATATTTATTTAGTCATGGGATATATGTCTGAATTGAACTATTCTATTGAATCCTATGTTTATTTGAAATATTATGGAGAAAGATAAATGCTCAAAAGATTATCTTGCCCTTTTGAATTATTTACTAAATAATCGGAATATTAAATTTGAATTATAAATTTTATTTATTTTACTAGAACTTTTAAAAAATTAAATAAATAGATTATTAATAAAAATTATGTAAAAATATTTTCATTTGTAGTTGAGATTTTTAAGTTTTATTTTACTTTACTACGTATAATTAATACCATATTATTAAAATAAATAATTTAATAAAGTATAAATAATTTATTAAGTATAATAGTATAAATAATTTAATAAATAAATTAAGTATTAATAATTTAATAAATAAATTTTATTTCAAAAAAAATATTAAATAGTAGAGGGTCAAAAATGTAATTTCACTACCTAATCCTATGAGATGAGTTATCCTATGGATTGTGTCCCACCCCCGTGGGATAGAATAATCCCATAAATTTGAGATTCATAATTCGGTATAAAATTTTTTAATCAAATAACGAACTATTAATCATATCTCATACTTAAATCCTTCCAAACAAACACCATCAGAGTTTCTTTTCCATTCCATCATCCCTTCATAACTCACCATTGTTCGCTCACCACCAACTATTTTAATTGACACTTTATAAAGCATTTCATCAAACATAAGAGAGACAAAAAAAAAAAAAAAAAAAAAACAACTCCACACTACTACTAAAAATTCAAGCAAAATCAAGTTTAAAAAAACATAAGCATTCATAACAACAAATCATATAGAAATAAATGCTGTGTAAATATTGTTTATTTTAAAAAAGATGCATAAATTATCGGCATCATTGCTGCAATTTATCAAATAAATTAATTAATAATATCAGCAAATAGCGTTAGCTAACCATGGGTAGTTAAAAGACGGGACAAAGACAAATTATAATGAGATTAAAAAAATGTAATTTTATGGGTGTAATTGTAATTTACCCTCTATATAAGGAAATGAAGAACAGAGCCTAGGGTTTGACATACACTTGGTTGTTCCATATCGTTACAGCAGCGGCGACCCACACTGAGACGAAGCACCTGTCTTCTCTTCAACTCTTCCTTCACAGCTGTCGCTGATTCCTTCACCTCAGGTTCTTCTTTTTTCTTAAGCTTTTTTTGTTCTTCTATAAATTTGCATTTTTATTTGATTTGTTCATTAGCATGTGATTTGATTGTTTTTTTAAGATAAGAAACTCCTTATTTGTTATCTGTTGTGTGATTGTTGTGGTTACTGTTATATTTGTTGTGTACTGATTTGAAGTTGTGGTTATTGTTGTAGGGGGATGTGTTATGGTTTGTTTTTGGATTGTGCTTTCTATTTTAATTTTTGTAGTTTTAATTCAATTGAATCTGCGTATCAATATGAATTTGTGTGACTTATGTTGAATCTGTTTTACAAAAATCAAAATCAGAATCAGGGCGGCGATTGGCAGGGTGAGGAAACCCAATTCCTGTTAGGTGGCGGTGGTACAACAAAAAATATACCCGTTCGGACCATTAACGGGGTGCAATAGAAAATTGGGCAGAGAATTTAATAACTGCCCCAATCCCGACCCTAACCCCAACTCGTTCCCATTCCTAACAATTGACAAGAATGGAAACTGACGGTTCATTATTATAAATCCACGTCAAACCTTTGTGCATTCTGTCTATTTGGTGCTGTGCAGTTTAATCGGTTTAGTCATTTTGAAATTGGATCTGTTTTTAATGAACAGCCAATCAACACATCATGCAGAACATAAAGCTATGGTTAGTACTGAGGTTCCCTGTTTCAAATATTTGATCTGTGTTTGGACTAATAGTGATGCTACGAATATATTTTGATCCTCTCATTTAGACAAAGAAAGTAAAACCCTCGCATTTGTCAACTTTCTCGTTTTGTAATCTTCTTGTGTTGCAATATTGGCTTTTGGGTTTGTATAAAATGGTTTACGTCTGTCAAGGGTTCCATGGAAAATTAAGACACTGGTGAATTCGTGTGCTTTAAGGTGGTTCGAAGGTTGCAAAGCTTAGATAGTTTCGTGAATACCCCCATCCCTCTGTACTTGAACAGTTCTTTCATTTCAGTAAAATTGGCGTAACTCTATGCTTCTCTTATTTTTAGTTAACAATCTCGTAATATCTATTAAGAATGTAAATCATGAAGAGGCTTCTTGTCTGAAGATTTTTTTTTATATTTGTGATTTCTTGTGTTGGAGTTGTTTATGTTTGTGATAATGCATGTGTTTCGGGAAGAAAGCATGTGTCTTTCTGACTTTATGTTTGGCTGGTTCAGCAGAATGGAGTCTCAGATCAAGCATGCCATAGTGGTGAAAGTTATGGGTCGCACAGGATCAAGGGGGCAAGTGACCCAGGTTAGAGTGAAATTTATTGATGATCAGAACCGGTTTATCATGAGGAATGTCAAGGGCCCAGTGAGGGAAGGGGACGTGCTCACCCTGCTCGAGTCTGAGAGGGAGGCAAGAAGGTTGCGTTGATCCCTTTCATTGGCTCTAGCCCTGCAGGTTTTGATTGCTTGCTATATAACCGTACTTTATGCATTGATAGTACTTTGGTATCTGAGGATGGGGATTGATGAAGTGAAGTGCTAGTTTTGTTTACTGTTTGAGAATGACAATTAGTATGTTTGAGTTTTGTTAAAAGCTTGTATCATTTATGCTTGAGCTGGAGTAAAATGTTTTAGGTGGTATTATTAAGCCAGTGTGAAATCTCTTCATTTTATATTTTTTGGGCACAATGTTTGGTTTTGTGGGTATAATTGACTGTGCGAGTTGTATTGCTAGTTTACTATCATCATGCACAATTCACTGAAAGAAATGGCCTACAGGGTAGTTTATAAAACAAAACGTATGAGAGTTAAGGAAGCTGCTCTTCTGCGTTGAGTGCCTGGTTTATGTGACCTACTTGTCACAAAACCAAATTGGTGATTGCACATGGCCTATTTTGCCATATTTGAGTGAAATGGTTAATGTTAAATTTTTGGGATAGCAAATTCAAAAAAGAAAAACTCATAACAAATTGTCAGTAAGTGGTGAGATTAACCCAAAATGAACTGTTTGGGATCCTCTCCATTATATTGATAAAATGTAGATGGAGATGAACCCCTTTAGGAGGATTTTAAATTGATTGATTTTGGATTCTGATACTGCATTGAAACATTATGAATTGTAATAGGGATTTTCATTTAAATTGGTGTTTTAGAAAAGCCATGTGATATTTCTCTAATACTTCCTCTTACATGATAGAGAGATGATGTGATATTTCTCCAATACTTCCTCATAAACGAGATGAGAGAAATAGCTCACGCAAAAACTTAAAAGGATTATCAAAGATCAAACTCTGATACATGTTAAAAAAACATTTGAGACTTCAATGTTGAGGTCCGAAATGAAAGTGTGGGTTGTTCTCGTTGAGTGATTGATAATAATTATTATAATAATGTTCAATATTGACTAATTGAACCAATCAAAAATTGTAAAAGATTATTCATTGTCTTAATTTAAACATTTTACTTTTCATAATCAATATAGTTATTTGAATATTAATCATGATGTCATAGGCACATAGAATTTCCATCAGTAATTCAATTAAAAAATTATCGATATTGACATAAGAGACCAAATTAAATTTTTTTGTTTTTTTAAAAAGAATGGTCTCTTCCCTCCACTTGTGCATCCAAAAAAAAAAAACCTTCAAACAACACCAAAATTTAACATTAAAAAAATCAATTAAAAAAAAACACGTATATCAAATCACAATTTTTAGAACGGTTGTTTGTTCTTGGAACAATATTTTATCAGTTAATACGGTGTCATTTTATAGTACGGGACAAAATATAGGTAAAATATAAATATACGTGAGATATAATTATATTTTATTTACATATCATTTATTTTGTTCCTTTCAAATTTCTATTTAAATATATAATTCAAATACAGCTTTAAGGATAACAACAAACCTACCCTACAATCTCAATAAGCATGACAACAATTGTCGGGAGTGGTGATGCTATTGTCCCTAAGGTTAAGTTTGGTTAGGATGAAAATAGTAAAAAGTGAGGGAAATGGGACAAAAAATAAATATTTTATGAGTTTGTTTTTGCATGAAAGTGGTGAAAATTGCAAGAAAATTAAGTTTTTTTGTACATCACTATAGCGTGATAATCAAGCTTATATATATTTTTTTTGCAAAAAATCTTAGAAAAATATAAGAAAATTTAAATTTGTTGTAAAAATAATTAATTATAATTGGAATTTTTATTTTCTGATAAAATTTTCATCCTAATCAAATTCATATAGGAAAATATATTTATTTTCCTTATCTTTTAATTTACTTCACTTACTACTATCTTCACTTTCATCATTTATTTATTTCTAATTAAATAGGGCTTAAAATCACCCAAGATGATTTAATCATTAAACCACTTAGCTTATCATTTAAGTCCTCTAAATTTGAAGAGAGAAAAAAATCTTACTGTTGAAGGCCCCAAATTTTTAAAAACCCAACAAGATCAGGCCCCCAGGCCACACAAAATCTTAGGCTGCTGCTGAAAATCGCTGCAGCACTACGGGAGCAAAATAACCAACAAAGCTACAATACTGAAAAAGCAAAATGTGTTTTGTGTGACAATTATAGGAAATTTATACAATAATAATGTACACAATGCCATGTGTGGTCCTCTTTTTTTTTGCTTCCAATAGCCAACGTAAAGCCGGTAGGTGGTTAGGAATGTTGAAAAACTAAAACTGAGTTTGCTGCAGAATGAGTAAAAGGAATGCCATACCGATTCATTGATATGAAGTCTAATTAAATACAGATGCAAATAACTGAAAGGTAGAAAATAAAGCAATGTCTAATCCCATGACTAACAACTCCTAATAATCTGGGATTCTCTTAAGGAATAGGTAAAAGTAACAGAGTTCCTAATAAATAGGAATTATTGAATACAAACGACTAAATATCTTAACACCCTCCCTTAAACTGAATGTCATCTACACAATCAGTTTAAAAAGGAACTTGAACAAACTCCAAGTAACTCACACAACTTCTCAAATGCTTCCAGCTTTAGAGGTTTGGTCAGGATATCTGCAACTTGGTCTTCACTTCAACAATAAACCAAATCAATGGTTTTTTCAGTTACAAGATCACGAAGAAATTGAAACCTCACATCTATATGTTTGTTTTTTCCATGTAAAACTGGATTCCTGGAGAGTTTGATAGTTGAACTATTATCACAATGAATCACAGTAGGCCCATGTTGATAAAACTTTAACTCTTCAAGAATCCTTCTCAACCACATTGCTTGACATGCAAAAGTTGCTGCAGCTATGAATTCTGCTTCTGTTGTGGACAAGGTAACAACCAGTTGCTTCTTTGATGCCCATGATATGGCACCTGAACCCATCATAAACACATGGCCTGATGTACTCCGCCTATCATCCAAATCACCAGCATAATCGCTGTCAGTGAAACTAGTCAAAATAGGTCCTCCATTTTTCTTGTAGAAAATACCGAAATCTATCGTTCCTTTAAGTAACGAAACACTCTTTTAGCAGCTTTGAGATGCAACTTTGTTGGTCTTTCCCTATTCCTGCTTATTAGACACACTGCATACATAATATCAGGCTGAGTGGCTGCTAAGTGCATTAAACTTCTAACAATTTGTTTGAAGTAGGTATTATCAACCCTTTCTCCATCAAGATCAATTGAGAGCATCAATCCCAGTTCAGTTGGAGTCCCAACTAGATTACAATTCTTCATATGAAACCTCTCCAAAACCTCCTCAGCATATTTCTTTTGCCCAATAAAACATCCAGTAGCTGTTTGTAGTACTTCTATACCAAGAAAATATTTCATCTTTCCCAAATTAGTCATGTCAAAATCAACCATCATAGAATTCTTAAAATCAACAAACATAGCCTTATCATTGCCTGTGAAAATAAGATCATCAACATATAAGCAAACTATCAGGATTTTACCTTCTTCTCCAGACTTGATGAATAGAGTGTGCTCATATGGACATTTGTTGAAACTTGCCTTTTCAAAGTGCCTTTCTATACAACTGTACCAGGCTCGAGATGCCTGTTTTAGTCCATATAAAGCTTTTTTCAGTCTGTAAACCTTATGTTCATTACCTTTTATCACATAACTGTAGACACGCCCGTGGGCCTCATGCTACTGTTCGAACTCAATTTGTGTCACGGTTCTTAATCTGAACCAAAGAGTCCAAATCCGGCAAATCATTTTGAGAAACATATTTTTTGAAAAGAAGTGCCAAACATGGACTGCTTTGCCAGATACAGAGTCGCCACCTAAATATTTTAAAATAGGAGAATTTAGGAAACCCTGACTCGGTGCCGAAGGCCACATGTCTGTCATCACCGGAGTTGTCTCGGCTCGGGAGCTAGGGTACGATTGGGGAAGGTCAGCTATGAGCACCCCCTCTCGCCCGATCCGAAGATCGGCCTCTACTAACCGTGATATCCGTTTTTGAAAACGTTATGTGTTCTTATTCCGGTTATTAGCCTAGAATTACTATGTTATGCGCATAGCAAACAAGTATAGACTAGATTGCCTAATTTGGAAACAAGCATTGCATATCCGTTTGTCTTTCAAAAATACTTTAGAATTTGCTACTCGCAAGTAGGCTAAAATATGGATTTCAACGAGTTTTTCCAACTCAGACAATCCAACCTTCACCCACGGGCATTCAAACAGTTTATCACATAAGCATTTAGCCGCATGGCAAGCATACTGTCATGTTAACATTCACACGCATGCGAGATGCTAAAGCAGGAAAATGCTTACATAGTACTCCGTGCCAAAACAATAGACTAGTTAGCAAACATGCATGGTCCTAGTTCATGTTAAATTGACTAATGCAACACATACAAGATGTACTTAGAATAGGCTCGACTAACCTAAGCATGGCATGTGAAATGCAGTCAATTGATGCACGTATTCAATTTGGAATTGAAGTACAAATGCAGTTAGCATGATGTACCAAGCCTGGTGCATGCAAGACAAATGCATGAATGCACGCATGCATAGCATAAGGTATGCTAATTTTAAATATGCCCTAGTCTACCATCATAAGCAGGTAAATAAAAGGAAAGAAAGAAGTGGGGATTGGAAGACATACACACCACTCACACACGCTTATTACAGATTTGCCCTTGCTCGGAGGGACCAAATAAATAATACAAATTAATTAACCCACAAGCTAATTAATTAATACAGACCAATTAATTAATTAACAAATTAACTAATCTAATGAAAGCAGTAAACGGCGTTGGGAAGAGGGCTCAATGCAATACGCGCTCGGCTCTGCTCGGAGAGTCACTGCCATGCATAAGTTTGCCTATGTTTCCCTTGATACCCTCCTCTGGAGATTTCCAAAGTCTCAGGACTGCTTCTCTGGAAATTGAGGAGTGCCACCGGCTGAATAGGATTGCCACCGGCAGTGTGGTGTAGTCGCCGGCACAAAATGAATCCATCGGCTGGTGATTTACTGCCGGTCGGCAATGTATACTGCCGGTCGGCAAAGAATGCCTGCAGAACCTGCAACTCACAGCAGTAGAGGACAGAACTTGCATGGCAATACAATTCAAGCAATGTATGCACCAATCATGTCCCTTATCATGTTTGTGGCTCAAAGGGACATGCTCCTTGGTTCTCGGACCATCAATCGCGCATTTCCATGCGTGATGGTCCAAATGACCAAGTATGCACGTTTTGATGTTAAGTGTAATGCAAACCAACAAACCAAAGGGGTCCAAACCCTATCACTAAATCAAGGGACAAGACATGCATGTTCAATGCAACCTAGGCATGTTAGCTAGGGATGCAACATGGCAATGCAAGCAAGCAAACAATGAACAAGCATACAAGCTAGTGGTCATGCAAGAGATGGTACAACTAAAGCATGCGAAGTGTGAGACATGTAACAACATGTAAAGATTGGACTTAAACATGATTTGGGCAGCTCTAAAAAGGGCCAAAACAGTGGCCAAAAACTTAAGAAGATGGAACCAAACACACATACACGCATGCACATGTTAAGGCCTAAATGCTTAAGCATCAAAGGGCTACTTCTAAGAACATTTAAAAGGGAATAATCATGGACATATGACATGCATTATAAGCCTTGAAAACATGTAGGAAATGATGCCGAATTAACCTACCAATGCAAGCTATGCATGCAAAAGGACCTAAAGCATGATCATATTACTCATGAAGCAAATGACCAAATTGAATCAAAACAGTCCCAAATCATGCAAAAGCAAGCCTCAAGAACCACTTAGATGGCATCCAAGTAACCTAATCCTAGAGGCATACACCAAGGCATAAACATGAAGCATGAAACATCAACTCTTGAAACATCAAAAGGGTCATGGAATACAAGCATATAAGCACGCTAAGTGGACTGAAATAACATGTAGGGTGGTTCCAAACCACCGAAATGACGCAAGCAACACACACTACACATCCACATACTTGAAGCATACAAGCTCGAATACAAAGGAGCTATACTAAGCATGCCAAATTCGACCCAAACAACCTAGGACAGACCTTAAACCTGGCAAAATATGTACAAAAGCTTCACAAGACTAAGCCTAAAACATGCTTGAACAAGGGCTAACAACCTAAGGCATATTAAGGCGATAACAAGGCATTACATGGTAGGTATGCTAAACATGCATGGTGTACCAAAACCAACACACAACAAGATTATATCATGGCATAATAAGCATGGAAAACAGCCAAGACATGATCAATACATACTCTAACATGATGCTCCCTCAAGAGGCCAAAAACGGTCCATTTCAAGGACAACAAGGGGAGGGGGTGGCCCTCCCCTTTTGGAGACTTCAAGGCACCATCTTCGCCACTGAAATCCCTCAAGATTTCAGTGGTGAAGAGGCCCAAACACCAAAGTCTCGAAACTTACACAAAATAGCACAAAAATGAAGCCTTACAAGGCTTAGGAGGGGTCAAACACCCTCAAACCACAAAACACTCTTAATAAACAATCAAGAGGGCTAAAAAATAGAACTTTTTTGTATTATACACTAAGCACAAAAATAGTTCAAAGATAGGTAGAAAAGCAATGCAAAAATGGGGAATAAAAGGGAAGTTTCTCACCCTTGTAGACCACCTTCACAAATGATGCTCCAATGTCCCTCCTTGGCTTGAATCCAGCACCAAGACACCAAAACTAGCCCCTTAGAACCTCAGTAGCCAAAGGAAGGTGAAACACTAGGTGTTTGTGTGCAATAGTATGGACTAAAACACCTAGAACACAAAGAGAGAAAAAGAGAGATAGGATATGTATGGATCCTAACCCTAAAAACCAGAGCTTCTCTCTGTGTTTTTTGTCTCTAAGATGTCTAAAGTCTCTCTATTGTCTAACCCTAAGCAAGGGAGAGAAGGGCTCCTCTTATAGAGCTTGTTGTCTTGTAAAGCTTACAAGACAAGCTTCTAAAGAGGGAGATCCCTCCATACACGTGTATGGAGGGGATTCAAATGCAAGACAGCTGTGATAAAATATCTGCAAAAGCAGATGCACAGTAGTCGGCCGGCCAAAGGTGCCATTTTGGCAAAAAAGGGTGCCGACCGGCAACAAATAGTGCCGACCGGCAATATACATTGCCGGTGGCAGCAAAAACCAGCCGGTGGCCTCTGGCCATGGCCGGTGGTGTGTGGGGATGCCTCACAAGGCATTCCCTGCCCTTCCAAGGCAAAATGCAAGTGTTTGGTGCAAAACTAGACACTAAACGGTCGAGTTCGGAGATCCTGAGGCAAGGCGCGTAGCCGAGACCTCCGGGAACTCCAAACGAACACAAACATGGATGATCACCGAGTGTTCAAACGGTGACGTCCAAGTCTTGAGGACGGTCAAAAATGGGGTGTCTATAGTTGCCCCTCTTTGACAGAACTCGAAAGTCATAACAATGACGGGAGTGAATGTCAAAGCCCAGAGACGACCCATTTTTGACAAGGCCGAAGACTTAGACAAACATGCAAGACAAACAAGATATGCGCCCGAAGGCAGGGGCAAAATGCAAGACAATGCACGAAGCCGAGCATAACTTATGATCATGCAAAGAAAGCTGTAATGAAGCATACATGCGACAACTTTAAGCTAGCATACACCAAACTACACTACAATGCAGAAAGGATGTAAGAGAATTATGTAATTCTCGATATGTCTCACTCGGAGGATACAATACTTGTGCGGTTCGTCTGGTTGCACCAACCTCAAATGAACCGTACATACAATATTGTGCCTGCAAAGAAAACAAACTTAACAGGTACGATGTTATTAGCAACATGCATGACAATGCAAAAGTGGATGCAAAATGATATGCAATATATACAAAACAATGTATGAACAATGCAAATAAAGATGCAATGTAATTGAAACAATGCAAACTATATGCAAAGAAATTGAATCATGACCCAGTCACGAGTGGTTCGGAACCACACCTATGTCAAATAGATTGATGGAGGTAACAAGTCCGTCTACCATAGAACGGTCTACAGAACTATGAGTAATGTAGACGGACACAAGAACAAGTATTTGGGTGGAATGACATAAGTGGGGAAACGACCCGTTGGGGAAAGGACTACGATCCTAATGCCGGATGTAAAAATTACACTACGATGTAATATAGATATGCTGGGGAAATGGCAATGGATATGGCACGCGGGCCAAACCAAGTCTTGCCTAGGAAAAGCATGTACGCATACAGGCCATGTTTAACATAGAATGGTCCACTGAACTATGCTTCGACACGAGGAGTATGGGCACATACCAGACCAAGCTCAACATGGAAAGGCGCAAGCCATAGATGGAAGGTGATGCAACGAATGCATGCGATCTACAATGCAATGGATATGGCACGCGGGCCAAACCAAATCTTGTCTAGGAAAGGCATGTCCACAGACAAGCCGCGACTAACATAGAACGGTCCGCTGAACTATGTTTTGACACCGGAAGTATGGGCACATACCAGACCAAGCTCAACATGGAAAGGCGCAAGCCATAGATGGAAGTGATGCAATGAATGCATGCTATCTACACTGCAATATCTACAAATATGCAATGGGACGGAAATGGATACAATGGATATGGCACGTGGGCCAAACCAAATCTTGCCTAGGAAAGGCATGTACGCATACGAGCCATGTCTGACACAGAAAAGGTGCCGCAACCCTCAAACCAACATACCAGCGTGGAATAGGCGCGTACACATGCAGAACTGTGCTTTAACGTGAAAAGTAAAGGTACATACCAGACCAAGCTCAACCTGAAAAGGCGCAAGCCATAGGCGGAAGGAGGCGATACAGTGAATGCATGCAATCTACAATGCAATATCTACAAATATACGATGGAATAGATATTTACAAAAATGCATGACAATGCAGTATGATGCGACCTGCTGGGGAAAATGCAATGGATGCATGCAAGTTACAATGGAAATGCATGACAATGCATGTTTATTTTTGTTTTTGTTTTTGTTTTTGGGATGCAAATGACGCATGAAATGCATGTTGTATGGGATGCGCGACAACACGCGGCCCTTGAGATGACGCAACTTATCAACAGTCGTTCGGGCATGACAAACACCGAAGGACTTGCACCTTCAGAGGATTTTGGGTCTCCTAGACCGTGCGTATTTAAGGTCTCGCCAGACCATGAAGTGCACAAGACAGTGCGATGCAGAGTGAATGCACAAAACAGTGCGATGCGCAAAATAGTGCGATGCGTTAGACAACGCGAGTGCACAAGACAGTGCGATGGAATGCAATGCACAAAACAGTGCGATACGCTAAACAGCGCGATACGCTAAACAGCGCGATCGATATGCAATGCACAAAACAGTGCGATGGATTTTTGAAATGCACAAAACAGTGCGATTGATTTGAAATGCACAAAACAGTGCGATAGATTTGAAATGCACAAAATAGTGCGATTGATTTGAAATGCACAAAACCGTGCAATTGATTTGAAATGCACAAAACTGTGCGATGCGCAGAATAGCGCGAATGTAAACTGCACAAAACTGTGCGATGCGCAGAATAGTGCGAATGTAAACTGCACAAAACAGTGCGATGCGCAAAATAGCGCGAATGTAAACTGCACAAAACAGTGCGATGCGCAAAATAGCGCGAATGATAAACTGCACAAAACAGTGCGATGCGCAAAATAGCGCGGATGTAAACTGCACAAAACAGTGTGATGCGCAAAATAACGGGAATGATAAACTGCACAAAACAGTGCGATGTGCAAAATAGCGCGAATGTAAACTGCACAAAACAGTGCGATGCGCAAAATAGTGCGGATGATAAACTGCACAAAACAGTGCGATTGAGATACAACCACAAGATGCACAAGACAGTGCGAGTGAATGCATGTTCTATGCAAATGAGGTGCGCATACTAATGCAAATGACGACACACATGCCAACGAAAATGTGACACGCATGTCGATGAAGAAGGTGGGGCACACCTGCCAATGGAAATGAGACACGCATGCCAATGGAAATGATACAAATGAGACACGCATACCCCACATGATGCAAAATAATACAAATGAGACACGCGTGCCTCATAAGATGCAAAATGAAACAAATGAGACACGCATGCCTCATAAGATGCAAAATGATGCTAAGTGTGACACGCATGCCACACGGAATGTAAAACGATACTAAGTGTGACACGCATGCCACACGGAATGTGAAATGATGCTAAGTGTGACACGCATGCCACACGGAATGTAAAATGTAAATAGACTTAAATGCGTAACAACGCACGTGTTTCGGAATGCATGACAATGCATGGTAAGGGAATGCACGACAACGCGAACGATGCGCGAGGCGACGTATGCATTGAAATGCATGACAATGCTTGTAATAAAAATGCAATGACAATGCAAGAGAGATGTGCATGACAATGCAAGGGGTGCGTGTTACGACGCATGTAGTATGTGCATAACAATGCAACGGTGAGGCGCGTAATAGCGCGATGTAATGCACCGAGATAGTGCGATGAACGCGTGCAACGCACACGGGGCAACTTTTGGATCTCGTAAGAGGCAAAAAGGATATCAAAGGATACAATCATTGCATGAGTTGGAGTGCTACGCACAGAAGACGCGGTCCGAGGTCAAAACGGAGGCCGGTTGAGCGTCGGAGATAAACTTTCTTGCACTTTCTTGAGCTATGAAGACCAAAACTACTCATATGGCCTAAACAAGGTTGTGGGAACACCACCGGCCGTGAGGGGAATCCCCGGCTCTCCACCGGCTGCAAAATAAGTCCATCGGCACAATATACTGCCGGCCGGCACAAAATATTGCCGACGGCAAAAAGTTGCTGAGTCGGGGCAGATTCGACATTTCACCACGGGTGTTTTAAAATAGGGTTTCCAAACCCTATTTCTTACTTTCCTTTCCGCCGAAAACCCACACACTCTCTCTCTAGAGAATTTTCCTCTCATCTTTTCTTCGTTTCTTCGCGTTCTACGCCCATTTCGTCGTCGGATTCGCGATTTTCTTCGCGTTTCGGACATTTTCAACCAAACAAATCTTTGTTTTGGTGCCTCGTTTGCCGTTTCCACCTTTTCGAGGTTTGTTCCCCTTGCTTTCCTCTTGATTTCCGTGCCTTTTCCACATCCCGGCCTTTTCGGCCATTTTCGATCTTCTCGGGGGTTGACTTTTCAGTTGACTTTCCATATTCTAGCCCGGTTTTCCTTCCTCCGGCTATTTTCTCATCACTCTTGACATGGCGGACGACATTCCACGCGGCGGGACTCCCCCGGACCACGAGATGGATCCCGGGGTCGAGCTCCTACCTTTGAGCGAGCGCCCGTTCGACCCGGCGACCTACTGATCGGCGATCCATGTTCTGCCCCCCGACGGACTCTGCCAGTTTCGGAGCTTCGAGAGGCACGTGCCACCCGAGCTATTATTGCGCGAGCCTACCTCCCACCTGTCCTTCGGCGTTTCCGAGGTAACTCTTTTTTCTCTACTTTACTTTCTGCAATGTAGGGCACAAAAACTGTCGTAGCTTATTTATGCTGTTTAACTGCTGAAATCTGATATGCTATACACTGTAGTTGATTGTAAACATACGTACAACTGATATCTGCTTGAAACTGACACATGCACACACACTGCACTAGCCCTGAATCACCCAAACACACTGTATTTCACTGCATACACACTGGTACCCAGCATTTGCTTGAATCTGTCAAACTATGCACACATGCTATACTGTACTGAACCACCCGAACACGTTGACGCATCACACGTATTTCACTGTAAGCACACCGGCACCCGGTATTTGTTCAAATCTGTCAAACTTATACACATGCTACATCTGCTCTGAACCACCCTAACACGCTGACGCATCACACGCTGTAGTTCACTGTAAGCACACCGGCACCCGGTATTTGTTTCAATTTGTCAAATTTGCACGCATGCTGTATCTGCCCTGAACCACCCAAACACGCTGATGCATCAGACGCTGTAGTTCACTGTAAGCACACTGGCACCCGGTATTTGTCTGAATCTGTTAAACTTGCACGCATGCTATATTTGCTCTGAACCACCCAAACACGCTGACGCATCACACGCTGTAGTTCACTGTAAGCACGCCGGCACCCGGTATTTGTTTCAATCTGTTAAACTTGCACGCGTGCTACATCTGTATGCTTCTTAAAACTACATTTTGAATGTTGCCTTGCAATTGTTATCTTCTGTTTACAGGAGGATTCCCATACCATCCGCGGGTATGGGAACACTGGCGCTCGGGAGTGGTACGACGAGCTTCCTGACGCGGTCCGTCGCATAGTGGACCAGGCGGGCTTCGGCGCCTTCTACCGAGGACTCTCCAGGCTTACTACATGCAGACCTCTCCTCGCCGCTCTGGCGGAGAGGTGGTGGGACACCATCGATTCATTTCATTTCTCCACAGCAGGGGACATGACGATGACCCCTTACGATTTCTCGATGCTCACAGGCATCGGGGTAGGGGGTGATCCGATCCCCTTTGATGTTGACATAGATGAGTGGACTGTCGCTCAGGTCCATCTGCTGGGTGAGGCGCCACCTCTCGCTCGTCCAGGCTTTGTCTGGTATTCCTGGTTTGAGGTGCAGTTTAGGGTCCAGCCCACTCTTGTTGATGCAGCCCCGATGACCCCGGAGGCCGTGGAGAGGTACGCACGCGGCTTCCTCATGTTCTTGTTCGGGACGACCATCTTCGCCGACTGGGCGAACACCGTGCCTCTCTGCCTACTCAGCGCACTGGTGGACGTCAGGGATCTTGCACTACGACTGGGGTGGCGCCGCTCTGGCCACTCTCTACGGGTACATGAGCTCAGCTTCCCGCGGCAGCGGACAGTTGCTCGGAGGCTACTGGCGGGCTTGGGAGGTACATTTCTTCTCCGCTTTTCATTTCTGCCCTATATTTTCTGTACTCTGTACACTGTATACACTGTAGTCTGCTTTATACTTGCTGTATACTGTACACACGGCACACACATACATTCTGCTTTACACTGACTGTACACTGCTCACACTGTACACTGTACACAATACACTGCACAACACACGGCTCTGCCATTTCTGCTTTATTCTGTATTCTGCTTTATCTGATAATGCACTGGTATTTATCTTGCAGTTGTGGGTTTACGCCTACTTTCCTAGGCTTGCTCCCGTAGCAGTCACGGAGACTCCTCTGGTTGTCCCGTTTCCGCGTCGCTTTGACGGGAGATGCACCCGGAGGTCGCGAGAGACTTTCAGCTTCTTCCGCCGCTACTTCGACACCATTACCCCTGCCGAGGTATGTTTTACTTGAAGTTCATTTAAGCTTCGCCTTTCCACTGCATATTTCAAAAACAGTAGATAACAAACTGTATGTCACTTTCAGGTCACGTGGCAGCCGTGGGCTCCGTTGCCGGCGGCGATGCGGGACCGATTTGCCGGTGCGGAGGAGACCTTGCGTTTCCGGATCTTACTGGAGGGCCCGATCTGTCGGGCTTGGTACCTGGGTGAGCGTTTCCTACGCCAGACCCTAGGGTTACCTGAGCAGATAGTCCCGGTTTACCCTCCTGCGGATATGAGGGAGACCGAGAGGCTCACCACCGGGCAGATGGCCGATTACACTATCGGCTGGGAGGTGACCCACTTCAGAGGCATCGGTGACTACCGAGAGTACGTGCAGACGTACCTTATGCGACCTCTGAGCGGCGGCCGTCGAGCGGAGGGAGCTAGGCCCGTGGCGCCAGCGGCTGGGGTAGGAGCGGGAGCTGGAGCGGGAGCTTCGAGGAGGGCCCGAGTCCGGGGCAGGGGCAGAGTTCAGGGAGGACGGGGGGCTGGCTGGCCCGCCCTGCCCGCTGCACTGACTTTCCGAGGGCAGGGTGGGGCGACCTATCAGATCCCCTTCGCCCCTCCGCCAGCTGATCATGAGTTCATCGGTGTCCTCGACTTACCTCTGGTATGTATTACTGCATTTTTGTACAGTCATTTCATTTTAGCTTATTTGATATTCCACAGAATATTGATGCATCTGATACTTTTGCAGGCTTCTTCTGAGTATACTCGGCAGTCATTGGCGATGAATGCCACCATGATGGGGATGCTTCAGCGGACTTTTGATCTCCTGGCCCTCTACAGCATTCCGGTATGTTCTTCTGACACTGGCCTCAAACCATTCATACACTGCTTCACATAATCTGATGCACGGCACAACACCTGATACACTGATCTCACAGCATCTGATACACTACATACACTGCATTCTGCCCCGTACTCTGCACTGATAAACTGCTCACGGCATTCATACGTTGTATACTGCATTCTGCACTGATAAACTGCTCACGGCATTCTCACACTGTACTCATACACTGCATTCTGCACTGATGAACTGTCCACAGTATACTGATGCATTTCCCTTTTATGTACTTGTTCAGCCTCCTTTCCAGATTCCCATGGCAGGAGGTGCTCCAGCTAGACCTTCCGTCCCCGCCCGAGGGAGAGATGAGGAGGGCAGAGCATTTCCCCGTACGAAGGCGGGGCACACTCATATCGGGAGTAGCTCGCGAGCTCCAGTCTCGGATGATGATGATGACGAGGAGTCAGAGGCGGAGGCAGAGTCGGAGGCGAAGTCATCGGAGGAGGAGACCGGAGGCAGTTCTAGCTCGGGCTCTGATGACGATGCTGATGATGCTCCTGGACCTTCGTCCAGGAAGAGGACTAGGACAGACTGATGGCCCCCCGGAGTGCTCGTCATGGATACAGATTTTTTGTTTGTTTTTTCTCTTTCTTGTACTTTTCCATTTTGTTGGTAGTTAGGATACCTTGTACTGCTGCAGGCAGATTTTTGTTTTCCAAAACTTGTGTACTTAAAAGATCATGAAATGAATAAACTTTTTATCTTAAAAAAGTGTTACATCCGTATATCTTTACCTTTTATACTTTGCATCGCATCACACCATATTACACCTCAATGTAAATGAAATTGATTGGTTGTCTAAAAATTGAACACTTATACTGTAATAATCAGATAACTAAACAACCAACAGCAAAATAACCCAAGCAACCCACTGCCTGATTCTAGACACACAGCCCTTACTCTACTGGGGATTAATCTGCATATGGCCCATAACCCAACACTTGGTTTATTCTGCACACACCAAACTTTGAACAAAACAGCCCAATCCGACAAGACGGCCTTCAAAGATGGAACCGGTTGGAGTTGGAGCACAGTATAAATAATTTTTGAAATTAAATAAGGTTTTTTTTTTTTTCTTTTTTTCAAACCGGGGTATCGAGCCTACAACTGAACACAGCGGGGAGGACTCAAACAAAAAGGGTACACGACCTAAGCAAAACGAGGCACGCTCGGAAGAAACCTAAAACAAAGGTTGAGGTAAACAAAACAAAAGACACGACATACAGACGCGTCAACGAAGACGGGGGACCTCAGATCACGAGGAGCCAGTTTCTCTGGGTATTATTTCCCACCCTTTCTGATCTGTGATTCTCACATCACTCGGCCCTCAAGCTCGGTTTTTCTCTCAAAACCCTCAGGCTCGCTTTTTCTCTCAACTTACACCTCTCTATTCTTTATTCTCTCATTTTTCGTCCCTCCCCAAGGTGATTAATGAATGAATAGGAAGGTGTGGGTTCATGCCCAATGTCGTTAGCTCACAGCTATTTCTTCTGGTGACATTCAGTCGAGGTTTCGGGTAGGGAAAGCTTCTCCCGGCGAACAGGGTGCCCTTCTGGCAAGTATGTTAATGGCAGGGGAGAGACCGAATACCTAACTCAACTGTGCCCCAAGTTCATCATTTTGACCATTTTTTGTTTTTGCTTCCCACGAAAACAGTTTTGATCAAGATGAAAGTCGGATTAACGTACTCGTTCGATTTTTGATTTGAAAACCATGCAAGTCAGGCTGTAAGCACTGAAAATTTTCCTTTTTGGGTCCAAGAAAGTGGTCCAATTTTGGAAAATGGAATAGTTTTCGAGAAAATAGTCAACCTCGGTAAAAATTTTCAAAAACTATTTTTGCAAACGGCTGATGCTCAACGAGCATGGAACTTACCCTTTGAGATGCGCAACCTCGGATCAGAGGCAATGGAAAATTGCCCCTGGCTTAAAGGGGGTGGATGGCAACGAAAAGTTGCCCCTGATTTGAATGGCGGCTTACGACGACCGGTGGCAACGGAAAGTTGCCCCTTGTTTGGATGGTGCCGCAGCAATCCGCAGACAGTCTTCATTGGTGATGGTCGAACTCTTGGACACAGAGATGACGAAGACGATCATAACAGATATATGGACACAATCACCTTGGAAGGTGTTGGCGACTAGACTTTGGGATGAAGTTGAAACCATTGCATGGACCGAGACGCTATGAAAGCGTTGGGGGCTGGACTTCATGATGAAGTTGCCTACGTATCCCAAACATGGGAATCAAGCCTTACGTAGTTCCGGGGTTAAGGTACACTCGGGTATTTAACCTCTCCTTTTGCGCTCTAACTTTTGCCAAGGCCGCCCTTCCGGGTTTTCAACCTTGCGAGCTCTACTTTTCTTTTCTTTTCATTTTTTTTCATTTTTTCTTTTCTTTCTTTTTTTCTTTTTTTTTTTTTTTTCATCTTTTCTTCATTTCTTTTTTGTTCTTTGCATTTTTCTTCTTCTTCTTTTTTTTTGTTCTTTTCCTTTTTTCCTTGCTCTAACTTTTGCCTGGGTCGCCCTTCCGGGTTTTCGACCCAGCGAGCCTCTCAAGGGTAAAAGTGTAGCTTTGTCCATGTCAAATGGTTCTGAGATCTCGAATCCGTCTGAATTCAGGAGAGTTACTGTTGTTCGCTGACAATGCAGGAGTCCATCCCATGGGGGCTGCATTTGCCCCTAGTGTTATGGATAGGAACTCTGTAGTTCTTCAACAATACTTTCTTATTTCTTCTCTTCTGGGGTTTGGCATTCTTGCCGGTCTTCATTGATTTGCTGGACGACCAATCTTCGGCTCTTCGAGCACATCTGGAATTTTTGCCCCTAGTTCCAGGGGTATTTCTGATCTAGCTTTGCAAGCTTCTTTTGGCGACATCTGATCCCCTTGATTTGACTTTTCTTGCCCCTAGTTTGAGGGCTGCTTTAAATATGGCCACACAGGCCTCCTTTGATGGTTGACCATTGACCATTGACCATTCTGAATTTAAGTCCAAGGTTTGAAAACGAAGGGTCAAGTCTAGAGGCTGAGAGCGATCCTAGGCTACATAATCTCAAGAGCGATTCCACATAGGTCTTCGCAGGATCGCGCAAAACATTTCTTTTTTGAAATCTTTTAAGAAAGCGACTAGTCGCTCATGCTGAAGACAGTGTGAGACCAATCTGGATCAAGCTAGGATCCTTCACAGTACTCACATTAACAAGCATGATCTCAAGCATTAAAGGCTTAGCATGCCTCTCTTTCTCTCAAATGATCAAATTTTGCAAAACCCAAGGAATTCTTTCCTCTTCGTTTTCACCGCAGTGTTTAAAAAGTTTTGAAAAACTTAGGTCAATGCAATGATTTTGGGGTGCAGAAGAGTAGGCAAAAAGTACTACCGTTTCATTCAAACTTTCTGGCACAACTGGCACAAGGCAGAAGCAAGCACAAAAGCATGAAAAACCACTGCTGTTTCATTCATAACTGTTGGTGTAACTGGCTCCATGGCAGAAACAAACTCAAAAGAAAGCGAAAAGACAAACACAAAACAAAATAGTGATGCCCGAGGTAACACCCCCGGAATCACCTGACTCTAACAAAACAGGACTGACTCGATACAACAAGATAGACCTGACCGACTTAGTACAAAAAGACTGACTATATACAAAACAACAAAACTGACCCAATACCCAAGTCAGAAAGTACAAAAACTAGTGTTCGCACATTGCTCAAAACTGTGCATGCCAAACGCCACACCTGAAGTAAACTGAGCGCCGCCCGCAGGTGGTTCATCTCCCGATCGCACCGCATTATCCCCCAGGTTCACTGATCCAATGACGATAGACTTTGTTGAGTTGGTGCGACGATGACCTTATTGTCAATCAGATCTTGTATTTCGTGGCGAAGACGGAAACAACCATCAGTGACATGGCCGACTTGCTGATGAAAGGCACAGTACTGGGTCGGATCATGGGAGGAAGGAAGTCTATCTGGCAGTGGTCGCGGCTCCAGGGGTTTCAGATCCCCCTTTCTAATCAGGACCCTCAAGGCCGCTGATAAAGACATGTATAGTGGTGCAAATACCCTCTGGCCTCGAGGTGGGTATTTTGAGGTTTGTGGAGTTTTGCTGGATGCACCAGCAAAGGGATTGGTAGGCGCTGACTGGGTTTGCTGACCTCTTCCGAGCAAGGGTTTAGAGCTGAAAGGAACATTCCTGGTACAACGACCCTTCTCCCGGATTGCCCCTTGATTCAGACTACTCTCATTCTGAGTGGCGAAAGTGTCATCTACAATTTTTGCAACAACTGCGAGTACTTGTTGTTTGTTCAGCCCTTCGGCTTTCAAAGCCTCAATATCCCACTAAAGGTGTTCATGGGGACCAATGCCTGCCCCTACCTTGTTCTTACCACTTGCCTCCACTTTGCCAAGGGATTGGCCTTCTTCAAATGCAGCCTGTCCTGAGGAGCCTTTTGACATGAACTCCCTGGTATGCGATGTGGTCAATGATGGGGCCAAAACCCCAAAGGCCATATCTGCCATAGTTCTCTGAAGGTCTTCAATCATCTTCATCAGCTCAGAAGTAGTGGGTTCATGGGTTTGAGATGATTGGGGTTCAGATGCACCCATCATGCATAAGTCCAGGCTCTCTGGGATAAACACATTAGGCCTGGGTAGATGGACTGGGGTGATGTACATGCTGGGGTCGTAAGGGACGGCCAGTGTGTGGATTAGATTGAGATGTGGATGATGTACTTGGTCATTGGGGCCTGATGGTGGAGCTATCGTCCGGTTGTCGATGAGATTTTGGACCTCATGACGAAGGCGGTAGCAACGGTCGGTGCCATGACCGCGCTGCTGATGGTACATACAGTACTTGGAGGGATTATGTCTGGCTGGAAGTGGGTCAGGCAGAGGTTGAGGATCGAGGGGTTTGAGATGCCCTCTTTCCATCAAGACTTTTAGTGCACTAGTCAGGCTCATATAGAGGGGAGTGAAAGTTCTGCCCTGAGCTCGGGCTGGGCCGGCTGTTTGTAGGCTTGGTTTGGCAAAAGGGTTGGCTGTGGCGACTACATTGATCTCGGTGGGTTTGGGAATGACGCTACTACCAGCATTGGTACTCCCTGAAATCACCCTCCTTGTCGGTTCACTTGTTCTGGGGATGATCCCACTGTTGAACGCATTCTCGACCTGAACCCCCAGTTCATGCAAACTTTTGAAAGTGAATAGCGGAGCGACTATCAACTTTTACAACAAATCATGCTCGAGGTTTCGCACCATCATCTGCACTTGATCCCTCTCGGAAGGCCGATCTGTCATCTGTGCTGCCTTTGCCCTCCACCTTGCTATAAATTCCACAAAAGACTCTGTTGGGTTCTGGCGGGTTGTTTCAAGCTCTTGCATGGTCATTTCAACTTGGGTATTGTAGGAATACTGATCGACAAAGGCCTCAGCCAATTCTTCCCAGTCTTGCTTTACTTTATCTTCCAACTTAGCGTACCAAGTGGCTGCTACGCCCGACAGGGTTCTTCCATACAGAGAGAGTTTCTGTGGCTTAGTCAGACCCATCGGCTTCAGGACATCCAAGAAAAGTCGGATATGTACCATTGGATCTCCAGACCCGTCGAAACGGTCAATATATGGCATTTTGAATCTGTCTGGGAGCCGTACGGCAGACTCAGTGTGCCCATCCTCAATGTCGGGAATGGAATTAAGGCCCTGTGCCTTTTTGAAGTGCTTTTCAAGGTTTGCAATTTTCACTGCAGTCGGATTGAGCTCATTAACATCAAGGGAATAAAGCCTCTCATTAGGCTGTACCAGGGGTCGGAGCACCTGAGCTTGAGTCAACCTTTCTCGAGGATTCGGACACTGCAAATCTTCAACTGGCGGAAGTGGGTCAAAGTTTGGCTGGGGTCCCAAAGCTGGATGTGAGGCAGATGCCCCAGATGGACGCTGCATTTCAATACTGGTCTCAGCCTGCATGGCAGTTCCCTGATTTAATGCTGCTATGACGGCCACAAATTCTTCCGAACCCTGGGCCATCATGGTCTGCTGAGTCTGAACAAAGGTGATGTGACTGGCGACTGACGGATCAGATAAACCGGTGAGCCCTGACTGGCCTTTCTTTGCCTTGCCTCAGCGAAAGTACACTGGTTGCCCTTGAATTGAATTTCTGACCTAACAAAGTCTATCAACACTAGTCCAATGTACCCCGGGGATATCGGAGCCTTCTGAAGCTATAGTTCCAAGACTACCCTAGCAAAAGAGAAAACAGACAGCATCTCAGCACAATTTCACTGGAACAGATTTGAGCATACTAGGATGACTGTACTCAATACTGATCACTGTTTCCCAAATATCTGCCTGTAAACTGATACCCTCGGGTAAAACTGATTCCCCAAATACTGATGCTGATGCCCACAGGCCTGATACCCAGACTTGCAAACTGGTATATGCGTTCCTGTAGAGATACACTCTAAAAGCACATAGCAAGTAAGAGAGAGCCAAAACACCCCTATGTTGGGGTAGGGTTTCCCTGTCCTATTTTGTCAGGAACTAGGGTTTCACTACGCACACAGCGGTTTCAAACAACCTATAATCGGGTAAGCAACCTGTCCTAACTTGGAATGGTCACTATGGTTTTCGAATATGCACTAGGTCGAATGGTCAAAAAGGGTGCCCCGGTAAAACCAGGGTTTGTGTTCCCATACTGTCAGAGCCCATAACCGGTCAGCCTTATGGTCATGCCTTGACAAGACAAGCCTCCGACAAACCGTTCAGGAATGGCAGATGGCAAACACGGTGTCCTAGGCGCACCAATGCACATGCAATGCAAAGAGACACATAAATGGAATCAAAATAGGATATCACGAGTTCGAGTCAAGCTCTCTAAATCCCCAGCGGAGTCGCCAGAAACTGTAGACGCGCCCGTGGGCCTCATGCTACAGTTCGGACTCAATTTGTGTCACGGTTCTTAATCTGAACCAAAGAGTCCAAATCCGGCAAATCGTTTTGAGAAACATATTTTTTGAAAAGAAGTGCCAAACATGGATTGCTTTGCCAGATACAGAGTCGCCACCTAAATATTTTAAAATAGGAGAATTTAGGAAACCCTGACTTGGTGCCGAAGGCCACATGTCCGTCATCACCGGAGTTGTCTCGGCTGGGGAGCTAGGGTACGATTGGGGAAGGTCAGCTATGAGCACCCCCTCTCGCCCGATCCGAAGATCGGCCTCTACTAACCGTGATATCCGTTTTTGAAAACGTTATGTGTTCTTATTCCGGTTATTAGCCTAGAATTACTATGTTATGCGCACAGCAAACAAGTATAGACCAGATTGCCTAATTTGGAAACAAGCATTGCATATCCGTTTGTCTTTCAAAAATACTTTAGAATTTGCTACTCGCAAGTAGGCTAAAATACGGATTTCAACGAGTTTTTCCAACTCAGACAATCCAACCTTCACCCACGGGCATTCAAACAGTTTATCACATAAGCATTTAGCCGCACGGCAAGCATACTGTCATGTTAACATTCACACGCATGCGAGATGCTAAAGCAGGAAAATGCTTACATAGTACTCCGTGCCAAAACAATAAACTAGTTAGCAAACATGCATGGTCCTAGTTCATGTTAAATTGACTAATGCAACACATACAAGATGTACTTAGAATAGGCTCGGCTAACCTAAGCATGGCATGTGAAATGCAGTCAATTGATGCACGTATTCAATTTGGAATTGAAGTACAAATGCAGTTAGCATGATGTACCAAGCCCGGTGCATGCAAGACAAATGCATGAATGCACGCATGCATAGCATAAGGTATGCTAATTTTAAATATGCCCTAGTCTACCATCATAAGCAGGTAAATAAAAGGAAAGAAAGAAGTGGGGATTGGAAGACATACACACCACTCACACACGCTTATTACAGATTTGCCCTCGCTCGGAGGGACCAAATAAATAATACAAATTAATTAACCCACAAGCTAATTAATTAATACAGACCAATTAATTAATTAACAAATTAACTAATCTAATGAAAGCAGTAAACGGCGTCGGGAAGAGGGCTCAATGCAATACGCGCTCGGCTCTGCTCGGAGAGTCACTGCCATGCATAAGTTTGCCTATGTTTCCCTTGATACCCTCCTCTGGAGATTTCCAAAGTCTCAGGACTGCTTCTCTGGAAATTGAGGAGTGCCACCGGCTGAATAGGATTGCCACCGGCAGTGTGGTGTAGTCGCCGGCACAAAATGAATCCATCGGCTGGTGATTTACTGCCGGTCGGCAATGTATACTGCTGGTCGGCAAAGAATGCCTGCAGAACCTGCAACTCACAGCAGCAGAGGACAGAACTTGCATGGCAATACAATTCAAGCAATGTATACACCAATCATGTCCCTTATCATGTTTGTGGCTCAAAGGGACATGCTCCTTGGTTCTCGGACCATCAATCGCGCATTTCCATGCGTGATGGTCCAAGTGACCAAGTATGCACGTTTTGATGTTAAGTGTAATGCAAACCAACAAACCAAAGGGGTCGAAACCCTATCACTAAATCAAGGGACAAGACATGCATGTTCAATGCAACCTAGGCATGTTAGCTAGGGATGCAATATGGCAATGCAAGCAAGCAACCAATGAACAAGCATACAAGCTAGTGGTCATGCAAGAGATGGTACAACTAAAGCATGCGAAGTGTGAGACATGTAACAACATGTAAAGATTGGACTTAAACATGATTTGGGCAGCTCTAAAAAGGGCCAAAACAGTGGCCAAAAACTTAAGAAGATGGAACCAAACACACATACACGCATGCACATGTTAAGGCCTAAATGCTTAAGCATCAAAGGGCTACTTCTAAGCACATTTAAAAGGGAATAATCATGGACATATGACATGCATTATAAGCCTTGAAAACATGTAGGAAATGATGCCGAATTAACCTACCAATGCAAGCTATGCATGCAAAAGGACCTAAAGCATGATCATATTACTCATGAAGCAAATGACCAAATTGAATCAAAACAGTCCCAAATCATGCAAAAGCAAGCCTCAAGAACCACTTAGATGGCATCCAAGTAACCTAATCCTAGAGGCATACACCATGGCATAAACATGAAGCATGAAACATTAACTCTTGAAACATCAAAAGGGTCATGGAATACAAGCATATAAGCACGCTAAGTGGACTGAAATAACATGTAGGGTGGTTCCAAACCACCGAAATGACGCAAGCAACACACACTACACATCCACATACTTGAAGCATACAAGCTCGAATACAAAGGAGCTATACTAAGCATGCCAAATCCGACCCAAACAACCTAGGACAGACCTTAAACCTGGCAAAATATGTACAAAAGCTTCACAAGACTAAGCCTAAAACTTGCTTGAACAAGGCTAACAACCTAAGGCATATTAAGGCGATAACAAGGCATTACATGGTAGGTATGCTAAACATGCATGGTGTACCAAAACCAACACACAACAAGATTATATCATGGCATAATAAGCATGGAAAACAGCCAAGACATGATCAATACATACTCTAACATGATGCTCCCTCAAGAGGCCAAAAACGGTCCATTTCAAGGACAACAAGGGGAGGGGGTGGCCCTCCCCTTTTGGAGACTTCAAGGCACCATCTTCGCCACTGAAATCCCTCAAGATTTCAGTGGTGAAGAGGCCCAAACACCAAAGTCTCGAAACTTACACAAAATAGCACAAAAATGAAGCCTTACAAGGCTTAGGAGGGGTCAAACACCCTCAAACCACAAAACACTCTTAATAAACAATCAAGAGGGCTAAAAAAAAGAACTTTTTTGTATTATACACTAAGCACAAAAACAGTTCAAAGATAGGTAGAAAAGCAATGCAAAAATGGGGAATAAAAGGGAAGTTTCTCACCCTTGTAGACCACCTTCACAAATGATGCTCCAATGGCCCTCCTTGGCTTGAATCCAGCACCAAGACACCAAAACCAGCCCCTTAGAACCTCAGTAGCCAAAGGAAGGTGAAACACTAGGTGTTTGTGTGCAATAGTATGGACTAAAACACCTAGAACACAAAGAGAGAAAAAGAGAGATAGGATATGTATGGATCCTAACCCTAAAAACCAGAGCTTCTCTCTGTGTTTTTTGTCTCTAAAATGTCTAAAGTCTCTCTAGTGTCTAACCCTAAGCAAGGGAGAGAAGGGCTCCTCTTATAGAGCTTGTTGTCTTGTAAAGCTTACAAGACAAGCTTCTAAAGAGGGAGATCCCTCCATACACGTGTATGGAGGGGAGTCAAATGCAAGACAGCTATGATAAAATATCTGCAAAAGCAGATGCACAGTAGTCGGCCGGCCAAAGGTGCCATTTTGGCAAAAAAGGGTGCCGACCGGCAACAAATAGTGCCGACCGGCAATATACATTGCTGGTGGCAGCAAAAACCAGCCGGTGGCCTCTGGCCATGGCCGGTGGTGTGTGGGGATGCCTCACAAGGCATTCCCTGCCCTTCCAAGGCAAAATGCAAGTGTTTGGTGCAAAACCAGACACTAAACGGTCGAGTTCGGAGATCCTGAGGCAAGGCACGTAGCCGAGACCTCCGGGAACTCCAAACGAACACAAACATGGATGATCACCGAGTGTTCAAACGGTGACGTCCAAGTCTTGAGGACGGTCAAAAATGGGGTGTCTACAATAACCAGGAGGCTGCTCAATGTAGACTTGCTCAAGTAGTTCACCATTAAGGAAGGCCGATTTCACATCAAGTTGGAAGATAGGCCATGAGTTTTGTGCTGCTAATGAAACCACCAGCCGAATAGTATCCTGTCTTACAACAGGAGCAAAAACCTCTTGATAATCAACTCCATGCTCTCGATTGTAGCCTTTCACAACCAACGTTGCTTTGAACTTGTCAATTTCTCAATTTTCATTCAACTTCGTCTTATAAACCCACTTTACACCAATGGTTTTTTTTTTTCCCCTTCAGGAAGATCAGTTAGCTCCCAAGTCTCATTCTTCTCTATAGCTTGAATCTCTGCATCCATGGCTTTTTTCCATGATAATCAACCCCATGCTCTTGATTGTAGCCTTTCACAACCAGCCTTGCTTTGAACTTGTCAATTTCTCCTTTTCATTCAGCTTCGTCTTATAAATCCACTTTACACCAATGGTTTTTTGCCCTTCATGAAAATCGGTTAGCTTCCAAGTCTCATTCTTCTCTATAGCTTAAATCTCTGCATCCACGACTTTTTTTCACTTTTCTTCTTTCATTTCTTTTGCAAACAATATAGGATCGGAGCCTGCAAATAAAGCAAAATGAGTAGTAGTATTATCATCAGATAATTCATCTCCACCCACATAATCTATCATCCAAGATGGTCTTTTCCTTTGTCGTTGTGGTTCTAAGCTAGATGCTTGATCGTCATTTGGAATTGAAACACTAGCTGAGGAACTTGGTGAAACTGCTCCAAGGGACTGACCAGGAAGCTGCAATTGTGATTCAGATGCTTGACTTTCAAGAAGAGGTTGCAGTGGCTGTTTAATTTCCCCGCTAGCTTCCTCAACATCAATTAAAATTTGTTATTGTTCGGTGCTGCTTCAATCCCATGTGTTTTCTTCATGAAACAGAACATCTCAACTGATGATTATTTTCTTGGTAATGGGATTGTATAACTTGTATGCCTTGGATTCCTCACTAACCCCAATAAAGACACATTTCACACTTTTATCATCAAGCTTTGTTCTCTTTTCATTTGGAACATGTGCATACGCTATACACCTGAAGATTTTGAAGTAATCAACTGATGGCCTGACTTCACTCCAAGCTTCTTGTGGTGTTATGTTTTTTACTGTAAGGGTAGGGCTTCAATTGAGTACATGAACACTCTAATTGACTGCTTCTAGCCAGAAAGTCTTCGGAATATTTTTTTTTTCACCAACATGCTATGCACCATGTTCATAATCGTCTGATTCTTTCTTTTTGCCACGCTGTTTTGTTGCGGTGTGTATGCAGTAGTAAGTTGCCTTCGTATTCCATGCAATTCGCAAAAACTTGCAAAGTTATGTGAGTTAAATTCACCACCATGATCTGTGCGAAGGATCTGAATGTACTTGCCACATTCTTTTTCAACTTGAGCCTTAAAGCTTTTAAAAACACTAAAAGCTTCAGATTTCTCTTGCAAGAAATAAATCCATGTTTTTCGACTATAATCATCAATGAAGGTAATGAAGTACCTTTTATTTTCATTCGATGTTGGATTGATTGGTCCACAAATGTCTGGATGAACCAACTGTAGGATTTGCTCAGTTCTCCATGCTTTTCCTTGCGGGAAAGAATCACGATGTTGTTTACCAACGATACAATCTTCACACATTTCTGTGGGACAATTAATCTTAGGCAGTCCTTCCACCATGTTCTTCTCATGTAGGGTTTTCAAGCCTTTGAAACTCAAATGACCATAACGAAGATGCCACAGCTATGTTGGATCTTGCATTTCTGGGCATCATACTGAATGTGCAGAGGGAACATGTGATTGGCTGTCATTTTTGCTTCTACTATTAGGCCCTTCTCTAGATGATGAATTTGACACCGGCTTTGTTGAATAATGATGATATAACCCCTATCTTATAATTGGCCCGTACTGATGAGATTGCTTTTCAAATCTGGGATATAAAACACACTAGAAATTGTCTGCTCAGTGTTGTTTTTCATATGGAATTTGATATCCCCTTTCTCCATGGTAGAAATGTAGGAGTTGTTCCCAAGCTTCACAGTTTCTCTGAATGTTTTATCCAAATCATAAAACAAAGACTTGTTTCCACACATGTGATTGCTGCAACCCGAATCTAAATACCAATTATCACCTGATGAATTCTCCTTCTTGTCAATGAAAGCCATCAAGAGCATTTCTTTTTCAGTCTCAGCAAAATTTACCTTGGTTTCCTTCTCTTTGTCAGGGAATTCATACTAATAGTGGCCAAGCTTGTGACAATAATAACATTCCACACTTACATTGTCAAATTGTGCTCCTTGATTGTAAAAAAGTTAGCGTCCTCTACCTCTGCCTCTTCCTTGAAATCCCCTACGTCCTTTACCTCTTCCTGGAGAGGTAGTTCCTTCATGAGTAGTGATCTTCAAGGTTTGCTCCTCCACAACATGGCTTGTCATCCTTTGCTCATGAACTAATAGTGAGCTTTGCAACACATCAATCGAAAGACTATCAATGTCATTCGATTCTTCAATGGAACACACCACATAGTCAAATTTGAGTGTCATTGAGAGAATGATTTTCTCAATGACTGTAATGTCACGCCCCATTTTTTATTACTCGGAAGTATTACCAAATTCATTACTTAATTCTATTTCAGAGATAACATGCGGAAATAAACTCTTTAGTCCAATGAGTAAAAATAAATAACCATTCTCTCATCTGAATGCAAATTAAATACAACATGAGCATACTGAATAAAATGCCCGAAGGCTTACATCATTAAAGAATCAAGAAGAAGGGTGTAACCCTTTTACATATATGGCATTCCGCCAACACGAAAGAGGCCCCGTGGCCAACAAATAAGAAGATCCAAATCTTGTAGCACATCCTGCTTATTACTTGAAAAAGATTCAACAACGTGGGATGAACATATAGTCCAGTAGGGATCTCAACCTGGCCCTCAACAATAACAACTTATAGATAGCTATGATCATGAAAGCTCTATCTCATACTAGAATAGTAATGTGACAGTTTATACAAAATATACATAAGTATGTACTTTTCTTGAAAATAGCCATTTTATTCAACGCTATTAGTGATTCATCTTTCTTTTCATTACCCCTTGTTCCCAAACTTTCATAAACAATAACAACTTATAAACAATTCCACTAAGCCGATTATTTTTCTCCCATTTTCCATACTTATAACAGATTTTTCCTTTTTTCAAAACACACTATCAAATACCCAATTTTCCTTCACACTCTCTCAAAATCTCATAATGGCATTTTGGTTTATTCCCAACACATTCATATCTATACATGCATGCCTTTAATAGAAAGGAGATAACAAATCATCAACATGTATATAATCAACAAATGAGACAACTCGGCCCTCCAAAACTATTACCATCGCAATTCATGATATACTCAGATATACTGAGACAATAACAATAAAACTCTGTTCTACCAGCTAAGTCAGTTCTCCAGGCGCTAGCTGGAAGGTAACGGTACCTTTGATTATAAACGCAGTCAGTTCTCCAGGCGCTAATTGAAAGGTAACGATACCTTTGATTATAAGCGCAACATATAATACTAATAATCACAATACAACAGAGCATAACTAACAAGTGTAATATATACACATGAACTATCAAGGTACATAAGCAAAGTGTTAAAGTATATGAACACATAGGTGTGTGTGGAGTACATCCCCTATCTTCTCCCACACACTGGAGTACATCACCTATCTCCTCCTTAACAATTATACACATATGATGTATCATGGCACTTCATCACATACAGTATTCAATCAATGTAACGCCCTCAAAATATACCCATTATATGTATATCATCGACATGCATTATTTAAAGAAAACAATTTATTAATTCATTCATCAGAGTATTACTAAATAAAAACATTACATGTAACATCAAATTAAATGCCCTATGGGCTTACATCTTTCCAAGCCAACACTTGGACACAAAATATGAGTTCTAACTCAAATACAAATAAAGCCCTAGGCTTGATTATTTATCAAATAAAAACAAACAACTAAAGATAGTCTTCACAATCCAAATCCTTCCAAGCTAAGTCCTGGGAGGTAGCTTATCACCTGGACCTGAAAATGATGTTCCCATAAAGGGTGAGCCACAGCCCAGTAGAAATATACTAAACCAAATATAAGCATTGAATAAAGCATCAGTATTTAATAGATGGTTAACCAGGATAATCAATTACATCATCAAACAGTCTCATGACACTAATGTCTAAAACTCGTTTTACTTTCCAACATTATCAATACGGCTCAGAACCTGGCCAAACTTACAACAGTGAACTATATAGATATCATATTCACATTCTTCCAATGTCAGCAAACAATTGAGACTCAGGCTCAAATCAAAACACTTCATACTTCCAGTTTGATACACATTTTAGTGCTGTATCAATAAAACACTTCAATATAAATAAGCACACATAAAAGTGATGCTAATGGAGTCCATCCCCTATCTCCTCCCAAACAAAATCCGGTTTAGAGGTCCATCCCCTATCTTCCCCTAAACCGTGGAGTACATCCCCTATCTCCTCCCACACAAAACAATGTATGCAAACACATATCATATACATCACACAATCAATACACATAATGTCTGTTTCAATTCAGCAGTCAAAATTGATGACTTAATCAATGTTTAGTTTCAGTTATTTCTATTCCACATGCAGTGTCTACAACAAGCACGACTATCCTCCACCGATAGCCCAACACAGTTATTTCTAGACTTGGAAACAAATATACCAACAATTCACTACGTGAGTGATATAAATTATCCAACTACACCATTTAATCAATAAATTCCTCAATTTCATGAATTAAACCAATTTCCCAAATCCCTTAAATTAATTATACAAATTAATTAATTAATACAACTAGGGTTTTTCCCTAAATTATCAAAGTAACCCCAACATATCAATATACCAAAACTTAGAACAAAACTTATAAAATGGAGTAGGAAATCCCTACCTCGAAGAAGACAACCCAAATGGAGAAGACAGAGATGAATACCCAAATACCAATGTGCTCCAAATCGCCAAATGTTCAGATTAAATGAAAGCCCTCGACTCCCTCTATCTTTTTAATAAAGCAACTAGGGTAGAAACACACTCTAAATAGATCAAACCTAAGAGAGAAGGTGAGTAAGGAGAGAGAGAGGTCGGACCTAGGGTTTGGAATCAAAAAGAAGTTGAAAAAGACTGATCAAAACCCGCTGCTGCGTAATTAAACTGGACAGGCTCGCTCGAGCGAAGACTTGGTCGCTCGAGCGACCAGACACAAGAAATCCTCGCTCGAGCAAAGAAAAGCTTGCTCGAGCCAAGAATGCAATGCTACAGGTCCATACTGGACGCCATCTCTCGCTCGAGCGAAGAACCAAAAACAACAGCTCGCTCGAGCGACCAACTCCTCGCTCGAGCGAAGAACCAAAAATCTGGATAGCAACACTTGGTTTCTAAACCCAACCAACCTGAAACAAACCTGCCCAACACATCCTATAACTCCAAATAAGAAAATAAGAGACAACAACAACAATTATACAATGACAGAATCTACGGAACCTAAGTCCGGATACAATAATCAAATGGGAAAAGACCGGGGTCGCTATAATCAACGCCGGTGTAATGCAAACACAACAATCCAATACAACAATTTCATCCTCCACCGATGACCAAGGACAAAACCTCTAGATGCATGAATTCAGTACACCTATTAGAAGACTTAACTATCATGAGATCTTAACCCAACAACAATGCTAGCACGATAGGTAAAGGTGAAACCCCAAATGTGGGTATTCAACACTCAATGACAGAATAGTTCAATTTCCATATTCATTTTTCGAGACTTACATAGAGTTAACGTTTCATTATCCATTTTCAAGGTCAACTTTCATAAACTTTCCAAATCAACATGTTACACCACTTATTTCCAAAAACACTTTTCCCATTCACAAAACCAATTCCATTCTTTTTTTATTTTGCAAAATCAATTCCATGGATAATAAAAGCCATAATCCAACTCGGTTCAATACATTCACTTGAAAACAACCCCAAAGCCATAGTTAATCCTATAGGCTTTAATACCTTCACCCAACTCATATTAACAATAGTAATTTACAATTATTGTTCAACTACCCTCCATTTTAATTTACCAAATCAAAACATAATTTAGGGCTTTTTCTTCTTTCCACAATAACATGCTAATTTACACTCCAATTAGCCCAAAGAACTATCAATGATAAAATAATCATTCTCAAACAACCAACCCTAGGTTCCCTCACATGGTTTTCAAAGAAATTCAACATGATATGATTTTCAAGTAATACAAAACTACCACATGTCTATCTATAGATAGAGTATTGAAAAGGAACAAGGAGAATCCCTACCTCAAATGGAGAACCCAAGGGGAAGAAGAGCCAAACTCAGAAGTACTCCAATCCCAAAGTTTTTTGGATCAAAACGAAGCCCACGCAACCCTCTATCTTTCTTACAAAGAGATTAGGGTAGGAACACCCAAGAACTAGATCAATCCCTAGAGAGAAGGTGAGTGTAGAGAGAGAGTGTGTCGAATCTAGGGTTTTGAGACAAAAAAGGAAATCAAAAAGTGAAGAAGAAGCTGCTGCTGCGAACTGATATATACGTTCCTCGCTCGAGCGAAGGAGTGGTCGCTCGAGCGACTAGACACAATGAAACCTCGCTCATGCGCACAAAGCCTCGCTCGAGCGAACAACACGAAGCTTCAGGTCTACAACCCAGAAGCACGCTCGAGCGAAGAAGCCTAAAACATATAGCTCGCTCGAGCCAAGGTTGCGTCTGAACAAAACCTGAAGACACGAAAAGCCTGCTCGAGCGTACAAACTCTCGCTCGAGTGAAGAAGCAACAACATAAGGCTCGCTCAAACGACAAAGTCCTGGCTCGAGCGAAGAGGCTAAAAACTGGACAGCAACCATATGCTTCCAATCACAACCAACCTGAAACGAACCTGCCCAAAACATCCTATAACTCAAATACAAAGTATTGAAGGACGGAACAAGCTAAATACAACAACCCACATCTACGGAACCAAGTCCGGAATACAATACTAAATGGAGGGAAAATCGAGATCGCTATAGCAACATCTTCCAAATTTTCTCCATGAATGGGCATCTTGTTTGCAATTGATAGTGTTCCTACAAAGTAATCATTAACCGACTCTCCTTCCTTCATGTGAAGAATTTCAAATTCTTTGCGAAGAGCTTGGAGTTGTGCATGTTTCACTTGTGCAGTGCCTTGGTACTTCTTCTTTATCGAATCCCAGACGTCTTTAGTAGTGTCCTTTAGGATGGTTTTGAGAATGGCACGATCTATTTCTTGAAACAAATAATTTTTTTTTTCTTCAATCTCTGATCCTCCAACATCTTTCTCTGCGCTTCTGTCAAAACAGTGTCAGGTTTCCACGAAAGTCCAGTTCTTCTTGGATCGCAGAAAAATTTCTGTCAACATACTCCAATGGTCATAGTGACCATTGAAGCATGGAATCGCAGGTTGCACAAAGCTATTTTCAGAAGCCATTGAATATCTTGCTGCGGCAAGAATGAAAGCTGTTGCTTTTTCGAATCAAGCCCCAGTGGGGGGGCTCTGATACCAACTGTTGAAAAACTAAAACTGAGTTTGCTACAGAATGAGTAAAAGGAATGCAATTTCATTGATATGAAGTCTAATTAAATACAAATGCAAATAACTAAAAGCTAGAAAATAAAACAATGTCTAATCCCACAACTAACAACTCCTAATAATCTGGGATTCTCCTAAGGAATAGGTAAAAGCAACAGACTTCCTAACAAATAGGAATTATTGAAAACAAATGATTAAATATCTTAATAAGGAAGTACAGATAAGAGATATGAATACAATACGATATGATATGATATGATTCATAATAGGTAGATATCACAGATTCACCACCAAATGATGAAAAACGTGGCTCCATCTCTTTCTTTACAATGCATTTGCATAACCTGCACCGTTATGTATTGTATTCTTCAACCATGTATGCATTCAGAGTATCCTAAAGAGGAGGAGGCTATATATATACAACAAACTAGGAAGATCCATTCTTCTTGTTTGGATAATCAATCAAGCCGTGATTCATGCATTATTTACTTGGTCTTCAGCAGAAAGGGAAGGGGTAAATATATATATATATATATATCACTAGGGATTGATTTGGAATCCAGTTTAAAAAGTCAATTTTTTTTTTGAATTTTTTTTACCTTTGGTAATTTTTTTAAAAAATTTGTGTCACTTTTTTTTTTTTTTTCATTCAACCAATCAATCTAGTGTAAAGTGAAGGTTCTAAAAGATAATTCAATTTTTTTTTTAAAAAAAAAAATCAATAAAGATCCCACATATGAGCCAAAAAAAAAAACAATTATTTTTTACTATTTTATTTTTGTCTTTAGTGAACTTTTTTTTCTTCTTTTTTGGTTTGTCTAATCGAGTAGGACCTAAAAGTGTATAGTTTTCCAAATATTTTTTACTAAATATGAAAAAAATAACTAAAAAATCCAATCTTAAATCACACCCCATTATCATATAACCCACCTTAATTAAAAAAACGCTACATTTTACAACTTTAAACTAATAATTTGTATCAATATAAACCTTCTATTATGAATTTATTATGCAAATAAATGAAAATTTGACTTGTGACTTGCAAATAACACTGTAACTATTTGCAAACTCTTGACAAACTCTGGTTTTGTAATATTTATTAACTTAGCAAACAATGATCTGTAATGTAACGTCCCTAATTTCCAAGATCCGAGTCCTAAGCATAAATAACAATAGCCAAACGAAAGACAAGAATAAATCATAATTCCCCTTCGCATATCCATAAGGATAATGTCATACAATACATGAATTGGGTTTCATTACATATTGTTGATATTTTTTCATAATAATATTAGAAAAATATAAAAAATAAAATTAAATAGAAATGAAAAAAATAAATTTATTTTTTTAATTAAAGAATGAAATACAGAATAAACTACAAAACTAAAAGTATAGGAATGAACTAGATTACATCATGAAACATATTGCAAGACGGATTCACATAGACATATAAAATAATATGCAATAAAAAGTTTAAATTTAAAATTTTGAAGAATAAAAGATAAGGAATGCATATCAAAGACTGTGTAATACCACAGTTTCCTTCAAACAGATTCATTGCCTCTCGATGGGTGTTGGAGGTACACCGAAGTTTATCTCCCAGGATATAACGATCAAAACCAGCTAATACAGAAGCACCCTCTGAATAGTTTCGACGAACTTGACAATGGCAACACTCTCTCTAACAAGAATCAAAGAAGGGGCTACCAAAAAAAAGATAAGAAAATTTTCTTACGTATAAGAAACATCTCCAACTTTATTATATCAAAACACCACCTTCATTTCCCATCTCAAAAATCGCTTCAAAATTATTCTATCAAGTTGGAGGGGAAAGACCTTTATTTATATTTGTAGGGGAGAACCTTAGCCATGAAGGCTAAGATCAATAGGGCTATCAAATGCCATTAACCAAGGCCATTAACTCTAGCCATTAGGACTAAAGTTACAAAGGTTGAAAACCTATGGCCACTAATATGGTCATCAACTCCATCATCAAAAGATGAGAGTTACAAAAGTCTAAAAATTCCATGTGCTTAATATATACAAATAAACAGGTATATAATGATGTTTGAATAATTCAAACCAATGGGTCACAAAATGAATATGAGTGTTGGGTCACAACCCGATCTAAGCCCAATCTCAAATACATACACAAGCTATTTGATACTTGAATTTTAAATTTAAATCAATACTATGTTAATATCAACTAATCATGAGTAGAGAAAATATATATATATATATATACATAATAATTAATAAATAAATAGAATTCCTTATTATATCAAAAAAGTGCATGGTTTAGAAAGTTGTAGATTGTAAGACGCCGCACTATTAGAATATTAAATATTTTGGTAAGCGGTAAATGATGTTTTATAGTTGGGTGGTGAGGTTTGTAGACGTGAACCTAACTTATAATCATATGTAATTTTAGGGATCATTGTGAATTACCGAAGAAGGTAATAACCTTTAGTAAGGATCATTGTTTTACCGAAGAAGGTAATAATAATCTTTAGAATGGTAAGAAAGCCAAGTAAAACTTTTGGTGAGCCAAGGATTAAGTGGCTCTTGGACAATTCTTGAGGTAAAAACTAAGGGTCAAGGACAGGTGGTAGCTCCTACAGGTATGAATCAATTGTTTGCAGCTCCTACGTGTATGAATAACTGCTTGGGCTTCACACTTCGTCATGTATAAATAGTAAAGGTTGGTGTTGTAGTAGGGACAAAAATAAAGCAAGGATCCAGTTTGTAGGAGAGCCTCAAAAAACGAGAAGTGAATCAAGGTTAATTTAAGAGTAATTTTAAGGTGAGTTATATTATATCTTGAGCCACCATACCTTGTTTTATATATGTCTTGAGTCACCATAATATATTTTATGAATGTTTTGAGTTACCACAATTTATTTTATATAATTTATGTTTTGTGGTTATATTAATGTTTTAATTGCGTGGATTATTTTCTGAACTCTATTTGCTTAACTTGAAACCCATCGATATATTTGTTCAAATTTTAGAAATTATTTGACAATGATTTTAGAAACAATTAATTTCTGTAAATACCACCACAAGAGTCCCATGCCTTGGGGGAATTAAATAAACCATTGGCTTCTGATAGGTCACCTTATGGCCCTCTGTTTGTCATGGACCCATTGACCTCTATTATTTTTGTCACTCCAATGGCCTCTGTTATGTTATGTTCTGTATCGTGGTTATTGTTAGTTATTTACATAATCTAAGTTTTGCTACTTAAATGATTAGTTGTTCAAACTAAGTTATTTTAAATATTTTAGTTTAAGTAACTATTCATGGTTATTTTGTATCCCCTATACTCTTGGTATAATATTTTCTCACTCTGTGTGCTTATAGTGGTTATCCCCTTTCAGGTGATAAGATTTAGTGGGATCAAGATTGGGAATAGACCGTAGTGTTTTATTTATTTATTTATTTACTATATGTAACTCTGATTAGACTCTTGTAATAAAATAAAGCCCAAATGACTATTTTCCTTTTAAATCAACTTTTGGGTATCCAATTATTTTATTTCAATTTATTTAATTTATCCGCTTGCGCTACTAATATAGAAATTTTAGAATTATTTTATTGTCTTGTTGCGACGCCGAACCTTTGGGTATCGGGTTTGGGTCATGACAAAAGTGGTATCAGAGCAATGGTTTTGGGGTTTTTAAACAAAAAAAAAAAAAAAAACACTTTAGTTTGTCTAACACGATTAAACTATTTTATAAATATTCTAGGCTAAGTTTTCCTGTGTTGTAGGAAATGACAAATCTAATGGAGTTTGTAGACACCCCATTTTTGACCTACCTTAAGACTCAGACGTCACTGATTGAGCGCTTGGTGATGTTGAATATTGTGCTCGTTCAGAAGTTTCAGAGTTGCGGCCGTAAGCCCTGCCTCCGGACTTCCGAACCCTCTTTTGTACTTTGCCTCGGTTTGCGAACTAGGCTCGGTTTTCTTTGTTTCTTTTCCTGAGGGAAGGGAGAGGTCCCGTAGACCATCTCTCAATGTCCGTAGGCTACATTTCGTGGTCGTAGGCCATTTTGCCCATTTCGGAGTCCGGTTCCCGGTTTTCGGGATTGTTGGCCGTGTGCCTCGGTTCGGGACCGCTTAACCATCTCCATTCGCTCTAATTTTTGGCATACTTCCTTTTTACTCCCTTTTGAGGGACACTGGGACCTGAGAAACCCACTTCGTGGACGAATGCCACTTTCGGTGCTTAACAGCCCATTTTCGAGACCTCGAACTGCGTGTTTTGGCCCCCAAACATTCATTTTGCAACGGTTTTCGTTCATTTTTGGCAGGTACCTCTGTTTTATCACTAGGAAGGTCACTGAAGGGTGGGAGGCCAGTAATTGTTGCAGCAACCAGTTATACATCCTCTGACGCCCTCCGGCGCCCGTTTTTCACACTTCCGGGCTAATGTTGAACACCTTGGGGCCACATTCTTGAACTTTCAACCACATATTTGTGATGTACACACTTGGGAGGACCCTAAAAGTTGGTGGCCGGCCAGTAATTCCACCTGACCCTTTTGAACCCCTCCTTCCGGGCTAATGTTGAACACCTTGGACCCACTTTCTTGAACTCCAAACCACATATTTGTGATGTACACACTTGGGAGGACCCTAAAAGTTGGTGGCCGGCCAGTAATTCCATTTGACCCTTTTGAACCCCTCCTTCCGGGCTAATGTTGAACACCTTGGACCCACTTTCTTGAACTCCAAACCACATATTTGTGATGTACACACTTGGGAGGACACCATCATGTGGTGGCCGGCCACTAAATCTTCTTGACCCTTTTGACCCCTAGCCGGCCGGCTAGGGGGTGTGGCCGGCCGGCCACCTGCAGCAAAAATAACTGGCCGGCCGTAATCTTCACACTGTTCGCTTTACAGCTGTATGGCTTTATCCCCCAGAAAATATCAATATCCGGGGGATATTTTGTGGGGGAAAGTTGGCCTCCTTTTCCCCCACCTTTACACCCCCTTTTTGGCCCTTATAACCAGCTGATGGCATCACATATAGGGGTTGGAAAAATTGTTCTTCAAGCCTCAAGATCCATATCTCCCTCCATCCTTCTCATTTTCCTAAAAAATCTTAAGTCCTACACCTTGTGTTCTTCATCACCACCAAGCTCTACCATCACCACATCATTTCCAGCAACAAGGAGGGCTTCTCAAAGGCTAAAGGAGCTGCAAATTGGTCCAAGAAGCAACAAAAGCTTTAGTCTTCAAGGGTGAGTGACATTTCTCCTCTTTTGACCCTTTTTCTTGATCCATTTGTAAGCCCTATATGCTTTTTGTTTCAAGCTCCGGCCCTAACTGAAAGTGGCCCTCTTTTGAGCTCATTTTCACTTTTCATTAAGGGCTCAACCCTGTTTGAGCCCTCCATGATGCACTTGCTTCATTGATCCTCTTATATGTCATAATCTTGCATGCTATTTTTGGCCCATGAGTAATCTGTTTTTGAGCATGATGTAATCTGTGAATGTGCTTATTTTGGTCCCTTATTCAACATTGTTGAAGGGCCCCTCACCATTTGATGCCTCCATGTGCCACTTGTAGTTATATCCCTTATTTGGCCCCCATTTTTGCATGCTATGGCAGCCTACTATGCTTTTGTTTTTGGCCATTTTAAAGTTCTGGAAATAGTCTTATTTTGGTCCATTATTCATGTTTCATTTAGGTGCTTTCATGGTTTGGGACCTCCATATGCCACTTCATGTTATATCTCTCTTTTATTCCCCATTCTTGCATGTTTTGTTAGCCTATCATGCTTTTGTTTTTGGCCATTTTACAGGCCTAGAGATGGCCTTATTTTGGCCTATACTTCATGTTTCATTAACATTTTTTTTCTGTTTGGTGATTATTTTGTATACTTCATGTTATAGCACCTTTTGAGCCTCAATCTTGTGCCTTTTTTTTAGCATGTTTGTATATTGATTTGAGGTTTTCCATATACTGTAAACATCCATATTTTTGGTCCTTCTTCAAAGTTGTAGAAGGAAATTTTTCAGTTTGGATTTTTCTTATATCACTTGCTTCATTACCCCTCTCTTGGCCCCTATTCTTGCATGCCATTTTTGCCCTACCTATGCTCGCTGTTTGGCCATGTTTATACCTGTGAAGGTGCCTTTTTTGGGACTGCCTAGCTTCTGTCTTTGCATTACATGTCCATATCGTGCATGTTTGGCATAGCTATAGGCCATTTCGGGTGCCTAAATTCGCATTTCGGGACTATTCCATGCATTTGGTGTCATTTCGCCTCATTTCGGGACTGTTTTCCCCCATATTTTAGTGCTGAAATTCTATTAGAATGATTTCTTTCCATTTCTGTGTCATTTGCATTGCGTATGTCATTGCCTCGGTTTGCGTGCCCGTGTGCACGCATTTCGAGGCACTTCGTTTTCATCCATTGGCATCCTATGTGAGTGTGGCTGAGGCTCACTCATGTTGGTATAAGCCCATATCATGTTTCCATGCCATTTGCATTGCGTATGTCATCGCCTCGGTTTGCGTGCCCGTGTGCACGCATTTTGAGGCACTTCGTTTTCATCCATCGGCATCCTATGTGAGTGTGGCTGAGGCTCACTCATGTTGGTATAAGCCCATATCATGTTTTCATGTCATTTGCATTGCGTATGTCATCGCCTCGGTTTGCGTGTCCGTGTGCACGCATTTCGAGGCACTTCGTTTTCATCCATCGGCATCCTATGTGAGTGTGGCTGAGGCTCACTCATGTTGGTATAAGCCCATCTCATATTTCCATGTCATTTACATTGCGTATACCATCGCCTCGGTTTGCGTGCCCGTGTGCACGCATTTCAAGGCATCTCATTTTCATAGCATAGTGCATAATAGGTTGTATCTTAGATTGCATTCTGTCATTTTCTCGATTTACGTGCCCGTGTGCACGCATTTCGAGGCATCTCATTTTCATAGCATAGTGCATACTAGGTTGTATCTTAGATTGCATTCTGTCATTTTCTCGGTTTGCGTGCCCGTGTGCACGCATTTCGAGGCATCTCACTTTCATAGCATGGTGTATGTTAGGATTGCATCTTAGTTGCATGTCATGCATATTGCATCGTGTTCGGGATAGGAGTTAGTCCGGGCACGGGAAACGAGGTGCATTTCATACTCCGAGTGACGGAATGTGTCTCAATTTCCCAGTCACCGACACTCCGGATCATCCATGATGGAGTTAGGTTTTGTTGTGTTTTCATGTGCATTCATCCTACATTAAATTGTGCAATTCGACTCCTCGGCCATCATGCTTCGGTATGCGTGATTGGTGGCACGAGGATCGAGGCATGCATATATTTGTAAAAATACACTGCTATGCCCCTTTCCTGCTCTCTGTTGCAGCAAAATCAGGAATCAGCAACTTTCCGGGACTTGGCACGCTTTTCAAGAATAATTGTAAAACAGAGGCTAATCGGGGCATCCCGGTGGATTTCCGCGCAAAGCAGCCTAACATACATCATCCATCAGAAGCAAGGCAGTCCCTGGCTTGCATGCCAGTTTTATTTATTTTCTTAGTTAATTTGATTAAGTAGGAATTTGTATATTATTTGGACTGTAATATTTGGACTGTAATATTCTTTCATTCGAGACTGTATATTTATTCGGACCCTCTGCGCGAGGGCATAACTGTAATAAGTGTGCGTGTGTGTGTTGTATGTCTTCCAACCCCACGTCTTTCTCCCTTTTATTTATCCGCTTATGATGGTTAGATTAGGGCATATTTCAATTAGCATACAGTATGATGGCATGTTTGCATTCATTCATCTGTTTTGCATGCACCGGGCTCGGCGCATCATACTAACTGCATTGTACTTTCAATTCCCAAGTTGAATACATGTTAGCTGTCTCATCTCATATGCCATGTTTAGAATAGCCGAGCCTGCTATAGTTGCATTTTGCATGTGTTGCATTAGGCATTTCTATATACTTAGGATTCATGCATGATTTCTAATGAGTTCCTATTTTGGCTTGGAGTACTCGGTAAGTTTTATGCTTTAGCATCCTTGCATGCGTGTGAGTGAATGCCATGAATAACATGCTTACTATGAGGCTAATTGCTTATATGATATAACTGCCTGAATGCCTGTGGGTGAAGGTTAGGTTACTTGGATTGGAATAAATCATCAAATGTTTTAAGCTTACCTGCGGGTAGCAAACCATTTTCAAAAAAGCGAACATGAAATATTTTTGTTCCAATTCAGGCGATCCAGTCTATACTTGTATGCTGTGCGCATCACATAGTAACCTAGGCTAATAACCGGAATAAGAACATACAATGTTTTCAAAAATAGATATTATGGCTAGTAGAGGCCGGTCTATGACCGGGCGAGCAGGGGTGCTCACGAAGTGACCTTCCCCAATCGTACCCAAGTTCCCGAGCCGAGGCAACTTTGGTGATGACGGACACGTGGCCTTTGGCAACGAGTCAGGGTTTCCTAAATTTTCCAAAATAAAATATTTAGGTGGCGACTCTGTATCTGGCAAAGCAGTCCATGTTTGGCACTTCTCTCAAAAAAATCTGTTTTCTCAAAACAATTTGCCGGATTTGGACTCTTTGGTTCAGACTTAGAACCGTGACTACAAATCGAGTCCGAGCTGTAGCAAGGTCCCCCGCGGGCTTGTTACAGTTTCTGGCGACTCTGCTGGGGATTTAGAGAACTTGACTCGAACTCGTGATATCTGTTTTTGACTACACTTGTGTGTTTCTTTGCATTGCATTTGCATTGGTGCGCCTAGGACACCATGTTTGCCATTTGCTATTCCTGAACGGTTTGCCGGAGGCTTGTCTTGTCAAGGCATGACCATAAGGCTGACCGGTTGTGGGCTCTGCCAGTATGGGAACACAAACCCCGGTTTTACCGGGGCACCCTCTTTGACCTTTCGACCTAGTGCATATTCGGATCTATAGTGACCATTCCAAATTAGGACAGGTTGCTTACCCGGTTATAGGTTGCTTGAAACCGCTGCGTGCGTAGTGAAACCCTAGCTCCTGACAAAATAGGACAGGGAAACCCTACCCCAACATAGGGGTGTTTTGGCTCTCACTTGTCTGTTATGTGCTTTAGAGTGCGTCTCTACAGGAATGCATGTATCAGTATATGAGTTTGGGCATCAGGCCTGCGGGCATCAGTTCAGTATTGTCAGTATCAGGCCTGCGGGCATCAAGTTCAGTATATGAGTTTGGGCATCAGGCCTGCGGGCATCAGTTCAGTACATGAGTTTGGGTATCAGGCCTGCGGGCATCAGCCAGTATTTGAGAATTAGTTATCTGCGGATATCAGATTCTGTTTTAGGGGACAGCGATACAGGGATAATAATCAGTGTTTGAGGACAGTGTGTATTCAGCTTATTGACTGTGTGTTGTTATGCCCGGCTGTGTGTCATGCATTTTATTTTAAGCTGTTATGCTGTCCGTTTATCTGTTTATTTATTTCCTTTTCGCTTTATTTATCTTTTACTAGGGATCAGTTTTAGCACAATTGCTTCCAACCCAGCAGGCATTCCCCAAGCACCTTGGACACGAGGTCGTCGACTCAATCGATCTGAGGATCTAATCGACGGACAGCCAGTGTTTCATTCTCTACCCCCTGTTACCAGAAGGAAACAGAAAAAGCGCAGTGTATCTGAACAGAGATCACCAGAACAGTGGTTTCCCCCATCAGTGGACAGTCGGATTGAGATCCCCATTGAGACAGATCTGCCAGTAGTTTAGACAAATCAAAACAGTATGACGGCACCAACAGGAGTTGAGGAGATGATGCGCCAAATGCAAGAAACCATGCGGGCCATGCAGCAGGATGCCGTTCGCCGAGATGAACTCACTAAGCAACAGGCCGAAATTATGACCCAGCAGGCTGAGCTAATTACCAGACTGCAACAACAGAATACAGCATCTACTTCACAACAAATTCCTCCTCCGGCAAGGGCTCCATTACCTGAGCAGACACCTGCTGTTCAGAACGCTCCTCCAAACACCCAGAATACTGTGCCGACTATCCAGAACCTGCAAGAGGACACGAATCTTCCAACGGGGCCAGCTCCGCCCCCGCTTCTACCACAACTGTCCAAGGTCCATACATCCAATCACCCGGACTCTCCCTTCGAGGTCGAGGTTGATCATACAGCTCTGAAATTGAGCAAACTGGAGAAGCTCTTCAAGAAATCCCAAGGGGTCAAGGCTATGCCGGATATCGAAGACGGATATACCGAGGAGGCCGTAACACTCCCCGATAGGTTCAAAATGCCACAAATCGACCGCTTTGACGGGTCCGGCGACCCCATGGTCCATCTCCGACTGTTTGCAGACATCTTGCGGCCAATGGGCCTAACATGACCACAGAAGCTTTCACTATTCGGCCGAACCCTGTCGGGTGTAGCCGCCCATTGGTACGCAAAGTTACAAGATGAAGTGAAAAGGAATTGGGATGAAATGGCTGAGGCCTTTGTCGCACAATATTCATACAACACTCAGATCGAGATCACAACTCGTGATCTCGAAACGACAAGGCAAGAGCCCAAGGAAACTTTCTCGGACTTTGTGATCCGATGGAGGGCAAAGGCGTCAATGATGACTTTAAGGCCCACTGACAAAGATCAAATCCGGATGATTGTGCGCAATCTCCACCCAAAGTTGATGCAAAGAATGATTGTAGTCCCCTTCCCTACTTTCGCAGATTTACACGAGATGGGGGTGCAAATCGAAGACGCAATGAAACAAGGTCTGTTTGACCACGACAGAGAACAACCGAGGATGACTTTCAACCGTAACAACAATGCGGGCCCGAGTGGCGCTGCAAATACAAGAGCCTCGGAAGTTAGTATGGTCACCACCACTCCCCCTCCCCCTCCAAGGCCCATGGCTGCCACACCCTTCTCCGGCGCGTCCGGAAGCAACACACAAACCAACAGATTCCAACCGCGAGGCCAAAGAACCTTTACCCCACTATATATGCCCCTGACCAAAGTTCTGGGAATATTGATCAGGAAAAATCATTTGAAACCCCTGGAGCCAAAGCCATTACCAAATCCACTCCCCCCCTCTTATGACCCAGCAAAATACTGTGCGTATCACCAACAACACGGTCACGACACCGACCGTTGTTACAGATTGCGTCATGAGATCCAGGATCTTATTGACAAACAGGTGATCGCGCCTCCTGATAAACCCAATGTCACAACCAACCCTCTCCCACCACATAACCAACCTCCCCCTCCCAACAGAATTAATTTTATCCAGATTGGGGTCGCATCTTACGATCCTAGTATCTATATTACGCCCACCCACCTACCCAAGCCGGAGGCGCTCCTCCCCGATTGCACTGATTTCTTGTGCATGGTGGACATCTCCAAAACCCAACCAGAACCGACGGTGGTGACCGTCGAAGATAGGGCAGGGCAGATTTTGGGAGAGAATGAGATTGTTGAATCTAAGACTGGACAGAGTTTTGCTGGAGGAGCCTATGATCCAAGCAAGTACATCCTATCAACTAGCCGAATTGGGCTAGGTATAGAATTTCCAGAGACAGGAGAGCTATGCATGATCCGGGGGATGGATCTGGGCTATGGGCAGATGATCTGACAGCCGTAGATGAGGACTTTGCCAACCTGCAATTTTTCGATTACCAGGAACTGGGGGATACGTCAATCAATTGGTACGATTATGAGGGATCAGCGGAGGCCACTGGATGGCTCGAGGATCAACCAGATGCAGTGGGGGAAGCCCAACCAGAACAGAGCCCCTGCCGGGCGGAAGTATCAGTTGTGGCCGGAACGGCCGAAAGTCAAGTTGTATCGCCGGAGAGCGCCAGTGCTAAGAATTCCGCTCGAGACATGGGCATTATGGATACGGGAATTGTTGAACAAACAGCTGTACTGATGCAGCTGGAACGAGAAAAGTTTGAGGAGGCTGAGAGAATTAGGAAAGCTAAAGGCCCTGAGGGGACCGAAAGTGCTGTGTGCACGAAGATAGAGAATGCTGCGAGCATGTGGACAGGGAGTACTGCGAGTGCAACTAAACCGGAGCCAGACAGGTGTCTGTTGGCTGCCGATGGAATGTGGTGGGAAGACGATGACTTATGTTTTGCCCACACGGATGAAGACTGGGGGAATAATCAACCGGATGACACTTGGTACCTCGATGAGGTTGACCATATGACAAGAAGTGGGCGGTACTTCAAACCCCCACACCTGGACCAACCCGAGGCATCCGGGAAGGATAGAGAAGCGGAGAAACAGAAGGAGAAGCAGATTGAAGACGAAGCTGTGCTGAAACAGTTAAAAAAGATACAAGCAGACATCTCCATCTGGGGACTGCTAATGGCATCACGAGTACATAGGGAAGCTGTCCTATCTGCTATGGACAAGTCCAAACTCTCCATAGACATCACGCCTGAACAGCTGGTTGGGCTGGTTTTTCCGGGAGGAGGTTCCCCGGCATTAACCTTTTCGGACAAGGAACTACCGCCTGAGGGCACAAATCATAACAAACCTCTCTATATTTCTGTGGAATGTAGAGATAAGTGGATACCGGTGGTACTTGTTGATACCGGGTCTGCAATTAATGTCTGCCCGACCAGAACGGCATATGCAATCGGGTTGAAGCCCGTGGACTTCGTCCGAACTACCCAAGTGATCAGAGCATACGACAATACTAGCAGAGAAGTGATGGGGACTGTTAAAATTCAAACCAAGGTTGGTCCAGGACAACACAGCATTGAATTTCATATCTTGGACGTTCCCGCAACCTTTAACCTACTTTTGGGGCTACCGTGGTTGCACCAGGTCAAAGCAGTCTCTTCCACTCTACATCAGATGCTAAAATACCCTCACGGGAAAGGGGTAGCGATCGTTTTTGGGAATTCATCAATCCATCCGCCGCCGGAAGTGTCCACACCTGTCTTGGAGATCGAGCACGGCACGGAGGATGTGTTTTTGTCGGGGTTCACTTTGGCGGAGGCCCGAATTGTACAGAATGTCATGGCTGTGAATGAGGGTATGTACGTTAGTGCTCAATCTATCTACCTCATGAACAAGCTAAAACATACTCCCGGGATGGGATTAGGGAGAAGCGGCCGGAAGGGCGTCTCAGTGTTGGCCGAAGTGCCACACAACCCTCACGCCTTTGGACTGGGTTATCTGCCCACCAAAGAGGATTGGGTGAGGAAAGGAAAAGAAATGGCCGGAAGGGCCAGGGCAAAGAAGGCCGGGAAGCCATTTGAGTTAATGCATAGGCCCATCTGGGGTACCCTAAACGGACGCTTCGTCCGGGAGGGGGAAGATTTTCCATTCTGCGGCTTCCCGGAGCCATGGCTAAACGCGGAGGGGAAGCGCGTGCCTGGTTTTGAAATCTTCTTCGACATACAATTATCTGGGGATGACGTTGCCGAAGCGCAGACAGACCCACCAACTGAGGTTGAGCAATGTGAAGCAGTGGATCCTGAGAGCACAGAGCTTGAAATGGGGGTAGCACTGGCGTGTCTACTATCAGATCCTCCGATCGGCCAAGAGTGCTTGGGGGATAACTCTTCGGTTTCTATGATTGGAGATGAAATAGCTGCGGGCTTTCCAGCGCCGATCTTGGATGCATCTATCGCACCTTCTCTCATCTGGCAATATGAAGAAGGCTTTTTATCTAGCAGCTCCGGGTCAGGTAGTGAGCCGGAATCTGATTCCACCGAATCTTGTGTGTCGGAATCAGATTCCAGCTCGACTGAGTCTGAGTCCGGTATTCCTAGGGGTGATAACCCGGATACCACAGTCCTGTCTAGGTCGTCATTTTCATTTTCTTTTGAGTCTGTTGTAACAGAGGAATCTGACGGCTTGGAAATATTTAATGAGAATGATGTGGATGTGGTTTCTGAGTATTTTTCTGTGCCTTTGATTTATTGCTTAAATCAGGATTTTCAAAATTTTGATGAAAACAACGAGAGAGAAATTCCCCCAGTTTTGCAATGATTAATTGATCAAGAGCAGGAAAGATTTGTTAAACCTTTAATGGATGAAATCACTATTGTGAATGTTGGTACTGAGAAGGACCCGCGGCTGGTCCAGATCGGGTCCACGTTGTCTTCGGAGGAGCGCGAGCGCTTAGTCGCTTTATTAAAAGATTTCAAAGATGTTTTCATGTGGTCCTACAAAGACATGCCTGGAATCGATCCTGAGATTGTACAGCACCGGATCCCTCTTGATCCCGAGGCCCGCCCTGTCAAATAGAAACTCAGAAGGATTCGCCCGGACTGGGCTCTCAAAATTAAGGAAGAGGTCACCAAGCAAATTGACGCAGGGTTCCTGCTGGTATCTGAATACCCAACTTGGTTGGCCAACATTGTTCCGGTGCCGAAGAAGGATGGCAGAATTCGGGTCTGTGTAGACTTCAGAGATTTGAACAGGGCCAGTCCGAAGGACGACTTTCCTTTGCCACACATTGATGAATTGGTGGATTTCACGGCAGGACACGCCTTGCTTTCGTTTATGGATGGTTTCTCAGGCTATAATCAGATAGTAATGGCACCCGAAGACCGGGAGAAGACTGCGTTCACTACCCCGTGGGGTACATATTGTTATAGAGTGATGCCATTCGGGTTGAAAAATGCTGGAGCTACGTATCAACGGGCAGCAACTACAATATTGCATGATATGATCCATAAAGAGGTCGAGGTGTATGTGGCCGACATGATTGTCAAGTCCAAAGAAAGAGAGGGCCACTACACCGCCTTACAAAAATTCTTTCAAAGGATCAAAGAGTTTCGGTTGCGACTGAATCCCCAGAAATGCACGCTTGGTGTTACATCAGGGAAGATGCTAGGGTTTCTGATTACACAAAGGGGCATCAAGGTCGACCCTTCCAAAATCAAGGCCATCTTAGAAATGCCACCACCAAGGACTGAAAAGGAGGTGCGAGGCTTTCTGGGTAAAGTGCAATTCATAAGACGGTTTATTTCTAAATTAACCTTGACTTGTGAACCACTTTTTGGTCTCCTGAAGAAAGGAAAGAAATTCCAATGGGATGGCCGATGTCAAGCAGCTTTTGAGCAGATCAAAGAGTATCTACAGAACCCGCCCGTGTTGTCACCACCAGAGCCGGGGAGACCGTTGATATTGTACCTTTCGGTAACTGAGACTACCATGGGCTGCATGCTCGCGCAGGAGTCAGAAGACAAAGTGGAAAGAGCCATCTACTATCTGAGCAAAAAGATGCTGGATTACGAGACCCACTATACACCGCTGGAGAAGGCTTGTTTGGCCTTGGTATGGGCAACCAGGAAGCTGCGGCACTACCTGTTAGCTCACTCAGTAATGTTGGTTTCGCGTTTGGATCCCATCAAATATCTCTTCGAGAAACCAGCACTTACGGGTAGGCTAGCCCGTTGGCTGCTGTTGCTCTCCGAATTTGATTTGAAGTATGTAACGCGCAAGTCAGTAAAAGGGAGAGCGGTAGCGGAGTTCCTTGCCGACCACCCGGTTGAGGGGGATGAAGCAGTTGAGTATCTATTCCCAGATGAAGCCATTCTACACGTCGAAGATGAAACTTGGACGATGTACTTTGACGGAGCGTCAAACCAGTATGGGTATGGGATAGGGGTGTTGCTGTTAGCGCCTGACGATTCTCGTATCCCTTTAGCATTCAAGCTTCGGTTCAAAGTCTCCAACAATGAAGCAGAGTATGAGGCATGTATTGCTGGCCTGGAAGCAGCCCTAGAATTAGGGGCAAGACGGTTGGACGTCATTGGGGACTCGAACCTTGTTGTGTCTCAAGCAAAAGGAGATTGGAAAGTCAAGGAGGAAAGGATGATAATTTACCACCAAACCTTGGATTTGCTAATTCCTCGGTTTGAGAAGCTAAATTTCACCCACCTCGTAAGAGAGAACAACAGGTTTGCAGATTCGCTAGCAACTCTATCTTCTATGATAGACATTCCGTCCGGAGTCCGGATGCGTCCAGTCATTATTGATCAAAAGTTTGCGCCAGCATACGAGTCGATTTCCGCCATAGATGAGGTTCAAGACGGCAACCCCTGGTATTACGACATCTGGAACTTCTTGGAAAAGGAGACATATCCACCAGGGGCAAATGCCAAGGATAAGAGGGCCATCAGAAGAATGGCTGCTCAGTTCATTATCTGCGGGGGTAAGCTGTACAAAAGGGGTCATCTGGGAATGCATAAGCTCTGTGTAGAAGCTGAAGAGTCAAAACGCCTGATGGAAGCCATCCATGGGGGGGAGTGCGGTGCACACATGAATGGAGTAATGCTGGCCAGAAAGATCCTCAGACAGGGCTACTACTGGTCAACCATGGAGGAGGATTGTATTAGTTTTGTTCGACGATGCCACAAGTGTCAAATTCATGCAAACCGCATGAACATCCCGCCGTCAAAGCTGTACAACATGACTTCGCCATGGCCTTTTTCAGTCTGGGGAATTGATGTGATCGGAGCTGTTACCCCGAAGGGGTCAAACGGGCATGAGTTTATCCTGGTAGCGATAGATTATTTCACAAAGTGGGTCGAGGCCCAATCATACGCGGTGTTGAAGGCGTCGCACGTCGCAAAGTTCATTAGAAACAACATCATCTGTCGCTACGGGGTGCCAAACGAGATAATTTCAGATAATGGTTCCCATTTCAAGAAAGAAGTGATAGACTTGTTGGAGAAATACAATGTGGCTTTCCATAAGTCATCTACATACCGGCCGCAGACCAACGGAGCGGTTGAGGCCGCCAACAAGAATATCAAGCATATACTGCAGAAGATGGTGGGAACCTATCGGGATTGGCCAGACAAGCTGCCATTTGCTCTGTGGGGCTACAGGACTTCAATCAGAACTTCTACTGGAGCAACTCCATATTCATTGGTCTATGGAATGGAAGCTGTTCTACCCATCGAGATTGAGGTTCCGTCGTTACGAGTGTTGGCTGAATGCCAGATAGCCGAAGCAGATTGGCAGCAAAGCAGATTCGAAGAACTCATGCTCTTTGATGAAAGAAGACTGAAAGCACTGTACCACATCCAAGGCTATCAACGCAGAATTGCCCGGGCTTTCAACAAGAAGGTTAAGTCCAGGAATCTGAAAGAAGGAGATTTGGTGCTCAAAGACAACCGAGCTCCCATCCACGACCCAAGGGGCAAGTTCAAACCCAATTGGACTGGTCCTTACATCATCAAAGCTATCTGGTCAGGTGGAGCTGTGGTTCTGATGGATCTAGATGGCTTGGAGTTCTCACAACCGATCAATATGGACAAGTTGAAGAAATACTATCCTTGAGAGGCTCGCTAGGCCGAAAACCCGAAAGGGCGACCTAGGCAAAAGTCAGAGCACAAAAAAATTAGAAAATATAAAAACTGAGCTCGCAAGGTTGAAAACCCGCAAAGGGCGGCCTTGGCGAAAGTTAGAGCGCAAAAGGAGAGTGAAAATACTCGAGTGAACCTGGGCCTGAACTACGTAAGGCTTGATTCCCATCTTTGGGATACGTAGGCAACTTCACCTTGAAGTTCAGCCATAAACTTTTCCCCGATCAACTCTGTCCATTTTGATCGTCTCAGTCATCTTTATCCATCAGCATTTATCGTGATCTCCGGTACAGTGCTGTTCAGACTAGGGGCAACTTTCCGTTGCCACGACGGTGCAAAGTTACTCAGACTAGGGGCAACTTTCCGTTGCTATGAAGTGCCGCATTGTTCTTCAGACTAGGGGCAACTTTCTAGTTGCAGGGATCTGGGGTTGTGCATCTCAGTGACAGATCTTCGGCGTGTCCAATTCTGATCCACATCGAAAATAGTTTTGAAAAGTTTTAATAAAAGTTGACTTTGTTCAAATCAATCTTTTTACGACTAAGACCATTTTTGGACCAAAAGCGGAAAACTTTCAGTACCACAACTTTCAATTTCATTGATTTCAAAACTGAGTTCTCCTGCTCTTGCATTACAATCAAGGTTGCTTCTTTAGTACATTCATAAAGAAAACTTGAAAATGCTAAATAAGCAATAAATTTGGGGTATAGTTGAATCAAGTATCTCTGTGTCCCCTCCCAGAGCTGGACGGAGCATCTGATGCCAAGCTAGGGCCAACCTGTGCCTCCTCATTGAGCCAATCCAAGCACTCATCGGACAAAGTGCAACTAAAAGTAGAAGCAGGGGCCAGGAGCTCTCTAGTCCTCCATGCTGTGGCATATCGGGCAAGGTGTGCACCCCGGATCGGGAAAGCGGCTGGGTACTCAATCCCCTCCGGTGGGCAGGTCTGATCATGACCAAACTGACGCAGGAACCGGAACGAAAAATAGAATACGCAGTGGGTTAGACCAATCAGTTGGATCCCAATCAGCCGAGACATACTATAGCTCATTGCCGGGAGGTTGAGCCAAGGACAACGCCAAGCAATGCCGTCTGCGGACAAATTGCACATCCAATCGAACCACCACCTTTCGTCAAGAGCATTGACTAGGCGCTGTCGAAAGAAGTAGCCTCGAGCTGAATAGGCCGGGCAAGAGTCCACAACCTGCAACTTGTCCATTAACCATACCTAGGGGAGGGATGGAAAATGAGAGAATAAAGAACAGAGAGATGTACGATGAGAGAAAAGTAAGACAAGGGTTTTGTGAGAAAAACCGAGCCTGAGGGTCGAGTGATGTGAGCAAATATATGTGAGGTCGGGTGGGAAACATTACCTGCAGCAGCAGTGGACTCCCGGCAAACCTAGTCACCTCCCGGCGATAGACAGAATCTAAGCCCATCAGTGTCTCGGCCAAGGTCATGGCAATACAGCTCTTTCCTTCTCTCAAGCCTTGGGCAACTTCAATCAGGCGAATGCTAGCTCCGCCGAAGCCCGAAGAAAGCAGAAAGTGAGACAACAAACATAAGCAGAGGGCGTGTTGCCTGAAACCCTGCCAATAATGGTTGCTGCGGTCACCGGCGTCGGAAAAACGATGGATCAAGCCGAGGATGTCCAGTTCCCCACTGCAGATCAGAGATCGAGCGTCATGCGTCGTGAGCCCACACATCTGCCCTAAAGCCTGAGCATGGCCAAAACGGAGCTGGGGCAAGATCACTTCAGAGCATTTAGACTCCATCAAAACCTGAAAATCTTCGAAAGTGGGACATACCTATTGGCCGCCGAAGCTAAAAACGTGCGTCACTGGGTTCCAGAACCTTGTCGCGGCATGGAGAAAAGGGAGATGCAGTGGAGTACGGCTCAGCGTGAATAGTGCATTCAAACCGAAACCCCGGAAGTTCAGCTTTTCCGAGCCATCTAGAGAAGAGATCCAAGATATGAGATTTTCCGCGAGAAACGCCTCCATCTTTGTGTAAAACTAAGATGAAATGAATGTTCCCGAAGTTGAGGCTTTTATAGAGGGAAAAACACTATTCACAGGGACACGTGTCAAAAACCAGCTGGCTGCAGGAATAAGTGGCCGGCCGGCCACCTTTTCTGGCTGGCCAGCTATTTACTTTTTACATAAGTGGTCGGCCGGCTCCCTCTCTCCACAAAATTGGCCGGCCGGCTCCCAAAGGTGGCCGGCAATGCTGCAGTGTATCCCCTTGGCCCTGTTTTACCCTTCGAGGGAAAGTTCCAAGCATTTCCATGCAACAGGAGAGTCAAAGGCCTTCATTTCCCTCTGTTTCGGATGCGTTCCGATGCCCAGATCGTCAGGAGTACACTCTGTTGTTGCCAAGTTTTGTTTATCGAGTTGTTGTTTTGCTTATCGAGTTGTTTGTCGAGCGGACGTGTTTCGTGTTTTCGAGCCATTGTTCTCTGTTTAAACAATCTTTGTTTAAAATCTTGTTTATTTGCGTTGTCAACGTTGTTGCATTTTGCTTATCGAGTTGTAAACTTCCTAAGGTTCTGTTATATCTTAGTAGGTTGAGTTGCTTAGTTTGTTGCGTCGGTTCACTACCTGACTTGGTGATTACACAATGCACATTCCCATTCAAATTCTTTTTTTGTGCGAAATAAAATGATGCGATACGATGCTAAAAGTTTAAAATACAAACACCTTTTCAAAAGCTATTTCATTCCATCATGCTTTACAACAAACAAAGGTACAAGTTTTACAAAAAATAAAACTGCCTAACAATGTGCAAAGTGCTACAAACTACTAGTAAAAGAAAAATAAAGCAGGAAACAACAACATCAATGTCCTCGGGAGCGGGAACGAGAAGCACTCCTCATCCTCTTCTGCGGGACAACCTCTGCACCATCATCATCATCTGGGTCGGAGCTGTCATCCTCAGGATCCCCCTCAGCCTCGCCTCTGTTCCCCGAACCAAGACCGGAGCCCCCCTCCTCAGCAGATATCTCTGACTGATGGTCGGTAGCCTCCTCCTCCTCCTCAACATCATCCTCCTCCTCATCAGGCTCCGCCTCTACAACGTGAGCCCTGCGTCTGCGGACAGGCCCTCCTCGAGCTCCTCGAAAAGGCCTAGATGGCCCGGCTCCTCGGAAAGGCCGGGATGGCCCCGCCTCCTGAAAAGGCCCGGGTGACCCAACTCCCTAAAAAGGCCCAAATGGCCCAGCTCCCCAAGGAGGCCCAGGTGGCTTGGCCTGCGGCTGACCGGACCATGAAGGCATCTGAAAACAAAAAGTTCAATTCAAATACATCAGTCCAAATATATACATCAAATGCAGATACAAGCAAAGGCTACGTGAAGTGGGTGCATGTAAATGCAGTGTCCAAGTGGGGTGTGTGTCAGATGTGCTCTACACAAGTAGTCTATCGATGCGGTAAAAATCAGCATGTCATCAGAAGTATGATAAATGCCAGAAAACTGAAAGCTACCTGAATGCCCGCGACAGACAACTGTGCCTCCCTACGCAGGACCATGCCCTCGAGTGTGGCCACCAGTCCAACCACCTCCTCCATGTACCCTCGCGGTGGCTGCAAATATGAGCTCATAATCATCAGTGAACAAAAGAATGTCTAAACACCTGAATGATGAATGAAAAATAGTGGAGCATACCAGCGGTGAGTCAGGATCAATGGCGTATCGATCACTGGGCATCGGAGGCTCTAGCGGGATCGGGGTCGGAGAGATAGCCCCATACTGCCACGCCATCAACTCAGTCGGCATATCTGGCCATCCAGGATGAGGATAAGTCGACGGAATCGGAGGAACCGGTCTACCCCCACCTCTAGATGTACCAGCCCTACTAGTAGAAGGGGCGTCTGCAGCCCGAGCTCGGGCCTGGCCCGAGGATGACATACCGGCAGGCCTCGTCATCGGGGTGCGAGCTCCCGTCAATGGAGGCATCAAATATATGTGACGGTAAGTGGCGTAGTCCCCCTCCTCAAGATATAATAAAGCATCGCTACCCAGCATAGCACCGACTACCTCCGAGTAAGAGAGCCTGTCAGCAGTCCGCATACTAACTGGGGGGACTGCGGGAGGATCCTGAGAAAGATACCCCCATACCTGACGCAGAAAGCATTCCCCCAGGAACCATGCCCTGCCAACCGGCCCTTCGAGCAGGACCCTATACTGGGAGATGTCCGACCCTCCGGTATACTGAAGTCGGAGACCATCACCCAGGGGCGCCCAAGGCTGCCATGAGATCTGCGGATGATAAATGCATAAACTAATCAGAAATCGGGAATATACAGAGCAAGTCAAAGATGAAAATGAAAGGAACTGAAAGTTCTGAAGTACCTCCGAATGCCGCACAGTGTCAAAATACTGTCGCAGGTAAATGAGGGTCTCTCGAGGTCTCGGCCGGTGCGGGCCCTCGAACACTAGTGAGTATGGGGTCATGGGGAGCCCTGCCACCTCCAACTCTGGGGCTAATGCTGGGAAGTATACATAGACCCATAGCTGAGAAAAGCAGTGCAGAATGTAAGTACGAAATGCTGAGAGCTAAATACAGACTGTAAAAGTGCGCTGTGTGTGCAATGTACAAGTAATGAAGAGCAGAAATGTAAATCAAGGGGACAGAAAAGTACCTCCCAGGCTCTCCAGTAGCCGCCAAGTAAATCTCCCCGCCGGCGGGAGGTCGCACTCATATAAAAGTAAAGGGTAGCCAGGCCGGCGCCACCCCAGTCATATCGATGGACCTGTGATAGGTCAACCAGAGCGCTCAGCAGGTATAGCCCGACTGTGTTCCCTCTATCGGCAAACAGGGTAGTCCCGAAGAGGAACATAAGGAAACCACGGGCATACTGCTCCGTCTCCTCAGGAGTCTCGGGCACCATCTCCGCCCGCCGGAAGTGGGAAGAGAACCAAGTGTATCGGACTCTCCCAGAAACCCTGTCAACAAGCGGGCGAGCCCCCAATAGATACATCCAAGCGGCCTCCCACTCGCCCATATCCTCATCATAGGGGATGGGCCAACCTCCTATGTCTAAGCCAGTCAACACAGCGAAGTCTAGAGGCGTCATGGTCATGTCTCTAGTGGCAGAGAAATGAAAGGAGTTGGTGGTGTCCCACCATCTCTCTACCAATGCTGCCATCAGTGTCCTCCAGGCGGAACAACGTGACAACCCAACGCAGAAAGGCCCGAACCCCGCCAAGTCTATCAAATCTCGGACACCCTCCGGGAGCTCAGCGTACCAGTCCCGCGCGGCGGTGGAACCATATCCCCGTACACTGCGAGAACCAACCTGCATTCAGAATGAATACATGTGTCAATAATGAAATGAATGGGCTGTGTGCCAATGAGATGAAATGGGCTGTGTGCCGATGAAATGAATTGGGCTGCGTGCCAATGAGATGAACTGGGCTGTGTGCCCATGAAATGAATGGGCTGTGTGGCCATGAAATGAACTGGGCTGCGTGCCAATGAGATGAACTGGGCTGCGTGCCAATGGAATGAAATGGGTTGTGTACCGATAAAGTGAAATAAGCTACATGCAAATTCTAATCTAGGCTACGTGTTCAGAAAATTTAAAGTTTGGGCTGCGTGTTCAACTTTCTATCAGTGTGGGCTGCGTGTTCACTATTCAACTGGGCTGCGTGTTCAGAAAATTTAAAGTTTGGGCTGCGTGTTCAACTTTCAACTAGTGTGGGCTGCGTGTTCACTATTTAATCTGGGCTGCGTGTTCAGAAAATTTGAAGTTTGGGCTGCGTGTTCAACTTTCTATCAGTGTGGGCTGCGTGTTCAGAAAATTTAAAGTTTGGGCTGCGTGTTCAAATTTTTATCAATGTGGGCTGCGTGTTCACTATTTAATCTGGGCTGCGTGTTCAGAAAATTTAAAGTTTGGGCTGTGTGTTCAACTTTCTATCAGTGTGGGCTGCGTGTTCACTATTTAATCTGGGCTGCGTGTTCAGAAAATTTAAAGTTTGGGCTGCGTGTTCAAATTTCTATCAATGTGGACTGCGTGTTTACTATTTAATCTGGGCTGCGTGTTCAGAAAATTTAAAGTTTGAGCTGCATGTTCAACTTTCTATCAGTGTGGGCTGCGTGTTCACTATTTAATCTGGGTTGCGTGTTCAGAAAATTTAAAGTTTGGGCTACATGTTCAACTTTCTATCAGTGTGGGCTGCGTGTTCACTATTCTAAATATGGGCTGCGTGTTCAGAAAATTTGAAGTGTGGGCTGTGTGTTCACTTTCGAATTCGGGCTGTGTGTTCGACAAATCAGTGTTTGAGCCGTGTGTTCGCCTCTTAACTAATGTGTACTGTGTGTTCGCAATTAATTAATAAGCCGAGTGTTCAGAAATTTGAATGTTTAAACTACATGTTCAGGACGCAAGCAAAGTACTATGTCATAAGCTAAACTGTGTGTTCAAGCATGGCAAAGGTGCGAAATGTACGAAAAATGCAGAAAATGAAGTAAATACCTCTCGGGCCTCATGAGAGAGGTGATGCTCTGGCTCTCGGAGAAGCAGATCCCCGGGTGCTCGCTCGTCAAAGCTAGTGAAGTGACGGAAAACGGCACGCGGGAGGACATGTGCTTGCGGGTTGTACCTCCCGGGAATAAAAGGTCGGGCCCTCGGGGGTAGAGTCATGGGATCAAAATCATCCCCGGCACCTGGAAAACCTCCGCCGTGGGGAGAATTGCCCGCCATTTTCAAAGAATCTGCAAAAGGAGCGAAAATGAGCGAAAATGAGCCAAAATTGGAAAAAGTCAACAAAAGTCAACTCTCGGGAAATGAAAAAGTCAACAAAAGTCAACTCCCGAGAAAATCTTCCAAATATTGAGACAAACTTACCTCAAGTGGCGAAAATGAGAAAAGAAGCTCCGAAACCGAAATTTAATTGCTTCAAAGTGCTTGAAACGGAATGTTTTTTTTTGCGGAAACAACTTGCGTGGGGCGTTGGAAAACGCGTAAGGAACTCAGATCTGGAGAAGAAAGTGTTGTAGGAGGCAAGAAAGGAAGGGATCTCGGCTGCATTATATAGGCTCCAAGTTTTGGAATGAAGGAGCATCAAAAAGGAGGTGAAAATACCAAAATGCCCTCGGATTTGGGCATATGGCCGGCCGGCCACCTTTTCTAGCCGGCCAGCCATTTGCTTTTTGGAAAATCGGCCGGCCAGCCAATTACTTTTTGCAAAAGTGGTCGGTGGCCTCCCCTTGGGAAGATAAATGGCCGGCCATGTCCCTCACAGGCTCACCTAGCTCCCTGCAAATTTTGAGGAAGATCGGAGTTCCCGGGACCTGAAAAAGTTTAAGAAAAGTACACTTCCGGTCGCGAAATGATCCGCCGGGACTTCAGCTTCAAGTTCTGACATATGTCTCGTCATCATTCATCGAAATCGAAATCGAAGTATATCCTTTTTGAATGAGTTGTAGCCTTTCCGGGAAGCGGATCGGAGGCCGTGATCGAGTTGCCTTCGCCGAAACACGCGTTTCCATTGCTCGTTATTTCACAACAAACGGACACCCTGATTTATGCTCGTTTTGCACTATCATGCACATAATTCGCATTCTCATGAGCATACTCACATTTTTATGCACATTTCTTGATATTGGCATACCTCTCTCTATGTTTGAGCATACGTTGTCACGCATGTTCCACTCTTGCATTGCGATGCATTCACTCACCGGCGCTGCGTGTGTCAAACTTTCGGAATCACATTAAATGTATGTTGGTAGCATATTGTACTTGTTGCAATTTCTCTCTTTTGCAGGCACGATATTATATGTACGGTTCAATTGAGGTTGGTGCGACCAGACGAATCGCGCAGGTATCGTATCTTCTCCGTGTGAGACGTGGCGGGGATTGAATAATCCTCCGCATTTCTTAACTGCATGAAATGTAGTTGTTGCTTTGCATTCTTGCTTAAAACTGTTGCATCTATTTGCGAATACTTGCCTCATTACAGCTTGCTGCATTTGCATGATCATTGAGTTATGTTCGGCTTCTTGCATATCACTTTGCATTTCGCCCCCCCTACCTCCGGGCATGCCTGCGGGCACATCTCTGTTTACTTTGTACGTTTGTCTAAGTCTTCAGCCTTGTCAAAAATGGGCCGTCTCTGGGCTTTGACATTCACTCCCGTCACTTATGACTTTCGAGTTCTGTCAAAGAGGGGCAACTGTAGACACCCCATTTTTGACCGACCTTAAGACTCAGACGTCACTGATTGAGCGCTTGGTGATGTTGAATATTGTGCTCGTTCAGAAGTTTCAGAGTTGCGGCCGTGAGCCCTGCCTCCGGACATCCGAACCCTCTTTTGTACTTTGCCTCGGTTTGCGAACCAGGCTCAGTTTTCTTTGTTTCTTTTCCTGAGGGAAGGGAGAGGTCCCGTAGACCATCTCTCAATGTCCGTAGGCTACATTTCGTGGTCGTAGGCCATTTTGCCCATTTCGGAGTCCGGTTCCCAATTTTCGGGATTGTTGGCCGTGTGCCTCGGTTCGGGACCGCTTAACCATCTCCATTCGCTCTAATTTTTGGCATACTTCCTTTTTACTCCCTTTTGAGGGACACTGGGACCTGAGAAACCCACTTCGTGGCCGAATGCCACTTTCGGTGCTTAACAGCCCATTTTCGGGACCTCGAACTGCGTGTTTTGGCCCCCGAACATTCATTTTGCCACGGTTTTCGTTCATTTTTGGCAGGTACCTCTGTTTTATCACTAGGAAGGTCACTGAAGGGTGGGAGGCCAGTAATTGTTGCAGCAACCAGTTATACATCCTCTGACGCCCTCCGGCGCCCGTTTTTCACACTTCCGGGCTAATGTTGAACACCTTGGGGCCACATTCTTGAACTTTCAACCACATATTTGTGATGTACACACTTGGGAGGACCCTAAAAGTTGGTGGCCGGCCAGTAATTCCACCTGACCCTTTTGAACCCCTCCTTCCGGGCTAATGTTGAACACCTTGGACCCACTTTCTTGAACTCCAAACCACATATTTGTGATGTACACACTTGGGAGGACCCTAAAAGTTGGTGGCCGGCCAGTAATTCCATTTGACCCTTTTGAACCCCTCCTTCCGGGCTAATGTTGAACACCTTGGACCCACTTTCTTGAACTCCAAACCACATATTTGTGATGTACACACTTGGGAGGACACCATCATGTGGTGGCCGGCCACTAAATCTTCTTGACCCTTTTGACCCCTAGCCGGCCGGCTAGGGGGTGTGGCCGGCCGGCCACCTGCAGCAAAAATAACTGGCCGGCCGTAATCTTCACACTGTTCACTTTACAGCTGTATGGCTTTATCCCCCAGAAAATATCAATATCCGGGGGATATTTTGTGGGGGAAAGTTGGCCTCCTTTTCCCCCACCTTTACACCCCCTTTTTGGCCCTTATAACCAGCTGATGGCATCACATATAGGGGTTGGAAAAATTGTTCTTCAAGCCTCAAGATCCATATCTTCCTCCATCCTTCTCATTTTCCTAAAAAATCTTAAGTCCTACACCTTGTGTTCTTCATCACCACCAAGCTCTACCATCACCACTTCATTTCCAGCAACAAGGAGGGCTTCTCAAAGGCTAAAGGAGCTGCAAATTGGTCCAAGAAGCAACAAAAGCTTTAGTCTTCAAGGGTGAGTGACATTTCTCCTCTTTTGACCCTTTTTCTTGATCCATTTGTAAGCCCTATATGCTTTTTGTTTCAAGCTCCGGCCCTAACTGAAAGTGGCCCTATTTTGAGCTCATTTTCACTTTTCATTAAGGGCTCAACCCTGTTTGAGCCCTCCATGATGCACTTGCTTCATTGATCCTCTTATATGTCATAATCTTGCATGCTATTTTTGGCCCATGAGTAATCTGTTTTTGAGCATGATGTAATCTGTGAATGTGCTTATTTTGGTCCCTTCTTCAACATTGTTGAAGGGCCCCTCACCATTTGATGCCTCCATGTGCCACTTGTAGTTATATCCCTTATTTGGCCCCCATTTTTGCATGCTATGGCAGCCTACTATGCTTTTGTTTTTGGCCATTTTAAAGTTCTGGAAATAGTCTTATTTTGGTCCATTATTCATGTTTCATTTAGGTGCTTTCATGGTTTGGGACCTCCATATGCCACTTCATGTTATATCTCTCTTTTATTCCCCATTCTTGCATGTTTTGTTAGCCTATCATGCTTTTGTTTTTGGCCATTTTACAGGCCTAGAGATGGCCTTATTTTGGCCTATACTTCATGTTTCATTAACATTTTTTTTCTGTTTGGTGATTATTTTGTATACTTCATGTTATAGCACCTTTTGAGCCTCAATCTTGTGCCTTTTTTTTAGCATGTTTGTATATTGATTTGAGGTTTTCCATATACTGTAAAAATCCATATTTTTGGTCCTTCTTCAAAGTTGTAGAAGGAAATTTTTCAGTTTGGATTTTTCTTATATCACTTGCTTCATTACCCCTCTCTTGGCCCCTATTCTTGCATGCCATTTTTGCCCTACCTATGCTCGCTGTTTGGCCATGTTTATACCTGTGAAGGTGCCTTTTTTGGGACTGCCTAGCTTCTGTCTTTGCATTACATGTCCATATCGTGCATGTTTGGCATAGCTATAGGCCATTTCGGGTGCCTAAATTCGCATTTCGGGACTATTCCATGCATTTGGTGTCATTTCGCCTCATTTCGGGACTGTTTTCCCCCATATTTTAGTGCTGAAATTCTATTAGAATGATTTCTTTCCATTTCTGTGTCATTTGCATTGCGTATGTCATTGCCTCGGTTTGCGTGCCCGTGTGCACGCATTTCGAGGCACTTCGTTTTCATCCATCGGCATCCTATGTGAGTGTGGCTGAGGCTCACTCATGTTGGTATAAGCCCATATCATGTTTCCATGCCATTTGCATTGCGTATGTCATCGCCTCGGTTTGCGTGCCCGTGTGCACGCATTTCGAGGCACTTCATTTTCATCCATCGGCATCCTATGTGAGTGTGGCTGAGGCTCACTCATGTTGGTATAAGCCCATATCATGTTTTCATGTCATTTGTATTGCGTATGTCATCGCCTCGGTTTGCGTGCCCGTGTGCACGCATTTCGAGGCACTTCGTTTTCATCCATCGGCATCCTATGTGAGTGTGGCTGAGGCTCACTCATGTTGGTATAAGCCCATCTCATATTTCCATGTCATTTACATTGCGTATACCATCGCCTCAGTTTGCGTGCCCGTGTGCACGCATTTCAAGGCATCTCATTTTCATAGCATAGTGCATACTAGGTTGTATCTTAGATTGCATTCTGTCATTTTCTCGATTTGCGTGCCCGTGTGCACGCATTTCGAGGCATCTCATTTTCATAGCATAGTGCATACTAGGTTGTATCTTAGATTGCATTCTGTCATTTTCTCGGTTTGCGTGCCCGTGTGCACGCATTTCGAGGCATCTCACTTTCATAGCATGGTGTATGTTAGGATTGCATCTTAGTTGCATGTCATGCATATTGCATCGTGTTCGGGATAGGAGTTAGTCCGGGCACGGGAAACAAGGTGTATTTCATACTCCGAGTGACGGAATGTGTCTCAATTTCCCAGTCACCGACACTCCGGATCATCCATGATGGAGTTAGGTTTTGTTGTGTTTTCATGTGCATTCATCCTACATTAAATTGTGCAATTCGACTCCTCGGCCATCATGCTTCGGTATGCGTGATTGGTGGCACGAGGATCGAGGCATGCATATATTTGTGAAAATACACTGCTATGCCCCTTTCCTGCTCTCTGTTGCAGCAAAATCAGGAATCAGCAACTTTCCGGGACTTGGCACGCTTTTCAAGAATAATTGTAAAACAGAGGCTAATCGGGGCATCCCAGTGGATTTCCGCGCAAAGCAGCCTAACATACATCATCCATCAGAAGCAAGGCAGTCCCTGGCTTGCATGCCAGTTTTATTTATTTTCTTAGTTAATTTGATTAAGTAGGAATTTGTATATTATTTGGACTGTAATATTTGGACTGTAATATTCTTTCATTCGGGACTGTATATTTATTCGGACCCTCTGCGCGAGGGTATAACTGTAATAAGTGTGCGTGTGTGTGTTGTATGTCTTCCAACCCCACGTCTTTCTCCCTTTTATTTATCCGCTTATGATGGTTAGATTAGGGCATATTTCAATTAGCATACAGTATGATGGCATGTTTGCATTCATTCATCTGTTTTGCATGCACCGGGCTCGGCGCATCATACTAACTGCATTGTACTTTCAATTCCCAAGTTGAATACATGTTAGCTGTCTCATCTCATATGCCATGTTTAGAATAGCCGAGCCTGCTATAGTTGCATTTTGCATGTGTTGCATTATGCATTTCTGTATACTTAGGATTCATGCATGATTTCTAATGAGTTCCTATTTTGGCTTGGAGTACTCGGTAAGTTTTATGCTTTAGCTTCCTTGCATGCGTGTGAGTGAATGCCATGAATAGCATGCTTACTATGAGGCTAATTGCTTATATGATATAACTGCCTGAATGCCTGTGGGTGAAGGTTAGGTTACTTGGATTGGAATAAATCATCAAATGTTTTAAGCCTACCTGCGGGTAGCAAACCATTTTCAAAAAAGCGAACATGAAATATTTTTGTTCCAATTCAGGCGATCCAGTCTATACTTGTATGCTGTGCGCATCACATAGTAACCTAGGCTAATAACCGGAATAAGAACATACAATGTTTTCAAAAATAGATATTATGGCTAGTAGAGGCCGGTCTATGACCGGGCGAGCGGGGGTGCTCACGAAGTGACCTTCCCCAATCGTACCCAAGTTCCCGAGCCGAGGCAACTTTGGTGATGACGGACACGTGGCCTTTGGCAACGAGTCAGGGTTTCCTAAATTTCTCAAAATAAAATATTTAGGTGGCGACTCTGTATCTGGCAAAGCAGTCCATGTTTGGCACTTCTTTCAAAAAAATCTGTTTTCTCAAAACAATTTGCCGGATTTGGACTCTTTGGTTCAGACTTAGAACCGTGACTACAAATCGAGTCCGAGCTGTAGCAAGGTCCCCCGCGGGCTTGTTACAGAGTTATTCTGGTTCGAGCCCCCAGGAGCTCATCTTATCCTTAACCTACTAGAGGATTGGAGAAATTTAGAGAGTCTTGTCAGGCAAGCCCACCCAACACTTGACCAACTCATGGGAGACCCATATACTTACAGGCTGACCCCGATGCAGATTTCTTATTTTGGAGACTTAGCTGAGGCAGCACACGCGAAAGGTATATTAGGCCGACCCACGTTGTTGGCCTTGCTCCGGATCTAGGATAGCCACACTTTTTGGTTGCAGCATTGCCCCTGGGCTTTGTTGAAAGGAGAGAGCACGCATACCCTAGAAGCCACATACGCACTACAACTCCTCTCTCACAGCACATTATCCATACCTCAATTGTGGATTTCACTGACAGTGCGTCATACTTGGACATACTTGTACGGATTACTGGACGGTAGTTTTGGGGTTATGATCACGGTGTTCCTATCTATATAGTCCAGTTGGTATGGCGTTGCTTTGGAATAGAGCATAGTGGCTAGGAGTTTGAGTTCCTCATGCAGGGTGAGTTGGCGGGGTTATTTCATGGCCCAATTTTCTAGAGCCAGATCTCGTGGTGGCCTAACGGTCCATTTTAGACATCCAACCATGAGATTTTGTGACCTGGCTATGATTAGTCTGATCCTTATGTTTTTGTGTAAGTAGGATTAGACACTAACTCTTGACTGTTATCTAAGTATGTTGTACTAACATCTTTTCTTTTGCATTAGTAAACCAAGTGTCATGTAAATTATATATGTACTGTTGATCTTTGTGAATCACAATAATGATATTACGATGATTAAATCCGTAACAATTTATTCAAAAAAAAAAATAATCCACTAACCATTTTCTCCTTGTAGTAATGGCTAATAATGGAAATGGAGCCGGATCGTCAGTCAATGGTGTTGACCCAATGGAGCAAATCATGGAAAGAGTAGTTACCAGTTTTTTGCGAGCCCTGCAAACCAACATAAATAACGGAATGCCTGAACGGTGAGAAGAGCCAATTACAATAAAACAGTTCCAGGACTTGAAACCCACTACATTTACTGACAATACAAACCCACTGGTAACAGAAGCTTAGGTCAGAGATATGGAGAAGATTTTTCGCATGCCACCTTGTACAGAAAGACAGAAGGTAACTTTCGCCACATTCACCTTCAAAGATGATACATAATAATGGTGGCTTCTTACCTCGGAGAAAGAAGATATCGTGACTTGGGCAAGATTCTTGGAAGTATTTTATGAAAAATACTTTCCAAATTCACTGCGGGAACAAAAGGCGTTGGAATTCATACATCTAAAGCAAGGAACCATGACAGTGGCCGAATACGAGAGCAAGTTTATGCAACTAGCTCGATTTGCGACATATATCATCTCCATCGAAGCTCGAATGGCAAGGAAATTCGAAGCAGGATTGGATGCTAAAATCAAGGATAGGTTTGAGGTTTTGAAACTACTAACCTATGCGGAGGTAGTGGATCGAGCATACATCATGCAAAAAGGGATTAAAGCCTCCCGTTCCAGGGAACCAAGGAAAAATAAGCGATTTTTGGAAAGTGACAGCAGAAGATCCGGTGTTGTGCCTTCCAAGAGGGTAAATACGGGCACAACCAGTTCAGGCAATCAAGGCCTTACTAACCCCCGAGGTGACACTATTTCAACTTGTCTTACTTGTGGGAAAGCTGATTGGGGACAATGCCATCGAGACATGGGAGCATGCTTTAAATGAGGTCAAGTTGGCCACTTGTTAAGGGATTGTCCAAAGCTTACCAATCCTACAACTGACCCCTCTGGACCAGTCAGAAAACCTGCAAGACCTAGAGGAGAGAGGAAGGACCAAAAACGCCAAGGAAGGGATTTTGCCTTGGTACTTGGAAAATCAGAAGTTACCGAAAACGTTATATCAGGTACATTTTCTGTATGTGTGTCCTTTCGCTCATATTCTCATTGACTCTGACTCATTCTTTTGTTGCACCACACTTTGCTACCAAGTTGGCATCAACACCCAAACCCTTAGGATATATATTGTTTGTGTCTTTTCCTTTTGGTATTTTTGCCCTTAGTGCTAAATATTGTGCTATATCCCTAAAAGGCAAAAACTTATACATGGACTTGATTCCCCTCCACATTGGTAATTTTGATATAATCCTAGGAATGGATTGGATGGTTGCCAACCACGCCTCTATTGATTGCAAAGCCAAAAAGGTCTCCCTCCGATTACCAAACCAATTTGAGTTTGTCTTTGATGGGACTGGAGTTTTCAACCTTCACTGTCTTATATCCTCCATAACATCCCAGCGACTTCTAAGAAATGGTTGTTGTAGTTGTATTTGTTCCACACTTGATGCAGTCCCTGTGGTTCAAGAACTCCTGGATGTCTTTCTTGAACATCTACTTGGTACCTCGATTAACCGAGAAATCAAATTCACCATTGAAACCCAACCTGGTACACAACCAATCTCAAAAGCCCCTTACCGTATGTCAATGATGGAATTGCAAGAACTAAAGACCCAACTTTAGGAACTACTGGACAAAGGTTTCATTCGACCAAGTACCTCGCCCTGGGGAGCCCCAGTACTATTCATAAAGAAGAAGGATGGTACCATGAGATTGTGTATCGATTATTGAAAATTGAATAAGGTCATCATCAAGAATCAGTACCCCCTGCCACGAATTGATGACTTGTTCGACCAACTCCAAGGCGCCCAAGTATTCTAGAAAATTGATTTGCGTTCCGGTTATCATCAACTAAAAGTTAAAATAGAAAGCATCGAAAAGACTTCCTTCAGAACAAGTTACAGGCACTACGAGTTCCTCGTTATGCCATTTGGCATCACAAATGCTCCAGCAGCTTTCATGGACCTCATGAATCGGGTGTTCAAACCCTGTCTTGACGAGTTCGTCATTGTTTTCATTGACGACATTCTTATATACTCCAAATTTCCAGAAGATCATGAACACCACTTGCGAAGAGTTTTACAGATATTACGTGATCACAAACTTTATGCCAAGTTGAAGAAATACGAATTCTGGATCACTAGTATACACTTTCTTGGTCATGTCGTTAACAATAATGGCATCTCAGTCGACCCTCAAAAAGTTATAGCAATTGTTGATTGGCCACGACCTACTAATGTGTCAGAAATTCGAAGTTTTTTGGGTCTAGCTGGCTATTACCGATGCATCGAGCAAGATTTCTCGAAGATAGCATCACCCTTGACCTAGCTAACTCAGAAGAGCACACCCTTTGAATGGACTAATAAACAGGAACATTGCTTCCAAGAGTTAAAAAGTAGACTTGTGCCAGCTCCTATACTAGCACTCCTCACGGGAACAAATGGCTTTGTAATTTATAGTGATACCTCATATAATGGTTTAGATTATGTTCTTTTGCAAAACGGAAAAGTCATTGCTTATGCCTCACGCCAACTAAAGACTCACAAGAAGAACTACCCAACTCATGATCTAGAGTTGGTTACAAAGATTTTTGCCCTCAAAATCTGGTGCCATTATCTCTACAGTGCAACCTGCGAGATTTACATTGATCACAAGAGTCTTAGATATCTATTTACACAGAAAGAACTGAATATGAGGCAACGGCAGTGGCTAGAATTTATGAAAGATTTCAATGTAGAGATCCATCACCATCCAGGCAAAGTTAACGTGGCGGCGGACGCACTGAGCCGAAAGACGACCAGAAGTTTGGCATGCACTCTCTTTTCCCGCCAGATCAATGGTTTGCTAGCCAATATAACTGTGGAACCCACTTTGATTGAAGAAATTAAAGCATGCCAATGTGAAGATAAACTTTTAAAGAAAAAGTATGAGGAGCAAAAAAGTACACCTGATCTTGACTTCACTATAAGCAATGGGATGCTAAATTTCAGAATCAAATTTACATACCCGACCTTCCAGAACTCAAGAAGAAGATATTGGTAAAAGCTCATAGCTCGAGGTTTGCGGTCCACCCTAGCAATACAAAGATGTATCATGATCTAAAGGAACACTACTGGTGAACAGGAATGAAAAGAGACATAGCAAGCTACGTCTCTAAATGCCTGCATTGTCAGCGTGTTAAAGCATAACATCAAAGACCTGCGGGAATATTGCAACCACTCACTATTCCTAAATGGAAATATGAGCACATTACTATGGACTTCGTGGTCGGGCTACCACAGTTAGTTTCGAAGAATGATGCAATATGGGTTATAGTCGACTGATTGACAAAGTCGGTGCATTTTCTGCCAATCAAAATCACCTACACCCTTAATAAGTTCCAACTTTATACATCAAGGAAATCATTCGTTTACATGACACCCCAATTTCAATCGTGTATAACCGAGACCCCCACTTCTTGTCTCACTTCTAGAACAAATTGCATTAGGCTTTGGGGACTACACTGAAGTTTAGCACTACTTATCACCCGCAAACTGATGGGTAATCCAAAAGAACAATCCAGACTTTGGAAAACATGTTACGTGTATATGTATTGGACCTCAAAGGTAACAGGGATGAGCACCTACCTTTGGTGGAATTTGCATATAACAACAACTATCAAGCAAGCATTGGAATGGCACCTTACGAAGCACTGTATGGAAGGAGATTTCGATCACCTTTGTGTTGAATGGAAGTCGGAGACAGGAAACTATTAGGCCCTGAAATCGTGCAAATAACGAGTGATAAAATTCAACTCATCCAACAGCGAATTCGCACAGCCCAGAGCCGCCAGAAAAGCTATGCTGATACATGAAGACGGGACATAGAATTTCAATTAGGAGATCATGTGTTTCTAAAGATCTCACCCACAAGAGGGGTTATCCGATTTGGAAAATGAGGAAAGTTAAACCTATGTTACATCGGGCCATTCGAGATACTAGAAAGGATTGGTCCTGTGGTATATCGCCTTGCACTTCCACCCGAACTATCTAATGTCCACAACGTATTTCACGTTTTGATGCATCATCGATATCTTTGAGATCCAGAGCATGTTGTCGATTATGAGAACTTGGAAGTTCAAGAAGATCTCTCTTACGAAGAACAACTGTGCAGATTCTCGATTGTTGTGATTAGGTCCTTCGAAACAAGACTATATCTCTTGTAAAAGTCTTATGGAGAAACCATCGTGCCAAAGAAGCGACATGGGAAACTGAAAGCCAAATGCGAGCCAAATACTCGCACCTCTTCGAAAACCAAGGTACGCAAGTTTGGGGACAAACTTCTTTTAAGGAGAAGAGAAATGTGACACCCGAATTTTAAATTTAAATCAATACTATGTTAATATCAACTAATCATGAGTAGAGAAATATATATATATATATATATATATATATACATAATAATTAATAAATAAATAGATTTCCTTATTACATTAAAAAAGTGTATGATTTAGAAAGTTGTAGATTTTGAGACACTGCACTTTTAGAATATTAAATATTTTAGTAAGCAGTAAACGATGTTTTATAGTTGGGTGGTGAGGTTTTTAGACGTGAACCTAACTTATAATCATACGTAATCTTATGGCATGTTTGATTGGAAGGATTAAAGCATAGGATTGGGATTATTAATCCGTGGGCCCAATCACCCTATGTTTGTTTTGACATTTTAGTTTAGGATTATTAATCCAATGGATAATTAATCCAACAAATTTGTAGGATTATTAGTAATGGGGTAGGGGTGGGATAACTAATACCACACTAATTTAATAGGATTATTAATACCTCACTATTAGTGTTGTGAATCAAACATGGCCTTAGGGATCATTGTGAATTACTGAAGAAGGTAATAACCCTTAGTAGGGATCATTGTTTACCGAAAAAGGTAATAATAACCTTTAGAATGGTAAAAAAAGCCAAGTAAAAGATTTGGTGAGCCAAGGATTAAGTGGCTCTTGGACAATTCTTAAGGTAAAAACTAAGGATCAAGGACAGGTGGCAGCTCATACGGGTATGAATCAATTGTTGGTAGCTCCTACGTATATGAATAATTGCTTGGGCTTCACACTTAGTCATGTATAAATAGTAATGGTTGGTGTTGTAGTAGGGAAAAAAATGAAGCAAGGATCCAGTTTATAGGTGTAACGCCCTGAAATAAATGCTATAAATCGGCCCCCAACAACATATACACAATGACATGAACGAAGTAGTAAACTTTCATTAATCAGAGTTAATTTACAAAAAGTGATACATGCGATATACATTCATAAGCTCTGCCCTGAATTTATAGCATGTGATACCAACTTAATGATCAACAAAATAAATGCCCTACAGACTTACATCTTTCCAAGACTATGCTTGGTTACAACAAAAGGCAGAGTCTTAAGCTTCATACATATAAAGCCCTAGGCTTGTACAAATATTAAATACAAAATGACAAAACTGAGTCTTCAGCTCCCAGGACCTCCCAAGCTAAGTCCTTGGAGGAGGCATGTCACCAACACCTGAAAATGATTTCCCAAGTAGGATGAGCCAAAGCCCAGTAGAAACAATCTAACACAATATATGAATATTAACAAAGATATAAGTATGATGCATACGTTCAATTTCCAAATGACAGATCTTTTACACCCTTTGCTAAAACCATGTTATGTCAAACTTACATCTCAATCCATTAGTTATATCCACTTCATTTAGTCAACCAAACAATGGATACACCCCATAGGCCTCCAACCAACATAATTATCATACAAAATACATTAACTTGCCATTTTACGGAAATTTCGTCTGCAGGAATCAGCATTCATGTATACGTGCGATTTTTTAGACTTTCACCCTGGACATACAGGCCAACTTAGTTTAATGGAGTCCATCCCCTTTCTACTCTCAAACATCATACATGTACAATGTATATAAATCATAATCATATTCAATGATAATGGCTAAGAGATTTTTTCAATTTGCCTAATCCACATGCAATTTCTACAGCAATCCTGGCTATCCTACACGGATAGCCCAAAACAAATATTTCTAAACAGATATATAATCTTTATCATAGATAAATTGTCCAAATTTCCATAGGTGTGAGATAATACATATCTAATTCCACCATTTATATAAACATCCATCCAATTTTGTATTCCCAATATCAATTTCATTGTTTATACAAAATAATTATTCAAGACCTTTTACGGCAAAACCTCATTTTTCCCAATCTCATTCCAAACACCAAAATCAACCATTTTAACACAACACAAGCTCATATCTACTTCCATAACCATTTCCAATACGTTAACTCAAAAACCCCTCTTTTGATTTTAACCCATGGTTTGTTTAAAATCACAACAAGTCTCAACATTTCTTACCTATCAACAAATAACCAAGTTAAAATTCATAGAAGAGTGTAGAAGTCCCTACCTCAAAGTTAGAAGTTGAGCAAGAAGTGAGGAAACTTCAAAGATGCTCAAACACAACTCTATATATAAATGTAGCCCTTAAGATGCTCTACCTTTTTAACAAAGGGAGTATGATAGAGAAACCACTAAATCTAGGTGAAAATGTAGAGAGAGCGAGAGTTTTAGAGAGAGAGGCTCTTAAATCTAGGGTTTTAAGAGGAATGGATGTGAAAAAGTGATGTAAAAGGTGCTGCTGCAAACTGATATACGCACAGTCCGCTCGAGCGTCAGACACAATAAGTTGTTCGCTCAAGCACAAGAAATGACACTTGAGCACAGAATGTACACTCCCAGTAGTTTTGCAGACAACAGACCAACGCTCGAGCGCAATAAGGGCTATTCGAACACCCACCAGCTCGAGCATATGAAACGCCTCTCGAGCGTAAAAAACACTTTCCCAGTAGTTTTGCAGACCTGTATAAGTACTGAGAGTTTGCAAAGCCCACTCAAGCCCAAGAAGTGCCACTCAAGCAGAGAACCAAAAATCTGGGCAACATAAGGTTTAAAAATCAAGCAACCAACCTTCCCCAAACACAACCACAACAACCCAAAAGCCAAATTCAAGTAAGAATAAGGAGGAAATGACAACGAACAACATTCAGAAACCATAAAACTCGAGTCTGAAATATCAAATGGGTCGGGTCAAAATCGAGGTCGCTATAGTAGGAGAGCCTCAGAAAACAGGAAGTGAATAAAGATTAATTTAGGATAATTTTAGGGTGAGTTATATTATACCTTGAGCTGTCATAACATGTTTTATATATGTCTAGAGTCACCATAATATATTTTATGAATTTTTTGAGTTACCACGATTTATTTTATATAATTTATATTTTGTTGTTATATTAATGTTTCAATTACGTGGATTATTTTTTGAACTCTATTTGCTTAAATTGAAACCCATGGATATGTTTGTTTAAATTTTAGAAATTATTTGACAATGATTTTATAAACAATTAATTTCTAGTAGTACCACCACGGGAGTCACATGCCTTGGGGGACTTAAATAAACCATTGGCTTCTGATTGGTCACATTGTGGCCCTCTGTTTGTCATGGATCCAATGACCTCTATTATGTTTGTCTCTCCAGTGACCTCTATTATGTTCTATTCTGTACCATGGTTGTGGTTAGTTATTTACATAATCTCAGTTTTGCTACTTAAATGATTAGTTGTTCAAACTATGTTGAAGATTTCAGTTTAAATAACCATCCATGGTTATTTTGTGCCCCCTATACTCTTGGCATAATATTTTCTCACTTTGCTATGTGCTTATAGCTGTTATCCCCTTTCAGGTGATGAGATTTAGCGGGATCAAGATTGGGAATAGACCGTAGTATTTTATTTATTTATTTATTTACTATCTGTAACTCTGATCGGACTCTTGTAATAAAATAAAGACCAAACTACTATTTTCCTTTTAAATCAACTTTTGGATACCCATTTATTTTATTCAATTTATTTAATTTATCCGCTTGCGCTACTAATACAGAAATTTTAGAATTATTTTATTGTCTTGTTGCAATGCCAAACCTTTGGGTACGGGGTTTGAGTTGTGACAAGCTAAGCCCAACACAGCACAACACAGTCGAAGCTCAAGATTAAGTCTAAGTCCAAGTATAAGACCAAACCCAACACATGCACAAGCACATGCACAAGCCTAGGACCAGTCCAAACTAAAACTAAGTTCAAATCTAAGCCCAATTTTATCGATGCCCACTTTATGAGACAATTCTTATTCACACAACCTAATGGTTTTGGCTTATTATTTTTATATTGTAATCTTCTCAATGAAGAGAATACAACCCCACTCAGACCCCCACAACTGGAGGTTGGGTCCCACTTTAATTTTGAATTAAAGCTGTCGAAAATATTACTTTCCAACAATCCCCCACATGGCCGAATAAAGAAAACAAACAACACTTAACAATAAAGACTCGAAGAGAGAGCACACAGAATAGCCTTACATCAGAAAAGGTAGTTGTTAACCTTGAACCTTTCGTAATGAAAGCCCATCAGATTTGCTGGCTGACCAGTAAACGTGATGTCTTGAACTGTTCTGTCATTTGTTTAAACCAAGACAATAGGCCTCACACAGGAGTTACTCCAACCATTGTCTGGTTCTCACTGTTATGTCCGGTTTGGCCCTGGAACACTTGCCTGGTTCAGTGAGTGTTTTTAAAGAATTCGGCCTTGTCAATTTTTAAAGAAGCAGCCCCACTTCGCACTCACATAGGTGACCTACATAAGGTATCTCGCTATACCACGGTTGACTATTCACAACACTTAGGTCATTAAAATCATCAGCTTAACTTTCCACCCCATAAGGTATCGCAGTATAAAGGAATAGGCATGAGGATTTACCTCCGCAGTGACTCAATTGTTGCACACAATTAGGTTGTCCCTTTGAACCTAGATCCTAGGATCTCCAGTCAACTAGGTTGGATTTTCTGTTCCGGTAACATTCGCTAAAGGCCTTAACCCTATTTCTCTTGATGACTTCTTACTCACTCTCGATTTAACCCTTAGGTTAACGGATCAGCAATATTGACTTTAGACTTTACATAGTCTTTAGAGACAACACACAAAAGTAGTTGTTGTATGAACTTATGTCTTCGACAAAAATGTCTAGACTTTCCATTTGTGCCCTACCAATACTTGATTGGTTGTCTCAAAGTATACAAAAATTGCTAGCATAAGTTTTCGATCAACATGGAATATTCTCAAGAAAACGGCAAAGCCATCCACCTACTTCAGTAGCTTTATCTAAAGCACTGAATTATGATTCCATCATTGATCTTGCAATACATATTTGTTTGGAAGATTTTCAAGACACAACTGCACCTTCAATAGTGAAAACAAATCCAGTAATGGATTTGTAGTCTTTATATCAAATATTCAAGTGATGTCACTGTACCCTTCTGGTACAACTGGATATCTTGCATAATACAACCCATAATCCCATCTTCATCGTAAGTACCTTAGTACCTGCACAAACACCTTCTAAAGATAGGCATTGGGATTACTCGTGTACCTACTTAGCCTGCTAACTAAGTAGGTAATATCCGGCCTTGTACAACTCATCAAATGTATCAAACTTCCAATGACTCAAGAATATCCCATTATTCTTGGTCAAACGACGACTAAAATCTACCGAAGTCTACCGAAGCCTTGAACACTCTTGTATCTGACTTATACTCCTCAAGACTCTTATCAACATAATGAGACTGAGAAAGTACAACACCACCAGATGTTTTGGTAACCTTAACACCTAGAATTACATCTGCAAGGCCCGTATCTTTCATGTCAAACTCAGAGTTCAACAACTTCTTGGTAGTATTGAAAGACTTCCCATAACTACTAACAATGAGCATGTCACCTACATATAGACATAAAATAATATATACTATTGTCAGTGTCTTTGAGATAAACACCTTTTGTCAATACCCATTGATTATAAAAACCCACTTGACAACATAGTGTAGTCAAATTTCTCATGTCATTGTTTCGGCACTTATTTCAAATCATAAATTGATTCTCAAGTTTACAGTCTTTCCTCATCTCGGAACCGAAAAACCTTTCGGGTTGTTACATAAAGATTTATTCAACTAAATCTTCATATAGGAAAGCTATCTGAATATCCATCTTGATGTATCTCTAGACTTCACACAATTGAATATTTCAATCTGTCCAAACCAACTGAATTGAACCAGTCCTCCACATTTTGGACGGATGGATAATGATGAGCAGACAATTGTGGATTTTTTTTCCCAATCCATCTAGTTTTGAACGGATGGCGAATTTGAGGTTTCTTTGGCTGCAACCAAACCGCCAAACCGCGAGCGCCCCTAGTAATTCGAAAGACTTTGTGTTTTCAAGTTGTTTAGATATTCTATTTGTGTTTTCAATTGAAAAAAAGTTTAGATATTCTATTGTATTTTCAATTTGGAAATTCTTTTATCAAATGGAAAGTGTTGATAGTTAGTATTTTTGTGTGGAAGATATAAGGCTTAATTTTGTCATTTAAAAAAAAAATCAAATTAAATAGTTTTTGAATTAAAAAAAAAGTAATGAAATAGTTTTGATAATGCATGGTTTTCTTATATGTATTTATTATTGGTATTTGACAATTTACTTGATAATCTTTTGGTTATGTTGAGTTAGATTGTTATCCTAAAAAAAAATGTTGACAAGTTGTATTATGTTCAAAATTTGTAAAATTTTAAATTGCAAAATCGATTCGCATCCATCCGTCAATCCATCAATCTGCTTAATCCGCATTTGCCAATCTGGAAGACGGATGCGGATTAATTTTTTCCAATCCGCCAATTCGGCGAACGAATGGCCGATTAGAGGTTCTCCAGCCCCAACCGACCTGCGAGCACCCCTACTCACCACGTATCAAAGTAATTCAGTCCTTCTCTTTACCTGTATCCTTTGATAACAAGCTTGGCTCATCGGCTTTCATTCACTTGCATCCCAAGGCTTACTACCTATGCAAGATAAAGTTAAATTAATAACTTCTTTCTAGAGAAATCACAGCTTTAAAAAAGCTTTTAGCCTTACTAGCCACCATATAGGTTTAAGAAGATTAGACAAAAGAACTTTAAAATCCTAGCCTATTAACATCTTCTAGGCTCATCTCTTTTCTCATGAAAAACTGCTTCCTCAATTCCATGATGGTATTCTTGTGTAAATCTGAATATCAGATTCGTCAACAAGGAAACCGATATACACTACTGTATTGTGCATAACCGTTGAACAAAAAGTCAACAGATTTTTAGGCATATCATAACCCTCTTGGGTTTAGGTATTGTCACCTTTTGCATGACTCCTCCACATTTATAAAAATTTATACGAAGGTTTTTGGCCTTTCCAAAACTTCATGTAGGGTTTTTATACAATACCTGGTGTCACAATGATCATGACACTCTCAAAATCATATCATAAAAAACACATTCCCAAATCATCATCAACCGAATTAGGTCTTTTTCGAATTCAATGTACCAAAACATATTTGGTCCAACCTATCACTCTGAAGCGAATAGCCTTACTATTGGAAAACACAAATCTAGTGTTCAATAGTCTACTATTTGGAACTTCATAATATGGCTAGTAGTCTTATCACTAAGAATCACTAATTTCTCAGCATGTGATCAGTAGTCATTTTCATTATCAGGAATCATCATGTTTTGACATATGATCAATAGACTTTCTATTACTAGAAACCATCATTTCTTAACTGTAATTAGTAATTTGTTTACTACTAGGAATCATAATCTCATAACTGTGTAGCCAGTGGTCTAACACCTCCTAGGAGCCACCAATTTGATATCTCTGTAATCAGCGAACTTGTATTTACTAGGAGCCACCAAATTTCTATCTTTGTAATTAGTAATCTTGTATTTACTAGGAACCACCAATTTAAGAATACATTCAGAATTATAAAAATTAAAAAAATACATTCAACCACCCTAACAGGTTGTCTCATCCTTGCTTTCAAGCAAAGTCACATAGCAATCGCACGAGCTATAATTGGCACAAGGATAACATAATAATTGCCTTTGATTAATTCAGAGCTATTATCATGCAATCTTATGATTTTCTCTAGTCACACTTGCTTTATATTAATCTTCCTTTAAGAACCTCGCAACGCTTAAAGCCATCAGGTGAAACAACATATCCTATTGTCACCTTTGAAACCATTTCTGAAAACTACAATAGAATTTCAACTATTCTGTTTCCCCATAAAAGAAATTAACACTAGGAAATCCCAAAGACTACAATTTAATTCAAAACATATCTCACCACTAACTTCAAAATCAAACAAACTCGGGAAAATTTCCAGGAAGACTGGAGGGGTCACAACGGTCCCACTTAAAATCCAATTAATCTTAGACAAAACTTTCAAGAGCTTGTTGACTTATTGCCAATGGGAAACAAATTGAGAATTAAGTTTTCAGGAGATAAACCAGGTTAAAAAACCAATTCCCAAACAAATAAAAATTACTATGAAAATTATACCACTCATAAAGGTTAACCAGTACTCCCAAAACTAAGCCCATTATTTCTGAATAAAATCAAAAATATTTTAGCTAATGCTAAAATTTGGTTTTTTCCTCCCAAAACCAAAATGCTTTGGAAATAATCAAATTATAACTGAAGACTTTTTCCAAACTTGGTTTTCTACCACTTTGGGAATAAATGGATTAAATCCAAAAATTTCCTCAAACCCCAAAGGTTTAAAACCAACTCCATCTTAGTTGCCATTTCTGAATATAAATAAAAAATACTCTTTAGCCAAGGCTAAATTTTGGTTTCTATTACAGAAAATCAAAACACTTTGACAATAATAAAATTAATCGCAAAAATTTTCTCTAAACCCGAAGGTTTTTAATTTCTTTCCTTCCCCATTTTCTTTCACTACGTTGAAACTATTGCAAATTAGAAATTAAAATCACTACAAATGGAAATGCAACTGTTACAATTACAAATTATCTAAATCTACAAAAACGGAGTTCATGGTTGCATCCGGAATCATTTATTTAGCCAAGAACACGCTTCTCCACTTGTATTGCCTATCTCTGTATAAAACACGTTAGAAAATTCTATCCCCATTACTGCTAAATCTCCATACTCACTGTTTACATACACACTTAGATACAAGACGAATTAATGAACCAATAGGTGAATATTACACAAGTAATTTCAGCTACAACTCGCAACGTATAATTTAAACGGCTATAGATGCATTATAGTTACAAGAACGTCATGAGTTGCATGGCTATAAATCAATATATATATATATATAGAAATATTATGGTCATAATGTTGGCATTCCAACTATGCAACTATGAGCAAATATATATATATATATATATACAACAATAAAATTAAACTTCCACTTATCATTTTATGAATATAAAAATATTTTGGAGTAATTTCCACGATTACACATCAAGACATGAAAGAACTCACAACTGATACAACCAAAAATAAATAGAATGAATAAGAGTTAATATCTTTAAAATGCCAAGCTATACCACAATGCGATAATACAACATAATCATAAGCAAGCACATAAATAAGACCATTATATAGAAGGGGGAAAAAAATACGAAACTATTTTACTAAAGTTTCTCCCCCAAAAAAAAAAACATCTTTGGAGATATTTTATACTGTCGAAAACCTCTTGACTAGACGAATCTCTTGAAATCCTCAAACTCCAGCTATCGGTTTTTTCTGGAATTTAATTAATCAAATAAATCAAAATTGTTACCAAACTTTCAAAACAATATATGGAATAAATCTAAAATTACACTGAACTATAAAGTGAATAATTAAATTCACTAAAATTTTGAAGGTCCAATATTATTCCTTGTTCCACGCAAAGGTAATCATATTCAAATAAAAAATTAGTAGTCCAATTTACTAATTCCAATTTATTTTATTTGTTCATATTAGATATCCTCCTTTCTCGCTTAGGTAAACCTGTAAAGAAAGTTAGCTATAAAAGAAAACAAATAACAAACAAATCAAATGAAATAGTAAGAGTCTTACATAAAAAAAAAAAAATTTATTTTATGAACTCCTACCAACTTAAACATTAACAATCAAATAACTCATGCAATAATAACTAAATAACAAAAAATAAATTGCACGAATAAATTATTAGAAATAAACAACTCAAAACAATATAATAATTCTAGGCAATTAAATTAATTTTAATTCTAAGAATTACTAGAATAAACTAAAATAAAACTAAATTGTTTTATCAAAAACTATTTATACAATAGGTAAATCATCATATATTCATCATCTATGTGAAGTGGATATACAATAGGTAAATCAAAATACATCATTGTTCAATACATATTTAAAGGCCCTAAGGTTTACATATAATGCATTTATTATTTTACTTCAACTTTTGTAATATTATACGATGTGATGTTAGCCTCGTTAATTAAAGAGGGACTTACGTATAAGTCTCAATAGGTGGAGTTATTGTTCAATAGGTCCTGTGATAATTAGTTGCATTTTTCATCAAACACTATTAAAAAATGCCACTAATTGTTAATTTTCAGTGACAATTTAAAAAATTCATCAGAAAAAAATCACCAATTATAAGTTTTAGCAACAGTTTTAAAAAAAATGACACAAATTTTTTTTTTACTAATTTTCAACTTTTAGTGACAGTTTAAAAAATTCGTCTTTGAAAAGTGTCACCAATTGTCAATTTTTAGCAATATATGCAAAAAATTGTCATAAAAAAATCATTTTTATCGACGATTTTACTAGGACTACTTTCAATGATGAATTAATAGGATTTAATGGGAATTAAGTCTAACTGTTAAGATCTATTAGTAATTTATCCTTAATTGAACCTTATTATCTACTATTATTATATCACCTTCATGTCCCCAAAATTTGGAGTGCCACAGGTATTGTGTTGGTAATTTCGTTTTTGGCACTCTTTTTAATATATTTTTCCTCTTAATTAAAAAGTTTATCGCGTTTGAACAGAGATATTTCGCTGATCAACAATGACCATCCTACAACTAATAAATCTGTTTAGAAATTTGTGTTGTGGTGGTAATGTGTTAAAATCTATTTTTGGCCCTTAATTTTATTGTTTTTACTGTTTTATTAAAAGTTCCATGTATTTATAGATAGTAAATTTCATTAATTGAATTGAATTTTTTTTTTAACCATTGAATTTTTTGTTGGAAAATAATGGATTTTCGGCAACTTTAATTTGAAATTAAAGTGGGACCCAACCACCGGTTGAAATGGGTCTGAGTGGTTTTATATTCTCTTAAGTGAGAAGGTTGCAATACAAAAATAATGAGCCGAAACCATTGAGTTGTGAATGAGAATTGTCTCATAAAGTGGGCATCAATAAAAATTGGGCTTAGATATGGACATAGTCTTAGTTTAGACTGGGCCTAGGCTTGTACTTGTGCTTGTGCTTGTGCATATGTTGGGTTTGGTCTTGGACTTGGTCTTGGACTAGGTCTTAATTTGGAGCTTGGGCAAATCTATGTTGTGTTAGGCTTAGCTTGTGCATGTGTTTGAGTATTGGGCTTGGATCGGGTTGCGACCTAATATTAGTGTCCATTTTGTGACCCATCTAGTTGGTTTATTCAAACATCATTATATACATATTTATTTGTATATGTTAAGCATATGAGAAATGTAAATTTTGTAACTCTCATCTTTTGATGATGGAGTTGATGACCATATTAGTGGCCATAGGTTTTCAACATTTGTAACTCTAGCCCTAATAGCTAGAGTTGATGGCCTAGGTTAATGGCATTTGATGGCCCTATTGATGTATAGCCTTCATAGCTAGGGATCCCCCTACTTTTATAAATAGAGGCATTTCCTCTCCAACTTGGTAAAATAATTTTGGAGAGATACTTGATGGAAATGGAGATGGTGTTTTGAGATTAAAAGTTGTAGATGGTTTTGTATGCCAAATTTTTTTTTCCCTGTCTTCTTTTGCTAGCCTCTTCTTTGGATCTTGTTAGAGAGAGTTCATCCATTGTCAAGTTCACTGAAACTATTCAAAAAGTAATTCTTTATTAGTTGGTTTTGACTGTCATATCTTAGGAGGCAGATACCGACATACCTCAAGCATCCATCAGGAGGCGGTGAATCTGTTTTAAGGAAATTGTCTAGTTGTAGCTCAACTTTTCGCGCTCCCTTTCGGAAGAATGAATAGCCCTTACAGTTCAGACTATACTTGTGTTGGTTCTGAATCTAATTTCACAAGTGCAATGTGAAACAGTGGAAACACAAAAAGAGTCCAAATTCGACAATTTCTTTTGGAAAATCGATGTTTGAATCAAATGCCAAAAATGGACTGCTTTGCCAGATTTCAGAGTCACCAACTAAATATTTATTTTGGGAAATTTAGGAAACCCGTGACTTGTGCCAAAAGCCATTAGCCCGTCGTCACCAAAGTGTCTTGGTTCGGGAACTTAGGTATGAGAGGGGAAGGTCAATAATTGAACACCCTACTCACCCGATCAAAGATCGGCCTCTACTAATCATGATGTGGTTTTTATGTACAGTATATGCTCTTGTTTTATATGTAACATACAAGTATAGACTAATTTCACGAAAAGTTGGAACGTTTGATCTCATGTTTGTTTAGTAAAAAAATGTTTTGAATATGTATCACTGAAAAATGGTGATCTCATATATACATAAATCAAAGTATCCCAATTCAAGTGATTAGCCTTCATCCACAAGCATTCAAACAGGTATATCAAATAAGCAATTAGCCTCATGGTAGTATGTTTGACATGACAACATTCACACTTATGCAATATGCTAAAGCAAAAATGCTTACCTTAATGTCCGATGGCGAGTCCAAAAAGAAAGCAAATAGTTAGAAAAAAAAATGCATGATCCTAATTTAATGACTAATGCAACACATGCAACATGCAATTAAGGTTCGGCTATTAGTATGGCATGTGAGTCAATTCAAGGCATGTGGTAGCGCATGTATGCAAGTAAGGAGTTTGAATTTGACATTTGAATAATATGATGAGCCGAACTTTTATGCATGTAAATGAATGGATGCAAATCATGGAAAATGCTAATTAAACATGATGTCCCTAATCTAATCATCATAAGTAGTGAAATAAAAGGGAGAAAGAATTGGGGTTGGAAGACATACAACTTATTACATATTTGTCCTCGCGAAGGAGGGTCCGAATGTCCAAATGTCCGAATAAATAATTATTACAAAGCCGAATGATTAATAAATGAAAGGGGCTGTCTAATTTATTACAATAAGCCTTGACACAATAAACTCGGTATAACGTCCGACCGAATTCAATTAATCATATTGGTTCTTTATGTCGGTTGTAATCCAATTTTAACCAATTTTATTAGCCTTTTTTTTTATTACATTTCCATTTCTTTATCTTTTCTCCTGTTTGTGCAAGAGTGATATTTACGTCCACTAAGTCCAAAATGCAATAAAGAGAAACAAGCATCAACTTAACGCGAGAAACAAATCTCATTTTCTTCGGGGGAAATTACAAAGGAATAGTCAAACTTATTTACAAGTGATAAGGGCTTCCAAGTCAAACTCAAAAGAGTGATAATGACTTAGAAAAACCCAAACTTGAGTGATAATGACTTGAAATCCAAACTTGATAATAAGTGATAATGACACTTTCCTTGGTAATCTCCAAGGGTCAATTAGTCCCTTAAATGTAAACACACTGATGAATACAAAGAAATGAAAAATAAAAGATTGTGCTTTAGTATAAGAACATGTATACATTTGGGGTAGTGAACCTCCAAAGAACTTAAACCGTTAAGCATAGAGCGTTTTATGCTTCTGGTAGTAAATCTCCTAAGAGATTAAATCAGTAAGCATAGAACGTTGTATACTTTTGGTAATGAACCTCTTAAGCATAAAATGTTTTATGCCTTTGGTAGTGAATCTCCAAAGAGATTAAACCATTAAGCATAGAACGTTTTATACCTTTGGTAATGAACCTCCTAAGCATAAAACGTTTTATACCTTTGGTAGTGAATCTCCAAAGAGATTAAACCATTAAGCATAGAGCGTTTTATAACTTTGGTAATGAACCTCCGAAGAGATTAAACCATTAAGCATGGAAGAGTTCCTTTCTTATACTTGAACCACGATTTTAATTTTTCACAACTTTTTAATCGAAATAAGCAAAGAATGGAGGCAGGTTGCAGAGATGATTATGCGAATTTGATTAATTGGTTAGTACAAACAAACTTGAAATTTAAAACATAAATCATTGAAATAAATTAAACAGCCCCCTAAATAGCATACAATAGTGTTGAAATTAAGCTATAGAAAGCGAGCAAAATTAAATAGGATCAAGTTAGTAAACAAGTAGAAGGAAGGATGGCTAACCCTTCCACTTTTACAACTTCAAATCACATAGTTTAGATGTTGAAAAATAGCCCCAAAAGAATTTGAGAGAAACCTACCACTTTTACTATTCACCACCGGAGGTACTATTCATTTTCGGGGTTACTATTCACCGCCGGAGGTACTATTCATCCAATGGGATCAATTATTTAAAGTAATAAATTACAACAGTTTATGTACAATATTTAAATTACAGCAGAGATGTGGGTGGTGCAGCCTTCCCATTAAAGCAATAAAAAAACAGATATGAAAAGAAGTAAATGAAATATTTAAACAAATTATATCACATTTTTAAATTAAATGAAAATTTGCGAAAACTCACCTTTTGGGGAAATGATGAATTTTCTGAGTCACAAACTTTCTTTTGATTACTCTCAAGTCTGTGGAATATGTTCTCAATTCTCAATCCAAAATTTGGAATTAAAGCTTTAGTGGTTGGTTTTTGAATGGTATATTGATGAAATGGAAATAAAAATATCAAAGAAAATATTTTATTTTCCCTCTCTCTCAAAAAAAAAAACTAATTTTCTTTCTTTCTGATTATTTTTCTCTCAAATTCTCTCGCATCACTTCATTTTTCCCTCCCTCTGATTAGCCTCTCTCTTTTTTCTTTGCTGGGCCTCCCCCTCCCCCTCAAAATCTCACCATTTGGTTGCTTTATATAGGCAACAAATAGATAATATAATAATATAAATCTCTATAATATATATCTATATATAATATAATAATATAATAATATAAAGTATATAAAGATTATATATATATATATTTATATATGTTTGTTGAGGTTGATGTCGGCAGCCGAGGGCTAAGTGACATCCATATAATTTTTTATTATTTTTTTTATTATAATATAATATAATATATAAAATATCTAAAATATATAATTTATACCAAAATACTAAACATATAATATAATAATATAACTTTATATAAAATACTAAGCATATAATATAATACTATAACTATACATAACATACTAATCATATAATATAATAATATAACTTTTTTTATTATTTTATTTTATACATATAAAATATATAATTTATACCAATTTATATAAAAACACCAAAAATATGAACAAACACATAAAATTATGCAAAATTACAAAATACTAAACTAATAAAATATTTAGTAGTTTAAAACAATTGGGCCATAATGGTGAAAGTTGGGATTCTGTGAGCAACACATTCTAATTGTCATCATCGGGTAATTAAAAGAAAGTGCCCAAGTCTTAGGGCCGGTCAAAATTGGGGTGTCTGCAGTTGCCCCTCTTTGATAGAGCTCAAAGTCATTTCATGACGTGAGTGAATGTCAAAGCCCGAAGACGACCCTTTTGACAAGACCGTAAGACTTGGGCAAACAAACAAATGTGCAAATGCAAGTGGTTGAACCAGAAGGTTGCCTACGTATCCTGTTTGCAAGGAATCAAACTTGCATAGTTCAGGGGCAAGATGCAGAATGATATGTAAAACATAACTTATGATCATGCAATGAAATGCAAAACATAACTTATGATCATGCAATGAAATGCAATCAAGACAATGATGTGACATTGAATGAAAGCATAAATGTTGGATGTAGTGAATGTGAGATCCAAACGCTTAGTCCGCGAGAGGAGGAAAGTGAACTTGAGATCCAAACACGTCTTACGCGAGAGGAGTATGTGATCTTGAGATCCAAACGCGTCTTATGCGAGAGGAGTATGTGATCTTGAGATCCAAACGCGTCTTACGCGAGAGGAGTATGTGAACTTGAGATCCAAACGCGTCTTATGCGAGAGGAGTATGTGATCTTGAGATCCAAACGCGTCTTACGCGAGAGGAGTATGTGAACTTGAGATCCAAACGCGTCTTATGCGAGAGGAGTATGTGATCTTGAGATCCAAACGCGTCTTACGCGAGAGGAGTATGTGAACTTGAGATCCAAACGCGTCGTATGCGAGAGGAGTATGTGAACTTGAGATCCAAACGCGTCTTACGCGAGAGGAGTATGTGAACTTGAGATCCAAACGCGTCTTACGCGATAGGAGTACGTGAACTTGAGATCCAAACGCGTCTTACGCGAGAGGAGTATGTGATCTTGAGATCCAAACGCGTCTTATGCGAGAGGAGTATGTGAACTTGAGATCCAAATGCGTCTTACGTGAGAGAAGTATGTGAACTTGAGATCCAAATGCGTCTTACGCGAGAGAAGTATGTGAACTTGAGATCCAAATGCCTCTTACGCGAGAGGAGTATGTGGACTTGAGATCCAAACACGTCTTACGCGAGACGAGTATGTGAACATGAGATCCAAACGCGTCTTACGCGAGAGGAGTATGTGGACTTAAGATCCAAACAGGTCTTACGCGAGAGGAGTATGTGAACTTGGGATCCAAATGCGTCTGTGATACCCCTGTTCCGTAGTATGCTAATTGGTCCTTAAATTGAGTAGGATTATGTGTTTATCATGATTTTATGTGCCATTATGTGAATATATGTGATTTTGAAGTTTTATCTGTTCACCGTAGGAATATCTGTTTGACTAATCAACTTTGCAAATTTAATCGAGGGCCTTATCGGCCACAGAACCCGAAATTGATTACGCCATTGTGATTGGCATAATTTTTAGAGCCTACGGTGAAATTTAATTGAAAAATTGATTCGGACCAGATTAAGTTGATTAAATTGGTAAATTGGTGCCCAATTATTTACTAATATTATATTGACTTAGTGGGACTTGCCATATTTGAGCACTACACCTCATTTCTCTCCCTTAGCTTATTTTGGCTGATTCTTGAACTCAATTTGAGAGGGAGAGCCGACTATAGTGAGGGAGAAAGAGGGATTGTGCAACTTTGGTCTTGAAACTTGGAGATTGGAAGCCTAAGTCAAGATTTGATCATAGATTGTGAGAATCAAGCTCCTAGGTGAGTGATTCTTGGATTATAATTGTAATTTTGTGCATGTCCAAGCTATCTTGGTGATCAAGAACAAGATTGTGATGAAGTTGAGTTGTGTTTGTTGAATTGAGGCTTAATATGTGCATGCATGTAAGAAATACCTTGAAATTTGCATGTTTAAGCACAAATGTGTATAACCCATGTGAAATGTTAAAAGGAAACTCATGTTTTGATCACCATTTGTGTTATCTAAGTTGAGAATGTGGCTAATCCATCACATGCATGTACAAATTGAGAAGACATGAGTTTGAATGCATGAATTGGTTATGTTAATGATTGAGTTTAACATATTTTGGGACATGCATGTAGATAAATTATGAAATTGAGCTTCAATATGTTGTAATTCTATGTTTGTACCATGTTAGTATATGATTATGTGAAGTTTGGACCGAAATCCTGCATTTAGAGCCTTTGAATGTCAAGATGAAGCTCAAGAACTCAATTTGGAAAACCCAGATTTTCGATGTCCGCTCGAGCGGGTGAAGTGACGCTCGAGCGGAGAAATCGAGCTCCCAGCAGTTTTTGCAGACATGGTTCCTGCTCGAGCGGGGAAGTTGACGCTCGAGCGTGGGAGCTATTTTGTCAGGCCTTCCGCTCGAGCGCCCTATTTAACGCTCGAGCGTATTTTTCATGCAACCAGTACTTTTGCAGGCCTTGAGGGTCTGCTCGAGCGGGGACCCTAATTTCTGGAATTTTGTTCATGCGTTCTGTGTTTCGTTTTCCGTTCTCTTTCACTTGTAATCACTCTTCGGCGTGTGTTAAACATTATAAATGAGTTAATGAGATAAGAATAAAGCCTAAAGAAGAATATGTGAATTAAGGGACGGATTGAATGGTTAATGACCCTTTTGTGTGCATGGAATGTGTAGGGTCAAGCTCCAGGGCGAATCCACAAGCCGATCACTGTGAGTAATATCAATATTTGGAAGCTTGTCAATGTCCAATTGTTATTCCCTTATAAACTTTATGGGTTGTTAATTGGGATTGTGGACAAAAGTTTGACAGGGATAAATGAATGGATCGAAGGTCATTTTGATAAGAATGAATGGACCGAAGGTCGTTTGGATGTATATGAATGGACCAAAGGTCGTTTAGATGAATATGAATGGACCGAAGGTCGTTTTGATAAGAATGAATGGACCGAAGGTCGTTTGGATGTATATGAATGGACCAAAGGTCGTTTAGATGAATATGAATGGACCGAAGGTCGTTTTGATAAGAATGAATGGACCGAAGGTCGTTTTGATGTATATGAATGGACCAAAGGTCGTTTAGATGAATATGAATGGACCGAAGGTCGTTCTGTCATGAATGAGTGGGCCGAAGGCCGTTTTGACGTAAATGAATGGGCTAAAAGCCGTTTTGACATAAATGGATGGGCCGAAGGCCGTTTGACATAAATGAATGGGCCAGAGGCCGTTTTGACAAGAACAGAAACCTGAATGGGCCAAAGGCCAGCACGTTGGAACTACAGTCACTTGATCTAAATTTTGTATAAGTATATATATAATATACATGTTAAGTAGAAATGTGAATTGGGCCAAAGGCCGTTTGGAACATGTTGTTCTACATTGTTATGTAACTGTCATATTTGATATTATTCACTGGGCTATCGCTCACGCTCATTCATGTGTTTGTAGGTGAGCCAAGGGAAGTCCAAACCCAGCCCCAGTGAAGTCTGCTAGGAAAACATCTGAGTTTTGCGGAAGTCAGCCTTGCGTCTCACTCTTGAGACCTACCCTTGCCTTTTTGCTATGTAATTATATTTTGTCTTGCCGGAAAGGACTTTATGTATATCTGTAAATAGTCTGTCATAGGTTGACTCGTTTTGGATGATCCTGTCTGTAATGAATTTTGTGGAACTGTACTTTTGATGTGGGTTATTAACGTAACTGAATATGGTCTGTTAATGTGCATATAAGCACGGCTCTATGGACAAAGTTTTTATTTATTGCTTCCGTTTGGCCCCTTTACTCTGACAAGTCATGTTTGTTTTGGTCTGAGGCCGTAGGTAATCTCAAGATTGCTGGCCGGTTATGTCCTTAACCCATAGGGGCGGGTTCGGGTCATGACAGCGTCTTACGTGATAGGAGCAAAGGTTGAATTGAAATCCAAACACGTCTCACGCGAGTGGAAGAAGGTATGGTAGAATGACAAGGGGTATCCTCTACATGTAGAAGCCACTGATGCCGCTTTTCTTTTTGATTATATTCACAACTTTCCCTATTCTCCAATGGGGTGGCAGACTAGGTTGGTTCAGTTTCCAGAATTGAAGCGTATACACGCTACCTCAACCTATGGGGCTGCCATACAGATTTCATGCCAGGGATATACCCCTGGGTATTTAAACCAGACTTTAGTCTCAGAAATTCCAAACCTTTTACGTTCTAGGCATCGTCATTCGAACTCTAGTTTCCACCGTCGCAGTTGGTCTCCTAGGAACTCATTGTAAACATAGGATGGTGGCTATACCAGACCACCTGAAGTTGTTCAGGCATAACAAACACCAAAGGAATTGCGCCTTTAGAGGATTTAAGGTCTTCTAGGCCACAAGTACACAAAATAGTGCGATGCGCAAGATAGCGCGATGGATTGAGATTGTGCGGTAGACGCTTGATTGTACGATAGATGCACAATATAGTTATGATCGTGTGATAGATACACGGTGCAGATGGGATCATGCGATAGATGCATGGTACGGATATGATCGTGCGATAGATGCACAGTGCGGATGTGATCGTGCTATAGATACACAGACAAAAGCAGATATTTACACAGATATATACGATATATCTACACAAACAGATATGGATATATGCACAGATATATATGGTATATATACACAGATAGAGGCAGATATATACACAGATATATACGGTATATATACACAAATATATACGGTATATATGCACAGATAGATACGGATATATACATAGATATATATGGTATATATACTTGAATATACGGATATATACAGGTATATACGACACAAACATACACAGACCTATATACAGACATATACTGAGATATACATAGGTGGGGAATATTCTGTTTGCATCCGTTAGCGAGAAGATGCTGTTACTGAGAAGGCATATTCCATTTGCTGACGTCGACACACGTACTTCAAACACGCAAAAAAGAAAAGAAAAACTTAAAATGCATGGATGTGTGGATGCGGGGTTTCGAACCCCTGACCTCAGGCTTAGTCTCTTGGCTCTTCAACCATTGAGCCAAACCACTGAGCCAAGACAGTCTTGTGACAAGATTTGCAAACAAATATATGCATACATAAATATGAGACATATACACAAAAAACCAAAACAAAACAAAACAAAAGAAGCATTTGTTGTGGGGTTCGAACCCCTGACCTCGAGCTTAGTCTCTCAGTCTTCAACCACTGAGCCAAACCACTAAACCTAAGCCACTCTTGTGACCAAAATGTTCAAACAAATATATAATACATAGATATACAATATATATACATATATGTATAAATATATAATTCTCCCGTTTCTCTCTCTGTTTTTGTCTCTCTCTCTCTTCCTTCATCTTCTTCGAGCGTCGTGTCTGGCACGCGATTTCAACAATCACAGCGCCTGACCGACAGGCTATCCAATCCTACCCCAATTGTCAATGATCGTCTCGGCTTTTCTCCCTCTTTGTCTTCTTCTTCGCTCTCTTCTTAAGTTGAGGCCTGCGAGAGAGAGAGGTAGAGCAAAAGCCTGCAAACTTTCTCTGACACCACTTTGCAACCTCTTTCTTTTGCATTACTCTCCTCTGCCACGGCTTCTTCACACGGTTCTCTCACTCTTTTTCCAGACCCGAACGAGTCCACGATAGAGATGACCGATTCTGACTCCCTTGAACCTCAACCACGGGCTCCTCTCCCTTCCCCGATTTTCAACTTTCCAGCGATGTCAGTTTACAAATAATGGCGGCACAGTCTAACATCGAAGCAAACTCGTATACGTCGAGGTCATGTGTGGAGACCGTGACTGCGGTCTCCAACTTGTCCCGTCGACTGCAGAACAGGACGTGTGAGATACATCAGTTAAATGCACAACTCTCCCTCCTCCACCGTATGTACAAAGACACTCTAGTAGAAATTAGTGCACTGAAAAAGCAAAGCAAAGAGATGAAACGACAGGCCACCTCTGTGGCTCGATTCGGAGTTTCTTCGCACAACCAATTCGATGGCCGGTGAGGAATAATCTCCTTCGGAAGCTCAACCAAGGCCGAGGCAGAGTCTTTAAGAGCTTCGAAGGAGTAAAGATGAAGCGAGGCAGCTGATGATAAAGTCAGGCAACGAAGCTGTGTGCAAATGAAGCCCGTTGTAATCTTCATCGCCGAGCTGCTGCCGAAAAAATTGAGAAAATGCTACTCTCTCTCTCTTTTTCCTTTTTTTTTCTCTTTTTTTTTTCTTGTTCTTCTTTTGTTGTTGTTTCTTTTTTTTTTTTATTCATTTTTTTTCTTCTTGTTGTTTTTTTTTCTTTCTGTATATATTTTATACAAGTGTGATCGGGGTTAATTCCCGAAATTAATAAAAACGAGTTTGTTTGTGAATCCGAAAGGCAAATCAAAACGGTTTGAATATTTAGATGTTAGAAATGGTTGTGTTTCAAACCGGACAATTTGAGCTTATCACTGAAAACGTAAAAGAACACTCAATTAACTGAAATTAGGCAAAACACACTTGCGAATAGAATGGACACAAAACAGACACAAAACCAATTTACGAATTTTTTTTTTCTTCTTTTTTTTTGTTTTTTTTTTTTTTTGGTTTTTTTTTTTTTGGTTGAACAAAACAAAACAAAAACAAAATTTTGTTGTGATTATAATACACATAAAATAAATTATGACCTATCGGGACAAAAGAAACGAAAACAAAAATAAAAATAAAATGCTTCCCCTTTTTTTTCATTCATTTTTTTCTTCAGATAAATAAAAACCCCCCCTTTTTTTTTATATTCAGATAAACTAAAACCCCAACCAAAAGCCCCTTTTGTGTTTTTATATTTGCCTTGTAGTTTAAACACTAGCTTCAGATAGACTCTTTTCTTTTTGAAAGACTTTTTTTTTTTTTTTTTTTTTTTGTAAAACAATGATCGAGGTTGGACCCGCTAGTTCTATCAAGTGTTATTGTGGATGATCTCTTCTTGCAAATCTTGTACTGTGTTTGCATATGATAACTGGATAACACTTGCATGATAATCTTTGAAGAGCACTTGCGCTTGAATTGGTTCATGAATCGGATAATAATATCAACCAGACAAAATGAAAAAACTGCAACTTGATAACAAAAGAAACATAATGAAAACAACTTGAACATACTAAAATAAAAGACTTGGTAATAAAATTAGACTCAAAATACAACCACAACACAAGAGGACAAAAGGACACAAGAGGACTGAGGGAATCTTCGGGAAGTGCACTCCACAACTACAACACAATGTTTGGCCCACCCACCACTAAAGGCTGTCATCACTACTCCATCTAAATTCTATAAATGGTACTCCCATAATGTTGTTTCTAGCAGAAGAGCAAGGTTTTACATTTTGCTCTCAAAATGGAGATGTTGCCCACCAATAGGCTCCAAGATTGGATAACCACTTTGGATGGCTCGGAAAAGATGAACTTTCGCGGTTTCGGCCTAAATGCTCTTTTTCCGTTGAGCCGCACTTCACTTTGCTTTCCATTTCTCCATGCCACTTCTCGGTGCTGGAATCCAATCACACATATATTTCGTTTCAGTTCACAAGAGATGTGTCCGGCATTCAAAGAATTTCAAGCATTGACGGAATCTCAACATGATAAAGAAATCATGCTTCAACCCTGTTTTGGCCATGCTCAAGCTTTAGGACGAATGTGTGGGCTTACCTTACATGAAGCTCGATCCTTGGCTCATAATGGGGAACTAGATATTCTAGATTTGATTCGTCAGTTTTCCATCACCGGTGACAAACATGACCTTCTTTGGCGAGGTTATCATCAGCATGCCCTTTGCTTATGCTTACTCGCACACTTCCTTCTTGCCCCTAGTCACGGTGGAGTTAGCATTAAACTAATTGAAGTAGCCCAATGCCTTAAGGAGGGTAAGAGTTGTATGGGTTTAGTGTTGGTCGAGACTTTGACGGGCTTGGATGCTTTTCAACGGGGAGAGACTCCCCCAGGTATTGTTTGCCACCCTTCTTATTTATGATCCTTACATCACTCGGCATTCAATCTCTTTTTTTTTCTCAAAACCCTTTTCTTACTTTTCTCTCAACGTACATCTCTCTATTCTTTTATCCCTCTTATTTTTTTCATTCCTTTCCCCAGATATGGTTGATGGATAAGCTGAAAGCGGTGGATCCTTGCCCCGAGTACTCGGCCAGGACTTATTTTCTTCGTCCACAGCTAGTGGAGTTCTCCTCAGAGGGAATGTGGTGTGACTAGATGCACAGTAGATCTGCGGCTGACATTGCTTGGCGTAGCCCCTGGTTTAACTTGGCTAAGATGAGTTACAGCATGTCCCAGCAACAAGGTATACAGTTGATTGGCCTTACACATTGTGTATTCTATTTTCCATTTAGGTTTAGACACCAGTTTGGACATGTTCAGATTTTTCTGGATGAAAGGATAAAGTTCCCAGCTTCATTTCCCGTTCGTGGTTCGTACTTGCCTCGGTACCTCAATGCTTGGAACCAAAAAATTTTTGGCCCCTGCCCTTACTTTCAGTTCCATCCTTCCTGACGAATACTTGGTTTGGCTTGAGGATGAGGAACAGATTAGGCCAACCTCAGTTATAGAAACTTCCACAGGCATGAAAAAGAGATGGAGAACTGACACTTGACTCATCTATGCCCCTAGTTTATTGCTTTGTCTTTTCTTTTCAAGTTTTTATGTAAAATCAACTTTGGTTTGGAGAATGTACTTGTGATAAATCAATAAAATTAAAGTGAGCATTGAAAAGTTTCCTTTTGTGTTGTAAACGGTAAAGTTTTGAGAAGAAAAACAAAAAATTGAATTAAAACTTTTCAAAACAATTTTTTTTTTCTTTTTTTTTTTTCTTTTTTTGTTTTTTCGAAAATGGTCACCACCGGATACATACGGAATTAATCCTAAGGCTGTACAGCCCCAAATAAGAAGATCATAACCAAGTCGACAAACGGTGGAGAATGACGGATTGATTAAACCAGATGAACAGGACAATTGGGTTGAAAAATAGTGATGGCCAAACTTCAGGACGAAGTAGCCTACGTATCCCAAAGATGAGAATCAGGCCTTACGTAGTTCGGAGAGGGTTCACTCGAGTATTTTTTCTCTCCTTTTGCGCTCTAACTTTTGCCAAGGTTGCCCTTTCGGGTTTTCGGCCTTACGAGCTCAGTTTTTCTTTATTTCTAATTTATTTTTATTTTTATTTTTTTTATGCTCTAACTTTTGTCTAGGTCACCCTTTTGGGTTTTCGGCCTAGCGAGCCTCTCATGGATAACATTTCTTCAACTTGTCCATGTTGATCAGTTAAGAAAACTCCAAGCCATCCAAATCCATAAGAATAATTGCTCCTCCGGACTAGATTGACTTGATGATATAAGGGCCAGTCCAATTGGGTCTGAACTTGCCCCTAGGGCCATGGATGGGGGCTCGGTTGTCTTTGAGCACCGTGTCTCCTTCCTTGAGATTTCTGGACTTGACTTTTTTGTTAAAAGCCCTCGCAATTCTATGCTGGTAACCTTGGATATGATACAATGCCTTCAATCTCCTCTCGTCAAACAACATCAATTCTTCAAATCTACTTTGTTGCCAGTCCGCCTCCATTATCTGACACTCAACCATAATTCTTAGCGACGGTACTTCAATCTCAATTGGCATAACAGCTTCCATCCCATAAACAAGAGAATAAGGGGTTGCTCCTGTAGATGTTCGGATCGACGTTCTGTAACCCCAAAATGCAAATAAAAGTTTCTCCAGCCAATCCTTGTAGGTTTCAATCGTTTTCTGCAAAGTTCTCTTGATGTTTTTGTTTGCAGCCTCAACAGTTCCATTGGTCTGCGGCCTGTATGTTGATGACTTACGGAAAGCCACATTATATTTCTCAAGCAGGTCTATCACCTCTTTCTTGAAATATGAGCCATTATCTAAGATAATCTCGTTGGGCACCCCATACCGATAGATGATGTTGCTCTTGGTGAACTTAGCCACGTGCGACGCCTTTAGAACGACATAGGATTAGGCCTCCACCCACTTTGTGAAGTAGTCGTTTGCTACCAAAAGGAACTCATGCCCGTTTGACCCCTTTGGCGTGACTGCACTGATAACGTCAATTTCCCAGACTGAGAAAGGCCATGGTGAAGTCATATTGTAGAGTTTCGACGACGGAATGTTCATGCGATTGGCATGGATCTGACATTTTTGGCATCGTTGTACAAAGCCAATACAGTCCTCCTCCATGGTTGACCAATAGTAGCCTTGTCTAAGGATTTTCCGAGCTAGCATCACACCATTCATGTGAGCTCCGCACTCTCCTCCGTGGATAGCTTCCATATGGCGCCTTGATTCTCTTTCCTCAACACACAACTTATGCATTCCCAGATGGCCTCTTTTTTTACAACTTGTTTCTGCAGATGATGAATTGGATGGCCAGACACCGTATTCCCCTTTTGTCCTTGGCACTTGCCCCTGGTGGGTACGCCTCTTTGTCCAAGAAATTCCATTGTCGTAATACCAGGGGTTCGTGTCTTGAACCTCATCTATCACGGCGATAGTCTCATACGCCGGCGTATACTTCTGTTCAATGATGATCGGGTGCATCTTCACTCCAAGTGGAATGTCCACCATGGAGGATAAAGTTGCCAACGCATCAGCAAATTGGTTGTTCTCTCTGAGAAAATGCGTGAATGTCAATTTCTCAAACCTCAGAATTTACACATCCAGGGCCTGATGATAAACCTTCATTTTATCTTCCTTAACCTGCCAATCTCCGTTAGCTTGAGACACAACCAAATTCGAATCTCCGATAACATCCAATCTTATTGTCCCTAGTTCTAGGGCAGCTTCCAAACCAGCAATACACGCTTTATATTCTGCTTAATTGTTGGATACTTTAAACCGGAGTTTGAAGGCTAGAGGTACGTGTGAATCATCAGGTGCTATGAGCAACACACTGATCCCATAACCATACTGATTAAACGCTCCATAAAAGTACATTGTCCATGGTTCCTCTTTTATTTTCAAGATGTCTTCATCTGGGAATAGATACTCCACTGCTTCATCATCTCCTTCTACTGGGTGATCCGCTAGAAATTCCGCTACAGCTCTCCCTTTGACTGATTTGCGCATGACATACTTGAGGTCAAACTCGGAGAGAAGAAGCAACCAACGAGCTAGCTTACCCGTAAGTGCTGGTTTCTCAAAGAGATATTTGATGGGATCTAAGCTCGAAACCAGAATTACAGAATGAGCTAACAGGTAGTGTCTCAACTTCCTCGTTGCCCAAACCAAAGCTAAGGAAGTTTTCTCGAGAGGAGTGTAGCGAGTTTCATATTCTACCATCTTCTTGCTTAGATAATAGATGGCCTTCTCTACCTTCGCTTCTGATTCTTGTGCTAGCATGCACTCCATGGTTGAATTTGTTATTGATAAATGCAAGATCAGTGGTTTCCCCGGTTCTGGTGGTGACAATACAGGAGGATTCTGAAGGTACTGCTTAACTTGCTCGAAGGCAAACTGACACCAATCATCCCATTGGAATTTCTTTCCTTTCTTCAACAGATCAAACAGTGGTTCATAAGTCAAGGTTAATTTTGAGATAAACCGTCTTATGAATTACACCTTACCTAGAAAGCCGCGCACCTCCTTTTTAGTCCTTGGTGGTGGCATTTCCATGATGGCCTTGATTTTGGAGGGATCTACTTCAATCCCTTTTTGTGTAATCAGAAATCCCAACATTTTTTCTGCAGTTACCCCGAAGGTGCTTTTCTATGGGTTTAACCTCAGTCTATACTCCTTGATCCACTCAAAGAATTTTTCCAGTGTGGTGTAGTGACCTCCTCACTCTTTAGACTTGACGATCATATCATCCACATACGCCTCAACCTCCTTGTGGATCATGTCATGCAAAATGGTGGTTGCAGCCCCCTGATATGTAGCCCCAGCATTTTTCAGTCCAAAAGGCATAACTCTATAACAGTAGGTACCCCACAGCGTGGTGAAAATAGTTTTCTCTCTGTCCTCCGGTGCCATCGAAATCTGATTATACCTGGAAAACCCATCCATGAATGAAAGCAAAGCATGGCCAGCTGTGAAGTCTACCAGTTCATCGATGTGTGGCAATGGAAAATCATCTTTCGGACTTACTCTATTTAGATCCTGGAAGTCGACGCAGACCCTAATTCTACCGTCCTTCTTTGGAACCGGAACGATATTAGCCAACCAAGTCGGGTATTCAGATACCATCAAGAAACCTACATCAATCTGTTTGCTGACCTCCTCTTTAATCTTTAATGCCTAATCTGGGTGAACTCTGCGCAGTTTCTGTTTGACTGGTCGGGCCTCGGGATTAAGAGGGATCCAGTGTTGTACAATCTCTGGATCTATTCTAGGCATGTCTTCGTAGGACCACGCGAAAACATCTTTGAAATCTTTTAATAAAGCGATTAAACGCTCGCGTTCCTCTGAAGATAACGTGGATTCGATCTGGACCAAACAGGGATCCTCCTCAATACCCACATTAATTGTAGTGATTTCATCTGTGCAGGACTTAACTCGCCTCTCCTCTTCTTGGTCAACCAAAATTTTCAAAGCCCGAGGAATTTCTTCCTCTTCGTTTAAGTCAAAATTTTGAAAATCAAGATCAGTGCAACAAACGAAAGGCACAAAGAAGTAAGCAAACTCTACGACATTCCCATTAGTAAAGTCTGGGTCCTCAGTTACAGTTGACTCAAAATAAAAACCAAAAGAAGGCTTTGATAGGACTTTGGCATCCGAGTTACCACTCTCAGAAGTACCAGACTCAGAAGAACTCGAATCTGACTCCGACTCTACAGACTCGATGGAATCAGATTCAGACTTATTATCCGATTCAGAACTGCTGATGATGCCCTTTTCAAACTTCCAGATTAGGTGTGGAGCCTCAGATGCATCCACAATAAGTTTAGAGAAATCCGCTTCTGGTTTATCCCCGATCATTGAGCTAGTAAAACTATCCCCCAAGTTGTCAGACTTAGTTCCGACAGTAGAATTTGCTAGTAGGTCAGTTAGTGTTTTTCCCAACAGCTCTTCTTCTTCAACGTTCATAGTTACGGTCCTGCCTTGACCTGTATTAGTACTCAGGTCCATCTGCTCATCTTCCCATTCCGGTAACTGGTGCCCGAAGAAGATCTCGAACCCGGGATAGATTGTCTTCGTCTCCTGGTCAAACCAAGGCTCTGGAAATCCACAAAAGGGGAAATCTTTCCCTTGGCAAACAAAGCGTTCGTTCAAGGTTCCCCGTATTGGTTTGTGAACTAACTCATATTGTTTTCCATCCTTCTTTGCTTTAATTCTTCCTCTCAACTCAGCCCACTTCCTTTGCCAATCCTTAGCAGTAGGTCTGTATCCCAGCCCAAAAGCATGGGGGTTGTGAATCAGCTCCTTGGTAACAGCACCTCCTTGCCTGCCACTCCTGCCTAGTCCTGATCCAAGCATATGCCCCTGTTTGTTCATCATGTAGATGGACTGAGCACTCATATAGATTCTGTCAACTTCTGCCATGATAGATTGGACTACTCGGGCTTCTGTTAGTGAGAAGCCAGAGAGGAATACATTTTCTTCCCCGTGTATGATTTCCAACACTAGTGTGGCAATTCCCTGGGGAGGGTGGATCGATGAATTACCGTAGACTGTAGCAATCCCATCTTTGAAGGGGTATTTCACCAACTGATAGACTGTTGGTGACACAGCTTTTATCTGATGCAGCCAAGGCCTTCCCAACAGTAGATTGAAGGTAGCCAGAACATCCATTACATGGAATTCTACCTCATGTTCGGACGGGCCGATCGGGATATGGCTTTTGAATGTTCCCATGACATCCTGGCTTGTATTTTCATAAGCTCGGACGGCTTGAGTTGTGGGTGTGAAGTCAACAGGCCTCAAACCTATGGCATAAGTAGTCCGTGCCGGACACACATTGATCGCCGATCCAGTATCTACTAACACTACTGGAATCCATTTCTTTCGGCTCTCCAGAGTTACATGCAAGGGCCGATTGTGGTTGGCACCCTCAGGTGGCAGCTCTTTATCCGTGAAAGATATCACTGGCGTAACATCACCGGATGTGACCAATGACACCAGTTGATCAGCGGTTGTGTCGATAGGCAGTTTGGTGCGATTCATTGCCTCTAGCAATGCTTGCCTATGCTCCCGGGAAGCCATTATCAATCCCCAGATTGAGATATCTGCCTGAATCTTCTTAAGCTATTTCAAAACCAGGTTGTCTTCACAATCCTTCTCTCTGGTGTTATCAACCTCTTTGTTAGAGGATTCTGGTTGATCTACAGCCACAGGTTTGAAGTACCGACCATTTTGGGTCATGTGATTGATTTCGTCTGTATACCACGTATCGTCGAGGGTATTAGATTTCCACCCTTCGTTCGTGTATGCATGACTCAGATCATTATCTTCCCACCACTCTTCGGCAGTCATGGCCAAGCTTTTATCAGACTCTACTTGGAGCATGTTCACATCACGCCCCTCAGCAACATACCTTTCCTTTTCAACTATGCTTTTGGTTTCTGGCAAGGCCATCTTCCTTTGAATTTCTTTCATTCTCTTCTGCTGGAATTGTTCCAGCACTTGTTCTGTACTAGTAATGGATGTGGTCTCGACTTTTTCCTCATTGACCCCTTTTGTCTGTTCCACCTCATTTAGCTCTTTATCACCAAACCAACCGTTGTTTGTTTCCGACTAACTTGAATCCAACCAGCCTATCTGGACACTACTTGTTTCCTCTTCTTCAAAGAAGTAGAGGTTGGCTAGGTCTTGTTCTATCTGAACTAGATCTTCTTCCAGTTCGGCCAAGTCATTTAGGCCTTGTTCAGGCCAATCATTCTGATGTTGCCCTAACTGGCCTTCCCCGATAGCATTGACACTGAGAACATCCGGCAATAGGATCACTGGTTTTGGTTGATCAATGGCCACAATGTATAAACTGGGGTCATACTCCTCTGCAAGCGAAGCCCCCTTTTTTATGACACAGGTATCAGATAACCTTGTCTGTAATGCACTTTCCTCTTTCTCTGTTCCTGTCATAACCTTTTTGGGTTGGATTTGTAAGGCTAGATCCAACATGCACATATCCGTGCCTTTTGGAATAACCACCTCTGGTTTTGGTAGGTGGGAAGAGGTAATATATATGCTTGGGTTGAAGGTAGGTGGTAGTGTTTGGATGTGGTTAATATTTCTGGAGGGAGGAACTGGGTTATGTGTAGGAAGTGGGTTAGTTGTCACATTTGGTTCAGGAGGGGCGATGACTTTATTGTCAATGAGATTCTGAATCTCATGACGTAGACGATAGCATGAATCTGTATGATGGCCATGTTGTTAGTGGAAAGTACAATATTGGGTTGGGTTGGGTCGTGTCTAACTGGCAGTGGGTTTGGGAGAGGGTGAGTATCAAGAGGCTTGAGATGCCCCTAGTCCATCAACACCTTGAGGGTGCGGGTTGGACTCATATGGAGGGGGGTAAAAGATCTTCGGTTCCAAGGTTGACTATTTTGTACGGTTTGTGAGTTTGTGGCAGCAGCAAAGGGATCGACCATCTTGGCCGATGATGTAGCAATGGTACTGACATCTGCAGGCCACAGAATAGTGCTAGTACTGGCATTAGTACTCCAAGTGAATGGCTTTTTTGCAGGTTCACTTGATCTGTGGATGATGCCCTTTTTGAAGGTGCTCTCAATTTGAACCCCTAACTCATGTAAAGAAGCAAATGTGGACAGCGGTGCCACTATTATTTTCTACAACATGTCTGGCTCGAGGTTTTGGACCACTAACCTGACTTGTTCTCTTTCAGAAGGTCTGTTCGTCATTCTGGCTGCCTTTGCCCTCTATCTTGCCACAAAGTCAATGAAGGGTTCTTTAGGGTTCTGAGTGGTTGCTTCCAGCTCACTGATTGTTACTTCTATCTGAGTATTGTATGAGTATTGGTTAACAAACCCCTCAGATAGTTCTTCCCAATTCCCCTTCGTTGAGTCCTCTAGTTTGGCATACTAGATGGCTGCTACATCTGACAGGGTCCTCCCAAATAATGAGAGTTTTTGTGCCCTAAAAAAACCAATGGGCCTCAACATATCTGAAAATAGGTAGACATGCACAATCGAATCCCCGCTCCCATCAAATCTATCGATGTGAGGCATTTTGAATTTTTCAGGCAACCTGACTGAAGCCTCAGTGTACCTGTCCTCAATGTCAGGAATTGAATTGAAACCCTGGGATTTCTTCAAGGCTTTCTCAAGCCTAGCAATTTTGATCATGGCTGGATCAACTTCATTCATATCGAAGGGAATGGTTCCCATAGGAGGTTGTACCAGAGGTCTGTAAGCTGAAGCTGTTGGAAACATCTCATGAGGATCTGGGACCTAAGGAGTTTCCAATGGTGGAGGGAGATCAGGATTTGGTTGGGCAGCTGGGACCGGATGTACAGTAGATGCAGATGCCCTAGATGGCCGTCGCAGATCAGCGATGACTTCATCCCGTGTGGCCATCCATTGGTTGACCGTATCCATGGTCCTTTGGATGGCAGCAACTTCTTCTGTGTTTTGTGTTGGGTTCTGTGCCATTGTTGGAATAGATGAATTAGATACTGGTGAGTGAACAGGAGTTTACTGAGTGCTTGGTACTGATGCTGACTGTCTATTCCTTCTTTGTTGAGTAACCGACGGGAGAGAAACTAACACTGGCTGACCGTCAACAAGATCTTGCGTTTTACAAAGCCTACGAGAACGAGTCCAAACAACTCGGGGAATATCGAGTCTTTCTGAAGCTATGATGAAAAACTACCTAGCAAAAAGAAAGAAAGAAAACATATTTTAAAAAAATGGACAGTACTTCGGCCCCAATTCTTAATTAATCACAACACATAGTTGAACTATGATCCCCACTGAACTTTGTTCTCAGACTGATTGCTCATTTGTACCATTGCTATAAACCACCCTGTCTATTTCATTATTAAAGCACATACCACATAAAAAGAACCAAAACACCCCTATGAGGGGGTAGGGTTACCCTATCCTAGATTTTGACATGATCTAGGTTGCACTATTTCAAGCAAGTGGTTTCATAACATCCTGTACGGGTAGCATCCTGTCTTAATTTGAATAGTGACTACAGCGTACTATATCCATTAGGTCAAATAGTCACAAAGGGTACCTCAGCAAGACTACTTAATATACCTCTCACACCTAACACCGAGAAGTGAAAGGAGGATCAAGCGATACAGCGGTAATCCAGATCCAAGGGTTGTGTTCCCAACTTGACAGACCCTATGACCGGTCAGCCTTTTGACAAGCTTTGTAGGCAAGCCTCCGGCAAACCGTCCAGGAATAACAAATGGCAAACACAGGGACTTAGGTGCACCAATGCAAACGCAATGCAAAGACTATATTTATGTAGATAAAATTTCACATCATAAAGTTTGAGTCAAGTTCTCTAATTCCCCAGCAGAGTCGCCAGAAACTGTAGCTCGGCTTTTCGCGCTCCCTTTTGGAAGAATGAATAGCCCTTACAGTTCGAACTCCACTTGTGTTGGTTCTGAATCTAATTTCACAAGTGCAATGTGAAACAGTGGAAACACAAAAAGAGTCCAAATCCGACAATTTCTATTGGAAAATCGATGTTTGAATCAAATGCCAAAAATGGACTGCTTTGCCAGATTTCAGAGTTGCCACCTAAATATTTATTTTGAAAAATTTAGGAAACTTGTGACTCCTACCAAAGGCCATTAGCCCGTCGTCACCAAAGTGTCTTGGTTTGGGAACTTAGGTATGAGAGGGGAAGGTCAATAATTGAACACTCCACTCACCCGATCAAAGATCGGCCTCTATTAATCATGATGTGATTTTTATGTACAGTATATGCTCTTGTTCTATGTGTAACATACAAGTATAGACTAATTTCACGAAAAGCTGGAATATTTGATTTCATGTTTGTTTTGTAAAAAAAATGTTTTGAATATGTATCACTGAAAATGGTGATCTCATATATACCGAAATCAAAGTATCCCAATTCAAGTGATTAGCCTTTATCCACAGGCATTTAAATAGGTATATCACATAAGCAGTTAGCCTCATGGTAGTATGTTTGATATGACAGCATTCACACTTATGCAATATGCTAAAGCAAAAATGCTTACCTTAATGTCCGAAGGTGAGTCCAAAAAGAAAGCAAATAGTTAGAAAAAAAATGCATGATCCTAATTTAATGACTAATGCAACACATGCAATGTGTAATTAAGGTTCGGCTATTAGTATGGCATGTGAGTCAATTCAAGGCATGTGGTAGCGCATGTATGCAAGTAAGGAGTTTGAATTTGAGATTTAAATAACATGATGAGCCAAACTTTTATGCATGTAAACGAATGGATGCAAATCATGGAAAATGCTAATTAAACATGATGTCCCTAATCTAACCATCATAAGCAGTGAAATAAAAGGGAGAAAGAATGGGGGTTGGAAGACATACAACTTATTACATATTTCTCCTCGCGAAGGAGGGTCCGAATGTCCAAATGTCCAAATAAATAATTATTACAAAGCCGAATGAATAATAAATGAAAGGGGCTATCTAATTTATTACAATAAGCCTTGACACAATAAACTCGGTATAATGTCCGACCGAATTCAATTAATCTTATTGGTTCTTTATGTCGGTTGTAATTCAATTTTAACCAATTTTATTAGCCTTTTTTTATTACCTTTCCATTTCTTTATCTTTTCTCATGTTTGTGCAAAAGTAATATTTACGTCCACTAAGTCCAAAATGCAATAAAAAGAAACAAACATCAACTTAACCCGAGAAACAAATCTTATTTTCTTCGAGGGAAATTACAAATGAAGAGTCAAACTTATTTACAAGCAATAAAGGATTCCAAGTCAAACTCAAGATGTGCAACAAGGACTAGTCAAACTCAAAAGAGTGATAATGACTTAGAAAAACCCAAACGTGAGTGATAATGACTTGAAATCCAAACTTGATAATAAGTGATAATGGCACTTTCCTTGGTGATTTCTAAGGGTCAATTACTCCCTTAAAAGTAAACACACTGATGAATAAAAAGAAATGAAAAAAAAAAGATCGTGCTTTAGTATAAGAACATGTATACATTTGGGGTAGTGAACCTCCAAAGAACTTAAACCGTTAAGTATAGAGCGTTTTATGCTTTTGGTAGTAAATCTCCTAAGAGATTAAATCAGTAAGCATAGAACGTTGTATACTTTTGGTAATGAACCTCTTAAGTATAAAATGTTTTATGTCTTTGGTAATGAATTTCCAAAGAGATTAAACCATTAAGCATAGAACGTTTTATACCTTTGGTAATGAACCTCCTAAGCATAAAACGTTTTATGCCTTTGGTAGTGAATCTCCAAAGAGATTAAACCATTAAACATAGAGCGTTTTATACCTTTGGTAATGAACCTCCGAAGAGATTAAACCATTAAGTATGGAAGAGTTCCTTTCTTATACTTGAACCACAATTTTAATTTTTCACAAATTTTTAATCGAAATAAGCAAAGAATTGAGGGAGGTTGTAGAGATGATTATGCAAAGTTGATTAATTGGTTAGTACAAACAAACTTGATATTTAAAACATAAATTATTGAAATAAATTAAACAGCCCCTTAAATAACATACAATAGTGTTGAAATTAAGCTATAGAAAGCGAGCAAAATTAAATAGGATCAAGTTAGTAAACAAGTAGAAGGAAGGGTGGCTAACCCTTCCACTTTTACAACTTCAAATCACATAGTTTAGATGTTGAAAAATAGCCCCAAAAGAATTTGAGAAAAACCTACCACTTTTACTATTCACCGCCGGAGGTTACTATTCACCGCCGGAGGTACTATTCATCGTCGGGATTACTATTCACCGCCGGAGGTTACTATTCATCCAATTGGGTAAATTATTTAAAGTAATAAATTACAACAGTTTATATACAATATTTAAATTACAGCAGAGATGTGGGCGGTGCAGCCTTCCCATTAAAGCAATAAAAAAACAGTTATGAAAAGAAGTAAATGAAGTATTTAAACAAATTATATCACATTTTTAAATTAAATGAAAATTTGCGAAAACTCACCTTTTGGGGAAATGATGAATTTTCTAAGTCACAAACTTTCTTTTGCTTACTCTCAAGTCTGTGGAATGTGTTCTCAATTCTCAGTCCAAAATTTGGAATTACAGCTTTAGTGGTTGATTTTTTGAATGGTGTATTGATGGAATGGAAATAAAAATATCAAAGAAAATATTTTATTTTTCCTCTCTCTCTCTCTAAAAAAAAAACTAATTTTCTTTCTTTCTGATTCTTTTTCTCTCAAATTCTCTCGCACCACTTCATTTTTCTCTCCCTCTAATTAGCCTCTCTCCTTTTTCTTTGTTGGGCCTCCCCGTCCCCGTCCCCGTCTCCCTTCCCCTCTTGAAATCTCACCATTTGGTTGCTTTATATAGGCAACAAATAGATAATATAATAATATAAAGTATATAAAGATTATATATATAGATATATTTATATATGTTTGCTGAGGTTGATGTCGGCAACCGAGGGCTGACCGACATCCATATAATTTTTTATTATTTTTCTTTTATTATAATATAATATAATATATAAAATATCTAAAATATATAATTTATACCAAAACACTAAACATATAATATAATAATATAACTTTTTCTATTATTTTATTTTATACATGTAAAATATATAATTTATACCAATTTATATAAAAACACCAAAAATATGAACAAATACATAAAATTATGCAAAATTACAAAATACTAAACTAATAAAATATTTAGTAGTTTAAAACAATTGGGCCATAATGGTGAATGTTAGGGTTAAAGTTCAAATTCCATCTCTCTTACTGAGGATTCTGTGAGAAACACATTCTAATTGTCATCATCGGGTAATTAAAAGAAAGCGCCCAAGTCTTAGGGCCGATCAAAATTGGGGTGTCTACACTAGTGCAGGCTTCGGTTTGCTTCTTTACTTATCCGTTGTTCTTATTTTTTCAAAAATTTAGTTTACAAAGATGAGTTCTAATCTTTAGTTATCCATGTTAATAATTTGTTCTATTAGTAATGTAATCTAATCTAATTCATTTCTGTATTTTAGTTGTGTATTTTATTCTGTATTTCATTCCTTTTAACATAAAAATAAAAAAATAAAAAAAATTGTTTTGTCATTTCTATTTAATTATTTTTGGGTAAATTACAGACGCAACCCCTGAGGTTTACTTAAATTACAAATTACCCCTATGGTTTTAGAAATTGCATTATGCCCCCTAAGGTTGCTAATTTCATAGCAAATAGGTTCTTTTATTAATAAATCATCAAGTTAATTAACAATTTTTAATAATGTTAAAATTTTATTTCAATTAGTAATTCAACTAATTTTATTATTGTATATGTGAACAATTAGAAATTTTCCTTTTTTTAATTAATTTTGTTAATTAAAAAATTCTGATAGGGTGCTATTTGTAATTTTCCAAACCACAAGGGGTAATTCGTATTTTAAGCAAATCTCTAGGGGTATTTGTAATTTACCTGGTTGTGATGATATTGAAGTTTATTTTTGGCCATTAATATTATATTTTATCACTTGATGAGACATTTCAATGTTTAAACCAAACCAAATCAAACTAAGTCTTAAATCCTATCAAATGGGACCGGTTACATGAATCCTTCTTCTCTACTTGACTCTATCAACGGCCATTTGGTTTGTCAAATTAAGGAGATTTTTATATATCTATTTACTACACTAACTCACGTCAATCTAGGTCTACCCTTTTTCCTTAACACTTCTACCTACTGTCACTATATCACATATCTTCAGTACTGCTTGTGTTGGTCTCCATTGTATATAACCAAACCGTCTCAATATATTCTCTCTCAACTTATCTTCTATCGGTGCTACTCCTACGCATTCACAAATATACTCATTCCTAACTCTGCCTTTTCTAGTCTTGGCACGCATCCATCTTAGCATCGCCATCTCAGCAACACTCATCTTATCTACATGTTGTTTATATAACCAAACCATCTCAATATATTCTCTCTCAACTTATCTTCTATCGATGTTACTCCTATCCATTCACGAATATACTTATTCCTAACTTTGTTTTTTCCAGTCTTTCCACACATCCACCTTAACATCGTCATCTCAGCAACACTCATCTTATCTGCATGTTGTTTCTTAGTTGCCCAATATTCTATCTCAGACAATATTGCTAGTCTAATAATCGCTCTATAGAACTTTCTTTTAGTCTAGTGGGTATTCGTTTATCGTACAGTACCCCAAACGCACTCCTCTATAAAAGCCACTCAGCCTTAATTCTAGGGATTTTTGGTGAAACCCCCATTTTTGGGCCTTTTTTTAGGGTAAAGGACAGCTCAATAAATTTTTCTTCAAAAAGCCCTTGAGTAGAAGACGCATGGCTCAATAAGGACATTCTATAATTTGTCTCTTTTTTTGACAATATAGCCCTTATATATATATATATATATATATATATCATATATTTGAAAATTAGAGCTCATGCATACACGGATCTTGTATATTTGAATCAGTGAAGACAATCTGCAAAATCAGTGAAGACAATTTGCGAAATCCATGAAGACGATCTTGAAATCTAAAGATCTCGCCGCCAACAATCTTGTCCTTGGTCAACAATATACGATCTCGCCGACGACGATCAACACTCTCAATTAAACGAGAGATTACATTTCAAATCTGCACAACTCTATATCAGATTTCAAGAGTTTCATCAAGATTTGTGAGTGTTGATCGAGTTTTAAAGGTTTTGCTTCAATAACGTGCTTGATTATTGTTCAAGTTCAATCAGGTATGTTGATTTGTTGATTATTTATTTATTTATTTTTATTTACTTTTATTGTGTATGATATAATTTTGTTTGACAAAATGAGAGTAAATTTTACTCTGGTAATATGTGCTCTGTTTGTAACAACCCTCACTTTACTCTAGTCATGCTTGGCTATATTACATGACCTTGTCTTGATGTGTTACATTTGCAAAACCTTGATTTGTCTTGCATAAGTGTTACTTGCATGCTTTGTTCCTTGTTTGGTGTGTGTGTTTAGCCTAGGTTAATGCAAGCCGAGGTCACCTTAAGCTTAGAACCATCTTGGAACCACTTTGGTTGACCTCCACCTTCACCAAGGCATGTTGGCTGAGATGTCATCATCTATGCCGAGGTGTTCATCACCAAGGCCGAGATGTGTATTATCTAGGCCGAGATGTTACCTTTGCACCTAAGTGATCTTGTTCATGGATTGGTACAACCTAGACCGAGGTGTGGCATATCTAGGCCAAGGTGTGGACAGCTAGGCCAAGTGTTGTCCTTCCTAGCCGAGGTCATTGTTCCCTTACTTGCCGACGCCTTGTTCTTAACCGATGTCATTACTTGCCGGAGCGCCGTTGCCGTCTAGCTTGTTGAGTACACTTTGTCATAGTCTTGTCTTTTCACTCAATCACCTTTTTGAGGAGAACCAACCCGGTAGTGCCACATGTCCGAGCTGAGTGTTAAATCAGCCGGCAGAGAGAGGAATGCATCATTTTTGTATCATATCTTGTTCTTGAGGAGAGAGAAGTTCTTAGAGGAGGAATAGATTTCCAAGCTTGATCCTTAGAGTTCAAACCGTTTGATTCGTGTTTTGAGGTTAGAATCTTAATCTACTCTTGTTGTTCTTATTGATCATCTAGCTGCATTGCATGATCGGACCTGATTTGCAAGCCATGCATCGATTTAATGTTGGGTTTAGAAAGAGAAAGTGGTATTCATGTGTTCTTGAAGAAAAGGCCTTGTTTGATCCTAAAGTTTGCATTAAGATTCAAGTTTTTGTGTTTGTTTTCATAAAATCTTCGAGTATAGGTGCCCAGGTCCATGTTTTTGAATTCATAGCATGAAATCTCAGATTTTGTAATAACAAGTTATGCTCTTTGCATTCATGTTCTTCATGATCATGTTCTTCAAAGAAAAGGAAACCCAGATTTTCCTGACTTCGTTCCCTTGAATGTGGTCATCGGGACCACACCTCGGCAAGGAGGTGTGGGACCTCGACCAAGACCTGGTTGGTGCCCAATGTGTTTTCCCGAGATGAGGAACAGTGTTTTGTTTTGGTTCGACTTAGTTTGAAGGAATGCTGAGATCATTTGCATTCATGTAAAGCTTGTTTGATAGTACATTCAATGGGATTTGTTATGTGCTTGTAGGCCTTGGATCCTTACTTGTAACCCCGACGTTTGAAGAACTATGTGAGTGGTATTTTTAATAAAGCTATGTTATAATGTTTTGATGAAAGCTTTGCTTTGCTTTGTTTTGGAAAAGTATTTGTTAAGCATGAATGACTATCCCTATGTTATGTATCAAGTATTAGCCTTGGTTTTGGTAAAACCTTTGAAAGTCCGTACGTGCTAGGGAACTATAAGCATTTGTAGCACAACCTTTGAAAGTCCGTACGTGCAAGGGGACTATAAGCATTTGTAGCACAACCTTTGAAAGTCCGTACGTGCTAGGGGACTATAAGCATTTGTAGCACAACATTTGTTAATGTCATCCCTTGAAACTTGAAAGCCTTGAAAGACTTTGATTGATGAAGCTTGAAAGATTTGTTAGATGAACTTGATTCATCCCATGTTTTGTTACAAGCTATGATTATGTATTGTTTGTTAAAGATCTCGGATATCACGCATGCAAATCCTTTATTACTTGTATCATTCACTGAGTATCCAAGCTCACCCTCTCTATATATATATAGGTGATGAGCAGGACGGCGGCGACGCCTAGATGTGCTTTGTAACTTGTTTTGGATTCGCATTTTGTAGCATCTTGAAGATCATGCTTCTTCGCTTGCATTTCATTGTATTTTGTATATGATGGCTCGAGAAGCCTTTTAGTCAAGATGTATTTTTGTACTTCATTTTATTGTACCCAAGTTGTAAGACCTTGTTAAGATGTATGTCATTCCATTTGACTTATGCACAACTCTTATGGATTAATTAGAATTGTATATATTGCTTCCGCACTTGTGAGCCCCATATATTTATACTCTGATTGTGTGTGAATTTTGGAAGTTGGCCTTCGATAATCTCGGATTACTGGCCATCACGGCACCATTCTACTAGGGGCGGAATGGGGTCGTGACAGATTAGTATCAGAGCACAAGTTTCTTATAGTACGTTACTCACACACTTCGAGTCCTAAAGAGCATAGGGCTTCCCTTAGAATTGATGTTAGGATTGCATCATAATGCTTGCTACTTGACAATGTGTACATGATCTTGGCGTGACTATTTGTTATTTGCATGCATATTATTTGATCGTTTTGTTTTAAAGTCACATTTTGCATACTCTTAGCATCATGAGAAGGGGTAGACCACCAGTTGGCCGAGATCATCCCGAAGACAGATTGGACAGATTAGAGAGATTGGTCGAAGGTTTGGTCCATGAGTTGAGACAACCTAGGCCACAAGACACTAGTACTACTTCTACCCAAGCCGAGCAGAAAAACGGCCGACATGCAGTTCCACCTCCACCTCCTCCAGCACCGCAAGTGCCTCCACAGCAAGCTTTATATGGGGATGGCACCATAGCCCTAATCCGAGAGTTTAAGAAAATGAAACCGCCGAGATTCTCTGGGGGTATAGAGCCGATGAAAGCCGAAGCGTGGGTCTTGGAAATGGAGAAACTGTTTGAGATTTTTCCCAGCACCGACGCCCAGAAGGTGTTATTGGTCGCGTTCACATTAGACGACGATGCACGAAGATGGTGGATGATGACCCGAGAAAGCAACCCAAGTCTGACTTAGGCCAGATTTTTGGAGTTGTTTTACAACAAACACTTTTCCCTTAGCGTTCGAGACCGCAAGACTACAGAGTTCCAGACTCTAACACAAGGCAGCAGGACAGTGGCAGAATATGACCGCGCTTTTACCGAGTTGGCGAGATATGCGCCTCACATGGTCGATGATGAATATAGAAAAGCCAGGAAGTTTGAAAGTGGGCTTCGTAGGCCGATACAAGATCGAGTTAACATACTCAACATGTCGATTTACGCCGGAGTATTGGACAAGGCCATCCTTGCAGAAGCTAACTTGAACCGGTATCAGAATTTAGGAGAGAGCCAAAAGAAGAGACAGAACTATGATAATCGCCGAGTTCCGTTTAACGCCAAGAAGAAAGTGAATGTGGGCAGCTCCAGCAACTCGAACTAGGAAAGTAATGCTAAGCCGACGTGTACAAGTTGTGGGAAACTGCATTCCGGAGTTTGCCGTTGGGCGTCAGGAGCCTGTTTTGAATGTGGCGAAATGGGTCATCGCACGAAAGACTGTCCGAAGGCAAGAACTGATGATGGTAAGATGAATGGGAGTACCTCGGGCTCTGCACCGAGAAATAACATCGGGAGGGCCCAGGCGAGACAGGGCAGAGTTTTTGCATTGGTACCAGGAGACACTCAGAATGCTGAGACAGTCATGTCAGGTATACTCCCAATTTTGCTCTCAAGATGCATACATATTGATTGATTCGGGTTCTACACATTCATTTGTATTTGCTAAGTTTGCCGAGAAGTTAAATAGAGAACAAGAACCCCTTGATTATGTGTTATATGTGTCTACTCCATCTGGGAGAACTATGATTGTTGCATCCATTTATAGGGCGTGTGTCGTTGTGATTGAGGGTGTAGAATTATTAGTTGATTTAATGCCGTTAAGCATGACTCACTTTGACGTCATCTTGGGAATGGACTGGTTAGTAACAAATTATGCATCTATTAATTGTGTTTCGAAGAATGTCACACTGAAACCCCCAAACCAAGCCGAGGTTATTTTCCAAAGTAAAGGAGTAGTACCCCCACCTTACTTAATCTCATCCATGAAAGCCTATAAGTTGATCCAAAAGGGGTGTCAAGGTTATCTGTGTAGTATACTAAGTGATTTGAATGGAAATGTTAAGTTAGCCGACATCCCAGTGATTAGAGAATTCCCCGATGTCTTTCCAAATGAATTGCCTGGCCAGTTAGTGGATAGGGAAATAGAATTTATGGTTAATGTTATGTCGGGAACCCAACCTATCTCCAAAACACCCTATAAAATGGCCCCAGCCGAACTCAAGGAACTAAAACTACAATTAGACCGAGCACTTCACCTTGGGGAGCACCAGTTCTATTTGTCAAGAAAAAGGATGGTACACTTCGTCTTTGTATCGACTACCGAGAACTAAATAAGGTGACCATTAAGAATAAGTATCCATTGCCAAGGATTGATGATTTACTTGATCAACTACAAGGGGCACAGGTCTTCTCTAAGATTGATTTGAGGTCGGGCTACCATCAACTGAAAGTTAAGGCCGAGGATGTCGAGAAGACTGCTTTTCGGACAAGGTATGGCCACTACGAATTTTTGGTAATGCCTTTCGGAGTGACCAACGCTCCTGCAGCATTCATGGATTTGATGAACAGAGTTTTTAAGCCGTACCTAGGCGAGTTCGTGGTTGTTTTCATCGACGACATACTGATCTATTCCAAGAGTGGTGATGAGCATGAGAAGCATTTGAGACTAGCCTTACAAATCCTAAGAGACAGGAAATTATATGCCAAGCTTAGCAAGTGTGTATTTTGGCTTTCCAGCATTTCATTTTTGGGCCATGCGATTAAAGAAGAAGGAATCTCTGTTGATCCAAGTAAAATTGAAGCTGTCGTAAATTGGCCGACGCCAACCAATGTGTCCAAGGTTCGTAGTTTTCTGGGTTTGGCGGGCTATTACAGGAAGTTTGTGAAGGATTTCTCAAGGATTGCAGTACCACTGACACAACTAACTCAAAAAGGAGTGGCGTATGATTGGACCGAGGATAAGGAATCAGCTTTTCGGGAGTTAAAGGAGAGGTTGGTTACAGCACTAATACTTATACTACCGTCAAACAAAGAAGAATTTCAGATTTATAGTGATGCTTCACATAGGGGATTGGGTTGCGTGTTAATGCAAGGAGGTAAGGTTATAGCGTATGCATCCCGTCAGTTGAAACCTCACGAAAAGAATTATCCTACCCATGATTTAGAGCTAGCAGCCGTGGTGTTTGCTTTGAAGATTTGGCATCATTACTTGTATGGGGCTTCTTGCCAAGTTTTCACAGATCATCAGAGTTTAAAGTACTTATTCACTCAGAAGGAATTAAATTTGAGACAGAGAAGATGGCTTGAGTTATTGAAAGACTACGACAAGCAAATTCAGTATCACCCAGGTAAAGCAAACTCAGTAGCCAACGCATTGAGCAGAAAATCAGTTGGAAGTCTAGCATGCTTAACCATGATTTCAGTGGAGCCGACCGTTATAGAGGAAGTGAAGACCAGACAAATGGAAGACGGATTCTTCAAGAAAGTTGCCGATGAGATTATCACTAAGCCGAGTTCAAGGTACACTATTGAAAATCTGGTACTTAAGTTTGAAGGAAGATTGTGCATGGCCGACATTCCAGAGTTGAAAAGAAAGATTCTGCAGGGATCTCATGGTTCCAAATTTGCTGTTCATCCAGGGAACACTAAGATGTATCAAGATGTGAAACAAACTTTTTGGTGGCCAAATATGAAAAGAGAAATAGCCGAGTTTGTATCCCGGTGTTTGCACTGTCAACAAGTGAAAGCAGAACACCAGAGGCCAGCAGGACTACTTCAACCTTTGCCGATTCCTGAGTGGAAATGGGAACACATCTCCATGGACTTTGTGGTTGGTTTGCCGAGGACACAAAAAGGCATGGATTCAATTTGGGTTATCGTTGACAGATTAACTAAGTCATCACACTTCTTGCCTGTCCAGACTACATTCAATGCTGACCGACTTACGGTACTGTATATGAATGAGATTGTGAGACTTCATGGAGTGCCGATGTCCATTGTGTCAGACTGAGATCCGAAGTTTGTTTCTAGATTTTGGCAGAGTTTACAAAGAGCTTTGGGAACCGAGTTGAAGTTTAGCACAGCTTTTCACCCCCAGACCGATAGACAAACAGAAAGAACGATTCAGACACTCGAAGATATGCTCAGACTATGTGTGTTAGATTTCAAAGGAAGTTGGGAAGTACATCTACCGTTAGTAGAATTTGCTTACAACAACAGTTATCAAGCCAACATTGGCATGGCGCCGTATGAAGCTTTGTATGGAAGGAAGTGCAGATCGCCGATATGTTGGACTGAAGTGGGAGATAAAGCTTTGATTGGTCCCGAGCTAGTTCAAGTTACAATCGAGAAGATTAAGCTCATTCGACAAAGGATCAAAACTGCTCAAAGTCGACAGAAGAGCTATGCCGACCAGAGAAGAAGAGAGTTGGAATTTGAAGTTGGGGATCATGTATTCCTGAAGGTTTCACCAATGAAAGGAATTTCTAGATTTGGGAAAAAAGGTAAGTTAGCACCTTGTTACATCGGGCCGTTTGAAATACTTGAGAAAGTTAACCCAGCTGCCTATAGACTGGCTTTACCACCAAAACTAAATCAAGTTCACAATGTGTTCCACATTTTGATGTTGATGAAGTATATTCGGGATCCACTGCATATAATTGATTATTCCGGGATTGTGGTTAATGAAGATTTAGGCTACGAGGAGAAGCCGATGAGAATTATTGACAGACAAGTGAGACATTATTTGTAGAGCAAGGTAACTTAAGTTTGGGGACCAAACTTCTTTAAGGAGGGTAGGATGTAACAACCCTCACTTTACTCTAGTCATGCTTGCCTATATTACATGACCTTGTCTTGATGTGTTGCATTTGCAAAACCTTGATTTGTCTTGCATAAGTGTTACTTGCATGCTTTGTTCCTTGTTTGGTGTGTGTGTTTAGCCTAGGTTAATCCAAGCCGAGGTCACCTTAAGCTTAAAACCATCTTGGAACCACTTTGGTTGACCTCCACCTTCACCAAAGCATGTTGGCCGAGATGTCGTCATCTAGGCCGAGGTGTTCATCACCAAGGCCATGATGTGTATTATCTAGGCCGAGATGTTACCTTTGCACCTAAGTGATCTTGTTCCTGGATTGGTACAACCTAGACCGATATGTGGCACATCTAGGCCAAGGTGTGGCACAGCTAGGCCAAGTGTTGTCCTTCCTAGCCGAGGTCATTGTTCCCCTACTTGCCGACGCCTTGTTCTTAGCCGATGTCATTACTTGCCAGAGCGCCCTTGCCGTCTAGCTTGTTGAGTACACTTTGTCATAGTCTTGTCTTTTCACTCAATCACCTTTTTGAGGAGAACCAACCCGGTTGTGCCACATGTCCGAGCTGAGTGTTAAATCAGCCGGCAGAGAGAGGAATGCATCATTTTTGTATCATATCTTGTTCTTGAGGAGAAAGAAGTTCATAGAGGAGGAATAGATTTCCAAGCTTGATCCTTAGAGTTCAAACCGTTTGATTCGTGTTTTGAGGTTAGAATCTTACTCTTGTTGTTCTTATTGATCATCTAGCTGCATTGCATGATCGAACCTGATTTGCAAGCCATGCATCGATTTAAAGTTGGGTTTAGAAAGAGAAAGTGGTATTCATGTGTTCTTGAAGAAAAAGCCTTGTTTGATCCGAAAGTTTGCATTAAGATTCATGTTTTTGTGTTTGTTTTCATAAAATCTTCGAGTATGGGTGCCCAGATCCATGTTTTTGAATTCATAGCATGAAATCTCAGATTTTGTAATAACAAGTTATGCCCTTAGCATTCATGTTCTTCATGATCATGTTCTTTAAAGAAAGGGAAACCAGATTTTCCCGACTTCGTTCCCTTGAATGTGGTCATCGGGACCACACCTCGACAAGGAGGTGTGGGACATCGGCCAAGACCTGGTTGGTGCCCAATGTGTTTTTTCGAGATGAGGAACAGTGTTTTGTTTTGGTTTGACTTAGTTTGAAGGAATGCCGAGATCATTTGCATTTATGTAAAGCTTGTTTGATAGTGCATTCAATGGGATTTGTTATGTGCTTGTACGCCTTGGATCCTTGCTTGTAACCCCGACGTTTGAAGAACCATGTGAGTGGTAGTTTTAATAAAGCTATGTTATAATGTTTTGATGAAAGCTTTGCTTTGCTTTGTTTTGAAAAAGTATTTGTTAAGCATGAATGACTATCCCTATTTTGTGTATCAAGTATTAGCCTTGGTTTTGGTAAAACCTTTGAAAGTCCGTACGTGCTAGGGGACTATAAGCATTTGTAGCACAACCTTTGAAAGTCCGTACGTGCAAGGGAACTATAAGCATTTGTAGCACAACCTTTGTTAATGTCATCCCTTGAAACTTGAAAGCCTTGAAAGACTTTGATTGATGAAGCTTGAAAGATTTGTTAGATGAACTTGATTCATCCCATGTTTTGTTAGAAGCTATGATTATGTATTGTTTGTTAAAGATCTCAGATATCATGCATGCAAATCCTTTATTACTTGTACAATTCACTGAGTATCCAAGCTCACCCTCTCTATATATATGTAGGTGATGAGCAGGACGGCGGCGACGCCTAGATGTGCTTTGCAACTTGTTTTGGATTCGCATTTTGTAGCATCTTGAAGATCATGCTTCTTAGCTTGCATTTCATTGTATTTTGTATATGATGGCTCGAGAAGCCTTTTGGTCAAGATGTATTTTTGTACTTCATTTTATTGTACCCAAGTTGTAAGACCTTGTTAAGATGTATGTCATTCCATTTGACTTATGCACAGCTCTTATGGATTAATTAGAATTGTATATATTGTTTCTGCACTTGTGAGCCCCATATATTTATACTCTGATTGTGTGTGAATTTTGGAAGTTGGCCTTCGATAATCTCGGATTACTGGCCATCACGGCACCATTCTACTAGGGGCGGAATGGGGTCGTGACACTATTTTTGTTTGATAGAATGAGAGTAAAATTTTACTCTAGTAAGTGCTCTGTTTTTATTTGGTAAAATGAGAGTAAAATTTTACTCTGGTATGTGCTCTATTTTGTTTGATAAAATGAGAGTAATGTTTTACTTTGGTGTTATCTATTCTGTTTTTTTATTTTTTGATACAATGACAGTAAAATTTTACTCTGGTATTGTGTATTTCTATTATTTGTTTTTGGACTTGCTTTGACAATATTTTACCTTGATTAACAGTAAATTTTTATTGTCAATTGATTGCAAATTTGAAAAATAATTCCACCTCTTATGTTGTTATGCAACTATAGTGATCGTACCATTTTGTTCAAGGTTGTGTCAAACTACACGTTGTAGAACTTAACTGATTTCTTAAGTTGTAAATTGAAGAAGTTTGACAATAGTGGTTACATACTATTATCGTACTGTTTACCTAGACATTCGCAATGCATGATTGATGATGATTATGATTTTCAGAATATGTTGTCGCTTGTTTATCCCTTAGTGTTGACCGGGTTGATGTGACTATTACTAAAATGGGCATTTCAAATGAAAAACATGGAGTTAGAGAATTGGGTGAGGCTAGTGGATCCAATGTTACTGATGATGAAATGGATTTACTCTCTATGATTTGTCAACATGAAGAAAGGACTTTATTGTCTTCTGGATGGGTAAATGGAATTACTCATGTAAGTCAAAGATTTATTAGAGGTGTAAAGGATTTCTGGACTGCATTATGTAAATATGTCATTGAGATAGAATTTGAGTTTGTGTATGTGAAGAATGAGAAGTGTCGGGTCACTGCTGTGTGTTCAATGAGGGAGTCCAAAAGTTGTTTATGGCGAGTACATGCATCTCTAGAGAGTGCTAATAATTGTTTCTACATTAGGACTCAACATGATGAGCACAGTGTAGCTTGCTTTTCGTGCTCCTTTCAGATATGATAGCCCTACAATTCAAACTCTCGTGGTTCTGAATCTGATTTTATAAGTGCAATGTGAAACAATGAAAACACAAAAAGAGTCCAAATCCGACAATTCTTTTGAAAAATCGATTTGAATCAAAAATGTCAAAAATGGACTGCATTGTCAGATTTCAGAGTCGCCACCTAAATATTTTTGAGAAATTTTGGAAATCCATGACTCGTGCCAAAGGCCACTTATCCTTCATCACCAAAGTGTCTCGGCTCAGGAACTTAGGTACGAGAGGGGAATGCCATGAATTGAGCGCCCCACTCACCCGATCAAAGATCGGCTTCTACTAATCATGATGTGATTCTTATTTACATTATATGCTCTTGTTCCGACTATTAGACTAACATTACTATGTGTTGCACACAAGTATAGATTAATTTGCAAAAATTGGAACGCTTTGATTTCATGTTTATTTGAAAAAAATTTTTGATACTCGTCAGTTGAAAAGGTGAGTTTGTACATTAATCAAATTGGCACAATTTAAACAATTAGCCTTCATCCACAGGCATTCAAATAGGTATGTCAATTAAACAATTAGCCTTATGGTAATATGCTTGATACTATAACACTAACATGCAATACATTATGCTAAAACTCAAAATTGCTCACCTAGTACTCCGAGCCAAAACAAAGCAAAATGATTAGAAAACATGCATGCTCCTAACTAATGCAATATGACTAGTGTGACACATACAAGTATACAATTAATAGGCTCGGCTATGAGCATGGTATATGATTACAATTCAAGACATGCGATAAAGCACGTATTCAAGCAATGAATTTGAACATAGATATCGGGTTAGCATGACGAGCCGAACCTTGTATGCATGCAAGGCAATGTATGCAAAGCATAAGAATGCTAATTTAAAAAATGTTCTATACTAACCATTGTAAGCAAGTAAGTAAAAAAGAGAAAGACGTGGGATTCGAAGACATACAACTTATTATATGTTGGCCCTCGTGCAAGAGGGTGTGAATCAAAGTCCAAAAGTCTGAATTAAACTAATTATTACAAAACCAAATGAATAAATTAAAAAATTAACTAACTAGCTACTCTATTACAACAAGGACAATAATGAAAAATAAACTAGCTATCTAAGTTATTTAGCTATAACAATTACAAATAAACAATAATAATAATTACAACAATACTCGGAGAATTAATTTACAACAATGATACAAGCAAGGATGCACAAGGGTTGCATGCACAGTGTCCGAGAACAGCTCTGTCTACCTAGGCCTGCTCTGTTTCACCTTTAGCCATTGTCCTTTATTTTCTGCAAAACATACTGCTAACCAAACATTGATGGCCGGCCATGCCACAATAAGGCCAACTGTGCCTTAATTTTATGCAAAACTCCATTTTAGTGTTCTGAAGTAAAAACAGTGCAGACAGAGTTATTCTGAACTCTGTTTGTCCCTTCTACTCTTCTCTCTCATGGTAAGCCTTAAGAGAAGAATAACGTCATTTCCAAAACCATCAATGAGCAAATTGATTGCTTGATGAGTTAGGGCATGATTTTGGACAAAAATTAATGAATACAATGAATCAATAACCACCCCTCCCTTCTGTCATGGAGTAAGCTCAAAGAGAGAGGTAGGAACGCTTCAAGGCTCATCAAAACATCATGAATTGATATAAGACAACCCTTGACACAATAGACTCAGCATAATGTCCAGCCGAGCCCAAGTAATATAACTCACTTTCTTTATGTGGGTTGGTTCGTTTTAGCAATTTTTTAGACCTTTCCATTCTTTAGTCCATTAAGTCCTCTAAAGATTACATCCACTAAATGAGAAGCATGTCAAACGGGAAGTGATTCTCAACATGAAAGAGAGACTATGCCGTTGGCAATGAACCTCTGTAGAGATTAAGCCATTAAGCATAGATCTCTAGCTCATGTTTTGAACAACCATCAACCGGTTGAAACAACTCTCAAATGAAAGAAATTGATGGTAGCTTGCTTGTTAAAATGAGGCATCTTAACATGGAAATTAATTAAAGAAAAGCTAGAACAACATGCAACAAGTATGTATATGGACTTATGATACAACAAATGGACTAATCAAAGCTTGAACCAATTAAACAACCTAGGATAGCCCTAAAACAGTCCTTAATATGCTAAAAATAGTGGCTAAAATCAAGAGAAGGTAAGTAAAAAAAGTAGCGGAAAAGCTATGGAACAAAGCCTAAGGAGAGGTGGCTAACCCTTCCACTTTTTGCAATTTTAAATCACATATTTCAACCCCCAAAACAATCCAAGAACAGTCCCAAAACAGCCCAAAAACAGTGGCCAAAAGTGTGTTTAAAGAGCACAAAAAGATAAACAAAAGCCAAAGATATAAAGCTAGTAAGCAAAATCAAGGAAATGTGGCTAACCCGTCCACTTTTGAGACTTTTAAACCAAGTTTTCCAGCATTTTTAAGCTCTGAAAATCAGTATGAAAACCAAAGAACAAAGTGCAAAAATAAAGGGTATGAGCTATGGGATAAGGTGCAAGAAAGGGTGTTAAGCCTCTCTACCTTTGGTAACTCTTCAACCCCAAGTTCCAACACTTAAAATAGGTCCAAAACAGTAGGGAAACACAAGAAGAAGATTGAAAAAGATTGAAATGAAAGCAAGGGAAAAAGTGACAAGCTTATTCCTCTTGAAGAGAGCAAGCTTTGGTTGTTGATCAAACTTGATTCCAAACACCCTCAAGTTTATGAAATATAGTTTGAAAGTCTAGCAAAAAACTTCAAGAACAAGCTTTAATGTTGTATGTATTGTGCATGTATAGCTAAAGAAGGTTTGAAGGTCAAGAAAGCTTTTGTAAGGAAGTTATGTCTAAGCTTCTACAAATATCTCCTAGAACAATTCTCTAACCTCTAGGTTCTAAAAATATGCCTTGAATTCTCTACAAGAAAGCTTCAAATCCAAGCTTTAATGGTGTATGGAGGGTGAAAGTTGATTTGAAGAACAAAAGAAGCTTGAAGGTTCAAGAGCTCTCATCAATGTCTAAGCCTTTTGGAAAGTTTTTCTAACCTTAAAATCTGAAGTGGGAGGTCCTATTTATAGAATTTGAGCCAATTTGGTTTAAAATATCTTCAAACAAAGATATTTGTTCAATTCTCGCCAGTTGTCTGTTTGGCACCATTGAACCTGGCTGGCCCCCAAAACCCACGGTCGAGCCCAAAAATGGACAGTCGAGCCCAAAAAGCAAGTCTGGAAAAGTTTTCATTGAGGCTCGACTGGGCCTCAATGAGGCATGGCCAGTTCTAAATGGACCCGATTGAGCCTAAAAATCTGTTTTTCAGGCCCGACTTCAAATGGGCATATCTCCTTCATCCGGACTTGGTTTTAGGTGATTCTTGAGTCTAAATTGAAGCTCCAGAAGTTTACTTTCCAATGGTGGTAGCCTCACCTATAAATTCTAAGTAGTTAGAGAGATATGCCTAATTTAGTGAAAGTCGCTCATTCTTATCCTAACAGATTGATGCCCAACCTTCTCCCCAACTAGTTTTCTTCCCTCCCCTTCTATTTTCTTCAGCTCCAAACCTATAACTAAGATGTTTTAAAAGATTTTTCAAAGAGTTCACCTCCCTTTCATTTATTTCCACTTTGTCCTTACTCAATTTACCGAAAAGTGCAATATTTTAAACGAAATGTGAGCCTCGAAACATAGTGGAAGTATTTGGAAAAATATTTTGAAATGAGGGTTTTAAGGTCTAAAATAGTTTGGCCAAAATGAGGTGTAAGGTTTGGGATTAGAGCTTGAATCCAAATTTCTTCGCTGAGAATTCAAAGGATTGCATAGTGTAACTTTCATCATCGGGTGTTTAGAATAAAGCGTCCAAGTCTTAAAGGCGGTCAAAAATGGGGTATCTACACATAGTTGTGGAGCTGCAGTTCGTACTTCTAAAAACTCAAGGATGAATTCAAATTTGGTTGCAAGTTTGATTCTTAATGAAATTCATGCGAATCCCCAAACTCGTCCAATTGATGTTGTGCATCAACTTACAGATCAATACGAGATTACCATTACGTACAATCATGCTTTGTTGGGAGTAAAGAAAGCTAGGACTACTACTTTTGGGGATTTCTCTATGTCTTATGATGGTATATGGATATTGTGATGAGTACAAATCCTGGTAGCTATTTACAGCTTGACTATACCCATCAAAGTGACGGTTCAAGAAGTTTTTTGTTGCATTTAATGCTTTCATTCAAGGGTTTAGGCATTATCGTCCTCTATTGTTTATCGATGGTACTTTTCTAAAGGTGAAATATAAGGGCACCTTGTTAACAGCTACAACGAAGGATACGGATCAAGGTAGATATTACTGTCATAGTTTATTGAAAAGTAACAAGTTACTTATTTTCAGAGCAACATGTTACTTTTATTCAAAGTAAAAATTTACTGTATTTGTCCTTTTTGTTTAATATACTTACTAATTGTAAAATAATATATTTTTTTATTTTTTTCCTCTTACAATGGCAATTGTCGATACAGAGACTACAGACAGTTGGGAATAGTTTCTTATGCATTTGTGGAATATATTGTTGGATGAAAGAGCAATTACCTTCATATAACATTGGAATTTTGGAGGTTTTACCTACTGCTTACCACTATTTTTGTCTCCAATACTTGAAGGCCAATTTGAAGGATAGATTCTCCGATCCAAGTTTCAGAAACACTTTCAGGAGTATAATAGTTTTTTTGTTTTCTTTATATGCTTATGCTCTGACAGTGGGATGTTTTAATCAGTGTTTGAAAGAATTACAAGATGAGGGAAAAGGGATCGTTTATAAGTTTCTATCCAATTTTCCCTATGACAAATGGACTAATGCATATTTTAAAGGACAAAGATACAGTGAAATGCACTTGAATGTGGCAGAGTCTTTCAATTCATGGATCCGTCAAGCTCAACATTTGCCCACTACGAAGATGACCGATTCAATTAGGTTGAAGATCATGGATTTGATGTCAAGAATGAGAAAACAAGCTAAAAAATGGAATACTTTTCTTGTTCCTGAGATGGATTCAACATTAGTAAAGGCTCTTAAAAGTGGAAGAACTTTGTTGGTTAGTCGTTCAAGTGATCATGTTTTTGAGATTCAATCCTGGCCATCAGTCACTGTTGACCTGTTGGATAGAACTTGCTCATGTTACCAATGGCAATTGAATGGCTTTCTTTGTGCTCACACGGCGGCCGCTATCCAAAATAGCGGAGGTGATTTGTAAGCACATGTGGAACCATTTTATTACACTAGCAAGTTCAAAGCTTGCTATGCTGAGTCCGTTTGTCCAATACCCACTGTTGAGAAACCTCTTGTAGCTATGGATGATCTTGTTGTCCTTCCTCCAATTTGTAAGAAGCCATCCAGCAGGCCAAGGAAGAATAGGATTGCATCTAAGGGTGAGAAGATAAAACGAGTACAGTGCGGTAGATGCAAGAAGTATGGTCATAATAGGAAGACTTGTAAGGAGACATTGCCATGAAAGACATTATTGCTTTGTAATAAAAGTATAAAAATAATGCAGTTCTTCTGCAATAAATAGTCCATAGCAATCATAGTCTAGTCTTTTAGACTGGACTTATAAGGAGACATTGCAATAAAAGACATTTTTACTATGTTCTTAAGGCATTGTTTGGGAACTTCGTTTGGAGCTAAAATAGCCACAAAAAACAAAATAGGCTATTTTAGCCACAACAAACAAAACATCACATCCAACACATAATCATTACACTCTTCTCTCATAAAAAAGTCAAAAAAGCTAAAAAACCAAAAAGTCCTTCCCAAATCAAGCTTTTTAGCCCAGGCTAAAATAGCCAAAAAAGCCAAAAAGCCAACCCACTTCCCAAACCAACCCTAAATGGTTGTCTATCCAAGTTTCTGATTTTCTTTGTGGTTGAATTTTACATTTTAATATATTTTTTTAATGTGGTTGAATAAGTTTCATGTAAAGGAACTTATAATGGAGTTTGTTCAGTAGGTGTGAAGGATTGAAGTAAAATTCTAGTCTAAAAGGAAGTAAACATGAAATTAAAATTTTACTACATTTTAGAGTAAAATTTTACTATCTTTTAGAGAAATGTACTTTGAAGTGAAAGTAAAATTTTACTATGTTGTTGAATGGTTGTCTATGGCTGTACTTAGCCTATGCTTTCAAAGTAAAATTTTGCTATATTTCAGAGCAAACTTTTACTTTATTGCAGAGTAAAATTTTACTTTTTTCATTTTAAAACATTACCTTCATTCATATGAAAGTAAAACTTTACTACCTTTCAAAGTAAAATTTTACTATCTTTTAGAGGAATTTACTCTGAAATGAAAGTAAAATTTTACTATGTTGTTGAATGGTTGTCTACGGCTGTGCTGGGCCTGTGGTTTCAGAGTAAAATTTTACTATTAGACAGTATGTGTGTCCCATTGAAAAACATTTCCAACCAGCACCAAAATTTACCACAATACACAAACTCCCATGATATTCATCATGCAATCTTTGTGCAAAAATAATCTAACAACACAACTACATATATTATCAAGGCACACAAGTATAATCTGTATCATTGTATTCTATCTATAACAACGTTCATTCCTAGTCAAAACAATATCCTGCTATAATCACCAAACCACAGTAAAATTTACTAGAACAATAGACATACCATGTACTATCTATAACTCTTTTAGTATTCTTTCACTTGCAATTACTTTTTCAGAATTCTTTCATTTACAAAAAGTAAAATTACATACATCATTCACAGATACAAAAAAGTAATTTCCAAAAAGTTGTCCATATCGTCGTCATCAAGGTCTTATTTCTTGGGTATTTTTCTTTTGAGGTTGAATTGATCCTCACCCCATGCTTTTAGATAATTATTCAAAAATTGATGCACTATTGATGCTCAGAATTGTTAAGTTCGTCCTCTTCCATAGACTTTGCAATAGGCTCATCTCTTATGATTTGACGCATGATATAACATATAATAATTCCACAATCAACACAGTTAATAAAAATCAAGATCTTGTTAGATTTACTCAAATTTGAAAACTACCAATTCAAGCATGTAGTAGTAACGTGAAATACTTATGATGTTGGGCATTGTTGTAGACTATCTTTCACCGAAACTAAGTTTGCAAACTTTCTTGTACCTCTCTTTCTTTTGTTGCTCAACTTGTTATCCACATATGTTATCTAACATCATTGCATAATTGTTTGGTCGCGATTAAATACAAGAATAAAACACAACAAAAATTTAATGTTAATATGATGCAAAGCACTTACAATCTGTTTTGCATCCTTAAGGTAAGGATCTTCTTTGTTGTCTATTGGCCTTAAAGAATTGTAATGCCCCCACTCATCATATTCAGTGTCCAATACAAGCAACGTCCAGTTATAGGGTTTCTCTTCCTTCTTGTTCCCATTGGAGTTCATGCAAAAGTGAAGGAATCTATATCCACTCAAATCTTGCTCAAGCACTTCTTCAATTAAATGATTTCTCAAATCTCCATAACCCCGTTTCACTACTAACTGCATTTAATCCTATAAGAGTGTCATGTGTCAAGTTGTGTTGGTGACACACTGCATGAGTTGTCAATCTTTAGCAAACCAAATGGTAAAAATTAACTCTAAAGTACAATACAATGTTACATTAAACTATAGTAAAAGTTTATCAATTCAAACTAAACACAAATTGATGGCTTACCCAACAAAGGCTTGAGAAAAAGAATGGCTTATTCTTTTCTGGCTTCTTTGCTTGTTGCTCAATCTGAATAATTTCTACAAGACTGTCAATGACCTACAAAAACAAAAATAAATTAAATATATGTTAATAAAATGAACTATTTTTAGTTATTGAAGTGAACACTAGTCATTGAAAATTATATGGCCACTTACATTATTTGCAGTATCACCATCTCTTACAATTGCATCCACATCATGTAATGTAACATATACGCCATTTCTTGTGTTGGACCATATGATTGCATTAGTCATAAGGATAAAAAAAAAATGTTGATTAACAAATTGTACTTTAATAACAGTAAAAATTTGTTGTTTGAGAAAATTAAAATGGTCTTACTCTGTGATTTCCAAATTGTAAATTTTGCTCAGTAGACGCTTATCATTCTTAACAAGCAATTTGCATATTGCAGCCTTATCCAGATACAAAACCTTTCAACTGGTTTTAGTTGGATTAGAGGTAAGTTGTTAACACAAATCACTCCTTTTGATATAACTTCAATTGCTTGTTTTGTGGTCTTTTTTCTTTTCTTTTTTTTTCTCTACCTCTCTTGTCTCACATTCAAAATCAAACATCTCTTTTTTCTTCCTTGCCTTCATTTTGATTTTCTTAACCATAGATGTTTGCAATGGCTCTATGACTAGAGGTGTTTCTTTCAATGTAGCCTGAATCCCAAAGTTTTGCTCTTGTTGTACTCCTTTAGCATATGGCATTTCTTTAGAAGCAAAAGCTTGGGTAACCGCATGAACTACATTTTTATCAATCTGTCCAACAAACTCTTTATTTTTAAATTTGAGTACTTCAAACTCCTTTCGTAGTTTCTCCATTTCTTTCTCTGTGTTGCTCATCTTTTCCATCATTTCTTTTGTTTTCGCCTCTTGATCCTCCTGTATTTTTTGCATTGTTTGCCTTATTTTCTTTAGTTCTTCAACCGATGCCATATTCTTACCTTTCAGCCTCTTGTTTTCTTTTTGAAGTCGTTCTAATGTCCCAAGATCAATGAAGTCCTACAAAGTTGATCATCTCCTATAGCTTCAGCTACATAATCTTCATCTTCTTCAGTCTCCAAATTTTCCTCTATGTCCATTGCATCTTCTTCCTCATGATTACAAATGAGATTCATTTCTTCTTTGGAAATGGGGTTCAATTAATTGTGATTCACCTGCATTTGAAAATTAGAAAAAGAAAAGAAATTAACAATGAAGCAAACTTTAATCAATAGTAAAATTTTACTTTGTTTGAAAGTAAAAGTTACTCTAATTGTAAGTAAACTTTTACTGTGATTTTAAGTAAAATTTTACTCTGTTCAAGAGTAACATTTTATTATGTAACTATAATTTTAAGCAAAATGAACCAGTAAGACTAAGATTGAAAAGATGATACCTCTTCAAGCTTTAGTTTTTGCAATGACCTCATTATCAGCTTTTTCCTCAACTTTGATACTTCCTATCGAAGGAGCCTTGGACACAAATTTTTGCCTTTAGGTTGAATGAGGGTAGTGTGCTCGCATAACCAGTACTGTAAAATAAAAAACTGAAATTAGTAATTCTCTAAAGATAGATTGCGTAATATTTCAAGTAGTTCAATTTACTTACCAAAACAAGTACACATCCAGTTACATTTTCAAGACTTCCTAATGAAGCCTGGATTGAAGTAGTCAATGTGGATGCAACTGCAGTCGACCATGCATATGAATTCATTATTCCCAAATCTTCTACAAGGGCGACAAAAGCCCATCCAACTGTTAGACCGGTTGTTGGGAATAACAAAGTTGCCACAACAAATAAACACATTATTCGTGCAACATCCTCAACATCAACTATTGTTGTGCCTTCCATAGATTTCTTAATGCCTCTCTCAAAATCTTTACAGATATTCTTGACATATTATGAAACCTTCTCTGCACAAAAGGTGTTTCTTGTTTCTTCCCATATGAGACATCTACTTTTTTCATTCCCGATTTTATCCCAAAATCAAAGTAACATCACTGTCCCATATGTCACACGTTTTCTCCCCAAGCTTGAATCCCTTTGCATGAAAATCATAAGACTTGATCATAGCCATGACATTATCGCCAACACCACATCTTCTTTCTTCCAAAAAGATTTGAATAACATCCCAAAAGGTGTTCGCATTAGGTTTATCAATGAAACAACATTTGATCTATATTGTTTCACATAGTTCTCCCTCTCCCGTACTCCACGTACAAAATTCGACTTTAAAGGTTTTGTTCCTGAAGGCATTGGATTGCTTTCATGAGAGCCTTCACCCTCACTAAGGGAGCCCTTTCTCAGTCTCGTTAATGGAAGTACAAAATCATCATCAAATGCATTATACACATTACTCATGGATTTTTTACTACTTTTGCTACGTTTTTCAAGGAGTTTCTTCTTTTGTACAACCGTAGGTGGAGTTTCTTCTAAACCCTAAACCCTAAACCCTAACAACCATTTTAGAACACTAAAAAGTTTCCCTGTATCAATAGTGTAACATTTTACTTTAAACAACAAAGAAACAAAACAATAAGCACTAAAGAAAATGAAGAATAATGCAAGAAAAAATAAAAATAAAAAATCAGTGCGTGAAGGTAAAGCATAAAAATGCACAAACATTGCAATGAAACAGTAAAGTTTTATTGTGAAAGTAAAATTTTACTCTGATTGGAAGTAAGAGTAAAATTTTACTCTGATTGGAAGTAAAATTTTACTCCGAACAATACACCCTAGGAAATAAACAAAAAAAACACCTACAAAAATTCTAGAACCAATAATATTGACAAAGCTGCATCGCCATATTCAAGAAATGATTGTGAACAAACAGAGATAGTTCTAGCGATGTATAGAAATTACATATAAAGACCACAAAAACATATATTGACAACATCAGACTGAAAATTTGCTGCAAAGATCAAGAACATTGACCTAAATTCAGGAAAATCCCAAGAAAACTGTGTCTCAATTGTGACTATACGCAACACAATTCTGAAATTAACATGTACAATTCACATTCAAACTGAAATCAGAGAAATGATGAAACTACAATCACATTCACATACATAAATAGATACATATATATACACGTATATTTATATACAAATTGATATACACATTTATATAATGAGCAAAGGCTAGAGAACACATATAGCAAAAAATCAAGAGGCATTGACGAAAGCATGAAAATGCACAAACATTGTAATGAAACAGTAAAGTTTTAAAGTAAAATGTTACTTTGTTTAGAAGTAAAACTTTACTCTCATTGAAAGTAAAATTTTACTCTGAACAATATGCACTAGAAAAAAATAAAAAAATAAAAAATAAAAAAAAAACATATATTAACAATATCAGACTAAAAATTTGCTGCAAGATCAAGAACACTGGCCTAAATTCAAGAAAATTCCTAGAAAACCGAAATCAGATACACGTATTACACATTTATGTAATGAGCAAAGGCTACAAAATACATACAGCAAGAAATCAGGAGGCATTGATGAATGCTCCTCAATATCGGTAGCACCGTCACTCACGATGGTGCTAGAATGAGGGTTTTGGATGCTACTGCGGTGCTGGAAGAAGGGTGTCGAATGCTCACGATGGTGGTGGAATGAGGATTTTGGATGCCAAGGCAGTGGTGGAAGGAGGCTTTCGGATGCTGGGGTTTCCGAATGACGATTTTCAGAGCAAGGTTTTCAAGCGATGAAATAGATTGAGGGTAGACAAAAACGGTTTCATCATTTGATATTTGCCCATTTATATGGAAGGGTATTTCAGTCTTTTCATCATAATTTTTCATTTGAGGGACTTTTGGAACTATTATTTTATTTCATGGGCATCACACAAAAAAGGCCCAATGGAAGGGGCTTTTTACCAAAAATTCCTTAATTCTATAGACCACATCCGCTCTAATCTCCCAATTTGTTATAATAATTGATTATAAATAATGAAAATGTCCACTCTCAATCTTCATTTCTTCTCTACTTCCATTGTTACTGTTACTAAAATTACATTCCATGTACTCTATCTTATTTCTATTTATCCTAAATCCTTTAAACACAGTAAAATTTCTTTGTGTTGAGAGATACTAAATTTCATTAATCTAAATGAGATTTTTCTCAAATCAATCAAATTTTCTTTTAGATACTATCGTTACAGTCATGATAGTATTGAAGTTGTTTCAACACTTAATTTTTTTAATTTTACTCTTTAATTAAAAATTTTACAGTGAAATTTCACTAACTTAACACTATGAATTTTCACTGAGTTGGAGAATTTCACTGTGCTGAAAAGTTGTCACCAGTGCTGTCACTATCATCAGCGACCAGTGGCAATCGGAGGTTACAGTGGCAATAAGATGTGGTGAAATAATAAAATAACATTAGGGGTAGTCTTGTCCAAAAATAAGTTAATATGCTCAAACTAACACGTATATTTTGCTTGTACTTAAGCTTAAGCTAATAGAAAATGTTTATTAAGGAGCTTTAAAAAACTAGATTAATAATAAATAAATCAATTAGTAATAAATAACTCTTAAATATTTTGTTAACGTAACACAAACAAATTAATATTGTTTCAAAATTTAATACTATAAACCAAAAATACACAAAATCTTCCTTTTTTATTTTTTCTTTTTTCTTCATACTTCGGATATTAAATCACTCATAATCATTTCTATTGTTTCAGTATAACTAATACAAAACATATTCCTTTTAATATAAATTCATCGTAGTAGTTCCTTAGGTTTGTCATCTGCTGTAGCCACACGTCTTCATAACCCTTTGTCAGAACTTCTTAATTGAAAAACTTGTCTTCACCTGGCATAAAACGCCATAAGTTTGAAATGCCTAGTAAATACACACACACCACATCCCATCCCTTTTTCCCGCGCCGAATACACAAGTACACATGAGCATAATATGAATAATTCCATAAAGATGAGAATTACTAGGTTAGAAGTTAGCACACTTCTAAAATCCTCCAAAGAGATTTTTCTTCCTAACCACAAGGATTGGATTCAGATTATTTGGTATTCTCCCTTTATTCTTTTGTAGACCTTACCACGGATGCCTACGTTGGTTATCTACTAATTAGTGCCAAGCGAAGACCTGAAAAGGGACAGCAAAACAACGGGTCAACACCTGAAATGTCGCTTACTGGACCCAACCTTATCTCTCAACCAAAAAAAAAAAAAAACGACACCGCATAGAACCTTAATACAACCGATACGTAACAACCACTTGCGAAATTTAACTCAATAAGGGAACACATCCCACCATATTACATTTTCGAAATCATAAGTTCATCCATCTCATAAAAACATTACAAGTGAACGTAACCTGTTATCACCCCATTAGATTTCCCCTTTCTTTTGGTTCATTATGCTTTTCAATTAGAACAATGCATGATCATAATAATCACAATCCCAGCTAGACATGAAGTAACTTAAGCATGGTAAAATAAGTTCACAAAATCATCCTAGATGACATATCAAAACTTAAGCATTCAAGAGATATAACATAAAAGAGTTGAAACCCAATAAAGAGCACATTAATACAAATTTCCAGATTTTTCAGATTCGAACCGTTTTATAAATAAATATGAAAAAAATTACTTTCTGTGGTCCTAAGAACCTGGCCTATAGCGATCCCGGGTTTACCCTTGTTGTACAGTGATCCGGACATGTGTCCGTGGATGTTGGTTGTTGTTTATTATCGTGTTTGCATCCTTTGTACCTTGTATATCGAGTTATGGGATGTGTTGGGCAGGTTTGTTTCAGGTTGGTTGAGTTTAGAAACCAAAACTAGTTGCCCAGATTTTTGGCCTGTCCGCTCGAGCGTAGGTTTTGGCGCTCGAGCGGGGAATACACCCATTCAGTAATTGTTGTGCAGTGTTGTACGCTCGAGCGTAGGGTTGGGAGCTCGAGCGGAGGCCTGGTTCTGCAAAAGTGCTGGGCGAGTGCATTCTGCGCTCGAGCGGGAGGTTGGCCGCTCGAGCGGAAGTCTGTGAGTGGCCACTCGAGCGGGGTGTTTTACGCTCGAGCGGAGACCTGGGTTAAAGTCCCGAATTTGTGACTCTTCAAATCACTTTTTCACTTTTTCTTCTCTCTCTTACTTTTCCAAAAACACCATTGTTGAGTCTCTCTCTCTAGATACTACCTTCTCTCTAGGTTTTGATCTAGTAGGAGTGATTTGCTCACCTTTGGCCTTTACAAAAAAGTTGTTGATCGTCGAGGGCTACATTTTAATCTGAAAATCACGGGTTTTGGAGCACGTTGGGTTTTGTCGTCTTCTCCTTTGGGACTCCGAATTTGAGGTAGGGATAACCTACTCCTCTCTATGGGTTTTGTCTTTAAATTTTGGTATTTTGAGATGTTGGGCTTGGTTTGGTAATTTTGTAAAAGTTTGGGGCTTTTGTGTAATTTTACAAAAGTTGGGGTTTAATTCATAATAAACCTAGATGCATGTTTGGCATAGAAAAATGGAATGATTGTTGAATCATTGATGAAAATGGGACCTAAGGGTTGAAATGATAATTATGGAAAATGGCCTAATTACATTGTTTAATTAATTGGGATAATTAATTGGTGAGAAATGAGGAAATGAAATGTTGATTGAATATCCATTTGTGCATTTATTTTCTGTTTTTAGAAATAACTGCTTTGGGCTATCGGTGGAGGATAGTCGAGATTGTTGTAGACAATGCATGATGATTAGGTAAACGGAAACTAATCAATGGAATGTGTCATGGAACTTGACGGTTGATAGAATACATTAATTGTATGTATTGTGTGATTGTATATAGAACCAATGTGTTTATATACGTTATGTGTAGAGGAGGAGATAGGGGATGTACTCCGCGGTTTAGGGGAAGATAGGGGATGTACCTCTAAACCGGATAGGTATTGGGAGGAGATAGGGGATGAACTCCGTAGACACAGCTCATATGCTTGTCTAGAGAAGTGAAGATAGAGCTCATATGCTTATCTTTGTGAAGTGTGGATACAGCTTGTATGCTTATCTGTGGATATTGTTGATATACATATCTGTTGTAGAATGTGGATACAGCTTATATGCTTATCTGTGGATATTGTTGATATACATATCTGTTGTAGAATGTGGATACAGCTTATATGCTTATCTGTGGATATTGTTGTTATACATATCTGTTGAGAATGTGGATATAGCTTTTATGCTTATCTGAATGTGAGATATAGTTTTTGTACATATCTGTGGAAATGACGATAGAGCTAGCATGCTTATCTGTTGAAAAAGGGAAAATGAAAGGTAACTTAGACTCATAAGTTGTATGACATAAATTTGTGATTTATGTGATTGTATCAGTGTTGACCATCTATCAATTGCTAATATTTTAGTCATTGTCCATGGTTGGTTTAGTGTATTTCTACTGGGCTGTGGCTCACCCTATATGGGAATATCATTTTCAGGTGCAGGAAGCATGCCACCTCCAAGGACTTAGCTGGGAGGCTAGTGGCGGACATACTTTTGTCGCTTAACTTTTGACGTATTACATGTAACTTCAAGCCTAGGGCTTAGTGTGTAATCGAGTTAGTACTCTTTTGTTGTAACCAAGTGTTAACTTGGAAAGCTGTAAGCCCGTAGGGCATTTTGTTATGATGTTAACATGTAATACTTTTGTAATGGAATTCGAATGAATAAAGGAATACGGTTAGTTTAAATGTAAATGCATGTCCTATTTGATGGGTTTAATTTTATTATTTTGAGGGCGTTACAACTTGGTATCAGAGCGTACCGGGTTCGAATACTTTGGGTACGTGGGAAGTGATTAGTATCACAATGGGTTTGTCTCGCTTGATAGAGACTTAGATGTAGTATCATATGCTATGTGCTTAATTGATAACATGCTTATGTGACTATGTGGGTATGGGATTTAATTTCTAGGATGTTGATTGGATCCTTGAGTTTCTGGGAGTCTTGTTGGAAACGCACTTGATCAATGCTGTTTCTAACCGGAACTCTAGTAACGCCTCGGGACTATCATTATCCGGAAATGAAATTCTTAAGTGCTTATGTGTTTATGTGCTTACATGGAGTGAATTACAGTTGTCCATGCATTAGGACGTAAGTGTTTAGTTTCGGCACACTTATGAATGTGCTAACGTTCTGTGTTGCCTTTATTAGAATGTCAGGACGAGGAAGAGGAGCTAGGCGTGGTAGACCTGCGAGGCAGGAAGTACCGTTACCGGGTGAGATTCCGGCAGTGCAGGAGGGAGTTGGGCAGGCCAATGTGGCCGAGCCAGTGGGTCAGCAGGCCATGGGTGCCTTGGCCAGAGAGATAGCAGGAGCTTTGGGTATTCTTAGAGCTGGGAATCAGGTAGCTGAGACTGGGCCTTCTTTCTTGAAGAGGGAGTTCTTCCGGTCTAATCCGGATGAGTTTGTCGGGGATCCGAAGGAGCCACTGAAGGCTGATGAGTGGTTAGAACAGATGAGTAAGACGTTCGAGATGCTTGGCATTGAGGACGGAGCACTGAAAGTGACCTTGGCATCCTTCCAGCTGAAGGGAGATGCGGGTCAATGGTGGAAGTACGAGAAGGCTCGTGTTGGTGGTACTTGGGAGGCGTTTATAAATGCTTTTCAGGAGAGGTTTTTGTCTGCAGTAGCTAGGGAGAAGCTGAGAGATCAGTTTAGCCGGCTTAATCAGCAGGGCTTGTCAGTGACCGAGTTTGAGGCTACTTTTACCAGTCTGTCCAGGTTTGCACCGGAACTGGTGGCGTCTGAGGAACGCCGTTGCTACGAGTTTGAGCGGAAGTTGAGGCGGGGCCTCAAGTTGAGAGTTGGTGAGTCTTACATCCGAGAGTATAGACACCTGGTAGATGCTGCAGCTCATATGGAGCTTATGATGCAGGAGGAGGATGAGGGTCAGAGAGGCTCCAAGAGGAGCCAGGATAGTCAGAGTGATGGTAGGAGGCAGAGGGGTTATAACCCTCAGCAGTCTCAGGGTGCAGTCTCTAGATCGACCTTTCCAGTGCCGAGTGTAGGCTCGGGGAGAGGCAGTCAGGGGGAATTCACTTGTTACAGGTGTGGCCAGCTGGGTCACAAGGTTTCAGTTTGCCCGCAGAAGGGTGGGGGTCAGAAAGCTGCGTCTTCTTCAGCTAGACCGCAGAGTCAGAGTTTGGGCAGGGGGCAGCTCTTGACTTGTTATCAGTGTGGACAGCCTGGGCACCTGAAGAGGTTTTGCCCACAGTTGAGTGCCACTTCGGGAGCGTCTGGTTCTAGGCAGACGCAGGGTTTTCAGCCAGCTCAGTCTGTGCAGGCCTCGAGGGCCAATCCGGGAGTTTCGTCATCCCAGTCTGTGCAGCAGTCTTTTGCTCCGAGGGGTGAGCAGGTAGACCAGGGGCCTACGGGGCGCGTGTATGCTGTTACCGCGCAGGATTTAGTACCAGCTCCATCTGTAGTGAGAGGTACTTTTCTGTTTTGCAACGCGGTTGCTAATGTGTTGATAGACACGGGTGCATCTCATTCTTTTGTATCTGCTGCATTTGTATCGGTTTTGGAATTGGAGTTAGCACAATTAGCATCTCCTATTTGTGTGGTATCGCCTTTGGGCGGTGAGTTGATCCTGAAACAGGGTGTTAGAGGATGTGATATTGAGGTCGCCGATTATAGGCTTCCTTTTCCGTTTGTTGTCATGCCCATGAAGGGTTTTGATGTTATTTTGGGTATGGACTGGCTATCGTCATACCGGGCTGTTATTGATTGCTACCGCCAGAGGGTTACATTATGTACCTTGAGCGGGGAGTGGTTCCATTTCTTGGGAGACCGGGTTGGTAGTGTTTTGCCACCGGGGTATGACTCGCGAGGGCGAAGTGAGCTTAGTAGTCTACTTGCCAGCTTTGAGAGTGGTGAGAGTGGTGAGACCCAAGTTGTGTTGCCGAGGGTGGTTTGTGAGTATTCGGATGTTTTTCCCGAAGATCTTGTTAGTTTGCCACCTCACCAAGAGATAGAGTTCTCTATTGATTTAGTGCCTGGTACGGCGCCGATTTCTATGGCACCTTACCGTTTTGCTCCAGCAGAGTTGGTTGAGTTGAAAGTTCAGCTCCAGGAATTGCTCGATAAGGGCTTTGTACGCCCTAGTGTTTCACCATGGGGAGCACCGGCACTCTTTGTTAAAAAGAAAGATGGTGCCTTGAGATTGTGTATAGACTACCGGAAGTTGAATCGGGCTACGGTTAAGAATAAGTATCCTATGCCCCGTATAGATGATTTGTTTGACCAGTTGAAGGGTTCCCGTTGTTTCTCTAAGATAGACTTGAGATCGGGTTACCATCAGTTGAGGGTCAGGGAGGAAGATATTCCTAAGACGGCATTCCGTACGCGGTATGGCCATTACGAGTTTCTGGTGATGCCATTCGGGCTTACCAATGCACCGGCAGTCTTTATGGACTTGATGAACCGGATTTTCCGGGAGTTCTTAGACCGATTTGTGGTTGTCTTCGTGGACGACATCCTTATCTATTCGTCTTCTGAGGAGGAGCACGAGGCACACTTGAGAGTGGTGCTTGAGTTACTTAGAGCCCATAGGTTGTATGCCAAGTTTGGGAAGTGTGAGTTCTGGCTGGGGGAAGTCAAATTCTTAGGCCACGTGGTATCCGGGAAAGGGGTGTCTGTTGATACATCCAAGGTTGAGGCAGTGCAAGATTGGGCACAGCCTAAGAGTGTGTTTGAGATCCGCAGTTTTCTGGGATTAGCTGGGTATTACCGTCGGTTTGTGAAAGATTTCTCCAGGTTAGCGTTACCGTTGACTAGACTGACTCGGAAAGGAGTCAAGTTTGTGTGGAGTGAGACTTGTGAAAAGTCGTTTCAAGAGCTGAAAGTTAGATTGACCACCGCTCCGGTGTTGATTATTCCGGAGAGAGGGTTGGGTTATGCGGTTTATTGTGATGCCTCACGAGAGGGTTTGGGTTGTGTGTTGATGCAAGAGGGGAAAGTGGTAACTTATGGCTCACGTCAGTTGAAAATACACGAGAAGAATTACCCCACACACGACCTAGAGTTAGCAGCTGTGATCTTTGCCTTGAAAATCTGGAGGCACTACCTTTATGGTGAGAGGTTCGAGGTATTCTCAGATCATAAGAGTTTGAAGTATCTGTTTACACAGAGAGACTTGAATCTGAGGCAAAGGAGGTGGATGGAGTTCATCGAGGATTATGATTTTGAGTTGCATTATCATCCGGGAAAGGCCAATGTTGTGGCCGATGCCCTTAGTAGGAAGACCATTGGTGATGTAGCTTGTATAGCCATCCGGGAATGGGAGATGTTGAGAGCACTTGGCGAATTTGATTTGCTACTGGGCGAATCTGTTGAGGCTGCGGCCTTGTTTTCTGTTGTTGCGCAGCCTACACTTGTGATTAGAGTGTTAGAGGCACAGAGAAGTGACCTTGAGGTAGAATCCCTCCGAGAGAAGATCTCCAGTGGGAAAGTTGAGAAGGGTTTGACGGTGTATCCCGACTTGAGTGTGAGATACCGAGACCGTTTGTTTGTACCGGCGTCTTGCCGAGAGGAAGTACTCCGAGAGTTTCACCATTCGCGCCTTGCGGTGCATCTGGGAGGTACTAAGATGTATCAGGATTTGGGTCGCCAGTTTTGGTGGCGGGGTATGAAGAGAGATGTGGGTGTTTTCGTATCGAAATGCCTTACTTGCCAGCAGGTGAAGGCCGAGCATCAGAGGCCAGCGGGTTTGTTGCAACCCTTGCCTATTGCCGAGTGGAAGTGGGAGCATGTCACTATGGACTTCGTTGTAGGTCTTCCGAGGACTCAGCGGGGTAGTGATGCTATTTGGGTGGTTGTAGACCGGTTGACTAAGTCGGCGCACTTTATTCCTATGCGCGTGAGAGATTCGGTAGATCATCTTGCCGATTTGTATATTCGGGACGTAGTGAGATTGCACGGGGTCCCAGTGACGATCGTCTCAGATAGAGATCCTCGTTTTACTACTAGGTTGTGGCAGAGTTTGCAGAGTGCCTTGGGCACTAAGTTGACTTTTAGTACGGCTTATCATCCTCAGACTGACGGGCAGTCCGAGCGTACTATCCAGATCCTCGAGGATATGCTTCGGGGTTGTGTCCTGGACTTCAGTGGGACGTGGGAGAGGCACTTGCCATTGGTAGAGTTTGCCTACAACAACAGTTTTCAGTCTAGCATCGGTATGGCACCGTTTGAGGCCTTGTATGGCCGACCGTGTAGGTCTCCAGTGTGTTGGGCCGAGGTGGGTGATGCACCTTTGTTGGGTCCGGAGTTGGTTAGGGAGACGACGGAGAAAGTTGAGCTTATCCGTAGGAGGCTTGTTACAGCCCAGAGTCGACAAAAGAGTTATGCCGACCGTAGGAGGAGGCCTTTGGCGTTTGAGGTAGGTGATCATGTCTTTCTGAAGATATCACCTAGGCGAGGTCTGATGAGGTTTGGGAAGAGTGGGAAGTTATCCCCTCGGTTTATTGGTCCTTTTGAGATCCTTGAGAGGATTGGTGAGGTTGCTTATCGGTTAGCCTTACCGCCGCAGTTGTCCGGGGTACATGACGTGTTTCATGTGAGTATGCTTCGGAAGTATGAGCCAGATCCATCACATGTGTTGGATTGGACTGATTTAGAGGTAGATGAGGATGCCTCGTATGAGGAGAGACCGGTTCGGGTCTTGGATAGGCGGGATCAGGTCCTGCGTGGCAAGACCATTCCTTTGGTGAAAGTCTTGTGGAAACATCACGGAGTGGAGGAAGCCACTTGGGAACGTGAGTTGGAAGTCCGAGAGAAATATCCGGACTTGTTTGTTGATATGTAATCTTATATTTAAATTTTACATTTTTGTTGAACTTAAGAGCTTTTATATATGTCTTAAGTTGTGAAACATTGAAAATGTTTTGATTATTGGAAGTATGTTTTGGAACTTGCCTCATATGGAAGTTGAATGTAACATTATATGTGTTAAGTATATTGTTGAAATTGGAAAGATAGTGCATAATGTTGATGCATGTTGAAAATACATATGTTGTTTACACATTGTGATATGTCTCTTGTTAAAGGGATGGGATGACCGGTAATGGGTCGAATTGTTGAATGTTCAAGTGTAACATTGTCTAAATTGGAGAAAAACTTGTTTTTGAAAACTTGTGCTTAATTTCGGGGGCGAAACTCTTTAAGGGGGGGAGGTTATAGCGATCCCGGGTTTACCCTTGTTGTACAGTGATCCGGACATGTGTCCGTGGATGTTGGTTGTTGTTTATTATCGTGTTTGCATCCTTTGTACCTTGTATATCGAGTTATGGAATGTGTTGGGCAGGTTTGTTTCAGGTTGGTTGAGTTTAGAAACCAAAACTAGTTGCCTAGATTTTTGGCCTGTCCGCTCGAGCGTAGGTTTTGGCGCTCGAGCGGGGAATACACCCATTCAGTAATTGTTGTGCAGTGTTGTACGCTCGAGCGTAGGGTTGGGAGCTCGAGCGGAGGCCTGGTTCTGCAAAAGTGCTGGGCGAGTGCATTCTGCGCTCGAGCGGGAGGTTGGCCGCTCGAGCGGAAGTCAGTGAGTGGCCGCTCGAGCGGGGTGTTTTACGCTCGAGCGGAGACCTGGGTTAAAGTCCCGAATTTGTGACTCTTCAAATCACTTTTTCACTTTCTCTTCTCTCTCTTACTTTTCCAAAAACACCATTGTTGAGTCTCTCTCTCTAGATACTACCTTCTCTCTAGGTTTTGATCTAGTAGGAGTGATTTGCTCACCTTTGGCCTTTACAAAAAAGTTGTTGATCGTCGAGGGCTACATTTTAATCTGAAAATCACGGGTTTTGGAGCACGTTGGGTTTTGTCGTCTTCTCCTTTGGGACTCCGAATTTGAGGTAGGGATAACCTACTCCTCTCTATGGGTTTTGTCTTCAAATTTTGGTATTTTGAGATGTTGGGCTTGGTTTGGTAATTTTGTAAAAGTTTGGGGCTTTTGTGTAATTTTACAAAAGTTGGGGTTTAATTCATAATAAACCTAGATGCATGTTTGGCATAGAAAAATGGAATGATTGTTGAATCATTGATGAAAATGGGACCTAAGGGTTGAAATGATAATTATGGAAAATGGCCTAATTACATTGTTTAATTAATTGGGATAATTAATTGGTGAGAAATGAGGAAATGAAATGTTGATTGAATATCCATTTGTGCATTTATTTTCTGTTTTTAGAAATAACTGCTTTGGGCTATCGGTGGAGGATAGTCGAGATTGTTGTAGACAATGCATGATGATTAGGTAAACGAAAACTAATCAATGGAATGTGTCATGGAACTTGACGGTTGATAGAATACATTAATTGTATGTATTGTGTGATTGTATATAGAACCAATGTGTTTATATACGTTATGTGTAGAGGAGGAGATAGGGGATGTACTCCGCGGTTTAGGGGAAGATAGGGGATGTACCTCTAAACCGGATAGGTATTGGGAGGAGATAGGGGATGAACTCCGTAGACACAGCTCATATGCTTGTCTAGAGAAGTGAAGATAGAGCTCATATGCTTATCTTTGTGAAGTGTGGATACAGCTTGTATGCTTATCTGTGGATATTGTTGATATACATATCTGTTGTAGAATGTGGATACAGCTTATATGCTTATCTGTGGATATTGTTGATATACATATCTGTTGTAGAATGTGGATACAGCTTATATGCTTATCTGTGGATATTGTTGTTATACATATCTGTTGAGAATGTGGATATAGCTTTTATGCTTATCTGAATGTGAGATATAGTTTTTGTACATATCTGTGGAAATGACGATAGAGCTAGCATGCTTATCTGTTGAAAAAGGGAAAATGAAAGGTAACTTAGACTCATAAGTTGTATGACATAAATTTGTGATTTATGTGATTGTATCAGTGTTGACCATCTATCAATTGCTAATATTTTAGTCATTGTCCATGGTTGGTTTAGTGTATTTCTACTGGGCTGTGGCTCACCCTATATGGGAATATCATTTTCAGGTGCAGGAAGCATGCCACCTCCAAGGACTTAGCTGGGAGGCTAGTGGCGGACATACTTTTGTCGCTTAACTTTTGACGTATTACATGTAACTTCAAGCCTAGGGCTTAGTGTGTAATCGAGTTAGTACTCTTTTGTTGTAACCAAGTGTTAACTTGGAAAGCTGTAAGCCCGTAGGGCATTTTGTTATGATGTTAACATGTAATACTTTTGTAATGGAATTCGAATGAATAAAGGAATGCGGTTAGTTTAAATGTAAATGCATGTCCTATTTGATGGGTTTAATGTTATTATTTTGAGGGCGTTACATGGCCTCTGGAGCGTTTGTCGAGAAATGAGTCTAGTTTCATACCCAACTTACAAAAATAGGATAGATCTTCTAGATTTTAAGATATTTCAAAAATATTAGGTTCTATCCAGAATTGTAAACTATTACGAGAAATGACTTTTTCTCTCAAACTACTCACTCACTTTGGTTCAAACAATTGTTAGATAAATATTAACATCCAAAGGAAACTTTTGGTATAAAAATGGACTTAAGGGAATTTTTTTGAATTTTTTTAAAATTGTAGAAAGTGTGCTTCTTTTTCTGGTTCTTTGTGTCAAAAACTTAGAAAAATTGTTTGGGTCACAAAAACACACCCTTAGGCTCTACCAAAATTCTCACACACTCTTCACATAACAAATAACACCCCTTTGAGTTCATGAATGTTTGATATGAAAATAAAATCAAGAAAGTGTTGGAGATAATTTCGGCAATAATTAATTAAAGCAAATAAAATAAATAAAGGAAACAACATAATTAAACCCTACAATACTTCTGCAGATGGTTTATGAACAAGTTTGTGATTGAGTCCAGTGTTTGAATACTATATCTTTAAGATAGAATTGCGTCATCTCCAATGGTGCTTGAGAACAATGGACATCATATCTCCAGGATACAACAATCACCACAAACGAAGAGAGCACACTCTTTGATTGTACAGAGAACCAAAATTATGTTTTGCACTCACAAAATCCATACTCACATAAATGAAGAATACAAGAAGAATGCTTTAACTTGAGGAATTTGTAATGAAGAAAATTGGAATGGGGGCTGCCTTTATATAGGCTTTGTTGGCACCTATTCAGTTTGAATAGAAAAGGCATGAAAAAGAAGATGACCCTTGGGTCACTCCCTTTTAGGATAAAGAGACACCATGAAAAGGTTGCACCCTTTCGTTCAAATGGAGTCTATTTCAATTCACCACTTCTAAATTTTCCAACAATCCCCATATGAATGAAATTGACGAAACGAGTAATGCAACAACATGCAGACTATGTAAGTATAAATCTGAAAATAACCTGCATAAGATAGGTAACTTTTGGCCTTGAACCTTCCCTTGTGAAAGATTATCAAATTTACTAGTTGATCAGTGAACATGATGTCTTGAACTGTTCTGCCATTAGTGTAAACCGAGACAATAGCCTATCACATAGTTTTATTTCCATACACAACTTGATTCTATCGGTTGTGTCCATTTTGGCCCTAAGCAATTCCTGGATTCATGAGTGCTGTAGAGAATTTAGCCATTTCAATTCTCATAGAACTGGCCCAGTTCACTCATATAGGTGATTCCCATTAAAAGTATCCTGCTATACCCCACTTGAATTTCAAGCTATGTATCTCATTAAAAGCAAAGCTTAACCTATTTATCGCTACAAGTAATCACTATCTCATCATAGAAATGGGTAGGAGTTTTACTCTTTAGTGATTCTAATGAGTCATTCTTAATTCGATTGTCCCTTTGAACCTAGATCTTAGGATCTCCAATCAACTAGGTTGGGTTTTCATTAAGATAACTTTTAAGTGATAGGCTTTAATCCCATTCCCCTCGATGATCGCAACACTTGCTTGGTCAAAGCCTTTGTCAATGGATCCGCTATGTTTTCTTTTGACCTTATAAACTCAATGAAAATTATTCCATTAGAGAGTAGTTGTCTAACGATGTTATGTCTACGACGAATGTGATGACACTTACCGTTATACATATGATTCTGTGCCCTAGCCATTGTGGTTTGACTATCGTAATGAGTACAAATCGCTGGCACAGGTTTCGGCCATATTGAAATATCTTCTATGAAATTACGAAGTCATTCTTCTCTTGCTTTGTCTAAAGCATAAATTGTTAGGGAATTTTCAAAATTTATAGTTTAATTTTTGGGTGTTTTTAAAACCTTCCATGTTTTTCTTTGGAAAGCATGAAATAAGCTTGGGGACTTTGTCTCACATTGGAAAGAGAGCAAAACATGGAGCACTTAATAAAGTGCTACATGGAATATTCTTTTGAATATGGAATTATGGGATGAAAGCTAGTGTGCATGCACCCACACCGCAAGGATGGCGCTTCGCACCATTCGCACACGCACACGCACACGCACACGCGCGCGCGTGGCGTGGGCAATGGGTTGTGTGCCGTTTGATGGCGCACTTTGCACTTAGCACGGACGCATCAGTGCCATGAGAGCGCTTTCCTATTTGTATCGGATAGGTTGGAGCAATGACGTGGATCCGACGTGGCAATGACGTGTCGTCCGTTGGTGATGAGTCAACTAACCGATCAAGCGGTTGTGTGTCCGATTTGGAGTGGGTTGATCATAGCCGTTGATTAGAGATACGCGCGATGGTACGGATGAGATGGCACCCGATCATGATCAAGTGTGAGTAGTCAAGGCATCTATTCGGTGTCAAAATGATCTGCACCATAGATCATCGATCCAACGGTCAGATTTGATCGGATGCGATCAAGGGACATGACCATTCGATCAAATCCATTAAGGCCTATAAATAGGCTATGAAATCAGCCATTTCATTCCGTCCAAAATCCTAAAAAGCATTCCTGCAATTCTCTCTCTCTCTCTCTCCCTCTTGATTTTGAATTTTCAATCAAGAGTTTCTTCAGCAAATTTCTATTTTTCTTATTGATAATCAAGTTCTGCAGATTTGATTATCAGTGTCTTGGTTTCTTGAATATATCAAGAGTGTTCTGATCTATTGTCGTCAGTGCAGACGCCGATAGACTAGATCTTTAGATCAGGCTTCATTGTATCCTGGAGGCAAATTTGTTGTAACCCCCTGCACACCTTTTGGTGGGTACAAATATTATCTTTAGGAAAGTGACTTAGTAACGCTACTTGAAGCACTAATTTTTTGTTCCATATAGACAAGTTCATTGCTAAATTTTGAAGACCCGAAGACCACAATTTGAAGAATTCAGGACCTTTTGTTTCAACAATCTAAAGACAATATTTAGATATGGCGATGTCTATTCAGAAAATGACTCAAGATTTCATGAAGCTTGATCGTTTTGATGGAGGAAATTTTTTACGCTGGCAAAAGAAGATGCACTTTTTGCTCACCACTCTCAAAGTGGTCTATGTGCTAACTACCCCCTATCTGACGAAGCAAGAAGACGAGACTGTGGAGCAAACCTGTGCCAGAACCAAATGGGAGAATGACGACTACATTTGTCGAGGACACATTCTAAATGCGCTGTCAGACTCTCTATTCAATGTGTATCAATATCTAGAAACGGCAAAGCAACTCTGGGACTTATTACAGTCAAAGCACCTCACCGAGGATGCCACCAGTAAGAAATTTCTTGTTAGTAATTTTATGCGTTTTACAATGATTGATACAAAGCCCATTATGGAACAATTCCATGAGATACAACATATTTTGAGTCAATTTCGACAAAAGAATATGAACATGGATGAATCTATTGTAGATTCATCTACAATAGAGAAACTACCATCTTCTTGGAAGGATTTTAAGAAAACTCTAAAACACAAAAAGGAAGATCTTACTTTAGAGGAATTGGCTCAACACCTCCGAGTTGAGGAAGAGTCAAGGTTACTTGAAAGTAAAGATAACCAATTGGCTCAGACGTCCAAGATCCACATAGTGGATGATGGTAAGAGGTTTAACACAAAGAAACGTAAGCATGAACCCCAACTCGAGAAAAATGCTAAGAAGCTGAAAGGCGCTTGCTGGCACTGTGGCAAGCCAAGGCACTTCAGAAATGAATGCCGGTCATACAAGAAAAAGCCAGAAGCATCAAATGCCAAGAACAAGTTCGTGGCTGTTGTATCCAAGGTGAACATGCTCGAAGATGCTGGTGACTGATGGATTGACTAAGGAGCAACAAGGCACGTCTGCAACGACTAGAGCCGTTTCATTACTAATGAACAAGTGAGTGATGGAACAGTTCTCTACATGGACAACTCTTCAACTGCTGCTATCAAAGGTAAAGGGACGGTGGATCTAAAGTTTACATATGTAAAAGTCCTAAGTCTTAATGATGTTTATCATGTACCTGATGTCAGGAAAAACCTTGAATCTGGAAGCCTGTTTAATAAGCATGGTTTCAAGTTAGTATTTGAGTCAGACAAATTTGTCCTGTCTAAGGGTGGGATTTTTGTTGGGAAGGGCTACATGTATCAAGGAATGTTCAAACTTAACGTTATCAATAATACATCTATTTCTGCTTATATTGTTGATTCTCTTTCTTTATGGCATGCTCGTTTAGGTCATGTTAATACTAGGAAAATGCATGATATGGTTAATTTAGATTTAATTCCTAAGTATAATATTGATATGTTTGAAAAATGCAAATTTTGTGTACAATCTAAAATTACTCGCATTCCATTTCCTAAAGTAGATAAAACCACATCTCTGCTTAAACTTGTGCATAGTGATGTATGTGACATGCATAGTACCCCCACTAGATGTGGTAAAAAAAATTTGTAACATTTATTGATGATTTTTCTAAGTACTGTCATATCTATCTTTTGCATTCAAAAGATGAGGTGCTTGATAAATTCAAGATTTTTAAGACAGAAGTAGAAAATCAGTGTTATGTCAAAATAAAGAGACTTAGGTCTGATAGAGGCAGTGAATACCATTGTCCAGAATATTGTGAAAATGTTGGTATTATTCATGAGAAGTCTGCACCCTACACACCACAACAAAATGGAGTAGTTGAAAGAAAGAATAGGACATTAATAGAAATGATTAATGCTATGTTTTCTTACTCCAGTTTAAGTTCTGGTTTTTGGGGTGAAGCCTTACTCACTGCCTGTCACATACTCAATAGAATTCCTCTCAAGGGAAGAAATGCTACTCCTTATGAACTTTGGAAAAACAAGAAACCTAATCTTGGTTACTTGAAAACATGGGGCTGTAGAGCAATAGTCAAATTGCCTGAACCTAAAAGGAAGAAATTCGGTGGAAAAGGAATCGAACGCATATTTCTTGGCTATGCTATACATAGCAAAGCATATAGGTTTCTGGTAGTAGAGTCCAATGGTTCAATGGAAACAAATACCATCATTGAATCACGTGACGCGGTATTTTATGAAAATCGTTTCACAACCATTCCAAGGTTGGATTCTAATCAAGGAAATGAATCAACTCCTTTGATGTCTACAGAGGAAAGTGAACGACATGAACCTATTGAGCCTAATGAACCTAATGAACCTATTGAGCTAAGGAGGAGTAAGAGGGCTAGGACTGAGAAGTCATTTGGCTCTGATTTCATTGTTTACCTTGTAGAAGGAACTAGAAAAGCTTATTGTAAGCAAACAATGATTTCTTTGAATATGGATTCAGATCTATTAACCTTTGAGGAAGCTATGAAGTCTCAAGATGTTGCTTTCTAGAAAGAAGCAATAAACGATGAGATGGATTCTATCATGGGAAACAATACTTGGATACTTGCTGATTTTCCACCTAGATCCAAACCCATTGGTTGTAAATGGCTTTTCAAAAGGAAAATGAAAGTTGATGGCACAATTGACAAGTTCAAAGCAAGATTAGTTGCTAAGGGTTTTACTCAAAAGGAAGGTATCGATTATTTTGATACATATGCTCCGGTGGCTAGAATCGCCACCATTTGAGTGTTGATTGCCTTAATCTCAATCTATAAGCTTGAAATCCATCAAATGGATGTTAAGACCGCTTTCCTAAATGGAGAGTTAGATGAGAAAATCTACATGCAACAACCAGAAGGATTTGTTGTACAGGGTCCAGAGCACAAAGTGTGTAAACTTGTGAAGTCACTATATGGACTGAAACAAGCTCCAAAACAGTGGCATGAGAAATTTGACAAAGTAATAGTGTCAAATGGTTTTAGGATACATGATTCTGAAAGTGTGTGTACAGTAAGTTTACTGGAAATAGAGGTGTAATCATATGTCTACATGTAGATGACATGCTTATTTTTGGTACTGAAAATGATGTCATTAAAAGTACTAAAAGTTTCTTGTCATCTAGCTCTAGTATAAAAGACATGGGCTTGGCTGATGTAATTTTGGGTATTAAGATCAAACGAGAAGACAATAATTTGATTCTAACCCAGTCGCACTATATTGAGAAAATTCTTAAGAAATTTAACCAATATAATTGTACACCCATGTCTACACCTTTTGATTCAAATTTGAAATTATATCCTAATACTGGAAGAGCTGTTGATCAGCTCGAATACTCAAGAGTAATAGGTAGCTTGATGTATGCCATGACTTGCACTAGACCCGATATTGCTTTGGCAATGGGAAAACTTAGTAGATACACTAGTAATCCTAGTAGTGTGCATTGGCATGCTGTTAACTGAGTACTTAGGTACTTGAGGAAAACAATAGACTATGGAATAGTCTATAATGGCTATCCAGCAGTGCTAGAAGGATTCACGGATGCTAGTTGGATAACTGACCGTGAAGATCACTCGACCACGAGTGGTTGGATTTTTACTCTTGGAGGAGGAGCTATCTCCTGAGGTTCTAAGAAGCAAACATGCATAACAGACTCAACCATGGCGTCAGAGTTTGTAGCGTTGGCTTCTTGTAACAAAAAGGCAGAATGGCTAAGGAATCTCTTGTTAGAGATTAAGATATGGCCAAAACCTATGCCACCAATATCTTTGCATTGTGATAGTGAAGCAACTCTATCACGGGCCTATAGCCATGTCTATAATGAAAAGTCCAGAGATATAGGACTGAGACATAGCTGTGTCAGGCAGTTAATCACAAAAGGTGTGATTACCATTAGTTATGTAAAGTTAAGTGAAAACTTGGCTGACCCCTTAATAAAGGGACTTGCAAGGGATTTGATGTGGAAAACATCAAAGGGGATGGGTCTCAAGCCCACTTAATATAATCACTCCTGGTGGAAACTCGACTCAACGCTTGAAGAAACATCAAGTCTTGAGTTCAATGAGCCCAATTACACTACATGTAGTGATTGCAAGCACTTAGTTTTATTTCATTTTCATCCCAAGGTTGAAGTGCTTGGTACCTATAATGTGAAAAGAAGAGGATGAGCTAGCAAACTCTTAATAAGCTTACAACTGGGCTGTTAGGGTACTGTAAATTACAGGGGTACTCTCAGTAAGCTTACCTATGTGAGTGTAGAAGTTGGTGCTGCTTCCTATGAGTCCAAGGGCTTGACTCTAGAGCGCTCATGAAACAGGATATAGACACAAGGCCAATCCACGTGTCGGTTTGTTTGAATACTTGAGGTAACCTGTACTGTGCGTGAGACATGTTCGGTTTGTCATATAAGATCACTAGTTTAAAGACAAGTCTATTATGCCATCTTGACTAACTTTGAGATGTCTTCACTAAGTGACTGATTCAAACCGTAAGATATCTTCACCTACGCATAAGGCTGTCAAGTGAACCAAGAGTCATCATCTGGTATTTTGAAAATGTTGGGGAATTTTCAAATGGTTTTCAAAATTTATAATTTAATTTTTGGGTGTTTTTAAAACCTTCCATGTTTTTCTTTGGAAAGCATGAAATAAGCTTGGGGACTTTGTCCCACATTAGAAAGAGAGCAAAACATGGAGCACTTAATAAAGTGCTACATGGAATATTCTTTCGAGTATGGAATTATGGGATGAAAGCTAGTGTGCATGCACCCACACTACAAGGATGGTGCTTCACAACATCTGCACACACACACTCATACGCACACGCGCGCGCGCTCATGGTGTAAGCAGTGGCCTGTGTGGCGTTTGATGGCGCACTTTGCACTTAACACGGACTCATCGGCGCCATGAGGGCGTTTTCCTATTTGCATCGAACAGGTTGGAGCGATGACGTGAATCCAACGTGGCATGGGTGACGTGGAATATAGTCAGCTCCACATGGCAATGACATATCGTCCGTTGGCGATGAGCCAACCAATCGATCAAACGGTTGTGTGTCCGATTTGGAGCGGGTTGATCATAGCCGTTGATTGGAGATGCGCGCGATCGTACGGATGAGATGGCACCCGATTGTGATCAGGTGTGACTAGTCAAGGCATTTATTCGATATCGAAATGATCTGCACCATAGATCGTAGATCCAATGGTCAGATCTGATCAGATGCAATCAAGGGACATGACCATTCAATCAGATCCATTAGGGCCTATAAATAGGCTACAAAATCAACCATTTCATTCCATCCAAAATCCTAAAAAGCATTCCTGCAATTCTCTCTCTCTCTCTCTCCCTCTTGATTTTGAATTTTCGATCAAGAGTTTCTTTAGCAAATTTCTGTTTTTCTTATTGATAATCAAGTTCTGCAAATTTGATTATCAGTGTCTTGGTTTCTTGATTATATCAAAAGTGTTCTGATCTATTGTCGTTAGTGCAAACGTAAATAGACTAGATCTTTATATCAGGCTTCATTGTATCCTGGAGGCAAATTTGTTGTAACCCCCTGCACACCTTTTGGTGGGTACAAATATTGTCTTTAGGAAAGCGACTTAGTAACGCGACTTGAAGCACTAATTTTCTATTCTATATAGACAAGTTCATTGCTAAATTTTGAAGACCCGAAGACCACAATTTGAAGAATTCAAGACCTTTTGTTCCAACATAAATTCATATTCCATTGCGGATCTATCAACGCAAGTCTATTTAGAAGATTTCCAAGAGACCGCTCCACCTCTCAAGCTAAAGACATATCCATTAGTGGATTTAGAATCCTTAGTGTCAGATATCCAATTAGCATCGCAATACCCTTCTAGGACCGTTGGATATCTAGTATAGTACACTCCATAGTCACTGGTGTATTTTAGGTATCTAAGAACCCTAAAATTGTTGTCCAAGTCTTTTCGTGGGTTACTAGTGTATCTACTCAATTTACTTATTGCATGTGCTATATCAGGATGCGTGCAACTCAGGAGATAAATTAGACTTCCAATTATACAGGAGTATTCCAATTGTGATATGCTTTCACCTTTATTTTTTATTAAATGGAGGTTAGCATCCACGGGTGTCTTTATATGACGGTCTTCATGCTTATTGAGTTTCTTAAGAATTTTGTCAACATAATGAGTTTGAGACAAAACATATCCTTTAGATGTTTTAGTAATTTTCATTCCTAAACTCATATCTGCTACTTCCATATCTTTCATGTCAAACTTAGTTTTCAACATTTTCTTAGTTGAATTGATCATTCCACTATTGATACCAATAATTAGCATATTATCTACATAGAGGAAAACAATGACATAACCTTTCTTAGTATTTTTAACATAAATATATTTGTCACACTCATTGATTTTAAATCCATTTATCATCATGACGATGTCAAATTTTTCATGCCATTGTTCTGGTGCTTGTTTCAAGCCATACAATGATTTTACTAATTTGCACGCTTTCTTCTCTTTCCCTGGAATGACTAAACCTTCTGGTTGTTCTATGTATATTTATTCATTCAGATCACCATTCCATAATGCAGTCTTTACATCCATTTGATGTATCATTATTTAAAGCAGCAATTGCAATTAACATTCTAATGGATGTGATCCTTGTTATAGGTGAATAGGTATCGAAGTAATCCACTCCTTCAATTTGCCTATAACCTTTGGCCACAATTCTTGCTTTGTACTTGTCAATTGATCCATCCGATTTCATTTTCCTTTTGAATATCCATTTATATCCAAGAGGTTTACAACCTGGTGGAAGATCCACTAATTCCCATGTATGATTTTGTAGAATGAATTCAATCTCACTGTTAATTGCTTCTTCCATAAAGGAGATTCCGGAGTTGATATTGCTTCTTTGAAAGTTCGAGGCTCTTTCTCAAGTAGAAATGTTAAGAAGTCAGGACCAAAAGTTTTCTCAACTCTAACCCTTTTACTTTGTCTAGGCTATTCTTCGAACTCTCCTCCTTCGTTTTCTTCAACCAATTCTTGCCTAGTGTCAAATGTAATATCATGAGTCCGTTTAGGAATACTAATCTCTTGAGCTAATTTGCAAGGAAAAATATTTTTGAAAAATGAAGCATTCCCTGACTCAATGATTGTATTAACATGAACCTCCGCATTGTCACTTTTATGTACTAAAAATTGATAAGCACTGTTGTTGTTTGCATATCCAATAAATACACAATCAATTGTTTTAGGACCAATCTTGACCTTTTTAGGGTCTAGTAATGCTACCTTAGCCAAACACCCCCACACTTTTAAATATTTATAGGAAGGCTTTCGACCTTTTCATAATTCACAAGGTGTTTGAAGGGTTTTCTTGTGAGGTATTTTATCCAAAATATAATTGGCAAAAAGAATAGTTTCTCCTCACAAGTTCTAAGGTAGTCCCAAACTTATTAACATAGCATTCATCATTTCTTTTAAAGTTCGATTTTTCCTCTCAGCAACTCAATTTTGCTAAGGTGTATAAGGCGCAATAGTTTGATGTACAATTCCAAGTTGTGAACATAAGTTAGCAAAGATGCATCATATTCACCACCTTTATCACTTCTTAACACCATAATTTTTCTACCTAGTTGTAATTCAACATCACTCTTATATTGAATGAATTTTTCCAAGGGTTCATCCTTACTTCATAGCAAGTACACATAGCAACATCTAGTGCTATCGTCAATGAAAGTAATGAAATACTTTTTGCCATCCCGAGTTTAAACAAATTTCAAATCACAAATATCACTATGGACTAAGTCCAGTGGCTCAGTTTTCCTTTCAATTGATTGAAATGGTGCTTTAGTTAATTTTGCTTCAACACACACTTCACATTTGTGATTTGAATCAATTTGAAATTTAGGCAAATAATCTAGGTAAATTAATCTTCGCAAAGTATCATAATTTACATGACCTAATCTTCCATGCCACACACAAGAAGACTCAAGTAAGTAAGCAGAAGATGTGTTAATTTTATTAAACTTTGGAACAACAGTCATTACATTAAGTTCAAAAATTCCATCACTCATGTACCCCTTTCCTACATACATTTCATTTTTGCTGATTACAAACTTATCAGACTCAAACACTAATTTAAATCCATTCTTGCTCAGCAATGATCCAGAAATGAGGTCCTTTCGAATATCTAGTACATACAGCACATCTTTGAGAGTGAGTTCTTTGCCTGACATCATTTAGCACCACGTTCCCTTGTCCCTCAACTTTGGAAGTCGAAGAATTTCCCATGTAGAGTTGTTTTCCATCTTCTGCTACATGATATGATGAGAACATTTTTTTCTCAGAACAAATGTGGCGAGTAGAGCCTGTGTCCACCCACCAAGCTTTGGGGTTGTCCACCAAATTAACTTCAGACAAGACGCCAGTTACATTCAGGTGCGAAACCATTGCACAAAGACTCTCTTCTTCAGTTAAGTTGGCTTGAGTAGGTTTTTTTCTTGTAATTTCCTTGAGCCCCTCATCTTGCAACAATCCTTGACACGATGTCCCATTTTGTCACGGACAAAGCACTTGCCATTAAAATTCTAACTATATCCACTTTTAACACCTTGCTTGGAGCTCTCTTCGAGATGTTTCCTTTTCTTATTGTTGAGCTTTGACTTATGTTCCACAACGTTTGCCTTGGATTCCATGAGACAATATTCATTTTTCCTTTCAGAACCACGATTATCCTCTTCAATCCGCAAGCGAACAATCAAATCCTCTAGTGACATCTCTTTGCGTTTATGTTTTGAATAGTTTTTTAAATCCCTGCAAGTCGGTGGTAATTTTTCAATAATAACCGCCACTTGAAAAGATTCACTCAGAGACATTCCTTCTGCACGAATTTCATGCAAGATAACTTGAAGTTCTTGGACTTGATTGATCACTATTTTGGAATTCGTCATCTCAAAATTAAGGAAGCGACCAACAACAAATTTCTCTGTTCCGATATCTTCTGTTTTATATTTGCGATCAAGTGAATTCCACAATGCTTTTGCAGTCTTGATTGGACTATAAACATTGTATAATGAGTTATCCAATTCATTGAGGATATAGTTCCTGCAGAGAAAATCTGCATGTTTCCATGCATCCACTGCTACAACAATTTGTGCATCACTTTCATTCTCACTAAGAGATGGAGCATCTTCTCTCAAAAACCTTGCCAAATTCAAGGTGGTTAGATAAAATAATATTTTCTGTTGCCAACGTTCAAAATCTATCCCACTAAATTTTTCAGGTTTTTCCTCATGTTTGACGAGAACATGACCATATCCAACAAACGTCAGAATGGAAGCAACCGGTATAGACACAACGGGTGTAGGGGCAGTATTTCCCAGTGTATCATTACTTTCTATAGCCACTTTTGATTAACAAAAAAAATTCCTTTTTTATGTTAAACAGAAGATTCCACTATATATATATATATATAACTATAAAAATAAATTTATACATATATTGTAAACTTCACAATGCTAGAATAATACAACAATGTAAAAATAAGTGTCCAAATAATCTAGTATACTACAAATTATTTGGACCACAAAACAGAGTTCTATTGCAAAGAGAATTCAGATAAACAAAAAAAAAATTCCAAATTAAAAAAAGTTCACCAAACAATAACCAAATAAATTCAGTAAAATTTTAATTTAGGTTAAAAAACTTTATCAGCAACAACCGTGTTCCCAAAAAATAGTATTCTCAAAAATTAACACTAGAACTAGAATACAAAAGAACAAAGTTTCATAGAAACACTATTACGGTTCAAACAATATTGTCTACAATATTGAAAGGCCACAAATATAACAATTATACTAAAAAAAAAAAAAAAAAGTCCCACAATAATACTGATAGAGTCAAAAAAATATTTTTACAGAAAAAAATAATATATATATATATAACGGTATAGTACAGAAAACAAAACCAGAAAAAATTGTAAACCCATAAATAAATATTCTAAACTTAAAACCAAAATTGAACCGAAAAAGAGTTATACTCAAATACATATTCGAGTAAATATTAGTAAACAAATGTGTAATAAATAAACCAAACAATAAAAACCCAAACTTCTAATACGTCGTATATAAGAATAGAAATTTGCTAAAAATTAATTTTAACTGAAAAATCAATACTGTAATACAGAAAACAGTATAGAAATTCTGTCTTAAAATTGTTGGAGATAATTTCGGCAATAATTAATTAAAGCAAATAAAATAAATAAAGGAAACAACATAATTAAAGCTTACAGTACTTCTGAGTTTGTGATTGAGGCCAGTGTTTAAACATTGTGTCTTTAAGACAGAATTTTGTTCTCTCCAATGGTGCTTGAGAACAATGGACGTCCTGTCTCCAAAATACAACCATCACCACAAACGAAGAGAGCACGTTTTTTATTGTACAACAAACCAAAATTATATTTTGCACTCACAAAATTTAGACTCACACAGACGAATAATACAAGAAGAATGCTTGAACTTAAGGAATTAGGAATAAAGAAAATTGAAATGAGGGTTGCCTTTATATAGGCCTTGTTGGCACCTATTCGGTTTGAATAGAAAATGCATGAAGAAGAAGATGACCCTTGGGTCACACCCTTTTAAGATAAAGAGACACCATGAAAGGGTTGCACCCTTTCATTCAAATGGAAGGTTGCACCATTTCATTCAAATGGAGTCTATTTCAATTCACCACTTCAAAATTTTCCAATAGAAAGTGTAGAGACCCTAATTTTTGTAATTACCATTAAATCCCTAACCTTGAGCTTATTTCAATAAAGCCTTTGAATTTTCGCTTAATTGCGTTTAAAACCCTAGAATCAGGAAGCATTGCGGATTAATTCGAGTAAACCCTATTTGATCTCAGTAAATTAATAATCACCTTTAAAACCCTGGTATTAATTATTAGACCCTATAATTATAGATTAATTACTTTAAAATCTTAATCCCCGATAACGTCGTTTTCGCTCGGTTTCTTGCCTTTCTTTGTGCTTTAATTTAACGAAACCCAAATTTATTATTTTAACTATTTTCTAATGTTAGTATATTAATAATAAATATCAAGATTTCATAAATTTAGACTTGGTCCCTATATAATTCTATTTTATTTCATTCTAAACCTTAATTTTAATATTTTATTAATTAATGTACTTGTGTCTATTATTTTATGTTTATAAATACAAATATATATATATATATATATGTATATTTCTTGGAGCCCAAGTAGTTGGCCATGTGATGAATGAAAGGGCCTTGATGGCATTTTGACAAATTTGCACTTAGGGAACTTAGTCCCTAAGAAACCTCCCAATTCTTTCTCTATATATATATGCACACTTCTCCTCCTCATTTAGCACAATTTTCAGCCATGCACGAGAGGAGTGAGAGAGAGTGATCTTAGAAAAAAAGAAGAGAGAGAGAGAGAGAGAGAGAGAGAGAGAGAGAGAGAGAGAAGAGAAGAGAAGAAGAAAAGAAGAATTGTGTTAAGTTTTGTACAACAAAGATAAACCTACATCACCTCTTCTCTCAAGTTCTTTTACCACTTTTTTTCCGTTCCTATTTGTATATATATGTTGTAGTCTAGGCCTACACTCTTATATACATGTGTATTAATCAAGAAATTGTGTACTTCTCTTTCTTTCTTAAATTTCCAGCAGCAAAACTTTTCCCTCTCTTGAATTTATTTTCCAATCAAAACTCAATAAACTCAAAATCTGTTTTTATGGGGTAATATTTGGTATGTCTAGAGTATGAGATAATTTTGGTAGGACCTAAGGATGTATTTTTATAACCTAAACAATTTTTTTAAGTTTGTTACTCACAGAACCAGAAAAACACTCAACTTTCTCTATTTTTAGAAAATTCCAGAAAAATAATCCCGAGTCCACTTTTATGTCAAAATCTTAATCTTGGTGTTATATTTCAACTAAAATTTGTTTGAACTCAAGAGAGTGAGGGGCTTGAGAGGAAAAAAAAAAAAAAAAAACAATTTGTGTAACAGTCAACGAATCTGGATAGATCTTGGTAATTCTGAATTATCTTAAAATTTAAAATACATATCCTACTTTCATAAATTAAGTTTGAAACTAGACTTATTGATCTACAAAGTCACATGAGGCCAGGTACTTAGGGTCAATAAAAGTTTTTTTTTCATAATTACTTTCAAACTGGTTCAAATCTGAAAATTTGTGTTAATATGCTCTTATTTGGTTTGCAACTCTTATATTCTATGTTTCTTGAATGTTTTAATCTTGATATGTAATCTATGATAAATTGTGAATTTGTTTTACCATGAATAAATTACTTGTTGTTTAGTTTGAATTTGTAATTATATTGACCATGCTTTGCTATAATTGAGAACATAATACACTTAATAAAGGGAAAATCAAATGGGATAGTAATGGGTTGCAATCATTGTAGTAAATTTTATGAGATAATGAACGATGGAGTATGATATAGTGGAATGTGTTCCATTTTTGTGAAGTCTTGCACAAGTGTGTTGTCGAATCCTAACATGGCACAGGAGGTATTCTGGCTGCTTAACGAAAATGTGAGGCATAAGGGTGGCAGTGAGGGTCTCACGCAGGGAGAGTAGCCCTGGAAGCCCATTCCCTTGGGATAGACCGTGATGTCACCGCTCGGATATGTAACCTAGGTGCGTAGGCATCATTGGTAATTGTGCGATAAACGACGCATTGGTATTGTATTAACCAATGGGGAGTCAGAATTACCAGTGGCCAGTGTTACTGGTTGCGTAGGAACAGCATTCCGTAGAGAGTTGCCTAGAACTAACTTAATCGACTGCTATCCATGAGAACTGAAATTGACTATTATTCATGAGAACTAAAATTTATTATAAGTTTTGCTTAATTATTGTTTTTGTTGTATGTTAGGATCATGCTATTATTTTACTTGTGTATTTGGAATGGGAAAATGGACAGGGTGTGTATGTATTTACTAGGCATTCCAAGCTCATGGCGTTTTATGCTAGGTGAAGGTGAGTTTTGTACCGAGTACGTAATCCTTGAAAGCTTTGAGAAACCATGGCTGCCCTAGATATTAGATTTTATATTTTCAGTATTTTGGATAATCTTTTTGTATCAAGAAACTGATCTGTATTTAAAGACTTGAAAAATTTTATCTGTAACTATTATTAATATTTTCTTTTAGTATAATTTTTTGTATTTTGTGCTTAAAAATATTGTGTATCTACTAGTTAAACCCTGGTGTATCATTGTATTATTTTATCGATGTTCCCAAAATTTGCAAGGTCACAGAAAGATGAAGAAGAGTATGCTGGAAATTGAAGGAAAGAATGAGTCTTTTGAAAAAAAATTTATGAGCATACAAGTGCATAAGTTTTAAATACCATATATATTATACATATAGCATGTATTGGGAAGGGAAAATAAGTAATAGAAAAGATGGAAAGTAGGGGTCGAGAATGGCTGGCTTAGATGCAATTCTTTCTTCCTTTCTTTTTTTATATTTTTTTTTCTCTCTCTCTCTTCCTTCGTCACTATGGCCGGCTGTATAGGTGTGTATATGAGGGAGAATGTCTTGCGTTTATATAGAGATGTGAATTTGGGTGGTGGTTGAAAAGACCTAAAAGCCCTTGATTGGGTTTGAATTGAATTTGTGGTCACTTGGTCGAAATGGAATAGAATGGAGGTAGATTAAGCACTTGAGCTCATTTAATTAAGGACCTAGTTGACTTCAAGGCTTCTACTTGGAGGCCAAGAAAAGAAACACAATCCCTTAAATTAAGTCTTGACCCATTAATATATTTTTTTTTCTTCTTTTCTTTTCCTTTCCTTTTTTTTTTTTTTTTTGAAAATTGTCATTTACCCCATCAATGGCCATAAAGTTCACTTGCACACACTCTTTGAACAAAATTAATCTGTTTTCTCCAATTGCAATCCTATATGCCTCGTATCTCATTATTGTGTCATGGATATTATTTGATTTGTGATTTAATCTTCCCAACATATGTGATCTTTAATTGCAATTGCACCTCTTATTACGCTTGAAAACAAATTTGTGCTCTTGTTATATATAATGTCACTCTCTCTCTCTCTCTCCAATCTTATCATGGCCTTTTTGCTTGCTTGAAAGAGGAGCCTGCTAAGTTCTGCATTCTCTAACTATGTTATTTTTTCTATGAGCTTTGCTCTGTTTTGTGACCAAATTCTCAAGATGGCCAAAGTTGACTCTAAACTAACGAAATATTTAGCTTGTAACATGACATTGCTATTTGAATATCCTACCATGAAAGAAATGCTTACACTATTACGCTAATGGCAGTTATTATCATTACAAGCCTATGTAAGAAAACACTGACAAGTATCATAGGAACTATGCATTGCGGTAAAAAATAAGTGAGAATTAGCGTCGTAGACCCAAGAAGCTCATGCCTATGAAGACACTAGGTGGCACAAAATTTTAGAGAAATAGATTAAGTTGATTAGATGTGTTTGGTGATGTTACGAGAAGAAAAAAACAATCATTCATGACTTGAAAAAAGCTATAACGAAAAACACTAGTTCCTTAGTAGTCTTGGGAAATAATATCAGCATTCAATGGACAGTTGTTGTTAGGCTAGTCAAATTCTAAAAACAAGGGTTGTAATTTTAGATTGGAACACTCCAGGTATGGAAAGAACGATTGGGTATAGTTAGATTTATTGCCCTGTAAATTGAATGTGTCCTTTATTCATGCAAACATCATATCTACGAACTTGGCGCTAATCTCTCTTATTTTGGTTATTTTAGAACTTGAATTCTAGACAAAACAAAACCTCTCTAAGTTGTAAACCCTAGCAAACACTTTGTTGTCCTCAAACTAACATGCGCAGTTGTGTTGACTAAAAGATTTGTTTTTTGCATTTTAAGTAATATACTAAATTTAGCATCTTACATCAAGTATAATTACAAGAATAATAAAGTGTAAAATGTATGCTCCAGCACCAATTGTATTCCAACAAACATACATATAAAATGTAATTGTGATAAAGTTGCTTCCCCTCACTCTCCTTTCCCTAATATGAACCTCGAGTCATAAAAGCCTTACTAACACGATCTAGCCCAATTGCCATTACACAAAGACTAGTAAGTACATGTAAGGAAATTCATAGAACTGTATAGAACTGTAAAGCATTTGAGGTTGTTTGTAAACCTATTCTTTCTAAAAAAATTATCCAATTTCTGAACAACTTCTGATGCATCTATATTGCCATGGAGACAATCGAAGTGCCAGTTTAATAGTTTTCTTACCTTTCTTCTTTTAACATCCCGAGCTTAGCAAACTTTCATCGATCAACCCGATCATCTTTTTCAACTTAGGCTCTTCATTGATTATGTTTTCCAAGTGTTTTCTATTTCTGTGAAGGTACAATTTTTTTGTCACTCATTGCAATAAGATGACGCCTAAGCTGAAAATGTGTTCAACAGACTCTGCAATGAAAAGAAAGTAGATGGGGCTTTTTATAGTTTGCTATATTAACAAGAATAGACATGTGAAAAATATTTGTTTTAAAAATTCATAATTAAGAAGGAATATATATATATATATATATATATATAAATGCTGAAAACTACAACAAAATAGTATTCTAATTCAAATCTAAATTTTTTTTGCTTTTAATGTTTCTCATTAACCCTTTTTCTACTCACTCCCTAATTAGGTTACCCGTCTCTCTCTCTCTAGTGGTAAGTAGGTGCACTCAATTTCATTTTATTGTTTTTCACATTAAAAATCTTACCTTTTGCAAGTGTACTCCATAGTTTATCTTTTTCTTTTCTTCTTTTCAATATCAATCTTATATGATGTTTTCTCCTTTCAATTATTTTCTTCCCTAGTGCTACTAACAATTGTTGTTAAGAGGCATTCGGGTTTTAAGAGGCATTCGGGTTTGTATGGTAAGTTGCAAATATAGAACTAGAATAGAAGAGAAAACCATTGTTTAGAAGGTATTAAGATGTGTGCGTGTGGTTTCTAGAATCAACTTGTGTTTTTATTAAACTTCCATTTTTATTTTTATTCAACTTCCATTTTCATTCAACTTATAGTCATTTTTAGTTTGATTTTTAATTTTTTTATTCAACTTCTATTTTTATTCAACTTACATTTTTATTTTTATTTACCCTTGTTTTCCTAATAAATAAAAAGGTCAAAAGAATAAATTTTATCCAAACACTCACTGATTTAGAGAGTACGTGTAGTAAAAATGAATGATAACCATTTTTTAATTTGTTTTTACACTCAAAAATTAATTTTTAAAAAATTATTTACCTTAACATTTAAAATTTATTCAATGTTTTTATTCAAATAAATTTTACCAAAAAATATTTTCAAGAAAACACCGTAAATAAAAGTAAAAATGGAAGTTGATTTAAATAAAAGTAAAAATGAAAGTTGAAAAAAAATAAAAATTAGAGTTGAATAAAAACGCAAGTTGATTCAAGAATTGATACCTTAACGCTCTATTTGGAAGTTGAATAAAAATGAAAATTGAATAAAAATGGTGCTATTTAAAAAGTTTAAAGAAACTTCAAATAAACCAACCTCGAGTTATTTAAAAACAATTCAGTTCATTTGCAACCCTAATGCTGCCCCAACTTATTTTGAGAGCCTACACAGAATCTCGTTTTTCTTCCAAAACCCTTCTGTTCAAATCGACACTACAGCCACATTCCTTTTCTTACAAGAACCTCTTTTTAACTCACTCAACTGACACGCGTAACGAAAATCAAACACCAAAATTCAATGCAAATTGCAACTCAACCATGTTAAAGGATATAACTCTATTTCCGAAAATCAACAATTCGCAACAGCAAACAACCAGACCCATAATTGACACATCAACTCAATGGAAACAAAATAGATGAGTGAGTGTGCCAAGCACAGGGCTCTACGCACAACACAAACTTCACATCACCAGACCACAGCGAATCAATAAGATTCCCTGTCCAACACTTACACCCAAGTGATAATAGGAGACTACAAACACCGGGCAAACAAGCAATAAGGGGACTGTCCCAAAATCAACCAAATAGACTACATCCAACAAATTGAGTTTAGCAGTAATCATGATATAACATTTCACCCCGACAACAAATATAAGTTGAAAATTTTTGAAAATGTTTTCTTCATGTAATGTGAATACCTGATCACATGCTTATCCCCAGTCTTCAAGTTTGACCATGCTGGTGGGCTTCGAGTGCAGCTTTTCCCTACATCTTAACATAAGAAATTGCTGCATTTCTTCTACAGTTAAACTCTACCCATTGCATTCTATTAAAAACCTGTCAAAAAAAAGGGACCTTCTCTATTAGCTACATCCAACGATCCAATTATAGCAACGCAAAACAGACCTTATAGGCGTGGCAAAGGACCTAGGCATTCAAGTTGGAGATATTGAAAATGAATAGATTTCAACAATAGTTGAATAGGAAAAGCTAGACAGGTTGAGGTTCAATTAAACTGCAAGAGGAGGAAGACAGCTGTTGCAATCAATTCATTTTTATGTCCAACTTTTCCCGTTCTTTTCGCGCAAAAAAGAAAGAAGAGAGTGAGAGAGAGAGAAGAAACAAAAAAATGAAAAGCAAAAATATGACACCCTTTTGTAGCATTAATCAAACAAACCTGATAGAAGGGGATAACAGAGACAGGTTCAGTCAGATTGATGAATGCATAACCCTTATTGCATTTGTTCTACAGCAAAAGAATGTAAGTCAAATAATTATTCACAATTTATTAGGCAAAACTAATGTCTGCTATTCTAAGGTGAAAAGTAACTTGCCTAAAAATCGAAGGGCAGTTTAATAAAAACATAACCACCCTTGTATCGTTCACCAATGACATCTTCAAGCATCTTATAAGTATACCTATCGTTGAAACCTTATCAAGATAAGAAGAAAAACAGAGACAAAAACAAATATACATAATCATTTACTACTACTTCAGAAAGATGGAAGGTGTTTCCTATACTCTCCCAAACTGTCTTTATAAATTTAAAATTTCATTTACATGTCTTGTGTAAGGGTTCCACTGTTGCTACAGGTGAAATAGTTGCGACTATTACCCCAAACACAACATTTATGAAATAACACAACTACTGATGTTCAAATCAACTCAAGCAATTTAGTCATTATTTGAACATTTCCGTAGCTATATGCCATCAATCACCTCTTGTCCGTCCTTCCTCATAATGCCTCTTTCTCCAAGTCATTCCCATCAATCGATATAAAAACCCACCCTTTCTCCTTAGAGAAGAGGCTAGATTTAAGAAATTCATTGTCACTAATGTTTATATCACCATGGAAAAGAAAGCCCCATCATTCTCTTTCTCTTCCTATAATAATCCACTGGTTGGCACTACACGCAACATTCATCTAACATCCTTAAGTAAAGTCTTGGGGATTTCTTCAAGTTCTACTCGGGTTTCTTGATACCCAATGTAGTTTCTATTAAGAGAATCTAACAAAATATAAGGGCTGTTGATTTAAAGGCATAAAATCTTTCAGAAATTGAGCCACTCATTGGTTTTGCTCTTAGAAAATACACTTCTCATTGGACCACAAACCAAGTGGCTCATGCTCTTGCATGACTACGTATAGGGCTGGATTGAGGAGGTACCTACGCCTCTCTCTCTTTTGGTGGTCGTTGACCTACCTTCTTGATAGTTTTCTTCGGTCTTGTATCCTTGTGATGAATCCACAATTAAAAATAAGGTTTGTCCCAATTCTACATATGTTCTTACCTATTCTACAACCGTTGTACAAGCATTTAAACAAATATATATATATATATATTTCATGTTGTTTGTTATTAATTGTGAATTTGAGTTGACGTCCCTAATTTAAATGTATCTATTGTAAATGTAAATAGACTATGATTGCTTCTCGATTACTGGTATGGTGGGTTAGGTTTCAATCATTGGATGAGTTTTTCTTTTTCTATTATTTTTCTTTTTAGAAGGTATTAAGATGTGTGCGTGTATGCATATGTGTATTTGCAAGGTTATTGTACATTAATACAAAGTGAAGTTTTGATAAGTGCTTTGAGAACTAGATTTTGAAGTTACACCAACATGGTTTTTATACTCATGCACACCTAGGAGATCAAAAACTGTCTCAAAAACCCAAATGGCGTAATCTCGACTATTCCAACTACAGAGAGCCTCTAAAAGTGTCTAATCCTTGCATTGGGGACAAAAGTCAAAACGAAATCAGTCCGCCTCCCCTACTTGCCCTTCATAAGGAATAGTTTGGAGGAGACCGAATTGCCGTAATATTTTAGTACCAAAGCAAGGTACCATTCCATTTATCCCCACTAGAGAGGAAAGTTAGTCCCAACGCCCTAATGCCAATTTGCTCAGAAAGACGAGCACCCGTGTACAGTGTACCATCCCACGATATCAAGAGTAATGCTCTCAAAAGTTTGTCCAATCGGCAATATTTTTTACTGTACAGTATAAAAAGAAAAGAAAAATACAATAAAACAAAACAAAACAAAACAAAAATAAAGAAATAAACAAAGAAAATAAACAGTATATCAAATGGCTGACTACCCACAACTATAATAGTTCGGCACAACCAAAAAAATGGCATGTTGGGTTGTCATGCAAGATGGAAAGGCCGGGGTAGGTCTCTGCAACTACATTAGATATAATGGAGTGACAAACCATTGCACGTCTATTGCTTTTTAAAAAAAATCCCCACTGGATTGTAATTACTCTACTGATGATTTCTGGTAAAGGTTTTCAAACCAAAATGTACAAGAACCAACGGTTGGTTAACCACCAAAACCACAAAAGGAAAAATAAGAAAATACTATCCAAATTAATACATGAGCTGCACAATATGTTAACCAGATTTTTTATTTTTCTCAAATAAAAATGTTTCATCAAATTACCAAGTAAAATGCAACATTATTATAAGAGTAGAGAAACTATTAATTGAAACATTTAAATGAAAACAAAACATTAAATAAAAATAATATAAAAAACAATCTAATTAAATAAGGAAAATACACCCAAGATAATCAGAAGCAAAGAATACCTTATTTTATTTTTTTCCAACTCCACTCATGCCATCAAAACTTCCAAGTAAACAACCTATTTTATTACAAATAAAAAGAAAAAATATATATAAGAAACTATTTACTCTTGTTTCCAAGCATTGAAACCTATTAGAAAATAAAACAGTTGCACTCCAAAAGCTCTTGTTCATTAATATTAAAATATATATATATATATATATATGCTAATAAAAATAATGCACGACAAAAGAAAATAATGCAAATAGTGAACTTGAATCTAGACAAAGATGAGCTGAAGAAAAGAATGTAAACCCCTAGGAAGTATTAACATGTCTAGCAATGACAATGAAGTAGAAACATCACCTGAAGACTGCGGGGGCATGTCTCTCAGCCCTTTCGAGTCTCAACCCATTTGTGATCTAGTCTCTGTTTATTATGGGAGATTCTATTTCCACGCTTTTGTCTCTGTGTACACAATTAATGAAAAAAAAAGTTATGACAATTTTATCATGAAGCAAAATGACCACAATGGACATCAATACACACTACAAATTAATCTAGATTTTCTCTGTACACATCTTTAAAAAAACAATAATTCTCAATGCACATCTTTTATATAAAATAAAATAAAAAAACAAAAATTAAAACTTAGTTCCTACATTGTTTCTCACTACCTCTATTGTTTTCCATTACTTGCTACACTCCATTGTTACACTCTATCCATTGCTTGCATAAACTACTCTGATATCAAGTACTGAAAAATTGTAAAACATTCGGCACTACAGAACCTATTTAATTTTAAAAAATCAAAAATTAAATATCGAAAATTTATAAATAATTCGTAAGTATATAATTGAAAATGTACAATAATTTCGGAATATTTTTTCTGATTAGTGAGTGACTTCTTGTTTCTGAATATTTTTTCTGATTCATCTTTCAATTCCTTCAGGTTTCAATGGCTGCCAACAACAGCCCCTCTGCCCTAGAAAAAGAACAGGTACTTCATACATATACGGACACTGACACTATACATGTATTCTTATGAGATAGGCAATATTATTAACTGGAAAAGATTACTTTTTTGTTGATTTTGTGCAGATCACGAAACCCCTCTTTTTTTTCTTGAGATCACGAAATGGAAGAACAATAACATATTATTGCTTTTATTGTTGACAAATACTGTAGGGTTACGGTGGGATGGTTCGGCAAAGAGGAGAGAGAAAGAGGAATTACCTGAAAAAGCTTGGGGTTTTCGCAGCAATTGCTTTTGTTCTCCTACTCTACTTTATTCTCTGTATGCGGCTAGGGTTTCGCAGCAACCACTTCGTTTGCTCTAAGGGATGAGAGAGAGAGAAGGCTTCAATCTGCAATAGTTTTGTGGCCCCAAAAAAATCTGAAATAGTTATGAAATTTAAAAGGAAGGATATAGATGAAGGGGATGCACTAATAAATCCCAAATTAATAATTTATACATTGGTTAGTTTTAAAAAAAATTTTATAGATTGAAAGGTTCCATTACAATGTTTCAAACATCAGATTAATGTTTCGAACATTAAATTTCGAACATCAGATTAATGTTTTGAATATTAGATTTCGAACATCAGATTAATGTTTCAAACATTAGATTGATGTGCAAATGGAACTAAATGGAGCATAAGAAAACTTTTGGGACTAAATGGTTCAACTTTTCAGAAACTAGGACTTATGGGTAAATTTTCCATAGATGAAATAGTTAGTATGTAATTTAATTTTTATATTGGCCCTGTTTGGTAGAGCTGTGAGAAAGTATTTATAACTTATGCCTTAACAGTTTATGCCTTATAACTATGAACATAAGCTAATTTTTAACTTATAAATTAAGCATCTCCTGCCCTACTCAAAGAATAAGCTGATTTCTGACTTACAAAAAGCTATAAGCTGCATTGTTAAGCTAAACCAAACACATCAAAATAGTTTAAATTACGCTGAAAGCTAAAATAAGCAACTTTTAAGCTGCACCAAACAGGCACATTATCATCAATGTATTTTAGGTAACAGTTGGTATGCAATTTAGTTTTTATATTATCATTAATGTATTTTAGGTAATAGTTGGTATGTAATTTAATTTTTATATTATCATTAATGTATTTTAGGTAAATTATAAATACAATTTCTAAGATTTGCTTAAAATATAAATTATTTTTTGTTTAGAAATTTTAAATATCTCTTTGTCAGAATTATTTATTTAACAAAATTAACTAAAAAAATAAAATTTATAATTATTCGAGTATATAATAATAAAATTATTTAAATTATTAATTAAAATATGTTTCTAAAATCATTGAAAATTGTTAACTAACTTAATGATTTTTTAAAAAAAGTCTTAAAAAGATGATAAAAGACAAAAACAAAAACAAAAACAAAAAAACTACTCAAAAAATTATATCTAAACACCACCTAAAAAATATGTGAAAAAGTTGGTTGGAAATATGCCAAAATGACACTGCACCATTGGAGAAACATTACTATAATTTAGCATTTTACAACTGTAACATGTCAAATTATAATTTTAGCAATGCTATTATAACAATTAATATTGGAGATGCGCTTAGGGCAGATAATACTTGTCTTTTATATTTGAAAATATATATATATATATATATATATAAAATAAATTATATAAGGGTAAATTACAAATACACCCCTTAAAGTTTGCTTAAAATACAGATTAGTCCATGTGGTTTGAAAAATAACAAATACCCCCTTATTAGAGTTTTTTATTTCACAAAATTAACTGAAAAAATAAAATTTATAATTGCCCTCCTATACAATAATAAAATTACCTAAATTATTAATTAAAACATATTTTTGACATCATTAAAAACTGTTAATTGACTTAATGGCTTATTAATAAAAGGAGAATTTGTTATGAAATTAGAAACCTCAGGAGTGTATTTGTAATTTACCCATTGTATAATTTTAATATAATTATATTAAAATAGTGAGTCTCATATTGATTAATAATTTCTTAATTACATGAATAAAAAAATGATCATCTCATTCCTTTTATACAGCCACTTATATCTTAAATTATTTTATGTTTTTACATTAATTCTGATTCATTTAGCCATATTAAAAGAAAATTTAATAAAATTACATCAAAACTTTAAAACTGTTTTTTTCCAAATTTTAAGGTTAGTGTAATGGGTTTATTACACTGTATACCCCTAAATTATCGTCAAATTGTCAATATATTAAGTCCCTAAAGTATATAGATTGAAATCTATTTAGTTCTTAAACTATCGATTGAATCTATTAAATTCCTAAGATATTAAATCAAACCTATTTGTGCTCATAAATATTATAAACTGATAAAAGACCCTAATCTAATTAAAATTTTATTTCAAAAAACCTTAAATTTTTATTCTATCTTTAAAAAGTGGGTGCTACCTCTTAGGGTGAATTTTCTTTATAAGGATAAAAGTAATTATTTATAATATTTTCTTATTTATCTTCTAAAATGACTACATGTATTTGCCTTTATCTAATATTATATGTAAAATTTTGTTTATAATTATTAATTGATTGTTTTTAAATTTTTCACTAAATTCTTTTTATAATTTAATTAATATATTATTTTTTCTAGTATTATCTGTAGCAAAATGTTATTATTTAAATTATCTAATTCTATTTTTTCAATATATCTAATACTACTTTTTCAATATATCTAATACTTATATAATTTTATTGGCAAGCTTGAGAAATCAAACTTTAATATTAATTTAATCACACAACGAAATAAAATGCTTAATAGAGACAAAATAAAAATTAAAAAAATTTGTAATAAATTTTTAATAATATAAGGTCTTTTACTAATTTATAACACTTGCGGACATATATTTTAATTTAATAATTATTTTAGGAATTAAATAGATTTGAGTTAAATATTTTACGAATTTAATAGATTCAATTGAAAGTTTAGAAACTAAATAGATTTTGATTCATATAATTTAGGAACTTAGAAGATGATGATACAGTTTATCCCAGTGAATGGAGCGAACTGGTCCAAGCTCCTCAAGCCCCTCAAGCCCAAGTCTAAATGATCAAACCTACCGGATAACCTGCAAATAAGTTCAACGGGAAACGGGGTAGTCCCCCAGTGAACCCTCCGACGAGCAAGTTAGGAAGAGAAATAGAGTATATAGGGAGAAATTAGAGATAGAAAGCTTAACCTTCTTCTTGTCCTCAACGTTCGCTTATATCCTTTGGTAATCATTTCGCTGTCCCTTTCGACCTGCTCTCCTCGCCGAAAGCCTATACTGTAGCTTACCTTGTTCAGAGTAAGGGGGTCCTGTTCTGACGGAGAGGTACTGTCGTAATAAATGCTGTGATGGGCTGCATTAATGGTGATGTGCAGTGGCAATAACTTTGCAGATCTTTGTCTACTGATGTGGCTCGTCCTTCTCTTGCCGTGTGTCTGAATGTCATTGGCTCTTTATGCCATGTTGGACTCCAGCTGTCCTGGACCTCACCAGCTGGGTTATGTATTGGGCTACAAGTGATGGGCTTGGATTGTCCATAGGTGATTCGTGGCCTTTATGGGCTTATACACGTCAGTAGTCCCCCATTCCCGAGTGCAGCTTTAGTCCAACGAAGGGAATATTAATGTTGTAGATGAGTGTATTAGGGATTGGCAGGATAGAGGTCGACCGGAAGGGGTGATCGAGGGAGTGAACCAACCGGGAGGTGGTCCGACTGTGCAGGGCGACCGAGTGGAAGGGCCGATCACGGAGAGGACCGATCGCAAGGTTGGCCGAGTGGGATGGTCGACACCAAGGAGGGCCGACCGCGAAGGGGGGCCGACCGCGGTGGTTGGCCGAGCGGGAGGGCCAACCGCGGTGTCGGCCGAGTGGTAAGGTCGACCGCGGTGTTGGCCAAGTGGGATGGTCGACAACAAGGAGGGCCGACCACGAAGGGTGAGGTGGAGGGGCATGGGGCTCAAGATGCGGCATGTCACGTGGTGATTTGAAGTGGCAAAGACAGGGTAAGGGGAGGAGACAGTGGATCGTGGTCGTACACGTGGCAACATCCCGTAGGGGGAGAAGATTAGGCGTTGGATTAGAAATGAAACGGTAAGTCATTATGGGTGTTGAAGAGACAGTTTTGGCAGATGATTTTGAAAAGTTTTCAAACTGGCAAAAATTAATTGGGATCCTTGGAATACGGGCAAACCGTGGGCTTTTGGCATTATTTGATTTACCTACTTGTTTACGAAAAATCAAAATATTCCAAGTGTGAATTCCTTTGTTGCTCACAATACACCTTTGCAACACTTTTGCGATTTCCTTGCACCTGCCTCCGAAGCGATTCGCAAACATACCACAGAAATGGCCCAAGAAGGAAATGCGATTGTCAGGGTGGACCCACTTGGAGATGATGATGCGGTGGAGTTAGCGCAACAATACAGGATGGAGAGGGTGGGGGAGTCAATTGTAAGATCCCACGGTTCCACCATGATAGCAGCTCCAAGGCCAATCAACCAGGCAGAACCTGATCACTGGCACACAAAGGCAGATAAATCAACGGTCACTGCAGCGGATTTGGAGGCTATTCGCGAAAAATACCAGGTGCCTGCCAAAATAGAGTTGTCGTTGCCGACGTCGACAGAGAGGCCATCCGATGCCATGCTAGGGCAGTTTGCCCTTTATGAGGAGGCATTGAAAGGAGGACTGAGGCTACCCCTGCCGTAGGTGGTAATAGATGTCTTAAATCGCTTGGAGGTGGCGCCGGGGCAACTAATGCCCAATGCGTGGAAGATCTTGCTATCCTGTGCAAGTGCCTGGCCGAAGGCGAATGAAGGGGCGGCCATGAAAGTAGGCGAATTCTTCGCGTGCTACAAGGCCTCAGGGCAGCAAGAGACTTGGGTCACTCTGCAGGCGGCAACAGGGAAAGGGCTGGTGACGGGTCTGCCGTCGTCGATCAAGGGGTGGAGACCACGGTGGTTCTATGTGTCCGCTAGTAGAGGAGTTGGAGTGCGCACCATCTAGAAGGTGCCTACCAAGTCGATGAAGCCAAAGTTGGGGGCAGCAGCAAAGGAGAGGGTGAAGAGGATGAAGGAGTGGAGGGAGAAAGAAGGGGCCAAATGGGACGAGCTCGTTCAGCCGTCTGCATTGTTTGAGGCAGGGTTGGGTCCACAGCCGAGCGGTGGAGACCTCGACCGAGTGGAGTTGGAAGCGAGGAGGAGGGCTCAAGAGGTGGAGGATCGGACCATCCTTGCGAAAGCCCAAAAACTCAAAGAGTCCCAGGCTGATCGACCACCAAAACCGGTTGCAAGGGAGAGAATTCGACCTCGCCTCAAACCCTTGGGAGAGAAGGACTTAGGCGAATTTGTGCCGCGACCGCCCCTAATAGACCCTTTGAAGAAGAGGTCTTTGAAAGAGATGGAGGCGTTAGGCGTGGTGAAGAAGAAGAAGAGGGTGAGGCGGAGTGAAGAAGAGCCTGCCTAGAAGAGGAGGAGGGAGATGAGGGTAAAGGAGACCAGTGTGGCCAAGGAGGCAGAAGGGGGGAAGTGGGGGGGATCCCAGGAAGAGTGATTGCCTCAGAAATGGTGGACATCGCCTCAGAGGGCATGGAGGTGGTACCAGTGGTGGCGACGATCGCCGCAGGGGTTACAAAGGCCGCCCCTGAAGGGCAAGTGAAAGATGAGACAACTGGCCCTGGGTCGAGAAGGGAAGAACGGCCCCAAGGGGGTCCTGCACCTCAAGGAGGGGGGGGTCAGTCTGACCACAGCGATCTACCATGCTCGTGCAGTGGCGGGGCGGCTGGAGGGAGAAGAAGGCCCAACCAGGGCAGGGGCAGACCGCCTGGTAGAGATTGTAGAAGAGGCAGCCTTGCGCTCGGCGTCTACATTCAACGAGGCTGAACTGCTAAGGGGGTTATGCTCTGCTCAAATAGAGGTAACCACCTTAGCAGGGGCGCTGCTGAGGAAGGCGGGGGCTGCCAAACTCAAGGCAGACGAGGCCAAGGCTCAGCTTGCAAAGTTGAAGAAGAAGAGTGAAAGTTAGGAGAGTGCCCACGCTGATCTGCAAGCGGTTAGGGTGGAGTTGGAGGAGACACGCCGCCCGATTGTGTCGCTCGAGTTCCAACTGGCTGGCGAGCAGAAGAAGTTAGATGAGGCCCAAAAAACTTGCGCAGTCGCGGTCGAACACCATGAAGAGGCAATGAACAGTAATGAAGAGCTCGTCAGGCAGAAAGATGAGGCAGATGTGAAGATTGGCGATCTGCAGAGGGAGCTGGAGGGCGAGCGGGCTAAGGCAGTGAAGGAGAGGAGGAGCCTTCAGAAAGAGTTGGAAGTAGGGAGAGCCAAGGCGACGGCGGAAAATGAGAGCCTGAAAAAGGAGTTGGAGGAAGAGAGGGCTAGGGCTGCGTCTGAAAGGGCGATCCTGCAGAAGGAGCTGGACGAAGAGAGGGCGAAGGCAGCCTCTGAGAGGGCGCCCTACCCCGATCTGTGCGTCGCAGCGGTGGAGCAATTCAAAGGGTCTGCTAAATTTCATATGGCAGTTGATGCCGCGGTCGCCAGCGGCTTGGCTAGGCAAGAATCTGGGGGGGCGGGCCCATCAAGGACGACTGCTGAAGGCAGAACCGAAGCAGAAGTTATTGAGAGCTTCCAGCAGTCAGATTTCTATAAACACGAAATAGCTGAGTTCTGGGACAGTGGCTGGAAGATGTTTAAACGCAGGGTTGAAGAACTGTTCCCTGACTTAGACCTCAGTAGTGTAACAATTGGCGAAGATGATGTGGCCCAGACCCCTCTGGATGAGGGTATTGAAGAAGAGGACCTCATCTCCAGTGAGGAGGAGTAACCGGAGAAGAAGAAGAAGAAGACTGTGCACAGACATTGTTTTTGTTGTTTTTTTTTTTTTGAATTGCTGTAATGAACTTTTGTACAAAATTGTGGATAAATAAAATTTTAGTTGTGTTGTGCATTTCGCTGTTTTTGCTTGTGCGTCTGAAATGGATGAAAACTTGTGATAAAAACTTGTGATAGACTTGTGATAGAAACTGAATTTAGTAATTCCTCAAGGCGGAGTGGAATTGAAATCGTAATAAAAACTGAGTGCAGAGTAAAGTTAGTAACTCGTCAATGCAGAGTGAAATTGAATAGGTAACAATGCAGAGTGAAGTTGAACTTGTAATAAAAACTCAATGCAGAGTAAACTTGTAATAAAAACTCAATGCAAAGTGAAGGTGAACTTGTAATAAAAACTCAATGCAGAGTAAACTTGTAATAAAAACTCAATGCAGAGTGAAGGTGAACTTGTAATAAAAACTTAATGCAGAGTAAAGTTAGGAACTCCTCAATGCAGAGTGAAATTTAAAATGTAGTAAAATTACCAATTTGCGTTTGCCACACTGCTCAAGTAGGTTAGTGGTTTACGGAGTGAGGCTTGGTTTGTGAGTTTGATTGAGAAAAGCATAACCTGACTTGTGTAAGAACAGCTTTGGAATTCGACTGAGCAAAGAGTGGTCCAGAGATTTGGAGCTGGAATTGTGACTAAGTGTGTCTACTAATTCCACGAGCATGGAATTTGCATAGGTGGTCTTGACCGAGTCCTACATGCGTGCTCATTTGGGGCAAGACATCGTAGGTAACTAGGTCTGACTCTGAAACTATGGCGCTCGGTTTGGCTGAGATTTGTCAGGCAAGCCGAGTACTTCATGTTCGGTCTGGCAGAGGCTGTTAATGCTCGATCTAGCTGAGGCTTTTTCGTGCTCAGTCTGGCTGAAGCTTTTTAGGCAGGCTGAGTACTTCATGTTCGGTCTGGCAGAGGCTGTTAGTGCTCGGTCTGGCCGAGGCTTTTTCGCGCTCAGTCTGGCTGAGGCTGTTAGTGCTCGATCTGGCCGAGGCTTTTTCGTGCTCAGTCTGGCTGAGGCTTTTAGTGCTTAGTCTGGCTGAGGCTTTTAGTGCTCATTCTGGCTGAGGCTTTTTTAGTACTCAGTCTGGCTGAGGCTATTGACGGTCGGTCTGGCCGAGGCTTATGGTGTGACGTTCGGTCTGGCTGAGACTTGTAATAAGTGCTGCAAATGAGAATGTTATTGAGACAACACATAGATAACCAAGGTATAGAATTGTTGTCATGATCAGTGTAATTCAGTCGATACAAGTTTACATTATGTAACAAAACAAGAATAAAATACAACAACTGAGCAATACAACAGTAGGGACTTATTGAAAGTAGCGTTTCAGGTGTTCAGCGTTCCAAGAGTGGGGGAGATCTCGACCTTCCATGTCTTGAAGTCGGTAAGTGCCCGGACGTGGTCGGGCCTTCATAACGTAAGGTCCCTCCCATTTGGGTGCCAGTTTACCCTCGGTCGGATTTTTGGTGGCAAGGGTTGCTTCTCTCAAGACAAGGTCCCCTACAGCGAACTGCCTTGGTCGGACTTTGCAGTTGTAGTGTGTTCTCATTTTCTGTTGGTATGAGGCCAGTCTGACAGCAGTGGTTTCTCTGAGTTCTTCAGTTAGGTCCAGGCCTGCCTGACGGAGCTCTTCCGTTAGTGTTGGATCCGGATGTAAAACTCTAGGGGTAAGCAGACCGACTTCTACCGGAATAACTGCCTCAGCGCCGTATGTTAAGCGAAAAGGAGTTTCCCCAGTGGGAGTCCGCGATGTAGTTCGGTAAGCCCAAAGTACATTTGGTAGTTCCTCGGCCTAAAGCCCCTTGGCAGCTTCTAGCTTGGTTTTGATGATCTTCAGAAGAGAACGGTTGGTGACCTCAACTTGGCCATTGGCTTGGGGATGTCTGGGGGAAGAAAAACATGGTTGAATTTGGAGGTCCGCACAGAACTTCCTGTACTTGGCGTTGTCGAATTGTTTGCTGTTGTCGGAAACAATGGCCTGAGGAATGCCAAATCTGCAAACGATCGACTGCCAGATGAACTTGGTTGTGTTCCGCTCGGTAATGGTGGCAAGGGGTTCTGCCTCTACCCACTTAGTAAAATAATCAATGGCGATAATGACAACTTTGGTCTAGCATCGGCCGGTGGGTAAGGGGCCAAATAGGTCAATCCCCCACTTGGCGAACGGACAGGGGCTGCAAAGTGATACTGGCGAAACACTGACACTTATCACATTTGAGCACGAAGTCAGCCGCATCTTGGTTGAGAGTAGGCCAAAAATATCCAGTGCGAAGTATCTTGTGGGCCAGGGACCTGCTGCCCGAGTGATTGCCGCAGATACCCTCATGAATTTCTTGTATCACATAAGTTACTTGAGTCGGATTGAGGCACCACAGATAAGGGTGTGAGAAACCACGTTTGTACAAAATGCCGCTGACGAGGATGTAATTGGACGACCGGGCCCTGACTTTGGCGGCTTGCTGTTGGTTGTCTGGAAGTTCCCCCGTGGTCAGAAATAGAAAGATGTCCGACGCCCAAGGGATGGGCTCATTTTGGATGAATTGTATTTCATGCTGGCCGGGAGAAATGGAGGGGTGGGATAGGTATTCGAGGCGAACACCACTACTGAGGTCGAACTGGTCTGCGGAAGCCAACTGGGCCATCTCATCTGCCTTAGAGTTCTCCGTCCGAGGAATGTGCTTGATGTGGAAGGTATTGAAGAGGCGAACAAGGGGAAGTGCAAGATCCCTATAAGCCCACATTGTGTCCTCCTTGGCATCAAATTCTCCCGTGATCTGTCTGACGATGAGCTGGGAGTCGCTGAGCACTCAGATGTGGCAAACACCAATGTCCCTAGCTAGGCGAAGGCCTGCTATCAGTGCCTCATATTTGGCCTCATTGTTACTGGCCTCAAACAAGAAACAGAGTGCACATTTGAAATAACCACCCTCAAGGGCGGTGAGGAAGAGGCCCGCCCCACTACCTTGCCTGCGGGATGATCCGTCGACGTTGAGAGTCCAAAAATGAGGGTCTTCTGGCTCGATGGGAGCTGGTGGGGATGGAGAGGCAGTGGTTGGGGTAGGATTAGTGAATTCCAAGATGAAGTCGGCTATAGCCTGCCCCTTAATTGCTATTCGAGGTCGGTAAGAGATGTCAAACTGGCTGAGTTCCACTGACCACTGCATGAGTCTGCCGGAAAGTTTTGGTTGCTGCATGACCTTTTTCAAGGGTTGGTCGGTGAGGACCACTATGGAATGGGCTTGGAAGTAAAGACGGAGTCGTCTGGAGGCGGTGACCAAGGCCAAGGACAATTTTTCTAACAGTGGGTAGTTCTGTTCCGCTCCCCCTGAGGGCTCGACTGATGTAGTAGACCAGTCGTTGGACAGAGCCGTCTTCCCTAATAAGTGCTGCACTGACAGCGGTGTTTGATACGACTAAGTAGAGGAAGAGGGGCTCACCCATGATTGCTTGTGAAAGGAGGGGAGGGTTGGCCATGCACTGTTTCAACTGTTGAAAAGCCTCTTCGGATTCAGATGTCCATTCAAAAGTTTGTCGAAGAACTTTGAAGAATGGTAGGCACTTATCTGTTGCATGGGAAATGAAACGATTGAGGGCTGCAACTCGGCCAGTGAGTCTTTGGACCTCCTTAACCGTTTTGGGTGACTGCATCTCAACCAAGGCCTTGATCTTTTCAGGGTTAGCTTCAATGCCCCGCTGACTGACCATAAAACCCAGAAACTTCCCAGATCCTATGCCGAAGGCGCACTTCTCTGGGTTGAGCTTCATTTGGTACTTGCGTAGGGTGGCGAAGGTCTCCCGCAGGTCGGTCAGATGATCAGTGGAGAGTTTGCTCTTGACTAGCATGTCGTCGACATATACTTCCATATTCCGACCTATTTGGTGATAAAAGACGGCATTGACCAACCGTTGGTAGGTGGCCCCAGCATTCTTCAATCCGAATGGCATTACTCGGTAATGGTAGGTACCTCGGTCGATGATGAAGGATGTATGTTCCCGATCGAACGGGTGCATTAGGATTTGGTTATAGCCAGAGAAAGCATCCATGAAGCTGAGCATTTGATGACCGGCCGTGGCGTCGACCAGCAGATCTATGCGGAAAAGAGGATGGTTGTCTTTGGGGCAAGCTCGGTTCAGGTCAGAGTAATCGACACAGAGTGGCCATTTGCCATTGTTCTTGCGGACGAGGACCACGTTTGACAACCATTTAGGGTAGTCGACGTTTTTGATGAATTGGGCCTCAAGGAGCTTGTCAACCTCTGCGGCTATAAGAGTATTGCGCTCTGGATGAAAGATGCGCTGTTTCTAGCGGTAAGGTCGGAAATGAGGTTCAATATTGAGGCGATGAGTTATGAAAGCAGGGTCAATGCCTGGCATATCTGAATGAGTCCAGGCGAATACATCATTGTGCTCGGTCAGAAGGACAGTAAGGTCAGCCTTAGCTTGGGGGGATAGTTGGCTGCCGATCTTAGCAGTTTTCATTGGGTTGGTGGGATCGATGGGAATCTCAACGAGCTCCTCCACCGATTCGCCTCTAACCAGCTCGTCCTCATCTCGGGCGTCAAGTCCTTCAATGATCATGGCCTCATTCAGCTTGATTTCCTTGAGTGAGGCGATATAACATTCCCTGGCTATGGTCTGCTCTCCCCGTACTGTCCCGACACCCTGGTCAGTGGGAAACTTTATGGCGAGGTGGTAGGTTGAAGTGATAGCTTAGAAAGCGTTGAGGGCGGTGCGACCAAGGATGACGTTGTAGGCTGAGGGACAGTCAACCACAAGGAAAGTGAGTAACTTGGTAGTCTGTCGTGGGTATTTGTCGATGGTGATGGGGAGATCAATGGAGCCGATGGAGGTCACCCGGTCACCAGTGAAACCGACCAAAGGGGTTTGGAGGGGAGACAGACTTTCCTCCCCAATTTTGAGCTGGCGGAAGCAGCTGAGGAATATGATGTCTGAAGAACTGCCGTTGTCGATGAGAACCCGTCTGACCTTATAGTTGGAGAGGAGGGCAGAAATAACGAGAGGGTCATCATGAGGATAACGGATGCCAGTACAGTCAGCGTCCGTGAATGTGATGGGCTCTGTCCACTGCTTGGACTGTTTGGAGGGTCGGTCTACCGTGGCTACTGCTCTATCCGAGCCTTGCCTTATCTTCCTGAGCTCTACCCTCTGAGCAGAACGGGATGGTCCACCACAAGCAAGGCCACCAGAAATGACTCGGATTTCACCAACTGGCAGAGGGGGATTACCTGGGGGCCGAGGCTGTTGTAGGGGGCGGTCATGGCCTTGGTTAGGTTGGGTTGGCTGCCGGGGTAGGGTACGCCGGCGGTTGTTTCTGAGGGGCTCGATTCTTTGCCTCTGTTGTGGGCGGGTGTTTGTGAACCGGCTGAGACGTCCTTGACGAATGAGGGTCTCGACCTGATCCTTGAGGTTGATGCAGTCATCAGTGTTGTGGCCATGGTCCTGGTGGAAACGATAATATTTGGACTGGTCTTTCCGGTTGGAAGGGGTCCGTGAGGGTAGGGGCCATTTGAGGGGGTAATCCCGTTGGATCTGGTGGAGGACTTGTTCTATGGGAGAATTAAGGGGCGTGTACCGCTCGAACCGACCGAGCGGTGGGGCTGGCACAGACCGGTCAGCGCGAGGAGGTCGATCAGTATAGTGGGGTGTTTGGCTGTTATACTAGGTGTTTCTGGGTTCCAAGTCTTTTCTCTTTTCTCTGGGGGTTGGGTTTTTAGATATTGGATCCTGCCGAGCAGCTAGTGAATCTTCGGCATTCATGTATTTCTGGGCTTTGGAGAGTAGGGCTGCCATGGAGGTCGAGGGGTTTTTGGAGAGGGAGAAGAGGAAATCGGACGATCGTAGCCCGGCCATGAAAGCCGTGAGGATGACCTTGTCATCATTCTCCGCTACTTGTAGGGCTTCGGTGTTGAAGCGGGTAACGAAGCTGCGCAGTGACTCCCCTTCGGTCTGACGGATGTTGAGGAATTGGGTTGCAAGGCAGCGTTGGCGCTGGGCTCCAATGAAATGGCTGAGGAAGGAGTCGCTGAGATGTTGGAAAGTGGAGACAGAGTCCGCTGGTAACTGACTGAACCACAGTCGAGCTGACCCCTTCAGTGTCACAAGGAAAGCCCGATACATGATCTCGTCAGGGAAGGCATGGAGGATCATGAGGGTACGGTAGGTCTCCAGATGGTCGACTAGGTCCGTCGTACCGTCAAAGGAGTCAATGGTGGGCATTTTGAACTTGGCAGGCAAAGGTTTGTCACGGATGGAGGCAACAAATGGTAAATTTGCCGTGGTAGAGGGTTTATGCTGAATGTTCTGCATGACCCCTTGGAGTTGGAGCTTCATTGCTCGGAGCTCAGCGTCCCTGAGGGGAATGTGGTCACCATGGTCAGTCAAGGGAGGCTGGACGCTACTGGCTTCCCCTTCAGGGGCTGGTGCTACGACCGACGAGTGTGGGGGTGGTGGTGGTGGATTTTTATGTGGGTGAGGAGGTTGCAAACCTTCCAAGTTAGGTGGATGGAGTTGCGAAGCAGTGTGGCTCGGGGCTCTTTCTTGGTTGGGCGGAATATCTGGAGGTGGTGGAGGAGGCATCGGAAGGTTTCTTTGGAGTAAAGCATTTATCAAGGCCTGGTTTTGCTCAGCCATGCGGTTAATGCTGTTGGTAAGCTCGATAAAATACTGTGGTGGGTTGTTTGGATTGGGGGGGTCGGCCTGATGGTCGGCAGCATTATTGTGAGAAGCCATGGATCTAGTCGTGACCATACACTTTGATGGGTAGGAGGAAAAGGTTGTTGGAACGGGGTCTCCGGCGACAGTGAACACAACTGGCGCGAGGAGCAAAGCGTTCCCACAGACGGCGCCAACTGATGATACAGTTTATCCCAGTGAATGGAGCGAACTGGTCCAAGCTCCTCAAGCCCAAGTCCAAATGATCAAGCCCACCGGATAACCTGCAAACAAGTTCAACGGGGAACGGGGTAGTCCCCCAGTGAACCCTCCGACGAGCAAGTTAGGAAGAGAAGTAGAGTATATAGGGAGAAATTAGAGATAGAAAGCTTAACCTTCTTCTTGTCTTCAACGTTCGCTTATATCCTTTGGTAATCATTTCGTTGTCCCTTCCGACCTGCTCTCCTCACCGAAAGCCTACGCTGTAGCTTACCTTGTTCAGGGTAAGGGGGTCCTATTCCGACGGAGAGGTGTTGTCGTAATAAATGCTGTGATGGGCTGCATTAATGGTGATGTGCAGTGGCAATAACTTTGCAGATCTTTGTCTGCTGATGTGGCTTGTCCTTCTCTTGCCGTGTGTCTGAATGTCATTGGCTCTTTATGCCATGTTGGACTCCAGCTGTCCTGGACCTCACCAGCTGGGTTATGCATTGGGCTCCAAGTGATGGGCTTGGATTGTCCATAGGTGATTCGTGGTCTTTATGGGCTTATACACGTCAGAAGACTCAATTGATAGTTTAAGAATTAAATAGATAATTTGATGATGGTTTAAGCATAGAAAGTGTAATAAATCCTAGTGTAATGTACCATATATGTTATTGGAAACCCAAAACCCAATTTAGAACCTCTCTAGTGACCCAAGTTAAATTGGCTTTGACAAAGTCATTTTTTTATTATAATGACAAATTCAGTTAATTTTTAAACTTTTGAACCATTGAATTGATAGATATAGTAAATTAAAGTTAATTATACATAAGGGATATAGTTAATGTTATTCCTATGGAGTTGTAGGTCTTCAAATGATAAATTGTGAATAATTGACTTAATTTTAATTATTTTTTAATATTATTGATTTATTGTAATTTGTAGATTTTTTGTAATTTTAAGATTTTTAATAGAATTTTGATCTGCAAAAATTGTCATTTTTTTTCTTTTTTCTTTTTATTTTTAGTAGGAAATAATGAAAATTAGTGAAAAAGTCCATTTTGAGCAACTTGTTTAGCATAGATCCTATAAATATACTTGTGATCCAATAATTACTATATACTCATCCGAAATGACAATTATATACAAGTCCATTTTCTAGACACATTGATGAGTCAATAAGATGATTGATTAGAAAATAGAATATTTTATTTACAAACCCACTTTCTAGAAAAGAAAAATGATATACAAGCTCACTTTCTATATCCATTTAAAAATAATATATTTTATTTATTAGGAATTGGATTCTTTTCAGTTAAAAAAATTAACTAGATGGTTTTATTTGGCTCACTATAAACTCATTTTGGATTCGTTTCGATAATTCAAACTGTTTACTTTGTATTTTTTTTGAGAAGATCATGCACATTAAAAATCAATTCGATCCGATATTGGGAGCTACTTAATCGGAACACATTTGCTTGAAATATAATTAACAGATAGCATAATTTTGAAAGTAGTCCGTTAATTATTTTTCAAACCAAATGTGTTCCGATCAAATGACTCACAATATCTAATCGATGTTTTCCTTCGTTTTTCTACCCAAGACAATAGTCATAACTGCCATAATGTAGGCGAAAGAAAGCAAGAATGAGAAATAAAAGAAAAGAGAAGAATAATGTCATTTCAAGCATATCACAATATTTAAAATGTCACATGCGAGAGACATTAAATTTTCACTGGTTTATGTAACGGATCATTGATAGAGTGTTCACATTGATACATTTTAATAATTTAATGTGAAAAAATAACAATTTTTAGCTTAAGGGGACAAAATCATTATGGATGATAATAGTTCAAGTGTAAGGTGTAATTTACCCTAGACAGAAGTAGATAGCTGGTGATTAACAGAGCAAGCTGTACTGCCCCTATTGTTTTGATCAAAGGGAATTGATTTTTAAAGCACAAAAAGGTTTTTCCTGGATGAGCTAGAGTAGATTCAATTTTCTTTCCACATGTAACTCACATTTTTCTCTAACATATCCTTATCAACGCATTGCAAAAATTGAATTACACCAAAATTATAACCCTCAGTGACAAGAAAATCGCAAATCAATTTGTTTTTGTAGACCAGTTTCATTCATTCTCCTCGTTTTTCCCCCTAGATTTAAACAATCATGACCAACACTGAGACATCAATCTCATGTGCAACTCTGCAACTCATCCCCTGATTTTGCAAACTTAGTGTTGACTTATATCTCACCACAAGGGTCATGATTTTGAATTCACCACTCATGGAGCACAATTGCTTAATTCACTAACCAATATTGTAAAACTATCCAACCATGCTCTGTCCTGTGCTTTGTTGCTTCTATTTTCCATCATCAACGCTCTCACTTTCTCGACTTCATTCAATTTCCCTCTTTCTGCATAAACATTTGACAACAACACATAATTACCAGAATTCCAAGGTTCAATATCAATAAGCTCATTCACAGCACTTTCTGCAAGCTCCATATTATCATGAGTACGACAAGCACTTAGCAATGCACCCCAGATAGTAGCATTAGGGTTCATAGGCATGGTGCGAATTAAATCGTAAGCCTCCTTCACACATCCACTACACCTAAGAAGATCAACCATCGATCCATAATGCTCAAGTTTAGGTTCAATTTGATGCTTTGTAGTCATCAAAGCAAACAAATCCAAACCTTGTTGCACCAACCCTGCATGTGCACAACATGCTAAAACTCCCACAAAAGTGGCATCATTTGGTTTCACAGCTTTCGACAACATCTCCTCAAATAAATCAACTCCAAGCTCACCCTTTCCGTTGAAAGCCAAACATGTGATCATGGCATTCCAAGAAACTCATCTTCATAACCCTCTGTCAAAATTTAATTGAAAAACTCATCTTCACCTCACATAAAATGCCATAAATTTAAAATGCCCAGTAAATACACACACCACATCCCATCCTTTTTCCCATGCCGAATACACACAAGTACACATTTGCATAATATGAGTAAGATGCAACATATAGAATTCCATAAAGAAGCGAATTATTAGGTAAGAAGTTAGCACACTTCTAAAATCCTCCAAAGAGATTTTTCTTCCCAACCACAAGGATTGGATTCAGAGTATTCGGTACTCTTCCTTTTATTCTTTTGCAGACCTTACCACGGATACCTACGTCGGTTGTTTACCAATTAGCACCAATCAAGGAACTCAAAAGGGATGAAAAAACCACGGGTCAACACCCGAAATGTCCCTTACTAGACCCAAACTTATCTCTCAAGAAAAAAAAAAAAAAAAGGTGACGCCGCATAAAGCCTGAATACAACCGATCCATCCTAAGGTTACAAAACAACCACTTGCACAAAACTTAACTCAATAAGGGAACACATCCAACCATATTACATTTTCAAAATCCATCTCATAAAAACATTACAAGTAAACATAACCTGTTACCACCCCATTAGATTTCCCCTTTCTTAGGTTCATTATGCTTTTCGGTTAAAACAATGCATGATCATAATAATAACAATCCAAGCTAGACATGAAATAACTTAAGCATGATAAAATAAGTTCACAAAATCATCCTAGATGACATTTCAAAGCTTAAGCATTCAAGAGATATAACATAAAAGAGTTGAAACCCAATAATACAAATTTCCAGATTTTTCAAATTCGAACCGTTTTATAAATAAATATGGAAAAAATTACTTTATGTGGTCCTAAGAACCTGGCCTCTTGACAGTTTGTAGAGATTTTGATACCCAATTTACAAAAATAGGATAGATCTTCTAGATTTTAAGAAATTTCAAAATATTAGGTTCTGTCCAAAATTGTTGACTGTTACGAGAAATGACTTTTTCTCTCAAACCACCCACTCACTTTGTTTCAAAAAATTTTTAGATAAAAACTAACATCCAAAGGAAACTCTTGTTATAAAAATGGACTCATGGGAATTTTTCTGAATTTTTCTAAAATTGTAGAAAGAGTGCTGTTTTTTCTTTGTGTCAAAAACTTAGAAAATTTGTTTGGGTTATAAAAACACACCCTTAGGCTCTACCAAAATTCTCACAGTTTAAACATAACCAATAACACCCCTTTGAAACAGATCTTTGAGTTCATGAATGTTTGATACGAAAATAAAATCGAGAAAGATGAAGAGTATGCTGGAAATTGACAGGAAAAAATTTTGAAATTTTTTTTACGATCATACAAGGGCATGAGCTTTAAATACCATATATATTATACATATAGCATGTATTGGGAAGGGAAAATAAGTAGTAGAAACAATGGAGAGGGGCTTACTTGGACGCAATTCTTTCTTCCTTTCTTTTTTTTTTTTTTTCCCTTCTCTTTTCTCTTCTTCTTTTTTTTTTTCTTCTCCTCTTGTCTCCTTTTTTTTTTTTTCCTCCCTCTCTTCCTCTTCCTCTTCCTCTTCCTCACTATGGCCAGCTATATAGATGTGTATATGAGGGAGAATGTCTTGTGTTTATATAGAGAAGTGATTTGGGTGGTGTTTGAAAAGACCTATAAGCCCTTGATTGGGTTTGAATTGAATTTGTGGTCACTTGGTTGAAATGGAATAGAATGGAGGTAGATTAAGCACTTAAGCACATTTAATTAAGGACCCAGTTGACTTAAGACTTCTATTTGGGGACCACGAAAAAAACACAATCCCTTAAATTAAGTCTTGACCCATTAACGTATTTTTTTTCTTTTCCTTTCGGTTTTTTGTTTTTTTTTGTTTTTGTTTTTTTTGTTTTTTTTTTTTTTTGGAAAATTGTCATTCAACCCAACAATGGCCATGAAGTTCACTTGCACACACTTTTGAACAAAATTATAAAATAACCTATAATTAGAAAACTTTAATCTGTTTTCTCCAATTGCAACCTTATATGCCTCATATCTCATTATTGTATCATGGAAATTATTTGATTTGTGATTTAATCTTCCCAACATATGTGATCTTTAATTGCAGTTGCACCTCTTATTACACTTGAAAACAAATTTGTGCTCTTGTTATGTATAATGTTACTCTCTCTCTCCAGTCTTATCATGGCCTTCTTTGCTTGCTTAGAAGAGGAGCCTGCTAAGTTCTACATTTCTCTAACTACGTTATTTTTTCTATGAGCTTTGCTCTGTTTTGTGACCAGATTCTCAAGATTGCCAAAGTTGACTCTAGACTGACGAAATATTTATCCTGTAACATGACATTGCTATTTGAATATCCTACCATAAAAGAAATGCTTACACTATTACGTTAATGGTAGTGATTATCATTACAAGCCTATGTAAGAAAACACTGACAAGTATCACAGGAAATATGCATTGCGGTAAAAAAATAAGTGAGAATTAGCATCCTAGACCCAAGAAGCTCATGCCTGTGAAGACACTAGGTGGCACAAAATTTTGGAGAAATACATTAAGTTGATTAGATGTGTTTGCTGATGTTACTAGAAGAAAAAAACAATCATTCATGACTTGAAAAAAGCTATAACAAAACAATCATTCAACAGACTCTGTAATTTTAGATTGGAACACTTCAGGTATGGAGAGAACGATTGGGCATAGTTAGATTTATTGCCTTGTAAATTGAATGTGTCCTTTATTCATGCAAACATCATATCTGTGAATTGGAGCTAATCTTTCTCTTATTTTGGTTTTCTTAGAACTTGAATTCTAGACAAAGCAAAACCTCTCTAACTTGTAAACCCTAGCAAACACTTGCCGTCCTCAAACTAACATGCGCAGTTGTGTTGAGTAAAAGATTTGATTTTTTCATTTCAAGTAATATACTAAATTTAGCATCTTACATCAAGTATAATTACAGGAACAATAAAGTGTAAAATGTATGCTCCAGCAACATTTATATTCCAACAAACATACTTATAAAATGTAATCGTGATAAAGTTGTTTCCCCTCTCTCTCATTTCCCTAATATGAACCTCGAGTCATAAAAGCCTTACTAACACGATCTAGCCTAGTTGCCATTACACAAAGACTAGTAATTACATGTAAGGAAATTTATAGAATTGTAATGCATTTGAGGTTGTTTGTAAACCTATTCTTTGTAAAAAAATTATCCAATTTTTGAACAACTTCTGATGCATCTATATTGCCATGGAGACAATTGAGTGCTAATTTAATAGTTTTCTTGCCTTTCTTCTTTTAACGTCCCGAGCTTAGCAAACTTTCATCGATCAGTCCGATCAGCTTTTTCAACTTAGGCTCTTCATTGATTATGTCTTCCAAGTGTTTTTCATTTCTGTAAGAGTACAATTTCTTTTGTCACTAATTGCAATAAGATGACGCCTAAGCTGAAAATGTCATTTTTTGGCTCAACAGACTCTGCAACGAAAAAGAAAGTAGATGGGGCTTTTTATAGTTCAGTTCCTATTTAGAGCACTAAATCTGAAGCTCTAATAGCACCATTAAGGAGGTGGCAACTAACAAGGCAAGATGAAGAATATTTGCATATACAGTGCGTGTCTTTCATGCACTGTGTTAAAAAAAAAAAAAAAAATAGAAATCCCGCTCAAAAGTAAAATAGAGGTATTGATGTTCCATTTTGAAGATCTATTCCAGCTCTACTAGCTATAGAACTCCCCTCCACCATCCCTCTCATCCACTGTCCGGCGTGTTCTCCCTCCTCTACCGTCCGGCATTCGCTGTCTGCCTCTCCTCCGTCTTCCATCTCTCGCTCTAAATCTACAAATTTGCATCCACTATCACTCTCCTCCACCGTCCGACGTCTTCTTCCTCCTCTACTGTCCGACGTCTTCCTCCGACATGGACTTCTACGCTCATCCAGGTCAGTTTGTGTTTCTATGTTATGTTCTCTGTTTCAATGTTCTTATACATATATATATATATATATATACACACACACACACACAGTAGGAAATCTGTGTTCAAATGATTAATTTTTGAACAAATTATTAACAGGTTATTCTATTATTCTATTAATCTATTAAATCATTTGATTTCATATGGTATTTTTGAATGAGCAAAAATGGAGATTGATTCGAATAGTGGTGGAAATCCTTTATTAAATAAGAGTGAAGAAGTTGAGGAACCTAAGAAAGGTATGTGTTTTAGCTCAAAGCAAGAAGTGTACACATTTTATGCCAAATATGCTAAACATGTTGGATTTTCCATAGCTTATAAAACCCAAGTTTGTGGCAATGATGGGGAATTAAGATATTTTGGGATTGAATGTTCTCGATCAGGAAAGAGAACCAAAAAATCAGAAGTAAACCCTCTAAAGCCATCTCTATCCACAAAAATTGATTGCAAAGCAAGGGTACGAGCAACCTTACAAAAGGATGGGAGATTTATGTTAACCACAGTTAACCTTGACCATAATTATGACTTGATTCCCACCGACTCATGTCATTTTGCAATGAATAAGAAAATTCTTACTCCTGTGAAGAGAAGATTAGAAATTAATGATCAAGCAGGGAATGGGGTGTCTAGGAATTATAACTCAATTTTTATTGAAGCTGGAGGTTATGAGTCATTAACATTTGATGAGCGAGATGCAAGGAATTACATTGACAGAGCTAGAAGATTTAGGCTTCGAGAAGAGATGCCGATGCACTTCAAAAATACTTTTTGAGGATCACACACAAAATTCAAGTTTCTATTATATGATTGATGTTGATACTAACTTTCGCATTAGAAACTTGTTTTGGGCAGATGCAATAAGTCGGGAAGCTTATGAAGAATTTGGAGATGTTTCATTTGATACAACTTATCTCACTAACAAATATGATATGCCATTTGCTCCGTTTGTAGGAGTTAACCACCATAGACAGTCGATTTTGCTTGGTTGTGAGTTGTTATCTAGTGAAGACACTGATACATTTGTTTGGTTATTCAAAGCATGGTTAAATTGTATGTCAGATCATCCTCCAAAAGCTATAATAACTGATCAATGCAAAGCTATGCAAAATGCTATTGAAATTGTCTTCCCAAATACTCGACATCGATGGTGTTTATGGCATATAATCAAGAAAATTTCGGAGAAATTGAAAGGCTATTCCCAATATGAATCCATGAAGTTGGCTTTGCAAAATGCAGTGTATGACATTTTCACAAAAGATGAATTTGAGATAAGATGGAAAGAGATGATTGCAGAATTTAATCTTTATGAGAATCAATGGTTGGAGGTACTATATGATGAGCGACATCGATGGGTTCCCGTCTATGTGAAGACATTTTTTGGACTGGCATGTCAACTACACAATGAAGTGAGAGCATGAATGCCTTTTTTGATGGATATATCAACCTGAAGACTACATTAAAGCAACTTGTTGAACAATATGAAAATGCCTTGAGAAGTAAGGTAGAGAAAGAGAAGAAAGCTGACTTCAAGTCTCGACACAAAGTGTTTGATTGCCTAACTGTGTATGGTTTTGAGAAGCAATTTCAGGATGCCTACACCAATGCAAAATTCAAAGAAGTGCAGGTAGAGATGCAGAGACTACTTTTATTGTCAGCCGTGTCTTGTGAAAGAGGAGTGTTCAATTTGCACATACTTTGTGAAGAAAGCCGTGGTAGTTTTTTGGGAAGATAAAGCATGTGGACTTTATTGTGTATTATAGTTCGACTGAAGTTGATGTTTAATGTATGTGTCGATTGTTTCAATTTAGGGGTATCATGTGTGCTCACTCACTCGTTGTGCTCATTGCAAGATGCATAAATGAGATTCCAAATAAATTCATTCTACCACGATAGAGAAAAGATTTAGATAGAGAGTGCACATGCATCAAAACCACATACACTGGCTTTGGGAATGATTTCAATGCAATGGTTTATGATAAGATGAACAAAAAATTGATTGACATTGTACAAATAGCTGGGAACTCTGAAGGCAAAATTAGAATTATCGACCGTGGGCTGGATGAAATCAAGGCAAGAGTGATGAAAGATGATCAGGGTGGTAGGAGTAATGTACTAGCTTCTACTAGTAATATGCCACCTATTACTAGTAATGTACCATCTTCCCCGATTAGGAGCATTAATAGAAAAGCAATCAGTAATATGAAGTTGCTTAGTCCTTTGGTTGCTCGCTGAAAAGGTCGTCCAGTTACGAAACGAAAGGTCGCCAAAGTAGATCAAATAGTTAATCGGTTGAAAGCAAGCAAAACAAAACATAACATAACAAATCAAAGGTAAATTTCATGATATTCTCTATTTATTTTTTCAATATTATATCATTTCTCTCTATTGATCTTATAATTTATCTCTACTCATTCATCTTGGTTAAAATAGGATACTGAGGTGCTTGGAGCTCAAGGTCAATTTCAACCTCAACCTAGTGCACGTAGAGAGCTTTATCCTTGTATGGTTGGCATGCAAAATAGTATGTATGTGCCGGTACGTGTACATAATATGAATTTACATCGATCAGTTTGTTTTATTTCTCAATAATGTATAGTAAACTATTTTTTTCATGTCATTGTAATTGAATAAGGAGAAATGGAAAATGCGATTGGAGGCAAATCCGGAAGTATGGACATTATGAGAAGACAAAATTTGATGACTGCTCCAATCCAGATTTATGAAGTCAGCACATCTCTTATCCCATCGGAATGTATTGGAGGCACACCGGGAGTTATTGACATGATGCGAACTCAATAATCCATGAGTGTTACGAATCAAATTTATGGAGCCCTACCATCTTCTTTTGTTGACTTCAATCTACAAATGGACCGAAATGAGTCTCGCTTTCGTTAATTTTAACTTGGAGTTCATTTTGTGGTGGAGGTAATTTAATGCGTCTTTCTTTATTACTTGATGGAGCATAATTTATGAGATTTATAGAAATTTGATGTTGCTTTGTTGTTATATTTGTTGTCTAACTCTATACAAATGTTGATAGATTGGTCTTCAAAAACTGTGTTAAAAAACGTGTGAAAAAATCTGTGTTCAAAAGCTATGTTCAAAATATCTATTGAAAAATCTATGTTGAAAAACCTGTCTTGAAAATCTATGTTGAAAAACCTATCTTCAAAATCTGTGTTTAAAATATCTGTCCAAAAATCTGTCTGCAAAATCCACGTTGAAAAACATGTCCAAAAATCTATGTTCAAAAACCTGTCCAAAAATCTGTCTTCAAAAACCTATGTTAAAAAATCTGTCTTCAAAAAGCTGTGTTCTAAATATCCGTAAAAAAATCTATGTTGAAAAACCTGTCATCAAAATATATGTTGAAAAACCTGTGTCAAAAAATCTGTGTTCAAAAACTTGTGTCCAAAAAACTGTCTTCAAAAACATGTGTTAAAAAATCTATCTTCAAAAAACTGTGTTCAAAATGTGTCTAGAAATCTGTGTGAAAAAATCGATGTTCAAAATCTGTGCCCAGAAATCTGTCTTCAAAATCTATGTTGAAAAACCTATCTTCAACCTGTGTTCAATCATTCTTCAAACAAACAAACATGTAAAAACCTGTGTGCAATCATTTTCTTCAAACAAACAAACATATAACAACCTGTGTCAAAAAATTCTTCAAACAAACATATAACATGTGTTCAATCATTCTTGAAACAAACAAACATATAACAATCTGTGTTCAATCATTCTTCAAACAGACAAACAGACAAACAGATAACAGATTACATCTTCATACGTCTCAAAAATAACTGTCATACATATCATCGATTTCAACTTCTAACTTTCATATAAATTATTACATCTTCAAAACTAATACAACACCAATTACAAGAAAGAAGATCCCACAAATACAACACCAACTTCGATTTATGTATGTCTGCAATTTTTGCATCTACGTGCTCTAAAATTGAAGTTGGTTGCTTTGAAATCAAAGGTGTTCTCCCATACTTTGAAGTTGTTCGGTGACGGTTGCTATATTGTCCATTTGCACTTGTCTTTCATGTGTACATTGTGAATTTGTAAGGAAGCACCATCCAAGAAAAGCACCGCAATCATGACAACAATAAAATAACTTTTTTTTGTTTCGCTCCGTCTCAGAAATTCAAATAATTGCTTTTTTCCGACATTTAGGACAATTTTTATTCAAATATGTCAAATGATCTGAGGTACTGCCGCTAACACGAAATTGACATCTACAAAAATATGAAGCCAAATCTCAATCAATTAGAGATTGTCTCAATATGCACAACAAATAGAGGAACATGGAGTACAATGTGCTTATAAACATGGTATCATTGGTATGACTAGGTAGACTTGTATCAAATATAATCTTGGAATGTATTAAAGCACTTACTGCGATAGAAACTTTAAATTCACAATAAGATATTTAAGAGAATTACTAAAATGCATTAAACATTTACCTTTTAAGTTTCATTATGTTTAAATTAATCATTCAACAGCCAAAATTGCAAAATTACACCATATTAGTTTTAAGTTATTGATGTTCTATGCCTCCTTTCTAGATCTTTTCCAAGATAGCTAAAATTATTTTTTTGGAACAATAGTTTTTCTATTGAAAGATATGTTAAAAAGTGCAAATTGGTAAAGCACTAGCTCTTTCCAGGAAAAGTCAGCACACTAGTCACTGGTGGATAAGCAGCTGTCCTCTTCTTTGCTAAAAAGTCTGAAAATATGATCTGGATAATGAGTCACTCTAAATAGCTACACCACTTAATCCTAAAATTTTCAAGGTCACATTCCACAATTAGGTCATGCATATTTTTGTTCTCTTACATCTTGAATTCTTGAAACAAAACAGTGTATTTTAAGTGAATTGAATTCTTGAAACAACAATTGAAACACTAATCCAGTGCATATACACCCCTAATCCAGTCCCATAAATATATACATGCACAGAAGATACAATAGATCTTTGTCCCTAACATACCGTTTGAGATTGTTTGGGTTCAAGTATGAAGATAGAAGACATGATTTTCCTTCTAAAGAAACTCAGTTGCAAGAGTAAAGGCCAAAGGAGTTCAAATTTCTCTACAAAGATTGCCAGCTCCATTTCCATATAAACTCAATTTCAGAAGGACTATTGATGGAAGTTGCAACAAAATAGACTATGAGAAATGCCAACTACTTGGTCAGAACAAAAAAGCAAGCTGATACCCTAATTTCAAGTGTTCAAATGAAAAAGGGTACATTTCGGAGCGTCATGATGTTGATCTTAAGTGAGACCCACCCCGGATAAAATTCCTAATATGTGGAACGACTACTGGCTAGTCTCACATATCAGGCAAAATAGGGACTCGAACTTAAAACCTCCTAATTATTTATCTGGGGACTTGCCATTCAAGCTAGCCCTCACGATTATTGAGAATGAACCATTTAATTAACGGTTACAGATATGAAAGTCTGAAAATATGTGTGGTAGGGTCATAATCACAGATGCAATGGTCATAATCACGATTATGAGAATATTTAATTTCATTTTCAAACTACTTTTTTGATCCAATGGTTGGAATGCAACCTTAATCACAGATGCAGTAATGTAGGTCAAAGAATCAAAATGAGCATTTGTTTCATCATAACCAAACCAGTGCAATGCATCCCAGAAGACATCTGCAATCACTGGGTTGTAATTTGAGTAATAAGAGTTCAATATCCCCAAATTCAATGCATTTACCAAATGTGATGTTTGAATTGAACTTTTGTTGCTAAACAATACAGCGTCATCTTCCCTTATTCTTCTCCTAATTGTAAGAATGTAAAACATTCAAAAAAAAAAAAAAAATTATATACATTTATCCTCAAGTACCTAATAATTCATAGGGCATTATCTGTCACAGCCTAATAGTTAACATTGTCTAAATTGAAATAATACAAATTAAGGTGAAATTTGGATCAAACTACAATCTAAAAAGTGAAATTTATCATTTTAAATACTTAGCAAGAAAAAATTCATTTACAAAATACAACAATTTAATTGTTAAAAAAAATGTCATAATCCCGAATTAATCAAATACAGTGTTCTGTCCCACTGGAGGAACCTCATAAACCCTAGTATCATCAGTCACAGCGCCCACCACTACAGCTAATCCAATGTAAAATTAGGGCAAATCAAAATCAAAATCAAAATTAAAATCCTAATCCTCCTAAATAGATCAGATCAAAATCAAAGTCACAAAAATCTCAAGACGGATCTATATATATATAGAGAGAGAGAGAGAACTGACCTGTCGAGAAGATAGATCTGTCCACAGAAGACAGAGAGTCGAGAGAAGCGAGTCCGGCGAGAAGACGGAGAGAGACTCAATCGTCATGAGTGACATGATCATCGTCATCGTGAGAAGTGACAAAAACAGCCCGCCGATCATCGTGACTGAGGGAGGCTCCATTGGCGACAGACTCGATTGTTGCCAAGGTTGGAGAGTTGCAATCGTCGGGGAGCTCAGCGAATAGAGAGACAAAGAGAGCTCAGCGAAGGAAGGAGCGAGAAGAGAGAGAGACTGAAAATGAATGTATACAATGAAAATGAATTTGAAATTTGAAATCAATGAGAGAAAGAGAGAAAAAGGCGAGTTAGCAACGTCTTTCCACATGGGCACCACGTCATTAGTGATCTATTTAGTGGCATAAAATTAGTGGTATGAAGCATTTTTGTTTATAGTTTGCTATATTAACAAGAATAGACATGTGGAAAATATTTGTTTTAAAAATTCATAATTAAGAAGGAAACTATATATATATATAAATGCTGGCTATGAAGCACGGACACCTCTCCGAAGCCTCCGTACCAGTGTCAAACACATGTCAGACACGGACATGCGTCGGACACGCGGTGGACATGTGTCCGACACGCAACAGAGAGTGTCCCATTTTTTTAAATTTTTTTTTTTGCAGCCGAACACATTCTGGACACGTTCCGACACTTTCGGGACACGTTTGGGGTCCGTTTCATAATTTATTAAACTTCTTTGGGTCAATTTGTAAAAACACAAATATAAAAAAAAATCAGCCCTGAATCAAGAAAGAGCGAAAGAAGAGAATAGAAGAGAAAGACAGAAAGAAGAGAATAGAAGAGAAGGAGAGAAGACCTGGTCACTCGTCGTCGCTCGTCACTCCTCATCCGTCGCTCGTCGCTCCTCGTCCGTCGCTCGTTATCTAAGGTACACTGCTGCTCTTCTTCATTCTTCTTCCTTCTTCTGCTTCGATCTTCTTCTTCTTCTTCTTCTTCTTCTCCTTCGATCTTCTCAGTCGCTGTCTCTGTCTCTGTCTCTCTCTCACTCTCAGTCACCCTCTCTCTCTCATTTTTTTTTTCTTTTATTTTATTTCTTCGTTTATATGGTGAGTGACTAACTACCGTCTCTCTCTCTCTCTTCTATTTTTTTTTCCCTAATTTCATTTTATATTTTCTTCTCTCTGTGGGTATATATCTATTTTTTTTTCCTAATTTCATTTTATATTTTCTTTTTTCTCTGAGTATATAATTTTTTTTTTTGGTTTGAGTATATAATTTTTTTTTGTTTCTGTCTCAATTTTTTTTTTATCTGTCTCATTTTATTTTTTTTTTGTTTTGAGTATAAATTTTTTTTTTGTTGATTAATTTTGTAAATTTTAATAATGTGTTTATTAATTTTGATTATAGGAACCAGTTTTAATGATTTTTTTAATAATTTTATGATATATAATAAATAAAATTATTTATATATATTGAACGTATCCTCAGCGTGTCGTGTCCCCCATTTTTTGAAAATTTGCGTGTCGGTGTGTCCGTGTCGTGTCGTGTGTCCGTGTCCATGCTTCATAGAATGCTGGAAACTACAGCAAAATAGTATTCTAATTCAATTCTGAATGTTTTCGGCTTTTAATGTTTCTCATTAACCCTTTTTCTCCTCACTCCCTAATTAGGTTACCCCTCTCTTTCTCTCTCTCTAGTGGTAAGTAGGTGCACTCAGTTCATTTTATTATTTTTCACATTAAAAATCTTACCTTTTGCAAGTGTAGTCCATAGTTTATCTTTTTCTTCTCTTCTTTTTAGTATCAATCTTATGTGATGTGTTCTCATTTTAGTTATTTTCTTCCCTAATGCTACTAACAATTGTTATTAGGAGGCATTCGGGTTTGTATCAATGGTAAGTTGCAAATATAGAACGAGAATAGAAGAGAAAACCATTGTTTAGAAGGTATTAAGATGTGTGCGTGTGTATGCATATGTATATTTGCAAGGTTACTGTACATTGATACAAAGTGAAGTTTTGAAAAGTGCTTTTAGAACTAGATTTTGAAGTTACACCAACATGGTTTTTATACCCATGCACACCTAGGCAATCAAAAACTGTCTCCAAAACCCAAATGGCATAATCTCGACTATTCCAACTACAAAGAGCCTCTAAAAGTCTCTGATCCTTGCATTGGGAACAAAAGTCAAAACAAAATCGGTCCGCCTCCCCTACTTGCCCTTCATAAAGAATAGTTTGGAGGAGACCGAATTGCCGTAATATTTTGGTACCAAAGCAAGGTACCATTCCATTTATCCCCACTATAGAGAGGAAAGTTAATCCCAATGCCCTGATGCCAATTCGATCAGAAGAACGACCACCCGTGTATGGTGTACCATACCATGGTATCAAGAGTAATGCTCTCAAAAGTTTGTCCAATCGGCAATATCTTAAGAGATCTTTAGATGCAAGCGGTTTTTTTTTTTTTTTTGACTATATACAGCATAAAAAGAAAAGAAAAATAATATAAAATAAAACAAAACAAAAATAAAGAAATAAAACAAAGAAAACAAACCGTATATCACTTATTAGGATCCGACAGTGGTGGAAAATACTGTTCAAATAAGGCATGCATCAATGTCTGAGTCTCAAATGCCTCATCATGAACCCTAGTGTCAAGCTGATCAAAACGCTGCTGGCTCGACTCCTAGTATGCGTAGAAGTCAGTTTGCATAGATGCAACTAACTACTGATACTCGAGCTGACGGGCATTAACTTGGTCGAATGTCGTCTGCGAGTTATCCCGATATGCCTGATAGTCTGTCCGAAGGTCAACCACGGATTGCTGAATGGCGGCTTAATTATCGAAAATAGCCTGATATTGCGTGCGTGTCATGCGGAATGCCGGTAGCGCGGGCGCGACGACGGGCTCGGTCGGAACATCATTAGGATTGGCCGGTGCATCGGGGATGACTACTGAAGGCGGCAGGCGAGCAACGATTTGGCGCCACTAACTTTTAGCGTAGAGCATTGGTGGCTGAAGTTGAACCTCATTGGGATCGAGAGTGGATAAGTCCCTTGGCCATTTATGAATGTTGTAATGAGATCGACAAAATGGAGGGCCAGTGTAGAATCGCCTCGGGTGGTGCACAATTTGACTTCGTTCAGTATACAGGCCATTTGGTTGAAGACCAATGAAGGAATGTCGACCCAAAACCCAAAATCAAATCGATGCAAGGCGCGGAGGAAGTCCCCTCGCCGCTCTTCCTTGTGGCCTAGACGTATGACATTCTTCTTGAGAACCACATCAAGGAAGAGGAGGCAGCATAGTAAGTTAGCCCAATGGATGCTGGTGCAGTTGTCATCATCCCACTGCCTCTTATAGAATTCGGTCACTAGTGCCGGGATTGTGAGTTCCCGAGTGAATACCAGGAAATGCTCTGCATTAATAGTGTCCATTGAGCAGTTTCGAACCTTAGCAATGAAAGCTGGTGTGACCGCTAACTCCACCCAGTCAACAATGGAAAGAAGGGCTCCCAGGACCTCATCACTGATATACATGTTCTGATAAAATACTCGCACAATGCGAGGATATGTTGGTTCAGTGACGTTGCAGACACCCAGCAGACCCTAGTCTTCAAGTTGTTGCACACTCCACATATTGGGTTGGTGGCATCGGAAGAAGGTTGCGTCAAGGGTGTGTCTGATGCAACCAAAAATGTGAAACTATTATATCAGAACTCATCAAATATCTCATGCATGCACAAAATCACTCAAATCCTCATTGTCGGAACACCACCAGATTGCTTTTATTTCGAATGTAGGCCAAAAGGTACCACATTGAGACCGTTTAAGTTACATTTATAATCTTTGAATTTTGTTTATTTGGTAGAGATGATGTGTTTTGTGCACTTGTACAAATTTGGCAGGCAACACGCAAATTCAAGCAAAAAGTGGCACAAAAGCAAATTCTCTGTGCGAGTAGTGAAAATTCCCAACCTGCCACCTCACCGCATGTGCGACCAGGCTCCACCACACGAGCGGAAAGTATGGGCGCTCGAGCGGCCCACCTAGGGTTGCGTGCGGGAAATTTCAAGTTTGTTCTACTAGGAATAAAAAGAAAAAAAGAATGCTACTCTAGGGGTCCGAAAATTCCAAAAGAGAGGAGGGGCTAGGCTTTGGAAAAGGGGATTTTCAAGCTTCAAGAATATCTTTCATGGGGGTTTCATCTTCTTCCACCTCTTCCCATCCCTCCATAAGTGGCTAGGCTTCTATTTCTAAGATTTTGATGAAACCTTAGCCAAGTAAATAAGTTTTTTTTTTTTGGTTTTGATTATGTAATGGTTTAAACAAGTTGTATGGTATTCAAGAAGTTTATATATATATATATATATTTCATTATTTCTTCAAGTATTCTACTTTCTGTGATTGTTGAATGCTTTCCATGCAATGGTTTTCTATTCTTTCATATTCTAGGTAAAAGACTAACCATACTACAAGGACAAGTCGTTTTGCTACCCAAGTTTAGAGCAAACGACTCGCGTTACTTGAGATGGTTCATGCCCATACATTGAACGTGATAATTCTCTTGATCAATGCTTCGAACTTGTAGTTGCGAAGTATTATTTGGATCGAACCATAACATAATTGATTTTCAAATTGAAACATTATTTATGTAATTAGCGGTAAATTCATTACCCTAGATTTTTTCAAAATCAGTAATCCCAATTTCATTTTTAATCGCTAGTTTAATTTGTTAGTATTTTAATTAGCATTAGTTTATAAACAATCATCTCTTTGATCAAAATTAATTTAGGAATTTAACAATTACATTAATTTAATTTCACATTTGTCCCCGTGGATCGATATCTGGACTTACTATTATTCTAAGGAATTTGGTATAGTTTAGTGCTTATTTTTTTGTGTGTGTAACGACCCATCAATGCCGGTCATAAATAATTCACAGGTTCAATATGAAACCAAGCAGGATGAGAAGGCACAAATTCAATCAAATGACTGACTACCCACAACTATAACAGTTGGGCACAACCAAAAAAATGGCATGTTGAGTTGTCATGCAAGATGGAAAGGCCGCAGTAGGTCTCTACAACTATGGTAGATATAATGGAGTGACAAACCATTGCACGTCTATTGCCTTTTTTAAAAAATCCCCACTGGATTGTAATTACTCTACTGATAATTTCTGGTAAAGGTTTTCAAACCAAAATGTGCAAGAACCAACGGTTAGTTAACCCACCACCAAAACCACAAAAGGTAAAATAAGAAAATACCAACCAAATTAATACATGAGCTACACAATATGTTAACTAGATTTTTTATTTTTCTCAAATAAAAATGTTTCATCAAATTACCAAGTAAAATGCAATATTATTATAAGAGTAGAGAAACTATTGATTGAATCATTTAAACGAGAACAAAACATTAAATAAAAATAATATAAAAAACAATCTAATTAAATAAGGAAAATATACACAGGATAATGAGAAGCAAAGAATACCTTATTTTATTTTTTTCCGACTCCACTCATGCCATCAAAACTTCCAAGTAAACAACCTATTTTATTACAATTGAAAAGAAAAAATATATATATATATATATATATAAGAAACTATTTATACTTGTTTCCAAGCACTGAAACCTATTAGAAAATAAAACAGTTGCACTAAAAAAGTTCTTGTTCATTAATATAAATATATATATATATATATATATGCTAATAAAAATAATGCACGGCAAAAAAAATAATGCAAATGGTGAACTTGAATCTCAACAAAGATGAACTGAAGAAAAGAATGTAAACCCCTAAGAAGTATTAACATGTCTAGCAATGACAATGAAGTAGAAACATTCCTTGAAGACTGAGAGGGCATGTCTCTCGGCCCTTTCAAGTCTCAACCCATTAAAATGATGAAAACAATGTGATGAAGAATGTGATCTAGTCTCTGTTTATTATGGGAAACTCTATTTCCACACTTTTTTGTTTTTGTGTACACAATTAATGAAAAATAAGTTATGACATTTTTATCATGAAGCAAAATGACCATAATGGACATTAATACACACTACAAACTAACTCTTGATTTTCTCTATACACATCTTTAAAAAACAATAATTCCCCATGCACATCTGTAAAAAAAAAAACAAAACAAAAATTAAAACTTAGTTCCTACATTGTTTCTCACTACCTCTATTGTTTTCCATTACTTGCTACACTCCATTGTTACACTCTATCCATTGTTTGCATAAACTATTCTGATATCAAGTATTGAAAATTTGTAAAACATTCGGCACTACAGAACCGATTTAATTTAAAAATATCAAAAATTTATAATTAATTCGGAAGTATGTAATTGAAAATGTACAATAATTTCGGAATATTTTTTCTGATTGGTGAGTGACTTCTTGTTTCTGAATATTTTTTTGGATTGATCTTTCAATTCCTTCAGGTTTCAATGGCTGCCAACAACAGCCCCTCTACCCTAGCAAAAGAACAGGCACTTCATACATATACAGACACTGACACTATACATGTATGCTTATGAGATAGGCAAAACTATTAACTGGAAAAGATTACTTTTTTGATGATTTTGTGTAGATCACGAAACCCCTCTCTTTTTTCTCTTGAGATAACGAAATGGAAGAACAATAACAATTATTGCTTTTATTGTTCACAAATACTGTACGGTTACGGTGGGATGGTCCGGGAAAGAGTAGAGAAAAAGTGAATTACCTGAAAATGCTTGGGATTTTCGCAGCAATTGCCTTGGTTCTCCTACTCCTCTTTATTCTCTGGATGTGGCTAGGGTTTCGCAGCAACCACTTCGTTTGCTCTGAGGGATGAGAGACTGGGGAGAGAGAGAGAGAGAGATATTTGTAATTAATGTAATTTAATTTTTATACTATCATTAATTTATTTTGAATAAATTATAAATATGTTTCTAGGAATTTGTTTAAAGTATAAATTATCTACTATGATTTAGAAGATTATAAATATCTAACACAATTAATTTAAAAATTAAAATTTATAATTGCTCTTCTCTATAATAATAAAATTATTAAAATTATTAATTGACTTAATGATATATTAATAAAATAGATAATTTGTTATGAAATTAGAAATATCGAGGGATGAAATGTAATTTACAAAACCACAAAAGGTAATTCGTATTTTAATAAAATCTCAGGGATATATTTATAATTTACCTAATTTATTTTTTATTGAAATAGATAGTATTTTTTTTTAAAATAAGTGAATGGTGGATGAATTATAATTTTAAAAAAAATCAAAATTTTTAAGTTTTAAAAATTTCTATATTTGTCTAGTTGTTTAAATATATATCATTTTTTAAAAAAAATTAAAAAGGTCATAAAAGACAAAAAAAAAATAAAAAATTACTTAAAAATTATTTATTTATTTATTTATTTTAATTTGGTAGTGGCATGTGAATGGTAAATTGAATTACATTTATATTTTTTTTAATTTTTTATATTTGTCTAGTCGGATAGAATGTAAATATCTTTTTTTTAAAAAAAGTTTTAAAAAGATGATGAAAGGCAATAAAAAACATAACAAAACAATTATTAAAAAAATTATATCCAAACACCACTTAAAAAATATGTAGAAAAGTAGGAATATGCCGAAATGACATTGCACCATTGGAGCACCATTACTATAATTTAGCATTTTACTACTGTAACATGTTAAATTATAATTTTAGCAATACTATTATGACAATTAACATTGGAGATGCTCTTAGGGAAAATTATACATGTCCCTTATATTTGAAAATACATATATATATATATATATATATATATAAAATAAATTATGTAATTTTAATATAATTATATTGAAATACTAGTCTCATATTGATTAATAATTTATTAATTACATGAATAAAAAAATGATCTTCCCACTTCTTTTACTCAACAACTTACATCTTAAATTATTTTATGTTTTTACATTAATTTTGATCCATTTAGCCATATAAAAAGAAAAGTTAATATAATTACGTCAAAATTTTATGACTTTTTTTTTTTCAAATTTTAAGGTTAGTGCAATGGGTTTATTACACTTTATACCCCTAAATTATCATCAAATTGTCAATCTAATAAGTCCCCAAAGTATATAAATTAAAATTTATTTAGTTCCTAAACTATCGATTGAATCTATTAAGTCCGTAAGATATATTTAAATCAAACATATTTAATCCCTGAAAGTTTACAAAAATAAAATATAAGCTCATAAATAGTATAAATTGGTAAAAGTCCCTAATCTAATTAAAATTTTATTTCAAAAAAACTTTAAATTTTTATTCTATCTATAAAAAGTGAGTGTTACCTCTTATGGTGAATTTTTTTTATGAGAATAAGAGTAATTATCTATAATAGTTTCTTATTTATCTTCTAAAATGACTACATGTGTTTGTCTTTATCTAATATTATATGTTAGATTTCATTTATAATTATTAATCGATGGTTTTTAAGTTTTTCAATAAGTTCTTTTTATAATTTAATTAATATATTATTTTTTCTATTATTATTTTTAGCAAAATGTTATTATTTAAATTATCTAATTCTACTTTTTCAGTATATTTAATATTTATATAATTTTATTGGCAAGGTTGAAAAATCAGAATTTAATATTAATTTAATCACACAACAAAATAAAATACTTAATAGAGACAAAATGAAAAAAAAAATTGTAATAAATTTTTTATTAGGTAGGGTCTTTTACTAATTTATAATACTTACGGGGCATATATTTTAATTTAATAGTTATTTTAGGAACTAAATAGATTTGAGGTAAATATTTTAAGAATTTAATAGATTCAATTGATAGTTTAAGATCTAAATAGATTTTGATTCATATACTTTAAGAAATTAGAAGACTCAATTGATAGTTTAGAAATTAAATAGATAATTTGATAATAATTTAAACATAGAAAGTGTAATAAATCATGTTTGTTTGGGTGGACATGAGTTTGAGATTGGATTAATAGTCTAATAAAATTATTAATCCAATGTTCGGTTAAACAATTGAAGTACGGATTAACAATTCAAGTACGGATTAACAATTCATCGAAATATAGTATCTCACATATGATGGATTATTCAATCTCACAGAAGGGGGTGAGATATAAATTAGAAGACTAAGGCCTCGTTTGACAACATGCCGGTTTAGTCAAAAAGCCAAAAAGTTACTAAAAAAGCCAAAAAGCCAACAACCCATACAAAAAAGTCAAAGATTTTCTTTTCTCTCTACTTTTTGCACATCTTTTCGTAAAAAGCCAAAAAATCATCCCAAACGTCTATTTTTTTTAGCTCATATTTTAACCAAATAGCCAAAAAGTTACTAAATTAGCCTGTTTCCAAACGAGGCCTTAGCCAAAGTCTGGACTATTAATTTCTCCTTATACTCCTAACTCAATCCAAACATAGGATAGGATACACAATCCAACGAAAATCGTAGTCTTAAAACTATTAGTCATGGAAATGCTAATCCAATCTAGTTCAGTCCACCCAAACAAACATGGCCTATATATTATTGAAAACCCAAAATCCAATTTAGAACTTATCTAGTTACCAAAGTTAAAATGGCTTTGACAAAGTCATTTTTTTATTATAGCATAACTAGTTATTTTTGCACAATTAAGTGACAAATTCAGTTAATTTTTAAACTTTTCAACCATTGAATTGATAGATGTAGTAAATTAAAGTTAATTATACATACCATATATAGTTAATGTTATTCCTATGGAGTTGTAGGTCTTCAAATGATAAATAGTGAATAATTGACTTAATTTTAATTATTTTTTAATATTATTGATTTTTTGTAATTTGTAGATTTGTTTTATAATATTAATATTCTTGATAGAATTTTGATTTGTAAAAATTGTGATTTTTTTTTTTTTTGAGTTTTAGTAGGAAATAATGAAAATTAGTGAAAAAGTCCATTTTGAACAACTTGTTTTGGATAGATCCTATAAATATACTTGTGATCCAATAATTACTATATACTTATCTGAAACGAAAATTATATACAAGTTTACTTTCTAGACACATTGATGTGTCAATAAAATAATTTATTAGAAAATAGTATATTTTATTTACAAACCCACTTTCTAGAGAAGAAAAAAAATGATATACAGACTCACTCTTTAGATCTATTTAAAAATAGAGGAGTGATGGAGACCCCCTCCAATCACCACCCCCACCACCCCCCACACACATGTGGCAGGTGGTGATTGGAGGACAAGGGAAACAAAAAAAAAAAAAAAATCCAACCAATGAGAGAGAGAGGGGGTCAAAGGGGGTGGGAAAAAAAGGGGGTCTTAAACATTTTTGTTAAAAATAATATATTTTATTTTTTAGGAATTGGATTATTTTCAGATAAAAAGTTTAATTGGATGGTTTTATTTGGCTCACTATAAACTCATTTTGGATCTGTTTCGATAATTTAAACTGTTTATTTTGTATGATTTTTTGAGAAGATCATGCACACTAAAAATCAGTTCGATCCGATATTGGAACTACTTAATCAAAACACATTTGCTTGAAATATAATTAATAGATAGCATAATTTTGAAAGTAGTCCGTTAATTATTTTTTAAACAAAATGTGTTCTGATCGAATGACTCACAATATCGAATCAACGTTTTCCTCCTTTTTTCTACCCAAGACAATCGTCGTAATTGCCATAATGTAGGCAGAAGAAAGCAAGAATGAGAGATAAATGGGAAGAGAAGAATAATGTCACTTCAAGCATATCATAATATTTAAAATGTCACATGCGAGACACATATTAAATTTTCACTAGCTTATGTAACATATCATTAATAGAATGTTCACATTCATACAAATTAATAATTTAATGTGAAAAAATAACAATTTTTAGTTTAAGGAGACAAAATCATTATGGATGATAATAGTTCAAGGGTAAGGTGTAATTTACCCTAGACATAAGTAGATAACTGGTGATTAACAGAGCAAGCTGTACCACCCCTACTGTTTTGATCAAAGGGAATTGATATTTAAAGCACAAAAAGGTTTTTCCTGGATGAGCTAGAGCAGTTCTAATTTTCTTTTCACATGTGACTCACATTTTTCTCTCACATGTCCTTACCAACTCGTTGCAAAAATTGAATTACACCAGAATTATAACCCTTAATGACAAGAAAATTGCAAATCAATTTGTTTTTGGATACCAGTTTCATTCATTCTCCTCATTTTTCCCCTGGATTTAAATAGTCATGACCAACACTGATGCTCCTAGACATCAATCTCATGTGCAACTCTGCAACTCATCGCTTTATTTTGCAAACTCAGAGTGTTAACTTATATCTCACCACAAGGGTCATAATTTCGAATTCACCACTCATGGTGCACAATTGCCAAATTCACTAACTAATATTGTAAAACTATCCGACCATGCTCTGTCCTGGTGCTTTGTTGATTCTATTTTCCATCGTCAACGCTCTCACCTTCTCGACTTCATCCCATTTCCCTCTTTTGGCATAAACATTTGACAACATCACATAATTACCGGAATTCCAAGATTCAAGATCAATAAGCTCCTTTACTGCACTTTCTGCAAGCTCCATGTTATCATGAGTACGACAAGCACTTAGCAATGCACCCCAGATAGTAGCATTAGGGTTCATAGGCATGGTGTGAATTAAATCGTGAGCTTCCTTCACACGTCCACTGCGCCAAAGAAAATCAACCATCGATCCATAATGTTCAAGTTTTGGTTCAATTTGATACTTTGTAGTCATCAAAGCAAACAAATCCAAACCTTTTTGCACCAACCCTGCATGTGCACAACATGCCAAAACTCCCACAACATCTCCTCAAATAAATCAACTCCAAGCTCACTCTTTCCGTCGAAAGCCAAACCCGAGATCATGACATTCCAAGAAACTCGTCTTCATAACCTTTGACAAAACTTAATTGAAAAACTCGTCTTCACCTCGCATTAAACACCATAAATTCTAAATGCCCGTAAATACACACACAACATCCCATCCCTTTTCCCGTGCCGAATACACAAGTACACATGAGCATAATATGAATATGATGCAACATATAGAATTCCATAAAGATGAGAATTACTAGGTTAGAAGTTAGCACACTTCTAAAATCCTCCAAAGAGATTTTTCTTCCCAACCACAAGGATTGGATTCAAATTATTCAATACTCTCCCTTTTATTCTTTTGCAGACCTTATCATGGATACCTATGTCAGTTATCTACCAATTAGCACAAACCAAGAACCTCAAAAAGAACAGAAAAACCACGGGTCAACACCCGAAATGTCCCTTACTAGACCCAAACTTATCTCTCTCAAAAAAAAAGACGACACCGCATAAGGCCTGAATACAACTGATCCATCCTAGGTTACTAAACAACCACTTGCGTAAAGCTTAACTCAATAATGGAACACATCCAACCATGTTACATTTTCGAAATCATAAGTTCATCCATCTCACAAAAACATTACAAGTGAACGTAACTTGTTACCACCCCATTAGATTTCCCCTTTCTTAGGTTGATTATGCTTTTCGGTTAGAACAATGCATGATCATAGTAATAACAATCCAAGCTAGACATGAAATAACTTAAGCATGGTAAAATAAATTCACAAAATCATCCTAGATGACATATCAAAGCTTAAGCATTCAAGAGATATAACATAAAAGAGTTGAAACCCAATAAAGAGGACATTAATACAAATTTTCAGATTTTTCAGATTCGAACCGTTTTATAAATAAATATGGAAAAAATTACTTTCTGTGGTCCTAAGAACCTGGCCTCTTAAGAGTCTGTAGAGAAATGAGTCCAGTTTGATACCCAATTTACAAACATAGGATAGATCTTCTAGATTTTAAGATATTTCAAAAATATTAGGTTCTGTCCAGAATTATTGACTGTTTCGAGAAATGACTTTTTCTCTCCATCCACCCACTCACTTTGGTTCAAACAATTTTTAGATAAAAACTAACATCCAAATTAAACTTTTGCTATAAAAATGGACTCAAGGGAATTTTTCTAAATTTTTCTAAAATTGTAGAAAAAGTGCAGTTTTTTCTGGTTCTTTGTGTCAAAAACTTAGAAAATTTGTTTGGGTTATAAAAGCACACCCATAGGTTCTACCAAAATCCTGACACACTCTACACATAACAAATAACAACCCTTTGAAACAGATCTTGAGTTCATGAATGTTTCATATGAAAATAAAATCAAGAAAGATGAAGAAGAGTGTGCTGGAAATTGAAGGAAAGAATGGATCTTGTGAAATTTTTTTATGATCATACAAGTGCATGAGCTTTAAATGCCATATATATTATACATATAGCATGTATTGGGAAGGGAAAATAAGTAGTAGAAAAGATGGAAAGTAGGGTTGGAGAGTGGCTTACTTGGATGCAATTCTTTCTTCCTTTCTTTTTTTTTTTCCTTCTCTCTTCTCCTCTGTTTTTTTTTTCTCTCTCTTCCTCTTCCTCACTATGGCTGGCTGTATAGGTGTGTATATGAGGGAGAATGTCTTGCATTTATATAGAGAAGTGAATTTGGGTGGTGGTTGAAAAGACCTAAAAACCCTTGATTGGGTTTGAATTGATTTGTGGTCACTTGGTTGAAATGGAATAGAATGGAGGTAGATTAAGCACTTAAGCTCATTTAATTAAGGACCAAGTTGACTTAAGGCTTCTACTTGGAGGCCAAGAAAAAAACACAATCCCTTAAATTAAGTCTTGACCCATGAATATAATTTTTTCCTTTTCCTTTCTTTTTTTTTTTTTAATGAAAATTGTCATTCACCCCATCAATGGCCATAAAGTTCACTTGCACACACTTTTGAACAAAATTATAAAATAACCTATAATTAGGAATCTTTAATCTGTTTTCTCCAATTGCAACCCTATATGTCTCGTATCTCATTATTGTATCATGGATGTTATTTGATTTGTGATTTAATCTTCCCAACATATGTGATCTTTAATTGCAAATGCACCACTTATTACACTTGAAAACAAATTTATGCTCTTGTTATGTATAATGTCACTCTCTCCGATCTTATCTTGACCTTCTTTGCTTGCTTGGTAGAGGAGCTTGCTAAGGTTCTGCATTCTCGAACTATGTTATTTTTTCCAACGAGCTTTGCTCTGTTTTGTGACCTGTTATTTTTTCCAACGAGCTTTGCTCTGTTTTGTGACCAGATTCTCAAGATTGCCAAAGTTGACTCTAGACTGAGGAAATATTTAGCCTGTAACATGACATTGCTATTTGAATATCCTACCATGAAAAAAATGCTTACACTATTACGCTAATGGTAGTGATTATCATTACAAGCCTATGTAAGAAAACACTGACAAGTAGCATAGGAAATTTGCATTGTCGTAAAACATAAGTGAGAATTAGCGTCTTAGACCCAAGAAGCTCATGCCTACAAAATTTTGGAAAAATAGGATTAAGTTGGTTAGATGTGTTTGCTGATATTACTGGAAGAAAAAAAACAATTATTCATGACTTGAAAAGAGCTATAACGGAAAACAAAAGTTCCTTAGTAGTCTTGGGAAATAGTATCAGCATTCAATGGATAGTAATTGTTAGGCTAGTCAAATTTTGAAAACAAGGGCTGTAATTTTCGATTGGAACACTTCAAGTATGGAGAGAACGATTGGGCATAGTTAGATTTACTGCCCTGCAAATTGAATGGGTCCTTTATTCATGCAAGCATTATATCTATGAACTTGGTGCTGATCTTTCTCTTATTTTGGTTTTCTTAGAACTTGAATTCTAGACAAAGCAAAACCTCTCTAAGTTGTAAACCCTAGCAAACACTCGTCGTCCTTAAACTAACATACGCAGTTGTGTGGAGTAAAAGATCTGAATTTTGCATTTTAAGTAATATACTAAATTTAGCATCTTACATCAAGTATAATTACAGGAATAATAAAGTGTAAAATGTATGCTGTAACGCCCTGAGTAAAATAACACTAAACCAACATTTTAGACATGCATTGATACAAAAGAAATCAACCATTTCTATTCATCAGAGTAATTTTTACAACTGTATTACATGTTAACAACAAAAGCAAATGCCCTAAGGGCTTACAGCTTTCCAAGTTAACACTTGGTTACAAAAAGAAGAGTACTAACTCAATACATATTAAGCCTATAGCGATCCTGGTTGTCCCTTTATTGTTCTGTTGTATTCCGGACTCGATTCCGTGAAGTTGGTAGTTGTATCTATCTTGTTGTCGTCCTTCAATTCCGTTTGATTGAGTTTTAGGATGTTTTGGGCAGGGTTGTTACAGGTTGGTTAGGCCTTGGTTTCAATTCCTTGTTGCCCAGTTTTTAGGCGGTCCGCTTGAGCGGGTCTTATTGCGCTCGAGCGGGGATTTCAAACCTCCAGTATTTCGTGTTCCTGCAAAACTTCTGCAGATGTGATTTTTACGCTCGAGCGGGTTTCTTTACGCTCGAGCGGGTTTGTTGGCGTTCGAGCGGGTAGTACTTTCTGGGTATAAGTTCTGGGAAGGGGAAATCTACGCTCGAGCGGACTGGTTTTCGCGCTCGAGCGGAAGTGCTTTATTCTTGTGTCTTGGCGCTCGAGCGGTCCTTCTTGCGCTCGAGCGTGTCCAGATTTTTGTTCTTGGTGCTCGAGCATTGTGTTCTCCGCTCGAGCGGGTATGTCGTATATCAGTTGGCAGCTTGACATTTTAATATCACTTTTTACATTCACACTCTCTCTCTTACTTTTCCAAAACGCCATTTGAGAGCTTCTCTCTCTAGAACCTTGCATTCTCTCTAGGTATTGATCTAGTTAGAGTTGTTTCCTCACCTTTGGCCTTTACAAAAAAGTTGTTGATCGTCGAGGGCTATCTTTTGATCCGAGAAACTCGTGGTTTGGAGCAACTTCGTTTTCATCAACTTCTCCTTTGGGCGTCATCTTTTGAGGTAGGGATTCCTACTCACAACTATGGGTTTTGACCTAGATATTTGGGTATTTTGTTAAATGGTTGATTTTGGGAAGTTAGGATTTAAAAATGTCGAAAAGGGGTTTGATTATTTTGATTAAAAAATATGTATTTTGGGTTTCAAAATAATGATTTTGTTGTTGGTTGTTGATATATAGGCCATTGGGCCAATATTGGGAAATGAGGTAGAAAACCCTAATTTGTTGAATAAATTAATTGGTATAATTAATTTGAGAAAATGATGGTTATATGGAATTGAGTTGGGAATAATGAAATTGACTCATTATATGGTTGAATAGTGGAGTTGGATTTATAAATCGCTTATTTTTGAAAACGTTGATATTTTATCTGTTGGAGCTTTTATTATCTGTTTAGAAATAATTGCTTGGGCTACCGGTGGAGGGTAGTTTTGATTGTTGTAGACAATGCATGATGATTAGGCAAACTAAAAATAATCAATTGGATATGTCATAGAGTTTGACGGTTGATAGAATACATTAACGTTATGTATTGATTGATTGTGTATATGACCTTTGTGTATATATGTTGTGTGTGTGGGAGGAGATAAGGGATGTACTCCACGGTTTAGGGGAAGAAAGGGGATGGACCTCTAAACCGGATGTTGTTTGGGAGGAGATAGGGGATGGACTCCACTGATACAGCTCATATGCTTGTCAGATAATGTGTTGATACAGCTTGTATGCTTATCTTTGGAAGTGTTGATACAGCTCATATGCTTATCACTGGATGTATTGATATAGCTAATATGCATATCTGTTGAAATGTGGATACAACTTGTATGCTTATCTGTTGAGATGTTGATACAACTAATATGCTTATCTATTGTAAAATGGGAAATGTTTAATATGAGTCATTGTCTCATATAAGTGGTTGGCCAGGTTCTGAGCCATTGATGTAAATTGTGAAAGTTGACAAGAAATGAAAACTGAAATGAAACATGAACATGGTGGTCATGAAATGGAAATGGATTATGGATTGGTTTATGAAAATTGAACATTTATCAATTGCTAATGTCTTAGTCATTGCTCATACTGTGTTTAGCATATCTCTACTGGGCGTTGGCTCACCCTTTATGGGACATTATTTTCAGGTACAGGTAGTATGCCACCTCCAAGGACATAGCTTGGATGATGATGAGAGTTGAAGACTCTTTCTTTTGTTTATTTTGATGTATTGCATGTAAATTCAAGCCAAGGGCTTAATATGTATTGAGTTAGTGCTCTTCCTTTTTGTAACCAAGTGTTAACTTGGAAAGCTGTAAGCCCATAGGGCATTTGCTTTTGTTGTTAACATGTAATACAGTTGTAAGAATTACTCTGATGAATAGAAATGGTGGATTTCTTTTGTATCAATGTATGTCTAAAATGTTGGTTTAATGCTTTTATTTTGAGGGCGTTACAAAGCCCTTGGCTTGAATTTACATGTAATACATCAAAATAAACAAAAGAAAGAGTCTTCAACTCTCATCATCATCCAAGCTATGTCCTTGGGGGTAGCATACTACCTGTACCTGAAAATAATGTCCCATAAAGGGTGAACCAACGCCCAGTAGAGATATGCTAAACACAGTATGAGCAATGACTAAGACATTAGCAATTGATAAATGTTCAATTTTCATAAACCAATTCATAATCCATTTCCATTTCATGATCACTATGCTCATGTTTCATTTCAGTTTTCATTTCTTATCAATTTCACAATTTACATCAATGGCTCAGAACCTGGCCAACCACTTATATGAGACAATGACTCATATTAAACATTTCCCATTTTACAATAGATAAGCATATTAGTTGTATCAACATCTCAACAGATAAGCATACAAGCTGTATCCACATTTCAACAGATATGCATATTAGCTATATCAATACATCCAGTGACAAGCCTATGAGCTGTATCAACACTTCCAAAGATAAGCATACAAGCTGTATCAACACATTATCTGACAAGCATATGAGCTGTATCAGTGGAGTCCATCCCCTATCTCCTCCCAAACAACATCCGGTTTAGAGGTCCATCCCCTATCTTCCCCTAAACCGTGGAGTACATCCCCTATCTCCTCCCACACACACAACATATATACACAAAGGTCATATACGCAATCAATCAATACATAACGTTAATGTATTCTATCAACAGTCATACTCTATGACATATCGAATTGATTAGTTTTAGTTTGCCTAATCATCATGCATTGTCTACAACAATCAAAACTACCCTCCACCGGTAGCCCAAGCAGTTATTTCTAAACAGATAATAAAAGCTCCAACAGATAAAATATCAATCTTTTCAACCATATAATGAGTCAATTTCATTATTTCCACCTCAATTCCATATAACTACAATTTTCCCAAATTAATTTCACCAATTAATTTTAAACAACAATTTAGGGCTTTTACCCCCAACTCCCAATATTAACTCAAAGGTCCCAATATCAACAACCAACAACTATATCATCACATTGAAACCCAAAGTACATGTTATGAGCCCAAAATCACAAAACCCCTTTTTACACATTTTGAAACCCTAGGTCCCAAAATTTCCCAAACTCAACATTCTATCAAAACATCTAAAAATCTAGGTCAAAGACCATAAGAGTAAGTAGGAATCCCTATCTCAAAAGATGACACCCAACGAAGAAGATGATGAAAACGAACTTGCTCCAAACCACGAGTTTCTCGGATCAAAAGATAGCTCTCGACGATCAACAACTCTTTTGTAAAGGCCAAAGGTGAGGAAAACACCCTAGCTAGATCAATACTTAGAGAGAAGTTAAGGTTTTAGAGAGAGGAGCTCTCAAATGGCTTTTTCGAAAAAGTAAGAGAGAGAAAGAATGAGAAAAAGTGATTTAAAATTGCCCCACAGCCAACTGATATATGACATTCCTGCTCGAGCGGAAAACACAACGCTTGAGCGTCAAGAACAAAAACTAGGTCCGCTCGAGCGCAAAAAGTCCCGCTCGAGCGCCAAGACACAAGAATAAAGCACATCCGCTAGAGCGCGAAAACCAGTCCGCTCGAGCGTAGATTTCCCCCTCCTAGAATTTACACCCAAAGGTACTACCCGCTCGAGCGCCAAAGTACCCGCTCGAGCGCAAAGAAACCCGCTCGAGCGTAAAAATCACACTTGCTGAAGTTTTGTAGGGACACGAAAAAATGGGAGTGTGAAATATCCGCTCGAGTGCAACAAGACCCGCTCGAGCGGGACGACCAAAAACCTGGCAACAAGATTTCTGACCAAGGTTCAACCCACCTATTCGAAACAAGCCCAACACATCCTATAACTCAAACAAACGGAATTAAAGGATGACAACAAGATAGATACAACTACCAACTTCACGGACTGAGTCCGAAATACAACAGAATAGTAAAGGGACAACCAGGATCGCTATATATGCTCTAGCAACATTTATATTCCAGCAAACATATATATAAAATGTAATCGTGATAAAGTTGTTTCCCCTCACTCTCCTTTCCCTAACATGAACAGTTGCCGTTACACAAAGACTAGTAATTACATTTAAGGAAATTTATAGAACTGTAAAGCATTTGAGGTTGTTTGTAAACCTATTCTTTCTAAAAAAATTATCCAATTTCTAAACAGTTTAATAGTTTTCTTGATGCATCTATATTGACATGGAGACAATCAAGTGCCAGTTTAATAGTTTTCTTGCCTTTTTTCGTTTAATATCTCAAGCTTAGCAAACTTTCATCGATCAGCCCGATCAGCTTTTTCGACTAAGGCTCTTCATTGATTATGTCTTCTAAGTGTTTTCCATTCCTGTGAGAGTATAATTTCTTTGTCACTAATTGCAATAAGATGACGCCTAAGCTGGAAATGTTAATTTTTAGCTCAACAGACTCTATAATGAAAAAAAAAGTAGATGGGCCTTTTTATATGTTGCTATATTAACATGAATAGACATGTGGAAAATATTTGTTTCAAAAATTCATAATTAAAAAGGAAAAAATATATATATATGCTGGAAACTACAGAAAAATAGTATTCTAATTCAGTTCTAAATGTTTTCTGGCTTTAATGTTTTTCATTAACCCTTTTTCTCCCCACTCCCTAATTAGGTTACCCCTCTCTTTCTCTCTATCTAGTGGGAAGTAGGTGCACTCAATTTCATTTTATTAATTTTTACATTAAAAATCTTACCTTTTGCAAGTGTAGTCCATAGTTTATCTTTTCTCTTCTTCTTTATAATATCAATCTTATGTGATGTTTTCTCCTTTCAGTTATTTTCTTCCCTAGTGCTACCAACAATTGTTGTGAAGAAGAGTTCGGGTTTGTATCAATGGTAAGTTGCAAATATAGAATAAGAATATAAGAGAAATGTGTACGTGTGTATGTATATTTGCAAGGTTATTGTACATCAATACAAAGTGAAGTTTTGAAAAGTGCTTTTAGAACTAGATTTTGAAGTTACACCAATGCACACCTAGGCGATCAAAAACTATCTCAAAAACCCAAATGGCATAATCTCAACTATTCCGACTACATAGAGCCTCTAAAAGTCTCTTATCCTTGCATTGGGGACAAAAGTCAAAATGAAATCAGTCTGCCTCCCCTACTTGCCCTTCATGAGGAATAGTATGGAGGCGACCGAAGTGCCGTAATATTTTTGTACCAAAGCAAGGTACCATTCCATTTATCCCCACTAAAGAAAGGAAAGTTAATCCCAACGCCCTGATGCCAATTCGATCAGAAAGACGAGCACCCATGTACGGTGTGCCATACCACGGTATCAAGAGTAATGCTCTCAAAAGTTTTTGTCCAATCGGCAATATCTTGAGGGACCTTTAGGTGCAAGCGTTTTTTTTTTTTTTTACTGTATAGTATAAAAAGAAAAGAAAATAAAAATAAAACAAAATAAAACAAAACAAAAAAAATCAAAACAAAAATAAATAAAGAAATAAAACAAAGAAAATAAACAGTATATCACTGATTAGGATCCGGCGTGGTGGAAATTACTGCTCAAATAAGGCATGCATCAATATCCAAGTCTCGAATGCCTCATCATGAACCCTAGCACCAAGCTGGTCAAAATATTGCTGGCTCGACTCCCGGTATGCGTAGAAGTCAGTTTGCATATATGCAACTGACTGCTGATACTCGAGCTGACGGGGCATTAACTTAGTCAAATGCAGTCTGCGAGTAATCCGAATATGCCAGATAGTTCGTCCAGAAATCAACCACAGATTATTAAATGGCGGCTTGATTATCCAAAATAGCCTGATATTGCGCGCTCATCATGCGAAATGGCAGTGGCGTTGGCGTGGTTGCGGGCTCTACCAGAACATCATTGGGATTAGCCGATGCACCGAGGATGACTAGTGGAGGCAGAAGGTGAGTAGTGGTTTGGCGCCATTGGGTTTTAGCATAGAGCATTGGCAACTGAAGCTAAACCTCAATTGGGATCGAGTGGGTAAGTCCCTTGGCCTTTGATGAGTGTTGTAATGAGGTTGGTGAAAGGGAGGGCCTATGTAGAACCGCCTTGGGTTGTGTGCAATTTGACTTCGTTCAGTATACGGGTCATTTGGTTAAAGATTAATGAAGGAATGTCGACCCAAAATCCGAAATCAAATGGATGCAAAGCGCAGAGGAAGTCCCCTCGCCGCTCTTCCTTGTGGCCTAGAGGTATGACATTCTTCTTAAGAACCACATAAAGGAAGAGGAGGCGGCGTGGTAAGTTAGCCCCACGGATATCAGTGCGGTTGTCATCATCCTACCGACCCTCATAGAATTCGGTCACTAGTGCCGGGACTGTGAGTTTTCGAGTGAACACCGGGAATTTCTCTGCATTGATAGTGTCCATTGAGCAGTTTAGAACGTCAGCAATGGAAGCTGGTGTGATCGCTAACTCCACCCAGTCAACAATGGAAAGAAAGGCTCCCAGGGCCTCGTCACTGATATACATGTTCTGATAAAATAATCACACAATGCGAGGATATGCTGGTTCAGTGACATTGCACACGCCCAGTAAACCCCGATCTTCAAGTTGTTGCACACTCCACGTGATGGGGTGGTGGTGCTGGAAGAAAGTCACGTTAAAGGGTGTGTCAGATGCAACTTGTATGTCGGCCCAGAAGGCGGTTGGCACATCCCTAGCTGCTATGTTGGCATTGCGAGGACATTTAGGTGCTTGGCAGGATGATGAAGCCATACCCTCACAAAGTGGGTGTTTGGGAAGTGGGTTTTTTTGAGGTTTTTATATGGTTTGACTATTTTAGTAGGGTATTTTAGTTTGTGTTTGGGAAGATGAGATTGATTTTTTAGGGATTAATGTATTGAAAAATGTGTTTGAAATGATAATGGAATGTAAATTGACCAAATTGCCCCTATTGATATTATAGCGATCCCGGTTTTCTTTCCTTTGTTTATTGTATTCCAGACTTAGGTTCCGTGGAGTTGGTTTTGTTTATGTCTTGTTTCCGTTCTTTAATCCCTTATATTTGAATTTTAGGATGTGTTGGGCAGATTTGTTACATGTTGGTAGTGAGTTTACACCAATGGTTGCTGCCCAGATTTTTGTGTCTTCGCTCAAGCGAGGCTTTTGTCGCTTGAGCGAGCTCTATGTTTTAGTTCTTTCTCTCAAGCGAGAGTTGAGTGTTGTGTCTGGTGGCTCGAGCGAGGAGTCTTGCGCTCGAGCTTGCGTCTGCGTCCAGTTCTGGACCTGAAAGTTGCAATTCTTCGCTCGAGTGAGCTTTCCTTCGCTCGAGCGAGCTAGGTCTATGTTTTGGGTTTCTTCGCTCGAGCGAGCTTTTCTTTGCTCGAGCATGCTTCTGGGTTACAGACCTAAAGCTTCGATTTATTGGCTTGAGCGAGGCTTTCTATGCTCGAGCGAGGTTTCTTTGTGTCTTGTCGCTCGAGCGACCACTCCTTCGCTCGAACGAGCCTCGTATATTTCAGTTCGCAACAGCTTCTCCTTCTTCACCTTTTTTCCATCTCTTTTGGTTCAAACCCTAGATCCGGCTCCCTCTCTCTCTACACACACCTTCCCTCTAGGGTTTCATCTACTTCTAGAGTGTTTCTACCCTAATCTCTTTGTAAGAAAGATAGAAGGTCGCGAGGGCTTCACTTTAATCTGAAAAGTTGTGGATTTGGAACACTTTGAATTTCACCTCTCTTCTCCTTTGAGCTCCGAAAATTAAGGTAGGGATAACTTACTCTATTTTATGAGTTTTTGATATAAATTTTAGTCATTTTGATTAGTTGGTGTTGTTTGGTAATTTTGGAAAAGTTAGGGTTTGGTTTGAGGTCATAAAAAGGGGGTTTTCAAAAGATAAAATCCATGTATATGTGAGGTTATGAAAAATGGAATTGCTGTGGTTGAATTGATGAAAATGAGCCTTAGGGCTAATGTTGGGGAAATGGGGGAAAAGCCCTAATTTAATGTGACCAATTAATTTGAATAATTAATTTGGAAAATTATGTAATTGAGTTGAAATTCATGAAAATGGGAAGTTGTGGGATTGAGTGGTGTAGTTGGATAATTTAATCACTCACCTATGGAAATGTCGATATTTTATCTGTTGATAAATTTATTATCTGTTTAGAGATAACTGCTTTGGGCTATCGGTGGAGGATAGTCTTGATTGTTGTAGACATTGTATGATGATTAGGGAAAACTGAAACTAATCACATTGAATATGTCATTGAATATGACGGTTGGAATAATACAGCAAATGTGTGTATTGATTGATCATTGTATATGATAAGTGTTTTAATACATTGTATATGTATATTGTTTGGGAGGAGATAGGGGATGTACTCCATGGTTTGAGAGGAGATAGGGGATGGACTCTCAAACCTGTTTGGGAGGAGATAGGGGATGGACTCCACTGATACAGCAAATATGTGTATCAATTGAAATATGGAAGTATTTTAATATGAGTTATAATCTTATGTGAATTGTGAAGTATGGAAATGTTTTAAATATGAGTTATAGTCTCATTGAATTGTTTGGCCAGGTTCTGAGCCATAATTATGAATCGAAAATGTATAAGTGAAGGAAATTGAAATGAAAAATGGGTGTACTTGATATTGAATTGAAAAGTATTGTAAGTTGGTTTATATGTGCTAACCATATATCAAATGTTATTGTTTTAGTTATTTCTCATACTTGGTTTAGTAAATCTCTACTGAGCATTGGCTTACCCTTTATGGGACATCAATTTTAGATTCAAGAGATATGCCACCTCTAAGGACGTAGCTTGAGAGGCTTAGAGGCTTGAAGATCATTTTGTTGTTTTCTTTTTGTATTACATGTTAATCAAGCCAAGGGTTTACTTTGTATAAAGAGTTAGAACTCTTCTTTTGTTGAACCCAAGTGTTGACTTGGAAAGTTGTAAGCCCCTAGGGCATTTACTTTTGTTGTCAACATGTAATATTTTTGTACTTAATACTCTGATGAATGGAAATATGCTTTATTCTTTTATGTCTTTGCATGTCAAAAATGATCGGTTTATATGCATTATTTGAGGGCGTTACAACTTGGTATCAGAGCATACCAGGTTCGAATACTTTGGGTACGCAGGAAGTGATTAGTATCACAATGGGTTTGTCTAGCTTGTTAGAGACTTATGCATGATGTTATATGTTTATTTGATAACATGTTTATGTGACTATTTGGGTATGGGATTTAGTTTCTAGGATGTTGATTGGATCCTTGGGTTTCTGGGAGTCCTGTTGGAAAAGCACTTGATCAATGCTGTTTCTAACCGGAACTCTAGCAACGCCTCAGGACTGTCATTATCCGAAAACGAGATTCATAAGTGCTTATGTGATTATGTGCTTACGTGGAATGAATTACTGTTGTCCAATGCTTTAGGACGCGAGTGAGTTAGCTTCGACACCTTTGTGAATGTGCTAATGTTTTCGTTACCTTTATTAGGATGTCAGGACGAGGACGTGGTGGTAGGCAAAGTAGGCCTAGAAGGCAAGAGATGCCTATACCGGATGAGATTCTGACGCAGTAGGAGGGAGTTGGTTAGGCCAATGTGGCCGAGCTAGTAGGTCAGCAGGCCATGGGCGCCTTAGCCCGCGAGATGGCAGGAGCATTGAGGGAATCCATGGACATTCTCAGAGCTGAGAATCAAGTCCAGGCCCATGTTACTGAGGCAGGGCCTTCCTTTCTGAAGAGGGAGTTTTTCCGGTCCAATCCGGACGAGTTTTTAGGGGATCCTAAAGAGCCACTGAAGGCTGATGAGTGGCTTAAGCAGATGACGAAGACGTTTGAGATGCTTGGCATCGAAGACGGGGAATTGAAGGTGACCTTGGCGTCTTTCCAGTTGAAGGGAGACGCGGGTCAGTGGTGGAAGTTTGTTTGGGGTCATATTGGAGGTACTTAGGAGGCTTTCGTTGGTGCCTTTCAGGAGAAGTTTCTGTCTCCCGCTGTCAGGGAGAAATTGAGGGATCAGTTCTGTCAGCTCAAGCAGCTGAGTACACCAATGGCCGAGTTTGAGGCTGCATTTACCAGTTTATCTAGATTTGCACCTGAGCTAGTGGCATCTGAGGAACGCTGTTGTCTTGAGTTCGAAAAGAAGTTGAGACACGGGCTCAAGACTAGGGTTGCCGGGTCAATGACTCAGGATTATGGACGCCTTGTGGATGTTGCGGCGTATCTTGAGATTATTATGCACGAGGAGAAGGAAAGGATGAGGGGCTCCAAGAGGAGTCAGGATGGCCAGGGAGACGGTAGAAGGCAGAGGGGTTCGAACCCTCAGCAGTTCTAGGGTGCTTTTGCGAGATCTACCTTTCCAATGCCGAGTTCAGGCTCTGGGAGAGGCGGTCAGGGAGACATTAGTTGTTACAAATGTGGTCAGCTGGGCCACAAGTCTCCAGCTTGCCCACAGAAGGGAGGAGAGCAGAGAGCAACTTCATCTTCGGCTCGTCCTCAGAGCCAGAGTCAGGGTAGAGGTCAGTCACTCTGTTGTTACCAGTGTGGTCAGGCGGGGCACATGAAGAGGTTTTGCCCCGCAGTTGAGTGGCACATCTGGTGCATCAGGTTTGAGGCAGACTCAGAGCCATCAGCCAGCTCAGTCAGTTCAGGCCTTGAGGGCCAATTAGGGAGCCTCATCGTCTCAGTCTATACAGCAGTCTTTTGCTCCTAGAGGTGAGTAGGTAGATCAAAGACCTTCTGGGCGTGTGTATGTTGTTACCGTGCAGGATCTTGTACCGACTTCATCTTTTGTGAGAGATACCTTTTTGTTTTGCAACTCGGTTGCCAATGTGTTGATTGATACAGGTGCATCCCATTTCTTTATATCTGCTACATTAGCATCTGTTTTGGGATTGGAGTTGGCACAGTTAGCTTCTCCTATTTGTGTTGTATCACCTGTTGGGGGTGAGTTGATTTTGAAACAAGGGTGTCGAGGCTGTGATATAGAGGTCGCCGACCGCCGGTTTTCATTTTCTTTTGTAGTTATGGCTATGTCGGGTTTTGATGTGATTTTGGGTATGGACTGGCTATCGTCATACCGGGCTGTTATATGTACCTTGAGCGGGGATTGTTTTCACTTCTTGGGGGATCGAGTTGGTAGTGTTTTGCCACCTGTGTATGATCCGCGAGGGCGGAGTGAGCTTAGTTGCCTTCTCGCTAGTTGTATGAGTAGTGAGTGTGATGAGATCCAGATGGAGTTACCCAGAGTGGTTTGTGAGTACTCGGACGTCTTCCCCGAGGATCTTGTTAGTTTGCCACCCCATCGAGAGGTGGAGTTTTCTATTGATTTAGTGCCCGGCACGACACCGATTTCTATGGCACCACGCCGATTTCTATGGCACCTTATCGTTTTGCCCCAGTCGAGTTGAATGAGTTGAAGATTCAACTCCAAGAGTTGCTAGATAAAGGCTTAATTCGCCCTAGTACTTCACCGTGGGGAGCACCAGCCCTCTTTGCTAAAAAGAAAGATAGGGCTTTGAGACTTTGTATCGACTACTGGAAATTGAATCGGGCTACGATTAAGAACAAATACCGTATGCCTCGTATTGATGATCTGTTTGACCAGTTGAAAGGGTCTCGTTGTTTCTCTAAGATAGACTTGAGATCGGGTTACCATCAGTTGAGGGTCAGGGAGGAAGATATTCCAAAGACGGCATTCCGTACGCGGTGTGGCCATTATGAGTTTCTGATGATGCCTTTTGGGCACACCAATGCACCAGCAGTGTTTATGGACTTAATGAATCGGATATTCCGGGAGTTCTTAGATCGTTTTGTGGTCGTTTTCGTAGACGACATTTTGATTTATTCACCTTCTGAGAAGGAGCACGGGGAACACTTGAGAGTGGTGCTGGAGTTGCTTAGAGCCCATAAGCTGTATGCCAAATTTGGGAAGTGTGAGTTCTGGCTAAAAGAGATTAAATTCTTAGGCGAAGTGGTCTTCGGGGAAGGGGTGTCTGTTGATACATCCAAGATAGAGACAGTGCAGGATTGGGCACAGCCTAAGAGTGTTTTTGAGATCTGCAGTTTTCTGAGATTAGCTGGGTATTACTGTCGGTTTGTGAAAGATTTCTCCAAGCTAGCTTCGCCGTTGACTAGATTGACGCGGAAAGGGGTCAAGTTTGTGTGGAGTGAGACTTGTGAAAAGTCGTTCCAGGAACTTAAGGTTAGACTTACTACCACTCCAGTTTTGATTATTTCGGAGAGAGGTTTGGGCTATGCAGTGTATTGTGATGCTTCACGAGAGGGTTTGGGTTGTGTGTTGATGCAAGAGAGGAGAGTGGTAGCCTATGGCTCGTGGCAGTTGAAAATACACGAGAGGAATTACCCTACACATGACCTAGAGTTAGCAGGTGTGATTTTTGCCTTGAAGATTTGGAGGCACTACCTTTATGGTGAGAGATTCGAGGTGTTCTCGGATCATAAGAGTCTGAAATATCTGTTTACACAGAAAGACTTGAACTTGAGGCAGAGGAGGTGGATGGAGTTTATTGAGGATTATGACTTCGAGTTACATTATCATCCGGGGAAGGCCAATGTTGTGGCCGATGCCCTTAGCAGGAAATCCATTAGTGATGTAGCTTGTATAGCCATCCGGGAGTGCGAGATGTTGGGTGCACTTGGCGAGTTTGATTTGCTTCTGGGCGAATCTGTTGAGTTTGCGGCTTTATTTTCAGTAGTTGAGCAACCTACACTTGTGAATCGAGTGTTAGAGGCACAAAGAGGTGATCTTGAGGTAGAATCCCTCCAGGAGAAAATCTCCAGTGGGAAGTTTAAGAAGGGTGTGACTGTGTATCCCGACCTGAGTGTGAGATACCCAGACCGTTTGTTTGTGCCGGAGTCTTGCCGAAAGGAGGTACTCCGAGAGTTTCACCATTCACGCCTTGCGGTGCATCCGGGGGGCACTAAGATGTATCGTGATTTGGGTCGCCAGTTTTGGTGACGGGATATGAAGAAGGATGTGGCAGTTTTTGTATCTAAGTGTCTTACTTGTCAGCAAGTGAAGGCCGAACATCAGAGGCCAGCGGATTTGTTATAACCCTTGCCTATTGCCGAGTAGAAGTGGGAGCATGTTACGATGGACTTCGTTGTAGGTCTTCCAAGGACTCAACGGGGTAGTGATGCTATTTGGGTGGTTGTAGACCGGTTGACTAAGTCGGCGCACTTTATCCCTATGCGTGTGAGAGATTCTGTAGATCATCTTGCCGACTTGTATATTCGGGACATAGTGATGTTGCACGGGGTCCTAGTGTCGATCGTCTCAGATAGAGATCCATGTTTTACTGCTAGGTTGTGGCAGAGTTTGCAGAGTGCTTTGGGCACTAGATTGACCTTTAGCACAGCTTATCATCCTCAGACTGACGGGCAGTCCGAGCGTACTATTCAAATCCTTGAGGATATGCTTCGAGGTTATGTCCTTGACTTTAGTGGGTCGTGGGAGAGGCACTTGCCCTTAGTGGAGTTTGCCTACAACAACAGTTTCCAGTCGAGTATTGGTATGGCGCCATTTGAGGCCTTGTATGGCCGACCGTGTAGGTCTCCAGTTTGTTAGGCTGAGGTAGGTGATGCACCTTTGTTGGGCTCGAAGTTGGTTCGGGAGACGACGGAGAAAGTTGAGCTTATCTGTAAGAGACTTGTTACAGCCCAGAGTCGTCAAAAGAGTTTTGCCGACCGTAGGAGGAGGCCTTTGTCATTTGAGGTGGGTGATCACGTCTTTCTGAAAATATCACCTAGGCGGGGTTTGATGAGGTTTGGGAAGAGTGGGAAGCTGTCCCCTCGGTTTATTGGCCCTTTTGAGATCCTTGAGAGGATTGGCGAGGTTGCCTACCGTTTAGCTTTGCCGCCGTAGTTATCCGGAGTGAATGACGTGTTTCATGTTAGTATGCTTCAGAAGTATGAGCCGGATCCGTCGCATGTATTGGATTGGACTGACTTAGAGGTAGTTGAGGATGCCTCGTATGAGGAGAGACCGGTGCGGGTCTTAGATAGGCGGGAACAGGTCTTGCGAGGCAAGACGATACCCTTGGTAAAAGTTTTGTGGAAACATCACGGGGTTGAGGAAGCCACTTGGGAATGTGAGTTGGATGTCCGTGAGAAATATCCGGACTTGTTTGTTAATGTTTAACCATGTATTGGAAATTTTGTTTTGTTGATAAACTTTAAGAACATTGAATATGTCTTAAGTTGTAAAACATTGTATATGTTTTGGTTTATGGAAGATGATTTAGCATTGTATATGTTGAATGTGTTATAGAAATGCAGGTATATTATTAACATTGAATATGTTATGAAATGGTGGAATATGGTATTAGAATTTGTTGAATTTCAAAGAAAAGCATGTTGATAATGCATATTGAATTATATTGTGAATTGCCTCTTGAAAAGAGATGGAATGACCGGTAATGGGTCAAGTTGTTGAATATTGAATTGTAATATTGTTAGGAATCGAGAAATCATGTTTTTGAAACTTGTAACTAATTTCAGGGAGGAAATTCTTTAAGGGGGGGAGGTTATAGCGATCCCGGTTTTCTCTCCTTTGTTTATTGTATTCCGGACTTAGGTTCCGTGAAGTTGGTTTTGTTTATGTCTTGTTTTTGTCCTTTAATCCCTTATATTTGAATTTTAGGATGTGTTGGGCAGGTTTGTTACAGGTTGGTAGTGAGTTTAAACCAATGGTTGCTACCCAGATTTTGGTGTCTTCGCTCGAGCGAGGCTTTTGTCGCTCGAGCGAGCTCTATGTTTTAGTTCCTTCGCTCGAGCGACAGAGTGTTGTGTCTGGTGGCTCGAGCGAGGAGTCTTGCGCTCAAGCTTGCGTCTGCGTCCAGTTCTGGACCTGAGAGTTGCAATTCTTCGCTCGAGCAAGCTTTCCTTCGCTCAAGCGAGCTTTTCTTTGCTCGAGCATGCTTCTGGGTTGCAGACCTGAAGCTTCGATTTGTTGGCTCGAGCGAGGCTTTCTACACTCGAGCGAGGTTTCTTTGTGTCTTGTCGCTCGAGCGACCACTCCTTCGCTCGAGTGAGCCTCGTATATTTCAGTTCGCAGCAGCTTCTCTTTCTTCACTTTTTCTCCATCTCTTTTGGTTCAAATCCTAAATCCGGCTCCCTCTCTCTCTACACACACCTTCCCTCTAGGGTTTCATCTACTTCTAGAGTGTTTCTACTCTAATCTCTTTGTAAGAAAGATAGAGGGTCGCAAGGGCTTCACTTTAATCTGAAAAGTTGTGGATTTGGAGCACTTTGAGTTTCACCTCTCTCCTCCTTTGAGCTCCGAAAATTAAGGTAGGGATAATCTATTCTATTCTATTCTATGAGTTTTGACATAAATTTTAGTCATTTTGATTAGTTGGTGTTGTTTGGTAATTTTACAAAAGTTAGGGTTTGGTTTGAGGTCATAAAAAGGGGATTTTCAAAAGATAAAATCCATGTGTATGTGAGGTTATGAAAAATGGAATTGTTGTGGTTGAATTGATGAAAATGAGCCTTATGGCTAATGTTGGGAAAATGGGGGAAAAGCCCTAATTTAATGTGACCAATTAATTTGAATAATTAATTTGGAAAATTGTGTAATTGAAATTCATGAAATTGGGAAGTTGTGGGATTGAATGGTGTAGTTGGATAATTTAATCATTCACCTATGGGAATGTCGATATTTTATCTGTTGATAAATTTATTATCTGTTTAGAGATAACTGCTTTGGGCTATCGGTGGAGGATAGTCTTGATTGTTGTAGACATTGTATGATGATTAGAGAAAACTGAAACTAATCACATTGAATATGTCATTGAATAGGACGGTTGGAATAATACAGCAAATGTGTGTATTGATTGATCATTGTATATGATAAGTGTTTTAATACATTGTATTTGTATATTGTTTGGGAGGAGATAAGGGATGTACTCCATGGTTTGAGAGGAGATAGAGGATGGACTCTCAAACCTGTTTGGGAAGAGATAGGGGATGGACTCCACTGATACAACAAATATGTGTATCAATTGAAATATGGAAGTGTTTTAATATGAGTTATAATCACATGTGAATTGTGAAGTATGGAAATGTTTTAAATATGAGTTATAGTCTCATTGAATTGTTTGGCCAGGTTCTGAGCCATAGTTATGAATCAAAAATGTATAAGTGAAGGAAATTGAAATGAAAAATGGGTGTACTTGATATTGAATTGAAAAGATTGTAAGTTGGTTTATATGTGCTAACCATATATCAAATGCTATTGTTTTAATTATTTCTCATACTTGGTTTTGTATATCTCTACTGAGCATCGGCTCACCCTTTATGGGACATCATTTTCAGGTTCAGGAGATATGTCACCTCCAAGGACGTAACTTGGGAGGCTTAGAGACTTGAAGATCATTTTGTTATTTTCTTTTTGTATTACATGTTAATCAAGCCAAGGGCTTACTTTGTATAAAGAGTTAGAACTCTTCTTTTGTTGAACCCAAGTGTTGACTTGGAAAGTTGTAAGCCCCTAGGGCATTTACTTTTGTTGTCAACATATAATATTTGTGTACTTAATACTCTGATGAATGGAAATATACTTTATTCTCTTATGTCTATGCATGTCAAAAATGATGGTTTATATGCATTATTTGAGGGCGTTACAGATATTTAATTGCAAATATTTATTGATGTCCACGTGGTCACCATTTATATTACCGCTTAGAAATTAAAGCAAAATTTCCACGTGGCTATTCAATGCAATCTCTTCTTTTGGTGCAAACAATTGTTTGCAATGAATTAAAATGAATTAATGAATGAAGTTTATGAAAGTTTGCCATATTAAAATTAACTAAAATTTTTATTTAATTGAAAATTGTATCTATTTCTCCAAAAAATTAAAAACATTGTTTGGAAACATTTATTTTAATTTTCACATATAAAAATTAATTAAAATTTTGTTTGGTTTAGTGAATATGCGAAAAATAAATAAATAAATCACTTTATATCTCCTATACATCAATTAATCACTTTTTCTCACTCCTCTCTCCTTCTCAATCACTTTTTCTGTTACACACATCTACTCAACTACAATAAAATTATTTTCGCAACTCCTGTACTCCAAAATTAGCTCGAACATATACAACCAAACAAACCAACTAAATTTTGTAACTCTTTCCCCATAATTAATTTTCATAATTTATCTCTCAAAACAAAACCAAACAAGTCCTAAGTTTTTATTCAAATATTTTTTTGTTCCAAAATATTTGTTTCTTAAAAATTAATGAAAAAAATATTACGAATTTTCTATTTTGATTTATCTTTGAAATTCATTAATACTACGAAATATACAATGACGACAATTGCTATTTAAAAAAAGAAAAAAAATTCAAAAAGGGGAAATGGTGAATTTCAGATAATTTAGTTAAGTAAAAAAAGAAAATTTTACAAAAATAGACAAATGTGGTTACCAAATTCGGCGTTTACTTATACAAACAATTAATAAAAATAAAACAAAAAATTACACAAGCAATCTACATTTAAATAGTAAATGATAAGATGTAGTACTTAAAAAAATAGCAAATTTTTCAACATAATTGCATTGTCCTTACCCGAATTACAAATTTAAATAATTTGTTACAGTCACATTGCAATGCGAAAATAGAAATTACAAATTGCACAAACATGCAAATTAGGCACCAAACATTTCACAACAGTCCTTGATTCCGTATGTGAAACAAATGGTCACGGATGCGCACGCGAACTCTGGTCATATCTACATCTGTATCCCCAACCATGAGGCCATCATCAATATTTTGTCCTCTTTCCACGGTGGGCATGTCATCTGGCATTGAGAAACAACTGACATGTTGGTTGTTTGCATTAGCAGCTATCTCGTGCCTACGAATGAAATTGTGTAAGGCTATTGACGCACCAACCAATAGCACCTACACCGTCGCAAAATCATAATCGAGCATGTCGTTTAGGAACTTCCAGCGCGATTTCCACGCTCCAAATGTTCTTTCCACCACGCTCCTCAATGATGCATGCGCCTGGTTAAACAATTCTCTTGGGTTATCAGGTCGTCCACGATCCCGGAACTGTACTTTGTGATACCGAGACCCTTTGTATGGTGCCAAATACCCCTTCTTGTTTGGATATCCCACATCCACAAGGTAATATTTACCTACATTTGGTCAATCAATTGAAGATTTCCAACAAAATTAATAATGAGTACTTAATTTCAAATGTGTTACCTTCTTGGGGGTGCGGGAACGGTGCATGTTCATTCTCAATTATTTCATTGGAGATGCAACTGTCATGCATGCTTCCTTCCCAACCACAAGATATGAAAATGAAACACATGTCGAAGTCGCATACGGCTAGTATGTTTTGGGTGGGATATCATTTGCGACCGTACTATGTGCCGGCATCACGGGCAAGCAACACGGCTTCTACATGAGTACCGTCAACGCTCCAATACAATGTTACACCAATAACGTACATCACATGAGGTTCACATACATCACATAAAATGAAAAGTAATTGATAACGACAACTAATATGCTAACCTTGAAAGGCACGTATTTCCCTCTAAATCGCAAATATGGATGCCTATTATTTTGATCTCTGGTGGGCTTACAATGCACTTTTGTGAACAACTTCATTGCTTCCAACACTGCATGGAAATGTCGCGATACAGTTTCTCCCAAGTGTTGGAATCGTTCCTGAATTTTTTGGTTAGTGCAGCCGTCCAACGTATGGATGATCATCGCAACACTTTCTTCAATGTGTAATCCATGGGGTCTTGTAGGTACCCGTAAACCGAAGTCGCTTCGCAATGTGTCACATGACGCTTGAAACACATACAGCAGCATATGCAAATTTTGTTCACCCCTGCCTACGTGCCCATCAAATAGTGCCCATCAAATAATTCTTGAATCCAGGTACGACCGGTTAGAATAGAAGTTCAGCATGTGATCTTCTCCATGTACTTCAAGTAATATTCCATTGCATGCTGCGTAGCGTCACCGATTACGCTGTTTTGTAGGTCTTCTTCTTCCTCAGCATGTTTGATGAAATCACGTAATCGTAATTTCTATAGTTGCTACTTTCACCTTTCCACATTACTTGTTGATGACTCCTACAATGCACACAACACACAGATCAATTATCCACTTGTAAACTAAGCACATTTGGACCATTAAAGTTCAACCATAAAAGTGGAACACATCAAACATTTGTGACATTACATACAACCATTAAAGTGAACAATGCCAACAACGTAAAGGTTACACTATGATCCCATATTGCGTGAGACAAAATAGGTAGCATTCACAAAAGTAAAGTAACAGTAACTTCAGCACAGATGCTCCACTGACAAAAACAAAAAAAATAAAAAAAGATACCCACAGAACTAGTCCACAAAAACCGCACTGCAACAAAACCAAACAAGTCCCATTTTTGCATGAAAGACCAAACCCAAGTCCTCACAGGCCTTTTGAAGCCTGTAATGCCGCACGCCAACCAACTACATTCTCATCATCTAGCATGCACATCAATATTTCCCGGTAATCCGCGTTCTCTAACGCAATGCAGGCGAAATGGAACAGGGGGGTACTGATGAGGTCCGAGATAGCCATAAGCCGCTACATACATGGCTCAATGCCATACTTCTGCGATGCACCGGTTCCGTGCCTGACCGTCAGGTGCTTCTATGCTTGAACCACGTTAGACAAATGGTTAAAACTATCCGCAAGCACCGATGCTCCACTAGAGATCTTCGACTTTCCACTAGTGCTACCTCCCTTTTTCCTCTTTGTCCCGGGGTCTGCCACTTCAAGGTGGACGGTGGAGGAGTTTGGAGGTGAGTTAACGACCGGTGTATGGCTCGGTAAGTGGTACCAGCCCAGGAGAGTCCATTGACTCGGATTCACCTTCGCCAACATCCACAGCCTTCTCCCCCGGCGTCCAATGGTGTTTGTCAGTCGCAGTTGCACCTGTGAATACTTCGCGCATCAACTCTTCATGCTCCAATGGTTTCGTCTTGAATTTGTAAGCTATCTTGTTTGTCTGCAAATGAAAAATCAAATTAGAATTTAATTTTTTTGTCACAGTGACAAGGGACAATCAACGAACGAGTTCATTTCGCTTACATGTGTGTACAAAATTAAAGGGGCTAGTTTCATATAAGTTAAATGTAGTTACTTTTTTATGTTGTACAGTGTTGAAATTGGTAGTTATTTTGGATTGAAAGGTTTTGAAGTAAACTTACATATGTGAAAAGTTTACGACCAATAATGAATAATAAGTACAAGTTGCCATTAAACTTTCAGGACTTATTACGGAAAAGCAAACTATATGTTGGTACATACAAATTTAAGATTGTCCCACCACTCTTCCGACGCTGTGAACCCCCCGGTTTCCCTGTCAAACCCAATGCCAGTCACACCCTTACTACTATCCATCAACTTGTTCCAAGCCTTCCATTCCTTTTTCAAACTGCCGTACTTGTTCTTCAGCTGTGTAATTTTATGACGTCTACCCGTGTGCTTAGCGAATTTTAGTGCAATTTCATTATACCCTGTTTTGGTTATGGTTGTACCTACCCGCCGGCCCGCTAATATTGCATCCCTAACACTATAGGAAGATTTCTGTCGCTACACTGTCCCAGTTCGCCATATGTGCATGATCAAAGTCATCAACAATTCCTTCGGTACCTGATGGGCCAACCCCTTTATTCTTAGACGGGGTGCGAGGGGACAACTGTGTTGCAACCATTCGACTAATGTGAGAGGACGCATTGTATACATTAGAACCCAGTCGATGAATACATTTCAGACAATAAACTATGAATAATATGTAAAAGCGAACTTCCACATTTTTATAAAAAGTAGTACGATAATTACTAACATGTAGCGTTTACATACAAAAAATCACAATGCAGTTACTTGTTCAAAATAGTACTTCAAAACAGTACTTATGTACAAGGCTAATGATTTACGGGATTTACATTTGCAATAATAAGATGATGACCATGATGCACAACACACAAATCACAGTTTTCATACACGCAACGTATTAAAAATGTGCACGACATCAGCCCGTTACTGCATGACATCGATTGACCTAGAGTCATGGTCGAGGCTTCGTCTCCCTGATTCGTCACACCAACCAATCCAACATTTATTAGTTATGAGAATTACAATGTGCAAACATATGGAGTGACAAATAACCATTTGTTACAACTCACCACGGGCCGAGGGCAAACATAATATGCATGACCAGGATTTTTGTGAGATCTGGATACCTTCACAAAACAATGGCCATAGCCACAAGCACACATGCGTTGTGGCCATGTCGACGTGGCAGTGGAAAAAGAGGAAGCCATATTACTATACACAGACCAAGCAGATGACTACAACAGCACCACAGATTGGGGTTATAATTGCAATACACGTATATTCGCTGAAATGTAACAGTTAATTTATAACAGCACAACAGATTGAAGGAATAGCAATCTACATTTATAACATCCCATTTTTGTTGACAGAATAACAGATTGAGTAAATTATTAATTAAGCTAACTCGAAAATCTTTGGGCAATTCGAATGCACTGTACAGTTCACGTGTCCATTACTTTACACTTTTTTTGTGTCCATCAGTTTCAAACATTTGTGTTCCCTAGAAAAGGGTAAATGAACGCACAATTTTTTTTTTAAATCAATTAATTACTAATTCATCAAATCTATAGGCTATTGAAAATCAAATTACATAATCGGGAAACAAATTTGATGAGAAGTGCGAGATGCTCCTACGAAATAAATGTTCGTTTAAGATTGTAAACTGAATGATCATGATCTTAACTGGCATGTAGATATGCAAAGCAAATGCAAATTCACTCATGGCATTGGTCCATCTTAACTGAAGGTCTCAAAGTAAAGCTAGTAGTACTCAAAAATTCCAATACACAACAACATTCCAATAGAAATTCCAATGCATCACAAAATTCCAATAGAAATTCAGAAAGTAGCATATCACAAAATTTCAATACATCACAAAAATGGGCGTGAGAAACAGTAAATTTGCAAGATATGGTGATGACCCGTGACATCAAAATAACGTACAAGGCGTATAGAATTCAAAGCCCAAACCTATTTCAACTGAAAATCAGATTACATTCAAACAAATACTGTCGAAGCCAACAGAGAGATGCTCTAGACCACAAAATTGTTCCTTGTAGTTTTTATTTACGAAAAAACTAACACTGAAAAAATGTAATTAATTCATAGGTAATTTTTTTTGTCCATTACTTTCTGAAAATTTTTGTACACTAAAAAACAGGTTAAATGAAACAAGATTGAGAGATGGTCTGTGCCAATTGAAACAAGATTTATTTATTTTTTCCCAAATTGAAACAAGATTTTATTAATAATTCATCAAATGAAAATTACAAATTTTATTAAATTTTGATGAAAGCCAAATTTTATATCTGAGAATAATTTTGAAAAAGATTTTTACAAAAAATTACAGTACGAAACCAAAATGTGTTATTTTGTCCAAGTTTTTTTATTTACACTGAAAATCAAATTAGGGAAAAAAAAATATTGATGAAGATTGAGAGATGGTCTGTGCCAATTAAATAGTCGTTTTAGTTGTTATTTAGATGGCATAAAGGGGAGAAAAAAAAAATTGGTGAAGAAAATCTGCAAAAACCCCCAAATGAAGTAAGACGAAAAAGAGGGAAAATGGTTTGCTAATCAATGTATTTTTTGTTGGACACGACATGGTGAAGAGAAGTAGGAAGATCTGTGACTCAACAACGAACGAAGAAAAAAAATTGCAAGGGAATACATCATCATCGGTGCAGATCGATGAAGAAAAATTTCAGATAATGGTGTTTCGCAACCGTACCTTTCTATCTCCTCGATGATCGGCTACTTGGTCTTCCGTAACAGTTCCGCCGGAATGAGCCGCCGGAGAGAGGTAGTCAACTCTGCTGTTAAAGCGTCCAGGTAGAGCCTTTGGTGAGAGAGATGAGAGATCTCAGCATGTTTCGAAACAGGTAGAGCAACGGAGGGTAAATACGTCTTTTTACCCACAAAATACCATATAGCTGGACTGAGCTCCTTCACTTAGCTACAGTGCGAGGTTTTGAAATTTTGTCCGTTGGTGAAGAAAATAGGCACCAAACCACATTCCCAAACACCACCAAAATAATACAACCAACACAACAAAAAACGCGCAACTATTATATTAGAACTCATCAAATATCGCATGCATGCGCAAAATCACTCAAATCTTCATTGTCAAAACACCAACAGATTGCTTTTATTTCCCAAAAAAAAAATTTTTTTTTTTTTTTTTTTAATACCACCCTAAATTAGCTTGGAGTAAGTTTACTTAGATGAGGTGAAGTAACGAACTAAGGGAAACAAAAATAAAGAAAGAAACAAAATAAAATAAAATAAATAACTAAAGAAAAACAGATAAACGAAAATATGAGAATAAAAGAAATAAATAAATAAGTTAGTAGAGGAAAAGAAAATCAAATCAAATACAATAAAGAAAATAAAAACTAAACCACTAACCAACTAAACTAAACAATTAAATAAAAGTCAAAGAAATAAGAAACCACTAAACTAAACAATTACATTAAACAAAATAGGCAACCACAAGCTATATTATTATTATTTTTTTTAGTTTTAGGGTGGGCCGCACGTACGCCGGGGTAGGCCGTACGTGCTATGGTCAGTTTTTGGGTTCCAGCAGAATTTTTTTATTTTTTAGGATGACGACGATGAACAATGCTCTAAAAACCACCATTAAACTACCAAAATACTATACTACAAGTCAAGGCTAAGAAATCTAAACAAAAAGAAGGTGGTTACCTTAAAAAAGTACGGAGAAAAAGAATGAAAAAGAGAAGATTGGAGATCTGCCGGAAAAAAAGACCACAGGAAGATCGCCGGTCGGAGAAAATTGTGATGCTTTGGTGGTAAGGTGGTGGTGAGAAAAAGGATGAGTGAAGGTAGAAGGAAGAGTAGTTGGTGATGGTGGGGTTTGATGGGTTTGTGAGTTTGTGGAGTTTAGAGAGAGAGAGAGAGAGAGAGAGAGAGAGAGAGAGAGAAAAAACAATGAAAAATGAGAGGTAGAGAGAGAGAGTGCTGAGAAAAAAATAGTCAAAGAGGGCTAGGGTTTGGCTTAAAGAATTCCCAAAAAACAAAAAATCCCGTAGGAAGAGAAATAAATCAATTTTTTTTTTTGTCGGAAGAGAAATAAAATAAACAAATAAAGATAAATCAACAAATAAATAAAATCTACACGAAATTATTATTATTATTATTATTTTTGGACGGACTGCTCGTGCACCCATGTGAGCCGCACGTGCGGTGAAATAAGAACCACACCACATTATACTCGTCCATTTGGAGTAACCTTGCGGTTTAAAGGCTTGTTGCATATGTTAAATGCAATCGTGATCCCTACAAAAGTGGCTTAGAGTATTTTATTTTTCTTATTTTTATTGTTTTGCTCGAGGACTAGCAAAATATACGTTGGGGGAAGTGCTATAGGCTGAAAGGTACCACATTAAGGCTGCTTAAGTTGCATTTATAGTCTTTGAATTTTATTTATTTGGTGGAGATGATGTGTTTTGTGCATTTGTACAGATTTGGCAGGCAACACGCAAATTCAAGCAAAAAGTAGCACAAAAGCAAATTCTCCATGCGAGTAGTGAAAATTCCCAACCTGCCACCTCACGACACCGCACGTGCAGCTAGGCGACACCGCACGCGCGGCCCATCACCGCTCGAGCCGAAAATACGGGTGCTCGAGCAGCCAACCTAGGGTTGCATGCGCAAAATTTCAAGTTTGTTCTACTGGAAAAAAAAAAAAAAGAAAAGAAAAAAAAAAAAAAAGCTACTCTAGAAGTCCAAAAATTCCAAAAGAGAGCGGCTAGGGTTTGGAAAGGGGGATTTTCAAGCTTCAAGAACATCTTTCATGGGGGTGTCATCTTCTTCCACGTCGTCCCATTCCTCCATAAATGGCTAGACTTCTATTTCTAAGATTTTGATGAAACCCTAGCCACGTAAATAGGATTTTTTTTTTTTTTTGTCTTGATTATGCAATGGTTTGAACAAGTTGTATGCCATTCAAGAAGTTTCTACATATATTTTTCATTATTTCTTCAAGTATTCTACTTTCTGTGATTGTTGAATGCTTTCCATGCGATGGTTTTCTATTCTTTCATATTCAAAATATGAGGCGAGCTATGCTACGAGGGACGAGTCGTTTTGCTACCCTAGTTTAGACCGAACGATTCTATGCTATTTGAAATGATTTGTGCCCATACATTGAACGTAATAGTTCTCTTGATCAATGCTTCGAACTTGTAATTGCGAAGTATTATTTGGTTCGCACTATAACATAATTGATTTTTAAATTGAAACCATATTTATGTAACTAACGGTAAATTCATTATCCTAGGTTTTCTCCAAAATAAGTAATCCCAATTAAATTTTTAATCGTTAGTTTAACTTGTTAGTATTTTAATTAGCATTAGTTTATAAACAATCATCTCTATGATCAGCATTAATTTAAGAATTTAGCAATTAAATTAGTTTAATTTCACATTTGTCCCTGTGGATCGATACCTGGACTTGCCATTATTCTAAGGAATTTGATATACTTCAGTGTTTATTTTTTGTGTGTAATGACCCGTCGATGCCGCTCATAAATACTCCACAGGTTCAATATGAAACCAAGCAGGATGAGAAGGCACAGATTCAATCAACTGGCTGACTGCCACAACTATGACAGTTCGGCACAACCAAAAAAATGGCATGTTGGGTTGTCATGCAAGATGGAAAGGCCGCGGTAGGTCTCTGCAACTACAGTAGATATAATGGACTGACAAACCATTGCACGTCTATTGTTTTTTATAAAAAAATCCCCACTGAATTGTAATTACTGTACTGATAATTTCTAGTAAAGGTTTTCAAACCAAAATGTGCAAGAACCAACGGTTGGTTAACCACCAAAACCAATAGGTAAAATAAGAAAATACCAACCAAATTAATACATGAGCTACACAATATGTTAACCAGATTTTTTATTTTTCTTGAATAAAAATGTTTCATCAAATTACCAAGTAAAATGCAACATTATTATAAGAGTAGAGAAACTATTGATTGAAACATTTAAACGAAAACAAAACATTAAATAAAAATAATATAAAAAACACATACACACAGGATAATGGGAAGCAAAGAGTACCTTATTTTATTTTTTTCCGACTCCACTCATGCCATCAAAACTTCCAAATAAACAACCTATTTTATTACAAATGTAAAGGAAAAAAATATACAAAAAACTATTTACTCTTGTTTCCAAGCATTGATACCTATTAGAAAATAAAACAGGTGCACTCCAAAAGTTCTTGTTCATTAATATATGCTATTAAAAATAATGCATGGCAAAAAAAATAATGCAAATAGTGAACTTGAATCTAGACAAAGATGAACTGAAGAAAAGAATGTAAACCCCTAAGAAGTATCAACATGTCTAGCAATGACAATGAAATAGAAACATTACCTGAAGATTGAGGGGGCATGTCTCTTGGCCCTTTCGAGTCTCAACCCATTAAAATGATGAAAACGATGTGATGAAGAATGTGATCTAGTCTCTGCTTATTATGGGAGATTCTATTTCCACACTTTTTTTCGTCTCTGTGTACACAATTAACGAAATGAAAAAAAAAGTTATGACAATTTTATCATGAAGCAAAATGACCATAATGGACATCAATACACAATACAAATTAAATCTAGATTTTCTTTATACACATCTTTAAAAAACAATAATTCTCAATGCACATCTTTAAAAAACACACACACACACAAATTAAAACTTAGTTCCTACATTGTTTCTCACTACCTCTATTGTTATCCATTACTTGCTACACTCCATTGTTACATACACCCATTGCTTGCATAAACTACTCTGATATCGAGTACTGAAAAATTGTAAAACATTCGGCATTACAGAACCGATTTAATTTAAAAAAATCAAAAATTAAATATCGAAAATTTATAAATAATTGGGAAGTATATAATTGAAAATGTACAATAATTACGAAATATTTTTTCTGATTGATCTTTCAGTTCCTTCAGGTTTCAATGGCTGCCAACAACAGCCCCTCTGCCCTAGAAAAAGAACAGGTACTTCATACATATACAGACACCAACACCATATATGTGTGCTTATGAGATAGGCAAAACTATTAACCGGAAAAGATTACCTTTTTTGATGATTTTGTGCAGATCACGAAACCCCTCTCTTTTTTTCTTGAGATCGCGAAATGGAAGAACAATAACATATTACGGTGGGATGGTTCGGGAAAGAGGAAAGAGTAAGTGGAATTACCTGAAAATGCTTGGGGTTTTCGCAGCAATTGCTTTGGTTCTCCTACTCCTCTTTATTCTCTGTATGCGGCTAGGGTTTCGCAGCAACCACTCCGTTTGCTCTGAGGACTGAGAGACTGGAGAAAAAAGGCTTCAATCTAAAATAGTTTGGTTAAAAAAAAAAAAAAAAAAAAAATTCTGAAATAGTTATGAAATTATTTTTATATTATCATTAATGTATGTTGGGTAATTAAAAATACATTTTTTGATATTTTAATTTAAATTATAAATTACATATTGTAATTTAGAAAATTATAAATATCTCTTTGTCAGAATTTTATTTAACAGAATTAATTAAAAATTAAAAATTATAATTATTCTCTTATACAATAATAAAATTATTTAAATTATTAATTGAAATATGTTTCTAACATCATTAAAAACTGTTAATTGACTTAATGATTTATTAATAAAAATGACAATTTATTATGAAATTAGAAACCTCAAGTAATGAAATATAATTTTCACAACCACAAAAGGCGATTCGGATTATAATCAAATCTCATGGATGTATTTATAATTTACCCAATGTATTTTTTTATTGAAATAGATAGTATTTTTTTAAAAAAAAATTATTGTAGTATGTGAATGGTGGATGAAATATAATTTTTTTTTAAAAACAAAATCCAATATTTTTAAGTTTTAAATTTTTTTATATTTTTCTAGTTGTTTAAATATATAGTTTTTAAAAAATTTAAAAAGGTCGTAAAAAACAAAAAAAAACAAAAAATACTCAAAAAAAGAAATTTTTAATTTTGTAGTGGCATGTGAATGGTGGAGTGAATTATATTATAATTTTTTTATTTTTGTCTAGTCAGGTAAAATGTAAATATTTAATTCTTTTTTAAAAAATTTAAAAAAGGTGATAAAAAGGAAGAAAAAAAAAAAGATAACAAAAAAACTACTCAAAAAATTATATCCAAACACCACTTAAAAAATATGTGGAAATGTTGGTTACGAATATGCCAAAATGACATTGCATTATTAGAGTACCATTACTATAATTTAGTATTTTACTACTATAGCATGTCAAATTATAATTTTAGCAATGCTACTATGACAATTAACATTGAAGATGCTTTTAGAACAAATTATACCTGTCCCTTATATTTGAAAAAAAAATATATATATATATATATTTATATATATATATATATATAATAAATTCTATAATTTTAATATAATTATATTGAAACACGGAGTCTCATATTGATTAATAATTTATTAATTACATGAATGAAAAAATGATATTCTCATTTATTTTACTCAACAACTTATATCTTAAATTATTTTATGTTTTTACATTAATTCTGATCCATTTAGTAATATTAAAGAAAAATTAATATAACTACGTCAAAACTTTGAAAAAAAAATTCAAATTTTAAGGTTAGTGTAATGGGTTTATTACACTTTATACCCCTAAATTATCGTCAAATTGTCAGTCTATTAAGTCCCTAAAGTATATAGATTAAAAACTATTTAGTTCCTAAACTATCGATTTAATCTATTAAGTCCACAAGATCTTTAAATCAAACATATTTAATCCTTGAAAAGGTTACAAAAATAAAATATAAGCTCATAAATATTATATATTGGTAAAAGACCCTAATCTAATTAAAATTTTATTTCAAAAAAAATCTTAAATTTTTATTCTATCTTTAAAAAGTGGGTGTTACCTCTATGGGTGAATTTTCTTTTTGAGGATAAGAGTAATTATCTATAGTATTTTCTTATTTATCTTCTAAAATGATTACGTGTATTTGTCTTTATCTAATATTATATGTCAGATTTCGTTTATAATTATTAATTGATTGTTTTAAGTTTTTTCACTAAGTTCTTTTTATAATAATTAATGTGGGAGCCGAATAATTTTGGATCAATAGGAGCGGACCAGTCCGGTCCAAAACATAACTTCTATTCAGCATTGACCCTATCCAATTGAGGGGCCGAATAAAAGAGCCGGCATTCCTGCCAGTAAAACAAGGGCCGTGTAGAAGTACATGGCAAGGACTAGGAGTGGGCCAGGCCCTAAGGCCCAAAGATAATACTATAAATACAAGATCTTCAGTCCTAAAGAGGTATGTGAGAATTATAGTGCTTAACTTAGAATATAATCATTCTGGAGTACGGTTATTAACTTGTCCGTCAGAGTGCTAATTTCGGCACCCCCGCCGGAGTGTATATTCCTTTTCAGGTGACCGGAAGAGGATCTCGAGCGTTCCCCAAGATCAGAAGAGTATTTCCAAACCACTTCTCCACAACTGGCGCCATCTGTGGGAATACTCAAGCACATCCATGGCAAGCGTGACGGAAGATCCTCTGACAGTCACCGTCGACCCTATACCCCAAGAGGAAACTACTCCAACAAACTTTCTTGGAACAGAGACTATCGCCGCAAGACGTGCCTTGAATTTCGCCTCACCCTCGAGTTCAAAGCACGAGACAATGCAGGCGATCATGGAACAAGCAAAGCAAAATGAACAGAGGTTAGAAAACATGATCACTGAGAACGAACGTCTTCGTGAAGATTTGGCCCTGGAAATGGCGAAGTCCAAGCAAGCTGCGTGCCCAAATCCAAAACAACCTCTGAAGGCAGGTGGTCGACAACCTCAAGCACGACAAGACACTGATAGTGACTCCGACTCATCATCCCTAGAGCCCAGGAAGAAGGGACAACACGAAACCACCAGTTCTTCCGAAGAAAGTCCCCGTGCAATGCACAAGCGAAGAAGGAACAGTTCGGACGAAGACCAACACGATCCCTACGTACGACGGATTGCAAAGGCTGCGCTACCCAAGAAATTCAAAGCACCATCGTTCACCTTGTACGACGGCAAATTAGACCCCACCGACCACATCCGCCACAACAAGCAGGCCATGACATTGCATGCAGATGATGAGGCCCTCATGTGCCAAATATTTCCCAGCAGTTTGGGACCATTGGCAGTCAGGTGGTATTATAAATTGGAGCCGGCTTCGATCAAAACCTTCCACCAACTACAAAAATCCTTCAGGGCCAGATTCATCACCAACGAAGTCCAGCTGAAGCAAGCCGACTCTCTCTGGGCAATGCAAATCCTGCCAGGAGAAACACTAAGAGCATATTCGACGCGATATTGGAAATGCATTAATCTCGTTGACGATGCTTGTAACGACTCCATGGCCATCACTGCCTTCAAAATGGGATTACACCCAGACAGTGCCCTCCGCAGTTTCCTGACTAGAAGACCCCCCAAAACAGTCTGGGGGTTGATGAAAAAAGTAGAGGAATACTGCAAAGTGGAAGATGACGCCTTGCGGGTTAAAGCAGGACAGATGGCCAACAAAATGGCCCCTCCCGAGATTGCTCAGCCAATAAGTTCCGTACCACCTCAGAGCCCTGAACCACGACAGCGAACTAAACGAGACAGGAGACGGGACTCCTGCCGATCTAGCGATCAATGCTTGCACCAGGAAAATGAGCAACTGCAGGTCGATAGCAGGCGCACAAATCGCGCCGACAAGAAATATACGGAGCTGTCAGAGCCAATCAGCTCGATTATGACCAAAATCCAACATCTTTTGTTCTTCAAATGGCCGTCCAAGATGGTGGGACCTCCTGACACGAGAAGGCGGGACAGGCGTTGTGAATATCACAAAGATCATGGTCATGATACGGACAATTGCTATGCCTTGAAAGACCACCTCGATCAATTGGTGCAAGATGGTCGGCTCCAGCAACACGTCCGGAAGAGCACAATCAAAACTGTTGCCCTTCAGCAGGAGTCACCTCCCCTTGGCGTAATACATATAATATACGGCCTTCCAACGCCATGTACCATACACTCAATTCATTCAGCCCCCCAGAAGCAATGCACACAAACGAAACAGCCCCACAAAGCTCCGAGTATCATCTTCGACAATTATGATCTTATCAAACATAACGCTCCCCCACATTGATCCATTGGTCATTCAACTAAAAGTGAATCGATTTACCGTCGAACGCGTCCTCATAGATCAAGGAAACACTTCGGAGGTCACATACTACGAGACCTTCCTCAAACTCGGCTTCAATGAATTAGACTAGTCTTCAGCTCCTCATCCATTATTCGGCTTCAACACAAATCCGAAGTACCTGTTGGGGAAAATCACGTTATCCGTTCGGGCGGGCTCCCAAACAGTGGATGTGGAATTCATGGTCATCAAGCTACCTTCTCCATATAACCTCATCATGGGGCGAACTTGGCTGCATACTATTTGGGCCGTGCCAAGCACCTATCATCAGCTGCTACGCTTCCCGACCGAACACGACGTTGAGCAAATTCGTGGTTCCCGGCAATCCGCACAAGCATGATATCTCCTTTCTGGAAAAACACCAATGGAGACACAGGTCAACTCCACTGAAGTGTCGAATCGAGACAGTCTCGTTGACGTTGTACGACTCCCTGACGATAAGCCACAGAAACTTTAGGCGATACCAGATGATGGAGGGCCAGTTGATGGAAAGTTAGGCACGCGGCCTTGCTCCTAACGTATTTGGGCAAATTCTATCATTAAACCCGACCTGCGGGGAATGATATTGGTTCTGAACGGCTCACCATGTACACTTTTCACTTTCGTAATTAATACAAAGATTCGTGTTTACTCACCGTGAAATCCAGCTCAAGAATATTCTAAATAAAGCCTCCGGATTCGGAGCGCCCTTTGTGGATGTCACGATTGGCCGATTAAAGCTTCTGGATTCGGAGCACCCTTCGTGGATATCACAATTGGCCCAAAAAGTCTCCGAATTCGGAGTGCCCTTCATGGATATCATGATTGGCCGATTAAAGCCTCCGGATTTGGAGCGCCCTTCGTGGATATCACGATTGGCCCAAAAAGTCTCTGAATTCGGAGCACCCGTCGTGGATGTTACGATTGGCCAAAAAAGCCTCCAGGTTCGGAGCGCCCTTCGTGGATATCACGATTGGCCCAAAAAGTCTCAAGATTCACAACGCCCTTCGTGGATGTCACGATTGGCCGATTAATGCCTCCGGATTCGGAGCGCCCTTCGTGGATATCACGATTGGCCCAAAAAGGCTCCAGATTCGGAGCGCCCTTCGTGGATGTCACGATTGACCGATTAAAGCTTCCAGATTCGGAGTGCCCTTCATGGATGTCACGATTGGCCGAAAAAGCCTATGAATTCAGAGCGCCCTTTGTGGATATCACGATTGGCCCAAAAAGTCTCCGGATTCGGAGCGCCCTTCGTGGATGTCACGATTGGCCGAAAAAGCCTTCGGATTCGGAGCGCCCTTCGTGGATATCACGATTGGCCCAAAAAGTCTTCGGATTCGGAGCGCCTTTCGTGGATGTCACGATTGGCCGATTAAAGCCTCCGAATTCGGAGCGCCCTTCGTGGATATCACGATTGGCCGAAAAAATCTCTGGATTCGGAGCGCCCTTCGTGGATGTCATGATTGGCCGAAAAAGCCTCCAGATTCGGAGCGCTCTTCGTGGATATCACGATTGGCCAAATAGTCTCCGGATTCGGAGCCCCATCGGCGCATGACGTCTTTGGGTCGAAAAGCTTCCGGATTTGGAGCGCGCTTTATGGATATCACGATTGGCCAATTAGTCTCCGGATTCGGAGCCCCATCGGCGCATGACGTCTTTGGGCCAAAAAAGCCTTCGGATTCGGAGCCCCATCGGCGCATGACGCCTTCAGGCCGAAAAGGCCGCTGCAGAAAATACGCGTGTGCCGAATAAAATTTTCAACGAAGCAAAGTTAAAATAAAATGAGTACAGCCTCCGTAAACAAAGGTCGAAAAATACAAGTACTCAAACAAGATTGTTCGGAATAAAATGAGTACTAATATAAATAACAAGTGCGGTACAGATTGAGAACTAAGCATTTTATTAAATTCAGCGAATGAATACATAATTTCGCTTTCAATCTACGTAAGCATTACAAGGATTTCTTGGGTTCGGCGGCTTCTTCGTCATCACTCTTCTCAATTTCGAATGTAGAGAAGGGAAAATCATTCTGTTGATACAACGGAAACGCCAAATCCAACCCTTCCGACTAGAGACTCTCAGCTTGCCGAAGCACCTTGATCCAACCGTGCCTAAATCCACGATTTTCACATCAGCAAACTTCTTCGGCGAGTTTCTCCTTGGTCTTCTGAATTCCGACCTTTCGGCCGTCATGGAAGCCTTTTTCATAGGCTGTACCCCTCGCAGTCTCGATCGCGAACATGCTAGCCGTATTACGATCGGCGATCGCATCACTTATCAGCCTTTAAGTAACCCTCTCTTCAACAACCAGATTGGGGTGGCTGGTTGATTAGGGCCCGGCAGACTTGATTTTCCTCAGCTCGCGCTCGGCCTTCTCGGCGCGAGCTTCTAACTTCCGAATGCATTCATCTCTCTGTTCTATGTTGCGGCGAGCGGCGTGGAGACGCATGCCAATCTCATAAGCCGTGTACAGTCCCCTCACTGCCCCATGAATGCCTTCGCGAAACACTTCGAAGTCCTGTCAACCTACCATCGACTGCTGAACTTCAGGCGGGAAAATCTGTCGAGCAAACTCGACTGTCACATTCGGATCTCGAATGATCAAGTCTGCCTCTGTCATTGGTCTATTACCCACGAAGACTGCAAAACTCAATGGGCAAGGAGCCGCGTCAGGTTGCCTGTCGGAACCGAGTTGAGGAGACTTACCCTGTGGCTGTTTGTCCCTCTTGGGCGACCTACTCCGACGACGAGAAGATTGGCACCTCTCCCGACCCCTCGAAGTCCTACTGCCCGTGCGTGAAGGTTCACCGTTTCGACTCATGGCTCCTCCAAGCTCAGCTAGAGTCTTCGTTTCGCCTCTGTTGTTGAAGAAAAGTTTATTTGACATTTGCGCTTGTTCAATCTTCCTCAAAGAGCTGGACTGAAATGCTGACTGAGCACATAAATAGGACACTCGTTCACGAAGTACACGCAAATTTATTCCCTACGGGGGCAGCACCTCCGAGGCAATCCCCTTAATGTTGAAGCGCCAACTACCCGGCGCCGAATGAATCATATGCCCCAATCGCATCTATTCGGCGTTCTACGATCGTGAACTTGCTGGGGCATGGGAAGATTCATCAATCTAGTCGGCTTAAGTGCCCCAGCCGTTCCCCGAATCGATCTATCAACACAAGATTCTTATGGGACGTGTTATTCGGCGTTCTACGATCGTGAACCCGCTGGGACAAGGGCAGATTCATCAATCTAGTCGGCTTAAGTGCCCCAATCGTTCCCCGAATCGATCTATCAACACTAGATTCTTATCAAATGTGTTATTCGGCGTTCTACGATCGTGAACTCGCTGGGGCAAGGGTAGATTCATCAATCTAGTCGGCTTAAGTGCCCCAGCCGTTCCCCGAATCAATCTATCAACACAAGATTCTTATGGAACGTGTTATTCGGCGTTCTACGATCGTGAACCCGCTGGGGCAAGGGCAGATTCATCAATCTAGTCAGCTTAAGTGCCCCAACCGTTCCCCGAATCAATCTATCAACACTAGATTCTTATCGAACGTGTTATTCGGCGTTCTACGATCGTGAACCCGCTGGGGCAAGGGCAGATTCATTAATCTAGTCGGCTTAAGTGCCCCAGCCGTTTCCCGAATCGATCTATCAACACAAGATTCTTATCGAACGTGTTATTCGGCGTTCCACGATCGTGAACCCGCTGGGGCAAGGATAGATTCATCAATCTAGTCGGCTTAAGTGCCCCAGTCGTTCCACAAATCGATCTATCAACACAAGATTCTTATGGGACGTGTTATTCGGCGTTTTACGATCGTGAACCCGCTGGGGCAAGGGCAGATTCATCAATCTAGTCGGCTTAAGTGCCCCAGCCGTTCCTCGAATCGATCTATCAACACTAGATTCTTATCGGACGTGTTATTCGGCGTTCTACGATCGTGAACCCGTTGGGGCAAGGACAGATTCATCAATCTAGTCGGCTTAAGTGCCCCAGCCGTTCCCCAAATCGATTTATCAACACAAGATTCTTATTGAACGTGTTATTCGACGTTCTACTATCGTGAACCCGCTGGGGCAAGGGCAGATTGATCAATCTAGTCGGCTTAAGTGCCCCAGCCGTTCCCCGAATCAATCTATCAACACAAGATTCTTATGGAACGTGTTATTCGGCATTCTACGATCGTGAACCCGCTGGGGCAAGGGCAGATTCATCAATCTCGTCGGCTTAAGTGCCTTAGCCGTTCCACAAGTCAATTCAGTAAGATTTAGGAATTCATTGTTTTAATCGGATCGCTAAACTCAGTCGGCTTGTAAGTCTGCCGTCTCACGTAGTCTTGGAATTTTGTCCTAACCACTGATTCTCCTAATTGTCTACTCATACAACAAACAATACGAGAAATATCTTGAAAGCATATGAAATTTTCATTCATAAATTGGGCGCTGACAGCGGACATTTTACATATGAAAATCCAAAAAAAATAAAAAAGATGAAAATCTTTACACATGAAAATCCAGCACAGATGAATATCTACTAAACAAAAGCAGACATTGAAATCAAGAAAAATCTAACAAAACTAGAATGTCTCCCAAATCAAGTCTCAAGGTCAGACTCAAGTGACTCAATGTCCACTTGCTCGTATGGAATTGGCGTGGCTAATGTAACTCCAGCGGCAGCAAGGGCTTTGAGCCAGCCGTGTTTGAACCCCCGATTCTTGAATTTGGGGACTTCTTCTACATAGTCCTTAAAGGCGGAGCTCTTCCTAGCCTCGAACGCCGCCGAAGACTCAGAGTCGGCTTTCTCCTTAGCCTACTTCAACTCTCCAAACTCGGCCTCCAGCTTGGCAAGCGCCTCCTTGGCTAACTTTAGCGATTCCTCGCTCGCGTTTGCCCTCTCCTTGACGTCAGACCTGAGTTGATCAGCAGCATTGGCCCTTTCCTTCTCAGCCTCGGCCCGCGCACTTTCCATCACGGCTCTCGTTGCCTCAAACTCCACCCTACTCCTTTGACCCTCGACTTCAGATTGCAAATGGCCAATCCTTTCAATAGCGTCATGCTCAATTTTGCGATCCTTCCAACCGTCTGCAAAACAAAGGATCGTCATATGCCAAGAAACATCAAATGCAAACCAAACCAAAGAGTTAGTCACGTACCAGAAGAGCCGACTGGACGACTAATCCTATTGTCGCCAAATCTGGCTTGGCACGAAAGGTCGCCTTGTTAGCCGGCAAGGAGACCGAGGCAGCCAGGCTTAGTGCCACAGCTTCATCTTTCAAAGCCGACGCTTCGGAGGAGATCGGCATATTTTTTATCTTTGGCTCAATAACGAAAGGAGCAACCACAGCCGACTCCTCCAAGCGTGGCCATTTTTTAATGGGGCCCCCTTCGGAGCCGTCCTCACCCTCAGCAATTCATTTTTCGCCCCGATCCTCTAAAATCGGCCGAACTTCCGTAATGGGGCGCTCAACCTCCTTTTCCGTCTCGGCTACGACAACGTGAGCCGTTTCTTATACGACAGCAAGGGCAACAGATTCAGTCGGGACAAGTCCAAAACGGATGGCTACGGCCTTTTATCGGGCGGCCATGCGTTCGGCATTCCTTTTTCGTGCCATTTGCGTAAGATTTTCCCTGGCCATATCCTTAGAGAAATCGCTAGGAAGGTCTCCCAAGTTCGTAGAGACATCTTCGGCGTCCCCTCGGCCTAATGTAGACGGAGGGTCAGAAGAGTTCAACCCGACTTCCTCAAAGGCCGAATTGATGGCTTCGTTAACTTTCGCGGCCAACTCTTCCGGGTCCTCGGCGATCGATTCGGCCACTTGTTATTCCACGTGCTCAGAATTAGACGATTCGAGGCCAATCTGCCTCAAGTTTTTGAAGCTGGGAAAGATGAGGGCCGTCAGTTGGTTATCGCCTCGCGCGATGGGAATATTGTCTGCCGCCGAGAACGTCGTATAGGTTGGCTCGTACCGCAGGAGAACGTGGGGTGCCCTCCCTTGTTTTTAAAGGTCTGGATGACCGACAAACTGTAGCGCGGTTTTAATTTCTGTGAGCACAACTTCGTCGTCTGAAGCCAACACTCTCTTCAAGTCGTTGTTTGCATAGACAAAACGATTAGGTGAGCTAAAGTGCCGAATACATGCATATGTAAGTAACAGAAACAGTGATCTGGTCGGCCACCTGGTTCGCCTTTTTGCCTTAGCACAGGATCTAGATGATCTTCCCCTTCGCCGAATTCCCAATTACCATCGACAATGACCATCACGTCATCGATACGCTTGCCAGAGCTAGCAAGCATGGTCACTAAGTGGTGGTCAGTATCCTTGGCTCTAAGGAAGTAGCGTCCTAGACGACCAGTAGACTTGACTAGGACATAACAGTGCCGAATGGCAGGAATACCTAAATTAATTCTAAGACGTCGATTTATCTCTACAACGCCCATTATGATATGGAAGAAGTTCACATTGGGCTGGGAAAGAATGCGACCCCAGTACCGAAGAACGGCCCTCAAAAGTGGGTGAAGAGAAAAACAGACGCCGCCCTCAGCAATTGATAGGAGAGGAAAGACGATTGTGTTCTCATCTTCCCTCACCATATCAGTAATGTTGTCTGCCAAAAGTGACAGATGGACGTCGTCAGGGATGGAGAAATGGCATCGAAAGCCGGAGATTCGATCCGCAGAAAGAAGCTCCTTCAAATGTTTCGCCATTCTTGTCGACCCAAGGATTACGAAAAACTAAAAGCAGATAAAGAAGGGGGATCAAAAAATGTAGGAGAAGAAAACTTATAGGAGGCGAAGGAAAGATCGAGAAACAAGGGGTTGCAGAAGCCACGGAATGCAGGAGTCCCACTAGAAGGCGAGCCAGATATCTTCGAGTATTCAAAGCATACATTCGAAGAGACAAATTCAAATCGCATTAAATGGAGGCAGCGTACGAAGGGGCGGGAAAGCGCTATAATGACCAAGAAGCATGTACGCGTTCCGACACGCATCGAGAAGAGGAATAACCGTCGGATTTCTAACCTCCAGACTAGAAGCCAAACACGCCGACTAACTGGTGCTAGTGGGGTGTTTGGGGGGCAATTGTGAGAACCGAATAATTTTGGATCAATAGGAGCGGACCAGTCCGGTCCAGAACATAACTTCTATTCGGCATTAACCCTATCTAATTGAGGGGCTGAATAAAAAAGTCGGCATTCCTGGCAATAAAGGACTAGGAGTGGGCCAGGCCCCAAGACCCAAAGAGAATACTATAAATACAAGATCTTCAGTCCTAAAGAGGTATGTGAGAATTATAGTGCTTAACTTAGAATATAATCATTCTGGAGTACGGTTACTAACTTGTCTGTCGAAGTGCTAATTCCGGCACCCCCACCGGAGTGTATATTCCTTTTCAGGTGACCGGAAGAGGATCTCGAGCGTTCCCTAGGAAGAGTATTTCCAAACAACTTCTCCACAATTAATATATTATTTTTTCTATCATTATTTGTAGCAAAATATTATTATTTAAATTATCTAATTCTAATTTTTCAATATATCTAATACTTATATAATTTAATTAGCAAGGCTGAGAAATCAGACTTTAATATTAATTTAATCACACAACGAAATAAAATACTTAATAGAGACAAAAAAAAATATTTGTAATAAATTTTAATTAGGTAAGATCTTTTACTAATTTATAATACTTATGGGCATATGTTTTAATTTAATAATTATTTTAGAACTAAATAGATTTGAGTTAAATATTTTAGGAATTTAATAGATTCAATTGATAGTTTAGAAACTAAATAAATTTTGATTCATATACTTTAGAAACTTGAGAGACTCAATCGATAGTTTAGAAATTAAATAGATAATTTGATGCTAATTTAAGCATAAACAGTGTATTAAATCCTAGTGTAATGTACCCTATATGTTATTAGAAACCCAATACCCAATATAGAACCTCTCTCGTGGCCCAAGTTAAAATGGTTTTGACAAAGTCATTTTTCTATTATAGTGTAACTTGTTATTTTGGCACAATTAAGTGACAAATTCAGTTAATTTTTAAACTTTTCAACCATTGAGTTGATAGATATAGTAAATTAAAGTTAATTATACATAAGAGATGTAGTGAATGTTAGTCCCATGGAGTTGTAGGTCTTCAAATGATAAATTGTGAATAATTGACTTAATTTTAATTATTTTTTAATATTATTGATTATTTGTAATTTGTAGTTTTTTTTATTTTAAAATTTTTAATAGAATTTTGATTGATAAAAATTGTGAATTTTTTTTTTTTTTTGGAGTTTTAGTAGGAAATAATGAAAATTGGTGAAAAAGTCCATTTTGAGCAACTTGTTTAGCATAGATCCTATAAATATATTTGTGATCCCATAATTACTATATACTTATTTGAAAGGAAAATGATATACAAGTCCACTTTTTAGACATATTGATGTGCCAATAAGATAATTGATTAGAAAATAGTATATTTTATTTACAAATCCACTTTCTAGAAAAGGAAAATAAAATAGAAGTTCACTTTCTAAACCCATTTAAAAATAATATATTTTATTTATTAGGAATTGGATTCTTTTCTATTAAAAAATTTAACTTGATGGTTTTCTTTGGCTCACTATAAACTCATTTTGGATCCGTTTCAATAATTTAAACTGTTTATTTTGTATGATTTTTTGAGAAGATCATGCACACTAAAAATCAGGTCGATCCGATATTGGGAGCTACTTAATCAAAACTCATTTGCTTGAAAAATAATTAACAGATAGCATAATTTTGAAAGTAGTCCGTTAATTATTTTTTAAACAAAATATGTTCCAATCGAATGACTCGCATTATCGAATTGAAGTTTTCCACTTTTCTACCCAAGACAATAGTCATAACTGCTATAATGTAGGCAAAAGAAAGCAAGAATGAGAAATAAAGGAAAGATAAGAATAATGTCATTTCAAGCATATCACAATATTTAAAATGTCACGTGCAGGACACATATTAAAATTTCACTGGTTTATGTAACGGATCATTAATAGAATGTTTACATTGATACAAATTAACAATTTAATGTGAAAAAATAACAATTTTTAGTTTAAGAGGACAAAATCATTATGGATGATAATAGTTCAAGGGCAAGGTGTAATTTACCCCAGACATAAGTAGCTAACTGGTGATTAACAGAGGAAGCTATACTACCCCTACTGTTTTGATCAAAGGGAATTGATATTTAAAGCATCAAAAGGTTTTTCTTGGATGAGCTAGAGCAATTATAATTTTCTTTTCACATGTAACTCACATTTTTCTCTCACATATCCTTATCAACTCGTTGCAAAAATTGAATTACACCAAAATTATAACCCTCAGTGACAAGAAAATGGAAAATCAATTTGTTTTTGTATACCAGTTTCATTCATTCTTCTCATTTTTCCCCCTGGATTTAAACAATCATGACCAACACTGATGCTCCAAGACATCAATCTCATGTGCAACTCTGCAACTCATTGCTTGATTTTTCAAACTCAACTGTTGACTTATATCTCACCACAAGAGTCATAATTTTGAATTCACCACTCACAGAGCACAATTGCCAAATTCACTAACCAATATTGTAAAACTATCTGACCATGCTCTGTCCCGGTGCTTTGTTGATTCTATTTTCCATCATCAACCCTCTCACTTTCTCGACTTCATCCCATTTCCCTCTTTCGACATAAACATTTGACAACATCACATAATTACCGGAATTCCAAGGTTCAAGATCAATAAGCTGCTCCGCTGCACTTTTTTGCAAGCTCCATGTTATCATGAGTACGATAAACACTTAGCAATGCACCCCAGATAGTAGCATTAGGGTTCATAGGCATGGTGTGAATCAAATCGTGAGCCTCATTCACACATCCACTACACCCAAGAAGATCAACCATCGATCCATAATGTTCAAGTTTTGGTTCAATTTGATGCTTTGTAGTCATCGAAGCAAACAAATCCAAACCTTTTTGCACCAACCCTGCATGTGCACTAAAACTCCCACAATAGTGGCATCATTCGGTTTCACATCTTTCGACAACATCTCCTCAAATAAATCAACTCCAAGCTCACCATTTCCATTGAAAGCCAAACCTGAGATCATGGCATTCCAAGAAATTCGTCTTCATAACCCTTTGTCAGAACTTAATTGAAAAACTCGTCATCACCACGCATAAACGCCATAAATTCAAAATGCCCAATAAATACACACACTACATCCCATCCCTTTTCCTGTGCTGAATACACAAGTACACATGAGCATAATATGAATAAGATGCAACATATAGAATTCCATAAAGATGAGAATTACTAGGTTGGAAGTTAGCACGCATCTTAAATCCTCCAAAGAGATTTTTCTTCCCAACCACAAGGATTTGATTCAGATCATTCGGTACTCTCCATTTTATTCTTTTGCAGACCTTACCATGGATACCTACATCAGTTATCTACCAATTAGATCCAACCGAGGACCTCAAAAAGATCAGAAAAACCATGGGTCAACGCCCGAAATGTCCCTTACTGGACCCAAACTTATCTCTCAAAAAAAAAAGAAAAGACAACACCGCATAAAGCCTAAATACAATCGATCCATCCTAGGGTTACTAAACAACCACTTGCGCAAAACCTAACTCAATAAAGGAACACATCCAACCATATTACATTTTCGAAATCATAAGTTCATCAATCTCACAAAAACATTACAAGTGAACGTAACCTGTTACCACCCCATTAGATTTCCCGTTTCTTTGGTGCATTATGCTTTTTGGTTAAAACAATGCATGATCATAATAATAACAATCCAAGCTAGACATGAAACAACTTAAGCATGGTAAAATAAGTTCACAAAATCATCCTAGATGACATATCAAAGCTTAAGCATTGAAGAGATATAACATAAAAGAGTTAAAACCCAATAAAGGGCACATTAATACAAATTTCCAGATTTTTCAGATTCGAACCGTTTTATAAATAAATATGGAAAAAATTACTGTCTATGGTCCTAAGAACACTACAAGAATTTTCACCTTTAGTGATTAAATTTTTTGTCGCCAAAAGTTAATTTTTAGTCACCGAAGGATTTCAGCGACTAAATTATCTGGTCGCTGAAGTAGTTGTCGAAGAATTGTCGGTAAAGGTAATAGCGACTAAAATTATTTTAGTCGCCAAATGTATTCAATTTCTGACTAAATTTTTAGTTGTTAAAAGGTTGGACGTAAAATTAAATTAGTACATTTTTGGCGACCAAACTTTTAATCGCCTAAAGTCCCACATTTTTAGCTACTAAAATTTTAGTCGGCAAAGAGTTCTTGTTTTGGCTACTAAATATTTGGTCGCCTAAAGTCCTACATTTTTTTCTACTAAAATTTTAGTCGGCAAAGAGCTCTTGTTTTGGCTACTAAATATTTGGTCGCCGAAAGTCCCACATTTTTTGCTACTAAAATTTTAGTCTGCAAAGAGTTCATATTGTGGCTACTAAATATTTGGTTGCGTAAGGTCCCACATTTTTTGCCACTAAATTTTTAGTCAGCAAAAGTGTTTTTATTCTTTAGCTTCTGTTTGTAGCTACTAAATATTTTAGTTGCCAAATGTTTGATTTTCTTTTGGCTACAAAACTTTTAGTCGCCAAATGTCTTTTTTTTTTTTTTTTTGGCTACAAAACTTTTAGCCGCCCAAACTATTTTCCCAATTTCTTTTTAGCTACTAATTGTTTAGTTGCCAAAAACATGATATTATGTTTTATCGCAAAATTATAATTTCTCCACAACATGTCTATATTCCATGCAACCTGTAATACATATATAAACAAAATGATACATATACTATCAATCATTCCACAATTTGCTTCCATATACAAAAAATAAATAGCTTTAAATGTCAAAGTCCATACAAACCAACTATTGTCCAAACTAAAATAATAATTCCATACAAAATATATCATACAAAAATCAAAGCCCTCCGTATACAAAAATACATTTACTACCAAGCGAAATAACCATTTGGCATGGTACAAATTACCGTTGTAATCTGTACCATGACAAAAAAGTGATATATATACCACGACAAAAGTTTTTCTATAGACCATGACAAAAGGTCATATATGTACGCCGACAAATGGTCATATATGTACCACGACAGAAGTTGATTTATGTACCACGACAAAAGTTTTTCTATAGACCATGACAAAAGGTCATATATGTACGCTGACAAATGGTCATATATGTACCACGACAGAAACTGATCTATGTATCACGCTAGTCATTATCTGTTGATTGCCAAAAGTTTTCTGTATTAGTAATAGTGAACTACACAAAAGCTAAGGACAACAAAAGTATTATATTAGTTCTATACAAAAGTGCAATTTCTTCTCCATACACCAAAATGGATTATCCACAAGTCCACAAAACAAAGCCATCTAAACAAAACAAAACAAAACAAAACATTAGAATTGGTTACAAAATATCAATTCAGTCAAACATAGAGAACATGTTCTAACATGCATTAAAGGTAGAACAATCGAGAATGTCTTCTTGGAAACAAAAGCATATATATATGTATCATGCAATATTTATGCCAACCAACTGCACAAACAATCTAATATGTAATTTCTTCGTCCTATAAATATTTAAAGGCAATTATTAGAATATGTGGATGTTATTTACATAAAGTTGTCGCTCTTTAAACTAAGTGTTACGAGTTTTTCGACTAAGGGTAAAGCGCTTTCGGCTCAAACTCCAAGCCTATGGGTCCTAATTATATTCCGTCAGTTGTCATAGGTCATAATTGTCATGGGGAAGCTATCTGTGAGAACCATATGGTGGTTCAGGGGCTATTTTGAATTTTGCCCCAAAACGCCGTTTTTCGAGTAAGTTTATGGCGTATTCGGCTCTAACTCTCAACCTACAGGTCCGGATTACATTCTGTCAGTTGTCACAAGTCTTATTTGTCATAGGGAAACTATCCGTGAGAGCCACACGGTAGTTCGGGGGCTGTTATGAATTTTCGCCCCTGGAAAGCCCTTTTTCGACTAAGTTTAAGGAGTATTCGGCTCTAACTCCCAACCTACGGGTCCGAATTACATTCTGTCAGTTGTCACAAGTCTTATTTGTCATGGGGAAGCTGTTCGTTGGAGTCATATGGTGGTTCGGGGATTGTTTTGAATTTTTGCCCCCCGAAATGCCCTTTTTCAAGTAAGTTTAAGGCATATTTGACTCTAACTCTCAACCTACAGATCCAGATTATATTTCGATAGTTGTCATAAGTCCTATTTGTCATGGGAAAACTGTCCGTGAGAGCCACACGATGGTTCAGGGGCTTTTATGAATTTTCGCCCTGGGAAATTCCTATTTCAACTAAGTTTAGGGCGTATTCATCTCTAACTCCCAACCTATGGGTCCGAATTACATTCCGTCAGTTGTCAGAAGTCCTATTTGTCATGGGGAAGCTGTCCGTGAAAGCCACACGGTGGTTCGGGGGCTGTTTTGAATTTTCGCCGCCGAAACGCCCTTTTTCGAGTAAGTTTAAGGCATATTCGGCTCTAACTCCCAACCTACGGCACCGGATTACCTTCCATCAGTTGTCACAAGTTCTATTTGTCATGGGGAAACTATCCGTGAGAGCCACACATTAGTTCGAGGACTATTTTGAATTTTTCCCCCGGAACACCCTTTTTCGACTAAATTTAAAGCGTATTCAGCTCTGACTACCAACCTACGGGTCCAAATTACATTTCGTTAGTTATAACAGGTCGTAATTGTTATGAGGAAGCTGTTCGTGAGAGCCACATGGTGGTTCGAGGGCTGTTTTGAATTTTCGCCTCCAAAAGCTCTTTTTCGACTAAGTTTAGGGCGTATTCGGCTCTAACTCCCAACCTACTGGTCCGAATGACATTCCGTCAATTGTCATAAATCCTATTTGTCAAAGGAAAGCTATTCGTGTGAGCCACACGGTGGTTCGGGGACTGTTATGAATTTTCACCGCTGGAAAGCCCCATTTTCCCACTAAGTTTAGGGCATGTTTAGCTCTAACTCCCAACCTATGGGTCCGGATTACATTCTGTCAGTTGTCACAAATTCTATTTGTTATGGAGAAGCTATCCGTGAGAGCCACACGGTGGTTTGGGGGCTGTTTTGAATTTTTTCCCTCAAAACGCCCCTTTTCGAGTAAGTTTAAGGTGTATTCGGCTCTAACTCCCAACCTACGGCTTCGAATTACATTCCATCAGTTGTCACAGGTCATAATTGTCATGAGAAAGCTGTTCGTGAGAACCACACGGAGGTTCGGGGGCTGTTTTGAATTTTCGCCCCCTGAAACGCCCTTTTCGAGTAAGTTTAAGGCGTATTCGGCTCTAACTCCCAACCTATGGCTCCGAATTACATTTTGTCAGTTGTCACAAGTACTATTTGTCATGGGAAACCTGTCCGTGAGAGCCACACGATGGTTCGGGGGCCGTTTTGAATTTTTGTCCCCACAACGCCCTTTTTCGAGTAAGTTTAAGGCGTATTCGGCTCTAACTCCCAACCTACGGGTCCGGATTACATTCCGTCAGTTGTCACACGTCATAATTGTCATGGGGAAGCGGTCCGTGAGAGCCATACAATGGTTCGAGGGCTGTTTTGAATTTTTTCCCCTGAAACGCCCTTTTTTGAGTAAGTTTAAGGCGTATTTGGTTCTAACTCCTAATCTACGGCTCCGGATTACATTCCGTCAGTTGTCACAAATCCTATTTGTCATGGGAAAGCTATTCGTGAGAGCCACACAGTGGTTCGGGGGCTGTTTTGAATTTTCTCCCCCGAAACGCCATTTTTCTAGTAAGTTTAAGGTGTATCCGGCTCTAACTCCCATCCTATGAGTCTGAATTACATTCTGTCAGTTGTCACAGGTCGTAATTGTCATGGGGAAGCTATCCATGAGAGCCACACGATGGTTCAGGGGCTGTTTTGAATTTTCGCCCCGAAACACCTTTTTCGAGTAAGTTTAAGGCGTATTCGGCTCCAACTCCCAACCTACGGCTCCGAATTACATTCCGTTAGTTGTCACAAGTCCTATTTGTTATGGAAAAGCTGTCCGTGAGAGCCACATGGTGGTTCGGGGGTTGTTTTGAATTTTCACCCCCGAAATGCCCTTTTTTAAGCAAGTTTAAGGTGTATTCAGCTCTAAATCCCAACCTACGGGTCTGGATTACATTCTATTAGTTGTCACAGGTCATAATTGTCATGGGGAAGCTGTCCGTGAGAGCCACATGATGGCTCGGGGGCTGTTTTGAATTTTCGCCCCCGGAAAGTCCTTTTTCGACTAAGTTTAGGGCGTATTTGGCTCTAACTCCCAACCTACTGGTCCAAATGACATTTCGTCAGTTGTCACAAGTCCTATTTGTCGAGGAGAAATTATCCGTGAGAGTCACACAGTGGTTCGGGGGCTGTAAAGAATTTTCGACCCCAGAAAGCCCTTTTTCGACTAAGTTTAGGGCGTACACGGCTCTAACTCCCAACCTACGGGTCCGGATTACATTCTGTCAGTTTTCACAAGTCCTATTTGTCATGGGCAAGCTGTCTATGAGAGCCACACGAAGGTTTGGGGGCTGTTTTGAATTTTCTCCCCTGAAACGCCCTTTTTCAATTAGGTTTAAGGCGTATTCGGCTCTAACTCCCAACCTACGGGTCCAGATTACATTCCGTCAATTGTCACCACTCCTATTTGTCATGGGGAAGCTGTCTGTGAGAGCCACATGGTGGTTCGGGGACTGTTTCGAATTTTCGCCCCCAAAATGCCATTTTTCAACTAAGTTCATGGTGTATTCGGCTCTAACTCCCAACCTACTGGTTCAGATTTCATTCCGTCAGTTGTCACTAGTCTTATTTGTCATGGGAAAGCTACCCGTGAGAGTCACACGGTGGTTCGGGGGCTGTTTTGAATTTTCGCCCTCGAAACACCTATTTTCGACTAAGTTTAGGGCGTATTTGGCTCTAACTCCCAACCTACGGATCCAAATTACATTCCGTCAGTTGTCACAAGTCTTATTTGTCATGGGGAAGCTATCCGTGAGAGCCACATGGTGGTTCGGGGGCTGTTTTGAATTTTCACCCCCGAAACGCCCTTTTTCGACTAAGTCTAGGGCGTATTCAGCTCTAACTCCCAAACTGCGCGTCTGAATTACATTCCGTCAGTTGTCACAAGTCTTATTTGTCATGGGGAAGCTGTCCGTGAGAGCCACATGATGGTTCGGGGGGCTGTTTTGAATTTTCACCCCCGAAATGCCCTTTTTTGACTAAGTCTAGGGCGTATTCGGCTTTAACTCCCAAACTACGCGTCTAAATTACATTCCGTCAGTTGTCACAAGTCCTATTTGTCATGGGGAAGTTGCCCGTGAGAGCCACATGGTAGTTCGGGGGCTTTTTTGAATTTTTGCCCCCGGAAAGCCCTTTTTCCAGTAAGTTTGGCGCGTATTCGGCTCTAACTCCCAACCTACGGGTCCGGATTACATTCCGTCAGTTGTCACAAGTCCTATTTGTCATGTCTAAACTGTCCGTGAGAGCCACACAGTGGTTCGGGGGCTGTTTTGAATTTTCGCCCCCAAAACGTCATTTTTCGACTAAGTTTAGGGCGTATTCGGCTCTAACTCCCGACCTACGGGTCTGGATTACATTCCGTCAATTGTCACAAGTCCTATTTGTCATGGGGAAGCTGTCCATGAGAGTCACACGGTGGTTCGGGGGCTGTTTTGAATTATCACCCTCGAAATGCCCTTTTTTCACTAAGTCTAGGGTGTATTCGGCTCTAACTCCCAAACTACGCGTCCAAATTACATTTTGTCAGTTGTAACAAGTCCTATTTGTCATGGAAAAGCTGCCCGTGAGAGTCACACGGGGGCTGTTTTGAATTCTTGCCCCCGAAACGTCTTTTTTCAACTAAGTTTAAGGCGTATTCGATTCTAACTCCCAATCTACGGGTCCGAATTACATTTTGTCAGTTGTCATAAGTCCTATTTGTCATGGGGAAGCTGCCTGTGAGAGGCACACGGTGGTTCGGGGGCTGTTTTGAATTTTCGCGCCCAAAATGCCCTTTTTCGACTAAGTTTAGGGCATATTCGGCTCTATCTCCCAACCTACGGGTCCGAATTACATTCCGTCAGTTGTCACAAGTCCTATTTGTCATGGGGAAGCTACCCATGAGAGGCACATGGTGGTTCAAGGGCTGTTTTGAATTTTCATCTCGGAAAGCCCTTTTTCGATTAAGTTTAGGGCGTATTCGGCTGTAATCCCAACCTACGGGTCCGGATTACATTCCGTTAGTTGTCACATGTCCTATTTGTCATGGGGAAGCTGTCTGTGAGAGTCATACGATGGTTCGGGGGCTGTTTTGAATTTTCGCCCTCAAAACGTCCTTGTTTTAGTAAGTTTAAGGCGTATTTGGCTCTAACTCCCAACCTACGGGTCTGAATTACATTCCGTCAATTGTCACAAGTCCTATTTGTCATGGGGAAGCTGCCTGTGAGAGTCACACGGTGGTTTGGGGGCTTTTTTGAAGTTTTGTCCCTAAAACGTCTTTTTTCAACTAAGTTTAAGGCGTATTTGATTCTAACTCCCAACCTACGGGTCCGAATTACATTCCGTCAGTTGTCACAAGTCCTATTTGTCATGGGGAAGCTGCCCGTGAGAGGCACACTGTAGTTCGGGGGTTGTTTTGAATTTTCACCCCCGAAACGCTCTTTTTGAATGGCTCACATTGGAAAACTATACCAATGGCTTTACTACTGTCCATCAGATTATATTTCCTGCAGTGTGAGTATTGAAACAACTCTGAAATGCGTTGTTGTTGGGACTATTACATAGTTGATTGGGTGTTTAGTGATTTTATTATTTGTACCCCTTGTGTAGAATCCATCTAGAGTGAGCATTCTGGATGGTTGTGGGTGGAAGTTTATGGGTGGCTGCTCTATTTTGCATTGTTGTTGGGATTGAATTAGCCTATCTGTTTTGCACTATTATTGGGGTTAAATGGCTGCTATCTTTGAGTTGTTGGGGCTGCTGCATTGGTTTTGTTTTTTGTTTTCTATGTTGCTCTTTCCTTATTTAGTTGGTTTCTTTGAGTTGCACCATTGTTGGGGTTAAATGGCATTTTATTTTTTGTTTTTTGTTTTTTGTTTTCTATGCTGCATTGCATCCTCCTTAAGATTCTTGATATTCTTTTTACTCTTTTTACATCAATGAATTCAATAGAGTCAAAAGTGTGACTTGCTTTATTTTTTCCAAACTTAAGAAAAGTCAATGTAATTTACCCATAACTTTAACTACTCCCCATTGATCTATTTTTCATCATAAAAATCCAGAACATTAGACTTTCCATTTCAATTTAATCAGATTGCCCCAACCAATTTGCTTTCACTAAAGATAGAGATCAAGAAAAATTATTATGAAATTTATGCTGAAAAGTGATGAATGGTTAAGATTTAACTCCCTAACATAATCTAGCTCCCCAACATCACTAATTAGCTTCATATGCATCAAATTGAAATGCAGGAAGAGAGTAGCTTTTTAACCATGTAGATTTATTAGTTTCATATGCATCGCACGGTGGTAAGGGATTGTTTTGAATTTTCGCCCCCGAAACGCCCTTTTCTAGTAAGTTTAAGGCATATTCGGCTCTAACTCCCAATCTACGGGTTCAAATTACATTCCGTCAGTTGTCACAAGTCCTATTTGTCATGGGAAAGCTGCCCGTGAGAGCCACACATTGGTTCAGGGGCTGTTATGAATTTTCGCTCTCGGAAAGCTCTTTTCGAGTAAGTTTAAGGCATATTTGGCTCTAACTCTCTACCTACGGGTCCGAATTACATTCCATCAGCTGTTACAGGTCCTATTTTTCATGGGGAAGCTATCCGTGAGAGTCGGACAGTGGTTCAGGGGCTGTTTTGAATTTTTGCCCCTGAAACGACCTTTTTAGACTAAGTTTTGGGCGTATTCGGCTCTAACTCTCAATCTACGGGTCCAAATTACATTCCGTCAGTTGTCACAAGTCCTATTTCTCATGGGGAAGTTTCCCGTGAGAGCCACATGTTGGTTCGGGGGCTGTTTTGAATTTTCACCCCCGAAACGCCCTTTTCGACTAAGTTAAAGAAAGTTGTCAATGTAAATAAATGAGTTTGAGTAAAAATGAAATGACATGTTTATCTAGGCATACAACCACATTTAGTTGTCACAGATTCTCTTGACCTTATATTTATGTAAGGTTCATATGTTTCTTAAAATTTACAACAATTTTCTGCATATGATGGTTCAACTAGTTAACATACCAGTCGAAACAATGACTAATGGGACTTGTTCCTTAAAGGTTAATGTCAAGCCAAGTTTAAAAATTATATATATACACATGTCACAAATAGTTAACAATGGAATGTTCCACCTAGTTGTGTATATTTCATTCATTTATCTGTACTTTCTTCGAAGGATTTTCAGTGTGATCCAAGTAACAGCCTAACACTAACATGAGTCTCAAAGCACCTAACAGGCTAACACTAAAAACTCTGACAAATATTCAATTCAAATCCAATTTACCTCTCCTGACTATCCATTTATCTTTCCTTTCTTTCTCATTAATTAGTTTACCAATTATTGTGTTTTTTTTTTCTCCTCTTATTTATATAATGTCAATATGTGAAGTATTTTTGTATAAGTTTTAGTATGATATGAAAAAAATTCTTCTTACCAATTACGACGATGACCGTTTGAACCCTTCAACATAGTTGTGAGTCATAAACCACAGAGTTCAGATGATTAAGTTGCTCTTGTTGCACCTCTCTTGCTTTTTTTTCCTTCTTCTACTTCTTTCATCAACTCCTCTCTCTTTCTCTCATCTCTTCACGATCTCTCTTGCGCTCTTCTTTCTCCTTCATCAAATCTTCATGAAGAACCTCCATCTCAGATCGCATTGCCTCCATTTGTTTGTCACGTGATCGTGTCGCACTATCAGATGGCGAATAGGGTTGTGAGCCAATCCCAAATCCACGCAAGTAATTCTTTCTCTATCCGAGCACTTGCCGTAAGAGTTCCTCCTGCGTCAATGGGAGCCCCGCATCCGTGCCTGTCGCTTGTAGATTCACCATCGCATCTTGTCATTACCAAAAAAAGTAAACTATTCAACAAGAGCACAAAGAATGACATGCAATTTTGTGCGAAGATAGGAATTAATATTAAATACAATTGGAAGAAAATTTTAATCCTTACATGTAGCTCATCACATTTGGGATCAATATATTTATTTGTTTTCTTCGATTTGTGTGATTTGGAATAAAATTCCAGAAAATCCAACTCCCTATTTTCATCTACCCGTTACTTTCAAATAACAAAATTAACTCGTCACAATAGTAATGAAAGACTTTTGGTTACATATATAAGTAACGAGAAATATATTCCAAATACATCTAGCTCACAACTCCGCTGAGGTTGTTAATAACTTCGCTGGTCCTAAGCCTGAGTTAAGGAGGAGGGTTGTGTGTTAGGTAGCCGACAGCCAACATGTAAAAAAGTTGCTCGGATCCCTTATGAAAATTAATCCTACTTTGAATCGTTTAAATGCTAGGTCGTTCTCCTCAAGTGACGCGTTGCGCCTACCTCCGGGTGTTTCCAAAAATGAGCAAGGGGCGCCGCATCGACGCCTTGGTGCGGTGAAAGATGGGCAAAGGTTTCCATGTTTTTCTAGGCGAGCACGGGTAAAGAAGATAGTCCATGACTATAGGTTTAGGGTAGCCACTTGGAATATCAGAACCTTAACTAGTAAGACGATGGAATTGGTAGATGTTATGATTAGGAGGAGAGTTAGTATAGCTTGCATACAAGAAACTAAGTGGACGGGAGAGAAAGCTAGGGAAATTGAGGATACCAGTTTTAAACTATATTATAGTGGTAAGGATAGACGCAGGAATGGGATAAGAATCATAATTGCCAAGGGTCATGTGGAGAGTGTAGTGGCAGTCACTAGGAAAGGGGATAGGATTATGGTAGTTAAACTAGTTATTGGAGGGAATATAGTGAATGTTATTACCACATACGCCCCTCAAGTAGGATTAGATGATCAGACTAAGGGACTTTTGGGAGCAAATGGATGAGATCTTATAGGAGATACCCGTAGGTGAGAACCTAGTTATAGGTGGAGATTTTAATGGCCATGTGGACATAGATAAACTAGGCTACGAAAGGGTGCATGGTGGATACGGTTTTGGTGACAGAAATGAGGCTGGAGAGAGTATCTTAGATTTTGCGTTGGCTTCTGACCTAGTGGTGGCCAATACTATGTATAAGAAGAGGGAGGAGCATTTGATAACCTTTAAGAATGGATTAGTTAAGAGCCAAATAGATTACTTCTTCGTGAGAAAAGTGGACCGCCTAAAATGCAATGATTGTAAGGTGATTCCTAGAGAGAGTCTGGTCTCTCAACATAGGATTTTGGTACTAGATTTATGTTTTAGAGGGCAATACCAAGCTAGAAAGGATGGTGGGTGTCGTAGGACGAGATGGTGGGACCTAAAAGGGGATAAACTAGAAATATTTAAGAATCAAATGAATAAGGAAGGTACTTGGGACTTAGAAGGTGATGCTAACACTATGTGGAACTCGATAGCCAATTGTATGAGGAGAATCTCAAGGGAAGTGCTTGGAGATTCGAAAGGAACGGGACCCAACTCTAGGGAAACTTGGTGGTGGAGGGAAGAGGTTCAAGCGATAGTTAAGGCAAAAAAAAGAGTGCTTTAAAAAGTGGCAGAAGGATAGAACTGAGGAAAACCTTAAGAGCTATAGATTGGCTAATAAGGAGGTCAAGAAAGTAGTGAGAGAGACTAAGTTGAAAGCTTATGATGACCTATACACTACATTAGATAGTAAGGAGGGAGAGAAGAGGGTATACAAACTTGCTAAGATACGGAAGAGGAAAACAAGAGATTTTATTCGAGTAAAGTGCTCCAAGAGTGAGGATTCTAAGGTATTAGTGAAGGATGAAGAGATTAAGGAAAGATAGAAGAATTATTTTGAAAAACTATTAAATAAGGAACATGGAGGTACGACAATAGGGGAAGAAATAACTAGTAATACGATAAACCTAGACTATAGGTTCTATCGCAGGATTACGAATTTTGAAGTGGAGATTGCACTTAAGAAGGTGAAATCCAATAAGGCTTTAGGACCGGATGATATCTCTATTGAAGCTTGGAAGTGTTTGGGTAAAAAGGGAGTTGTTTGGTTGAATAGGTTGTTTAGCAAAATTTTGTTGACTAGAAACATGCCAGATACATGGAGGAAGAGTATTTTAGTGCCAATCTATAAGAATAAAGGTGATGTCCAGAATTGCAACAACTATAGAGGAATCAAGCTAATGTGTCATATAATGAAGGTGTGGGAGAGGGTGATAGAACGCCGATTATGAGAAATAATAGAGGTGTCAAAAAATCAATTTGGGTTTATGCCTGGTAGGTCAACAATGGAAGCGATCTATCTTTTGAGGAGAGTAATAAAAAAGTATAAAGAAAATAAAAGAGACATTCATATGGTGTTTATCGACCTTGAGAAAGCATATGATAGAGTGCCCCGAGATATAATATGGTGGGTATTAGAGAAGAAAGGGTTGACAAAAGGTTACATTGACGTGATTAGGGACATGTATGAAGGGGTGGTGACCACTATTAGATCGCCAGCTGGAGAGACAAATGAATTTCCTATCACTGTAGGGTTACACCAAAGATCTACCTTAAGTCCTTATCTTTTTGCTTTAGTTATGGACGAGTTGACGAGAAATATTCAGGATGACGTGCCATGGTGTATGTTTGTTGCAGACAATATTGTGCTAATGGATGAGACTAGAGAAAGAGTTAACACAAAGTTGGAGATTTGTAGAACAGCTCTTGAATCTAAAGGATTTCGGATAAGTAGAACTAAGACAGAGTACATGGAGTGTAAATTTAGTAACAGTAACAATGAAAGCAGAGGAGAAGTGAAGATTAAGAACCAAGAATTGCCTAAGAGAGAACATTTTCGTTATTTAAGGTCGATTATCACAACAACGGGAGAGATTGATGCAGATGTGGCCCATAGGATTAAGGCGGGACGATGTAAGTGGAGAAGTGCGTCTGGGGCATTGTGAGATAAACGAATACCCACTAGACTACAAGGTAAGTTCTATAGAACGGCTATTAGACCAGCTATGTTGTATGGGACGGAGTGTTGGGCAACCAAGAAACAACATGTAGATAAAATGAGTGTGGCTGAGATGAGGATGCTAAGGTGGATGTGTGGAAAGACTAGACAAGACAGAATTAGAAATGAGTGTATTCGGGAATGGGTAGGAGTAGCACTGATAGAAGATAAGTTGAGAGAAAATTGATTGAGATGGTTTGGTCATATTCAACAGAGACCAACAGAGGCAGTAGTGAAGAGATGCGATGCTATAACGGTAGATGGAAGTGTTTGGGAATGGGATAGGCCTAGATTAACATTGGCTAGCATTATAAATAGAGATATGAATTTACTTAATTTGAAAAATGAAATCGCCATTGATAGGGCCGCATGGAGAAGAAGGATTCATGTAGCCGACCCCATTTGATGGGACTTAAGGCTTTGTTTGGTTTGGTTTGGTTTACATCTAGCTCACCATGAGCGACATTGCTATAGGAAATGAGCGAGATCCACTGGTGTGATTGTATGGAAGCAGACTCTTGTTTGCTTTCGCAACTTTAGAGCGTTTCTAAAAAAAAAGAATTATTCAAGAATTAGTACATGTCAATGCATAATACACAAACAAAGCAATAGAGTCATTTATATTTGTTTGTTACCAAATGAGATGCATCCTTCCAAGCCACGTCAATCACATGTTTCCAATCATCCAACCAAACTCTTGTAGGCGGATGACTATATGGGTCATCAACACCCTCTTCTAAAAGTTTTTCGAAGTGTTGCTTCAGGGTGTACCTTCAATCCTTGTACAAGAGATACGCCTTTGTATCAACGATCTCTTAAGCTTGTTGATCAGTATGAAAATCCTCACCAATTTCAAACTTGTCCTTCAAGCATAAGTGTGTGATATATTACACAAGTTAAATGCAGCAATTGCAACTTTACATAAGGAAGACATTTAATTTAAAGTCAGAAATTACTAGCACAGCTTGTAGAACAACATCTTTGATACTCTGATCAATTTTCTTCCATGACTTCACTCCCTTGAGAAGACACAACCGCCTTATCCGCAATCCCAACTCATTTGTTGCAAGGGTGGCATTCCCTCCAATGAGTGCATTCAACATGCAATTGACATAAACATGTAGTTTCTCCTCTTTTTTGCTTGCAATTTTTTTTTACACTCCTTTTCCGAGTGTCGGACTACGTACACGCGTTGACATATTTTTCCCTGGTCAAGAAGGGGCAACAAGTGTTAGTCCTTCAATTTGTAAAAAGTGCCCGAAACGTATAATCAACTGTACATAATATTAAATTTTAAAATTTATCAGCAAATTTTCTTGGGGTTTATAATTATTTAATTTGAACTTGAATGTAATTTTTCTGTACATTCAAGAAATTTTCTTGCTCGATGAAGAAAAATCATTTGCTTAAGTTCAATAAATTGATCTGTTGGGGCTGAAACACACCTAATAAACTACCCAGAAGAATAATAAACATTGTAGTCCTCAGTCACTCAACTCTGAAGATGCAACAAAAAAGTACAATGGTGTTACCATCACCAGCAACCTGTGTCTCTTCCACAAATGTTTGTGTGTCATCCGGCGGTTATGTCTCATCCGATAAAGTCAGTGGGGTGACAATGACATGTGCAGATGTTCTTGAGGGTGATGCTATGGGGTCAGTTGTTGTTTTCTTACGCCGCCCTATCTTCGTCACAAGAACCATGCTAGTAACCGCAAAATAGTTGCAAACATGATATATTAAGTAAAAAAATCACATGCTTCATCAATATTATGACCAATATGACACTTATTTACAGAAGCAGCTAAAGTAACTCACAAAATTACAACAAGACAACAATAGAAAAATAATTGATAATGATTGTCAATTAAAAGTGCTATACATAAACCAATGTTAACCATAAATGTCAAATGAGGAGGTCATCAATTCAAGAGGTTCAACATTGTGAAATATTTTACAATACAGCTCAACATGAAGAACAACATAAACAAAAGGACTAAAGTCTCATCTAATTACATAACACATAAAGAACAACAATCTCCTTCACCCTTTTTCCCATTATATCAACAAAAGGACAAAAAGACAAAACAACAACTACCAAGAACACACATCCAAATTGAGAACCCATACATCAAGATTGTATGACACATCCAAATTTAGAACCCATACATCAACACTCTATGTCCATATCTATATCAAAATCACTGTCAAGCTCATCTTCTTCTTCATTGTCGCCCTCCAATGTCGGTTCATCTTCATCATCCCAGATGAAGTCATCATCCATACCAACCTTGGGTTGTACACGGTTATCAAACTGCAAAACTTCCATTGGAATAATTTCAGCGTCAATATCATCTCGACGCAAAACCACATCGCCATCCATAGGCTCAGTTGGTACAACATCAGTGCTTTCATCTTGTTGGAACACATCATCAGGTTGTGGCACATCCACCTTGGGCACATCCCAAATTCTTCGATGTTGAAACTTTTCTACTACTCTCCAATTGGCACCTAACTTTGTATTATGCACGTAGAAAACTTGTTGCACTTGACTTGGTAACACAAACGGGTCATCTTTATACCATCAACTTCTTACATCAAGAGTAGTCAAATGTGGTTCGACACGAAAAGTATTGTTACTACTGGTGTTATACCATTCACATTGGAACAAAACAACACAATGCCTAAACAAATATGTCATTTCGCAAACTTTGCAAATATAGCCGTAGAACTTTATGAATTGGCCTTCATGGTTCCCTTCCACTACCAATCCACTATTTTGAGTTTTACGACGATTGTCACAGTCGCAAGCATGGAATCGGATGCCATTACAAATGCATCCTGAATATGTGTTCACTAAGCTGTTAGGACCATTTGCCAGTGCCCACATCTCATCGGTTGCTTCGGGTGACTTTTTGTGCCGCAATCGGTTCATCTACATTAAAAAAAGTGTCATGTTATTTTTGACATAACTTAACTTCATGTGTAAACTACACTATAAGGAATTGTAGCATACACGATCTTTGAACCATTTAGGAAATTCTTTGCATTGTATATTGGCAATGTCGCATGCACTTCCATGTTGTTGTTCCAACAATGTAATTCATAAGTAATTTGAAGAATGATTACTAAAAAAAAGCATATAGGTTACATATAGTCGTACTCTAGATATTCTTCCACTTCTAAGTTGTTGTGTAGGACAAACCAATGAGCCGTTTCACGATCAGCTACAGACACATCAGTTTCCCTTGTTAGTAGACCAAACGGATGAACATTTTGAGTGAAAATCGCCAACCCCGAGCCATTGTCACCCCCGTCATAGTTCCTTTCTTCCCGATTAAACACCGTTTCAACGTCGTCTAAATACATTGAACAAAACATCATACACTATTTTGAAATGTAAGCCTCCGCAATGGAACCTTCTGGCCGAGCTTTATTGCAAACAAATCCTTTCAAAACTTCGAGCATCTTACATGGCAATATGATTTGAATGTTAATGTTTACAACATCAAAGCATATATGTAAATTGGGATGTTCGGGAACTTGTGGTATTACCTCTCAATGGGATACATCCATCGATATTGCGCAGGCCCTCCAAGCATAGCCTCGTGCGGCAAATGAATTGCCAAGTGGACCATGACATCAAAAAACGCAGGAGGAAAAATCTTATCAAGCTTACAAAGTATAAGTACGATTTGTTCCTCCATTTTCCCCAAATCAGTCACCCTCAATGTCTTGGAGCACAACTGTTTGAAAAAATTTCCCAACACAAAAAGTGTGGTCCCAATCTCCTTGGAAAGGTATCCAGGCATCCCAATTGGAAGTAATCGTTGTAGAAGGACATTGCAGTCATGAGTTTTGAGGCCAGATAATTTTCCACCATGAGGGGTGACACAGTTGGATATATTTGTTGCATTGCCATCAGGATACTTAATCGATTTCAAGAAATCACAAAAATCTTGTCTCTCTATCGGGGACAATGTGTACGATGCCGTAGGCTTCTCGAATGAGCCATTGGAATGCCTCTTCAAGTGTAACTCCTTTCGTATCCGCATGTCTTCTAGATCTAAGCATGCTTTATCCGTGTCCTTGTTCTTGCCATCAATGCTTAGTAGTGTCCCAACCAAATTGTCACATATATTCTTCTCTATGCGCATGACATCAAGGTTGTGTCGAAGCTTCAGCGTTTTCCAATAGGGTAGGTCGAACATAATGCTTCTTTTTGTCCAACTGGAAGGTGGATTATCATTCCGTTGTCTTTTTCGGTTGTTTGGATGCTTGCCATACGGCCTGTATATCCTCGAATCAATTTGCTGCAATATTTGTTCTCTCGATAACTCCACAGGTTTGGACCGATGCTCATTTTGACCATTGAAGAGCTTACTTCTTCGCCAAATATGGTTCTCGGGCAAGTAGAGGCAAGCACCCATATACCCTATCTTACTTCGCAGACGCTGAGATGATGCATCCATGTTACATTTAGGGCAAGCCAAGTAACCTTTTGTAGTCCAACCAGACATGGTACCATATGCGGGGAAGTCATTGATGGTCCACATGACTGCTGCATGCATTTTAAATATTTGACCGTTTGAGGCATCATATGTTTGCACACCATGCTCCCACAAATTCATTAATTCCTCCACTAATGGTTGCAAGAAAACATCAATGTCTCTTCCAGGGGCGGATAGACTGGGAATAAGCATTGACATAATCAGAAATGGCTCTTTCATACACTTTCACGGGGGAAGATTGTAAGGCATTAAGAGTACGGGCCACATGTTGTACGATGTGCTCATATTTCCAAACAGATTGAAACTATCCATGGCATGCCCTAACCTTACATGCCGAGGTTCTACAGAAAACGTAGGATGCTGCATATCAAAGTCCTTCCATGCCTGACCATTGGCTGGATGCCTTAAAATTCCATCATCCACACGCTTCTCTTTGTGCCATCTCATATCTACGGCGTTTTTTTTCGACATGTACAATCTCTTCAACCTCGGTGTCAAAGGAAAGTACCTCAATATTTTGTGTAGAATCTTTTACCACTCTCATTGTTGAACTTGTATCTAGACTCCTTACATGTAGGGCAATTCTCCAGCTTTGCGTTGTCCTTCCAAAACAAAATACAATCATTCTTGCATGCATGAATGGGCTCGTATCCCAAACCCAATTCACGTAAGAACTTTTTCGCTTCATAAAGGGTCCATGGAACAGTTTCATCACACTTTGGGAGAATGTCTTTGCAAACTTGCATAACCATATCGAAAGATTTGTTGCTCAATTTATTGTACACCTTAATATGAAGCATCTTAATAACGAAGGACAACACGGAAAACTTTTCACACTCCGGGTACACTTTGCGTCGAGCATCATCAAACAACCTAATGAACTTCACTAAATTTTCTCTCTCCGAGCTATTAGGTTCTTCGTCAATATGATCATCCATGAGGCCACTCATGTAAATCTTTTCCAACATAGTAGGCAACTCGCCCAAATTATCGTCAATGTTAGAAATTGCAGCTCCATATATTTCACCATCATCGTTTGACACACTAGGCTAATCATGACACAATGGAACATGTTCCCCGTGATGCACCCAAGTTCTACAAGAACACGTGATTCCTCTTCGAATCAAGTGTAGCCATACAACTTGTCGACTGAATTACAAATTAATTTTTTTAATTTTGTAGTGGCGTGTGAATGATGGAGTGAATTATATTTATATTTTTTTAAAAAAATTATATTTGTCTAAGCGGGTAGAATGTAAATATTTAATTCTTTTTTAAAAAAAGTCTAAAAATATGATAGAAGCCAACAAAACAAAAACAAAAAAACTACTCAAAAAATTATATCCAAACACCACCTAAAAAATATGTGAAAAAATTGGTTGGGAATATGCCAAAATGACATCGCACCATTGGAGAAACATTACTATAATTTAGCATTTTACAACTGTAGCATGGCGGTGTTTGGAAATGACGTTTTTTGGTTTTTTTTTTTTTTTGTTTTTGTCACAAAAAGACAAATTGGTTACAAAACCAAAAAAAAACAAATCCAAACAAAATATCACATCAAACCCCATAAATTTCACTTTCTCTCACAAACATCACATCCAACCATAAAAAAATCCAACTATCTTCCCAAACACAAAAAAAAAAAAATTCTCCAATAATATCCTACAACTAAAAAAACTTACAAAAAAACCCACTTCCCAAACAACCACCATGTCAAATTATAATTTTAGCAATGCTACTATGACAATTAACATTGGAGATGCTCTTAGGGAAAATTATACTTGTCCTTTATATTTGAAAATATATATATATAATAAATTATATAATTTAATATAATTATATTAAAATACTGAGTCTCATACAGATTAATAATTTATAAATTACATTAATAAAAAAAATGATCATCTCATTTCTTTTATTCAACAACTTATATCTTAAATTATTTTATGTTCTTACATTAATTATGATTCATTTAGCCATATTAAAAGAAAAGTTAATAAAATTACGTCAAAACTTTAAAACTTTTTCTTTTTTTTTTTCTAATTTTAAGGTTAGTGTAATGGGTTTATTACACTGTATACCCCTAAATTATCGTCAAATTGTTAGTATATTAAGTCGCTAAAGTATATAGATTGAAATCTATTTAATTCCTAAACTATCGATTGAATTTATTAAGTCCTTAAAATATTAAAATCAAATCTATTTAATCCCTGAAAAGGTTACAAAAAATAAAATATAAGCTCATGAATATTATAAACTGATAAAAAACCCTAATCTAATTGAAATTTTATTTCAAAAAACCTTAAATTTTTATTTTATCTTTAAAAAGTGGGCATTACCTCTTAGGGTGAATTTTCTTTATGAGGATAAGAGTAATTATTTATAATATTTTCTTATTTATCTTCTAAAATGACTACGCATGTTTGCCTTTATCTAATATTATATGTCAAATTTCGTTTATAATTATTAATTGATTGTTTTTAAGTTTTTCACTCAGTTCTTTTTATAATTTAATTAATATATTATTTTTTCTATTATTATTTGTAGCAAAATGTTATTATTTAAATTATCTAATTCTACTTTTTCAATATATCTAATTCTACTTTTCAATATATCTAATACTTATATAATTTTATTGGCAAGGCTAAGAAATCAGCCTAATTTAATGACACAACGAAATAAAATGCTTAATAGAGACAAAATAAAAAAAAAAAATTTGTAATAAATCTTTAATTAGGTAAGGTCTTTTACGAATTTATAATACTTACGGACATATATTTTAATTTAATAAATATTTTAGGAACTAAATAGATTTTGAGATAAATATTTTAGGAATTTAATAGATTCAATTGATAATTTAGAAACATAGATTTTGATTCATATACTTTAGGAACTTAGGAGACTCAATCGATAGTTTAAGAATTAAATAGATAATTTGATGATGGTTTAAGCATAGAAAGTGTAATAAATCCTAGTGTAATGTACCCTATATGTTATTGGAAACCCAAAACCCAATTTAGAACCTCTCTAGTGGCCCAAGTTAAATTGGCTTTGACAAAGTCATTTTTTTATTATAGTGACAAATTCAGTTAAGTTTTAAACTTTTGAACCATTGAATTGATAGATGTAGTAAATTAAAGTTAACTATACATAAGGGATATAGTGAATGTTATTCCTTTAGAGTCGTAGGTCTTCAAATGATAAATGGTGAATAATTGACTAAATTTTAATTATTTTTTAATATTATTGATTTATTGTAATTTGTAGATTTTTTGTAATTTTAAAATTTTTAATAAAATTTTGATCTGTTAAAATTGAGTTTTTTTTTTTTTTTTTTTTTGCGTGAGTTTTCGTAGGAATTTAGGAAATAATGAAAATTAGTGAAAAAGTCCATTTTGAGCAACTTGTTTAGCATAGATCCTATAAATATACTTGTGATCCCATAATTAATATATACTCATCTGAAAAGAAAATAATAAACAAGTCCACTTCCTAGACATATTGATGTGTCAAAAAGATGATTGATTAGAAAATAGAATATTTTATTTACAAACCCATTTTCTAGAAAAAAAAAATGATATACAAGCTCACTTTTTAGACCCATTTAAAAATAATATATTTTATTCATTAGGAATTGGATTCTTTTCAGTTAAAAAATTTAATTGGATGATTTTCTTTGGCTCACTATAAACTCATTTTGGATCTGTTTCGATAATTCAAATTGTTTATTTTGTATGATTTTTCGAGAAGATCACGCACACTAAAAATTAGGTCAATCTGATATTGGGAGCTACTTAATCGGGACACATTTGCTTGAAAAATAATTAACATATAGCATAATTTTGAAAGTAGTCCATTAATTATTTTTCAAACAAAATGTGTTCCGATCAAATGACTCACAATATCGAATCGAAGTTTTCCTTCGTTTTTCTACCCAAAACAATAGTCATAGCTGCCATAATGTAGGCGGAAGAAAGCAAGAATGAGAAATAAAGGGACAGAGAAGAATAATGTCATTTCAAGCATATCACAACATTTAAAATGACACATGCGAGAGACATTAAATTTTCACTAGTTTATGTAACGGATCATTTATAGAGTGTTCACATTGATACAAATTAATAATTTAATGTGAAAAAATAACAATTTTTAGTTTAAGGGGACAAAATCATTATGGATGATAATAGTTCAAGTGTAAGGTGTAATTTACCCTAGACGTAAGTACACAACTGATGATTAACAGAGCAAACTATACTGCTCCTACTGTTTTGATCAAAGGGAATTGATCTTTAAAGCACAAAAAGGTTTTGCTGGATGAGCTAGAGCAGATACAATTTTCTTTCCACATGTAACTCACATTTTTTTCTCACATATCCTTATCAACTCGTCGCAAAAATTGAATTATACCAGAATTATAACCCTCAGTGACAAGAAAATCGCAAATCAATTTGTTTTTGTAAACCAGTTTCATTCATTCTCCTCATTTTTTCCCCTGGATTTAAACAGTCATGACCAACACAGATGCTCCAAGACATCAATCTCATGTGCAACTTCGCAACTCATCCCCTGATTTTGCAAACTCAGTGTTAACTTATATCTCACCAAGAGGGTCATGATTTTGAATTCACCACTCACGAAGCACAATTGCTTAATTCACTAACCAATATTGTAAAACTATCCAACCATGCTCTGTCCTAGTGCTTTGTTGATTCTATTTTCCATCATCAATGCTCTCACTTTCTTGATTTCATCTCATTTCCCTCTTTTTGCATAAACATTTGACAACAACACATAATTACCAGAATTCCAAACAGCACTTTCTACAAGCTCCATATTATCATGAGTACGACAAGCACTTAGCAATGCACCCCAGATAGTAGCATTAGGGTTCATGGGCATGGTGCAAATTAAATCGTGAGCCTCCTTCACACATCCACTACGCCCAAGAAGATCAACCATTGATCCATAATGTTCAAGCTTTGGTTCAAATTGATGCTTTGTAGTCATTGAAGCAAACAAATCCAAACCTTGTTGCACCAACCCTGCATGTGCACAACATGCTAAAACTCCCACAAAAGTGGCATCATTCAGTTTCACATCTTTCGACAACATCTCCTCAAATAAATCAACTCCAAGCTCACCCTTTCCATTCAAAGCCAAACACGAGATCATGGCATTCCAAGAAACTCATCTTCATAACCCTCTGTCAAAACTTAATTGAAAAACTCATCTTCACCTCACATAAAATACCATAAATTTAAAATGTCCATTAAATACACACCCCACATTCCATCCGTTTTCCCGTGCCGAATACACACAAGTACACATTTGCATAATATGAATAAGATGCAACATATAGAATTCCATAAAGATGGGAATTACTAGGTAAGAAGTTAGCACACTTCTAAAATCCGCCAAAGAGATTTTTCTTCCCAACCACAGGGATTGAATTCAGATTATTCGGTACTCTCTCTTTTATTCTTTTGTAGACCTTACCACGGATAGCTACGTCGGTTCTTTACCAATTAGCGCCAACCGAAGACCTCAAAAGGGACGAAAAAACCACGAGTCAACACCCGAAATGTCCCTTACTAGACCCAAACTTGTCTCTAAAGAAAAAAAGAAAAAAAAAACACACACACCACACCGCATAAAGCCTAAATACAACTGATCCATCCTAAGGTTATGAAACAACCACTTGTGCAAAACTTAACTCAATAAGGGAACACATCCAACCATATTACATTTTCAAAATCCATCTCATAAAAACAATACAAGTAAACGTAACCTGTTACCACCCTATTAGATTTCCCCTTTCTTAGGTTCATTATGCTTTTCGGTTAAAACAATGCATGATCATAATAATAACAATGCAAGCCAGACATGAAATAACTTAAGCATGGTAAAATAAGTTCACAAAATCATCCTAGATGACATATCAAAGCTTAAGCATTCAAGAGATATAACATAAAAGAGTTGAAACCCAATAAAGAGCACATTAATACAAATTTCCAGATTTTTCAGATTTGAACCGTTTTATAAATAAATATGGAAAAAATTACTTTATGTGGTTCTAAGAACCTAGGGTGTCTCTATTTACACACCACATTTGGTCTCAAGGCACATCACTTACTTAATGCACACCAAACACAATTTTAACTTTATTATTTTTGCTTGATACACACCATCCATTTTCAAATATACCTAAAATATCCTCATCTTTTTCAACCACCCCACCAACCCTAACCCTAACCCTAACCCTAATTTGAAACTCTTCATTAACTTGCTAGTAACTGGAGCTTAAACATAGAATATATAGCTGGAAATTTGTTCAGAACTGTGAAGTTTTGCAATGCCATAAAATGATATCCACCCTTTATGAACCAAAAGAAAAAACAAGTAACTAACAAGGGATGCAAAGCACAAAAACAAAACCAGTCACCCTCAGCACAATATACCAAAAAAAAAAAAAACTATACATCTTCAAAATATTAAAAGCTGCAACCAAATGAGTCAAACACAGACCTCCACATGAAATCCAAATATAAAATGACCCGTACCACACAGAATAGATCATATCAAATACAGTCGGAAATTTATTTATTTTGAGTTTAAATTGAAATTTTGACCAAGGTTTTTGTCAAGGGTCTTGGTGAACTGATTCAATAAAAAATAACTAATTAAATCATTTCACTGTCACGAATCGGGCGGCGGAGAGTGGTGGTGTGTGAGGGGTGTATTGATATTCTTTTGTGGTTATTTTGGTCATTTTATGTTAAGTCATTATTGTAATAAAAAAAAATCAATTGAGACTATATGTGGTGTAAAAATAGAGGCACCCAAGAACCTGGCCTCTTGAGAGTTTGTGGAGAAATGAGTCTAGTTTCATACCATATTTACAAAAATAGGACAAATCTTCTAGATTTTAAGAAATTTCAAAAATGTTAGGTTTTGTCCAGAATTGTCGACTGTTACGAGAAATGACTTTTTCTCTCAAACCACCCACTCACTTTGTTTCAAACAATTTTTAGATAAAAACTAACATCCAAAGGAAACTTTTGTTATAAAAATGGACTCATGGGAATTTTTCTGAATTTTTCTAAAATTGTGGAAAGAGTGCTGTTTTTTCTTGTTCTTTGTGTCAACAACTTAGAAAATTTGTTTGGGTTATAAAAACACACCCTTGGGCTCTACCAAAATTCTCACACTTTAAACATAACCAATAACACCCCTTTGAAACAGATCTTTGAGTTCATGAATGTTTGATACGAAAATAAAATCAAGAAAGATGAAGAGTATGCTGGAAATTGATGGAAAAAAAATTTGAAATTTTTTTTATGATCATACAAGGGCATGAGTTTTAAATACCGTATATATTATACATATAGCATGTATTGAGAAGGGAAAATAAGTAGTAGAAAACATGGAAAGCAGGGGTGTAGAGTGGCTTACTTGGACGCAATTCTTTCTTCCTTTCTTTTCTTTTTTTTTTCCCCTTCTCTTTTCTCCTCTTTTTTTTCTCTTTTTATTTTTTCTCCTCCTCTTTTCTCCTCTTTTTTTTTTTTCCCCCTCTCTTCCTCTTCCTCTTCCTCACTATGGCCGGCTGTATAGGTGTGTATATGAGGGAGAATGCTTGCATTCAAATAGAGAAGTTAATTTGGGTGGTGGTGGTTGAAAAGACCTAATAGCCCTTGATTGGGTTCGAATTGAATTTGTGGTCACTTGGTTGAAATGTAATAGAATGGAGGTAGATTAAGCACTTAAGCACATTTAATTAAGAACCTAGTTGACTTAAGGCTTCTACTTGGAGGCCAAGAAAAAAACACAATCCCTTAAATTAAGTCTTGACCCATTAATGTATTTTTTTTCTTTTCCTTTCTTTTTTTTTTTTTCTTTTTTGGAAAATTGTCATTCACCCCAACAATGGCCATAAAGTTCACTTGCACACACCATTGAACAAAATTATAAAATAACCTATAATTAGAAAACTTTAATCTACTTTCTCTAATTGCAACTCTATATGCCTCGTATCACATTATTGTATCATGGATATTATTTGATTTGTGATTTAACCTTCCGAACATATGTGATCTTTAATTGCAGTTGCACCTCTTATTACACTTGAAAACAAATTTGTGCACTTGTTATGTATCATGTCACTCTCTCTCCGATCTTATCTTAGCCTTCTTTGCTTGCTTGGGAGAGGAGCCTGCTAAGTTTCTGCATTTCTCTAACTACGTTATTTTTTCTATGAGCTTCGCTCTGTTTTGTGACTAGATTCTCAAGATTGCCAAAGTTGGCTCTAGACTAAAGAAATGTTTAACTTGTAACATGACATTGCTATTTGAATATCCTACCATGAAAGAAATGCTTACACTATTACACTAATAGTAGTGATTATCATTACAAGCCAATTTAAGAAAACACTGACAATTATCATAGAAAATATGCATTGCGGTAAAAAATAAGTGAGAATTAGCGTCTTAGACCCAAGAAGCTCATGCCTATGCAGACACTAGGTGGCACAAAATTTTGGAGAAATAGATTAAGTTGATTAGATGTGTTTGTTGATATTACGAGAAGAAAAAAACAATCATTCATGACATGAAAAAAGCTATAACAAAAAACACAAGTTCCTTAGTAGTCTTAGGAATTAATATCAGCATTCAATGGACAGTTATTGTTAGGCTAGTCGAATTCTGAAAACAAAGGTTGTAATTTTAGATTGGGTATGGAGAGAACGATTTGAAATAGTTAGATTTATTGCCCTGTAAATTAAATGTGTCCTTTATTCATGCAAACATCATTTCTACGAGCTTGGCGCTAATCTTTCTCTTATTTTGGTTTTCTTAGAACTTGAATTCTAGACAAAGAAAAACCTCTCTAAGTTGTAAACCCTAGCAAACACTAGTCATCCTCAAACTAACATACACAGTTGTGTTGAGTAAAAGAATTGATTTTTGCATTTTAAGTAATATACTAAATTTAGCATCTTACATCAAGTATAATTACAAGAATAATAAAGTGTAAAATGTATGCTCCAGCAACATTTATATTCCAACAAACATACATGTAAAATGTAATCGTGATAAAGTTGCTTCCCCCCACTCTCCTTTCCCTAATATGAACCTCAATCATAAAAGCCTTGACACGGTCTAACACAGTTGCCATTACACAAAGACTAGTAATTACATGGAAGAAAATTTATAATATTGTAAAGCATTTGAGGTTGTTTGTAAACCCATTCTTTCTAAAAAAAATTATCCAATTTCTGAACAACTTTTGATGCATCTATATTTCCTTGGAGACAATCGAGTGCTAGTTTAATAGTTTTCTTGCCTTTCTTCTTTTAACATCCCAAGCTTAGCAAACTTTCAACGATCAGCCCGATCAGCTTTTTCAACTTAGGCCCTTCATTGATTATGTCTTCCAAGTGTTTTCCATTTCTGTGAAGGTACATTCTCTTTGTCACTAATTGCAATAAGCTGACGCCTAAGCTGAAACTGTGCTCAATAGACTCTGCAATGAAAAAGAAAGTAGATGGGGCGTTTTATAGTTTGCTATATTAACAAGAATAGACATGTGAAAAATATTTGTTTTAAAAATTCATAATTAAGAAAGAAAATATATGTATATACAAATGCTGGAAACTAAAGCAAAATAGTATTTTAATTCAGTTCTAAATGTTTTCTGCTTCTAATGTTTCTCATTAACCCTTTTTCCACTCACTCCCTAATTAGGTTACCCCTCTCTTTCTCTCTCTCTAGTGGTATGTAGGTGCACCTAGTTTCATTTTATTATTTTTTACATTAAAAATCTTACCTTTTGCAAGTGTAGTCCGTAGTTTATCTTTTACTTTTCTTCTATTCAATATTAATCTTATGTGATGTTTTCTCCTTTCAATTATTTTCTTCCCTAGTACTACTAACAATTGTTGTTAAGAGGCATTCGGGTTTGTATCAATGGTAAGTTGCAAATATATAACGAGAATAGAAGAGAAAACCATTGTTTAGAAGGTATTAAGATGTGTGCGTGTATGCATATGTATATTTGCAAGGTTATTGTACATGAATACAAAGTGAAGTTTTGATAAGTGCTTTTAGAACTAGATTTTGAAGTTACACCAACATGATTTTTATACTCATGCACACCAAGGCGATCAAAAACTGTCTCAAAAACCCAAATGGCATAATCTTGACTATTCCTACTACAGAGAGCCTCTAAAAGTCTCTAATCCTTGCATTGCGGACAAAAGTCAAAACGAAATCGGTCCGCCTCCCCTACTTGCCCTTCATAAGGAATAGTTTGGAGGAGAACGAATTGCCGTAATATTTTGGTACCAAAGCAAGGTACCATTCCATTTATCCCCACTAGAGAGAGGAAAGTTCATCCCAACGCCCTGATGCCAATTCGATCAGAAAGACGAGCACCCATGTACGGTGTACCCAAGGTTTTGAAAAGCGGCCGCAACCGTTACGTAATACCGTTACATAACGGTTGTGGTAGTTACCGCCACCCGTTACGGCTGCTTTTGCAGTGTGATTGAGATTCACAGGTGTATCGGCCGTAGCGACTGCTATAGCGGTCGTAACGGTGCCGTAACGGCCATAACGGCCTGTTACGCACCGTTACGTAACGGTTTTGAATTGCTTCTTTCAAAAAAACACAAAAAAAAAAAAAGGTTGAAAATGGGGAAAGAGAGGTAAAGAGAGAAGAAAGAAGATGGAGGAACAAGAGATAGAGAGAGAGAAGAGAGAAGATGAACATGTTATTGATTTGTTGAAATTGTAAGACCTATGCTATTCTATTCAGCTGCTATCACTCAACCATTTTATTTGTGTGCGTCTATCTATATATTGTTTGAAAATAATAATAATAATAATAATAATAATAATAATAATAATAATAATAATAATAATAAGTGTGGTCATTAGCTATTTGGCTTGATTAATATATATATATATATATATTTAGGCTTTTATTTATTCTCTTACTTTTGTCATTGTTTATCTTATACATAATAATTAGTGATTGATTTTTTGTATAATATAAAGTCATTAATTATTAAAATAAAATGTAAAAAACTCAGTTTATAGTGATTTAAAAATATGAAATATATTGGATCAAACTTAAAAATTTATAAAAATTGATCAATATTTATTTTAAAACCCAATAAATATGATCATGGAAAAAAAATGTGCGTATTGGTAAATTTTTTTCAAATTGTGCGAAAAATAAAAAAAAATCACGGTTCCAGTTACCGCAACCGTTACGCTACGGCCTTTACACCCCGCAACCGCGCCACCGCCACCGTTACGGCGACCGCAACCGCTTTTTAGAACCTTGGGTGTACCATACCACGATATCAAGAGTAATGCTCTCAAAAGTATGTCCAATCGGCAATATCTTGTGGGATCTTTAGGTGCAAGGGATTTTATTTTTTTTTTATTGTTTAGTATAAAAAGAAAAGAAAAGAAAAATTAAATAAAACAAAACAAAAATAAATAAAGAAATAAAACAAAGAAAATAAATAGTATATCAAATGGCTGACTACCCACAACTATAATAGTTTGGCACAACCAAAAAAATGGCATGTTGGGTTGTCATGCAAGATGGAAAGGCCGCGGTAGGTCTCTGCAACTATGGTAGATATAATGGAGAGACAAGCCATTGCACGTCTATTGCTCTTTCAAAAAAACCCCCACTGGATTGTAATTACTCTACTGATGATTTCTGTTAAAGGTTTTCAAACCAAAGTGTACAAGACCCAACGGTTGGTTAACCACCAAAACCACAAAAGGAAAAATAAGAAAATACCAACCAAATTAATACATGAGCTGCACAATATGTTAACCAGATATTTTATTTTTCTCAAATAAAAAAGTTTCATCAAATTACTATGTAAAATGCAACATTATTATAAGAGTATAGAAACTATTGATTGAATCAAACAAAACATTAAATAAAAATAATATAAAAACAATCTAATTAAATAAGGAAAATACACACAGGACAATGAGAAGCAAAGAATACCTCATTTTATTTTTTTCCGACTCCACTCATGCCATCAAAACTTCCAAGTAAACACCTATTTTATTACAAATGAAAAGAAAAAAAAATATATAAGAAACTATATACTCTTGATTCCAAGCATTGAAACCTATTAGAAAATAAAACAGTTGCACTCCAAAAGTTCTTGTTCATTAATATAAAATAAAATAAAATAAAATAAACATATATATAAGCGCTAATAAAAATAATGCACGGCAAAAAAATAATTCAAATAGTGAACTTGAATCTAGACAAAGATGAACTGAAGAAAAGAATGTAAACCCCTAAGAAGAATTAACATGTCTAGCAATGACAATGAAGAAGAAACATTACCTGAAGACTGAGGGGGCATGTCTCTCGGCCCTTTCAAGTCTCAACCCATTAAAATGATGAAGATGATGTGATGAAGAATGTGATCTAGTCTCTGTTTATTATGGAGATTCTATTTCCACACTTTTTTTTGTCTTTGTGTACGCAATTAATGAAGAAAAAAGTTATGACAATTTTATCATGAAGCAAAATGACCATAATGACTACAAATTAAATCTATATTTTCTATATACACATCTTTAAAAAACAATAATTCTCAATGCACATCTTAAAAAAAAAAAAATTAAAACTTAGTTCCTACACTGCTTCTCACTACCTCTATTGTTTTCCATCACTTGCTACACTCCATTGTTACACTCTATCCATTGCTTGCATAAACTACTCTGATATCAAGTACTGAAAAATTGTAAAACATTCAGCACTACAGAACCAATTTAATTTTAAAAAATCAAAAATTAAATATCAAATATTTATAAATAATTCCGAAGTAAATAATTGAAAATGTACAATAATTTCGGAATATTTTTTCTGATTGGTGAGTGACTTCTTGTTTCTGAATATTTTTTCTGTTTGATCTTTCAGTTCCTTCGGGTTTCAATGGCTGCCAACAACAGCCCCTCTGCCCTAGAAAAAGAACAGGTACTTCATACATATACAGACACTGACACTATATATGTATGCTTATGAGATAGGCAAAACTATTAACCGGAAAAATTACTTTTTTTTGATGATTTTGTGCAGATCACGAAACCCCTCTCTTTTTTTTCTTGAGATCGCGAAATGGAAGAACAATAACATATTATTGCTTTTATTGTTGACAAATACTGTAGGGTTACGGTGGGATGGTTGGGGAAAAAGGAGAGAGAAAGTGGAATTACCTGAAAATGCTTGGGGTTTTCGCAGCAATTGCTTTGGTTCTCCTACTCCGTATTCTCTGTATGCGACTAGGGTTTCGCAGCAACCACTTCGTTTGCCCACTTCGTTTGCTGAGGGAGAGAGAGAGAGAGAGAAGGCTTCAATCTGCAACAGTTTTGTCAAAAAAATAAAAAATAAAAAATCCTCAAATAGGTATGAAATTTAAAAGGAAGGTTCTAGATGAAATAGTTGGTGTGATTCGTAACGTTTACGTTTTCAGTTTATATTTATAAAAAATTTATAAATTGATTTTTGTTTATTTTTTGTTTATTTTTAGAAAAACATAAACTATAAACGCGTTTGGTAATTGACAAAATGTTTATAAAATTTAAAAAATATAAAAAAGAGTGAAAAATGGCAAGTAGTGGCAAGTGGCGGCGAAAGACGGTGGGTGGTGGGTAGCTGGTGGTGGTGGGTGATGGGTGGTGGCGGGTGGGTGGGTGACGGTGGTGGGCGGTGGGTTGTAGCGAGTGGGTGGTAGTGGCGGTGGTGGCGGTGGCAGGTGGTGGTGGCAGGTGGGTGGCGGATGGCGGGTGGTGGTGGGTGGTGGCGGGTGCTGATAGTGGGTGAGTGGGTGACGGTGGCGGGTGGTGGGTAATGGCGAGTGGGTGGTGGTGGTAGGTGGGTGGCGGATGGCAGGTGGTAGTGGGTGGTGGCGTGTGGGTGGTGGGTGGTGATGGTGGTTGGGTGGGTGACGGTAGCGAGTGGTTGGTGGTAGCGAGTGGGTAGTGGTGGCGGTGGCGGTGGCGGTGGCGGTGGCGGTGGCGAGTGGTGGGTAGTGGCGGCAAGTGGGTGGCAGATGGCAGGTGGTGGTGGGTGGTGGCGGGTAGGTGGCGGGTGGTGGTGGTAGTGGGTGAGTGAGTAGGTGACGGTGGTGGGTGGTAGGTGGTAGCGAGTAGGTGGTGGTAATGGGTGGTGGTGGCAGGTGGGTGGTAGGTGATGGTGGTGGGTGGCAGGTGGTGGTGGCAGGTGGGTGGGTGACAGGTGGCTGGTGGTGGTGAGTGGCTGGTGGTGACAGGTGGTGGTGACAGGTGGGTAGTGAGTGGTGATGGCAAGTAGGTGGCGAGTGGTGGTGGCGGGCGGTGGATGGTAGTGGCGGGTGGTAGATGGCAGGTGGGTGGTGGTGGAGGTGATGGTGGCAAGGGTGGGTGGTGGTGGCGAGTGAGTGGCAGGTGAGTGGTGGTGGCGGAAGACGGTGGTGGAAAATGGTGGCGGGTGATGGCTAGTGTTAGGTGGTTAAAAAAAAAAAAAAACTGAAAACTCAAAATGGAAACAGATTTTTTGTGTTTTCATTTTTTGACCAAATTTATAAACTGAGACCACTGATTTATAAATCAAAAATTTTACCAAACAAGTTTTTATTTAAGTTTTTAAAATTTTTGTAAATATAAACAGAAAACTGAAAACATAAGTGTTACCAAACGACAGTGTTATTTAATTTTTATATTATCATTAACTTATTTTGGATAAATTATAAATATACTTTATGTGATTTGTTTAAAGTGTAAATTATTTTTTATGATTTAGAAAATTTGAAAATTTTCTTTGTCGGAATTTTTTATTTAAAGATTAATAAAAAAAATAAAATTTATAATTGTTTTTGTATATAATAATGAAATTACTTAAATTATTAATTAAAATATGTTTCTAAAATTATTAAAAATTGTTAATTAATTTGATATTTTCTAATAAAAGAAGAGATTTATTATGAAATTGTAAATCTCAGAGGGTGGAATATAATTTTTAAAACCACAAGGCGATTCGTATTTTAATCAACCTCAAATATATATATTTTTAATTTACCCAATGTATTTTTTTATTGAAATAGATAATATTTTTTTAAAAAAAAAATTATTATAGTATGTGAATAGTGGATGAATTATAATTTTTTTTAAAAAAATCAAATTTTTTAAGCTTTAAAATTTTTTATATTTGTTTAGTTGTTTAAATATATAGCTTTTGAAAAAAAATTAAAAAGGTCATAAAAAAAAATTACTAAATTTTTTTTTTTAAAATTTTGTAGTGGCATGTGACTAATGGAGTGAATTATATTTATATTTTTTTCAATTTTTTTTTAATTTTTTATATTTTTCTAATCCGGTGGAATGTAAATATTTAATTCCTTTTTTAAAAAAGTCATTAAAAGATGATAAAAGAAAAAAAAAAAAAAAAAAAAACTCAAAAAATTATATCCAAACACCACCTAAAAAATATGTGAAAATGTTGGTTTGGAATATGCCAAAATGACATTGCACCATTGGAGAAACATTACTATAATTTAGCATTTTACAACCGTAGCATGTCAAATTATAATTTTAGCAATGCTATTACGACAATTAACATTGGAGATGCTCTTAGGGAAAATTATACTTGTCCCTTATATTTGAAAATATATATATAATAAATTATATAATTTTAATATAATTATATTAAAATACTAAGTCTCATATTGATTAATAATTTATTAATTACATCAATAAAAAAAATGATCTTCTCATTTCTTTTATTCAACAACTTATATCTTAAATTATTTTATGTTTTTACATTAATTCTGATTCATTTAGCCATATTAAAAGAAAAGTTAATAAAATTACGTCAAAACTTTAACTTTTTTTGTTTTTTTCAAATTTTAAGGTTAGTGTAATGGGTTTATTACACTGTATACTCCTAGATTATCGTCCAATTGTTAGTACATTAAATCCCTAAACTATATAGATTGAAATCTATTTAATTCCTAAACTATCGATTGAATCTATTAAGTCTCTAAGATATTAAAATCAAATCAATTTAATCCCTGAAAAGGTTACAAAAAATAAAATATAAGTTCATGAATATTATAAACTAATAAAGGACTGAAATCTAATTGAAATTTTATTTCAAAAAACCTTAAATTTTTATTCTATCTTTAAAAAGTGAGTGTTACCTCTTAGGGTGAATTTTCTTTATGAGGATAAGAGTAATTATTTATAATATTTTCTTATTTATCTTCTAAAATGACAACGTGTGTTTGTCTTTATCTAAATATGTCAAATTTTGTTTATAATTATTAATTGATTGTTTTTAAGTTTTTCACTAAGTTCTTTTTATAATTTAATTAATATATTATTTTTTCTATTATTATTTGTAGCAAACTATTATTACTTAAATTATCTAATTCTACTTTTCAATATATCTAATACTACTTTTTCAATATGTCTAATTCTTATATAATTTTATTGGCAAGGCTAAGAAATCAGACTTTAATATTAATTTAATCACACAATGAAATAAAATGCTTAATAGAGACAAAATAAAAAAAATTGTAATAAATTTTTAATTAGGTAACATCTTTTACGAATTTATAATACTTACGGACATATATTTTAATTTAATAATTATTTCAGGAACTAAATAGATTTGAGACAAATATTTTAGGAATTTAATAGATTCAATTAATAATTTAGAAACTAAATAAATTTTGATTCATATATTTTAAGAACTTAGGAGACTCAATCCATAATTTATGAATTAAATAGATAATTTGATAATGGTTTAAGCATAGAAAGTGTAATAAATCCTAGTGTAATGTACCCTATTGGAAACCCAAAGCCCAATTTAGAACCTCTCTAGTGGCCCAAGTTAAATTGGCTTTGACAAAGTCAGTTTTTTATTATAGTGACAAATTCAGTTAATTTTTAAACTTTTGTACCATTGAATTGATAGATGTAGTAAATTAAAGTTAATTATACATAAGAAATATAGTGAATGTTATTCCTATGGAGTCGTAGGCCTTCAAATGATAAATTGTGAATAATTTAATTATTTTTTAATATTATTGATTTATTGTAACTTGTAGATTTTTTGTAATTTTAAAATTTTTAATAGAATTTGGATTTGTAAAAATTGGGATTTTTTTTTTTTTGTGAGTTTTAGTAGGAATTTAGGAAATAATGAAAATTAGTGAAAAAGTCCATTTTGACAAACTTGTTTAGCATAGATCCTATAAATATACTTGTGATCCGATAATTACTTTATACTCATCTGAAAGGAAAATAACAAACAGGTCCACTTTCTAGACACATTGATGTGTCAATAAGATGATTGATTAGAAAATAGAATATTTTATTTACAAACCCACTTTCTAGAGAAAAAAAAAATGATATACAAGCTCACTTTCTAGATCCATTTAAAAATAATATAATCTATTTATTAGGAATTGGATTCTTTTCAGTTAAAAAATTTAACTAGATGGTTTTATTTGGCTCACTATAAACTCATTTTGGATCCGTTTCAATGATTCAAATTGTTTATTTTGTATGATTTTGCGAGAAGATCATGCACACTAAAAATCAAGTCGATCTAATATTGGGAGCTACTTAATTGAAACACATTTGCTTGAAAAATAATTAACACATAGCATAATTTTGAAGGTCGTCCGTTACTTATTTTTCAAACAAAATGTGTTCCGATCAAATGACTCACAATATCGAATCGACGTTTTCCTTCGTTTTTCTCTCACATATCCTTATCAACTTGTTGAAAAAATTGAATTACACCAGAATTATAACCCTTACGGAGTACAATTGCTTAATTCACTAACCAATATTGTAAAACTATCCAACCATGCTCTGTCCTGGTGCTTTGTTGATTCTATTTTCCATCATCAACGCTCTCACTTTCTCAACTTCATCCCATTTCCCTCTTTCTGCATAAACATTTGACAACAACACATAATTACCGGAATTCCAAGGTCTAATATCAATAAGCTCCTTCACAGCACTTTCTATAAGCTCAATATTATCATGAGTACGACAAGCACTTAGCAATGCAACCCAGATAGTAGCATTAGGGTTCATAGACATGGTGCGAATTAAATCGTGAGCCTCCTTCACACATCCACTCCGCCCAAGAAGATCAACCATCGATCCATAATGTTCAAGTTTTGGTTCAATTTGATGCTTTGTAGTCATCGAAGCAAACAAATCCAAACCTTGTTGCACCAACCCTGCATGTGCACAACATGCTAAAACTCCCACAAAAGTGGCATCATTTGGTTTCACATCTTTCGACAACATCTCCTCAAATAAATCAACTCCAAGCTCTCCCTTTTCGTTGAAAGCTAAACACGAGATCATGGCATTCCAAGAAACTCATCTTCATAACCCTCTATCAAAACTTAATTGAAAAACTCATCTTCACCTTGCATAAAATGCCATAAAATTTAAAATGCCCAATAAATGCACACACCACATCCCATTCCTTTTCCCATATCGAATACCCACAAGTACACATTTGCATAATACGAATAAGATGCAACATATAGAATTCCATAAAGAAATGAATTATTAGGTAAGAAGTTAGCACACTTCTAAAATCCTCCAAAGAGATTTTTCTTCCCAATCACAAGGATTGGATTCAAATTATTCGGTGCTTTTCCTTTTATTCTTTTGCAGACCTTGCCACAAATACCTACGTCGGTTATTTACCAATTAGCGCCAACCGAGGACATCAAAAGGGACAAAAAAACCACTAGTCAACACCCGAAATGTCCCTTACTGGACCCAAACTTATCTCTCAAGAAAAGAAAAAGAAGAAAAGAAAAAGACGACGCCGTATAAAGTCTGAATACAGCTGATCCATCCTAGGGTTACGAAGCAACCACTTGTGCAAAACCTAACTCAATAAGGGAACATATCCAACCATATTACATTTTCAAAATCCTTCTCATAAAAACATTAAAAGTAAACGTAACATGTTACCACCCCATTAGATTTCCCCTTCATTAGGTTCATTATGCTTTTCGGTTACAACAATGCATGATCATAATAATAACAATCCAAGCTAGACATGAAATAACTTATGCATGGTAAAATAAGTTCACAAAATCATCCTAGATGACATATCAAAGCTTAAGTATTCAAGAGATATAACATAAAAGAGTTGAAACCCAATAAAGAGCACATTAATACAAATTTCCAAATTTTTCAGATTCGAACCGTTTTATAAATAAATATGGAAATAATTACTTTATGTGGTCCTAAGAACCTAGCCTCTTGAGAGTTTGTAGAGAAATGAGTCTAGTTTCATACCCAATTTACAAAAATAGGATAGATCTTCTAGATTTTAAGAAATTTCAAAAATATTAGGTTTTGTCCAGAATTGTCAACTGTTACGAGAAATGACTTTTTCTCTCAAACCACCCACTCACTTTGTTTCAAACAATTTTTCTATAAAAAATAACATCCAAAGGAAACTTTTGTTATAAAAATGGACTCATGGGAATTTTTCTAAAATTGTAGAAAGAGTGCTGTTTTTTCTCGTTCTTTGTGTCAAAAACTTAGAAAAATTGTTTAGGTTATAAAAACACACCCTTAGGCTCTACCAAAAATCTCACGCTTTAAACATAACCAATAACGCCCCGTTGAAACAGATCTTTGAGTTCATGAATGCTTGATACAAAAATAAAATCAAGAAAGATAAAGAGTATGTTGGAAATTGACGGAAAAAAAAAATTGAATTTTTTTTTATGATCATACAAGGGCATGAGCTTTAAATACCATATATATTATACATATAGCATGCATTGGGAAGGGAAAATAAGTAGTAGAAAAGATGGAAAGTAAGGGTAGAGAGTGGCTTACTTGGACACAATTCTTTCTTCCTTTCTTTTTTTTTGCTTTTTTTCTTTTTTTCTCCTCTTTTCTCTTCTCTTTTTTTCTCTCTCTTTTTTTTTTCTTCTCCTCTTTTCTCCTTTTTTTTTTCCCCTCCCTCTCTTCCTCTTCCTCTTCCTCACGATGGCCAACTGTATAGTATATGAGGGAGAATATCTAGCGTTTATATAGAGAAGTGAATTTGGGTGGTGGTTGAGAAAACCTAAAAGCCCTTGATTGGGTTTGAATTGAATTGGTGGTCACTTGGTTGAAATGGAATAGAATGGAGGTAGATTAAGCACTTAAGCACATTTAATTAAAGACCTAGTTGACTTAAGGCTTCTACGTGGAGGCCAAGAAAAAAACACAATCCCTTAAATTAAGTCTTGACCCATTAATGTATTTTTTTTCTTTTCCTTTATTTATTTATTTATTTATTTCTCTTTCAAAAAATTGTCATTCACCCCAACAATGGCCATAAAGTTCACTTGCACACACTTTTGAACAAAATTATAAAATAACCTATAATTAGAAAACTTTAATTTGTTTTCTCCAATTGCAACCCTACATGCCTCGTATCTTATTATTGTATCATGGATATTATTTGATTTGTGATTTAATCTTCCCAACATATGTGATCTTCAATTGCAATTTCACCTCTTATTACACTTGAAAACAAATTTGTGCTCTTGTTATGTATAATGTCTCTCTCTCCCTCCGATCTTATCTTAACCTTCTTTGCTTGCTTAGGAGAGGAGCCTGCTAAGTTTCTGCATTTCTCTAACTATGTTATTTTTTGGGTTTTTTTATTGGCCAGTCCTACCTTTTACACTTATTCCCCTATTAGTCCTGAGTTTTGCTCTTGTGCACCAACAGGTCATGAGTATTTTTTTTTGGTACCGTTTTACCCCTCCCCTGTTTTGACGCATTTCTGTTTGGATTTTCCATCAAAATATTGTGTTGTGAGTATGGGTTTGTGATTTGAATTTCTGTGGAACTTCACGATTTGTTAATGTATTATTGTGGAGCTTCGTGATTTCTGATTTCGCGGTTGGTGTATCTCCGCGATTGTGATTTGCGATTGCGTGCTTGATGAATCTTCCTATTTGCGATTTCGTGTTTGGTGTATAGTTACATTTTCTGATTTGCGATGTTGTGGAGTTAGGTCGACTGGTATGTTTGATTTTGATTTCAATTTCAATGTTTTGGTTCTTTTTAGTTTGAGTTGGTGATTTTGATTTTGTGGTGATATTGTTGTTACTCTGTTGTTTCTATTGCGATTGAATTTGTGTTTTGATCATGATATTGAAAGCTTTGAGACATGTATATGTAAAGAATTTTAGATTTTCTTTTTTTTGGTTACGAAATTGTTTTGATTGAACACAGGTGCTGGTTTGTTATTTTATACAGTGATAATTTCATCACTGAGTATTTTGGGGGTGTTGTTGGATTAACTTTTTCAACAGTGATAAATTTATCAGTGAGTATGGGAATAGGAGATGAAAAGGTTGCATAATGTAATGGTAAGATTCAAATCGAGTTACCATATCTAATAAGTGTAAGCCTAATTCACTGTTCTTGGTCTTTGGTGGTGTTAACTGTTAAAGTTATCAGTGTTGATTTTTGGATGTGTTTGAGTTGGTTGATAATTTTGTCACTGTATTTGATTTTGTTTTAGAGTGTTTGAGTTGCTTGCTGAAATATAATTGTTGTTTGTTGTAGGATTTATAGTGATGGAGAATTGTTTGTTTCTTATGTGCAAGTTTAGAGGTGTGACATTGGTTATCAAGTATAATGATGGATTTAATTTCAAAGATTTAGTATATAAATTGTGTGCAAAGTGGAGTGAGTTAGTTGGCAGTTCTTTGAATATATCGTATTCAATGTTTGGACATTCTTGTTGTGGTCTACAGAGTGAAGAGGATTTGGAGGTTATGGTTGGACTGGCACTTTCTTATGATATTCATCGTATTGATGTTTTTTGTAAAGTGTTGTTCTTTGGGTGAAGGTTATATGATTTGTGATGGTGAAGCTAGTAGTAGTAGTAGTAGTAGTAGTAGTGTTGTTTGTGAAATTGATTTTTTGCCTTCATTTTATTCAAATCAATGGAAACCTTTGCTCTCCGATGGGTGGGTTAATTGTATGAAAGGAGTGGGACAAAGGTTTGCTCAAGGAGTTGTTGAATTTCGAGATGTGTTGTCGAAGTATTCTATTCATTCCAATTTTGATTTTGATTTTGTTAAGAATGATAAGGATTGTGTCACTGTTCATTGTAAGAGAAGGGCTGATTTGGGATGTTTATGAAGCGTGCATGCTAGAGTGGAAAATTATAGTAAAGCTTTTGTTATTAAACAATTTGATGATGTTCATACTTGTGAATCTTCTTTTCGTACAATTAAACATGCTAGGATGACTTCAAGTATGATTGGTGGGCTAATTTCAAGTGATATTCATAATAAGGCTTTGACATCGGTTAGTGAGATGGTTTGTGATTTCAAGGACTATTATGGAACAGAAGTTTCTTATCGGCGAGCTTGGATGGGTGTTGAAAAAGCAAGGGGTCTTGTTTTTGGTGACTATTCATCATCATTTGACGATCTTCGTTGGTATGTTGATGCCGCTAATGATTGTAATCCGGTGAGTGTTTTTTTGATAGTAAAGGAAGACATTTCAAATGCTTGTTTTTCGCTTTTGAGGCATGTATTCATGGTTTCAAGTATTGTCGGCCTGTGTTGATGCTTGATGGAACTTTCTTGAAAGGAAGACACAAAGGTTGTTTATTGGCTGCTATGGCAAAAGACAGTAACCAAGGTATATTTTGTGTCTATTTGTTATTATTATTAAAATAGTGATAATTCTATCATTTTTGTTACTGGAGAGTGTTGATTATTGAGTATGGTCAATCTATTAGTGATAAATTTATGTTGTATACTTTTGTTAAATTTTTATATTTATACAGTGATAAATTTATCTATGGCTGGTGCTATATGTTATATACTTTGTGTTTTGATTTTCTTTTTTGTAATGTTTTTTATTTGTTATTGATAACGTGTATATATATTTTGTTTGTAGGTTTATATCCGTTATGTTTTGCCATTGTTGATAGTGAAAGTTATGACAGTTGGCATTGGTTCTTGTCAAAGTTATTTGTTATTTTGACTCCGGGGAGGGATATTGCGTTTGTTACTGATCAGCATGGAGGTTTACTGAAAGCTTTAGCTGAGGTCTTTCCGTTTTCTTCTCACTCTTTTTGTCTAATGCATTTGAAGGCAAACTTGAATACTTATTTGTCAATGAAGAGTCGTGAATCTAAAGAGTATTTGCTTACTCTTTTTAGTAGATGTGCATATGCTCCTACTATTGAGTTGTTTAATGAGCTATTTGAAGAATTTAAGGGTCGCTGTGGTCGTAGTGTTGAGAAGTTTCTTGAGGATTTGCCTAATGAGTGTTGGTGTAACGCTCATTTTCAAGGCAAGAGGTATGGTGAAATGTGCACAAATGTTGCGGAATCTTTTAATTCATGGATTAGGGATGAACGCCATTTGTTTTCAACTAGTCTTGTTGATGCTATATGGGTGAAACTAATGGAGCAATTTTCAAGAAGGAGAGAAGTTGGAAATAAGTGGAATCGTATTGTTTGTCCTTTTGCAGAGAAAAAGTTGGAAGAAGCTTTTAATGATACAAAAGCATGGATAGTTAAGAAATGTAGCAATGACATTTATGAAATCCAATTGGATCATTCAGTTATGGTTGATATTGGAAAACGTTCTTGTTCTTGTCGATTGTGGGAAATTGATTATTTTCCTTACAAACATGGTTTTTGTGCTATAAAGAGGAGTGTGAAGGATCTGAATTCTTTTCTTGATGATTACTATTGTGTTAGTAGTTATTGTGATTCTTATTCACATTCTATCTATCCAGTTCCTAGTATGTGGAAGCCAAATGTAGTTGTTAATGATGACATTGTTTTACCTCTTCTTTGTAAGAGACTAACTGGACGTCCAAGAACAGAGAGAATACCTTCTAAGGGCGAAATCAAGAGAATTAGGTACAGTAGGAGTGGAAAGATGGGAATTCATAATCAGAAGACATGTAAAGAAGCTTTGCTTTAGTTGTATTGATTTTAATTGAATTACTTTGTTGAGAGTTGAGAGGTGTTACTTGCATTGTATGATTGAGTATTTTTTGAAAGATGTATCATTTTGGTACTTGCATTGAATGATTAAGGAATTTGTTGAACAAAAATTATATTTTTTGCTGATATTTTTACAGGATTAAGTTTCATAGATTTATATTATTTGATTTGGGTTAAATATAGTTGCTGTTTTTGGTGTTTTATACAGTGATAAATTTATCACTGGTTGGTTTGGACAAGTTGGTGATTATTTTTTTGTAAGAATGATAAATTTACTATTGTCTGAAGGAAGAAATCAAGCATTAATGGGGTTCCTGAATTTTGTTATTTTCAAGAATGATAAATTTACCGCTGATTGTATGGGAAGAGTTGACAGTTTATTACATTTATGTCAGTGGTTGATAAATTTATCACTGTCATATCCAAGCAAATGTTCTTTTTTACAGTGATAAATTTATCATTGGCTTAAACTCAACAAAAATCAATTGATGTCACTAGTTATACATGTTTTTAGTTTTTCTGTGCCTTGATTAATTCAAACAAGAATACAGCCTTACTTGTTAGATAATGCATCCCTCAGAAACACAAATAATTTGTGCACTGAATTTACAATGACATATGCTAGACCTCTTTCCAGTTTCTTTCTCTTCACACTGTACCTTATTTACTCTTGGGTTGATTGCTGATAAAAGGAGAAGAATGAAAATGAATATATATATATATGTACACATATATCCTTTTTTGGTCTTTTGTTATTTCTGAGTGATTTTATATAGTGGATGTCTTTTATGAGATTCCAAATGACAGTAGATTTGAGATTCAAAGTTTGAATACGATTTTTCCCATAAGTCTTTCAGCATTCAAAGGAGTAGATCTTTGTATATTACTTACTTATAGGAAGCGTTTTTTGTCTGGAGTTATCTAATTTTCCAAGGAAAAATTTCCACAATACAAAGCTGTAGATCAAATCTCTAGAATACATAATTGCATATCTGCTGTGTTAACTGCTTTGCAAAGCAAAAAATTTTAGATCAACTACCATGTTTATCTGGTTTAGCAACAAGTTCTCAGTCTGCATACTGTGTTGTGGTCACTCAGAAGAAAGCTTTGGATGTTTGAGTTGTTTAACTGAAGTATCAAAAGGTTTTGATTATTCAGAAATCACCAAGGATGGCATGTTCTTACATTCATTCTCAAACTTGGGAATATCTACAAATTTTAACAGTATTTTAATTTCCAATTTGGACAATGTAATAGTGTTTGTGTTTTAATTTTTAATTTAGGTAAATTTTTTATTATTTTTTATAGTGTTTTGTTTACTTGAATTGGGGAAAAAGAATGAGAGAGAGAGAGAGAGAGAGAGAGAGAGTTGCTGGTTTTTTTGTTTGAATAGTGATAAATTTGTTGAAACAGTAATAAATTTATCAGTGTAAATAAAACACTATAAAAAAATAAATTTATCAGTATAATGACTCCAAACCTGTTATTAACCTTTAAATTCAATACAAATAATCAGATTAGAATCAATATTTTGAATGAAATTTGCATAACAAGACTGACATCAAAAGCCAGATCTGGTAACAATATGGCTAAAAAAGACTGAATGTTTCATTGAAGTAAATTTGACATTGTAACAACCAAGCACTGTCTATAACTTTGACATTGTAACAACCAAGTATTGTAATATTCATTGAAGCAAAGTAAGAACCAAAATCATCAAAATACAGGCAATACTGTAACAACCAAACAAGCAAAATGTATGAAGTCATCAATGTTCCAGAGTTGTTGATTATTGCGGAGGCAAGTCACCAATGTTTTCATCAACTATTTGTTGTTGAGCAGCTTGTTGGTCAGTCAAGAAGATAGTTAATATATCGGCTCTTAATTGATTACATTCTTCCTTGGAAAAAGTAGGCATTATGTTGTTTTTGGAAACATATTGCCTCATGATATAGCAAACAATGATTCCACAATCAAGCCTGCAAAAATATTTTGAAATCAAAATATTATAATTTGGTTTCGTTGCTTTTTTTTTTATATATATATATAACAGTGTTTAGTTATTGATAAACTTACAACGTGTCTTCTTGTGGTGGGCTGTTGATGACGCTCTCTGTCTCCTGTTGAAATTTATCAGGGTTGATGAGAGTTGGATTCTCATCCTTTATGTACTTGTCAATAATCTCTCTCTACAACATATACATTTGTATAATTGTTCTATTAGAAAGTCAGTTGAAACAATTAATGAGAAACCATGGATTTAAAGAATGATAAATATATTACTGTATAAATTTTTGATGTATAATTGAGCATGGATCAGGATTGATGTATTGGATTAATGGTAAGTTTGATAGTGAAAACATTTTTACCACTTCATTTGCGGCATTGAAATGTAGATCTTTAGTCATTGCTCCCCTTGGTCTCATGGAATTGTAAAATTTCCATGAACCTTCTACAATGTTAAGGACAAGTATTGTCCAATGAAAATTTTGGTGGATTGGGAAGAAAAGGTATCTTGCTTTCATGGCTTCAGGCATCAATTTATTGAGCATTCTCTTTATTGCTTCCCCATCTTTTGTTGTCAACAAGTGATAACAAATATAAATAAAAAAATAATGTTAATTTAACTTTAAACTTTTTCAAATTAAATAGGTGGCGAGTATGAAACTTTTTGTTACTGTGATCACAATTTTATCAATCCATATCAAAATTTATCACTGCATTGCAAAATTCATCTATACTACATATAAAGGGAACACATCTATTGGTGTCTTGAGGCCTTTTTTTCTCCTCCATGCCAAATGGATCTTTATATCCCCTAATATATCTATACTATTATTCTCTTTCATTCTGTAAATATTCATAGATGATCTGTAATAGGCTATATATCCATATTACTTATTTCAGGTACACTCATGTGAGTGTGCACATCTACTAATATAAATATATATATATATATATATTATATCATGATTCTCTCCATTCCATAGTTGTAATGAAAGATGTCCATTACTTAATAAATTACATGAAACAAGAGCTCTATGAGACTTCACCACTAACAAAATGAAAGTGAACTATGTCCTGCAACACCGTAGCATGTAATCCAGCTATTTCAATTTCAACATATCTCAATATTTGTTGAAGTTCTCAATATCATATGCAGTAGTTTCAAAAACCCAAAAAAGTGCCCAGAAGTTATAATCAAAGACTGGGATTTACTCATATTGTGGCGCCATAATAACAAGGTCAAAATATACAACAGTGATTACAAAATCTGAGTCAGAAATTCTGGTTTGATTTGCTTGACTTTTTGTTTCACATGTTAAGATTTGAATTAGGAAACAAGGCCAATTGAAGAGGAAGGTAGTGTCATATGTTTGAAACTAGTTACTCAGTTAAGCAAACAGTGGTTATACACTGATAAAAAAACAAAACAAGTGTTGTTCCTCAGTTAAGCAAACTAGTTACTTACATGGCAACTTGAAATGAATATGAATGATGTTCTTTGTTTTTGGGCAAGCAAGTGTTCTACATATGCGTCTATAACCTGTGTTGAAAACAAAAAACAAAACAAGGAATTAGTATAAATCAAACACTAAAATGTTATTCTAATGAGTTACAAATTCAACTTACAATGCCTGCCAAATCTTGACCCTTCAATATTTTGTCAATATCATTTAAGTAGACATAGGTTGCATGGTCAGCTCCTTGCCACATTGGCTGATCCCTGAAAAAAGGGTTATTAGTGTTGGAATAATAAATTTATTAATATTTTTAGAATATTTGATACTTATAAATTCAATATGAGTTAATGATAAATAGTCGGCAAAAGTGAACTACAGGAGTCAAGAGAGAAGATTGTTACTTTTTCTTTGTATTCGCCCAATGTGCAATGAGATTTTGTCTTGATTTTTTTGGTAGGATGTTGAAAATTTCATTTGAAGTTTTCAATTTCTTCACTGCAGGCTGTTCTTGTGTGTGTTGTTCTTCCGAGTACTTGTTTGCCTCAGCCAAGGTTGCAATTCTTTTTTTTGGGTGAATACCAAGGTTGCAATTCTCTCATGGGGTATCTTGATTTCTTCATCTTTCCTTTGCATTTGATTTTTTGTAGTTTTCTGCTGATCATGCATTTCTTTGTTCAGCTTCTTGAGTTGCTGCTGCAGGTTATCATTTGTAGTTTGAAAGATGTCCCTTTCCATTTGTAACCTTTCCATTTTGAGCATATCGTCTTCTATCTTCTGAAAAACAAGTACTTCTACCAGATTTAGATCCACTTCAGACTCTTTGTCAACTTCATTTCCTTCACTTTTCTGTGATTCAAAGGATACTGTTTTTCTTTTCTTTTCAAGGCATATTTTGTGTGGAATTGGTTCCCATGTTTCATGTTTGGATTTGTCTTGAATCAATGTTTGTTCTTCTTTTTCAGAATTTTCAGTCTGATTTTGTTGCTGAAAATCAGCATCTTCAACTTTGTCTTCATCGTCATCTTCATCTTCATCTTCATCTTCATCTTCATCTTTATCCTCAATTTGTCCTAGCAACATTTGGTATATTTTTTTCTCTTCATCTGTGTGCTTCAAATTGTTCTCCTACATAGATGAAAATTAAAAAAATGAATGATATGATACAAATTTCAGAGATAAATTTCTCATCGCAAATTTTATCACTCAATTAGGAAAATTAAGCAAATCTATGATTGTAATAGCAAATTTTATCACTGAACTAGGCATAGTAAGCAAATCAGTCATTGTATAGGAAATTTTATCACTGAATTAGCAAAACTAAGCAAATAAAGTAAATATAAGACAAAATGTCTAATTCAATTTATTTTTGCGGATAAATTTATCAATAATCAATTCTAGTCGAATATAAAGTAACACAAATAAATTAAATATGAAACAAAAGTCATGCACAGTAGACAAATAAAAAAACATTCACTGCATAAAAGAATTTATCACTCAATTAGGTATACTAAGGAAAATTTGTCACTCAATTAGGCAAATTAAATAAATTTATCAGTGTGAACAAAACTTTATCACTGCATAAGAAAATCTATCATTTGTTTAAACAAAACAAAGGTTAGCATTACGTGCCACAATATCTTTTAGATCTTGCAATGATGAACTTGCCAATTGTTGTCCCAAACGTGTGATGTTCCATTTAGCAAATCTTGGGATTGCATTATTATAGCGATCCCGGTTGTCCCTCTACTATTCTGTTGTGTTCCGGACTTGGTTCCGTGAAGTTGGTAGTTGTATCTATCTTGTTGTCATCCTTTAATTCCGCTTGATTGAGTTTTAGGATGTTTTGGGCAGGGTTGTTACAGGTTGGTTAGGCCTTGGTTTCAATTCCTTGTTGCCCAGTTTTTAGGCGGTCCGCTCGAGCGGGTCTTCTTGCGCTCGAGCGGGGATTGCACACTCCCAGTTTTTCGTGTCCCTGCAAAACTTCTGCAGGTGTGATTTTTACGCTCGAACGGGTTTCTTTATGCTCGAGCGGTGGCGCTCGAGCGGGTAGTACCTTTTCGGTGTAAGTTTTGGGAGGGGGAAATCTACGCTCGAGCGGACTGGTTTTCACGCTCGAGGGGATGTGCTTTATTCTTCTGTCTTGGCACTCGAGCGGGCCTTTTTGTGCTCGAGCGGACCTAGTTTTTGTTCTTGACGCTCAAGCGTTGTGTTTTCCGCTCGAGCGGGAATGTCGTATATCAGTTGGCTATGGGACAGTTTTAAATCACTTTTTCTCATTCTTTCTCTCTCTTACTTTTCCGAAAAAGCCATTTAAGAGCTCCTCTCTCTAAAACCTTAACTTCTCTCTAAGTATTGATCTAGCTAGGGTGTTTTCCTCACCTTTGGCCTTTACAAAAGAGTTATTGATCGTCGAGGGCTATCTTTTGATCCGAGAAACTCGTGGTTTGGAGCAAGTTCATTTTCATCATCTTCTTCGTTGGGTGTCATCTTTTGAGGTAGGGATTCCTACTCACTCTTATGGTTTTTGACCTAGATTTTTAGTTGTTTTGATAGAGTGTTGAACTTGGGAAATTTTGGGACTTATGGTTTCAAAATGTGTAAAAAGGGTTTTGTAATTTTGGGCTCATAACTTGTATTTTGGGTTCCAAAGTGATGATATAGTTGTTGGTTGTTGATGTTAAGCCATTGGGTCAATATTGGAAAATGGGGTAGAAAACCCTAATTTGTTGTATAAATTAATTGGCATAATTAATTTGGGAAAATGGTAAACTTATGGAATTGAGTTAGAAATAATGACATCGGTTCATTATATGGTTGAATAGTGGAGTTAGATTTATTAATCGCTCACTTTTGAAAACATCGATATTTTATCTGTTGGAGCTTTTATTATCTGTTTAGAAATAATTGCTTGGGCTACCGGTAGAGGGTAGTTTTGATTGTTGTAGACAATGCATGATGATTAGGCAAACTAAAACTAATCAATTGGATATGTCATTGAGTATGACGGTTGATAGAATACATTAACGTTATGTATTGATTGATTGCGTATATGACCTTTGTGTATATATGTTGTGTGTGTGAGAGGAGATAGGGGATGTACTCCACGGTTTAGGGGAAGATAGGGGATGGACCTCTAAACCGGATGTTGTTTGGGAGGAGATAGGGGATGGACTCCACTGATACAGCTCATATGCTTGTCAGATAATGTGTTGATACAGCTCGTATGCTTATCTTTGGAAGTGTTGATACAGCTCATATGCTTGTCATTGGAAGTGTTGATATAGCTAATATGCATATCTGTTGAAATGTGGATACGGCTTGTATGCTTATCTGTTGAGATGCGATACAACTAATATGTTTATCTATCGTAAAATGGGAAATGTTTAATATGAGTCGTTGTCTCATATAAGTGGTTGACCAGGTTCTGAGCCATTGATGTAAATCGGGAAATTGATAAGAGATGGAAACTGAAATGAAACATAAACATAGTGATCAAGAAATGGAAATGGATTATGAATTGGTTTATGAAAGTTGAACATTTATCAATTGCTAATGTCTTAGTTATTGCTCATACTGTGTTTAGCATATCTCTACTGGGCGTTGGCTCACCCTTTATGGGACATTATTTTCAGGTACAGGTAGTATGCCACCTCCAAGGACATAGTTTGGTGGATGATGATGAGAGTTGAAGACTCTTTCTTTTGTTTATTTTGATGTATTACATGTAATTTCAAGCCAAGGGCTTAATATGTATTGAGTTAGTACTCTTCTTTTTGTAACCAAGTGTTAACTTGGAAAGCTATAAGCCCTTAGGGCATTTGCTTTTGTTGTTAACATGTAATACAGTTGTAAGAATTACTCTGATGAATAGAAATGGCTGATTTCTTTTGTACCAATGCATGTCTAAAATGTTGGTTTAATGTTATTATTTTGAGGGCGTTACAACTTGGTATCAGAGCTTACCGGGTTCGAATACTTTGGGTACGTGGGAAGTGATTAGGATCACAATGGGTTTGTCTCGCTTGGTAGAGACTTAGATGTAGTGTCATATGCTATGTGCTAAATTGATAACATGCTTATGTGACTATGTGGGTATGGAATGTAGTTTCCAGGATGTTGATTGGATCCTTGGGTTTCTGGGAGTCTTGTTGGAAAAGCACTTGATCAATGCCGTTTCTAACCGGAACTCTAGTAACGCCTCGGGACTATCATTATCCGGAAATGAAATTCGTAAATGCTTATGTGTTTATGTGCTTACGTGGAGTGAATTACAGTTGTCCATGCATTAGGACGAGGGTGTTATAGCTTCGGCACATTTGTGAATGTGCTAATAGTCTTGGTTACCTTTATTAGGATGTCAGGACGAGGGCGTAGTAGGCGTGGCAGGCATGGTAGGCAGGAGGTACCTGTACCAGATGACGTTCCGACAATGCAGGAGGGTGTTGGTCAGGCCAACGTGGCCGAGCCAGCAGGTCAGCAGGCTATGGGCACCTTGGCCTGAGAGATAGCGGGAGCTTTGGGTATTCTCAAAGCTGAGAATCAGGTTGCTGAGGCTGGGCCTTCTTTCTTGAAGAGGGAATCCGGTCTAACCCTGACGAGTTTGTTGGGGATCCAAAGAAGCCACTTAAGGCCGACGAGTGGTTGGAACAGATGGAGAAGACGTTCGAGACGCTGGGCATCGAGGACGGGGCTTTGAAGGTGACCCTGGCATCCTTCCAGCTGAAGGGAGATGCGGGTCAATGGTGGAAGTATGAGAAGGGCAGTGTTCGTAGTGCATGGGAGGCGTTTGTGAATGCTTTCCAGGAGAAGTTTTTATCTTCAGCTGCGAGGGAGAAGCTGAGAGAACAGTTTTGCCAGCTTAGACAGCAAGGCTTGTCTGTGGTCGAGTTTGAGGCTACTTTTACCAGTCTGTCCAGGTTTGCACCTGAACTGGTGGCGTCTGAGGAACGCCGTTGCTTTGAGTTTGAGCGGAAGTTAAGGCGAGGCCTCAAGTTGAGGGTTAGTGGATCTTTCATCCGGGAGTATAGACGTTTGGTGGATGCGGAAGCTCATATGGAGCTCATGATGTAGGAGGAGGATGAGGGGCAGAGAGGCTCCAAGAGGGGCCAAGATGGTCAGGGTGATGGCAGGAGACAGAGGGGTTCTAACCCTCAGCAGTCTCAGGGTGGTGTGGCTAGATCGACCTTTCCAGTACCGAGTGCGGGCTCTGGGAGAGGTAGTCAGGGAGGCTTGACTTGTTTTGCGTGTGGCCAGTTGGGTCACAAGTCTTCGGTTTGCCCGCAGAAGGGAGGGGGTCTGCGAGCTGCTTCTTCTTTAGCTAGACCTCAGGGCCAGAGTCAGGGCAGGGGCCAGCCTTTGTCTTGCTATCAGTGTGGTCAGCCTGGGAACCTGAAGAGGTATTGCCCGCAATTGAGTGCTACTTCAGGAGCGTCTGGTTCTAGACAGACGCAGGGATTTCAGCCAGCTCAGTCTATGCAAGCCTCGAGGGCCAATCCGGGAGCTTCGTCATCCCAATCAGTGCAGCAGTCCTTTGCTCCTAGAGGGGAGCAGGTGGATCAGGGGCCCACAGGGCGCGTGTATGCTGTTACCGCGCAGGACCTAGTACCGACTCCATCAGTAGTGAGAGGTACTTTTCTGTTTTGCAACTCGATTGCTAGTGTGTTGATTGATACAGGTGCATCTCATTCTTTTGTGTTTGCTACATTTGCATCTGTTTTGGAATTGGAGTTGACACAGTTACCATCTCCTATATGTGTAGTATCGCCTATTGGTGGTGAGTTGATCTTGAAACAAGGTGTTAGAGGGTGTGATATAGAGGTCGCCGATCATAGGCTTCCTTTTCCTTTTGTTGTCATGCCTATGAAGGGTTTTGATGTTATTTTGGGTATGGACTGGCTATCGTCATACCGAGCTGTTATTGATTGCTACCGCCAGAGGGTCACCGTATGTACCTTAAGCGGGGAGTGTTTCCATTTCTTGGGGGATCGGGTTGGTAGTGTGTTGCCACCGATGTATGATCCACGAGGGCGGAATAAGCTTAGTGGTCTACTTGCTAGCTTTATAAGTGGTGAGTGTGACGAGACTCAGATTGTATTGTCGAGGGTGGTTTGTGAGTATTCGGATGTTTTTCCCGAGGATCTCGTTAGTTTACCACCTCACCGAGAGATAGAGTTCTCTATTGATTTAGTGCCCAGCACGGCGCCGATTTCTATGACACCTTATCGTTTTGCCCCAGCCGAGCTGAGTGAGTTGAAGATTCAGCTCCAGGAATTGCTAAATAAGGGTTTTGTTCGCCCTAGTGTTTCGCCGTGGGGAGCACCGGCCCTCTTTGCTAAAAAGAAAGATGGTGCCTTAAGATTGTGTATAGACTACCGGAAGTTGAATTGGGCTACGGTCAAGAATAAGTACCCTATGCCCCGTATAGATGATCTGTTTGACCAGTTGAAGGGTTCCCGTTGTTTCTCTAAGATAGACTTGAGATCGGGTTACCACCAGTTGAGGGTCAGGGAGGAGGATATTCCTAAGACGGCATTCCGTACGCGGTATGGCCATTATGAGTTTCTGGTGATGCCATTCGGACTTACCAATGCACCAGCAGTCTTTATGGACTTAATGAACCGGATCTTCCGGGAATTCTTGGATCGATTTTTAGTTGTTTTCGTGGACGACATTCTTATCTATTCGCCTTCTGAGGATGAGCACGAGGAACACTTGAGAGTGGTGCTTGAGTTGCTTAGAGCCCATAGGCTATATGCCAAGTTTGGGAAGTGTGAGTTCTGGCTAGGAGAGGTGAAATTCTTAGGCCATGTGGTATCCGGGGAAAGAGTGTCTGTAGATACATCCAAGGTAGAGGCAGTGTAAGATTGGGCACAGCCTAAGAGCGTTTTTGAGATCCGCAGTTTTCTGGGATTAGCTGGGTATTACTGTCGGTTTGTGAAGGATTTCTCCAGGCTAGCTTCGCCGTTGACTAGATTGGCACGGAAAAGGGTCAAGTTTGTATGGAGTGAGACTTGTGAAAAGTCGTTCCAAGAGTTGAAGGTTAGATTGACCACCGCTCCAGTTTTGATTATTCCGGAGAGAGGGTTGGGTTATGCGGTTTATTGTGATGCCTCACGAGAGGGTTTGGGTTGTGTGTTGATGCAAGAGGGGAAAGTGGTAGCTTATGGCTCACGACAGTTGAAAATACACGAGAAGAATTACCCTACACACGACCTAGAGTTAGCAGCAGTGATTTTTGCCTTGAAGATTTGGAGGCACTACCTTTATGGCGAGAGGTTCGAGGTGTTCTCAGACCACAAGAGTTTGAAGTACCTGTTTACACAGAGAGACTTGAATTTGAGGCAGAGGAGATGGATGGAGTTCATTGAGGACTATGATTTTGAGTTGCACTATCACCCGAGAAAGGCCAATGTTGTGGCCGATGCCCTTAGTAGGAAATCTATTAGTGATGTAGCTTGTATAGCCATCCGGGAATGGGAGATGTTAGTGCGCTTGGCGAGTTTGATTTGCTTCTGGGCGAATCTGTTGAGGTTGCGGCCTTGTTTTCTGTTGTTGCGCAGCCTACACTTGTGACCCGAGTGTTAGAGGCACAGAGAGGTGACCTTGAGGTAGAATCCCTCCGAGAGAAGATCTCAAATGGGAAAGTTGAGAAGGGTTTGACGGTGTATCCCGACTTGGGTGTGAGATACCGAGACCGTTTGTTTGTGCCGGAATCTTGCCGAGAGGAAGTACTCCGAGAGTCCCATCATTCACGCCTTGCGGTGCATCCGGGAGGTACTAAGATGTATCGAGATTTGGGTTGCCAGTTTTGGTGGCGAGGTATGAAGAGAGATGTGGCTGTTTTCGTATCGAAGTGCCTTACTTGCCAGCAAGTGAAGGCCGAGCATCAGAGGCCAGCGGGTTTGTTGCAACCCTTGCCTATTGCCGAGTGAAAGTGGGAGCATGTCACTATGGACTTCGTTGTAGGTCTTCCGAGGACTCAGCGAGGTAGTGATGCCATTTGGGTGGTTGTAGACCGGTTGACTAAGTCGGCGCACTTCATTCCGATGCGCGTGAGAGATTCTGTAGATCATCTTGCCGACTTGTATATTCGGGACATAGTGAGATTGCACGGGGTCCCAGTGACGATCGTCTCAGATAGAGATCCTCGTTTTATCGCTAGGTTGTGGCAGAGTTTGCAGAGTGCCTTGGGTACTAAATTGACCTTTAGTACGGCTTTTCATCCTCAGACTGACGGGCAGTCCGAGCGTACTATTCAGATCCTTGAGGATATGCTTCGAGGTTGTGTCCTTGACTTTAGTGGGACGTGGGAGAGACACTTGCCCTTGGTGGAGTTTGTCTACAACAACAGTTTTCAGTCTAGCATCGGTATGGCACCGTTTGAGGCCTTGTATGGCCGACCGTGTAGGTCTCCAGTGTGTTGGGCCGAGGTGGGTGATGCACCTTTGTTGGGTCCGGAGTTGGTTAGGGAGACGACGGAGAAAGTTGAGCTTATCCGTAGGAGGCTTGTTACAGTTCAGAGTCGCCAAAAGAGTTATGCCGACCGTAGGAGGAGGCCTTTGGCGTTTGAGGTAGGTGATCATGTCTTCTTGAAAATATCACCTAGGCGAGGTCTGATGAGGTTCGAGAAGAGTGGGAAGTTGTCCCCTCGGTTTATTAGTCCCTTTGAAATCCTTGAGAGGATTGGCGAGGTTGCCTATCGTTTAGCCTTACCGCCGCAGTTGTCCGGAGTGCATAACGTGTTTCATGTGAGTATGCTTTGGAAGTATGAGCCAGATCCATCCCACGTGTTGGATTGGACCGACTTGGAGGTAGATGAGGATGCCTCCTATGAGGAGAGGCCAGTTCGGGTCTTGGATAGGCGGGATCAAGTCATGCGTGGCAAGGTCATTCCTTTAGTGATGGTTTTGTGGAAGCATCACGGAGTGGAGGAAGCCACTTGGGAATGTGAGTTAGAAGTCCGCGAGAAATATCCAGACTTGTTTGTTGATGTGTGACCATGTAATGGAATTTTTGTAATATTGTTGAACGTTAAGAGCATTGTATGAGTATTACGTTGTAAAACATTGTGAATGTTTTGGTTAATGGAAGTTTATTTTAACATTGTGTATGTTAAGTATATTGTGGAAATGCAAGCATGATGATAATGTTGCATATGTTATGGAATTGTGGAAAATGAGTTGAAATTGCTAAATTTCAAAAGAATGCATGTTGATAATGCAGGTTGTTATGAATAATGTTTAATGCCTCTTGAAAAGAGATGGGATTGACCGGTAATGGGTCGGGTTGTTTAATGTGATGTTGTAATATTGTTGAGAATTGAGTAAATCTTGTATTTAATTTTGGGGACGAAATTCTTTAAGGGGTGGAGGTTATAGCGATCCCGGTTGTTCCTCTACTATTCTGTTGTGTTCCGGACTTGGTTCCGTGAAGTTGGTAGTTGTATCTATCTTGTTGTCATCCTTTAATTCCGCTGGATTGAGTTTTAGGATGTTTTGGGCAGGGTTGTTACAAGTTGGTTAGGCCTTGGTTTCAATTCCTTGTTGCCCAGTTTTTAGGCGGTCCGCTAGAGCGGGTCTTCTTGCGCTCGAGCGGGGATTGCACACTCCCAGTTTTTCGTGTCCCTGCAAAACTTCTGCAGGTGTGATTTTTACGCTCGAGCGGGTTTCTTTACGCTCGAGCGGTGGCGCTCGAGCGGGTAGTACCTTTTCGGTGTAAGTTCTGGGAGGGGGAAATCTACGCTCGAGCGGACTGGTTTTCACGCTCGAGCGGATGTGCTTTATTCTTGTGTCTTGGAGCTCGAGCGGGCCTTTTTGCGCTCGAGCGGACCTAGTTTTTGTTCTTGACGCTCGAGCGTTGTGTTTTCCGCTCGAGCGGGAATATCGTATATCAGTTGGCTATGGGACAGTTTTAAATCACTTTTTCTCATTCTTTCTCTCTCTTACTTTTCCGAAAAAGCCATTTAAGAGCTCCTCTCTCTAAAACCTTAACTTCTCTCTAAGTATTGATCTAGCTAGGGTGTTTTCCTCACCTTTGGCCTTTACAAAAGAGTTGTTGATCGTCGAGGGCTATCTTTTGATCCGAGAAACTCGTGGTTTGGAGCAAGTTCGTTTTCATTATCTTCTTCGTTGGGTGTCATCTTTTGAGGTAGGGATTCCTACTCACTCTTATGGTCTTTGACCTAGATTTTTAGTTGTTTTGATAGAGTGTTGAACTTGGGAAATTTTGAGACTTAGGGTTTCAAAATGTGTAAAAAGAGTTTTGTAATTTTGGGCTCATAACTTGTATTTTGGGTTCCAAAGTGATGATATAGTTGTTGGTTGTTGATGTTAGGCCATTGGGTCAATATTGGAAAATGGGGTAGAAAACCCTAATTTGTTGTATAAATTAATTGGCATAATTAATTTGGGAAAATGGTAAACTTATGGAATTGAGTTGGAAATAATGACATCGGTTCATTATATGGTTGAATAGTGGAGTTAGATTTATTAATCGCTCACTTTTGAAAACATCGATATTTTATCTGTTGGAACTTTTATTATCTGTTTAGAAATAATTGCTTGAGCTACCGGTGGAGGGTAGTTTTGATTGTTGTAGAAAATGCATGATGATTAGGCAAACTAAAACTAATCAATTGGATATGTTAATGAGTATGACGGTTGATAGAATACATTAACGTTATGTATTGATTGATTGCGTATATGACCTTTGTGTATATATGTTGTGTGTGTGGGAGGAGATAGGGGATGTACTCCACGGTTTAGGGGAAGATAGGGGATGGACCTCTAAACCGGATGTTGTTTGAGAGGAGATAGGTGATGGACTCCACTGATATAGCTCATATGCTTGTCAGATAATGTGTTGATACAGCTCGTATGCTTATCTTTGGAAGTGTTGATACAACTCATATGCTTGTCATTGGAAGTGTTGATATAGCTAATATGCATATCTGTTGAAATGTGGATACGGCTTGTATGTTTATCTGTTGAGATGCGATACAACTAATATGTTTATCTATCGTAAAATGGGAAATGTTTAATATGAGTCGTTGTCTCATATAAGTGGTTGGCCAGGTTCAGAGCCATTAATGTAAATCAGGAAATTGATAAGAGATGGAAACTGAAATGAAACATGAACATAGTGATCAAGAAATGGAAATGGATTATGAATTGGTTTATGAAAGTTGAACATTTATCAATTGCTAATGTCTTAGTTATTGCTCATACTGTGTTTAGCATATCTCTACTGGGCGTTGGCTCACCCTTTATGGGACATTATTTTCAGGTACAGGTAGTATGCCACCTCCAAGGACATAGTTTGGTGGATGATGATGAGAGTTGAAGACTCTTTCTTTTGTTTATTTTGATGTATTATATGTACTTTCAAACCAAGGGCTTAATATGTATTGAGTTAGTACTCTTCTTTTTGTAACCAAGTGTTAACTTGGAAAGCTGTAAGCCCTTAGGGCATTTGTTTTTGTTGTTAACATGTAATACAGTTGTAAGAATTACTCTGATGAATAGAAATGGTTGATTTCTTTTGTACCAATGCATGTCTAAAATGTTGGTTTAATGTTATTATTTTGAGGGCGTTACAATTATTGGCATTGGGTTTGATGGTGCTTGTGTGTTCACACATCCAATACTGTTGAAGACAAAAAATATTGTTCTAAACAAGTATTTAGTAAACGTAAATATTATAGTTCATAAGTTATAAGTGAGGTATTTACTTACCAATATGACCATCACACATCTAGACACTTTATCAATTTGGTTGATGTTCTTTTCTATTGATTTTGTGAGCTGTTGCTTTGCTGCGTCGCACCAATCATAAGACTTCATTTTGTCAATATCCTCAAGATATTTCATGAACCCCCAACCAATTATAGTGCCAGTACCAGGATATAACAACAGCAAGCAAATCAAGAGGCACACAAGCCTCACAACATCTTTATCTTCCTTCTTGTTGCTTCTCAAAAGTTTGGTTATCAACTTTTGGATTGAAGCACTTGTCATTCTATTTTCTCTTATTTTCCTTCTTTTTACCAAATCTATGTCATATTTTCTTCCATATACAAGATTCATCTTCTTTTGTCCACATGCAATCACAAAAATTAACTTGAAATAATTTCTTTTCAACTTCAGCTTCTTCCCTCCAATTTCAAATGTGGTTCCATCCATTTGGTATGTTTGCAAGATTTATGCAACCACATCATCATATTTCATTGAATCTGCTTTTTGCACCTTCTTCTTTGACAAAATGTCAACTAGAAAGAAGAAGGGAATCTTTTTCAATATTTGGAAATGCTCCTTTTCAAGTTTCGTGGGATTGAAGAATCTGATGAGGGATAGCATGTTTGAGCGGTACACATAATTTGCTTCATGGTCATGAATTTGATCATTTCTTGTTTTTCTTCCCTCTATTTTCTGCTTGCCTTTTGGCTTGTGCTGCTTTGGTTCTTATTTGTTTTGTTGGGGCTTGGTTCTTGTTTCTGCTTGTTTCTGTTGTTAGTGTTTGGTTATTCTTTCTTTTTGTTCTCCTTGTTTTTGAGCTTCATTTGCAGGTTCATCCTTCTGTTGTCTCTGTCTTTTCTTCCTTTGTTGCTATTTGCTTGTTGTTTTTTGTTGTTGCTATTTCCTTTTCTGTCTTTTCTTCCTTTGTTGTTGTCTCTGTCTTTTTTGTTGTTGCTGCTTTGGTTCTTGCTGCTTGTTTCTTTTCTTCTGCCTTTCTATCTTGTTGCTTTTTTGTCTCTTTATTGTCTTTCTCTTCTTGCTTTTGTGTTTTTGCAGTTAAAGATCTTCTTTCTGGCATAGATAATCTCATAAGAGAGCTCACAACATCTATATGAAAGAAGGATATCAATAAAGTAGGCAAACAATGCAAAATTTATGGATATACGACAAAATTTATCATATAATTAAGCAAAGAAAGGTTATACACTGATAAAACTTGAATATATTCATAATTCCTCTGTATTCATTTTGTTAGCTAGCAAACAAAATAATTCAAACAATCAAAGAAGAATAAGAAGAATTATGACAAAATTTATTACATAATTAAGCAAACAAAGCTTATACAGTGAAGAGTTCTAATAATGACCAGCAAAACAGACCACTCAATTGGGTTGGGTCAGATGCATGTGGCAACAGTTGGGAAGGAATTCATTGCACAAATTCACGCGTGATATCTATATAAGTCGCTATTATGTTTTACCTTTAATGCATTGTTGCTGTTTTCTTATTCTTTCTTTAGCTTCTGCTTGTTTTTCAGCTTCTTTTGCAGGTTCATGCTTCTACTGTCTCTGTGTTTTGTTCCTTTCTTGCTGATTGCTTGTTGTTTCTGTTCTTGCGGTTTCCTTTTTGTTAGCTTGTTGCTTTTTTATCTCGTTGTTGTCTTCCTTTTCTTACTTTTGTCTTTTTGCAGTTAAAGATCTTCTTTCTGGCATAGATAATCTCATAAGAGAGCTCACAACATTTATATAAAAGAAGGATATCAATGAAGTAGGCGAACCATGCAAAATTTATGGATATACAACAAAATTTTTCATTTAATTAAGCAAAGAAACACTAATAAAACTTGAATATATTCATAATTCATCTGTATTCATTTTGTTAGCTAGCAAACAAAATAATTCAAACAATCAACAAAGAATAAGAAGAATTATGACAAAATTTATTACGTAATTAAACAAACAAAGTTTATACAATGAAGAGTTCTAATAATGACCAGCAAAACAGACCACTCAATTGGGTTGGGTCAGATGCATGTGGCAAAAGTTGGGAAGGAATTCATTGCACCAATTCACGTGTGACATCTATATAAGTCGCTATTGTGTTTTACCTTTAATGCATTGTTGTTGTTTCCTTATTCTTTCTTTTGCTTCTGCTTGTTTTTCAGGTTCATTTGCAGGTTCATGCTTCTGTTGTCTCTGTGTTTTGTTCCTTTCTTACTGTTTGCTTGTTGTTTCTATTCTTGTGGTTTCCTTTTTGTTATCTTGTTACTTTTTTGTCTCATTGTTGTCTTCATTTTCTTGCTTTTGTCTTTTTGCAGTATAAGATCTTATTTCTAGCCTAGATAATCTCTTACGAGAACTCGCAACATCTATATGAAAGAGGTATATCAAAGAAGAACGGAAGATGAATATGACTCACGTTTGATTCGCATGTTGTTAAAGATAAACTAAATAGGGAATATAGATCGAAACGGTGGAAGATTTGCTAGGGATCTGTTCGGAATCAGAATATAGATCGAAACAGAGGTGATTTCTTTAGAAACAATGGGAGATTCAGGGAAAATCTCTTCGTTTGTTTCGATTTCCAAATCGTAAATCGCCTCAGAATGGCTTCCAAATCGCCTCAGAATAATTTCCGAATCAGAACAATTGAGAAGGAGCGTGTGTGTCACGCGCACAGGGGAGAGCTCGTCATATCTTCTTTGCTTCACGTGTGTGGTGTGACATTGAGGGGTAAAATTGGAATCTGAAATAGGGCAAGACTTGGTGGGTATTAATTTGTTTCCATGGGACCGGCTGGTAAGTCCCCCTTATTTTTTCTATGAGCTTTGCTCTGTTTTGTGACTAGATTCTCAAGATTGCCAAAGTTGACACTAGACTGAGGAAATATTTAGCCTGTAACGTGACATTGTTATTTGAATATCCTACCATGAAAGAAATGCTTACACTATTACACTAATAGTAGTGATTATCATTACAAGCCTATGTAATTAAACACTAACAAGTATCATAGGAAATATGCATTGCAGCAAAAAATAAGTGAGAATTAGCATCTTAGACCCAAGAAGCTCATGCCTATGAAGACACTAGGTGGCACAAAATTTTGGAGAAATAGATTAAGTTAATTAGATGTGTTTGCTAATGTTATGGGAAGAAAAAAAACAATCATTCATGACATGAAAAAAGCTATAACGAAAAACACAAGTTCCTTAGTAGTCTTAGGAAATAATATTAGCATTCAATGGACAGTTATTGTTAGGCTAGTCGAATTTTGAAAACAAGGGTTGTGATTTTAGATTGGAACACATCAGGTATGGGGAGAACGATTGGGAATAGTTAGATTTATTGCCCTATAAATTGAATGTGTCCTTTACTCATGCAAACATCATTTCTGTTAACTTGGCGCTACTCTTTCTCTTATTTTGGTGTTCTTAGAACTTGAATTCTAAACAAAGCAAAGCCTCTCTAACTTATAAACCCTAGCAAACACTTGTCGTCCTCAAACTAACATGCGCAGTTGTGTTGCGTAAAAGATTTGATTTTTTCATTTCAAGTAACATACTAAATTTAGCATCTTACATCAAGTATAATTACAGGAACAATAAAGTGTAAAATGTATGCTCCAGCAACATTTATATTCCAACAAACATACATATAAAATGTAATCATGATAAAGTTGCTTCCCCACACTCTCATTTCCCTAATATGAACCTCGAGTCATAAAAGCCTTACTAACACGGTTTAGCCCAGTTGCCATTACACAAAGGCTAGTAATTACATGTAAGGAAATTTATAGAACTGTAAAGCATTTGAGGTTGTTTGTAAACCTATTCTTTCTAAAAAAAATTATCCAATTTCTGAACAACTTCAGATGCATCTATATTGCCATGGAGACAATCGAGTGCTAGTTTAATAGTTTTCTTGCCTTTCTTCTTTTAACATTTAGAGCTTAGCAAGCTTTCACCGATCATCCTGGTCAGCTTTTTCAACTTAGGCTTCCCATTGATTATGTCTTTCAAGTGTTTTCCATTTCTGTGAGAGTATGGTTTCTTTGTCACTAATTGCAATAAGATGATGCCTAAGCTGAAAATGTCAGTTTTTGGCTCAAGAGACTCTGCAACGAAAAAGAAAGTAGATGGGGCTTTTTATAGTTTGCTATATTAACAAGAATAGACATGTGAAAAATATTTGTTTTAAAAATTCATAATTAAGAAGGAAAATATATATAATGTTTCTCATTAACCCTTTTTCTCCTCACTCCCTAATTAGGTTACCCCTCTCTTTCTCTCTCTTTAGTGGTAAGTAGGTGCACTCAGTTTCATTTTATCATTTTTTACATTAAAAATCTTACATTTTGCAAATGTAGTCCATAGTTTATCTTTTTCTTTTCTTCTTTTTAATATCAATCTTATTCGATGTGTTCTCCTTTCAGTTACTCCCTCTGTCCCAAAATAATGGTCCATTTTGGGGAATCTAACTTTTTTTGATAGTACAATTATTGGATTTTAAAAAAGTTAATTTTCTAAAATTACCCTTTTGATAGTATATTTTTTGGGAATATCAATGTCATAATTATACTTTTTATATTGTTTATTAATTTAAAAGAAGGGCAAAATAGGAAATTTATATTATTTTTGTACTTGATTTTTGAAGAGGGACTAATATTTTGGGACAATGAAAAATGAAATAATGGACTAATATTTTGGGACGGAAGGAGTATTTTCTTCCCTAGTGCTACTAACAATTGTTGTTAAGAGGCATTTGGGTTTGTATCAATGGTAAGTTGCAAATATAGAACGAGAATAGAAGAGAAAACCATTGTTTAGAAGGTATTAAGATGTGTGCGTGTGTATGCATATATATATTTGCAAGGTTATTGTACATTAATACAAAGTGAAGTTTTGAAAATTGCTTTTAGAACTAGATTTTGAAGTTACACCAACATGGTTTTTGTACTCATGCAGACCCAAGGTGATCAAAAACTATCTCAAAAGCCCAAATGGCATAATCTCGACTATTTCAACTGCAAAAAGCCTCTAAAACTCTCTGATCCTTGCGTTGGGGATGAAAGTCAAAACAAAATCGGTCTACCTCCCCTACTTGCCCTTCAAAAGGAATAGTCTAGAGGAGACCGAATTGCCGTAATATTTTGGTACCAAGGCAAGGTACCGTTCCATTTATCCCTACTAAAGAGAGGAAAGTTAATCCCAGCGCCCTGATCCAATTCAATCAGAAGGACGACCACCATGTACGGTGTACCATACCACGGTATCAAGAGTAATGCTCTCAAAAGTTTTTGTCCAATCAGCAATATCTTGAGGGATCTTTAGGTGCAAACCTTTTTTTTTTTTTTTGACTATGCAGTATAAAAAGAAAAGAAAAATAAAATAAAATAAACAAAACAAAACAAAAATAAATAAGAAAATGAAACAAAGAAAACAAACCATATATCACTGATTAGGAACCGGCAATGGTGGAAAGTGTAACGCCCCAAATTTCTAACCCAAATGATAATACAACAATCATCACTCTTTTAAGGAAAACCGAATATAAATCTCCAAACTTACATTACATGATACAATAGTTCTCCATGCAACAATACATTAATCCAACAACAAGTAAATAAACAAATAAATACCCCCAAGAGTTTACAAGTTTCCAAGGCTAGAGCCTGGTTACACAAAACGGTTATTCAAACCCACACAAACACATCCCTTGGTTTACACACAGAGTCACAGCAAAATGAGAGCATTGTACTCCCAACACACATACTTCCATGCCCCTAGTTGGGTGGGATCACATATTTTCCTGCACAAAAATCCCGTAGGGTGAGTATAAAGTCCAATAGGAAATTCTTAACAAAGTATATACATTTTATACAAGTCTCAAGAAATGAAATGCACATGTCATGCTATGCCTTTTTTGAAGATAAATCACATTTTTATCTTTTGACAACCATCATGCTCAATGATATCATGCAATTTCAATTGTTCAAAACTTAACAATTTATTTCAAGGGCGGTAAATACGACTCTGGTAATCCCTAGGTCGGTGTCTGCAAGTAGACTATACAGGTACTACCAAATTATCATTTTTACCGGTATTAACCGGAAGGCTCGACACCTATCCGCACGGGTTTTCAATCTTTCACCCCGGACTCTTAGGCCAACTTATTCAATATCATCTACACCACCTATCAAGACTTACCAATGTATTTACCCCAAAGCCATTCCATGAAAACTTGTTTCTCAACATTCTTTTCTCAATGCAAGTTTCAAATCAACTTTCAAAATTTAATGTAATCAAATGAATTGATATGCCAATTTTACAAGATGAATATAAATACTTTTATTCTAATTCATCATCCAAGGAATAACACAATTCCCTTTTCTCAAGTATCCTCAACAATTAGTTATTTCAAGACTATTTCAACATTTTGAACAATAATTTTCAAAATGAACAACAATCCTCATATTCCCCAAAATTCATCATTTATATAAATATAAATAAGAAAATTTTCAAACATCCATTTATTTTGACACACAAAATAAATATAACAATATCATTCATGGATTTTCAGTCTCTTTTAAAAAAAAATTCAAATTCTAGGTTTTCTCACCAAAACTATACAACTCAAATCTTTTGAAAAAAAACTTTCCAAAATAATCTTTTCTTCAATCAACGAAGATCAAAACTTATAAAATCATTTTAAAATAACAAGAGACAAACCCACTTTCAAAATCGCTCAACTTCTCGAATCAACAATCAATTTTTAAAACTATCAAAAGATGATTTGGAAAATCATCTAGATCTAGGAAAAATATATATATATAACTCTAAGAAAATCCCTACCTAAAGTTTTGAAGAAGAAATGAGATGAAACCCCCAAAATCAACGGTGTCGATACTCGATCTTCACCACACACAACGAAGCCCTCGAGAAGTTAAGCAACTTTGATGAAGAACCTATGGCAGAACTCTAATGGATCTTGAGAAATCAAGGTTTTGATCTAATTTAGCGTAAGAAAATGTAGAGAGAAGGGAGAGGAAAGGTCTTTTGGAGAGAGAGATATGCAAAAGTGATCTGAAATATCAGATTCACGAACTGATATAACATGATCCGCTCGAGCGTCAAATACACTTTCCCATTACTTTTGTAGACAAGTCAAACATCTGGAACCAAACATTCTCCGCTCGAGCGCATAAACGGCCGCTCGAGCGAACAAGCAACGTCTAATGCATTTTGCATTTTTGCTTTGGAGGCGCTGCCCCTCAACCCCACCAGGGCACTGCCCTAGGACTCGCCAAGGGGTGCTGCCCCCTGGACCCCCGCAAGCTAACCGAGTAGCTCGATCCCCGCTAGGGCACTGCCCTTAGACCCGCTAAGGGGCACTGCCCTTAGACCCGCTAAGGGGCGCTGCCCCTTGGACTCCCGCGAGCTAACCGGACAGCTCGATCCCTGACATACTCAGCGAAGTGGCAAACTGGGATCGCTACAGAAATTACTGCTCAAATAAGGCATGCATCAACGTCCAAGTCTCGAATGCCTCATCATGAACCCTAGTGCCAAGCTGCTCAAAACGCTGCTGGCTCGACTCTCGGTATGCGTAGAAGTCAGTTTGCATATATGCAATTTACTGCCGATACTCGAGCTGACAGGCATTAACTTGGTTAAATGTCGTCTGCGAGTAATCCTGAAATGCCTGATAGTCCGTTCAGAGATCAACGACAGATTGCTAAATGGCGGCTTGATTATCCAAAATAGCTGATATTACGCGCGCATCATGCAGAATGGCGGTGGCGCTGGTGCTGGCACGACGGCGAGCTCTGTCAAAACATCATTAGGGTTTTCTTTTTAGTTTTGATTATATAATGGTTTGAACAAGTTGTATGGTATTCAAAAAAAATTTCTATATATTTTCTATTATTTCTACAAGTATTCGATTTTCTATGATTGTTGAATGCTTTCCATACAATGGTTTTCTATTCTTTCATATTCAAGGTATGAGACTAGCCATACTACGAGGGACAAGCCATTTTGCTACCCAAGTTTAGAACGAACAACTCGTCCTACTTGAAATGGTTCGTGCCTGTACATTGAACGTGATAATACTCTTGATCAACGCTTCGAACTTGTAGTTGCAAAGTATTATTTGGTTCGAACCGTAACAAAATTGATTTTCAAATTGAAACCCGGATAACCCGGATACCACAGTCCTGTCCAAGTTCGTTTTTTTCTTTCTCTTTTGAGTCTGTTGTAACCGAAGAATCGGACGATTTGGATATGCTTAATGAGAATGATGTGGCTGTGGTTTCTGAGTACTTTTCTGTGCCCTTGATTTATTGCATTAACTCAAACTTTCAAAATTTTGATGAAAACGACGAGGAAGAAATTCCTCCGGTTTTGCAACGCTTAGTTGAACAAGAGCAGGAAAGATTTGTTAAACCCTTAATGGATGAAATCACTACTATGAATATTGGTACTGAGGAGGACCCGCGGCTAGTCCAGATCGGGTCCACGTTGTCTTCGGAGGAACGCGAGCGCTTAGTCGCTTTATTAAAAGATTTCAAAGATGTTTTCGTGTGGTCCTACAAAGACATGCCTGGAATCGATCCTGAGATTGTACAGCACCGGATCCCTCTTGACCCCGAGGCCCGACCCGTTAAACAAAAACTCAGAAGGATTCGCCCGGACTGGGCTCTCAAGATTAAGGAAGAGGTCACCAAGCAAATTGACGCAGGTTTCCTGCTGGTATCCGAATACCCAACTTGGTTGGCCAACATCATTCCGGTGCCGAAGAAGGATGGTAGGATCCGGGTATGCGTGGATTTCAGGAACTTGAATAGAGCTAGTCCGAAGAACGACTTCCCCTTGCCGTATATCGATGAGTTAGTGGACTTCACAACGGGGCATGCTTTGCTTTCGTTCATGGATGGTTTTTCAGGCTATAATCAGATTGTAATGGCACCCGAAGACGAGGAGAAGATTGCTTTCACCATCCCATGGTGGACCTACTGCTACAGAGTGATGCCGTTTGGGTTAAAGAACGCTGGAGCTACATATCAACGGGCCACGACCACAATATTACACGACATGATCCACAAAGAGGTAGAGGTGTGCGTAGATGACATGATTGTCAAGTCTAAAGAAAGAGAGGGCCACTACACCGCCTTGTAAAAGTTGTTTCAAAGGATCAGAGAATTTCGGTTGCGGCTGAATCCTCAGAAGTGTACATTTGGTGTTACAGCAGGGAAAATGCTAGGGTTTCTAATTAAACAGAGAGATATCGAAGTCGACCCTTCCAAAATCAGGGCCATCTTAGAAATGCCACCACCAAGGACTGAAAAGGAGGTGCGAGGCTTTCTGAGTAAAGTGTAATTCATAAAACGGCTTATCTCAAAATTAACCTTGACTTGTGAACCACTTTTTGGCCTCCTGAAGAAAGGAAAAAAATTCTAATGGGACGGCCGATGCCAAGCCGCTTTTGAACAGATCAAGGAATACTTACAGAACCCGCCCGTGTTGTCACCGCCAGAGTTGGGGAGACCGTTGATTTTGTATCTTTCAGTAACTGAGACTACAATGGGCTGCATGCTTGCGCAAGAATCAGAGGACAAAGTGGAGAGAGCCATCTACTACCTGAGCAAGAAGATGCTGGAGTATGAGACTCGCTACACACCGTTGAAAAAGGCTTGCTTAGCCTTGGTATGGGCTACCAGGAAGCTACGACATTACCTGTTAGCTCACTCTGTAATATTGGTTTCACGACTAGATCCCATCAAATATCTTTTCGAGAAATCTGCACTTATGGGTAGACTAGCTCATTGGTTGCTGTTGCTTTCCGAATTCGATTTGAAATATGTAACGCGCAAGTCAGTCAAGGGAAGAGCAATAGCGGAGTTCCTAGCCGATCATCCAGTGGAAGGAGGTGAAGCAGTTGAGTACTTATTTCCAGATGAGGCCATTCTTCATATCGACGATGAATTTTGGACAATGTACTTTGATGGAGCGTCAAACCAATACGGGTATGGGATAGGAGTGTTGCTGATAGCACCCGACAACTCCCGTATCCCTCTAGCATTCAAACTCCGGTTCAAAGTTTCGAACAACAAAGCAGAATATGAGGCATGCATTGCCGGTCTAAAAGCAGCCCTGGAATTAGGGCAAAACGGTTGGACGTCATCGGGGACTCGAACCTTGTTGTATCTCAAGTGAAAAGAGATTGGAAAGTCAAAGAAGAAAAGATAATTATGTATCCCCAGACCTTGGACTTGTTAATTCATCGGTTTGAGAAGTTTAACTTTGCTCATCTGTTAAGAGAGAACAACAGGTTCGCAGATTCACTAGCAACTCTATCTTCCATGATAGACATCCCGTTTGGAGTCCGGATACGTCCAGTCATTATCGACCAAAAATTTGTGCCGGCTTACGAGTCGATTGCTGCTATAGATGAGGTTCAAGATGAGAACCCCTAGTACTACGATATTTGGAATTTCTTGGAGAAGGAAGCATATCCACCAAGGGTAAATACCAAGGATAAAAGGGCAATCAGAAGAATGGCCGTTCAGTTCATCATCTGTGGAGGTAAATTGTATAAGAGAGGTCATCTGGGAATGCATAAGCTGTGCATTGAAGCTGAATAATCAAAACGCCTGATGGAGGCCATCCATGGAAGGGAATACGGTGCGCATATGAACGGGGTGATGCTAGCGTGGAAGATCCTCAGACAAGGTTATTATTGGTCCACCATGGAGGAGGATTGTATCGGCTTTGTTCGGCGATGCCACAAGTGTCAGATCCATGCAAACCGCATGAACATTCCGCCATCAAAGCTGTACAATATGACTTCGCCATGGCCATTTTCAGTTTGGAGAATCAATGTGATCGGGGCTGTCACTCTGAAGGGGTTGAATGGGCATGAGTTCATCCTAGTCACGATAGATTATTTTACGAAGTGGGTTGAGGCCCAATGTTATGCGGTGTTGAAGGCGTCGCACGTTGCAAAGTTTATCAGAAACAACATCATCTGTCATTATGGGGTCCCAAACGAGGTCATTTCAGATAATGGTTCCCACTTCAAGAAAGAAGTCATTGACTTGTTGAAGAAATACAACGTGGCTTTTCATAAGTCATCCACATACCGGCCGCAAATCAATGGAGCCGTTGAGGCCGCCAACAAGAACATCAAGCACATACTGTAGAAGATGGTGGAAACCTACCGGGATTGGCCAGATAAGCTGCCGTTTGCTCTGTGGGGTTACCGGACGTCAATTCGAACTTCTACTGGGGCAACTCCGTATTCATTAGTTTATGGGATGGAGGCCGTTCTACCTATCGAGATTGAGGTTCCGTCTTTACGAGTGTTGGTCGAGTGTCAAATAGCCGAAGCAGATTGGCAGCAGAGCAGATTTGAAGAACTCATGCTCTTTGATGAGAGAAGACTGAAAGCACTATACCATGTTCAAGGTTATCAGCGCAGAATTGCCAGGGCTTTCAACAAGAAAGTTAAGTCTAGGAATTTGAAAGAAAGAGATTTGGTGCTCAAGGACAACCGAGCTCCCATCCACGACCCTAGGGGCAAGTTCAGACCCAATTGGACTGGCCCTTACATCATCAAGTCTATCTGGTCAGGTGGAGCTGTGGTTCAGATGGACCTAGATGGCCTAGAGTTCTCATAGCCAATCAACATGGACAAGTTGAAGAAATATTACCCCTGAGAGGCTCGCTAGGCCGAAAACCTGAGAAGGCGACCTAGGCAAAAGTCAGAGCACAAAAAATTTGAAATTATAAAAACTGAGCTCGCAAGGTTGAAAACCCGCAAAGGGCGGCCTTGGCAAAAGTTAGAGCGTAAAAGAAGAGTGAAAATACTCGAGTGAACCCAAGCCTGAACTACATAAGGCTTGATTCCCATCTTTGGGATACGTAGGCAACTTCATCCTGAAGTTCAGCCATAAACTTTTCCCCGATCAACTTTGTCCATTTGATCATCTCGGTCATCTTTGTCTATTCAGCATTCAAGAGTTCGGTTATGATCTCCGGTGTAGTGCTTTTCAGACTAGAGACAACTTTCCGTTGCTGTGCAGTGCCGCGGTACTATTCAAACTAGGGGCAACTTTCCAGTTGCTAGGATTCGAGGTTGTGCATCTCAGTGACAGATTTCAGGCGTGTCCAGTTCTGATCCATATCGAAAATGGCTTTGAAAAGTTTTAATAAAAGTTGACTTTGTTCAAAATTAATCTTTTTATAACTTAGACCATTTTTGGACCAAAGCGAAAAAATTTCAGTACCCACAACCTTCAATTTCATTGATTTCAATACAGAGTTCTCCCGCTCTTGCATACAAATTGAAGTTGCTTTTTATTACATTCATAAAGAAAACTTGAAAGTACTAATAAAGTAATAAATCCGGGGCATAGATAAGTCAGGTGTTCCTGCGCCCCCTTCCAGAGCTGGTCGAAGCCTCTAATGCCAAGTTGGGCCCAATCTGTGCCTCTTCATTGAGCCAATCTATGCACTCATCAGACAAGGTGCAACTAAAAATGGGAGCAGGGGCCAGGAGCTCTCTAGTCCTCCATGCTGTGGCATACCGGGCAAGCTATGCGCCTCGGGCTGGGAATGCAGCTCTATCCCCTCTGGCGGGCAAGTCTGATCATGTCCGAACTAGCGCCGGAACCAGAACGGAAAATAGAAGACAGTGTGTCATGCCAATCAATTAAATCCCAGGTTGACGGGTCATGTTGTAACTCATTGCCAGCAGATTGAGCCAAGGGCAGCGCCAAACGATGCGGTTTGCAGACAAACTGCACATCCAGTTGCACTACCACCCCTCATCCAGGGCATCGACCAGGCGTTGTCGAAAAAAGTAGCCGCGAGCTGAGTATGTTGGGCAAGACTCCACAATCTGTAACTTGTCCATCAACCACACCTGGGGAGGGATGAAAAATGAGAGAATAAAGAATAGAGAGATGTATGATGAGAGAAAAGTAAGAAAAGGGTTTTGTGAGAAAAACCGAGCCTGAGGGCCGAGTGATGTGAGCAATACATATGTGAGATTGGGTGGGAAACATTACCTGCAATAGTAGTGGGCTCCCCGCAAGCCTAGCCGTCTCCCGGCGATGAAAAGCGTCTAAGCCCATCAATGTCTCAGCCAATGTCATGGCAATGCAGCTCTTGCCCTCCTTCAAACCTTGGGCCACCTCGATCAACCGGACACTGAATCCACCAGAGCCCGGGGCAAGCAAGAAATGAGATAACAAGCATAGGCAAAGCGCGTGTCGCCGATAGCCCTGCCAATGATGGTCGCCGCGGTCACCAGCATCAAAAAACCAACGAACCAAGCTTGGGATGTCCAGTTCCCCGTTGTGAATCAATGATCGAGCATCATGCAAAGTGAGGCCGCACATTCGTCCTAGGGCTTGGACGTGGCCAAATCGAAGTTAAGGCAAGATTTCCTCATTGCGCTCGAATTCCATCAAAGCTTGCAAAATCTTCGAAAGTAGGACACATCTCTTGCCCGCTAAAGCTAAAAACGTGTGTTACCGAATTCCAAAACCTTGCCGCGGCATGGAGGAAAGGAAGATGCAGCGGAGTACGGCCCAGCGTGAATAGTGCATTCAAGCCGAAGCCCCGGAAGTTCAACTTTTCCGAGCCATCCAGAGAAGCAATCCAAGCTGTGAGATTTTAGATGAGGAACGCCTCCATTTTGATGCAAAATTGAGATGAAATGAATGAACCACAAGGCTGGAACTTTTAAAGAGGATAAGGCACTGTTCGGGGGACACGTGTCAAAAAACTGGTGGTTGCCAAACCAGGTTGTCGGCCGACCACCTTCTCTGGTAAGCCGACCACCCCTTGGTCTCCAATGAAAAAAGCTGGTCGGCCAACTTCCTTAGGTGGTCAGCCATAGAGAGAAACAGGGTTTTGGTCTTGTCCTAGCTTCTAGAAGAGAGTTCCTAGCATTTCCATGCGTCGGGAGTGTTGAAGGTTCGAGTTTACCTCAATTTCGGATACGTTCCGTCACCCAGATCGTCCGAAATGCATTTGTTTATCGAGTTGTTGTTTTTGCTTATCGAGTTGTTGTTTTTGCTTACCGAGTTGTTTTGCTTATCAAGTCGTTAGGTTTTATCGAGTTGTCGAGTTTTGTATATCGAGTTGTTACTCTTTGTTTACTCAACGTTGTGTCTTGCTTATCGAGTTGTAAACTTGCTAAGGTTTTGTAACGCCCTCAAAATAAACCCATTATATATATATCATTAACATGCAATATTAAAAGAAAACAATCCATTCTCTCATTCATCAGAGTATTACTAAATGAAAACATTACATGTAATATCAAATTAAATGCCCTATGGGCTTACATCTTTCCAAGCCAACACTTTGTCACAAAAATACAAGTTCTAACTCAAATACAAATAAAGCCCTAGGCCTGAATGTTTACATGTACTAACAAATAAAAGCAAACAACTGAAAATAGTCTTCAATCCAAGTCCTTCCAAGCTAAGTCCTTGGAGGTAGCTTATCACCTGAACCTGAAAATGATGTTCCCATATAGGGTGAGCCACAGCCCAGTAGAAATATACTAAACCAAATATAAGCATTGAATAAAGCAATAGCATTCAATAAATGGTTTACCAAGATAATCAATTACATCTTTATACAGTTTCATGACACTAATGTCTAAGACAAGTTTTACTTTCCAACATTATTAATATGACTCAGAACCTGGCCAAACTTACAACAGTGAACTAAATATATCAAATTCACATTCTTCCAACGTCAACAAACAAATGAGACTCAAGCTCAAATCAAAACACTTCATACTTCCAGTTTGATACACATTTTAGTGCTGTATCAATAAACACTTCAATATAAATAAGCCCACATAAAAGTGATGCTAATGGAGTCCATCCCCTATCTCCTCCCAAACAAAATCCGGTTTAGAGGTCCATCCCCTATCTTCCCCTAAACCGTGGAGTACATCCCCTATCTCCTCCCACACAAAACAATGTATGTAAACACATAACATATAACACACGATCAATACACATAATGTCTGTATTAATTCAGCAGTCAAAATGAATGACTCAGCCAATGTGATTAGTTTCAGTTATCCCTAATCCACATGCAGTGTCTACAACATGCACGGCTAACCTCCACCGATAGCCCAAAACAGTTATTTCTAAACTGAAAATAACTATGACAACAATTCAATAGACAAATGATTCAAATTAACCATCTTTTCCCAATTCCATGAATTAATTATACAAATTAATTTAATAATACAACTAGGGTTTTTCCCAAAATTACCAAAGTATCCCCAACATATCAAAATACCAAAACTTAGAACAAAACTTATAGAATGGAGTAGGAAATCCCTACCTCGAAGAAAACAACCCAAATGGTGAAGACAGAGATGAGTGCCCAAATACCAATGTGCTCCAAATCGCCAAATGTTCAGATTAAATGAAAGCCCTCGACTCCCTCTATCTTTTTAATAAAGCAACTAGGGTAGAAACACACTCTAAATAGATCAAACCTAAGAAAGAAGGTGAGTAGGGAGAGAGAGAAGTCGGACCTAGGGTTTGGAACCAAAAAGAAGATGAAAAAGACTGATCAAAACCCGCTGCTGCGTATATAAACTGGACAGGCTCGCTCGAGCGAATACTTGGTCGCTCGAGCGACCAGACACAGAGAATCTACGCTCGAGCCAAGGAAACCTTGCTCGAGCCAACAACCCAAAAGCTCGCTTGAGCGAAAGAAAACTCGATCGAGCGAAGAACTCAAACCCTCAGGTCTGTAACCAGACACATGCTCGAGCGAAGGAACTATCGCTCGAGCGAAGAACGAACTAACTCGCTCGAGCGAAGAAAAGCTCGCTCGAGCCAAAAACCTCTGCTCTCAGGTCTAACTACAAAACGCACTCCTCGCTCGATCTAAGAAACCCTGGCGCGAGCGACGGACCAAAACAAAGAGCTCGCTCGAGCGAATAACTTCTCGCTCGAGCGAAGAGTCAAAATTCTGGGCAGCAACCCTTTGCTCCCAAGCTCAACCACCCTGCTACAAACCTGCCCATTGCATCCCCCAACTCAGAAATAGGAAATTAAAGGACGGTAACAATCAAAATACAATGGCAGGAGCTACGGAACCTAAGTCCGGATACAATAATCATAAGGGAAAATACCGGGGTCGCTATAGGTTTTGTTATTTCTTAGTAAGTTAAGTTGTTTAGTTTGTTGCGTCGGTTCACTACCTGACTTGACAATTTTCAATGCACAATTCCTTTCAATCTCATTTTCGTGCAAAATGATGCGATGCTAAGAACATAAAATACAACATTTTTTTGAACAAAAGTTGTTTCATTCCATCATGCTTCCTTTTTGTTACAACATTTTACAACAAGGGTACAAAAATAAAACTGCCTAATAATGTACAATGTGCTATAATTACTAGTAAAAAAGGCAAATAAAGCAGGGAACAACTGCATCAATGCTATCAACTGCAGGAATAAGAGGCCCTCTTCGTCCTCTTCTGCGGAACAGCCTCTGCACCATCATCATCATCTGGATCGGAGCTGTCATCCTCGGAACCCTCCTCAACATCATCTCCACTACCAGAACCGGAACCAGAGTCACCCTCTCTGTCAGCGAATGTCTCTGACTGGGGATGCACTGACTCATCCTCCTCACTGGACTTCTCCTCTATGACAGGCGCTCTGCGTCCACCTCGGCCACGAGTCGAACCCCCTCTCCCAGCTCTCCGAGAAGGCCTAGATGGCCCGGCCTATGGCCCAGTATGTAGCGGAGGCATCTGAAAAGAAAGAGCGCAATTTGAATACATCAGCCAAAGTATGTATATCAGATGCAGATACAAGAAAACTACATAGAGTGGGTGTATACAGATACAGTACATGAATGTGATGTGTGTCAGATGTGCTCTACACATACAGTCAATCAATGCAGTGAAATGTTCAAGTTCAGCATGTCATCAGAAGTATGATAAATGCAAGAAAACTAAAGAGTACCGGGACACCGATGATGGACAATTGCGTCTCTCTCCGCAGGACCATGCCCTCGAGTGAGGCCACCAACCCGAGCAACCCCTCAGTATACTCGCTGGGAGGCTGCAGATGCAAGTGCAAGTCATCAGTGAATGAATGAATGTCCAAGTATTTGAGTGATAAATCAAAGCTGTAAAGCATACCGGTGGCAAGTCAGGGTCTCTGACATATCGGTGATCTGGCATAGGAGGCTCTATCGGAATCGGGTAGGACGTCTCGTATCGCCATCCTGTCAACTCAGTCGGGATATCTGACCATCCGGCGTGATGATAAGTCAGGGGAATCGGGGGGACCAGTCCAGCCCCACCTCTCGATGTGCCGACCCTGCTGGTCGAAGGAATATCTGCAGCCCGGGCCTGGCTCGATGATGGCATGCCAGCAGACCTCCTCATGGGAATACAGACACCTGTCAATGGAGGCATCAAGGATGTATGACGGTAAGTCGCGTACTCCCCCTCCTCCAAATGTAGAAGTACGTCGGTACCCAACATGGCGCTATCGACATCCTGGGAAGTGAGCTCCTCAGTAGACCGCATATCGTCCGGAGGTGTTGCGGGGACACTCTGCTCGAAGAAGCCCATAGTCTGGCGCATAAAGCGGTCCCCCAGAAACCAGGCCCTACCAATGGGCCCCTCAAATAGGGTCCTGTACCGAGAAGCGGCCCATCCTCTAGCAAACTGAAATCGGGTATCTTCATCCAATGGCACCCAGGGCTGCCATGTGATCTGCGGATAACCAATGCATAAGCCGATTAGAAATCGTAAATGTGCAAGATGAATCAAAGATGAAAACATGAAGAACTGAGAGTTCTGAATTACCTCGATCGTCGCACTGCATCAAAAAACTGCCGCAAGTAGGGGAGAGTCTCCCGAGCTCTCGGCCGGTACTGGCCCTCAAATACGAGCGAGTAAGGAATCATGAGAGGCACCTCCACCTCAAGCTCCAGAACTAGCGTCGAAAAGTACGCGAAAACCCATAGCTGTGGAAAACGGGACAATAGCCATCATAATACAGAATGTTGAGTGCAGAATGTGAATACAGAAAGTACAGAGAATGCAGAATGCTGAGAGCGAAATGCAAAGTACAGAATGTAAAGTGTGTCGTGTGTGCAGTGTACAGATAACGAAAAGCAGAAAAGTAAATCAAGAGGGCAGAAAGTACCTCCCAGGCTCTCCAATAGCCGCCAACTATGTTTCCCCGTCTGCGGGAGGTCGCACTCATGTATCAGTAGAGGGTAGCTAAGCCGGCGCCACCCCAGTCATACTGGCTGACCTATGATAGGTCTACCAGAGCACTCAGCAGATAAAGTCCAACGGTGTTCCCCCTATCGGAGAACAGAGTGGTCCCGAAAAGGAACATAAAAAATCCCCGAGTGTATTGTGCTATCTCCTCGGGAGTCTCGGGCACAGTCTCCCTGAACTGTGTGGAAAACCAAGTGTACCGAACTCGGCCCAGAGATCTGTCAACCGGTGGGCGAGCTCCTAACAGATAAATCCAGGCAGCCTCTCACTCACCCATATCCTCGTCATAGGGGATCGGCCAGCCTCCCGAGTCAAGGCCCGTCAGCACGGCAAAGTCAAACGGGGTCATCGTCATGTCCCCGGTAGCTGAGAAATGGAAGGAGTTAGTGGTGTCCCACCATCTCTCTACAAGGGCGCCCATCAGGGTCCTGCTCGCTAGATAACGTGATATCCCCGTGCAGAAGGGTCCGAACCCTGCCTGGTCAACCAGATCGCGAACGGCCTCTGGGAGCTCCGCGTGCCACTCCTTGGCAATGATCAATCCATATCCTCGTGTAATACGAGAAGATACCTGCATTCAGAATGAACACATGTATTCAATTTCAAAATAAAGTATATGAGCTGTGTGCAAATTAAATCAGATACAATGCCATGAGCTGCGTGTTGAACATGAAGTATATGGGCTGCGTGTTTAGAATTGAAGTGTGTGAGCTACGTGTTCAACATAAAGTATATGAGCTGTGTGTTCAGAATTGAAGTGTGTGAGCTGTGTGTTCAACATAAAGTATATGGGCTGTGTGTCCATCTCAAAGTTCGAGCTGTGTGTTCAACATCAAGTATTCGGACAGCGTGTTCAGACCTCAAAGACAGTGAGTTGCGTGTTCAACTCTCAACCAGTGTGTGTTGTGTGTTCACCTCAAAATTCGGGCTGCGTGTTCAGACTTCAAAGACAGTGAGGTGCGTGTTCAACTCTCAACCAGTGTATACTGTGTGTTCACCTCAAAATTTGAGCTGCGTGTTCAAAAATTCAACAGTTTGGGCTGCGTGTTCAAATCTCAACCAGTGTGTGCTGTGTGCTCACCTCAACATTTGGGCTGCGTGTTCAGAAATTCAACAGTTTGGGCTGCGTGTTCAACTCTCAACCAATGTGTGCTGTGTGTTCACCTCAAAATTCAGGCTGCATGTTCAGACTTCAAAGACAGTGAGCTGCGTGTTCAACTCTCAACCAATGTGTGCTGTGTGTTCACCTCAAAATTTGAGCTGCTTGTTCAGAAATTCAACAGCTTGGGCTACGTGTTCAACTCTCAACCAGTGTGTGTTGTGTGTTCACCTCAAAATTTAGGCTGTGTGTTCAGAAATTCAACAGTTTAGGCTGCGTGTTCAACTCTCAACCAGTGTATGCTATGTGTTCACCTCAAAATTCGGGCTACGTGTTCAAACTTCAAAGACAGTGAGCTGCGTGTTCAACTCTCAACCAGTGTGTGCTGTGTGCTCACCTCAAAATTTGGGCGCGTGTTCAAAAATACAACAGTTTGGGCTGCGTGTTCAACTCTCAACCAATGTGTGCTGTGTGTTCACCTCAAAATTTGGGTTGCGCGTTCAGAAAGTCAAGTGTTTGAGCTGTGTGTTCAGGCTTCAAAAACAGTGGGCTGTGTGTTCATCATCAAAGTGTGAGCTGTGTGTTCAACATCAAAGTTTAGGCTGCGTGTTCAAATTTCAAAACAGTGGGCTGTGTGTTCATCTCAAAGTTCGAGCTGTGTGTTCAACATCAAGTGTTTGAGCTGTGTGTTCAGACTTCAAAAACAGTGGGCTGCGTGTTCATAATCAACAAGTTTGGGCTGTGTGTTCAGATTTCAGAAAATAGTAGACTGCGTGTTCGCCGTCAAATAGTGGGCTGTGTGTTCATCATCAAAGTGTGAGCTGTGTGTTCAGAAATTCGAGTACTTAAGTTGCATGTCAACTTAACAAAGTACTGTGCTGTGAGTTGTGTGCTAGAATAAGCAGAAGTATGGTGTGTGAACGCGTTCAGAACGAGCAAATAAAAAATACATAGCAAAAGCATGAAATGCACGGAAAATGCAGAATACATTGCAGAAAATGTAAAAGTGAAGTACATACCTCTCATGCCTGATAAGAGAGGTGGGACTCTGGCTCCCGCAGTAATAGATCTACAGGTGCTCGCTCATCAAAGTCGGTGAAGTGGTAGAAAACGGCCTGAGGAAGGATGTGCGCCGGAGGGTCATACCTCTCGGGAATAAATGGCCGAATCCTCGGAGGTAAAGACATAATGTCTGGCTCACCCCCGGCACCTGGAGGACCTCCGCCCTGAGGAAAATGACCTGCCATTTCAAGAAATTTGCAAAAAAGGAGCAAAAATGAGCTAAATGAGCCAAAATTGAAAAAAGTCAACAAAAGTCAACTCCCGGGAAATAAAAAGTCAACAAAAGTCAACTTCCGAGAAAATGTTCCAAATGTTGAGACAAACTTACCTCAAGTGGCGAAAATAGGGAAAGAAACTCCGAAATCAAATTTTAATCGGTCCAAAATGAAGAAAACTGAAAGATTTCGCAAAACAACTTTGCGTGGGGCGTTGAAAAACGAGTATAGAGCGCAGATCTGAGGGAGAAAATGGTCTAGGAAGGAAGAGGAGCTAATTTCGGACCTGAAGCTATGAGCAAAAAGTCTTTGGCCAAGTATATTTAAAGAAACAAATGCAAAAGTACCAAACTGCCCCTGTTTTTGGATAGGTGGTCAGCCGACCACCTTTTTTGGTAGGCCGACCACCCCTTTCACTAAACCTGGTCGATGGTCTCCAAACCTAGTCGGTGGCCCTCCCAAGGTGGTCTCCAATGCCTCTTTGAGCTCCCTGCAAATTTTGGTGGTGATCGGAGTCCCCGGCACTCGAGAAAATACAAGGAAAGTGCACTTTTCAGCACGAAATCCCTCCGCGGGAACTTCAACTCCAACTTTCGATGCGTGTTTCATCGTTACTCGCCAAGAGCGAGGTGTATCCTTTTTGAATACATTGTCACCCTTCCGGGAGGTAAACTGGAGGTCGCGATTTGAGTTGTCCTCGTCGAAGCTTGCATTTCTTTGCTCAATGTTTTGTTTTAAACATGCTCGTAAAGTCGCACTTATCCAGCATTGTTATGCATTCCACTCGCATTGTTATGAACATCGCTTACATTGTGGTGCACGTTTCACCGGTATTGTCATACCTCCATGCTTAACTTGCGTTGTCACGCGCGCTTCTCTCACATTGCGATGCACTTTCCCATCGGCACCATGTTTGTCTGCATTCGATGTAGTGTTGAACATGTATTGCTAACTATGTTGTGCTTGTTAAGTTTCTCTCTTTTGCAGGCACGATATTATATGTACGGTTCATTTGAAGCTGGTGCGACCAGACGAACCGCGCAGGTATTATATCTTCTCCGTGTGAGACGTAGCGAGAATTGTGATTCTCTTACATTCTTACTGCATGAAATGTAGTTGTTGCTTTACATTCTTACTTAAAACTGTTGCATCTATTGTGAATATTTGCTTCATTACAGTTTGCTGCTTTGCATGATCATGAGTTACGTTCGACTTGGTGCATATCATTTTGCATTTTGCCCCCTGCCTATGGGCATGCCTGCTGGCGCATCTCCTTTATCTTGCCTGTTTGTCTAAGTCTTCGGCCTTGTCAAGAATGGGTCATCTCTGGGCTTTGACATTCACTCCCGTCACTTATGACTTTCGAGTTCTGTCAAAGAAGGGCAACTGTAGACACCCCATTTTTGACCGACCTAAGACTCAGACATCACCAACTGAGCACTCGGTGATGTTGCATATTGTGCTCGTTCTGAGATTGCAAAGTCTCGGCTGAGAACCTTGCCTCCGGGCTTCAGAACCTTTTCGTGCCTTGCCTCGGTTTGCGAACCAAGTCCTGTTTTCTCTATTTTTTCTTCCTGAAGGGATGGAGAGGTCTCATAGACCATCTCACAGTGGCCCTAGGCTACGTTTCGTGATCGTAGGTCATTTTTCCCGTTTGGAGACCAGTTTCCGATTTTCAGAGCCGTCGACCGTGTGCCTCGGTTCGGGATCGCTTAACTACCTCCGTTTGCTCCGATTTTTGGCACACACCTTGTTTCCTCTCCTTAGAGGGACACTGTGGCCCGGGAGACCACCTTCGTGGTCGCACGCCACTTTCGATGCTTAATAGTCAATTTCCAGGGCCCCAGCAGCGCGTTTTGGCCCCCGAACCTTCATTTCGCATCGGTGTGGGTTCATTTTTGGCATGGACCATAGTTTCATTGTTAGGAGGTGGTAGTAGGGTGGGAGACGACCTTTTCTTCTTGGAGACCACCTTTCCCCGGTCGGCCGGTTTTTCTTGACAGGTAAGTAGTCTTCCTCACTTTTGAGCCACAATTTCTGGTCTCCCTTACCACCATTGAATTGCATTCACCTGGGAGACCACTAATATGGGTAGGCCGACCACCTTTTAAACTTGAACCTTTTGACCCCTGGTCGGCTGACCAGGGCAAGTGGTCAGCCGACCACTTGAACTGGTCAGCCAGCCTTCTGCTTTTTTGTCTCTTTGAGTGCTATCCAGCTGTGCCAGCTGGAAGGCATTTGCCCCATCCTCCGAGGATTGACCCTATTGTTTTGGCTTCTTAAAGAAGCTTGGTCCCTTTTGCATCGCTTCTAAGAGAAGCTTAACCTTTTGTTGAGCTTCTTGAGAAAGCTTGACCCCTTTGGTCTAGCTTCCCCAAGAAACTTGATCATTTTGGTTTAGCTTCCTTTAGAAGCTTGGCCTCTTTGCTCCAAACTTCTTAGAGAAGCTATGGACCTCCTCTTCTATAAGAGGGAGCCTCTCCCTCATGAGCCAAGGTTGAGAAATTTTAGCTAAGGCATACACCTCTCTCTCTATATATCATTCTCTTTTGGTGTCCAAAACTCTTAGTTCTTGGCCCCATTGCACTACACCTCCAAGCACAACACCTCCATGGTCAACCTAAGCACCTAGGAGCTCATTTTCAGAGGTTGAAGAGTTCCTATTTTGGTCCAGAAGCTGCTGGCCTTCTTCTCTATAAGGGTAAGTCTCTATTTCCCTCTTTGTAGCCTTATTTTGCTTAGTTTAGCTCTATTTGCAAGCATATTTAGACTTTGTCATAAACTGAAAAAAGTCTTGTTTTGAGCTTCTAAACATGTTTGTTTAAGGTCATTTTTCTGTTGGGGGTCATCTACCCCCTTGCATGCTTCATTTCCTCTTGTTTTGAACTATGCATTAGAGCATTTGTGTTGGCCTTGGTTTGGCCTTTTAGCCACTGAAATCCGGCAGATTTTCAGTGGCTAACATGTGTTTTTGAGCCTCAAAATCAGAGAGGGGTGACCCTCTCACCCCTTGTTTTGTTTACTAGTTTTGTTGGCCTTACAAAGGAGCCCCTATTTGCATGTTTCAAAACCATGTTTCAGACCACTTTTGGTGAGTTTTGTGACCTGCATAGGCTTTGTCCAGAGCCCTTTTTGCCATGTTGAATGTCTATTATGCATGTGTAGAGTAATCCTCTTCAAGGCCTTCCAAAGGGGCCTTTACTTGCATGCTTCCTAGACTCATTTCAGACCCTTTTCAGTGAGTTTTACAGCCCTCATAACCTCTGTCCAGAGGTAGTTTTGCCATTTTGTGTGTCCATCATACATGTGTAGAACAACCCTCTCATTGGCCTTTCAAAGGAACACTTCATTCTAACATGTGTTGACTGAGTTTCAGTGGGTTTTTTATCATATTTTGGCATGCCATGTTTCTGTTTTTGGCTGGTTTGGTGGCCCCTCATGTGCTTCATATACATGTAGTGTGAACCATGCTTACTAGCCTATGTTGCATGTTGTTTTAGCCCTTCATGTTAGCACTTTTTGGCCATGCCTTAAACTGATTTTGTGCATGTTTTGGACTGCCTTAACTCTGTTTTTGGGTCTCATGGTCAAATGATGCTTGTTTTGCTTGCTTGTAGTTCAATATCCATGCCTAGCTTTGAGATTTGAGGTCTATTGCATGCATATACTGAGGTGTTTTCATACTTTGGGGTCATTATACATCATATTTAAGAGCTTATATGAATGTCATATTCCCATGATTTTCACTCTTTAAACGTATTTGAGAGTTGTGCATAAATGCCTCGTTTTCGGACCATTGCATGAGCTTTGTTTCTTTGCATGTTAAGTCATCATTTTGGGTCATTTTTCCACTGTTTCAGACCTGCCTAGAGTCTGTTTTGGGCTGGTTTTGCCATTTATACATTGCTTTGTGTACCTCTAGTATAACCCACTTCACTAGTTTCGATATTCGAGCCATCTTGCATGCATTGTGTGACATATTTGCATGATTCGGGACCATTGTACATTATGTTTCAGAGTTGAAAAATGTGTGTTTGCATGCCATACTTCATCCTTTGCCATGCTTAGTTAGAGTTACATGTTGTGCCTTAGGATCGGTCCTTTGCATCCGTGCATGTTTGCATGTATTTCGGTTGTCTCATTTCCATCATATGGCCACTGATGTGAGTGTGGCTGAGGTCCACTTATATTGGTATAAGTCCATCTTGCATTTGTATATGCCATTTAGTTCATGTGCGCATGATAGTCTTTGTAAGTGCATTGTGTATGCCATGTTATGTCACGTGCATTGTGTATGCCATTTTAGCCCATAGCATTGCGTATGCTAAGTTGCATGTTAGTCGCATTGTGTATGTCATCTCATTGCTTTGTGTTTGGAGTAGGGTTTAGTCCGAACACGGGAAACGAGGGACGTTTCGTACTCCAAGTGACGAAACGTGCCTCGATTCTCGGTCGCCGACACTCTTAACTGTCCATGATAGAGTTGTTGGCTTTACTTGCTTATATGTGCCTTCATTTCATATCGAGTCGTGCAATTTGACTTCTCAACCATCATGCATCGAGATGCGTGATTGATGGCACGAGGATCGAGGACTACACTCCCTTGAGCTTGTGCAAGGACGGGGAGAGTGGTCATGCACACATTTGTTGAAAATACATTGCATTTTCTCTCTCTTGCCTTTGTTACAGAAAAACCAAAAACTAGAGGTGGAAACTGGTCGGCCGACTAGATTTTCTGGCAGGCCGACCACCCTCTTTGGTCTCCACCACAAAGGGTGGTCGGCAGGTGGTCTCTCATGCTAATAACTGGTCGATGGCCCTCCCAATGTGGAGTTTTAGCCTTCTGGAGCTTTGTGCAAGTTTCTCAGATCAATTGCAAACAAAGGGGGGGCGAGGCGTCGCGATGGAATTTCCCGACAAGGCAACCCGAGTATGCATGCATCCTTCATCATTCGGAATAGAGTTAAAGCAGTTCATTGCACGTAGCATAGCATGCTAGTTTACTTTGCTTACCTGATTCATTTGTTAAGTAATTAGTATTGTGTAATAATTCGTTATTTATTTTGGTTGTGTAATATTCTTTCAGACCCTCCGCGAGAGGGCCAATTGTTGTAATAAGTGTGCGTGTGTGTGATGTATATCTTTCAACCCCACGTCTTTCTCCCTTTTATTTACCAGCTTATGATGGTTAGTTTATGACATGTTTCAATTAGCATACTTATGATAGCATGTATGCATTCATTCATCTGTCTTGCATGCACCGGGCTCGGCGCATCATACTAATTGCATTATATTTCAATTCCAAGTTCAATACTTGTTAGTTGTAGCATTTCACATGCCATCTTTAGAATAGCTGAGCCTATTGTAGTTGCATTCCTGTATGTGTTGCATTAGGCGTTTCAGCATAGTTAGGATCATGCATGGATTTCTAGCATAGCTTCTGTTTTGGCTTGGAGTACTCGGTAAGTGTTTATGCTTTAGCATCCTGTATGTGTGTGAGTGACTGACATGATAGCATGCTTACCATGAGGCTATGTGCTTATGTGATATACCTACCTGAATGCCTGTGGGTGAAGGTTGGATTATCTGAATTGGAATAATGCATTGACTGTAAGTTTTAAACCCACTTGAGAGTGGCAAACCATCACATTTTCTAAGCCCGCCTGAGGGTGGCAAATCCACGTCTTAGCCTACTTGCGGGTAGCACCATCAAACCATTTTCAAAATAAACAAACATGAGATGTGTTGTTCCAATTCAGGCGATCCAATCTGTACTTGTATGTTGTGCGCATGTAGACACCCCATTTTTGACCGACCTTAAGACTCAGACGTCACCGATTGAGCGCTTGGTGATGTTGCATATCGTGCTCGTTCAGAGGTTTCAGAGTCTTGGCCGCGAGCCTTGCCTCCAGACTTCCAGACTCTTTCATGCTTTGCCTCGGTTTGCGAACCAAGCTCTGTTTTCTTTATTTTCCCTTCCCGAAGGGAAGGAGAGGTCTCGTAGATCATCTCTCAGTGGCCGTAGGCTACGTTTCGTGGTCGTAGGCCATTTCGCCCGTTTGGAGTCCGGTTTCTGATTTTTCGGAGCCGTTGGCCGTGTGCCTCGGTTCGGGACCGCTTAACCACCTCCGTTTGCTCCGATTTTTGGCATGCATCTTATTTGCTCCCTTTTGAGGGACACTGTGGCTCGAGAGACCAACTTCGTGGTCGAACACCACTTCCGGTGCCTAACAGTCAGTTTTCGGGGCCTCGGGCTGCGCGTTTCGGCCCCCGAACCTTCATTTTGCATCGGTTTGAGTTCATTTTTGGTGGAGACCTTATTTTCACTGCTAAGAAGGTCGTAGAAGGGTGGGAGGCCAGTAATTGTTCTGACAACCAGTTTTATTCCTCCATCGCCCTCCGTCGCCCGTTTTTCTCACTTGAAAGCCAATGTTGACCACCCTATGGCTACTTTTTCCAGCCCTAAACCACATATTTGTGTTGTACACACCTGGGAGGCCACCAATATCACATGGCCGGCCAGTAATTGTGTCTGACCCTTTTGAACCCCTCCTAAAAGTGGCATTTTCTCTCTCCTGGTTCACTTTCTCCAGTTTTTGACCACATGGTTGTGTTGTGCACACATGAGAGGCCCTCTTTTTGGCATGGCCGGCCATTAATCTTCATTGACCCTTTTGACCCTTGGCCGACCGGCCATGGGGAAGGCTGGCCGGCCACCTGCAACTTTAATACCCGGCCGGCCATGATCCCCTCCTCTGGTACATTACAAATATGTATTTTGTTTCCCCCCAGATTTTGTATCCGGGGGGGCCAACTTTTGGGGGGAAACTTGAATTCCATTCCCCCCCTTTTTTCCCCCCTCTTTTGCCTATATAACAACACCTCCAGCTGCATTTCAAAGGGTTACAAAATTTGCTTTAAGGCTCTTGCATTGTATCTCTCTCTCTCTACACTCCAACCCTCAAAACCTCCCAAACCCTACACCATTTCTACACCACCACCTAGCACCACACCACCACCATCCATTCTAGCCACTTGGAGCTGGTTTTCCAGAGGCAAGGAGCACATTTTCTCAAGCCAAGAGGCAGTTGAAGTTTGGTCTACAAGGGTGAGCCATACTTTCCCTCTTTTTGAGCTTCTTTTGCATGCTTTCTAAGCCATACTTACTTGCATATTTGGGCTCCGACCCTATCTGAAAATAACATTATTTTGAGGTCTTTTTCATGTTTGTTTAAGGGCCTCTCCCTGTTTGAGGCTTCCTTTTTGCACTTGCTTCTTTACCTCTCTTGTATGCCTCTTTCTTGCATAGTATTTTAGGCCTATTTGTAAATTGTTTTGAGTTTGGTTATGAACTGAAAAGTGGCTTATTTTGAGCCCTTCTTCAACATTGTTGAAGGGCTCTTCACTGTTTGAGGCTTTCTTTTGTCACTTGCCTCTTTATCCCTCTTTTGGCCTTATTTTTGCATGTTTTGTTAGCCCCTTGTGCTTGTATTTTTGGGCTCTGATCCGAACTGTATATAGCCTTATTTTGACCCCCTCTTCATGTTTTATTAGGGGTCTTTTGCTATTTGAGTCTCCCTTTTTACTCTTTGTGTTTAAACCTCTTTTTAGGCCTTATTTTGCATAGTATTTTAAGATTGCATGTGCACTGTTTTGGGTTTGGTCACCAACTGTAAAATATCATGTTTTGGGCCCCTCTTCAACTTTGTTGAAGGGCCCTCCTCTGTTTGAGACCAGCAACCATCACTTGCTTCTTTGTCTCCTTTTTGGCTCATTTCTTGCACAATGTTTTAGGCCTATTTGTGTTTAGATCCGTGGCTTGTTGTAAACTGTAAAGTGCTTCATTTTGAGCCCCTCTTCAACTTTTTTGAAGGTCTCTTGGCCATTTAGGGCCAGAAGCTGCTACTTGCTTCATTACCTCTCTTACGGGGCCATTTTTGCATGCTAGCTTAGTCCTATTTGTGTCCATTGTTTGGCCTTGCTTAAAACTGTAAATATGCTTATTTTGGGACTTTCTTGATTCTGTCTTCACACTTCATGTTCGAATAATGCATGCTTTGCATAGCCATAGGTCATTCCATGTACCTAATTTCATGTTTCGGGTCTCATTCCATGCATCGGGTGCCATGTTTCCATGTTTCGGGGCTGTTTTGCATCATATTTCAGCACTGAAATTTGCATGTTTGCATACCATGTTTCATGCCTTGCCATGCCTTGTTAGTGTTGCATGCTATGCCTTGGGTTCGGTCCTCGGTTTGCGTGCATGTGTGCACGCATTTCGAGTATCTCATTTTTCATCTCATGGCTACCGATGTGAGTGTGGTTGAGGTCCACTCATGTTGGTGTAAGTCCATTGTGCATTGTGTATGCCATTTCAATTCATAGCATCGCGTATGCTAGGTTGTATGTTAGAGCATCGTGTATGCCATGTTACATCGTGCATTGTGTTTGCCATTTCATAGCATTATGCATGCTAGGTTGTATATTAGTTGCATTCATGCATGTCATGCATATTGCATTGTGCTTGGGATAGGAATTAGCCCAAGCACGGGAAACGAGGTACGTTCTGTACTCCGAGTGACGGAACGTGTCTCAATTCCTGGTCGCTGACACTCCGGATTATCCATGATGGAGCCTCGGTCTTGTTATGTTTATATGTGCATTCATTTCATATCAAGTCGTGCAAATCGACTCCTCGGCCATCATGCATCGATATGCGTGATTAGTGGCACGAGGATCGAGAACTACACTCCCTGAAGAGTAGTCAAGCATACATATGTGAAAATACTTTGCCATGCCCCTTTGTTGCCCTCTATTACAGCAAATCAGAAATCGACAGCCTTCCGGAGCTTGGCACGCATCCCGAGAATAATTGCAAACAGAGACTAATTGGGACATCGCGAGGGATTCTCCGCGCAAGGGAACCCGAGCATGCATCATTCATCATCCGGAACAGAGTCGAGGCAGTCACTAGCTTGCATGCTAGTTTACAGCTTACCTAGTTTAATTGTTAATTAATTAGGATTTTGTAATTATTTGGACTGTAATATTTATTTGGGACTGTATATTATTTATTCGGACCCTCTGTGCGAGGGCAATATTGTAATAAGTGTGCGTGAGTGTGATGTATGTCTTCCAACCCCACGTCTTTCTCCCTTTTATTTACCAGCTTATGATGGTTAGATTAGGGCATATTTCAATTAGCATACAGTATGATAGCATGTTTGCATTCATTCATCTGTTTTGCATGCACCGGGCTCGACGCATCATACTAACTGCATTGTGTTTTCAATTCCAAGTTGAATACATGTTAACTGTAGCATTTCATATGCCATGTTTAGAATAGCCGAGCCTGCTATAGTTGCATTTTTGCATGTGTTGCATTAGGCATTTCTGTATAGTTACGATCATGCATGGATTTCTAATCTAGCTTCTGTTTTGGCTTGAAGTACTCGGTAAGTTTTATGCTTTAGTATCCTTGCATGTGTGTGTAAGTGACTGCCATGATAGCATGCTTACCATGAGGCTAATTGCTTATGTGATATAACTGCCTGAGTGCCTATGGGTGAAGGTTGGGTTATTTGAATTGGAACAATTCATCAAATGTGTGTTTTAAGCCCACTAGATAGTGGCAAAAACATGTTTTCTAAGCCCACCTGAGGGTGGCAAAATCCACGTCTTAGCCTACTTGCGGGTAGCACCATCAAACCATTTTCAAACAAACAAACAAACATGAAATGTTTTGTTCCAATTCAGACGATCTAGTCTATACTTGTATGTTGTGCGCATCACATAGTAAATCTAGGCTAATAACCGGAATAAGAACACATAATGTTTTCAAAACTAGATATCATGGTTAGTAGAGGTCGATCTTTGATCGGGCGAGCGGGGGTGCTCACGAAGTGGCCTTCCCCAATCGTACTTAAGTTCCCGAGCCGAGGCAACTTTGGTGATGACGGACACGTGGCCTTAGGCAAACGAGTCAGGGTTTCCTAAATGTCCCCAAAATAAAATATTTAGGTGGCGACTCTGTATCTGGCAAAGCAGTCCATGTTTGGCACTTCTTTCAAAAATCTATTTTCTCAAAACGATTTGTCGAATTTGGACTCTTTGGTTCAGATTGAGAACCGTGACAATTGAGAGTCCTGAACTGTAGTGAGCCCAATATCGAACGGAACGGGGGACTCGTTCCTCCCGGGGGAGTTTGGGGACGTCTACAGTTTCTGGCGACTCTGCTAGGGATTTAGAGAACTTGACTCGAACTCATAATATCTGGTTTTTGACTACACTTGTGTGTTTCTTTGCATTGCATTTGCATTGGTGCGCCTAGGACACCGTGTTTGCCATCTGCTATTCCTGAACGGTTTGCCGGAGGCTTGTCTTGTCAAGGCATGACCATAAGGCTGACCGGTTGTGGGCTCTGCCAGTATGGGAACACAAACCCCGGTTTTACCGGGGCACCCCTTTTTGACCATTCGACTTAGTGCATATTCGGAATCCATAGTGACCATTCCAAGCTAGGACAGGTTGCTTACCCGATCGTAGGTTGTTTGAAACCGCTGCGTGTGTAGTGAAACCCTAGCTCCTGACAAAATAGGACAGGGAAACCCTACCCCAACATAGGGGTGTTTTGGCTCTCACTTATCTGTTATGTGCTGTAAGAGTGCGTCTCTACAGGGGAAATGCATGTATCAGTTTATGAGTTTGGGCATCAGGCCTGCTGGCATCAATCAGTATTTGAGAATCAGTTATCTGCGGGTATCGGATTCAGTCTTTGGGGACAGTGATTCAGGGATAATGATCAGTGATTGAGGACAGCGTGTGTTCAGCTTATCGACTGTATGTTGTTATGCCCGGCTGTGTGTTGTGCATTTACTTTAAGCTGTTATGCTGTCCGTTTATCTGTTTATTTATTTCTTTATTGCTTTATTTATCTTTTTACTAGGGGCAGTTTTAGCACAATTGCTTCCGACCCAGTAGATATTCCCCAAGCACTTTGGACAAGAGGTCGTCGGCTCAATCGATCCGAGGATCTAGTTGACGGACAGCCAGTGTTTCATTCTCTACCCCCAGTTGTCAGAAGAAGGCCAAGAAAACGCAGTGTGTCTGACCAGAGGTCACCAGAACAGTGGTCTACCCTAGCAGTGAACAGTCGGGTTGAGGTGTCAGTTTCTTCCATAGAAATACACATACCAGTCAGTCAGCAGGATCAGCAGAGTGTAGCCGGAATAGAAGAAATGATGCGCCAGCTCCAAGAGAGCATGAAACAAATGCAGGAGGACCCTGCCCGCCAAGCAGAGTTCTCTAAACAGCAGGCCACAGTCATGGCTCAGCAGGCCGAGCTAATCACTAGACTGCAACAGCAAAATGCAGCATCTGCCTCACATCAAGTTCCTCCTCCAGGGGTCCCGTTACCCGAGTAGGCACCTACTGTCCAGAATGCCCTGCCAAACACCCGGAACACCTTGCCAAATGTCCAGAACGTCCAGGAGGACACAGACCTTCCAACGGGGCCGGCTCCGCCCCCACTTCTGCCTCAACTATCCAAGGCACCTACGCCTATCAACCAACCGGACTCTCCCTTCGAGTTCGAAATAGACCATACAGCTCTGAAACTGAGCAAGCTCGAGAAGCTTTTCAAGAAATCACAAGGAGTAAAGGCTATTCCGGATATCGAGGACGGATATACCGATGTGGCCGTAACATTGCCAGATAGATTCAAGATGCCGCAGATTGATCGTTTCGACGGATCTGGGGATCCCATGGTCCACTTCCGGTTATTCTCAGATATACTGCGGCCAATGGGCCTAACCCGACTACAAAAGCTTTCGCTGTTCGGCCGAACCCTATCGGGTGTGGCCGCTATCTGGTACGCGAAGTTGGAAGATGAGGTGAAAAGAAGTTGGGATGAAACGGCCGAGGCCTTTGTCGCACAGTACTCGTACAATACCCAGATCGAGATTACAACTCGTGATCTCGAAACAACGAGGCAGGAGCCCAAAGAGACTTTCTCAGATTTCATAACTCGGTGGAGAGCGAAGGCATCGATGATGACTTTGAGGCCCACTGATAAGGACCAAATCAGGATGATTGTGCGCAACCTCCAACCAAAATTGATGCAGAAGATGATTGTACTCCCCTTCCCCACCTTTTCAGATCTACATGAGATGGGGGTACAAATCGAGGATGCGATGAAGCAAGGTCTGATTGACCAGGACAGGGAGCAACCCCGGAGAACATTTAACCGCAACAATAACGTAGGGCCGAGTGGCGCTGAAACCGCAAGAGCTTCGGAGGTCAGCATGGTCGCCACCATCCCCCCTCCCCTTCCAAGGCCCATGGCAGCCACACCCTTCTCCGGTGCATCCGGAAGTAATGCCCAAACCACTAAATACCAGCCCAGAGGCCAAAGAACCTTCACCCCACTGTACATGCCTTTGTCTAAGGCTCTGGGGGTCTTAATCAGAAAGGGGCATCTAAAACCCCTAGAGCCGAGGCCATTACCAAATCCACTTCCACCCTCTCACAACCCAGCCAAGTACTGTGCATATCACCAGCAGCACGGTCATGATACTGACCAATGTTTCAGGCTACGTCACGAGATTCAAGACCTCGTTGACAAAAATGTGATTCTACCCCCAGAGAAACCTAACGTCACAACCAATCCACTCCCTACACACAACCAAGCTCCACCTCCCAAAAGAGTCAATCTTATCCAGACTGGGGTCGTGTCTTACGATCCTAGCATCTATATTACTCCTACCCATCTACCTAAGCCGGAGGTGCTCCTTCCCGATTGCATTGACTCTTTGTGCATGTTGGACATCTCCACAACCCAACCAGAACCGACGGTGGTGACCATCGAAGATGGGGCAAGGCAGACTTCAGAAAAGAATGGAATTGTTGAGTCTGGGATTGAACAGAGTTTTGCTGGGGAAGTCTATGATCCGAGTGAGTACATCTTGTCAACAGGCCAGATTGGGCTGGGTTTAGAATTGCCAGAGAAGGAAGAGCTGTGTGTGATCCAGGGGGATGGATTTGAGCAAGGGGCAAATGATTTGACGGCTATGGAGGAGGACTTTGCCAACCTACAGTTTTTCGATGACCAAGAATCAGGGGGCGCGGCGGTCAACTGGTTTGATTATGATGAATCAGCAGAGGCCATTGGGTGGCTAGATGATCAGCCAGATGTGGTGGAAGAGTCCCAACCAGAACAGGGCCCGGCAGGGGCGAGAGTATCAACTGTGGCCGGAAGAGCCGAAAATCAGAGTGCATTGCCGGAGAGCGCCGGTACAAAGAATTTCGCTCAGGACAGAAGCATTGTGAATACAGGGAAAGTTGAACAACAAACTGCACTGACGCAGGTAGAACAGCAGGGTTCTGAGAGAACCGGGAAAGCCAAAATCCATGAGGGGATCGGGAGTGCTGTGGGCACAAGAACAGAGGATGCTGTGAGCATGCAGGCTGAAAGTGCTGTGAGTACAAACATGCCCGAGCCAGACAGGTGCCTTTTGAATGCCAACAGAATGTGGTGGGAAGACGATGACTTATGTCTTGCCCACACAGACGAAGACTGGGGAAGCAATCAACCAGATGACACCTGGTACCTCGATGAGGTTGATCACATGACAAGAAGCGGGCGGTACTTCAAGCCCCCGCACCTAGACCAACCCGAGGCATCTAGGAAGGACAAAGAAGCCGAGAGACAGAAAGAGAAGCATATCGAAGAGGAAGCTGTACTGAAACAGCTGAAGAAGATACAAACAGACATCTCCATCTGGGGACTGCTTATGGTGTCGCGAGTACACACACAGGCTGTCTTATCTGCCATGGACAAGGCCAAACTCTCTATAGATACTACACCAGAACAGCTGGTTGGGCTGGTTTTTCCGGGAGGAGGTTCCCCAGCATTAACCTTTTCAGACAAAGAACTACCGCCTGAGGGCACAAATCACAACAAACCCCTCTACGTTTCCGTGGAATGTAGAGACAAGTGGATACCGGTGGTACTTGTTGATACCGGGTCCGCCATCAATGTCTGCCTAGCCAGAACAGCGTATGCAATCGGGTTGAAGCCCGCGGACTTCGTGCCAACTACTCAGGTGATCAGAGCATATGATAATACTAGCAGGGAAGTGATGGGGACTGTCAAAATTCAGACCCAGGTTGGTCCCGGACAACACAACATTGAATTCCATGTCTTGGACGTTTCCGCAACCTTCAATCTACTTTTGGGGCGGCCGTGGTTGCACCAAGTAAAGGCAATCTCTTCCACTTTACATCAGATGTTGAAGTACCCTCACGGGAAGGGGGTGGCTATTGTCTTCGGGAATTCATCAATCCATCCGCCGCCGGAAGTGTCCACACCAGTCTTGGAAATCGAGCATGGCACTGAGGATGTGTTCTTATCAGGGTTCACTTTGGCTGAGGCTCGAGTGGTGCAGAATATTATGGCTGTGAATGAGGGGGTGTACGTCAGTGCTCAATCTGTCTACCTCATGAACAAGTTACAACACATCCCCGGGATGGGATTAGGAAGGAGCGGCCGGAAGAGCGTCGCAGCATTGGCCGAAGTGCCACACAACCCTCATACCTTTGGCTTCGGTTATCTGCCCACCAAAGAGGACTGGGTAAGGAAGGGTAAGGAAATGGCCGGAAGAGCCAGAGCAAAACAGGCTGGGAAGCCTTTCGAATTAATGCATAGGCCCATTCAGGGTACCCTAAACGGATGCTTCATCCGAGAGGGGGAGGACTTTCCGTTTTGCGGCTTCCCAGAGCCGTGGCTAAACGCGGAGAAGAAGCGCGTTCCAGGTTTCGAGATCTTCTTCGACCTGTAACTACCCGGGAATGATATTGCCGAAGAGCAGACAGACCCATCAGCTGAGATTGGGCAGTGTAAGGCAGTGGATTCCGAAGGCACCGAACTTAAGATGGGGGTAGCGCTGGCATGTCTACTTTCAAATCCTTCGATCGACCAAAAGTGCTTGGGGGATAACTTCTCAGTTTCCATGATTGGGGATGAAACGGCTGCGGGCCTACCAGCAACTATTTTGGATGCATCTATCGCACCCTCTCTCACTTGGCAGTACGAGGAGGGGTTTTTGTCCAGCAGCGCCGGGTCAGGTAGTGAGCCGGAATCTGATTCCACCGAATCTTGTGAGTTGGAATCAGGTTCCAGCTCGACTGAGTCTGAGTCTGGTAATCCTAGGGATGATAACCCGGATGCCACAGTTATGTCCAGGTCGTCTTTTTCTTTCTCATTTGAGTCTGTTGTAACCGAGAATTCGGACGATTTGGATGTGCTTAATGAGAATCAAGTAACTGTGGTTTTTGAGTACTTTTCTGTGCCCTTAATTTATTGCATAAACTCAGACTTTCAAAATTTTGATGAAAACGACGAGGAAGAAATTCCTCCGATTTTGCAACGTTTAATTGAGCAGGAGCAGGAGAGATTTGTCAAACCCTTAACGGATGAAATCATTACCGTGAATATTGGTACTGAGGAGGACCCACGGCTGGTCCAGATCGGGTCCACGTTGTCTTCGGAGAAACGCGAGCGCTTAGTCGCTTTATTAAAAGATTTCAAAGATGTTTTCGCGTGGTCCTATAAAGACATACCTGGGATCGATCCTGAGATTGTACAGCACCGGATCCCCCTTGATCCCGAGGCCCGACCTGTCAAATAGAAACTCAGAAGGATCCGCCCGGACTGGGCTCTCAAGATTAAAGAAGAGGTCACCAAGCAAATCGATGCAGGCTTTCTGCTGGTGTCCGAATACCCGACTTGGTTGGCCAACATCGTCCCAGTGCCAAAGAAGGATGGCAGGATCCGGGTGTGCGTGGATTTCAGGGATTTAAACAGAGCTAGTCCGAAGGACGACTTTCCCTTGCCGCATATTGATGAGTTGGTGGATTTCACAGCAGGGCATGCTTTGCTCTCATTCATGGATGGCTTCTCAGGGTACAATCAGATAGTAATGGCACCTGAAGATCGGGAAAAAACTACATTCACCACCCCGTGGGGGACATACTGCTACAGAGTAATGCCGTTTTGGTTGAAGAATGCCGGAGCTACTTATCAACGGGCCGCGACCACAATATTGTACGACATGATCCACAAAGAGGTTGAGGTGTACGTGGACGACATGATTATCAAGTCCAAAGAAAGAAAGGGCCACTACACCGCCTTGCAAAAGTTCTTTCAAAGGATCAGAGAATTTCGGTTGCGGCTAAATCCTTAGAAGTGTACGTTCGGTGTTACAGCGGGAAAAATGCTGGGATTTCTGATTACACAAAGGGGCATCGAGGTCGACCCTTCAAAAATCAAGGCCATCTTAGAAATGCCACCACCAAAGACTGAAAAGGAGGTGCGAGGCTTTTTGGGTAAAGTGCAATTCATAAGACGATTTATCTCGAAATTAACCTTGACTTGTGAACCACTTTTTGGTCTCCTGAAGAAAGGCAAGAAATTCGAATGGGACGGCCGATGCCAAGCTACTTTTGAACAGATCAAGGAATATTTACAGAACACGCCCGTGTTGTCGCCACCAGAGCCGGAGAAACCGTTGATATTGTACCTTTCAGTGACTGAGACTACAATAGGCTGCATGCTCGCACAAGAATCGGAGGATAAGGTGGAGAGGGCCATCTACTATCTGAGCAAGAAGATGTTGGATTACGAGACCCGCTACACTCTACTGGAGAAGGCTTGCTTAGCTTTGGTATGGGCTACCAGGAAGCTGCGGCACTACTTGTTAGCTCACTTCGTAATGTTGGTTTCACGACTGGATCCCATCAAATACCTTTTCGAGAAACCGGCACTTACGGGTAGGCTAGCTCGTTGGCTGCTGTTGCTCTCCGAATTCGATCAGAAATCTGTAACACGCAAGTCAATCAAGGGAAGAGCAGTGGCAGAGTTCTTAACCGATCATCCAGTCGAAGAAGGTGAAGCAGTTGAGTACTTATTCCCAAATGAAGCCATTTTGCACATCGACGACGAATATTGGACGATGTACTTTGATGGAGCGTCAAATCAATACAGGTATGGGATAGGAGTGTTGCTGATAGCACCTGACAAGTCCCGTATCCCTCTAGCCTTCAAACTCTGGTTCAAAGTCTCGAACAATATGAAGCATGCATTGCTGGTCTAGAAGCAACCCTGGAACTAGGAGCAAGACGGTTGGACGTCATCGGTGACTCGAACCTTGTTGTGTCTCAAGCAAAAGGAGACTGGAAAGTCTAAGAAGAAAAGATGATGATGTATCACCAGACCTTGGACTTGTTAATTCCTAGGTTCGAGAAGCTAAACTTTGCTCATCTTCCAAGAGAGAACAACAGGTTCGCAGATTCTTTGGCAACTCTATCTTCCATGATAGACATCCCGTTCGGAGTCCGAATGCGTCCAGTCATCATTGACCATAAATTTGCGCCAGCCTATGAGTCGATTGCTGCTATAGATGAGGTTCAGGACGAAAACCCCTGGTATTACGATATTTGGAACTTCTTGGAGAATAAAGCATATCCGCCAGGGGTAAATGTCAAAGACAAAAGGGCAATCAGAAGAATGGCCATTCAGTTCATCATCTGTGGGGGTAAGCTGTATAAGAGAGGTCATCTGGGAATGCATAAGTTGTGTGTTGATGCCGAAGAGTCGAAACATCTAATGGAAGCCATCCATGGAGGGGAATGCGGTGCACACATGAACGGAGTAATGTTAGCACGGAAGATCCTCAGACAGGGTTACTATTGGTCCACCATGGAGGAGGATTGTGTTAGTTTTGTTCGGCGATGCCACAAATGTCAGATCCATGCAAATCGCATAAATATCCCACCATCGAAACTGTACAACATGACTTCGCCATGGCCGTTTTCAGTTTGGGGAATTGACGTGATCGGGGCTGTCACTCCGAAGGGGTCGAATGGGCATGAATTCATCCTGGTCGCGATAGATTATTTCACAAAGTGGGTTGAGGCCCAGTTTTATACGGTGTTGAAGGCGCCGCACGTTGCGAAGTTTATCAGAAATAACATCATCTGTCGCTACGGGGTCCCAAACGAGGTCATTTCGGATAACGGTTCCCACTTCAAGAAAGAAGTGATTGACTTGTTGGAGAAATACAACGTGGCTTTCCATAAGTCATCCACATACCGACCGCAAACCAACGGAGCAGTAGAGGCCGCCAACAAGAATATCAAACACATACTGCAGAAGATGGTGGAAACCTACCGGGATTGGCCAGATAAGCTGCCATTTGCTCTGTGGGGCTACAAGACTTCAATTAGAACTTCTACCGGAGCGACTCCGTATTCATTAGTTTATGGAATGGAGGCCGTTCTACCTATCGAGATTGAGGTTCCGTCATTGCGAGTATTGGCTGAGTGTCAGATAGCCGAAGCAGATTGGCAGCAGAGCAGGTTTGAGGAACTCATGCTTTTTGATGAGAGGAGACTGAAAGCACTGTACCATGTTCAAGGTTATCAGCTCAGAATTGCCCAGGCTTTCAACAAGAAAGTTAAGTCCTGGAATCTAAAGGAAGGAGATTTGGTGCTCAAGGACAACCGAGCTCCCATCCACGACCCAATGGGCAAGTTCAGACCTAATTGGACTGGTTCCTATATCATCAAAGCTATCTGGTCAGGTGGAGCTGTGGTTCTGATGGACCTAGATGGCCTGGAATTTTCCCAACCGATCAACATGGACAAGTTGAAGAAATATTACCCCTGAGAGGCTCGCTAGGCCGAAAACCCGAAAGGGCGACCTAGGCAAAAGTTAGAGCACAAAAAAAATTGAAAAATATAAAAACTGAGCTGGCAAGGTTGAAAACCCGCAAAGGGCGACCTTGGCAAAAGTTAGAGCGTAAAAGGAGAGTGAAAATACTCGAGTGAACCTAAGCCGGAACTACGTAAGGCTTGATTCCCATCTTTGGGATACGTAGGCAACTTCATCCTGAAGTTCAGCCATAAACTTTTCCCCGATCAACTTTGTCCATTTCGACCATCTCAGATCATCTTTATCCATCAGCATTTATCGCAATCTCCGATGCAGTGCTATTCAGACTAGGGGCAACTTTCTGTTGCCATGCAGTGCCGCGGTACTCTTCAGACTAAGGGCAACTTTCCAGTTGCTAGGATCCGGGATTGTGCATCTCAGTAACAGATCTTAGGCGTGTCCAGTTCTGATCCATATCGAAAATGGTTTTAAAAAGTCTTAATAAGAATTAACTTTGTTCAAATTAATCTCTTTACAACTAAGACCATTTTTGGACCAAAGCGAAAAATTTTCAGTACCACAACCTTCAATTTCATTGATTTCAAAACAGAGTTCTCCTACTCTTGTATACAATCGAAGTTGCTTTTTATTACATTCATAAAGAAAACTTGAAAGTACTAATAAAGCAATAAATCCGGGACATAGTCAAGTCAAGTATCCCTGCGCCCCCTCCCAAAGCTGGTCGAAGCCTCTGATGCCAAGCTAGGCCCAACCTGTGCCTCCTCATTAAGCCAGTCCAAACACTCATCAGACAAAGTGCAACTGAAAGTGGGAGCAGGGGCCAGGAGCTCTCTAGTCCTCCATGTTGTGGCATATCGGGCAAGCTGTGCACCTCGGACCGGGAAAGCAGCCAGGTACTCAATCCCCTCTGGCGGGCAGATCTGATCATGAACGAACTGGCGCAGGAACCGGAACGGAAAGTAGAACACATAGTGGGTCAGACCAATCAACTGGATCCCGATCAGCCGGGACATGCTATAGCTCATTGCTGGGAGATTGAGCCAAGGACAACGCTAAGCAATGCAACCTACAGACAAATTGCACATCCAGTCAAACCACCACCTTTCATCAGGGACATCGACTAGGCGTTGTCGAAAGAAATAGCCTCGAGCTGAGTAGGCTGGGCAAGAGTCCACAACCTGCAATTTGTCCATCAACCATACCTGGGGAGGGATGAAAAATGAGAGAATAAAGAATAGAGAGATGTACGGTGAGAGAAAAGTGAGAAAAGGATTTTTGTGAGAAAAATCGAGCCTGAGGGCCGAGTGATGTAAGCAATACATACGTGAGATTGGGTGGGAAACATTACCTGCAGCAGTAGTGGACTCCCCGCAAATCTGGTCGTCTCCCGGCAATGGAAAGCATCCAATCCCATCAGCGTCTCAGCCGGTGTCATCGCAATACAACTCTTTCTATCCTTCAAGCCTTGAGCAACTTCAATCAGGCGAATGCTAGATCCACCAAAGCCCGACGCAAGCAGGAAGTGAGACAGCAGGCACAAGCAAACGTCGTGTTGCCGGAAACCTTGCCAATAATGGTTGCTGCGGTCACCAGCGTCAGAAAAGCGATGAATCAAACTGAGGACATCCAGTTCCCCATTACAGATCAGAGACCGAGCGTCATGCGCGGTGAGTCCACACATCCACCCTAAAGCTTGGGCGTAGCCAAAGTGGAACTGGGGCAAGATCTCTTCATGACATTCAGATTCCATCAAAACTTGAAAATCTTCAAAAGTTGGGCATACCTCTTGCCCGCCAAAGCTAAATACATGCGTCACTGGGTTCCAAAACCTCGCCGCGGCATGGAGGAAAGGAAGGTGCAGCGGAGTGCGACTCAGCGCGAACAATGCATTCAAGCCGAAACCCCGGAAGTTCAACTTTTCCAAACCATCTAGGGAAGCGATCCAAGCTGTGAGATTTTCAACGAGAAACGCCTCCATTTTTGTGCAGAACTAAGATGAATTGAATGAACCACGGAGCTAAGGCTTTTAAAGAGGAAAAGACACTATTCGGGGGACAAGTGTCAAAAATTTGACTGTTGCTGAGCTGAGTGGCCAGCCGGCCACCTTTTCTGGCAGGCCAACCATTTCCTTTTTTAAAACCTGGCCAGTAGCCTCCCCTTTACAATAAATCTAGCCGGCCGGCTCCCAAAAGTAGCCGGCCATGCTCCAATGTGTGTCTTTAGTCCTGTTTTACCCTCCAAGAGAAAGTTTCAAGCATTTCCATGCAACGGGTGTGTCGAAGGCCTCCATTTCCCTCTGTTTCGGATGCGTTCCGTTGCCCAGATCGTCCGAAGTACACTTTGTTTTGTTAATTTTTGTTTATCGAGTCGTTGCTTTGTTTATCGAGTTGTCGTTTTGCCTATCGAGTTGTTTGTCGAGCTGTCGTGTTTTGTGTCTTTGAGTTGTTACTCTTTGTTTAAGCAATTTTTGTTTGAGTCTTGTTTATTGAGTTGTCAACACTATTGTGTTTTGCTTATCGAGTTGTAAACTTGCTAAGGTTTTGTTATATCTTAGAAAGTTAAGTTGTTGCGTCGGTTCACTACCTGACTGGGCAAAATGCACAATGCACATTTCCATTCAATCTCATTATGGTGCAAAATGATGCGATATGATGCTAAGAGTTTAAAATACAACACTTTTTTTTCAAAAACTGTTTCATTCCATCATGCCTCGCTTGTTACAACATTTTACAGACTAAGGCACAAGTTTTACAAAGAATAAAACTGCCCAATAATGTACAATGTGCTACAACTACTAGCAAAAAGATAAATAAAACAGGAAACAGCCGCATCTGTGCTCTCAAGAGCAGGAATAAGAGGCCCTCTTCGTCCTCTTCTGCGGAATAGACTCTCCGCCACCATCGCCATCATCATCATCTGAATCGGAGTCGTCATCCTCGGGATCCCCCTCAGCCTCGCCTCCACTCCCGGAACCAAGACCGGAGCCATCCTCTCTGTCAGCAGATGTCTCCGACTGACGATCTGCAGCCTCCTCCTCCTCCTCATCCTCACCGGGCTCCTCCTCTACAATGTGTGCTCTGCGTCTACAAGACGACCCCCCCTCCAGCTCCTCGAAAAGGCCCGGATGGTCCACCTCTCCGAGAAGGCCCAGGTGGCCCGGCCTGCGGCTGAGCATATACCGGGAGCATCTGAGAATAAAGAGTTCAATTCAAATACATCAGTCCAAATATGTACATCAGATGCAGATACAAGAAAACTACATGAAGTGGGTACATGTAAACACAGTGTATAAGTGAGGTCTGCGTCAGATGTGCTCTACACAAGTAGCCTATCAATGCAGTAGAAATCAGCATATCATCAGAAGTATGATAAATGCCAGAAAACTAAAGGGTACCTGGAAGCCCATGATGCACAACTGCGCATCCCTCCGCAGGACCATCCCCTCAAGTGAGGCTACCATCTCGAGCACCTAATCCATGTACTCAACAGGGGGCTGCAGATGCAAAGGCAAGGGTATCAGTAAAGGAATGAACGTCCAAGTATCTGAGTACTGAATCAAAGCCGTAAAACATACCGGTGGTGAGTCGGGGTCTCTGACATATCGATGGCCGGGCATCGGAGGCTCTATCGGGATCGGAATCGGAGAGGTAGTCCCAAATTGCCACCCCATCAACTCAGTCGGCATGTCCGGCCATCCAGGATGAGGATAAGTCGGAGGAATCGGGGGAACCAATCCACCCCCACCTCTAGATGTATCAACCCTGCTGGTGGAAGGGGCGTCTGCAGCCTGAGCCCGGGCCTGGCTCGAAGATGGCATGCCTGCAGGCCTCATCGTCGGAGTACGAACTCCCGTCAATGGAGGCATCAGGTATATATGACGGTAAGTAGCGTAATCCCCCTCCTCAAGATGTAGCAAAGCATCAGTACCCAGCATAGCACTAACAACATCCCGGGAAGAGAGCCTGTCAGCAATCCGCATATCAACTGGGGGTGCTGAGGGAGGGTCCTGAGAAGTGTACCCCCAGACCTGACGCAAGAAGCGGTCCCCCAAAAACTAGGCCCTACCAACTGGCCCTTCGAATAGGATCCTGTACCGGGAGGCACCCCACCCTCCGGCAAACTGGAATCGGAGACCTTCACCTAAAGGCGCCCATGGCTGCCATGTAATCTACGGATAACAGACACATAAACCAAGCAAAAATCGAAAATGTACAGGACAAATCAAAGATGAAAACAAAAAGAACTGAGAGTTCTGAAATACCTCCGTCGACCGCACCGTGTCGAAGTACTGCCGCAAATAAAGAAGAGACTCCCGAGGTCTTGGCCGGTGCTGGCCTTCAAATACAAGTGAGTACGGGGTCACGAGAGGTCCCTCTACCACCAACTCCGGGGCCAATGTCGGGAAATACACATAGACCCACAACTGTGGAAAACAAAGCAGAATACGACGTGCTGAGGGCAAAGTGCACGATACAGAGTATAAAGTGCGCCGTGTGTGCAATGTGCAAGTAATGAGGAGCAGAAATGTAAATCAAGAGGGCAGAAAGTACCTTCCAGGCTCTCCAATAGCCGCCAAGTAAGTCCCCCCGTCCGCGGGAGGTCGCGCTCATGTAGCAATAAAGGGTAGCCAAGCCGGCGCCACCCCAGTCATACCGTCTGACCTGTGACAGGTCCACCAAAGCACTCAACAGATAAAGCCCAACAATGTTCCCCCTGTCGGCAAACAACGTGGTCCCGAAGAGGAACATTAGAAAGCCGCGGGCATACTGTGCTGCCTCCTCAGGAGTCCCGGGCTCCATCTCCACCCGCCGGAAATGGGAAGAGAACCAGGTGTATCGAACTCTCCCCGAAGGTCTATCAACAGGCGGGCGAACCCCCAGCAAATATATCCAAGTAGCCTCCCACTGGCCCATGTCCTCGTCGTAAGGGATGGGCCAACCTCCCACGTCAAGGCCAGTCAGTACAGCAAAGTCAAACGGGGTCATAGTCAAGTCCCCCGTGGCAGAAAAATGGAAGGAGTTGGTGGTGTCCCACCATCTCTCCACCAAGGCGGCCATCAACGTCCTCCTGGCAGGACAACGAGATAGCCCAGTACAGAAGGGCCCAAACCCCGCCAAGTCAACCAAATCCCGAACAGCCTCCGGGAGCTCGGCGTACCAATCTCTCGCCGCGGTAGAGCCATATCCCCGCACAGTGCGAGAAGTCACCTGCATTCAGAATGAATACATGTTTCAGCATAAAATAAATAAGCTACGTGCAAATAAAATGAATAGGCTGCGTGCAAAGTAAAGCAAGTGAGCCGCGTGTTCAGAATCGGTGTGTGCTGCGTGTTCACCTTCAATTTGGGCTGTGTGTTCAGAAAATTAGTATTTGGGCTGCGTGTTCAACTCTCAATCAGTGTGTTCTGCGTGTTCACCTTCAATTTGGGCTGTGTGTTCAGAAAATCAGTATTTGGGCTGCGTGTTCAACTCTCAATCAGTGTGTGCTGCGTGTTCACTTTCAATTTGGGCTGTGTGTTCAGAAAATCAGTGTTTGGGCTGCGTGTTCAACTCTCAATCAGTGTGTGCTGCGTGTTCACCTTCAATTCGGACCGTATGTTCACAATCAATTTATGGGCTGAGTGTTCAGGAATTCAAGTGATTGAACCGTGTGTTCAGAATGCAAACAGAATGCATGAAAAATTCATAATATGTTACAGAAAAAGTAAGAACGAAGTAAATACCTCTCGTGCCTCATGGGAGAGGTGATACTTTGGCTCCCGCAGAAGGGGATCCCCGGGTGCTCGCTCGTCGAAATCGGTGAAGTGATAGAAAATAGCCCGCGAAAGAATATGTACCGGTGGGTCGTACCTCTCAGGTATGAAAGGTCGAACCCTCGGAGGCAGAGCCATGATATCGGGATCACCTCCGACGTCCGGAAGATCTCCACCGTGGGGGAAATGACCAACCATTTTAGAAAATTTGCAAAAGGTGCAAAAATGAGCCAAAATTGAAAAAAATCAACAAAAGTCAACTCTCGGGAATTGAAAAAGTCAACAAAAGTCAACTCCCGAGAAAATCTTCCAAATATTGAGACAAACTCACCTCAAGTGGCGAAAATGATAAAAGAAGCCCCAAAATCAAAATTTAATCGGTTCAAAGTGCTTAAAACTGAAAGATTTCGCGAAAACAACTTGCGTGGGACGTTGAAAAACGCGTATAGAGCACAGATCTGAGGGAGAAAATGGTTTGGGAAGCTAGAGGAGATGATTTTGGAGCTGCACTTGTGAGCACAAAGTGTTTAGATGAGTGGATTTAAAGAAAAGAGGGTGAAAGTACAAAATTGCCCCGAATTTGGCAAAGTGGCCGGCCGGCCACTTTTTCTGGCAGGCCGGCCATTTCCTTTTCAAAAACTGGCCGGTGGCCTCCCTCTCCCAATAAAGATGGCCGGTGGTGTTCCCCACATGCCCCCCAAGGTCCCTGCAAATTTTAGGGAGAATTGGAGTCCCCAGGACCTGAAAAAGCACAAGAGAAGTGCACTTTCTGTCGCGAAATCGCTCCGCCGGAACCTCAGCTTCAACTTCCGATACGTGTCTCATCATTACTCATCGAAAGTGAGATATATCCTTTTGAACATGTTGTAACCTCTCCGGGAGGTGAACCGGAGGTCGCGATCGAGTCGCCCTCGCCGAAACGCGCATTTCCTTGCTCGTTGTTTTGTGACAAACATACATCCTGGTTTACGCTTGTTCTGCGTTATCATGCACGTGACTTGCATTCTCATGCACATACTTGCATTGTTATGCACGTCTCTTTGACATCACCGAGCCTCCGTGCTTAAACTCGCGTTGTCACGCGCGTTCCTTCCCACATTGCGATGCACTTTTCCATCGACATCGCGATTGTCTGCATTCGATATCACATTGAACATATGTTGTTAGATATGTTGTGCTTGTTGAGTTTCTTTCTTTTGCAGGCACGATATTGTATGTACGGTTCATTTGAAGCTGGTGCGACCAGACGAATCGCGCAGGTATCGTATCTTCTCCGTGTGAGACGCGACGAGAATTGAATAATTCTCTGCATTCCTAACTGCATGAAATGCAGTTGCTGCTTTGCATTCTTGCTTAAAACTGTTGCATCTATTTGCGAATACTTGCCTCATTACAGCTTGCTGCATTTGCATGATCATGAGCTACATTCGGCTTTGTGCATATCTGTAGACACCCCATTTTTGACCGACCTTAAGACTCAGACGTCACCGATTGAGCGCTTGGTGATGTTGCATTATGTGCTCGTTCAGAAGTTTCAGAGTCGCGGTCGTGAGCCCTGCCTCCGGACTTCCGAACCTTCTTTTGTGCCTTGCCTCGGTTTGCGAACCAGACTCGGTTTTCTCTGTTTCTTTTCCTGAGGGGAGGGAGAGGTCCCGTAGACCATCTCTCAATGGTCGTGGGCTAAATTTTGTGGCCGTAGGCCATTATGCCCATTTCGGAGCCCGGTTTCCAATTTTTCGGGACCGTTGGCCGTGTGCCTCAGTTCGGGACCGCCTAACCATCTCCGTTTGCTCTGATTTTTGGCATACATCCTGTTTACTCCCTTTTGAGGGACACTGAGGTCTGAGAGACCTACTTCGTGGTTGAATGCCACTTTCAGTGCTTAACAGGCAGTTTTCGGGGCCCCGAACTGCGCGTTCTGGGCCCCGAGCATTCGTTTTGCATCGGTTTTCGTTCATTTTTGGTAGGTACCTCTGTTTCATCACCAGGAAGGCCGTAGAAGGGTGGGAGGCCAGCAATTGTTTCAACAACCAGTTATATTCCTCCGGCGCCCTCCGACGCCCGTTTTTCTCACTTCCAGGCCAATGTTGAACAACCTTGGGCCATTTTCTTGAACTTTTAACCACATATTTGTGTTGTATACACATGGGAGGACACCAAAAGTTGGTGGCCGGCCAGTAATTCCACCTGAACCTTTTGAACCCTCCTTAAAAATGGCTTGTTGTCCCTCCTGTTTTGCAGTTAACAATTTCGAACCACAGGGTTGTGTTGAGGGCACCTGGGAGGACACCTATCTGTGGTGGCCGGCCACTAAATCTTCTTGACCTTTTTGACCCTTGGCCGGCCAGCCATGGGAGGTGGCCGGCCGGCCACCTGCAGCTCCAAAAACTAGCCGGCCTCTCTCCTCAGGGGGAGTACTTTACAGCTGTATAGCTTTTTTTCCCCAAAAATATCTGTATCCGGGGGACAGCTTTTGGGGGAAAACATGGTCCTTTTTCCCCCACCTTTTCCCCTCCATTTCTCCCTCTCCTTGGTCCATATAACCAGCCTCCAGCATTGGTCATAGGGGTTGGAAGAAATTGCCTTCAAGCTTTGGTATACAAATCTCCCTCCATCTCTCTCTTTCAAGCAAAAAGCATCCAAGTTCTACCACCTTTTCTTCATCACCACCTAGCATCACCACCACTACTCCATTTCCAGCAGCTTAAGGAGCTTTCCAGCAGCTAGGAGGCATCACTTCTCAAGCCAAGAAACAACCAAAGACTTGTCTTCAAGGGTGAGTACCATTTCCCCCTTTTTTGGCTTATTTTTGCATCATTTGTAAGCCATACATGCTTGCTGTTTTGAGCTCTGGCCCTAACTGAAAGTGGCATTCTTTTGAGCTCTTTTTCACTGTTGCCTAAGGGCCTCTCACTGTTTGAGGCCCTCTTGATGCACTTTCTTCATTATCTCTCTTGTATGCCATAATCTTGCATAGTATTTTTGGCCTATGTATGATCTGTTTTGGAGCATGATGTAAACTGTAGATAGGCTTATTTTGAGCCCCTCTTCAACATTGAAGAAGGGCTCATCACTGTTTGGGACCTCCATGTGCCACTTGTCATTATACCCCTCTTTGGCCCCCATTTTTGCATGATTTATTAGCCTATTGTGCTTCTACTTTTGGGCGATTTTCAGAACTGAAAACAGTCTTATTTTGGCCTCCTCTTCATGTTTCATTGAGGGTATTTCACTGTTTGAGGCATCATTTATATACTTTGTATTATATCTCTCTTTTTGGCCATATTTTGCATAATATTTTTGGCTTGCATGCATACTGTTCTGGGTCCGGCCATCAACTGTAAAGTGTATTATTTTTGGCCCCTCTTCAATGTTGTTGAAGGGCCCCTTTGTGTTTAAGGCCAGCAACCACCACTTGCTTCTTTGTCCATCTTCTGGCCCATTTCTTGCATGAGAGCTTAGCCATACCTGCGTTTGTTTTTGGGCTATTTTCAGAACTGTAAAAGATCATGTTTTGGGCCCCTCTTCAACTTTGTTGAAGGGCCCTAATCTGTTTGAGGACAGCAGCTGTGAGTTGCTTCTTTATCTCACATTTAGGGCCGTTTCTTGCATGCTAGTTTTGCCCTGTTTCTGTTTGCTGTTTGTCCATGCTTTGAACTGTAAAGATGCTTATTTTGGGGCTGCCTTGCTTCTGTCTTTTCATTCCATGTACCAATTATGCATGCTTTGTATAGCTGTAATCCATTTCATGTACCTAGTCTTGCATTTTGGGAGAAATTCCATGCATCGGGTGTCATTTCGCCTTGCTTCGGGACTGTTCCCCCCCTCATTTTGCTACTGATTTTTGCATATTTGCATATCATATTCCATGTCTTTGCCATGTTTCATTAGAGTGGCATTTCGGTGCCTGAGGGTCGGTTCTCGGTTTGCGTGCACGCGTGCACGCATTTCGAGTTGTCTTGTTTTCATCTGATGGCCTCTTATGTGAGTGCGGCTGAGGCTCTCTCATGTTGGTGTAAGCCCATTATTGCATTGCGTGTGCCATTTCATCCATAGCATTGTGTATGTCCGGTTGTATATTACCTCGTGCAGCGTGTATGCCATTCCATGACATTGTGTATGTTAGGATTGTATCTTAGTTGCATTTCATGCATGTCATGCATATTGTATCGTGTTTGGGATAGGAGTTAGCCTGGGCACGGGAAACGAGGCTCATTTCGTACTCCGAGTGACGGAATGTGTCTCAATTCCCCAGTCACCGACACTCCGGATTATCCATGATGGAGTCTAGGTTTAGCTGTGTTTTCATGTGCATTCATTTCATATTAAATTGTGCAATTCGACTCCTCGACCATCATGCCTCGATATGCGTGATTGGTGGCACGAGGATCGAGGCATGCATATATTTGTGAAAATGCATTGCTATGCCCCTTTCCTGCTCTCTGTTGCAGCAAATCAAGAATCAGCGGTCTTCCGAGGCTTGGCACGCATTTCAAGAACAGACGCAAACAGAGGCTAATTGGCGCATCGTCATGGATTTCCGCGCAAGGCAGCCTAAACATACATCATTCATCAGAAGCAAGGCAGTCCCTGGCTTGCACGCCAGTTTTACAGCTTTCTTAGTTAATTTGTTAATTAATTAGGAATTTGTACATTATTTGGACTGTAATATTTGGACTGTACTATTCTTTTATTCGGGACTGTATATTTATTTGGACCCTCTGCGCGAGGGCACAACTGTAATAAGTGTGCGTGTGTGTGTTGTATGTCTTCCAACCCCACGTCTTTCTCCTTTTTATTTATCCGCTTATGATGGTTAGATTAGGGCATATTTCAATTAGCATACAGTATGACAGCATGTTTACATCATTCATCTGTTTTGCATGCACCGGGCTCGACGCATCATACTAACTGCATTTGTATTTCAATTTCAAAGTTGAATACATGTTAGTTGTAGCATTTCATATGCCATGTTTAGAATAGCCGAGCCTGCTACAGTCGCATTTTTGCATGCGTTGCATTAGGCATTTCTGTATACTTAGGATCATGCATGATTTCTAATAAACTTCTGTTTTGGCTTGGAGTACTCGGTAAGTTTTATGCTTTAGCATCCTTGCATGCGTGTGAGTGACTGCCATGAATAACATGCTTACCATGAGGCTATTTGCTTATGTGATATAACTGTCTGAATGCCTGTGGGTGAAGGTTGGGTTATTTGGATTGGAACAATTCATCAAATGTGTGTTTTAAGCCCACTAGATAGTGGCAAAACCATCTTTTCTAAGCCCACCCGAGGGTGGCAAAATCTGCATTTTAAGCCTACTTGCGAATAGCAAACCATTTTTCAAATAAACAAACATGAAATGTTTTGCTCCAATTCAGGCGACCCAGTCTATACTTGTATGCTGTGCGCATCACATAGTAATCTAGGCTAATAACCGGAATAAGAACATACAATGTTTTCAAAAATAGATATCATGGTTAGTAGAGGCCGATCTTTGATCGGGCGAGCGGGGGTGCTCACGAAGTGACCTTCCCCAATCGTACCCAAGTTCCCGAGCCGAGGCAACTTTGGTGATGACGGACACGTGGCCTTAGGCAACGAGTCAGGGTTTCCTAAATTTCCCAAAAATAAAATATTTAGGTGGCGACTCTGTATCTGGCAAAGCAGTCCATGTTTGGCACTTCTTTCAAAAAAAATCAGTTTTCTCAAAACGATTTGCCGGATTTGGACTCTTTGGTTCAGACGTAGAACCGTGACAAATTTGAGAGTCCTGAGCTGTAGTGACCCCAAATGAACGGAACGGGACTCACCCTCCCGGGAGCGTTCGGGAACGTCTACAATATTATTTTGCCTTTTGCCCCTGCCTGCGGGCACGCCTGCGGGCACATCTCTGTTTATCTCACCTTTTGTCTAAGTCTTCGGCCTTGTCAAAAATGGGTCGTCTCTGGACTTTGACATTCACTCCCGTCACTTATGACTGTCGAGTACTGTCAAAGAGGGGCAACTGTAGACACCCCATTTTTGACCGACCTTAAGACTCAGACGTCACCGATTGAGCGCTTGGTGATGTTGCATATCGTGCTCGTTCAGAGGTTTCAGAGTCTTGGCCGCGAGCCTTGCCTTCGGACTTCCAGACTCTTTCATGCTTTGCCTCGGTTTGCGAACCAGGCTCTGTTTTCTTTGTTTTCTCTTCCCGAAGGGAGGGAGAGGTCTCGTAGATCATCTCTCAGTGGCCGTAGGCTACGTTTCGTGGTCGTAGGCCATTTCGCCCGTTTGGAGTCCGGTTTCTGATTTTTCGGAGCCGTTGGCCGTGTGCCTCGGTTCGGAACCGCTTAACTACCTCCGTTTGCTCCGGTTTTTGGCATGCATCTTATTTGCTCCCTTTTGAGGGACACTGTGGCTCGAGAGACCAACTTCGTGGTCGAACACCACTTCCGGTGCCTAACAGTCAGTTTTCGGGGCCTCGGGCTGCGCGTTTCGGCCCCCGAACCTTCATTTTGCATCGGTTTGAGTTCATTTTTGGTGGAGACCTTATTTTCACTGCTAAGAAGGTCGTAGAAGGGTGGGAGGCCAGTAATTGTTCTGACAACCAGTTTTATTCCTCCATCGCCCTCCGTCGCCCGTTTTTCTCACTTGAAAGCCAATGTTGACCACCCTATGGCCACTTTTTCCAGCCCTAAACCACATATTTGTGTTGTACACACCTGGGAGGCCACCAATATCACATGGCCGGCCAGTAATTGTGTCTGACCCTTTTGAACCCCTCCTAAAAGTGGCCTTTTCTCTCTCCTGGTTCACTTTCTCCAGTTTTTGACCACATGGTTGTGTTGTGCACACATGAGAGGCCCTCTTTTTGGCATGGCCGGCCATTAATCTTCATTGACCCTTTTGACCCTTGGCCGACCGGCCATGGGGAAGGCTGGCCGGCCACCTGCAACTTTAATACCCGGCCGGCCATGATCCCCTCCTCTGGTACATTACAAATATGTATTTTGTTTCCCCCCAGATTTTGTATCCGGGGGGGCCAACTTTTGGGGGGAAACTTGAATTCCATTCCCCCCCCCCCTTTTTTCCCCCCTCTTTTGCCTATATAACAGCACCTCCAGCTGCATTTCAAAGGGTTACAAAATTTGCTTTAAGGCTCTTGCATTGTATCTCTCTCTCTCTCTACACTCCAACCCTCAAAACCTCCCAAACCCTACACCATTTCTACACCACCACCTAACACCACACCAACACCATCCATTCCAGCCACTTGGATTTCCAGAGGCAAGGAGCACATTTTCTCAAGCCAAGAGGCAGTTGAAGTTTGGTCTACAAGGGTGAGCCATACTTTCCCTCTTTTTGAGCTTCTTTTGCATGCTTTCTAAGCCATACTTGCTTGCATATTTGGGCTCCGACCCTAACTGAAAATAGCATTATTTTGAGGTCTTTTTCATGTTTGTTTAAGGGCCTCTCCCTATTTGAGGCTTCCTTTTTGCACTTGCTTCTTTACCTCTCTTGTATGTCTCTTTCTTGCATAGTATTTTAGGCTTATTTGTAAACTGTTTTGAGTTTGGTTATGAACTGAAAAGTGGCTTATTTTGAGCCCTTCTTCAACATTGTTGAAGGGCTCTTCACTGTTTGAGGCTTTCTTTTGTCACTTGCCTCTTTATCCCTCTTTTGGCCTTATTTTTGCATGTTTTGTTAGCCCCTTGTGCTTGTATTTTTGGGCTCTGGTCCGAATTGTAAATAGCTTTATTTTGACCCCCTCTTCATGTTTGATCAGAGGTCTTTTGCTGTTTGAGTCTCCCTTTTTACTCTTTGTGTTTAAACCTCTTTTTAGGCCTTATTTTGCATAGTATTTTAAGATTGCATGTGCACTGTTTTGGGTTTGGTCACTAACTGTAAAATACCATGTTTTGGGCCCCTTTTCAACTCTGTTGAAGGGCCCTCCTCTGTTTGAGGCCAGCAACCATCACTTGCTTCTTTGTCTCCCTTTTGGCTCATTTCTTGCACAATGTTTTAGGCCTGTTTGTGTTTAGATCCGTGGCTTGTTGTAAACTGTAAAGTGCTTCATTTTGAGCCCCTCTTCAACTTTGTTGAAGGGCTCTTGGCCATTTAGGGCCAGCAGCTGCTACTTGCTTCATTACCTCTCTTACGGGGCCATTTTTGCATGCTAGCTTAGTCCTATTTGTGTCCATTGTTTGGCCTTGTTTAAAACTGTAAATATGCTTATTTTGGGACTTTCTTGATTCTGTCTTCACACTTCATGTTCGAATAATGCATGCTTTGCATAGCCATAGGTCATTCCATGTACTTAATTTCATGTTTCGGGTCTCATTCCATGCATCGGGTGCCATGTTTCCATGTTTCGGGACTGTTTTGCATCATATTTCAGCACTGAAATTTACATGTTTGCATACCATGTTTCATGTCTTGCCATGCCTTGTTAGTGTTGCATGCTATGCCTTGGGTTCGGTCCTCGGTTTGCGTGCATGTGTGCACGCATTTCGAGTGTCTCATTTTTCATCTCATGGCTACCGATGTGAGTGTGGCTGAGGTCCACTCATGTTGGTGTAAGTCCATTGTGCATTGTGTTTGCCATTTCAATTCATAGCATCGCGTATGCTAGGTTGTATGTTAGAGCATCGTGTATGCCATGTTACATCGTGCATTGTGTTTGCCATTTCATAGCATTATACATGCTAGGTTGTATATTAGTTGCATTCACGCATGTCATGCATATTGCATTGTGCTTGGGATAGGAATTAGCCCAAGCACGGGAAACGAGGTACGTTCTGTACTCCGAGTGACGGAACGTGTCTCAATTCCTGGTCGCCGACACTCCGGATTATCCATGATGGAGCCTCGGTCTTGTTATGTTTATATGTGCATTCATTTCATATCAAGTCGTGCAAATCGACTCCTCGGCCATCATGCATCGATATGCGTGATTAGTGGCACGAGGATCGAGGACTACACTCCCTGAAGAGTAGTCAAGTATACATATGTGAAAATACTTTGCCATGCCCCTTTGTTGCCCTCTGTTGCAGCAAATCAGAAATCGACAGCCTTCCGGAGCTTGGCACGCATCTCGAGAATAATTGCAAACAGAGGCTAATTGGGGCATCGCGAGGGATTCTCCGCGCAAGGTAACCCGAGCATGCATCATTTATCATCCGGAACAGAGTCGAGGCAGTCCCTAGCTTGCATGCTAGTTTACAGCTTACCTAGTTTAATTTGTTAATTAATTAGGATTTTGTAATTATTTGGACTGTAATATTTATTTGGAACTGTATATTATTTATTCGGACTCTTTGTGCGAGGGCAATATTGTAATGAGTGTGCGTGAGTGTGGTGTATGTCTTCCAACCCCACGTCTTTCTCCCTTTTATTTACCAGCTTATGATGGTTAGATTAGGGCATATTTCAATTAGCATACAGTATGATAGCATGTTTGCATTCATTCATCTGTTTTGCATGCACCGGGCTCGGCGCATCATACTAACTGCATTGTGTTTTCAATTCCAAGTTGAATACATGTTAGCTGTAACATTTCATATGCCATGTTTAGAATAGCCGAGCCTGCTATAGTTGCATTTTTGCATGTGTTGCATTAGGCATTTCTGTATAGTTAGGATCATGCATGGATTTCTAACCTAGCTTCTGTTTTGGCTTAGAGTACTCGGTAAGTTTTATGCTTTAGCATCCTTGCATGTGTGTGTGAGTGACTGTCATGATAGCATGCTTACCATGAGGCTAATTGCTTATGTGATATAACTGCCTGAGTGCCTGTGGGTGAAGGTTGGGTTATTTGAATTGGAACAATTCATCAAATGTGTGTTTTAAGCCCACTAGATAGTGGCAAAATCATGTTTTCTAAGCCCACCTGAGGGTGGTGTAGACACCCCATTTTTGACCAACCTTAAGACTCAGACGTCACCGATTGAGCGCTTGGTGATATTACATAATGTGCTCGTTCAGAAGTTTCAGAGTCACGGCCGTGAGCCCTGCCTCCGGACTTCCGAACCCTCTTTTGTGCTTTGCCTCAGTTTGCGAACCAGGCTCGATTTTCGCTGTTCCTTTTCCTAAGAGGACAGAGAGGTCCCGTAGACCATCTCTCAATGTCCGTAGGCTACACTTCGTGGCCGTAGGCCATTTTGCCCATTTCGGAGTCCGGTTTCCGGTTTTTCGGAATCGTTGGCCGTGTGCCTCGGTTCGGGACCGCCTAACCATCTCCGTTTGCCCCGGTTTTTGGCATACCTCCTATTTACTCCCTTTTGAGGGACACTGGGGTCTAAGAAACCCACTTCGTGGCCGAATGCCACTTTCGGTGCTTAACAGCCCATTTTCGGGACCCCGAACTGCGTATTTTGGCCCCCGAACATTCGTTTTGCGACGGTTTTCGTTCATTTTTGGCAGGTACCTCTGTTTTATCACCAGGAAGGTCACTGAAGGGTGGGAGGCCAGTAATTGTTGCAGCAACCAGTTATATATCCTCCGACGCCCGTTTTTCACACTTCCGGGCTAATGTTGAACAACCTGGACCATTTTTCTTGAACTTTGAACCACATATCTGTGATGTACACACTTGGGAGGATTCTAAAAGTTGGTGGCCGGCCAGTAATGTTTCCTGACCCTTTTGAACCCCTCCTTCAGGGCTAATGTTGAACAACCTGGACCATTTTTCTTGAACTTTGAACCACATATCTGTGATGTACACACATGGGAGGACCTTAAAAAGTGGTGGCCGGCCACTATTTCAACTTGACCGTTTTGACCCCTAGCCGGCCGGCTAGGTGAGGTGGCCGGCCGGCCACCTGGGGCTCCAAAAAGGGGCCGGCCATGTTCCTCTCAATGTCCACTTTACAGCTGTACAGCTGTTTCCCCCAGAAAATATCCCAATCCGGGGGATATTTTGTGGGGGAAAACTTGCCTAATTTTCCCCCACCTTTGCCCCTCCTTTACTCCCTCTTTTTTGTCCATATAACCAGCAGGTGATATCATGTTTAGGGGTTAGAAAAAATTACTTCAAGCCTTGATACACTTATCTCACTCCATCTCTCTCATTTTCCTTGAAAATTCCTAAGCTACACCTCATTTTCTTCATCACCACCAAGCTCTACCACCACCACTCCATTCCAGCAGCAAGGGGAGGAATTCCAGCAGCTAAGAGGCAACAAATTTGGTCCAAGAAGCAACAAAAGTATTGATCTTCAAGGGTGAGTTGCATCTTTCCCTTTTTTGGCCCATTTCTTGTATCTTTTGTAAGCCATCTATGCTTTTTGCTTTGAGCTCCGGCCATAACTGAAAGTGGCCTTCTTTTGAGCTCATTTTCACCTTTTGTTAAGGGCTCAACCCTGTTCGAGCCCCCCATATTGCACTTGCTTCAATACCCTTCTTAAATACCGTTTTCTTGCATGATATTTTTAGCTCGTGTGTAATCTGTTTTGGAGTATGATGTAAACTGTAAGTAGGCTTATTTTGAGCCTCTCTTCAACATTGAAGAAGGGCTCAACACTGTTTGGGACCTCCATGTTATACTTGCCTTTATACTCCCTTTTTGGTCCCATTTTTGCATGCCTTGGCAGCCTATCTTGGTTCCATTTTTGGTCATTTTACAGAGCTAGAAAAGTTCTCATTTTGGTCCATTCTTCATGTTTTTTGTAAGGCCTTTCATGGTTTGGGACCTCCATATGCCACTTCATGTTATATCTCTCTTTTGGTCCCCATTCTTGCATGTTTTGTTAGCCTATCATGCTTTTGTTTTTGGCCATTTTACAGTTCTGAAAATAGTCTTATTTTGGCCCATTCTTCATGTTTCATTAAGGGTCTTTGGCCGTTTTTGGAATATTTTGCATACCTCATGTTATAGCCTCTTTCGAGCCTTATTTTGCATTGCATTTCTAGCATGTTTGTATACTGTTTTAGGTTTTTTACAGTTCTGTAAATATGCTTAATTTTGGTCCCTCTTCAATGTTGTAGAAGGGAATTTTTCAGTTTGGGCTTTGTATATACCACTTGCCTCTTTGGCCACCTTTTGGTCCATTTTCTTGCATAAGAACTTAGCCTTATCTATGTTTATTTTTGAGGTTTTTATAGTTCTGTGAAAGTGCTTATTTTTGGTCCCTCTTCAATGTTGTTGAAGGGTCCTAACCTGTTTGAGGACAGCAGCTATGAGTTGCTTCTTAATCCCATGTTTAGGGCCATTTTTGCATGCTAGTTTTGCCCTATCTTTGTTTGCTGTTTGGCCATGATTTGTACTAGTAAAATGCTTATTTTGGGGCTGCCTTGCTTCTGTCTTTTCATTCCATGTACCAATTATGCATGCTTTGTATAGCTGTAGTTCATCCTATGCGCCTAATTTGCATTTCGGGAGAGATTCCATGCATCGGGTGTGTTTTCGCCTCATTTCGGGGCTGTTTTCCCCCATATTTCAGTGCTGAAATTCCATTAGCATGTTTGCATATCATTTCCATGCCATTGCATTGCATGTCATTGCCTCGATTTGCGTGCCCGTGTGCACGCATTTCGAGGCACTTCATTTTCATCCACCGGCCTCTTATGTGAGTGTGACTGAGGCTCTCTCATGTTAGTATAAGCCCATATCGCATTTCCATATCATTTGCATTGCGTATGTCATTTTCTCGATTTGCGTGCCCGTGTGCACGCATTTCGAGGCATTTCATTTTCATAGCATAGTGCATACTAGGTTGTATTTTAGATCGCATTCATACATTTTCTCGGTTTACGTGTCCGTGTGCACGCATTTCGAGGCATGTCATTCCATAACATTGTGTATGTTAGGATTGTATCTTAGTTGCATTTCATGCATATCATGCATATTGCATCGTGTTCGGGATAAGAGTTAGCCCGGGCACGGGAAACGAGGTGCGTTTCGTACTCCGAGTGACGGAACGTGTCTCAATTCCCTAGTCACCGACACTCCGGATTATCCATGATGGAGTTAGGTTCTTGTTGTGTTTACACGTGCACTCATTCTATATTAAATTGTGCAATTCGACTCCTCGGCCATCATGCCTCGGTATGTGTGATTGGTGGCACGAGGATCGAGGCATGCATATATTTGTGAAAATACATTGCTATGCCCCTTTTCTGCTCTCTGTTGCAGCAAATAAAGAATCAGCAACTTTTCAGAGTCTGGCGCGCATTTCAAGAAAATGTGTAAACAGAGGCTAATTGGGGCATCCCAGTGGATTTCCGCGCAAGACAGCCCAGACATGCATCATTCATCAAAAGCAAGGCAGTCCCTGGCTTGCATGCCAGTTTTATTCAGCTTTCTTAGTTAATTTGATTAATTAATTAAGAATTTGTATATTATTCGGACTGTATTATTTGGACTGTAATATTCTTTTATTCGGGACTGTATTATTTATTCGGACCCTCTGCGCGAGGGCAAAACTGTAATAAGTGTGCGTGAGTGTGATGTATGTCTTCCAACCCCACGTCTTTCTCCCTTTTATTTATCCGCTTATGATGGTTAGATTAGGGCATATTTCAATTAGCATACAGTATGATAGCATGTTTGCATTCATTCATCTGTTTTGCATGCACCGGGCTCGGCGCATCATACTAACTGCATAGTATTTCAATTTCAAAGTTGAATACGTGTTAGCTGTAGCATTCCATATGCCATGCTTAGAATAGCCGAGCCTGCTATAGTTGCATTTTGCGTGTGTTGTATTAGGCATTGCTGTATACTTAGGATTCATGCATGGATTTCTAATTAGCTTCCTTTTTTGGCTTGGAGTACTCGGTGAGCTTTATGCTTTAGCATCCTTGCATGCGTGTGAGTGACTACCATGAATAGCATGCTTACCATAAGGCTAATTGCTTATGTGATATAACTGCCTGAGTGCCTGTGGGTGAAGGTTGGGTTATTTGAATTGGAATAATTCATCAAATGTTTGTTTTAAGCCCACTAGATAGTGGCAAAACCATCTTTTCTAAGCCTACCTGCGGGTGGCAAAATCTGCATTTTAAGCCTACTTGCGAGTAGCAAACCATCTTTCAAATAAACAAGCATGAAATGTTTTGTTCCAATTCGGGCGACCCAGCCTATACTTATATGCTGTGTGCATCACATAGTAACCTAGGCTAATAACCGGAATAAGGACACACAAAGTTTTCAAAAATTGATATCATGGGTAGTAGAGGCCGATCTTTGATCGGGCGAGCGGGGGTGCTCACGAAGTGACCTTCCCCAATCGTACCCAAGTTCCCGAGCCGAGGCAACTTTGGTGATGACGGACACGTGGCCTTTGGCATCGAGTCAGGGTTTCCTAAATTTCCCATTTAAAAAAACATTTAGGTGGCGACTCTGTATCTGACAAAGCAGTCCATGTTTGGCACTTCTTTCAAAAATCAGTTTTCTCAAAACGATTTGCCGGATTTGGACTCTTTGGTTCAGACTTAGAACCGTGACAAATTTGAGAGTCCTGAGCTGTAGTGACCCCAAAATGAACGGAACGGGAGCTCGTTCCTCCCGGGGCGTTCGGGGACGTCTACAGTTTCTGGCGACTCTGCTGGGGATTTAGAGAACTTGACTCGAACTCATGATATCTGTTTTTTATTACACTTGTGTGTTTCTTTGCATTGCATTTGCATTGGTGCGCCTAGGACACCGTGTTTGCCATCTGTTATTCCTGAACGGTTTGCCGGAGGCTTGTCTTGTCAAGGCATGACCATAAGGCTGACCGGTTGTGGGCTCTGCCAGTATGGGAACACAAACCCCGGTTTTACCGGGGCACCCTCTTTGACCATTCGACCTAGTGCATATTCGGATCCATAGTGACCATTCCAAACTAGGACAGGTTGCTTACCCGTTTATAGGTTGTTTGAAACCGCTGTATGCGTAACGAAACCCTAGCTCCTGACAAAATAGGACAGGGAAACCCTACCCCAACATAGGAGTGTTTTGGCTCTCACTTATCTGTTATGTGCTTTAGAATGCGTCTCTACAGGAATGCATGTATCAGTGTATGAGTTTGGGTATCAGGCCTGCGGGCGTCAGTTCAGTATTGTGGGTATCAGGCCTGCGGGCATCAGTCAGCATTTGAGAATCAGTTATCTGCGGGTATCAGATTCAGCTTTTGGGAACAGTGATTCAGGGATAATAACCAGTGTTTGAGGACAGTGTGTATTCAGCTTATCGACTGTGTGTTGTTATGCCAGGCTGTGTGTCATGTATTTATTTTAAGCTGTTATGCTGTCCGTTTATCTGTTTATTTATTTCCTTATTGCTTTATTTATCTTTTGTCTAGGTCAGTTCTAGCACAATTGCTTCAAATCCAGCAGATACCCCCCAAGCACTTTGGACACGAGGTCGCCGACTCAATCGATCTGAGGATCTAATTGACGGACAGCCAGTGTTCCATTCTCTACCCCCCGTTGTCAAAAGAAGGCAGAGAAAGCGTAGTGTATCTGAACAGAGATCACCAGAACAGTGGTTTCCCTCATTAGTGGACAGTCGGATTGAGATCCCCATCGTTGCTACAGAATTAAACCTGCCAGTAGTTCAGATAGATCAAAGCAGTATGGCGGCACCAACAGGAGTTGAGGAAATGATGCGCCAAATGCAAGAAACCATGCGGGCCATGCAGCAGGATGCCGTTCGCCGAGATGAACTCGCTAAGCAACAGGCCGTGATTATGACCCAGCAGGCTGAGCTGATTACCAGACTGCAACAACAGAATACAGCATCTGCTTCACAACAAATTCCTCCTCCGGCAGGGGCTCCATTACCTGAGCGGACACCTGCTGTTCAGAACGCTCCTCCAAACACCCAGAATACTGTGCCGACTATCCAGAACCTGCAAGAGGACACGAATCTTCCAACGGGGCCAGCTCCGCCCCCGCTTCCACCACAACTGTCCAAGGTCCATGCACCCAATCACCCGGACTCTCCCTTCAAGGTCGAGGTTGATCATACAGCTCTGAAATTGAGCAAACTTGAGAAGCTCTTCAAGAAATCCCAAGGAGTCAAGGCTATGCCGGATATCAAAGACGGATATACCGAGGAGGCCGTGACACTCCCCGATAGGTTCAAAATGCCACAAATCGACCGCTTTGACTGGTCCGGCGACCCCATGGTCCATCTCCGACTGTTCGCAGACATCTTGCGGCCAATGGGCCTAACACGACCACAGAAGCTTTCACTATTCGGCCGAACACTGTCGGGTGTGGCCGCCCACTGGTACGCCAAGTTACAAGATGAAGTGAAAAAGAATTGGGATGAAATGGCTGAGGCCTTTGTCGCGCAATATTCGTACAACACTCAGATCGAGATCACAACCCGTGATCTCGAAACGACAAGGCAAGAGCCCAAGGAAACTTTCTCGGACTTTGTAATCCGATGGAGGGAAAAGGCGTCAATGATGACTTTAAGGCCCACGGATAAAGATCAAATCCGGATGATTGTGCGCAATCTCCACCCAAAGTTGATGCAGAGAATGATTGTAGTCCCCTTTCCTACTTTCGCAGATTTACACGAAATGGGGGTGCAAATCGAAGATGCAATGAAACAAGGTCTGTTTGACCACGATAGGGAGCAACCGAGGAGGACTTTCAACCGTAACAACAATGCGGGCCCGAGTGGCGCTGCAAATACAAGAGCCTCGGAAGTCAGTATGGTCACCACCACTCCCCCTCCCCCTCCAAGGCCCATGGCTACCACACCCTTCTCCGGCGCGTCCGGAAGCAACACACAAACCACCAGATTCCAACCTCGAGGCCAAAGAACCTTCACCCCATTATACATGCCCCTGTTCAAAGCTCTAGGGGTATTGATCAGGAAAAAGCACTTGAAACCCCTGGAGCCGAAGCCACTACCGAATCCACTCCCTCCCTCTCATGACCCAGCAAAGTACTGCGCGTATCACCAACAACACGGTCACGACACCGACCGTTGTTTCAGATTGCATCATGAGATCCAAGATCTTATCGACAAACAAGTGATCGCGCCTCCCGATAAACCCAATGTCACAACCAACCCCCTCCCACCACATAACCAAGCTCCCCCTCCCAACAGAATCAATCTTATCCAAACTGGGGTCGCATCTTACGATCCCAGTATCTATATCACCCCATCCCACCTACCCAAGCCGGAGGTGTTCCTCCCCGATTGCGCTGACTTCTTGTGCATGGTGGACATCTCTAAAACCCAACCAGAACCGATGGTGGTGACCGTCGAAGATAGGGCAGGGTAGATTTCGGGAGAAAATGAGATTGTTGAATCTGGGGCTGAACAGAGTTTTGTTGGGGGAGCCTATAATCCGAGCGAATACATCCTATCAACAAGCCAGATTGGGTTGGGCATAAAATTGCCAGAGATGGGAGAACTGTGTGTAATCCAGGGAGACGGATTCAGGCAAGGGGCAGATGATCTGACAGCTATAGAGGAGGACTTCGCCAACCTGTAATTTTTCGATGACCAGGAACCGGGGGATTCGGCAATCAACTGGTTCGACTGTGAGGAATCGGCGGAGGCCACTAGATGGCTCGAGGATCAACCAGATGAAGTGGGGGAATCCCAACCAGAACAGAGCCCGGCAGGGGCAGGAGTATCAGCTGTGGCCGGAATGGCCGAAAGTCAAGTTGTATCGCCGGAGAGCGCCGGTGCTAAGAATTTCGCTCGAGACTTGGGCATTATGGATACAGGAATTTTTGAACAACCGGCTGTACTGACGCAGCTGGAACAAGAAAAGTTTGAGGATGTCGAGAGAATTAGGAAAGCTAAGGGCCCTGAGGGGACTGAGAGTGTTGTGTGCACGAAGATAGAGAATGCTGCGAGCATGTGGACGGAGAGCACTGCAAGTGCGAGGGGACCGGAGCCAGACAGGTGTCTGTTGGCTGCCGACGGAATGTGGTGGGAAGACGATGACTTATGTCTTGCCCACACGGATGAAGACTGGGGAAATAATCAACCGGATGACACTTGGTACCTCGATGAGGTTGACCATATGACGAGAAGTGGGCGGTACTTTAAACCCCCACACCTAGACCAACCCGAGGCATCCGGGAAGGATAGAGAAGCAGAGAAGCAGAAGGAGAAGCAGATTGAAGAGGAAGCTGTGCTGAAACAGTTAAAGAAGATACAAGCAGACATCTCCATCTGGGGACTGCTAATGGCATCGCGGGTACATAGAGAAGTTGTCCTGTCTGCTATGGACAAGTCCAAACTCTCCATAGATACCACCCCTGAACAGCTGGTCGGGCTGGTTTTTCCGGGAGGAGGTTCCCCGGCATTAACCTTTTCGGACAAGGAACTACCGCCTGAGGGCACAAATCATAACAAACCTCTCTATATTTCCGTGGAGTGTAGAGATAAGTGGATACCGGTGGTACTTGTTGATACCGGGTCTGCTATTAATGTCTGCCCGACCAGAACGGCGTATGCAATCGGGTTGAAGCCCGCGGACTTCGTCCCAACCACTCAAGTAATCAGAGCATACGACAATACCAGCAGAGAAGTGATGGGGACTGTTAAAATTCAAACCAAGGTTGGTCCAGGACAACACAGCATTGAATTTCATATCTTGGACGTTCCTGCAACCTTTAACCTACTTTTGGGGCGACCGTGGTTGCACCAGGTCAAAGCAGTCTCTTCCACTCTACATCAGATGCTAAAGTACCCTCACGGGAAAGGGGTAGCAATTGTTTTTGGGAATTCATCAATCCATCCGCCGCCGGAAGTGTCCACACCTGTCTTGGAAATCGAGCACGGCACGGAGGATGTGTTTTTATCGGGGTTCACTTTGGCCGAGGCTCAAGTGGTACAGAATGTCATGGCTGTGAATGAAGGTATGTACGTCAGTGCTCAATCTATCTACCTCATGAACAAGCTAAAACATACCCCCGGGATGGGATTAAGGAGAAGCGGCCGGAAGGGCGTCTCAGCGTTGGCCGAAGTGCCACACAACCCTCACGCCTTTGGACAGGGTTATCTGCCCACCAAAGAGGACTGGGTGAGGAAAGGAAAAGAAATGGCCGGAAGAGCCAGGGCGAAGAAGGCTAGGAAGCCATTTGAGTTAATGCATAGGCCCATCTGGGGTACCCTAAACGGACGCTTCGTCCGGGAGGGGGAAGATTTTCCATTCTGCGGCTTCCCAGAGCCATGGCTGAACGCGGAGAGGAAGCGCGTGCCTGGTTTTGAAATCTTCTTCGACATACAATTACCTGGGGATGACGTTGCCGAAGCGCAGACAAACCCACCAACTGAGGTTGAGCAGTGTAAAGCAGTGGATTCTGAGAGCATCGAGCTTGAAATGGGGGTAGCACTGGCATGTCTACTTTCAGATCCTCCGATCGACCAAGAGTGCTTGGGGGATAACTCTTCGGTTTCTATGATTGGAGATGAAATAGCTGCGGGCTTTCCAGCGCCGATCTTGGATGCATCTATCGCACCTTCTCTCATCTGGCAATATGAAGAAGGCTTTTTATCTAGCAGCACCGGGTCAGGTAGTGAGCCGGAATCTGATTCTACCGAGTCTTCTGCGTCGGAATCAGATTCCAGCTCGACTGAGTCTGAGTCTGGTATTCCTGGGAGTGATAACCTGGATGCCACAGTCCTGTCTAGGTCGTCATTTTCATTTTCTTTTGAGTCTGTTGTAACAGAGGAATCTGACGGCTTGGAATTATTTAATGAGAATGACGTGGATGTGGTTTCTGAGTATTTTTTTGTGCCTTTGATTTATTGCTTAAATCAGGATTTTCAAAATTTTGATAAAAACGACGAGGAAGAAATTCCTCCGGTTTTGCAACAACTAATTGATCAAGGGCAGGAAAGATTTGTTAAACCTTTAATGGATGAAATCACTACTGTGAATGTTGGTACTGAGAAGGACCCGCGGCTGGTCCAGATCGGGTCCACGTTGTCTTCTGAGGAACGCGAGCGCTTAGTCGCTTTATTAAAAGATTTCAAAGATGTTTTCACGTGGTCCTACGAAGACATGCCTGGAATCGATCCTGAGATTGTACAGCACCGGATCCCTCTTGATCCTGAGGCCCGACCTGTCAAACAAAAACTCAGAAGGATCCGCCCGGACTGGGCCCTCAAGATCAAGGAAGAGGTCACCAAGCAAATTGACGCAGGTTTCCTGCTAGTATCAGAATACCCAACTTGGTTGGCCAACATTGTTCCGGTGCCGAAGAAGGACGGCAGAATTCGGGTCTTTGTAGACTTCAGAGATTTGAACAGGGCCAGTCCGAAGGACGACTTTCCTTTGCCGCACATTGATGAATTGGTAGATTTCACGGCAAGACACGCCTTGCTTTCATTTATGGATGGTTTTTCAGGCTATAATCAGATAGTAATGGCCTCCGAAGACCGGGAGAAGACTGCATTCACTACCCCGTGGGGTACATATTGTTATAGGGTGATGCCATTCGGGTTGAAAAATGTCGGAGCTACTTATCAACGGGCAGCAACTACAATATTGTATGATATGATCCATAAAGAGGTCGAGGTGTATGTGGACGACATGATTGTCAAGTCCAAAGAAAGAGAAGGCCACTACACCGCCTTACAAAAATTCTTTCAAAGGATCAGAGAGTTTCGGCTGCGGTTGAATCCCCAGAAGTGCACGTTTGGTGTTACAGCAGGGAAGATGCTAGGGTTTCTGATTACGCAAAGGGGCATCAAGGTCGACCCTTCCAAAATCAAGGCCATCTTAGAAATGCCACCACCAAGGACTGAAAAGGAGGTGCGAGGCTTTCTAGGTAAGGTGCAATTCATAAGACGGTTTATTTCTAAATTAACCTTGACTTGTGAACCACTTTTTGGTCTCCTGAAGAAAGGAAAGAAATTCCAATGGGACGGCCGATGTCAAGCAGCTTTTGAACAGATCAAAGAGTATCTACAGAACCCACCCGTGTTGTCACCACCAGAGCCGGGGAGGCCGTTGATATTATACCTCTCGGTAACTGAGACTACCATGGGCTGCATGCTCGCGCAAGAGTCAGAAGACAAAGTGGAAAGGGCCATATACTATCTGAGCAAAAAGATGCTGGATTACGAGACCCGCTATACACCGCTGGAGAAGGCTTGTTTGGCCTTGGTATGGGCTACCAGGAAGCTGCGGCACTACCTGTTAGCTCACTCTATAATGTTGGTTTCACGATTGGATCCCATCAAATATCTTTTCGAGAAACCAGCACTTACGGGTAGGCTAGCTCGTTGGCTGCTGTTGCTCTCCGAATTTGATTTGAAGTATGTAACGCGCAAGTCAGTGAAAGGAAGAGCGGTAGCAGAGTTCCTTGCCGACCACCCGGTTGAGGGGGATGAAGCGGTTGAGTACCTATTCCCAGATGAAGCCATTCTGCACGTTGAAGATGAAACTTGGACGATGTACTTTGACGGAGCGTCAAACCAGTATGGGTATGGGATAGGGGTGTTGCTGATAGCGCCTGACGATTCCCGTATCCCTTTAGCATTCAAGCTCCGGTTCAAAGTCTCGAATAATGAAGCAGAGTATGAGGCATGTATTGCTGGCCTGGAAGCAGCCCTAGAACTAGGGGCGAGACGGTTGGACGTCATTGGGGACTCAAACCTTGTTGTGTCTCAGGCAAAAAGAGACTGGAAAGTCAAGGAGGAAAAGATGATAATTTACCACCAAACCTTGGATTTGTTAATTCCTCGGTTTGAGAAGCTAAATTTCACCCACCTCGTAAGAGAGAACAACAGGTTCGCAGATTCACTAGCAACTCTATCTTCCATGATAGACATCCCGTCCGGAGTCCGGATGCGTCCAGTCATTATTGATCAAAAGTTTGCGCCAGCATACGAGTCAATTTCCGCCATAGATGAGGCTCAAGACAGCAACCCCTGGTATTACGACATCTGGAACTTCTTGGAAAAGGAGACATATCCACTAGGGGCAAATGCCAAGGATAAGAGGGTCATCAGAAGAATGGCTGCTCAGTTTATCATCTGTGGGGGTAAGCTGTACAAAAGGGGTCATCTGGGAATGCATAAGCTCTGTGTAGAAGCTGAAGAGTCAAAGCGCCTGATGGAGGCCATCCATGGGGGGGAGTGCAGTGCACACATGAATAGGGTAATGCTGGCTAGAAAGATCCTCAGACAGGGCTACTACTGGTCAACCATGGAGGAGGATTGTATTAGTTTTGTTCGGCGATGCCACAAGTGTCAAATTCATGCAAACCGCATGAACATCCCGCCATCAAAGCTGTACAACATGACTTCGCCATGGCCTTTTTCAGTTTGGGGAATTGATATGATCGGAGCTGTTACCCCGAAGGGGTCAAACAGGCATGAGTTTATCCTGGTAGCGATAGATTATTTCACAAAGTGGGTCGAGGCCCAATCATACGCGGTGTTGAAGGCGTCGCACGTCGCAAAGTTCATCAGAAACAACATCATCTGTCGCTACGGGGTGCCAAACGAGATAATTTCAGATAATGGTTCCCACTTCAAGAAAGAAGTGATAGACTTGTTGGAAAAATACAATGTGGCTTTCCATAAGTCATCTACATACAAGCCGCAAACCAACGGAGCGGTCGAGGCCGCCAACAAGAATATCAAACATATACTGCAGAAGATGGTGGGAACCTATCGGGATTGGCCAGACAAGCTGTCATTTGCTCTGTGGGGCTACAGGACTTCAATCAGAACTTCTACTGGAGCGACTCCGTATTCATTGGTCTATGGAATGGAGGCTGTTCTACCCATCGAGATTGAGGTTCCGTCGTTACGAGTATTGGCTGAGTGCCAAATAGCCGAAGCAGATTGGCAGCAGAACAGATTTGAGGAACTCATGCTCTTTGATGAAAGAAGACTGAAAGCACTGTACCACATTCAAGGCTATCAACGCAGAATTGCCCGGGCTTTCAACAAGAAGGTTAAGTCCCGGAATCTGAAAAAAGGAAATTTGGTGCTCAAAGACAACCGAGCTCCCATCCACGACCCAAGGGGCAAGTTCAAACCCAATTGGACTGGTCCTTACATCATCAAAGCTATCTGGTCAGGTGAAGCTGTGGTTCTGATGGATCTAGATGGCTTGGAGTTCTCACAACCGATCAATATGGACAAGTTGAAGAAATATTATCCTTGAGAGGCTCGCTAGGCCGAAAACCCGAAAGGGCGACCTAGGCAAAAGTTAGAGCACAAAAATTGGAAATATAAAAACTGAGCTCGCAAGGTTGAAAACCCGCAAAGGGCGGCCTTGGCAAAAGTTAGAGCGCAAAAGGAGAGTGAAAATACTCGAGTGAACCTTGGCCTGAACTACGTAAGGCTTGATTCCCATCTTTGGGATACGTAGGCAACTTCACCTTGAAGTTCAGCTATAAACTTTTCCCCGATCAACTCTGTCCATTTTGATCATCTCAGTCATCTTTATCCATCAGCATTTATCGCGATCTCCGGTACAGTGTTGTTCAGACTAGGGGCAACTTTCCGTTGCCGCGACGGTGCAAAGTTACTCAGACTAGGGGCAACTTCCCGTTGCCATGAAGTGCCGCATTGTTCTTCAGACTAGGGGCAACTTTCCAGTTGCAGGGATCTAGGGTTGTGCACCTCAGTGACAGATCTCAGGCGTGTCCAGTTCTAACCCACATCGAAAATGGTTTTGAAAAGTTTTAATAAAAGTTGACTTTGTTCAAATTAATCTTTTTACAACTAAGACCATTTTTGGACCGAAGCGGAAAATTTTCAGTACCACAACTTTCAATTTCACTTATTTCAAAATAGAGTTCTCCTGCTCTTGCATACAATTGAGGTTGCTTTTCTATTACATTCATAAAGAAAACTTGAAAGTACTAATAAAGTAATAAATTTAGGGCATAGTCGAGTCAAGTATCTCCGCGCCCCCTCCCAGAGCTGGTCGAAGCATCTGATGCCAAGCTAGGCCCAACCTGTGCCTCCTCGTTGAGCCAATCCAAGCACTCATCAGACAAAGTGCAACTGAAAATAGGAGCAGGGGCCAGGAGCTCTCTAGTCCTCCACGTTGTGGCATATCGTGCAAGCTGTGCACCCCGAACCGGGAAAGCGGCTGGGTACTCAATCCCCTCCGGTGGGCAGGTCTGATCATGACCAAACTGACGCAGGAACCGGAACGGAAAATAGAATACGTAGTGGGTTAGACCAATCAACTGTATCCCAATCAGCCGGGACATACTGTAGCTCATTGTCGGGAGGTTGAGCCAAAGACAACGCCAAGCAATGTGATCTGCGGACAAATTGCACATCCAATCAAACCACCACCTTTCGTCAAGAGCATTGACTAGGCGCTGCCGAAAGAAGTAGCCTCGAGCCGAGTAGGCTGGGCAAGAGTCCACAACCTGCAACTTGTCCATTAACCATACCTAGGGGAGGGATGGAAAATGAGAGATTAAAGAATAGAGAGATGAACGATGAGAGAAAAGTAAGACAAGAGTTTTGTGAGAAAAATCGAGCCCGAGAGCCGAGTGACGTGAGTAAATATATATGTAAGGATGGGTGGGAAACATTACCTGCAGTAGCAGTGGACTCCCAGCGAACCTAGTCGTCTCCCGGCGATAGACAGAATCTAAGCCCATCAACGTTTCAGCCAAGGTCATGGCGACACAACTCTTTCCTTCTCTCAAGCCTTGGGCAACTTCGATCAGACGGATGCTAGCTCCGCCAAAGCCCGAGGAAAGCAGAAAGTGAGATAACAAACACAAGCATAGGGCGTGTTGCCGGAAACCTTGCCAATAATGGTTGCTGCGGTCACCGGCGTCGGAAAAACGATGGATCAAGCCGAGGATGTCCAGTTCCCCACTGCAGATCAGAGATCGAGCATCATGCGACGTGAGCCCACACATCCGCCCTAAAGCCTGGGCGTGGCCGAAGCGGAGCTGGGGCAAGATCACTTCAGAGCATTCAGACTCCATCAAAACCTGAAAATCTTCGAAAGTGGGACATACCTCTTGGCCGCCGAAGCTAAAAACGTGCGTCACTGGGTTCCAGAACCTTGCCGCGGCATGGAGAAAAGGGAGCTGTAGCGGAGTACGGCTCAGCGTGAATAGTGCATTCAAACCGAAACCCCGGAAGTTCAGCTTTTCCGAGCCATCTAGAGAAGAGATCCAAGATGTGAGATTTTCTGCAAGAAATGCCTCCATTTTTGCACAAAACTAAGATGAAATGAATGTTCCCGAAGTTGAGGCTTTTATAGAGGGAAGAACACTATTCATGGGGACACGTGTCAAAAAACTAGGTGGCTGCAGGAACAAGTGGCCAGCCGGCCCCCTTTTCTGGCTGGCCGGCCATTCTCTTTTTCAAAAACTGGCCGGCCGGCTCCCACTCCCCATAAAATTGGCCGGCCGGCTCCCAAAGGTGGCCGGCAATGCTTCAGTGTATCTCCTTGGCCCTGTTTTACCCTTCGAGGGAAAGTTTCAAACATTTCCATGCAACGGGAGAGCCAAAGGCCTTCATTTCCCTCTGTTTCGGATGCGTTCCGATGCCCAGATCGCCCGAAGTACACTCTGTTGTTGTTGTTTTGATTATCGAGTTGTTGTTTTGATTATCGAGTTGTTGTTTTGCTTATCGAGTTGTTTGTCGAGCGGACGTGTTTTACGTTTTTGAGTCATTGCGCTCTGTTTAAGCAATTTTTGTTTAAGTCTTGTTTATTTGCGTTGTCAACGTTATTGCATTTTGTTTATCGAGTTGTAAACTTGCTAAAAGTTCTGTTATATCTTAGTAAGTCGAGTTGCTTAGTTTGTTGCGTCGGTTCACTACCTGACCTGGTGATTACACAATGCACATTCCCATTCAATTTCATTTTTGTGCAAAATAAAATGATGCGATACGATGCTAAAAGTTTAAAACATAAACACCTTTTCCAAAAGCTGTTTCATTCCATCATGTTTTACAACGAACAAAGGTACAAGTTTTACAGAAAATAAAACTGCCTAACAATGTGCAAAGTGCTACAAACTACTAGCAAAAAGAAAAATAAAGCAGGAAACGACAGCATCAATGCCCTCGGGAGCAGGAATGAGAAGCACTCCTCATCCTCTTCTGCGGGACAGCCTCTGCACCATCATCATCGTCTGGGTCAGAGCTGTCATCCTCAGGATCCCCCTCAGCCTCGTCCCCACTCCCCGAACCAAGACCGGAGCCCCCCTCCTCAGCAGATGTCTCTGACTGACGATCTGTGGCCTCCTCCTCCTCCTCCTCTTCATCAGGCTCCGCCTCTACAACATGTGTCCTGCGCCTGCGGGAGGACCCTCCTCGTGCTCCTCGGAAAAGCCTGGATGGCCCAACTCCTTGGAAAGGCCTGGATGGCCCAGCCCCCTGAAAAGGCCCGGATGACCCAACTCCGTGAAATGGCCCAGATGGCCCAGCTCCCCAAGGAGGCCCAGGTGGCCTGGCCTGCGGCTGACCGGACCATGAAGGCATCTGAGAATAAAGAGTTCAATTCAAATACATCAGTCCAAATATATACATCAGATGCAGATACAAGCAAAGGCTACATGAAGTGGGTGCATGTAAATACAGTGTACAAGTGGGGTGTGTGTCAGATGTGCTCTACACAAGCAGTCTATCGATGCAGTAGAAATCAGCATGTCATCAGAAGTATGATAAATGCCAGAAAACTGAAGGGTACCTGAATGCCCGCGATAGACAACTGTGCCTCCCTCCGCAGGACCATGCCCTCGAGTGTGGCCACCAGTCCAACCACCTCCTCTATGTACCCTCGCGGTGGCTGCAAATATGAGCTCATAATCATCAGTGAATGAAAGAATGTCTAAACGTCTGAATGATGAATGAAAAAACAGTGGAGCATACCAGTGGTGAGTCAGGATCAATGGCGTATCGATCACTGGGCATCGGAGGCTCTAGCGGGATCGGAGTCGGAGAGATAGCCCCATACTGCCACGCCATCAACTCAGTTGGCATATCTGGCCATCCAGGATGAGGATAAGTCGGCGAAATCGGAGGAACCGGTCTACCCCCACCTCTAGATGTACCAGCCCCGCTGGTGGAAGGAACGTCTGCAGCCCGAGCCCGGGCCTGACCCGAGGATGACATACCAGCAGGCCTCGTCATCGGGGTACGAGCTCCCGTCAATGGAGGCATCAAATATGTATGACGGTAAGTGCCGTAATCACCCTCCTCGAGATATAGTAAAGCATCGCTACCCAGCATAGCGCCGACTACCTCCGAGAAAGAGAGCCTGTCAGAACCACTGGTTGCATAAACTACTCTGATATCAAGTACTGAAAAATTGTAAAACATTTGGCACTACAGAACCGATTTAATTTAAAATTTTCAAAAATTAAATATTGAAAATTTTAAATAATTCGGAAGTATATAGTTGAAAATGTACAATAATTTCGGAATATTTGTTCTGATTGGTGAGTGACTTCTTGTTTCTGAATATTTTTCCAGATTGATCTTTCAGTTCGTTCGTTCAGCCCTAGAAAAAGAACAGGTACGTCATACATATACAGACGCTAACACTACATATGTATGCTTATGAGATAGGCAAAACTATTATCTGGAAAAGATTACTTTTTTGATGATTTTGTGTAGATCACAAAACCCCTCTCTTTTTTTCTTGAGATCACGAAATGGAAGAACAACAACATATTATTGCTTTTATTGTTGACAAATACTGTGGGGTTACGGTGGGATGGTTCGGAAAAGAGGAGAGAGAAAGTGAAATTACCTGAAAATGTTTGGGGTTATCGCAGCAATTGCTTTGCTCTTTATCCTCTGTATGCGGCTAGGGTTTCGCAGCAACCACTTCGTTTGCTCTGAGGGATGAGAGACTGGAGAGAGAGAGAGAGAGAGAGAGATACCTTCAATCTGAAATAGTTTTGGTCCCCAAAAAATAAAACATAAAAAATCTGAAATAGTTATGAAATTTAAAAGGAAGGTTCGGCAGTTTAGGAAGAGCTTAAAAAAGTAAATTTTTTTGTTTTTTCACTTTTTTTTAGTTAAAGAAGTCAATTTTTTTATTCAAAATAATCTAATTTTTTGCTAAAAACGTTTCAAAAAAGTCAAAAAGTCAATTTTTTTACAAACTTTTCAAAACACCACATAGTTATGGAATTTAATTTTTATATTATCATTAATGTATTTTAGGTAAATTATAAATACACTTTTTAAGATTTACTTAAAGTATAAATTGTCTCCTATAATTTAAAAAATTATAAATATTTCCTTGTCAAAAAAAAATTTTAACAGAATTAATTAAAAAATAAAATTTATAATTGCTCTCCTATAAAATAATAAAATTACTTAAATTATTAATTGAAATATATTTCTAACATCATTAATAACTATTAATTGATTTGATGAGTAATTAATAAAATAGGCGATTTGTTATGAAATTAGAAATCTCAGGAGATGGATGTAATTTTCAAAAGCACAATGGCAATTCGTATTTTAATCAAATCCATGGGATATATTTATAATTTGCTCAATGTATTTTATAATAAAAAATAGATAGTATTTTTTTAAAAAAAAATTATTATAGTATGTGAATGGTGGATGAATTATAATTTTTTTTAAAAATTCAAAATTTCTAAGTTTTAAAATTTTTTATATTTGTCTAGTTTTTTAAATATATAAAAAAATTTAAAAACCAAAAAAGTCATATAAGACAAAAAAAAAATCAAAAATTACTCAAAAAAAATTTTTTTTTTTTAAATTTTGTAGTAGCATGTAAATGGTGGAGTGAATTATATTTATTATTTTTTTTGATTTTTTATATTTATCTTGTCGGGTAGAATATAAATATTTAATTCTTTTTAAAAAAAAAAATTCAAAAGATGATAAAAGGCCAACAAAAAAAAAAATAAATAAATAACAACAAAACTACTCAAAAAATTATATTCAAACATCACTTAAAAAATAAAAAAAAATTGGTTAGAAATATGCCAAAATGACATTGCACCATTAGAGTACCATTACTATAATTTAACATTTTACTAGTATAACATGTCCAATTATAATTTTAGCAATGTTGTTGTGACAATTAAAATTGGAGATGCTCTTAGGGCAAATTATACCTGTCCCTTATATTTGAAAAAAATATATATATAATAAATTCTATAATTTTAATATAATTATATTAAAATACCAAGTCTCATATTGATTAATAATTTATTAATTACATGAATAAAAAAATGATCGTCTCATTTCTTTCACTCAACAACTTATATCTTAAATTATTTTATGTTTTTACATTAATTCTGATCCATTTAGCCATATTAAAAGAAAAGTTAATATAATTAAGTCAAAACTTTAAAACTTTTTTTTTTTTTCAAATTTTAAGGTTAGTATAATGGGTTTATTATACTTTATACCCCTAAATTATCGTCAAATTGTCAATCTATTAAGTCCCTAAAGTATGAAAAATGATATAGGCTCCAAATTTTCTACCAAATAAATTACCAAATGTCTCACAAAGACCCCACACCCATGTGAGACATTTGGTCATTTATTTGGTAGAAAATTTGGTATCCCTAACATTACTCCTAAAGTATATTGATTAAAATATATTTAGTTCCTAAACTATCAGTTGAATCTATTAAGTCCATAAGTTATTTAAATCAAACATATTTAATCCTTGAAAAGGTTATAAAAATAAAATATAAATTCATAAATATTATATATTGGTAAAAGAACCTAATATAATTAATATTAAATTTTTATTCTATCTTTAAAAAGTGGGTGTTACCTCTTAGGGTGAATTTTCTTTATGAGGATAAGAGTAATTATATATAGTTTTTTCTTATTTATCATCTAAAATGACTACGTGTGTTTGCCTTTATCTAATATTATATGTCAGATTTTGTTTATAATTATTAATTGATTGTTTTTAAGTTTTTCACTAAGTTTTTTTTATAATTTAATTAATATATTATTTTTTCTATTATTATTTGTAACAAAATGTTAATATTTAAACTATCTAATTCTACCTTTTCAATATATCTAATACTTACATAATTTTATTAGCAAGGCTGAGAATTCAAATTTTAATATTAATTTAATCACACAACGAAATAAAATACTTAATAGAGACAAAATAAAAATCTTTGTAATAAATTTTTAATTAGGTATGGTCTTTTACTTATTTATAATATTTACGGGCATATATTTTAATTTAATAATTATTTTAGGAACTAAATAGATTTGAGTTAAATATTTTACAAATTTAATAGATTCAATTGATTGTTTAGGAACTAAATAGATTTTAATTCGTATACTTTAGAAACTTAAGAGAATCAATCGATAGTTTTGGAAATTAAATAGATAATTTGATGATAATTTAAGTATAGAAAGTGTAATAAATCCCGGTGTAATGTACCCTATATGTTATTGGAAACCCAAAACCCAATTTAGAACCTCTATATATATAGCACACTCTAGATGGTGTGATTTATGTATTAGTAAAGCCTATAATGTGTTCAGAAATGAGACACCAAATAATCTTTCAATATAAATTAATAGAAACCATATAGAGGCAATTCTTGAGACAACTCTAAATTAATCAAATCAAACTGGAAATAAAGAGCATCTATGAATAAAAAACAAAAGGCCAAAAGAGCATCTATGAATAAAAAGCAGAAGGCCAATTTTATAAATACAAAGAAAATAATCAGATTTTTAATTAAGAGATTATTATGTTTAAGGCAACAAATTTGAAACTTGTCCCAGTCAAGTTCATTAATTGAAAAAATATATATTCAAAAGTCTTTGTACAATAACTTATTTTATATTAGCCAAAAATTATAAGGAGAATCACTGAATAGTGGGTTAGAGGGAAAAAATCATACAAACATACTCAAATATTGTCAGAGTAAAAACTTTGAGTTGCACCCCTCCATATTTTTTAGTTTTTAATGTTTTTTTTTTTTTGGTCTCAGTATTCAATACTTCCCCAAAATTATATATAAATATATATACAAACATAATTTGCAAAAATGGGTATGTACTATAATAAGAGATGAAAACCCTCATACCATGTCTAATCGTCCAAGTATACACAATCAATTTGACAATAACACTCCTAGAGGTAATGGTTACTACGACCAATGCCTAACATGGATGATACAACATACTGATTAAATGATTCAGTGGCATAAAAAATATTTTTTGTTGTTCAAGCTATTTATACATCACAAACTATCATTATTTATGTTTGAATTAGATTTTATTTTATTGTCAATTGAATCAATTTTTACTTATTGTCGACTGAATTAGATTTTATAAACATAGTACAAGCTAGGGAGAGACAAAGGGGATAAACATTTTACCGTTGGTTGTGACCTAGCTGACAATCTCTTTGGTCAGCAATGGCGACTTGAAACCACAAAATCTCAAAATAGAGAAAAACAAAGTGAGGGAGACCAAAAGAGGGAGGATCATTGAGAGAGTGAAGGAGACGGGGAGAGAGAGAGAGAGAGAGCTTACCTGAATCGCAGATGGAGATAATCCAGAGAAAGTCAAACAACGACATGGATTTAGGGCTAATGTTGTGGGAAAAAGCTATTTATACCTAAAGTACAAAACGACGTAGTTTTATGTTTTTATTGTGACTGTAAGGCCTCATTTGGGAAGTAATAGTTTTAGCCTAAAAATCAAAAAGTTACCAAAAAAATCAAAAGGACTATAACCTATACCAAAAAGTCAAAGATTCTCTTTTCTTTCTACTTTTTATACATTTTTTCATAAAAAATTAAAAAGTCATTCCAAACATATAAGTTTTTTTTACCTCATATTTTAGCCAAAAAGTCACTAAAATAGTCTACTCCCAAACTAGGGGTGAGCATGGTCCGGATTGGATCGGATTGGGATAAAACCAGGACCAATCCGTTATTTACGATTCCTGAAAAATTGAAACCAATCCAATCCGTTTAAATCATGGAACCAATCCGAACCAATCCATTTAAATACGGATTGGATCGGTTTAGGACCACGGATTCACATAATTAAATAACAAAAATATATATATATATATATATATATATAACACTTGAATTTCATAAAAATATAAACATAACACTATATTAGTTCCATAATAGCAATATGTTTTTCTATAATAACGACATACTGTTCTAGAATTTAAACAACCATAAGAAAACTGGTTTCACCATAAGTATTTAGACCATTGCAAATTAAAACTTAAAACTAACAAACAAAAGTAATAAAAGAAGATATTATACGGTGTTAGGTTTGAGTTTAGATTTTACATAGAATAAGAGAAGATACTATGGAGGAGGATGTATAATAAAAATATAGACTATTTGTATACGGTCCGGATCGGTTCCAATCCGGAACCGTGGGATTCAATCCGGAACCAATCCGTGAACTACGGATTTTTAATTCTTCAATCCGGAACCGAACCGCGGATTCAAGAAACCAATCCAAACCTATCGGATTGGACTGGATTGGATCGGATTACGGATTTCACGGATTCCTTGCTCAGCCCTATCCCAAATGAGGTCTAAATATTTATGAAAAAAAAATGATAGGCGGAAATGAAAGGTGCCAAAACAGAAAAGAGGAAAAGTGGGGAATAAAAGTATGTATACTAATTGAGACGGTGTATTTGTCAATGCGAAAAACTATCTTTTGAGACGGCAAATTCTCCTGACTCAAATAATTCTATGAAAATGTCTTTTTTGAGATGGTCATTTTTGCAAACGCCAATTCAATACTTTTGCCATGGCAATTGTTACCGAGGCTAATTATTAGACTCAAATACCCTTTTTTCTTGTAATGATAGTGATCCAAGTTAAAATGGCTTTGACAAAGTCATTTTTTTTATTATAGCGTAACTTGTTATTTTGGCATAATTAAGTAACAAATTCAGTTAATTTTTAAACTTTTCAACCATTGAATTGATCGATGTAGTAAATTAAAGTTAATTATACATAAGAGATATAGTGAATGTTATTCCTATGGAGTTGTAGGTCTTCAAATGATAAGTTGTGAATAATTCACTTAATTTTAATTATTTTTTAATATTATTGATTTTTTGTAATTTGTAGATTTTTTATAATTTTAAAATTTTAATAGAACTTTGATTTGTAAAAATTGTGATTTTTTTTTTTTTTTTTGAGTTTTAGTAGGAAATAATGAAAATTAGTGAAAAAGTCCATTTTGAGCGACCTGTTTAGAATAGATCCTATAAATATACTTGTGATCCGATAATTATTATATACTCATCTAAAAGGAAAATAATATACAAGCTTACTTTTTAGATACATTGATGTGTTAATAAGATGACTGATTAGAAAATAATATATTTTATTTACAAACCCACTTTCTAAAAAAGAAAAATGATATATAAGCTCACTTTCTAGACCCATTTAAAAATAATATATTTTGTTCATTAGGAATTGGATTCTTTTATGTTAAAAAATTTAATTGGATGATTTTCTTTGGCTCACTATAAACTCATTTTGGATCTATTTCGATAATTCAAATTGTTTATTTTGTGTGATTTTTTTAGAAGATCGCACACACTAAAAATTAGGTCAATCCGATATTGGAAGCTACTTAATCGGGACACATTTGCTTGAAAAATAATTAACAAATAGCATAATTTTGAAAGTAGTCCGTTAATTATTTTTCAAACAAAATGTGTTCCAATCGAATAACTCGCAATATCGAATCGACGTTTTCCTCCTTTTTTCTACCCAAGACAATAGTCATAACTACCATAATGGTAGAAGAAAGCAAGAATGAGAAATAAAGGCAAAGAGAAGAATAATGTCATTTCAAGCATATCACAATATTTAAAATGCCACGTGCGAGACACATTAAATTTTCACTGGTTTATATAACGGATCATTAATAGAATGTTCACATTGATACAAATTAATAACTTAATGTGAAAAAATAACAATTTTTAGTTTAAGGGGACAAAATCATAATGGATGATAATAGTTCGAGGGTAAGGTGTAATTTACCCTAGACATAAGTAGATAGCTGGTGATTAACAGAGCAAGCTGTACTGCCCCTACTGTTTTGATCTAAGGGAATTGATATTTAAAGCACAAAAAGGTTTTTCCTGGATGAGCTAGAGCAGTTATAATTTTCTTTTCACATGTTACTCACATTTTTCTCTCACATATCCTTATCAACTCGTTGCAAAAATTGAATTATACCAAAATTATAACCCTTAGTGACAAGAAAATAGCAAATCAATTTGTTTTTGTATACCAGTTTCATTCATTCTCCTCATTTTTTCCCTTGGATTTGAATAGTCATGACCAACACTGATTCTCCAAGACATCAATCTCATGTGCAACTCTGCAATTCATCCCCTGATTTTGCAAACTCAGAGTGTTGACTTATATCTCACCACAAGGGTCATGATTTTGAATTCACCACTCACGGAGCACAATTGCTTAATTCACTGACCAATATTGTAAAACTATCCAACCATGCTCTGTCCCAGTGCTTTGTTGATTCTATTTTCCGTCATCAACACTCTCACTTTCTCGACTTCATCCCATTTCCCTCTTTCTACATAAACATTTGACAACAACACATAATTACCGGAATTCCAAGGTTCAAGATCAATAAGCTCCTTCACTGCACTTTCTGCAAGCTCCATGTTATCATGAGTATGACAAGCACTTAGCAATGCACCCCAGAGAGTAGCATTAAGGTTCATAGGCATGGCGCAAATTAAATCGTGAACCTCCTTCACACATCCACTACGCCCAAGAAGATCAACCATCAATCCATAATGTTCAAGTTTTAGTTCAATTTGATGCTTTGTAGTCATCGAGGCAAACAAATCCAAACCTTGTTGCACCAACCCTACATGTGCACAACATGCTAAAACTCCCACAAAAGTGACATCATTCGGTTTCACATCTTTCAACAACATCTCCTCAAATAAATCAACTCCAAGCTCACCCTTTCCGTTGAAAGCCAAACCCGAGATCATGGCATTCCAAGAAACCACATTTTTTCGAGGCATGTCCTTGAAAATACTGAAAGTTGTTTCTAAAATCCCGCATTTGCAATAGAAGTCAACTAGTGAATTCCCTATAGAGATGAAATCTCAATATAGTCCACTTGACTTGGCATAAGAGAGGATCCACTGTCCAATATCAACTGCCTCCAAACGAGCACAAACTGGCAGCACAGAGACCACAGTTGCTTCATCCGGTTTAAAACCATTGTCCTGCATTTGGCAAAAAATCTCCAAAGCTTCATTTTTCTGACGACTTCGAGCTAAACTTGAGATCATAACATTCCAAGACACAACATTCCGCTCGCTCATCTGCCTAAATAGACGAAACCCCATTTCAAAATCACCAATTTCACAAAACCCACGAATCATCAAGTTCCAAACAATCACATCCCTATGAGGCATTTCATCAAACACCTTCATCGCATCCTCCATCGTCCCACAAGACTCATACAATTCAACAATCCCAATCCTAATCCTAATCGAGCTAAAGCTCTCAAACCCAACTGAAATAACCTCCTTATGAACTCCCTGACCCATTTTGAGATCAAGAAGATTGGAACAAGACTTGAGCAAAGGGACAAAAGTGAATTCATTGGGCCAAATTCCTCGAGACTTCATTATTGTGAAAAATTGGAGAGAATTTTGAAAGGGTTTGGAGAGGGAGTGGCCTTTGATCATGGAATTGAAGAGGAAGATGTTTGGGTCATGGGTTTGGTGGAAGATGAGTTTGGCATAGGAGATCCTGTGGAATGAGAAGCAAACGGAGATGAAGTGAGAGAGGATTTGATTGAATTGGCGGAGGAAGTGGGCGTGGATTTGGGTGAGTTGGGTTCGGGTTTTGTGGCCGTGGCGGAGGTGGAGGATCTTCCGCTCCACCTCCCGTCAACTTCCGCTCATCTTCTTCTCTCCAGTTTGTATGTTTCTACAAGAGAGAGAGAGAGAGAGAGAGAGGTGGTCGAAGAAGTAACTGAAATTTGAAATGTGAGCTGGATTGGCATGAAATTTTTTATTATGATGGATTGTCTGGAATAAACATAAAATAAAATTGGAAAAAAATACTATTCAGATTTGACCCTTATTTATTTATTTTTTGATCATAGATTTGACCTTGCTAACAAACTAAATTCTAATTTTAACTGTTTCAATTGTGTGGCATAACTAAAAAATTAAAAAATACATTTATTTAAATCATTCCAAATACTCCTAAGAACATGCAATTTAAATAATTTAATTATTGGTTTTTTCTTTATTACAATTGACAGCTACCTCCTATCTTTATTTTTGTTCATCACCCCCCTTCCTTCTCCCAACCCACTACCACTGCTTCATTCATTTTCTTCATTCAACGGTACTCTCTTTTCCTTAACTCACTATCACCCCTCTCATTTCTTTACTAATCCATAGCTACTATCGTTGTCCAACGCCACTAACAAAAAGTGATTAAACTGTCCAAATTGCTCACATTTTGCTAGATATAACTAAAAAAAATACAAAAAATAAAATAACTCAAAAATTGTTTTAAAAAACTTAAAACCAAACAAAATGAGGAACTTACTGAAATGTGAATATGATTACTCTTTTTCTATCAGACATTTATGTGCACACCTCAATTCTTTAATCAGATCAGCTGATGCAAAAAAGCAAGCCCAATTGGAAAATTTAACACATTATCACAGATGAGACTGAATTTGTTTCAAGGGCTGCTGCCTTCTTGCCTTCAATTAAGACAAATATTTTAATGTCTGACAGTAGAACTCAGCTGGAATGTCTACCTTATGGCTCATTGAGGCCTCCAATCTCAATTTGCTCAAATTTCAATTTACCCCCTCTCCCCCAACCATAATCCCCGCTTTATCTAACCAAAAACAAAAACAAATTTCCAGAATGCAAAATGTTATTACCAGCTTTGGATTCAAATGTTACAAGCATGCTTAACCATATTGCAAAGCAGTCGAATGGTAAAAGTGTTTTCCAAAACAATATCACCTCAATCGAGAAGAGGCGCATCATCGCTCATCTATATTTTTGGCAACATATCCAGTAAGATGAAATGTACAAAACTGGAAATGATATTCAGCCCCAAGTTAAGCTTATAACAACAGCCATGTGAACACTTTCATTACTATTTGTTACATTCTGAAAGGAAAGCCAAAAACTTGAAAAGTTACCCTTTCTAGTTGAATTCAGGAGGTCTAGGCTAGGGATAAGCATCTTAAGATCACTTTTTGGATGAACCAAAACCCCCAAATCCCATCATTGCTGCAACATCGGCATCTACCTCAGTTTCCTCCTCTGCTGCCTTCTCTTTCTGATCCATATAACAAATCAACAATCAAAAATCATATTATATTTCTCCTCAAGTAACGTAAATTGGAGCATGTGCATCTCGTCAATTTTCCTTTTTCCTTCATTAAGTTTGTTTGTGTATCTATGCTTATCAACAGGAAGAAAAAAAGGGAAAATCGATTTGGAACTAACCTTCTTCTCTTTCTTTCTCTCTCTACGTTGACGCTTCCTTTCCTCCTCTTCTTGCTGCTGTTTTAAGATCCGGTCATCAAAATCTACCAGAGAAAAAGAACAGAATCAATCCAGTTTTCCTTGTATATCCTCGTAGCAATGGAAATAGGTCAGGCAGAAAAAGAGTTAAATCTGAACATAAGAGAATTGAGCAAAGAAATGAGAACTCGTAATGCTTTTTTGGTTCACAACTGAGCTATCAATATTTATCAATTTTATTAAAGAAGCGGCACAACCTTGTACACACAAGATATACAACTAAGCAATCAATGATACTTAAAAATTCAACATCTGAACTCAACTAGCCTTAAATTCCAACTGGCACAATACGTGCTTATTATTTTCAAGTCTTACCTTGCTCGGTAAAGGGTCCAGTATCTTTCCGCTTCTTGAGAAGTTCAAATCGCTCCTGTACCTGAAAGCCGAAGAAGGTTAGAGTCTTAGCACACAATATAACACTATGAATAACTTCTTGCCCAAAATGAAAATTTGGGGTCCCAGATGAATAATTTGCTTTTCAGAAAAACCGAAACATTTGGGAGTGGCAAATTTTTTCATCACATAATGTATACACATTGCAGGCACTTGTTTGTTAAGTAGGAATAGGAGGGATTGGATGTTCCCCGAGATAAAATGCCAAAACTATTATATTCTTTAATCCAGCCATATCCATTGTTCAATTGGGGCAGGATTAGAGATGGCATGAGGTGGACCCAATACTTTTATTGCCATCAAGTTTTATACCAAGCCTTAACCACCATCTACCTAATCCTCAGACCAACAATATAAGCCCCATGGAGGCACAAACAAAGGGGATAAGTGGGCCCCATCAACTATTTTCAACCCAGACTATTTGATCCTGCAAGTAAACGCAGCCATTATACACAAATAATTTTGTTTATTCACACTCAGCTCCTTTTATCTACAATGTGTCCTATACTTGTAACATAAAATGTTCCCTTTTTCACGAAGAAACTTCTAGTTAGGATGCAGACAGACCATGGATATAATCTGAAGACTACTGAGAATGTCGTGCATTACACAATTGATGTCTAGAACCAAATATTAATCCCCTCAAATCTGATGCTTCTCACTTTTCCCTTCTTTTTCATTCATTTTTATAAGATCGAAAGAACATATCAAATAAAAAACAACGCCCAATTAGTACATATTAATGTGTGTTTGGGAGGAGAAAAATTGAGTACACACCTAACCTTTGGCATAATGCACAAAGTGGTAGCCCCAATACTTGAACCCATAACCTTAAGGTTATTAGGCCAAGTCTTAACCATTGAACCAATGGTTCAATAAAAAAGCTATAAGCAGTGGATTACAATCATTCAATTGGATAAACTTTTGGCCAATTATCATTCAATTCATAAGCAATTATTGCCTGTTGCAAGATTCCCAAATGCAGTACAATGCAGCAAGGAGGCAACAGCCAATTCTACCTCACCACGTATCCCCTTCCTAAAGAAGACTGCCAACACTTTTGGAATGTAAACTAAAAAAATTGTTTGGCAAAAGTTTTTTTCTTCTGAAAACACCTTATTTTTTAAGAAACCCTTTAACCTAGGTGAAATTACAAATCAAACCCTAAAGTTTTAATTGTTTGAATTTGAATCCTAAGCTTACCAATTTTGCCCATCCATCTATTAGTGTACCAGAGATTTTTTTTATTTTTTTTTCAGCAGGTGTCAATGTCATTCTCTTATTTGTTATTTCAAATGCATATAAAATGAAAATCAATTTTTACCATAGACCGTATTACAGAGAATCAACCTTCTCTTCTTCCCAAACCATTCCCCAACACTACCCCTCCATTCCCAAACGGCACCCCCTTCCCCCAGCAACCCCGCGTCTCCAAACACAATACATGGCAGCAACTTTCTTCGTGCAGTCATTCTTGCTGAAGAATGTGGGGCCAACAATGGCAGACGGGGGTTGTTGAGTGGTTGCACTGGTGGTTGTTGAATGTATATCTGTACATATAATATACAGTAAGAAAAATATATATTTGTATATATAGTAAAGGGGAAGTTACCAATAAGTTCTACTTTGCATTTAAGAATACAAATGAGTCCTATCAAATTTTAATGTGGACAATTAATTAAGTCCTATTTTTGATAACTTGCTCCCAAAAAGTTCATTTCTCCATGGTGGTACGTTTTATTCTAAGTTTATCCTTTACATCTATATAACAAGGAAGCTCTATTTTTGAATCCTGATGGGACTTTTGTACCTTTGTCAAAATTTGGACCATCAGATTAATCCAATCTAAGGGCTGAAAACATCTCTCTCTCATCTCTTTCAACACACACCCTCTCTCTCTTTCTCACACTTACTCCTCTCTTCTCTTTCTGTTTTCAAATTTTGAACACTCTCTCTCTCTCTCAGAGCCCATTCCCGTGCTTCCCTGTCGGAGCCCAACCCTTGCCAGCGACCGAACCTCAAACCCCCTATTACTCTCTACATCTTCTCTCTTCCTCCCTCCCTCTCTTTGCCATTCCAATCGTCATCAACAGTGGCAGCCCCGAACCCTCTTCAATATTGATAAAGACCGAATGGAGCCACTGCAAAAGGGGAACAAGAGTTTAAAGGGAGTCCTAACTACCGGAATAAAAGAGATCAGAGAGATTCAAAGATGGGAGTTGAAAAGGAAGTCCTCACTGCCGGAACCGGACCCAAGCCTGTCCCTAGCATCGTTCACTACACCGGCTACGGTTACCCCCCCTCTCTCTCTCTCAAGCCAATATGTAAGTATTTGTATGTATTTGTGTATTATATATGATTTCAATATGTATATATATTGGGACAATTTTGAGGTTATGAAGAAGATTCTAAAATGCCGATGATGCTACTCTCCTCTTCTTTTGTTTCTTTTAACTTGCATTTAGAATCAATTTTGCTTTGGAGTAGGAGTTATTTCCAATATAGTGAACTGCTTCTCCAAATTTTCAGGACTCCCCTTTCCTTTCAATTCTTTAGATTTGGCATTGGAAACAGGTAACACTAGACCTGGCGACATTTTTGAAATGTTATACTCATCTTGAGTGATTATAACACTCTTGAAGTCCATCTCATTAAATATCAAGTTCTTTCCCTTATTTGGCTTAGCACCATTAGGTTTAGATGAAATTGTTGACTCACTTCAGTTGTCAAAAAACATGCATTTGGATGAACTGAAATACTGATCCCAGATTTGAAGGAATGAAAATAATAGGGTAAATTACAAACACACCCCCCTGAGATTTACTTAAATAACAAATTACCCCATGTGGTTCTAAAAATTACATTATACCCCCTAAGGTTTCTAATTTCATAACAAATAGGTCATTTTATTAATAAATCAAGCTAATTAACAGTGTTTAATAATGTTAAAATTTTATTTCAATTTATAATTCAGATAATTTTATTATTGTATAGGTGAACAATTAGAAATGTCACTTTTTCAATTAATTCTGTTAAATAAAAAATTCTGCCAGGGAGGTATTTTGTAATTTTTCAAGCCACAGGGGGCAATTCGTATTTTAAGCAAACCTCAGGGGGTGTATTTATAATTTACCCAAAATAATATTAAGCCGTTAGAAAGCAATGAAGTTAAAAAAACGTAGTTACAAAAAAACCAATATAATAACTACCAATAGGACTGTGTTTGTGTTTCTAAACCAATATAACAACAAAACAAAAAAAAAAAAACAATTAACAAAAATGTAGTTACATTTAACAAAAACCAATATATATGTCCGATTTGTTGAAACAACCGAGAGTAGGGATTAATCTTCTATCTTATTAAATTGATTTTTTCCCCTCAACTTAAATTTGTTTTGTTTGATGTTCTCAAATTAAATTTGTTTTGTTTGATGTTCTCAACTTATATTTGTCAAAATCAGATCATTGATCTAAAGGGTTGTGTTTGTGTTTCTAGGGGTTGTACTTGCCAATAAATCTTCTATCTTGTTTGGCCAATCGGACAGTTTTTTATTTCTATTTCTAAGGGTTGTGTTTGCCAATAAAAAGCTGTGTTTGATCTAGACAGTTTTTTTATTTCTGTTTAAACCCTCAGATTGTTGTCATATTTTTTGTTCATCTTACTTTCTTTGTTCATCTTAGTTTGTTGTTGTTTTCTCTCATGTTAGTTTGTTGTTGTTGTTTAGTCAAGAAATCAAATATTTTCGAGATTAATCAATAAATCAAACAAATATTTGGGTCACACAATTTTTGGCCAATCAGACCAATATTTTGTGTTTTTGGCCAATCAAATATATACATGCATTTTGATCCCAATATATAGATATATATATATATATATATGTATGTATTTTGTACAGGGATTGATCCATGGATTATAAACAAAAGAAAAGTGTTTCTCTTAGTTCATATCATCTGTTTGGATTAGTGAATAGGGGAGACATTGATTTATTCTAAAACCCTCATTTTGAATTTTGGAGAAAAAATAAAACAACAGATTACTATTTTACATAATACCAAAACTGCTCCTGTAGATATAGAAAAAAAATAAGAACACTGACACTTATAAATTTTATTTTGATGATATTATTTTTTGTGGCTTTTTAATTATTTACGAAAACACTTACATAAAATAAATAGAGAGAATGGGTTGATTTTTTGTGTTAGTTTTTGGCTTTTTAACTAATTTTCCTATTCACAAACAAATTATTCTTTTTTTTTTTCCCTTCTCTCCTTGAATTAATAGGTTGATACAGTAATGTTATACAAACTAACAACCTTACAATTTTTTTTACTTATTAATGTCACGCTTAATGCATGTTTGATTAGTAGCATTATAGCATAGGATTGGAATTGTTAGTTTATGGATTCACAATCCTATGTTTGATTACAAATTTTATTAACTGGATTCAATCTAACGAAATTAGCGAATATTGAGAGGGGTTGGGGATCATAAATGGATACATAATAAAATGGTTATGTCACGAATTTGATTGGATAACGAATCCTTCACTAATTCATTTTATTATTAATCCTGCTAATCAAACAAGGCTTTATTACGTTATTAAAGTGGTACTATTTCAGATTTTGAGTTTTATTTATTGCATAAAGCTCCTGTTCATAAAAAAATTGGTAAGATTTATTAGTTTGTATAAAATTTTGATAACAATTGAATATGATTTACAAATAACCTCTACGATTTTTCGTATTTTGATAATAATGCATGATAATTTCATTTGGAATGCTATTAAATGTCATTCTCAATACACACAACCAACCAATCAAATGATGTTTACTGTTCAAGTGAGCAAATAATGTTTCAATAATCTTACTCTAATTTTTGGATATCTTTTGTTTCAATAATCTTTAATTTCCAGCATGTTTCAATAATCTTTAATTTCAATAATCTTCGAAAATCTTTTGTTTCAATAATATTAACAACAAGTTCATCCAATTTAATTGTGTTATTGATGTTTACAGTTTGTGATTGAAACATTGTGTCTGAAACATTGTGGACTTCCTTAAGACCTTTCATATCATAACATGGTAGAGATGTGGTAAGTATGGAAACCTGGGCTTTCATTTGATCATTGTTGTTCTGTGATTATTTTTTTAGTTGGTTGTGTAGGAAATTTATAAGTTTGATTTTTTTATTTTTTCTTACAATTATCAGTGTTTGGGTTTATTTTATGTTTTTTATTTTTTTTATTTTTTATTTTAAACATTTTGTCTCAGTTAAATCTAAACAAATAGGCCCTTATAGAATGCATGAGTTAATTTTTTAAATTAATTGATTTTTAAATTCATACTGTGGTATCATACTGTTTGATTTCTTAAATTCATACTTTGGTTTGAATTTGTGCTATTATATACTGTTCAAGCTTTAATTAATCTCATTAGCAAAAGTCTTTGTATTTTAATTGTTCTTTGATTGGTTGTTCAGAATTTCATTACCAAAAGTCTTTGTGGAATTATAGAATTCTCTGATTGGTTGTTGAGAGTTTCATTATTCTAGATTAGTTTAATTGGATATCTTTATGTATTCAAATTCAAATTATTATTTACTAAATTTGACAGCTCTTTTTTTCAATCTTGATAAGACATGTGTCTTAGGTGGCAATAGATTTCTGAACTGAGATTAATTTCCAATATTTTTGTAAATTACTTTCGTAAATTATACTAACAGATTTTATCATTTTTGTAAATTACTAGATTGTTGTGCTTCAACCTTATTGGGGATATAAATACAAGTTGATATGAAGACCTTTCAAAAATTGATGAGGCGTTAGTAAGAATTGTAGGAAAGAACAAATTTGAAGACATTGTCAAACACATATTTTTGTGAAGTATACATAGTTTGTAAAGCAGACGATAGCTATGACCCACTTTTTATAAAGCTTTCCACTGATGTAGACTTTGTTGCATTTCAAATATTTTTGTAAAGCCTTTTATTCCCCAATATTTTTGCATTTCCAGTATAGCTAAATTTGGCTTAAGTGTATTTAATATAATGTTTGTTTGGATTATGTAGTGGCAAATCTTATTTTATTTTTTTTAACTCCAGTTAATTTAATGGCTTTATTTTTGTCTGGGTGGACATCTTTGTATGGGTGTTTTTAGGTGTGTTTGTTTTCATGCATAATGTTGATTTCTCATCTAGAACATGTTTCTTTCCTATAACAGGTTTCATGCTCCTTTGTACCAATGAAATGTATCTAAGGTCAGCTGCTTCTCGTGCTCCTTTTGAAAATTTAATATTGCTTGATATTATTCTGCTTTTAAAACTCCATACCTTTTGTTTTCCTTTTGTACTTATAAATGCACAATTTATCGATTGTGCTAGGGTGGATTTGAGCAATATATTCTTGGTACCTATTAATAGTTGGAGCTATTTGATGTTTATTTAAACTGTTTTCTGGTTTTGTTGCAATATCTGTTTGTAGCATTTCATTACACCATGTTAACCCATTAAAGGTATCCTAATTCTTTAATAGAGTAATTGGCTTCCATTGGGAATAAAATTGTGTCAGGTTTTTTTTTTGTTCATGAAATTTTTTAAGATTTAATATTGTCATTTCTAAGATTTAATATTGTCATTTCTTATTGCATAACATTTGTTTAGGGAGCACTGTAATATGGCATATGGTTGCTTGGTCTATTTATTACTTCCATTTTTTATTTTTATTTTTAATGTTTTTTTTTTTTAAGTTTAACAGGGGAGCTCTGTTTTTGGTTAGTTTACTTTTTTGTTTTTGTTTTTTTTGGACAAATTTGTTTGGGTTTGCTCGCAGTGTTTATGAAAGAGATCATGTTCTAATTGCACTTGAAAGTCATGTTTTCAACCCTTTACTTGATTGGTATGTTCAATTACAACTCTATGTATTGACATGTGTCTTGGATATTGTTGACTTGGTTAAATGGATTTGATATAACATGATGACTTAGTTACATAGATTGATATAAATGGATTGATATAGCATGAACTGAAAATTTACGCTTTATTAGGATGTCTTTCTTTTATTTTATCAAGCAAAAGAAAACACAACATAATCATAGTATATTGCCTTTGTTGTCCTGTTGTTCTTTCTACTTGGAAGTTGATTGTTTAAAAAATATGATTCAGTCAGCAGGGAAAAACATGTGCGCTCATTTTTTGTCAAGTGCTTTGAAGAAGGTAGTAAAACTAGAGGAGGGGAACATGCTAAGATCATGGGAGCTGGACTATGTTAAGATTAGAGAAAAACATGTTAAGACGAGGAGAGCTGGACTATGTTAAAACTAAAGGAGGAAAACAAGTTACGATCATTTTCATTTCAAGTATTGATACTAGCAACAGTTGATGGCTATTGAATGACTTTAAATCTTTTTAATTTGGCTATTTTTTAAAGCAACAATTTCTATTCTAAAATTGTCTATAGCTGATGATTTTCACATTAATTTGACACACTAGATTAGTTGCAGGAATTATTTTTTTTACAAAATTAAATTTCACCGTTAAGCAGTTTTTCATAAGCAATTTTATGAAAAATGTATTGCTACATTATTGGGATGGAGTTGATTTCTTCTTGATGATATGATGTAGTTAGTTTTTCAATTTACAGTTGACTGCAAAATTCACTGTTTTAAGGTGATGATTCATGTTTTTTGTTATATAGATTGTCTATTTTTTGTTATAGAAAATTAAATATTGGGGCTCCCTCCACGATGTAGAGAGGTGTCGCTGCTTTCTTCAGATTGATTGAAAAAATATTCTTTGAGATTTGATTTCCGTATCTTAACATGTAAACAATTTCTATAGACTACTATTTGTCAGGCTATACATTGCATTTGGCCTAATCCATGTTGTCTGTTTTATGTTATTTTAATTAGATATTTGTAGTTCAGGGTACTGTGGCACTCACCAATGTATTAGTTGTTAGCCACAAACTAATTGTACGAGTGCTGACTTGATCTTTTATTTGAATCAGCTTATTACAATTGAGTTCTCCACGTGGTACCAAAAAAAATTGTCTTTCTTTCGAATTCAATTGATTTATTACTTTGGACATGTAAGTTGATTTATTTGTTTGGACGTGTAAGTTGTCGCTACTTTGGACATGTCAATTGTCTTTTTTCTTTTTCTTTTTTCCTTTCTAAATACACTTTTTCCCTCTCTAATTGTCTTCTAATAACATTATGTTCTCTTTCATTTGCATAGGACGATGGAGATTTGCACCAAACTGTAATATGGGCTCTCTTTACTCATATTCATATTTCATTGCGAAAATTACAAATCAATTAGTTTTTAAATATTTTGTACATCTTCTTATTATACATTTTCTTTCAGGTATTGACACTAGCAATACTTGATGGCTATTGGATGACTTTAAAATCTTTTTAATTTGGCTATTTTGTAAAGCAACAATTTCTATTCTATAGTTGTCTATAGTTGATGTAATTGATGATTTTCACATTAATTTGACGAAGCAGATGAGTTGCAAGGAATTATTTTTTTAACAAAATTAAATTTCACCATTTAAGTGGTTTTATGATAAATGTATTACTATATTGTTGGGATGCTATGGCATGGAGTTAATTTCTTCTTGATGATATGATGCATTTAGTTTTTCAATTTACAATTGATTGCAAAATTCACTGTTTTAGGATGACGATTCGTGTGTTTTGTTATATAGATTGTCTATTTTTTGTTGCAAAAAATTCAATATTGGAGCTCCCTCCATGATGTAGAGAGATGTCAATGCTTTCTTCAGATTGCTTGGAAAATTATTTTTCGATATTTGATTTCCATATCTTAATATGTAAACAATTTCTAAATACAACTATTTGTCAGGTTATGGTATTTATGTTGTCTGTATTATGTTATTTCAATCAAATATTTGTGGTTCGGGGTACTATATCAGGTGTTAGCCACAAACTAATGGTAAAAGTGCTAACTTGATCTTTTATCAGATGTTACAGACTCTACAAATTTTAACATGATACGTACAAATTACAACTACATTTTGATTCCAATATTATTTACACCGTGCCTAAAGGCACGGGCATACACTAGTTAATATATGAACAATGATTTTATAAAACAAATATGCAAATTCTATCAAATAAAAGCATAGGTATAAAATTCATTATTTTTTGTTATCTCACACTTTGAAAAATATATGAATTTCCTATGGTATTAATTCTCACAATTCTTAGAGAAATATTAATAAAATTAGGTCTTTTGGATTGTTTACCACATATTTTTCAAAATGCTAGACAAAAGAAATTGATGAATCTTAAGCCATAGTTTTTTTTATTAAATTATTGTTTATCATTTTGTTTGATTATATTTGTTTAATTTTTACTATTAAAAATATAAGTTTTAAGTAAATTAAAATTCTTTATACATTTTTTTATTTATCTTTTAATTAGAAAGGTAGATTTCAAAGAAAACATGCCATTAAGGAGAAGTGAACTTTTTACGAATAAGTTATGAAAAATAAGACTTAATTTGATAGGACTCACTAGTAAGCTTGATAGCAAAATAAAACTTATTGGTAATTTTCTCTACAATAAATGGACAAAAATACTCCTGCTCAGTTTTATTTAATAGAAATAAATGGAAGGTTAGAATTGTATACAATTTCAAATTATGGGGTTCAAATTGAAACAATTAAAACTCCCATCCCAGGTTTGATTTGTTACAAGGGTCAAACCCCTTTTATTTTTATTTTTTTTAAAAAAAATTCCCTTTAAGCGATTATCTAAATTTTCAAAAACTATTTTGCACCCAAAAAAATAGTTGTTTTCAAACTCTTCATTGTTTTTGTTTCTGAAAACACAAGAAACAAAAAATGATAACATTGAAAATGAAAACGATACCAAACAGTCCCTTAATTTTTATTTTTGTCCCTAGGGTAGAGGAAAAGTGTGACAAACCCCTATAGAACATGAGCATGGAAATCGTTGCGTATCAATGACGGGTACTTTCACTAATTGAGGTAGGACAAGAAAGTGAGAGATCTACGGTGTCCTGTCTTTTAATATCCCACATGACACTTCTCATTACCCTCTGTGTTTATCGAGTGAAAGGTATTGCTTTTGTATGCACTTCATAGCTTCATTATTATCTTATTCAACTAACAACTTCTTGGCTTCTCTTTATTCTCCTCTTTTCTCAGATTTGTATAATTCCATTATAAAATTTAAATTACTTGCAAACATGTACCTGCTCAAGAGAGGCCCGTTCCACCCGCATAGACATGCCCAAAGCTCTTTGATCTAGAGAAATAAAATCAAAAGAAGCATAAGAAGAGAAAACAATAAAATAAAAAATAGAAAAGCTAGTGGAACCAGTATGCATACGGATCACTTACGTTTCTTCCCATTGATATGGTCCAAATAGTTTGCAGAATCCTTCACTACACATTCACAAACTGAGCAGTAGTACCCTGCCTGCAAAAAATATAATTATACCACAGAATGCCAAAGCAAAGAGATTATAGGATAGAAGCAAATGATAAAATTATAGAAAATCATTCTTCCTTCCTTTCAAAATATTCCATGGATGTATATATTACATTCACATATGAAAAGCACCAGTGTCTCAATCCAAACTAGATATCCTTAAGCAATAAGTTGATATGAGACCAAAATTGCTTGGCATGGTTATTTATCCCAGAAAAAATTACCTGGCATGGTGTTGCCAGAGTCTAGAACCACGTGTGGACCAACTATGACCAGACATCACCTTACCCCTGATGTTAAGCCATTTAGTGTTTCACATGATATCATTGTTCCCACACTTAAATGATAGTAGTAGAAGGTGGTGGGGTAGTGGTAGTAATTGTAATGGTGGTAGTAGTGGTCATAATAGTAGTAGTATGGTTATTCAACAATTACAGCTAATGACAAGGTACATATCCAAGACCACAAAAAGAATGAGAAGATAGTAGTAGTAATAGTAGTAGGAGCAGCAGCAGCAGTAAGGTTATTCAACAATTATCGGATAATGAAAAGTGTTAGAATTTACCATCACCTACCACCACTACCACCTCACCTACTCCACTAAACCTAACCCACTACACCACTACCACCTCACCTACTCCACTAAACCTAACCCACTACACCACTATCACCTCCACTTCACCTACTCCACTAAACCTAACCCACTACACCACTACCACCTCCACTTCACCTACTCCACCTACCACCTACTACCACCTACTCTTCTATATATAGGAATCATTGTAACATATCTATACATCAATCAATAATACATACAATTTATTCTCTCTCTATTTCTCTTTATACATTAAATTTTACATGGTATCAGAGCAAGGTTAAGCACTTAGTATTTTTCGCTTCACCGGCGGGCGGCAACCTCGCCTTAGCCGCCCGCCGGACCTCAACCTAGTCCGCTAAAATTCTCTACACATACCCTGACTCCGTTAATGGGTCAGCGTCACTTCAATCCCTCACCAAGTCCCTGCGGCATTCCCAGGCTCTGGGCAAGATTACTCATCCTTTCTTTCATGGCTTCAACACTCTTCTGGTGCGCATCCTTGTATGCTTCAGTGACCAAAAGGGAGAGTTTTTTCAGCTCCCAACTCCATTGCAGCCTCAGTTATCTCAGTGCGCACAGGCTGCTGGTTACCAGAAAGTGTTACCTTTATTAGCTCACCTTCACAATAGCCATCAAACTCTGCTGCAGCAAGTTGTTGGTGCAAGATTGGAGGACCCCGCATTGTCCGATGCACTTCAGGCATGCCCAAATCTGACGCATCTATCTCTGCTTGCGTGTGAGGGGTTGAGATCTGTTTCAATTGAGCTGCCCCAGCTAGAGCAATGCAGACTTGATTTTTTATGGCTTGGGTAACTGCTCACTTTCCATTGTTTCTCCAAAGCTTGAATTGCTCGAGGTGCAAGGTTGTAGTTGGATTAGGGTTCGAGAGACCCAATGCTTAAGAAATCTTTCCATTGCCAAGCTGCGAAAATTCGATATGCATGGTGCCATGTTTGCTGCTCTTTGTCAGAAAAACAGCTTGAAAAAGGTGGATTCGAGATTTGTGATTCCCTGCCTTGAGGAGGCAGTGGTCACAGTGAGATCACCATTAAATGCAGAACAGAAAATGAGCACTCATTGGTCAAGTATGGTAAGAATTTGAAGACACACACAGACAAGCTGGACCTCTCTCCATCTCTCATTATATTATATATATATATATATATATATTCTTTTCATCTATTTTACACCACCAAACTTCTTTTACTTTCCAGACCACTCACCGACACACACATTGATTTGCCCATGTATATCTCTTTTCTCTCTCTCTGCCACTTTCAAACCCTCTTTATCTTTTATATATATATATATATATATCTCTTTATTATACTATATTCCCAAACACTCATCACACGCATGCACATGGCAGACACCACTCCACTTTCTTTCTTTTATTTTATTTATTTCTTTTTTTTTTTTTCATTTAAAAAAAAAAAAAAAAAAAAAAAAAAAAAAAAAGAAACAGAGGAAGAAGACGAACTGCACACAAACTCATTTTATTCATGTCGGGACTCACCCCGATCACCATTTTACACCAAAAAAAAAAAAAAAAAAAACACCACAACGGCTTTGTTTTCTTTTCTGCAGACGACCACACGCCGACATCCCTTCTCTACTCTACCGCCGGTCTCTTCTTCTTGCCTCCGTCCTGGGCGGCCCTTGCCGGTGTTGCCTCCGTGTTTCCCACTCCACTGGGCATGATCACTACTCCCTGCTCCTCCACTGCAGAATATGGCGGACCTCCAAAACGGAACATTACGGTGGCCTTCCGCTTCAGTTCCTTATTTTCCGCCTTCAGCACACTTATCTCTGCTCGCGCATCCTTATACATGCGTTGGAGCAGAGCCAATTGAGAGTTTAACTGCTGCACCTCATTTGTCCTACTCTGCAGCCGGTGCGACAGGTTTGTGACCGCCGTCATGGTCTCCACACATGACTTCAAAGTATATTGATTGGCCTCAATATCAGTTTGCACCGCCATTTTTTGCTCCACCGACCGCATCGGAAAGTTCAACGGAGCAAAACCAGAGGTGTTTGGTTGAGGTTCACTGGCCACCGCACCAGTTATTTCTCTTGTAGACTCGTTCAGTTCTGGAAAGAGCGTGAGCAGCCCACGGGAAGAGGAGGCCATGTTCTGGGTAGCTGGACGGGAAGAAGAGGCCATGTTGCTGAGTGTTTCAGAGACGGGTTGGTTACAGAGTATTACAGAGTTTCTCTCTCAACAAAGGAAGAGTTTTTTCAGAGGATTTTCAGAAGTTTTTTGTCTGCCTCAGCCTCAGCATCAACCTTGGTTAAATAACGAGGCAGCCACGCGTATCGCGCGCCCTTGACGCCAGACGACAAACGGGCGCGCCAGCCAAGGCACTCACGTGCCTCGCCATCATGTCCGGCACATCTTTTTATGACTTAGGCTCGCCTTTTGATGGCACGCCTTTTTATGGATTGGGCACGCCTTTTGATGGCACGCCTTTTGAAAAAATGGGCACACCTTTTGAGGGTGCGACTTTTTAAGGGTCCGACAAGACTCTGTAAACTGTCCCGACATTAATTCCGGTTAGCTCCTTCATGGGTCCGACAAGACTCTGTAAACTGTCCCGACATTGATTCCGGTTAGCTCCTTTATGGGTCCGACAAGACTCTGTAAACTGTCCCGACATTGATTCCGGTTAGTTTCTACAAGGGTCCAGCAAGACTCTGTAAACTGTCACAACAACTGTCAGAACATTGTCTGCTACAACGGTCCGACATGACCCCATAAACTGTCTTCTACATCGGTCTGACACTGCCATCCAGTGTCCTCTACAACGTTATGACACCACCATACAGTGTCTTCACCAACGGTCTGACACGACCATACAGTGTCTCCTATCCTTTTTTTTTATGTATTTTCTTGTTTTGTTCCTCTCTTCAAACTCAAGTTGGTTAGTTTCTATCCTCCTTGAGTTTGCGGGGGGCTGTTAGAATTTACCATCACCTACCACCACTACCACCTCACCTACTCCACTAAACCTAACCCACTACACCACTATCACCTCCACTTCACCTACTCCACTAAACCTAACCCACTACACCACTACCACCTCCACTTCACCTACTCCACCTACCACCTACTACCACCTACTCTTCTATATATAGGAATCATTGTAACATATCTATACATCAATCAATAATACATACAATTTATTCTCTCTCTATTTCTCTTTATACATTAAATTTTACAAAAAGCTACATATCCAAGATCACAAAGAGAACGAGAAGAGACATATGACATTACTATATTAATATGTGATTCGAGAATACCTGTTGGCTTAGGGGTGCTATTGGAGTAACAACCTGCCAGGGAAAAGATAATCATATATTGAAGTAAATACAAAGAAGTAATGAACCATGTGAGAAAATAGCAAAAGCCAGAATCCAAGTATATCCAGTATACGAGGTCAAAGGTTTTTCAATAGTTTAAGGACGATAAAGAAATAACAACCATTCTTATCTCTTATTATAGCAGGAAACTGATAAATAACCCAAGAGCATAATAAATTCCATCATCCCTCAAATAGCATCCAAAGATTTATAGCAAAAACCAAAACTTTTACCTTCAAAGCCACAGGAAAGAGTTTCATACCCATATGCAGAAATTCATGTGCTACAATACATCTAACCTAAAAATTTAATTTGGGGACTTGACAGTGGTTCGAGTGAGGTTTTGAAGATGATTGATAAGATGGATAATCTTGAGGCAAGGGGAGCCTCAATGAGGCTCTTAGGATGAAAAAAATGGTTTTGGAGATCAAATTTGAGAAATTTGTGTATAGCAAACAAATCTCTTGGAGCCAAAAGGCCAAGATCAAGAGTTTCATGCCCATATGCAGACAACTATATTCAGGTGCTACAATATGTCTAAGCTGAAGGTTTAAATTGGGGACTTGAGAGTGGTTAGAATGAGGTTTTGAAGATGATTGATGAGATGGATAATCTTGAGGCAAGGGGAGCCTCAATGAAGCTCTTAGGAGGGAAAAAATGTAGTTGAAGATCAAATTTGAGAAATTTGTGTGTAGGAAGCCAAAAAGCCAAGATCAAATGGTTGAAGGAAGGAGATAACAATTCTAAGTTGATTCATAATGTAAATAGGAAAAGAAAAAAAAATTAAAAAAAAAAAAAAGTTATAAAAAGGTTAACATCAATTGTGGAGAGGGAAGATCAAATTATCAATGCGATCTTTTCTTTCTGTATAAGGTTGTACTCTTTGTGTGGGGCTAATGGGCTAGGTATCTTAGGTTTAGAGACATCTCCTATTGATGATAGTTGATGATAGTAAGTTTGGATGCTTAGAGAGGCCTTCAATGAAGTGGAGATTACTATGGCCAGTTTGATGTGAGAGGGACAAGTCTCAGGGCCCCAATGGCTTTACTATGGCCATTTTTCAAGATTGTTGGGAGGTTGTAAAGAATGATCAGATACTTGTACAAATGCATTTTTGCAGCATTTTTTGAGAATGGGATTGTTAACGCTTGTACAAATACTTCATTTATATGCTTGATTCCTACGAACGAAAATTCTTTTCAGATGACCGATTTTAGACCAACTAGCTTAGTTACCTCTTTGTATAAAATATTGGCAAAAGTATTGTAAAACTGGTTGAGATTAGTTTTAGGGGGCACCATTACTCCTTCTCAAGGGGCTTTTACAAAAAGTAGTCAAATTTTGGATGTAGCTTTGATAGTTGATGAGGTGATAAAGAAATATAGCACTAATAAGGAGGGTATTATTTTTAAAGTTGATTTTGAAAAAGCATATGATCATGTGGGCTGTGGTTTCTTGGATTTTGTTTGTAGTTTAAGGGGTTTTAGTGATAGGTGGAAGAAATGAATTCCAGTCTGTTAGAGTCCAGACTCTAGTTATTGGGTCCACTCTCAAGAGATGGGGGTTGTCCTCATCATCATCCATGCCTGAACCTATGAGAGGCGTGAATATTGAAACTGATTTCCTCTTCTCCAAGTAGAAGGAGCCAACCAAAGTCCATATTGTTGTTTAAGAAGCAAGTATGAGTCCATGACGTTCAAGTTGATGCCACGAGATTTTCTCTTACTTGATGCCACTAAAATGGCTTAAAACCCAAAAAAATTGTTTCAACAAACTAACAATAGTCACCAGATGTTAGTTTTCCAAAAGAGAATGCATGCTAAATCAAAGAGCTAGTTTTCCAAAAGAATCATTATGTGCATCCGGCAATCCACATGGACAATAATAAAATACTCAATCAACAGATAATTGAAGTCAGTTTTCAAATTGTACGATTTCTTATTTGCATGTCAATAGAGAATAGGGGCAGAATACATCTTCTAACTTCAAAGATATCTACTACAAAATCCGATAACAAGTCCTATGATGCAGCCTATATTTGCAAACTTGGTTTATTTCATTTATTTTGGAAATGAGTAATAGTTTGTCAACTTCTGTTAGTTGTTTTTGGCATATTTATAAGCTTATGGGTTGGATGTGTCCACAACGAATCAAAGCAATCACGTGCTAGGCACGTCTCTTAAGCTACATAAGATCATGACACATTAGCTATGAGAAACCAAGGACTAGGATCTATGAATTTTCTTTTTTATACCTATTCCTAACACTTTAGGGACATTGGTTGGGTAATTGGGGGAAATTGTAAAGGTGGAGTCTGTAACTCTCTTTATTACTTTTCTTGCACTTCCTCTCTTCACTCATTCCATCTTTGTCTCTCAACCTCTCTTAATCAAGTTAGTGTTGCCAATGCCAGTGATTAGAAGCTTTTTCGGCATGGCTTGTTTCTCTTTCCTTTGCTTGTCACTGTCATTGCCAAGAATGAACCTCAGTTCTCACCCTTCCTCCATACCTGTCCATTTCCTCTCGAAGTTAAACATTTTATCAACCGACTTGTAACCAATTATAAAAGCTGGAGTGGTGTAATTTTAATAGTTTCAAATCCAATCAGGCCTTTATTTGATTAGTTTGTTTAGTCCTCTGCACATTGAAAAAATTAACCATTTCTTTTCCCATTGGTCATATCTTAAGTTCATAATTACAGCACATTTAGTAAATGTTTTAGTGATGTTTGTAATTGTAATATAACACGCCTTACTTAATGAATTATATTTCAAAATCAATATTCTTTCTTTCTTTTCTTTTTTCTTTTTTTTTTCACTCAATTTCAATTGTCTTCCTTGTTGTCTTTTTGGTTTTCATGCACACTTAATTGATTGGTAGGTTCTGGTGCCTACCATAAAGTTCTCCACAATTTATGTCTACAAAGGCTTAAATAACCCCATTGCTGCACTGCTCTTACATTTCACTTCTCAAGTTATTGCAAAAGGAAAATAAAATAAAAATCAATCAATTAAACAGCAGAAGATAAATCCATGTCCTTGTCAGTTCTACGGATTTGAAACATGCATTCAAACAACCATTACAATAAGAAACTAATCAAATATAGTTTCTAACAATAGCCTATGCCATTTAACGTGCCAATTGAAATTAACTATTCATCAGCAACTACAATGGAAGGCTGACATAAATTAAAACAAAGTTGTTAACCTGAGTCTTTCCCAAACGAGAGTCAAGGTCCACTTCATAATCCCTGTGTTTCAAAGGTTTCCTTTGTATTGGGGGACCTTTTGCTGCAAAAGATGCAAACCCATCAAATAAAACTCCCATGTAGTCAAGACTTAATAAGTACACACAATGCATATGAGTAGAGGATCAACTATAAATCAACCATCATTTCAAGTTCAAAAATTAAATATATAAATATTAGTTAAATTCACTTACATTTGGATTTAGACCGAGATTCTGTCTCCTACATTACAACGAAAATCAACCCATTAATTAGACAAATGAAAAAAAAATAAAAAAAATTGCCCCTTGTGTCATTTTGGTCCCTGTAATTTCAATTCGCTTGATTTTGACCCTTAAGCCTCGTTTGGGGAGTAACTATTTTAGCCAAAAAGTCACTATAAGTTGTCACATCACTCTCTCTACTTTTCTGCACATCTTTTTATAAAAAGTCAAAAAGTTACTAAAATAGTCTATTCCCAAACGAGGCCTTCATTTTAGATTTTGTGTCAATTTAGTCTAATTGACAATGCCGATTAGGGTTTTTGAAAGAAAATGGTCACTGAGTTGTTTGAGGTTAACTCACTTAACAAATCTACAATTTTACCCACAAAAGCATAACACATGCCACTTATGTGCTCATTTTCTATTGAAAAAATGATTGTAATCAATTGGACCAAATGGAGACAAAATCATAAATCAAGGTCAAAATCGAGCCAATTGAAATTATAAGAACCAATCTAAAATGACACGCAGGCTTTTATATAACAATTATCGGTATAATTTGCCCCAAAAAAAAATTAATACAGTGGTCAAATAAGTACTGAGAGACAAAGAACCTTTTGTTCGCGCTCACGAGCACGTTCCAAATACTCTTCTCTATCGAACTTCCTCCGAAAAGTGTTGTCAACTCCAGCAGCCTGCATACAAACAAACACAGTTGATTTTAAGCATCAATTTTTTATTTTTTTTTGGTAACTTTAATTTTTTTATCACAAGAAAACACCATTACAAAACAAACAAGGGGCACATCCCAGCACTTCAAAACAAAACAAAACAAACCCATAAACTAAACCATGTCAGACAACACACCCAAAAAAAAAAAAAAAAAGAACTATAGAACCAGAACAAATACAGGGACTAAGCTTTATGATTGTAGCTAGAGCAAGGCAAACCCCACTACATACAAACTTGCCAATTTTGCAAAGAATTCTTAACTGCCCTCATTGAGCTAGCTCTAGCTCTAGCTCTAGCTCTAGCTCTAATATCCTTAACCATTTCAGCCACAATCACATCTTAATGTCTAAATTTCTGAGCAAAAACTCTTCTATTCCTTTCTACCCAAACTTGGAGCAATTCACTTACAATACTTAGTTAACATTCATAAAAAGTATCTAATGAATTATGAGTTCAATACATCCTGTTTAGCAGAAAGACGGATATCCTTGCTCATTATCAGACAATCACTTATTCGCAAACCTCATGTGGACATAATAGTTTTCATTTCCCATCTCATGAAAAACCCTTTTCGCTCCGCTTGGCCTTATCCCCCTCTAGGAGTATTTTAGTGATAGGTTCAAAAGCAACTGGACGATCTTATTTGGTCTAAACACCTGGCGGCAAACTCCTATGTTCCTTTCATTTCGTATTTTTGAACAAGTTCCTGAGTAACAAGCCTATATGTTTTTATAGAGTACAAGCCAAAGAAAGCTTGAACATAGTGCAACTCAGATTGCTGTTATTACAAGACCAACCTAAAGGATCACTGTAAATATGAATTAAGCAACTTTGCCCAGAAACTCTCAGTAAATGGACATAAGAAGAACAGGTGTTCATGATTTTAAGCATCATTGTTTGAAACAGCATCAATATACATGGATGTGCATGAAGAAGAGTATGGAGAGAATTGAGCTTACATTTTTGCTGGGATGAGACATTGGAATTGGAATAGAATCAGAAGCTGATTTACACTTTTACTTGAGAGAAATTCGATTGTAAAGATGAATTCGAGAAAACCTTGTTGAGAAGAAGAGAGTAGACAGCGTTGATTTAGGTAAATAGAAACCCTAGTTGTGAATTGCGATTGATTGGAGAATTCAGAATGAAGAAAAGAGAACCGAGGTATATTTTCGGATATTTTTAGTAGAAAATATAAAAATAAAATGTGTTTTTAAAAGGAAAAAAAATGTACATTAGAAAAAAAAAACTCAAAATTTGACATTTGTAATCAAATAATTTTTTAATTTTTAATTTTATCAATTTAAATTTAAAATTTATTTATTGATTTTCAATCTAAATTATTCTTCTATTTTCATTGAATATTACTGACGAAAAAAATAATATTTTAGGCATCAAACTTAGGGCCAATCTGGAAACAAAAGAAAAAAATTGTATTTTGCAGGTTGGGCCAATGGCTTTTTTGCATTTGGGGAGCTTCTATTTACACACACCCATTCCCCTCTTTACACATCTTTTTCAATAAATAATTGGTTCGGAAGTAGATTTTCGAAAATAAATAATTGGTTCGGAAGTAGCTTTCCGAAAATAAACAGTTGGTTCGGAAGTAGACTTCCGAATTTTTATTATTTTTTCGACATTCAACTTCCGAATGTGTTTATTTGATGTCTATAATAATAATTTCACCTGAAAAAAAAATTATAATAAAAATAATTTTTATGAAGTGTGTGCAAAGAGGGGAAGGTGGATGTGTAAATAGAAGCTCCCAACCATTTGGGGAGGTAATTAAAAACTACGTGTGAAATTACAATTATACCCTTCATGTTGTTTAAATGAGCTATAGCCTATATGGGTGAAAGTGATTGTTTTCTGATAATACAGCGGGTTCCAGATGGAATCGGTCAAGCTGATCCATGCTTCTTAAACCGGTGTCCAAGTGATCAAGCCCACTAGAAGACTTGCACACGAGTTCAACGGGAAACGGGGAGTCCCCCAGTGAACCCTTCGACGAACAAGCTAGAGAGAGAAGCGGAATGTAGAGATGAATTAGAGATAAAAAAGCTTAACCTTCTTCTTGTCTTCGACGTCTGCTTATATCCTCCGGTAATCATTTCGTTGTCCCTTCTGACCTGTCACCTTGGCTAAAAATCTATGCTCTAGCTTACCTTGTTCATGGTGAAGACGTTCTGTCTCTACGGAAAGGGGTTAAGGGGCTTCATTAATGGCGATGTGCAGTGGCAATAACTTTGCAGATCTTTGTCTGCTTATATGGCTTGCCCTTCTCTTGCCATGTGTCTTGCTGTCATTGGTTCTTATTGCTACGTGGGGCTTCAACAATATTGGGCTTTAGTATTTGAGTTATGTATTGGGCCCTAAATGGTGGGCTATAATCTTTATGGGCTTACCCATGTCAGTAGTCCCCCATTCCCAAGTGCAGCTTTAGCCCAACGAAGGGAATAATAAAGAAAACAAGGGTTATGAGAGACCGGCAGGGTGAAGGCCGACCGAGAAGATGGACCAACCATGAGGAGGGTCGACCGCAAAGGGTGGCCGAGCAGAGGGACCGACCATGAGAAGGGCCAACCGTGAAGGGTGGCCGAGCGAAGGGACCGACCATGAGGAGGGCCAACCGTGAAGGGTGGCCGAGCGGAGGGACCGACCATGAGGAGGGCCGACCGCGACTAGGTGACCGAGCGGAGGGATCGTCTATAAGTAGGGCCGACCGCGAAGGGTGACTGAGCGGAGGGACCGACCATGAGGAGGGGCCGACCATGACTAGGTGATCGATCATGAGGAGGGCCGACCGCGAAGGTTGGCCGAGCAGAGGGACCGACCATGAAGAGGGCCGACCGTGAAGGCTGGCCGAACGGAGGGACCGCCCATGAGGAGGGCCAACCACGAAGGGTAGGTGATGTGGCGTGGGGCTCGAGAGGTGGCATGGCACGTGTTTGAAGTGAAGTGGAATAGATAGAGAAGGGGAAAAAGGCAGTGGATCGTGGTCGTACACGTGGCGGAATCTCGTAGTGGGGAAGGTTAGGCGTTGGGCAAGAAGTGAAACGATAAGTCATTACAGGGTGTTGAAAAGACAGTTTTGGCCGATTTTGGAAAATTTTCAAACTGCGAAAATTAATTGTGACTCTTAGAATACAGGCAAGCCTTGGGCTTTTAGTATTATTCGTTTTACCTACTTTTTTGCGAAAAATCAAAACATTCCAAGTGTAAACTCCTTCGTTGCTAACGATACACCCCTGCAATACTTTGTGAATTTTATTGCACTCGCATCCGAAGCTATTCGCAGACATACAAGAGAGATGGCCAAAGAAGAAGCAACAACCGCAAGGGTTGATCCACTAGGCGATGATGACGCGATTGATTTGGCAGAACAATACCAAACGGAGCGTAGGGAGGGGGAGGGAGCGAGTGAAGAGGTGCGGGCTCGCCCCAGGACGATAATCTCAGCCGCGAGGCCTATCAGTCAGGTGGAACCAGACCATTGGCACACCAAGACGGATAGGTCCGTGTTGACAGCAAAGGAGTTAGAGGGAATAAGGAAGAAGTACCAAATACCCTCGGACATAAGGCTAAGAGTGCCCACAACCACAGAAAGGGCATCAGATAGGCGACCGGGCGAGTTTAGCCTCTACGAAGAAGCATTGCGATGAGGGTTAAGGCTACCCCTTCCTCAGGTCGTAGTGGATGTGCTAAAAAGACTAGAAGCGGCGCCAGGGCAAATGATACCGAATGCCTAGAAGATAGTAATGGCGTGCGCGAGTGCATGGCCGCAAGCGATCGGGGGGAGGGCGATGACGGTAGAGGAGTTCTTCTCCTGCTACAAGGCCTCTAGTCAGCATGAAACCTGGGTGACACTGCAGGCGGTGGAGGGGCGAGGTTTAGTGGCGGGTCTTTCATCGTCGGTGAAGAGGTGGAGACCAAGATGGTTCTTTGTGATGGAGAATAGTGGGGCTAGGGTACGTACAACGTGGAAGGTCCCCACCAAATCAGTCGAACCTAAGTTGGGTATTGGGGCCGAAGACCAAGTGAAGAAGGTGAGGGAATGGAGGGAAGAGAAGGGGGTGAGATGGAATGAGCTGGTCCTGCCTTCGACATTGTTCGCCCTGAAGTTGGGACCGCAGTCGTTAGAGGAGGACCTAACAAGGGAAGAGCTGGAGGTACAGAGGAAGGCGGAGAAGGAGGAAGAGAGAAGACTGTTCACTAGAGCGGACAAGTACAAGGAGACGCAGCTTGGGCCTACTTCGAAACCAATTGCGAGGGAGCGAATCTGACCGCGTCCCAAGCCGTTAGGGGAGAAGGATCTGGGCAGCTTTGAGCCACGACCGCCCCCAATGGATCCTCTGAAGGAGAGGAACAAAAAAGAGATGGAGGCTTTGAAGAAGAAGAGGAGAATAAGGGAGAGTGAGAGGGAACCCGCCCTGAAGAGGAGGAGGGAGAGGGCGGTGGAGAAGACCCCCGAAGTGGGGTTGGGCGAAACAACAGAGGGGGTGGAGAGTGGGGCAATTGGCCCAAAAGAACAAATGGTAAGTGGGGCGATCGGTGGCGAGCAGAGCCACAGCCTAACGAGGGTGTTGTGCCCCAAGGAGAATGAGAGAGCGCTGGGTTGAAGACCGCCTTCTACCACGTCCCAGCGGTGTCCGGGCGAGTGGAAGGGGAAGGGAGAGAAGCCAGAATGGCTGCAAATCGCCTCTTGGGGGTGGTGAAAGACGCATCCGTTCGCTCGGTGGCTGGTTTTACTGAGGTTGAGCTGCTGAAGGGGTTATGCTCTGCCCAGATAGAGGTGACTACCCTAGCAGGAGCCCTGTTGAACAAGGCAGCGGCGGCGAAGGGTGAAGTGAGGAAGCAGAGGGAGAGGTTAGGGCAAACGGAGGCCCAGCTTGAAAATTTCAAGAAGGAGAACGTAGGCTGGAGGAGGGCGGCGCGGAGTGCATGTGCCAGGGGATTGGAGGAGACTCAGAAGGCAAAGAAAATAGAAGTGCTGGCAATGGTGCAAAATAACGTTGCCGAGCGTGCCCATGCTGAGCTGTTCACGGCCAAGTTAGAGCTGGAAGTGGAACGCCGCAAGGTGGTGTCCCTCGAGTTCCAATTGGTTGGTGAGCAGAAGAAACTGGAAGATGCCCAATAAGCCTGCACTGTCGCCAACGATCGGTTTGAAGAGGCCATGACCAGCAATGAAGATCTGCGTGCTCAGTGGGTCAAAAAAGAAGAAGAAGCAAACCAGAAGATCGCTGAGCTGGGGCGGGATCTGGCAGGCAAGCGTGCCAAGGCAACGGGGTTGGAGAAAGAAAAGGTCAAGGCAACCTCTGAAAGGGCAGCATACCCCGACTTATACGTCGCAGCAGTAGAGCAGTTCAAGGGGTCTGCTGACTTTCAGATGGCTGTCGATGCCACGATCGCCAACAACTTGGCGAGAGAGGGGTCTGGGAGGGCTGGCCCGTCAGGGACGACCGCTAGGAACAAGAGTGAAGAAGAAGTGATCCAGAGCTTCCAGCGGTCGGACTTCTATAAACGCGAGATGGCTGAGTTCTAGGACAGCGGCTGGAAGATGTTTAAGCGTAAGGCAGAAGAGCTGTTCCCAGACTTGGACTTCAGCAGTGTGAAGATTGATGAAGACGACGTGGCCCAGACCTCCTTAGACGAGGGTGTTGAAGAAGAAGACCTCGCCTCAAGTGAAGAGAAATAGTTGGTGTGACCAAGATTTGTACTTAGAGTTTTGGTTTTTTTTTTTTTTTTTTTGCATTGCTGTAATAAACTCATGTATAAGTTGTGAATGAATAAAATTATGAGTTGTGTTTGTGTTTTTATGCTATTGTCTTTATTATTTGAGGATCTACAAAGAATAAAAGTGGTGGTCTGCATAGGGTTTGTGTATAAGTCACTGCAAAATTTAAAATGTAAGAAAACCTTAATGCAGAGTGAAGTTTAAAATGTAAAAAAAACTCAATGCAAAGTGAAGTTTAAAATGTAAGAAAACCTCAATACAGAGTGAAGTTATGAATCATGACCCAGCAAGGAGCCAGTCTGACTTGAAAAACGTTGAACCGGAATTTGACTAAGTATGGCAACTATGCCACGATCATAAAGTTGCAATAATGGCCTTGGCCGATCTCTTCATTCGTGCTTAGTTCGGGTTGAGCCATGATGAAATCGGTCGGGCTGCCTCTTCTAGTAACTTAGTCTGGTTGAGCTCTTTACACTCAATCTGGCTGAGGCTTGTCATGCTCAGTCTGGCTGAGGCTTGCCATGCTAAGTCTGGCTGAGGCTTGTAGCTGAGTGTTGCAATCAGGACGTTATTGAGGTACCACACAGATAATTGAGATATAAGATTGTTGTCATGCAAAGTGTAATCCATTGGATTAGAAATTTACATCATGTGAGAGAAGAAGAAAAACATTCAAGTGTGTAGATTGCCAAAAAGAAAATACAAGAACTGATCAATAACAGACATAGGAATTTATTGAAAATAACGCTTCAAGTGTTTGGCGTTCCACGAATGGGGGAGGTGTCGACCTTCCATATCCTAAAGTCGGTAAGTGCCCGGACGAGGTTTGGCTTTCACAACGTAAGGTCCTTCCCACTTGGCTGCCAGTTTACCCTCAGTCGAATTTTTGGTGGCAAGAGTTGCTTCTCGCAAAACAAGGTCCCCCACTGCGAATTCCCTCGGTCGAACTTTGCGGTTGTAATGTGTTCTCATTTTCTGTTGGTATAAGGCGCGTCTGACTGCAGTGGTTTCCCAGAGCTCTTCAATTAGGTCTAGGTCTGCTCGACGCAACTCTTCAGTTAGTTCTGGATTCGGATGTAGAACCCTTGGGGTAGGAAGACCAATTTCCACTGGGATGACCGCCTTAGCGTCGTATATTAAGCGAAAGAGGGTCTCCTCAGTGGGAGTTCGAGCGGTAGTGCGGTAGGCCCAGAGTACATTCGGTAATTTCTCAGCCCAGAGTCCCTTAGCAGCTTCCAACTTGGTTTTGATGATCTTCAGAAGAGAACGGTTGGTGACCTCAACTTGGACATTGGCTCGGGGATGACCTGGGGAAGAGAAACATGGCTGGATTTGAAGCTCTGCACAGAATTTTCTGAACTTGGCATTGTCGAATTGTTTGTCGTTGTTGGAAACAATGGCTTGAGGGATGCCAAATTTGTATACGATCGACTGCCAGATGAATCTGGTTGTGTTCCGCTCAATAATTGTGGCAAGGGGTTCTGCCTCCACCCATTTAGTGAAGTAATTGATGACGACAATTATGAATTTAGTTTGGCCTCGGCCGATGGGCAATGGGCCAACTAGGTCGATCCCCACTTGGCGAATGGGTAGGGACTGCAAAGTGTGATCAATTCTGTAGGAGGAGCATGGGGGATGTTGGCAAAATGTTGGCACTTATCACATTTAAGCATGAAGTCAGTCGCATCTTGATTGAGAGTAGGCCAGAAATAACCAGTGCGAAGTACTTTGTGGGCTAGGGACCGAGCGCGCTGAATGATTACCACAAATACCCTCATGGATTTTCGTCATTACGTAGGTTGCTTGAGCAGGATTGAGGCATCTGAGGTACGAGCGTGAAAAGCCACGTTTGTACAGTAGGCCGTTGACAAGAAGATAGTTGGACGATCGGGACTTGACTTTGGCGGCCTGCTGTTTGTCGGGCGGTAATTCCCCCGTTGTCAAAAATAGAAAAATGTCAGCCGCCCAAGGGATAGGTTCGTTTTGGAGGAAGTAGACTTGCTGCTGGTTTGGGGAAATGGCAGGGTGGACCAGGTACTCGTGGTGGACACTGTGGCTGAGGTCTGACTGGTCTGCCAAAACCAACTGAGCCATTTCATCTGCCTTGGAGTTTTACGCCCGAGGGATGTACTTGATGTGGAAATTATTGAAGAGGGGAGCGAGAGGGAGTGCAATATCCCTATAAGCCCGCAGTGAGTCTTCCTTGGCATCGAATTCCCCCGTGATTTGTCCGACAATGAGCTAGGAATCACTGAACACTTGGATATGGCTGACACCAATGTCTCTGGCGAGGCGAAGACCTGCAATCAATGCCTCATATTCAACTTCATTATTGCTTGCATCAAATAGGAACCAGAGGGTACACTTGAAATAACCACCCTCGGGGGCGGTGAGGATGAGACCAGCCCCACTGCCTTTTTTGCGGGATGATCCGTTGACGTTGAGAGTCCTATAGTGGGGGTCTTCTAGCTCGATAGGGGGTGGCGGGGGCAGATGAGCTGTGTTTGGAGTGGGATTAGTGAATTCTAGGATGAAATCGGCAACAGCCTGCCCTTTAATCGCCGTTCGAGGCCGGTAGGAGATGTCAAATTGGTTGAGCTCGACCGACTATTGTATAAGTCTGCCCGAAAGCTTTGGTTGTTGCATTATCTTCTTCAATTGTTGGTCCGTGAGGACCACTATGGAATGGGCTTGGAAGTAAGGGCGGAGTCGTCTGGAGGCGGTGACCAAGGCCAAGGACATTTTTTCAAGCAATGGGTAGTTCTGTTCTGTTCCCCTGAAAGCCCGACTGATGTAGTAGACCGGTCATTGGATAAAGCTGTCTTCCCTGATGAGTGTTGCACTAACTGCAGTGTTTGGCATGGCCAAATAGAGAAAGAGGAGTTTGCCCGTGATTGCCTGAGAAAGTAAGGGGGGGTTGCCATGCACTGTTTCAACTGCTGAAAGGCCTCTTCGGATTCTGTAGTCTACTCAAAAGTTTGCCGAAGAACTTTGAAGAAGGGGAGACACTTGTTCGTTGCGAGGGAAATGAAGCGGTTGAGGGCGGCAACTCGGCCAGTAAGTCGCTCAACCTCCTTAACCGTTCTGGGTGACTGCATTTCAATGAAGGCCTTGATCTTCTCGGGGTTAGCTTCGATGCCCCGCTAACTGACCATGAAACCCAAGAACTTTCCAGATCCTACGTCGAAAGCGCATTTCTCCGGATTGAGCTTCATTTAGTACTTCTGTAGGGTGCCGAAGGTCTTTCACAAGTTGGCCAGATGACCAGTGGAGAGCTTGCACTTGACTAGCATGTCGTCAACATATACCTCCATGTTCCAACCTATCTGATGATGGAAGATGGCATTGACCAACCGTTGGTAAGTGGCTCTGGCATTTTTCAACGCAAACGACATCACACAGTAATGGTAGGTGCCCCGGTCGGTGATGAAGGAGGTGTGTTCCTGGTCGGACGGGTGCATCAGAATTTGGTTGTATTCAGATAAGACATCCATGAAACTGAGCATTTGATGGCCGGCCGTGGCGTCAACCAGCGAATCTATGCAAGGAAGATGGTAGCTGTCTTTGGGGCAAGCTCGGTTGAGGTCAGAGTAGTCGACACAGAGTCGCCATTTACCATTGTTTTTACGAACCAGAACCACATTCGACAGCCACTTGGGATAGTCCACATTTGTGATAAACTGTGCCTCAAGGAGCTTATCTACTTTAGAAGCAATAAGGTTATTGTGCTCCGGGTGGAAGATGCGTTGTTTTTGGCGGATGTGTCGGAAATAGAGCTCAATGCTGAGACAGTGGGTGATGAAGGAGGGGTCAATACTTGGCATGTCGGAGTGGGTCTAGACAAATACGTCGGTGTGCTCAATCAGGAGGACGGTGAGGTCGGCCTTGGCCTGGGAGGATAGTTGGCTGCTGATCTTGGCAGTTTTTGCCGGGTTGGTGGGATCGATGAGGACCTCAACGAGCTCTTCCACTGATTCCCCTCTGACCAGCTCGTCCTCGTCTCTGATATCGAGTCATTCAATGATCATAGCCTCCTTAAGCTTGACTTCTTTAAGTGATGCGACATAACACTCTCTGGCCACGGTCTGCTCTCCCCTCACCGTGCTGACTCCAAGATCGGTGGGGAACTTGATGGCAAGATGGAAAGTGGATGTGATAGCTTGGAAGGCATTTAGGGCGGTGAGGCCAACGATAATATTGTAGGCAGAGGGGCAGTCGACAACTAAGAAGGTGAGTAGCTTTGTAGTCTGTCGCGGGTATTCGCCAATTGTGATGGGAAGATCGATGAAGCCGATGGAGGTCACCCAATCACCCGTAAAGCCAACCAATAGGGTTTGGAGAGGGGACAAACTTTCTTCTCCGATCTTGAGCTGGCGAAAGCAATTTAAGAAAATGATGTCGGAAGAACTACTGTTGTCGACGAGAACCCGTCTGACCTTGTAATTGAAGAGGAGGGCAGAAATGACGAGAGAGTCGTCATGGGGGTAACGGATACCTGTGCAGTCGGCGTCCGTAAACGTAATAGGCTCAGTCCACTGCCTGGGCTGTTTGGAGGGTCGGTCTAATGTGACAACTTCTTTGTCTGAGCCCTGCCTTATTTTTCTGAGTTCTGCCCACTGAGCCGAGCGGGATAGTCCTCCACAAGCAAGCCCGCCAGAAATAACTCTAATTTCTCCAACAGGTGGGGCGGGGTTACTTTGTGCCCGAGGTTGTTGTGGAGGGCGATCATGACCTTAGTTAGGTTGTGCTGGTTGTTAGGGAGGAGTGAGCCGACAGTTGTTTCTGATGGGTTCACTTCGTTGCCTCTGCTGAGGGCGAGTATCTGTGAATCGACTGAGACGTTCTTGACGAATCAAGCCCTCGACCTGATCTTTGAGGTTGACATACTCCTCGATATTATGGCGTGGTCTTGGTAAAAGCGGCAATATTTGGACCAGTCTCCCCAATTGGAAGGAGTCTGTGATGGTTGGGGCCATTTTAGGGGGTAGTCCCGCTGGATCTAATTGAGGACTTGCTCCATAGGGGAATCGAGGGGTGTGTACCGCTCGAACCGGCCAGGCGGTCGAGCTGGTGCCGACCGGTCGGCTCGGGGTGGTCGGTCATTGTACTGAGGTGTTTGGTGAGTGTACTGGGTATTTCTAGTTTCTGAGTCCTTTCTCTTCTCTCTGGAGGTCGGGTTTTTGGCTATTGGGTCTTGTCGGGCGGCTAGGGAATCTTCGGCATTCATGTATTTTTGGACTTTAGAGAGTAGGGTTGTCATGGAGGTCGGGGGGTTTTTTGAGAGGGAGAAAAGGAAATTAGATGACCGTAGACCGGTCATGAAGGCCGTAAGGATGACCTTGTCATCATTTTCCACTACCTATAAGGCTTCGGTGTTGAAGCGGGTAACGAAACTGCGTAGCGACTTCCCCTCATTCTGATGGATGTTGAGGAGTTGGGTTGCTGGACGTCGTTGGCGTTGGGCTCCAATGAAATGGCTAAGGAAGGAGTCACTCAGGTGCTGGAAAGTGGAGACAGAATTTGCTGGTAGTTAACTAAACCAAAGTCGAGCCGACCCCTTGAGTGTTACGGGGAAAACCCGTCACATGATCTCGTCGGGGAATGCATAGAGGATCACAAGGGTTCTGTAAGTCTCAAAGTGATCGACTGGGTTCGTTGTACCGTCGAAAGAGTCGATGGTGGGCATTTTGAACTTGGAGGGTAGAGGTTTGTCCCGGATGGAGGCAACGAACGGCGAGTTGGTCGTGGTGGATGATTTATGCTGTATGTTTTGCATGACTCCTTAGAGCTGAAGCTCCATGGCTCGGAGTTCTACATCCCAGAGAGGAATGTTGTCACCACCGGAGGGGAGCGAGGGCTGGACGCTACTGGCCTCTCCCTCGGGGGTTGGTACCGGGGCCGATGGATGCGGGGCCTGGGGTGGCAGGTTTATATCCGGGAGAGGAGCTTGCAAGCCTTTCAAGTTGGGTGGTTAGGTTGCAGGATAGTATGGCTCGGGGCTCGTTCTTGGTTGGGTGGAATATCTGGAGGTGGTGGAGGAGGCATAGGAAGGTTTCTTTGGAGTAGAGCATTAATCAGGGCTTGGTTTTGCTCGGTTAAGCGGTTAATGCTGTTGGTGAGCTCGGTGAAATACTGTGGTGGGTTATTCGGATTAGGAGGGTCGGCTTGATGATCGGGAACATTGGGGTGAGAAGCCATGGATCTAGTTGTGACCATCCACGTTCACAGTGGTAGGAGGGGTTATTGGGAGAGGGTCTCCAGCGACAATGAGCACAATTGGCGTGCGGAACAAAAACCTTTCCCACAGACGGCGCCAACTGATGATACAGCGGGTTCCAGATGGAACGGGTCGGGCTGATCCACGCTTCCCAAACCGGTGTCCAAGTGATCAAGCCCACTAGAAGACCTGCACACGAGTTCAACGGGGAACGGGGAGTCCCCCAGCGAACCCTCCAACGAACAAGTTAGAGAGAGAAGCGGAATGTAGAGATGAATTAGAGATAGAAAAACTTAACCTTCTTTTTGTCTTCGACGTTTGCTTATATCCTCCGGTAATCATTTCGTTGTCCTTTCCGACCTGTCACCTTGGCCGAAAGTCTATGCTCTAGCTTACCTTATTCATTGTGAAGGCGTTCTGTCTCGACGGAGAGGGATTATCGCCATAAATGCTGTAAGGGGCTTCATTAATGGTGATGTGCAGTGACAATAACTTTGCAGATCTCTGTCTGCTTATGTGGCTTGCCCTTCTCTTGCCATGTGTCTTGCTGTCATTGGTTCTTATTGCTACGTAGGGCTTCAGCAATGCTGGGCTTTAGTATTTGAGTTATGTATTGAGCCCTAAATGGTGGGCTGTAATCTTTATGGGCTTACCCATGCCTTTTTCTAAAATGGATGGAGATATTTTGGTCATTTGATTATAATGTGACAGTATAAACAAATATTAAATAAAAAAGTCAAAAAATAACTTTTTGCCAACTTTTCAAATGACTTTTGAAAAAGCTAAAAAAACTTGATTAAAAACCAAAAACCAGCTTTTAACCATCTTTTCAAAACACCCTTTAATATAAGTGTACATAAAATTTAAAAAATATATTTTTTTTATTTATTTTAATGATTAAAATATATTTTTTCCATAAGTATTACTTAATGATAATAAACAAATATTTAGATTGAAAACAATTTAAACATTTGTATTTAAATTGATAAAATTGAAAAGTCATAGTTTATTTTGTTATAATGGGCAAACTGTATGAATTTTATGCAATTTTCCCAATAAAATATTGTTACTTTATTTTTCTTTTAATATTTTTTTTACATCTCAAATATATGAAATTTCACATTATTATAAATTGAAATTGAAAAAAAATAATTCAGAAACCATAAAATTTCACACTTTTAAAAATATTTCTTAGAAGTGTGAATTGTTTTTTTCCATTTTTTATCCAATTGAATCTTATTTAATAGATCTTATCGAAAAGTTTTAAAAAATATAAATGTTATAAGAAACGAATGTACAGTACAAAGTTATAAGAAAATTTTAAATTTTGGAACATAAAAAATGTTGATAATTTTCTCTAGATTTGCGATTTCACATCAATAAGGTTAAAAATGTCAAATACTATGTTAAAATTTTGAAAAATGAAAACAATTTATGTTATGAGACTTTATTATTAGTTAAGAAAAAAGAGTCATTAAACCTAATTAAAGACAAGTTCATGCAACATGATTTTTTTTTTTAACTAATTTTCCAAATTTTTTATCCCATAAACCATCAACAATTTTTATATTTTTATTTTTTGTGTTTCATCTTTAAACTATTAATTTTGTCTATTATCTCCCTCAAGTTTTAGATTCCTGCCTATGTGATCTAATTGGAGACGATTGTACAACTTAGTATTGGTCAAATTATAATTTGATATGTAAAAAGATAATTTCATAGTTTAGACAATTTAAATCATACAAACAAATATTAATTAAATCATTTTTGTAGACAATTGATCTCGACGTGGCAGCGATCCCACACTGAACTTAACTAATAGATTTTCCAAGAGTTATGGTAATCTATGTCGTTAGAGTCTCATTTCTTTAACAATAACGGGTATTTAAGTCCATGTGATACACGTCCTATTATTTTTTAAGTTTAAAAAAGATCTATACTCATAGTTAAACCAGTAAGAAGTTTTATTTGAATGTAGATATTAACTTGATATTACATATTTACCCCTTTTTTTGTGGTGAAGAAAAACAAACCAAAAAACAATAACAAGAGTTATCCCATTGCATGGGTTTTTTGAGAGAAAAAAATACCTTGACAGAGGGTAGACTACACTAACTCCATCCGTCACATATATAATAGTAGTATAGATGTCAAAAATGTAGGTAAATGGTATAGGCATCTACCCATAATATGTAAGTAGATGACATAGAGATGGATTCAGTCATTAGAATCAAGAGGAAGAGTAGGAGGGCAACTGAAGAGAGAGCAAAAAAAACAAAAAAAAAGATAGACTAATCTATAGTATCTGTCGAAAAATATAGTTTAATGGTGTAAGTTTTATTTTTCATTCATTGGATCTTTACAAGTAAATGAGTCATACTAAGAATTGATATTTGAAAAATTAATAAGGGTAAGAGTATAGATATGGATATGAGCTTATTGCAAAGGCAAAATGTACTACTTTCGTAAGTACTCAAGAGTAAATACTTGCAGTCATCGGCTAGCTGACTCTACAACCAAACATGATCACCCCTACAACAACTGACTCTGCGCCAAACAGGAAATCACCAGAGAAAGAGGATTATCTGATACGTAGCACTAAGAAGATTAAAAACAAGGAATCAATGGGGGAAAAGGATATGGATATAAGCTCTGAGGCTAACTCCATGACAATCTCCTCACCATCTTTAGTAGAAGTACCTCTCAATAACTCTATACCAACGTCAGATATGCCAACTGAAGAGCCCAAGATCAAGTCTTTCAAGGAGGCCTTAGCAGCTTCTAAGAGCAAGGATTTATACTTTGATGAAATATCAGATACAATTTCACCTGATGATGAGGATGAAGATGGGGACACAAACATCCACGAAGAAACACCACAGGGGGATATTAATGGAATACCCAGCATCTCCCTCCCCAAAAAGCTCCTGCAGCAGATCAGATAACCATGGGTCAACATCCTCGTCGTTAGGCTCTTGGATAAAAGCATTGATTATAGGATGCTCTATACGAGAGTCAAACATTTATGGGGTCTTCAATACGAATTTACTGCCATGGATCTGGGAAATAATTATTTTTTGTTTAAATTATTTTCTCAAGAAGACTGTGCGCAAGTTTATTTTAGAGGACCATGGGTTATATTGGACCATGACCTCACAATCCGTAAATTGGAGCTAGACTTTAAGGCATCGGAAGCTTAAACCACAACCGTTGTTTGGAGCAAACCGCTTTGCCCAAGATTGGTTTTAGGTAAGAAAAGTTATAATATTAAATACGAATCAATTCGTTAATTTTGTTTTTTCTGTGGCAGGGTTGATCACCGAAAGGAACTTTGCTGATTCAAGGCATCAAACCCAGTATCACAAAAGACCCCTAGACCCGAGCCACCGCCAGCGGGAGGTAACCTAGCTGTTTTAGGGAAAGTCCAAACGACTCAAAATTAGGGCAATGGTAACCTGTATAGCTCTGAGGAGGGAGATGATGCTTTTGGGCCATGGATGCTAGCCACTAAGCGGACTCGTCAACCCACTTCTAATAGAAAAGCCCAGTCCCATAGGCCCAACCCAAACAATAATAAATTTGCTGAGCTAGGTAACCCCAACCATCAAGAAGAAGAAGAAACCAGAGGAAAAAAGACCACTAAAATGGGCCACAAGAAAGAGGCTTCCACTTTTGCCTCACCTAAAGAAAACCACCTAGTTGGGCCAGTAATTCCCTCAGCCATTCAACAGCCCACTAATTAAGCCTACCAAGAAGAATTCTAACCCAACCGAAGGCTTAGCCACTACCCAGAGTAACCCCTCATCCAGTTCACACATTACATTAAATACTATCTCACATCAAGACATAGAAACTAGCAAGGTCAGGGACATTTCTTCTAGCCTGAGAACTACAACTACTAGTCCTCTAGAAATTGTCAATGAATCTCCATAAATCCCTATGGAAGAGATACTCGATGTTAATTGCAAGCATTCCTGTAACAACCCCTATCTGTAATTAGCCACTAATCCGTATTTAATGATGTTAATGAGAGGATTAAAATAAATTATGTGTTTATTCTGCACTTTGTATGATTTTGGCTTTTTATCGGTTACTTATAGAAATATCTGTTTGGAATTTCACCTTAATATGTAAATTGAAAGCCTTATCGGCATCCGAAATCGAAATTGACTACACCGATGTGTTATTTGGAATTTTTAGAACCATATGGCAAATTTTATTAAAAATTGATTCAATCTGATTAATTAAGTCATGTTTGGTTAGCCTAATATTCTAATTATTGTATTTTAGCACCATAGCTTTATATGTAACCCTTAAGCTCATTTGAGCTCATTTCTTTCACCTCCCTTGAGTGGAAAAATCTGAGAATTCATCTTTGAGAGAGAGAGTGCATTTCTAGAGAGAGATAAGAGGAGATTAAGGAGAAATTGAAGGCTTTGACTTGAGCTCACCAAGATTGTGCTAAAACAAGAGTAATTCAAGACTCTAGGTAAGATTACAACCTCTAGATTGTGTAACTAAGTCATTTAACATGAAATTTCTTCAAGAATATGAGTTTGAATATGTATATTGAGCTTAGAATTAAGATTTGAGTTGCAATTCATGCATGCATGTACATTTTCTTACAAATTGAGCATGATTTCCATGAATTCTCTCTTGTATGTTTGAAATTCATCTTCATTTGGGGAAATCATCAAGTTTCAAGTTGTTTTGTGGTGTTTGATCATGTTTTGAGAAGTTTGATACAAGAAAAAATTCATGCATGTTGTGTTCATAAACATTCTTGAAGTTTAAGTTGAAATTGGGAACTTTTGGCAAACCCTTGGGCCATGATTTTATGAAATGATCCTAAATTCTTCATGTTTTACAAGTTTACTATGTTATCTCAAGTTTTGGGGCCCAAGAGATGTGTTTTGAAGGTTGGAATTCGAGTTTTAAGCTTGAAGGTGCAATCTGGAAATTCCAGAATTTACATCCACGCTCGAGCGTGGGAGTTCACGCTCGAGCGACCAATTTGAGTGCGTGCACTCCGCTCGAGCAACCAAAAGTCCGCTCGAGCGTGAATTGCAAGCTCCTAGAAGTTTCATGTCGTTTACAGATCGCTCGAGCGAAGGAATGTGCGCTCGAGCGACCATTCGCATTTTGCATGTCCGCTCGAGCGAGGAAAGCTACGCTCGAGCGTGGACCTTATTTTCAGAAAATTTGACTAAGTGTTCCAAGGCATGTTTTGGCATCCTCATTGCATCTTAGGCATTCCTAAGCTTTAATTAAGCCATGGTACTGAGGTTATGGATTAAAAACACACTAAGAAAAGAATGTACTGAGTTCTGAGATTGCAAGTGTGTGTGTTTTAGGCAATGTGATAAGAAAGAATAAGAACCAATGTAATGAGAGCTAAGCCTTAATGGCCACTTGAATGTGTAATGATAAGACATGCTTGTGTTATGTATTTTGTGGTTGTAAGTCAAGACTCGAGGGTTGATTGACCATTGCAGGAAACCACTGTGAGTAACGTTATTGTAAAGATACGTTCATATGAATTACGTTCCAAATGAAATATGATAAGTTTTGATTTCTGAAATGATATCTGTTTTCGTGAACGAATATTCCAAGTTTGAAATCTATTATGGCATCCATAGATAGTCCCAAGTCATGGGGGACGGCATGAAAATGCCAGTCCATGACATACAAGTTTACGAGATCTCGTTAGCCACTTCATTGTGGTGATATGTTTTTAATCGGTATCCGGAACCGATTACTCTAATCGGAAGACATTCTGTGATGTGTTCTATGGGATGTACCATTATTATGTTCTGATATGAGAATGATTATGCTCTGGTTTGTTTTCTGCTTATGATATATTCGGATTTCGTTCACTAACCCCTTTACCTTAATGTTATTCATTGGGCTTTAGCTCATTATGTGTATATATATGTATAGGTGAGCATTTGAAGCCTGAGCCTGAAGGCTTTTTGTCTGGATCTGTGTTCTGTTGTCAGTCAACCATTGTGACTCACATGGAGGTTCCCGAAGCGTCCTGAGTTTAAGTTATGTGGTTTCTGTTTATTTAAGACTTGATTTGATGTCGTTGGCTGTACTTAAAATACTGTAATGTGTATGGGTATAATGTATGGTTGACTACCGGTTATTGTATATAAAGTTTTTAAATATTCCGTTTTCATATAAGTCAGCACAGGTCATTGGGCAACTATATTTATGTATTAGCTTCCGCTAGCCCCTTAATCTTGTTAATCTGTTCAGAGGCCTTCGGTGATCCAAGGATTACTAGCCGGTTACGATGCTAAACCTACAGGAGAGGGTTTGGGTCGTGACACTTCCCCACCTCCATCTTTAGCTCTACCTCACCATCCACCTATCTCACATAACCCCTCTCAACCCCCCTCATATCAAACCTTATCCCTGAAACCTGGTAACTTCCAACTGAGAAAACCATCGGACCTCGGATCTAGCTATGGAAAACGAAGAGATCAATCTCCCAACAACGATAGTCCATATGATAGAAGGCAATGCGATGGGGTTGTTCCTAGAACAAGAGATAGAAGCCACTTACCGTGTAGACACAATCTGGTGGATCAAACAAATAAAGTTGATAATAGAACCAGGTTAGAGCACCATCCTAGGTCCTCAAATGCACTTGCTTCAGATGGCATCCCTGAGGTCTGTAGAACAGGATCATCGTAGGATCCGTAGTATCTGTACTAACTTGGTTACAGACCACCTCTCCCCATTCTCATCCATGGATTCTCTTAATTTGTTGATCTGGAACTGCCGTGGGACAGGAAATAACACCTTCAAAAGAAACATGAAAGAACTCCTTAACATTCACAAACCTGTAATTTTTATCCTTATGGAAACCAAAGTTACTTACAGTTTTATAAGCAATTTCTTTAACAACTTGGGTTTATCAGTATCTACCATTGTAGACCCAGTAGGAAGATCTAGAGATATTTGGTTAATATGGAATATTGACTACATGAATGTGAGAGCTTTTGCGGTCTTTAGTCAGTATATTCAGGACACTATCCACAAAGAAGATTATGAGGAATGGGTGCTTTCTGCAGTTTGCGTCAACTCTAATCCCTCTGCCAGAGAGACCTAATAGGGAGATCTAGAAGATATTGCGAATAGCATTAACAAGCCATGGCAGGTTATTGGGGACTTTAATGATTACACCAATTAGGGTGAGCGTAGGAGTTTCTCCCCCACACAAAACCATGGCAGATTCTGAAGATTCACTAAAAAGATTAACAGTTGTAATCTCATTGACTTGGAGAGCGTAGGACCTCGCCTCACTTGGACAAACAATAGACAAGGACTGGCAAACACTATGGAAAGGCCAGACAGAGCTATGAGTAATGACCAATTGAGAGCTCTCTTCCCTGAAGGTACTATGAGAACACTTCCAAGAACCTACTCCAATCATTTACCTTTGGTGGTCTACACACAAGGTATGCATCCCTCCAACCCTCAGAATACACCTTTTAGATTTGAAGCTTCTTAGCTTACTCATCCTAATTTTATTGATGTTGTTATTAATTCCTAGTCTAATATCGATTCCAACCTTCTTGAAGTTATCAATTTATTTACTCTTAACGTTAAAATTTGGAATAAATAAGTCTTTGGAAATATTTTTAAAAGGAAAAGAGTTCCCCTTGCTTGTATAAAAGGAATTCAAAAAGCCCAAGCTCATTCTTTCTTCTCTAACTTACATACCCTTGAAAAAGATATGATAAAGTAATACAATTTGGCTCTTTTTCAAGAACTTTTATGGTATCAAAAATCTAAAAGTAAGTGGCTCACTATGGGGGATCAAAATATCAGGTTTTTCCATATTTCTACCATTACCAAAAGAAGGAAGTTGAAAATCCATGTTTTAAAGGATGATAATGGCAATTGGATATCTGACACTGCTTCTCTCAATGCCCATATTTTGGATCACTTTAGTAAACTTTTCTAGCAGGAGAAGACTCTATTGTTGAACAATTGGGTTAATATTGCTAGAACCAGATTTACCCTTGAGGATAATAATAGACTCTTTGCCCCTATTTCCAACTCTGATATATGGAAAGCCATAAAAAACGTAAAAAATTTTAAAGCACCAGGAAATGATGGTCTTCAAGCTGTTTTCTTTCACAAAAACTGGCATATCATTGGCCCATCTCTTTGCCACTTCATTACTGACTGTTTCCATAATAAAACCATCTCCAAAGAAGTCAGTGAAACCCAAATTGTTCTCATTCCCAAACTGGATAACCCTGAGACCGTAAAACAGTTAAGGCCCATTAGTCTCTGTAATGTCGCTTATAAAACCATCGCTAAAATCATTGTTAATAGGCTCAGACCTTTTCTACCTGACCTTATCAGCCCTAACCAAAGTAGCTTCATACCTGGTAGAACCACCACTGACAACATTATTATTACCCAAGAAATCATTCATACTTTGAGAAGCAAGAAAGGCAAAATAGGTGAGACAGTTATTAAAATTGACCTTAAAAAGGCTTATGATCGTATTTCCGGGATTTCAATCATCATACTTTGAAAGAATTTAAACATAACTCTAATTGGATTACCCTCATTATGAACTATGTATCAAATGTAAATCCTACTATCATTTGGAATGGGGAATCTTTACCATGTATTAGTATGGGAAGGGGTTTAAGACAAGGAGATCCTTTGTCCTCTTATCTGTTTGTTCTTTGTATGGAAAACCTATCCAATATGATTAGAATTAATACTAAAAGTGGTGAATGGAAGAGGCTTAAGACTTCTAATAACTGTCCTCCTATTTCGTATTTATTCTTTGCTGATGATTTGATTTTGTTCGCCAAAGCTAATAGAAAGAATTGTAATTGTATTATGGATGTGCTCTCTAAGTTTTGTGATATGTGTGGCCAAAAGATTAACCTTCCAAAATCCAAAATGTTTGTTTCCCCTAACATACCTAGAAGATAAGCTCTTCCCCTCATTATAATTGTGGTATATCTCTTACCAGTGATTTGGGGAAATATCTGGGTACCCCTATTCTTCTCAACAGGATCACCAAGAACCACCTGAAAGATATTGTTGATAAAATGGCTAGAAGACTTTTAGGGTGGAAGGCCAAAACTTTGTCCCTTGCTGGTAGACTTACCCTAGTTAAATTTGTCACTTATGCAATCCTTAACCACCTTATGCAAACCATGGAATTACCTAGAAGTGTTTATGTCACGACCCAAACCCGGCCCTATGGGTTTAGCACCGTAACCGGCCAGTAATCCGAGATTACCGAAGGCCTGCAGAACAGTAGAATAATAAAACAGAGTACAGGGCCTGGCGGAAGCCAATACAGTAAATGAATAGTGTCCATTGAGCTGTGTCAGTCTGTATGCCAAAAAGATTTTTCATGCATTCACATATACAAACAGTACAGTCTATACAAAATTTACAGTCACAGTACAGGGACCTAATCCCTTGATAACAGTACGGTTAGCAGTTAACAGTCTATACAGTAATCCAAACAGTATGGAGACAGACGGGGGAAAAACAAGACACCCCAAAGCCATAGCATGGCAACTCAGAACCTCTCAGTGAGGCACAAAGGCTGGCTTGACAAAACTGGAGTCTAACCCACGCTCCTAGCTCCGATCTGGCGGCTGAGCACCTACATATATATATAAACAGTGAGCTAACGCCCAGTGAATAACATAATGCGTAAAGGGGTTAAGAATGAAATGTCCTTACAGTATTGAAATCAGCTCATTAAACAATACTTCAGCCTTTCAGTCAGAACAGTTATTCAATCATATGTGGTACATCCATTAGCATAGCAGTAAACAGTAGGTCTTAAAGACCGAACAGTAATGATGGCCATCAATTAGTAAACAGTAGTGGTCCCACGAGGGAACCGACAGAGATCTCTGTAACAGTAACAGTAAACAGTAGGTGCTAAGGATGCCACAATACAGTTCAGAAGATATGACATACATTCATTCAGTAAACAATATCAGCTCAGTAAACAGTTCAGTTCAGTATTCAGAAGATAATCATTTAAACATATCTTTACACAATTGTTACTCACAGAGTTTGGGCTACAGTATGCTAGAGCGTGTCTCCCCAGTCGCCAACCCTACACAGTTCACAGGTTGAACACACACTAAGCTACACAGTTGGGAGATAACATAATTTAACCCCTAATGCCTCGGTGTGCTCTATATCTATCCTCAACAAGATGTCTTAAACTAGGCCTAAGAATGCCTAGAATGGAATGAGGATGCAAAGATGTGATCAGATGACTGTTTCAAGATTTTCAGAAAAACAGAGTCCCGCTCGAGCGCATGTTTCCCCGCTCGAGCGAACATGCAACAAAGGTGCACGCTCGAGCGTAAAATTTCCCGCTCGAGCGTACTGTAAAAGTACTAGATGGGTGAAATCTCCGCTCGACGCCCGCTCGAGCTTGAGACATGACTCCGCTCGAGCGCCCAATCCTCCGCTCGAGCAGACTGTAAAACAGTGCAGAGAGATGCTGGATGCTCGGATTTCACGCTCGAGCGTCACTTTCCCCGCTCGAGCGGAAGTGCAGAATCTGGGAATTCCAGATTGTACCTCGAAGCTCAAACTCACATTCAAATACATCAAAACCAATCCTCTTGGGCCCATTTTCTGGAAAACATTTATAAACACATAGAATAACATGGTTCAAAGCTCAATTTGAGAAATCAAAGCCCAAGGGTGTTTAATTCACACTCAATTTCAAACCAATAACATAAACATGGAGGACATACAATCATGCATGAATTTAAATCATTTTGAAGCTCCAATTTGATGCTTTAAGGAGCCAATCTTTTCAAAACATGGTGAAATCATGGACTTAAACATAATTATGAACATGCATGTACCCTTTTGCCATGAAAACAACTCAAACATCTATATTACAAACACGCATGCATGAAATGAGCTTCAATTCATCATTAATGAACCAATTCATGACTTAGCTCTACAATTAGACATGAACCATGCAACAATCAACTTAAAGACAAATCGAGAAGATGAAATTCATACCTAGGTTCCTTGAATGCAAGTCTAGAGGTTTAATCTAGCAAGAACTCCTCTCAATTCCTCAAATTCCAAGCAATTCTAAAGATGAATCAAGTTGAAACACTCTACTCCTCTTTCTAGTCGGCAAAGCAAGGAGAATGGCTGAGCAAAATGTGTTTTGATTCAAGGTGTAATGAGGCTCAAATATATGTATTGAGTGGGCCACTAAGGGTGGCAATTTGGTAATTACGGCAAACTTGCAATTAACTCATTTTAATCTCAATTAATCATACCTAATCAATTTTCAGATAATTATACCATAAAATCACATTAATTATGACGATCATAAAACATTAATCAATTCCGGATTCGGCCGCCGATAAGGCCTTCAATTAGCAGTTTAAACACTAAAATACGAACAGATCAAATAAACAATCAACAGATAGAATACAATTCAAACGTACATACTCAGTCAATTCAGTTCCAGTTTTCAGTTAGTCAGTTCAGTACTTTAACCAGTCCAATTATCAGTCGTAATCAATTCAGTTTAACGGTAATCGATGGTTATCGGTAATCAAGCAGTCATTAATCGGTAAACAGTATGAGGGTTGTTACACTCTCCCCTCCTTATAAAGAGTTTAGTCCTCTAAACTCGAGTTACCTTCATTCTGGAAGAAAACAGGGTTCAGTGGAAATAGTTCAGGATATCTTTTAGCCATGTCATCTTCCCTTTCCCAAGTGGCATACATGCCACCATGGTTCTGCCAGTCGACTTTCACTAGCGGGATCTCTTTGTTCCTCAGTTTCTTGATCCGTCTGTTTACAATCTGTATAGGCCGTTCCTCGTAAGTGTAGTCATCACTCAACACTTCGTGGGTAGGCTCTATTACATGGAAGGGATCCCGGAGATAATCGCTTAACATCGAAATGTGGAAAACATTATGCATATGCTCCATTTTAGGAGGGAGCGCAACTTGATACGCCACCGGATTGATTTTCTCAATAATCTCATATGGTCCGACGTATCTCGGTGCTAACTTGCCTTTGACTCCAAAACGAGTCTGGCCTTTCATCGGTGTCACTTTTACAAATACGTGATCACCCACTTCATACTCTCTGTCTCGTCTTCTGACGTCAGCATAACTCTTCTGTCTGCTCTGTGCAGTTTTCAATCTTTGTTGTGTCAGTTTCACTTTCTCAGTTGTTTCATAAACAATCTCGGGCCCAAGCAAAGGCCCATCTCCAACTTCTGCCCAGCAAATCGGAGATCTACATTTTCTGCCATACAATGCCTCGAAAGGCGCCATACCAATACTCGAATGGTAGCTGTTGTTGTAGGCGAATTCAACTAATGGCAGATGACTCTCCCAATCTCCCTGAAAATCAAGGACACACATTCTCAGTAAATCCTCCAGAGTTTGGATGGTCCTTTCTGATTGGCCGTCTGTCTGAGGATGATAGGCACTACTCAGCCTCAAATCAGTACCCAATGCAGTCTGTAGACTTTGCCAAAACCTCGATGTAAACTTCGAATCCTTGTCAGAAACAATAGACACAGGCACTCCATGCAGTCTCACAATTTTATCAATATAGATAACAGCCAATTTGTCCACATTATAGATTGTTTTGACAGGTAAGAAGTGAGCAGATTTGGTCAGTCTATCAACAATAACCCAAATTGAATCCATACCTTTTCTGGAGCGAGGTAACCCAACGATAAAATCCATCGTGATATGCTCCCATTTCCACTCTGGTATGGGTAGGGGTTGCAATAATCCGGCAGGTCGTTGATGTTCAGCTTTGACCTGTTGGCAATGAAGACATTTGGACACAAAGTCGGCAATTTCTTTCTTCATCCCCGGCCACCAGAAATTCTGTTTCAGATCTTGGTACATTTTCGTATTCCCCGGGTGGATAGACAATTTCGAATTGTGGCCCTCTTGCAGAACTCTTCTTTTCAGTTCAGTATCATTTGGTACACACAGTCTTTCATGAAATTTCAGTACATTGTTCTCAAATTTGAATCCCGGTCTCGGTTTAGATTCTCTTTCTTCGATGATCTTTTTCAAGAAGTCATCTTGTTGCTGTTTCTCTTTAATTTCTTCAATCAGTGCCAGTTGAGCAGAAATAGCAGCTAAGGTTCCACCTTGTTCTTGCAAGACAATTTCGATTTCAGATTTTTCAAGGTCACCAAGCAACTCTTTCTGTCCGGTAAGCAAACATGCTACGTTTCCAATTGATTTCCGACTCAATGCATCGGCAACGGTATTGGCTTTTCCCGGATGGTACAAAATCTGCAGGTCATAGTCTTTAATCAGTTCTAGCCATCTCCGCTGTCTCATGTTCAGTTCTTTCTGTGTAAAGAAATATTTTAAACTCTTGTGGTCGGTATATACTTCACATGTTACCCCGTACAGATAGTGACGCCAGATTTTCAGTGCAAATACTACTGCAGCAAGTTCCAGATCATGGGTCGGGTAGTTCTTTTCATGCGGTCTCAGTTGTCGGGAAGCATAGGCAATTACTCTCCCATTCTGCATTAAAACACATCCCAAACCCTTGTGAGAAGCATCACTAAAGATAGTATAACCATCCGTACCTGAAGGTAAAGTCAGAACAGGTGCAGTCACTAATCGAGTTTTCAACTCCTGAAAAGCAGATTTTCTTTGGTCAGTCCAGTCAAATGGTATCCCCTTTTGAGTCAGTTGAGTCAACGGTAAAGCAATTTTGGAGAAATCTCTGACAAATCTTCTGTAATATCCAGCCAAACCCAAAAAGCTTCGGACTTCAGTCACGTTTGTCGGTCTAGGCCAGTTCACTACAGCTTCAATTTTCTGCGGATCAACAGAAATTCCATCTTTGCTAACAACATGCCTCAAAAACATAACATGGTCAAGCCAAAATTCACATTTAGACAGTTTAGCATACAGTTTCTGTTCTCTTAAGGTGTGTAGGGCAAGTCTCAGATGATGTTCATGTTCTTCTATATTCTTGGAGTAAATCAATATGTCATCAATAAATACAACAATAAAGTTGTCAAGGTATGGTTTAAAAATTCTGTTCATGAGGTCCATAAATGCAGCTGGTGCGTTCGTGACTCCAAAAGGCATAACTAAAAATTCGTAATGTCCATACCTCGTTCTAAAAGCAGTTTTATCAATGTCATCTGATTTAACTTTCAACTGATGGAATCCGGATCTGAGATCAATCTTCGAAAATACTTTAGCACCCTGTAATTAATCAAACAGGTCATCAATACGCGGTAATGGGTATTTATTCTTTACAGTTACCTTATTCAGTTCACGATAGTCAATGCACAGTCTCAGTGAGCCGTCTTTCTTCTTTACAAACAAAACAGGCGCACCCCATGGTGAGGTACTGGGTCTGATGAACTTTTTGTCTAACAGTTCTTGCAGTTGCACTTTCAGTTCTTTCAATTCAGTTGGAGCCATTCAGTACGGAGCTTTAGAAACCGGCTGTGTTCCGGGAACCACATCAACAGTAAACTCAATCTCCCTGTCAATCAAATCTCCTGGCAAATTGTCTGGAAAGACATCTGGGAATTCTCTGACTATAGGAATACAGTTCACATTAGCATTATCATCAGTAGATACAGTCAGTACAGAACACAGATATCCTTTGCACCCCTTTCTAATTAATTTAACAGCTTTCACCGACGAAATCAAATACGGAGGAGGTACTACTCCACTCCCATTAAACACGAATTCAGGCAAACCAGGTGGACGGAAAACAACTTGCTTGGTCACACAATCAATAGTGGCATGATATTTTTGTAACCAATCCATCCCCAATATTACATCAAAATGATCAATGTTCAATGGTAGTAAATCAATAAACAGATGCATATCCCCAACAATGATTTCACATGCGGGGTACATATAAGCACATGTCATGGATCCTCCTACGGGTGATGATACGGCTAGCAGATAGTTCATGGGTTCTAAGGGTTTATTCAATTTCCGTGAGAAAGCATGCGATACATAAGAATGTGTAGACCCCGAATCAATCAATACATATGCATTTTGTGTACAAATAGAGAGGATACCTGACACAACGGTTTCAGTATTTTGCACGTCTCCCGGTACTAGGGCGAACACTCGGCCCTGCCTCATAGGCTCTTTCCCGGTGGCTTTGGGGTTAGGCTTTGGTGCTACAGTTGATGCTGCCACGCATGGTGCAGCTTTACTACTGGCTTGTGGGGCAGAGGGGCAGTCTTTAACCATGTGACCCACCTTGTCACACCTGTAACAGGCTCTAGATTGTTTGTAGCAGACCTCTTTGTGCTTCTTGCCACACTCAGAACAGGGTGGTATGAACCCACTCCCTTGGCTGGGGTTGGTTGTCGACCCCGTATTCTGTTTCTTGTTGGCCGGGTTGTGCTTGCCTTTCTTGAATTTGAAACCCTGCCTCTTACTACACCATTCCGACGTTGGTGTTTCAGTTTTCAGTGCTTCAATGTTTGATTCAACCATCAAGGCTCGGTCAAGAACATTTACATAGTTCGGTAGCTTCAAAACATTGATTCTGTCGAGAATTGCAACATTAAGGCCGCCTTCAAACTTCCTGGCCTTCTTATATTTAGTATCCACCATATGCGGTGCATATCTAGCAAGCTCGGTAAATTTCGTCTCATATTCCGCAACGGACATTGTGCCCTGCTTCAGCTGTTCAAATTCAGTCACTTTTCTATCCCTGACACACTGAGGGAAATACTTTTCAAAGAAGGACTCCTTGAACTGAGCCCAAGTCATAACAGTATTTGTATCGCGGATCAACATCCACCACATTCTAGCTTCTTCTTGTAGGGTGAAGGTAGCTAACAATACTTTATTCGCTTCTGAGCACGGAAACACTTCAAATAGTTTTTCTGTTTCAAGCACCCAAGCTTCAGCCTTTAGCGGTTCCAGTCCTCCCTGAAAGGATGGCGGTTTCATCTTGCTGAATTTATGGGTGAGAGCAATAATATCCCCATCATTCACATTCGCATTAGGTTCCGGCTGTACCGGAGGAGGAGGAGGTGGGGGCTGTTGGTTCTGTTGTTGTTCAAGTCTAGCGGTTATCAGTTTCATCATTCTTTCCATTCTTGCCTCAGTAGATGAGGATTCAGGTTCATTCGCATTGTCCATTTCACTATAAGCAGTTATAACAGTTATAAACATAAGCAGTCATTTGTTTAACAGTTTTAACACGTTAACATATATTCAGTCATAACATAGCCACACACTTTTCAAGTTCATGAGATGCCCTACTCACTTTTCTAGGACACCCTATAGCTCATTTGGACACGTGTGTGCGGTATGACTCGTGGTTAAGTATCGCTCTGATACCACTCTGTCACGACCCAAACCCGGCCCTATGGGTTTAGTACCGTAACCGGCCAGTAATCCGAGATTACCGAAGGCCTGCAGAACAGTAGAATAATAAAACAGAGTACAGGGCTTGGCGGAAGCCAATACAGTAAATGAATAGTGTCCATTGAGCTATGTCAGTCTGTATGCCAAAAAGATTTTTCATGCATTCACATATACAAACAGTACAGTCTATACAAAATTTACAGTCACAGTACAGGGACCTAATCCCTTGATAACAGTACGGTTAGCAGTTAACAGTCTATACAGTAATCCAAACAGTATGGAGACAGACGGGGGAAAAACAAGACACCCCAAAGCCATAGCATGGCAACTCGGAACCTCTCAGTGAGGCACAAAGGCTGGCTCGACAAAACTGGAGTCTAACCCACGCTCCTAGCTCCAATCTGGCGGCTGAGCACCTACATATATATATATAAACAATGAGCTAAAGCCCAGTGAATAACATAATGCGTAAAGGGGTTAAGAATGAAATGTCCTTACAGTATTGAAATCAGCTCATTAAACAATACTTCAGTCTTTCAGTCAGAATAGTTATTCAATCATATGTGGTACATCCATTAGCATAGCAGTAAACAGTAGGTCTTAAAGACCGAACAGTAATGATGGCCATCAATCAGTAAACAGTAGCGGTCCCACGAGGGAACCGACAGAGATCTCTGTAACAGTAACAGTAAACAGTAGGTGCTAAGGATGCCACAATACAGTTCAGAAGATAGGACATACATTCATTCAGTAAACAATATCAGTTCAGTAAACAGTTCAGTTCAGTATTCAGAAGATAATCATTTGAACATATCTTTACACAATTGTTACTTACAGAGTTTGGGCTACAGTATGCTAGAGCGTGTCTCCCCAGTCGCCAACCCTACACAGTTCACAGGTTGAACACACACTAAGCTACACAGTTGGGAGATAACATAATTTAACCCCTAATGCCTCGGTGTGCTCTACATCTATCCTCAACAAGATGTCTTAAACTAGGCCTAAGAATGCCTAGAATGGAATGAGGATGCAAAGATGTGATCAGAAGACTGTTTCAAGATTTTCAGAAAAACAGAGTCCCGCTCGAGCGCATGTTTCCCCGCTCGAGCGGACATGCAACAAAGGTACACGCTCGAGCGTAAACTTTCCCGCTCGAGCGTACTGTAAAAGTACTAGATGGGTGAAATCTCCGCTCGACGCCCGCTCGAGCTTGAGACATGACTCCGCTCGAGCGCCCAATCCTCCGCTCGAGCGGACTATAAAACAGTGCAGAGAGATGCTGGATGCTCGGGTTTCACGCTCGAGCGTCACTTTCCCCGCTCGAGCGGAAGTGCACTTTCCCCGCTCGAGCGGAAGTGCAGAATCTGGGAATTCCAGATTGCACCTCCAAGCTCAAACTCACATTCAAATACATCAAAACCAATCCTCTTGGGCTCATTTTCTGGAAAACATTTATAAACACATAGAATAACATGGTTCAAAGCTCAATTTGAGAAATCAAAGCCCAAGGGTGTTTAATTCACACTCAATTTCAAACCAATAACATAAACATGGAGGACATGCAATCATGCATGAATTTAAATCATTTTGAAGCTCCAATTTGATGCTCTAAGGAGCCAATCTTTTCAAAACATGGTGAAATCATGGACTTAAACATAATTATGAACATGCATGTACCCTTTTGCCATGAAAACAACTCAAACATCTATATTACAAACACGCATGCATGAAATGAGCTTCAATTCACCATTAATGAACCAATTCATGACTTAGCTCTACAATTAGACATGAACCATGCAACAATCAACTTAAAGACAAATCGAGAAGATGAAATTCATACCTAGGTTCCTTGAATGCAAGTCTAGAGGTTTAATCTAGCAAGAACTCCTCTCAATTCCTCAAATTCCAAGCAATTCTAAAGATGAATCAAGTTGAAACACTCTACTCCTCTTTCTAGTCGGCAAAGCAAGGAGAATGGCTGAGCAAAATGTGTTTTGATTCAAGGTGTAATGAGGCTCAAATATATGTATTGAGTGGGCCACTAAGGGTGGCAATTTGGTAATTACGGCAAACTTGCAATTAACTCATTTTAATCTCAATTAATCATACCTAATCAATTTTCAGATAATTATACCATAAAATCACATTAATTATGACGATCATAAAACATTAATCAATTCCGGATTCGGCCGCCGATAAGGCCTTCAATTAGCAGTTTAAACACTAAAATACGAACAGATCAAATAAACAATCAACAGATAGAATGCAATTCAAACGTACATACTCAGTCAATTCAGTTCCAGTTTTCAGTTAGTCAGTTCAGTACTTTAACCAGTCCAATTATCAGTCGTAATCAATTCAGTTTAACGGTAATCGATGGTTATCGGTAATCAAGCAGTCATTAATCGGTAAACAGTATGAGGGTTGTTACAGTTTATGATCATATTGATAGAATTAACAGAACTTTCCTTTGGGGCAGCTCTAAGACTAGGAAAAGAGTGCATCTTGTGAATTGGCAACAAGTTTGTAAGTCCAACAAACAGGGTGGACTTGGCATAAGGAAAGCTAGGGAACAGAACTCTACCCTTATTTCTAAGTTGGGGTGGAAGTTAGCCAGCAAATCTAATAAGCTTTGGTGCCAAATTCTCTAGACTAAATATCCCAAGAATCATTCTCTTTCTACTTGGCCTAGCAATAGAAGAGCTTTCCACACTTGGAAGAGTATAATCAGAAATAGAGCATTTCTTGAGAAAAATATAAAATGAATTACTGGCACAGGTGAAACTATCTCCTCATAGACTGATTGGTGATGTGTTTCCCAACCACTTTGTAACACTAACCAAGGGTCTCATATTGACAACACAACTAAAGTCAGCTCCATAATTGAAAATGAAGGTAATTGGGATTTAACTCTTATTCAAGACCTTATTAGTCAACAGGAAAAAGATGCAATCCTCAGCATCCACAGACCCAGGTATGTTACCTTTACTGATTCCCCTCACTGGAAAGGATCTACTAGTGGTGAGTACTCTACTTCATCGGCTTACCAAGCTTTATCTGAGTAGGAAAATACTAGTATTGACTGGCAGTGGCTTTGGCAAATTAAAATTTCCCAAAAATTCAAAAGTTTTCTCTAGTTCATTATGCAAGAAAGGTGGCTAACCAATTACATGAGACTGGTTAGGAATATGTCTGAGACTGATCTTTGCCCCAGATGCAAAACAACCAGAGAAGACATACATCATCTCCTTAAAAGCTGCCCCAAAGCCAAAGTTGTTTGGCTGAATCTCAGGGATTATGTCTGGTGGCAAGACATCAACACTTTACCATTACAAGAGTGGATCAAAACTAATATGAGAAGCAAGGTTCAAGTCTATAACACTCAGTGGCCTGTGGTTTTTGCTATTACTCTCTGGATTATATGGAAGGATAGAAACAAAGAAGTGTTTGAGAACCAAACCCAACCCCCTTACATCAGTGTCAACTCCATTCTTAAACAAGCTATGGACATTCTAGAAGTCTTCTTAAATATGTTACGTCCTAATTTTTTAGAACCTAAACTAACTAGATGGTCTTGTCCTTCTACAGGTTAAACTTAACACAGAAGGCAGCTCCAAGAGAGCTCCAGGGCAATCAGGTTGTGGAGGGCTGCTCAGAGATGAAGTAGGAACATGGATGTGGGGTTACCATGGCTATTTGGGCAATTGCACAAGTTTAAAAGCTGAGCTCTGGGGTATCTACAGAGGGTTGACCTTTATCATGCAAAAGGGATTGTCAAACATTGAGATAGAAATAGACTCACAAACAACAATGAAGCTGGTACATGATAGAGCTGCAGGGAACTCACCTTACAGAGCAATCATTGAGGATGCAAACTTTCTCTTAAGGAGATGCAGCTGCTCAATTCAAGCCATACCTAGAAAGGCCAATCAATGTGCTGATGCCTTGGCTAACATAAGAGTCAATCAGTAGAAACACTTAGTGTTTTTAGAAGATCCACCTGATTCGATGTTTTCTTTGTTAATTACTGACATGGTGAATGTCAGTTCCATAAGGGATTAATCTATCCTCTGTCTATCTTGTAAACTCTTTTCTATTTTCTCATGAATCAAAAAAAGAAAAAAAAAAGAAAAGAAAAAGGGTAAATACTTACCCTTTCAATATAGATATAGTACTTATGGTATGATATTTTTTTCATTTTATGTTATTTCTGTTTTTTACTATAACGTCTATTATTTATTTATTTTATAAAGACAAATGAATGGTCTCTCGTTATGAATAGATAATAAAATATGTGATAAAAAATGATGTGTCTTTATTATTTCTCATATGTAAACCGAAGTTCTTAATATTGAACTCCTCTACTCAAAACACCAAAAAAGAAAAAAGAAAAAAAAAAGAGACTATCCGAAAGATGGATTATAGTGTTCAACTAAGAGTGCACAAATTTAGTTAGAAAATTTGAGAATTGAACCAACCCAACGACCCCGATGGGTTGGATTGGTTCTCGATTTAGTTAATTAAACCAAATCAATCTAAAATCCAAACCCATATATTGCATAAAATTTTATTTATATTGATATGTTTTTATGTAATTAGTCTGATGAAAATGCTAAGATGAACTTGATTGCACCTCTTCATTTCATATATAAAAGATAAGTTAGTACCAAATTATTAAACTCATCGTTCATTTTTTTTCTTTTATAATAATACTTTGTTATTTTTATTTGAATTATGTTAAAATGTTCAAGACAAAATTATTCAAATTATTTAATATTAAATGGTTTAAGACTATTATTCTAAAACATTTATTTTTAGGGCACTTGATCAGAAATTTCAAAACTTTTAGGAGAATAGCCTCAAATTCTATTCTTTGAGGCCAAAATAACAAAACAATTTGAAAGACTATATTGCCCTAGGGTACTAATAAAAGACAAAATATTTATGGAACACAATACATTTTTCATTAATTTCAATGCACTTTCATTGAATTTAACACACTTTTCAACATTGTTACATATTTTTAAAAAGGCTTTTTATACCCTTCCCACATTAAACAATGACCATGAGACACTTGTTAGTATATGCTTTCATGTATTTGCTCATATCTATATAATAAGTCACAAAGGTTTTTGAAAAATGTATCAAAATGTATGTGAGATACATTTTGATCCAATGGCTAAGATTAATCCCAAGTATATATGAATGGTTTAGATCAATGGTTTAGATCAAAATGTATCAAAGGTTTCCCGCATACCCTCTGTCTGCCCCATACCGTCTGTCTCCCCCATACCCTCTGTCTTCTTCCCATACTGCTGCAGAGTTGAGGTGTGTATTGAGAGAAGCAGACTGTCTTCTTACCCTCTGTCTTCTTACCCATACTCCCCCATACCCTCTGTCTTCTTCCCAAATTGATTTGAGAAGGTTGGAGACAAGCACATGTCAACATTTTAGCTCACAGACTGCACTCTTCTTCCCAAGTTGCTCAGTTATTGAATTCAAATTCAAAAGTTATTGAATTCATATATGCTGGGTTCTTAACTGCTGGGTCCGAATTCATTTATGCTGGGTTCTTAGCTCACAGTTATGTTTCGGGTTCCTTTCCTTTCCTCTCTTATATGCTGGGTTCTTAGCTCACAGTTATCCAATTCTTATATGCTTAGTTATATGCACAGTTATTGGATACTTCATATGAGTATTCTCTCACCATTGCTTAGCAGTCCGAATTGGGTCTCTCATTTTTATATGCTTAGCAGTCCGAATTGGGTCTCTCATTTTTATATGCTTCATATGGATGCTGGGTTCCTTATATGCACAGTTATATGCTTCATATGGGTCTCTCATGGGTCTCTTATATGCACATTTTCATAGAGTATTCTCTCATTTTTGTATACTCATTTTCATAGAATTGGGTCTCTCATTTTTATATACTCATTTTCATAGAGTATTTTCTCATTTTTGTTCTTCTTCTTCAATTTTTTCTTTTCCTCAGCTTTTGCCTTCATCAAAGCTTCATGTGAAACAGGAACTTCAAACAGAGGTGGAAATGATTAACTCGGCTGCTCGGTAATCTCAGCCGGGAACTTTGCTCGGTAATGTGAAACTGATTTTTAAACTGATTATATTTATACTTAATGACTCAATAACATGTTGGTTTTGGTGATTTTGAAATAACTCAAGGTCACATGATTCTTGGTGTAGATTGTTCTGGTTTATGTGACTCAACTACTGTAATATTTCTTCTGGTTTATGTGACTCAACTACTATGTTAGACTTACATGATGAGTCTGGATGATAAATGAGTCTAGATGATAATGACTTTAAGTATACTATGTTATTGTTGAGTCTAGATGATATATGAGTCTATATTAAATTTATACTTAGTTATACTTAAATTTATACTCAGTAAAATATATTAAATGGTTAAGAATAGCATTTTAAGAAAATATATTTTCTTAGTTGATAATATACCAGCATATATTGTAGTTTATATTATAAGAAAATGAGTGGTTTTTTTTTAACATATGGTTTAGAGATTTTCTTTTTTGTTATATGAGTCTATATTAAATTTATACTTAGTTATACTTAAATTTATACTCAGTAAAATAAATTAAATGGTTAAGAATAGCATTTTAAGAAAATATATTTTCTTAGTTGATAATATACCAGCATATATTGTAGTTTATATTATAAGAAAATGAGTGATTTTTTTTAACATATGGTTTAGAGATTTTCTTATACTGGTATAGACAAAAAACTGGTATATTAAGAAGATGGGGGTTTATTGTTATATTTTCTTATAACAAAAAAGTTGGTTGATCCACATTTGTAGTAGGCAAGGCTTTTAAGAAGATGGGGTTTTATTGTTTGAAAAAGTTGAATGGGGATGGAGTCTCAAGGCGTTTGAGAGATTTTGATGCTTTTATTACGAATTGTGAGTTGGTTGATCCACATTTGTAGTAGGCAAGGCTTTTTTCTTATAATTGCATAACAATATTTCTCTTATATGTTATTTATTTATTTATTTTTATTTGGCTATTTTATTGGTGAAGTAAAATAGATGATGGGATCATCTATTTTACTGGTATATCCATACCAGCATATATATGCTTGGGGGTTTATGGTCTCTAAGTAGTATTTAGGGTGTTTTTTGTCTTCTTAATATACCAATAAACCTTACAGACAAAAATTTAGGGTGTTTTTAAGATTAAAATGTATATGCTGGTATATTATCAACATATATTGTAGTTTATATTATAAGAAAACACTCCAAAAAATTTCAACATAATATACCAGCATATATTGTAGTTTATATTTTCTTATAATCAAGTTACTGAAAATATATTTTCTTATAATTCTTAGTTGATAATATACCAGCATATATTGTAGTTTATATTTTCTTAGTTTATATTATAATCAAGTTAATTGTGTACTTTTGAATCTCTCCAAATGACGTAAATCCAAATATATTCATACCAACATATATTTTCTTAGTTGATGATTAAGAAAATATTCACATATATTTTCTTATCATCAATGTAAAATATTTATACTTAATGACTACCAGCATATATCATCCAGAGTGAAGTTCTCCTTGCACCCAATGACTACTCAGTAAAATATTTATACTTAATAACTACTCAGTAAAATATATTTATGGTAGAAATATATTAAATTCTTATAATATATTTTTAATGAGTAAAAATGTATGTTATTTTAAGTATGAATGTTCATTTATTTTATTTAATGCCATTCACTTAGTTTCACATGGCTCCATGTATCCCCTTGCACCCAACAATATCACTTATTTTTTAATTGAAATCAGGAACTTGAACTTGAAACAGGAACTTTGCTCGGCTGCTCGGTTAGTTAATCAGGAACTTGGAGCCATAAAAAACAAAAAGCTCGGTTGCTCGGCTAGTTTATTACGCTCAATGTGTTTATTGAGAAGAATTTTAATTGTCCACTGTTTTCAAAGAATTCTGCTCAATGAGAAGAATTCAGCTCAATGTGTTTTCAAAGCAGAATTTCTTATCACCAAAGAGTAGTTGCAAAGGATTACCAAAATCACCAAATTCTGCTCAATGTGTTTACTGTCAACTATTTATCACCAAAATCATAAATTTTGGTTCAGCCAAAAATTCTGCTCAATGGATTTTTTTAAATTAGTTTGGTGTTATACACTAGAAAATTAGTTTGGTGTTATACACTAGAAAATTGGTGACAAAAAAGGTTATTGACACATATTTGAAGACATGTTATTGAACTACTTGATGTTATTGAAGACATTTTTGAAGACATTTTTCTAATTATTGAACTACTTGATATTTGAAGACATTTTTTAAATTAGTTATATGGGTAATTATGTCCTAAATTTATTATTATTATTTCTTTTTTTGTAAAATATATTAACTTTTGATTTTTTAATTTTTTTTTTAAGTTATGCCCTAAATTTATTTTTTAAAATCATGCCCTAAGTTTTATATTTTAAGTTATATGGGTAATTTGCTATTTTTTTTTCTATAACAAAATTGAACACTAGAGATCCCACTGCAATGTTGGACACTAGAGATCCCACAACAATAAAATTGAATGAAACTTTTGTGACAACCATGCCACTCATATATCTATATTTATTACACAAAAAAATTTAAAAAATTGTATATAAAATTAGGTAGCATACTTCAGTGGTTTGACCTTTTGCTTGGTTTAGTTCAGCCTCTTGAATGTGTTCAACACTCCAAAAAGAAAGAAAAAAAAAAAAAAGGTGTTGTGGAGAATCCAAGCCCCCTTTTGGCTTTAGAGATGATTTTTTTATGACTCAAAATTATTGGTTTGAGATATCATATTCAAAAGAAACTTGATGATAAATTTTACTGAGTGCTTTGATTTTTGTATGTTTGTTATTTAAAATGAAATTCAGTGCTCTTAAACGTAGTATATTTGTTGTGTGATTCTAAAAAGAAAGGGACTGTTTTTTTTTTTAATATCTACAGCTCCTAATTAAAAGAAAAATTTGAAAGACTTGACATTTTAACATTTATGTGTAATATGGCAAGAGAGTTTATGTTTTTTTTTTTTTTTTTTACATATGATAAAAAATGTATTAAACTTACAAGTATTTAACTTAACGCAAGTATTTAACATAATCCGTTTTACTTTGAATCAAATTCACCAAGTATTTAACTTAACCCACAAAAATGTATTTAACATTTTGTTATAAAAAATTCAAAACAAAATTTGTACCATTTAAATGTAGTATATTTGTTGTGTGATTATAAAAAGAAAGAGACTGTTTTTTGCATATATATATTTTTAAATATCTAGAGTTCCTAATTAAAAGATAAATTTGAAAGACTTGGCATTTTAATATTTATGTGTAATATGGCAAGAGAGTTTATGATTTTTTTTTTTTGGCACCGTTTTAAGGGAGTATAGTATTCTATGTTGTATTTCAAAAAAATTTGGTCAATGTATATATGTGTGTATTACTTTAGTTGTGTTCATGTCAAAAAAAATGTATTAAACTTACAAGTATTTAACTTAACACAAGTATTTAACATTTTGTTATAAAAAAAAAAATTTGTACCATTCAAATGTAAAAAAAAAAAAAAAATTGTACCATTCTAAAAAGAAAGGGACTATTTTTTTTCATTTAATTTTTTTTTGAAAGACTTGGCATTTTAACATTTATGTGTAATATCGCAAGAGAGTTTATGTTCCTTTTTTTTTTCCCACCTTTTTAAGGGAGTATAATTGAATATGTTGCATTTCAAAAATTCTGGTCAATGCATATGTGTGTATTACTTTATTGCTTATAAAATGGCTTTCTTATGTGGTGATTTTTTTTTTTGGGCATAAATTTATGTTTGGAGTTTCCAAGTCATAAATGGTGAACTTCAAAATATTTATGATTATAATGGGTTTTAATTTTGGTTTTAATTTCATCTCTATAAAATTGAAGTCAGTTAAGAAAGAGAAAAGTTCAAATTCGGACAATTATTGTGCTCGAATTTTAATGTGATTGTTAAAAAACATCTATTCTAAATGCTAGGTTGACTCAGAAAATGTGAGTTTGATTATGGGTTTCTCAAAGAATGTAGGGAGAGAGAGAGAGAGATAGAGATAGGTTATTACGGCAATGAACTGTTTGTTTGGAGCTATTTAAAAATAAATTAAGGGTGATTTATTTAGTTGATCTTCCTGCAACAAAAAAATTAAACTGACACTAAGAAAATTTTATTTAACATTTTATTTGCTGTGTAATATATTTATTTAGTTGTACCATTCAAATGTAATATTTATTTGCTGTGTGATTCTAATGTATAGATGATAAATATTTTTCATTTAATTTTTTTGTGAATATCTAGAGTTCCTAATTAAAAGAAAAATTTGAAAGACTTGGCATTTTAACATTTATGTGTAATATGGCGAGAGAGTTTATGTTCTTCTTTTTTTTTTTTTTTTTTGTCACCATTTTAAGGGAGTATAATATTCTATGTTGGCATAAACTCAACATAATATTCTTCATGAACACAACATAGAATATTCTATGTGTAATATTCTATTTTTCATTTAACATTCTATGTTTTTTTTTTTTTTTTGAGTGTCAGTTAAAGGGAATATAATTCTGGTCAATCCTTATGTGTGTACGTATTACTTTAGTTGTCTTCATGAAAAAAAAATATATTAAACTTACAAGTATTTAACTTAACGCAAGTATTTAACATAAAGATTTTTGTTTTGAATCAAATTCACCGAGTATTTAACTTAACCCAAACAAATGTATTTAACATTTTGTTATAAAAAAAATTAAAAAAAAAATTGTACCCTTCTAAACAGAGAAGGCACGTGCCTCTGGTATCTGTTGACCTTTTTCTTTTTCTTAGAAGTTTATATTTTTATTTATTTATTTTCCTCTTGATTGTAATCCGTTAAGTATTTTCTATTCATGGCAGTTATTTATTTAAATAAAATTTTGAATTTTATTATTCGATTTGGTAGCAAGATATTTGGAAATAACATTTCATTGCCAATGAAATCCATGTTAACTTTTATTATTGCTAATTTTTTGTTTCTTTGTGTCTAAAATTTTTAGGTTGAAGTACAACAGTTATGAACAATATCACTATTTTTGGTCAAGTAAGTTTTTTTTTTTCTTTTTTCTCTTCATATAAATTTAAGTACCTCTAATAAATTTAAGTACAATAGTTATGGACAATATCACTATTCTAATTATTTTTTTTCCTCATGCTTTATAGGTGGATGGGGACTTACACCGAACCGTAATATCTCCTCCCTTTACTAATTTTCTTATTTATGTGTATAAAGTTTTATTTATTACTCTAAAGTTTTTGTATGTATAGATTCGATTTCTTCAAGAAAGAAATGTTAACGTTGTTATTCGCGATGAGCGTGACCTTAATACTATTCGCATTCATGAGGTAAGCATAAAAGTCACTTGAACATTGGACATTTATTTTCTTATCATTTTAAAAATAATTTATAAATATATTCTACTTATTTTTTACAGGCAAAGGCAAAGGAAAAAGACAAAGCAATATCAAAGGAAACAAAAAAAGCTATTCCTTATGGCAAAGGAAAGGAAAATGCACATCCCATGGTATGGTTTCTCAACAATTTTTAAAAGTTTCTTTTTCGAATATTATATAGATTTTTTTAGGAATTGCGTAGTGTCATATACTATTTTTTATGTACATTTTTCAAAAGTTTCTTTTTCAAAAATTTATTCAATTCTTTTTATTGAATGTGAAATGTTTTTCTGAAACATGTTAAAGTAAGCATTTGTACAACATGCTAATGCATTTTGTATGAACATTAATTTGAATTTTTAATATGTTTGTCTATTTGTATGATAAAAATATGTTGCATTTGTACAATATGTTGCATCTACAACATAGCATAATAAAAATATAATAGAAGAAAACGAAAAAGGAAAATAAGAAGAAATAACAAATATGTGATGAAAAGGAAACTACATAATATAATTTTTTTTAATTTTTATTTTTCTTATAAGAAGTTCTTAAGGAAAGAAGAAAAAGACAAAAATGTATTTTAATATAACAGAAACAACAAGAAGAGAGAAAAGGAAAGTACAAGACATTACACGCTAATATTCACATTTTATGTACCCAATGATCTAATATTTACCTTTTCAACGTACATTTTGTAAAGAGATGGGTAGTGTCTTAAAACCAATAAGTGCGTGCATAGTGAGTTTGCAGTTTTGTGTGCTTAATGTGTTTTCAAATTATTTTTCCCATCCTTTTTAAATTTCATAAATACATGCATTGGTTCTTATATGACTAACAACTTAACCGAGTGAAGAGGAAAAGTTAGTTAAAAGGAAGAAAAAATACATGATGAAAGGGAAGCAAGTTAGTTAATCTTCACATTTTATGCACCTTCTTATATAATATTCTCATTTTAGGCACACAATGATAATGTGTTATCAAAAGCTGCATTGGCCCAACGTGCACGGCGAGAACGTGAAAAAAATCAAAAGCCATGTTCTGCATACCAATTGGGACAACGCCTGCGACGAGAACGAGAAAGAGAAAGATCGAAGGAATGTATTAACCCAAGACAACCGTCTTTAACACCAAATTAGTAAAAATAAAAAGAATTTTTTACCCAAGACAATCTTGAATTTTTTACTCTTACTATTACCACTTTATTATATAGATTTTAATTTGTTCACAATCTATTTCTGTAGGCCTCCTCCTACAACTCTATGTAGAAATGTTGGTGTGGTCATCCGTGATGAGCACGACCTTAATGTTATCCGTGTTCGTGCGGTAAGTACAAAATCAAGTCAAACATTATATGTATTTTATTTATATAAGATTTTTTTAATCTTTTCAATATTTTATTTATATTTGTTAGGCAAAAGATAAAGAAAATGTCAACCCAATGTCTAAAGGAAAAGAAAAGATGGCTCCTTCCGGCAAGAGAATGACAAATGCATGTCATGTGGTATATATTCTTTTTTAAAAATATGATGCAAAACTAATCAAAATTTTGAATAGTTAAAATATATGAGTGTATAAAATGAATTTATTGTATTATGTTGTTTTTGTAGAATGATTGTAATATGTTTTCCTGTAACTTGCTATTATTTGTATGTGTTTTTCAAATTTATTTATTCTTATTTTGCATGGATACATGTGCATTTATAACGTACCATCCATAAGTTGCTACTTATATAAAGAAAATAGGAAAAAAGAAACGAAGAAATAAAGAAAAAATATATAAAGAAAGGAGAAACTAAATAAGATAGGTTTTTAATTCTTATTTAATATATAAAATAGAAAACAAAGAAAGGGAAAGGGAAAGGGAAAGGAAAAGAGTAGAAATAAAAAGATATAAAGAGAAGAAATAAGAAAAAAAGAAATAAAGATAACATTATTAAAGGTATAAAACAAATAAAATAGAAAACAAAATTAAGAGAAAGGGAAGAAATAAGAAGATAGTTTCATTTTAAGTACAAAATATTCACATCTTTTGCTTCAATGATAAAATACTCCTACGAATCGATTTTTTCAACAAGATCTATGTACTGATGATGAATTAGAAGATTTGCCTACGAGTATATCAATTGACGCCCGGGCACACAAAGATTCTTGCCGCCATTATCTTGGCAAGATGGATGTATTATGTCCTGATTGTTCAGCCTTACATTGGATGGATGAAAAATTGACAAAATCATCTATAAAGCGTCCCTTATTCGGAACTTGCTGTTTGGAAGGAAAGATTAGGCTACCTTTACTTATTACACCCCCTCCACCACTTCAGGCATTGTATGATGGGAATAATGATCAATCAAAATCCTTTCGAAGTTATACTCGAGTGTACAATGCAGCCAATGCTTTTACGAGTCTTGGTGCTACATTGGATCCTAGAGTACTCAGTGGAAGGGGCCCTACATCATTCACAATTCATGGGGAATTGCGACATCGAACAGGATCACTACAACCACAACCAGGGCAGGATGCGAGTTATGCTCAGCTGTATATCTATGACCCTTATTCAGCTTTAGAAATTCGTAATCGTAGAAATCCTAACTTGAGAAGGGATGTTCTCAAAACTATTCAGGATAGTTTGTTGCAAGTCAATGCATTTGTAGATAAATATTGCCAGGCTCATGCCATTTTACATCAATTAGACTCGGCAGGACACAATCTACCTGCTCATCTTCATTACAGTTCAACAACTGATCGACGTCGGTATAACCTACCAACTACAGATGAGATTGCAATTGTAATACTAGGTGATGGAACAGAGGTAAATGGAATGAGAGATATTATTTTACATTTCCGAGGAAATAATGAGTTGATGCAAATTAATGAATGTCACCCAGCATACTTGCCATTACATTATGTTCTATTATTTCCATATGGTGAGCTTGGATGGGAACCTGAGTTGAAATTGTGGAATGTTCAGTATGATCGACCTTCAACTGATCGACTTACTCAAATGAATTTTTATAGTTATCGTTTGTTTGAACGACCCACAGAGTATTCAACAATTTTGAGAGGTGGGAAACTATTTCAAGAGTTTTTGGTAGATGCTTGGGCTGCAACTGAGCAAAATCGATTGACATACTACAAACTTAATCAAGGGAAACTTCGGGCTGAGCTTTACCAAGAGTTGTCAGATATGGATCCAGATTATGTACGACCTGGACAAATTGGTCAAAGGTTTGTTTTGCCATCTTCATTTACTGGTAGTCCTAGACATATGTTTGAAAGCTTTCAAGATTCAATGGCTATCACACGATACAACCAACACCCAGATATTTTTCTTACCATGACTGCAAATCCCAATTGGCCAGAAATTACTTCAGCATTATTACCATATCAAAAACCTATTGATCGTCCTGATTTAATTGCCCGTGTTTTTGAGTTGAAGAGAAAATGTTTGATGAAGGAGATAGAAACAAATAAAGTGTTTGGAAATAAAGTTGCACATGTTTTTACAATTGAATTTCAAAAACGAGGTCTCCCTCATATGCATGCACTTTTATTTCTCAAGAGTCCAGACAAAATTCGGACATGTGCTCAAGTAAACAAATTGGTCTGTGCAGAATTTCCAGACCTAAAAGATGATCCTATGCTTTTTGAAACTATCAAATGTTGTATGGTACATGGACCATGTGGTGCTCGAAATCCGCAAGCACCATGTATGGAAAATGGTAGATGCACTAAGAGATACCCTCGAGCTTTCACAGAAACAACAACTATGGATCAAGATGGATACCCTATCTATCGTCATCGCAATAATGGTCAAGTACATACTGTGAGAGGGCAAGATGTTGATAACAGGGATGTCATACCATACAATGCATATCTTTCAAAACTTTTCAACTGTCATATAAATGTGGAAGTTTGTGCCGGAATGAGATGTGTCAAGTATATACATAAGTACATTTATAAAGGTTATGATCGTACAACGATGGTGTTAGGAATGATAAATGAGATTCAACAATATCTCGATGCAAGGTATATTGGACCTCCAGAAGCTGCTTGGCGAATATTTGGTCATCCTTTGCATGCAGAGATGCCAACAGTTGTACGATTGGCACTTCATTTACCTGGAATGCATCGTGTTGTTTTTAACCCAGAAGAGGCATTACAAACGATTCAATCTAGAGCTGGTCAACAAATGTCAACTCTTACTGGCTTCTTTGCATATTGTGCTGCCAGTGAAGATGAATGTCCATTCACTTATCAAGAATTTCCACAACATTTTGTTTGGCTCAAGTCAAAAAAGAGATGGAAATCAAGAGAAAGGGGATATGCAATTGGTAGAATGTACTTTGCTAGCCCTAATTGTGGCGAAAGATTTTATCTACGTTTGTTACTAACCGTTGTCAAAGGACCAAAGTCGTTTCAGTCTTTACGCACGGTCGATAATGTTGTGTATGATACATTTAAATTAGCATGTGTTGCAAGGGGGCTTTTAGAAGATGATGAAGAATGGATACAATGCTTGAAAGAGGCTGCAGTCATCAAAACTGGATATCAATTGAGGAGATTGTTTAGTATTATTCTCACCCAGTGTTCTCCACTAAATCCATGTGCATTATGGAATCAATTTTCAACGCATATATGTGATGATCTTGCACATAAGATTTGTACATTGTTTGTCATTTCGAAACCAACTGAGGCTCAAATTGAAGATTATGGTCTCCATCTTTTGAATCAAATGCTTCATGAATCTGGCAAAAGTTTAATTGGCTTCCCATCCATGCCACAACCTACTGCAAATTGGAGTGCAGTAGTTGGTAATCGATTGATAGTTGAACATCAACAACTACAGAGTAAGGCACAACATGAAGATCCACAAATTGCTATTGATTGTCTCAATAATGGACAGCGGAATACTTATAATACAATCACTTCTTCAGTTTTTCAAAATAAAGGAACTGTTTTCTTTCTGAATGGGGGTGCAGGAACAGGGAAAACATTTCTATATAATACGATTGCATTAAAATGTCGTAGCCTTGGGCATATCGTTGTTACTGTGGCTTCGTCTGGAATTGCATCACTGTTACTGGTAGGAGGTCGCACTGCACATTCAACATTTTCCATTCCGTTAGATGTATTGAAAAATTCACTTTGTGGGTTTAGCAAACAATCATTACAAGCTGAGTTATTTAGAGAAACAAAACTCATAATTTGGGATGAAGTTCCTATGCAACATAGACATTGTGTTGAGGCGGTTGATCGTACATTGAGGGATATTTGTGATAGTGAAAAGCCATTTGGGGGTATTACTGTTGTTCTTGGAGGAGACTTTCGACAAATCTTACCAGTTATACCCAAAGGAGTTCGTGAGCAAATTGTGAATGCATCATTAAGACACTCTGTTCTATGGAAGCATATATATATCTTGACTTTGGATTTGAATATGCGCTTGAATCATGAAGGCCATGAAAATTCTAATTTTGCAAATTTCTTGATGGAGGTAACACTACTTTAACCTGTATTATATAGATTATTTTAAATTAATAAATTGTGTTTACACTTACTTTTTTATTGATTTCACTTTTTTTTAGATTGGGACCAATCCTCAAGAAATCGTTAACCTTCCATCAACAATACACAAATGTCAAGATTTGAATGAATTACTCTCTACAGTTTATCCACAATTGAATATGATAGAGACGTCAACCCCAACATTTTTAACTGAACGCACAATTCTGTCTGCGCGTAACGATGATGTCAGTGACATTAATACTACTGCGTTGAATATCTTTTCAGGGAGATTATATACTTATCTTGCAGCAGATAAAATGTCTGAAGATAATGAAATTGATCCTACCATTACAAATAGATATCCTAATGAATATTTAAATTCATTGGATCCTCCTGGGTTGCCAACTTTTAAGTTAGAGTTGAAAGTGGGTTGTCCTATAATATTGTTAAGAAACATTGCACCGAAAGATGGACTATGTAATGGTACAAGATTGATGGTTACTAGGTGCGGCACTCGCATAATTGAAGCTCAAATTTTAACTGGAGAAAAGTTTGGCAATTTGGCATTCATACCAAGGATATCTTTGACACCATCTTCTTCAGAAATGCCTTTCCAAATGACAAGACGTCAATTTCCAGTCCGATTGGCATATGCCTTGACCATTAATAAATCTCAAGGACAATCTGTGAAATTTGTTGGGGTTGATTTGCGTATACCAGTGTTTAGCCATGGGCAATTATATGTGGCATTGTCTAGATGTACATCCTTTGATCGTATAAGTATTCTCCTCTCTAAAGATAATTTGGATTCTACTACAAATATTGTTTATCCTGAAGTATTGCTGTAGTATTCTATGCAGATTAAATGACGTTTTTTTAGAAGGTAACCACGTAGATTTATTTCTGCTGATTATATAACTTTTAAAAAAAATTCAATTTAATAATAATTTGAAATTTGGACTTTTGTAGGATTGGACCGAAAAATCCATGGAGCTTAAAAGGAGAAATACGACTACCTTGCTTTGATGGGGATGTAATAAGGTAATTTCAATCTGAAAGTATTTTTACATGTATATTTTCAACAAATGTACTAATTTATATTTTTTTTGTTTCCACAAATTACCAGATTATTGTGCATATTCCTCATTGGGGATACATAAAAGTTGATACGAAGACTTTTTGGAAAGTAATGTGGAGGAAGTTTGGGCAAACGCATATTTGAAGACATGTTATTGACACATCTTTTGTAAATCATACATATTTTTGGTGTATGACAATATAATTTTTGGTGTATGACATGTTAGTGACACATCTTTTGTAAAGTATACATCTTTTGTAAAGCTTTAACCCATTTTTTGTAAAGTTTTAACCTACCCTTTTGGTGTATGACAGTATAACTTTATTTCTGTTTTTTATTCATTGTTTACACTTTTTTTTACTGCCTTTTATATTTTGATATGTAATATAACTTTAAATCTTATATGTTTGTTTCTTAATTTGCATTAAGATTAGGGAGAGTTGTTATTTTATTTGAGTTTTGTAGAGCGTGTAATACAAGTAAAATTGTTATAAGTTCTTTAAGAAGAAAAATATTTCAATATATTTTTTCAGTATCTTTATCAAAAAATGACACAAACTTTATAAATTTCAACATAATACGTATAAATTATAACTACATTTTAATCTTAAAATTATTTACACCGTGCCTTTAGGCACGGGCATACGCTTAGTCACCTATATTCAAAGTATCATCTATATATTAATTTATTTGTCTACATATCATCTCATATTTATCTATATGTCACTGATTTATCCACACAGTATGTCTATTTGTCTATATCACTATCACTACCAATCGTTGCCATCAATTTTCTTAATTTTGACACTGCTAATGATCTAAACAACGTGATAAAATTAATTTTTTCCCAAAATAATAATTTGTCATTTTTATCAAACAATTTTATTTATCGTGTCCTTATTTCAATACACGATTAATCATTAGACTTAATGCTATATTGCCATAAAAATAGATTTATCACCAATAATTTTTTATTTTTAATATTGTAAAACCATGATTTTAACCAAAACAGACTCAATTTACGTTTAACTGGTAGTACATAATTAGTTTAGTTTAGCTGTGAACCCCAATTATATTCGAGAAAGGTATTGTGACAGCATCCATGAGGTTTTTTTTTTTTCATTTTAAAATATTTTTTTTATCATCAAGAATTTGTACTGCCGAGATTACTAAGGCCTAATTTTTTTTTTGGTAACTTTCATTCAAAATTGTTAGTGGCTTTAATTTTCTACTCAACACATATATGGGTGTGAGTCCCATATAAAAGAATTTTTTTTTTGGCATCAGTAGCATTGGTCACTTTGATTTTAGTCAAAAAAATATTTATAAGTTATTAAATAATTTTCTCTACTTTTTCACCAGTCTTTCTATAAAAAGTTAAAAAAAAAAAAAAACAGAAGAAGAAGAAATTACAAAATTTTCAAAAATCTACTACTATTATAAAATTGTGAAGAATCTGCCATGTTTTTTTTTTTTTTTTTTTAAATTCCAATTTTATCCTTTCAAATCTACTATATTTTCTAAAAGTCATGAAGAGTCTCTTATAAATCAACTATCTCTTTATTTTTTGAGTTGAACACTCAAAAATAATATATTTGTTTCCAAGAGTTATATATATAAACAAACCATCTCTCTTATAAAATAAAATAAAAAAATCCGTCTCCCCTTTTTTTACATTGATGATGATTGAAGAACAAAAAATAATTACTCATTTTTATTTCTTGTGTATGCTTCTATACTGATATATAATATTTATAGTTGTCTATCATGGATTAAATCACTATAAATAATTTTGGTTGAATATTAAATTTGTATACATTCGTTTAAATCTAAACATAAAAAATACATACATTTTTAAAATAGAGATTTATGCTGTATCTCATTTTTTTTTATTATCTTCATATACTTTTTTTGGTTTAAATTATATTTTATGAACTGTAATATTTTATATGATATTTTAATAACTAAGGTATAATGTCAAAATTCTAAACAGGAACTACTTTTGTTTGTTTTATTTTTTAAATCTGTTTTTCAATTTTTGATTTTTCATAACTTATCAGTTTTAGTGATTAAAGATATTGAAATTTCTTCATATTTTACATTTAAATTATACTTTTACATGAAAATCTAATATCTAATAATATAAATAAAATTACAAAGTAAAATATTGATAAATTTTTTATAAATTCAAACATGTATTATTTTTTATTATCATTATATATTTTGTTGTTGTTGTTATTATTATTATTATTATTATTATTTAATATTAATAATTTTTCTCCAAAAATAATATAGAACAAATTATTTTCTAAGTGTATATATTTAGATTAAGTGAATATAAATCTAAAAGTAAAATTAAAAAATAAAAATATTAAATTAAGTGAATTTAAAAAGAAAATAAAAGGGTCATTGTAAAAAACAATGTGAAAGACAAAAAAAATATGAAAATCAAAAAATTCAAAACGAAAGTTTGAAAAAACAAACCAAATCAAATACTATAAACTTCTCTCTCTTTTTTTAAAAAAAAAAAAACTTTTCACTAATCTCTAATTTTACACAAATTATTCACAAAATTCTTTTCAATTTTTATGTAAATTTAATAATCTAATTAAAAAAATAGTGTATACTCACAAAATGTAATACTAAACATCTAAATTATGACCAATTATTTAATTATGAATAATTAACTTTTCATTATTATCTATATTATATTGTTACAAAAAAATTCACATATTACTTTTGTAATATCTTATATATACATATATAAATATATAAAAAAATATAAATGTAAATTTATATATGTTACTATATTCATACATTATATCATCGGATATTTTAATTTTCTAATATGTATCGCTTTAGTAATATAGTTATATTTGTTACGAAAAAATTGTGTAATTGTATGTTGTTCTTTTATCAACTTATGTTTAATACATATATATATATATACATCCCACACAAACAAGTGTCCACAACAAACACTTTCAATAACAAACCAAAACTTTGCAAAACATATCTATCAAGACAATAATTGTACTTTTTTCCCTCATAGAAAAAAGAATATTATTGAGGAAAAGTGAATTTCAAAATTCATAACAACATGATAGCGCCTTAAATTCTTACTCATCAAAATATTTTTATTATAATTAGTTATAATGGTGAACAAGAAGAAAAATAAGAAGATGGTAAAACAAAAACTACATAACATTTATTGTAACATACTTTCCAAGCAAAGTTAGACGAGGTGACGCAAGAATTGTCCTATTTGCTGTGAAGTTTAAGAAAAATAATATACCTCATGCACATATTTTAGTCAAATTACAATAAAAAAAAAACAAATCATGTCCAAACACTATCGCAACAACTTAATGATAGAAAAAGTTATGTATATCAAATGCAAGTTTCGATCAATTTTTGTTATATGCTTATTACTTACAAATGCTATAATAAATTATGCAACTTGACAGTTTCATGAAAATAACACTACAAGGACTTATAAATAAGGATCTATAAACATCGTAAAAATAATTATGAAATTTCTATATCGATTGAAATATGAAGTTACAATATCATTTAATTTTGGTAAAAAAAAACTATTCCACATTTTCTACATAAATGAAAATATACTAATGACTAATATTATGTTATTCATCATGTAAGATATTTGTGGCACAGGAAATAAGACCCAACAACTCTTAATGCATAAAAATATATTATATATTGATATTAATGTATTATTACACCAATAATATGCAATAATGGGTTCAATGAATTTATTTTATGAGATGAATTATTAAACAAAATTGTGTAGTTGTGTAATTAATTTCATACCTTTAATTGTATTGTAGGTACGGATTATGAAAAATTAAAGTGGGAAATTGATAAAAAAAAAATTTGTGTGTAATACTATATATTTAAAGGGCATATTTATTATTTATTGTTTAAGATAAGATTGTGATATCAACAATCTTAGATGTAAATTAATGTTTATATTTATAAAATTTTTCATTTATCATTTAAATTATTTAGCCGAGTATGTATTCATTTCTTACTTAATTGTGTTTTGAATACAGATGAATTTATCCATACAATTCTTCATATTTTGTTATGCATATCACATACCAATTTAAGAGATACGCATAATTACAATATTAACAATTGATAAAAAATCATGTGCCACATGCAATGCATGTGCCCAACCACTAGTAATTACAAAATTAGGAAAAAAATTATGATTTTAATTACTAATATTTATAAAGTTTATCATTAATTTATAATTATTTTTTGCACAAATCATTGATTTGATATTTCCCCCCTCCAAAAAAAAAAGAGAAAATATAAATTGTTTAAAAATAATTAAAGATCAATGGTAAAATTTATGAATATTAATAATTAAAGTTATAATATTTTTCATAAATCTGTAATTATTTTGTGAGAAAGCTACTAAATTGTATTTTTTTTAATAAAAAAAATAGCAAATTAAAAAAATAAATAAATTAGGGTTTGAAAATTTTAATAAAATAAACAAATAAACCCTAACCATGAAACTCGTAGGATTAAAATTTCAAAGTTTGTTTTGTTCGAAAACTTAAATCGTCAAAATTTTTTCTTCTGCTGCTGCTGCTGCTTCTTCTTCTTCTTTTTTGTTTGTTTGTTTGTTTGTTGTAATTATACAACAACCAAAAAGAAAAAAAATTTAAAACCAATTGCCAAACACCTCTAATCATCCAAACAATTGCCAAACACATTTAATCATCCAATAAAAAATTCACAAAGCTGTCATCCAATCCACTCATGTTCACCCTGATTCAAACTCACCAAAAAAAAAAATTGAAGCTCATTTTGGAAAGTGAATTTTAATTTAAGGTGTCGTTTGACAATAACTTTTTTAGTTTGTTTTTTGGTTTTTTTGATTTTTTTAGCATGAAACTTTTTTGTTCGTTTGGTATTCTTGTTAGACTTTTTTAACTTTTTTGTATTTTAAGTGATGTGTGAATGAATAAAATGACTAAATTGCCCTCATGTTGGCAAAATCCAAGTACACCTCCAAATTAGACACATTGTGACCCAATAAGTTTTTTTTTTTTTTTTTTGGTGACCCAATGAATTAATTTTTTTTTTTAATTTCCCTTTTTCCACAAATTTCCACCAAGCTAGTGTTCCAAACAAGAAAAAAAAAAATTAAAAATTAAAACATGAGAGCTACAATACATTAATAAAATAAAATTGTCAGCTTCATAATAAAGGTATGTCCGAACAATACATTAATAAAATAAAATAATTAGCTCCATAATAACAAACATTCGTTGGTAATTTGATCTCTGACAATAACCAACTTTTTCGGCAGATCATAACGGTAACGTACAAACCTAATTAGATAACGTACATACACACAATACTATAAATACTAAACGTGATCCTACAATTCCCTACACATACAAACAACAAGAACGGCCGAACTTGGGTTACTGACTTTGTCCTATATATTTCCCAACCTGCCGTGATTGCGCATGTGTACCAGACGATGTCGTATGACATTTCGGACAAGTTCCATATCTGGATCATCATCCCTAATGATTACTCCATCCCCTCCATACGGAGCAAACAACGAAATGGCAGTGATTATGTTTGTCGCGTCGGCCTTTGTCACTATGGGTTGAACATTGGTTGGATTTCCCATATTTCTCTGTATATAGTTATGCAATGCCATTGACGCACCAACTAACTGCACCTGCGCAGTGGCAAAATCATAACGAAGCATATTTTCCAGAAAACCCCATCGACTTTTCCACAACCCAAAGGTTCGTTCCACAACACTGCGCACCGACGAGTGTACCTTATTAAATAATTCTCGTGGGTTCACTGCATTCCGTGCACCTCGCCAAAAATCTTCTTGGTGGTAACGATGGCCCTTGGATGGAGCGAGGTAACCCGTTCGATTAGGATAGCCCGAATCAACAATATAATATTTCCCTGTTGGATGTGAACAAATAACGTTATTTGAACATAGTGTGCATATTTGTACATAGTGAATTTTGAAATGATAATTCTGCATTACCTTTCTACGGATGTGGAAACAGCACATTTTCATTGTTGATTATTTCAGCAAAAACTCTACTGTCATGCATACTGCCTTCCTATCCAAGTGATACAAACGTAAAACACATATTGAAATCCACAACCGCCATGATGTTTTGTGTGTGACAGTATTTGCTTCCAAAATAGGTTGCTGCCTTGTCATGACCCAAACCCGGCCCTATGGGTTTAGCACCGTAACCGGCCAGTAATCCGAGATTACCGAAGGCCTGCTTAACAGTAATACAGTAAAACAGAGTACAGGGCCTGGCGGAAGCGAATACAGTAAGTAAATAGTGTCCATTGAGCTGTGACAGTCTGTATGCCAAAAAGATTTTTCATGCATCCATACATACACAAACAGTACAGTCTATACAAAATTTACAGTCACACAGTACAGGGACCTAATCCCTTGATAACAGTACAGTTAGCAACAGACAGTCTATACAGTAATCCAAACAGTATGGAGACAGACGGGGGAAACAAACAAAACACCCCAAAGCCATAGCATGGCAACTCGGAACCTTGCAGTGAGGCACAAAGGCTAGCTTGACAAAACTGGAGTTACCCTGACGCTCCTAGCTCCGATCTGGTGCCTGTACACCTACATATATATATGAGCAGTGAGCTAAAACCCAGTGAATAACATAAAGCGTAAAGGGGTTTAGAATGAATGTCCTTACAGTAATGAAAACAGTTCAATTCAATCAGTATTTCAGTTGTTCAGTACAGTAAACAGTCATATGTGGTACATCCATTAGCATAACAGTGACAGTAGGTCTTAAAAGACCGAACAGTAATGATGGCCATCAGTCAGTAAACAGTAGTGGTTCCACGAGGGAACCGACAGAGAATTCTGTCGCAGTAACAGTAACAGTAAACAGTAAGTACTAAGGATGCCACAGTACAGTTCAGAAATAAAGGACATACATTCATTCAGTAAATAATACCAGTTCAGTAAACAGTTCAGTTCAGTATCCAAAAGATAATCAGTTGAACATATCTTTACACAATTGTTACTCACAGAGTTCTGGGCTACAGTATGCTAGAGCGTGTCTCCCCAGTTGCCAACCCTACACAGTTCACAGGTTGAACACACACTAAGCTACACAGTTGGGAAATATCATAACTTAATCCCTAATTTGCCTTGGTGTGTTCTACATCTATATCCTCATTAAGATGCCTTAAACTAGGCCTAAGAATGCCTAGGGTGGGATGAGGATGCAAAAATATACTTAGAAAACATTTCGCAAAGTTTGCTGAAAATAGGAGCCTCGCTCGAGCGGGACTTTCTACGCTCGAGCGTAAGTCCAAAATCAAAGGCTTCGCTCGAGCGAGGAATCCTTCGCTCGAGCGGTCTGCAAAATAGTAAAAATACTGGATGCTGCGATTTTGCGCGCGATGGTCGCTCGATGGTCGCTCGAGCGGAGCCCTGGACAAAGGTGCTCGCTCGAGCGGGTAATCCTTCGCTCGAGCGAGGAAGCCAAATCTGGAATTTCCAGATCTGCCTCCCAAGCTCAAACCAAGCATTCTACCACTCCAAACTCGACCTCTTGGGCCCAAATTCTGGAAAACATAACTAAATTCAATGTATAACAAGTTTCAAAGCTCAATTTATGAATTCAAGCCCAAAAGGTGAGTCAATTAAAACCATATTCAAACCCATTTTCAAGAATATGAAGAACATGCAAACATGCATGAATTCAAACCAATTTCAAAGCTCCAATTTATGCTCTAAGGAGCTAATTGTTTCCAAAACATGATGAAATCATGGACCATTACAAAATTATGGACATGCATGTGAGGAAACATGAACTTACAACCTCAAAACTCAAGAATGGCAACATGCATGCAACAATCAAGCTTCAATTCAACATTAATGACCCAAAACATGACTTAGCTTCAACAATCTAACCTGGACCATGCAACAATCAACTCAAAACATGAACAAGAAGACAATGGAGCTACCTTTAGTCTTGTAGTTCAAGAAGGAAGCTCAAATATGCAATCTCCTTAACAATTTCTTCAATTTCCAAGCAAAACCAAGCCAAAAGAGGTGAAATCTAACTCTCTCCCTTAACTCTCTCCCTCTAGTCGGCAAAAGCAAGAAATGAGCTGAGCAAAATGTTTGATTCAAGCATACCAAGGCTCTAACATGTTATAATAAAGGCCCACTAACAATGGCAATAAGGTAAATAGAGCAACTATTGCAATTAACTTATTTTAATCTAATTTAATCATACCTAATCAATTTTCAGATAAATATACCATAAAATCACATTAATTCTGAGGATCATGGAACATCAATCGGTTTCTAATTCGGCCGCCGATATGGCCTTCAATTAGCAGTTTAAACATATAAGCATGAACAGATAATCATCCAGTCAAACAGATATAATGCAATTTAACTAACATATACTCAATCAATTCGGTTTCCAAATTTCAGTCAGTCAGTTCCGTACTTTAATCAGTTCAATTATCAGTCGTAATCAATTCAGTTTAACGGTAATCAATCAGTCATAAGTCGGTAAACAGTATGAGGGTTGTTACATGCCTCAGGCCCCGTCACTTTCATAACAACATGCGTGCCATCGATCGCACCGATGCAATCCTAAGAGCACAAAAGTCAGCAAAATTTTTCACATGTAATATGGCCCATAACTTTTTGGTACATTTTCATATATGTGAGTTGTACCTTGAATTGTAGGTATTTCATTTTTGACCGCAAGTGAGGATGTCGTACATTTTGATTTGTTGCTGGCCTACAATGCACAACCGTGAACTGCTTCATCGCCTCCAAAACATTATGCACGTGGCGTGATACGGTTTCACCCGAATGTTAAAACTGTTCGGCTCTATTCTTAAACCCTCTTAACACATGTATAAACATTGCTACGCTTTCTTCCACGGCTAATCCATGGCTACGTTGGTTAACACATAAACCAAAATCTCTAACTAACGTGTCACACAATAAGGAAAATACATGTTTTGGTATACAAACATTTTCTTCAAAACGACCAATGTGTCCGTCATATAATTCACATATCCATGCACCTCCAGTCAATATTGACGTTCGACATGGTGTTTTTGACATGTAGTTTGCGTAATATTGTTGTACGTACCGACATGCTTGCACGTACGTCCAGTTATTTTGTTCTTGTATCTGAATTGTCATTTGGTTAATTTGCTCGACAAAGTCAGTGTTGTTGCTACCTTCCCCGTTAGACATGGCCACCACTTCAACGAGGCCTACAAGACATATGTCCAACGTTAACTAACATTGACACCAATATACATGAACATTAGACTATGCATAAATTATTGAAAAAGCAAGCTAACAAGTACTACACATGCATAAATCAGCCATTCAATCCAAACCAACACAACCTTAACGAAAAACATAATAAACACCTAACAACCTGATCGTATTGTTCCACCAAACACACAAACATCCAACTTAAGCAAACCAAACAAGCCCAAATAAAAAAAGTTAAAAAAAAAACAAGGAAAATAAAGCATAAGATGTCCTAAATATCTGACACTGTAACAAGTTCGCCTTAACACGCTAACATATAACACCGAAAGAACCCATCACTTCTCATAAGTCGCCCAACCCCATGGCGTATCCTAGTATCCATCAAACCCGCCATGCACCAAAAAGGTTCGCAAATAGAGCTGCAATGCTGCTTTGTAGTTGCTTTTGCGTAAGCCATCCAATTATATTGTCATCATCGGGCTGGCACATCATAAACTCACGATAATCAGCGTTGTCCATAAGAGATGATGCAAAGTGGAACAACGGTGTACCTACCAAGGCAGGAATGGATTTCAACCTGTCCATGCACTCTGAAATGGTATACAACGACTCATTCCTAGTTAAATGCCTCACAGTAACTTCTTGGTTTTTAGTACGGACGACATTGCTCAGATTGTTAATGCTGTCAGCTATGGCAGATGCTCCATTAGTCGGCTTCCTCGACTTTCCTGAACTTGCAGGAGTATTCCTTTTTCTTTTTGCGCCGGGGTCAACCGTAGGTTCAACAGCTTCCATTGACGACTCAGCATCCACGTTAATACCAACAGAAGGGATTGGATCTGCGAAAGGCCGCATACTAAGGCTTTGAACTGAATCAGAAGATCCCTCGTTATCTTCGACAGTCCTCTCCCCCGGTGTCTAATGATGTCTGGCTGTTGCAGCAGCGCCTGTGAAGACAATCTCCATCAACTCCCGGTGCTTCAAAGTCTTAGTCCTGAACTTTGCACAACTCTTGTTTATCTGCAGCAAAGGAAACACAAACCATTACTGATAATATGTTACAAAAAAAAATAAAAATTAAAGCAATGTACAAAGGTAACAACATAGTGTAAATAATTTACTAGTTCCATACGATCCCACCATTCATCAGAAGCCTGAAACATGCTTGTTTCAGCGTCAAAGCCAATTCTGGTTATGCCTTTCGTACGATCCATCAACTTTATCCAAGCAGTCCATTCTCGTTTGAGGCATGCGTACTTGTTCTTCAATTGCTTGACATCATGTTTTTTACCAGTTTTTTTTTTCAAACTTCTTGGCCAAAGACTTATACCCAGCGCTGCTCAAAACCATGAATGGTCGGTTGCCCTCAACAATCTCATCGGCAATAAGCTGTAGGAAAAGCTGTGTGGATTCATAAGCCCACACAGCTTTGTGAACATTTTGGTTGTCGGCAAGAACGTTAGCTCGGGCACTTCCAACCCCTTTATTCTTGGCAACGGTACGTGGTGAAGGTCGTGTTGAATCCATAATGACAATGCAACTAATAAATTAAAGCGTAAGTAGCTTATAAATGTATGCTAATCACTCACCCAAACGAGTTGGCGCAAAAAGTTATAAAAAGTAACAATTTTCACGTTAACTTACACATAAAATTAAGATTAACTACCAACAAATAATTTTGTAGATCGAAACCACCATTCCATTACACGTAATTGACAATGACTAGTACGTATCATGTCCACAATAAAGCATAAGTCCTTACAATCTTAGCTTTGTTAGGGTGTTCCAAGACACATTTCACATTTTCACATACGCAACAATAAAAGATTACAACAACAATGCACATCACAGAAACAATGGTTTTCAAGATACGCAGCGTTTGTTGCATGTGAGTGACCTCATCCCGCAACTGCATGACAATGTCATGCGTGGCGGAGTCAGACTCTGTGTTCAGTCGCCTACGTTCGTCGCACCAACCAATCTAACTTAAACATGGCTGACGAAAGGTACGTACAAAGCTATTAGTAAACTAGTTTGATTTGAAATGATAATATTTTACAAAAAATTTGGGTGTACTCACCACAGGATTTGGACACGCATAGTAAGCCTGTCTTAGATTTTTGTGAGATCTGGAAATCTTGACAACACATTGACCGTAGCCACAGGCACACGTACGACGTGGCCATAGAGTAGATGTGCCACTTGACATGAATGAAGCCATGCTTTGTTTTGTAACATAGATGAATAGCAAACAAACATAAGGTGTAGGAAAAGCTATGTGGTTACATTTTCGTCAATAAGTTGTGTGCTTGTCGTATATGATATGTGTGCTAATGAGATGGTTATGTCCTACAACAGTTGTTAGCATACACCCTATTGCACTTAACTACATAATTGGTTTACCAGTACTGTTTATGGCATAAATACAATAACACATACCGACCAATGCATATATACACATACACCTATAGGATTGCATAGACATAAGCAACATTCTCCAATGGACCGAAGCCAAGAGAATTGAAAAATTTAGCTCACTGTTTTTCGTTTAACAGTTAGGAAAGTGTTACTCATCCAACATAATTGAAAGGAGTAAAATTAACACAGTATAATTACAAAAGGGAAAGCAACATTATTAGCTACGGCACATGTTCAGTTAGTTAGTTGGCCCTTTAATTATGATTACATTGAAGACCATGCAGAAACACATATAGAAAGTAATAGACAGATCAGGCGAAGGCACAACTATTGGGTGGTGAAAGAACAAACAAGAAGAAATAGTCATAGATCACAAAGAAACCAACAATTGCTAATAGATTTGAAAGAGAAGTTCAACAAAAAAGAAAAAAAAAAAAATTAACAAGTGCAAATGCTGTGCTCTGTGTAGTCTATATTTCAGAAAATGCTTCTCCAACCAAAATATGGATATAACCAACTACTGGACAGTACGTCCACTGAGTTAAGAAAAACAAAATGAAAGCATTCCTAACAGATGTTCAACAAAATATGGTTCACATTTGTAATTTAGAAAATGGTAGCAGACGCACCAACTAACAGATAAATATATTGCCCTGTTCAGTACAAGAAATTATATGTCTAACATTCCAATTGCTCTGTCAATCAAACCAACCAGCAAAACCATTTGTAGTGCGAGTTCAAAAAATTTGTGTTCAACGAGTGACAACAAACAGTGATACAAGAACAAAAAAATTTTAAAAAATCATAATAAAAGAGAAAGGGAAAAAAATATTTTCCAAAAAAAATTGGACCACTTTGACGGCCACTGACTTTGAAAAAAAAATTCAGAACACCGAACAAAATCGAAAAAAAAATTAACGAAAATTAAAAAAGAAAAAACTGAACAAAAAAATAAAAAAAATAAAAAAAAAAACAAAAAAAAAACAAATAAACCAAATGAACACTACCATCCTTTATCTGCTTCAGTTCATCGACAACAGATCAAAATACATGAACATCGACTTCGGTTTTAAACCACCATTGACAGCAAAATACATGTTTTACCAGTGATCCAAGTTCAAAACGCCAGGTTTTCAACATACACAGTAGAAATAAGTGACATCTCGTGGAAGGAGACGAAAACTCCAAAATAGAGCGAGTTATGCGTACCAGAGATGCAACGACGACACAATGTTATGCGCGAAGGATGGTGGAGGCATTGACGAAGCACTGTAGGCCTGGATCGGTCGTCGGATGCTGTGTCGCCGTCTTCTCCTCTCTCGTTCTTCATCGCTGTGAAGTTGAAGTGTGTTTCATTAGGAAACCCTACCAAAATACATGTCAAACAACGACCAATTGAATATGGGGTATTTTCGTCATTGTTCCTTCCTACACGTGCTTCCCACCACATGCGTCCATTTCGTTTGTCTATTTGTGATTTTGTAGTCAAAATTTGTCGTGTTGTGCTTATATAGCCCCAAAACGATTGCCAAACCGGGGCTAAAAGTCACTTCCCACTTTTTGAAGCTCATTTTGGAGAGTGAGAGGGGAAGTGGTTAAAAGTCACCCTGATCCAATCCACTCATGTTTTGAAAAGATAGTTAAAATTTAACTTTTTGACTTTTTTATGTGAGAGGGGAAGTAGGTTAAAAAGTGAGAAGTGGCTTTTAAATTAAAAAGCTGTCACTTCTCATTTTTTAACCCACTTTTCCTCTCACATAAAAAAGTCAAAAAATTAAAAAAATCAGAAAGTCAAATTTTAACTATCTTTTCAAAACACTCTGAATATTAGTATTTAGATCTAAAAATTAAACTTATTTTTTAGACTTCAAGAAAATAATTGATTAATAATTAATTATTAACACATCACTATATTTAAAAAATGAGTCTACAAAATAGATTTTTATATTAGGGTGAATTACAGTAGTAGTCTTTGGCCTCATATCACTTTAATCCCTAACTTTTTAATTGTGACATATTTAATCTTGAATTTTAAATCTTATTCCAAATAAAGACAATTGAAAATATCATTAATCAATTTCAAGAGCAAAATCGTTAATTTGATAAAATATAAACTAATTTGACAAAAATAAATGTCAAAAAGATATTTTTGAAATTTTCAAAATTATTTTTACTCACTAAAGATAAAATTATATAAAATTGATAAATTTTTAAATAATTAATTATTTTATCAAATTAATTTTTATTATGTGTTTGGATAATAATCATGAAATGAATGGTTGTTTTTATTTTCATTAAATTAATTTTTATTTTTTCAAAAATCAAATATGACGACAATTTTGATATAATTATTAACCAATCTATTAAATAAAAAAATTCAAAATTAAAAACATTTAATATATTAAATATATCAATTAATATTAACAGCTTAACAACCACATATTATAAGAACATCATCTAAATATATAATAAAAATTAATTTTATAAAATAAATAAACGTGTAGAAGATTTATTAATTTTACATAATTTTATCTTTGGTAGATAGAAATAATTTTTAAAAATTCAAAAATACTTTTTTAACATTTATTTTTGTCAAATTTGTTTCTATTTTATCAAATTGATGATTTTGCCCTCAAAATTGACTAATGGTATTTTTAATTGTTCTTATTTGAAACAAGATTTAAAATTCAGAATCCAATATATAATAATTAAAAAATTAAGAATTAAAGTAATACAAAATCTAAACTATAAGGATCGTTATGTTATTTTTGATTAGAGATTTGAAATTTTTGATTAGAGATTTGAAGAAAAATTTGAAAAGAAAAAAAAAATACATATATGAAATTAAATAAAAAAAATATATATATTTTAAATCTATTCCTAAATCTCCTGTAATTGGCTCTTTATATTAAAAAAAATATATATATTTTAAATCGATTCCCAAATCTCCTGTAGTTGGCTCTTCATATTAATTTTCAAAAAAAAATAGAGATACCGTGTTGTTACGGAACAGCAACTTATATATACATTTTCAATAAAAATAAAAATCGGACCGCTATAAAATGCACCGCAGAGAGTCCGACGACTGACTCAACATTTCATTGCTCTATTCTTATCTCTCTTCACAGTGAGCGTCAATAATTTTTGTTGAGAGTTCCGACTCCTAGAGAGAGACAAAAATGTCGAGTAACAGATCGCAGATCTGTTGGGTTTTCGTGACCCTAGCTTTGTTCTTAGCTTTGTCGGCCTTTGCTGACGATGTAGTCGTGTTGACGGAGGAGAATTTCGAGAAGGAGATCGGTCAAGATCGAGGCGCTCTCGTCGAGTTCTACGCTCCTTGGTACAAAAATTCCCTATCAAGATCGCTATTTATGCTTAATTTTGTTATATAGAATGTTGATTTGAGTTCAGATTGATTCGTTGATCGTTGTTGTAGTAGTAGCTAATAGTTATGTGCTTGATGTCACTGATTTTAAATGTTTTTGATGAATAGATCTGTTTGTGTAATACAGATCTGAGTGATCTATTGACTTCTGGGCTAAATTGATTGAGTTGGTGTAACGATATACACATGCGAATATAGTTTTTTTTTTTTTTTAAAGCTCTGTTTGGTTTAGTTTCATCTGTTTTTGATTTTTTTTTTTAAAATTAACTTTGTGAAAAAAAAATATTAAAAACTCATTATTTTCATATCATTTTCTCTCTTTTTGGGATGAAAGTAATTTTTAAAAATTCAATTTTTTTTTTTTGTAGTTTTTGTTTCTGTTAAACTAGCTTGTAATTTGTTGAAAAAATTTCAGAAACAAAAATCTCAACCAAACAAAACCCTTGTTTTTCATATTGAAAGTAAATTTTGGCACATTGGTCACTATATTATCACTATTGTTGTTGCTGATTCGGGTAGTGATTGGGAAAAGGAAAGAGAAAATGTGAGAACAATGTAAATAAAATAGAAGCTCTTTTTTTTTTTTTGGGGGGGGGGGGGGGGTGGCATTCCCCATTGCCTTTTGAAATCCTTATCCAAATCAATGGTCCAAACACAGTGTAAATTGATAGATCATATAAACCTGGGTCTTGGAATGGAAGCACAATCAGCCTTGGTTTTTGGTTAAGAAGGCGCCAAAATGCTGTTGAAATTTTAAATATTGCTTCAAACCGTGCTATTGTAAAATTTAGAACCTACATGATTTATCTGTGCTTAATTCTTTTTTCCCAGTTTTGAGCATTCATTCCTTACTATAGCAGCTGGCAACTAGAAACCTTTGTCACATCATCACTGATAAATGATGATCTTACAAACTTGGTCCCCTACCAGGGCGAATCGGAAAATTAAATATCAAAAAGTGTGTTTTTGGGAGATTTGATATTGGTAGTCATGAGGCCGCTAGTGAATCATTAAATTAGCTACAGCCGTTAGAATACAAAATGAAGTGAGAGATTGTGCTGTATTCTAGCATGATGATCTTTTATTTTTATTATCAGAATATTATCTGAACCTCCTGTTTCCAAATTTATCTACTAGAAGACTCTGTGATTTTATTTGATATGTTTGTAATTAGGCTACTTTCCTGAACACTAGTTTCCCATTTGACTTTTATATGGTTCTTTCTGTTTATTTCTCTTCATAACAAATATTTATTATGCAGTGTTTTCCCCCCTAATCTCATGTATGTTTGGTTGGTTTATCTGATGGTGGCACCTATAATTTTGTGTTCCATGGTAGGTGCGGGCATTGTAAAAAACTTGCTCCAGAGTATGAGAAACTTGGTGCAAGTTTCAAGAAGGCAAAGTCTGTTTTGATTGGAAAGGTTAGTCTTTCGAGATCCTGGAACAATCTTTTCAAGTTTGAAGATTTAAGTTTTTCAGTGCTTGTTGTATGAGTGTATGTCATGGTGTTCTATTGATAGATTAAATAGCTCTAATCATGTATATATTTGTATACTTACTCTGTCCAATTTTGTTTGTCCACCTTTCCTTTTTAGTTCGTCCAAAAATGTTTGTCCATTTTCTATTTTGAGATACTAAATTTTGTTAGATTTCCAAAATTGCCCACTATAAATCATTGTAAACACATTTTGAAATTCAACTAGAAAGGCAATGGTGGGAAAAACATTTCAAAATTTAAATTAACAGTAATGATTGTATGTCTCCTTAATAAGTTGGATTCTCTATAATGGACAGACAAATTGGGACAGAGGGAGTATATGATTAGATGTATATTTTGGGACCATGAAGATGGCTTGTTGTAATTTTTGAATATTGGAACTTTGGATAACCTATATTTTCAAGAATTTCCCTTAATTTGGATGAACCTTTTCAGTAGAAGAATTTGATGTGTGTTCTAATTTTTTTTTACTGTTGGTTTGGGGAGGTTCTGAATTTGCAGTGTTGATGCAACAGTAAGGTTGACTTTTTTTTTTTATATTCAATTTTCCTTAAATTGTCATATGATCTCTTCCGTTCCGTGGGCAAATTGTTTGTTAAAAATTTTGAAGGATTTTTTTTTTTGGTATTACATTATATGATAGACTAAGAGTGAACATTTTCGTTATTTAGGGGTTGTTTGGGATGACCTAAATAAGTGTATTTTTTGTCTTTTTACAAAAAGATGTGCAGAAAAGTAGAGAGGTGATGTGATGGAAAAAAGATAAAAAGATAGATTATTTTGTAGTAGCCAAACTTGGCCTTAGGGTCGATTATCACAATAGCGGGAGAGATTGATGCAGATGTGGCCCATAGGATTAAGGCGGGATGGTGTAAGTGGAGAAGTGCGTCTGGGGTATTGTGCGATAAACGAATACCCACTAGACTAAAAGGTAAGTTTTATAGAACGGCTATTAGACCAGCTATGTATGGGACGGAGTGTTGGGCAACCAAGAAACAACATGTAGATAAAATGAGTGTGGCTGAGATGAGGATGCTAAGGTGGATGTGTGGTAAGACTAGATAGGATAGGATTAGGAATGAGTGTATTCGGGAATGGGTAGGAGTAGCACCGATAGAAGATAAGTTGAGAGAGAATCGTTTGAGATGGTTTGGTCATATTCAACGGAGACTAACAGAGGCAGTAGTGAAGAGATGCGATGCTGTAACGGTAGATGGAAGTGTTAGGGGACGGGGTAGGTCTAGATTAACGTTGACTAGCGTTATAAATAGAGATATGAATCTACTTAATTTGACTAATGAAGAGACCTTTGATAGGGCCGCGTGAAGAAGAAGGATTCATGTAACCGACCCCATTTGATGGAACTTAAGGCTTGGCTTGGTTTGGTTTGGTTTACATTATATGATAGACTAGGAAGAAAAATATTAGTTTTTATCTAAGAAATTGTATTTAAAGCTGATGTTCAAAATGGCATGGTTTAATTTAATGCCATTTAGGGGTTGTTTGAGAAGTGCTAAAAGCTCTTAGCACACCTTTTGACTTTTTACGAAAAAATGTGAAATATTGATTAAATTTGAAGTGATGTGGTAGAGAGATTATGTGACCCAATTAAGATGAATATGACCCAAATAGGATAATGGGTTAAAAACATAGCCTTAATTCTTGTACCTTATCTGGTTAGGGTGAAATGTCATACTAATTAAATGAATAAATAAATAAAAACATAGTTTTGTACCATGATATAAATGCTTGTGGTTAACAATGGGATTTATTTTGGTGTAATTGTAGTCTTTTGCCTCGAATTATCTTTTAAAATATACTTGTTCCCCCTTCCCCCATGAAAACACATGATAAAACACCTTACTCCTTAGTGCAATGGTTTTGTTTTGACCAATGGAAGTCGGTCTTGATGTTCTTTATAGTAAAAAATAATTACATGTGTTTGGAATACCATGTGGTTGTGTGTTCAACCAATGGTGTTTCGTGATTTGCTCACATTATGCTCTTTTCTTTTTTGGACCACGTAAGCACATAGCCCCTTGTTATTGTGTGGGCATACAACCAATGTGGTGTTTTAGGAAGACAGAATAATTACCCCTTTGTAGTTTATTGGGTGATCAGATTTTCCTACAAGAAAACACATGATAGACCACCTTGCTTTTAGTGCAATGGTTTTGTTTTGATCAACAGAGGTTTGTTTGGATGTTCTTTGTAGTTTGTTGGATGATTGGGTCGTTTGTTGCAGGTGGATTGCGATGAGCATAAGAGCGTATGTAGCAAATATGGTGTTTCTGGGTATCCCACAATCCAGTGGTTTCCCAAAGGGTCCTTGGAGCCTAAAAAGTGAGTGCATGGCATTATGATTATTTTCCTTCCCACCTTCATTGTCATTATCATCATCTTTTATTTCTTTTTTTATTTAGATAATTGAAACACCTAAGGATTTCAAACATGCATATGCTCTTCAAATCATTGCATATTTGAATTATTGCCCCACCCTAAATTTTTTCCATATTTTAATTTGTACTCATCTTAATAGTTTTTTTTTTTTTTTTTAATTTGTTAGGTATGAAGGTGCACGTACTTTGGAAGCCCTTGTTGAGTTTGTGAATAGTGAAGGGGGTAAGAATCCTTTGTATGCGAATCTATAAATTTTCTTGTGTGATTTTTTTTTTTGTTTATTTAGCCTCTTTTGTTGCTGTTGCATGGAGTTAGGAGGTATGTATGTTGGGTATGGGCAGTGGCGGAGCCACATGGTGTCCAAGGGGGTCAGTGCCCCTCCTGGTTTATTTTTTTATTTTTTTTATACTATGTATATGAATAAAATTTTAAACAAAAATAATATTTAGAATAAAATGTCAAGGACATTTTTAAATTTATGAAAACAATAGTGATTGTTTTATTGAAAATGAAGTGACTACAACAAATTATATTTTTATGTATGAAAATTTTGTGAAAAAATCTCAATATAAAGGTAATATCCATCATTATTGATATGCAAATATAATTAATCTCATTATATATAAAAAAAAATTACTAGAGTGTTAGTTATATTTGCATGTGGAGTTCACTCTTCATATGCTGCTTTACTATTGATTGGTAATATGATATCATATGTTAATAATGACATCATATCACTATTATATGAAATTTTTACTTCAATTTTGTAAAAATTTGATTTATCTTACTATTATATAATTTATTTTAAGACTTAAATATATATAACTTTTTTATATTGTTCATGGTACACTAATTACACATAATATTTTCTTTTCGATTTTACTTGAAGTTAATTGTAAAATTTTAAGTGAAATACTTTTGTAATAATTTATTTAAGTTTTTGTACTTAATATTAATTCAAAAAATATTATTATCTTCTTATTTTTGGCTATAGAAAAAAAAAAAAATTAAAGTTGTAATCAATAAAGTGTCCTGTTTGATTTAGTTTCCTGCTACTGGGTATGGGTACGTGTCTATGTATTGAACATACATGACCTTTTATTTTCTTACGATGTGGTTAAGAAGCATGGACACTCCGATACAACAATTTTTGAAAACTTAGGATATGACATTGCAAACACATTACAACAAATGATTATATATACACGAAAAGTGAAAATAATAATGACATCAATTTTTTTAAATGTTGTAAAATACATTTATGTTTTATTATTAAAATGGTAAGAGAATTACTTTCACATCCTATATCTATATAGTAGTAGAAAAGAAGTGTGAACAAAAATTTTAATAGGTATCTTAAAGAACTCCATTTACTATTCTCAAACAAATTCAAAGTTTTAGATTTTAGAGTTCTTGAAATTAAAAAGTCCTACAGTTTTTTTTTATTTATCAAAAACATAAAATTGAAAGGCATAAAGTAGGAGGAATTAATATGTTATTCACCTTGTTTTGATTTTAATAATTGGTTACCAAGTTATTTTTTCTCAAACTTGTGATGTGTTTTATGTGCGTCTGAGCAATGGACACTTGCGTCCCTCAAGTGTCTGGAGCTTATATGCTTCTGAAAACATTAAACAAATAATTGTACATGTCCGACGAATACTGGTGTCCAACATGGATACAAGGGATGTGGGGACTTGGTTATCGTGTGCATAAAACTTGTGTGAAGTAAAGACATGGTTTGCATCCTAACATGCGTTTTATACAATGTTTCATATGATATCTTACAATCCAGAAGATGGCGTGTATGTCTTGATGCTAAAATTGACACGTCTTGGTACAAATAGACAGCTTAGTTTGGTACAAATAGACACATCTTGCATTCCTGCATGCATGACATGATATATCTAGTAGAATGTGAGTGCACGCTCAAGAAGAACCTAAACAACATGAGATATGTTAGCAAAATAATGTAATGCTGGGTAATTTTAGAAATACAAAATTGTGATGGATAACTATTAAATAGAAGAGGTCTTACCTCGTAAGATTACATCTGTGAGCCGTTGCTGATAGCAAAATGCCTACAAATGCAATCACACACATCTTTTTGATATTCTCTTTCATGCTATCCTGCTCCCTGCTCCCTTTGATCAACATTTAGCTCCAAATTTTGTTGTGTTTTTTATTGGTAAGAAAATATTTTACTTAAACAACTGATACGTACTAATCTTGTGGAGCTCCAACTGCTGTGAGAGCTTTCTTTTTTCTTCATCACTTGTTACAAACTAGTACGTGGGAGCCATAAATAGCTTTGTTTAAATAAACCTGTTTTTGTGTCCTTTACTATTCTTGAGGAGTCTATTCTTACCTTTTGGCCTTGGTAGAGTTAAATTGGTTTTCAGTGCATCTATATTTCTCCTTTCGCTTTACTTGGCAACTATTCTGAATTTTTGTGACATCCTTGTTAATATGATGTTCTCTAGAGATAGCTGGCATGCTTTTCAATGGTAAAGAGGTTCATCTTTATGGTTGTAACACGTGAGAGATGTAATTGTGCTTTGGAATTGCTCTATAGTTAAGCCTTTTTTTCCGCCAACTAAAATTTCATTATTCTTAAATGATGACTATAGGATATAACTTGCAAGTCATTTACATGCTTATTTTGTTGTTTGTGGTGGTTCATATTTAAAAATAAATAAATAACTGTATTTGATAGGCAGCAGCCATTAAGAATTTAAGATTCATGTGTGAAGATTAGATGTAGTGTTTCTGAGATTTGCTTCCAGATGGCACCTTTAGATGAGCTTCAGTTGATGCATTATTGACATTCATAATTTAGTTGATGCATTATTGACATTCAGAATTTAAGATTCGTAATTTAAGATTCGTGTGTGAAGATTAGATGTAGTGTTCTTGATTTTCAGGGACTAATGTGAAGATAGCTGCTGTCCCCTCAAATGTAGTGGTACTGACATCTGATAATTTTGATGAAATTGTCTTGGATGATGCAAAGGATGTTTTGGTTGAATTTTATGCACCCTGGTAAGAGTGTGTTCAATTTTCTTTGCATATTGTTCATGCCTAGATGTTTTATGACTAGTGTTCTATAATTATCTCCATATGGTACGTGTTATGTTTTACAGGTGTGGTCATTGCAAAAACCTTGCTCCTGTAAGTATATTTTTTATTCTTTGATTTTGTTGCTTGTAAGGGTGCATATAAACAACGGCAGATCCCTCATTTTGTTCTTCTGTCTGTCATGTAGACTTATGAAAAGGTTGCCACTGCATTCAAGCTAGAGGGAGATGTAGTAATTGCTAATCTTGATGCTGACAAATACAAAGATCTTGGAGAAAAGTGAGTTGAGAATAACTAGAGTTCGTTTTTTACCCTCAGAAATTTTTGGTTTTGCAGTATCAAATTCAACTTCCTTTTATATTTCCGAGTTGATATATTGGTCATTCATAAATTGTACCCTTCATGCATGCTATGTCTTAGGGAATTTTTTGTTTTTGTTTTGTGTGGAAACTCTTCCTTGATTCAAATTTCCTGCCTATACAGGTATGGTGTGAGTGGCTTTCCTACATTGAAATTTTTTCCAAAGAGCAACAAAGCTGGTGAAGATTATGATGGTGGCCGAGATTTAGATGACTTTGTAAATTTCATCAATGAGAAGTGTGGCACCAGTCGTGATTCAAAAGGACAACTGACTTCCAAAGTTAGTAGTGATAGTGTTCATGATCTGGTCGCAATATAACATATTTCTTTTTCTTTTTGTTTTTCTCTTAGTTTAACTTGACTTTATTCTGTTCTTTTGTACAGGCTGGTATAGTTGAGCATTTGGATACATTGGTGAAGGAGTTTGTTAGTGCTGGCAATGATGAGAAAAAAGCAGTTTATGGCAAGATAGAGGAGGAAGTTGAGAAGCTCAAGGGTTCTCCTGCAAGGTGGTTGTTAATGGCTTATAGGTTTTACTTTATGAAGACATGATCTATGTAAGAAATGGGGATGCCAGTGATTGTCATGGCAATCACTTGAGAGAATTTTCAGATCTAAACACTTGAAATCCGAACTGAGATTTATTATTTTCAATCTTTTCTGTTTGTTTCTTATGTAGCTATTGCTTTCCCTTTTCAGATATGGAAAGATCTACTTGAAAGCTGCAAAGAGCTGTATGGAAAAGGGTGCTGATTATGCCAATAATGAAATCCAGCGGCTGGACCGCATGCTGAAGAAGGTAAAATTTGGTTGTCCCCTTATGATATGGTTGTTTTGTCTTTGTCAAGCCTATAATGCTCTCCCCGTATTTAATTATTCCTCTAGACAACTGCAAATTATTATTATTGTCTTTGAATAAATTAAAAGGATTCCATTCATGGCCTCTGTGGCTTCACAGGCTCGAACATGAGCATAAGCCCTTTCCTTGTTAAAAGGCTGTTGATGCCAGCCAAGAAGGGGCCATGGAAATAGCTTTACCCCTAAAATAAGGAGTAAAAAAAGGTATTGTTTTTAGTTAATTAATGCAACAAAAGGAGTAGAAACTGTGGATAGGCTACGAAGGCACGCCTGTTGGTTGCTGGCAAGCATGGTTGTGGTAACACTTCATAACAACAATTTCTGGGTTTCTGATCTGCGTTTTCATTCACTATTCGTGTTTTGTTGGTGCAGGCCATTAGTGAAGCAAAGGCTGATGAGTTTGCCCTCAAGAAGAATATCCTGTCTGCTTTTGCTTGAACTCTGAGACGATTTGCATCCTTGGTGTTGCAGCTTGGAGTTACTCTGCTTCCCGGGTTTGGTCCCCAAAGTTTTTCTTTGTCTTGGGGCTTGTATTATTTGCGATGCTCTTATTGCACATCTTCTTGACACATTTTTGCAACCAAAGTTTCAATTATAGTAGAAGAAAACAGGTAGTGGACATCTAGTGTTACAGTTTAGCAATAATGCGATGGTTACTCTGAACTCTCATAATTATCAACTCTTTGACAACGAGAGCATTAGCTACTGTTGCACTTATCCTGTGTCTTGGTATGATTGTTTTCTAGTTAGATTATCATGATCTGTTTGTTAAATCTGACCCTCTGACCCTTGTGCTGGAAGGTTGTGGACCGGACTGTCCGGTGTTTTTCTCAAATTTGGAAATTGTTATTGCTGCTGACTATTGATCATATTGGCCAATCTAGGAATACAGTAGCCGGGAAACTATCAGGTGTTCCCACTGACCTTTTCTGGTAAAACAAGTTGCCTTAACCAGTTTTGTGTGAATTTTTATTTTTATTGTTGTGTTGGAAGCTTGGTGATTCAAGTTAACATGGAAATTCAAAGTTGGGTCAATACATGATTTAGTTTTGAATTTAAAAGTAAGGAACTGGAGTGGATTAGTTCATTCTTGGGTTAGGCAACCCGAAATATATATTTTTTTTACAAAATTTTATTTTTGTTGGGATGCATTCGTATAGTTGATGGAAAACAAGTATTAAGATTGATGTTGTTTAGTTACACTATTTTAGCTTGTTAAGTAAGTGAAACTGGATTTTTCAATATGACATGAATTTTATAGAAACATTTTTTGTTCCTTCTGTGCATGTTACGGTAATGAATATAATTTTTATTAAATTAATTATTATTATTTTTAATGAAATAACATGAAAATAAACATTTTAGAATGATCTTTCAATTCTATTTTTATTTTGCTCACCAATCAATTTGTTTGGGATGTGAGTTGACTTTTTAGTTATTTTAGATTGGGGTTAAAAAGTTTCATTTGTGATAGGTTTTTTTGCATTTTTGACTTTTAACTTTTGTAAAAGAAAAAATAAAATGATTATGAATTGAATATTACATTTTATTTTATTTGATTAAAATAATTTATTTTACAGCAATGATTGAGGGTCACAATTTTTGTGGTTCAAATGACTTAAAATTGTTAAAACGACGTCGTTTTAAGTACAAAACAACTTCAAAATTGTTAAAACGACGTTGTTTTAACAATTTTGAGCCATTTGAGCAACAAAAATTGTGGCCCTCAAACATTTTCCTTTATTTTATCTTATATGGTTATTTTAGCACAAACAAACAATCATCCCAAGCGGGGTTTTATGGCGATTCTCTCTCAAGTGGGGCATCTAAAGTAGTTGAGCTTAGTGGGTTTATTTTGAAATTGAAGTTGGCTCTGATGGCTTGAATCATTTACTTCTTTAAATTTGTTCGTTAGGAATTTACTACTTAAAATTTGTTCATTAGAATATTTATGGATTTCGATAATCTAATTTTTTTTAAAAACTTGTCTTGTTCATTAGAATATTTATGTACACAGGGTAATTAGCTATTAGTGTTCAGTTATATTTTATATAAATATTCTTAACAAAGTGCTAAAATTGAAAAGATTTAAATTATCGAAATTAACTTTAAAATAAGTCTATCAAACACGGACCCAAGTTGATCTTTCAAGTTAAAAGTAACAGTAATGTTAGGTATCATGAAAAACCTTTCATAAAAATAATCATAAAAACTTTGTGACCTTTGAATTATACTTAGAATAAAACACAACTGAATTAGTAATCTAAAAATCATAATTCTTTCATGAAATTTTTTTTCATGATTGCTAACTTTTCCCTATTACAATTGCAAACCACAAAACTAACACTTTTTAATATGTTTGACAGAATGCAATGGAGAGAGAGCTTTATAAAACATATGTAATGAAACCAGTCTATGATCTCTATAGATACAACAGACACACTTAAGATTATGGATTAATTTACTTTGAAGAAACAGGGTTGAAAGCTCTAGCAAAACCATTCATTGCATCATAACTCTTTGAGCTAAAACCTAAGCACCCAAACAATCCTTGCCTGTACGGCAAGTACGTCTTCTTCCTCATCTCCTCCGCCTCCGCCCTTTTCTCCGTGTAATGCAATTCATGTGCCGACGCCGGCACTCTCCGCTTCCCCGCTCCTCTCGCCTTCGCCGCCGCGGGGGCGGAAAAAGCAACCGATTCAGAGACCTTTCTATCCTTGATTGGCGAGAATGATATCGAGCTCCAGAACTTACTGTGACCGTTGTTCCGTCCTTCACTCTTGCTTCTGTACAGAAAATCTTTCAAAAACAGCCAACTCTTCGACCTCGACGATGGAGTCGACATCGAATCCGCCTCGTTCTGCTTGTTCTTGAGAGCTTCGAAAGCTACATTGCATTTTTTGTTCTCGGTCTTTTGCTTTTGCTTTTGCTCTTGCTCTTCTTCATCGTCATTTTCGTGCCATTGAAACAGTGGTGTTCTTAATGGAGACATAGATCTGGTTCTTCTGCTTCTACGCAGAGATCTGTCTCGCCATTTCACTCTCGGAAACCTCTCATCAGCTTCTTCGTTCATTTTATTCTCGAAATCGCCTTCGGTTTCGTGTAGATCCAGAAGCGGCGTCGAGAGCTTCATCGGCCGGATCTGGCCGTTCAGGAACAGCTCGTCGGCCGAGCTCATCGATTCTTTCGACGCAGAACCTACAGTTCCAAACCTAGCCGAAAATTCGAACTCGAATGAGGCCGACATTGTCCCCTCAGACACCGGAGAAGACGAACAGAGCACGAAATGCATTGGACTCGCCGGAACACTGTAGAAAAATCCACCACCACTGGCGGGGCTGGAGGTAGCGCTGACGAAAGGGGTGGAGAAAGTGCTGTCGATGTCGGAATTGGTGTGTTGGTTGAAGATGGTGGTTTCGCCATTGTTAGGGTTTTGAAGGTCTGATGATGTAGAGTGCGTGGCGGTGGAAGTTTCGAGCTCTTCTTCCATGTGATTGTGTGTGTCTGAGAGAGAGAGAGAGAGAGTTTGAGATTGATTTATGACGAAGTTGAACAGTGTTGCAGAAGAAGAAAAAGAGATTGAAAAGAAAATGGAGCTTCTTGAATGAATGGGTGCGGCTTTATATCGGCAAAGCCGCTACTGTCATTTCATTTTCTTTATCAAGTTTAACCTTCATTTGGCATGCCAAAAAATTTATTATTATTATTATTATTTTTTTTTTCGTTATTTTAATTATAAAAAGATAAAATAGATTAAAAAGTCGATAAGGCAAAATAACACATTTAAATTATAATCATTTCATTTTTTTCTCTCAAAAAAGCTAAACTAAAGCCTAACCCGAACGAGATTTTTTAGTTCAAGATTAAAATAGTCAAAAAGTCAACTCACATCCCAAACGAACTCGAGCATCCGCAGCAGACCCCTTAAATCATTCCTTACCTATTTTAAGGGGTTGGAGCTCTTTGATACCACGTCATCAGCTCCCTTATCAGCCATTCTAAACTAATATTTGTTACAGTGACTCCTTATTTGTAAAGAGTCATTGTAACTCTCTTATATCTGACAATGGTCGTTCATCTGAATGCCCCAGATGAGTAATCTAGGCAAAATTTGCTTCGCTAATCGTCTACCCAAGCGTTTGGCAGGTTGATCGACTGGTTAACTGCCCCTTAGTCACTACTCTGCTTTGTCTATTCTCAAACCTTTAATATCATTTTCTCTCTCTCTTTCTCTCTCTCTCTCTCTATATATATATATATATATATTTGTATATGTATGACAATTGTAGAAGTGGAAGGTAGAGATCATCTATAGTTTCTGTCAATTCTCAATCCATAGTTGCTCAAACCTTCAATGTCTTCTCTCTTTCTTAATGATTTTCTTACAGAGTTTTGAATTATAATTTCTGATCATCTATTAGAATTACTAGATTTTGCTTTCATGTGCTCTACCAATACTTTGAAGCCAACATTTATAATTCTCTCTGTCTTATTAGATTGATTATACTGTGTTGTTTTGTTCCTATCTATCCCATTTTCATTGATGTAATATATTATGGTCAAAGATTACAAAAACTTGTTCTAATCTGTTCATTCAAGAGGACCCATATTGGTGAACACCGTCCCCAATTAATCCAACAAGAAGATGAAAAAGTGAAAGAATATTTTAATAATGTTTTAGGAAAAGAATATGGAGTTTGTTGAAAAAAAGTAAATAAAAAAGTAATTTCTAAAATATGGAATGAATTTTTTAATAATATTTTAGGGTAAAATATAAGGGAGTTGATGGGGATGCTCTTAGAGAGGGAGGGTTTCCCATTTTCTTTTTTAGTAGTTTTTATTTATTTATTTATTTTTTAAATTTTTTTTTGACAAAATTAACGATAAATTTAAGTTGAAGGATGCATTCAGTATTAGGTTTAAGGATTAATCTTGTTTGACCAGAAGAAAAAGTCGACATCACCAAAAAAGTAATCGGTGCCCAACGGATGCAGTTGTGCCTGTGTGGTGTGACAAATAAATGATATTGAATAGATAAATGACATGTATACAAATAGTCAAACATTTAAATAGATCGCTATGAAGCACGGGTACTCCAAAAATAGTGTCGTACGAGTACCGGGTACTTACCAAGTGCGGGTATGCGTACCGGTACGGCTACACGCGTACCGAATACGGCAAAAGGGGGTCCGGTACATTTGGTTCATTCGGGTACGGCATGGGTATGCGTACCTGGCGCGGCAAAAGGGAGCCTAGTATGTTTGGTTCATTCGCGTACGGCGTGGGTACGCCGGGGCTTTTTTTTTTTTTTTGTGCCCTTGCAGATCAACAATGCATTTATTTATTATTATTTATTATTTTTTTATTTTTTTGGTGCCCTTGCAGATTAGCAATTTTGATGTTTCTCTGCTGTCCTATCTATTTGTATGAATTGTATAAGCATAATAGCATATCAACAAATGATTTTGATGTTTTTAAAAAGCAATTTGAACAAAAAAAATAACAAGTCCTATAAAGGGCAATTCTGTGTATGACTATGCATTATGCTTTTCCTTCAAATCCTCCTAGAATTTCTTTATAAAATCTTTAATCATAACAAACTTTTAAAGTTTATGCACAAAATATTAAAAATTGATACGGTATTAGTTGGTTAGTAGTGGTTGGGAATGATGCAATTTTATGTATTATGCAAATTGTAATTGCGACCTGCCTCAATTGAGAATTTTTTTTCCTTTACTGTTGGCAATTAACTTTAAATCTTTATTTGGTCTCTTGTTATTTCTTTGGTCTCACCCTATAAAAATAGCAAATTGATGAGCAAAAAGAAAGATTTTAAAAATAAATTATGATAACAAATTGACAGTGCATAACATGTCAAAGTGAGAGATTTCACAAATATTATTTTTAACGCTTAATGGTTTTAAATTATAGGAAAATGAGTAGTTCTCTTTTTAGTTTTGATATTTAATTTTAATTTATAGGTTGGATCCTTTAACCATAATTATAAAAAAAAAATATATATATATATATATAGGCGTCCCGCAGCTGTACCAGTATCATACTTTTTTTGAGTTTTGCCGAATCGGCGTACCCGCACTCGTACTCGTACTCGTACCCGCACCCGTGCTTCCCTGATAGATCAACAAATAAGTAAGTTTTGAATACATAAATGTTCTTTTGGATAAGAAAAATGATTTGTAGCTTGAAAATCTTTCGGCTCGAATGGCCCGACGTCGTTTTGGGCAATGTTTTTTTTTTTTTTTTTCCCCCTATTAGATCTCTGAAACTAAAGGACGGAGGAACAAACAAAGGGACAAACAGACACGAAAAGAAAGACAGAGGAAGAGAAAAAGAAAGAGAGAGAAATCGATCGATTGAATTTCTTCTTCTTCTTCTTCTTCTTTTTTCAGGGTTTGAAATCGATCAATTTCATCGAAATCGATGGATATGGATTTCACAAAATCGATGGATGTTGATGGTGATGATGATGATGATGTTGATGAAGATGTTGTTGTTGATGATGATGATGTGTTGATGATGAAAATGTTGTTGATGTTGATGAAGGTGAACACCCAAATTCCTCTTCTGTGTGTGTGTGTGTGTCGTTGTTGATGAAGATGAACACCCAGCTTCCTCTTCTCTTTCTTTGTTCTTCATCTTCAAAGAGAAAAGAAAAAAAAGAAAAGAAAAAAAATTTCAAAACGATGTTGTTTTGGACTCAGGCCATTCGAGCCGTGTTGTTTTCGAGCTGTCAATCGGAACTGTTTGGATAAATAATGTCCTTGGAAATGGATCTCTACGTGCCCTTTGTTTTTTGGTATGAAAATTAAGTTATGTTAATAATTGTAATTTATTCAATTTATGATATTTATTTTTTTTAAAAATAGATGATAAATACAATTTTTAAATTAAATTATTTATTTTTTAGTGGTAAATAAATACTTTTATTTTTATTTTTTTTTTATTTTATGCCCATTCTTCTTTTTTCATGTAGTGAATTTGTTTTAAAACAATTCAAATTTGTTGTTTACTTTCGTATGCTGTTACTTTTAGAATCATCAATAAGCAAACCCTTAATTGCATCCGCTGGTCTTCCTCACTTGCTCCTGTTGGTTCACTCCAAGTTTTGCCATGGTGTCTGCAATGCTGTTCCCTTCACTAACAACATGTGACAAGGAACATTCACATTTTTGTGGGAATTTCAGTAGCACCTTCTTCAACAATGTTAATTAACAGTGATCATGGAGTCAAGACTCGATTTCGACTTCATATATAAGTTTTTTATTAAAATTTTTACTATACTTCTGAGTGTGGGATCTGTGGATTTGCGTGGGTCCCACATCTGTGAGAAGTTTGGTAGAAAATTTGAGTTTCATAACATTTTTCTAAATTTTTTTACAAGATTTTATTGCTAGCCCAATTGTAAATATTTCAGATTTCAACTTCAAAACTTGAGCAATTTTCAAGATAAACCTAGCTTCTTGTTTCACTAACACCGCCCTAGCCTGCTCGCCTCGGATCTCTTTTGGCTCTCCCATCAGAGTTTAGTTTATTGGAAAACACAACTTAATTATATGTGTTAAACTAATTGATAGATCACATACAAACAAAAAAATTGTGTCTGATTTTGGGTATATTTGACACAACTTAATTTAAGTTAAAAATTAATAATAACAAAATAGAAGTCAAATTATTTTGAGTCTTATTAACAAGTACTCTAGGAGTAAAAAAAAAGAAAAAATAGATGTAAACTCAATACACTTTTCATGAGTTCTATAACACATTTTTACTCATATTGAAACAGTTTTTTTTTTTTTAATTTTTTACTAATCCCAATATTAAATAATGTATGGAGAACATTTGTTAATATTTGCCAATTATTTTTTTATCAGCACAGACTCAAATTTAAAAAGTGCACAGTTTCATTTTCACATCATTCATGAAATGTGATTAGTCAACCAAAATATGCCAATCTATTGGATTAAATCTTAGGGGTGCTTACAAGGTCTTGTTCCAGAAAATGTTAATTTAGTTAAAAAATTAAAAATTCAACTCATTTCGTTTATTTCTTTACATATTTTTTTATAAAAAATTAAAAACAAATCAATTCCCAAACCAACCCATATATTGTAGATCCATGATTTAAACCAATAATTACTCATTTAGAGCACCACTTAGATTTGTTTCAGGAGCATTGAATAATTTTTTCTTCATAGTATTATTTTTTTTAGGCCGCTAATTTGAGGCTTATTTAATTATTTATCAACAATTAATCATTGGAAATTAAAACTTATCCAATCAAAGTTGGTAAATTTAATTATTTAAGAATTTTGTTAACAAACCACATCATCAATTGGTACACTAGTTAGTATACTAATTGGTACATATAACATTATTCTTTATTAAGAATGCATGAAATGAGTATAAACTTCCTCCACTATCATAAAAGGTAGAAAAAACAATAAATGTATACTATTAAGGAAGGGCTTGATAATGAGTGTTTTTAGGACACTTGTTAAGAATACATTAAATGAGATGAACCACCCCCATTGAGTACAAAATGATCTTTACTCATATAATCCTGTTGATTAAGTTTATCCTCCTCCAAACGTCGTCGTAACATCTAAAATTACAAACGTAAGCTGGCCGGTGGATAATAATGAGTGTTTTTAGGACACTTGTTAAGAATACTTTAAATGAGATGAACCACCCCCATTGTGTACGAAATGATCTTTACTCGTATAATCCTGTTGATCAAGTTTATCCTCCTCCAAACGTCGTCGTAACATATAAAATTACAAAAGTAAGCTGGCCGGTGGATATGTGTTGAAAATCCCTCCGATACCTAAGTCAGCAAGTAGACTAAGGAAGCAAAAACTTTATGAATTTGGGAGTCATAATTGCAATACCTAGAATTAGAGTTTGGTTTGAATTTTTGTAGATTCCGTATGACACAATCCTAATAAGACTATATTAGGAATCATATTCCTAAAGGATAATGTTTATCCTTTAACACTCTCCTTCTATAAGTCAAGTGAGATGGCACAACTCTTTGCTCGATCTTTCGCCGTGCAACCGGATTACTTTTTCTTTGTTTGCCGCTGGCTTAACCATGCTACAAATAGCGCCATGCATAGCTTGCATTACGCACCACCATATTGACATTGCATGGCTCTTTTCCTAACTCGGTCAAACCTTCATACTCGGCCTGTTTGACTGCCTTTCCTTGTAGCTTGGTTCAATCATTGACCGCCATTAGGAAGTAGTTAGGTCTTAGAATATGGGCATTTACTAGTCCGATCAAGCATCTTTGACCGACCTAGCATCTGCTCGGCCCAAACCCATGATAACTCAAAGACACAGCTTGGATCACTATGCGACCCAATTCTTGAAGACAATTCCAACTAACTCGGCCCAATTTGGCTATACAAATTATCCTATCATATATATATATATATATATATATCACTACTTCATAAATTAGATTAATTAATTTTTTTTTTTAAATTTGAAAGATATAAAAAAAAAATTGGTATCAACATAGAAATTATTATAAAATCAAATACAAAACACACATGAATAGATAAGACTTTACATAATTTGTTAAGTGGGTTCACTTTTAAACAAATTTATCAATTCACATATATTTTGCATATATTTTCTGTTTATATATTATTTATCAAATTTAAATATGTCTGAGGCTTTGAAAAATACTATTAAAAAAAGAAGATTTTTGGTGATCATTAGCTCTGGTGTAAACAAAAACGTAAAATTGTGAAAATTGTAATATATATTGATAAGGAGGGTATTTTAGTCCACTTCGGAAAATAACAATTTTCTTTATTGTGGGGGTGATTTATCTCGTTTATGTATTCTAAACAAAACTCATTAAGGAAGGATATGGGTGATTTATCTCATTGGGTCCGTTTCGAGACTCGTTTCGATAATTTAAACCATTTATATTTTAGAATATATTGAATAGAATATATTTATAAAAAAATCAAATAGTTTGGATATCATTAAGCCTTTCATCAAATCGTATTTGTATTTAGTTTTATACTTTAAATCAAGTTTGATATTCATTTTTGTACATAGAAATGTAATTCGATAAAATGATTAACAATATTCGATCAACTTAATCTTTTGCAAATATGCTTTACTCAATATAATCTAAAAAGTGAACGTTCAGATTATCGAAATGAGCCCAAATAACCGCACAATAGTGACTGTTGTGCCTCCTGCACTGTTTTTTTTTTGCTCTTTCCCTCAGTTTCTACCTATTTCATTGTAAACAACTGGGCCTAATAGAGTACATTTATTATTTTCTCAACTTTCTATATAGTGGAGAGGAGCACTAATTGAGCACTCCCAATCCTTCCCTAATGATATGTAATGAACCATATAAAGGAGTGGGTCTACACTCCTTATCGTTCCTCTTTAGGGATGGCCACGGGGCGGGTTTGTCATCCCCCTCCCCCGCTTCCGCCCTCCCCCCATGGATAAACTCCATCCCCACCGTAAACCCACTAGGGATGAAATTTTTCAACCCCATCCATGCCCTACGGATACCTGCAATACCCGATCACATTTCAAATAGACAAAAAAATTGAAAATCATTTAAATCCTTAACACACTGAATAATTTATCTTGTTTCCATATATATAAATAATGAGACTTTTTGGATTATTATTTATTTATATTTAAACAGAACCACATACTTTTAGTATTCCTTTCTTTTATCTAATTATATTATATATACATATATATTATTTATTTATATTTTTTTAATTATATCGGGTCGGGTTTGGATCCGGGGAGGTGATACCCGTCTCCACTCCACCTCCGTTGTAGGTGACTAAAATATAATCCACCCCCGCTCCCACATAAGTGTCGAGTCGGGTAAAATCCGCCCCATTTAGACAGGTATAGACGAACCACCACGGATCGAGTTAAAATGACCATCCCTCCTCCTCTCTCTATCTCTCTCTCTATTCTCTTTCTTTCACCTCATTATGAGTCAAAAAGGTGGTACTATACTGGGAAGATGTAACATAGTTAATAGTTGAGGTGATTCATCTCATTTAATGCATTGTTAACAAAACCAATTAAGAAATACTTGTTTTAAGTTTGACCAAAATAATGTATTTGACATTTCTCTACATTTTTTAAGTCTACTTTTTAGTTGACATTTTAATTTTGTTAACATTTTTTTAATTAATAACTTATTAAATCATATCGACAGAACTTTTTGAATATTTATACAACAAAAAATTATGTGACAATTTATTTAACCAAACACGTTCAATTTTTTTTGTTTTTTTTTGTTTTGCTTTTTTTTTTACATGTTATTAAAGTTGCACCAAACAAATTTACAACTTATTTATAAAATATTTAAGCTAATATCTTTACAAAATTTTAATTTTTTTATTTATAAATTTCAACAAATGAGCTCATTATCAGGAACTACTATGTTGTCCACGTCAATAAAAAAATTATTGTTGACACCATCAAATTGATGCATCTTAATGCAAATTTTACTATCTTGTCAAGTGTCTCTCTTTTTATTTACTTAATTGTCTTGTTGACACCATCAAATTGATGCATCTTAATGCAAATTTTACTTATTAAATGTGTTTTGACGTAGATTTTAGGGGTGATGCCGCAATTGTCCTACTGTCTAATTATTTTGTGGTCACTGCTTCCAATTTCTACAAAATAGCGGAATGAGAATGGCTTCCAGGGACTCAAAAACATTCTATGAATATGCTGATAATTCACTTTCCGTTGTACCCAAAAAAAAGAAAGAAAAAAAAAGTTGATAATTCTGCTGGTTAGGTTTGGGGCTTAGTGAGTGTATTAAATATAGTTCTCTGCTATCTAATGTTGTGCAATGCTCTCTTGCATTGCAAGGTAGTCTTTTTATCATTAATGCCTGAAATTTTTGTTGCATAGGTGCAATGTGGTGATGTGGAACTTGAAAAGAAAATTGATGAGAAGATTGGCCAGTTCATTGATAGAGTGGAGAAACACCCGAGCAAGAAAATTGATGAGAAGATTAGCCAGTTCTGGATTGTATTTTTTTCATAAAAGAACTTTTCTCCAGTTTTTAGTTGTAATAACTTTCACATATGGCTCAAATTTTGAGACTCAAATGGAATGTTCAATTAAACTATAATGCTATACTGTCTGAATTCTTGTCATTATTATTTCTAGAGTGCTTACCAGTACACTTTTTTTTTCTTTTTTTCTTTTTTGCGATGGTAACAAGATGGTTGCCAAAAATCATGTTAGTATTTTTCTTTGTTTTTTGCGACGGCAAAATAGCGGTCGTCATAAGTAATTTAGGTGGTCGCAAATAATTTGCGACCGTTGTTTTGTCGTCGCAAAAAGTATTTGCCACCCCCATATTCGCGACCCCCATTTGCCGTCGCATAGGCCGTCGCAAAAAGTTTTTTGCGACTGTTTTTTATTATTTGCGACGGTTTATAGCGGTCGCAAAAAGTGTTTTTTTTAGTAGTGAAATGAGCTCATTATCAGGAACTACTATGTTGTCCATGTCAATAAAAAAATTATTGTTGCATTCCCCTAATTTATGAAAAGATAATATGAAATGTAACAAAAATAACTCACGTGTGGAAAAAGACAAAAGTCTAAAAAATAAATAAATAAATAAATGTAGGAAAATATTTAAAAAAAAGTATTTTGGTCTAACTATAAAACAAGAATTTTTTAATAGTACGCATTTATTGTTTTTTCTACCTTCTATGATAGTGTAGGATGTTAATACTTATTTAATGTATTTTTAATCAGTGTTCTAAAAATATTTATAACAAAACTCATTAATTAATTATTAAAATTAACTCAGAATAAAGATAATAACATACTAATCTGCAGCAGATAACAAGGCCTATTTTCAGCTTTTACTGTACCCGATCAAGGTAAATAATGGTAACAAATCACACTATTTGGTTACCCGTTTTTAAAAGGAGACGTTCCCTTGTGGAAAACCTTCTCTCCAATCTATATCGAATTAGAAGATATTGTTGGACCTCTGAAATTCACTACAGAACTTATATTAATAATTTGAATTGTTCAATTTGTAGAGCTCATCGAGTACTTTATCCGTATAAAATATTACATTGATAGGATATTAATAGCCACTTAATCGAATCACTTTTGGTGGATACATAGAGGCCCAACAACACCCTCCAATTAAGAAGCCGAACTGGAGAGAATCCTCTCCCTTACCTTCTAATGGTAAGAAAAATCTATTACAAAATCATGAGAAAGATTAAGATTATTAATATCTATAAAAAAAATTCATTCATTTATAATTATTTTTAAAAATATCAACTTAACTGTAAATTTTCCTTTTCGAAATTAGAATTTTCAAATTTGTATTTTATTTTTATTTTTATTTATTTTTTAAATATTTTGATCAATTTTTTTTAGAGGTGTTTAATTTAGATGTACTCAAAAAGTAAAATATCTGTGATTTAAAAAAAAATCAATAAATACTATAAAATACAAAAAATATATATCAAAAAAAAATCAGTACATTTTCATATTTTTTTGCATTTATTAAATTTTTTTAAAGATTTTATTTTGAAATACAAATTAAAAACTCAAAATCTGTTTTTGAAAACAAAATAGGATGATTTTTTTAAGCCCTTCAACTTTGTAAATTTTCTCATTTTAATCAAATTACTAGTTGTCCCTATAATGGACGAAAAATGTACGTGAAATGGGTAGACCCAGGTCAAATCTAACCCAAATCCAAGGGCATTGCGTGGAATTAACCCCCCAAAAAGCAAAATTTAAAAATAGACCCCTTAAAATTTGCTTAAAATACAAATTATCCATTATAATTTTAAAAATTATAAATATTCCCTTATCAGAATTTTTTATTTAACAAAATTAACAAAAAAAAAAAGATTTTTAATTTCTTTCATATGCAATAATAAAATTATCAGAATTGTTAATTAAAATATATTTATGACATCATTAAAAACTGTTAATTGATTTAATAATTTATTAATAAAAGGAAATAATTTGTTAATGCAATTAAAATTTGGAAGGGACAAAATATAATTTTCAAAACTACATAAAACAATTCGTATTTAAATAAATCTCAGGTAATATATTTATAATTTATCCAAAAAAAAATGGTTAAATTACATTTTCCTCCTTAAAGTATGATCCCAATTTTCACTTTAGTTCTTCAGCTAATTATTTCTCTAGTTGGTCACTTCAGTTTTTAAACTTTCCTTATTTTAGTCCAATTGTTAGTTGTTGTTTAACCTTTTTTCCAATAAAAAGAGTGGAAAATACAAGGGTCGTAACTTGTAATGGGTTGCTCAAATGAACCTGCTTGACATACGGGTTGGAAATGGGTTACTATTGGTGGTGGGTAAGGGTGTAGATATGGCCGGGCCGGGCCATGACAGGTCGTGCAGGCTCTTGTCTTTTGATCAGGCCGGCCCGGGCTGGTTTGTGGGTCGAAAAGTGGGGCCAGGCTCATTTAGATTAGGGCTGGGCCACGGGTCATGCTTGGGGGGCCTTTTTTTCTTTTTTTTTTTTGCAAAATATTTGCCAGGGATAAAAAACAAAAGAAAAATTGTATTAGAGTATTTTAGCTAAGACTGTGGTTGGACATGTGCATTGCACATGACATGTGATTTTTTTATCAGCTGTTAGTATTGCAATTATATGTGTCTCTTAAATTGGTATGTGATATGTATAGAAAGTATAGAAATTTGTATAGGTAAATTGATTTGTATCCAGAATATAACTAAATAAGAAATGAATACATACTCGGCTGAAGAATTTAAATAATAAATGAGAAATTTTGTAAATAAAAACAGTAATTTATAATTAGATTGTTAAGATCACAATCTTATCTTAAATAATAAACAAGTCTTTTAAATATATAGTATTTCCCACTTCAATTTTTCATAATCCATACCTGTAATACAATTGAATGTATAAAATTAATCGTACAATTACATAATTTTCTTTTTATAGTTTATCTCATAATACAAATTTATTAAACCCACTATTGCATATTATTTATATAATATTGGTGTAAGAATGCATTAATATCAATATGTAATATATTTCTATACATCTAGAGTTGTTGAATCTCGTTTCCTGTGCCACGACTATCTTGCATGATGAAAAATATAATATTAGTCATTAGTATACAACTAATATACAATTGTTGTGAAAAAAATAAATATAAAAAGTACAATTATTGTTGTGATGTAGGTGTTTTGTAAAGTCTTGATTTGTTATTGAAAGTGTTTGTTGTTAACATTTGTTTATATGACATGTATGTATATATGTATTGAATACAAGTTGATAGGAGAACAATACACAATTTCACAATTTTTTCCTAACAAATATAACTATATTTCTAAAGCGATACATGTTAGAAAATTAAAGTATCCAATGGTAATATAGCATTACAGATTGAGAATGTATGAATATAGTAACATATATAAATTTATATTTATATTTTTTTACATATATTTATATATGTAAACATTGACATATATAAGATATCACAAAAGTAATATGTGAAATTTTTTTCAATAATATAATACAGGTAACAATGAGAAGTTAATTATTCATAATTAAATAGTTGATCATAATGTAAATGTTTAGTGTTACATTTTTTGTGTAAGCACCATTTTTAAATTTGATTATTAAATTCACATAAAAATTGAAAGAATTTGTGAATAATTTATGTAAAATTAGAGATTAGTGAAGAAAGATTTAAAAAAAGAAGAAGAGAAGTTTATAGTGTTTGGTTTGGTTTGTTTTTTCAAACTTTTTGAATTTTTTAGTTTTCATATTTTTTTGTCTTTGATACTGTTTTTTTTAATAACCCTTTTATTTTATTTTTAGATTCACTTAATTTAGTACTTTTTTTTAAAAAATTTTACTTTTAGATTTAGATTTACTTAATCAAAATATACTTAGAAAATACTTTGTTGTGTATTTTTTTTGAATTTTTTTTATTAATATTAAAAAAATATATAATAATAAAAAATCAATACATGTTTGAATTTATAAATTTTTCTACTAATATTTTACTTTTTAATTCTATTTAGATTATTAGATATTATATTTTCATGTAAAAGTATAATTTAAATATAAAATGTGGAGAAATTTCAATATGTTTAATCATCAAAACTGAAAAATATAAAAAATCAAAAATTAAAAAACAGATTTAAAAAAAAAACTAATGAAAGTTGTTCTTATTAACAATTTTGACATCATACTTTAGTTATTAAAGTACCATATAAAATATTACAATTCATAAAATATAATTTAAACAAAAAAGAAAGTATATGAAGACAACCTGTAAACAAAGTTTTTAGATGCAGCACAAATCTTTGTTTAAAAAACACATGCACTTTTCTCTGTTTAGATTCGAACGAATGCATACAACTTTAAGACCCTACCAAAATTATTTACAGTGATTTGATCCATGATGGGCAATTGTAAATATTATGTATATCAGCATAGAAGCAGACACTGGAAATAAGAAAGAGTAATTATTTTTTGTTCTTCAATCATCATCAGTATAAAAAATAAGGAGACGGTTTTTCTTTTTTCTTTTTTTTTTTGATAAAAAGGGAGACGGTTTGTTTATATTTATATAGGACTCTTGAAAGTAAATATATCATTTTTGAGTTCAACTCCAAAAATAAAAAGATAGTTGGTTTATATAGGACTATTCATTACTTTTAGAAAAATATAGTAGATTTAAGAGAGTAAAATTGGGATTTAAAAAAAACTAGAAAATACGGTAAACTCTTCACACTTTTATAATGATAGTACATTAATGAGATGTTTGGTTATATTTCATGTGTTGTGTTATTTAAATTTTATTATGTATGACTTATGTTTTTTTAATTATGAACTTATGATTAAAAAAGTATAAAATTATGTAATTTTCTTCTTTTGAAATGAATAATTATATATATATCAAAATGAAACTTGCAATATTACAATCATTAAATTAAATAGATAACATTTATTGAATGAATAATTTTTATTTGAAAATGAAATAAAATATTACAAAAATTTATTTCATTAAATAAAATAGATGTAAATTATTGATGATAGTAGAGTAATTACATAACTATAGATCAAGTATATTTTAATTAGGTTGCCACCTACTAGCCTGCCAACATTTGCATTATACTCCACCTCAATAATCTAATATAAAAAAATAAAGAAATGAAATAATGAAATACAAATTGTTTATCAATCATCGGAGGAGGCAGACAATTCACTCACATTACCCAAGGATATGTCATCCAAATCGGTTTGAATTATCTTATTTTCACTATAATTTTGTCTTCTTATAAACGCATACATATGATCTTTGGATATCATTAGTGTCTCAACCATTTGGAGTAAAACTTATTGCGGTAATCGCTCAGCGCCCATTCGCCTACACTAAAAGCTGTTTCAGAAACAATTATAGAAATATAAACGGTTAATATATATCACGGGCTATCTGTAAAAGCACAAGCCACATAGGTTTATTTTGTTTCCACCAATCTAAAATATTAAAATCTTTGGTATCATCCACTGGTGAGCTATCCAAATAACGTTGAAATTCAGAATTACTTCTTCTACTTTTTATTGTTAAAAAAACACTTTAATCTTCCGTCTCGAGATAAGGCTGCTGGTGATCTCTCCAAATAACGTTGAAATTCATAATTACTTACGCTTGTATATTGAAATATTCTTCTACTTTTTATTGTTAAAAAAACAATTAATCTTCCATTTCGTGATGAGGCTGCAGGTTTAGTGTGTATAGGTGTATTTGCAGATGCAGCTGCGTTGTATTCTTCAAATAATATTTTGCATATATTCATAATAGGGGCAAATTATTTTTGATCAGCGAAAATACGTTATAAAAATTTTTGTAAACCAATTTCTTTATACATAGGATCAACTATTATGGCTAAACCTAAAAGATGAGGTAATGGATCAAAATATTTATCAATTTTTTCTTTCATTGCAGTAATAATGGTTACATAATATATTCATCACCCATATATTTTACGAAAACTTTAATTATTTCTGCTAACATATGTAAAACAAATGGTGAAGTAGGAATATATATATATAAGAAAATAATTTTGTTACAGTATCAAAAACTTTTAGAAAATCTTTATATAAACTACTTGGCACCAATTAGATTTTGTGGGAGTCGGTACTCCTCCTATAGATATTGTTGCAAAAAATAAATCTATTGATTTTCTTTGTTTACAAGTTTTTTTTTAACATATTATACATTGAATTCCATCTGCTGTCTATATCTAAAATTAATTTTTTAAATAGCATACATTCTCATTGACAAATTTTCTTGTATTCTGAAATTCGATTAGCAGAAGACATAATAGTAACAATTGCATTTTTTTATTACTAGTACAAAAATCTCAATACATGCATAGTTTCTTTAACAATCAAGTTTAAAATATGAGCACAACGACGAACATGAAATAAATCATTACCAACAAATAATTGTAAAGTTAATTTTAAATGGGTTACAGTCTGATTAGATTATGTTGCATTATCTAAACTAATGATAAATATTTTATTTTGTAAAACCCACTCATATAATACATTTCTTATTTCTATACCAAATGAATGATCGGTGTATGGAAGTTCAACTAATCTAAATGAAATAATTCTTTTATTTAATTTTCAATCATTATCAATAAAATGTACAGTGATACATTGATATTCTAAACTATTATTTGACATAGATTAAATGTTAAACAAACTCTTCCATTCAAATTTTTTAAGATGTCAAATAATTCACTTTTAATATTCTCAAATTTCTTTAAAATCCTGTTTGTAGTAGTATTTCTTGAAAAACTTTGACATTGTGGTGCAAAACTTTCGTGAACCATTTGTAAAAAATTGGGGCATTCACTAATAGTAAAATGTTATTTTTCTTAATAATATAATCAACTACACAATTTTGTGCACATATAGGATCATATGAAAATGTTTGCAAATGACCAGTTGATGTAACCCCTAATTGCATTTGACTTCTAATATCAGGTTGTTAACTTTGTAAATGTTTGTTAGCATGTATTTTTAGATGACTAATACTCCCTTCAGATGAAGTACTAAATGTGCACAATATTTAAATTTTGCTTTAAATGTAATTGTACCATTAGGATTATTTACAAATATTTTTTCGAAATGATCCCAAACACTACTAGTCGTTAGATATATTAGAAAGAGAATCAATATATTCATGCTGTGTGGCATATGCACTAATATAGATACAAACATTAAGAATATTAAAATCTATAGTAATGTAAGTAAAATAATATATAAGAACTAACAATTAATTTAAATAATGAATAAATGATAATGAGTAAACAATAATAACTAATATATGTTAAGAAATAATTAATGTAAAAAAATGAGTCACTAATAAATTTAATTCAACTAATTAATATTATCGACTGACAAATGTGATATAAAAATTAATTTCTTATGATAAAAGTTTATTCTTGCACAATTTAATTGCCATTTAGGAATACATCAAAATTAATTGAGAGAAGAGTTTGAGAAAGAGAATTGTTTGTGAAAAATAAAATAGGAGAGGGAGATATTTATAAGAGTTTGGGAGGAGGGGGTTAATTTGTATTTAAAAAAAAAAGGATAGTTGGAAGTAAAATGGTCAAATGACCGTTTAAATTTTATTTTATTATTATTATTATTTTAATTTTGGCCGTTGGATGCATAGAGCTGTTATTTTTGGGTCGGTCAGGTTTCAAAATGACGGCTCGGCCCTACTCAGGTCGTGGGCAGGCTTCGGGCCATCCATAGGCCACAGGCCATTTTTACACCCCTAGTGGTGAGTCGGTAATAAAATTGCAATTGTAACATTGTGTTTGGATAAAAATTTAGAACGGGGACAATCACAAGTTAGTTTTGTGGACTAAACTTATATATCAAAAAATTATACTCCTAACTTTAGTGATAAATTTATCACTATAAAAATGCATTTCAACTACTTGTACTTTTCACGTCATTTTTCAATACAAATTAATACAAAATTTTTTTTAAAAAAAAAATCAAAACTCACAAACAAAAGACAAATTGTTTCCATCATTTTTCATTTTAAAAAATTGATCAATATCATTATCAGCACCAAATAATCATTCCACAAATACAAAACACATCTAAAAAGTCACCCAAAAAAAAAAAAAATCATTATCAAAACAAGGAGCAAATATGTAATAAGTGTGAGAATTAAAATAATATTAATTCAGAAAGAAGAATACCTCTTACCATGATGTTCAAGCCTTTGAATCTTGTTCTTAAATGGTCAAATCTTGAATGTATAAACAAAACACACTCGGAGAACACTTTCACAGAACCATATGGAAAAAGAGTTTCATGCCTATTCTATTTACCAAAACAACGTCAGTATTTGATGGCAATCACAGACATATGTATAGATAGGCTTGGACCCATAATTCATTGTAACTCCTAATAACTTCCCACCATCAGGGAAGTTGTAACTCCCATGACTCCACCATATTGGGTAGTGGGTATCACACACGTTAGTTACCCAAATAATACTGATTAAATATATATATATAAATATAAATAATATTTCTATAATAATAATAATAAATAAAACTAATGTGGCATGTGGGCCACTTTATGGAGACATACTTACATTCTCCCACTTGACACATGTGCCACATTTTGCTAACTTTTGGGTAACTAACAAACTAATTATGCCCCATTAAACAAAAATACCCAAACCTTATAAGAGTCATAATACACTAATCATGGCGGGTATACTCTATCAATTGAGTATTTCCTTCCATGTATTATATTGTATGATACTCTTACCTTTATGTGGTGTCATTCTTTATGAATAACTTCTAATAAGTTATTATGGGTCCAATGATCCCTATGGATCAATAGTCCCAATGAATTGCATAGCATCACAAATACTTTAGGTGCACAAAATGATGGTTTTCACTAACAATAATCAAAATGTCATGGCAAAATAAAACAAAACAAAACAAAATAACAACTACAAAAATTATTAAGTTAACCAATCAGTCCCATGCCTTCAACGTGTTTTGAAAACACCTTTACAAAAAGACCTATGGTCATGGGATCTGTAACCATCATATCGGTACTAATATGCTTAATGCTGACTTCTTGCTTCTTAACACGGTCTCGAACAGCAAGATACTTTATGTCAATATGCTTGCTTCGGCTGCCACTTTTGTTGTTGTTTGAGAAGAAAACTGCAGCCAAATTATCACAGTAAACCTTTAATGGCTTAGAAATTGAATCTACAATTCGAAGCCCTGTGATAAAATTCCTTAACCAAATAGCCTGTGATGTTGCTTCAAAGCATGCTATAAACTCTGCTTCCATTATTGACGACACAATTACCGTCTCTTTGGCGCTCTTCCATAAAATAGCACTGCCTGCTAGCAGATAGACATATCCTAAAGTGGATTTTCTGGAATCTTAACAACCCGCAAAATCCAAGTCTGAATATCCAACCATCTCAAGACAGTCAACATGCTTGTAAGTAAGCATGTAGTCTTTGGTTCCCTTTAAGTACCTCATGATTTTCTTTGCAGCCTTCCAATGTTCCATTCCTGGATTGCTTTGGTATCTTCCAAGCATCCCAACTACAAATGCAATGTCTAGGTCATGTACAAACCAGAGCATGCATTAAACTGCCTACGGCAGACGCATAAGGAATACAAACCATTTGTTCCTTTTCCAAATCATTTTTCGGACATTGACTTAAACTGAATTTGTCACCCTTTAAAATAGGCGCTGCATTAGGAGTGCAATCACTCATCTTGAATTTCTCCAAAACTCTTTCAATGTAGGCTTTATGAGACAGTCCTAATGTCCTTTTAGACATATCTCTGTGAATCTCTATGCCAATGACATAAGAAGCTTCACCCATATCCTTCATTTCAAAATTTTGAGAAAGAAATTGTTTAGTATCATGCAACAATCCCAAATCATTAGATGCAAGTAAAATGTCATCCACATATAGAACTAGAAAAATGTATTTGCTCCCACTAACCTTAAGGTATATACAGTTGTCCACAACATTCTCCGTAAAACCATATGAAGTAATAACATTGTGAAACTTTAAATACCAGTGTCGAGAAGCTTGTTTTAGTCCATATATGGATTTCTTGAGTTTGCAAACTAAGTGACTATCTTTATCAAAACAAAAACCTTCAGGTTGTTTCATGTATACTTCTTCCTCAAGATCCCCATTCAGAAATGCCGTTTTCACATCCATTTGATATAGCTCTAAATCAAAATGAGCTACTAATGCCATGATAATTCGAAATGAATCCTTCTTAGAAACCGGAGAGAATGTATTATGATAATCGATGCCTTCTCTTTGAGTAAAACCCTTGGCTACAAGTCTGGCCTTATATCGTTCAACATTACCATTTGAGTCTTTCTTAGTCTTATACACCCATTTACAGCCAACAACTTTAACTCCTTTAGGCAACTCGACAATTTCCCAAACTTCATTCTTAGCCATAGATTCCAACTTTTCCTTCATGGCATCATACCATAATTTAGAATCATCCCTATTCATGGCATTAGAAAACGAAATAGGATCATCTTTAGGTCCGATGTCAAAATCAGACTCCATTAAGTACACAAAATAATCACCAAAAATTGCTGACTTTCTAGCTCATGAGGATCTTTTTAATTCTGTAGTCTCAATTGGGACTTGAGCTACAGGCTCTGTGTTGACTTGTTCCTCTTGTGGTGGAAATTCTTGAATTTGTTCATTTTCAAGGATATCAGGTTGATTATCCTGAAAGACAACCAATTCACCTATATTCACGGGTGTTGTATCTAGATCCTGTGACTCCTTCCACTCTATCTTTCGAGGGTAACTCCCACCAACTTCCTCAATAAACTTAGCATTTCTGGCTTCAACAATTCTAAGTGAATTTGAAGGACAATAAAATCTGTAGCCCTTGGAGTTTTCCGCATAGCTTATGAAAAAACCACTAACTGTTCTGGGGTCTAATTTCTTTAAATGTGGGTCATACACCCTTACTTCAACTGGACAACCCCAAACGTGTAAGTGCCTTAAACTTGGCTTCATCATTTCCATAACTCAAATGGTGTTTTGGGAACAACCTTGGACGGAACCCTGTTTAAGATATACACAGCGGTTTTCAAAGCTTCACTCCACAAATTTATAGGCACATTAGAATAACTAAGCATGCTCCTTACCATATCCATAAGTGTTCGGTTCCTTTTTTCAGCAACACCATTTTGTTGTGGTGTGCCAGACATTTAGTATTTGTAACAAGCCCGCGGGGGACCTCGCTACAGCTCGGACTCGACTTTCCGTAGTCACGGTTCTAAGTCTGAACCAAAGAGTCCAAATCCGGCAAATCGTTTTGAGAAAACAGATTTTTGAAAGAAGTGCCAAACATGGACTGCTTTGCCAGATACAGAGTCGCCACCTAAATATTTTATTTTGGGAAATTTAGGAAACCCTGACTCGGTGCCGAAAGGCCACGTGTCCGTCATCACCAAAGTTGCCTCGGCTCGGGAACTTGGGTACGATTGGGGAAGGTCACTTCGTGAGCACCCCCACTCGCCCGGTCATAGACCGGCCTCTACTAACCATGATATCAATTTTTGAAAACTTTGTGTGTCCTTAATCCGGTTATTAGCCTAGGTTACTATGTGATGCACACAACATATAAGTATAGACCGGGTCGCCCGAATTGGAACAAAATATTTCATGTTTGTTTATTTGAAAGTGGTTTGATGGTGCTACCCGCAAGTAGGGTAAGACGTGGATTTGCCACCCTCAGGTGGGCTTAGAAAAATATGATTTTGCCACTATCTAGTGGGCTTAAAACTCACAGTCAATGATTTGTTCCAATTTAAACAACCAGACCTTCACCCACAGGCATTCAGGCAGTTATATCATATAAGCACATAGCCTCATGGTAAGCATGCTATCATGGCATTCACTCACACGCATGCAAGGATGCTAAAGCATAAAACTCACCGAGTACTCCAAGCCAAAATAGAAACTTCATTAGAAATCATGCATGATCCTAATTATACAGAAATGCCTAATGCAACACATGCAAAGATGCAACTATAGCAGGCTCGGCTATTCTAAGATGGTATATGAAGTGCTACAATTATCATGTATTCAATTTAGAATTGAGAATACAATGCAGTTAGTATGATGCGCCGAGCCCGGTGCATGCAAAACTGATGAATGAATGCAAACATGCTGTCATACTGTATGCTAATTGAAATATGCCCTAATCTAACCATCATAAGCGGATAAATAAAAGGGAGAAAGACGTGGGGTTGGAAGACATACATCACACTCACCCACACTTATTACAGTTGTGCCCTCAAATAAATAATACAGTCCAAATATTACAGTCCCAAATAAAAGAATATTACAGTTCGAAATATTACAAAGTTCTAATTAATTAACAAATTAACTATGAAAGCAAATAAAACTGGCGTGCAAGCCAGGGACTGTCTTGCTTCTGATGGATGATGCATGTCCGGGTTGTCTTGCGCGGAAATCCACCGGAATGCCCCAATTAGCCTCTGTTTACACCTGTTCTTGAAATGCGTGCCAAGCTCCAAAAGGTTGTTGATTCTTTGTTTCGCTGCAACAGAGAGCAGGAAAGGGGCATAGCAATGTATCTGCACAGATATATGCATGTCTCGATCCTCGTGCCACCAATCACGCATACCGAGGCATAATGGCCGAGGAGTCGAAATGCACAACTCAATATAGGATGAATGCACATGAAACTACAGCTAAAACCTAACTCCATCATGGATAATCCGGAGTGTCGGTGACTGGGAAATTGAGACACATTCCGTCACTCGGAGTACGAAATGTACCTCGTTTCCCGTGCCCGGGCTAACTCCTATTCCGGACACGATGCAATATGCATGATATGCATGAAGTGCAACTAAGATACAATCCTAACATACAGAATGCTATGGAAATGAGATGTCTCGAAATACGTGCACATGGGCACGCAAACTGAGAAAATAGCAGAATACTATGAAAATGAGGTACCTCGAAGTGCGTGCACACGGGCACGCAAACCGAGGCGATGATATGTGTCTCGAAATACGTGCACGCAGGCACGCAAATCGAGGCGATGATATGGAAATGACAATTGGACTTATACCAACATGAGTGAGCCTCAGCCGCACTCACATGGGATGCCGGCGGATAAAAGTGAAGTGCCTCGAAATGCGTGCACACGGGCACGCAAACCGAGGCAATGACAGAATGCGATAAAATGGCATGGAAACATGATATGGACTTATACCAACATGAGTGAGCCTCAGCCACACTCACATAGGATGTCGATGGCAGAAAATGAGGTGCCTCGAAATGCGTGCACACGGGCACGCAAACCGAGGCAATGCAGAATGCGATGAAATGGCATGGAAACATGACAAGTGGGCTTATACCAACATGAGTGGGCCTCAGCCACACTCACATAGGATGCCGATTGATGAAAATGAAGTGCCTCGAAATGCGTGCACACGGGCACGCAAACCGAGGCGACGCAAAAGCGATGCGAATGACATGGAAAATGCAACATGGACTTATACTAACATGAGAGAGCCTCAGCCACACTCACATAAGATGCCGGCGGATAAAAATGAGGTGCCTCGAAATGCGTGCACACGGGCACGCAAACCGAGGCAATGATAAAATGCAATGAAATGGCATGGAAATGACAAATGGGCTTATACCAACATGAGTGAGCCTCAGCCACACTCACATAGGATGCCGTCGGATAAAAATGGAGTGCCTCGAAATGCGTGCACACAGGCACGCAAACCGAGGCAATGATAAAATGCAATGAAATGGCATGGAGATGACAAATGGGCTTATACCAACATGAGTGAGCGTCAGCCACACTCACATAGGATGCTGTCGGATAAAAATGGAGTGCCTCGAAATGCGTGCACACGGGCACGCGAACCGAGGCAATGATAAAATGCAATGAAATGGCATGGAGATGACAAATGGGCTTATACCAACATGAGTGAGCCTCAGCCACACTCACATAGGATGCCGTCGGATAAAAATGGAGTGCCTCGAAATGCGTGCACACGGGCACGCAAACCGAGGCAATGATAAAATGCAATGAAACATGGCAAAAATGATATGCAAGCATGCTAATGAAATTTCAGCACTAAAATATGGGGGAAAACAGTCCCGAAATGAGGCGAAATGACATGAAATGCAAGGAAATGTCCCGAAATGCGAATTTAGGCACCCGAAATGGCCGATAGCTATGCTAAACATGCACAATATGGACATGCAATGCAAAGACAGAAGCTAGAAAGTCCCAAAAGATGCACTTTCACAGTTATAAACATGGCCAAACAGCAAGCATAGGTATGGCAAAAATGGCATGCAAGAATAGGGGCCAAAAGATGGCCAAAGAGGCAAGTGGTATATACAATGCCCAAACTGAAAAATTCCCTTCTACAACATTGAAGAGGGACCAAAAATAAGCATATTTCCAGAACTGTAAAATGGCCAAAACAGTATAAAAACATGCTAGAAATGCAATGCAAAATAAGGCTCAAAAGAGGCTATAACATGAGGTATGCAAAATATTCCACAAATGGCCAAAGACCCTTAATGAAACATGTTAAGAAGGTCAAAATAAGACTATCTCTAGGCCTGCAAATCGTCCAAAAATGGAAGCATAATGGGCTTCCAAAGCATGCAAGAAAACGGTATTTAAGGAGGACATTGAAGCAAGTGCAACATGGAGGGCTCAAACAGGGTTGAGCCCTTAATGAGACATGAAAATGAGCTCAAAATAATGATCTTTCTAGTTTTGGTCGGAGCTCAAATGTACAAGAAAGAAAGGCTAAGAAATGTTGCAAAAAATGAGCTCAAAAGAGGGAAAGTGGACTTACCTTGGAAGATCAATTCTTTTGTTGCTTCTTGGGCCAACTTTGTTGCCTCTTAGCTTCTGGAATTCCTCTCCTTGCTCTTGGAATGGAGTGGTGGTGGTAGAGCTTGGTGTTGTAGTGTAAATGGTGGTGTAGGACTTGAAGCTTTTTAGGAAAATGAGAGAGATGGAGGAGGATTTGTCTCTTGAGGCTTGAAGAACCAATTTTTCTAACCTCCTAAAGGGGAGGAGAGGTTCTCTTTATATAGAGAAACCAAAGGGGCAAAGCTTCTCTTGGAAGCTTTGACCAAAAGGGCCAAGCTTCTCTTAGAAGCTTGGAGCAAAAGGGCCAAGCTTCTTGGAGAAGCTAGGCAAAAAGGGTCAAGAGGTTCAAGCTTCTTGGAGAAGCTAGCCAAAAGGGTCAAAAGGTTCAAGCTTCTTGGAGAAGCTAAACAAAAAGGTTCAAAAGGGTCAAGCTTCTTGGAGAAGTTTTAAAAAAGGGTCAAAAGGTTCAAGCTTCTTGGAGAAGTTTTAAAAAAGGGTCAAAAGGTTCAAGCTTCTTGGAGAAGCTAAACAAAAAGGTCAAGCTTCTTGGAGAAGCTAAAAAAGGGGTCAAGCTTCTTGGAGAAGCTAAAGAGGTCAAGCTTCTTGGAGAAGCTAAAAAAAAAAGGTCCAAAAGGGTCAAGCTCCCTCAAGAAAAGGTCTCGGTTAGGAGAAGTGGCCGATTGATCAAAAATAGTGGCCGGCCATGAACTTTTAGGGTCCTCCCAAGTGTGTACATCACATATATGTGGTTCAAAGTTTAAGAAAGTGGGCCCAAGGTGTTCAACATTGGCCCGGAAGAGGAGGGGCAAAAATGGAAATAACAATTAATGGCCGGCCATGACTTTTTTGGGTCCTCCAAGGTGTGTAGATCACAGTTATGTGGTTGAAAGTTGGCAACACTACCCCTAGGGTGTTCAACATTAGCCCGGAAGTTGGAAAAACGGGCGCCGGGAGGCTCCGGAGGAGAGATAACTGGTTGCTGCAACAATTACTAGCCTCCCACCCTTCAGTGACCTTCCTGGTGATAAAACAGAGGTACCTGCCAAAAATGAACGAAAACCGATGCAAAACGAATGTTCGGGGGCCAAAACACGTAGTTTGGGGCCCCGGAAACTGCCCGTTAAACACCGAAAGTGGCGTTCGGCCACGAAGTGGGTTTCTCAGACCCCAGTGTCCCTCAAAAGGGAGAAAATAAGATGTATGCCAAAAATCAGAGCAAACGGAGATGGTTAGGCGGTCCCGAACCGAGGCACACGGCCTGACGGCTCCGAAAATCGGAAACCGGGCTCCGAAATGGGCAAAATGGCCTACGGCCACCAAATGTAGCCTACGGACATTGAGAGATGGTCTACGGGACCTCTCCCTCCCCTCAGGAAAAGAAACAGAGAAAACCGAGTCTGGTTCGCAAACCGAGACAAGGCACAGAAGAGGGTTCGGAAGTCCGGAGGCAGGGCTCACGGCCGCGATTCTGGAACTTCTGAACGAGCACATTATGCAACATCACCAAGCGCTCAATTGGTGACGTCTGAGTCTTAAGGTCGGTCAAAAATGGGGTGTCTACAGTTGCCCCTCTTTGACAGAACTCGGAAGTCACAAGTGACGGGAGTGAATGTCAAAGCCCAGAGACGACCCATTTTTGACAAGGCCGAAGACTTAGACAAACATACAAGATAAACAGAGACGTGCCCGCAGGCAGGGGGGCAAAAATGCAAATGATATGCAAGAAGATTTTGAAGATTGGACTTGTACGCTACGCGAAGCCGGTCTTGAAAGTTGGACTTATACGCTACGCGAAGCCGGTTTGAAGATTGGACTTATACGCTACGCGAAGCCGGTTTGAAAGTTGGACTTATACGCTACGCGAAGCCGATTTGAAAGTTGGACTTATACGCTACGCGAAGCCGATTTGAAGAGTGGACTTATACGCTACGCGAAGCCAAGTTGAAGAGTGGACTTATACGCTACGCGAAGCCAATTTGACGAGTGGACTTATACGCTACGCGAAGCCGATTTGACGAGTGGACTTATACGCTACGCGAAGCCAAGTTGAAGAGTGGACTTATACGCTACGCGAAGCCAGATTGAAGAGTGGACTTATACGCTACGCGAAGCCAAATTGAAGAGTGGACTTATACGCTACGCGAAGCCGATTTGACGAGTGGACTTATACGCTACGCGAAGCCAAGTTGAAGAGTGGACTTATACGCTACGCGAAGCCAATTTGACGAGTGGACTTATACGCTACGCGAAGCCAATTTGACGAGTGGACTTATACGCTACGCGAAGCCAATTTGACGAGTGGACTTATACGCTACGCGAAGCCAAGTTGAAGAGTGGACTTATACGCTACGCGAAGCCAGATTGAAGAGTGGACTTATACGCTACGCGAAGCCAAATTGAAGAGTGGACTTATACGCTACGCGAAGCCAGATTGAAGAGTGGACTTATACGCTACGCGAAGCCAATTTGACGAGTGGACTTATACGCTACGCGAAGCCAATTTGACGAGTGGACTTATACGCTACGCGAAGCCGATTTGACGAGTGGACTTATACGCTACGCGAAGCCAAGTTGAAGAGTGGACTTATACGCTACGCGAAGCCAATTTGAAGAGTGGACTTATACGCTACGCGAAGCCAGATTGAAGAGTGGACTTATACGCTACGCGAAGCCAGATTGAACAGTGGACTTATACGCTACGCGAAGCCAGATTGAAGAGTGGACTTATACGCTACGCGAAGCCAAGTTGAAGAGTGGACTTATACGCTACGCGAAGCCAGATTGAAGAGTGGACTTATACGCTATGCGAAGCCAAGTTGAAGAGTGGACTTATACGCTACGCGAAGCCAATTGAAGAGTGGACTTATACGCTACGCGAAGCCAAGTTGAACTCATGATTATGCAAAGAGAGCTGTAATGAAGCAATTATGCGAAATAAATGCAACATTTTAAGCGAATGCTAGGCAAGCAAGTAAACTCGAGCCAAACTACACCTCGTGCAGAAAGGATGTAAGAAAATTATGGAATTCTCACTGCGAATACAGTGTGCATGTGTGATAGATACACAGAGCGAACATGTGATTGATACACAAAAAGGTGAGCACAAAGTGTGATAGATGCACTAAGTGAACAAAGTATGATTGATATATTAAATGAATGAAGTGTGATTGATACACTAAATAAATGATCTTAAAACGGAACTTCTTTGGATGAACCGTACATACAATATTGTGCATGAAATGAGAAAGAAACTTGATAGGTACAATGCATTACAATGCATGATGCTTAAGGAAAGCAATAAATGGACAAAACAGCACTTTAGAAAGCACCTCATGAGGTGAGTGGCGGTGAACCGCTCTGCTCTGATGGGGATCTTCCCCTGTGCTCTTCAAACACTTATCTTCATCTCACAGTACAAAGACTCTGAAATACTGACAAGGGTTCTTCACGTAGAACACTTTGGATGTTGCCTTTCTTCCTGATCATATTCACAACTTTCCCTATTCTCCAACGGGGTGACAGACTAGGTTGGTTCAGTATCCAGAATTGAGGTGCATACATGCTATCTCAACCTATGGGGCTTCCATACAGATTTCAAGCCGAGGACATGCCTCTGGGTATTTAAACTAGACTTTAGTCTCGGAAATCCCGAACCTTTACGTTCTAGGCATCAGCCATTCGAACTCTAGTTTCCACCGTCGCAGTTGGTCTTCTAGGAACTCATTGCGAACACAGCCAAGATGCCTCTGGCAGGGAATGGTACTCAGGGAGAGCACTTGATCGCCATTCTGGCTTGAAGCAGACTTGATCTTGAGCTTGAGGTAGAGGCACACTCATACTTCGGAGCTTTGGCAAGACTTAAAGAGGTATACATCACGGAATGTAGTCTCGGAACTTACTGAAGTTGAAACAAACTCAGATGCTCGACATTTCCACTTTTGCTTTTGCTTTGCAGTCCGGAACCATATATAGCTTCAGATAGGTCCTGGTTCTACTGTTCTCACATGAGCTAGGTTGAACCCTGTGGTTTTATGAAAGAATGAATCTTGTTTTGTACAAATGTGGAGAATGGCATGGCACTCGGAGCACAAAACGATTTTGTTCTTGAAATTCAGAGATGAGCTTTCGACCAAGTATTGAGCTTATGACTGAACGCAGCAAAACAACTCAACAAGGAAATAAAAGGCACACAACCTAGACACATCGAGTAACACTCGAAACGACTCAAAACAAGAATCGAGATAAAACAAAAAGACACGACACTCAGACGCGCACAGGGAGCCTGTTTCACCGGGTAGTGTTCCCCACCCTCTCTCATTTGTGATCCTCGCATCACTCGGCCCTCAAGCTCTATTTTTCTGAAAAAGCCCTTTTCTCACTTTTTCTCTCATCACACATCTCTCTATTCTTCAATCTCTCATTTTTCATCCCTCCCCTGGGTTGTTGATGGATGAACAGGAAGTTGCGGGCTCATGCCCAACATAATCAGCTCGCGGCTATTTCCTTCGGTGACCTCTGTCGATGCGCCGGATGAGGGAATGGAGCATCTCGATCCATTCCAATTTGTGCTTTGCACTCGGCTTGATACCTCGCTGCTTGGAGGATGAAAGAACTGTCAGCCATTTGTTGTTAACTTCGGTTATCCCCTTTTTTGGCGGGTAGAGTGGCCTTTCTGGCAAGTATGTTGACAATGGGGAAAAGACAGGAAGCCTGACTCAACTGTGCCCGTAGTTCATCATTTTGACCATTTTTTAGTTTTAGTTTTCTCCTAAAAAAAAATTTTGACCAAAATGAGAGTTAGATCAACATACTTGTTCAATTTTCTGATTTAAAATCATGCAAGTTAGGCAGTGAGCACTGAGAGTTTTCCTTTTTTGGGTCCAAGAAATGGTCCAGTTTTGAAAATGGAATACTTTTCGAGAAGATTAGTCAACCTCAGTAAAAATTCTCAAAAACTATTTTCGCAAACGACCACTGCTCAACGAGCATGGGACCTACTCTTGAGATGCGCAACCTCGGATCCATGGCAATGGAAAATTGTCCCTTGTCTGAAGGACACTGCATGGCAACGGAATGTTGCCCCTTGTTTGAAATGACACTGCGGCGTTCTGAATGGCAACGGAAAGTTGCCCCTTGTTTGGATAGCACCGCAGCGCATTGAATGGCAATGGAAAGTTGCCCCTTGTTTGAATGACACCGCGATGCATTGAATGGCAACGGAAAGTTGCCCCTTGTCTGAATGGCACCGTAGTGTATTGTAGTCAATCCTCAGAGCGACGAACGCAACCAGACTCTCAGATATAGAGAAGGCAAAGATTATCAGAACCATTACATGGACATGATTGAGTTTGAAGTGTTTTACGGCTGGACTTCAAAATGAAGTTGCCTACGTATCCCAAAGATGGGAATCAAGCCTCACGTAGTTCAGGGTTAAGGTACACTCGGGTATTAACCTCTCCTATTTAGGCTCTAACTTTTGCCAAGGCGCCCGTTGCGGGTTTTCGACCTTGCGAGCTTTGTTCTTCTTTTCTTTTCAATTCTTTTCATTTCTTTTTCCTTTTTTTGATTTTTTTTCGTTCTTTTCTTTGCATCTTTCTTTTTTGTTCTCTTTTTTTCTTTTTGCATTTTTTTGCTTCTTCTTTTTTTTGTATTTTTCTCTTGCTCTAACTTTTGCCTGGGTCGCCCTTCCGGGTTTTCGGCCCAGCGAGCCTCTCAAGGGTAAAAGTATAACAAGTCCATGCCAAATGGTTTTGAGATCCTGGAGTCATCTGAATCCAGGAGAATGGCTGCTGCTTTGCTTTGTAAGCTTCTTCTGATGAGATCTGATCTTCTTGACCTGACTTTGGTGCCTCTTGTTCGAGAGCTGCTTCAAATCTAGCCACACAGGCCTCACATCGTAGTTGACCGTCGAACCTTCTGATTCCAAGTTCAAGGTTTGGAAGCGAAGGAGTTGAGTCTCGAGGCTGAGAGCGATCCTAGGTTGCACAATCTCAAGAGCGATTCCACACAGGTCTTCGCAAGACCGCGCAAAACATTTTGTTTTTGAAAGTTTTTAAGAAAGCGACGAATCGCTCGCGCTGAAGGTAGTGTGAAACCAGTCTGGATCAAGCCAGGGTCCTTCTCAGTACTCACGCTAACAAGCATGATTTCATTCATTAAGGGCTTAGCATGCCTCTCTTTCTCTCAAATGATCAAAGTTTTGCGAATCCCGAGGAATTCCTTCCTCTTCGTTTTCACCGCAGTGTTCAAAAAGTTTTGAAAAACTTAGGTCAAATGCAATGATTTTGGGGTGCAGAAGAGAGCAGGTGGAATGTACTGCCATTTCATTCAAATCCCGGCACAACTAGCACATGGCAGAAGCAAATGTGAGAGTGTGGAAATCACTGCTGTTTCAATCAAAATCTGTTGGTACAACTGGCTCCCTGGCAGAAACAGACTCAAAACAAAACGAAAAGACAAACACAAAACAAAATGGTGATGCCCGAGGTAACACCCCCCGGAATCACCCGACTCCTATACAACAAGACTGACTCGATACAACAAGACAGACCCAAAACAAAAGAGACTGACTCAAAACAAAACGACAGACTCAAAACAAAACGACAAGACTGACTCAATACCCAAGTCAGAATGTAGCATTCACCAACTGCTCAAAACGGTGCGTGCCATACGTCATATCTGGAGTAAACTGAGTGCCGCCCACAGGTGGTTCATCTCTCGATCACATCACGTTATCCCCCACAAATTCACTGATCAAGTGCCGATAGGCTTTGCAGGACTTGGTGCGGGGATGACCCCGTTGTCAAACAAATCTTGTACATCATGGCGCAGACGAAAGCAACTGTCGGTGTCATGACTAGCTCGCTGATGGAAGGCACAGTAGTCGGCTGAGTTGTGCGAGAGAGGGAGGTTCTTTGGTAATGGCTGCGGCTCAAGGGGCTTCAAATGCCCTTTCTTGATCAAAACCTCTAGAGCCTTTGACAAAGGCATATAGAGGGCATGGAAGACCCTCCGACCTCGGGGTTGGTACTTCAAGGTTTGTGGATTTTTGCTGGACGCACCAGCAGGGGGATTAGCAGGTGCTGGCCTAGTTTGCTGATCTTTTCCGAGTGCAGGATTATAGCCGAAAGGAACGTTTCTGATACAACGACCCTTCTCCTGGCTTGCCCCTTGATTCAAACTGCCCCCAACTTGAGTGGCGAAAATGTCGTCCACAGTTTTTGCAATGACCACGAACACTTGCTCTTTGTTCAGTCCCTCGGCTTTCAAAGCCTTAACAGCCAACAGAAGATATTCATGAGGATCCATGTCCACCTCTACCTCGTTCTTTCCACTCGCCTCCACTTTGCCAAGGGATTGGCATTCCTCAAATATAGCTCGTTCCGAAATTGGGGAGCCTTTTGACATGAACTCCCTGGCATGTGATGTGGTTGATGACGGAGCCGATGTCCCGGAGGCCAAACCTATCACAGTTCTCTGAAGATCTTCGATCATTCTCTTCAGCTCAGAAGTCGTGGGCTCACGGGTTAATAAAAATTCTTCCGAAACCTGTGCCATCACGGGTCTGCTGATGATGTGACTGGTGACTGTCGGATCAGATGAACAAAATGAACCCTATCTGGCCCTTTGTCTTACCTCAGCGAAGGAACACTGATTTGCCTTTGAACTGAATTTCCGACCTGACAAAGTCTATCAACACGGATCCAATGTACCCGGGGGATATCGGAGCCTTCTGAAGCTATAGTTCCAGGATTACCCCTAGCAAAAGAGAAAACGTGCAGCATCTCAGCCTGATTTCACCTGAACAGATATGAGCATAGTTGAATGAGTGTGCTCTCTATTGAATTCTGCCCAAAATTCTGCCGGTGAATTGATACCCTCAGGCAAAACTGATTCCCAGATACTGATTGATGCCCGCAGGCCTGATGCCCAAACTCATACACTGATACATGCATTCTTGTAGAGACGCACTCTAAAGCACATAACAGATAAGTGAGAGCCAAAACACCCCTATGTTGGGGTAGGGTTTCCCTGTCCTATTTTGTCAGGAGCTAGGGTTTCACTATGCACGCAGCGGTTTCAAACAACCTATAAACGGGCAAGCAACCTGTCCTAATTTGGAATAGTCACTATGGATCCGAATATGCACTAGGTCGAATGGTCAAAGAGGGTGCCCTGGTAAAACCGGGGTTTGTGTTCCCATACTGGCAGAGCCCACAACCGGTCAGCCTTATGGTCATGCCTTGACAAGACAAGCCTCCGGCAAACCGTTCAGGAATAGCAGATGGCAAACACGGTGTCCTACGCGCACCAATGCAAATGCAATGCAAAGAAACACACAAGTGTAATCAAAAACAGATATCAAGAGTTCGAGTCAAGTTCTCTAAATCCCCAGCAGAGTCGCCAGAAACTGTAACAAGCCCGCGGGGGACCTCGCTACAGCTCGGACTCGACTTTCCGTAGTCACGGTTCTAAGTCTGAACCAAAGAGTCCAAATCCGGCAAATCGTTTTGAGAAAACAGATTTTTGAAAGAAGTGCCAAACATGGACTGCTTTGCCAGATACAGAGTCGCCACCTAAATATTTTATTTTGGGAAATTTAGGAAACCCTGACTCGGTGCCGAAAGGCCACGTGTCCGTCATCACCAAAGTTGCCTCGGCTCGGGAACTTGGGTACGATTGGGGAAGGTCACTTCGTGAGCACCCCCACTCGCCCGGTCATAGACCGGCCTCTACTAACCATGATATCAATTTTTGAAAACTTTGTGTGTCCTTAATCCGGTTATTAGCCTAGGTTACTATGTGATGCACACAACATATAAGTATAGACCGGGTCGCCCGAATTGGAACAAAATATTTCATGTTTGTTTATTTGAAAGTGGTTTGATGGTGCTACCCGCAAGTAGGGTAAGACGTGGATTTGCCACCCTCAGGTGGGCTTAGAAAAATATGATTTTGCCACTATCTAGTGGGCTTAAAACTCACAGTCAATGATTTGTTCCAATTTAAACAACCAGACCTTCACCCACAGGCATTCAGGCAGTTATATCATATAAGCACATAGCCTCATGGTAAGCATGCTATCATGGCATTCACTCACACGCATGCAAGGATGCTAAAGCATAAAACTCACCGAGTACTCCAAGCCAAAATAGAAACTTCATTAGAAATCATGCATGATCCTAATTATACAGAAATGCCTAATGCAACACATGCAAAGATGCAACTATAGCAGGCTCGGCTATTCTAAGATGGTATATGAAGTGCTACAATTATCATGTATTCAATTTAGAATTGAGAATACAATGCAGTTAGTATGATGCGCCGAGCCCGGTGCATGCAAAACTGATGAATGAATGCAAACATGCTGTCATACTGTATGCTAATTGAAATATGCCCTAATCTAACCATCATAAGCGGATAAATAAAAGGGAGAAAGACGTGGGGTTGGAAGACATACATCACACTCACCCACACTTATTACAGTTGTGCCCTCAAATAAATAATACAGTCCAAATATTACAGTCCCAAATAAAAGAATATTACAGTTCGAAATATTACAAAGTTCTAATTAATTAACAAATTAACTATGAAAGCAAATAAAACTGGCGTGCAAGCCAGGGACTGTCTTGCTTCTGATGGATGATGCATGTCCGGGTTGTCTTGCGCGGAAATCCACCGGAATGCCCCAATTAGCCTCTGTTTACACCTGTTCTTGAAATGCGTGCCAAGCTCCAAAAGGTTGTTGATTCTTTGTTTCGCTGCAACAGAGAGCAGGAAAGGGGCATAGCAATGTATCTGCACAGATATATGCATGTCTCGATCCTCGTGCCACCAATCACGCATACCGAGGCATAATGGCCGAGGAGTCGAAATGCACAACTCAATATAGGATGAATGCACATGAAACTACAGCTAAAACCTAACTCCATCATGGATAATCCGGAGTGTCGGTGACTGGGAAATTGAGACACATTCCGTCACTCGGAGTACGAAATGTACCTCGTTTCCCGTGCCCGGGCTAACTCCTATTCCGGACACGATGCAATATGCATGATATGCATGAAGTGCAACTAAGATACAATCCTAACATACAGAATGCTATGGAAATGAGATGTCTCGAAATACGTGCACATGGGCACGCAAACTGAGAAAATAGCAGAATACTATGAAAATGAGGTACCTCGAAGTGCGTGCACACGGGCACGCAAACCGAGGCGATGATATGTGTCTCAAAATACGTGCACGCAGGCACGCAAATCGAGGCGATGATATGGAAATGACAATTGGACTTATACCAACATGAGTGAGCCTCAGCCGCACTCACATGGGATGCCGGCGGATAAAAGTGAAGTGCCTCGAAATGCGTGCACACGGGCACGCAAACCGAGGCAATGACAGAATGCGATAAAATGGCATGGAAACATGATATGGACTTATACCAACATGAGTGAGCCTCAGCCACACTCACATAGGATGTCGATGGCAGAAAATGAGGTGCCTCGAAATGCGTGCACACGGGCACGCAAACCGAGGCAATGCAGAATGCGATGAAATGGCATGGAAACATGACAAGTGGGCTTATACCAACATGAGTGGGCCTCAGCCACACTCACATAGGATGCCGATTGATGAAAATGAAGTGCCTCGAAATGCGTGCACACGGGCACGCAAACCGAGGCGACGCAAAAGCGATGCGAATGACATGGAAAATGCAACATGGACTTATACTAACATGAGAGAGCCTCAGCCACACTCACATAAGATGCCGGCGGATAAAAATGAGGTGCCTCGAAATGCGTGCACACGGGCACGCAAACCGAGGCAATGATAAAATGCAATGAAATGGCATGGAAATGACAAATGGGCTTATACCAACATGAGTGAGCCTCAGCCACACTCACATAGGATGCCGTCGGATAAAAATGGAGTGCCTCGAAATGCGTGCACACAGGCACGCAAACTGAGGCAATGATAAAATGCAATGAAATGGCATGGAGATGACAAATGGGCTTATACCAACATGAGTGAGCGTCAGCCACACTCACATAGGATGCTGTCGGATAAAAATGGAGTGCCTCGAAATGCGTGCACACGGGCACGCGAACCGAGGCAATGATAAAATGCAATGAAATGGCATGGAGATGACAAATGGGCTTATACCAACATGAGTGAGCCTCAGCCACACTCACATAGGATGCCGTCGGATAAAAATGGAGTGCCTCGAAATGCGTGCACACGGGCACGCAAACCGAGGCAATGATAAAATGCAATGAAACATGGCAAAAATGATATGCAAGCATGCTAATGAAATTTCAGCACTAAAATATGGGGGAAAACAGTCCCGAAATGAGGCGAAATGACATGAAATGCAAGGAAATGTCCCGAAATGCGAATTTAGGCACCCGAAATGGCCTATAGCTATGCTAAACATGCACAATATGGACATGCAATGCAAAGACAGAAGCTAGAAAGTCCCAAAAGATGCACTTTCACAGTTATAAACATGGCCAAACAGCAAGCATAGGTATGGCAAAAATGGCATGCAAGAATAGGGGCCAAAAGATGGCCAAAGAGGCAAGTGGTATATACAATGCCCAAACTGAAAAATTCCCTTCTACAACATTGAAGAGGGACCAAAAATAAGCATATTTCCAGAACTGTAAAATGGCCAAAACAGTATAAAAACATGCTAGAAATGCAATGCAAAATAAGGCTCAAAAGAGGCTATAACATGAGGTATGCAAAATATTCCACAAATGGCCAAAGACCCTTAATGAAACATGTTAAGAAGGTCAAAATAAGACTATCTCTAGGCCTGCAAATCGTCCAAAAATGGAAGCATAATGGGCTTCCAAAGCATGCAAGAAAACGGTATTTAAGGAGGACATTGAAGCAAGTGCAACATGGAGGGCTCAAACAGGGTTGAGCCCTTAATGAGACATGAAAATGAGCTCAAAATAATGATCTTTCTAGTTTTGGTCGGAGCTCAAATGTACAAGAAAGAAAGGCTAAGAAATGTTGCAAAAAATGAGCTCAAAAGAGGGAAAGTGGACTTACCTTGGAAGATCAATTCTTTTGTTGCTTCTTGGGCCAACTTTGTTGCCTCTTAGCTTCTGGAATTCCTCTCCTTGCTCTTGGAATGGAGTGGTGGTGGTAGAGCTTGGTGTTGTAGTGTAAATGGTGGTGTAGGACTTGAAGCTTTTTAGGAAAATGAGAGAGATGGAGGAGGATTTGTCTCTTGAGGCTTGAAGAACCAATTTTTCTAACCTCCTAAAGGGGAGGAGAGGTTCTCTTTATATAGAGAAACCAAAGGGGCAAAGCTTCTCTTGGAAGCTTTGACCAAAAGGGCCAAGCTTCTCTTAGAAGCTTGGAGCAAAAGGGCCAAGCTTCTTGGAGAAGCTAGGCAAAAAGGGTCAAGAGGTTCAAGCTTCTTGGAGAAGCTAGCCAAAAGGGTCAAAAGGTTCAAGCTTCTTGGAGAAGCTAAACAAAAAGGTTCAAAAGGGTCAAGCTTCTTGGAGAAGTTTTAAAAAAGGGTCAAAAGGTTCAAGCTTCTTGGAGAAGTTTTAAAAAAGGGTCAAAAGGTTCAAGCTTCTTGGAGAAGCTAAACAAAAAGGTCAAGCTTCTTGGAGAAGCTAAAAAAGGGGTCAAGCTTCTTGGAGAAGCTAAAGAGGTCAAGCTTCTTGGAGAAGCTAAAAAAAAAAGGTCCAAAAGGGTCAAGCTCCCTCAAGAAAAGGTCTCGGTTAGGAGAAGTGGCCGATTGATCAAAAATAGTGGCCGGCCATGAACTTTTAGGGTCCTCCCAAGTGTGTACATCACATATATGTGGTTCAAAGTTTAAGAAAGTGGGCCCAAGGTGTTCAACATTGGCCCGGAAGAGGAGGGGCAAAAATGGAAATAACAATTAATGGCCGGCCATGACTTTTTTGGGTCCTCCAAGGTGTGTAGATCACAGTTATGTGGTTGAAAGTTGGCAACACTACCCCTAGGGTGTTCAACATTAGCCCGGAAGTTGGAAAAACGGGCGCCGGGAGGCTCCGGAGGAGAGATAACTGGTTGCTGCAACAATTACTAGCCTCCCACCCTTCAGTGACCTTCCTGGTGATAAAACAGAGGTACCTGCCAAAAATGAACGAAAACCGATGCAAAACGAATGTTCGGGGGCCAAAACACGTAGTTTGGGGCCCCGGAAACTGCCCGTTAAACACCGAAAGTGGCGTTCGGCCACGAAGTGGGTTTCTCAGACCCCAGTGTCCCTCAAAAGGGAGAAAATAAGATGTATGCCAAAAATCAGAGCAAACGGAGATGGTTAGGCGGTCCCGAACCGAGGCACACGGCCTGACGGCTCCGAAAACCGGAAACCGGGCTCCGAAATGGGCAAAATGGCCTACGGCCACCAAATGTAGCCTACGGACATTGAGAGATGGTCTACGGGACCTCTCCCTCCCCTCAGGAAAAGAAACAGAGAAAACCGAGTCTGGTTCGCAAACCGAGACAAGGCACAGAAGAGGGTTCGGAAGTCCGGAGGCAGGGCTCACGGCCGCGATTCTGGAACTTCTGAACGAGCACATTATGCAACATCACCAAGCGCTCAATTGGTGACGTCTGAGTCTTAAGGTCGGTCAAAAATGGGGTGTCTACAGTATTGTGCAATAATGCCTTCTTCCTTAAGGAACTTGGCAAATGGACCTGGTAATTGTCCTAATTCTGTGTACCTCCCATAATATTCTCTACCCATGTCTGACCTCACAATTTTAATTTTCTTTTCTGTTTGTTTCTTTACCTCTACTTTATAAACTTTAAAGGCATCTAGTGCCTCTGCTTTATCAAACAAGAGGTAGAGATACATGTATCATGTAAAGTCACCAATAAATGAGATAAAATATCTCTAACCATTCAGACAAGGTGGAGTAAATGGTCCACAAATATCAATGTGTATGATTCTAAGAATTTCCTCACTCCTTTTGGCACCTTTACTGGTTTTGTTGGTCTGCTTTCCCTTTATGCAGTCCACACAAATACCAAAGTTAGTAAAATCAAGAGTCGGAAGGACTTCATCATTAACCAACCTCTTTATTCTGTCAATGGAGATATGTCCCAATCTCCTATGCCAAAGAAAAGAGAAGGACTCATCAACAATATTACGCTTAATGCCAATATCACCATGCAAGGTTAAAAGATTTTGTTCAAAAATAGGATCCAAATTTAATTTGTACAAACCATTAATTAAAGTACCAAATCCTACAAAAACAGAGTCTTTAAACAAACTAAAATTTGCACCAACAAACTAAAATTCAAATCCAAACGGTACTAGTCTAGAAACATAAATTAAATTTTTAGAAAAAGATGGAATGTAAAAGGTGTTTTCAAGATCCAAAACAAAGCCATTCTTTAAAACAAGTCTGAAAGTTCCAACAGCTTCGACGTGCGAATGCAACCCATTGCCTGAATAAATGCCTTGTTCACTTCCTGTCAGTTTCCTTAGGCTGAGGAAGCCCTGCATGGTATTAGCAATGTGAATTGTAAAACCCGAATCAATCCACCAATCATATTGATGAGTATTAACAAAATTAGATTCATAACACACAAGAGATATGAGATTACTTTTCTTCTCAAGCCATTTCTTATACTTGGGGCAGTCTTTCTTCATGTGACCCTTTTTTCTTGCAGAAGAAGCATGCATCCTTATTGCCATGATTTTTAAATGGCACGTTACCAAGCTTCTTCTATTTCTGATCACCTTTGCCCTTTTTCCATTGCCCTCCTTTATGTGTTGCTAAATGAGCACTTTCCACTTTTCGATGCTTCATTCTCTCCTCCTCTTGAACACACATGGTCAAAAGTTCATTGATAGACCATTTTTCCTTCTGTGTGTTGTAAGAAATTTGGAATGCTTCATATTCCACAGGAAGAGAATTGACTATGAAATTGACAAGGAATGACTAAAAAATCTCAATCTCTAAGGACTTAAGACGAGCTGCAATGTCCCTCATTTTCATAATGTGCTCACGCACACTCCTAGAATTGTTGCTTCATTCCTAACAGTTTGTTCATTAGGGTGCTTGCCAATGCTTTGTCAGAACTAACAAATTACTCTTCAATAGCCCTCGTGTAGTTCTTGACCTTATCAGATGATGGGACTGAGCCCCTAATGCTTTGACTGATATGTGACTTTATGAGCATTAGGCTTAAGCGATTAGATCGCTCCAACTTATCATAAGAACTCTTTTCTGTAGCGGAACTCTCGACCGTGGGTTCAGGAGGTTCATTCAAACGGAGTGCCAGATCGAGGTCTATACACCCTAATGTTAGAAGGACTTTGTCCTTCCAGTCCGAAAAATTATCACCGTTCAAGAATGGAATACGAGAAGATTCATTAGACAGTACAGAGATAGAAATCACTGCAATTACCAAGAACATCATTAATGCTTTGAAACAATAAATATAGTCTGAATCAACCAATGTCAAATTCAGTAACAAATCTAAACCTTCCTGTGGGTAGAAGTCACTAAACTGTATTAGATTTGCTATTACTTTATAATAAGACTAATGGGTTTTGAAATATCTAAGGAAAATAAAACTCATATCTGTGGGTTTAGAGTGTTCAATCCCTTTAATACCCAATCCATTATCTTATTCCAATTAAATTTCATAAATAATTACTTTCCTGTGGGACCAAGAAATTATTTATAAAACATAATTACAATGTAAAAATGCCAAATTAATTTTTAACTTTATGTGATCAAAAAACTGAAGATCACATCTTTATGTCTTAAGATGTTGTAGCTACTCTTAAAATAGAATAAATTTTTTAAATATGGCATAATTTATTAATGTGAGCAAATCCTTATAGTCACAATAAATACATAATCTTTTAATGCACATAATGTATAATACATATAATCAGAGTAATATCACATGAAAAATCTCAAGACCAAGCACATGTAATTCAACCTTATACTAGATTTTGCTTAAAAATTGGACCAAAATAAATTTCATAAGCCCAACACATAGTGTATACATGCTCTTATTTCACATGAATTTTCAATGCATAAATAATTACCTTAATGCATGTAATATAATATTACATTATTCTAGAGAGCATGCCAATGAATATAAAAATTTATAAGACTTTAAAGGATATGTTAAAATAGTTCACTGTATAAAATTCAAATGAATTTACTTACTATTTAAATATGCAGCTTCAATAAACAAAATATTCGTAATAGCATGTTAAAATTTCTTCATGAAAATTCTAGAAATAAATTCAAGTCTTTTATGCCTTTTAAAATTAACTGAATAAACTCAAATAAAAGCATGAGAATTTCTAGATTTTATACAGAATCAGATTAAATATTTTGCTTTTTAATGTGTGTGTCAATAAATAAAAATAATATTTAATGACATACAACAAGTCTCCTAAATAAAATAGATTCAGAGTAGGAGAAAATTCTAAATGAATGTAAATACCACTAGCACAAATCAAGATGAATTCTACTGTTGCAATAGTCCTTCCTTTTCTTTAATAGTGATATTCAAAAATATGTAATATAAATTACTCATTCTAATCCTACAAAGATCCTCCAGAATTGTTAAATTTTACAGGGTGAATTAATATACAAATATCATAAGTATAAATTATTAATTCACATAAAATATGAAAAATGGTTAATTTGTTGTCAAATATGGACCACAACTTTTAATTGATGAGTAATGCTAGGGACACCAAATTTTCTACCAAACAAATGACCAAATGTCTCACATAGGTGTGGGGTCCGCAATTTTGTGGGCCCCACACCCATGTGAGACATTTGATCATTTATTTGGTAGAAAATTTGGGACCTCTAGCATTTTCCTTAATTGATTTCTTTACAGGAGTAAAACAAGCTTCAAGAAATCTGGGAAGGTATTTGACATTCAAGACTTTATTGGAGACACCAATTGTTATGTTTTATCGGACACCATTATCAAAGTTTCAATATACAACTCTACGCATCAACACATTCATTAAATTGTTGAATAAAATGTTATACACTATAAGATGCGGAAGTTCGATTTCATGTAGATGAAACAAATACTAAACAACATAACAGAAGATTGGCTTTGATACCTGAGAGGGTAATTTTTGGGAAAAATTGGGCCGAGCTTCGAGTTGGGTTTTTGAGGCCCAAAACGCAGAGGACTAGGTAAAAAGGCCGTACTGAATACTCCGGCCTAGAAGGCAAGGTTACTCCGGCCTTGGGGAGACAAAGTTACTTCGGCCCAAGGAGGTGAGTTTATTCCGGCTCAAGAAAAGATAGTTGCTTCGGCCCAAGGAGGAGTAAAGCTACTCCGGTCCAGAGGCAACTCGGAGTTAGGCCGGTCTCAGAGTTAGTCCGGTCGCAATATGTTCTAGGAAGACCGGCTTCGAAATTAGTCCGGTCGTGACATACTCTGGTTAGGTCAGTCAGAACTTGCTACTTGGAAGTTTGATCTAAACGCACCAAGGTTGAACAAGGGCAGCCGAAGTAATGAGTTAGAAGAGAAGACCGAGCTAAGGATAGTTCGGCCTTCTATGTGGCTCAGCATAGCCAGTGTTATTTCGGTCATGTGGTAGTTCGGCCATGGAGAAAACCATCCCACTTGGTTTAAGCAGTGGGGGAGGGTGTAAAAGGATAAGCATTATCCTTAGGAGTATGAATCCTAGGAGGACTCTGCATGGAGAAATACAAGTCCTACTAGGATTGTGCCACGGGAAACTTATAAAAGCTCACAAGCATCACCTAGGAGGAGGTAATTGAACACAATCTTTCTGAGAACTTAGAGCTTTGTCTATTTGTCAAGTTTTCTGACTTAGGCATCGGAGAGGTTTCCGGCGCACACCCGCCGGCTAGCTCACGTTTGTGTTTTCAGGTGACAAAGCGACGTCGTACGGAGGAGCGTGGACTTGGTCAACAAGATTATACGAGGAGAATTATTTCCTCCCCGTACAATACCAATTGTGAGAATTAAAATAATATTAATTCAGAAAGAAGAATACCTCCTGTCATGATGTTCAAGCCTTTGAATCTTGTTCTTGAATGGTCAAATCTTGAATATATAAATAAAACACACTCACAGAACACTTTCACTGAACCATATGGGAAAAGAGTTTCAAGCCTATTTTATTTACCAAAACAACATCTATATTTGATGGCAATCACAGGCATATATATAGATAAGCTTGGACCCATAATCCATTGTAACTCCTAATAACTTCCCACCATCAGGGAAGTTGTAACTCCCATGGTTCCACCATATTGGGTAGTGGGTATCACACACGTTAGTTACCCAAATAATACTGATTAAATAATTATCTCTTTAAAAATGGAAAGAAAAAAAGAAAATTTTGAATAAAATATAAACCAAATATTTTCTTTATTTTTCATTTTTTTTTATTTAAATTCTATCCAAGTTTATAATCTAAACACATCCAAAAAAATTTAAAGTGGGAGTGGAGAGACATGGTTTAGGGGAACTGGGGTGGTTATTGTGCACCTTGTATAGCAACCATTTCACTCCTGGTTTAGGTAGTCATAGTAAGAACGCTAGTGGTTGACACATGCGATGCATGTGCAAGTTAAATAAATAAAATAAAATAACATATTTAACATATGTTGGTTGTAATGTCAAGTGATAGGAGTCTTCCATATCAAATTTGTGATCTTGAGTTCAAGTTTCAACCCATTCTCTTCTAGCTTTTTTAATTTTTTTTAATAAATAACTAAACACTTGGCAAAAAGAGATAAAGTTTTAAGAAACCAATCTAAGTGCTCACGTATATAACAATATAGATAATAAGTAATAAAAATATATAGGGGGAAATTGCACTGGAGGAATAGTTTTGTTTTCGTAGTGATATAAGTCTCTTATATATAATGTATAAATTTTTTTTTTTTTTGGGTGTGTTTGGTGCAAATCTTGTGTACGTCAGACTTATACAAAATAAAAATTTCACTTATAATATAATTATTTAAAAAATCTCCACTTATTTATAATTTCTCCAAAAATATATGAATATAAATACAAACAATCACCAATAACAAGCTTAGGTACAATTGTGTCTCTCTGTGCCTTGAACCAAGCCAAAAATTACAAGCTTTTATCAAGCGGACACAAAGATTCCAAGATTAGAGGGAGAGGTTGATTCAGAGTATTACTTTTGCAGATTCATATGAAATGACTTGAGCAATGTTTGTTGGGATATTTTAGCCAATGGCATAAAAGAACACATGATACATCAAAGGAAATTTTATTTCAGCACATGTACACATCACTCGCTCAATAAATTATGTATTTAACTTTGATTTTTTTAATTTTTGTTTAATACACATTATTAATTTTCAAATATCCTCAAAATATTCTCATTTTTTTTCCAATTTCAAATCCTAGCTTCACCATCCGCCCCTGCCATTTCCTTTTCCAAGCTCCACCACATTCGCCATCTCCTCCCTTTCAACGAACCTTTCCTAGCCCTTCCCTTTTTGGTAAACCACTCTCCCAACCCTCATCTCCTTTTGACGAGCCACCCCCACACCTCGCAACCCCTACCACCCACCCTCGCAACTTCCATACCCATCTCACATTCTGACGAGCACATCTCTGACTAAGAGTCAAAGATAGATTGACAGGGCAAAAGAGTGATTGAGAGAGAGGAATGGGCAAGAGCTAGGGGTGGCAATGGTAGATGGTATGTATTGAAAGAGAAGATTTTAGGGTTATGGCCAAAAGAGGTATTTGCTTGAGGGAAACAATGGGAATAACAAAAAAAAAAAATGACAAATGGTATATGCTGAAAGATATGGTAGTGTTCAAATAGAATTTCTGTATAACAAAATGTTGGGCATGCCTATCCATTGAAAAGAGATTCATGTAAAGAAAATAAGTTGATCAGATTGATTCGTTGAATCGATACCTAATTTAACCATTTGCTTAAACCGATCCATTATGTTGTTTTAATACATAACCTGATTTGACCTATTCAAACTCAACCATTTGCCTAATTTTTTTTGTCAATTAATAAAAAATTATTTACAAATATAAAAAAATTACATCAATTAGACAAATATAGTCTAATAAGGTGTGGCGAGATTGGTTAATGGTATTGAGCTGGGTAATAAGAGATGTGACCGCCAATCAGACAAGATCGTAGTTAAGGGTATAAAATTAATTGGGAATGTTCAATTGGGACAAGATGCTAAAGACGAAGCTGTAGTCCGCCACGTTTTATTTTTCGTCATAAGTGATAATAGTACGTCAGATTCCGTCCCCACACCTGACAAGATATTTATTAGACTTGGCGAAGGTAATCCTAAGACCTAGATTGTTGATCCTGACCAGTGCGACCGGTTTGGGATGCTAAAGAAAATGAGATTCAAGCTTGTTGGTGGCAAGGACAAAGAGTACGCTCGTCACGGGACAAAACTTGTGTACCGGTTGTTTCCAGTTGATATTTGGACGGACTACAAAGATACGCTGTTGGGAAATGTTGGAAGCATTCAGAAGGGTGCCATATATTTAGTGGCTACTACTATTAGTGGAAAAGAATGCAAAATTATTTTAAGGAGTCAAATGTACTTTAAGACTGTTTGGAATTATAATTTACGTTTTTTTATTTGTAATGTTCAGGTTTTGAATGGAGGTGGACGATATAAAAACTCGTGTTGTTGAAGGTGTTTCAGCAAGTGATTTCAGTTGTATTGAACTTGCGTTGCCTAATTTATTTTCTCAATTGAGGTTAAGATACAAACAAAAAAGTATTAAGGTTGATAAAATATAGATAAAATATTCCCTCATTTGCGCACCCAATGCCAGTGGGTTGGTCAGAGTAAATGTTTATGATCGGAGGTTAGATGGTAATGACAGTCTGCAGGCGTGGTTTATTTTTCCAGTGGATTGTCAATGCGAGTTAGTCTATTATGGGAATGGTTATTGTTCAATTAACGACAAACAGGTGCCATGGATGGTGAAGTATCGACTTGAAAATTCGAATATTAAAAGGGGGACTATGTATTGTAAAATGAAGGGGTATCTGAAGTATTCTACGAGTGACATGCCAAAAGATTCGCAAATGAGGGCCCCGTCTATTGTTGTGTTATCTAAAAAATATACTAATGATAATGTTGATGTTTGGCATTGTCTTCCAACGAAGGCCATTCCGATTCTGACACAGACTAAGTCTGCTTGTTTACCGGAGAGACGAAGAGATTTGTTGTTAGGAGGTTTTGGGGAAAGTGGTTCAATTATTCATGAACGCAGAGGTCGTTTGATTTTGTCAGAGATTGATGTATGTAGAGGTGGTGATGACACTAGTGATGTTGATCCTGGTCCGTCGATTTCGGAGGTTAGTGCTAGCAAAGAAGAAGTTGATCGTAAAGGATCAGTTGTTATAGATTCAGCAGAAATTTTTTAATGTTTTATGAAATGTAATCATCAGTGTAAAAAATAGTGATGTGACTCAAGATGTAATAGTTGATGATAAGGGAAATGTAGTAAGTAAATAAAACTTTGAGTGGTTTCGTAAATAAAATTAGTAAAAATTTTCAGTAATCATAACAGTGGTTATATTAACATCAAACTATTCTCTCATTTTTGGAGACATTGCATCTAACCAACTTCTATTCCCATTAGTTAATATAATACAAGGAATTCCTCATCTAATAGTGAGATCTGGTTGGAACTTAACAAATACATGGAAATCTTTCTGGTTGCTTACTAAATTTTTCATTAATTTGGTAGGGACTGTCAAGTATTTGATGTGGTCTATGACGTTGTAGACGGATTGTCGATGCGAGTTAGTCTATTATGGGAATGGTTATTGTTCAATTAACGACAAACAAGTACCATGGATGATGAAGTATCGACTTGAAAATTCGAATATTAAAAGGGGGATTACGTATTATAAAATGAAGGGGTATCTAAAGTATTCTACGAGTGACATGCCAGAAGATTCGCAAATGAGGGCCCCCTCTATTGTTGTGTTATTATTGTTTGGAGGTTTGGGAAAAGTGGTTCAGTTATTCATGAACGCAGAGGTCATCTGAGTTTGTCAGAGTTTGATGTATGCAGAGGTGGTGATGACACTAGTGATGTTGATCCTGGTCCATCGATTTCGGAGGTTGGTGTTAGCAAAGAGGAAGTTGATCGTAGAGGATTAGTTGTTATAGATACAACAGGATTTTCTAATGTTTTACGAAATGTAATTATTAGTGTAAAAAATAGTGATGTGACTCAAGATGTAATAGTTGATGATAAGGGAAATGTAGTAAGTAAATAAAACTTTGAGTGGTTTCGTAAATAAAATTAATAAAATTTTTCATTATTCATGATAGTGGTTACATTAACATCAAACCATTCTCTTAAAATAATTCAAACACATTTATTGTCAGACCCCAAATCCGAGCATGATCGGCTGTGACCCACAGGGACTCAGCCCAAGGCACACGTAAACCTAAACATGAACCCAAAATCACAAAGAACAAAAGTGATGATAGCCCACAAATAAATAAATCAAAACCCAATCCAATGACAAGTCACAAGTATAAATGGTAAAACCAACCATAACCAACTTCCAAAAATATATACTAAATGGAACACAAATCGCCCACATATCAAAATAATCCTAAATGAACCTCAATAAAAATAAAAATAAATATGCACAAACTGGACATGACAATCTAAAACAAAATAAATGAATGTCCTAGAGGTCCAAGCAATTGAGTCCCCGCTACGCCATGAGTCCACTCTAAGTCCTTCTAACACCTGGAAATGATAAACAACTACGTCAGCTGATAGCTCAGTGAGTAGCAACATGGATAGTATATACAGTTTTGAAAGTAGGGATCAATTCCAAAATAAGATATATATTGCAGAAACTAGATTGGCATACAGTTTGGTAAAAACAATCTATTTCAAAAAGAAGGTTCCACAATTCAACAGTTAAAATACTCATGTCTCTCAAGAACATGATAAATGACATTTTTCACTTAAAACTGATTACAACATGAACACCAATAATTTTCTAGGTACCAAGAAATAACAAGTAACATGTCACACAGTTCTCCAGGCTATAAACCCCGTTGGATCCAATACCGAACTAAGAGTTATCCTCAGGGTGGCAACCTGGGTCTTTTCTCTAAGACGATCCGATTGAAGGTCACCTAGCCTAACCTAGGTCTTTTTCCTTACAATCGTTGAGCACTAGAGTCATCACGGCCCAACCCAGATCTGTTCTCTAGTGGCCAGAGTCACCGCACACAGTGAAATAATTTCCCTGGATTAAATACACAGATGGTCCCAATAATCAATACACATCAGTTTTACAAAACATGGTAGTTCACCATTATAAACATGAGACCAAAATAAATAGTTTACAGTATGCCAAGTTCACACATGTTTCAGAAATAATTTAATTCCATTGATAATATAATAATTTACCAAAACAATTTAGTCCTGAAACAACAATTAAATTTTCCAACAGTTCAAGGTAGGGGAACATTTATAAAAATATGTAGCATGAAACTGCTCACCTGAAAACAGAATAATGTAATCCTCGAATAGAGTATAAAAGTCCAACTAGTACCCTGAACCAAGTATGAAAACTACACGTCATTACTAATTTAAAAATACTAAAGAATAAGAAACAAAGTAATCCCAAACTAAAGCGTACTAACACGGCTTAACCCAACTCATCGTTACTCTTAAATATTACCTAAGCTCATGTTCGTCAAGGTCTAAAATCACCCAAGACATGGGTTCAAATCGAAACTAAATTAAAAGTAACTTTAAGATAAAATAGAATTTTAAACAAGCCTTCCCAATATATTCGCTACCTTTGAAAATTACAAAACCCACTACACGCTATTCGAAAAATTCCAAAACACATCAACTGATATATCCTAAGTTTCAAACCCAATTGGTTTCACTTGATTTGCTTATCAAAATAATTGTTTATAATTAATTACATCCAAACAGGTTGTTTTCTGCAGCACTTTAAAGAAATTAATGGTTCCCTTAGTATACATGAGCAATCAACACAAGGCCAAAAATTTACGAAACTAGACTCGTAACCGGTTCTAATGACACTAATTTGATAATTTTCGGATCTATACCCAAAAGAGAACGACACTCCCGAATTTAATGTTTTAAACCAATTTTCTAGACAGATTTGAACGCATCAGTTAATATAGGTTTCGACTCCCAAAAATTATGAGAAAATTCAGATACGCAATTCAATATGTAATTAATCTATTGTAAAAATTTCAATTCAAAATTCATTCGTTTGATATGGTTTCTTGATTTTTAAAGTTTGTGATTCTGTACAGAATTTTTGGATTAAGAATTACACCATTCATTATACATGAATTTAACTCCTCAGATTTCTTAACAGTATATATATATACACAAATTACATACACCTACAACCTCCCCATCAATGAATTAAATCATAAAATAGAATAAAGATAAAGAACAAATATAAAATAAAGAAGAAAGTTAGAATCCTACCATACACTCAAAAGTTCTTTGATTGCAACTTCTTCTTCTTTTTTTTTTTCTTCTCTCTAAGTCTCTCTCATGGCTGCTGTGTTGTTTCCCTATGTGGTGAATAAATAATAGAGTAGGGTTTGTATTTATTTTATTTTATACTAGTGGTTGGATACACCTAAAGCATGTGTAGGTCAAATATATAAATAAATATACAAAACATGTATATAAGTTGTATGCAACTCAAATGGTAAGAGTCTTATATATTACCTTGTGGTTTAGAGTTCAAGTCACACCCTCTTCTCTATTTATTTTTTTTATAATAACAAATCTTGCCTCTAAATTAAAGATTTTCACCATAAATTTATTTTAGGTTTAAAATTAATTAAAAGATCATTCAATAATTTGCACTTTAAGATTCACCATCAAAATATTTGAGATTGTGAAATTATTATTATTTAATTATTTACTTGATTTGTATATTCGGTTTCTCACATTTATTTTCCCGCCTTTGCTTTATGTCTATCATTCTGCAAAAATATTTGCTTTACAGCCACGCAAACCACCAGAAAAGCGAAATGTGTATAGCACTATCTGGCAAAGGAATCAAAAGTACTCGCACCTGGGCTTGGGTGTGACTTCCTTTTAACCATATCTATACACGTGTACATAAGTACAACAATGGACGACCCAGATCAGCGGGAGGGAGGGGCGCTGGTAATATTAATACAGCGCCTCCCCAATCACACTACTCACACTATTCACACCAGGTTTTTTAACTAATATGGAGGCTTTGTACGGCTGGTGTGAGTTCACTGTTTACCACTACAAAATGCCTCGCCAAGCCTTTTTCCGTTTTTATGCCAAGACTGTTTTCCTCACTTACCCACAATGCCCATGCCCAAAAGAACAACTCTTAGAACTCCTCCAATCCCTTCTCCAACTAGCCTGTCAGCCATACTAGATTCTGTCGTTGGTTCCAATGATATTGAAAAATCTCGGGTTGGAGGTTTGGATATTCTTCGTGGAGCTCTCTTGCAACAAGTATGTAGTATGGCTGGAGGAGTTCTAAGAGTTGTTCTTTTAGGCATGGGCATTGTGGGTAGATGAGGAAAACATTCTTGGCATAAAAACGAAAAGAGGCTTGGCGAGGCATTTTGTAGTGGTAAACAATGAACTCACACCAGCCGTACAAGGCCTCCCTATTAGTTAAAAAACCTGGGGTAAATGGTGTGAGTGGTGTGACTGGGGGGCGCTGTATTAATATTACTAACGCCCCCCCTCCCGTTGATCTTAGCCATCCATTGTTGTACTTATGGACACGTGTATGGATAAGGTTAAAAGAAAGTCACACCTGGGCCCAAGTGTGAGTGGTGTGAGTACTTTTGATTCCTTTGCCAAATAGTGTGATACACGTGTCATTTTTTTGGTGGTTTGCGTGGTTGTAAAGCAAATATTCTTGCAGAATGATAGACATAAAGCAAAGGCGGGAAAATAAATGTGTTTGAATTATTTTGAATGGGGAATCTTCGTCATTACACGCAGGCCAGTTTTGCTATATATTTGGTACCGGAAAACATTTTATGGCAGAGAGGAATATACTTTTGCAGTGGGATAGCTATTGTGGTGAAGTTGTTTTCTAGTACCTTGTTTCGTCCTTCCTTTTCAGTCTTTTTTTGTTGTTGATTGTTTTGGTATACAATATTGTACTCCTTAAAAAAGTATCCCAAGAATTACGGGCAGTTCACTCAAATGTGTGTAGATCATTTTTTGACGTGGCAAATAGGACTGTGGGAAGAGAGGCGGCGGTTAGCTCCGGCGAAGTTTGTTCGTGGATACGAGGAACAGAGAGAAAAAAAATCAAAACTAAGGTGTCTGAACAGAAGGGTTAGCAGAGGTAAGAGAATCTGCAGAATTTGTAGGATAAAAGATTTGGAGTGTTTTATAAAAAATGGAATGAGGTATGAGCAACCAGTATCGAACTCCTTTTGCATACCGCCGGTCAAGGACACTGGCGGTCAGTGGATATAAGCGGAGTTACCATGGTCGTGCACCTTTTAAGGCGGCGTATGTTCGCCGACGGTACGTTCAGAATATTCCCCGATATATTAAGAAGACTGGGAGAGGAGTAAGGAAGTTGTAGCTGTACGATAAACAATTAAGGGACGTTAAATTTGATAATAAAGGTGTCCTGAGATTAAGGGTGTGCGCGTTGCTGGTCGGTGCGGTTTGAGAGAAAAATAGAAACCGTATGGCAGGTGACGGATTGATAAAAGTGTCACTAGAATTTGCCATTTTCCTTATCAAAAACCGGCGGTTCGGTTTGCAAATAATGACAGATTTGCCTTAGCGGTTCGGACGGATTGGCGGTTTATAAAAAATTTAATTCAAATTATAAAACTTAAATCAAAGAGTAAAAAAAAGACGAGAGATACCGTGATGTTAAGCATCTTGCGAAGTTTTCTTCTAATGCAGCAAGTGTAGCAACAACATGATAATATCAACGACTATGCCATCAGTTCATTACAAGCATCTGTGGAAGCTACAATGATCAAATACAATACATAAAATTAATATCATTTAGCGTTTACAATATATTGAAAATGTTTATTGTTGAAAAGTATTTTGGTTGAAAAGTGAGCTGATGCAAGTTTGCAACATGGCCAGAAAAAAAAAAAAAAAAAAAAGATTGAAAAGTGAATTGGAATCCAACTTTATTTTGGATTACTGACATCTTGAATTCCCCTCAAGTAGTAATGTAATACTATATTCTAAGGTATAGAACAACAAGCAAACTTAAGTAAAAAAGAATTTTTAGAATCTTATAAAACATAATTTAATAGCAGTGCGGGTCGGTGCAGTTTGGAAGAAAAATAGAAACCAGCGGATTGATAAAAGTGTCACTAGAATTTGCCATTTTTCTTACCAAAAACCGGCGGTTCGATTGGAAAATAATAACGAATTTGCCTTGGCGGTGCGGCTCGGTGCGGTTTTGGCGGTTTCGGCGGTATTATGCACACCCCTAGCCGAGATTGCTTAATGGTGTTGAGTTGAGTAATAAGAGATGTGACCGCCAATCAGACAAGATCGTAGTTAAAGGTATAAAATTAATTAAGAATGTTCAATTGGGACAAGATACTAAAGACGATGCTGTGGTCCACCATGTTTTGTTTTTTGTCATAAGTGATAATAGTCCGTCAGATTCCGTCTCCACACCTGACAAGATATTTATTGGAGTTGGCGAGGGTAATCCTGAGACCTGGATTGTTGATCCTGACCAGTCCAATCGGTTTTGGATGCTAAAGAAAATGAGACTCAAGCTCGTTTGTGGCAAGGACAAAGAGTACGTTCGTCATAGGATAGAAGTTGTGGACCGGTTCTTCCCAGTTGATGTTTGGACGGACTACAAAGATACGCTGTTGGGAAATGTTGGAAGTATTCAGAAGGGTGCCATATATTTAGTGGTTGCTACTGTTAGTGGAAAAGAATGCAAAATTACTTTAAGGAGTCAAATGTACTTTAAGACTGTTTAGAATTATAATTTTATGTATTTTTATTTGTAATGTTCAGATTTTAAATGGAGGTGGACGATATAAAAACTGGTATTGTTGAAGGTGTTTCAGCAAGTGATTTCAGTTGCATTGAACTTGTGTTACCTAAATTATTTTCTCAATTGAGGTTAAGATACAAACAAAAAAGTATTAAGGTTGATAAAATATTGATAAAATATTCCCCCATTTGCGCACCCAATGCCAGTGGGTTGGTCAAAGTAAATGTTTATGATCGGAGGGTAGATGGTAATGACAGTCTGCAGGCGTGGTTTATTTTCCCGATGGATTGTCAATGCAATTTAGTCTATTATGGAAATGGTTATTGTTCAATTAACGACAAATAGGTGCCATGAATGGTGAAGTATCGACTTGAAAATTTGAATATGAAAAGGGGGATTACGTATTGTAAAATGAAGGGGTATCTGAAGTATTTTACGAGTGACATGCCAGAAGATTCGCAAATGAGGGCCCCCTCTATTATTGTGTTATCTAAAAAATATACTAATAATAATGCTGATGTTTGGCATTGTTCTCCAAAGAAGGCCATTTCAATTCTGACACGGACTAAGTTTGTTGGTTTACCGGAGAGGCGAAGAGATTTGTTGTTAGGAGATTTTGGAGAAAGTGGTTCAATTATTCATGAACGCAGAGGTCATCTGAGTTTGTCAGAGATTGATGTACGCAGAGGTAGTGATGACCCTAGTGATGATCCTGGTCCGTCGATTTCGGAGGTTGGTGATAGCAAAGAGGAAGTTGATCGTAAAGGATCAGTTGTTATGGATTCAGTAGAATTTTCTAATGTTTTATGAAATGTAATCATCAATGTAAAAAATAGTGATGTGACTCAAGATGTAATAGTTGATGATAAGGGAAATGTAGCAAGTAAATAAAACTTTGAGTGGTTTCGTAAATAAAATTAATAAAAATTTTCATTAATCATAACAGTGGTTATATTAACATCAAACCATTCTCTCATTTTTGGAGACATTGCATCTAACCAACTACTGTCTCCATTAGTTAATATAATACAAGGAATTCCTCATCTAATAGTGAGATCTAGTTGGAACTTAACAAATACATGGAAATCTCTCTGGTAGCTTACTAAATTTTTCATTAATTTTGTAGGGACTGTCGAGTATTTGATGTCGTCTATGACGTTGTAGACGGATTATCGATGCCAGTTAGTCTATTATGGGAATGGTTATTGTTCAATTAACGACAAACAAGTACCATGGATGGTGAAGTATCGACTTGAAAATTCGAATATTAAAAGGGGGATTACGTATTGTAAAATGAAGGGGTATCTAAAGTATTCTACGAGTGACATGCCAGAAGATTCGCAAATGAGGGCCCCCTCTATTGTTGTGTTATTATTGTTTGGAGGTTTGGGAAAAGTGGTTCAGTTATTCATGAACGCAGAGGTCATCTGAGTTTGTCAGAGTTTGATGTATGCAGAGGTGGTGATGACACTAGTGCTGTTGATCCTGGTCCGTCGATTTCGGAGGTTGGTGTTAGCAAAGAGGAAGTTGATCGTAGAGGATCAATTGTTATGGATCCAGCAAAATTTTCTACTGTTTTACAAAATGTAATTATCAGTGTAAAAAATAGTGATGTGACTCAAGATGTAATAGTTGATGATAAGGAAAATGTAGTAAGTAAATAAAACTTTGAGTGGTTTCGTAAATAAAATTAATAAAAATTTTCATTAATCATGACAGTGGTTACATTAACATCAAACCATGCTCTCATTTTTGGGGACATTGTATCTAACCAACTACTGTCGCCATTAGTTAATGTAATACAAGGAATTTCTCCTTTAATAGTGAGATATGGTTGGAATTTAACAAATACAGGGAAATCTCTCTGGCAGCCTACTAAATTTTTCATTAATTCGGTGGGAATTGTTGAGTATTTGATGTCGTCTATGACGTTGTAAACGACGTCTTGGTCGTAGTCCTTGACGCTTATTCTGCTGGAGAAGGAATTGTGTCATCCGAGGCTTCTGGCCCAAGCGGTTTTGCCTGTTCTTGAGGGTCCTTCGAGGTAGAGGAAGATTGGGTGGATGGGCCTCTGTTCTGTTTCCTGTTATCAGAGGAGGAAGAGAGTTCTTCATCAGTATATAAATTGTTGATATTATTTTTGTGTGTCCTTAATCTAAGGAAGTCGTCTTGCGTCCAAACGGAAAGACAGCAATTTTGACATAACTCGTACTGAACGAAATTTCAACTTACAAACAAAATATTATTTTCTGCCCATTTTTTAACTTCTTCATTTAAGAAAGGAAATGAATTAAAGGGGCTAGTATATGAGAGCATTTTTCTTTTGTAATGTTCCCTTAAAGATGTTTTTAATTGGGGATATTTTGTGACGTAATCGGTGGGACATCTTTCTTTACAGAGTGCAAAGAATTGTTCCTCCGTTTCTGCTTCTCCAAGTATTTCTCTCCAGAGTTCGTCTCTGTTTTTTGTCATGATTAATGAAAAATTTTATTAATTTTATTTACGAAACCACTTAAAGTTTTATTTATTTACTGCATTTCCCTTATCATCAACTATTACATCTTGAGTTACATCACTATTTTTTACACTGATGATTACATTTCGTAAAACATTAGAAAATTCTGCTGGATCCATAACAACTGATCCTCTACAATCAACTTCCTCTTTGCTAACACCAACCTCTGAAATCGACGGACCAGGATCAACATCACTAGTGTCATCACCACTGACCAACCCACTAGATTGGATGCGCAAAGAGAGAATATTTTATCAATAGTTTATCAACATATTGAACCTTGTTAAGGGTATATTAGGAGGTTGGTTCTTTCATTGGGCCTTTGGGCCCAAAATGAAAAAAAAAAGAAAAAAAGAAAAGAAAAGAAAGAGTTATGCTTCCTATTAGGGGTAGATGTGAACTTAATGGCCTGCAAAGCCTGCCCATGATCGTGGTTTATACCCGTAGGGTCGAATTAGACAATTTTTAAACGTGATTGTAATGCGATCATACTGAGCAGGGTTGATCTCATCTCAACCTATGTTACCTAGTATTTGGATCATTCTAGTGCATGAAGTGAGAACGGAAACATAGTATATCATCTGCTTTAAAATATGATATATTATAAGGATGAACTTGTATATTATATTTAAAAATTTAAGATACTTTTAAAGTAATTTTCTTTTAGCTATTAAGTATCCAATCAAATGTATTTTTATTTTATTTTTTATTTTTTATATTTTTATCTTGTCAAAACTTAACTTATATTAAATTTTACTTCATCATGTTTAATTTTTTTTCCCCTCATAAAGTAACAAAATATATTGGGAAAAAAATTTGAGATTATTTTGAATCACAAAATATACTGTTTTAAAACAGAATTCTACAATGTTTCAAAACATGCATACGAATATGTAATTCATTTGGACATTAACATTTTCTAGTAACATAAATCTCAACTATGTCATGGAAGCATCTCATCAACAGCAAGTTCACTCTCATCCAAAGACAATTTCAGTCAAGCAACCAAATATTTCCATTTAAAAAGATGGAATGTGTGAGGCCAATGTGATTTTCGCCAAATGCAACCCTTTTCTTTCATTGTTTGGTACCAAGTTGTGCCTCAAATGAAAGATTATACGTATGGATTCACAATGGTGAACATTCCTAGATATTTTGTCTTCTCTAAATATATATATATATATATTTTTTCTCTACACTAAGAGGAAAAAAAATAGAAAACAATACAAGATTAATAAATTGGATTGCCATCTCAAGGAGAGATTTAGATAAAAAATAAATCAACAACCAATTCATCGACCAAAGAAGTTAGAATCCCCTTCTCAATCTCTACACCCTCTTCAAATGCTTCAGTTTCAAAGTCAACCCATCTCCCATGCCAACAGCTCATGTCTTTGTCAACAAGCTCATCCACCATCAAGTCTCCCATGCTTGCCCAACTTGAAATTTCTTTATGCAATTCCTCAGCCAACCACCCCTTCCTTTGAAACAATGTTGCCCATTTAACTGATGCTTTGAAGCTCCCGCCAAAGAACCGCTCACACCTTAATTCCAAACATTCACTCACACTATCGAACAAAACCTTCCGCCCAAGCTTAAAGCAGTCTTGTTCTACATCTTCATTGAACCCTGTTCTCTGATTCTCCAACTGATCGAACAGATTGGGAGTCATCACATTGTTGACCTGGCCTAGCACAAAATCATCGAGAATCAACTCTGCATTACAAAGAGTTTTTGTTATGAATTCCAATTCCCACTGGCAAGATCTCTTGAAATCTATCAAACTGAATGTAGTAGCAGTAACATCATTTCCACTCATGGAAGAAGCTGAATCTGATAACTCTGTCTCAACTTCCACTGGTAGGTGCTTGGCCAATAAAAACTGATTGCTGCCTGAAATGGAGCACCATCTATAATTAGAACATGAACATCGGTAAAATTTGTATATTGTTTTTGAGATAACTGAACTCGACAGGCCTTAGGCTCAATTAAGCATTTTTGTTTTGAGACAAGTCTAGATTAAAGTGTGAGATTTTCCTGTGTTTTGTCCCAATTACATGACTCCAGATAGATGAGACCAAAATGTGTTAATAAAGGAAACAATTACAAGCCATGTACAGATTTTCATAACAAATTTATGTACTTCCAAATTGACAAAATTTTACATCTTCCAAGTCAAATTTAGCTTTCATGGACATAATCCAGAAGTTTTGCCTAAAATTTTCTAACAATTCTTTTGAAGTATTCTCAATCAATATCCAAATATATAATTTATACATGTAATTGAATAGCGATAAAGAAACAAACAAAAGATACATGATTTCGTACTTTTACCATTGGTAATTGAACTGGTTTTGCTATCTGATGAGCAGCAACTTCCACCAGAGGAAGACGGTTCAAGACTTGAAACTGGACTAGGATACTGACAATCAAGTTCTTTTCCACGTCCACTGTTGTTGCTGCTACTGCTGTGCCCTTCCAGCTCCTCCAACCCCTCAAGATGTTGAAGAGAACTTTAGTAATTTAAGTGGTACGAGAACATTTTCCATGCATATATTTTAAATTTATTTGACATTGGTCTGAATCATGCCTTATTGCACTCTGGTGTGTTTTTATTTCGTGAAACATGAAGTTCGTTTCTAGCTCCATTTTTTTTCCTTTTCTATTTTGGTTTTAGAAAAAAGGTACATGTACAAAATGGTCCCTGGTGTGGGGATCTCAAACAGAAGCATGTGACCATCACAAATTTTACCAGCTCCGTATAACTGTTTTCATTTCATAAGGCATGCAGCTGATTTCTGGCTTGATTTTGAATGCCATCCAAGAAATATATATATATATATATATTTAAATTTTTTTGAAGAAAAAAAAAAAAGCAAAAAGAATTCAAGGTGAATCTCTAAAAAAAAAAATTCCTTGCTTCAGTCTCTTGTCAGATTATTGCATCTATGATGACACTTCTAATATTATTTATTGAAATAAGTTTGGTGGTGTCATTAGTATGTATTGAGGATATGAAATGGCTAACTTGGTTCAAGAAATGCAACAATTTATACAGGTAATCTGGGTCCAAGACCTTGAATCTGAGCAATAGACCAGTACAATCTTGTCTACAATTTCACTTACCTCAAAGCTATGAAACACGGACACTTCTAAGAAGATAGCATGTTGTGTTAGACACATGACACTCAAGGGACACTTCTTGACCCTAGTCAAACACACTTTAAAATATGTCCCACAATTTTTAAAATTTTTCTAGACTCGGACACCCTTTAGGCACTTGGAGAACATCACTTAGGTACACGTGAAATACAATACAAGTTTGAATAAAATAACATGAAATCCAATGATAAACGAAAAACAATGTAACTTTATACCTATTCTCCTCTAGAGTATAGAAATTAGTGTTAATTGTCTTTGAATTAAATAGCATTATACGTGACATATAATATGTGTTTATCCTTACATATGACATATAAATAAATATATAAAACTATATGCTTTGCGTGTGTCCTCCACTTGTCGTGTCCTACATTTTTTGAAAATTTAACAGTCGACGTGTCTGTGTTGTGTCACATGTCTGTGCTTCGTTGCCTTTTTTTTTTTTTTTGATTGGTCTTCTTAGCCTTATTTGTCTTATTTCTTAAATTCTTCATAGTGCCTTTATTTATTAAGTTGTTTGTGTTCTACTCTAAACTAGAACAAACTAGTTTCTACGATGCCACATTATGCCAAAACATCAAAATATACAGGATCGCTATCAGCTTTGAGAATCAGCATGTACTAATTTAAACCTGTTCCACATGACTTAATTAACTGTTGAATCCATTGTGGACATTTCAGAACAAAGTTTAAACAATGAAAGATATAGATATAATAGCATATTGCTTCCCATTGATGAGAATCTCAATTTCATTGTCAATCTTATGAATTTGGCACAAAGGACAAAAAGCAACGCTTGACGATAAAAAAATAAAAAGTAGCTGCAGATGAAATCTGCAAAAAAAGATGCATACCTGGCACTTTTGATTAGCTTTGAGCAGCTTATCAACTGAAGAGCAATCAATGTCATATAGGCGGCTTGATTTATCTTCATGCAGATTAAGTTGAAAGCTATTTTCATGTTTTGGTGACACGGTGTTTATCATGTTAAGAGTGAACAGGGAATCTTGCAAACCAAGCGCAGAACAAACAGCACTCCCTGCTTCGACAAGGTTACATTGAGATGACTCAACTCTACATGTTAATTCCTTGAGCTTTTGCTCAAGAAGGACACTCAAAGCATCTCCGCCAATTACATTCAATCCCAAAGAAGACAACTTTTTTAACTCATTTGGATCATTGTCATCAGAAGAATCAACACAAAAGTGGGTATTCTTTTCCATGAGTGGTGCAGAGGACGTGAGTCCAGGAGCTGATCTTTTATTGGGAGACGTGAATGTAAAAGAAACAACATCCATGCTGCTTTGCCTGTCAACTGTGTCCCAGCTCATGCAACCATCACTCGCCACATTACATCTTACAGACGTTTGATCTTTATCACTCACTACGTTCTTAGCAACAATTTTTTGAAAATTAATATTCTTATGGACAGGTTGTTTCTTTCCAGAAAGAATCTTTGGTTTCGATGACTGATGCTCCTTCCCAGAAACCTTCACCACTGAATTCATCTTCCTAGACCCAACCACCGAGTTCTTAACCTTATTTGGCCCAATAGAACCATTACTAGATAGGGCAAACTTTATGTTTTGCTGGTTGGAGACTGAAGCTTTCGAAGCCACCCTGTCTTTATTAGCCACACAATTCTGTTTCTGGTTATTCTGCCTGAGCACATCAGAAGTCCTGCCCATAGAAGTCCTCTTCTGCACAACCTTTTGCACATTTGTTTGGTTCTTTTTAAACTGACCCAGCTTAACCTCGTTACCTTCCTTTTGGTTAATTGAACCTTTAATACTACTTGAAGTGAATTCCTCTCTTCGTTGAACATTGACCTTCGCTTGGATTGCAAGAGATACTGATTTCCCCTTTTTCTTCAAATTGTCAGAACTATCTTTCAGTGAACCCGCAGAAGCATCAAACATCTGGTTCCTCTCACTATGCTGTCCTTTCATGTAGCTAACAGAATTGGGCTCTTTAGGCCTTCGAGATGCTTTTGGTGTGGACTCCATTCTCTCTTTCAAATCCCGAATTCTCAAGGGAATTGAGGAAGACCCAAAGTGTGGCATCTTACCCTTGCGTGTTGACGGAGGACCTTGCTCAATAATTTTGGCAGCTGCCTCCATTATGTAAGCAACGTTGTTTGTTGGGACAAACCCAGGACTCTTGATAGGGGACAACATCCTATGATGGGTAATTGGAATGGATTTAGCTGATTTTGGAGGCAATGTTTCAATTTGAAACCTCTCAATTGGCAGGTTATGTGTCTTCTGAATCCTTGATTTTACGTGATTCCTTGAATTCCCGTCAATTGGTATTTCATTTACAATGTGACACTCCATCTGAAAATTGGAAGTACTCCTTTGGGAATGAGAACCTCTAACAAAAGGAGAGTCACAGAATGGGGTAGAACAGGACTCGGAACTATTTGAATTAGGCAAAGAATCAAGTCCCATAAGCCTGGCAACTACACCAGGTGCCCTAGTTCCATACCCTTCATCACCACTCACTCTTGAAGCAAAATTAAAGTCACTACTTCCTTTGCCACTCAGACCAGGCCCACTCTCATGCCCCTCCATCTAAAAGTATTGCAATGGAAAACAAAACAATCAAAATTGTAATATCGTTCCATATCAGCAAATAGGAGAAATAAAATGAAATATGAGAGAGATAGGAAGGAAGAGAGAAACCCACAAGATGAGGACAAAGTATCATTGAATTTGCAACATTTTCCTTTCCTTGCTTTGAATCTTCTGCAGCCAAGAACAGTATGTAAGAAAATTAGCAACTAAATGGAATGGTCAGCAGGAAAACAGACAAGGCATCAGAAAAGAAAGAATAGAAGGATGAAAAAACATGCGCATGCTCATAATGTACAAGGATCAAAAGAAAACTTTACCTAGCAGTTCAGACTTGTTCGAGAACAGTTTCTTCCTAGATTTGACATTCCAGTCAAATAACTGAAGAAAACCTCCCTTCGAAGCTCGTTTCTCAATATCCATTTTCTCATCAATTCCTCGAATCGCTTCAAGAATTACAAAAGCTCGAAATGAATCTACAATTTGGTACCAAATATCAGCATATGATTTAGTATGTTATGTATGTATGAGGTTAAGATTGTTATAATTGAAAGATGACTAGAGTAAGATTTGTGCGAAAATTGGAGGGTGAAAAATATAAGTTGCCCCTTCAACATTTAAATGTAATAATAAAAAAGAGGATCAAACAAAACCCATCTGCTATTTTTACAATACCGAGCTCTAATTAATCCATAGAGACATCTATGTTTTTGCATAGAGACATGAAATAGCGAGACTTCATCGACTAATTGCTCAATCCATGTCACTCCAAACAGCTATGTTTTTGCATAGATACATGAAATAGCAAGACTTTATCCAAGACTAATTGTTCAAATCACCCAACATTGCTCAGACAGATAATCAAGTTCTTCCAAAAAACATTGTGAGAGAGAAGGCTAATACAAAACAATTTGGTTAAATTACACTTTTCACCTCTGTATTTCAATCCCTATTGCTTTAATTTGAGCAATATTAACCCTGACTTTAAGTTTGAGTTTCAATTTGATACTTATCCTCATGTAGCAGACAGTGCAAACAAAATTGTGAAACTAAAACTTAAAGTCTAGGGCTAACATTGTTCCAATTGAAACAAAAACTATGGGTGAAACTGTAATTTATCCAAATAATTCTAAAAACCCATTTAGCTGTAAACTTGAATCATGGCCTCACATTTTCATAAAGAGCTAAAAAACACAAACATACATTATACATAAACATAAATTTATATATCTGTGAGAGTGTATGAGAGCTTCGGACAGATGGGCAAGAATTTGATAATCAAGAAAGTCAAAAATAAAATAAAAAATGGAACAGATTCAATAAAAAACTGACCAGAAATCGGTCATCTGATCTGCAATGGGTTGAGAGAAATGGTTTAGGGTTTGTGAAGAAGGGTGATGAGACGAATGTAGGACAGAGACAGAGACAGAGACAGAGATTGAAGACAAAAAGAAAGAGCTCAGCACAGCACCATAAAAGAGAGAGAGAGAGAGAGAGAGAGAGAGAGAGAGAGAGTTGTTGAGATTACTGGTACCTGCTACCAATTAGAGAGAGAGAGAGAGAGAGAGAGAGAGAGAGAGGGAGTTTTTGAAAGAGTGAAAGAGAAGAGTATAGTATAGTGGAGTTTGTTACGAATGCGAGTATTTAACAAATTTGGAGAAAAGAAGGGCAAACAGACCACCGTCACAGATTAATTGGCAAGCAACTTGATTCAGCTTTTAAGGGTAAATTATGGAATGAAATTGTGGTTAAAAATAATTTTTTGTGATAATATTTTTATATATTATTAAAAATTAATAATTAGTGATTAGTGATTTTTTTATTATAATTTTTATTAATTGTCACTAAAATTTATAATTAGTAACTTTTTTTTATGACAAATTTTTTAAACTACTACTGAAAATTGAAAATTAATAACGATTTCTTGTGATGATTTTTTAAAATTGGCGTTAAAATTTAAAATTAGTGACTTTTTTGTGATAATTTTTAAATTATGATTGAAATATAACAATTAGTAACTTTTTTAATAGTATTTAATGAAAAATGTTATTAATTCTCACATGACATATTAGACAATAACTTCATCTATTAAGACTTACACATAAATCCCCTTAAAATAAAGGAAGGCTCCCTCCATACTCTATAAAACTTTATTTTCCGAGCTCCATTCTAGATCTACATTAATAACCTAAACTATTCATCTTGTATAATCTCAATAATTTAGATGAGTTATGTAAAAAATTAATTTTATTAGATATCAATAAATATATGAATAAATTGCATTTTTTTAAAAAGTGAACAGTAATTATGAATTTAAACTTAAACATTTCATTCTATAAAATAAAAAGTGATTTGTTTATATATTCATTAATATCTGATGAAATTGATTTTTTGCACAGACGGTTTTCATTGTGAGATTTACAAGATGAACAGTTTAAATTATCATTGCGAGCTTAGAATGGAGCCCAAAAAATAAAATATGAAGAAGTATAGAGGATAAGAATATGGGGGGAGTTACACCCTAAAATAAACAATGCTACCTCCACCATCGCATTTTGACTTGTCCGAATTGTTTGAATTTGTGCATGTTATCATCCGAGCGAATGCCGATTGAAATGCCAAATTACGAGATTGACAGTCGCAATTGACAAGGGTGACAATTGCGGTTGAAAAGGGTGATGTCGGTCATCCAACTTAACATAATTCAGACAATTCGAGTGAACCAAAATTCGGTGGATCAATCATTTTTCTAAATAAAATATATTAAATGATAATTAATTAAGCCTATTTGATAATTACAATTGATAAATACCTCTTAAAATGTATACTAAAAGTTTAAAAAAATGAAATCATATAAAACTTACTTAATTATGAATGAATTTATAAAATACTAAATATAACCGTCGATATACACTATTATAAACTCCTTCCATCACCACTATTATCATCACCACCATACCACCACTACCACCATGCCACTGCCACCATTGTTATCGCTATCACTATCACAATCACCACCACTATCATCGCTACCACCACCGCAACCACCATCATGCCACTACCACCACCACCACCACCACCACCATTATCATGCCACTGCCACCGCCACCGCCACCTCCACAATCACTATTATGCGACCACTACCGATATAGCGACCCTAATTTTCTTAAGTCATTTATTTATTATTATGATTATTATTATCTTATTTTATTTTTGGCTTTATTACTTGTGTGGTCACATGAAAATTTAATGTGGTATTTAATGACTTTAATGTAGTAATTAATTAATTTAATGTGTTATTTAATTATATAAAATTAATCTAAATATTTAAATATTTATATTTGTTATATATAAAAAAAAGAGGTGTTATATATATATATATATATATATTTATAATCTTATATTTATATTTATATATATTATAATTATGTTGTATTATATAATATAATATATTATAATGGTTTATTAAGTTAGAATAGAATTAGGTTTTAGTATAATATTATATAAAGTGAATTAGGTTAGATTATGGATGAGGGAAATCAAAGAAAAGATAAGTGAATTTGCAAGGTGAAGGCAGCCGGGGGAAAGGGAGGGAGAGAGAGAGAGATTGAGAGAGAACAGTGAGGGACGGCGAGAAAGAAAGGGAAAAAGGAAAAAAAGATTAGGGTTTTGTGACTTCATAAATTTTTTTAAATATTTCTTTGATCTTCAAAATAATATTGTGAGTACAAAACTTACTTCCCTTGATTTATATTTAATTCGTTGTTTTATTTATTTATTTATTTTTATTTGTTTGATGTTAGTTTAATTTTATTTTTACATAAAGATGATAAATTAATTTTAATTATTTTGACTAGTTGTGGATGTAAGATTTAAGATTTAAGATTTATAGATGATTGATTGATTTTAATTACTTTGATTAGTTGTGTAGGTAAAGTTTAGGGTTTTTAGTTGATTGATTAATTTTAATTATTTTGATTAATTGTGTATGTCAGATTTAGGATTTTTATATGGATTTATTTTATGATTGTAATCTCCCTCATGGTTATATGAAACAAAAATTAATATGGTTATATGAAATTAAAATTAATTAAAAACCCATAAATAAATTCCTTATACTCCAGTATCACTCCATGATTGTTATTTTATTTGAGTGATGGTGAGAAAGAGTGTATAAAAAAAAGCGAGGATTATGAGATTTATTTGAATGCCTTAGGCTCGGCATTGTTATGTTTATTCTCATGTGTGAGATGTTGTGTATATATATATTGTTGCCTCGTTCTCATGAGTAGACGAGTGCTTTGATTTACGTGCGTACGTATATGCTAACCATTCGGGGAGTGTGAGTCAAACTCGGGACGATATCCCCGTGCAAGTTTGGTTTCGGAGCGGTGTTAGGTATACAGGAGGCACATGGGATATATATGTGTAGGCCGGAAGGGGAAAGCCGAAGTGGTGGAGTTAAGGAACAAAGGATTTAATTATGAATTTATTAGTATAGTGTGAATGGTACTGATATGTACATGATAAAAAAAATAGTAAATGATCTTGATAAATTATGAAATTCGAGCAAAAGCATGTATACGTGATTCTAGACAACTTTTGTGTTTTAGCTTTTTATTAAAAAGATCGATTAGAACTTATAATCGGATGACCTTGGTTATTGTCGGTTTGATTCATTTTGGTAATGCAGATTTTATAGGCTGTTTTAACCCACAAAACGAGCTCATTTTTATTGGTTTCGCGTAAACTGAAATAAAACATTATTCTGCACACTTTTCGTGTTTTGAAATTTTTCGAAAAAAATCATCTTAGGGCAGTTTTTTGTTCGTTTTCAGCTTCAGATTTTTCGATTGAATTCTGTCTAGATTTTTATATCAAGTTTTTCTCTTAACCTGTTCAGTTTCTGTTAAATTCGTTCACATTGTCTTTTAGGAAATTTGATTCTATACAACTTTCGTTCTTTGAGTTTTGATCAATTCGAATTATTTAAGTATGAAACGGTGTAATTTTATATTTTTTTCAACAAGTTACTTATGATTAAATTATACTAACTTTATTTGTTTTGCAGGATAGTGGGTCTTACTAACTTTTTTTATGCAGAGCTGACCCACCATATTTTTATTTCTATTTTGTCTATTTTATAATAAATTTATATTTCGTTGTATACGGACAAGAAACTAAACGCCACCGTATCTCGGGAAACTACCCATTCGTCTCGGTGCAGTTGGAACTACTTGTCTTGTCCCGTGATAAGAATTAAATGTATTTTTGTTTGTGTCTGGTGGTCACGTGGGTGTTAAATATTGTACTCATATCAGTATATTTGTATACTGACCCGCTTTGTCTCTTGGCAACTCGGGTGCGTTCTGTTTGAGCGCAGCTGAGCTTCCTTTGCAGGATTAGTAGAGGCTTTGGTGGTGACAAGAAATAACTGTGATCGTAGGACATGTCGTTTGGAGTTCTTTTATTTTTCTTGAGCTTAGGATTGATACTAATTTATGTATTTATTATTTTCTTTTAATGACTTTAGTATTGGAATAATTTGGCATGGTTTGTAACCGTACTTTATTTAAATTGTTTTGGCTAGTTGTGCTACTTTAATGTTGGAGGTATTTGATAGTTGTAAAATTATGGGAGATGTTTTGGTTAGCGTTTAGTTTTGTTTCGCCCTTAAGATTTGGATGATGGAATATTGATTGGGGTTAGTTCTAATATAATATTTAACTATCACTGCTACTGCTGCCATTACCACTACCACCTTCATCACCATTATCTTTGATCTCCAACAGTTTCATCAAAACGATATCAAATTGAGAACAAGCCAAAACTTTCACCAAAATGAGGACCTGGATCAGATTTCACTATTTTACTATGTGTTTACGTTAGAGGTGGGTCCCACAGGACAACCGGTCGGCTATCCCACCGGTCGTCCGTTGTATACAAAAAATGCAAAGCTATTGTGCAGTGCATCAACAGTTGGTCGTCCATTGCTACTCTGCTTTTTCTTGATTCTATATGATCATCCTATTCTTTGCTCGCAATACATTTTCATTCACTCGTTTAACCTTCGCTACTACATTTCTTCTTCTCCTCTTCTCAACCCACCTCTCTCTCTCTCCTCCAACTCTCGATCGACCATCAATCTCTGATTAATGGGTATGCAAGAAATTATCTGTATAATAAGAGTTTTGAACTATTTAATCGAATATGACGAAGTGAGGACTCGCTTGATGATTTCACAGTTTTGACTCTTTCGAAAGTTTGAGGTGAAATCGGAGACTTGAATGCTAGGAAAGCGATTCACGGCGTGTGTATACGAAATGGGTTTGCTTCGGATTCTGTTGTTGCTAACTCAATTGTGTCCATGTATTGTAAATGTAAGGATTTTATTGAATCCCCCAAGGTGTTTGATGAAATGTCGCACAAAAATGTCTCTTCTTGGAACGCTTTAATAGCAAGTTTCATGGCTTCTAGGGAGTGTGCTTTTGATAGTTGTATATGGGAATCAATTAAATTTATGCAAATTGAAAGTTAAAACCCGACACATTTATTGTTTTGAGTCTCCTTCCTCTGTGTGGGGGAGATGCTGAGAAATTGAATTATGGAAAGGAGTTTCTTTGTTACATTGTAAAGAACGAATTGGATTTGGGTTTGGGTTTTAATGTTCATTTAGGATGTTGCTGGTTTAATGGGTAGGAAACAAATCCATGGATTTCCCATCAGAAAGGAATTAAATGATGAATTTTCTTTATGCAACGCTCTGATTGATATGTATTCCAAGTGTGGGAGCTTGAATTGTGCAAGACGAGCCTTCATAAAGATTCAATATCTTGGAGTTTAATGGAGAGAAAAAGAAATCGGAAATGAATTGGGAAACAGAAATGGAGGGGAGGAAAAAAAATTCAGTGCCTTGACCGGTCGTCCCACCGGACGTCTCTAGTCTTTTGATACAAGCTACAGTGTAACTGTTTGAGCGATTCACATCAGACTGAGAAACTTGCCTCTTTTTTTTTACTCAGATTTGGTGAAAAATTGGTGAATCGTTGGAGATGCTCTAACCTTTAACCTTTATAACTATTGTCACCATTGTCATAGCCACCGCAACAACCACCATCATTACATCACTGCTCGCCACCTCTTTTAAATCTGTGTCCATTTTATTTATTTTTTTACTTTTTCGGTCAATTTAGTTTAATCCAAAGGGGTTGGTCAAACAATAAAAACTTCAGAATAAGGTCGAGGTCTCGAGTTTAAATCACCCTAAATGAAGATTTAAAAAGTAGAAAAACAAAATCAAAAAAATTTACTAATGTATATATATTTAAGTTTTTTTGTCTTTAATAAAAAAATAAAAAATAAATTGCCAGTAAATCCAAGTTGATGGGTGCGTTAGGAATTAGGTTCAAGAATTAATCTTACTTAGTCAGAAAAATCAAAAACAATAACCCAAGGCATGTAGCGTACTTGGTAAAGGCCTGGGGATTGAGACTCTAGGTCTCAAGTTCGAAACTCCTTGGGCCAACCTTCGAGGCGTAGCACAGTTGGTTAGGAAGTTAGCCTCAAATTGTTATTACCGCAACATTTGGTGTGAGTTCAATGCTCCCCCGCTGCGCGAGTCCTGACTTAAGCGGAACTTATCTTGGGATGTCGGGGCAAGTTTTCAAGTTATAGTCTTTGACTCAAACAAACAACAAGGCACCTTAGTGATCTCTGCAAGGGGTGCTGCATTGGACCTGCGGGAGAAGATGAGGATTTTCTTGTAACCAAAAAAACAAATATCAAAAACAATTTACTAATATGTATTTAAGTTTTTTTTTTTTTCTTCAACAATTTTTTAAAAAAAAAAAATTGTTGGTAAATCTAAGTTAAAGAGTGTGTTAAGCATTAGGTGCAATAATTAATTTTACTTGGTGAGAAAGACATACGCTGAAAAGTCGCCGGTGGCAGCTGTACGAATATAAAAAAAATACTATATTTAATGATAAAGAAATCCGACGAAGAAGATTATCAGCACCACTACACGATCGCTATCCGCAAGACAAAACACCCTCAGCCGTAGCCAGGGGCCCTCCGACGCCCAAATCAGTCCTCCAATATTATCAAAATAATTAATGGACTAATTCACAGAAAGAAAGTACGTACCTTAACCCACAAGGTGTTGCCTATTTATAATATCTAATGACTTACCTCACAAGTAGTTTGAATGTTCTAGAAGTCCTATCCTAAACAAACTTCAGTTGTTTAAGACTTTTACATCGATAAGTTGTTTAAGACTTTTACATCGATAAGGTTTCATATCCTGATGAGTTTTGCATAACATAAAACACTAATATCTAGTGACTTACCTCATACATGTGATAATCCATAATCATGCCACGTGGCAATACCTAGACCCACATAATTCTTATGGTTATTTTTATTCCTTCTCAATTGTCCTTAAGCTTTCATTTTCTTTTAACCCAGTGAAAGAGGGGAAGCTTTTTGTTGTTCTGATAAAAATAGCCGTGTAATATTGCCTAGATATAATCGTACATAGGTGCTAGAGTTTATTTCAAAATGCTTAACCTTGTTAGGACTTATTTCGAAAATGTCTAGCCTTGCTGAAACTTTCCAAGAATGCCTAACCTCGTTAGAACGTATTTCAAAAATGTCTAACCTTGCTAGGACTTATTCCAAGAATGCCTAACCTCATTAGGACTTATTCCGAAAATGCCTAACCTCATTAGGACTTATTCCGAAAATGCCTAATCTCATTAGGAACTATCAAAACACCAACTTGCTTATTGGCAAGCAAAACCCGCTCGACAAGGAATTCCATTGTTGGACAAACCACCAACCTACTCTGCAAAGATTTTCAAAGTTGGTCAAACCTGCTAACCCAATTTGCCGAGCAAGTTGGTCAAACCTACCAAGCTATTTTGCTAAGAAAAACCAGCTCGACAAAAATTTTCAAAGTTGGTCAAACCTGCTAACCTATTTCGACAAGCAAAACCAGCTTGACAAAGATTTTCTAAGTTGGCCGAACCTGCCAACCTACTTTGCCGAGCAAAACCCGCTCGACAAAGCTTTTTAAAGTTGGTCAAATTTGTCAACATATCTCTTGCCCAAATCAACTTGGCAAGGAGATAAAAAATTTAACCAAGTGGTAGCGTAATTCATTTTGCTCCCGTGATTTATAAAGTGCAAACTCCATCTTAACATATTTGACCAAATAACGATCTCTTTCTAACGCGGAATAATAATGCATAAAGTTGATGCTCCACATATAACAAAAATCCGACATAATGTATAAAATCTATGCTCCATAACATAATAATTGATAATAATATCTCCATGTCCAGAATGATAATGCATAGAACTCATACGTCGTAGATAATAAAAATCCGATATAATTGATTTTTCATATCTCTATGATCAGAATAATAGTGTATAAAGTTGATGATCCACATATAACAAAAATCTGACATAATGTATAAAATCTATGCTCCGTAGCGTAATAACTAATAATAATACCTCCATGTCTAGAATGATAATGCAAAAAACCCATACACCGCAGATAATAAAAATCCGATATAATTGATCTTCCACATCTCCGTGATCAAAATAATAGTGGACAAAGTTGATGTTCCACATATAATAAAAATCTAATATAATGCATAAAATCTATGCTCCGCGGCATAATAACTAATAATAATACCTCAATGTCCAAAATAATATTGCATAAAATCTTATGCTCCGCAGATAATGAAGATTGGACATAATAAATGACGCAAATATCTCCATGCTCGAAACAATAATACATAAAAAATTATGCTTTGCGAATCCGGTGGAAAATAAAGGTGAACAGGTAGTAGAGTAGTCGGCCGCTGGTTTCATTGTCCAATGGAGCTTTGGCTATTTGTTATGATCGACCATCTTGCGGCAGAGTTCATCCCTTTGATCATCTTGTGTAGAGGAATGTGAGACGAGTAGACATGCCTCTTGTTGATATCATCCCATCAATTATAGTTGAATAATATTCTAATGCATATATAAAATTATGCTGAGAAACTTGCTGCCAAATACACTAAAAACAAAATTCATATATATATATATATATATACATTTCTTTTGCATCAGATGATCTCTATGCCGACGAGTTGATTGACTCCAGATTAGTGATGTCCTATTCTTTATGGAGTTCTTCTTTTCGTTCTCATAGACCGCGCCAATTGTACGGATATAAAAAAATACTATATTTGATGATAAAGAAATCCAACAAAGAAGATGATCAGCACCACCACGCGATCGCTATCTATAAGACAAAACACCCTCAATCATCGCCGAGGGCCCTCAAACTCCCAAGTTAGTTCTCTAATATTATCAAAATATTTAATGAACTAATTCGCGAGAAAAATTGTGTACCTTAACCCATGGGGTGGTGCTTGTTTATAATATCCAGTGACTTACCTCACAAGTAGTTTGAATGTTCTAGAAGTCCCATCCTAAACAAACTTCAGTTGTTTAACACTTTTACGTCGATAAGATTTCATATCCTGATGAATTTTGCATAAGATAAAACACTAATGCAGTGTTTGATAAGAATTTGACAACTACGGTAATCCATAACCATGCCATGTGGCAATGCCCAAACCCACATAATTCTTATGGTTATTTTTATTCCCTCTTAGCGGCAGTTGGTGGCAGTGAGGTGGACAGATAGGTGATATTAAATAAATAAGTGATATGTGTACAGATAGTTGGACATTTGAACAGTAGTTGTATAGATAAGTGACACGTGTACAAATAATGAGATATTTGAACAGATATTTAGACATTTTAACGAAGAATTGTACAGATAAGTGACACGTGTATAGATAGTAAGATATTTGAATAGATAGACAGATAAGTAAATTCTAAATAGAGATGTGTCCTTTGAGACAAATAATATCCTTTTGCTTTGTCTACTCAAAATTATTAAAATGGACCAGACATAATTTCTCTTAGAATAATGTTGCCTATTGATTTTTTTTATTTTTTTTATTTTTGGTTTTGTTTAAATCTATTGAATAACTTGAGGACAGTATCTGCGTTTATACTAATATAACATCGTTTAATGTTCCCTTTGATTGAAGGAAAAATTACAAATCGTGGTACTATTATAAAAATTTATAAATTGATGATAAAATTTAGAACTTTAATTATAAAAAATTTCTTTTCACACCCAAAAGGGTTGGGAAAGTTGAAGGGGTGGGAAAAGGATGTGGTGGTGTCATGTTTACAACAAAGTTGTAAAATCAAAATTGATAACTTGTAGAAAAAAAAAAAGGTGCACATGCATGATGTGCGCCATCATTTTAGTCCAACTAAAAATAAATAAAACAATTAAAATTTAAAAATTAAATAATAAAGATTTTTATATCTCATCTCACATTTTATCCTAATCAACATTATATTTCAATATTATGATTAATGAATTTACACTATTATCATACTTTTTCCTTTATAAATTTTGCTACAATAAAGACCAATGACCGCACAAGGCATAACTTATTTGTCAAAAAAAATTTAATTCATTTTTGAAATTTTGAATTGCATAAATTTTTGGGTGAATTACACTAATAGTCCCTATAGTTTGGGGTTTGTGTCACTTTGATTCCTGACTTTTCAATTGTGACACATTTGATCCTGAATTTTGAATCTTGTTCCAAATAAGGACAATTGAAGATATCATTAGATTTTACAAGGGCAAAATCGTCAATTTGATAAAATATAAACTAATTTGACAAAAATAAATGTCAAACAAATATTTTTGAATTTTTAAAAATTATTTCTGCCCACTAAAAATAAAATTATGTAAAATTGATAAATCTTTTAGGCATTTTTTTTTTTACCAAATTAATTTTTATTATGTGTTTGGATGATGATCATGTAAAATTAATTTTAAAAATTAATCATGTAATTTTTATTAATTTTTATCAATTTTACATAATTTTATCATTGGTGGATAAAAATAATTTTTAAAAAATTAAAAATATTTTTTTGACATTTATTTAGGTCAAATTAGTTTATATTTTATTATATTGACGATTTTGCCCTTGAAATTAAATAATGGTATCTTCAATTGTCCTTATTTGAAACAAGATTCAAAATTCAAGATCAAATGTGTCACAATTGAGAAGTCAGGGACCAAAGTGACATGAGTCCCAAACTATAAAGACTGCTAGTGTAATTTGCCCTAAATTTTTATATAAATATATGTTTTAATAAAATCAAACATGATTCATGTTAGTTATGAAATTCTAAAAAAAAATTAAAGTTTCACTGTTCAAACTAATGGTAACATAGTAAAATTTTACTATATTAACATTAATTTAGATAATAAAATTTCATCACCACCATCGTAACATTTTTTTTTTACTATTATTTTTCATATTGAATTATCTATGATTTTAAATACAAAAATTAAATAAACAAGACCCAAAATTGTTTTTTGTTTTAAAATTATTCAACTTGTTCCAAAATCATGAAATTAATTACTAAGTTCTTAAATATATGTCTAACAACCATATGGAACAATTTTTGAAAATTTAATTCCATTGATTAGCTAAAAATGAAAAATTATTTGTACAGCGAAATTTCACTGTTCAAATATAAAAATGCTTCCAATTAACCTTCAACACAATTACATCACTACTATCACTATCTATCAAAATGGTCACAACACATTTGATTGTTCATATCAAATTTCTTATGATTTTAAATGTAAAAATTAAATAAACTGGACTCAAATTTGATTAAAAAAACTCAACTTATTCCAAAAATTATAAAATTATTTTGGAAGTTCCTAAATATAAATCTAATAAGAATTCCATTGATTAGATAAAAATATAAAATTCTTCATATAATGAAATTTCACTGTTCAAATATAAAATATTTCTACTAGCATTTAACACAATCCACTACCTCACCATCACTAACCACCACAATGAACTCAATACTTTTGATTTTTCTTATCAAATTGATGCAATTCAAATATAAAAAGACCAAAATTGATATTTTTTTTTTAAATCAACTTACTCCAAAATTAATAAAATAATTTTAGATGTTTTTAAATATATATCTAATACGCATTTGAAATAATTTTCAAAAGTTAAATTTCATTGATTAAATAAAAAAATTGCACAGTGAAATTTTACTATACCATCATACGTGACATGGATTATGGAGACTATATGATTTGGTGTGGTGTCCAAAGATCAAACAAGAAAATCAACGGGGACAATGACAAGGAATGAAGACCACATCAATAATACTGATGTTCAGAGATAAGAATCACATTAGAGATTTGCATCATCTTTACATCTTTATTTCTTCCTCTAAATCAATACAAATCAATATAAGAGATAGTTGAAGAATTGATTTGAAGTTGTAATTTTATTTTAAAGGATTTTATAAATTCAACATTTCAATTATTCTTTACCATAAAAAAAAAAAACTATGCAAATGGACATTTGGCCAAATTTCTACTCTTATTACTCTTTTTTGAATAGCCACGAAGGAGACATTGGGATGTGGCCTACTGGTCGAATAGCTACATCTTACGATGTAGTGAGTGAAATGCCAATGGTTCGAGTTGATAGAGCAACGGCGACTCTTCAGTTGTACTCTAACTATACTAACCTACTAACGCTATCGAAAAAAAAAAACAAAAAAACAAAACGAAACAAAAACAAAAATGAAGGTAGTAATACAAGCACAATTGTGGCCAATGATTGAGGCCTGCTGAGGTACTTTCGCACTCAAAGGTCAAACATGGATTTCATGATAACATGGATGAGTGATTGGAGGGTATGTAATTTATCCACATTTTTATATTTTTTTTATATATATGTAATCTATTTTTATATATCTTACATAATTTTTTAGTCGAGATTTAACAATTTATTATTTAAAAATGAAACTATGTATTTTTATGTTAATATTGTGTATATTTTTATTAAAACATTTTAAATTACAATTTGTTATAACCCATCACAACCTCAATCAATTTTCTTTTTCTATTTCTTTCGCCAATGTCAAACAAAGATATCAAAATTTAAAAAGAAATTAAAAACGGGTTGATGCATTTTAAATTTTGTATTAAAACTAATAAAATCCATACAGACAATGTGGGTATCATTTTTTAACATTAACATTAAAAAAAACTTAAAAAATTCAAATTTAATCCCTATAATATTATTACTATGATATAGATGGGAGCTTCAAATTGTGAACTAGATATGCTGTTGAGCCTGTGTGGGTCAACCACGGAGCCCCATCTCAATATTCCGAACCATTCATGTTGTAAAATTCTTTAAGAAGATTATCCTCACAAAAAATCATATTGTTCTGACAATTATAATCACATTATCAAATTAAATTTATTATTACAAAAAACAGACGACAAATCTAATTTTAAAAATAAACCATTCATTATTTTGAAGACAAATATAATCTAATAATACGTCTACATTTGTTCGATCAATCTAATGTTTTTTAATGATAATATTTTCAACAAATTCTACAATATGAACAATTCAAATCATTAACTTAAGTTTCATGATAAACCAACATTGTCATCGGGAAATAACCCTTTCCTTTGAATTAAAGGTCATCTCCACAACCAAATGCTATGGAATATTATAGACTCAACAAAGTAAAAAAAAAGAAAAAGAAAAAAAAGGTTATAAAATTAAAAAGAAAAAACAGAGTTAGTGCAAAGAAAAGGTTGTCTTTACTACGTTTCCAGATCCTCCCTTTTCAGGTCCTTCCCACTAAAATCCACACCCTGAACCATGTGGCACAAGGAAGAAACTTTTCTGAGATTCAAAGTGAACCTAAATATGGAACTTTTTATATATTTTAAAAAAATTTAATCAAAAGATTAGGTATCAAATTTTGTTTTAAATTTTTACATTTAATAGCACTCGCCAAAAGACTATTAAAATTTATTTAAATATATAACAAAATTCATAATAATAAAAAAAAAAAAACTAAAATATAAGTTGGATCATGTTGCTTGGTGAGAGAGAGATAGAGGCCTACATTATTTTATCAGTGTCAAGACAAGTATCAAGATTGCATCAGTGGTAGGGCCTCAGGAGGATTTGTCTGATGTAGAAATTTTCAAAATCTTGTGCATATGGGCTTGTCACTTTTCATGAGACAATTGAATTCACTTGGGGGACCCCATCACATTATCATCTTTCAAATCTCATTAATCTTCTTCACTACATTCACTCGCTCCCTCCATGATTCTAATAAATCATGGGAGCTTGGACACATTACACCCCCTCTCATTCCATCCAAAAAAAATTTAAAAATATTTTTTCTTTTTATAATTTCAATCTTTTTTCTACACCCATCTCTTCATCCTTAAATTCTCTTTCACGGGTGGTGAGGGGATTTCGCGTGGGTGGCAAGGGAATAACAAGTGGTGGGCGGGAAAGGGGAGAGGGGTTAGGTATCACTAGCAAGGGAATGGCAAGGGGGTAACAAGTAGTAAGCAGAAAACGAGAAGGACTAGGGTGGGTGGCAAGAGTACGACGACGACGACGACGACATCAATGAGAGGAGTAGAGGGTGACAGCTAGTAAAGGAAGCTAGGACACTTGTAAAGTTTAAGGTTAAAGTGGTTGAGGAGATTGAGAAATTGGGGTTTTAAAATGTTAAGGTTTAAGGTTTTAGTGATACTTTTAGATAGGGACAATTGTAATAACAAATAAGAAATAGATGTTGTAATAAGATAACTTTGTGATGTAAATAGAAACACATAAATCAGCTTTTATATTTATAAAGATCAATCTACTTGCCCTTTAGTTTTCTTTAGAAGATTTTTATAAACCTACCTTCTCAACTAGTTCTTTTTTTTTCTTTTTTTTTTTTCAAAACCATTTTGAAATAAAATTTTGGAAGATTTTCTCAAACATTATTAGGCATGGTTTGGCAAGTTGGGCTAGAGGTTTTTTTTTTTGGCTAAAATAGCCACAAAAAAAAAAAAAAAAATTAACCTAATAAAACAAAACATCACATTTAATCCATAATCATTATATTTTTTTTTTCACAAAAAAGTCAAAAAGTCAAAAACCCTTCCCAAACCAAACTTTTTAGTCCCAAACTAAAATAGCCAAAAAGTCAACCCACTTTCCAAACCACCCCTTAATGAGTGGTTTTCTTGTAAATTATTTTTGGGAATTTTTCTAAAAGCAACTCACCTCTACCTTTGAAGAAATACCAAAGAATTGTTTTTAAATTTTAGAAAACTGTTCACACAAATGAAAATGATTGGTGTTTTCAAACTTTACATTATTTTTGTTTCCAAAAATACAAAACACAAATGAAAACAAAACCACAATCAAACAGAATTGAGTTTCACAAATAGTTGGAATGAATACCTCGAGTTGAAAATATGTTGTTTATAGGTTTCAACTGAAAATTGAACTAACATAAGAAAGGTTGGATTTGAATTCAGTTTGTGAATTAAAATCCATGCCTTCAATCACAACTCCTAGTCCTATTTGTTTGGGGTTATAGGGAAGGAATTGGAATTACTAATCCCTTGGTATTATTAATGGGATGTTTGTTTTGAGAGATGTGGAAGGGACTATTAATCCCTTGGTATTAGTAGTCCACTTGAAAGGAGGATTAGTAAGGAGAAGATAGAGATGGTAGTAGAAAAATAGTGACGGGATAAAAAAAAATTTATTTTTTTTATTTTTTATATATTGGGAATTTTTTTAAAATATTAATGTTTAATTTTTTATATTTTTTTATTTGTTTTATTATTTTATATAAAAATAATTTAACAATTCCTCACTATCAATCCCCTCACTATTAATCCCTTCCATTCTATCTCTAAAAACAAACGGAACCCTAGAGAATTCATCATGAAGCTCAAGATACTGTATAACCAAACTATTGACATGACTAAATTATTGGATTGTCAATCATGATTGGCAGAAAGAAGTGTTTATCTTCCTCTAATGCTGGTACTACTTGCACGTGCCTATGTAAAAATTTTCTAAACTCTTCTATGACTATCTAAGTTTATCAAAAAAGTCAATGTCATTGACTGGAAACCAATTGTGTGAAACACATGGTTGGCATGGTGAAGATAGACCTGCTTAGATTGTGTTTAGAATAAAAATTTGAAAACCGATTTGAAAGGAGAAATAAAAAAAGAAGAGAATAGTGAACAAAATTTAGCTTGTATCTCATTCACTTTTCCCTTTCTATGACCTTTCTCTCCAAAAATCTCTCCTCAAATTCTTATCCAAACATACCCTTATGCTGTGTTTGGTTGGGAGATTTGGGGAGGGATTTGGAAAGAGAAATGGAAAAGGTAAGTGAAATGTGAATAAAATATGTATATATTTCACATAGTTTCACACACCTTTTCCCTTTTCCTTTCCAATTCCCTTCCCAAATCCTCCAACCAAACACACCATTAAGGTTAATGTCAATGTGTGTAATGCTTCATAAGGTAATGAGTTGAAAAAATTATAAATTAAAAAAAATAAAAAGAGACAAAAAGTTGGGCAGAGTTAACAGTGCGCAAATATGCAAAACACAACCCTAATTGTAATGATCCAGTCTTGCATTGAAAGTTTACATGGGCTATTTTGAGTATATAAGTAGAAGAAACGCCCCAAATGATATCTTATTGGCTACCCATTACTCAACCAATATTTTGATTAATTATGAATCCTCATGAGGATGCAAGAGTATAAAGAGGGGAAATTTATAACCTAGGTTTACATCATCTCCATGGAATCAAAACTGACTCTGAACTGCTTCAGATCCTCATCCCAATTATTTGGAAATGGTTTACAAATCATATTTTTCAATCAGCTACACATTGCTCGCTTTTTGACTGACTAGGATTTCGCACTCCAAAACATGACTAGTTTACAACTCAAAACCCAATAAATAGTCATACAAACTGCTTGGTTTGGGCAGGTGCAAGTGCAACAACAAAGACCAATGATTTGCACCAATGAAAAGTGATCCAAATTAATAATTAAACTTTGCATTCAGAGCAAGTTCAGTCCTAGTAAAAGCTCAACTCAATGCGCTCAAATTCAAATTAGATGTGGTTCAATTCAATCTCTTGATCCTGTGCCCAAAAAGAAAAACATATATTGTCATCTTCATAAAGATAAAGTTACGTTACTGCAACTACTAAAACAACTGAAGTTTAAGCATTTCTATGCTGAGGCCTATTTTAGTTGGAGGAAAAAGAATAGTTATGTCCACCTTAACGGGCAACTAAAACTACCAGCACAACGGGTCAAGAAGATAACAACTTCGCTACTGTTATTTCCAAAAAAAGTTAATGGAGTAAATAAAATTGAGCCGTGCCCAAAAAATAACGGGTTTCAGACTACTGCTATTTCCAAATAGCCATGGAGTAAATAAAACTGAGCTGCCCCAAACAATAATGGGTTTGAGGCACAGCCCCTGAGGAAGATTGGTGTTTGGGGTACTCTATGTCCAAAGAGTGTGATCATACCTTCATTCTCATGAGGAAGATTTGAGGCAGTTATCACAAGAATTAGAACCATATTTGCAAGCATTTCTGTCAAAGGACTCTCCGAAGTGTTCCAGTAAGGTCTGTCTACGACATTCACCCTGTGGAGTCACAGAAATTCAACAAGCACTTCTATGGTTAGTTTCTGCAATAAAAGGACTGGAACTTCTGTGCTGGACTACATAATGAATCTAATGATTTGAATTTCGGGAACATGAATTGACTTACCTTAAGTTCACAGTATTGTTGCATTTTCCGAGCTTGTGCCATGGCTGTCTGAAAGCTTTGGCTTTTGTACCCTTGCCCGCTTCGTAACATACATACAACTCGACTAAAATCTTTCTTCTGGTATAGAACAATGCATACTGCAGGAAGATTGTCTCTTCCTGCCCTTCCAGATTCTTGATAATAGCTTTCAATTGATTTTGACATGGTATTATGGACAACAAAACGCTGCAAATATGAAATTAATTCATGATTTTAGTTTTCATTCAAGAAACTCTTAAAGTGAAAATTGTTCATTCCAAAAACAAGATTGAAATTGCACCCAGTAAAGAACCAAAAAACAAATCAAGGCTAAAATATGCATTATGCAAAAATAAAGGCAAGATATATATAATGGCCTATTCTACAGTAGTTGCCACTGTAAAAATTTATGTATTATTGATTGATGTTTATTGATATCTATTACAATGATTCATGATTCCTATATATAGAAGAGGGTGAGTGTGTAGTAGGTAAGGAGTAGGTGAAGTGGAGGTGGTAGTGGTGTAGTGGGTTAGGTTTAGTGGAGTAGGTGAGGTGGTAGTGGTGTAGTGGGTTAGGTTTAGTGGAGTAGGTTTAAGTGGGTGAAGTAGGTGGAGAGTAGGTGAAGTGGAGGTGGTAGTGGTGTAGTGGGTTAGGTTTAGTGGAGTAGGTGAGGTGGTAGTGGTGTAGTGGGTTAGGTTTAGTGGAGTAGGTTTAAGTGGGTGAAGTAGGTGGAGAGTAGGTGGTTTTTAACAGCCCCCCGCAAACTCAAGGGGGATCGGAACTAACCAACTTGAGTTTGGAGAGAGTAACAAAACAAGAAAATACATAAAAATAAAAGAGGATAAGAGACACCGTATGGTCGTGTCAGACCATTGGTGAAGACACTGGATGGTGGTGTCATAACGTTGTAGAGGACACTGTATGGGGGTGTCATAACCATGTAGAGGACACTGTATGGTGGTGTCATAACGGTGTAGAGGACACTGGATGGCGGTGTCAGACCGATGTAGAAGACAGTTTATGGGGTCATGTCGGACCGTTGTAGCAGACACTGTGTGGTCGTGTCAGACCGATGTAGAAGACAGTTTATGGGGTCATGTCGGACCGATGTAGAAGACAGTTTACGGGGTCATGTCGGACCGTTGTAACAGACACTGTTGTGACAGTTGTTGTGACAGTTTACGGAGTCTTGCTGGACCCTTGTAGAAACTAACCGGAATCAATGTTGGGACAGTTTACAGAGTCTTGTCGGACCCATAAAGGAGCTAACCGGAATCAATGTCGGGACAGTTTACAGAGTCTTGTCGGACCCATAAAGGAGCTAACCGGAATTAATGTCGGGACAGTTTACAGAGTCTTGTCGGACCCATAAAGGAGCTAACCGGAATCAATGTCGAGATAGTTTACAGAGTCTTGTCGGACCCATGAAGGAGCTAACCGGAATCAATGTCGCACCCTCAAAAGGTGTGCCCAATCTTTCAAAAGGCGTGCCATCAAAATGCGTGCCCAATCCATAAAAAGACGTGCCATCAAAATGCGTGCTCAATCCATAAAAAGACGTGCCATCAAAAGTTGCGCCCTCAAAAGGCGCGCCCACTTCATCAAAAGTCGTGCCCGACAGAAAGCGTCGAGCCATCAAAAGGTGAGCCGGAGACGCGGCGAGGCACGTGAGCGACAGAGTGGCGTGTCGGCCGCGTCGTCAGTGTCGATATAAACCAATGCGGAGGCTGTGCTTGAGGCAGAAGCGAAGACAAAAAAACCTGGGAAAAAACTTCTGAAAAACTCTTCATTTTCTGAGAGAGATATTCGTTTTTCTGAGAGATTGCCTCTAAGAGCTGCAAATCTTGAAACACTCCCCTTCCGAACATTATCAGTCTGAAATTGCTATTTCGCTGAAACACTCAACAACCCAAAAAACATGGCCTCTTCTTCCCGTTCAGCTACCCAGAATATGGCCTCTTCATCTCGTGGTCTACTCACTCTCTTTCCCGACCTCAACGAGTCAACAAGAGAGATAACTGGTGCGGAGGCCCGTGAACCTCAACCAAACACCTCTGGTTTTGCTCCGTTGAACTTTCCGATGCGGTCGGTGGAGCAAAGAATGGCAGTGCAGTCGGATGTGGAGGCCAATCAGTATACATTGAAGTCATGTGTGGAAACCATGACTGCGGTTACAAATTTGTCGAACCGGCTGCAGAGTAGGACAAATGAGGTGCAGCAGTTAAACGCCCAACTGGCTCTGCTCCAACGCATGTATAAGGATGCGCGAGCAGAGTTAAGTGTGCTAAAGGCGGAAAATAAGGAGCTGAAGCGGAAGGCCACCGTGATGTTCCGATTTGGAGGTCCGCCATATGCTGTAGTGGAGGAGCAGGGAGGAGGAAACTTGCTTGGTGGTCTAGGAAGCACGGAGGCCGGACCGGCAAGGACCACCCAGGACGGAGGCAAGAAGAAAAGACCGGCGGCTGAGTAGAGAAGAAAAATCCCACTGTGGGTGTGGTAGTTTTGTTTTTGTTTGTGTGGGTTTTTTTTTTTTTTTTTTTTTTTTTGATGTAAAAGTGTGATCGGGGTTGATCCCCTGATATGAATAAAATTGATGTATTGTGTTATGTTGTGGTGTTGTTTTGTTTAATAAGAAAAATAAAATAAAAGAAAATAATGGATAAAGAAAATAGAGAAAAATATTTGTGGATGGGTGATAAGAAAAAACAGCAGTGTGATTTTTTTTTTTTTTTGGTGGAATATAAAATAAATAATAATAAGAGAATGGAAAACGGGTGATGCTTACTAACAAGGGATAGGGAAAATATATTATAATAAAATATATATATATATATTAAAATAAAAGAAAAGGGTGAAAGAACGTGGATGAAATAAATTAAGAGAAAGGAGAGATATGATTAAAGTGGGTTTGAAAGTGGGAAAAGATGAGAGAGAGGGAGATAGAGTGGGTGCATGATGATGATGTTGGGTCCATGGAGAGAGAGAGAGAGAGGGATGTCCAAGAAGCTTGTGCTTTTGATAGTTACACATTACCCAAGCTGTATGTGAAGATGCATGTTACTGTCTTACACTTCTGCAGGCTTGGTATTCTTTGTGGGGCACTTGCAACACGTGACATTGAAAATTGTATTCGAAAATGATGACATCTCCAACATGAAACGTCTTGGAAGCAGCCCAGGCCTTGTAATCAATATTCCCAATGATGGTTCAACCAGCGGAGTCCCCAACCTTGTACACTGCTGCCATTGAAACTTTCAAGCCAGCAAACATGGCTACCAACAACAGACCCACAGCTCTACACCCCACACCCAAATCCATGGCTAAGAGAGAGAGAGCAAATCGGGAAAAAAAAACAGCAGTGACGAGCAGAAAAGCAGCGCCAGAAACGCCAACGACGACGACGAGTAAGAGTACAACCACGGATATGTGAGAGGCGAGGTGAACGGCGATAGAGGCTAGACGATGATGCGGGTGCCGCCGCCGACATAGCGGAGGAGGGGTGTAAGAAAATGTTGAAGAAGTCAAGGTATGTGTAGAAAATAAGCGGAATAGGTTGAGGTCCGGCGGGCGGCAAGGCGAGGTTGCCGCCCGCCGGTGAAACGAGAAATACTAAGGTCTTAACCTTGCTCTGATACCATGTAAAAATTTATGTATTATTGATTGATGTTTATTGATATCTATTACAATGATTCATGATTCCTATATATAGAAGAGGGTGAGTGTGTAGTAGGTAAGGAGTAGGTGAAGTGGAGGTGGTAGTGGTGTAGTGGGTTAGGTTTAGTGGAGTAGGTGAGGTGGTAGTGGTTAGTGGGTTAGGTTTAGTGGAGTAGGTTTAAGTGGGTGAAGTAGGTGGAGAGTAGGTGGTTTTTAACAGCCACTGTAACAGCTACTCTTCCATTATTTGCAATGGTATAAATTAGTTTTCTTCTCTTTCATTTCATAGTGTGAAATTTTTTCCCATTGAATCTTAATTAACCTCTGTTCATAAATAAGATTTTCAAAAAAGGAAATGATAAAGATAGAAGCCATTATAATGGTTATCTTTAGCAAAATGACTGAAAAAAATATTAGAATCAAGTCATGTCACAATTTGCTACACATTAATGAAGCAATTATGAGGAAAAAAAATTATAGTCCATGTAGTGGACAAAAGATACGATGTCCACGACAATGTCAGTTAAGCAAATTTCAGATGGATTACTCTAGCAATTTACACAAACAGAGACACTGCAGAGTTAATGTGGACTTACAACATCAGGTTTGTCTATCCCCATCCCAAAAGCAATTGTAGCGCACACAACGTGGACCTCTCCCGTATGCCATTTCTTCTGAACAGCAACCCTCTGCTTAGCTGCTAAACCAGCATGGTAATACACTGTTTTTATCTTACATTTCGAGTTCAAAAAATTTGAGACCTCCACACATTCATTTTTCGAAAGGCAATACACAATTCCACTCAAATTCTTAAAACGATCCATCAGAAGCTTTCCAAGCTGCTTCAATGATTCATTGGTCTTGCCAATCACTTCATACTTTAAGTTTGGTCTATCAAAGCTTGTCTCAAGGACAAGAGCACGTGGGATTCTTAAAGCATTTAAGATGTCCTGCAGAGGATCCATAATGGTCAAGGAAACGCAACCTGTCATCAAATTCTGGAAGGAAGATAAACTGTTGCAATCATCTTACCTGACGAACTGACGCTGTTGCAGTGGCAGTTAAAGCCATCACTGGAACATCTGGAAAATTCTGCTTAAGACATCCTAAACCCCTGTAATCTGGACGAAAATCATGTCCCCATTGGCTGGAAAGCATAGAAATGATTAAAATAGTGGAAGCCACTTGTTAAGAATAGTTAAAGATTTTAAAGAATCATATGGATCGCGCATGGATGAACTCTCATTAATTACCAGTTACGACCATGATGACCATAGTTTCCAAATCGATTAGTGACTTCAATATTATAAATGTTTTCTCTCTGCTCACAAAAATGTAATTGACTAGCGCAACAAAAAATTACAAAAAAAAATAAGGTGAATAATGAAAAACAACTGCAAAATTATTCTCAAAATAAACCACCATCATCACTTGGCCTTGCACCATCAACTTCATTGTAGTGTTTTTCCCAAATGTATCCTTAAATCCTACTGCTTGCTGTCACCAGTGGCTGTGGGTTCCCACCTTTTATTCTGTCCTTCTCTCATTAATTGGATTTAGACTCCCTCCCCATATCCCGAGGTAGCTACTATGGTCAAACCAATCAACCAATTGTTCCACCTTTTAGACGGGGCATAACATGAGATTCAATGAAAAGCTCAGCCTTGCACTATGTTGTGGCCAAATGTTGGAATATTCACATATTGATGAGACAAAGAATATTGTATTGGGTCATAAAAATAAAAATAAAGTATGCGAATAGTGTTTCTTGAGAAAGGGAACCGTGCTGTCCAATCAATATTTCATCTTCACATCAAGTATAACAAATCTACAGAAATATATTGGAGAAAGGGCATACCTCACGCAGTGTGCTTCATCAACAACAAAACCGGCTAGTTGTCCCTGTGATTTATGTACCAAGTCTTCTCTTAATCAGCATAATCTACAACAAAAACCTGCAAGGATTTGATATATTGAGCTTAAACTTAAAAGGCTCACCTTTCGATGCAGACATTTTAGGATCTCCAGAAATGATGCATTTCCAGCAATCCTTTCAGGAGTAACATACAATAGCTTGCATGAAGGTTTATCTTTCCTAAAAACATAAAACAAAACATAAATGTAAATTCTTTCCTAACAACAAACAATGTGCAAAAATAACTTTCTCTTGAACAATTTTGAGTGTACAAGACAAAATGATCCCACAAACAAATCTCTAGAAAATGAAAAATTGCAAGAACTCTCCAGAAATAATTTCTTGTTTGTAGTTTCCGGTAGAGGAGTTAAACAACAAAAAGGATTATCCTAATAGACTCAAGTATAGAAAAGAATTGAACCTTGCCTTAACTCTTGAAGGACAGCAGCTGCTTGAGAAGCAGTTTGTTGAGAATTCAAGAAGGTTGCTGGTATTCCAAACTTGAGGTTTAGTGTAATTATCTGATCCTGGATGAGGGAAAGTAGGGGCGATACAACAACTGTAACACCTGGTTGCATAGTAGCTGTAAGCTGTACAATATGAATTACCATATGAAGGTTGTCAAATTATTAAATTTGATTGAGCAAATAGTGAAAAACTAAAAGACAGCTTTAGAATAATCAAGCACTCACAAAACACCAAGCTTTCACTGTGACCCATTGAGGTCCAAGTTATTCAGCCTCATGTAACGGGCTTAAAAAAACACCAATTTAAAAAATTACACAAAGTCAACAGTGATCTCTAGATATTGTGGCAGCTCATCCACATAACATAGCCAGGAAAACATCAGCTCTATGTTACCTAGAACGTGAATATTTCAGTACATGGACTGGGATCAGGAACACCGCATTCTCTCAAATGTGGTACAAGATAGACTTATCTAGACTAAACTATTAGAATTTAAGATACTTCTAAAGAAGTCTTCTTTACAGACATCCAATAAAATATTTCTTTTCTTATTTAAATTGATCATGTTACAATAGAATCTCTCAAACATAAAAATTTCGAAGAAACAAAAGAAAAATAACCCAAGCTTATTCTAACACTTTCTATTTACATAATATTTATCTATACTAACAAAGATAATTTATAGTTGACGTCAATCTCCAATAATAATTCATATTTTAACAAATATATTACAACTAAGCAGGAAAAAAATAAATATTAGAATATATTTATATATTTTATATATAAATATATACATATTACCATAGGCGCTTCCAACCTTAGAAGCTTCTATATGCCATCGTTCCACCACCCCCGCTTTTGCACCTACGATGTGGTTATTTTCTAAAGATAGGGAGGTGATCCGCATATGGGCCAAACCACAAGAGGGTAAAGTGAAATTTGCCCTATTTGATTTGTTTTTCCTCCTAAGATAACTTTGAAGGTTTATATTGAAAAATATTTTTGGAACCACTTTGAATTGCTAGATTCATTGTGTTAAATCAAAAGTTTACCGTGTTTCGGAACGTGCATTCCAAAACATAAATCAGTAAGGTGCAAGTGTTTTTTGGTGACACTACTGATCAACTATATAAGGAAAAAAACCTTACCTGATAACATAGACTTTTACCACCTCCAGTGGGCATAAGAATAAAGCAATCCTGCTTTGCCAGAGATGTTTTACAAGCCTGATGCTGCAAGGGCCGAAAAGTCCGATTACCAAATATTACAACATTTGCCAATTCAATGTCATCCAAAGTCTGTAATTCTTCATAACTGAGAGTTCGCTGTTTATCTTTTGATATCCTGGAGCCTGTTATTTTATTGCAAATTGAATCTTGAGTGATGCCTCTCTTACAACCCTTCACCAAAAACAAAAGTTTCAGCACATGGAATAATGTAGGATCAAAAAAGGAACAAGCAGAAAATCTCTAAGCTTATTGCTTATATACTGAAAAGTTAGATGTACCGTGTAAATATGTGTATATGACTTCATTTGTCCTCAAAAACTTTTTTTTTAATTCTTTTAATTTTAACATGTTATTTAGCTGCAGTAGAATACCAGATGCATAATTAAAAAAAAACACTGCCTTCACAGTCCACAAGAAAAAGGAGAAAGAAGTTGGAAATGTTCATAACAAGAATTCCTACCACAGATTTTGATGGATGCCTATGTGAACTTTGAGTTAGGTCATGAACACTTCTACTAGTACACGAGGAAGGGGTAGATCCAACATCCTTTTTGCTTGGAATTATGAAATCTAGGTCTTCACCATCTGAAGAATCTTCTATGACATGGAGATAGCTTCTTGCTTTGTCATTGTTTTCTTCTTCATAATTGTTCAGAATATCCTTATTAAATATGGCAGCCAAAGTTCCGCAAGCCTCTGATTCCATGGCTTGTAAATCATCCCAATCCTCACTGTCTTGCATAGATTCAGCCAGTGCTGCAAGAAAATCATCACCACAGAGCTCCACACTGATAAAATCCTGACCGTCATCACCTTCACAAAAAAAAATGATGACAACAATTATTGTTAGAACTAGATGACAATAAATTCTTCATGTTTACGGAAAGCCAAGATTCCACCTTTATCACCTAGCGCAGTTTAAACAGAAGCTTTCCTAAATTTCGATTTCCTTTTCTGAATTTTTTTATTTTGATAGATGTAACAGGTTTTATTCTGATCCCTTTCATAAGGGTGAGAGTATTTATTCAGTTTGTCCATGTAGAAAACAATGTTGCTATAAAAATTAGACCTCCTAACTTGTTGAAACAGTCATGATTGAAACATAACTTCTCATTCAGTATATAGCTTGGTTTTACATGTCATAACCATAAAATCTTGGAAATAACTCGTCGACAGCTCACATTTGCCAACTCCAGTTGCAAAAGTTATTTGGTTTTAGTAATAATCCAACCTTAAGCTTAGTTGCAGAGAAACCACAGAAAACAATCCAAATTTAAGTTAAGTGAATCTCTAATTTCTTTTTATATTTGGGAATGCCAAAAAAAAAAAAAACTGCCTTCTAGCTCCCTATTATGTTCTATTGCAGCCAGTTTTTGTTTTATCAAATAAAATTTCTAAAAAAAAATAATGATATTCATAATATGAGCTATATATGACTACATGTTAATGTTATGGACTGAAATAGGAAAATCCGATACAAGTCATTGTTGCCTATATCGTTAGCAAAGTTGCTAATGCATAAACTGGGTCAAGGAAATTTACAATAAAACCATCTTTATTTCTTAAAACAAGAAAAAGGTAAGATACTAGGATAGAGATGAGTGGAAAGCAACAAAAGAAAAAAATAAAATTGAAAAAAAAGTAGCTCAAGTGTTATCTCTCAAAATTTGTATTTCTTTTGTATCATTTGTCAGTTGTCACCAACTCACCGTTGTCACCATTACTTGGATAGAGATGAGAAAAAAACAACAAAATGAAAAAAATAAAAATAAATAAAAAATTTGAAAAAGAAGCCACTAAAGTGTTCTCTCTTAAAAAAATTATTTGTTTTGCGTCAATTGTCACCATTAGTTAATCACCAGAAGAAATAGTAAGTAGGTTATTAAGGTATTGCTTAAGTTATTTTTCCTCTTTCAGGTATTGCTCTAGAGTCAAGTCATTATGTTTTTCCTACCTAACTTCTTGTTATTTATCCTTTTCAATGATATTTAAAATTGTAAACCTTTTCAATCACAGTTTTTTATTTTTTGTTCTTTTTTTTTTCATTTTTTTCGTTGATTTTTTAATCTCCTTTTTTCTTTTTCCTTTTTCCTTTTTAGATGTGACTGTGGTTGTCGACATATGGCTAATTGTGACATACAACTTAGCAATGCCCCTGCTCAAATTAGAAGCACATGCTATTGAGCACAACAATTTTCAAGTGAGAAAAGCTTATTAAAAAAATAATACCCTGATATGTTGTCGATATGGGAAACAACAAAAAGTTTTGGTATGTTTTACTTGTTGCCGAGATTGATAACAAGGTTGCGGAAACCAAAACCCATTTAGGTTACAACTCTATATTGTTGATGTAGGAAACAATAAAAACAAACAAATAAATAAGCATGGGTATGGGTTTATTTGTTGCCAATATTGATAGCATGGTTGCAAAAACTGAAACCCATTTAGGTCACAAAGGCAAGTTATTGAGCTTGACAATTTTCAAATGAGCTGAATCGAGCTTTAAGAGAATTATATTACAATATGCTGCTGTTGTAGGAAAATTAAGTACAATTTATGCGTCGCCTATATCCTCAACAAGGTTGCGAAAACTGAAGTCAAATTAAAGGGTAAAACTAAAACCTTGCATCTTTGTTTTAAAAAGGGTAAAATACTGTTAAAATCCACCTACTCTCCACCTACTTCACCCACTTAAACCTACTCCACTAAACCTAACCCACTACACCACTACCACCTCCACTTCACCTACTCCTTACCTACTACACACTCACCCTCTTCTATATATAGGAATCATGAATCATTGTAATATCAATAACATTATATCAATCAATAATACAATTCTCTATTTCTCTTTATACATTAAATTTCTACATGGTATCAGAGCCATAAGATTTAGGCCCGTATTTTGTTTTCTCACCGGCGGGCAGCCGGCCGGCAACCTTGCCTTCGCTGCCCGCTGGAATTTTGTACACATACCTTCACTTTCCTGCATCTTCCAACTTTCTTACAACTGTTGTCCCATAGATGGGCTTCATATCTACCAGTCCATCTATGCCTTGTGACACCTCTATACTGTGAAGTCCTCTGTCCAAATGTATCAATGGACTTCCTATGGCCAACCTGCTTCTGATCAAGCTTCTCAGCCCTCTTTTCTTCCCCTCCTTGAATGGTGTTTGGTACACCTCATGGCCTCTAAATGCATAGTAATCTGAGTATTGCTGGGCTTGAATCTGCTGTTGTTGACTATTGTTGGTCTCATGATCTGGGTTGTGGTGGTAGTACATGCTCTCTTCTTACATGAGAAGGTGCGTCACTGTCGGAATACGGGCTGCCGCCTCTGGCCCCTTAAGCTTCCGCTGCTTCCGCCCTACTCTTGCTGGCGGCGCCGCACCTGCGCTGAAGGTTGCCCAATTTAGGCGGAAAGTTTGCTCGGTATTTGGCATTGTAGTACCATTGGTTGTCGATGGCATCATCTTCACAGCCTCAATCTCTCTCCTCGAAATCACAGTGAATTGAAATTCGGCAACAAATGGTATACAGAGTGGTAGTAGTACTGTTTTTGTGCGAAGGGACAGAAATCATCACATTTCTCACCTTTTTTCTTTTATTTTGTCCTCCACTTTACACCTCACATGCCTTCTCTCTGTCTAAACAATAATTTTCCACCACCCAACTTTCTTTTTATTTTCTTTTCTTTTCTTTTATTTTATCACCAACTCACTTCTTATGATGAAAACACATGCCTTAATTTATTTTAATAACATGAGTGGCCTCCCTTTTCCACCATCTCCCTCTTTTTCTACACAATATTTTTTGTACCACCGCCCACTCCATGATACCCATATTAATATTATTATTATTTTCACAAAAAAAAAAAAAAAAAAAAAAATTCATTCCAGTTGATTTTTCTGCATTACCACACCTACCATTCAAGTTTGCCAAACACACTTATTTTATTCATGTCAGGATCAACCCCGATCACAATTTTACACAAAAAAAAAAAAAAAAAAAACAAACAAACAAACAAACAAACAAACAAACCACCACAACACACCCAACACCCACAGTGGGATTTTTCTTCTCTACTCTGCTGCAGGTCTCTTCTTCTTGCCTCCGTCCTGGACGGCCCTTGCCGGTGTTGCCTCCGTGTTTCCCACACCACCGAGCACATTCACTCCACCCTGCTCCTCCACTACAGCATATGGCGGCCCTCCAAATCGGAACATAAAACTGGCCTTCCGCTTCAGCTCCTTGTTTTCCGCCTTTAGCACACTTATCTCTGCTCGCGCATCCTTATACATGCGTTGGAGCAGAGCCAGTTGGGCGTTTAACTGCTGCACCTCATTTGTCCTACTCTGCAGCCGGTTCGACAAATTTGTAACCGCAGTCATGGTTTCCACACATGACTTCAAGGTATACTGATTGGCCTCCACATCCGACTGCACCGCCATTTTTTGCTCCACTGACCGCATCGGAAAGTTCAATGGAGCAAACACAGAGGTGTTTGGTTGAGGTTCACTGGCCACCGCACCAGTTCTCTCTCTTGTTGACTCATTGAGGTCGGGAAAGAGAGTGAGCAGCCCACGGGAAGACGAAGCCATTTTCTGGGCAACAGAGTGTTACAGCGTATTACAGAGTTTCTCTCTCAGCAAAGGAAGAATTTTTCAGAGGTTTCTCTCAGTTTTTCTGTCTCAGCTTTTGCCTCAGCCTCAGCCTCCGTCTTGGTTAAATAGCCGAGGCAGCCACGCGTATCGCGCGCCACTTGACGCCAAACGACAAACGGGCGCGCCAGCCAAGGCACTCACGTGCCTCGCCATCATGTCCGGCACACCTTTTTATGACTTGGGCACGCCTTTTGATGGCACGCCTTTTGATAGATTGGACACACCTTTTGAGGGTGCGACTTTTTAGGGGTCCGACAAGACTCTGTAAACTGTCCCGACATTGATTCCGGTTAGCTCCTTTATGGGTCCGACAAGACTCTGTAAACTGTCCCGACATAGATTCCGGTTAGTTTCTACAAGGGTCCGACAAGACTCTGTAAACTGTCCCGACATTGATTCCGGTTAGTTTCTACAAGGGTCCAGCAAGACTCCGTAAACTGTCACAACATTGTCTCCTTCAACGGTCCGACATGACCCCATAAACTGTCTTCTACATCGGTCTGACACCACCATACAGTGTCCTCTACAACGTTATGACACCCCATACAGTGTCTTCACCAACGGTCTGACACGACCATACAGTGTCTCCTATCCTTTTTTATTTTTATGTATTTTCTTGTATTGTTACTCTCTTCAAACTCAAGTTGGTTAGTTCCTATCCCCCTTGAGTTTGCGGGGGGCTGTTAAAATCCACCTACTCTCCACCTACTTCACCCACTTAAACCTACTCCACTAAACCTAACCCACTACACCACTACCACCTCACCTACTCCACTAAACCTAACCCACTACACCACTACCACCTCCACTTCACCTACTCCTTACCTACTACACACTCACCCTCTTCTATATATAGGAATCATGAATCATTGTAATATCAATAACATTATATCAATCAATAATACAATTCTCTATTTCTCTTTATACATTAAATTTCTACAAATACTTTCAATGGAAATGTTATAAAATAATAAAATAAGTAACTGGATTGTTGCCTCTTATATTTTCATTTGTTCTGCATCAATTACCATCATAAACTAAACTTAAAAATGAAATGGAATATTCGTAGGTTTTTTAGGTATTACTTAACTAATTTTTCAAGTATCAAACTAAGTAGTTTTTTTAACCTTTTATTTATTTTATTTTTTTTCAAGAGGGGTGATTATGTAAAAACTGGGCCACATTTAGGACACATTATTTTCTTTACTTTTCAATTTTCTAATTTATATTTTTTATTGTTTCTTTTACAAAACAATGGCTACATATTGTGGTTGTTAAGATCCTATGGCAATGACTTATCTGACCACTTGTTTAGGTTACAAGCCCACACTACTGAGCTTGGCAATTCCGAGTGACTGGACGAAGCTTATAAGAGAAACCACTTCCTAATATGTCGCCGATATGGGGGCATTGTTAATTTCTTGCCTATATTGTTAGCATGGTTTCCAAACTAAAAGCCACCTAGCACACACTATTGAGCTAGGTTACTTTCCAAGTAAAGTCAAGCTTATTAAAGAAACTACATCATACTTGCAGATGGTACGGCAAAAAGTAGGTAAATTCAGTACAATTACTTGTTGCTTGTGTTGTGTCATTAGCCAAGAAGCATGAACACTTCTATGGTGGAAGCATGTCGTGCCGGACACTGACACAATGGGGCACTCCTAAAATCGTGTAAGACACTTTTTCAACATATCTTAATTAAAATTTTATATTCATAATATCGAAACACTTAGGCGACACTTCTTGAACATTCTGAACATGATATGTGATGAATCTCTCCATAATAACACGTTCTGCATTCTTCAAAATACAATTTGTGCACTGAAAATATGTTTTGAAACATTTATAAGATGAACACATCATGTATATTTCAATTTTTATAATTGTTTCACATTCTTTAGAATGCAATTGTTACGTGAATGTTATATTGATATTTAATGTATCAAATATATGGCTTTTTCATTTTAATTCGTATCATGTTGCTTTTTTTTTCATTTTGAATAAACTATCCAATTTTTTTTAAATGTCTCAGGCATATCAAGTCCTGCATATTTTTTAAAAATCATTATGTCTGCATGTCCTTGTCTATGCTACTTAGGTCACTGGCATGGCTGCCACTACTTGAACTAGGTTGAGAAAATAATAATAAAACCATGTGCATTCTTAAAATTAAAACATACTAAAATAAAAATGAGTAGATTACAACAAAAGAAATAATCACTAGATAGATGTGAGGCTAGTTATGCTAATTGTTTTGATTGTAGTTATTTTGTGATGAATTTCTCTTGTTACTTACAGAATTTTTTCATCACAGGTGTCCCAGGTGTTGTTTGAGCACTACTGAAGAAAAACTATCATACTGCTACATGCAATATCTCAATTCGTGTATGGATGTTGTTATGCTTATTGCTTACACAATACAGTGGCACCACATGCATAATTTTGGTCCTACTCATTGCATACTTGACTTTGGCTTTCAAGTTGCCATAAGCAAGTAATGTTTGAGGCAGTTCAGTTCCAACTATCTCTTCTCATTTCATTTTTATTGGCATGCAACTGGAGATACATTTATCATTAAGTTCATCATATTCTAATTCTAAAATGTGTCCAGACACTAGACATGTGCTTTCTTTCAATACAATAATGTCATTGTGCACATGAGAATTTTTAAATTCAACCACATTTATTAGACATTCTACTTAATTTTGATAAAAATATGACAGGCTAGGTCTCTTCTTGGTCACTGGTTCATATTTTTTAATGAGGGACAATTTTTTTTTTTTTTTTTTTTTTTTAGCTTTTTAGCTGAGGGGTTTCAATCTAGTTCCATGTACTTCTGTCTTGCACACATTTAACATTATGTTTTTTTGAACCCCAACTATACTACGTCTGATTGGGTAAACCTGGATACATGCACCACCCCACTAGACACGCATAATAGGCTAGGCCAAGCAGAAGCCAGTGTGGGTTGCTTTCAGGAGTCGCTAGTGCGACTTAAAGCAAGGTTTGAGCAAGGAGAGGGAGCACACTAGCCACTTCATGGAATGTATGCTTTGAACGAGGAACCCCAATCATACTATGTATGATAGTTTTGTTCAACTATTAACAATACATGTTTTTATATGTTGCTTACTAAAATGAAAACATCAATAACTAGACAAATAGTATGTCGTGATGGTGCCTTCGCATATACTAGCTAATCAACAATGATTCTCTTGTTTTTACAAGTGTCCTTGCAACTCCGTAGAGTAAAAAAATATACATGAGCTATCATGAAATCACCAGCTTCTATTAGGTCGTGGTAGATTCCTCACGGAAAACCTCGTGCCTTTCATTTTGGTCTCTTAGAACGGAGAATTAAACAAAAAAAACAATTTTGAAGAAGTTAATGCACCATTATTCTCATACAAGATTCTGATCCAATGTGAATGACTACACTTAAGGTGATTTCCATGTTGGTTGATGAGACAATGTCCCCTTTGAATATTTGTGTCACGTGTGTTATGCTCCTAGAGTCGCTTCTTATGGTTGCTCAAGTGGAGATGCTATCTCTAGGGGCTGACGTTTTTCTGGCAAATATGGACTCCCTTTAAAGGAAATTTATATAAAATAAAAAATAAATAAGGTTCTAATTAATGGCTATTTGATTCCCCATTATATTGTGACTACAAAATACAAAAACCACAGCCCTTGAACCAACTGATTCAATTAAAGGCTCCATTGCAGTGAGTTTGTGAGCTTATGAAAACCAAAACAAAACCTCATCTATTCTATTATATAAATCCTACACATAACTCTGACTCTGTTTGACATGAAGTTTTGTGAGTATATGTAGCCTATGAAAAGAAAACCAAAATGCCACTCGGCACAATTCTTGAAAATTTAACTAACATTTTGAAATTTTTCATGAAACTGTCATTAGGCTAAAACAAAATCCCGTAAGGTATGGTACAGCCATAGAGCGTGGTACCCTTCTAGTACAAAATGTGTGTATCAACTAATTAGGTTTCCTTTCCCTAGATTTTCTCAGCAACCAAACAATTAACAAGCAAAAGAGAATTGTTAACCAGAGTAATTTGAAACTACAGTTGTACTTGTAACTTGATAGCATATGCAACTTAAAAACTGCTCAAAACGAAACCAAATTGAACTAATCCCAAGCAATAACGAACTAGAATACCTCAGAATTTGAAACAAATAATTTGACAAAAATGTGCATTCATAAACATAATTATACAAATTGCTGTTCTAGGGTTTGATGATTTGGTTCGTAAAGATTGAAAGAATATACCGTAAAGATTAACAAAACGATCTAAGCACTTAATGGCAGATTCTTCGTCGAATCCAAACTCGAGGGCTAAGCTGATCAATCGAGCCTTCTCCACCTCCAGATCCTGATCGTCCATTTCTCTCTCTCTCCCTCTCTCTCTCTCTCTGTGCCTGGATTGCTCTTATTGATGAATTTCCGGGCTTTTGATAGCAAAAAAAACACAATGCTTACTCACCTTCTCATTACATCATTCTAAAATTTTTAAAATTTTGAAAAAATTATAGAAAAATACAAGTTTAAGTCTGGAGTCAAATTAAACCCAATGCTTCAAATTTTTTTAATTTAAGTTTAAATTTTTTATTTTTAGTTTAATCTTAGCCATCTATTAATTTGACTAACGGAAAGCCATCTATTAATCTTAGCCATCTATTAAGTTTAAGTTGTTATTTCTTATTGTTTTTAAATAATATTCATTATAATTTTATAACCAGCACATCAACCATCAGCATTGGCAACATATAGCTTGTTTGGGAAAAATATTTAGGCTAAAATAGTAATATAAGATAAAATAAATTATTTCTACATAATAGGCTATTTTAGTAAAATATGATAAAATGTCACATTCAATTCATAATCATTTCATTTTTTTATCATAAAAGTCAAAAAATCGAAAAAACCTATTACAAACTAGACTTTTTAGCCCTAAATTAAAATAACTAAAAGATCAAAAAATCAATTCACATTCCAAACGAGCTCATAAGCAATCAACAGTCTTATTTTGACCTCTTTTAAATACGTCACTCATCATACTCCTTTTTCATCACTTTACTCGAATCACCTCCTTCTCATTTCCACCATCAGGCTCGTCGCCACTTGGTGTTGTTCCCAATCAGGGACGGAACTAAGATTTCATTATCAGAGAGGCCAAAAGAAAAATAATTTGTTTTCACTGTATACACAAAACACACACACATATATATATATGATATATAAATTATATATACATAAAAAAAAAGTTAAATACCAGATAAGCAATTTCTAATATGATGAACATATATACATATATATATATTTTTTATATGTAAAATAAAAAAAGAATTTAGTATAGAAGAAGAGTGACACGTACATTTTTTATACTGGAGACCATTTTATATATAAAATGATATATGTATATATATATATATATATTTAAAGTTCTATGATAAATAATATTATTCGCAAAAGTCGAGAAGCTAGTTCCGTCCGTGTCCCAGCCATTCCCTTATTGAAATCCATCGCCTCTTCCTTACCAATGTCTCACTCACCATTAGGCCCATTGCTTTCCACCTCTCCCTCATTCAAATTTGTATTCACCGTTTTCTCTATTCTAACATCCATAACTCCTCTCGGGCCCAACAATGTGTTGTGAAATAATTATTTTAATTAAATTTAATTAATAAATACATAAGTGTGTCAATTGCTAATGAGTTTGGCATAGACTATGATAATGCTCAAAATGATTGGGCTATGGCTAAGAAATACTGGAATAAAGGTTGAGTTGAGTCAACTAGTTCTAGGCAATTTTAAAATCCAATCCCTTAAGCGAGACCTTTTCCATTTTACATAAAAGTGGTGATACAAGAAATTGGGGATATTTATTAGCGAGTTTGCTATAAGTTTATACTAGTATGCCGATACAAAGAAAATACTTACTAGTTCTTGTCCTCTCATATTTTGCATAACAAATTCCAACCAAAATGCCCTTTGTTGTAACGCTTTAGTAGTTCAACACCCTTTACTTTTTGAAACTTTTGAAAACATAAAAATTTAATAACTTTCTATTTAAAAACCATTTTTAATAAAAAAAAATTATTTTTTTAATGGAATTGTTGAGGTCTATTAAATAAAATTCATGATGAATATAAACTTTTGAAAAAAAAAACTATGAAATCTAACCGTGGTCATAGCCATTAGTTAGTGGAATTTCACTGTCTTTATATCAATGAAATTTCTTTTGAACAGTGAAATTTCAAAATTTATTACTAAAATTGCAAAATTGAAATTATACTATGAGAAATTTATCTCAGTTGAATTTCACTATGATGTTGTTTTTATCAAAATTTGTAATTACCTCTATAGTTTTTGCATTTTATATCAATCAAATCAAGAGACAAGAACAAAAAAGATAAGATAGAAAAAAATAGTAATTTTGTGGCAAAGTGTGTTACTACAGAGAAAACAAAACATTAAAATATTTTAGATAACATATATACGTATATTTATATACATATATGATGTATATGAGTGACAAACAACACACAATAGTCTATATCTAGACCGATGAGGTTTGAAATCATGATGGAAATGCAAATGCAAATGCAAATGCAAATGGCAAGAAATGCGAGCAACGGAGACTCGGTAGAGGTTGAGAGATTGGTGGAAACTGAAATCAATAATAGCAATGATGATTTTGATGACGTCTTGGATGGCGGTTGAGACATGTCGTTCTAGAGAGTATAGAGAAAAAGAGAGCAGAAAGAAAAGTACTAATTATTTTTGAAATTCTTAAGATATTTTTGACCGTTTATGTCAAAAATTTATCTATGCTTTTAAAGTTTGAAATCTCAAGGATTGCAACCAACAAACAATCTTTTAATAGATTATAACTCTAAATAAAACCGATAGAATGATCTATTCATAATTTTCCCTAAGAAAAACTATATTTTTTTTAAATTGAGTAAGCAATATTTATATATTTTATCTTAAATGTAATTTGAATCATTTATCCTAATTTTGTTACAATTATTCATTGTTAATTTACAATAAAAACGTTGAAAATCGTATGTTTATTTGTTAATATTTCGAAAACATCATTGACCACAACACATTCCATTTTTTAAAAAGAAATTTCTAAAAATTAGATTAAAATAAAAACTATCCCTCAAGCATATCACAAGTTTACTTTAGCGTGTTCTTTTTAGGGCAAATTACACTTTGCCAAAGTTTCACCCGTTTTTCACTTTGGCCCTTTAAGTTTTATTTTTTCTACTTTGACTTTTCATATTTGAAATCCTTTCCACTTCATTCCTAGACTAACTTCCATCTAAAAAAACTAACAGAATCTGCCATGTCAGCAACTTACCTATAAAATAAGAATGAAAAATTATTTTTTTAAAAAAAAATTGTACACGTGCTATGCACATGTAGGGAACCCCCAATTGTTTTAGGGTTTATTTGCCTCAAACCCAAGTAAAGAAAAGAGAATGAGAGAAAAAGAAGATGAAGGGTCAAAATTGAGATTGAAGGAGTGAATCAAACCCCGATCAAAGAAAAAATCATCAACAATTCGAATTCTTTATTTTGAGGGCAGCAATGGCAGGGACTGTTGAAGAAAGAGTCGAAATACCCCATTACAATAAGTATTTTTTGCTTTTTGTTGTGTTTATATATTAGGGTTATAATATTTGTCTATAATCATGATTAAGGTTTGGTTTGTGTATTTTTACAAGATATTAGATGGATTTCTGTTTGTTTTTCATTTTTAAATTTCTGATTAGGAATTTATGGGTTTTTGTCCATTTTTCATGTCTGTAATTTTTAATGGAGATTTTGTTATGCATTTTTGTGACTTCTTTAGGTTCCTAATTTCTTAATGGAGAATTTGTTATGGGTTTTTGTGTAGGGTTTCCATGTTTCTAATTTTTTTAATGGGAAATTTGTTTGACAACTATTTGTGGTAATTTTTTAGGTAATGGGTCCCTATAATCTGACAAATATTGTTGGATTTTTTATTGTTTTGCTTGTGTGTATAGTTCTGTAACACTTTTTTTCAAAAGTGGTCCCCATTGTGCTTGTCTTGTAGTCTCTTTAATATTTTTGCTTTGTTTATATGTAATTACAGATCCTGATTCTATTAGTCAAACAGCCTTATCTGATGTAGAGATTGAACATGTGGATAATAATGAAAGGGGGCATAACACTAGTGATCTTAATTATGAAGAGGATGATGAAGACAGTGTGTATGATGAATTTTCTGAATTTGAATTTTCTGAATTTGAATATACCTTGAGTGATGATGATGTCTTATTTGACTTGAATGTGAACAAGGATGAGGAATGGAGTCGACTAAACAATGCCACTAAGCAAGATAAAGTAATTGTACCAAAAAATGTACCAGACCTAGTTGTGGGTTTCTCATACGATGATTATAACTCAGCAGATGGCTTTGAAAGCCTAGATGAGTCATTTGATGAAGCTGGAAAGACAGTTAAGAAGCCTAAGTTTCCTATTTTCAAACTAAAGTCAAGAATGAAGGATCCTGATTTCAAGCTATAGGCATGCTTTTTAGGTCTGCAACACAATTCAGAGACGCTATCAGACAACATGCAATTATTCAATGGAGGAATATTAAAATAGTAAAGAATGAAGGAGATAGGGTAAGGGCCAAGTGTCAAAACAAAGGGTATAAGTGGATGATTTTTGCATCTTTAAATGAAGAGAATATAATGCAAGTGAAGTCATACATGTCTAACCACTCATGTAGAAGGATATTCACTAATGGAAGTGTGAATGTTAGGTGGTTGGCAGGGATTTTTAAAGAAGAGTTGAAAATTAATCCAAACTAGTCAGTAAAATCTTTCATGGAGAAAATCAAGTTTGACTATAATTGTAAGGTGTCTTCTAGTCAAGTTTATAGAGCAAGGGCCAAGGCACTTAAAATGATCAATGGGGATGTGTCAGATCAATTTGGTAAAATATAGGACTATTGTGAAGAAGTGAAGAGAAGTAATCCAGGCACCACAATCTTTGTAAACTTAAATGCTTCAATTAAAGGGGGGGAAGACGATATGTTTGAAAAATTTTATATTTGTTTTGAACCATGCAAGAGGGGATTCATGAAGGGATGCAGGCTTGTAATTGGACTTGATAGGTGTCACTTGAAGGGGCCACATGGGAGCCAATTGCTCACAACTATTGGCATTGATGCCAATAACCAAATTTTTCCTATTCTATATGCCATGGTTGAAGTGGAGTGCACCAGCAGCTAGAAGCGGTTTATTTGGAGTTTGATCCAAGATGTTAGTATAATAGAGCAACAAAAGTATACCTTAATTACAGACAAGCAGAAGGTAAGTTTTGTACTTTTTTTGTTTACATAACACACTTTGACATAATGGATTTTGAGATTTGTTTCGTGTTTTATACAGGGGTTAGAGGTTGCAATTGCAAAGTTTCTACCAGGTGTGGACATAGGTATTGTTTTAGGCATTTGCACAACAACTTCAAAGGTGCTGGTCACACTGTTAAGGCACTTAAAGATTGGATGTGGGATATATCAAAAGCAAGTCACATGGCTAGGTTTCAAGCTCTTATAAAAGAGCTTCAAGATTTTGATGAGGAGGCTTTTAAGTGGTTAGCTAAAAAGCCACCAATGTATTAGTGTAGGTCACACTTTAGGACATTCACTGAGTGTGACATGTTATGCAATAACTTGTGTGAGTCCTTTAATGCTAAAATAGTTCATGCTAGAGGAATGCCTATTTTAACAATGTTGGAGAGAGTTAGAGTTTATTTGATGGAAAGGATGAGAATGAAGAGAGAATTGGTTGTGAAGTGAGATGATGATATTGAGCCTAAAATTCATAAGATTTTAGAGAAGAACAAACTTGAATCCAGCTCCTACATTCCTTCATTGGCTGGTCAGAGAATGTTTGAAGTAGGAGGGATTTTTGGGGCCCAATATGTGGTTGATTTGGATGCTAAAACTTGTTTATATAGGAGATGGGATTTGATTAGGATCCCATGTATACATGCAGTGGCAGTAATATGGAATTTTTATGAGGAACCAGAAGCTTTTGAGGATCATTGGTATAGAAAGGATACATACTTGAGAGCATATAACCACATTATATATCCAATGAATGGGCAAGACATGTGGCTCAAAACAGGTCTTCCAAAAATTAAGCCACCTAAGTATTCTATAAAGCTTGGAAGGCCAAAAAAGGTTAGGATAAGAGAACTAGATGACCAACCTAAGCAGCTTACCAAGTTGAGGAAATACCAAACATCATTGAAATGCACAAGTGTGGGAACTCAGGTCACAACAAGAGAACATGCAAATCTGAAACAAAGTGCACAAGAGGAAAGTAGAAAAAAAAATGCCAGAGACAAGGTATAATATTTTCTAATATGGTTTAATATTTTCTAACATTGTTTAATAGTTTTTAACAATTGGTTTATGTGAAGCAACAATGCGAGCAACAAACAAACAATTCACAACAGAACTCAATTAGCTCTAACATCAATTTAGCTCTACTAGGTTTTATGCAAGCATCATCACCTGAAGTTAGAAGGAATGCAATTGTCAGAGGTTCTGCATTAGTAAGAGGATTTGTAACAGTTAGAGGCCCAACTCCATTGAGAGGACTTGCTCTAATTAGAGGCTCTGTTTCAACTTCAGTTAGAAATCTTGCTCCTACATTATTTAGAGGTCCATCTCCTACACAATTTATAGCACCTGCAGCATGGTTACCAATGAGGACTACACAACCCATGCCATCCTTGAGACCTCCTATTGTTAAAAGAATGTATATTGTCAATGGGCTATGCCAGTGGGGCCCTAAATCCAATCAGCCATGATTTGTTTGTTTTTCTTACTTAGCTTTTTCAGACTTAGATATATTTTAAGGTTTGGTGCGTTGTTTGGAATTGGGTACCTTTGTTTTTGTTGGACAAACAGTAGCATACTTTATTGTGCTTATGATTTGCATGACAGGTTAGAGATATGGATATGATTGATTTTGACCTTTCATCCCAATTGTTAAATTCCAAATTTTTTTTGTTTTCTATTTTTTATTTTTTTGCATCTTTAGTGAATTTTTTAAAATTTTATTCACAAATATTTAAATTTTGTGCATCTAAATATTTTTAAATTATTATAAATTTTTTTAAAAACTACATAATTTGACCTTGTATAAATAAGATATCCCTTAGTTCTGGCGAGAAAAATTCCCTCCATAAGTTGGTGTAATTTAATAAAGATCATATAGTTAAAGGGTTAATATAGGAAACATCTTAAACTTAAGGGTCCAAAATGGGAGAAGAAACTTAAATTTTGAAATTGACATGAAGCTGATGTGTTGCTGGCATGGCAGATTCCGTTAGTTTTTTGGATGAAAATTAGTCTAGGAGTAAAGTGGGAAGGGTTTCAAACATGAAGGGCTAAAGTGAAAAAAATAAAACTTAAAGGGCCAAAGTGGGAAACGGGTGAAACTTTAAAGGGGCAAAGTATAATTTACCCTTCTTTTTATTATTATTTTTTTAATATTTTGATAAAATTTTCATTAATATGTAATTCAAAAAAGAGAAGAAGTTAAAGGCACCTTTTTAAGCTGATATCAATAAAATAAATTTTAGTATATATCATAATTTTTTACTTTTTACCTCTATCAAATAAGAATAAAATAGTAAGATGGGGATTTTTTTTTTAAGGTTCCTGGTATTAAGACTTTATAGCATAAAAGACATTCAAAATTTTTATAATGTCTAAGGTCTCACAACATCGATCTAGAGAAATTCCCTCTAGGGAAATTCTCTCCAGAGAAATTTTGGACTTCCCAAAGAATTTCTCTGAGTTCAAACCATAGAAAATTGAAATTTCTTTGAGTACCAAAGAAATCCAGAGAAAATTATGTAGAGAAAATTTGTATGGCTTTGTGTGGCTCTATTTAAAGAAAATTGTGTAGAGAAAAGTTGTGTGGCTTTGTGTGGCCCTATCCAAAGAAAATTGTGTAGAGAAAAGTTGTGTGGCTCTATCTAGAGAAAATTGTATAAAGAAAATTTGTGAATAAAGTCAGAGAAAATTTCTCTGAGTTCACAAATTTCTCTTGCTCTATTCACAAAGAATTTCTCTGACTTTGTGTAATATGTAAGCCAACAATGCAATCTTTACTAACAAACCCACAAAATAATGCTAAAGCAGTCAATAATCACAAATTTCAAATAAAGTTTTCTCCACTTAAATTTAGTTATAACAAGAAATTCCCCATGAATAGAACAGTTTGTCTCCACTCTGAATTCCAAGACTTACCAGATATGTGTGCTACAGTTACAATTTCTTTCGTAAAATGTAAACATCGGCCTCTTCATAGACATATTCAGGGTGCAAATGTTCTCGTGGAACCTTCTGGATATCGAGAAGAAGATGTCCGTTCAATCTAGAGAAATTCTCTCCAAACCAGAGAGACCAGAGAAATGCTCTGGATTGAAACCAAAAAAATTCTCTCTATTTGCAACAGAGTTATATTTTTATGAACAGTCCTTGGTGATCGTACATTGATCCAGGAAACCTTAACCTTGGACGTGTCTTCATAATCTTGAATCACATCTCCTAATCGAGTTCGTAGGATTGAGATTCCAATTCGCAATGACTCTGGCCAACCAATATTAAGTTCATTGAAGCCTAGCCAGTTGTGATTTGAGTTCACAATCAAGCTCATCCAATTGCGAACCAGTCACGATATGAGTTCGCATTCGCGATACACCCTAGCCATTCAAGATTTGAACCTATGTTTTTGCTGATGTTCCATTCTGATTCAACCTAGATTCAGAGCCGTAGCCCACATGCGAGTTGATCTTCCCTAGAACTGGATCGCAATCTAATTCAAAGTTGAACCCTAGCTCTTATGTTTCGAAGTTGCACCAGATTTTGAGTTGCGATCATATTTCACTTCTGATTTTGAGAGCTCACCTTTAATGTCATGACGATGATGATTGCAGGAAAGAGGTACTATGGGAAGGGGGTAGAGAACTCGGAGGAAATGAAGAGGTTCTAGGAGATTTGATTTGAGAGAGTCAAATTTCTCTGTCATATATGGGTGTGGGGTTGAGGGACTTTAGACATCATAAAATAATATTGTGGATCTCTTCTATTACTAAAAATGGAAGAGGGACCTTACGCTAATTTTCCCAAGGAATTTTTTTTAAGGTCCCTGGTATTAAGATTTTATAGCATAAAGAATACCCAATATTTTCATAATGTCTAAGGTCCCTTAACATTGATCCAGAGAAAATTCAATCCAAAGAATTTCTCTGCACTTTCCAAAGAAAATTCAATCCAGAGAAAATTTTACACATCTCTGACACCAAATTTCTCTAGATACATCACAGAGAAAATTTTACACATCACAAGAAAAATTTCTTTGAACATATTTCGGAGAAAATTTACACATCTCCAACACCAAATTTCTTTAGACATATCACAGAGAAAATTCTCTGGACACATCACAGAGAAAATTTTACACATCTCCAACACCAAATTTCTCTGGACACATCACAGAGAAAATTTTACACATCACTAACACCAAATTTCTTTGGACACATCATAGAGAAAATTTTATACATCTCCAACACTAAATTTCTTTAGACACATCACAGAGAAAACTTTACACATCTTCAATACCAAATTTCTCTGGACACATCACAAAGAAAACTTTACACATCTCCGACACCAAATTTCTCTAAACACAGGAAGTGAGAGTAAAACATGAGGAGGTCTTAGATCTACCCCAAAAACTTAACAAAAAATTAAAAAAAAAACAACCCTAGGAATTCAAGATATTTTACTTTGCACCCCCTCTGCTGATCATATCCTTGTACATTCTAATGGAGTCTAGCCTTTGCAACTTTAATTGTTGTCTGAACCTGTTGATGAAATCATCAGCCTTTGCATCAATTGGTTCATCTTCTACAACCTCCGTCGAGACTCTACCTTTTTTCATCGTCACCGGACGACAAGTCTCCACAATTTTGTCCTCCTCGAAGTACGTAAAAATCAACTTGGTGCTCGCAGACTTCCGAATCTTCACTGGAAGCTTCTCCAGCAACTTGCCGAAGGCGAGGTTAGTGTCAGACTTGGTCTTGTTCACGTGATGATGGTAGACCCCATCTAGACTCCTCGAATCATATTTTCAGAAATGGGTTTGTTGAGAATTTTGATAGGTCTCTGATTTTGGGGAATTCTGAATCTGGGTTTGGGTTGGGATTGAAGTCTTGAAGTCTTGAAGTGAGGTTTGGATTTAGAGGGAAAGAGAGAGAGAGAAAGAAAGAAAGATGAAATATGGAAGGTACAGAGAGATGAGGTTTGATTTGAAAGAGTTAAATTTCTCTGTGATATATAGGTGTTGGGTTGAGGGACCTTAGTGTAACGGCCCAAAAATGCATATCACAATTATCTTAATGGAATTATGAGTTAAGATGATTTAATTTGGAACTATCTATCTAAATTAGGAAAATATCTGTTGAAGCTACGACTTCAGGCCTGAAATTGACGACCTTAATGGGCTTAGAAACTAAAATTGAGTTCATGGATAGACTAATAGGAATTTTTAATACCATTTGGGGAGTTTAATTGAAAATTGATTTCGTCTGATTCGCTAAGTTATGTTTGGCTTTACTTTTATACAATTATATGTATATATGAGATATGAGGTCATTTGAGCTCATACTTATCAACTTAGACCCAACAAAAATCAGACAGAGAGAGAGAGAGAGAGTTCTAGAGAACACCAAGGAAAAGAAGAATGAAAGAGCTTGAAGAAGAAGGAGGAAGATTAAAGTTTTGACCTCCATTAATCATCCATCTACAATAAGGCTTCACTCCTAATTCCTTGAATTTGAGGCATCTCCATGCCTATCCTCTTAATTTAAGCTTAATCAAGAAAGCATTATACATCTTTGAAAGGGGTTTTGTCGTGTATGAGGTGGAATACCTATATGAACATGCATGGCTAGATTTGTAGGAGTTAGTTCAAGATCTTGACATACAAGGCATGAGTTCATAAAAGTCTTGTGCATACACTTGCTCTCTTGCATGGTTCTTGAGATTTAAAAAGGAAACTCCTAGATTTTGAGAATTGGGACTCAAGTATACATATTTTATGATTTTACATTTCAAGTCTAAGTTTGATTTTTCACATGGCAATTGGGTTTTTGATAAGAAGTTCTAATTTTTTATTTGATGTTAGAAATTGTTCATTCAACTTGTTTTGATAAGTTTTGAGCTTTGAATTGCATGAAAATAAAGTTGATTTTTGCAAAAGAATGAGTTCCCCTTCAAGCAGATTTTTGAACTGAAAATATACCCAGATCGCTCGAGCGGTCTGGGCCACTGCTCGAGCGGCCAATCCCTTTTTGGCCAAAATTGCATTCTGAAATCATCGCTCGTGCGGTGGACGAGTGGCCAGACCATTGCATGTGCAGCCAAACAAGGCTTTTTTTTTCGATTTTGTTTTCTTTCTATTTTCTGACTTGCGGGGCTTCATTTATAGGGTTTTCATGTGAAATTTACATCCATTAGCATCTCATAAGCATGATAGAAATTAAAAGAAGCAAACGAATGAGTAACGGATAATTGAATAGAACCGACTGAATGAATAAGAGTTAATGTAAGAAATGCCAAGCCATGTTGGCCACTTGAATGTGTATAATGATAAGATATGTGTTATGTTATGCGTATTGTGATTGTAGGTCACGAGTCGAGGATGGCACAACCGTTTCTGGAAGCCACTGTGAGTAACAACTTATATGTATTTTCTAATTGACATGATATGCTCTATTGAACGTTCTTTCCTGAAATAAATGAATGATTGTCTATTCTTCTGAAATATAATATGGCTTCCTTATGTTCACGTAGCCCTTACCCGGAGGTAACAATATCGTGATTTATGTTTATATGTTCTCGTGGCCCTTACCCGAGGGTAACAATACCGTAGTTTATGTTTATATGTTCACGTGGCCCTTACCCGGGGATAACAATACCGTGGTTTATGTTTATATGTTCACGTGGCCCTTACTCGAGGATAACAATACCGCAGCGTATGTTCATGTGGCCCTTGCTCAGGGGTAACAATACCGTAGTTTATGTTCACGTAGTCCTCGCTTGGGGGTAACAGTACCATGGCTATATGTGCACAGAAATCTTTGACATGGATGTACTAGAACCACCGTACTGTTATGCTAAGGGAGGTACTGACATAACTGTTTATAAGTACTGACATGATTGTCTACAAGTAGTGGTATGACTGTTTACATGACCTGATAAGATATGCTATAAAGTTCTGATTCAAGAATCACTGATGACCTGAACTATTTGAATTATTGATTTGGGACTTCATTCATTAACCATTTACCATGTTGTTATTCATTGGGTTTTTGCTTACTGTTTTTATATAAATGTATAGGTGAGCGTTTTGGAGGACAAGTATAGAAGGGGTTTTTAGCCGAGCCACCGTTTTGAATCCTACCAAGTTGTTTTGAGTGCCTACGAGTTGGGGTTAGATCTGGAAGGCCGTTGTCAAGCTTTTGACCTTGATGTACACTTTTGATACGTGTAAACGATATGTATTGATATGTGAGTAAATTAACGTTTATATATGTATGTGTTAGTTCATGTTTGTTCATATAGATGCACAGCTCGTTGGACCATTGATATTTTTGTATAATACTTCTGCTAGCCCCGATTGTTGTTGATTTCACAGGAAGGCCTTTGGAAATCTCGAATTACTGGCCGGTTACGACACTAAATCTATAAGGGCGGGTTTGTGTCGTGACACTTAGACAACACAAAATAATATTGTGAATCTCTTCCATTACTAAAAATTGGATAGAGATTTTAGACTAATTTTTCCATAGTAAAGTCATTAATAATATTTCCTGATAAAAAATAATAATAATAAATTAAATAAGTAGGAAGTCATGAATTTTGTATATAAATATTTAATTTTATGTTAATTCCAGCGCATAGCACAATTTTCTACTAGTTTGAAAATTATGACCATGATTTTAAGTAAAATTGTATGAACAAAAGTGACAAAATAGTACACTTTGTTTGGTTTTAATTTATTGAATTTAATTTTTTGAAAATTAAGAGTTTTGTTTTTCGTGTTTTTTTTTTTTTTGTAGTGATTTTTTTTTAATATTTTAAGTAAATATTTTATTTTTTAGATACACTTAGTATAAATACAATTAAAAAGTATAATATTTATTAAAAAAAATTTTAAAAAATTCACTAAATACCAAAAATATAAAAAAAAATATAATTCAATACATTTTCTTATTATTGTGTATTTATTGATTTTTTAAAATATTTTACTTTGTAGATACATCTTGATTAGATATATCTACAAAAGTAAAAAAAAAATATTAAAAAAATCCACTAAACTAAAAAAATATGAAAAATAAAAATTTAATTTTTAAAAAATTGAATTCAAACAAAGTGAATTTCTTAGTGTGTATTTTAAATAAAAATAATAATAAATTATTAATAATTTGATGACATGTGTACTTTGATGGTAAAATTTAAAGTTTGACTTTCAAACGTCTGCCATATGCCATACTAATCTTTGGAATTGAAAATTCACTAATATTTTTTTATAGTTTTTCTCAACATAGTTTCTCACACGACAACTAAATAAAGAATAAAACAAGATCCCTTGATTCTTGAGTTTCAAAAACTTAGCGTTTGTTTTGCTTTTGGAATTATAATTTGGATAAAAAAAATATAAAATTCATAATTATAGAAAATTTTCAAAACTTTAAAAAAAAAATTCATAACCAAACAAAATTTCAAAACTCTTTTTAAAATTCAATTTTTTATTTTTATTTTTGATCTTTAAAATTGTTTTTTGTTTTTTGTTTTTTTGAATAAATATATATTTTTTATTTTTGAAAACTAATATTTTTATATTTTTTATTTTTTTGAAAAAATATTTTGTCATTTTTTTAAGTATTGGCTAAATAATTTGTTATGATTTAAATATATATGGACGTTCCAAAATGTTTTAAAATTTATTTTTTTACAAAAAAATAAATATTTAAAAAATGAAATAAAATTTTTTAAAATAATATATATATATATTTAAAATAAAAATAATAAATTTTTTAAATATTAAAAAAATATTTAAAATATTTTGTTCTTGTGGGACTGGGCTATGTGAAAGTGAATAGCACGAACGAAAGCAAATTACGGTCAGTACTTTTATCGATGTCCAAATGGTCATAACCACCAGGATTTGAATTTGATACACTAATGTAGAATTTTAAGTATCGGCAAAATAATTTGTTATGTTTTAAATAGGGGTTTTTTTTAAGGTCCCTCGTATTAAGATTTTATAGCATAAAAGACATCTAATATTTTCATAATGTCTAAGGTCCCTCAAGTTGATCCCGAGAAAATTGGTCCAGAGAAAATTGGTCAAAATGAAAACAGAGAGAAATTTCTTTGGTACTAAAAGAAATTTTGTGAGAGAAATTTCTCTGGATTGCTGCTTTGCTTGCCTTCACTCTTGGTGTCAAGCAACTAATGGGAATTTCTCTGGCCTTTTTCAGAGAAATTCTCATCTAGAGAAATTCTCTAGAGAAATTCTCGCATTTCTCTATATGAGAATTTCTCTAGAGACAATGAGAGATCAAACTGAACAACATCAATATTGCTCTCCTTTTCAACAAGAGGGTTTCAAAATTTGATTTCACAAACATTGGGTTTTATACAAATTAAGCATTTCAGGTTCCAACTAGAAACCAAAGAATTCTCTGGACAAACCCAGAGAAAATTCAATTAAAAAACCAGAGAATTTCTCTGGTTTCAACACAGAGAAAATTCAGTTCAAATGAAAAAAAAATTCAGTTTACAATTTGGAATTTTTTATATTCAACTAATTGTCCCCCACCTGGACGAAATTTGCGAAAATTTCAAAGCAAAGTTGGAGCATAACACAGAAAATTGAATCAATTTCACAAAAATGGTCTTTGCCTCATCTCACCTGCTGAATCTCTAGTGTGTAAATCCTCCACAATAACGTTTGAAATCCCACTGGACATTTCACTGGCTATTCCAACCACAGAACATGTTGGAGTTGTGCCTAAGAGTGAGACTCTTAAAGCTACCTATTCCAACCCCATAATCATAAATCGGATGCAACTCCAACAAAGAGATTATGTTGAAATGTTCTGATTTTGGAAACTCCACAATAATGTTCAACTCCAAAATCATTTTTTTGGACACCATCGGTATTTGGATTTTGGAAACTCCACAATAATGTTCAACTCCAGGTAGGTTGCTTCATTTTTTTGGTTTTCAAGTATAGACCCATGTAGGTTGCTTCAATCTCTATACCATCAGTATTTGGAGTATTGAGAAGAAGACGAATCGGAAGAACTAGATACTGATACTGATGATCAACAACAACATCAACAACAATTTGAAGAAGAAGAAGAAGAAACAGACGGGGGTTCGTGGGTCTGGACGTGTTTGAGCAAGAGTACTGGTACAATTGAAACCCTAGGGTTTCCGAATTGTAAAAGCCTGCCATACAGAGTGTCCTTTGAAGACGATGAGGAAGTCACGGTCTCGGTCTCGGTCTCAGTCTGAGTAGAGTAGAACAAAACCCTGAAAACCCTAGAAATGCTACATTGATTACCCAGTGAATTCCATGTACACAGCTTGAGAAGCTTCATCACCATGAGAGAGAGGTACACAGATTTTCTAATCCGAATGTTGTCGACCGTAATTCTTATTTTTTTCTCACTCAGGTTTATGTTGGTTTGGGGACACAAACGACCTTCGATAGTTTAGGGATAAAGAGTCAAATTTCTCTGATATATGTTTAGGGACCTTAGACATCAAAAAATAATTTTGTGGATCTCTTCCATTACGAAAAGTAGGAGAGGGACCCTAGACTAATTTTTCCTTTTAAATATGTATTAGCCAATTAAAGTTATACGTAACTAGTACAAAAATTGTGAAAAATGAAAAACAAATGTAATAAATACAATGCACATTAAAAAAATATTTACAATAAAAAATATTTATACTAAAAAAATAAAATTAAGAAAACTTTTAAATATTCAAAAACAAAAACCCAAAATAATTTTAAAAGACAACTCAAAACTTAAAATTCTTTTCAAAACTCATATTTAAACAAATTTTCTCATTTGAAAATTCATTTCAAAGCTTATTTTTCAAAAAACTCAAAACTCAAATATCATTTCAAAAAAGTAAACCAAAAGGAGCCATATTTTTTAATGGAAAAATTACCCCTAAGTTGTCTTATCAAATAAATATTACTGAATCATGAAAAAATTTATAATTTTAATTATTAATGTATATAAAATTTACTACTTATCTGTGACTTTGTAAAAAATTTACACCTATTTAAAATTAGAAATTGCTTTAGAGCTCTAAAAGAATAGCTCTAAACTAGCATTAAATTGTCTTTTTCTGTCCTTTGTTTTGCCTTTTTCTACTTTTTTTTTTTTTTTTTTTAAAATGGTTGCCAGCTCAGTAGAGCTGCTATTAGAGCAACTTTACTAGAGCTCTCAATAAGTGCGGTTTAAAATTTCCTTTTTCTTAAACCTCCAAAACCAAGCAGAGTGTGGTTTTTCGATTTCTTTGGAATTTTTTTCCCCCTTTCCTCTTCAATAAATGCATCCAAAAAAAAAAATGTAAAAGAAAAAATGGACAATTACTAAAAAAAATTATGGGATTTGACCAGTGTAACAAAACAAATTTTTAATTTTTAATTTTATCAATTTAAATCATAATCATTTGATTGCTTCAATCTAAACTATTTGTCTATTTTCATTAACTAAAATCAATGAAAAATAACAATATTTTAGTTATTAAACTTAATGTAATGTCAAATGTTTAAAATATCCATTTGCATTGAGTTTAATAACTAAAATATTTATTTTTTCGTTGATTTTATTTAACAAATATAAGAAAATTGTTCATATTAAAAATAAATCAAAATATTAGAATTTAAATTGATAAAATTAAAATTTTATGATTTATTTACAAAGGTCAAAGTATTGATTTTTTTTTTTTTCTCAAGAAAAAACCGCTGTACTATTGCAATCCAAATCACACAAAATTTATCTCAATGGATTGGCCGAGCAATAAAAACTTGAGTATAAAATCAAAGGTCTTAAGTTCAAGTCATCTCAAAGAGTTACTGAAAGTTTACTTGATTGTTAATTTCAGGATTGTGAATTAATTGTGGTGTACACAAAGATTATAAAGGCAAAATATTTTTGGAAGGAAAAGGGAGCTTCCATGAATATTCCACGGAAGTTTTCCAAGAAAAATCTCCAGGAAAATTTGTGAACGAAGGAAATTCGACAGCAATTGTGTTTCCCAGTAGCCCCCACTCCTACTTTCTCACCAACCAACCAGTCCACACACCACTTGAAAAAGAAAAAAAGGACAAAAACTAAAACATAGGGGTTTTTCAAGCAGCTTTCTCTCCTTTTTCCGTTTGAAAAGAGGAATCCCCGCTCTTCCTTTTTGTCCGTTGTGAGAGAGACATCCACAGTAACAACACCACGTTAATGAAAACCCAAAGAAAAAAACATATATATATATATATATATACTATTATTAAAAGCCAACAACTACTTTGGTGTCATGAAGCCATGCTCTCATAATTTTTTATTAATTTTTCTAAAATAACTTTAACTTCTTTAATAATTATACTATTTTTAAACTCCTAGCAATTTATAATTAAGGATAAAATCATAAATTATTAACTTACAAATATAACTTCCCATATTGAATAACTTCCCATCATAACTTCTTTCAACTACTCCATCCCATACTCTTCATTACAATTGTGGCTCATTTTAACAACGTAAAATTCTAATTTGATCAATGTACATTGTTTGTAAATTAATTTTTACATGTATCTTATATATTTTTTGCAAGATTTGTAAGATCTTTAGTCTTATCTTACCAAATTGAGATTTTATATGAATTTTTGTTGTAAGGTTTTCTTTAGTTAAGATTAGTAAATATTATATTTTCTTTTAAATAAATCGAACAAATTTTAACATACATATATTTTATTTATCAAATATCTTAATATCAAATGTTATATTACACATAATTATACATGTGATTTATATGTGCATTATTAGAAAATTTAATGTGAATTTCACGTTATAATTCCAAATGAGTTTGCACACGCATCGCGCGTGTGCCCAGCCGCTAGTATATATATATGTATGCAAATTAAGAACCGAATCAGTTCTTACTTAACCATTAAATTTGTAGAATCAGATCATAAAATACCATTCAAAAAATTTTATATAATAAAAAAAGTGATATGTATTTTATAATAATAAACAAATTAATATTTAATTGTTAAGTTTGTTAGAGTTTATTAATTTTGTGTTCAAATTTCACTAGTAACTTTTCTGTTCTTATTTTTACATAAAATGTCTTAAAAAATAATAAATAAATGTGTGACAGTTTGATTCGATTCAGAACGTTAATCAAAGCTTTAGAATTAGAAATTAAACTAATTTAAACAGTTCAATCATTTTTTGAAGTTAATAAAAATCAAACCAAAATGGTGATTTGAATCGAATTCTTCCAGTTTACTGGTTTAATTGATTTTTTTGAACACCCTAACAACAGTTATACGGAGAACAACAGTTGTATGGAGTTATCATTGAATATTATCATCCACATCGCTGATCTTGTATTCATAGAATAGTAGAATATATATTAAAAAAAATTAGTTTATTTTGACACGGGTAGACAAATTAACTAAAGAGTGGTTTGGGATGATCTAAATAAGTATATTTTTTAATTTTTTATGAAATATGGGTTGGGTATGAGTTGGATTTGAAATGACGTGGTAGAGAGGTAATGTGACTTAAAGAAGATGATGTGACTTAAATATGATAGTGACTTTTTTGACTTTTTTGACTTTTTAAGATTATGACAAACCAGACCTAATTGTGTTTTGTTTTATGAAATGATTAGTAAGTACGATTTTAAAGCTAAAGTTGTCCATTTTATAAAACAAAATACAATAAATATGTCTATCATTGTCTGATCAAATTATTTTTTTATATATATTTTTATTTTATGAGATTTATGATATAAACCGTTCAAATCATCCTTACGAATCTCCTTAGAGCTCACAAAATGAAGTCACGAGGTGTATGAAGATAATGGAGTATTGAGGAGTGCTATTCCTAATGAGTAAACAATATTACAATAAAATTAAAAATATGAGATTTAAATTATTTAAATTGAAATTATAAAAAATAAGAATAAATTATATCGGTGATTTTTTACATTTTTTTTCTTGTGTTATTTTGGTCTATATAATTTCAATTGGCTCAATTTTAATCATTAATTTTAAATTTGATATCAATCTTGTCAAATTAATAATGTCTTTAGTATTTTTGACATATAATAATATCTGAATTGATTGAGATTAATTCATCAAGTTAAGTAAATTTATAATTTTACTTTTTATAATATGACAAATACCACTTATAAATAATACACCTCTATTTTTTTTATTAAAAATACTAAGAATTATAATTAATTTGATTAAATTAAGATAAAATCATAGATTCATTACCCAAAAAAATGGAATGAAATGAAATGAAATTTTGTTCTAAGGGACCAAATGTGTAATTTACCTAAATGACAATTACTTAGGCCCTTCACGATATAGATTTTGGAAATTGGAACCCACACCAGAAGAGTGAAATTCAAAGCCATGGCCTTGCTAGTCTCCATCTCACGCCGTCGCTTAACTCGACGCGTCTTCCTCATCATATTATTCTCTCTGCAACTTCCACCAATCTTCTTCGCATCACACTCATCTTTCACCCTCAATTCCTACTCAGCAGGTGCTCCTTTTCTCTCTGTCCCTTTCTCTATCATCTTCTCTCTCTTCGCCATTGTTTGGTGTGATTGATTGTATTATTATTCTATTAAAGTTCTAACTAACGACTACACACTTGTGGTTTGTTGTACTCTTCTCTCGTACCCGTTTTTTTCTATCTTTACGCGGTTGGTTCGTTGTTGGGTTTGAATTTAGTTTTTAGAATCTCAACTGGGTATAATCCTATAATTCTATCTATACCCTTTAATTAATCGAGTTCTACGTTATTTCCAACTTTGTTGAATCCAAAAAAAAAAAAAAAAAAAATCAATTAAATATTCTCTACCCCACACGCACACACGTACACAGACAAACCCACACAAACCCACAACACATACATAATAATGTGATAGTTAATGTGCTCTTGTCATTTGGGGTTCATTACTTGACTTGTGTCATTTACGCGTTTGTTTTGTAATTCGATTGAACTTTCCCTGTACTTTCCCTGTAGATGGGCCAGTTCTGTTTCTTTATATAGTGTTGAAATTGTGAAATTTTAGGTTACTTGTTTTAGATTTTGAGAATTTTTTTGGTTGTTCACAACTTGTTTTTTGATTGGTCTGTTCAGTTCATATAGATAGTGCTGAAGTTGTGAAATATTGGGTCACTTGATTTTAGATTTTGGGAATTTTTTGGTTGTTTACAACTTGTTAGTCATTCAGTTGTTGGGTTTTTGATGGGTCAGTTCAGTTTCTATATATAAGTTGTGAATTTTGGGTTGGTTGGTTTAAGATTTTGGGAGTTTTTGGTTGTTTTTCAACTTGTTAGCCATTCATTTGTTGGGTTTTTGATGGGTCAGTTCAGTTTCTATAAGTAAGTTGTGAAAGTTTGGGTTACTTGGTTTTAGATTTGGGGAATTTTTGGTTTTTTATAACTTGTTAGTCATTCAGTTTTTTTGGGTTTTTGATGGTATTGAAACGGCATTTTAGTGATCAGGAGGGGGATGTTGGGTCAGAAGTTCCGAGGGAGTCCAAACGACCACTTACTTTTGCGAGGTGAGAAGGAATTCAGTGTCCATTTTTGTGTTTTGTTAGCCGTTATGATGGGTTTTTGATTTGAAACTCTGATTTTTGTGCAGTGCTGTTAGAGATGTGATGAAAGCACTTTCGACGCATGAATTTTTGACAAAGTTGGAACCTTTTGTGCGGAGTGTGGTAGGATGAATTTCTATGTTCTTAAAGTCTAAATCTTTTATTTTTTACCCTTTAAGTTTAATGAATAAGGTCTTGATTCTAGTTGAAGTTTGGCACGTGAAGCAAACTTCTTCTAAGCTCTGTTTCTTGGAACTGAATTCGTTATGTTATGTTATGTTATTTGTTTTTATGAAGTATGTTGTCTGGTTACAAAAATTTCTTCATCATACACGTGTGAATTTATTAAGCTTTACAGGAATATGAGAGTAGTTTGAAAATTGTGACAACTTTGATGCACGGTGCATCCTGGTTAATTATGGGGGGTCTGAATCTGTTTTTCCATTCATGATTGGAATGACTGACATTATTACTATTATGTTCATTATTCCTTATTTATTTGTCTGATAGGTGCGGGATGAAGTGGAGCGTGCAATTGAACTCTATCATCAGTCCTCTCCAAGGCAAGCTCTTTGTGTCAAGTGTTTGTCGTGCAGTCTTTATAGGAAGCATCAGTGTCCTAAGATTCTTTTTTGTTTGAGTCTTCTAGTATGCCAGGATTTAGGATCAGATCAAATTTGGTTTATGTGGTTATTCTGACTGCGTAAATCATGTTGATTTGCCTAAGTCATTTGTTCAGGTTTAATTTTCCTTTTTAGCTATGGATCTTGTTTGCCATCAAGGGCCGTGCCACGTGAGTACCTGGGGGAGGCACGTGCCCCCCCTCAACTTTTTGAAAATTACACTTTTACCTCTAATAAAAAAAGATTTTAAAATTTGTGTCTTTGAAGTTTCAAGTATGCTCTTAAATTTTTATACCTCCTCTTTATTTACTTTTTATTTTTAATAAAATTCATGCAATTTATCACTTTAAATGTTTAATTATGCTAAAATTTTCTATTGCAATTTTTTTTTTCTCGTGTGTTATTTCTATATCGTCTTTGTAATTTCTTTCTGTACCCCTCTCTTGTGTGTTATGTCTATATCTTCTCTGTAATTTCTTTCTGTACCCCTCTCTATAGTTCGTTTTGTTGTGTATGTGCATGTTGATATAATTTTGTTATCATTTTTTATTAAGGCATACAATCGCTTTTTAAATCATGATGACCATCATACAAAAAATCAAATTAATAACAAAAAAAGAAAAATTATTGATTAACTCGATAATATCTCTATATATAACTTTGGCATTTTAGTGCTACCACCAAATGAAAATTGGTTTTGTTGGTCTGTGATTCTTGCTAAGATTTCAACTTAATGTTCAACCTCTAAGCCAAAAGCCACTGTTTGAAGTTTTTCTCAAATTTTTTTTTTTTTTTTTTAAATTAGAAGATAATTTATTCTGAAATTACATTTGACCTTTCTGCAGATCATCACTCGATCTATTTGAATCATCTCAAGAAAGGCCTGAAAGGGCTTGGCAATTGCATTTTGACGATAAGTTGCCCTCTACCATCTTCACAAGCAGCAGAATAGAATCTCAGGATCGTAAACCAGTTAAAATAGTCATACTTGATGCAATTTCCAAGAAGATTATAACATCTGGCCCCTTCTCTTCAATTAAGATTGAAATTGTCGTGCTTGATGGTGATTTTGGAGCTGACGATCAAGAGGATTGGACTGAGAAGGAGTTTAATGCAAATGTTGTGCGTGAAAGAGAAGGCAAAAGGCCACTGGTGACTGGGGAATTGGTAATTTCATTGAGAGGTGGAGTTGGTTATATTGGTGATGTCAACTTTACAGATAATTCAAGCTGGATAAGAAGTCGAAGGTTTAGATTAGGAGCAAGACCTGTTCAAAGCATTTCCACTGAAGTAAGAATTCGAGAAGCAAGAAGTGAAGCCTTTGTAGTAAAAGATCATCGTGGAGAGTGTAAGTCCTTTCACTTTGCCTCTCTATTTTCATGAATAACTCAAAAATTTTGGCTTGTGGATAATTAGTGATGGAACAATTATGATCAGACATAGATGAAAATGCTAACGTGCCTTCCGTTTCCTATCCTAAAACTCTTTGGAATTCAACATAAAATGATTGTTCTAAATGATCCTGATACTTTCATAAACTTGTGTCACTTTAATGCTAGATAACATCAACTTTTGCCACGATCTTATCTTTGTGAGCTATCAGATTGGAAAAATTGGATATATTAGCTAATAAAATTTGACCCTTTACTTGCAATGCATGTGCATACTTAAAGTTAAAGGACACTTGAGTTGAGAAACTGCTAGTCGTGTTTTCTTCACTTCATGTTCTTTTTGTCGCAATAAATAAATATATAGGACGTAATCACTCAACTTGAGTTCCTCTGCACTTATGTAGTGCACGCACACTTACATAGAGATATCTACTTCATTTATTTATACTTGTTACCCGTTAATTTTGAGGTTGTCAATGAACCATTATATTCAAGATATTCGAATCTTGGGAATACTCCTGTTGAATTGCTAATCATCTCCTCTCATCCCCCTTGATCCTATTGAAGCTCAATGTTTTAATAAATCCATCAAATATGTAATTGCTGAAAACCATAATTATAATTCCAAGACTGAGAGGTGATTTTTTCATTCAGCATATAAAAAGCATCATCCTCCATACTTGGGCGATGAAATATGGCGTTTGGAGAGGATAGCAAAAGATGGTGCGTTCCATAGAAGGTTAGCTCTAAAGGGAATAACTACAGTTAAGGAATTTCTGCGGTTGTATCATGTTGACCAATCTTCACTACGTAATGTAAGATAATCATTCTCTATTCTTTTTCCTTTTCTTTCCCCCCCTTTGATATTTCAAATCATTTAACTGAAGTAGTATATTTAATACTGGGTTGTTGAGGAGTCCATCTAATCCCTTTCCGTGGAAACTGTAGTCACTTGGTGGTGGGATCTCAAACAAGACGTGGGAGACAATCATAGTACATGCTATGGCTTGTGTTCTGGATGATAAGCTCTACATATACTATAGGGATGCAGAAGGGGTTGGGCTTGTGTTCAACTCCATCTTCAAGGTTGTAGCAGTGACCTTTGATGGCCAAACTTACCAGCCTCTGGATAAGCTTGATGCATTTCAGATGGTGCGTATTTCTAGCCTGATATATTTTGGAATCACAACTTAACGGCAGTTTATTCCAAAATGTACTCTTTTGCTATTAAAGTTACCGTTGTTCTGGTTGGTTGAACTGTGCATGCATATGTAAAGCATACCTCAAAATGCTTCTGCAGCAAGAGGGAAGAGCGATTAGGATTCTTACTAATTTACAATTTTTGTTTTCATACTTAATCTCACCTTTGTTTTCAATTAATTTTTTTTCCAAACCTCTTACCTTAGTTTTGAATCTCTCTAAATTGTATCAAATGTCACCTAGACATGGGTTTGGCGACATCAGAAAATTTCAGGACTCCTTGTTAGTGCAATTGCATTTTGACCAATGAAACTCTCGCTCGCAACATGAAGTGATTCGTCCTGTTCAAAAAAAAAATTAAAAAAAAATGAAGCGATTCGTGGCAGCATACTGTGTTCCTTATTTTATATTTAAAGATAATAACAAAATGTAATGTAAGTTGTAACACTAATTTCTAAAGTCTAGAGGAGGAGAATACATATTAATTTACATTGTTTTCCTTTCCAAGTCATTTTATTCAAACTTATGATTTGTTACTTTTGTGTGTATAAGCAATAACAAGTGTTTTCAAGTCTAGAATTTTTTAAAAATAATAGGACATGTTTGGACGTGTGTTTGATGAGTGCTGTGTTATACTGGTGTCTGACTTGGCACGCCACCTTCTTAGAAGCGTCCGTGATTCTTAGCTGGTTCATTAGGGTCAATTTTTCTTCATTTATGGGTTTTATAATGGGACTTAAGGCTTGGTTTGATTTGGTTAATGGGTTTTATGATAAGTGAATTCCAATTTTTTTTCTATTACGATCACCACCATCATATATATCCTGCATTATGGTCCTGAGGTGTTGCCTTGTGATGTGATTCAAATGTGATTAACTTCCCTATTTTATTAGCAGGGGTTGGTGGAAAATTTGAAGACATTTGCTTATAAAAATTTGAATGACTTGGTTCCATTTGTTGATACATCAACATTTGGACCTGCAATGTTACCATCAGGCCTTCTAGCTGACCCGTACAGCAGTCCAAGTTCAAGTCTGCAGGATGTCAACTTCTCAGGGGTGCAACAAGGTATGCAACAATCATCTTTGCCTTTTTTCCTCTGTTTTTCTCGGTCTAGATTTATTAAAAGGTAGTTCACAAAAGGGAATTTCTTTCTTGGGTGTACAATGCACAATTCATTCCTATTTTCCCAATAAATATCACAAAATCTCTGTGGGTATTTTTGTACTAGAAAGCAGACATCTAAAGTAACTTGAAAGTCTGCACATCCTTAAAAGTCTGCACATCCCCCAACTTTAGCTAGGCAGTTAATATCACCGATAGTCAAACATCCTTAAAAGACTTTAATCATCAATGAACTGTGAAAGAATGGGACAGATCTAAGTATTTATCTGCCTAAGTTCTGATGTTCAATATTGTCACAAAAAGGCCCCTGTTGTTTATATTCTCTGTGATTAGTGATTCGAATTCATGATTTTCATTTACCAATTTATGACTGTATCTTTCAAAGTACTAAATGTTGGATCATCAATTGTCCCAAATGTGAGGAAATAGGTCCATCAATGTATACCAAACTAACACTCCCCCTCATGTGCAATCCCATTTCGCATGTGAAGAGAGGAACATATTTAGAGAACAAGGTGCACGATCATAGAGATAACACGGGGTAGAGCTCTAATACCATGTTAGATCACCAATCGTCTCAAAACTTTTAAGTTGTTATGAAATGGGCCCAACAATGTATATCAAGTTAACACTCGACACCATATTCTTTTTCAGATCTGCTTGAGATGCCGCTGGCTTGCAATCATATGGCAACTTCACCACCATATATTTACAATGTAGAAGATGGTAATCAACAAGAAGTTTCTGTGGTACAACAATATCAACCTCTGCAAGTTTTCACTCCAACATTAAGGAACAGTTTGATGGCTACAAATTCTTACTCTGGACCCTATGGTGGTGGAAACAGTTGGGCTCCAAGTGGATCTTCGGGGCCAGTCTTGCAGATTGGTCACCTAACTTCTGATGACAATTGTCCGTCAGAACCAACGACTTGGCAAGGGAATGGATTGTTCTTGGCTTCAAGTAATGAAACAGTTGGAAATGTTTCTTCTAATTTTGGCATCTGTGATTCAAGGAATGGAAAACCTAAAGCGAGGTGGTGTATGATTCGGGCTGCGATAAAGTGGGTAATTTCGTTTAGGCGGGTTGTGGCTGCTAAAAGAAGAATGGCAAGGCTTCTTTACCTGAATTTCTAGATCAAGTTTTTGAGCAGTTGTCTCAAATTTGTAGGAGATAAGCTTCTCTTTGATGGGTTAGTCTTACAATCTTTTGATTGGCTTGAACATCAAATTCAACAAAAGGTTATTGTACATTTGTATTTATTTGAAGCTAGTGATCTCACGATCATATTATGTCAGTTAGGTTGGATGTGGCTGCTAAGTGAATGCAACGCACCTGTGTCTAGTTTACTGATTTCTTGTTCCACTGTCATTTTGCAACTTAGGAGCTAATCTTCTCCTTTGTGTTATTAATTTAGTGGCTAATATGCCATTGCGTCTGAAACTTTCCTTTTTTTCGTAGAAATGCAAATTTGTTGCCTGTACATATCTGCTTCCAGAGTCATATTGTATAATTATATTTGAAATTTATAAATGCATTCTACTTTCTTTTTTTTTTCTTTTTTTTTTTTTTTGCATTAATGGAGTGTGTAATGTTCTGCAATTGTGATCGCGTTTGTGGAATATGTGGCTTGCCATCTGATGATGCCAGTGATACAGAATGGTTTTGTTTCCCTCATCTGTGCTGCAATAGGTTCTCCCTTCCTTGTATTGTTCTCGGCTGTTGCCTGCAATATTGCTTCTGAGCTATTCTGCGTAGACAGAGGCCACTACGTTCTTTTGACTGTTTGATGGCTTAATTATTTCACAAGCGTATGTGGTGCTATACTCAAAATATTCTTTTTAGATAATTGTTCTTAAAATGGCCAAACAGATGCCAACTTGAAGTCTCTGTGAGTTTATTTGTGAAACCCTTGAGCAGGAAGGCTGTTTAAATGCAATGCAGCAAGGGATATGTCGTATAGCTTGAACCAAAACTTGCCAACTGGAAGAAGCCATTGACCAAATTCATTACCAGATACAACCTCAAGCTCAACTGGTGTATTGATCTCATTTTTTCGCTTACATGCCTTGTGATTTCAAACACGATTTAGTGAGAAAGGTGAATATCTGTTTTCTTAGCATAATTAGAAAGAGTATATTATGCTTTGTTTATTTCAGTAGAAAATATTTTCTATAAAATGTTTTCTTTTGCTTGGTTGCGACCTTGAAACTAATGTACCAGTGGTGGTGTTAGTTGTTGTGGTGGGGTGGTGCAAGTGGAGGTGGAGGAGGTGAGTGGTGAGCTGGGGGTAATGTGGTAGCGTTTTTAAGACTTATGATCGGAAAACGTTTTCTACTTGTTAAAAGTGAAACATTTTTTTATTCCACCAAGCTTGTTTTCCGTTGACTATGAAAATATATTTTTTTGACTTTCATTTTTCATCCTACCAACTGCAGAAAATGCAAAAAATGTTTTTCAAAAAATATTTTCCACCGAAACAAACCAATCTTAGAACATCTGCTCAAAACAAAGAATAGAGAAAGCTTTAAAGAAGGAATGTGAATTGATTTAAACCAGTATAGCAGTTATCGAACCTATAGGTGCTCTGGTGAAAATGAATAGGAAGAATTCAACTTTGAGGAAGATTACAAGTTTCAGTTATTTATTTATTTATTTTTATGGTATTGGACAACAAATTAAGTGATCTGACATTTTTTATTGCTTTGCCCCCCTTCCCCCACATACACACACACACCAAACATTGGATGAAAATTGTAGGGAATTTCAATCCCAACTGTTCTAGGTGTCATGCAGCAGAGGATTACTCCTAATAGGTCATGTTCAAGTCAGACATTTTGGTTCAAAATGACAATGTTTGAATTCATTTTTAAAAGACTTTCGATCCGTAATTCCAATTTTGAATTTACTTGGTCTAAAAGTTTATGCGCTTTTTCATTCTGTCCAGAAGGAAATCTTCCTACAAAATACCAAATTACCCGTTTACCCATCTATTACTCTTCTCTCTGTCTCACACTTTTTCCTCTCTCTCTCTCTCACCCATTCACTTCTTTTCTTTCTATTTATCTCTGTATCTATCTCACACTTTTTTCCTCTCTCTCTCTTTTATCCTTAGCCCAGCTGCACCATCAGCGCGGCATCGGCGGGGGAGACTGTTATGTCTCGGGTAAGTAACCCAATCAACTTTTGATTTAATTTTGAGATCTTGTGGACCGTGTGATGTCACTACACTTGTAACCTTCCATGCTTTAGTCCTCTGAAATCTTTTCCGAGTTGGAACCTTCGAGTTTCGGGCGTAGGAGCGGAACCGGGAGTGTTTTTGCCTTAAAACAAAAACGATAAACAAAACCGCACGTGCAGAGAGAGGGTTGCACGTGCGAAGGTGGGTGTCGTACGTGCGGGAAGATGGGCTAAGATTGGAGTTCGCTTATGGAAAAAAACACGTGCGGAAAGATTGCTGCATGTGCGGCAAAAGATGCGCACGTGCGGGGGAGTTTAATTTAATCAAAAATTTTCTTTTTCCTCTCTTTTAAGTTGAATTCCTACCATTTTTCTCATCACTTTTTCCGTCTCTTTCTCTCTATATATCATCTTTTCTCCTCTCTCTCTCTCTCTCTCTCTCTCTACATTTACTCCACAAATCCTGCATTTTCTTTAATTTCTCTAAATCCATTAGGATTTTGACCTTTGTTCTTGAGGTAATTTTGGAAAGCTCATCAAGAGCTTCATCTTGTGCGATGGAGATCGATTTTCGGCACCCTCAAATTTGGTGGTTTTCTTCTCTTCTTCATCCTAGAGCGTGAGGTAGGGATATTATTTGAGTTATACATATATATATATATATATATATTAGCAAATCTATAGTTGTTTTAATGATGTTTTGCGTATATTGAATTAGGGTTAGATTTATAAGATTTTTATGTGATTCAAAGATGGTTTTTCTTAAATTTTCTACAAATCTTTCAATGGATGAACTATGAGAAGGTTTGGGAATTTCATGAACAAAAATCTTTAAGGCAAATGGAAAACCCTATTTTGTATTTTTATTTTAAATGTTGGATTGATGAAGAATTTGAGTTTGGTTATAGTTGTGGACTCTATTTGTGGAGAAAATCTTTTCAAAAATGAGGAAAACCCAAGTTTTGTGAAAACCCTAGATTTTCAAAAATTGGGAAAAGTTGTGATATTATGAGGTTATGTTTTGTAAAGCATCTTTGTTGGGAAATTATTGTTTTAGTAAGAAGAGAGAATCCATGTCAAGAATTGTTATTCTTTATTCCTTGGCGTATATTGTGTATGAATATACATTGTACATATATGTGAAATTTGATCACAATGGGAGATTGTATAGGTGAAATGAGAAATTGAAAATTTTCAAGACATTGATATAGATATATATTGCATTGGCATTTTATTTCATTATCATTGCTTTTCGAATTGGCATTGTTGTGAATACTTTTTGTTAGATTTTTATTCTTCGCAATCTCGTTTGACAAAACTCCTTTCAGTTGTACTTTTATTCGCTCTTTTATTTCAGTGAGGTTGTGAGTACTTAGATGCAAGTCAAACCCGAATTGTGCCTTGCAGAGAAGTTTCAGAAGATAATTCTTTCATGTTTGCCACTTCGCTGACTATGACGAGGATCGAGCTGCCTGGTCAGCTCGCAAGGGTCTAGGGGGCAGTGCCCCTTGGCAGGTCTAGGGCAGCGCTACGGTGGAGTTGAAGGGCAGCGCCCCCGAAGCAAAATGCAAAAATGCATTCGAAGTTGCTTGTCTGCTCGAGCGGAGAATCCTTGGTTCCAGGGCTTTGATCGCCTGCAAAAATACTAGGAGATGTTTTTTCTCGTTCGAGCGGAATTTCCTGCACTCGAGCGGCCATTCCGGCGCTCGAGCGGAGATCGCAGAACAAATTGCTATAAATATGTGATTCAATCAGATTTTAGGGTTACGCTTCCAGATCTTCTTCTTGGATATTAAGATTTATATCTGGAGCTATTTTACTAGTTTTCTTTGATGTTTGATTAAGTATTCAACTCATGGTTTGAAAGGTATACATCAAAGGATTGTTCGTTTATTCAATACAAAAGAGAAAGTTGTTCTTTGGTGGATTCTGGAGAATTCGAGCCTGAAGCTTTGCTGGATTCTGGAGTGGCTCATCGTCGTGATTCGACATCGGCGTTATGGATTCAACATTGGGCAAGACAATTTCGAGGTGAAGACCGTGGTAGAAATGGCATATAGGGGTCGGTTCAATTCGAGGGTGGATTCGCTAGGTAATTGAGAGTACACTTGTGTAATTCATTTTTTCTACTTAATGGATTGTTTTGTGGTTTTGGCCCGTGATTTTTTATCACAATTGGAGGCACTCAAATTATGGTTTTTCCACGTTAAAATCGTTGTGTCGATTTGTCTTGATTGTTTGATTGGGATTGTTATCTACTGCTTAAAATTGATACATAATCACAAATCAATATTTAGGGGATTTCTAGATTTTTCACTTTTGAAAAAGAAATCATTTTGGTGAAACAAAACGTTATTGTTGAACTGTTTTGGGATAAACAGGGTGGTAAGTCCGGATAGGGGGTGTAGTTTGATAATTAAGTTGGCTTGAGGTTCTTGATGAAAATCTAGAAACCAGCACGATAGGTTCAAAATTTTTCCATCAGATTAAGAGCTAGTAAAATCGCAATTAGTAGTACTTGTTATGCCTACTTGCAGACATCAGCCTAGGGATTACTTGAGTTGTATTTACCACTCCTTGTTGATATATTGAAATCATTGAAATTGAATCATGTTTTTCAAGTGAGCATGTTGCAAGAGATTTTAAAACTAAGAAAAACTTATATTTTCGAGCATGGCATGTGCATCTGTAGACACCCTATTTTTGACCACTCTTAAGACTTGGGCACCTCCGATTGGTCACTCAATGATGAATTTATACGCTGTACAAATGCTCAATTTCCTCCGCAAGAAGCCTTAGTTTTGAGTCTCAGAAGTCTACTAACCTTGCACCACTTTTGGACCAAAACAGTATTTTTCCAAACCTGACCACCCAGAGGCCTGTAGGCCAACTGGTGGCCGACTGGCCAAAAATTAGTGGCTGATTGGCCGTCTCCCTAGTGGCTGGCCAGCCAGTTATTCCAGTAGAGCAGATATTTACTGCTAGCTATCTCCCCATGTGCGTGCACTGTACCAGCTGGCTCAATACTGATATTTCCAAGATATCAACCAGATGTTCTATATATAGAGAGCCATACCTTATGTTTTCAGGTTAGAAAAATTTGTGAAGTGCAAAATTTTTGAAAATATTTCTCTCTCTCTACCTTGCAACCTAGATACACTCTATCTATACTCCCTAAACCTAATTTTTAGGGCTTCTTGCTTAGGTTCTTGAGGTTGAATTTCAGCATTTGAGGGTGAGGATTTGTGGGTTTGTGAATCAAAGTGTTACTACTCTTCAAGAGGTATAACTTTTAGCTTTTTTGCACCACTTCTTCCTTATCTTTACTTGCTGTTTTTGGACTATTTTTTCATTATTTTTATGGACTGAAACTTGTGGCTTAAAGCTATCCAAGGTAGAGGGATTAACCACCATTCTTTGAACCTTATTTTTCAAGCTTTTGCCCTTGTGTTTCCCATCTATTTTTCAACTTTTTCCTACTGATTTTTAGAGTTTTTTCGAGGCTAAAAAAAGTGGTTTTGAAGTCCCAAAAGTGGAGGGGTTAGCCACTCCTCCTTAAGCTTATTACTAGCATAATTTCTCTATTGTTTTAGTTTACTTTTTCTAGCTTTTCCATGATAATTTTAGTATTGTTTTGGTGTGTTTATTTCATTCATGCTTTGTATAGTATGCTTATAATGTAATTGTCCTTATAGGTTTGGTGGTTTAGGCCTTAGATACCAACCTATTTAAGTTGATAGCATTTATTTTATACTTTTCATACTTATGTTCACCTATAATCATCTCTGCACTCTCCTTCCTTTTTTGGCTTTTATTTGTTTGAGAGTTGTTTCAATCGAGTGTTGTTTAAGCTTAAGAAAGAGACCCTTCCATGCTTAATGGTTTAATTTTTTTGGAGATTCATTACCAAGGCATTACATCTCTCTCATGCTTAAAACAACTTCTTATTTGACACTTCTCTCCATTTAGTGGACTTAATTCTCATTCTTGGACTAAAATGACTAATGTATGGAAAGGTAAGTAAAAGAGGCAATAAAACTGGACTAAAATGGAACAAGATAATAAAATCAAGTTAGGTTCAATCGAATGTTAATTGAACCCATTGAGTCTTGAGTCATTTCATACTTGTTAGTGATGATAATGGTTAAAGAATCAATGTTAGCCACTTCCTTTGATCAATCCTATAATAGGGAGGAGGTTTTGTGGGTCTTTTATTTGCACTTATTGAGCTTTTGTTCAATTGAGTCATAGATCATCATGCAACAACTTTGCAACCATTGATGATTTGTGAATCGATTCTACCCCTTCTTTGATCAATTTCATAATAAGGAGAGGCAGAGAAGATAAATATCCCCTAGAAACACTCTGTTTCTGCTTCGTTCCTTTTTTGTTGCAACAGGGCAGTACCAACAATAGTGGCCAGCCGACCACCATTTGAATCTGACCAACCACTTTTTCTGGCTGGCTGGCCACCTCTTTTCAGCCAAGCAGTGTCATTTTCTTGCAAAATAAAGCAAAAGCTGAGGCAAAAACAGAAGTATTTTCTACAGATAGAACATTTCTGGCAGCAAAACAAAGGCGTTTCCGGGAGGATGTTCGCATTGGCACGTGTGGTTCCTTAACTCCCGCTTGAGTTTACTTACTTTACATAGCTCTTAATTAATTAGTTAATTAATTAATTAATTCTTTTGACTTGTAATAGTTTAGTTAATTAATTCCATGTTGTAACTAATTAGTTAGTTTAATCCTAATTTGTAATAATTAGCTAATATAGTCAATTCATTTCTTTGGTAATGTAATAGTTAGTTAATTTGGTAATTAGCTAGGACATTTATTTGCACCCTCCTGTGCAAGGGTAAAATTGTAATATTGTGTATGTCTTCTAAGCCCCATTTCTTTCTCCCTTTTATTTACTTGCTTATGATGGATTGTATGTAGCATCATGTTTCATTTAGCATTTTCCATGACTTGCATCCATATGTTTTGCATGCATTAGGTTCGGCACATCATTCTAACTCTATGGTCGTACATTAATTATGTGAATACGAGATGAATTGATTCACATGCCATACTAGTAACCGAGCCTATTAGTTGCATTTTGTATATGTTGCATTAGTCATATTACACCGTTAGGATCATGCATTATTTCTAACTATTTTATTTCTTTTGGCTTACTTTGGAGTACTAGGTGAGCATTCATTGCCTTAGCATATTTTATGCGTGTGATTGTTGTCATATCAAGCATGTTTTCTATGAGGCTAAATGCTTAAATAATATACCTGTTTGAATGCCGGTGGATAAAAGGCTAATTGCTTAAATTGGGATAACTTGATAAATGTACATATGAGATTATTTTTTCACGTGGTACATATTCAAAACAATTTCTAAACAAACATGAAATCAAAATGTTCAAACTTTTACAAATTAGTCTATACTTATGTACATCACATAGTAAAATTAGCCTAATAATCGGAACAAGAGCATATAATGTAAATAAGAATCATTTCATGATTAGTAGAGGCTGATCTTTGATTGGGTGAGTGGGGTGCTCAATTTATAACATTCTCCTCTTATACCTAAGTTCTCGAGCCGAGATACTTTAGTGATGACGGATAAGTAGCCTTTGGCACGAGTCTCGGGTTTCCTAAATTTTCTAAAAATGTTTAGGTGGCGACTCTATAATCTGGCAAAGCGGTCCATTTTTGGCATTTTTGATACAAAATCAATTTTCTAAAAGATTTGTCAGATTTGGACTCATTTGTGTTTATCTATTTTACATTACACTTGTGAAATCAGATTCAGAATCACAAGAGTCTGAACTATAGGGCTATCGTATCCGAAAGGAGCACGAAAAACAAGCTACAACATCCATCTATTGAGATTGCTTAAAATGTATATACTTTGTTAAGATTTTTTTATTGAGCTTTATGCTTACCTCTAGTAGAACAGCTTGCAGGAAAAGATATTGCGATATCGTTGAAGTAAGGACGAGGAAGATTTTGGAGCATGAGGCTCATTTACTTGTAATTTGTTTATCAAGCCAAGGGCTAACGTTTGTGGGTTAGGATAACCATTATTTGTAACAGGGTTTAAACCTTGGAACTTGTAGCCCTCGGGCATCATAATTGTTCAATTTCTTGCTTACTCTCATCACATGCTATTGATTCTTGTTCTACAAATGATAAACATATATATATATATATATATATTAATTGTATATGATGCAAATATGTAAATCTCTAAAACATTGATGAATACAAAAATGGAGATTTGAGAGCGTATGTAGATGACACCACTTTAACTTGTTGATATCTAGCAGGCACGATCATGGGAAATTGAGTAAATATAGGGAATTTATCTTGATTGTCATATGTTAATTATTTCGGGGTGTTATAGCGACACCGCTGGAGGCAAAGTGGACCACCGACGAAGGGTTGTTGTTGTTGTTTTTTTTTTTTTTTTTTTCCAGCAAATGCGATGCTCTCCTCTTTAGGTCTTCAATCGATGTCTCGGGCGGCGCAGAGTAAAGGACAACGGATAGGGAGTTTTTTTGTCAAATGCACAGTCGGTCTTTGCCGTTGTCGGTGTTGGCAAAGGCTGAGATAACGCCGTCAAAAGCCATTCTAATGTTCTATTGTGGCATGTGACAGTGCGTCGGTCGTCTTCCATTGTCGGTCAAATAAGACCATTGGACGAGTTGGCTCAATCGACTGTGGAGAGAACATTGTTCAGTAGCAAGGGACATCAGATGTGAAGAGGTCATCGTTGTTGTCTTCGGCGACGTTATCGCCATAGAGATATTTGACGTCGACAACTGCCAGCAAGGTGAAAAAGGCCTTGGATTTGAAGAAAATGAGTCTGGACTCGGGTGGGGGTCAGAACAAATGAATATACAATATATATATATATATATATGATTTGAAACAATAGTTTGAGAGAGTGAGAGAGAGAGAACAACTGTATATGAAACAATAGTTTGAGAGAGAGAGCAATTGAATAGCTCTGTATTAATCTGTAACGTTGTATCTATTACAAAGAGAATGCACTCTCTTTATAGAGAGAATATGATGCATTGGATGCCCACCGAAAGCATAAAGAATTTACAAGATAAAGTGCTAAAGCTATAATTCTAAGGTATGATGCTATAACAGCTATTAACAATTATACACTAACATCCCCCCGCAAACTCAAGGAGGGAAAGCATCAACCAAGTTGAGTTTGGAAACAAGATCATTGAAGCGGCCAGGAGGATGAACTTTAGTGAAGATATCAGCGGGTTCATCGACTGAAGCAATAGGGAGAAGATGAACAGTACCACAGGTAACATGTTGGCGAATGAAATGACAATCAATCTCAATATGTTTGGTGCGATCATGAAAAACATCATTGTGAGCAATCTGAATGGCACTCTGATTGTCACAATAGAGAGGAGTAGGACTAGAAGAAGAAACACCCATATCAGCAAGGAGCCAGCGAAGCTAGAGAAGTTCCTGAGTAGTATCAGCAAGAGCTCGGTATTCAGCTTCGGTGCTAGAGCGGGCAGTGAGGGATTATTTTTTGCTACGCCAAGCAAGAAGAGAATCCCCTAAGAAGAAGCAGAATCCCGTGGTAGAGCGTCGATCCGTAGGATCCCCTGCCCAATCAGCATCGGAAAAGGCACGCAGTTCAAGAGATGAGGAAGTAGAGAAGTGAAGGCCATAGAACAGAGTGCCTTTGAGGTAGTGAAGGATGCGGAGTAGAGCAGTATAGTGGGGAGTGTGAGGAGCCGACATGTACTGACTGACAATGTGAACAGCATAGGCAATGTCAGGACGAGTTACTGTGAGATAGACAAGACTGCCGATGAGCTGGCGATAAAGAGTAGCATCGGAGAGAAGAGTCCCATCGAGAGGAGTGAGACGAATTTGAGGATCAACTGGAGTAGAGGTAGTTTTGCAATCAGTAAGACCAGCACGAGCCAGAAGATCGAAGGCATATTTGGCTTGGGACAAATAGGAACCAGTAGAATCATGAGAGACTTCAAGGCCTAAGAAGTAGTTAAAAGTACCAAGGTCTTTCATCTCAAACTGACGGTGGAGAAACTGTTTGAGGTGGAGAATACCAGCGTCATCATTACCAGTGATAATCATGTCATCCACATACAGAAGAAGAAGAGTGGTACCATGAGAAGTAGTCCGTATAAAAAGAGCAAAGTCATAGGAGCTAGAGGTGAACCCGAAGTCATGAATGGTAGAACTGAACTTAGCAAACCAAGCACGAGGCGCTTGCTTGAGGCCATAGAGAGCACGCTGTAGTTTGCAAACTTGATGAGGTGGAAAAATGGACCTAGGTGGAGGTTGCATGTAGACCTCCTCAAGAAGATGACCATTGAGGAAAGCATTTTTGACAGCCATCTGAAAGAGCTCCCAGTGGCGAGCAGCAGCAACAGCAAGTAAACTGCGAACAGAGGTAAGCTGAGCAACAGGAGAGAATGTCTCCTCATAATCAATACCATATTCCTGGTTGAAACCTTTGGCAACAAGACGAGCTTTGTAGCGTTCAATAGAGCCATCAGAATGTGTTTTGATTTTGTAAACCCATTTGCAGCCAATTGCAGTCTTGCTAGGAGGAAGATCAACAAGATCCCAAGTATGAGCTTTGTCCAAGGCCTCGAGTTCATCAATCATAGCTTGCTGCCAAAGAGGATTAGTACAAGCCTCACGATAGGAGGTAGGTTCATAAGTAGAGAAGGCAGCAGATCCAACAATATAATCACGAAGATGGATAGGAGGTTGAGTTACCCGGCGTGGTCGACCCGTAGGAGGATCGGTGGGAGGAAGAATCGGTAGAGAAGGAGGTGTGGCAATGAAAGGTAGACCTTCAGGGAGAGCAGGCTGGACGGGATCAGGAGTGAGCAAGGGCGTCTCGATGAAGGAGGAACCTGTATCAAAATCAGTAGAGAAAAGATCTATGGAAGGATTAGTAAACAGTACAGTAGTGGAAAGTGCGGGTAAATGAAAGGAGGATAGCGAGGAAAACATTTGGTGCTCCCAGAAAACAACATGGCGGGAGATACGAAGACGTTTAGAGAGACGATCCCAACAGCGAAAGCCTTTATGTTCAATTCCATACCCAAGAAAGCAATAAAGACGAGAACGAGGTTCAAGTTTGATGTGTTCATGGGATTGAAGTAGAACAAAGCAGGCAGAGCCAAAAACTCGAAGATTGGCGTAAGGAGGGGGAGTGCCATGCAGACGTTCAAAAGGAGTTTGATTATGGATGACAGGGGTAGGAGCACAGTTGATAGTGTAAACAGCAGTGAGGGTAGCTTCACCCTAAAAGTTTTCAGGGCAGGAAGAAGATAGAAGGAGAGCACAAGTAGTGTCAAGAATATGCCTATGTTTCCTTTCAGCACGGCCATTTTGCTGGGACGTGCCAGCACAAGAACGATGAGGCAGTGTATCATGATGCTGAAGAAAGGAAAGAAAATCTGAATCCCGATATTCCATAGCATTATTAGAGCGAAAAATTTTGATGGCTTTGGAGAATTGGGTGTGGACCATTTGGGCAAATCTATAATAAATGTGTTTAAGTTCAGACCGATGTTTCATGAGAAAAAGCCAAGTAAAACGGAAAAAATCATCAATAAAAATAACAAAATAGCGGGATCCCCCCATAATAGTAGTAGGGGAGGGGTCCCAAATATTCGAATGTATAAGATCAAAAGGTGCAAGGGAAACAGAAGTACTTTTATTAAATGATAAAGCAGGTTGTTTGGCAATTATATAATCGAAATTATCGGGAATTACATGACCCAACTGTCCACTAGAAACCAAAGACTTTAAGCGATTAACAGAAATATGCCCTAAGCGACAATGCCAAAGATGAAAGGGAGATAATGAGGAAGTAGATGCAGGAGAAGCGATCTGAGGAGAGGCAGGAACATGAAGGTGAATGAGTTCATAGAGACGTCCATGCTTACGGCCGATCCCAATAGTCTGCCCCGTCTGAGGGTCCTGTACCAAACAATCAGTAACAGAAAATATGACAGTTAGACCAAGTTCACATAATTGACCAATGGAAATAAGGTTTAAGGTGAGAGCAGGGATATGATAAACTTGAGGTGTAGATAAAGAAGAGGTGGAAACAGTACCAACATGACGAACAGACATGAGGGAACCATCAGCAGTATGAATTGAGGGAATATGAGGAGATGAGGAGAAGGAAGAAAAGATAGTAGAACTGGAGGTCATATGATTACAACAGACAGAGTCAAAATACCAAGAAGAGTTACCTGGGATTACAGACAAAGTAGTAGGAGGAGGTGTACCAGAAGGGGAAAGAAGTTGTTTGAGCATGGCCTCTACATCCGTCGGAGAAAAGCGAGGGGTAGACGGAGTAGATGACTCAGAGAATCCCGCAGAGGCAGCAGCATCAGTGTGATGAGACTGATTCCCGGAAGCAGCAGCAGCAGTGTGATGAGACTGATTCCCGGAAGCAACAGCAGCAGTGTGATGAGACTGATTCCCGGAACGATGAAAGCTTTCCCGGGAAGAGCCATCGCGAGAGGAGTGGCTATTGGAGGATGATCGGGATAGATTGCGAAAACAATCCTGTTGCAGATGACCAGGACCAAGTTTGTTGCAGTAGCGGCAGGATCTGACGGGGCAATTGACCAGGAGATGAGTTGAAGGAAGGCCCCGATTCTGACAATAGAGGCAAGCAGTGGTCTGTTGGGTAAATGATGGCCGGTACGGAGGAGTGGCAAGAACAGAGTCCACATGATGAGTTTGAAGAGTACCGAGACGAGTCTCCTCTGAAAGCAACTCAGAAATTGCTTGTTCAAGAGTGGGCAACGGATGACGATGAAGCAGAGAGGCACGTACGGGCTCAAAAGAGGAAGTAAGAGCCATGAGAAAGTGCACCAACCTTTGCTGGTTGCGATAGATAGTAAATAAAACAGCATCTTCTTGGTTATGCCAAGTTGGTTCTGAAAGAGCAAGCTGATCCCAAACAGAGTACATTTGAGAAATGAAGTCATTAATGGACTGAGTGGATTCTTGGCGCATGCGGTGAAGTTGGTTCTGAAGTTGATATTGATGGGCAAGACCAGTAGTCTGGTATCGTTCTTTCAAAAAATCCCAGATGTCTTTTGCAGGAGTAGTTACAGAGTCAAGCTGAAAGCGACCAAACTGAAGACTGATAGAGGTAACAGAGGTATTACGAAACCAGGTAATGATTTGGTAATTCTTACCGTCCCATTCCTTAAGTCGGTCTTCATATGTAGCAGTAGGAGCAATAGTTTCATTAGTGTCACTGTCTTTTACCGGTTTAGTCACATCCCCGGTGATAATTCGCCCGAGCTTCTTTCCTTTGAGGAAAGAAGACATGGCTTGGGCTCACAGAACATAGTTGGAACCATTCAAAATAACAGAAATGGGATGGGAGGCATCATGACGATCCATAATACAGGTTCAATAGGGTTAAAGCAATAGGAATAAACCTGTAGGAGCAAAATTAGGTAAAACTGAGTGTACCAGTGAGTCCGGAAGGTCGAAAATAGTAAGGAAAGGTATGCTGTACAGCGATGATGTCAGCAATGATGTCCGCGGCGCACGTTAGCAGAGTGTAGGGAGGAGCACGTTAGCAGGAAGGCGGCGGCGCACGGTAGCGGACAGGCGTAGGCGCGGCCGCACGGTAGCTGTTTTGGCGCACGCGGGTGTACACTAGTGAAGCGGCGTACGAGAGGCGTACAGTAGCAGGCGCGACGTACGGGAGCGGCAGGGCTGACGTCAGCCGCGGACGTATGGGCGCGTGTGGGCGCGTGGTGGAAATAAGCAACAACAGATGGCGCGTGCAGGCGCGTGTGAGAGTGGTGGCGGAAGTGATGACGCGCCGAGGACAAAGGCGGCGCGTGTGGGCGCGTGGAAGGTTTTCTGAGGACGGGCTTGGTGCCGTTGGAATCGTGAGGAAATTCCGAGCGGTTTGATGTAGTGCCACTGTGTACGGGACTAAACACCAAAATCGAAAATTGCCAGAAATGTAACACTGGGCTCTGGTACCATGAAACTGGGCTCTGATACCATGAAACAATAGTTTGAGAGAGTGAGAGAGAGAGAGCAACTGTATATGAAACAATAGTTTGAGAGAGTGAGAGAGAGAGAAAGAGCAATTGAATAGCTCTGTATTAATCTGTAATGTTGTATCTATTACAAAGAGAATGCACTCTCTTTATAGAGAGAATATAATGCATTGGATGCCCACCGAAAGCATAAAGAATTTACAAGATAAAGTGCTAAAGCTATAATGCTAAGCTATGATGCTATAACAGCTATTAACAATTATACACTAACATGATTAATGAATTTTCTTTATGTGGTTTGTGTGTAGCCTTTGTTTGGTTGCTCAGAAAATAAAGAGGAAAAGAAAAAATTCATTTATTGTACCCCAACTTGCTTACCAGAGTGATGGATCTGAGTTTCAGGGGTTTAGATCTGTTGTGAATTCCCTTCTGTGTGTGTGTGTATGTATGTGTGTGTGTGTGGTTGTTTGGGTATACTAGCATCATCGTCCAGATCTGTGTTTTTTATTTTATTTTATTTATTTTTAATCTTTTGGTGTGACAAACTCAAAACTTTTTTCTATTGTTGATTGCTTGTTGTTGTTGTTGTTGTTGTTGTTGTTAATGATGATAGGTTTAAAAGATAGGTTGATGAACAGTCCGTTTAAATTATTGTTTATATCTATTTGTTGATTGTTTCTTATTGATGAACTTTTTTTTTTATCTGTTCAATTTTGAACAGACAGGTTTAAAAGAATTTGTATTGGATTTGTTCAATTTTGAACAGATAGATTTCAACATATAAGAAAAATTATGATAGGTTTTAAACTGATGGAGAGAGAAATCCATAGATTTTAAATAAATACAGAGGGGACCCACTAATTTTGAACAGATAGGAAACAAATTCAACAGATAAATATAAATATGAACAAATAGAAAATAATTTAAATATATAGATATAAATTTGAACAGATAATCAAAAAAAGTCAACAGATGAAATAAAGGGTAAAATTAGAAATAAAATGTCCTCCAAAATCAACAAGAGGACTTATCACCAAACTATTCACAAAGGGTGGACTTCTCAAAAAAAAAAAAAAAAAAAATCCTCTGGACCTAATGCCTTATATACTCCTTAACTTAGATTTTTCAACAATAATCTCTTTTTAAAATATGTTTTCTAAAAAAATAAATAAATAAATTTTAGTTTGGTAAAAATGTGAAGAAATTAAAAAAAAAGAATCAAAATTCATATGGTTCTCTTTTTGGGGCAACATATCTTATTGGTATTTATTTTCATCAAATCAGTTTATATTTTTTTTTAAACATTTAATTTTTTTTTGAAAACCAAATCAAATATAAGTATGTTTTTAATTGGGTTCAATTCATGATCAAAAGTTATTTGGTATTTTGGAGGGAGGGTTTGTGGGGCTGCAAAATAACTCATATAATCTGTGTCATTAGCCCACAAGGGATATAGCACGTGTTTTCTTTAAGAGAATCAAATAAATAAATAAAAAAATGAGAAATAATTGTACAGTGATGAAATAAAATGAAAATTATAAAATTATACAAAAATATACTATTTTAATTATTAAATTGTATTAATTGTATTTATATTTTTTTTTCTTGCCACCACTCTACTGTTATTCCCCAGAAAAAAATATTGTATACTAATTATGTACTCTAAAATTAATTTCGATGGAGAAAATTATTTTCTTCCATGATTCATAATGTGGTAGTAGATTATGTTGTATTTGGTTTTAATACATATGATTGATGGATCATTAATAAAAAATATGAACACGAGAATTAAAATTGTAAGAGAATCTAATATAATTATGTCAAATTTATAGAACTCAAAACATATTTTTTAAAAATTTAGGAAGGAGTATAATTTACCCTCTATAAAAAAGACAAGACAGAAACATATCTCGTTTCAATTTTATACATTGCTACACTAGAAACTACAACTCACAGGTCTATTTGGCACAATTTTTATCAAATTAAAAAGTTTACTTATATAATTCCAGTAATTTACCTCTCATGTCAATTTGATAATTGTAATCCTAATTGCAGCAATTTACCTTTTAATTTTTTACATTGTAACAATTTAGTCAAATTAACAACATTTATTTAGATATTAATTATCAATAGATAAAATAATCCATTTATTCTTCTCAAAGTGACTGATGAATTAATGTATAATTTGAAAGGAAAATTCTATTTGTATACCTTGAATTGACTTAGGCCCCGTTTGGAGACTTACATTTTTAGCCAAAAAGTCAAAAAGTTATATTTTTAGCCAAAACTCATACCAAAAAGTCAAAGATTCTCTTTTCTCTCTATTTTTTGCACATCTTTTCGTAATTAGCCAAAAAGTCATTCCAAGCATATAAGTTTTTTTTACCTACTTTTTTAGCCAAATAGCCAAAAAGTTACTAAATTAGCCTGTTCCCAAACGAGGCCTTAGTACATACTATATATCATTCAAATTTTTTAAATTATGTTAATGTCTCTTAAATAAATTACATTTTTGTTCCTCAAGCAAATCACTCCATTTCTCAATATACATCCATTAATAACACCATTACCACCAGCTTCTGTCACCATTACTGTCAAAACCCCTTACTCCTTCGCTACCCCCGTCGTCATGCTACCACCCTTTTCCCAAACTAGTCACTGCCTTACCATCGCGCAACATTATTATAGCTTCCATATTTGGCAATGCACAACCCCTCAACCTCGTGACCCTACTTCGTTCCCTCCTATTATTTCAATTTTCTTTCCATTTTTTGTTTTTTGTTACAATTCACAGAGGTTGTGGCATTTTGGGTTAGAGTTTGAGATGGAGGAAAAGAGGAAAGGACGACGATGACCTGGGGTTATGGTTTTAAAAGGAAGAAAAAGGTATAAGATGACAATACGGAGTTTCGTGATAAGGATTGGGGGGTTTAGGCTTGGTGTCGGTTGATGATGACAAAGTGGAAAAGAATAGGGATTCATGAATTGTAGAAATGATGGTGATAGTAAAGGAAAAGGTGCCAACGATGAAGGGATTCATGAATCACAAAGGGTGTGGGGCTCAACAGGGCTAGGGGTGGTAGTGGTAATGATATAAGCCAATGGCGAGGATGGTAGGTGGTTGGAAATGGGGTAGCGGTTGACAATAGTAATTATGGTTAGGGTCTTGAGAATGGAAGAAGGTGAGAGTATTTTGTAATTTGTTGAAAATTGAAGGTGTGAGTTTAGAAAAATTAAAATGATACAAAATGTGTGTGGTATGAATTTAAAAGATGATGTATATTAAAAGAATTCATGGTGTGCAAATATAATTTTTCAATTTAAAATTGTCAATTTTTCTTTTCAATGAATTATTTTATTATTGTTTTCAATCTAATTTTTAATTAAAACGATCAATTCGATTAAATTACGAGTTCAAATTTGTTAAAGTTGAAGATCTCAACTTCACAATGAAGTTAACACATTATCGGACTAATCTAGACTCACTTCGGTGATCTAAATTGTTCATCTTGTATAACTAACTAAAAAATTATATATGAAAAAAAAAATAGATTAATCCAATAGCAATTGTCATATTATTAGATCATTTTTATTTACACACATACATGTTTTAAGAATATATATAGACTATCTATCTGTCATGCATGTTCTTCTCAGCTTGTCATATAGGATGAATAGTTCGGATCATTGACATGAGTATAAATCAGTTCTGTAATATGATAACATTACGTGTGAAGTTGAGATATTTAACCTTTACAAATCCGAACTCTTAAATTACTACAATGTGATTTTTATTTATTTTTCAATCGATATGAAATTTTTACAATATATGAAGAAATTTGCATATATCAACAATAATCAGCGACTACCATGTGGCTAGTTAGGAGAAGCTTGGTGTCGGTCTGTCTGTAGCCTTTTTATTGTTTACCCCTTCCGAGAGGATGTGGCAGTTTATTTGGTCTCTCAAAATCCTTTCAAAAGTTTGACACTTTTGGTGGAAGGTGTACCAACCGCGACCTGTGATTAGCCTATAATTCTTGATTAAGAATGCTTAATAAGTAATCAAGATGAAATCCTAAGTTAATTGCATATGCCATGTGTTATTTGTGAATATATCTGTCTAGTGTAGAAAGATCTGTCTATGTTTCTATTTTGACATGTGAATTGAAGGCCTTAACAGCCACTGAACACGAAATTGCCTAGGTTAATGTCTAATTTGAGATTTTTGGAATATTATGGTAGGTTTAATTGAAATTCGATTTGGAACCAAATAATTAGAATAAAATAATGATAATTGATTAAGTTAAGCTAGGATTAATTAAAACCATTAACTAAGCCTATATAAGGCTAGTATAAGCTTCTAGAATGCAATAGAACACTCCACTCCTCATCATTTTGAGCTCCAACATGGAGAGAGGGAAAGAAGGAGAAAAATTGAACTCAACAAGGGAATTGTTAGAAATTTAGAGGAAAGTGAAGAGAACTTGGAAAATTAGGCTTTTACACTTGGAAATCCAAGTCCGTAGGTAAGAAACCAACTCTTATATGATAAATGTAAAACATATAGATGAATTCAAGAGAATTAAGTGACACCAAACAAGAATTAAGTTTAAGTAGTAGAAAAGAAGAGCATTGTTGCATGCATGTGCATTTCATGAAGTTTTGAAATTGTTTTCAAAAGAATTATGTCATATATGTGGTAATTCTAGCTTGGTTTTAAGATTTCATCTCATTTTGTACCATTATATTCAAATTGATCATGTTTTGCAAGCTTTGAATTCAATCCATGTCATGGATGTTTATACATGTAAGTGTCAATCATGGTTTTGAGCAATTGAGAATGCTTTTGGGCTTGATTTTATGAAATGGTTTTCAATTCATGATATATTATGAGTTTACAAGTATTTTCTTGAGTTTTGGCCAAAAATAATGTGTTTAGGTGCATTAGAATTGAGTTTTGGAGCTTAGAGAGCAATATAAAAATTCCAAAGTTCGCAGGCTTCACTCGAGCGGTGGAATCTGAGCTCGAGAATAATGCAAGCTCCTAGAAGTTTTGCAGACATGAGTATTGGCTCGAGCGATAGAACCTGCACTTGAGCGACCACCTTTTGTTTTGAACCTTGGCTCGAGCAAAGGAAGCTAAGCTCGAGCGTAAAATGAGAGCTCTTAAAACTTTTACAGACCAAAGGGTCTACTTGAGCGAAGGAAGTTGCGCTCAAGCGAACTACCTTGTTTCAGAAATTTTACTAAGTGTTTTCCAAGTGCATCCTTGCATCCTCATTGCATCTAAGGCATTCTTAGGCTATGATTAAGTAACAATAATGAGGATAAGAGTTAGAAACACACGCTAAGAAAGAAAGATGATAAGTTAAGAACTTTTGGGACAAATGTTCAAGCGTATCTGTCATGTGTTTGTGTAGGTCACACGTTAGCATCGCCTGATCAATTTGTTTTGTCCATGTGATTTGTTTTACTACTGGAGCTATCTGTGAGTAACGACTCTGTAAGGTTATGCTTGATTATAAGTACTTTCTGACTGAAATGATATGATTTGTTTTCTAAACTATTATTTTGTGAACCATAAATGAGTGTCTAATTTTTTGAAATGTATTTGTGACATCTTTAGTTCACGTGGCCCTTGCCTGAGGGTAACAATACCGTGGCCAATATGCACGTGGCCTTGCCCAGGGGTAACAATACCGTGGTTTATGTTCATGTGGCCCTTGCTCGAGAGTAACAATACCAAGGCCTACGTTCACGTGGCCCTCGCCTAGGAGTAACAAACCATGGCTATATGTTTGCATGGTTATTGACTTTTATATTCGTCGGTACCAACTATGGTCTTAATGACCATCTACTTTGCACGTGGGTCTTTATGACCAATCTGATCTGTTAGCTAATGGATGTAACACTGTCACGACCCAAACTCGCCCCCATAGGTTTAGCATCGTAACCGGTCAGTAATCCTGGGATTACCGATGGCCTCTGAGACATATTAACATAATATTAGGGGCTAGCAGAAGCAAATAACAAATATACAACATCCATTGAGCTATGCAGACTTATATGAGACATGAAAATTTGAAACTTTTTATATACATATTTATACATCATTCTTACGTCATCATATATATTTACAGATTAGACAAAAAGGGACTTAGCCCTATTTACAAAATAAACAAAGACTTGTTTAACCAACAAGAAACAAAACTTGAACTTTATGTACTTAGCCATAACCACTAGACATATCCGGAACCTCCACGGGAGGCACATAGGCTAGTTGACAAAACAGAATCCAGGCAAAAGCTCTAGGCCTGGTCATGCGCCTAATCATCTACATACGTAAATAATACAGTGAGCTGGAGCCTAGTGAATAATAACAGAGTAAAGATTTTACTGAATGATGTCCATACAGAAATAGAGTCTTGTACATAGAATAGATTCGTATTCGTGTTCTTATTCAATTCATATACAGAAATCAGAATTCATGTTCGATCATACATAGTTCATCCATTAGCGTTAACAGATCATTTACAAAGCATCTTAGATCATACTTGTCAGTTCCATAGAGGAACCTCCGGCCGGGTAAGGATAACTTATCAGTTCCATAAAGAAACCTCCGGACTGGGAACTTATAAACTTGTCAGTTCCACCTAGGAACCTCCAGCCGGGTACAGATAGCTTGTCAGTTTCATAAGGAACCTCCGGACTGGCAGTTCCACCTAGGAACCTCCAGCCGGGTACAAATAGCTTGTCAGTTCCATAAGGAACCTCCGGTACTAGGAACTTGTAACATACTTGAATCATAGCATAATGTCATTTGTAACATACTTGAATCATAGCATAATGTCATAAATGCTTGTTATTGTTGGACAATCATTCATAGTATAAAACATGACATTCCATTCAACAGATCTTATTTCATATATCGTAAATAATTTAATTTGAACATAGTTTTACTAAGTTATTACTTATAGTGTTCAAATGCCTGGTTCGCCCTTATAGTTAACCCTACACAATTCATAATACACATAGAAATTGGGTCACAATACAATTTATTATGTTCTTTAACTTGTTTAACATTCTTAGGCTTCTTTTATGTTCTTTAACTCATTTACAATGTTTAATGAATGCCCAAGAGTGTTTTGGGAAGAAAAAGAACGGAAAACGAAGTATAGAACAACTTTTTAAAATTTCTAAAACAGGGCTCTCCGCTCGAGCGGACCCCTTTGGTCTGAAAAAGTACTGGTTGCTTGCATTAAACGCTCGAGCGAGACTTTCGACGCTCGAGCGAGAAACCTTTCAAAACAGGGTTTGCTTGAGCGTACACTTTGCCGTTCGAGTGACAATGTAAATTTCTAGAAAACTTCTGGGAGCTCGATTTCCACGCTCGAGCGGACATGTCGAGTTCTGGGTTTTTCCAGATTATGTTTGAGCTTCAAACTTGGTTCCAAACAATGGAATTAATATCATAAGACTTATATAGAACTTTTAACATGAATATAAGGGCTAATTCTAAAAGATTTAAATCTCAAATTTACATAAATCCATCTCATAAACTCAAATCATATCAAACTCACTTCTTAACTTCAAAGCTCATGCAAATTAATTTCCATATCATTTTGAAATGTACATGCATGTGAAATATAGGTTTCATTTTCAACGTAAATAGTACAATTGATTATCAACTTCATGAAATTCAACATTATCGTGATTGCGTGTGCCAAATAACCTTCAATTCATTATAAAATGCATGTTTGTAATCAAATATGCAAACTCATGACAATCCCTTACATGCATGTACACATAAACTTCAAATTCATCAAATTCAACTCAATTCATGTTCTTCATATCAAGCCCAATTCCAAGCTCACAAATTCTAAAACTTGAATTGAGCTTTCAAAATAATTTCAAGACTTGGGTTCATACATGGCTTATTTAAAAACATACAACTCTTAAATAATCAAGGAAATATGATCAATTTTAAATCATTTACATCAAAACTCTTTTAATTTCAAAATTGAACTCATTTGTTCATAAATTCATAATTTTTCAAAGCTTAGTTCTTATTTCATCAAAACATGAAATCAATTCCAAGAAATCTATGATGCACGTAAATTTACAATATCCATAATAAAGGTTCAATCGCTAATTTTTAACATAATTTTCAAACACTTCCAAAATCCAATTAAACTTGTATATATATAATTCAACCTCTCAATTTCATGATTGTACTTTCAATTTGGACAAAATCATTAATTATCATCATGAATCAACTTAGGGTCTTCAAGAAAAATCAAGACTTTCAAGAAAAATTAAAACTTTTCACACCACTTCTTTTTGTTCCAATTTTTCCATTGATTATACACCCAAGGTTCATAATCCATAATCTTAACCCAACGATTGAATCCCAACACTTCAAACCCTAAACCTCCAATTTCCATGATATAACGCTATATGCTAAAAAATGCAGATTTTGCATTTATATAATCAAAATACCACAAATCTATCTATTAATGCAAGTATTGAAGAAGAACTAGGACCCCTACCTCAAGAATCAAGCAAAAGAGCAAAGCTTTGAGAAAAACCCTTCGCAAATCTGAATTCCAATCAGTAGAAAAGTAAGATCTTCATGCCTTCTTTACTTTTTGGTATGGGATCTTGGCCAAAACTTTGGGGAAAAGAAGGTATCTGGGCCAAAATCTCTAGGGCTTTCGAACTAAAGGTGAGAGGGATGAAGAGAAAAGATGAAGGTGTGAAGAGTGATCTTGAAAAGTGCCTTTAAACTTGCTGAATTCGCGCAGTCCGCTCGAGCGTCTCTTTCCATGCTCGAGCGTACCTGCTTCCAATACAGATATGAAAACTTCAAACGGGTATAACCCTCTCATTCGGACTCCGTTCTAGGTCGTTCTTGTGTCCAAATCGAAGCCCCAGAAATAAGCTTTCCAATGGTTCTAGCCTCACATCCAAATTCAAAGTGTGGAAAAAGAAAAGGGCAAAAGAGTGGCAGCTATTCGTAGGAAAAATTATCCGAATTAAATTCTTGGTTCACTCCTACTTTACCATTATGTTACCACTTCGATCAATGTCCCAAAATAAAACAAAGAGGTTCTAAATATTAAATTGAACTTATTATCATCATCAATTTTTATTTCGTAAATCACCAAGGCCTTCAATTTCAAATCAAATCCAAAATCCTTGTCGATAAATTTCATATTCAAATTGGATACCTCGTAAATAGATTTAATTCATAATAATCATAATTTCTCAAACCTTATAATATAATTAACTTAATTAGCTACCAAATGAGTCCGTATTTAATTGATTCAACTTGTTAATTTCACTTCCTTAAGCCATTGGGACCCTTAATTTCTAATTCTAAAATAAATCCTTATTAAAATCAAATACGAATCAAACTCTAAAATTCTCATAAATCCCAAATTACCATAGAGAAGCAACCAATTAGAATCCAAATCTCCTTAATTAATTAAACATAAAATCACATATATAATGAGGTTGGCTAAATCTCAAGTTTATGCTAATTAAGCTCAATTAATTAATTACGAATCGTAATTTTGCCAAATTTTACCGTAGGGTCTAAGAATCCTGCTAAACACAGACATGAAATCAGTTTTGGTTTTTGGCGCCTCTAAGGCTATAAATTTTTAGTTCAAAGCCCCAATAGCAATAGATTTACCTACACTCAACAGATATAAATTTATAATCACATAATAACTTACATAATTAAACATACAAATTCATATCAAACACATAATTGCATGCGTAATTAAGTATAATACAGGTTAGGTTATCACAAACACGTATAGCTATTTATGAAATCTGTATGAGCATGTGAATTTGAATCTGTGATCTGAAATCTGATTTTTGAATCTATTTTGAACATCATTCATAAACCCTTTACTTTGTTGTTATTCACTAGACTCCAGCTCACTGCATTATTTATGTATATAGGTGATCAGGTGTGAGACCAGTCTTAAGTTGTTGCCTAGAATTCTATTTTATCAACCTAACCAAAATGCCTTCCCGAAAACGTTCCCAAGTGTTTCAAGCATTCAAATCAAGTGCATGTGGTGTCTGTTTTATCTTTTCCCTTTTCTCTTTTTTTGGACAAGACTTTTGTCTAGTCTGTATATAGGGCAAAGTCCCGTTTTGTTTTATCCGTTTTTAGGTGACGTAAGACTGATGTAAATATGACGTCACATATATGTGAATATAAGTTTTAAATTTTCTGTCCCATATATGTCTGTGCAGCACTATGGACATTATATGCTTGTATAATTGCTTCCGCTAGCCCCTTATTTTGTTAATTTGTTCAGAGGTCTTTGATAATTCCATGATTTCTGGCCGGTTACGATTCTAAACCTATAGAGGGGGGTTTGGGTCATGACAAAATAGTATCATCAGAGCACGTGTTATACCACACACACGAGTTCATATGAGATATAGGATGTCCTAGAAAAGAATTAGGGACATGACATCAACATGTGTGAGTGAGTGCGTTAATTATGTGTATATATATAAACATATCAGAATTAAAACGAAATGACAATAACGTATTTGAAGTGAAACTGAACACTATGAAAATTTTGAGAACTATTTACCTATGTTTATTAATACTCTGTTTACCTATAGAATATGGAAAATATAAGAAGTGATGATGTTTCTGAATCCTCGGATACCCGCTTTGATCGGCTTGAAAGAATGATGGAAACATTGACCGAATCATTGAAACAACAACAGAGACAACAACCTTAGCCCCCCCACCGTCGGTGCAAGTAAAGCCGGTAAACAACGACATTATCAGTTTGACTTAAAAATTTAACAAGATGAGGCCACCAACTTTTCTAGGTGGTATTGAACCACTAAAGGTTAAGACGTGGATGCAAGAAATGGAGAAATTATTTGAAGTGTTTCCCTACTTTGAAACTCAAAAAGTTTTGCTAGCAACTTACACTCTGAAAGAGGAAGCTCGTCGTTGATGGATGCTTATACGAAATGACAACGGGATTATGACATGGAGTCAATTCAAAGAAATATTTTATGAGAAGTACTTCTCTCAGTGCTTTCGAGACCGAAAAGTGTCAGAATTCGAACAATTGAAGCAATGCAACATGTATGTAGTTGAATATGAAGCCAAATTTACTGAGTTGGCCCGGTTTGCTCCACATATGGTAAACTCAGACTACAAGAAAGCTCAAAAATTTGAAGGAGGCCTTAACTTGGATGTATTTGATCGGATTGGTGTGCTAAAGTTGCCTAAGTATGTGGATGTGCTTAACAAAGCCTTGATGACAGAAGCCAATCTAGTAGCTAAGAAACAAACCAAATCCCCAGCAACTGAATGGAGAAACGAAAGATTCGGATTCAATTTCAGAAGGGGCCATACATTTTCAATGAATAAGAAACAGAATATGGGTTCAACTAGAAGCTCCGGTCAGGGAAGTGGTTCCATACCTGCTTGTCCAGAATGTGGTAGGAAACACAAAGGTATCTGTTACCGAGTCTCGGGTGCTTGTTTTCGATGTGGCAAAACTGGCCACATAGTGAAAGACTGACCACTCATAGCTGAAAATGTCAACCGTCTTACAACAAGTTCAGCCGAATCTGCTCCTGTATCGAGATCAAATGTGAGAACCAATGTTGGGAAAGAAACCCTAAAGCAAAGTCGAGTTTTTGCACTTGTACTGGGACATCCAGAACACTGAATCTGTGGTGTCAGGTATACTCCCTATTTGTGCTTAGAATGCACATGTGTTGATAGATTCTGGTTTTACACATTCATTCGTATCACATGTTTTTTCTTGAAAATTGACTAGACCACTAGAACGTATAAATTATTTGTTATCTGTATCTACACCTTCTGGGGGTTCTATGGTGTATGCTTATGTGTATCCTGTGTGTGAAATCATGATTGGGGATGTGTTATTATATATTAATTTGCTGCCATTGGAAATTGCTCATTTTGATTGTATATTGGGTATGGATTGGTTGACTATGTACTATGCAACTATTGATTGTGTGAATAAATATGTTGTCTTCCAACCACCTGGCTTGTCTGAATTTGGATTTGCTGGGAATGTGATAGTTCTACCTCTGTATATGATTTCTGCTATGAAAGCCATCAAATTGCTTAGAAAGGGATGTAAGGGTTATTTGTGTTGTGTCTTGAATGTGACTTCTGATAGTTCTAATGTGGAAACTATTCCTATAGTCTGTGAATTTCCTAATATTTAGTTGCCCGGGGACTTAATTAAAAAGGAGATTGAATTCACTATTGACGTAGTACCTGGAACCCAGCCAATTTATAAAACCCCTTATAAAATGTCAACTTCTGAATTGAAAGAATTGAAAATTCTACAAGAACTGTGAGACAAGAAGTTCATTCGCCTGAGCACTTCACCTTAGGGTGCTCCAATGTTGTTTGTTAAGAAGAAAAATGGGTCTTTGAAGTTATGGATTGATTATCGGGAATTGAACAAAGTAACCATCAAGAATAAATATCCACTACCTAGAATAGATGATTTGTTTGACCAACTTCAGCGAGCCCAAGTGTTTTCAAAGATAGATCTTTGATCCAGGTATCACCAATTGAAAGTTAAGGCAAAAGACATAGAGAAAACTGCATTCCGGACTAGATATGGGCATTATGAATTTTTGGTAATGCCGTTTGGGGTAACTAATGCGCCTGCAGCTTTTATAGACCTAATGAATAGGGTTTTCAAACAATTTCTTGATGAATTTGTTGTTGTGTTTATTGATGATATTCTGATTTACTCTACAAGCAGAGAAGAACATGAAAATCATCTGAGAATTGTATTACAGACTTTGAGAGAAAAGAAATTGTATGCAAAACTCTCTAAATGTGAATTTTGGTCAGACAGTGTGACATTTGTGGGGCATGTAATCAACAAGGATGCCATATCAGTTGACCTGCAGAAAAGTGAAGCCATTGTGAACTAGCAAAGATCGACAAATGTATCAGAAGTTAGAAGTTTTTTTGGGGCTTGCTGGTTACTACTGTATATTTATAAAAGACTTCTCCAAACTTGCCATGCCATTGACACAGTTGACACAGAAAAATGTACCGTTTGATTGGAATGATCAGAGGAAATCCGCTTTTCAAGAATTGAATACTAGACTGGTAACTGCACTAATTCTGATTCTACCTAATAGTATAGATGGGTTTCAGATTTACAATGACACTTCATACAAAGGCTTGGGATGTGTATTAATGCAGAATGGAAAAGTAATTGCGTATGTTTCACGACAACTTCGACCACATGAAAAAAATTATCCGACCCACGATCTGGAACTTGCAGCGGTGGTTTTTGCTTTGAAAATCTGGCGCCACTATATATATAGAGTGACTTGTGAAGTGTATATTGATCATAAATGTCTGAAATACTTATTCACTCAAAAAGAATTAAACATGTGACAAAGAAGATGGCTGGAGTTTATTAAAGACTATGATTTGCAAATTCTGTATCACCTAGGAAAGGCAAATACAGTTGCAAATGCTTTGAGCCAAAAATCCATTGAGAACTTGGCGTATTTACTTACCGGACAGAAAAAAACTATTATATGAGCTGGAAAGAAATGAAATTGAAATTGTTTTGTGTGAACATGGTGGAGTTTTAGCCGCCATATCTGCACAACCAGCTATACTTGAATAAGTTAAAGAAAAGCAACTACAAGATGAGTTTTTGAAGAAGATTGTTAATGAGAGTGATTCAAAACCAAGGCTGAGATTTGTGTATGAAAGCAATATGTTGAAATTTCAGGGTAGGCTTTGTGTACCAGATTGTTTAGAATTGAGAAAATGTATTATGACCGAAGCTCACAACTCTAAGTTTGCCATGCATCCGGGAAATACAAAGATATATCATGATTTAAAAGAGAATTTCTGGTGGCCTGGAATGAAAAAGTGTATTGCTGGCTATGTAGCTAAGTGTTTACATTGCCAACAAGTAAAAACCGAACATCAACAACCCGCTAGACTACTTTAGCCGTTTCCAACACCGGAATGGAAATGGGAGCATATTACGACGGACTTCATTGTTGGACTGCCTCGCTCATCTCGAGGTATGAATTCTATTTGGGTCATTGTTGATTGTTTGACTAAATCTGCACACTTTTTGCCTGTTAAAACTTTTTATAATGCGAATAAATTGGCTAATATTTATGTGAATGAGATTTTAAGATTACATGAGGTGCCAGTATCCAATGTGTCTGACAAAGATTCAAAGTTTATTTCAAGATTCTGGCAGAGTTTGCAACAAGACTAGGGAACTGAATTGAGGTTGAGCAGTGCTTATCACTCGTAGATAGATGACCAATCAAAAAGAATGATACAGACCTTGAAAGATATGCTGAGAATGTGTGTGTTAGATTTTCAAGGGAATTGGGAAGCTTATTTACCATTGGCCGAGTTTGTGTATAACAACAACTACCATTCGAGTATCGGTATGGCTCCTTATAAAGCTTTGTACGGAAGAAAGTACCGATCTCTGATTTGTTGGGCCAAAGTAGGTGATAGACCTTTATTGGGAGCGGAACTTGTGCAAGAGACGACCAAGAAAGTCAATTTAATTCAGTATTGTTTGAAAATTGCACAGAATCATCAAAAGAGTTATGTAGATGTCCGAAGAAGAGTTAATGAGTATGAAGTAAGCGACCATGTGTTTACCAAAGTAACTTCGATGAAAGGCCAAACACGATTTGGGGTTAAAGGCAAGTTGGTGCCGCTATATATTAGCCTGTATGAGATCATTGAAAGATTAATTCCCGTAATGTATCAGATGGCCTTACCTCCAATCATAGAGCAAATACACAATGTGTTCCATATCTTTATGCTTCGGGACTATTTGCAAGATCTATATCATGTTATTGAGCCAGCACACATGCTTCTGAAAGATGATTATACATATGAAGAACGACCAATCCAAATTGTGAACCATCGAATCAAAAGATTGAGAAAGAAAGAAATTCCGTTGGTGAAAGTAGATTGGCAAAATCATGGATAGATGTATGTGACTTGGGAGATGGAAGATGACATGATAAAGAGATACCCTGATTTATTTCCTCTGGATCCGACATTCTTCAGAACTGAAGGTAATTCGAGTTTGGATGACCAAATTCTTTAAGGAGGGAAGATTGTAACAACCACTACTTGTGATTAGCCTATAATATCAAAATAAAATCCTAAGTTATTTGCATGTGCCATGTGTTATTTGTGAATATATCTGTCTCGCGTAGAAAGATCTGTCTATGTTTCTATTTCAATATGTGGATTGAAGGCCTTACCGACCATTGAACACGAAATTGCCTAGGTTAATGTCTAATTTGAAAATTTTGGAATATTATGATAGGTTTAATTAAAATTCGATTCGGAACCAAATAATTAGAATAAAATAATGATAAATGATTAAGTTAAGCTAGGATTAATTAAAACCATTAACTAAGCCTATATAAGACTACCATAAGCTTCTAGAATGCATTAGAACACTCCACTCCTCTTCATTTTGAGCTCTAACATGGAGAAAGGAAAAAAATGATGAAAATTGAACTCAACAAGGGAATTGCTAGAAATTTAGAGGAAATTGAAGAGAACTTGGAAGATTAGGCTTCTACACTTGGAAATCTAAGTCCGTAGGTGTAGACTCGACTTTCTTCGCATGCTCCCCTTTCGGAGAGGCGCGAATTGGTCCTAAAGTTCGAACTCCTGTCATGGTTCTGAATCTAATCTCACAAAGTGCAATGTGAGATTGATAAACACCAAAGAAGTCCAATCCGGCAAATTATTTTGGAAAATCAGATTTTGAATCAAATAATGCCAAAACTGGACTACATTGCCAGATTACAGAGTCGCCACCTAAATATTTTATTTTGGAAAATTTAGAAAACCTTGACTCGTGCCAAAGGCCACGTGTCCGTCATCACCAAAGTTGTCTCGGCTCGGGAACTTGGGTACGAGAGGGGAAAGTCATGTAATGAGCACCCCCGCTCGCCTGATCAAAGATCGGCCTCTACTAACCATGGTATGTTGTTTTATAAACACATGTGTTCTTATTCTGGTTATTAGCTAACTTTACTATGTGATGCGCACGACATACAAGTATAGACTATATCGCAAGAATTGGAACATAACAACTCATGTTTGTTTCGAAAATGGTTTGAAAGTGCCACCCTCAAGTGGGCTAAAGCACGAATTTGCCACCCTTAAGTGGACTTAAAACATGATGATTTGTCACTTCGCAAAGTGGGCTTAAAACTCACAATCATTGAATTGTCCCAATTCAAGCAACCAAACCTTCACCCACAGGCATTCAAGCAGTTAATCATTTAAGCAAATAGCCTCATGACAAGCATGCTATCATGGCTACACTCACACTTATGCAAGTATGCTAAAGCGTAAAACTTACAGTGTACTCCAAGCCAAAACAAAAAACTAGTTAGAAAGCATGCATGATCCTAACTATGTTAAAATGCCTAATGCTAGTTAAAAAATGTGCATGATCCTAATTATGTTAAAATGTCTAATGCAACACATGCAATAATGCAATTAAATAGGCTTGGCTATCTCAGGTGGCATATGAATGCAACGATTTGATAACATGCTTTGAAACATATATTCAAATAAGTATTGAAATACGATGCAGTTTGAATGATGCGTCGAGCCTCGGTGCATGCAATACAAATGAATGGATGCAAACATGCAAGCATAAGGTATGTTAATTGGAAATGTCCCTAATCTAACCGTCGAGAGCGGTTAAATAAAATGGAGAAAGATGTGGGGTTGGAAGACATGCACACACACACGCACGCCTATTACAATAATACGCCCTCGCGAAGGAGGGTCTAAATGAATAAGCTAAGCTAATCTAAGCTATGCTAATTATTGCAAACCGAAACTAATTAACTATTCTAAGCTAATTATTACAACACAATTGAAATTGAATAATTAGCTACAACTAACTATTAAAGCAAGTAAAGTGGCCTCGCGGGCAGGGAGATATGCATGCTCGGTTGCCTTCCTCCAAAAAATCCATCACTTTGCTACTGGTTGCCTCTGTTTGCCCTTGCCTTAACCTCTGAACATTGAACCAACTTCCAGACTGGTTCTGCAACAGAGAACAACAGAGGCACAACAATGTATTTGCAAGGAAATGTGTGTACTGCCACACTCCTCATCATTTCTCAAGCTCAAAGGAGTGTGGCACTTGGCTCTCAAGCCACCAATCAAGCATCTCAACGCATGATGGCTAAAGAACCAAGCTTGTACAAGCTTAGTGAATGCGCACATAAGACTCAAATGGCCATCACCCTATCATGCATGATCAAGGGTGATGACGACCAAGAAATGTGACACGTTTCATCACTTTTGAGTATGAAACGTCTCACATTTCTTGTGTTTGAATTACCTTCCGATCCAAACACATGCAATGCAACATCCATATGTTATCTTGCTCATGTTTTACTTATCCAATTCTTGTTTACTCATTTTAGCATTACCAAGCCATTCTTTAGTCAATTTGTCCAATGTGAAAGTCCTCTAATTGGAAAGATGGCCTAAGCCACAAGTGCCTTGAGCATGAAAGAGGTCTCATGCTGTTGACTAGTAGAAACCCTCAAAAGAGGATTAAAGCCATTAGACATGAGAACTTCAAATTCACACTCAAGCCAACAAGGGCTCAAGTCCACTTACAAAGCAAATTGAAAAGTGAAGAAGAGATAGAGGTGGCAGACTTTTCAGTGCTGAAATGGTATACTAAAGACACTAAATGATGCAAGGAAAGCTTGCAAGACATGTTCAAAAACCATAATCATCAAGACTAGTGAAGAGCACTACACTAGAGGCATGCAATATCAAACTCAAATGGCCAAACCAGTTCTGGACAGACCTCAAATATGCAAAAACAGAGGCCAAAACATGCTGAAATGGCAGCCTAGAAAACAAGAAAATCATGCTCATGTATTGGCTCATAAACAAGGCTTAAAGCTTACCCTCAAAAGCAATGAAAGAGTGAAATATGTGAGAGTGTGACTATGCTATATGCACTGAAATTACATGCTAAATGATACCAAAACATGCAATCATCACATGCACAACACGTTTGAGGCCTTAACTCGCAAAGTTAGTGAAGCCATTTACACTATAGCTATACAAAGCAAAGCACATATGACCAAGACCACCCAAAACAGAGCTAAAGCATGCTAAATCAGTAGCACAAATGTGCTGGAGTTGAGCTAACACAAGCTAGAATGATAAGCTAACTCATTAGGCATGCTAGGCTAGTGAGCAAAATTACACTACAAGTGTAAGAAGCAAATAAGAGGTGCTCCAACCAGCCAAAAACAAAGTTATAACATGTTAAAATAAGGCCAAAAACATCCTTGAACTAGGCTACAAAAAGGTAGAAAAACATGCTCAAATACTAGGCCATCTATACATTCAAACAAGATATGAGAAGGGGGGACCACCCCCTCCTATTTTGGTCCTCAAAACCAACTTTCTACCACTGAAATTCCTCTGAAATTCAGTGGTTTAAAGGGCAAGAAAAGGGGTTTCAAAAGTTTAGAAATAAGGCTCAAAAAGCTTTACAAGCCAAGGAGTAAAGATGGGAAACCACCCCCTAACCAAACAAGACTCAAACCACTCTTTTAGAACCTTAAAAGACAGAGTTTTTAGAGGTTAGAACCAGCCTCAAAATAGTGTAAAAAGATGGCCAAGCACTTAACCAAAACAAAGCTTAAAAGGGACAAGTTCTTACCCTTAAAGCACAACAACAAGACATCAAGAATTCTGAGCTAAAACCAAGCTTTAGACCTCAAATAGGACCTCCAAGGACCTCAGCTCCAAGACAAAGGTATTTGGCTAAGAGTCTTAGTGCAAAAATGTAAAGAAAACTCACTTTCAAGCACAATATATATATATATATAGAGAGAGAGAGAGAGAGAGAGAGAGAGAGTGAAATTTTGCTCCTAAAAATTCTGAACCCCAAAAATAGGGGAGACACCTCCCTTTATATAGAAAATGCAAGCCAAAGGTTGCTTGAATCCATCTATACACGTGTATGGAGATGGCATTCAATGGTCAACAACTGGCACAGCTGGTACATAAAATATTTGAAAAAATAGAAAAATGGTCGTCGGCCACCTCCTCTATCCGACCGTCCACTTCAAGTGGTCGATGAGGGGAGCAAGTGGCTGACAAGTGCCAAAAAGTGGCCAATAAGGCTGAAAAAGAAGAAAAATGGCCGTCGGCCACTTGAGGTGGCCGGCCGTCCACTTGTGGTGGTCGGCCGTCCACTGATGGTGGCCGGCCGTCTACTGATGGTGGCCGGCCGGCCACCAAAAATCTACTTCCAGACCTGACTTCAAACGAGCATATCTCCTTCATCTGGACTCCTTTTTAGGTCATTCTTATGTCTAAATTGGAGCCCCAGAAGCAAGATTTCCAATGGTGGCAGCCTCATATCAAAATTCGAAGTATGCTAAGAGATATCTCTCTTTTAGTGAAGACTACTTAGTTTCGGTCCAACCGGATTGATGCTCAACTTCAACAAACCATATCTCCCTCATCTGGACTCGGCTTTAGGAGTTTCTTGAGTGCAAAAGGAAGCCCCAGAAGTCTTATTTCCAATGGTGGTGGCCTCATAGCTGAAATCCAACCGTACAAACGGATAGACTTGATTTAGCGAGGGCTGCTCGACTCTCTCTTAACGATTCATGCCCAACTTCTTCCCCAACTTGGTTTCTTCTCTCCTCTCATTTCTTCTTCAACTCCAAACCCCCAAATAAGGTGTTTTAAAGATTTTTTCAAAGAATTCACCTCTCTTTCATTCATTTCCACTTTGTCTTTGCTCGATTTACCAAAAAACGCAACATTTAACAAAATACGAGCCTCGAAATATCGTAGAAGCATTTTCAAAAATGTTTTGAAAGAGAGGGTTTTAAGGTGTAAAATATTTTGGTCCAAAAGTGGGGTGTGAGGTTTGGAATTGACGCTCTCCTTGCCGAAGAAATAGAACCTTTACACAAGATAGCCTGCACCATCGAGTAAGCAATCAGTGGGGCCCAAGTCTTAAGGACGGTCAAAAATGGGGTGTCTACAGTAGGTAAGAAACCAACTCTTATATGATGAATGTAAGACATCAAATAGATGAATTCAAGAGAATTAAGTAACACCATACAAGAATTAAGTTTAAGTAGTAGAAAAAAAGAGCATTGTTGCATACATGTGCATTTCATGAAGTTTTGAAATTGTTTTCAAAAGAATTCTGTCATGCATGTGGTAATTCTAGCTTGGTTTTAAGAATTTATCTCATTTTGTACCATTCTATTCAAATTGGTCATATTTTGAAAGCTTTGAATTCAATCAATTTCATGCATGTTGTATACATGTAAGTGTTAAGCATGGTTTTGAGCAATTGACAATGCTTTTGGGCTTGATTTTGTGAAATAATTTCAATTCACAATATATTATGAGTTCACAAGTATTTTTTTGAGTTTTGGCCCAAAAGAATGTGTTTAGGTGCATTAGAATTGAGTTTTAGAGCTTATAAAGCTATCTGGAAATTTCAGAATTTGCAGGCTTCGCTTGAGTGGTAGAATCTGCGCTCGAGCGAAGAATGCAAGCTCCTAGAAGTTTTGCAGACATGAGTCTTGGCTCGAGTGACAAAACCTGCGATCGAGCGACCATCCTTTGTTTTGAACCTTGGCTCGAGTGAATGAAGCTAAGCTCGAGCGTAAAATAAGAGCTCTTAATACTTTTGCAAACCAAGGGGTTCGCTCGAGCGAATAAAGTTGCGCTCGAGAGAATTACCCTATTTCATAAATTTTACTAAGTGTTTTCCAAGTGCATCCTTGCATCTTCATTGCATCTAAAGCCTTCTTAGGCCATGATTAAGTAACAATAATGGGGATAAAAGTTAGAAACACAGGCTAAGAAAGAAGAATGATAAGTTAAGAACTTTTGGGACAAATGTTCAAGCATATCTGTCATGTGTTTGTGTAGGTCACGTGCTAGCATTGCCTGATCAATTTGTTCTGTCCACGTGATCTGTTCTGCTACCGGAGCTATCTGTGAGTAATGACTCTGTAAAGCTATGTTTGATTATAAGTACTTTTTGACTGAAATGATATGATATGTTTTTTGAAATGTTATTTTGTGAACCATGAATGAATGTCCAATTTTTTGAAATGAATTTGTGGCATCCTTAGTTCACGTGGCTCTCGCCTAGGGGTAACAATACCGTGGCTTATGTTCATGTGGTCCTCGCCTAGAGGTAACAATACCGTAGCCAATATGTACGTGGCCCTTACTCGGGGGTAACAATACCGATGCCTATCTTCAAGTGGCCCTTGCTTGGGGGTAACAATACCATGGCTATATGTGTACATCGATGTTGGCCTTTATGGTCGTCGGTACCGACTATGATCTTAATAACCACCTACTTTGCACGTGGGTCTTTATGACCAATCTGATTTGTTAGCTAATAGATGTACCACGCATAACTGTTTATGAAATCTGTATGAGCATGTGAATCTAAATCTGTTCTGATTTTGAAATCTGATTTCTAGATCTGTTTTGGAAATCGTTCATAAACCCTTTATTTTGTTGTTATTCACTAGGCTCCAGCTCACTGTATTATTTTATGTATGTAGGTGATCAGGTATGGGACTAGTTTTAAGCTGTTGCCTGGAATTCTGTTTTGTCAAGTTACCCAAAGTGCCTCCCGAAGAGGTTCCCAAGTGTTTCAAGCATTCAAATCAAATGTATGTGGTGTCTATTTTATCTCTTCCCTTTTCTCTTTTGGGATAAGACTTTTGTCTAGTCTGTATATAAGGCTAAGTCTTGTTTTGTTTTATACGTTTTTGGGTGATGTAAGACTGATGTAAATATGACGTCACATATGTGTGAATAAAAGTTTTAAATTTTTTGTCCTATATATGTCTGCACAGTACTATGGACATTATATGTTATTGCTTCCTCTAGCCCTTTATTTTGTTAATCTGTTCAGAGGCCTTCCGTAATCCCAAGATTACTGGCCGATTACGATGCTAAATCTATAGGGCGGGTTTGGTCCCAAGATTACTGGCCGATTACGATGCTAAATCTATAGGGCGGGTTTGGGTCGTGACAGAAGGTTTGCTTGAATAGATTGGCAACCAAAGAAAATCTCTTCTGCATGCAGTGTGCACCATTGAACTTATGCCCAATCTGTGGGAAATGTGCTGAGTCTATTGAGCATATTCTCCTTCAATGCTCTTGGACTAGAGTTGACTGGTTTGGCAGCAATTTGGGATTGTGGTTTGACTTACATCATTGCCAATCGACTTCGGAATGGACTGCCTCACTTATGAACCAATGCTGTAATCTAGAGAATCATAGTTTGGATTTGGTGGGCAAAGTTGCGATTTTTAGTTGGTGCATTTGGAATGCGAGAAATGATTGGATTTTTAATCATACACCCTTAAATCCTTTGGAGGGAATCTTCTGGCCTTCAAGCCCCCATTCATTCTCCAATTGGTTCTCCTGTTATGCTGTGTTTGGTTGGAGTTTTTGAGGTGGGATTTGGAAAAGGAATGAGAAATGTAATCCTATTTATGTTTGGTTATAATAAAAAATATATGGGAAAAGAAAGGGGGTGAGAAATAAATAAAGAAATAGGATACCTTTTAGGACATAAATTCTATTTTATAACCAACACAATCAAACATAGTTGGGATTTGGAATTCTATTAATTCTTTCTCCTTTTCCTTTCATTTCCATTTTCCTTTCCATTTCCCTTCCCAAATCCCCCAATCAAACACAGCGTTAGTGTCTCTAGTTCTTTGAAGTGGACTCCTCTCATTCAAGGTCACCTCAAAATTAATTGCGATGCTAGTTTTGCTAAGGATAGCTCCAAAACATCTTTAGCAGTCATTCTAAGGGTCTGGAGGGGGAAGTTAGTGGATGGGGGAAGTTAGTGGATGGCATTACTACCATAGTTCAAACATCTTCGGTAACTCAAGGTGAAACTTGAGTGGTTCGACTTGTTTGCAAATTTTCTTAAACCCTCAACCTCTTGATAAGTGTACTGATTAGGTAATGATTGGATTAGGGGGTGATTTTAGATGTTTTAAATAAGTATATTTTTTAATTTTTTATAAAAAGATGTGTAAAAAAATAGAAAAAAAATATTAATTGATATGACTAAAAAAAGATAAAAAAATGAACTAAAATAGTACACGCCAAACAATTCTTAAAATTCAATTCCATTTTCGTAATTAACGCCCTATCTGTGCCCATTTCCTTCGACCCACCCCGATCGTTCTAACCCTATATAATGCTTCCTGTTTTCGCCCTTTCAAATCAAAAACCCCCAAACCCTTCCCCCATTGTTCCTCTCTCTAGGTTTTTGATTTCCTGTGATTACTATTCGATCGATCAACCATGTCGCTAAGGCCGAGCGAGAGAACCGAGGTTCGCCGCAACCGATACAAAGTCGCCGTCGATGCCGAGGAAGGTCGTCGGAGGAGAGAGGACAACATGGTGGAGATCCGGAAGAACAAAAGAGAAGAGAGCTTGCAGAAGAAGCGACGTGAAGGCCTTCAATCTAATCAACAGTTCTCTGCCTCCGTTCAATCTTCCTCTGCCGTCGAAAAAAAGGTATCAATTAAGGCCTTTCTTTACTGAATAACTTGTGTGGATTGAGATTTTGATGATTTTTATTGTTTTTCAAGTTTAATAATCATGATCGCTTGTTGAAATAATCGGAAATTGCTGTTATCGCAGATTAGGTTCCATATAGTACTTACTTGTTAGTGGATTTAGCAAAAATTATCATGATTTTGGTTTGGTCATGTCGAGGGTTCGTAAAGTTAGTTATTTAAAACAAACCAAAACCTAGTGTCTCCCATCCAATTGGGTCGCTTCAGAATCGTTTTTTTTTTCATTTCCCTCCCTATAGCATGTCCATTAATAGTGATCATATCAGTCTTACTAAGCTTTTTTTTGTTTTACATGACCGAACAGTTTGGTCTGTTTTCTATGAGCTTATCTTGGTTCTTTTTTTCGGTAGGTAAGTTACAAATTTTATACCAAAAAAATGAGATATTACAATGAAGCTCATTACACGCCCAAGGGCAACACACCTTTCAAAGAAGGAAATCACACCTAGCTCCTACGCAAAGCATAATCTACCAAGATCTTAGTAAGTCCTGAGCTCGAACAAGAAAAATCACCACTGGGTTACATGGATAATGATATTTAAAACAGCCTTTGGTTTTGGTTATCCCACAACCAGCCCATGGTTTTACCAAGAAACCAGTCTATGGTATTGGAATATCAGACGCACAGTTTTCTTGGAAAACCATTACATGGTTTTGAAGGCAATCAAGCCAGCAAACTACACCAGGCAAAAAACACACTCTCTCTTCTCTGGCAACAACTTCAACGTTTCAGCTTATCTTGGTTCTTCTACTCATATCATGCCATTTCAATGATGTATTTGTTTTTAATTTTTTATCTTTCTTGATCTAACTAAACATCCATATTAGCATCCATTACCGTAGTTTATACTTTTATTAATTCATTGTTTCTTATTGGTCCAACATTTTGTCCCATTAAACATGGCTAGGTTTATAATTGTCCTATGAAATCTTTCCTTTGATTTATTTGGCATTTGTTGATCGCATAATATGCTAGAAACATCTCTTCACGTGAGATCTCTTTACCCTTTTTAATAATCAAATCTAGATAATAAAATTGTTCATTCTTTTGTAGTCCTGATTTTTTATCTTCAAATCTCTTGCTATTTTTGTTGTTACTAAAGCCTAAAGTTACATTCTATATATTTCATTTTAGTCATACTTATTTTATATTCTTTTGATTCAGTGTCCCCCTCCCCCCCCCCCCAAAAAAAAAAAAAAAAAAAAATAATTTAGTGTTAATTCCTCTTTTTCAGAAAATATCTTTCGCAAACGAAAAACACACACCATGGGACAATATCCTAACTGTGTCTACTTAGTTCACTCATGACTAGGACAAATAGGTTTGCACTCATGACTGCTTCTTGGTGTTATTTTAAATCTAAAGTAATGGAAAATTCATTTGTTGCTGTACGTAGGTGATCTAATTGCGGTCACAACTCCATCATTTATCATTTATCGCATTAATATACCTTTTGCCACTCCTATTATCTGTAACATCCAACATATGATATCTCTAAACAACCCTATCATAGGATTTTTCCCTCTCTAAATATATACAATCCATATGGACAACTTTCTTGTTCTGTCTGTACTTTTTTATTAGTCTCCTTAGAATTTACATTGCTTCCATAGCCAATGTAATAGGCATGAATCGAAACTGATTCGATGACACTACTAACGATGCTCAATCACTCTCTCTTACAGTTTCATTGTATGACTCATGTCATTCGTCAACTTAATACCATTATAATGTTGCAATTTAGGATCTCTTTTATTTTTATTTTTAGTACTGAACTATTTTTTATTTTTTATTTTTTATTATTTATTATTTTTTTATTTTTTTTTTCCGTTCTCAAACAATTTCTTAATCATTATAATCTATACTATTATTAAGTGAAGGCTTAAGTTGGCTTAGTGAAGCCTTCTTCTCCTCATGCCATGTGACAACTTTATATATGCTAAAATAAAAAAAATTATTATACACAACGTAAGCAAGTTTTGAACCCAAGACCTTGAGTTTCATTAAGAACATACTTATCAGTTAAGCAACATACATATTATGATATTAAATTCTTTATTATTTGTTTTTATTATTAGTTATATGAATTGCACACGCTTCGCGTGTGCCACCTGCTAATCTATATATAAAGGAAGAGTTAATTTTCGTCGTTGTTAATTCTAGTTGGGATTATCTGGAATCTTTTCTTGAACTTGTGACATTTTATTTTGTTATTGTGGTTTATTGCAGTTAGAACATCTACCTGCAATGGTTGCAGGTGTATGGGCTGAGGATGGTAATTTGCAGCTAGAGGCAACTACTCAGTTTCGTAAATTGCTATCAATAGGTGATAATTGGGTCCTTATAAAGTGTTTTCTTCCCTATTCAGTTTGTCAATTTTTGTGGCCAAGAAGATGTTAATTTTTTAATTTAATGTTTTTATCAGAACGCAGACCTCCAATTGAGGAAGTTATTCAATCTGGTGTTGTTCCACGTTTTGTTGAATTCCTTATGAGGGAGGATTTCCCACAACTTCAGGTCTGTTTTATGCTACCCTTCATCTGATCGTTATTATAGTAATGCATCAATGAGATTATTTCAACATTCTTTTCTATTTCAATTTTTGTTTGTTTTTTTTTTGGTAGTTTGAGGCAGCTTGGGCACTGACAAACATTGCATCGGGAACATCTGAGAATACCAAGGTGGTAATTGATCATGGGGCTATTCCAATTTTTGTGAAACTTCTTGGTTCTTCTAGTGACGATGTTAGGGAGCAGGTAGATTCTTGCGAAGATACACTTTTGCTTTCCTATTTTAAAGTTTTTTCTTCTTTTGTTAATAATGTTAACTATCAATTTCTTGGATTGTGTTTTAAAGTAAAAAATTTAGTAGTATGATAATTTTAAGTTTGCAAGTACAATTGATGGCTGTGGATTTATTTTTTTGGGACATGTAGGCAGTATGGGCCTTGGGAAATGTTGCTGGGGATTCTGCCAAATGCCGTGATCTTGTCCTTGGCCATGGAGCGTTGCTTCCTTTGCTGGCGCAGTTAAATGAGCATGCCAAGCTATCCATGTTAAGAAATGCTACATGGACTCTTTCAAACTTCTGTAGGGGAAAGCCACAACCTGCTTTTGATCAGGTCAGTCTCTTGGATGTGCTGTTTCTGTTTGTATTTTGCTTTTTGGGACTTGAGATTTTCCCTACGCACGTGTCTAATTCTTCAGACATAGCTCTTAAACAGATATGGTTAGATTGTCTATGCCCATGTCAAGGTTTTTAGAGGCGAATGTGTAATCAATTATAGAAACTCTGCATTCATGTCTTTATGACTATGTTTATCTCATGTATTGAACACTGATGATTTGATACCTATAAATTTATATTTTTCTTACTGTTTTCTTTTTCCAATTTAATTGGACAGACAAAGCCAGCACTTCCAGCTCTTCAACATCTTATTCATTCGAATGATGAAGAAGTTCTGACTGATGCATGTTGGGCCCTTTCATATCTTTCAGATGGTACAAATGATAAAATTCAAGCTGTTATTGATGCAAATGCGTGCCCCCGGCTGGTTGAGCTTTTACTGTGAGTCTCTGTTATCAGAATCTTACGATTCGCGATTCGATTCACGATTCGATTCACAATTTTTGTAAAATCGATACGAATCTATGGGTGAATCTATTTTGGAAGTGAATCTCTAGTGAATCGTACGATTCACAATCGATTCACGATTCGATTCACTTTTTACGATTCATGCAATTTTTGAAATTATTGTGTCCGACATATTTCGTCTCTTTTTTTGTCCATCTTTTTGGTGAAAATTACATAATACAACTTCTTGTAGTGTTTAATACCAAAATAACTAACGTATATACATGATTTGTTGTTATTTTATTAATTATGGAGTTTTTAATAGGATCCAATCAGATTTAATCAGACCCAACATATTTTTAACCTTTCTTCTCATTTTTTTTTTCTTTAAAAAATCATAATATATCTTCTAATGATGTTTAAAATTAAAGTTAAACTATGAATTATCTATTGCTGAGATCAGTTATATCTTTTAAAATGTTTTAGGTTTTAAAATAAAAGATTCTAAATAATTATTTCTTATTATTTGCTCACTATTACTTAGAAAAGTATGTATACTTATTGTCCAAATATCAATATCATTAATTATTATTACTTTAGAAATTGATAGTTTGTCTATTTGGTTATTTTTTTTTTATTAAGAATGGTTGATAAGACATCTAAAAAAGAATAAAAGGTAAGATGGTAATCTTACATAGGAACCTTTGTTACCTTCTTACCTATTAAACTACGTGATTATCATTCAAAATAATTTTTCATAAATTTAAGTCTAACTATTTTATATTCATAAGATATATTTAACATCTAAATATGTAGATATATGTTTTAAGTAATTTAGAAAAAATGACCGAATCTTTACGATTCACGATTCGATTCGATTCGCGATTCAGTACGAGGTCATTTCGATTCACGATACGAATCCCGATTTAACAACTATGCTGTGAGTATTTAATTTTACTTCATATTGTTGTTGAGTACATTTAGTTGTGGATTACTTCTGTATTCTTCATGGGTTATGTATCTTAACACGGAGTTTTTTTGAAATGTCAGTCACCCCTCCCCTTCAGTGCTCATTCCTGCCCTTCGTACAGTTGGTAACATTGTCACTGGGGATGACATGCAAACTCAGGTACTAGACAATTCGGAGGCATATTATCTCATTCTTGATTGTTAATGATATCTTGTGGATTTTACTTGGATGGTGCCATGTGTTGCTTTCTCTTAATGCTTATTGATTTATTGATGCGACTTGCGAGAAATTTATCATATTATTTGGAATGTGTACACTTCATTCCCTGACTATTTTTCTATAAATGCTTTGGTTTTTAGTTTTAATCTTTTTTTATTCTGTTGGAGGAACCATTTTTGGGTTCTATCAATTTTGTTTTTTATTAGCTTTTTGGTGTGATAATAGATAGTTGACTTTGTTTTGCATTTTAAATATTAAATCGTTCTTTTCCTTTTGTGGGACATGTGCGAGTAGCAATTTTGCAAGTCAATAGAACCAATGAGAATTTTTCTATTTGACTATTGATAGCCGATCTAAAAATGTTGAAGTTTGCCTCAGTATGCCGTCGGTACCTTCCATTTGAAGCAGTGGAGCAGAGGTCCCTGCTCCTCTCCACACAAGCTATTTTTTTCTCATGAGTTGGGCTTGGCCAGCATTTGGGTGTTCTCTCTCTCTCTCTCTCTCTCTCTCTCGCTCCCTCCCAAAGGGGAGGGAGTGTTGGAGGTCGTGGGTCTTTGACGTTCTTATTGTTTGTGAAATTTTCATTAACTATTTTGTTGTTCGTTTGGGCTCGCCTTTAGTTTCATTTCAAAATGAAGATAATACCATTGAAATATTTTGTTGTATGGCATTTCCAGAGTAATGTATATTATGGTTATGGTTTGATTTTCAAATTCAATATACATTGTTTAAACCACTTGACTCTTATTAAGAGAATTTGATATGTTACACATTGTGGAGTATGATTCTATTTTTTTTTTATTTCCTGGTGTATTAGGGTAACATGTAATTTATAGGTTCAGGGTTGGTTAGGGGGTAGAATATAAGGTTATGGGCTTTGGACATAGGAAATGGCTATAGTTTGAATTTTAAGATGATATATATTTCATGAATATAGTAGTGTTTTTATGAACGCAGCTGTATGTGAATACTAAATGTTTGGGAAAAAAGGTTTTGTGACAGGACTAATGAATTCTAACTAGTCCCGCAGAAAAAGTTAAACCAATAGCATTATGCAAGATTAAAAAGAATAATTGCAAAACACTCGACTTGATGAAACTCAAGATTACATATAAATCTCAACCAATAGTGACTTAAGAAATACAGAAATAATAGTATATCAAAATAAAACTTGATTTGGCAGGGTCTCAGATGTATGTCACTTTGAATTTCTTGCGAGTCTCAAGGACGTGATAAAAAAATTCAAGTAGCTGTGCTCTAGGGTCGTCTTAGTAGATGAAAGTTCAAAAGATAGTAGTAATAAATTCGTCAGGCAAGGGCTCAGGTCAGTTTAACTTAAACCAGAAGCCCTTCTTTATATTTATATCTCCTTAATTTTCTATTTCTTGACACTTAGCCAGTTTTAAAAATCCGAATGACTATATTTGGTGTCATCTTAGCTGATTAAATTTAGTGGTAGTTGAGTTGAATTGGTGGTTTAGATGATTAATTATTTTTGTTCCTTTATTTATTTGTTGGACCTCGTTCGTGTCATCACACATTTGAGAAGTCTTCTTCACTCCCATCTGAACTATACACATTTACTTGTACGTCCTTCTCTGTAAATGAAGCATCAAACTCTTTGTAGAACTGAGTCCCAAGGGACATTTCTCGACTCTTTATTCTATCAGTTAGAATAGGCCTAATTGGCAGCATGCTTTGGATGACAAAAGTGCATTGCCAGTCAAAAAATCTTAACTTGGTTGTGACATGCGAGGTTTTGTAAATTGAAGGCTGGAGGTAACCATATTTTTTGAAAAAAAATTAATAACTAGATGAGATATTAATTGTATGACCATCTAAGATATTCAATTCTAACTCCCTTTTTTTAGCAATTTGAATTTTGAGACTCCATTGAGATTGGAATTTGATAATTGGATAGTCTAATGTTGTGGGGTCTCCTAGAATTGATTGTATGGAACATCTAAGATATTCAATTCTAGCTGGCTTTTTTTAGCAATTGAATTATGAGAATCCTTCATTGAGGTAAAAATACATAATTAGAGTTGAAGTTTTGGAACCGTTTTTAAACTATCTCCAACGGTGTATCAAATTTATCATTAAATTTGAATTTGATGAAAAATAGTTCCTTTTTCAGCTCCAACGGTTTCATCAAATCGGTATCAAATCCAGAATTTCACTTTTCTTTCATCAAACTAAGGACCCATGTGTCTTTCATCAAATCAATGTTCATAGCTGTTTGATTTTCACCACAGGATGTTCGTTCGGAGGTCCCTCAGATGACCACTTCAAGGCAAAAATTTGTAAAAAAATTACACTAACCGGTCGACCCCCCAGATGACCACCTCAAGGCAAAAAAGTGTGAAAAATTTACACTGGCCGGTCATCTGCTTTGTTGACCGGTGTTTTAGTGAAGCTTCAAAAACCTCCGTTGGAGCACTTTGATATCAAATGAAACTTTTACTCAAATTTTTACTCATATTTGCTGAAAAATTTGATGCACCGTTGGAGATGCTCTTAGAAAAAAACCATTTATTTTTATTGTAGCGGCCTTCAAACACTGACATTTGGTGGATTATTTTAAAATTGTTTTCGTGTTTTAGTCTCTTTAAAGTGGTTATGCCTTATAGAAACCTGTCTTATGTCTTTTGTAAGCGAACTTTTTTGTTTTGTTTTTGTTTTGGGTCAAGTTCAAAGAAAAGTTACCTAATATGGAAAATTAGGTTCCAATTATGAATTCTGTGAAATTTTAGCTCCTAGATGATGGATTTTTATTCTATTTCTCCAGTGTATCATCAACCATCAAGCACTACCCTATCTTTTGAACCTGTTGACCAGTACTAGTAAGAAGAGCATCAAGAAGGAAGCTTGTTGGACTATCTCAAACATCACTGCTGGCAACAAGGAGCAGATTCAGGTAAGTGGTAATTTTGGCCATAATTTGGCTGTTGTGTTTATTTATTGGGCAAATTACACTAACAACCCTTATAGTTTGGGACTCGTGTCACTTTCATCTCTGACTTTTCAATTGTGACACATTTGACCATGAATTTTAAATTTTGTTCCAAATAAGGACAATTGAAAATACCATTGTTTAATTTCAAAGGCAAAATCGTCAATTTAATAAAATATAAACTAATTTGATAAAAATTAATGTCAAAAAAATATTTTTAATTTTTTAAAAATTATTTTTATCCACCAATGATAAAATTATGTAAAATTGATAAAAATTACATGATTAATTTTTAAAAATTAATTTTACATAATCATCATCCAAACCCATAATAAAAATTAATTTGGTAAAAAAAAAAAAAAAGTCTAAAAGATTTATCAATTTTACATAATTTTATTTTTAGTGGGTAGAAATAATTTTTAAAAATTCAAAAATATTTCTTTGACATTTATTTTTGTCAAATTAATTTATATTTTATCAAATTGACGATTTTATCCTTGAAAAATTTAATGATATCTTCAATTGTCCTTATTTGGAACAAGATTTAAAATTTAGGATCAAATGTGTCACAATTGAAAAGTCAGGGATCAAAGTGACACAAGCCCCGAACTATAGGGACTATTAGTGTAATTCACCCTTATTTATTTAGCAGTGGGGTATTCGTGAGATCAGAGGGTATCAATTTGCTGGCCATAATTTTTGGTTGTGTCGGGTTTATTTCTTCAGTAGTGGCCCCGTATTCATGTGAAACATGACCAATTATATTATTTGTCATTTTCATCCATTTATGTATGATGGTTGATCATAATTTTTGAAATTGTGCAGGCTGTGATTGAAGCTAATATTATCGGCCCTCTGGTTCATCTACTTCAAAATGCAGAGTTTGATATCAAGAAAGAGGCTGCTTGGGCACTCTCAAATGCTACCTCGGGTGGTACCCATGATCAAATTAAGTATGATATCAATACAAATTTGTTCCCTAGTCTTGAGTATACCACAATTATATTGCAATATGCAGGTCTCATTCAATTGTTGGTGACAGGTATTTTGTGAGCCAAGCGTGTATCAAGCCATTATGTGATCTTCTTGTTTGTCCTGATCCGAGGATTGTCACAGTTTGTTTAGAGGGGCTTGAAAACATTCTGAAGGTTGGTGAAGCGGAGAAGAATTTGGGTAGTTCTGGAGATGTGAATCTCTATGCTCAAATGATTGATGATGCTGATGGTTTAGAGAAAATTGAGAACCTTCAGAGTCATGACAACAATGAGATTTATGAGAAGGCGGTGAAGATTCTTGAGACATATTGGTTGGAGGAAGATGATGAGACAATGCCACCTGGTGATGCATCCCAACCAGGGTTCCAATTTGGAGGGAGTGATCTCCCTGTTCCATCTGGTGGATTCAACTTCAGCTGAAGGTGTGTGCAACCTAATTGATGCTTTACTATTTTAGCCGAGTACTCTACTGTTTGAGTTAGCAACCCGAATAGAATAAAAAGGGTGTGTAGATGCAATCAAAATCAAAATAAATAAAGAAATTATACGAGACAATCAAAACAATAAATCTAAAAAAAAAAAAAGAATTGATTCTGAACATTAAAATGAACAGATCCGATGAAAATACAAGAAATTATCAAAATAAATAAATAAATATAGATAAATATCAAAATTGATTGACCCCATCTAAAAAAACTTACTGTATCAAAATGAATTCAATGAACCCATCATTTACCTGAAGGAAAGTAAAAAACCAAACCTGTGGACGGAGATAAATAGATATACTTAATTACGATGAATTATATTTATTGGATACATGGTTGTCAATATAATATATATTTTCAAAAAAAATACAATGGAAATAATATTAAAAATGTGTTGGATTGGTGTGTGCAACTTACTTGATGCTTTACCATTTTAGTCATTGTATACATCGTTGTCAGATCGAATCGTGAATCATTTTGTTAAAATAGTGAAGAGCAATGGTAGAGGGCCCAAATTCTGTGGCTCAAATGTGGCTCAAATGGCCAAAACGACGTCGTTTTGAGTACAAAACAACATTAAAATGGCCAAAACGACGTCGTTTTGGCCATTTGAGCCACATTTGAGCCACAGAATTAGGGCCCCCAAACATTTTTCAATAGTGAATTGTGAATTGTAAGATTTACTTATTTAGCTTAATATATAATTTAATATATGTGTATACATTAAAAAAAATAGAAAATGTTCAAAATGAAATGAAATCAATATAATTAAATTATATATACATATAAAATTATGTATATCAATATAATTAATTGATGATCTATTTTATTTTATTTTTATTTTGCAAAAACTAAGTTGTTTAATGTATTATGCCAACAAAACTGTGGCCTCGTTTGGGAACAAGTTCTTTTTGGTATTTTTTTGACTTTTTGATTAAAATATGATGTAAAAAAAAGATAAATTACAAATACACCCTCTGAGGTTTGCTTAAAATACGTGGTTTGGAAAATTATAAAAACTTCTCTGTCAGAATTTTTTATTTAACAAAATTAATTGAAAAAGTGAAATTTCTAATTGTTTACCTATACAATAATAAAATTATTTAAATTATTAATTGAAATAAAATTTTAACATTATTAAAAACTGTTAATTAACTTGATGATTTATTAATAAAAGGATTTATTTGTTATAAAATTGGAAATCTTTGGGGGTATAATGTAATTTCTAGAACAATAGGGGGTAATTTGTAATTTAAGTAAATCTCAGGTGGTATATTTGTAATTTATCTTAAAAAAAACTAATATGTTTGAGATGATTTTTTAATTTTTACGAAAAGATGTACAAAAAGTAAAAAGAAAAGAGAATTTTTGACCTTTTAGTATAGGAGGTTGGTTTTTTGATTTTTTTTACTGACTTTTGACTTTTATGCTAAAAAGTGATGTTGCCAAACGAGGCCTCATCAAATTGCAATTGCATCACAGGATTCGCACAATTTAAGATTCAACAGCATGAATCAAATTGTTTTTGTTGAAAGTCGTATCAAATCGTATGAATCAAATAGTGAATCGTAAGATTCTAACCACGATGATTGTGTATGCATCCTTTGTGTTTTGAAGCATGTAAATCTGAAATTTGCAGGACTTCTGGGAAGCTAATGCCATTGAAGTCCCAGTGGGATAATAGTCGGGGTTGTGTCAGGAGTCGTGTCATCTTGTTTGTGTCCTGCACTGGTCCGGTCTAAGTCAGGTGTGGCTGAAGGGGTTGCTGGAATAGCTATGGTTTCTCACAAAGGCCAAAAGTGTTAGATCGTGGGTACAGACATTAATGTGGCAGGTATGGTTCTGTTGCTTCTCTAAACCCATGTTTTGAGAAGTTTGGGATTCTTTTTTTGGCGAGTCGGTCGGCCTTTTGGATGTTGAGTGTTTCTAGTTGCGATTATGTTTGTAGTTGCAGTTATATAGTTCTATTTGCAATTTGTTGCCGGGGGATTTTGGCATCCCAAAACATATTGTTGTCTTTCCCGGCTTTGTGGTCAGGAGGAACATGTGAATTCTCTCCTTTGACAGCTTTTATTGTGATGGTCTTTCCTTGTAAACTTTCTTGTTTTAAAATGTCACAGCTGAGTCATAAATGTTTTTTGTTCGTAATTGAATGGAATATTGTTTATTAGTGTCAAATAGAAAACTGTGAAATTCTTAGAAAAGGAATTGCTGCAACGTTATTGATGCACTTTTGTCTAGCCTCCTGTTAGCATTTGTCACTTTTATTTTATTTGTCTGAGATTGTTTGTAATTGGTAAAATTGATTTTGGTAAATTATTATTATTATTATTTTTCCTGTTTGAGGGTTGAGAGTAATAAATGGATGTGTTATGGATGAATTGAATTGAATGGTTTTTTTTTTCGACTTCCAATGGAATAGTTATTCTTTTAGACTAGTTCATTTTACTAGATTGGTGAATGGCGATTATATTTACCGTCTATATTTATTTTCTTTTTACTGAATTGAATATGGAATTGTGTATTATGATGAAATGATTATTTTATTTTTAAAACAAAACACTACCTTACATTATTTCATCTACTTATATATTTTTTGGGGTGACAATTCTAAAATCTAAATATAATGTTAATGTTGTGTTTGAATGATGGATTTATGAAACAATTTGTGGAGATGAAACAATTGATAAGTGTTAAATGAAGATAAAATTTTTTACTTCATACATTTTTTCCATGACAAATTTAAAATTCAAGGAACTTGTAGACAAAATTGTATTCATCTGGAACAATTTATGTGCTACACAAAATTAAAAGAGTTAATTACTTAAAAGTCTTATTTATAAATATTATGGTAGCTCAGGTCTTATTTAAGACTTTTTGAATCAATAAGGTTTATTTAGTAAAATTGAGAATATTTGATTTGAGTTTTTTGAATCAAGTTTTTTGGTTTTTGTGTTTTTTGTTTTTAGTGAATATTTTTTAAATTTTAAATATATTTTTTTTTTTACTTTTTAGCTGCACCTTGCTTAGATGTATTTAAAAAGTAAAAAAATTGTGAAAAAATATTTTAAAAAATTAATAAATACAAAAAATATATTAAATTTTTGTATTTTTTTTTTGGGGTATTTAGTGAATTTTTAAAAGGTTTTTTTCACAATTTTTTTACTTTTTAGATACATCTAAGTTAGGTATGTCTAAAAATTTTAAAAATTACTTAAAATATTAAAAAAAATTAGTAAAAACAAAAAAATACGGAAAATAAGAAAATATAATTTTCTGAAAAGTATTTTTTGAAAAGTGAAACCAAGCATAGTGATTAGTTTTTTTTTTTTTTTTTTTTTTCAAATTTTAAAACTGAGAACATTATCAATTTTATATAGTAATGTTTTAGATAATTGTTTTACTAACAGATGAAAAAAAAACAAAACATGAGATTAAACGTTTTTGCCTTTCTACTTATTGGTTTGATTCAATTATTTAATAAAATTGAGAAGATTATAAGTTTTTTTCAGTTTTAAAACTAAGAACATTATTTAACTTGTTTGGTTTTGGTTTCTAGAAAACACTTTTTTTGGAAAATTCTTTTCAAAAAATTCTACTTTTTTATTTTCTATATTTTTTTGTTTTTAGTTAATTTTTTTTAATATTTTAAGCAATTTTTTTTTTAAATTTTTAAATACACCTAACATAAATACAATTAAAAAGTATAATATTCGTGAATTTTTTTTTAAAAAATTCACTAAATACCAAAAATATAAATAAAAAAAAACAAACAAAAAATTCAGTACATTTTTCATATTTTTCTGTATCTATTATTTTTTTCATAAACATTTTACTGTTTAGATACATCTAAGTAAGGTGTATCTAAAAAAGTAAAAAAAATTGCTTAAAATTTTAAAAATATTCATTAAAAATAAAAAAATACGAAAAATAAAAAACTCAGTTTTCAGAAAACTGAAATTAAACACATCGATTAGTTTTTTTTTTTTAATTTAATTTAATTTTTTTTTCCATTTTTGCACATCAATGTTCCATCATTATTATGTTATTTTATAGACACAATTTTCAATTTTGTACAAAAATAATAATTCAATTTTTCAAAAAAAAAAAAAAACATTTTAGTTTTTTTTTTGCACATAATTTTTTTTTTCAATTTAGTTTTTTCAATTTGAAAGTTGATATTTTAAAATTTTAAAAATCCAAATACATGTCAAATCATTATATTCTTTTATAGATAATCATAAATGATGAACAATTATTATTTGAAAGTCAATTTCAACTATTAAAAATTTAATAGGACTTAAAAATTTAAAAAATCTTAGTTATGACTAGTATAAGTTCATAAATTAAAATTTATATATAAATGTCCCAATTAAAAATGAGCCATAATGTGTCAATCCGTTGATCAAACGGCATAATCAGAGGGAATGTATAAATGAAAACAAGAAAATAAAATTGAATGGATGAATGATAATAAGAAAAAAAATAAAAATTTATATTTTATTTAAATTTGTCTTATATATTTTTTAATTTTTATTTAAATTCATGATCAAATCACAAGAGAAAGGATTGGCATTCCCCAGTAGCCAAGCGAAAATGGTGTCCAAATTCATTCGTGGGCTAAGTTTGATGGACCTTTTTTTTTTTTTTTTAATGAGGAGTAAGGTCAATACAAATAAGGGGTGATTTGGGATATTCTAAATAAGTATATTTTTTGATTTTTTATAAAAAGATGTGTAGAAAAGTAGAGTGGACATGTTGATTGATGTGATTCAAAAAAAATAAAAAGATAAAAAGATGGACTAAAATAGGTTATGCCAAATAAAGCTTAAGCCAATATATTTGTAACCAACTGGCCAACTGGTGCTTCTAGGTTTCAATACTTAGGCTTAGCCAGTCTAGATGATTTGGGTATAGTTTATTTTTTAATAAATAAGTCAATAAATAATTTATTTTAGTGATATCCAAATCATTCTAAGTCAAATTCAGAATAGATTAGTTTGTTTAGAGTATCTCCAATGATTTGTTATTAGAGTTGTCAAAGTTATAATACAACAATTTTGGATAAAAAGGGATTTTCCATTGATTCCATATAGCAATTGTCAAACTTGATAAATGTCAAATTTGTCAGCTGACCCAAAGCCAACTGCATTCCTTTATTTTCTTCTTCCTTCCCTCCCTTCCTTTCTCATTATTTTCTAGAAAAAAACTCTCCAAAACAGATAATTTTTTTTAAAAAACATAATTAACCATTTTTTTAGAAAATTAGGATTCACCAATTTGTTTATAGAGATTGAGTATTTTCTTTTTTTTTTAGAAAAAGTTTTTAAAAATCAACCAATTTGATTTATCTTAGACATAGATCGAAAATACAACGGAATTTTGATTTCAAGGGTTAAGATTTAGAGAGAGATTGGACATGGGCATGGTTTTGGTGATTTGCAAAAATATGGAGAGAGAAAAAAAAAGGGGAGGGGGAAAGAAAAAAAAGGGGGGGGGAGAGGCGTGGTTGTGGTGATGAAGATCTTATGGTGGTAGTGATGGCGATGGAGAAGAGATGAGGGAGTAGGATAGAAGGAGAGAGAGAGGAGAGAGACTATACCAGAGTAGAGTAAATGAGAATGTGTCGGTGAGTCTTTGGTGTTCCAGTGAGTCCTTAGTGTTCCAAAGAGTTCTCTTTCAAAAAGAAATTTTTTAATTTTTTTATATTTGTTTTGTTGGGGTGGAATATAAATATTAATTTTTTTAGAATTTTTTTTGTTTTAAATTACATAAAAGACAAAAAAATAAAAATAAAAAAGTCACTCAAAAAATTATATCCAAACACTACTTAAAAAATAAAAGGGAAAATTGGTTGGAATTTTGCCAAAATAATTTTGCATCATTAGAACACTATTATTATAATTAGACAATTTACTATTATAAATTATTAAATTATAACTTTGACAATACTATAATAATAATTACCAATGCTTGCAGGAGATGGGCTTAGCGCGAATAGAAGCTTCTCCAGTCGAGCAAGCATGGGTCAAGTTCCAGAGGCTTTCAAGCTAAATGATAACTCCTGATTAAGGGTGTCTATTGTCTGAAAATCTTTTTTAAAAATATGTATTTTTTATTAATATATAAATATTTTGGGGAAATACACTTTATACGTAATATTTTAAAGGATAATTTTTTAAGTTTACAAGTGTGTATTATATGTATTTATATAAATTCTCATAAATATATGTAAGATACCTCACAAAATTATTATTTTTTCACAAATATACGTCCGTTAACCAATAAAAATTTGATAAATCATAACTTATATATATTTATAGAAACTTATGCGATTTTAAAACATAACTTATGTATGTTGTAAGAACTTATACAAATATATATGATATATGATGGACATAGCCCAAATAGGTGGTTTAATAGGCCGTCTAAATAATTACTAACCCAACTCAGGGGCGAGACAAAAAGAGGAAACAAGTCGTCCCCTTTTCTTCCGTGATTTTTGTCACGTGAAGGCGCAGCCATGATCAGCTACAGTGTAATAACCCACATTTATATCTTAGTCATGTTCATGAGCATTTGTATGATTACGACTCGTTAAGCTTGCATTTGTATGTTTGTAACTTGTTTTGCCTAAGTAAGGTCCATGCCTTGTTTTGATGCCTATGTGATTTGTCTAAGTGTTGTGTGCTTGCTTTGTTCCTTCCTTGGTACCCAAGCCTAAGTTATGTTTAACCGAAGTTATGCCAAGCCTAGGTTACGTTATGCCTAGATCATTCCAACCCGAGGTCATCTTCAGTCTAGAAGTATCTTGGAACCCCTTCGTTTGACCTCCACCTTTGCTTTGACATATTGGCCGAGATGTCATTATTTAGGCCGAGGTGTGAATCACCAAGGCCGAGATGTGTATCATCTAGGCCGAGATGTTACCTTTGCACCTGAGTGACCTTGTCCTGGAGTGGTATGACCTAGACCGAGGTGTGGCACATCTAGGCCAAGGTGTGGCACAGCTTAGTCAAGTGTCGTCCTTCGTAGCCGAGGTCATTGTCACCTTAGTTGCCGAAGTCTTGTTGTTAGCCGATGTCACCACTTGCCGAAGTGCTATTCCGAGTAGCTTGTTAGATACGCTTTGTCATTGCCTTGTCTTGTCAATCTATCACCTTTTTGAAGAGAACCAATCAGCTGTCGCCACGTGTCCGAGCTGAGAGTTAAGTCAGCCGGCAGAGAGAGAAACCCCTCATTTGTTCCTAAACTTGTTTGAAGAGAAGAGAGAGAAGCTCTAGGAGAGGGAGAAGAGTTCTTGAGAGAGAGTGGATTTCGAAGCTTGATTCCTAGAGATCGAACCGTTAGATCCGTGTTCTAAGGTTAGATTCTTGATCCGCTCTTGCTGTTCTTTATGTTTATGTTATCGCATTTCATGATTGAAAATGATTTGTAAGCCATGCATTGCTTTGAAGTTCGGTTTTAGAAAGAGAAAATGGCATTCGTGTGTTCTTCAAGAAAAGTCATGTTTTGATCCGAAAGCTCATGCCAAGATCCATGTTTTTGTGTTTGTTCTTGCATGATTTTCAAGTATGGGTACCCAGGTCCATATTTTCGAACTCATGGCATGAAATCTCAGATTTTTGTAACAAGATACGATCTTGCATTCATCTTTCTCATGATCATGTTCATCATGTTCTTCAAAGGGAAACCCAAGTTTTCCCGACTTCGCTTTTGAATGAGGCCATCGGGACCACACCTCAGCAAGGAGGTGTAGGACCTCGGCAAAGACCTGGTTGGTACCCAGCATGTCTTCCTGACATGTAAAACAGTGTTTTGACTTCTAGCATATCTTTCCGAGATCATTTGCATGTATGTGAGACTTGTTTTGAGATGTATGTTCAGTATGCTTTGCCATGTTTGTAGGACTTGGACCTTTGCCTTGATCCCGACGTCCCAAGAACTAGAGTGAGTGGTATTTTTAATAAAGTTATGTTCTTAAGGTTTTGATAAAGCTTTGCCTCGTTTTGATAAAAGTATTTGTTAAGCATGAATGATATCCCTATTTTATGTATCAAGTAAGCTTTGTTTTGAATGACAAGTTATCAAGTAAGCTTTGTTTTGATGATCTTCTCGGAAAGTCCCTTGTACTGGAGGACTCTAAACTTTCGCAGCACTAAGTATAAAAGGATACGGTCCTTTCTTGGAAAGACCATAGTGTTAAAGTGGGCTACGAGCCTAAGTAACACGAGCTCCATAGTGTTAAAGCGGGCTACGGGCCTAAGTAACACGTCTTGTAAGCAAGTAAGTTTGAAGGACAAAGGTTATGCCGAGGTTATGTTATAAGATTTGACACATGTTAAGTATGTAAGTTTTGCAAGATCAAGTTTGATGAACAAGATTTATCTCATGTTTTGTATAAGCTATGACAAGTATGGTTTTGACAAAGACATATTTTGTATTGTTTTGAAAGACCTCGGGAATCATTCATTTAACCCCTTTATTACTTATACCATTCACTGAGTATCCAAGCTCACCCTCCGTATGTATATACGTAGGTAACAAGCAAGAAGTCGGCTACGCCGAGATGTGTGTTTTGTATGCATGTTAGGTCGGCTGTAAGGATGTCGGCATTCCTGAAGATTATGTTCCACGATTTGTAACTCAAGTGTTTTTGTTTACGTCGGCAATTTTTGGAAGCTTATGTATTTTGAACATGTCGGCTCGAGAAGCCTTTTATCAAGATGTAACATGTATTTTTATATGTTATTTTATTTGTATTCAAGTTTTAAAAGCTATGTAAAGATGTATGCCATTTCATTGACTTATGCATTGCTCTTATGGACCGCTTGTATTTTGAATTATTGCTTCCGCACTTGTGAGCCCCCTATATCTATACTCTGATTGTGTGTGAACTTCGGAAGTTGGCCTTCGGTAATCACGGATTACTGGCCATCACGGCACCAAACTACTAGGGGCGGTTTGGGGTCGTGACATACAGATAGCCATAGGCTTAAGGCTGGTAGGACAACGTAAAAAGACAAAGACAAGGGAGTAATTATGAGTTGGGCACAGTAAGCTAAGAGGCCAACAAAGGTATAAAAGATATTAATGCATACCTACTCTCTCTAACTATTTCTGTTTTTTTTAGGTTCATCGGAAATAAAACACAACACAAAGGCCTAGGCCCTTTCCCTAGCTCTGCCAAGGATATCTGCAACAAGCAGACTTCGGATCTCAGCCGGTGGCTCATTCATGACTAGGATATCTTCTGGTTGTTCAGCTCCAAGTTTTGCGAGTGCATCAGCACACAAATTGCCTTCTTTGCATACATGCTGCACAGTACATTTCAGCCTCTTATGATAATCTTGGCATCTTTTAGTAGGCCTTTGTACGACGAGGTCTCCTCCGTTTCCTCCTCCAGCAGCTTAACAACTTGCATAGCATCTGTTTCAATGATGATGTTGTTCCATCCTCTTTGTAGCAGGACTGTTAAACCTTTGTAGATGGCCAGAGTTCGTTTTCTAGGCTGGTCCCATAGGGTATTCTGCCATAGTATCCACAAAACCATGTTCCGGCTTCATCTCTAAATAGCCCTCCAAAGCCACCATCACCACCTATCTTCCTGCAACCATCCGTGTTCAATTTAATCCTACCAATTCGATTTATCTTAGACATAGATCAAAAATACAACAGAATTTTGATTTCAAGGGTTAAGATTTAGAGAGATTGGACATGGGCATGGTTCTGGTGATTTGCAAAAAGATGGAGAGAAAGAAAAAAAAAGAGGGAGGGGGGGCGTGGTTGTGGTGATGAAGATCTGATTGTGGTAGTGATAGTGATGGAGAAGAGATGAGGGAGTAGGATAGAAGGAGAGAGAGAGGAGAGAGGAGAGAGACTATACTAGAGTAGAGTAAAAGAGAATGTGTCGGTGAGTCTTTGGTGTTCCAGTGAGTCTTTGGTTGGAATTTTGCCAAAATAATTTTGCATCATTAGAACACTATTATTATAATTAGACAATTTACTATTATAAATTATTAAATTATAACTTTGACAATCCTATAATAATAATTACCAATGCTTGTAGAAGATGGGCTTAGCGCGAATATAAGCTTCTCCAGTTGAGCAAGCATGGGTCAAGTTCCAGAGGCTTTCAAGCTAAATGATGACTCCTGATTAAGGGTGTCTATTGTCTGAAAATCTTTTTTAAAAAAATATATTTCTTATTAATATATAAATATTTTGGGGAAATACCCTTTATACATAATTTTTTAAAGGATAATTTTTAAGTGTACAAGTGTGTATTATATGTATTTATATAAATTCTCACAAATATATGTATGATACGTCACAAAATTATTACATTACAAAAAATTTACTTTTTTGCGATGGTAAAATACCGTCGCCAATACCCAAAACGCCGTCTCAAAAGTTTTTTTGTGGTGGCAAATGGCTTTTAGCGACAGTAAGAGGGGGGTCGTAACAAAGGGGGTTGCTAAAGGCCTTTAGTGACGGTAAGACGCTGTCGCAAAATATAGGCGACGGTAGACATGCCTTTTAGCGACGGCAAAATACTGTCGCCATTAATGTGTAGAAATTTGAAGTTTTTGAGATGGCACTAAAATACCGTCACTAAAATGGTTATTTGCGACGGCAATAACACCGTCGCTAAAATGTTAGTTATTTGCAACGGTACAAATACCGTCGGTAAAATGGTTGTTTGCAACGGGAAACATCCTGCCTCTAAAAATATTATTTGCGATGGTGAAGAATACCGTCGCTAAAAGCCTTTTGTTTCAACTAATTAACAATGCCAATATCTTTGGCGTCAACTATACTACCGTTGCAAAAAACCTGATTTTAATTTTTTTTGAGACAGTGTGGTGCCGTCTCAAAAAAAAAAAAAAAAACTGCAATAAAATTATTAAAAATATGAAAACTACCTGTATTAAATGAAAATAACTACAAAAAAAATTGATAATTATATAATAATATAAAAATTCTTGTATATAAATAAAAATTCATCCATAATTAAAGTATTCTTCCATTCATAACAACACATCATCAAAATTATCCCACCACATAATGTTGCATCATACATACATAATGTTGTTCACAAATCTACATAACGTAAATCAAAAAAAAAAGTTTTCGTCATGATTCTTCCGTGGGTTACAAAAACAAAAGTTTGTCGCAATCTTCACACGCCTGCATTCCACAAGAAGCAAATTGCTACTCAGGAAATATCTGAAAATAAAAAATAAAAAAAATTAATGACAATATAATTATGTGTTAATATTTTAATTACAAAATAACATAAAAAATTAACTACTATATAATTACAAAGATAGTTAAGTAAATAATTTTGACTAGATAGAAATCCGACCCTAACTCCGAAATCGGGATCCTGATTCGAGCTCTGTCTTCTCCTACAAGTCTCTCGTGCCTAGGCGGTTGTGTGTACCAAGTTTCGTGCTAAACCGACGTCGTTTGGTGATTTTGAGGGGTCAACACCTCGAATTCAAGTTTCTTAAGAAATTATTTTGCCTAGAGTGATATCCGACTCTAACTCCCAAACCGGAAACCCGATTGGAGTCTTGTCTTCTCCCACAAGTCTCTCGTGCCTAGACGGTCGTGTGTGCCAAGTTTCGTGCCAATCCGACCCCGTTTGGTGATTTTGAGGCGTCAACACCTCGAATTCAAGTTTCTTAAGGAACTAGTTTGCCTAGACCGAAATATGGCTCTAACTCCCAAACTGGGAACCCGACTGGAGTCCCGTCTTCTCCCACAAGTCTTTCGTGCCTAGGCAGTCGTGTGTGTCAACTTTCGTGCCAATTCGACCCCGTTTGGTGATTTTGGGGCGTCAATATCTCGAATGCAAGTTTCTTAAGGAACTAGTTTGCCTAGACCGAAATATGGCTCTAACTCCCAAACCGGGAACCCGACTGGAGTCTCGTTTTCTCCCACAAATCTCTCATGCCTAGGCGGTCGTGTGTGCCAAGTTTCGTGCCAATCCGACCTCTTTTGGTGATTTTGGGGCGTCAACACCTCGAATTCAAGTTTCTTAAGGAACTAGTTTGCTTAGACCGAAATACGGCTCTAACTCCCAAACCGGGAACCTGACTGGAGTCCCGTCTTCTTCCACAAGTCTCTTGTGCCTAGGCGGTCGTGTGTGTCAAGTTTCGTGCCAATCCGACCCCGTTTGGTAATTTTGGGGCGCCAACACCTCGAATTCAAGTTTCTTAAGGAACTAGTTTGCCTAGACCGAAATATGGCTCTAACTCCCAAATCGGGAACCCGATTAGAGTCCCATCTTCTCCCACAAGTCTCTTAGCTTAGAATGCAACGAATGCAAAGATACATTTTAGCTTAGAATGTAAAGATACATTTTATACCTGATCTTCTGGTGGTGGTGTATATGGATTCTCGTCTTTTGCAGATTCCCTAAATGCCCGGTGGCCACTCGATGCATCAGGAGCCTATGATAGTCAATGCATAATGTGTTAATCATATTTGAATTTTGTACATAATGTTGTGTGAAAATTTAACTATCAAACAATTTAATTTATATCGAACCTGCCTGTTGGGATCCACACTTGCCCCCCGTGACACAAAGGCCATCATCTCAGCTCTCAGCTGCTGTAAATGTGTAGAGAACTCTGCTCGTAGCTCCTTCTTCAACTCATCCCTTAGCTCCGCACGAATCGGCTGGGTGATCTGAACAATAGTCGATGGCTGGGGTGCTGATTATGATGGCCCAGCACCATCTTTATACACTGCTCTCCGAGGCACAGTTCTCCTGTATGTGCGACAATATCCATGATTGTCATGACCTATCAACTCATGGAAAATGGAATTCCTAGCCTCCAAAGTCTGAAAATCCTCAGGTAGAATAGAGAGTTGGCCATTAAACTCATCCTGTATTGAATAAGACATACAAGTATATGCCAAATTAAGATGGTTGACACACAAAAAATAAAAAATAAACTTTAAATACAATCAAAGGTGTTTGGAAACTATCAAGGTCTAGACAACCTCTGGGTTATCTGCTCTATGTGTCATAAGCCAAACATTCATCTTATCAGTAGACTCCTCCTTATTGGTCATCTACATTTTTTTAGAAATATGAAAATTAGAATCCAAATAATTTGCAAATATACAATGTTTATTTATATACAAAAATAAAACAATAAAATATAAACCTTATGCCGTATCTGAGCGAAAATAGTACGCCCTGTGGTATGAGCTATGCCGTGAGCTCGCCGATTTTTAGCGTTCCTAGTTGCAATTTTCTATAACAGGTTCAATAAATGTAAGTATATAAATATGATTTGTATGTTTACATATCATACATATAACTTATTTGTATACCTCAGCATCGGAAGTACACCAATACTCCACAAGTTCTTCCCACTGGCTTGGCACAATGTGCAAGGGAACATCATCCTTCAGATTAGGATCTTCGCTTCTAGGCTTGAAATACTTAGACTTAATCTTATTCTTGTGATCCTTCCATATGCTATTACAATTTTTCATACAGATTGGCTTGTACTCCTCTGGACATATATTCAAATTGTCTTGTAAAACACAATTTCAAAGTTTAAATAATAATAACACAATTTTGGAATTTAAATTTTTGGACAAAAATATACTTTTACCTTTATACCCTTCCAGATAGCATCAAGAATATCATCAGGCACAGTGTTCCAGCCAAGAAAAGTAAGAGGAACAATGTTACCATTTTGCACAATAATGCCAAGTTGAATAGTTAACTTAGACACGTTATCCCCTATTGGACAATAATTTTTATCAAATTGTATGTCCAACTTTGTAACAGTACCCCACTCCCTAATGCCCTTGGCACATCCTCTACCACGCCTACTCGAGGTTAAAGAAGAACTAACATGACCTGCGAGATACAATAAGAATAAACAATATGCAATGATAATAAACAAATACAAATTTAAATAATGTCAATACAAATCAATTTCTTATACCTGAGGGAGGTTGTGATGAAGTCGAAAGGTCTGAAAAATACAATGAAAATAAACAAGTTATATGTAATGAGAACAAATAAATATATGTTTAAATAATTTTCATACAAATCAAACCAAATTTATATACCTGTGGATGACTCATAAGCCGATGACTCTAGTTGGGATGATAGCTGTTGCGGTGGCACTGATGGTGGTCGATGCAGTGGCACTAATGGCCCCTCTGATGGTGCTCGTTGTGATGCCTCCTCTAATGGTGGTGCCACTGATGGTGGACGCACCAATGGTAGTCGTGGAGGTTGAGTAGATGATAGCTGCTATGGTACCACTAATGGTGGTCGATGTGGTGGCACTAATGGTGCTCGCTGTGATGTCTCCTCTAATAGTGGTGCCACTAATAGTGCTCGCTGCGGTGGCTGGTCAGATAGTGGTGGCACTAATGGTCCTTCTGATGGTGGTCGATGTGATGCCTCCTCTGATGGTGGTGCCGCTGACGTCCTCTTACGTACCATGCCGCTGACGTCCTCTTACGTACCACATCAGACATCATGCGTAGGGGATGATCAGGCTTCCTCTTCCTTGCCATAATAATCTGCAAGTGCCGTGACATTAATTGACATTAGAAACGTAAAGAATGGTTTTGTATCAATTATAATATGACATTAATTGAACTAATACAATTACAAAGACAAAGTAAATTAAGAAACTGAACATTAACTACAACCTTGGCCTGAATTCAATTACTGATGTTTATTAAATATCAGTCTATTTCCACATCAAGTGTTTCTCCTTCAGCGACTTCCCTCACCCAACCAACTTCTTCATCACGGAGCATTATGTTTTCTTCTAATTGTTGGCTCATATATGGCTCGATTCTGGATCAGTCGAATTTATATCAAATAAACCTCTTTGAGACATCTTCACCACTACTTGCCAGTCTGGTTCTAACGGGTCTGCAACATACCAAACTTGCTCTGCTTGGGATGCCAAGATGAAAGGTTCATTGGTAATTCGATCATCTCGGTACAACAAATGATTGAAGTTGACTAATGTGAAATTGAAGACATCTTGTATCTTCCCGTGAATGTTGCCAATCCAATCACACTTAAACAACACATGCTTCTTTTCATTGGAATATCGAATCTCAACAATATCTGTCAATTGTCCATAATAGTACACAGACCCCACACGAGGATTCTTGTCTTTTCGACTAGCATAACTTATGGTATCTGCCTTCAAAGCTACACCACAATTTTGTGTGGCTCGACGGTCATCCATGGCCTTTACTCGACACCGAAACCCATTCATTATATACCGTTGAACCGCCTTTGCTAGGTTATGAGGACCATTTGCCAATACAGTAATCTCTTCAGAAAATGTGACATCACTAGTCTTTCGCAAAGTTTGAACCTATTTAAAAAAAAAAAATTGTAAAATTTAATATGTAGTTCGACTTAGGTAAATAGAATCTATAGATTTAAATACATACATGTTCCTTGAACCAAATGTGAAAAGTTTCAAAATGTTCACGCCGAAGCTGATGATCGTCAACACGATGCATTTTGACCTTAAGTTCTTCAAGGTGTTTGCTGTGTAGATTGAAATTTTATCAAAAATCAAAATTTGGTTCAAAATTCAATGAAACATAATAAAATATTGAGTGAGTGACATAACTTACTTTATGAATGGTTGAACCGCGGATGTATTGAATAAGACATACCGATGAATTTATGCCCAAGAAGTGTTATCAAGATAAAAGCTTGTGATTTCACCAACAGCACGACCCAGATTATCATCACCATTGTAGTTCCTCACGGGTCGATTAGATTTAGTTTCCACATCATTGAGATATTGTGTACAAAAATTCATGCATTCTTCCATAAGATATCCTTTAGCAATTGAACCTTCTGGATGAGCTCTATTACGCACATATTGCTTCAAAGTAAGAAGATACATTTCAATTGGATACATCCATCGAAACTGAATCGCTCCACCCAATAATGCTTCGTCAGCTAGATGTATAGGCAAGTGCTCCATTATATCAAAAAAAGTAGGAGGAAATATTTTCTCTAGATGAAAAAGTGTTACGGCAATACAATCTTGAATATATTGCAAATCCGGCGCACGATTCACTTTAGAACACAATTGTCTAAAGAAATTGCTCAATTCAATCAAAGGTTCAATTACATTCTTCGGTAACGATCTTCGAATGGCCAATGGAATTAGTTGTTGCATCAGAATATGACTATTGTGGCTCTTAAGACCCCAAATACTTCTATCATGTAAGCGCACGTGACGCGATATATTGGATGAATACCCGTCGGGAACTCTAACTTCCTTCAATACTTTCAAGAACAAATCTTTCTCATCCTTGGTCATCGTGAATTGTGCCAGTGGTAAATAAGCTTTATTCTACCCTCTTAACTGCAAATGTAGGGGTTTTCTAATATTCATTTCTTGTAAATCACGCCGAGCATTAACACCATCTTTCAATTTTCCTGCAACCCCTAATATTGTTCACAACACATTGTCACAAACATTCTTCTCTATATGCATCACATCGAGATTGTGTCTAATTAGATTGTGCTCCCAATATGGCAGTTTATAGAAGATACTCTTTTTCTTCCAGCTATGGGTGCGATGTCCAGCTTTCTCCTTCTCTACTTGTCCCCTATGCCTCTCTTTAAGGCCATCCCTCTTGTATTGGGTTAAAATACCCTCAAATTCTAATTGTAGCAGCATCTCAGTTCCAGACAACAATTTTGGTTTGAATCTGACTTCCTGACTACCATCAAATGATACTTTATCCTTTTGGAATTTATGGCCACTAGGTAAAAATCTGCGATGACCCAAGTATGATTATTTTATACTATGCTTCAACCAATACGATGTAGTTTCCCTATTACAACCAGGACATACATATTCGCCTCTAGTGCTCCATCCTGACAAGTTTGCATATGCAGGGAAATCACTAATTGTCCACAGTAAAGCTGCATGCATTTGAAACATTTGATTTGTTGATACATCAAATGTGGAGACACCGTCATTCCATAGTTCTTTCAACTCCTCAATCAACGGTTACATATACACATCAATCTTGTCACCAGGTCCTTTCGGGCCGTCAATAAGCACAGATAAAATTAGAAATGGTTGTTTCATGCATATCCATGGCGGCAAGTTATATGGAATGAGTACAACAGGCCAAGTGCTATGAACTATGTTCATCGTCCTGAATGGGTTAAAACCATCAGATGTTAAGCCAAGCCTTACACTTCGGCAATCATTACTAAAGTCAATATTCCGACGATCAAAATCTTTCCATGCTAGGGAGTCTGCAGGATGCCTAAAGACACCGTTATTAGTTCGTTCCTCTACATGCCATCTCATTAACTTAGCTGTCTTGGATGACATAAACAACCTCTGCAACCTTGGCTTTAAAGGAAAATATCTCATTTGTTTTGCAGCTATTCGTTTGCCACCATTGTGAGGATCATTTGAACCACCATCACCATTTGATTTCCATCTTGAACAGTTGCATATGACACATTTATCAAGATTGGCGTCCTCATTTCGAAACAACATGCAACTGTTGGGACATGCATCCCACGTCTCATACGTGAAGCCCAAATCTGTTGTGACCTTTTGAGCTTTATAATATGAGTCTGGGAGTTTCACACCCAACGGGAACGCCTCATTCAATAACTCAAGCAACATGTTAACAGACTTGTCTGTCCACTGATTAAGCACCTTCAAATGTAGAAGTCGAACAATGAATGACAAAGATGTGAACTTTTGACAACCCAGATACAATTCACTTTGTGCATCTTGAAGAAGTTTGAAATACTTTACAGTCTCTGCATTTGGACCGAGCTGGGGTTCAGATGCATGGGGATCAGGCCCTGTGGGTCATTACCCTCAACACTTTTACCGGCATGTGGATTTCCCATAGCCCCTTGTATCATTCCAACCATATTGTCCCCAATGTCTAAATTAGCCAATGTTTCATTCTCTCGATTACCATGCAGAGATACGCAAGATTCCCCATGATTAATCCAATGTTTGTACTTTTTTAAAAAACCATTCAAAATCAGATGCTCCCGTACACCCTCTCGTATAAGATGGTATCGATTCTCACATTTTCTGCATGGACAACTAATCATCGAACCTTCAACCCTATTGGTGTAGGCAAACATAAGGAATTGATCAATCCCATTAATGTATTGCCTCGACATCCTATTTGGCAAATCAATCCAACTCTTATCCATCATCTGTATTTCCCTCAAATGCACACTTCACTTCTTTTGTAATCTTCTCAACAATATGTAATCTTCTTTTGGGAACTTTTTTGTTTGTGCTGAATTATGATCTCATTGGCTGTCAAGGAATGAATACCAAAGAAGAAGATAAAATTGAGGAACCATCAGGAGTGAGCCATCCCTATAAAATGCTTTAATATAAAAATACTAATTTGCGAGTTTACCACACAATTAGAAGTGCTTGTTATAAAAATGCTTTAATAGATGTTGGGTGACTTGCTTGTTATAGAACTCCAGAATTTTATCAATTTTGCATTGTCAAATCCAAATCATCAATTAGAAGTGCTAATTAGATCAATAAAACATTAAATTCAACAACAAATTTGCTACCAAACCAATTATCTAATGGCATAAGACAAAGCTCAAGACATGGGGATGATAAATGGAGTCTACACCCACACTAACTAAGGCAAAAACTGCAAACTCATGTAAACAGGGCAGGTTCGAAGGTTCAAAAGCTCTTGATAATCTGAAGGGGGGGGGGGGGGGGGGGAATGTGAGATTATAATTACTAATCAACTGACAAGCGTACCCTCTTTTTTTCATCTTTTTTTCTCCACTCTCACCCAATTGGTTTCATGTTCCAACAAGGTCATGTTGGTGCATGTTGCCTGGAAGTGAATCTTAAGCTGACAAAAGGATAACATGAATCTCTTGCTAGCGTCAAAAGGATAAGCACGAGTCAAGTTTGGATAAGCACAATTCATTTTACAACTTTATTAATACTATACCAATATTTATATTCTGCCTATTTAAACTCCACACAAATGGTAGATTGGCAAAAGCTAATACTCCTACTTCAAGATGGTGAAATAACAACAATTCAACTCTACCATATCTAAGTATCAAAAAACAAAAACACAAGACTTCTGCTAAAATGGGGACTTGCGGAGGGCAAGATGTACGCCGTATTTTATTTCTCGATAGGCTGTTTTCACCATATCCCTTTCAATTAAAGAATATGTGCATCACAAATATATATAAAAATAAAAAAATAAAAAAAGAATAGAGGAACATTTCTCTATATACGTACACTCAGGTGAAATGGAAATGTCTTTGAAGATTAGAGTTACATATACCACACCAAGCATGAAATAGAGAGCAATCTACATATCTTGACTATGGAACCAAAATTAAACTGGGTGACTGATTATTGATCAGATGAACAAAATTAGTAAAACGAATGGCTTACATATATAAACAATATACACAAAAACAGCCTCTGTGACGTTTTTCTAAATAAAAGAAAAGAAAAGAGAAAGAGAGAGAAAGAAAAAGAAATGCCTTGAGCAAAAGCATACGAACTGCACTTACAAATTATATATAAGGTAAATTTATCAGGTAATCAAGGATGAGAAGACAAAAAAAAAATCTAGGTAGAGAGCATACCTGCAAGGAAGGAGGAAAATCAAGCCTGCAAATTCTATACTCTAGTTCCTTGAAAAATAATCAACTCATATGCAGGTTGATCACATTTCAAAAATTCTTCATAGAGAATGATTTCGGACCATCCACAAAATGCAGCTCAATAAGAGGTAAACCTCAAAGCAGCTGCAGTGTCCCCTGCAGATCAAACCAATTGTCAGCAATCTTCAATCTTGTGTCCCACGGCCAGGAAACTGATATCCCTGTTATTGTGACGCGAAATTGAAAAATAAAAGTTTCAGGTGATTCAATTATGTGAGAGATCAAAATTATCGTTTGGGAACAAGCTAATTTAGTAACTTTTTGACTATTTGGCTAAAATGTGATGTAAAAAAAACTAGTATGTTTGGGATGACTTTTTGGCTTTTTACGAAAATATGTGCAAAAAGTAGAGAGAAAAGGGAATCTTTGACTTTTTGGTATGAGTTGTTGGCTTTTTGGCTTTTTTAGTAACTTTTTGACTTTTTGGCTAAAATAGCCTCTTGCCAAACGATCTAATTTTTTCATCGATAACTTACTCTTGAACAAACGATTTTCTAGGCTGCCCCGAGGCATGAACTCATACACAAGAAGCCGCTCTTCATCTTCACAGCAATAGCCGATCAATTTAACCAAGTTTTGGTGCCTAAGCTGTCCAAGAAAAATCACTTCGGCCTTCAAGCAGAAAAAAATTACATATCAGAGGAAATTTTTTGATCAACTCAACTAAATGTATCACAATTTTCTCATCTTTATTTTCCTTCTCATGGACAGACACTTTATCCATTTGAGAAAAAATTGTTGATTTTGATTGGGTTCTTACACACAAAACAACTTCACCAAACAATATTCACAACTTGTTACAAAATATAGTTCTTGAAATTGACAAAAATGAGAAACTTCTAAATTTTAGTACCAAAATAAGTATCAAATTGCTGTGCTTATTATTCTTCCTTTAATTAATTAATTAATTTTTTCCCCAACAATAGTTATGGGTAAGACAAGGAGAACCCTTCCCTAAAATAGACAAAAGGCAAGATACAAAAATATTTAAAAACATAAAATAGATCCCATTAACATATTTCAAAATCTAGATAGTTTAAAAAACTATTATCCAGGTGAACCATTTATATCCCAATCAAAATTCTTTACCAAATAAAGTTATTAACACCTTCTTACATATTTAGAAGGTTCTTTTACGGATAGGAATAGGAATAACACTAGTAGAAGTTATTGGTGAGCTTGAGTTAGTCTATTTCACAATGAAAACGAAGAATGAGAAACAGAAATAAGCTAGAAAAAAAAGTTTTGCTGAATAATAATTCTGAAGTTGTTGAAGAGGACAAAAATTCTGAAATGTTGATGCTCTGTCTTGCCTCGTCACTCGTCGTTCACCCTCGTCACTCGTCACTCGTCACTCGTCACTGCTGCTCGTCACTTCGGTGAAGGCCGTCGTTCACCCTCGTCACTCTGCAAAGGCCGTCGCCGTCGGAGATTGGGGATTTTGGGATCAATGGATTTTGATTTGGGATTTTAGGGATTTTGGGACCCATGACTGCGAATGGGATATAGAAATGAGCGGGATATGGAAAAAAAACTTTCTTGCGACGGCATATTTTAACCGTCGCAAATGCTACATCATTAACAAGTGAAAACGACGTCGTTTTACCCATAGTTTTTGCGATGGGCTTCTGCCATCACAGATGGTCCACCATTTGCGATAGTAACTTTTTACCGTCGCTAAAGAATACTTTTTGCGACGGTATACTGTGCGTCGCAACTGTTCCTACATTTTTCTTTTACAATCATTAGCGACGGAAGTCATACCCATCGCAGAAGTCCATTTTTATTGACGGTAAATAAACGCCGTTGCAAAAGACTTTTTTGGCGACGGCAACTACATTACGTCGCAAAAAAACCACTTTTTGCGACGGCAGTTACCCCGTCGCAAAAACCTCCGTGTTATTTGCCAGGTTTTCTTGTAGTGTTAATTTTTCACAAATATACGTACGTTAACTAATAAAAATTTGAGAAATCATAACTTACGTATATTTATAGAAACTTGTGCGATTTTAAGAAGTAACTTATGTATATTGTAAGAATTTATACAAATATATATGATATGTGATGGTCATTAGCCCAAATAGGTAGTCTAATGGGCCGTCTAAATAATTCCTAACCTCAACTTAGGCTCAAGGACAAAATAAAAAGAAGAAACAAGTCATCTCCTTTTGTTTCGTGATTTTGGTGACATGACGACGCAGCCATAGGCGACTACAGATAGCCATAGGCTTAAGGTTGGTAGGACAACATGAAAACACAAAGACAATAAAATAATCATAAGTGGATAAAAAGCCAAGAGACCAATGAAAGTATAAAAGATATCAGTACATGTCTACTCTCTCTAACTATTTCTGAACTCTTTCTTTTTTTCAATTTAACTTAAAGGAATGAACTCCATCACAAAATTCGGCTAACCCAAGAAACATCCAAATCATGTCCAACTCATCTCTCATCCGATAAAATAACATCATCAATATATACCTTGCATCGTCCTTTTATTTTTAAAAAAAATACGAAATCCCATTGAAGCCAACGATATGTGACATAATTTTATGAAGATATCGAGGAAGCTACAGCCTTTTAAAGTGGTGTACTGTTGTAGTGGTGTGGTGGATATTGTCTGTCTGTCTTCTTCTAGAGAGATTAGAGAGGAGAGAGATTTAAAAGGCTCAACTTTTCATACTATTATTTAATTAAAAAATGATCTCAAAGCATGGAAAATTTGAAAAACTAAACACATAACTCCATTAATTAATTAGTTATGGGAAAGACGGCATATATATTAGCAGACCACCATCTCTTCCGGTTATGTTTCCACTAAGTTGTGTTTGGTTGTAAAATGGCTACTTTTGTTTTTTTGTATAAAAGGCTTGGGGACTTTGTAGTTTAAAAAATAAAAAATAAAAAGAATGCTTGGGAGCTTTTTTGTCTGCTCTTTCATACCTAAACAAGAAAAGAAAAAATTACAAACAAACAACAATATTTGATATTGTAGGAGTATTTGTTTTCTTTAATTAATAATATTATTAAAATTTTACTAATGACATTCTTCAGGACTGTTAATAAAGAATAAAAAGTGTCAAAATTTTTATAATTTTAATAAATTTTCTATGTATTCTAAAATATTTTTATACATTTTCATTTTTAATTTTTTTTTTACATATTGGGTTATTTTTTGATAAATTCTCTTTTTAAGTGTTTTGTTCTATCTAACTCGTCTTCTTTTTTAGTATTTCATTAGGTCTTGTTTAATGTAATATGACCAAATCACTTTTCTAATTTTTTGCATATATTTCCATTTTGAAACTAATACACAATAAAAAATAACAATAGTCTCTTATTTCATAGAGAAAATCTCTCCCTTATTCAATGAAGAAAATTTCTCCCTTATTCCACGGAAAAAATCTCAAATTATAAATTTTTAATTTTTTAATAATTTAAATTTTAAAAATAATGTAACAAAAAATCTAAACGAAAATTAAAATATAATATGAATGTTCACAGTAAACGACAAACATACAACTAACTTTTGAAAAAATAAAATGCATACTAAAGTACAATGTGAATGTTTACAATAAACAACAAACATACAACTAACCTTAGAAAAAACAAAATTCATATTAAAATACAATGTGAATGTTCACAGTTACAATTAACATACAATTAGCCTTAAAAAAAAATTCATGTCAATGTGAATATTTACACTGCAACGTGAAAATATAAAAAAAAAATTAAAAAAAGTGAAAATCGACTATTTCGATTGTTCAATGATAATAAAAATGATTGTTCAACTAATAAACATAGTAATAAAAATAACAAACATACATCTAACTTTTGATAAAATAAAACTCATAACAAAATAGAATGTGAATGTTCATAATTTACAATTAACATACAACTAGCCTTAAATTTTTTTTTTATACCAATGTGAATATTTACACTGCAACATGAAAACATAAAATAAAATTGAAAAAAGTGAAAATCGATTATTTCGATTGTTCAATAGTAATAGAAATGATTGTTTAACCAACAAGTATAGTAACAAAAACAACAAACATACAATTAACTTTCAAATTTAAAAAAAAAAAAAAAACTCATACTAAAATACAATGTGAACGTTTACAATTTACAATTAACATAGTTTTAAAAAAAGTAAATTCATAACAATGTGAACATTCACATTACAACATGAAAACATGAAACAAAATTGAAAGAAAAAAAACCCTACTATTTCGATTATTTAGGCCTCGTTTGGGAACCCTCTCTTTTAGCCAAAAAGTCAAAAAGTTATTAAATTAGCCAAAAAGCCAACAACCCATACCAAAAAGTCAAATATTTTCTTTTTTCTCTACTTTTTGCACATCTTTTCGTAAAAAGTCAAAAATCATCCCAAACATATTAGTTTTTTTTAACTCACACTTTAGCCAAATAGTTAAAAAGTTATTAAATTAGCCTGTTCCCAAACGAGGCCTTAATGGCAGTAAAAAATGATTGTTCAAACAAGAAGTATAGTAACAAACAATAAAAAATCATCAAACAATATATAAAAAAATCATTAAATAGTTCATATATATTGACGTACATTTTTAGAAAAAACTATATATAATCAATACCGGTATAATACCGGTGAATAAATTATACAATACCGGTGGCTATACAAATCGACGAAGAGACTACAATTTATGTGTTACAGTGGCAAAAATGTGATTGTTCATTGTCGATTTACAATCATCTCTGTTGCAAGTTCACCATCATCTCTATTATCCGTTTACAACTAACTTTCTCTTCCATATATTCTTCCATGACAGGACTTTAATGCAAAATAATAGTGAAGGAAGATCCTTGATTAAGTGAATCTCTCGTATTGAAGCAAAGAAAATACTAAGAATAATAATTTTTCATATTCTATATATAATGTTTTATATTTACCACAAATAAAATATATCTAATAATTGATATTCTCTCTCCTAACTATATGGTATAATATATATATATAAAATAAAATCTATAAGAGTAAAATAGTTCACATAATAATTCTAATATGGAAAAAAGGACCTATTAGAATATAAGTTTAAATATATGAGACTTGATGAAACATTAAAAAACTTTACGGACTTATTGAGCTATAAGTCTACTAAATGGGATTTACAAATAAATCTCCATTTTTTGGGTTTTTAATACTAACCATAATTTTAATATATTTTTATATATTTTAATACTTTTTTTTATACATATTTTTTTAATACTAATCACAACATTTAAGATTGTTTTTAACATTTTTTTTATGTTATTATGATCTTATTTCTATATCAAAATTATTTATCATATTATCCATGATTACTGTATTGCTTTAGTGAGTTTTATTACATATTTATTTAGAGAGTTCTGGTGATAAATCCAATTTAGAATTTTTCTTACCCAAAGGTCTAGACTCTAAGTTATTATGTTTACAAGGACAAGACATTGTAGAATGACCAAAATACCCTTGTGAAGAGCGATCAGATCTACGAGCTCGGGTCACTCTCTCCGTTCTTGTTGGTTTTCGCCGAACACATGGCACCAATTGAGCACTGGTGGAATCAACATTGATTGAGAGAAGATAACATCAGGAGGGGTTACCGTGATCTACATCCTGGTCCGATGAGCCTGCTATACTAGAACGAGAGTGGCTGTTACATTCCCTCACTTACTCTCTACATCACACATTTACTCTTGGTCAGTACAATTCAACACAAATCGAAGAACACACTCTTTATGTGATGATGATGATGAATCTTCAGACCTAGACTCCGCCACGTTAGATCGGAGCTTCGGTGGTCCTTTATTTTTTAGATCTGGATTTAGATTAAAGGATCTGGTTTGTTCATTTCTTAGATCTGTTGTTAGATTATTGGTATCTTTTTTTTTTCTTTTTTTTTTTCCATTGTTGTTAATGATAATTCCAACATATAGTGGCAAAAAATGTGGGCATGTGTGTGTGTTGGGGGTGGTTATATCTCTATATGTGTGTGGTTATTGATTAAGGCCGAATTGTACATCATTGAGGCCGTTAATTAGGATCTCTTAACTTCACTTACTTGTCAAACTGTATACTTTATGTGTGTTGAATGTCAATCAGGTTGTACATAGTCGGAGCATAAAATGGGCAAAAAGACCAAATTTGAAGAGAGTTGACTTTCTCGCACGTGTGTTGACTTTTTCTGGGAAAACGTACCAGATGTTTTAAACCTGTTTGGAAAGACACCAGAAGTATAAATAGGCAAGAAAAAGGCTGGATTAGGGTTCGGAAGTTTTTTTGTCAAGAAAGGGAGTTAGGGTTTGAAAAGAAAAGGAACTTGAAGCTTCAAGCATGTCTCCCATGGTGGCTTCTTCTCCATCTAGCTCCTTCCACTCCTCCATGAGTGGCTAGTCTCATTTTCTAAGGTTTTGATGAAACCCTAGCCATGTAATTAGTTTTTCTTTTTTGATTTTTAATTATGTAAAGGTTTGAACAATTGCATAGTGTTTTAGAAGTTTTATATATACACTCTCCATTATTTCTTCAAGTATTCAGCTTTCTATGATTGTTGAATGTTTTCCATACAAGAGTTTTCTATTTTTTCACATTCAAGGTATGAGACGAACCATACTACGAGAGACAAGTCGTGTCACTACCTTAATTTAGAGTGAACGATTTGTACTACTTGAGATGGTTCGTGCTCGTACATTGAACGTGATGATTTTCTTGTTAAATGCTTTGAACTTGTAGTTGCAAAGTATTATTCTGTTCGAACCATAACATAATTAATTTCAATTGGAAACCCTAATTACGTGACTAGTGGTGGACTCTTTGCCCTAGGTTTTTCCCCGATTCAATAAATCCAATTTCAGTTATAATTGATAATTTAATTATTTAGTTTAATTTATTCGTTATTAAATTAAGTTGTGATCAATCATTTTTTTCTTCAAAATTAATTTAGGAATTTATCAATTAAATTAGTTTAATTTCATAATTGTCCTTGTGGATCGATTCTTGGACTTGCCATTATTCTAATAGAATTTGGTCTAGTTTAGTGTTTAATTTTGGTATGTTCAATGACCCATCAAATTTTGGCGCCGTTTCTGGGTACTTTTGGCGAAATTAGTTAATTTCAAGTTACATTCTTATTTTAATTTTTAGTTTAGGATTTTATACTTTCATGTTGCTAAGTGTGTAGAGCATTTGAAAGTGGAAGCTATCACTGATGTACAAGCAGAGCCAACCGAGCTTTAAAAATAAAAAAAAAAACCGCAGCGCTAAAGTGCGTAAACAGAAGCAAACACTCGCAAGTAAAGCACCAAAGTGCTAAAAAGAAAGACAAAGCTCAATTAGAAGCTGGAGACAACGTTTACACCTCAAGCACCAGGAAAACGAGTAAAGCGTTTTCGTTAAACCGCTGTGAGTATTTCTCCCTTTGGTATTTTGCTTTCATAACTTAGTGCACGGAGTCGGAACTTTTTGTGTATGTGTGGGTAGTGTATGCACGGGCGCCGTTCTTGTTGCCCTGAATTGTGGAGTTTGCACTTTGAACTAGAAAGGACTCTTAAGAGACTTAGGGCCTCTGTCCGTGTTCTTGGGCTTGAATATTCATATTCATACATTGAGCCATTAGAGATAGCAGATCCAGATGTCCCAAATTTGCCTAACCGGACCCCTAAGGATTATTTCACACCCACTGCATATACATCACCATCATGCATCCAATTACCCAACACCACTACTGCTCATTATGAGATTAAGTCCAGCACCATACAAATACTTCCAAACATTTGAATGAATTTCTAGAAATTTGCTCGACAGTGAGGATCCAAAATTTCACAAATGAGGCCTTAATGTTGCGATTGTTTCCATTCTCATTCAAAGATAAAGCCAAACACTGGCTGAATTCTTTACCAGTTAATTCAATCACAACTTGGGACCAATTACAGCAACGGTTCTTGGTGAAGTACTTTCCCATAGGTAAAACCAACCAACTTAAGCGAGCCATCACAAACTTTGCTCAAATGGATGGCGAGCAATTCCATGAGACGTGGAAAAGACTTCGCGACCTTCTCCAACAGTGTCCCCACCACCAAGTGCCTGATTGGCAACTTGTTCAAACATTTTATTATGGCTTAACTGAGCCGCAATGCCAAATGGTGGATTCATCTTGTGGTGGGACATTCATGTCCAAAAATGATGCCGAGACATGACAATTGTTTGAGAACCTAAGTGATAATTCCCTTCACCATGCCTCCACAGCCCGGCAAGTCCGGCAAGCAGTAGTTGGAGCCCCAAAAAGAGGGGGCATTTATGAGGTCGGGAAAAACCTAGAGTTAGCCCAACAAGTAGAGGCATTATCCCGCAAAATGGACCAATTATTAGCTGCGGGGCATGCCCCTACCCAACAAGATCATCCTTAATTTCACGAGGCATGTGTTATTTGTGCGAGCCCTACTCATGACTTGAGTGAGTGCCCTTCGTGTCACGACCCAAACCCGCCCCTATAGGTTTAGCATCGTAACCGGCCAGTAATCCTTGGATTACCGAAGGCCTCTGTACAGATTAACAAAATTAAGGGGCTAGCGGAAGCAAATACATGAATATAGTTGTCCATTAAGCTGTGCTGACTTATATGAAACAGAGTATTTAAAACTTTATATACATATCCGATAGTCAACCACACAATATACCCACATACATTACAGTATCTTAAGCACAGCCAACATAATCAAATCCAGTCTCATACATATACAAAATCAACAGGACTGAACACAGGACACTTCGGGAACCTCCACGTGAGGCGAAATGGTTGGCTGACAACAGAAACACAGTTCCAGACAAAAGCCTTCGGGCTCGATCTCCAGAATGCCCACCTATATATACATATATAGGAACAGTGAGCTAAAGCCTAGTGAATAACATTAAGGTAAAGGGGTTAGTGAACGAAATCCGACATATCATAATTGGCGGAAACAGATCAGAGCATAATCATTCTCATATCAGAACATAATAATGGTACATCCCATAGAACACATTATAGAACATCTTCCGACTAAAGTAATCAGTTCCGAATACCGATTAAACACATATCACCACTATGAAGTGGCTAATGAGATCTCGTAATTACTTGTATGTCATGGACCCGCATTTTCATGCCGTTCCCCATGACTTGAGACTATCTATGGATGCCATAATAGATTTCAAACTTGGAATATTCGTTCAGGAAAACAGATATCATTTCAGAAATCAGAACTTATAATATTTCATTTGGAACGTAATTCATATGAACGTATCTTTACAATAACGTTACTCACAGTGGTTCTTGCAAACGGTCAATCAATCCTCGGACGTTGACCTACAAACACAAAGGCACATAACACCAACAGATCTTATCATTACACAAGTACTTGGCCAACATGGCTTAGCTTACATTACGTTAGTTCTTGTTAATTCTTAGCTCAATGCTTAAAACACACCTACTTGCATTCCCTTAACTTAGTACATTCATTCCTTAGTGTGTTTCTAATCCATAACCTCATTACTATGGCTTAAGAATGCCTAAGATGCAATGAGGATGCCAAAACATGCATTGGGACGCTTAGGAAAAATTTCTGAAAATGAGGTCTCCGCTCGAGCGTAGATTTCCTCGCTCAAGCGGACATGCAAAATGAGAGGGGTCGCTCGAGCGTGACTTCCTTCGCTCGAGCGACCTGAAAACTTGGAAAAAGTACAGGTTGGTCGTAATCCATGCTCGAGCTACAAATCCCACGCTCGAGCGGATCGACAACATGCAAAGGGTTCGCTCGAGCGTCCAAGTGGTTGCTCAAGTGGAGAGCTCATGTTTGAAAAAAAATACTGAGAGCTCGCATTCTCCGCTTGAGCGCAGGTTTTCTCGTTCGAGCGGACTGTGAAATTTTGGATTTTTCAAAACAGAACTTGAGCTTAAAAATGTGATTTCCATGGCTATACTCATGCATGGCTTGTTTTTAATGCTCGAAAACCTTTCTAAAACATGAACACTTGGTTGTTTACAAATTCTTTTGCTCAAAGCTCATGAATTTACTAATTTGAACTCAAAAACTCTTGCATGGAAGATTTTCAAACTATGTTCTTGATTTTCTCAAAACATGCAAATGATGATCAACAACCTCATGAATTCTGAAACTATGAGCATGCCCAAAACTTACATGCATGCAAGGACTTCAAAACCCAAACTTAAGATAGTAAAATCAGAGGTGTTCTACCATGAATACATATGCAAATCATTTACATGCCCCAAAGACCCACTTCTCTTGCTAATTTCATGAAATTGGTTCCAAGATGAGTTGAAATCGTGATGCATGGAAGTTAACTTGCAGAGGATAATGCTAAGGACTATTACCTAGAGCTTGATTTCAGAAGTGTGGGGTGAATCTTCGTAGTTTCCGTCCTCTTCTTCAACTTCTTGAGCTCACTCTCTCACTCTCTAGCTATACTTCCTCTCTTTATCATAAGGGACCAAATGAGCAAATTCTTACACTCCTTTACTCAGCCAAAAGTACATGACACACTCCTCACTTTGAGCACAAATACACGTGCACACACATGCAACCTTCCAACACACACGCAACCTTCCAACACACACACTCAAGGGTTTTAATTCCCTACACTCAATACTACAAAAAAAAATGCCTCAATACATTATACACTAAATCACATCTTGGATCATTAGTAGGATTAGATTAGGCACCAATCATGCATTATTTAAATCAAACATAAGTAACCTTAATTTATTCAGATTAACACGAAATTCAATTAATCCAAAATGATCCCCACCAAGGCTTGATTTAACCACATACGATATATATTTTTTTAAACCGAATTAATTTTTAATAAAATTTGCCATGGTGTTCTAAAAATTTATCACGACCCAAACCCGCCTCTATAGGTTTAGCACCGTAACCAGCCAGTAATCCGAGATTACCGAAGGCCTGCTTAACAGTAAGACAGTAATACAGAGTACAGGGGCTGGCGGAAGCCAAAACTGTAATTAAAGATGTCCAATAAGCTGTGACAGTCTGTATGCAAAAAGATTTTTCATACATATCTACATAAACAATACATATACATTCATATACAATCATACAGGTTAGGGACCAAGTCCCTACCATAACAGTACAGTAACAGTCTATACAGTCGATACAAACAGATACAGAAAGGGGGAATCTAAAACATCCTGAAACAGCCTTAGCTTGGCAGCACTTGGAACCTCAAGGTGAGGCACGATGGTTGGCTTGACAAAACAAGAGCTAATCCGACGCTCCTAACTCCGGTCCGGTACCTGAACACCTACATATATATATAAACAGTAAGGTAAAGCCCAGTGAATAACATATGCATAAAGAGGCTAAGAATGAATGTCCTTTCAGTATTGAAAACAGTCATTTATCAGTATATCAGTCATTCAGTTTGTGGCTCATAATTCATGCCATAACAATCATTCAGAAACTATAATAGTCATATGTGGTACATCCAATAGCAAAACAGTACAGTAGGTCTTAACAGACTGAGCAGTCAATAATGGCCATCATATTAGTAAACAGTAGTGGTTCCAAATGTGGGAACCAATAGAGATATCTGTAACAGTAGCAGTAACAGTTCAGAAACAGTAAATTGCTATGGATGCCACGAATATAGCTCACAAATAGGACAAACATTCATTCAGTAAACAGTGTCATTTCATAAAGCAGTACAATCATTTGTTCAGAAAATAATCTCAATTGAACATATCTTTACAACATTGTTACTCACAGAGCACTGGGCTACAAGCAGCTAGAGCGTCCTCGAATGCCAACCCTACACAGTTACAAAATGAACACACACTAAGCTACACAGTTGGGAAATAATAACTTAATCCTTAAATTGTCTCGGTGTGGTTCTACATTAATATCCTTATTAAGATGCCTTAAACTAGGCTTAAGAATGCCTAGGATGGAATGAGGATGCAAATATGCACTTTAAAACACTTTTCAGAATTTTCAGAAAACAGGGGTCTCGCTTGAGCGGACATGCAGACAAAGGATCTCCGCTCGAGCGGACTGTAAGCTACAGTAAAAGTACTGGATGTACAAAAATCACGCTCGACGGGCGCTCGATCCATGCTCGAGCGTGAGACACAAGTCCTCGCTCGAGCGTAAACTCTCTCGCTCGAGTGGACTATAAACACATGCAAAGTACTGGATACACGCATTTCACGCTCGAGCGCCACTTTCCTTGCTTGAGCGGACTGTATGAACACAAGGCATACGCTCGAGTGTGGAGATCCTCGCTCGAGCGTGAGTCCAAAATCTGGAATTTCCAGATTCGAACCTCAAGCTCAAAACTCAACTCTAATGCATCAAAACTCAACCTCTTAGGCCTATTTTCTGGAAAAACACTTTAAACCTATAATATAACATGTTTTGAAGATTAATTTGAGAAATCAAAGCCCAAAGGTAGTTCAATTAAAACCCAATTTCATCAAAACTTCAAGAACATGATGAACATGCAACGTGCATGAATTTAATCAACTTCAAAGCTTCCAAAGCATGATCAAATGAGTTAATCCACTCCCAAAGATGATGAATTCATGGACTATAATCCAAATATGGACATGCATGCAATAATTTCCTTGAAAACAACTCTAAACTTCAAGAGATGCACATGCATGCACGATACAAGCTTCAATTCAACAATTTAAGACCAATTCTAGACTTAGATCACTAAAATTCCATGAATCATGCAAGACACAACTTCAATTCACAAATGAGAGGATGAAATTTCTACCTTATGTCTTGAATTCAAGGTATACAAGCTCAAATAATGCAAGACTCCTTCAATCTCCTAAGCCTCCAAGCCAATTTGGTTGAAAACAAGTTTTTTCCTCTCCCTCACTCTCTTTAGACAGTTAAGCTCAAGGAAATGGGCTGATAAAGTGTTGTAATGCTAGCATATAGAGATCAAATAAAAAGCTCATGAAAGTCCACTAAGTGGCATTCTCGTAAATAAGTCTAACTCTTGTAAATTAGCATTATTTAATCCAATTTAAACATACCAAATCAATTTTCAATTAAAAATACCATAAAATCACATAAATGCTAATTAACATAATTTGCTAATCAATTTCATATTCGGCCGCTGATAAGGCCTTCAATTTGCAGTTCAAAACATATCATATAAACAGATCATTTAACAGTCAAACAGATAGACATGCATTTAAACTACCACACTCAATCAATTAACTCAGAATTTCAATCAATTCAATTACTTATCATGATCAGTCTCAGTTTAGCAGTAGTCAGTGGTGTTATCAGTAAACAGTAGTGAGGGTTGTCACAAAATTCCAAATAACACACTAATGTAACTAATTCCAATTTTAGATGCCGATAAGGCTTTCAATCTTTATATTAAAGCAGATTTCTAGACAGATATTTCCACCAGTAACAGATAGGAAGCCAAAGATCAAGTAAATCACATAATATACCCATAATTTATCTTATTCACTTAATTAGCATCCTTAATTACTGATTAGTGGTTGATTACGGATCAGAGTTGTTACACTTCGGCATCATAATTTCCGGAGTTAGTCCAAGAGCATGTGAATGCGGCTCAAGGATTCTCCAACCCGGGTAATGATCCATACTCCAACACATATAATCCAGGATGGAGAAATCACCCTAATTTTTCATGGAGACCCCATTCACAAGGCACTTCTTACAATCCTCTACCACCAAGGCAGAATTTTAATAATTTTGCCAACCAATCATCTTATCGACCACCGCAACCTTATCGACCCCCACAACCGTACCGGCAACCACAAGCCCCGCCTGTTCCTCAGGGCAACTCTGCCTTTGAGACTCAGGTGTTGAAAGTTCTCTCAGAACTTAAGGGGTTAGCACCGGTAGTTCACTCTCACACTCACTCTATTGCCAAGCTAGAGGCCCAATTGGGTCAAATGACTAACAACATGAATCGGAGAGAGGAGGGAAAATTACCAAGTCAAACTGTAGCTAACCCTAAGGGACAATACGGCGCAGAGAGTTCGAGTGGGAATGGAAAGCACCATGAGCAAGTGCAAGCGGTGGTTACTTTGAGAAATGGGAGGGAGTTAGAGCCTCAATCAGTTGCGTCTGATGCAACTAGAGCTAAGAAGGGTGACCACGGTGGTACACCCAATGAGAGCAAGGGTGATGGGAAAACACTTAAGAGGGATGACTTAGTCCCTAGCACTTCACATGAGCCCAAGACACCCTTTCCCTAAAGCCTTGATACACCATCCCCTTTTAATAAGAAGACGACATCTATGGAAACAATGATAGAGGTCTTTAAACAAGTAAAAATCAACCTCCCCCTATTGGAGGCGATTAAGCAAATACCCTCCTATGCCAAATTTCTAAAGGACCTTTGTACGCAAAAGCGTAAATCTAGGACACATGTGTCCCAAAAGGTCCTACTCACAGAGCAAGTAAGCTCCATCTTGTTGAATGACACACCTCCTAAACTTAAGGACCTGGGTGCCCCAACCATTGCATGCATTATATGGGATCATTTCATTGATAGGGCCTTGTTAGATTTAGGGGCTAGTGTCAATTTGTTGTCGTATTCTGTGTACGAGGAATTTGGGCTTGGCGAGTTGAAGCCCACTACTGTTACTCTCCAGTTGGCTGACCAGTCCCTCAAAGTGCCACTTAGCATGATTGAGGATGTGCTAGTAAATGTTGATAGATTTTACTTTCCTGTTGACTTTTTGGTATTAGATATGGAACTGGTAGCCAGTTCTAGGAAACAAATCCCGGTGATCTTAGGTCGACCTTTCTTGGCTACGGCCAATGCATGCATTAATTGTCGTATCGGGGTGATGGAAGTTTCATTTGGTAACATGCAAGTGAAACTTAATGTTTTCCAAGCATCCCAACAACCTTATGAGAGAGAGGAGTGCTTATTTGTGGATGTTGTGGATGAGGTTGTGGAGGAAGTTTTGCCCTCCATTCTTGTAGAGGACCCTTTAAAGGCTTGTCGAGCTCATTTTAGGTTTGAAAATTTTGATATTGATGGGTCAATTGAGGAGGTGAATGTCTTGCTTAATGCTTCTTCTACACCGGATTTTCCTCCGTAGAAAGCCCAGTTTGAGTCACTTCCTCCTCTATCGAGAGAGCCTGCCATACTATCTTTAGTCACACCACCTACACTTGAGTTAAAGCCACTCCCGGCCACACTCAAGTATGCATTTATAGGGCCCCAGGATACTTTACCAGTCATCATTGCATCTGACTTGACTGCACAGCAGGAGAGTCAGTTAATGAATGTTCTCGTGGCACATCAGAGTGCTATAGGGTGGTCAGTGGCTGATTTGAAAGGGATAGATCCCTCTGTATGCATGCATTATATACACCTAGAGGAGGACACCAAACCTTCTCTCGAAATGCAACGGAGACTTAATCCTAATATGAAAGAGGTGGTCAAAAAGGCGGTATTGAAATTGTTGGATGTGGGTATTATATACCCCATCTCGGATAGCAAGTGGGTGAGTCCTACACAAATGGTGCCCAAGAAATCAGGCATCACCGTTATTGAGAATAAGAGAGGAGAGTTAGTCCCTACACGAACCACTACTGGGTAGCGAGTGTGCATTGATTATAGGAGACTGAATTCCTTGACTAGGAATGATCATTTTCCCTTACCTTTCATTGACCAGATCCTAGAGCGGTTAGCGGGGCAGGGTTTCTACTGTTTTCTTGATGGTTATTCGAGGTATAATCAAGTCCCGGTGTACCCCGCTGACCAGGAAAAGACCACATTCACATGCCGTTTTGGCACTTTTGCTTACAGGCGCATGCCCTTTGGGCTATGTAATGCACCGGCGACTTTTTAATGGTGTATGATGGCCATTTTCTTTGATATGTTGGAGAAATTCTTAGAGGTTTCTATGGATGATTTTTCGGTGTTTGGACCATCTTTTGAGGAATGCCTTAGGAACTTGTCTAGAGTGTTGGAACGATGTACTGAGGCAAACCTAATTTTGAGTTGGAAAAAAGCCATTTTATGGTTCGTGAGGGTATAGTGTTGGGACACATTGTGTCCCCTCGAGGTATAGAGGTAGACAAGGTTAAGGTTGACCTCATTGCAGGCCTTCCTCCACCCAATCTCGTGCGTCAAATTAGGTACTTCCTAGGGCATGCAGGTTTTTACCATAGGTTCATCAAAGACTTTAGTAAAATATCACGTCCTTTGTGCAATTTACTTGTTAAAGACGCGCCTTTTATCTTTGATGAGGCATGCTTGAAGGCGTTTGAAACACTGAGAATGGCCCTTACCACTGCCCCAATCATGAAATCACCAGATTGGTCGCTTCCCCTTGAAATCATGTGTGATGCCTCCGATTATGCTGTCGGGGCTGTGTTGGGCCAAAGGGTCAATAAAGCACCATTTGCTATATACTATGCTAGTCGCGCTCTCTCGGATGCACAATTGAATTACACTACCACTGATAAAGAGTTGCTAGCTGTGGTCTTTGCCTTAGACAAATTCCGGTCCTATCTCCTAGGTTCCAAGGTCATAGTCTTCATTGATCATGCCGCTTTGCGGTATTTATTATCAAAGAAAGAGACCAAACCTAGGTTAATTAGATGGATATTGTTGCTACAGGAATTTGACCTAGAAATCCGAGACAAGAAAGAATATGAGAATGTGGTGGCGGATCACCTCTCCCGAATCCTCGTTGAGTATACTAGTGACCCTCTTATTTTGCATGATTCGTTTCCAAACGAACAACTTTTTGAGCTGTCACGAACGAGCCCCCCGTGGTTTGCACATATTGTGAATTACTTGGCCATTGGGAAAATTTCGCAGAATTGGTCTAAGCAAGACAAAGACCGATTCTTTCCGCAGGTCAAGTATTACTTTTGAAAGGATTCGGAGTTGTTTAAATATTGCTCTGACCAAGTGATCTGACGGTGTGTACCGGAAAGTGAGGTGCATAGCATTCTTACCTTTTGTCATTCTTCTGCATGTGGTGGTCATTTTAGTGGGCATAAAACGATCGCTAAGATTTTACAGAGCGGGTTTTATTGGCCCACAATTTTTAAAGATGCTCATCAATTTTGTAGAACTTGTTTGCGCTGTCAGCGAATGGGTTCGATATCTCGGCGTGACATGATGCCAATGTCCCCTATTCTTGTGGTAGAGATATTTGATGTTTGGGGGATTGATTTTATAGGACCTTTCTCGTCGTCATTCGGGTTTGAGTATATTCTATTAGCAGCAGATTATGTGTCTAAGTGGGTGGAGGCGATAGCTACCCGAACAAACGATCATAGAGTGGTAATCAAATTTTTGCATGAAAATATCTTTAGTCGTTTTGGGTTTCCTAGAGCCATAATAAGTGATCAGGGTACGCATTTTTGGAACCGATTCTTTGAGTCGATGGTTAAGAAATACTTCATCACTCATAAAGTTGGCACTCCATACCACCCTCAAACTAGTGGCTAAGTAGAAGTCTCAAATAGGGAGGTAAAACACATAATAGAGAAAACGGTGAGTCCAGATAGGAAAGATTGGTCACAACAGTTGATTGATGCATTATGGGCCTACCGCACTGCTTATGAGACACCTATTGGGATGTCACCATACAGGGTAGTGTTTGGCAAAGCTTGCCATCTCCCGGTTAAACTTGAGCACCGAGCATTGTGGGCCATAAAGAAGTTTAACTTCGATATGACCACGGCTGGGCTCCACCGGAAATTGGAACTCAATGGGTTAGAGGAAATCCGGAATGACGCATATGAGAGTTCGAGAGTTTTTAAAGCTCGGACTAAAGAATTCCATGATAAGCACATTAATAGAAAATCCTTTGAACCCAGCCAAAAAGTATGGCTTTTTAATTCAAAATTGAGACGCTTTTCGGGTAAGCTAAGATCAAGATGGGATGGTCTCTTTGTGGTTGTTAAGGCATTTATTCATGGCGCCGTTGAGATGCAAGATCCAAAGATTGGCCACACTTTCAAAGTGAATGGCCAAAGACTGAAGCCATAGATAGAGGGGAATGGGGAGATGATTGAGTCAATTGCTTTGATGGACCCTTTTTACTATGATTGATAGATTGATTTCTTGTTCTCTTTTCTTTCCCTTCTATTCTATTCTGCTTTTCTTTGTTCTTGTTGTGCTTTATTTGCGTCTAGGAGACTTTAAATCCTCTAAAGGTGTAATTTCTTTGGTGTTAGCCGTGCCCGAACGGCATCTAACGGTCTGGTATAGCCATCTAATCATGTTTGTAGTGAGTTCCTAGGAAACCAACTGAGGCGGTGGAAACTAGAGTTCGAATGGTAAAGCCTAGAACACAAAGGTTTGGAATTTCTGAGACTAGAGTCTGGTTTAAATACCCAGGGGTGTGGAGATTGCTTCAAAACTACCCCGGCTTGAACTCTGTATGGCAGCCCTATAGGTTGAGGTAACTTTATGCGCCTTGATTCTGGATACCGAATCAACCTAGTCTGTCACCCTATTGGAGAATAGGGAAAGTTACAAATACAGTTAGGGAGAAAAGTAGTACCCGTGTTTTTCGCGTGAAGATTATACACTTGTTAGGCATTTCAATATTTCTAAAGTGCTATATTTATTTCGGATGTCAAATGAAGGTAGAAATGATTAAGTATGCTTTGGGTTGTATACTTGGTTTTTATTTACTTTTCTTTAATCTCGTAAAAATATATTTATATATAGTTATACAAAAAAAAAAAAAATCCCGTACGTGCGGCACTATCCACGCACGTGCGACTCAAATTGTCAAACTACAAATTGCGTACTACATTAATTACAGGTGCGCGCGGAGGTGCGTCCATCAAGCCGCACGTGCGGAGCGTCGTTCTATCAACAAAAAAAAGAAAAGAAAAGAAAAGAAAAGGAAACTGCCGCACGTACGGCCTGTTCCCCGCACATGGGAGAAATTTTATGGAAACTCACTCCGCACACTGCTTAATATACAGGTGCGTGACCTGGTGTGGGGCACTTCTGCACGTGCGTGAAGAAATCCCGCACGAGCGTGACAACGCAAAAAAAATTTAAAAAAAAAATAAAAAAATTCAGATTTTGTTTTATTATTATTATTATTATTATTATTATTATTATTATTATTTTACTCACTTATTTATTTTAAAAAAGAGAATATATATATATATATTATTTTATTTACAAATTTTATTCTTTATTTATTTACATATAAAAAAATAAAATTTAAAAAAATTTAAAAATAATAATAATAAAAAAATCTCTGTTTTCTTTGTCAACTTCTTTTATTTATTTTATTTTATTTATTTATTTATTTATTTATTTATTATTATTATTATTATTATTATTTAAAAAAAACTGACTTTATCAACACCTATCCATTCTCTCACAATCCACTTTCAGATTTTCTCTTTACCTCTCTCCACCTCTCGTCCATCTTTATCTCTCTCTCTCTCTCACACAACCTCACAAACCCACCATCACCATCTTCTTCTTTCTTTTTCTTTCCTTCTTTCTTCTTCCTCACCACCATCATCTCACCGCCGGCATCACTATTTCCTCTCCGTCCGACGAACCTCCGACGACCACCATTTTTTCTGGCGAATCTCCATTTTTTTTTCCTCTCTTTCTTCACTTTTTCAAGGTAAATTTTTCTTTTTGTGTAGATTTGTGGGTGTAGGAGTCAATTTGTAGAATCTTTGTCTTTGTTTGTTGCTTGATTTGGTTCTTACTTCACCAAAAAAAAAAAAAAAAAAAAAAGGTTTAGTTTAGTTTATTTTATTTTATTCTATAGTTTAGTTTATTTTATAGTTTAGTTTAGTTTAGTTTATTTTATTCTATAGTTTCATTTATAGTTTATTTTATTTTAGTTTCTGTTATTTTATTTTCTTAATTCATTCTCTACTTGATAGTTTAGGTTGTTTAAATAGTTTAGTTCTGTTAGTTTAATTATTTAGTCACTAGTTCTGTAAGTTTAATTGGTTAGTCATTAGTTATCTAGTCATTAATTATTTAGTCATTATTTAGTTTATTTTTTTAGTTTATTTATATATATATATATATATAGATATATAAAACCCACAACTGAGAATTGCGTGTGGTTTATTGGTGGGCAAACTTGTGCTTCATATTTTGCTTTATTCTCATGATTGGTTTCACGGGTATATGTGTCTATTATTGGTGTGCGCAGGACATGAGTCGACGTGTATCCGCTCGAACCTCCAAAAAGGCTAAAGGTTCCACCTTTTCGGCGCCACCACCGCCACCGTCACCACCATCCTCGCCACCACCACCGGGTGACTTGCCACGGCCGGAGTGGGCTTCACGCCCACTTCACAAGCTCATGCAGTTCAACATTCCATATTTTCGACGTGACCCAAACACTTCTTGGGCCGTTGAGCAGCTCCAACTCCGACAACAGTTGGGCATTTGCACTGTGACAACGCCAACTTATCCTCGTCTGGTATGACTTTTCTACAAGAACCTACGTGAGTCACTCACCGAGCCCGGGCTGCTGTCCACCATTGATGGCCATCTCGTCAACATCATCGAATCCGTGATTGCTAATGCGTTAGGGTTTTTCGCCAAGCCAGAATATCAGCCCTTCCCAGAAGTTGAGGGTTAACAATCCATACATAGCCTCATCCAGCAATACTTCTCGGGGGCCCACGGTGACACCAGTTTCACATGCTTGCGGCGGAGCAAGCTGCCTAGCCACTTGCTACTCATTGATTCCATGGTCCATAAGAATGCCCTTCCACTTGGGTATAGAGCTTAGCGCCGTTTGGAGTTTGTTCGGGTTTTACACGGTTATCAGCATGGCTATCAGGTCTCGCTGGAGCATATCATCTGGATGCATGTGCAGAAATTTCTACGAGAGACCGTTCGGCCTGAACCTATGCAGAACCTGAATTGGCCACTGCCATTTGTTAATTTGTTGGCACTTGTTTTTGAGCTAAACGGCCTCCCAATTGCTGAGAATAAGGAGATTGATAGAGCGTATCCGACTTTCGGCCAGTGGGAATGACAGCATAGCATATCTTGCATCCTGTGCCCAGGACCCTGTACACGACCACCCATCTCATCTTGTTCCCCTCGTGCCTCCCCAAGGGGACCCACTCTATATGACACGTGGGGAGTACTTACAACTTCAGCACTCTGTGGATCAGGTCCGCAGTACTCTTTGTGATCACCACCAGAGTCTCATGGAGTTGCGCACGGATTTTCAGGCGCATCGAGACTATTCTCAGGCGACCTTCGACTAGCTACACGCCCGTAAGCTCGACATCCAGCAACGGGTTCAGGATGAAGCCTTTGAGATGCAGTCTTTGATGCACGCCTTATTTGCCCAGCATTTCCTGCCACCACCGCCATCGGATTCTCCGTAGTACCCACTGTATATTGCTTCATCTCTTTTATTTTTATTTTTTTATTTTTAGTTATTTATTCTTCTCAAAAAAAAAGAAAAGTGAAGTGTGTGTGTGTGTGTTATTATATGCCTACTTGGATGTGCACCTACAATCTATGGTAATCTTCTCTCATTTCTTTTTACTTTTCCATTGAGGACAATGTCACTTTCAAGTTGGGGGATGAGGGTTGTATTTTCTTTTGTGCATTTCTATTTGGCTCAATCATTCATGCTAATACCTGTTTCACTTGATCGTATTACTTCACTTGATGTGACTTGTTACTAGTAGGGTGATGATATTTGTATATGTTAATTGGGGAGCATAGTAGACTTGTATGAAAAGGATTTATTGGGTAGATACTTGTATGTGATGTTTGGACTGGGTGAGTCGTTTGTGCTTGTGGTATTAGTATACTTGTCATAAGTATGCCTTAATTCACATGAACACACTCTCATAGCGGTGGCCTATTTATTATAATCCTTGGTGTACATCATTGATAATAGCTAGGGTTGAAAAAAAGAATAAATGAGAAGCCAAGATTCTCTTTAAAAAAAAAAAAAAAAACACTTGACTTGTTTGGGTTCGTAGCCTTTTTAACTCGAGTTATTAAGCCCGTAAGGGTGTCTTTACACCTAGTGCCCTAAAACCGTCTGGTTTGGGAGTCATTGGCCCAATACCTGCTACATGGGTTAATTAGAAAGCTTAAGGAATTTAGACATTGCACAGTTAAGGAAAAAACAAGGAGAATGACTTGTTCGGTTTCGTAGCCTTTTCAACTCGAGTTATTAAGCCCGTAGGGGTGTCTCTACATCTAGTGCCCTAAAACCATCTGGTTTTGGAGTCATTGGCCCAATACTTGCTACATGGGTTGATTAGAAAGTTTAATGAATTAGGACATTGCACAGTCATTTAAAAAAAAAAAGAAAAAAAAAATTGAGAATCTTAGCTGCAATAGGTTAGTTTTTCTGTATATGTTGGGTGTTATTATGAGTTACACTGGGCTATTATAGTGGACAGTTAACTAATATGGAGATTACACTTTACACCAATGGTACTGATGATTTGTCTACTAGCATGCACAAGTATAGGGGACTTTACTTTTGTATTAACTGAATTGTGGTTTTGACTCAATAGGTTCCTTCATGCTTGTCCACTGTGCCTTTAATGACTCATTATGTTTTAATATCACACTGTAGTGGCACATAAGTTGATTGTTAGGTAGAGTAGTGTGATTAATTGTTGGGCATATATGAATATGAAAATGTTTGTGGGTATCATTTCTAGAAACCCTCACGAGACTTTACTCATCCACTTGGGTTAACTTTGTGGTTTAAAGGCTTGTTGCATATGCTAAATGCAACCGTTTTCCCACGAAAGAGGAAATAGCTAGATTTTGTTTAATTTTATTTTTTTTCTTACTTTCTTGAGGACAAACAAGTTGTAAATTGGGGGATGTGATTAAAGCCGAATTGTACATCATTAAGGCCGTTAATTAGGATCTCTAAATTTCACTTGCTTGTCAAACTGTATACTTTATGTGTGTTGAATGTCAATCATGTTGTACATAGTCGGAGCATATAATGGGCAAAAAGACCAAATTTGAAGAGAGTTGACTTTCCCGCACGTGCGTTGACTTTTTCTGGAAAAACGTGCCAGATGTTTTAAACCTGTTTGGAAAGACACCATAAGTATAAATAGGCAAGAAAAAAAGCTGGATTAGGGTTTGGAAGTTTTTTTTTGTCAAGAAAGGGAGGCTATGGTTTGAAAAGAAAAGGAACTTGAAGCTTCAAGCATGTCTCCCATGGTGGCTTCTTCTCCATCTACCTCCTTCACTCCTCTATGAGTGGCTAACCTTATTTTCTAAGGTTTTGATAAAACCCTAGCCATGTAATTAGTTTTTCTTTTTTGATTTTTTAATTATGTAAAGATTTGAACAATTGTATGGTGTTTTAGAAGTTTTATATATACACTCTCCATTATTTCTTCAAGTATTTAGCTTTCTGTGATTATTGAATGTTTTCCATACAAAAGTTTTCTATTCTTTCACATTCAAGGTATGAGACGAACCATACTATGAGAGACGAGTCGCGTCACTACCTTAGTTTAGAGTGAACGATTCGTACTACTTGAGATGGTTCGTGCATGTACATTGAACGTAATGTTTTTCTTGTTAAATGCTTTGAACTTGTAGTTGCAAAGCATTATTCCGTTCGAACCATAACATAATTAAATTCAATTGGAAACCTTAATTACGTGACTAGTGGTGGACTCGTTGCCCTAGGTTTTCCCCCAATTCAGTAAATCCAATTTCAGTTATAATTGATAATTTAATTATTTAGTTTAATTTATTCATTATTAAATTAGGTTGTGATCAATCATTCTTTTCATCAAAATTAATTTAGAAATTTATCAATTAAATTAATTTAATTTCACAATTGTCTCTGTAGATTGATATCTGGACTTGCTATTATTCTAATAGAATTTGGTCTAATTTAGTGTTTAATTTTGGTGTGTTCAACGACCCATCAAGATGAATGAACAAATAAAAATAACAAATATCAAATCCACACAGCGCTTTGACTTGCATATCTCTGTGAAATCCACATAGTGCTTTGGTGAATGAACAGATAAAAATAATAAATATGTTTGTGTTGGATTTAATAACAAATATGTTTGTTGATGTTGATGATGATGATGATGATGTTGATGATGAACAGATAAAACACAAATTTGAATGGGTAAAAAAATTATATAAATAAAATATTTGAATAGATACATTCAAACAGATAAGTTAAAATTTAAGCAAATAAAAAATTTGAAATTTGAACAGTTAATAAAAAATTTGAACAGATAAAAATTTGAACAAGTAAAAAAATTAAACAAATAGAAATTTGAATAAATCAAAATAATTTCAACAGATAGTCAAGTCAACTAAAAGTCAAACAAATAAAAAAAAAGTCAAGAAGTAAAATTAGAAACAAAAATTCTTCTGGACTTTTTATCAAATTATTTTACAAAACAAGGATCTCTCATCACCAAAAATTATCTTTTAGACCTAATACTTTATGTTCTTTTTATATTAGATTTATCACTAATTAATTTATTTATTTAACATATTTTGTAAAAGATAAAATATAATAAGATGAAAAAAGAGATTATTATAGTAATGTTGATCTTTTACATTCTGTCCACCAGATTTAGCCTACATTCTCTCCCACTACTTTATATAGTTGCTGCCATTGTTTTGGCTCAGGTAACTGGAGGTGTTGTTGGACCCAGTGCAATTAAGTATGTGGTTTGTTTTAAAGATTTGAATAGTTTATTTTATTAGAATTTTTAGTATAAATTATTTATAAAAAAAAAAATAGATTAATTTGATAATTAACTATATAATTTTGTTATATTTGTTTAAAAAAAAATAAACAATTTATTTTTAAAATTATAATTATCATTTATTTTTAAAAAACAAATATAAGAAAATTATATAATTATAATTATCGAATCAATCTAATTTTTTGTATATGTGATCTCCATATAAAACCTGACAAACTAAATGATTCAAATTGTCAAAATAGACTATGGAGGTAGGCTCCACACCCATGTAAGTATTGTATTTCCACAAACATGTGAGTATTGTATAGAATATTTAACAATTAATCCACTCACTATCAATCCCCTCACTACTAATCCCCTCACTATCAATCCCCTCACTAACAATCCCCTCATTATTAATCCCCTCACTATCAATCCCCTCCATTCTATCTCTGAAAACAAACGACCCTCACTAACAATCCCCTCACTATTAATCCCCTCACTATCAATCCCCTCCATTCCATCTCTGAAAACAAACGGGGGCTAAGTTCCTAACATTTTTGTATACATATGGGCTCATTTGGGAACTTGACTATTTTAGTTAGCTTTTTAGTTTTTTTTTTTTTTTTACTATTTTAGCTTGATTAAAAAAGTTGTGTTTTGGATGATAGTTGTTGTTGTTGTTATTTTTTTATTTTTTATTTTTTATGTTTTTGTAGTTGATTTGATAGTTATGAAAGAAAAAATAAATAACTATAGTTTAGATGTGACATTTAGGATAGATTAAAAGCCAACTTATTGATTTTTTTGAATTATATCACCTCTATACTTTTTTGTATATTTTTTCAAAAAAAAAAAAAAAGGTTTGTTTTAACATACTTCCCAAATATTGACCATTTTAACCCAAAAAAAAAACCCACTTGCCCAATATATTTTCTTATTACATTTTATTTAGGATAGATTTACACTGACCTCGACTTTGTTAAAAAAAAAAAAAAAAACATAATAAGTCTCACAGTTTTAATATAATTATATTAAATATTTTTAAAATTTTAATTTATATAACACTCTACCCATTTTCATCAATAATTTGTTAGCCATAGATTAAAAAAAATTATATTGTCATATTTTTTTCATGAAAATATGCATTTTCCTCAGTTTCTCTGTGTCTTCCCATTGTTTGTATTAGTTCAATTTACTTTAATTTTATTAGAAATGAAATCAATATAATTATATCAAGACTGGGTGACTTATTATATATATTTCAAATCTCAAGAAGGGTAGTGTGATCTACCCTTTTTTTTGTAGCATTTATTGAAAAAATTAGAGAAAATTACAAAACAATCCTCAAAATTTAGTCTTGTAATAAAATAATTTTTTTATTTTATTAATTTAAACCTTAACATTTTTTTATTTCTTTTTAATCTAAACCATTTACTTATTTCTGTTAAGTAAAATTGATAGAAATATATATATATATATATTTTAGATAGAGGGAAAAATCTATTTTAATCATTACACTCAATGTAGGTGTACGAAAAATATATAAAGTAATTTTTTTTATTAAGTTTAATGATTAAAATATAATTTTTCTGTTAATTTTGCCTAATAAAAATCGATAAAATGATTTCGATTGAAAAAAAAAATTAAAGGATTAGAATTTAAATTGCCAAAATTAAAAAATCAGAGTTTATTTTGTTACAAAACTCAAATTTTGAAATCTTTTTTTGGGGGAAATTATAAAAAAAAAAACCCCAAGATATGAATCTTGTAACAAAATAAATCATGAGAATTAATTTTATTAACTTAAACTTCAAACTTTTGAAATGTTTTCAATTTAAGCCATTCGCTTATTTTCGTTAAGTAAAATTGATAAAAAAAAAAAAAGAGTATTTTAACCATAAACTCAATGAAAGGGTATTTTAGACATTTTATATATACCTATTGTGGAATGTGAAGTTTTCTCTACAAAAAAAAAAAAAAAAAAAAATGAGATGACGTGTCCCTTTTTTTACTTTGTCAAGAGCAACTAAAACATTAGTGATCACTCTCGACCATGATAGGTTGAGAGGACCTTCCAACGATCAAGTTAATAAACTGTTTAGCCATAATAATCTGTATTTAAAAGAGGGTTCTTGGGTTACCTTTGATATGTCTTGTATACTCCACCTGCTTGGCTTTTATAGTTACCTAACTTGAATATCGTCCGTTGGATCACTGCCCAATTTGAGAGTTCTTCATTTATCTAACCCTAGTCGAGCAAGTGGCCAGGTTGCTTTTATCCTTGATCGTTGGATCATTATCTTACAGACGACTTAGATTATGTCAGTTGTTCTAACCAACTTGCGAAGCTTTGTATTCGTCAGATCAAGTTGATTGGGCGGTCTTGTTGTCTATTAGGCCTGACATATGCCCCTGTATCTTCTGTCTTGGTGTTTCTGTTGTTCGATGAAATCCAATGTCCCTTTTTTGTTCTGTAAATCTCTTTTCTAGAAGGATATTTTTATGCTTAATTGCTCTTCTAGTTCTCAAGCACGCACCAACTTGCCACTAGTCGTTTTTGATGGGCTCTTAAAAAAGCTCATCTAGGCCTTTTTTTTTCTTCTGGGCTGATGTTTAATTGATTTGGGCTTGGAGTATTGTTTTATCCCTCCCCACTTACGTTAAGTTTAATGGCTAAAATATTTTTTTTTCCCATTGATTTTACTTAACAAAAATAGGTGAATAATTTAGATTGAAAACAAAATAAAAAATTAAGATTTACATTGATAACGTTAAAAACTCAATATTTATTTTGTTCTAAGATTAAAATTTTAGAAGAAGTGTTTGGGTGTGCAACCCCTTAATTTTTTCGTCGATTTTACTTAAGGATTACACACCATATGCAACTTGTGTCAATTCTCACAAATATACATATATTACCTCACAAAATTGTGTAATTTAAACACAAATTTATGTAAGTTAACTCATAAAAATTTGAAAGATCACAACTTGATGTAAATTCTTACAAATATGTGCAAGTCACCTCACAAATCGAGTAATTCAAGCCTGTGTTTGGTTTGAGGATAAAAAGGAAAAAGCAAAAGATATGTGAAGTTTGGTGAAATGTAAGTATATTTTATTTATATTTCACTTATCTTTTCCTTCTCTTTTTCATCTTTTCAAATCCATTCTCAAATCTCTCAATCAAACACAGCGTAATACAAATTTGCGTAAGTTAATCTATGAAACATATGGTAAGTTCTCACAAAAATATATAACTTAAGTCACAAAAATGCATAAGTAAATGGCACACCCTATGGGGTGTTTTGAGAAGTTGATAAAAAGCTAGTTTTTAGCTTTTTACCAAGCTTTTTAGTTTTTTTGGAAAAATGATTTGAAAAGTTGGTAAAAAATTGACTTTTGACTTTTTGATTTAATATTTGCTTATGGTGTTAAATCAAATTAAAATGACCAAAATACCTTTACCCAACATAGAAAATTTACTTTTTTTGCCTTAAGCTGCAATTTGTTAACATGGAGGGTGATTACGTAATTTCAACACTTACGTTTTTATCTCTCCCCAAATAATTTTTGTTTTGTTTTGGCCACCTTACTTTTTTTTCCCCTAGCATAAAAAACGTTACTTTTTACAAATCTTCCCAAAACGGCACTATGCCATTCACACTCAAATTTTTTCCAAATGTAGATATATATATATATATATATATATATAAATATTATGAATCAAAAAAAAATATATATATATTTATAACAACTGTTTCAAAAAATTATAATGGCCTCGTGTTTGCAAAAGACACCTGGGTCCCTGCGCTTTTCCTTTATTCTTTAGGAATTGTGGCAGGTGTTTTGTCACCAAATTTTTTGTACAAGGGCTTTTTTGTCATTTCATATATGGTCGAAGGGCTAGGGTTTCTGTCTTCGGCGGTCCGGCTCACCGAGCATGAACATGTCGGTTCTTTTTATTAATTCGAGCCAACAACAGCAGTACATCTCTCTGTCTAGAGTATACACTTTTTCTCTCTACATTTTCCATCTAAATCAACCTCCTCCGCCATATCTGTGTTGTGGGTTTTGTTTATCACCTCTCTTTCTTCAATGCAAAACATCTATTTCACTCTAAACATCTCTGAGATCTTCTCTGTTTTCCTCTTTCTCTCTCTACAATCTGGCTCTGTTCCTCTCTTTCTCTCTCTGTTCTGTATTCAAGAAATGATTAGGGTTTTCAGACCCACAAAAAGTGTATATTTTTTAGCCTTTTAAAAAACTGGCAAGCGTACTCCAGAAACAATTCTGGGCCTGTTTCAAAAACACTGTAAAGCATATCATGAATCTGAGCCAAAAGGTGAGTCAATATATGATCATGAGCTCATTACTAATATATCTGATTACATATGATGATTTATGATGTTTTTGCTTTTTTAAGGAATCAATGTCTGAAGAAGTGAATGATGAGATGAAGAAATGTTGTGCTGATTGCAAAACCACAAAAACACCACTGTGGAGGGGTGGTCCAGCTGGGCCCAAGGTAAAAATCAGCCCCCATTCATTTGATCTTTCTTGATTATCTTTGATCTCTTGTTAATGTTATTGATTTTGATCAAATGGGTTTTCAATATTTTATCTATTTGCTTGTGTAAGGCCTGTTCGGTGTAATTTTTAGCTAAAAACACATTTTTGTCTGCTTTTCAATAATAATTTTTTTCCCCAACCTATTTAAGTTAAATCTAGCTACTGGTACGGTTTGTGTTTCCAGGCTATTAGACAGAAATATTTTAAATAAATTGAAAAAATTAATTATATAAAAATTGTGAGAATGATGCTTTAGTTTTTGATTTTTGATTATCAATTTTTAAGCTGCACTAAATCAGGCTTTTCTAAAATAAAAAAATGAAAGATCTAAATAGCTCGTTGCGCCAAATAAACTTAATCAAGTAATTTTTTTGGGAAATTATTCAGTGCATGTTTTCAAAATGAGTAATATCGGACTTAATTACTCAGAATTATTATCTTGTGATTTAAATTTATTACTATACACTTATTATTATACACTGTACAAATTCAATCTTAACCACACAATCTCTTTCGAGATACATTCAGGATAGTTAAGATGGGATACATAGAATTATTCTTTCAAAATAAATTTTGAGTAATTAGTGATAAAGCATATCAATTTTAATACTAATTGAAGTGATAAATTTTCTCACGACTTTTGTAATTAAATTTTTTTTTTCAACTGATTTGCAATTTTCCAATTTTTTTTAATAATAATTTCATATATGTGATAATGTGAGTTTATTATTATTGTGTGACAGTCACTGTGTAATGCTTGTGGGATAAGATACAGAAAGAAGAGGAGTGCCATGGTGGGTTTGAACAAAGCACCAGAGAAGAGAAAAGAGAGATCCTCCACCTCCACCTCTTCTGCCGCCGCCACCGCCGCCAAGAACAAGACAAGTAGTAGTAGTGGTGATAATGGTAAAGTTGTTAATTTGAGTGAGGATTTGAGGGCAAGATTGATGGCGTTAGGGAAGGAAATGGTGATGTTGCAGAGACAGAGGTCTCCAATGAAGAAGAGACACAGGATTAGTAGAAAGTTCGGAGAAGAAGAAAAGCAAGCTGCCTTTTTGTTGATGGCTCTGTCTTGTGGCTCTGTTTTTGCTTAGAAACATAGACCAAAAAAAACTAAACAGTGTCAAAACAGAGGGAAAGTATCAGATAAATAAGAAATGGAAAAAAAACTATATTCAAATTAATGGAGTACAATTCTCACTTGCACCTTCATTGGTTTGTAATTAGTTTTTTTTTTTTTTTTTGATATTTTTCCTCAAACAATGTATTGATCAACCAACACACCTTTTCAACTAGTTTTGTGTCTGTTTTTTTTTTTTTATAGCAAAAATGAAGTATCCCTTTTAGGGAGAGACAAGGGAAAGGGAAAGTGATGGTTGAAGTGTGTCTTTTGTATTTTTAGGTAATATTAGTTGGTGGGGAAGTGATAGTTCCTTATTTATGATGTACATAAGAATGTTTTAATGAATTTGGAATTTATTGCTTTTAACAAGTGGTGTTGTTTACTCTTTTGGGATATACATGTGTATATATATACAGTGTGTTTAGTCTTCGTTTCGTGTTGACTTTTTTAATTAATTATTTTTATGTTGAGATTTTTTTAGTCGGATTGTTTTAGGCTTTTTTGATTTGGTTTTTTGGTTTTTTTTAATTTTTGTGAGAGAAAAAGTGTAATGATTATAGTTTAAATTGACATTTTGTCTTATTGACTTATGTAGTCAATTTTGGGTTGTTTTGGGAAGATGGTAAAAAGTGACTTTTTGACTTTTAACCAAACTTTTGGCTTTTTTACATAAATAATTTGGGAAGTTGGTAAAAAGCGACTTTTGACTTTTTTGATTAATATTTGTTTATGATGTCAAATCATAATAAAATGACCAAACTACCCCCATTTATTTAAAATATTTACAACTTCACCTATGTAACACATTTTGACCCATGAGGGGTAAAATTGTAATTTCACCGTTGGCTAAAAACCAACTTCCCAAATGAAAAAAAAAAGCTAAAAAAGTCAATTTTTGACTTTTGCTACTAACCAAAAAAAGTGGCTAAAAACTATGTTGCCAAAATAAGCCTTTGTCTTTTTGTGTTTTTCTAGCCAAAAATCTAAAACTAAACGAAACTTTATTTTAATTTTTTGAATTTAATTTTTTTAAAAGTGAGTTTTTTATTTTTCGTGTATTTTTGTTTTTAGTGAATATTTTTAAAACTTTAACCAAATTTTTTACTTTTTTAGATATATCTTATTTGGATAATCATTCGCAGCTCGAATCTATCTGTCCCGAATGGCTCGACTGCCCAAAACGACATCGTTTTGGACAGTTTTTTTTTTTTTTTTTGCCTCCTTATTTCTGAAACAGAGAGACCAGAGAGAATGAGAGAAAGAGAAGAGAAGGGAAGAGAGAATAGAGAGAGGGTCGATCGCCGCCTCCGCCTCCGATCATCGCAACCCGGCCTCCGATCGGTGTATGAGGATGATGTGCTGAAGTTTTTTCTTTCAGATTTTTACATTTTTTTTTTGTTGATCTCTATAGTGGGTTTAGAAATTATACCATTGTAGGAGATGTGGTAGTTTCTAAATATACCATTTCAGCATTTCAGATGTGGTGATGATGATGATGATGATGATGTGCTCTGTTGATGATGATGATTCTCTCTCTCTCTCTGCTGTGTTGATGAAGATGTGTTGGGTGGGTTTGATTTTTGGTTGATGATGATGATTTTCTCTCTCTCTCTCTGCTACTCTCATCTTCTCTTCTTTTTTGATTTTTCTTCTTCTGTTAGTTATTGAAAAAAAAAAAAAAAAATCAAAACGACGAAACGACGTCGTTTTGAATTCGGGCCAATTTCGAGGTCGAAAATTTCGAGCTATGTAGCATAACCGATCTTATTTAGATGTATCTAAAAAGTAAAATATTTATAAAAAAAATTTAAAAAGTTAATAAATATAAAAGAATATGAAAAATGTATTGAATTCTCATAATTTTTTTATTTATATTTTTGGTATTTAATGAATTTTTACAAATTTTTTTTATAAATATTTTACTTTTTAAGTGTATTTATGATAGATGTATCTAAAAATTAAAAAAATTGCTTAGAATATTAAAAAAATTAGTTAAAAAAAATACGGAAAACAAAAAATTTTAATTTTTTGGAAAGTGAATCTTGAAAATTTAAATGAAACAAGCTGTGAAGAAGTTTTTTAATTTATTTTATGAATGGACAGAGATTTTCTCCAATTTCATTTTATTGTTTTGGCTTTTTTTTTTTTTGAGTAAAAATAAGAACATATATAATATATATAAATAAGGGATACAGTAGTCAGCCCTCATCTAAGGCCTTTCTTGCCAAAACATGGGCTACTTCAACTTGCTGTATATCTACCTTAGTCATACAAACATAATCTAGCGTAGTACAAAAATAATTAATATCATATAAAATATTCAAAAATTCCCATTCGATCCTGCAGCCGCTTTGTAATCGTTGAACTAGTTGTAAGGAGTCAGTATGTATGGTAATTGCTTTGACATTGTTCAACACACTCCATTTAACCACTTCCAAGCAGGTTTTGGCTTCCAAAATAAGAGCTAATGAGGCTAGAAAAATATATTTTCTCCAAACTAATTAATTTCCCTGTTGATCCAATCCAACCCAAGTTGCGCCTGCCTTTCTTAAGTCAGCCTTCCACACTCCATCAATAACAAATCTATGAAAATAAAAAGGTTGACACCAATTATCCCTGTTAATCATAACCCATGAAATATGTTCAGTAACATTTCCCATTTGGTAAGTGCTAGGAGCCTGATCCAGTCTATCACAATTCAGATTATGACCAACAGTCCATCCCAACAAATTAACAAAGAAAATCATCTAACCCGGATCATTCAATTCGTTTTGAAACGTGGCTTTATTCCAATGAATCCAGATACCCCACAAAACTTTTACCGACTCACGAATTGCCTCATCATCCGAAGCCCGAAAAAACCATTGCCTCAACCAATCATGGCCTAGACAAGGCACCCCATTTTCAAAATCAAGCCCAAGTCTGGATCCCCTCCAAATGTGCTTAGAGAAAATACAATGAAAAAACAAAGGCTCAAAAGTTTCCTCATCCTCTCCATATCTAGAACAGGCGAGATCTACCAGAATACCTCTCCTACGAAGATTAGTTTTAACTGGTAAAATTCTATGCAAAAATTTCCAGATGAACATGGCCCCTTTGGGAGGCAAATTAAGTTTCCATAATTTTTTCCAGCACTCATTTTCAACCCTAGAATCCCTATTACTAAGGACCTTCCCCTCTGTCAGAGCAAAATAGAAACCTATCTTAACTGAGTAATTTCTATCCCTAGACACAGACCACACTACACAATCAATAGTAAGAACTTGTGGAATATGAATACTCAAGATATGAGGAACCGTGTGAGCCCGAAAAAGGGACCTCACCAAAGGTTCCTCTCCAAGTTCTAGATTCTTGTTCAATAAGATGAGCCACTGTGAAAGAGCTGAAAAAACAAACCCTTCCCCGCCCTATCATCTCATTATGAATTGTAGGAATCCATTGATCTTCAAACGGATCAATGTTCCAACCATTGCCTACTACCCAATCCAATCCTTTTTTGCAGGAGATCCCTCCCCCAGAGAATATTTCTCCAAGCCCATGAGCAACTAGACTTAGGTTCAGTTTGGAGAAAGGCACTTGTCGAACAATACTTAGCCAAAAACAGTCTACTTATAAGGGATTGCGGATTTTGCAAAATTCACCAAGCCACCTTAGCCAGCAAAGCTTGATTCATCAACCCTGGATCTCTTAACCGAAGACCACCTACTGCCTTAGGTGGGCATAATTGTTTCCACCTCAACCAGTGTGTAAGTGAATAAATGAGATGTGTATATTATTTTTTATTAATTTACAAAGGGAGCCTAGCTCTCTTCTTATAGCCTGTGATGTACATTGGATGCGAGGCACCGAAAGTATAAAGCTAAAGCTAAACATAATAATAACTAAAGTATAATAATATACAATGCTAGTCGAAAGCATAAAGCTAAAGCTAAACATAACAATACTAAAGTATAATAATATACAATGCTAACATATAATAATATACTAACATCCCCCGCAAACTCAAGGAGGGAAAGCATCAACCAAGTTGAGTTTGGAAACAAGATCATTGAAGCGGCCAAGAGGATGAGCCTTAGGATGAGCCTAAGTGAATAAATGAGATGTGTATATTATTTTTTTTTAATTTACAAAGGGAGCCTAGCTCTCTTCTTATAGCCTGCGATGTACATTGGATTAGGGCTGTTCAAAAATCCGTTCGATCCGGTAATCCGGACCGAACCAGACCGAATCATACGGTTTGGTTCGGTTCTATTAAGAATTGGTTCGGTTTCGGATTAAGAAATATGAGAACCGTAAAAACGGTTCGGTTAATGGATTTTATGAAAAAACCGCGGTTCAAACCGAACCGAACCGAATTTTAAAACATATATATATATATATAATATCAAGTTTTATTTTTATTAATTGGTTTTTTATAATTTTAATGATATTAGGATGATATAGATATGTAATATTAAGTAATGCCTTAATATTATTAATTTTTATCATGAGTTAAATGTAATTAGTTTGAGTAATTATTTTGCTAATATTAATAATTTATTTTTGTAAATAGAAATTTTTGGAACCGTAAACCAAACCGAAACCGAACCGTTTTTTCGGTTTGGTTCTGGTCCGGTTTTACAAGTGTAACGGTCTGGTCTGGTTCTCAAAATCACAGAACCGTTAGGATTGGTTCGGTTCTTGGATTTTCTCAGAACCGAACCAATCCGGACCGTGTACACCCCTACATTGGATGCAAGACACCGAAAGCATAAAGCTAAAGCTAAACATAATAATAACTAAAGTATAATAATATACAATGCTAGCCGAAAGCATAAAGCTAAAGCTAAACTAAAGTATAATAATATACAATGCTAACATATAATAATATACTAACACAGTGTATTCCTCGTTCGTTAGAGCCATGCCACAGAAAATTTGCCACAATATTCCGAATTTGGCGGATAAAATACATTGGTGCTTTGAAAACAAATAATAAATAAGACGGAATTGAAAGAATAGAATGTTTCACAAGCACACACCGTCCTGCAAAAGAAAGTAATTTACATTTCCACCCGGAAAGTTTGGCAGAAAACCTACCCAAAAAATGTTGAAACAAATTACCCTTAGAGCATCTCCAACGGTAATAGGCATTTTACCTATCTAAATATTACTATAAAGTATATATTTTATTTTGCCTATCAACTATTTCATGTTTCTACTCCAACCATGCTCTTTATTTTAGCTATTCATCTAAATACTATTAATTTTATAAAATGCCACATCAGCAACAAAGATGGAGGGAAATGATCCTAATGATTAAATATATTTTGCCTAGTCTTGAAGGCTAGCTACATGTAGCTAGTGAATGTGAGTTGAGCTAAAATGCCTAATCATATACCTAGTGCATTGGAGTTGAAAAAAATAAGTTATACTAGGCATTTTGACTAACAAGCATGATATGCCTAGTGGGTTGGAGATGCTCTTAACGCATTTGTCCTCAAGACCGTTTCCAAATACGTACTTGGTTTTTCAACAAGTTTGATTCCAAGACACTCACTAAGAAATCTTTTTTTGGCCAGAATTCATATTGGGACTAACAACGATCTTTGATTTATGCAAATTAATTCTCAGACCTGATTGATGACAAAATGCATCAAGAAACCATTTTAAGCACCAAACCGTTGCAGTCCCAAATTCCAAGAAGCATACATAGTCATCCGCGAACAGAAAATGTGAAATAGAAGGTGCATTGAGGCAAATAGACAATCTTTACAAACCCCTTGGGATGCCATAGCATCTAAGCCTAATGATATGGCTTGAGTGACCAGAATAAAAAAATATGGAGATAAAGGTTTCCTTGTCTCAAACCACACCTCGATTGAAACCATTTAAACGTTTGGGAATTCACCACCACCGAAAACGAAACCGTGGAAATACATTAATTTTTTAAATATTTTTTTAATTTTTTACGAAAAATATATGAAAAAAAAAAAAAAGAATATAGTTAACTTTTTGGGTTGAATTTCTTTTATATTGAGATCTCATCTTGAGATAAGATTATTATGGGTCTCGTTTCGATGACCTGAACAGTTTATTTTATAAGACCTTCAATGTATATTTTTCTTGAAAAAATTTAGGTGAATTCGATAATCATAACATTTTCATTTTGGGAAGTAGGTTAAAAGTTAACTTTTTGATTTCTTTTTTTTAAAAATGTGTAGAAAAGTAAAGAGATGATGCGACTCAAAAGAAGTTAAAAACCAAAAAGCTACTTTTAACCTCTTGGCCAAAAGAGGTCTTTGTCTCTAAAAAAATGGATGGTCTATTTCGAAATATATTTGTCAACTATTTTTTTAGATATAAATACAATAAAATGAAAAGGTTATGATTATTAGATCGAATTAATTTTTTTTGATGGATAATATATGTTGAAAGTCTTACAAAACGAACGGTTCGAATTATTAAAACAAAACTCGTGATAGACCCTATAAGGCCTCTCAAATTCTTTCATATTGATTTCAATATGAGGAAAATTCAACTTAAATTTTTTTTAGTAATTTTTTAACTTTAAATTAATGTTCCCAAAACATGATTTCTATCTGTTCCTTGGAGAAAAAACATGGTAAAAGATCTTTATTGGTGTCTAACAGGGCAATGCTTTGTATTTCTTTGAGAAGAGTGAAAATGCAATTTATATAACAGTAATGATAGAGAGACCCCACAAAACACAATCTCCATAATTTTTAAAATGATTTAAACTATTTATGTCACCGTCAGACACAACTCTAAAAAAAATTCAAACACATCAATGGTCAATATATCATTGAGAGCCGTAGAGATCTTCTTTTGTAAGAGTCCCAAACATTTTCTTTCATATAATATTAACAAAAACAAACAAAATACAAAGGAAAAGATATAACAAAGTCCAAATGCTCCAAAAAAAAAAAAAAATCTACACAAACTATAAAAAGCCCTGGTCTTGGAAAATTATAAATCTTTTCATAGATATAGTTTGGAAAACAATATCAGAATCAAGTTGAAAAACCAAACACACAGTTACCCTGTTACCGTTATGTGGGGACATAATTTTTGAATGACGACATGTGGCCGAGGTGTCACCGAAGTGCCAACTGAGGTGCCACGTGTCTTGGTCATGACGCCAAGATCATCTGGGCTAGGCCGAGGTTATCTACGAAGATACCGGAATCCGAGATAAGCGGATAAAGGACAAGAGTCCTAGAATGAGAGAGGACTTCAGTTTGGGTAAATATAAGACTCTTAAAAAGTTTATCCCAATCCTACTGGGAGTCCAAGATTAGCAGTAATCCTAAGTCCATTGAAGCTAGGCTTCTATTGGGACTAGGTTTGTGTTGGCTATAAAAAAGGGACACCCTCATGGGTCTAAGGTATGCTTTTTATGCTCTGAATAGTGAGTTAAGCACTTTTGCTATCTTTGAGAGATAACTAACTTGATTGTCGGAGTGCCCCCGGGTGGATGAATCACCGCCGGAATCTCTTCTTTTTGTGACAGGTCGTTCGGGCTTAATCTATTCTGCCAGTGTTCTCTAGTTGAGTGCTTGATTGGCAGTGTGGTCGGAAATTGACACATACAATTTGGCGCCGTTTGTGGGAAAGAAAGGAGAATAGATGGCCAATAACGAACATAAAGAAAAGATAGGGGACGACACTCCTACTGGGAGTGGGAAACCTATTGACCTTGATGTCGAAGAAGACAATTGCAACAAAGAAACTCGTGATAAAAATCACGGAGAAAATGACGTCAGCCAGGAGGGAGACGTACCAAAGAAATCAGACCGAAGCGGGTATTATAACGAGGACGACCTCCAGGTATGGAAAGATAGATGCTTGCGCAGGGACGAAAAGATGAAGGGAATGGCGGACAAATTGGCAGACCTGCAAACGGTTGTCAATTTCATGATGTAAAACAACGTCATACAGCCACCATTCTTGTTACAAGATACGCCGATTCCAGCGGCCAAGAACAATGCCCAGAAAGGAGCACAGAAAACAGTCCCTATGGCCCCCCAGCATGCCTGGACCAAGGAACACTCTCACCGACCTTCAAGGGAGGTCGGGCGAGGAGAGTCAATAAAAGGAGAATCATGGAAGACGCATCGTACCAAGGAGGCTAACCCCAAAGAACATCGGCATGTTCAAGGAAAGGAGCTCTGTTTCGATGTAACTAACGGCGAGAGGACCAAGAGAACTCACAATGACACCGGAAGCAGCGCGCTGAAAAGGTTGAAGTCCAGAGATATCCGAGCTCCTAGACGGACCAAGGAGGATCTGAGGGATTACCTCCAGAGGAAGTAACAAAATGCCGAGGTAACCTCTCCAGTCAAGCTGAGAACGCCATTTTCGATAGAGTTGGACAAATTTGAGGTCTCGAAAAGGTTTAGTATGTCGAAATTTCAAATATATGACGGTAAGTCAGACCCTAACTTTCACGTCGACTTATACCTGAACTCGATGGCATTATACACCGAGAACGATCTGTTGCTTTGCAAGGTGTTCCCTTCATCCTTCGGGGAAATTGCATCAGACTGGTTTCACAAGTTGTCGAAAGGAACTGTGAAAACATGGGAAGGCTTGGCCAAGATGTTTGTAGCCAGGTTTGTGACAAACAAGCTACAGCCATTAAGGGTAGACTCCCTGATGGCTCTGAAAATCAGTGAGGATGAAAGCCTCAGGGCCTATGCCAAGAGGTATTATGAGGTATTCAACCGAATACCCGAGTGCAACCAAGAAGTGACAGTTGTGTCTTTCAAGAACGGCCTGAAAGGTGATTGTCCAATTCGAAAGTCATTGGTAAAGACATTGCCAAAGAGTATGGAGGAACTCATGGCCAAAATTGAGAAATATGCTAGAGCCGAGGAAGACACGCCGGGGACAAAGGCGACAAAACAAAAGAAAGGACATGGCTCGCCAAGACGAGGCCGAGGTAACAATGGATCCAACAAAAAAGAGACAGGATTGAGAGCTGCACATGTAGTCACAACTGTATTCTGCATCCCAGTTCACAAAGTCCTGGAGAAAATTCGAAATCAACCCTATTACAGAGCACCAGCAAGGGTTCCGAGCGAATTTATGGGAAGAAGTCTTGGCAAGCACTGCGCTTACCATAATAAAGATGGGCATCTGACTCAGGGTTGTAGAGCCCTAAAGGCATATCTGGAAGACTTGGTACGGCAAGGCCATTTGAGGGATCTTGTAGATGAAGCCAGGACAAGGGAGGAGCAAGCAAGACTGCCTCAGGCACTAGCAACCCCACCTCCTCTTGCACAACAATCGCAGACAGGCGGATCTCGGGTGATCAATGTGATCCACTCTAAGGTCAACGAAAACGAAATACGTAGGGAGACTCAGAAGGTGAAACACCTGCAGCATGTGTACTAGGTCAGGCAAAAAAGACCTTGGGTAGATAAGTGTCAGGGACCAGTGGTGTCCTTCACTGAAGATGACTTGGAGATGGTGCAGCATCCACACAATGATGCCTTAGTGATATCCCTCCAGATTGGAGAGTGCCAAGTGAAGCGCATCTTAGTTGACTAGGGAAGCTCTTGTGACATTATGTATGTCAGGTGTTACAAAGAGCTTGGCATCCACCAGGATGATATGGAGCAGTCCAATGGCCTAATGGTTAGGTTCAATGGAACGCCGACGTGGCCCCTGGGAGCAGCGAGCTTGGAGGTGCAGGCTGGCACCAAGAAGATCAAAACAGAGTTCACCATAATTGACACCCCCTTCCCTTACAATACTATCCTGGGAAGGCCGTGGCTACATGCAATAGGGACTGTTCCTTTAACATTGCATCAGCTATTGCGGTTCCCAATAGAGCATGAAATAGAGGAGATCAGAGGGGATCAGTTGCAGGCAAATAATTGCTCCATGGTAGCAATGAAATCTACCTGTAACATACGAGAAGCGGAAACAGCAGAGATCGAAGATGAGAACGTAGAAGTCCTAGAAGACGTCGGCAAAGAGCTAACCGAGAAGAATGAGGAAGCCCTGAAGAAAATCCTTATCCAGCAAGAGAACGAAGAACGCTTCTTCCTTCTCGGCTCGGGCTTGGCTGAGGAAGAGGAAAAAGAGCTAGAGGCATTCCTGAGAGCAAATCTAGAGGTGTTTACATGGACACCATACGAAATGCCTGGCATTAACCCCGAGGTCACCTGCCACAGACTGAATGTGGACAGGTCGGCCAAACCTGTCATCCAGCAAGCAAGGAGGCTGACATTAATGCATGTTGAGGCAGTAGAAGAGGAAGTGGAGAGACTTCTGGAGGCCAGAGCCATTTGAGAGGTAAATTACCCAACATGGCTATCGAAAACGGTCGTCGTGAAGAAAAAGAATAGGAAATGGAGGGTCTGTGTGGACTTCACCAGCCTGAATAAGGCTTGTCCCAAAGACAGCTTCCTATTACCCAAGATCGATTAATTGGTGGATGCCACTTCAGGGCATGAATGGATAAGCTTCCTAGATGCTTACAGGGGGTACCATCAGATAGCTATGTACCCCCCAGATGAGGAGAAGACTGTTTTTATCACCCCAAAAGGGCTATATTGCTACAGAGTAATGCCTTTTGGGTTGAAAAATGCAGGAGCAACTTACTAGAGATTGGTAACCAAGATGTTCAGACATCTAATTGGCCGAACAATGGAGGTATACATCGATGACATGGTCGTGAAGACCAAGGAACCTGAGAATCATCTGAAAGACTTAAAGGCAGTTTTTGACATCCTTAGAACATATCGGCACCGACTCAATGTATCTAAGTGTGCATTTGGAGTTGGATCTGGTAAGTTCTTAGGGTATTTGATTACCAGAAGGGGCATTAAGGCTAGCCCAGATCAGATTAAGGCCATCTTGGAATTGAATAGCCTAACATCGACAAAACAAGTGCAGATGTTGACTGGAAGGGCTGCAGCCCTGAATCGGTTCATAAGCAGAAGCTCTGACAAGTGCAAACCTTTCTTCAGCTTAGTGAAGAAGGCCACAGACTTCCTATGGACTGAGGAGTACGAAGTCGCCTTGGCCGACTTAAAGAAGTATTTAACCACTGCTCCAGTTCTCTCAAATCCTGTACCTGGAGAGGAGCTGTTCTTATACTTAGCAGTCTCAGAACATGTTGTGAGTGCAGTGGTAATCAGAGAAGAAAATGGGAGCAAAGGGCCGTTTACTACGTAAGTAAAACTCTGGCAGATGCAGAGACCAGATACCTTCCCTTGGAGAAGTTAACACTGGCTTTAGTAATGGCTTCCAAGAAGTTGAATCATTACTTTCAAACCCACAAAATTGTCGTATTAACTGAACATCCTTTGAGGTCCCTGTTGCAATAGGGAGATCTGACAGACAAAATAGCCAGATGGGCAGTGGCCTTGGGCCAATATGACCTGGAATTCAGACCCAGAACAGCAATCAAAGGCCAAGTTTTGGCCGACTTTGTGGCCGAGTTCGCACCAGACGTCGACATACATCGGGCTCCGTTGAGCCGAGGTATACGACGTCTAAATGAACAAGGAGAAACCCATCTGGGGAAAGCAGAGCGATGAAAGGAAGAGAAACTCAGGCCCTGCAGTATTTACATCGGCGACTCCTTTTGACTGTTTGTTGATGGGAGTTCAAACCGACAAGGAGCGGAAGCAGGAGTAGTGCTAGTATCACCAGATAGGCAGATACTCGAACAATCCATTAGTTTGGGGTTTAAGGCCTCAAACAATGAAGCAGAGTATGAAACATTGATTGCAAAACTAAAGTTGGCAGTAGCAATGGAAGTTGACGAAGTAATAGTCTTCTGTGACTCCCAGCTTGTAGTCAATCAGGCAACAGTGAGTACGTAGCCCGAGATGAAAGGATGTCGGCCTATGTAAAGGAGGTGACAGACTTGTAGCCTTATTCCAAAATTGCCGACTACAACAAGTAAGCCGAGATGACAACAGCCATGCTGATGCCTTGGCCAACCTGGCTAGTGCAATGAAACCTGGAGAATCAAGGACAATAATGGTTGAATACGTATCAGGTCCAAGCATAGAACCACTGAACACAGAACATGAAGCAATGTGTATGGAGATGGGACTAAGTTGGATGGATGCAATAATAGTATTCCTTAGAGATGAGAAGCTGCCAGATGACCATAAAGAAGCACACAAGACCAGACTGAAGTCGGCAAGATTCAGTCTGACAGCAGAGGGACATCTCTACAGAAGATCTTTTACTGGACCTTTTTTGAGGTGTGTGCATCCTTCACAAATTGAAGACTTTCTGTATGAAATACACGAAGGAGTGTGTGGAAGCCACACTGGGGGCAGATCACTTGCTCATCGAGCCATCACTCAGGGGTACTGGTGGCCCTACATGCAGAAAGACGCCGAAGCTTATGTCAAGAAATGTGAGAAGTGCCAGAGCTTTACACCTTTGATACATCAACCAGCGGCGAACTTGAACCTGGTGTCCAACCCTTGGCCATTTGCCCAATAGGGCATGGATCTTGTCGGGAAATTACCTCAAGCAACTGGATAAAGGAAGTACCTGCTGGTAGCAACAAACTACTTTACCAAGTGGGTAGAAGCTGAACCCCTCGCAAAGATTCGGGACGTTGATGTGAAGAACTTCATATGGAAGAACATCATCACCAGGTTTGGGATCCCAAGAGCAATAATAGCTGACAATGGTACACAGTTTGACAACAAGCTAATTAGGGGCTTCTGTCCAAAGTACAAAATCAAGAACTATTACTCTACCCCAAGCTTTCCCCAGAGTAATGGTCAAGTAGAAGCTTCCAATAAGGTTATATTGGATGGGATCAAGAAGAGGCTAGAAACAGCAAAGGGAAAGTGGGTGGATGAATTGCCCAGTATACTTTGGGCATATCGGACTATGCCGAGAAGATTGACTGGGGAGTCCCCATTTGCCATGGCTTATGGCACAGAAGCAGTCATTCCACTAGAGGTCAGCATCCCAGGGATCAGAACCCAAGGAGTAGAAAATGGGACCAATGAAGCATTCCTAGCCCAAGATCTGGATCTGCTAGAAGAAAGAATGGAGAAAGTAGCGATTCAGCTGGAGGCATATCAGCAGCAACTTGCTAGGGCTTACAATAAGAAGGTCAACCCAAGAGAGTTCCAAGTTGGGGACCTCATCCTGAGAAAGGTTGTCGGCAATAAGAAGGATCCCAGAGAGGGCAAGCTTGGCCCAAATTGGGAGGGACCCTATAGAATCATCTCAGTCCTGGGCAATGGGGTATATCGGCTTCAAGACAGTGAAGGCAAAGAATTGCCAAGACCCTGGAATACTTGCAATCTGAAGTTTTTCTACCATTAGATTCTCTTGTTTAGCTTTTGTTATTACTCGAAGTAATAATAAAGTTTTAGCTTGATTCTTAAAACTTGTGTAGTATAACTGACCAGTTACGTGACGATGTTTCTGATTGAAACATGACAAATAACTTAGACTTATTATATGACAGAGTTGAATTATACTTGCATATAATAGAGTTGAGTAAGTTAAGCTAACATGGATTTGCCATATCGGCAGAGTCAAACACGGACTGGAACTCAGTACATGCCAGTCAGATTAACAAAGGGACCAAGGTTGGTAACCTCGGCCAGTCTTCGTTTGAATTTGACCTCGGCAACAAGTCCAAAAGCCACTTGCATAATGAGAAACCAAGTGGAACTTAGGTTCATATTAGGGGGCAGAGAATTGGAGAATGGCACTTGGAAGTTGGAATTTACAAGCCAAGATTAGTTTAACACTTGTTGAAATTTTAAGAAAAATTTACAAGTTAAAGTTAAACCGAGGACATGTTTAACACTTGTTGAAATTTTAAAAAAAATTTACAAGTTGAAGTTAAACCGAGGTCATGTTTAATACTTGTTGAAATTTTAAGAAAAAATTACAAGTTGAAGTTAAACCGAAGTTATGATTAAAGGTAGATTGGTTTAAACACTTGTTGAAAACTTTGAGAAAAGTTTACAAGATAAACCTAGGTTGTATTGAAAGAAGTACTTACATACTTGCCGAGGTTTGTATAACCAAGGTGTATCACCCTGAGAAGATTACACAGTTAAGGTGTATGAAGAAGACATGCAAATTATTTTAAGTATAGAGTCATATAAAGAAGACAAACATGCAAGCATTCAGAAGAGGAAGTTGTATTTATATTCAAAGAAAAGGCACTTTGGCCTACGAAATGATTACTTGAACGGATTACAAAAAGAAGGCACATCGGCCAAATTAAAGTTAACATTGTTCAAAAGAAGAAAGTACAGTGTACAAGAAATAAATAAAGAAACGTCAAAATAAACTACTCGGCATCAACGGCGGGTTGTGTTTCACCCCCTGAAGACAGTTGGAAAGCATTCTCAGCAGCCTTCTCAGCTGCGAGCTCAGCATCAATCTCTTGAAGAGTTTGAACGAGGCTCTTCTTGGCAATTAGCACCTCGGAGTTTGTCCTTTCAGGAGTGGCATCTTTGGAGACCTTACCATTGTAGACGTCCCCTTGGGCCCCATGCTACAGTTCGGACTCGATTTGTGTGGGTTCTTAATCTGATCTCACAATGTGCAATGTGAGATTAATAAATCACCAAAGAGTCCAAATCTGGCATATCGTTTTGGAAAATAGATTTTTGTAAAGAAGTGCCAAACATGGACTGCTTTGCCAGATACAGAGTTGCCACCTAAATATTTTATTTTGGGAGAATTTAGGAAACCCTGACTCGTTTGCCTAAGGCCACGTGTCCGTCATCTGTAACAAGTCCGCGAAGGACCCCGCTACTACAGTTCGGACTCGCGATTTTTGTTGTCGCGGTTCTTAATCTGAACCAAAGAGTCCAAATCTGGCAAATCGTTTTGAGAGAAAAAGATTTTGAAAGAAGTGCCAAACATGGACTGCTTTGCCAGATACAGAGTCGCCACCTAAATATTTTTAAAATGGGGAAATTTAGGAAAACCTGACTCGGTGCCGAAGGCCACATGTCCGTCATCACCGGAGTTGTCTCGGCTCGGGAGCTTGGGTACGATCGGGGAAGGTCAGCTATGAGCACCCCCTCTCGCCCGGTCCGAAGACCGGCCTCTACTAACCATGATATCCGATTTTGAAAACTTTACGTGTTCTTATTCCAATTATTAGCCTAGAATTACTATGTTATGCGCGCAGCAAACAAGTATAGACTAGATTGCCTAACTTGGGAATAAACATTGCATATCCGTTTGCTTTGGAAATACTTTAGATTTTGCTACTCGTAAGTAGGCTAAAACACGGATTTCAATGATTTTTTCCAACTCAAACAATCCAACCTCCACCCACAGGCATCCAAACAGTTTAACACATAAGCATTTAGCCGCATGGCAAGCATACTGTCATGTTAACATTCACACACATGCGAGATGCTAAAGCATAAATACTTACATCGTACTCCGTGCCAAAACAGTAAACTAGTTAGCAAAACGCGCGTGTCCTAGTTCATGTTAAATTGCCTAATGCAACACATACAAGATGCAATTTAGATAGGCTCGGTTAACCTAAGCATGGCATATGTAATGCGATCAATTATCACATATTCGATTTGTAAATTGAAGTACAAATGCAGTTAGCGTGATGTACCGAGCCTAATGCATGCAGTACAAATGCATGAATGCACGCATGCATAGCATAAGGTATGCTAAATTAAACGTGCCCTAATCTACCATCATAAGCAGGTAAATAAAAGGGAAGAAAGACGTGAGGTTGGAAGACATACACACACTCACGCACACTTATTACAGATTCGCCCTCACTCGGAGGGACCAAATAAATATTACAAATTAATTAACTACGCAAGCTAATTAATATTACAAATTGCCTAATCAACTAAGCAAAATAACTTAAGCTAAGAAAAACAGGAAAATCGCCTCGGGAAACGCGCCGCCATGCATAGGCTGCCTCTGTTTTCCTTCCTTCACTCCTCTGGAGGCTGTCAAAACCTCAGGACTGCATCCCTGGACACTGGGGAGTGCCACCGGCTGAGTGGAATTACCACCGGCAGTGGTGTGTGGCCATCGGCACAAAATGAAGCTGTCGGCAGAGAAATTGTTGCCGGTCGGCACCTTACACTGCCGGTCGGCAGAGTGTTCCTGCAGAATCTGCAAATGACAGCAACAGAGGGCAAGACAAAGCATGGCAGCACAATTCAAGGCATATATGCACCAACCATGTCCCTTATCATGATAATGACTCAAAGGGGCATGTGCCTCGATTCTCGGACCACCAATCACGCATTTCCATGCATGATGGCCCAAAGAACCAAGTATGCAACTTTGATTTCAAATGCATGCAAACCAAATCAAACCAAACAAGGCCCAATTCCTATCACTAAGTCAAGGAACAAAGCATGCATGCAAGATGCAATGCAACCTAAGCATGCAAGCTAAGGATGCAACATGGCATGGCGACAAACCTATGCAAGCATACAAGCAAACATGAGGCAATGCTAACCAATAAAAAGGTGGTCTTAAACATGATTTGGGCAGCTCTAATAGGGCCCAAAACAGTAGCCAAAATGCTATAATGAGGGACCAAATACACATGCACACATACTCATGTTGAAAGGCCAACACTTAGGCACAAATTGAAAAACCCTCAAACACATTTGAAAGGGGGTAATCATGGACACATAGCATGCAACATAAGCATTGAAATCATGCTAAAACATGGTGCCAAACCATGCAATAAATCAAGTCAAGCATGCAACAAATGGCCCAAATGCTCAAAGCAAATCAATAGAGTATTGAACTACACTTAGCAAGACCAAACATGGCATGAACTCATTGGCCAAAAACAGAGTTTTGGGACATTAATACAAGGCCTAAGGACCACTTAGATGGCATCCAAATGACTCAAAAACAAAGGCATGCATAAACACCAAAACATGGAGCATTGCTACACAAGCTTATGAGGCATTAAAGATGCATCCAAGGTAAACATATAGGCATGCAAATAGGACTGAAATGACATGGTGGATGATCCCAAATCACCAAATCAATGCAAAGATGTCATGCTATACATCCATATGCTCAAGGCCAACAAGCCCAAATACAAAGGAGCTATACCAAGCATGCCAAAATCAACCCAAACACTTATGGACAGACCTAAAACATGTCAAGATAAGCACAAAATCTTCACAAATGTAAGCCTAAAACATGCTAGAAACAAAGGCACACAACCTAAGACATGTTAAGGCATAACAAGGCATTACATGGCAACTATGCTAAGCATGCATGGAGTACCAAAACCAAGTAAAAACAGAGGCATAACATGACATATTAAGCATAAAAAGCAGCCAAGTCATGGTCAATACACCCTCAAACATAATGCTCTCTCAAGAGGCCAGAACATGCCCTTTTCAAGGACAACAAGGAGAGGGGGTGGCCCTCTCCTTCTTGGGACTTCAAGGCATCACCTTCACCACTGAAATCCCTCAAGATTTCAGTGGTGAAGAGACCCCAACACCAAAATCCCGGAGCTAGCACAAAAGGGCACAAAATGAGGCCTTTTAAGGCCTAAGGGTGTTCAAACTTACCCAAACCACAAAACACTCTTAATAAACAATCAAGAGGACTAAAAAAAAGAACTTTTTTGTGTTATACAATAAGCATGAAAATGGCTCTAAGATAGGTAGAAAATCAATGCAAAAATGGGGAAAAATGAGACTAGGTTCTCACCCTTGAAGACCCCTTCACAAATGGTGCTCCAATGGCCTCCTTTGGCTTGAATCCAACACCAAAACTTCAAAATCAGTCCCTTAGAATCTCAGTTCCAAGAGGAAGGTGAAACACTAGGTGTTTGTGTGCAATAGTAAGACACAAAACACCTAGAGCACAAAAGAGAGGGAAAGAGATATAGGATGTGTATCTAACTCAAACCCTAAAACCAGAGCTTAGCAATGGCTGTCTAGGCTCTCAAAATATCTCAAGTCTCTAACCTCTCTAGCCAAGAGACCAACCTCTCTCTATATGGCACTTCTTGTCTTGTAAAGCTTACAAGACAAGCTTCATAAAAGGGAGATCCCTCCATACACGTGTATGGAGGGGAGCAAAAGTAAGACAGCTGTCTTAAAATATCTGCAAAAGCAGATGCACAGTAATCGGCCGGCCAAAAATGCCATCTTGGCCAAAAAGAGTGCCGGTCGGCACTAAAAAGTGCTGACCGGCAACAAATAATGGCGGCCGGCAATATACATTGCCGGTGGCAGCAAAAACCAGCCGGTGGCCTCTAGCCACTGCCGGTGGTGGGTGGGGATGGTCTACAAGCCCTACCCTGCCTCTCAAAGGCAAAACACAAGTGTTTGGTGTGAAACCAGACACTAAACAGTCAAGTTCGGAGATCCTGAGGCAAGGCGCGCGAGCCGAGACCTCCGGGAACTCCAAACGAACACAAACATGGATAATCACCGAGTGTTCAAACGGTGACGTCCAAGTCTTGAAGACGGTCAAAAATGGGGTGTCTACAGTTGCCCCTCTTTGACAGAACTCGAAAGTCATAACAATGACGGGAGTGAATGTCAAAGCCGAGAGACGACCCATTTTTGACAAGGCCGAAGACTTAGACAAACATGCAAGACAATCAAGGTATGCGCCCGAAGGCAGGAGCAAAATGCAAGACAATGCACGAAGCCGGGCATAACTTATGATCACGCAAAGAAAGCTGTAACGAAGCACACATGCGACAGTTTTAAGCTAGCATACACCGAACTACACTACAATGCAGAAAGGATGTAAGAGAATTAGGCAATTCTCAATACGTCACACTCGGGAGATACAATACCTGTGCGGCTCGTCTGGTTGCACCAGCCTCAAATGAACCGTACATACAATATCGTGCCTGAAAAGAAAACAAGCTTAACAGGTACAATATCGTTAGCAACATGCATAGTAGTATACTCGAAATGCGTGACAGCGCAAAGCAAGTGGGGAGCATAACAATGCTGTGGAAATACAAACATGTAGGTGGAGCATGCGGTCTACGCAGGCAACGAATTGATCATAAGCATGCGGTCTACGCAAGTAATGAAATTAACGAGAATGCGGTCTACGCAATCAAAACATGCGATCTACGCAGGTAATGAAATAAGATAATCATGCGGTCTACGCAATCAGAACATGCGGTCTACGTAGGCAATGAATTAATAATGATGCGGTCTACGCAATCAGAACATGCGGTCTACGCAGGTAATGAAATTAAACAAGATGCGGTCTACGCAGTCAAAACATGCGGTCTACCCAGGTAATGAAATTAATAAAGATGCGGTCTACGCAATCGAAACATGCGGTCTATACAGGTGATGAAATTAATAAAGATGCGGTCTACGCAATCAAAACATGCGGTCTACGCAGGTAATGAAATTAATAAAGATGCGGTCTACGCAATCGAAACATGCGGTCTACGCAGGTAATGAAATTAATAAAGATGCGGTCTACGCAATCAAAACATGCGGTCTACGCAGGTAATGAAAATAGTAATGCGGTCTACGCAATCAAAACATGCGGTCTACGCAGGTAATGAAATTAATAAAGATGCGGTCTACGCAATCAAAACATGCGGTCTACGCAGGTAATGAAATTAATAAAGATGCGGTCTACGCAATCGAAACATGCGGTCTACGTAGGTAATGAAATTAATAAAGATGCGGTCTACGCAATCAAAACATGCGGTCTACGCAGGTAATGAAAATAGTAATGCGGTCTACGCAATCAAAACATGCGGTCTACGCAGCTAATGAAAATAGTAATGCGGTCTACGCAAGTAATACATGCGGTCTACGCAAGTAAAGAAATTGAACAATGATGCGGTCTACGCAAGGACATAAATTGAACAATTATGCAGTCTACGCAAGCAATACATGCGGTCTACACACGTAAAGAAATTGAACAATAAATATGCGGTCTACGCAAGGAAAGAAATTGAACAATTATGCGGTCTACGCAAGCAATACATGCGGTCTACGCAGGTAAAGAAATTGAACAATAAATATGCGGTCTACGCAAGGAAAGAAATTGAACAATTATGCGGTCTACGCAAGCAATACATGCGGTCTACGCAGGTAAAGAAATTGAACAATAAATATACGGTCTACGCAAGGAAAGAAATTGAACAATTATGCGGTCTACGCAAGCAATACATGCGGTCTACGCAAGTGGAGAAATGATTACAAACATGCGGTCTACGCAGGTAATGTAATTAACATGCGGTCTACGCAAGGAAAGAAATGATTACAAACATGCGGTCTACGCAGGTAATGTAATTAACATGCGGTCTACGCAAGTAAAGAAATGATTACAAACATGCGGTCTACGCAGGTAATGTAATTAACATGCGGTCTACGCAAGTAAAGAAATGATATGCGCAAAACCGTGCAACGGAATGCAATGCACAAAACAGCGTGACGCTTTGAAATGCACAAAACAGTGCGATGGTTTGAAATGCGCAAAACAGTGCGCCGATTTGAAATGCGCAAAACAGCGCGACGGTTTGAAATGCACAAAACAGTGCGCCGATTTGAAATGCACAAAACAGTGCGACGATTTGAAATGCACAAAACAGTGCGCCGATTTGAAATGCACAAAACAGTGCGACGGTTTGAAATGCACAAAACAGTGCGACGATTTGAAATGCACAAAACAGTGCGACGATTTGAAATGCACAAAACATGCGACGGTTTGAAATGCACAAAACAGTGCGATTGATATGCGATATACATGGGGCAACTTTTGGACCTTGTAAAAGTCAAAAGGATATGAAAAGGATACACCTTGCATGGGTTGGAGTGCTACGCACGGCAGATGCAGTCCGAAGTCAGAACGGAGGCCGGTTGACCATCGGAGGTACACTTTCTTGCACTTTCTTGAGCTATGAAGACCAAAAACTCCTCATATGGCCAAAACAAGGCTGTGGGAACATCACCGGCCGGGAGGGGAGGCCACCGGCTGTCCACCGGCTGTAAAATAACTCCATCGGCACAAAAAAGTGCCGGCCGGCACAAAACATTGCCGACCGGCAAACAGTTGCTGAATCGGGATAGTTTTGAAAATTCACCACGGGTGTTATAAAATAGGGTTCCAGACCCTAGTGCCTCACTTCCCTACCGCCGAAATCCTTCACACTCTCTCTCTAGAGCGTTTCCCTCTCATTTTTCGCCCGTTTCTTCGCGTTCTACGCTCGTTTCGTCGTCGGATTCGCGATTTTCTTCGCGTTTCGGACATTTTCCACCGATCACATTTTTGTTTCGGTGCCTCGTTTGGCGTTCTCGCCTTTTCGGGGTTTGTTCCCCTTGCTTTCCTCTTCATTTCCGTGCCTTTTCACATTCCGGCCTTTTCGGCCATTTCCGACCCTCTCGGGAGTTGACTTTTCGGTTGACTCTTCGTATTCCGGCCCGGCTTTCCTTCCTCCGGCCATTTTCTCATCATTTTCGATATGGCGAACGAAATTCCACATGGCGGGACTCCCCTGGACCACGAGATGGATCCCGGGGTCGAGCTCCTACCTTTGAGCGAGCGCCCGTTCGACCCGGCGACCTACCGGCCGGCGATCCATGTTCTGCCCCCCGACGGCCTGCGTCAGTTCCGGAGCTTCGAGAGGCATGTGGCGCCTGAGCTACTACTACGCGAGCCTACCTCCCACCTTTCATTCGGCACTTCCGAGGTAACTCTCTTTCTTCTGTTTTACTTTCTGCAATGTAGGATACAAAACTGTCATAGTTAGTTGTACTCTTTAACTGCTTGAATCTGATATACCGTAGACTGTAGTTGACTGTAAGCATACATACAACTGATATCCGCTTGAGACTGACACATGCGCACACACTGCACTAGCCCTGGATCACTCAAACACACTGCACTCACTGTATTTCACTGCATACACACTGGCACCCAGTATTTGTCTGAATCTGACAAACTTGCACACAATGCTATATCTGTTCTGAAACACCCAAACACGCTGACACATCACACGTATTTCACTGTAAGCACACCGGCACCCGGTATTTGCCTGAATCTGACAAACCTACACACATGCTTTATCTGCTTTTTCAAAACTGCATTTTGAATATTGTCTTGCAATTGTTATTTTCTGTTTACAGGAGGGTTCCCATACCATTCACGGGTATGGGAATACTGGTGCTCGGGAGTGGTACGATGAGCTCCCTGACGCAGTCCGACGCATCGTGGATCGAGCGGGTTTCGGCGCCTTCTGCCGAGGACTCTCCAGGCTCTCCACATGCAGACCTCTCATTGCCGCTCTGGCGGAGAGATGGTGGGACACCACTGATTCTTTTCACTTTTCTACTGCAGGGGACATGACGATGACCCCTTACGATTTCTCGATGCTCACTGGCATCGGGGTAGGGGGGGATCCGATCCCATTCGACATCGACATGGATGAGTGGACCGCCGCTCAGGTCCATCTACTGGGGGAGGCCCCACCTCTTGCTCGTCCAGGCTTCGTTCGATACTCCTGGTTCGAGGTACAGTTTCGGGTCCAGCCCGTGTTGGAGGAGGAGGCGTAGATGACCCAGGAGGACGTGGAGAGGTATGCTCGCGGCTTCCTCATGTTCCTGTTCGGGACTACCATCTTCGCCGATCGGGCGAACACCGTGCCTCTCTGTCTTCTCAACGCACTGGTGGACGTCTGGGACATCCTGCATTATGACTGGGGTGGCGCCGCTCTGTCCACTCTCTACGGGTACATGAGCTCGGCTTCGCGCGGCAGCGGCCAGCTACTCGGAGGCTACTGGCGGGCTTGGGAGGTACACTTCTTCTCCGCTTTTTCATTTCTGTCTCGTACTTTCTGTACTCTGTACACTGCACACACTGTAGTCTGCTTTACACTTGCTGTATACTGTACACATGGCACACACATACATTCTGCTTTACACTGACTGCACACGGCTCACACTGTACACTGTACACTGTACACTGCACAACACACGGCTTTGCCATTTCTGCTTTATTCTGCATTCTGCTTCAACTGATAAATGCACTGGTATTTATCTTGCAGTTGTGGGTTTACGCCTACTTCCCTAGGCTCGCTCTTGTGCCAGTTGCGGAGACTCCTCTGGCCGTCCCGTTTTTGAGTCGCTTCGACGGGAGATGCACCCGGCGACCACGAGAGACATTCGGCTTCTTCCGTCGATACTTCGATACCATTACCCCTGCCGAGGTATGTTTTACTTACAGTTCATTTAAGCTTCGCTTTTCCACTGTATATTTCCAAAACAGTAGATAACAAACTGTCTGTCACTTTCAGATCACATGGCGGCCGTGGGCTCCCTTGTCGGCTGTGACTCGATATCGGTTCGCTGGTGCGGAGGAGACCTCGCGTTTCCGGATCTTGCTTGAGGGCCCGGTCTGTCGGGCTTGGTACCTAGGGGAGCGTTTCCTACGCCAGACCCTGGGGTTACCTGAGCAGATAGTCCCGGTTCACCCTCCTGCGGATATGAGGGAGACCGAGAGGCTCACCAGCGAGCAGATGGATGACTACACCATTGGCTGGGAGGAGGCCGGCTTCAGAGGCACCGGAGACTATCGGGAGTACGTGCAGACGTACCTGATGCGACCTCTGAGCGGCCGTCGAGCGGAGGGGGCCAGGCCTGTGGCATCGGCGGCTGGGGCCGGAGCGGGAGTTGGAGTAGGGGCTGCGAGGAGAGCCCGAGTCCGTGGCAGGGGCGGAGTTCAGGGAGGACGGGGAGCTGGCTGGCCTGCCCTGCCCGCTGTACTGACTTTCTAGGGGCAGGGTGGGGCGACCTATTAGATCCCCTTCGCCCCTCCACTAGCTGGTCACGAGTTCATCGATGTCCCCGACTTACCTCCGGTATGTATTACTGCATTTTGTACAGTTATTCATTTCAGTTTATTTGATATTCCACAGAATATTTGATGCATCTGACACTTTTGCAGGCTTCTTCTGGGTATACCCGTCAGTCGTTGGCGATGAATGCCTCGATGATGGGGATGCTTCAGCGGACTTTTGATCTCCTAGCCCTCTACAGCATACCGGTATGTTCTTCTGACACTGGCCTCAAACCATTCATACACTGCTTCACATAATCTGATGCACGGCACAACACCTGATACACTGCATTCTGCACTGTACCCTACACTGATAAACTGCTCACGGCATTCTCATACTGTACTCATATACTGCATTTTGCACGGATAGACTGCTCACGGCATTCATACACTGTACTCTGCATTGCATTCTGTACTGATAAATTGTCCACAGTATATTGATGCATTTCCCTTTTGTGTACTTTTTTTCAGCCTCCTTTCCAGATTCCCATGGCAGGAGGTGCTCCAGCTGGACCTTCTGTCCCCGTTCGAGGGAGAGATGAGGAGGGCAGAGTATTCCCCCGCACGAAGGCGGGGCGCACTCATGTCGGGAGTAGCTTGCGAGCTCCAGTCCCGGACGATGATGATGACGAGGATTCAGAGGCGGAGGCGGAGGCGGGGTCAGAGTCATCAGAGGAGGAGACCGGAGGCGGCACTAGCTCGGGCTCTGACGACAATGCTGATGATGCTCCTGGACCCTCGTCCAGGAAGAGGACTAGGATGGACTGATGCCCCCCCCCCCCGGAGTGCTCGACATGGATGCTGATTTTTGTTATTTTCCATCTTTCTTGTACTTTTCCTCTTTTCCTTGGTAGTTAGATTACCTTGTACTGCCGCAGGCAGATTTTGTTTTCTTCAAAATTTTGTACTTGAAAAAGATTATGAAATGAACAGATTTTTGCTTAAAAAGTGTTACATTTACATATCTCATGCATTGCATCGCATTCCATCATGTTACACCTCAATGTAAATGAAATTGATTGGTTGTCTGAAAGTTGAACACTTGCACTGTAATAACCAGATAACTAAACAGCCAACAGCAAAATAACCCTAAGCAATCCACTGCCTGATTCTTGGACACACAGCCCTTACTCTGTTGGGGATTAATCTGCATACAGCCCATAACACAGCATTCGATTCATTCTGCACACAGCAAATTCTTGAACAAAGGGCTCAATCTGACAAGATGGACTACAGCGGTGAAACCAGCTGAAGTTGAAAAACAATCGGATATAGAGAATGGCACAACATTCTAAGCATAAGCGATTAACTTTCGGAAAAGGGATTTTCTTAACCGGGGTATCGAGCCTACAACTGAACACAGCGGGGAGGACTCAAACAAAGAGGTACACGACCTAAACACAACGAGACACGCTCGGGAAAGACTAAAAACAAAAGACGAGACCGTCAAATGAAAGAGACACGACACACAGACGCGTTAGCGAAGATGGGGGACCTCGGACCACGAGGAGCCAGTTCAATCTGGGTATTATTTCCCGCCCTCTTATGATTTATGATTCTCACATCACTCTGGCACTCAAGCTCGGATTTTCTCTCAAAACCCTTTTCCTCACTTTTCTCTCAACTTACACCTCTCTATTCTTCATTCTCTCATTTTTCATCCCTCCCCGGGGTGATTGATGGATAAATAGAATGGTGTGGGTTCATGCTCAACACCGTTAGCTCACAGCTGTTTCTTCTGGCGGGTAGAGCGCTCTTCTGGCAAGTACGTCGATGACGGGGGAAAGACAGAACGCCTGGCTCAACTGTGCCCCTAGTTCATCATTTTAACCATTCTTTGTTTTTGCTTTCTACTAAAACAATTTTGATCAAAATGAGAGTCGGATTAATGTACTTGTTCGATTTTTTATTTGAAAAGCATGCAAGTCAGGCAGCAGGCACTGAAAATTTTCCTTTTTGGATCCAAGACAATGGTCCAGTTTTGGAAAATGGGATAGTTTTCGAGAAAATAGTCAACCTCAGTAAAAATTTTCAAAAACTATTTTTCAAACAGCTGATGCTCGACAAGCATGGAACTTACTCTTCGAGATGCGCAACCTCGGATCGGAGGCAATGGAAAATTGCCCCTGGTTTGAAGGGGGGTGGGAGGCAACGGAAAGTTGCCCCTAGTTTGAATGGCGGCTCACGGCGGCTCGTGGCAACGGAAAGTTGCCCCTTGTTTGGGTGGTGCCGCAGCAGTCTGCAAACGGTCTTCATTGGCGGTGGTCGAGCTCTTGGACACAGCGATGACGAAGACAGTCACAACAAATATATGGACACAATCGCCTTTGGAGGGTGTTGGCAGCTGGACTTTTGGGATGAAATCGAAACCATTGCATGGACTGAGACGCTATGAAAGCGTTGGGGGCTGGACTTCATGATGAAGTTGCCTACGTATCCCAAGTATGGGAATCAAGCCTCACGTAGTTCCGGTTAAGGTACACTCGGGTATTTTAACCTTCACTTTGTTTGGCTCTCACTTTTGCCAAGGCGCCCAATGCGGGTTTTCGACCTTGCGAGCTTCTTTTCATTTTCTTTTGTTCATTTCTTTTTCTTTTCTTTTTGCATTTTTTGTCTTTTTCTCTTCTTTTCTTCTTTTTTGTATTTTTTTACTTTTTTTGTATTTTTCTCTTGCTCTAACTTTTGCCTGGGTCGCCCTTCTGGGTTTTCGGCCCAGCGAGCCTCTCAAAGGGTAAAAGTGTAGCAAGTCCATGCCAAATGGTTCCTGAACTGGAAGCCCCTCTGTGTCTAGGAGAACGGCTGTTGCAATGATTTGCAGAAGAATGCATCCCGGTTGCTCCACGAGCTTCTTCCGGCGAGATTTACTCCTTCCGATTCGGCTATGGTGCCTCTTGCTCGAGGGCTGTTTCGAAACTGGCCATACAAACCTTTCATGGCGTTTGTCCGTTGAACTTTCTGAACGTTCTGAACGGGTTGAAAGTCGGAAACGGATGGGTTGAATTTTGAGGCTAAGAGTGATCCTAGGCTGCGCAATCTCAAGAGCGATTCCACACAGGTCTTCACAGGGCCGCGTAAAACATTTGTTTTTGAAAGTTTTTTAAGAAAGCGACAAATCGCTCGCGCCGAAGATAGTATGGAACCAATCTGGATCAGGCCAGGATCCTTCTCAGTACTCACGCCGACAAGCATGGTTTCACTCATTAAAAGGCTCAGCACGCCTCTCTTTCTCTCAAAATGATCAAAATCTTGCAAAACCCGAGGAATTCCTTCCTCTTCGTTTTTATCACCGCAGTGTTCAAAAGGTTTGTTTTTTTTGAAAAACTTAGGTTAATGCAATGAGTTTGGCGCGCAGGAGAGCAGGCGAGATGTACTGTCAGCCCAATCAAATTCTCTGGCACTTATGCTGAAAGCAAGCATGAAGTTGAGATAGCAACAGCTGTTCTGTTCAGATTTGTTGGTGCAACTGGCCCCTCGGCAGAAACAGACTCAAAACAAAAACAGATAATAACAAAACGGCGTTCGGGACAACAACCCCAGAATCACCTAGCATTATATACAAAGGGGACTGACTCGATACAACAAGACAGACCCTTAAGCAAAAAGACTGACTCAAGACAAAGAGACAGACTCAAAACAAAAGACTGACTCGATATCCAAGCCAGGATTTACAAAACTCGGTTTCACCGATGCTCAAAAATGCGTGCTAGACGCTACATCCAAAATATACCAAATGTCGCCCGCAGGCGGTTCACTTTACATACTCGCAGTATCTGAGCCCTCGAAATCCAACAACTGGGTAGTAACGGACTTGGCTGAGGTGGGTGGGAGGATAACCTTATTGTCGATCAAATCTTGCACTTCGTGACGAAGGCGGGAACATCCATCGGTACTGTGACCGGACTGTTGGTGGTACGCGCAGTACAAGGTAGCATCATGCGTGGCGGGGAGATTCTTCGAGAGTGGCCGAGGCTCCAAAGGTTTAAGATGCCCATTCTTCGCCAATATTAGTAATGCCCTAGACAAAGGCATGTAGAGGTCGTGAAAGACCCTGCGCTCTCGGGGCAGGTACTTTGAAGTTTGAGGATTCTTGCCAGAGGCGCTAGCGAAAGGGTCGGCTGGCACTGCCTTGGCTTTTTGACCCTTTCCCGGTGCAGGGTTGGGAACGACAGGAATTGCCTAGGCATGACGGGGCCCATCCCGATTTTCTACCTGGCTTGAACTGCCTTTGATTGGAGTGGGGAAAGCATCATCCACAGCTTTGGTCACGATCGCTGATGTTTGTTGCTTGTTCATCCCCCTGACTTTCAGAGCCTCGACTGCCCACAGCAGTTGTTCAATAGGATCGGCATCTACCTTTGCCTTGTCCTTTCCTCTAGCCTCAGCCTGGTCAAGGGTTTGGGTCGGTGTTGGCATGTCGCGACTGCAACTGGAAGCCACCTCTGGCTGGCTAAGCTCTATCACAATCCGCCCCAGTAGCGGGGGCTCCTGTGGTATGAAATTCCCGGCATATGGCGCCGCTGGCGGTGAAGCCGACATTCCATAGGCCAGATCGGCCACGGACCTGTAGAGGTCACCTATCATTCTCATCAATTCGAAGGTGGTGGGCTCACGAGCCTGATATAACTGGGGAGCCCAGACCGGGTGCACAACGGGCGACCTGGATGGATGTGACATACTGATGCTGGCCTCACTCTGCGGAGCGGTTCCCTGCTCCAATGCAGCCGTCATAACCACAACTTCTTCTGAATTTTGTGCTGCCATAAATCCTACCTCGGCAAGGGGAGACACTGGCTATTCTGTATCAACTCTGCGACTCTCTGAACTGAAAGGAGAAACAAACAGCATTTCAGCCCCAAACGGATCAAACACGAGTGTAGTCGAACAACTGTACCCTACTGCTGATCACTGTTCCCAGAAATTACTGTTCCCAAAAACCGAACCCGATACCCGCAGATAACTGATTCTTATAACTGACACTGATACTGGTGTTCTCAGGTCTGATACTCAAACTTGCAAACTGACATGTACTTTTCCTGTAGAAACACATTCTAGAAGCACATAGCAAGTAAAGAGAGCTCAATCACCCCTATGTTGGGGTAGGGTTTCCCTGTCCTATTTTGTCAGGAGCTAGGGTTTCACTACGCACACAGCGGTTCTCAAACAACCTAACATCGGGTAAGCAGCCTGTCCTAACTTGGAATGGTCACTATGGATCCGAATATGCACTAGGTCGATTGGTCGAAAAGGGTGCCTCGGTAAAAACCGGGGTTTGTGTTCCCATGCTGTCAGAGCCCGTAGCCGGTCAGCCTTATGGACATGCCTTGACAAGACAAGCCTCCGGCAAACCGTTCAGGAATGATAGATGGCAAACACTGTGTTCCTAGGCGCACCAATGCACATGCAATGCAAAGAAACACATAAGCGAAATCAAAACAGGATATCATGAGTTCGAGTCAAGCTCTCTAAAAATCCCCAGCAGAGTCGCCAGAAACTGTAACAAGTCCGCGAAGGACCCCGCTACTACAGTTCGGACTCGCGATTTTTGTTGTCGCGGTTCTTAATCTGAACCAAAGAGTCCAAATCTGGCAAATCGTTTTGAGAGAAAAAGATTTTGAAAGAAGTGCCAAACATGGACTGCTTTGCCAGATACAGAGTCGCCACCTAAATATTTTTAAAATGGGGAAATTTAGGAAAACCTGACTCGGTGCCGAAGGCCACATGTCCGTCATCACCGGAGTTGTCTCGGCTCGGGAGCTTGGGTACGATCGGGGAAGGTCAGCTATGAGCACCCCCTCTCGCCCGGTCCGAAGACCGGCCTCTACTAACCATGATATCCGATTTTGAAAACTTTACGTGTTCTTATTCCAATTATTAGCCTAGAATTACTATGTTATGCGCGCAGCAAACAAGTATAGACTAGATTGCCTAACTTGGGAATAAACATTGCATATCCGTTTGCTTTGGAAATACTTTAGATTTTGCTACTCGTAAGTAGGCTAAAACACGGATTTCAATGATTTTTTCCAACTCAAACAATCCAACCTCCACCCACAGGCATCCAAACAGTTTAACACATAAGCATTTAGCCGCATGGCAAGCATACTGTCATGTTAACATTCACACACATGCGAGATGCTAAAGCATAAATACTTACATCGTACTCCGTGCCAAAACAGTAAACTAGTTAGCAAAACGCGCGTGTCCTAGTTCATGTTAAATTGCCTAATGCAACACATACAAGATGCAATTTAGATAGGCTCGGTTAACCTAAGCATGGCATATGTAATGCGATCAATTATCACATATTCGATTTGTAAATTGAAGTACAAATGCAGTTAGCGTGATGTACCGAGCCTAATGCATGCAGTACAAATGCATGAATGCACGCATGCATAGCATAAGGTATGCTAAATTAAACGTGCCCTAATCTACCATCATAAGCAGGTAAATAAAAGGGAAGAAAGACGTGAGGTTGGAAGACATACACACACTCACGCACACTTATTACAGATTCGCCCTCACTCGGAGGGACCAAATAAATATTACAAATTAATTAACTACGCAAGCTAATTAATATTACAAATTGCCTAATCAACTAAGCAAAATAACTTAAGCTAAGAAAAACAGGAAAATCGCCTCGGGAAACGCGCCGCCATGCATAGGCTGCCTCTGTTTTCCTTCCTTCACTCCTCTGGAGGCTGTCAAAACCTCAGGACTGCATCCCTGGACACTGGGGAGTGCCACCTGCTGAGTGGAATTACCACCGGCAGTGGTGTGTGGCCATCGGCACAAAATGAAGCTGTCGGCAGAGAAATTGTTGCCGGTCGGCACCTTACACTGCCGGTCGGCAGAGTGTTCCTGCAGAATCTGCAAATGACAGCAACAGAGGGCAAGACAAAGCATGGCAGCACAATTCAAGGCATATATGCACCAACCATGTCTCTTATCATGATAATGACTCAAAGGGGCATGTGCCTCGATTCTCGGACCACCAATCACGCATTTCCATGCATGATGGCCCAAAGAACCAAGTATGCAACTTTGATTTCAAATGCATGCAAACCAAATCAAACCAAACAAGGCCCAATTCCTATCACTAAGTCAAGGAACAAAGCATGCATGCAAGATGCAATGCAACCTAAGCATGCAAGCTAAGGATGCAACATGGCATGGCGACAAACCTATGCAAGCATACAAGCAAACATGAGGCAATGCTAACCAATAAAAAGGTGGTCTTAAACATGATTTGGGCAGCTCTAATAGGGCCCAAAACAGTAGCCAAAATGCTATAATGAGGGACCAAATACACATGCACACATACTCATGTTGAAAGGCTAACACTTAGGCACAAATTGAACAACCCTCAAACACATTTGAAAGGGGGTAATCATGGACACATAGCATGCAACATAAGCATTGAAATCATGCTAAAACATGGTGCCAAACCATGCAATAAATCAAGTCAAGCATGCAACAAATGGCCCAAATGCTCAAAGCAAATCAATAGAGTATTGAACTACACTTAGCAAGACCAAACATGGCATGAACTCATTGGCCAAAAACAGAGTTTTGGGACATTAATACAAGGCCTAAGGACCACTTAGATGGCATCCAAATGACTCAAAAACAAAGGCATGCATAAACACCAAAACATGGAGCATTGCTACACAAGCTTATGAGGCATTAAAGATGCATCCAAGGTAAACATATAGGCATGCAAATAGGACTGAAATGACATGGTGGATGATCCCAAATCACCAAATCAATGCAAAGATGTCATGCTATACATCCATATGCTCAAGGCCAACAAGCCCAAATACAAAGGAGCTATACCAAGCATGCCAAAATCAACCCAAACACTTATGGACAGACCTAAAACATGTCAAGATAAGCACAAAATCTTCACAAATGTAAGCCTAAAACATGCTAGAAACAAAGGCACACAACCTAAGACATGTTAAGGCATAACAAGGCATTACATGGCAACTATGCTAAGCATGCATGGAGTACCAAAACCAAGTAAAAACAGAGGCATAACATGACATATTAAGCATAAAAAGCAGCCAAGTCATGGTCAATACACCCTCAAACATAATGCTCTCTCAAGAGGCCAGAACATGCCCTTTTCAAGGACAACAAGGAGAGGGGGTGGCCCTCTCCTTCTTGGGACTTCAAGGCATCACCTTCACCACTGAAATCCCTCAAGATTTCAGTGGTGAAGAGACCCCAACACCAAAATCCCGGAGCTAGCACAAAAGGGCACAAAATGAGGCCTTTTAAGGCCTAAGGGTGTTCAAACTTACCCAAACCACAAAACACTCTGAATAAACAATCAAGAGGACTAAAAAACAGAACTTTTTTGTGTTATACAATAAGCACGAAAATGGCTCTAAGATAGGTAGAAAATCAATGCAAAAATGGGGAAAAATGAGACTAGGTTCTCACCCTTGAAGACCCCTTCACAAATGGTGCTCCAATGGCCTCCTTTGGCTTGAATCCAACACCAAAACTTCAAAATCAGTCCCTTAGAACCTTAGTTCCAAGAGGAAGGTGAAACACTAGGTCTGTGTGTGCAATAGTAAGACACAAAACACCTAGAGCACAAAAGAGAGGGAAAGAGATATAGGATGTGTATCTAACTCAAACCCTAAAACCAGAGCTTAACAATGGCTGTCTAGGCCCTCAAAATATCTCAAGTCTCTAACCTCTCTAGCCAAGGGACCAACCTCTCTCTATATGGCACTTCTTGTCTTGTAAAGCTTACAAGACAAGCTTCATAAAAGGGAGATCCCTCCATACACGTGTATGGAGGGGAGCAAAAGTAAGACAGCTGTCTTAAAATATCTGCAAAAGCAGATGCACAGTAATCGGCCGGCCAAAAATGCCATCTTGGCCAAAAAGAGTGCCGGTCGGCACTAAAAAGTGCTGACCGGCAACAAATAATGGCGGCCGGCAATATACATTGCCGGTGGCAGCAAAAACCAGCCGGTGGCCTCTAGCCACTGCCGGTGGTGGGTGGGGATGGTCTACAAGCCCTACCCTGCCTCTCAAAGGCAAAACACAAGTGTTTGGTGTGAAACCAGACACTAAACAGTCAAGTTCGGAGATCCTGAGGCAAGGCGCGCGAGCCGAGACCTCCGGGAACTCCAAACGAACACAAACATGGATAATCACCGAGTGTTCAAACGGTGACGTCCAAGTCTTAAAGACGGTCAAAAATGGGTTGTCTACAGTTGCCCCTCTTTGACAGAACTCGAAAGTCATAACAATGACGGGAGTGAATGTCAAAGCCGAGAGATGACCCATTTTTGACAAGGCCGAAGACTTAGACAAACATGCAAGACAATCAAGGTATGCGCCCGAAGGCAGGAGCAAAATGCAAGACAATGCACGAAGCCGGGCATAACTTATGATCACGCAAAGAAAGCTGTAACGAAGCACACATGCGACAGTTTTAAGCTAGCATACACCGAACTACACTACAATGCAGAAATGATGTAAGAGAATTAGGCAATTCTCAATACGTCTCACTCGGGAGATACAATACCTGTGCGGCTCGTCTGGTTGCACCAGCCTCAAATGAACCGTACATACAATATCGTGCCTGAAAAGAAAACAAGCTTAACAGGTACAATATCGTTAGCAACATGCATAGTAGTATACTCGAAATGCGTGACAGTGCAAAGCAAGTGGGGAGCATAACAATGCTGTGGAAATACAAACATGTAGGTGGAGCATGCGGTCTACGCAGGCAACGAATTGATCATAAGCATGCGGTCTACGCAAGTAATGAAATTAACGAGAATGCGGTCTACGCAATCAAAACATGCGGTCTACGCAGGTAATGAAATAAGATAATCATGCGGTCTACGCAATCAGAACATGCGGTCTACGTAGGCAATGAATTAATAATGATGCGGTCTACGCAATCAGAACATGCGGTCTACGCAGGTAATGAAATCAAACAAGATGCGGTCTACGCAGTCAAAACATGCGGTCTACCCAGGTAATGAAATTAATAAAGATGCGGTCTACGCAATCGAAACATGCGGTCTATACAGGTGATGAAATTAATAAAGATGCGGTCTACGCAATCAAAACATGCGGTCTACGCAGGTAATGAAATTAATAAAGATGCGGTCTACGCAGGTAATGAAATTAATAAATATGCGGTCTACGCAATCAAAACATGCGGTCTACGCAGGTAATGAAAATAGTAATGCGGTCTACGCAATCAAAACATGCGGTCTACGCAGGTAATGAAATTAATAAAGATGCGGTCTACGCAATCAAAACATGCGGTCTACGCAGGTAATGAAATTAATAAAGATGCGGTCTACGCAATCGAAACATGCGGTCTACGCAGGTAATGAAATTAATAAAGATGCGGTCTACGCAATCAAAACATGCGGTCTACGCAGGTAATGAAAATAGTAATGCGGTCTACGCAATCAAAACATGTGGTCTACGCAAGTAATGAAAATAGTAATGCGGTCTACGCAAGTAATACATGCGGTCTACGCAAGTAAAGAAATTGAACAATGATGCGGTCTACGCAAGGACAGAAATTGAACAATTATGCGGTCTACGCAAGCAATACATGCGGTCTACGCAGGTAAAGAAATTGAACAATAAATATGCGGTCTACGCAAGGAAAGAAATTGAACAATTATGCGGTCTACGCAAGCAATACATGCGGTCTACGCAGGTAAAGAAATTGAACAATAAATATGCGGTCTACGCAAGGAAAGAAATTGAACAATTATGCGGTCTACGCAAGCAATACATGCGGTCTACGCAGGTAAAGAAATTGAACAATAAATATGTGGTCTACGCAAGGAAAGAAATTGAACAATTATGCGGTCTACGCAAGCAATACATGCGGTCTACGCAAGTAGAGAAATGATTACAAACATGCGGTCTACGCAAGGAAAGAAATGATTACAAACATGCGGTCTACGCAGGTAATGTAATTAACATGCGGTCTACGCAAGTAAAGAAATGATTACAAACATGCGGTCTACGCAGGTAATGTAATTAACATGCGGTCTACGCAAGTAAAGAAATGATATGCGCAAAATCGTGCAACAGAATGCAATGCACAAAACAGCGTGACGCTTTGAAATGCACAAAACAGTGCGCCGATTTGAAATGCACAAAACAGTGCGATGGTTTGAAATGCGCAAAACAGTGCGCCGATTTGAAATGCGCAAAACAGCGCGACGGTTTGAAATGCACAAAACAGTGCGACGATTTGAAATGCACAAAACAGTGCGCCGATTTGAAATGCACAAAACAGTGCGACGGTTTGAAATGCACAAAACAGTGCGACGATTTGAAATGCACAAAACAGTGCGACGATTTGAAATGCACAAAACATGCGACGGTTTGAAATGCACAAAACAGTGCGATTGATATGCGATATACATGGGGCAACTTTTGGACCTTGTAAAAGTCAAAAGGATATGAAAAGGATACACCTTGCATGGGTTGGAGTGCTACGCACGGCAGATGCAGTCCGAAGTCAGAACGGAGGCCGGTTGACCATCGGAGGTACACTTTCTTGCACTTTCTTGAGCTATGAAGACCAAAAACTCCTCATATGGCCAAAACAAGGCTGTGGGAACATCACCGGCCGGGAGGGGAGGCCACCGGCTGTCCACCGGCTGTAAAATAACTCCATCGGCACAAAAAAGTGCCGGCCGGCACAAAACATTGCCGACCGGCAAACAGTTGCTGAATCGGGATAGTTTTGACAATTCACCACGGGTGTTATAAAATAGGGTTCCAAACCCTAGTGCCTCACTTCCCTACCGCCGAAATCCTTCACACTCTCTCTCTATAGCGTTTCCCTCTCATTTTTCGCCCGTTTCTTCGCGTTCTACGCTCGTTTCGTCGTCGGATTCGCGATTTTCTTCGCGTTTCGGACATTTTCCACCGATCACATTTTTGTTTCGGTGCCTCGTTTGGCGTTCTCGCCTTTTCGGGGTTTGTTCCCCTTGCTTTCCTCTTCATTTCCGTGCCTTTTCACATTCCGGCCTTTTCGGCCATTTCCGACCCTCTCGGGAGTTGACTTTTCGGTTGACTCTTCGTATTCCGGCCCGGTTTTCCTTCCTCCGGCCATTTTCTCATCATTTTCGATATGGCGAATGACATTCCACGTGGCGGGACTCCCCTGGACCACGAGATGGATCCCGGGGTCGAGCTCCTACCTTTGAGCGAGCGCCCGTTCGACCCGGCGACCTACCGGCCGGCGATCCATGTTCTGCCCCCCGACGGCCTGCGTCAGTTCCGGAGCTTCGAGAGGCATGTGGCGCCTGAGCTACTACTGCGCGAGCCTACCTCCCACCTTTCATTCGGCACTTCCGAGGTAACTCTCTTTCTTCTGTTTTACTTTCCGCAATGTAGGATACAAAACTGTCATAGTTAGTTATACTCTTTAACTGCTTGAATCTGATATACCGTAGACTGTAGTTGACTGTAAGCATACATACAACTGATATCCGCTTGAGACTGACACATGCACACACACTGCACTAGCCCTGGATCACTCAAACACACTGCACTCACTGTATTTCACTGCATACACACTGGCACCCAGTATTTGTCTGAATCTGACAAACTTGCACACAATGCTATATCTGTTCTGAAACACCCAAACACGCTGACACATCACACGTATTTCACTGTAAGCACACCGGCACCCGGTATTTGCCTGAATCTGACAAACCTACACACATGCTTTATCTGCTTTTTCAAAACTGCATTTTGAATATTGTCTTGCAATTGTTATTTTCTGTTTACAGGAGGGTTCCCATACCATTCGCGGGTATGGGAATACTGGTGCTCGGGAGTGGTACGATGAGCTCCCTGACGCAGTCCGACGCATCGTGGATCGAGCGGGTTTCGGCGCCTTCTGCCGAGGACTCTCCAGGCTCTCCACATGCAGACCTCTCATTGCCGCTCTGGCGGAGAGATGGTGGGACACCACTGATTCTTTTCACTTTTCTACTGCAGGGGACATGACGATGACCCCTTACGATTTCTCGATGCTCACTGGCATCGGGGTAGGGGGGGATCCGATCCCATTCGACATCGACATGGATGAGTGGACCGCCGCTCAGGTCCATCTACTGGGGGAGGCCCCACCTCTTGCTCGTCCAGGCTTCGTTCGATACTCCTGGTTCGAGGTACAGTTTCGGGTCCAGCCCGTGTTGGAGGAGGAGGCGCAGATGACCCAGGAGGACGTGGAGAGGTATGCTCGCGGCTTCCTCATGTTCCTGTTCGGGACTACCATCTTCGCCGATCGGGCGACACCGTGCCTCTCTGTCTTCTCAACGCACTGGTGGACGTCTGGGACATCCTGCATTATGACTGGGGTGGCGCCGCTCTGTCCACTCTCTACGGGTACATGAGCTCGGCTTCGCGCGGCAGCGGCCAGCTACTCAGAGGCTACTGGCGGGCTTGGGAGGTACACTTCTTCTCCGCTTTTTCATTTCTGTCTCGTACTTTTTGTACTCTGTACACTGCACACACTGTAGTCTGCTTTACACTTGCTGTATACTGTACACATGGCACACACATACATTCTGCTTTACACTGACTGCACACGGCTCACACTGTACACTGTACACTGCACAACACACGGCTTTGCCATTTCTGCTTTATTCTGCATTCTGCTTCAACTGATAAATGCACTGGTATTTATCTTGCAGTTGTGGATTTACGCCTACTTCCCTAGGCTCGCTCCTGTGCCAGTTGCGGAGACTCCTCTGGCCGTCCCGTTTTTGAGTCGCTTCGACGGGAGATGCACCCGGCGACCACGGGAGACATTCGGCTTCTTCCGTCGATACTTCGATACCATTACCCCTGCCGAGGTATGTTTTACTTACAGTTCATTTAAGCTTCACTTTTCCACTGTATATTTCCAAAACAGTAGATAACAAACTGTCTGTCACTTTCAGATCACATGGCGGCTATGGGCTCCCTTGCCGGCTGTGACTCGAGATCGGTTCGTTGGTGCGGAGGAGACCTCGCGTTTCCGGATCTTGCTTGAGGGCCCGGTCTGTCGGGCTTGGTACCTGTTGGAGCGTTTCCTACGCCAGACCCTGGGGTTACCTGAGCAGATAGTCCCGGTTCACCCTCCTGCGGATATGAGGGAGACCGAGAGGCTCACCAGCGAGCAGATGGATGACTACACCATTGGCTGGGAGGAGGCCGACTTCAGAGGCACCGGAGACTATCGGGAGTACGTGCAGACGTACCTGATGCGACCTCTGAGCGGCCGTCGAGCGGAGGGGGCCAGGCCTGTGGCATCGGCGGCTGGGGCCGGAGCGGGAGTTGGAGTAGGGGCTGCGAGGAGGGCCCGAGTCCGTGGCAGGGGCGGAGTTCAGGGAGGACGGGGAGCTGGCTGGCCTGCCCTGCCCGCTGTACTGACTTTCCAGGGGCAGGGTGGGGCGACCTATTAGATCCCCTTCGCCCCTCCACCAGCTGGTCACGAGTTCATCGATGTCCCCGACTTACCTCCGGTATGTATTACTGCATTTTGTACAGTTATTCATTTCAGTTTATTTGATATTCCACAGAATATTTGATGCATCTGACACTTTTGCAGGCTTCTTCTGGGTATACCCGTCAGTCGTTGGCGATGAATGCCTCGATGATGGGGATGCTTCAGCGGACTTTTGATCTCCTAGCCCTCTACAGCATACCGGTATGTTCTTCTGACACTGGCCACAAACCATTCATACACTGCTTCACATAATCTGATGCACGGCACAACACCTGATACACTGCATACACTGCATTCTGCACTGTACCCTACACTGATAAACTGCTCGCGGCATTCTCATACTGTACTCATATACTGCATTTTGCACGGATAGACTGCTCACGGCATTCATACACTGTACTCTGCATTGCATTCTGTACTGATAAATTGTCCACAGTATATTGATGCATTTCCCTTTTGTGTACTTTTTTTCAGCCTCCTTTCCAGATTCCCATGGCAGGAGGTGCTCCAGCTGGACCTTCTGTCCCCGTTCGAGGGAGAGATGAGGAGGGCAGAGTATTCCCCCGCACGAAGGCGGGGCGCACTCATGTCGGGAGTAGCTTGCGAGCTCCAGTCCCGGACGATGATGATGACGAGGATTCAGAGGCGGAGGCGGAGGCGGGGTCAGAGTCATCAGAGGAGGAGACCGAAGGCGGCACTAGCTCGGGCTCTGACGACGATGCTGATGATGCTCCTGGACCCTCGTCCAGGAAGAGGACTAGGATGGACTGATGGCCCCCCCCCCCCCGGAGTGCTCGACATGGATGCTGATTTTTGTTATTTTCCATCTTTCTTGTACTTTTCCTCTTTTCCTTGGTAGTTAGATTACCTTGTACTGCCGCAGGCAGATTTTGTTTTCTTCAAAATTTTGTACTTGAAAAAGATTATGAAATGAACAGATTTTTGCTTAAAAAGTGTTACATTTACATATCTCATGCATTGCATCGCATTCCATCATGTTACACCTCAATGTAAATGAAATTGATTGGTTGTCTGAAAGTTGAACACTTGCACTGTAATAACCAGATAACTAAATAGCCAACAGCAAAATAACCCTAAGCAATCCACTGCCTGATTCTTGGACACACAGCCCTTACTCTGTTGGGGATTAATCTGCATACAGCCCATAACACAGCATTCGATTCATTCTGCACACAGCAAATTCTTGAACAAAGGGCTCAATCTGACAAGATGGACTACAGCGGTGAAACCAGCTGAAGTTGAAAAACAATCGGATATAGAGAATGGCACAACATTCTGAGCATAAGCGATTAACTTTCGGAAAAGGGATTTTCTTAACCGGGGTATCGAGCCTACAACTGAACACAGCGGGGAGGACTCAAACAAAGAGGTACACGACCTAAACACAACGAGACACGCTCGGGAAAGACTAAAAACAAAAGACGAGACCGTCAAATGAAAGAGACACGACACACAGACGCGTTAGCGAAGATGGGGGACCTCGGACCACGAGGAGCCAGTTCAATCTGGGTATTATTTCCCGCCCTCTTATGATTTATGATTCTCACATCACTCTGGCACTCAAGCTCGGATTTTCTCTCAAAACCCTTTTCCTCACTTTTCTCTCAACTTACACCTCTCTATTCTTCATTCTCTCATTTTTCATCCCTCCCCGGGGTGATTGATGGATAAATAGAATGGTGTGGGTTCATGCTCAACACCGTTAGCTCACAGCTGTTTCTTCTGGCGGGTAGAGCGCTCTTCTGGCAAGTACGTCGATGACGGGGGAAAGACAGAACGCCTGGCTCAACTGTGCCCCTAGTTCATCATTTTAACCATTCTTTGTTTTTGCTTTCTACTAAAACAATTTTGATCAAAATGAGAGTCGGATTAACGTACTTGTTCGATTTTTTATTTGAAAAGCATGCAAGTCAGGCAGCAGGCACTGAAAATTTTCCTTTTTGGGTCCAAGACAATGGTCCAGTTTTGGAAAATGGGATAGTTTTCGAGAAAATAGTCAACCTCAGTAAAAATTTTCAAAAACTATTTTTCAAACAGCTGATGCTCGACAAGCATGGAACTTACTCTTCGAGATGCGCAACCTCGGATCGGAGGCAATGGAAAATTGCCCCTGGTTTGAAGGGGGGTGGGAGGCAACGGAAAGTTGCCCCTAGTTTGAATGGCGGCTCACGGCGGCTCGTGGCAACGGAAAGTTGCCCCTTGTTTGGGTGGTGCCGCAGCAGTCTGCAAACGGTCTTCATTGGCGGTGGTCGAGCTCTTGGACACAGCGATGACGAAGACGGTCACAACAAATATATGGACACAATCGCCTTTGGAGGGTGTTGGCGGCTGGACTTTTGGGATGAAATCGAAACCATTGCATGGACTGAGACGCTATGAAAGCGTTGGGGGCTGGACTTCATGATGAAGTTGCCTACGTATCCCAAGTATGGGAACCAAGCCTCACGTAGTTCCGGTTAAGGTACACTCGGGTATTTTAACCTTCACTTTGTTTGGCTCTCACTTTTGCCAAGGCGCCCAATGCGGGTTTTCGACCTTGCGAGCTTCTTTTCATTTTCTTTTGTTCATTTCTTTTTCTTTTCTTTTTGCATTTTTTGTCTTTTTCTCTTCTTTTCTTCTTTTTTGTATTTTTTTACTTTTTTTGTATTTTTCTCTTGCTCTAACTTTTGCCTGGGTCGCCCTTCCGGGTTTTCGGCCCAGCGAGCCTCTCAAAGGGTAAAAGTGTAGTAAGTCCATGCCAAATGGTTCCTGAACTGGAAGCCCCTCTGTGTCTAGGAGAACGGCTGTTGCAATGATTTGCAGAAGAATGCATCCCGGTTGCTCCACGAGCTTCTTCCGGCGAGATTTACTCCTTCCGATTCGGCTATGGTGCCTCTTGCTCGAGGGCTGTTTCGAAACTGGCCATACAAACCTTTCATGGCGTTTGTCCGTTGAACTTTCTGAACGTTCTGAACGGGTTGAAAGTCGGAAACGGATGGGTTGAATTTTGAGGCTAAGAGTGATCCTAGGCTGCGCAATCTCAAGAGCGATTCCACACAGGTCTTCACAGGGCCGCGTAAAACATTTGTTTTTGAAAGTTTTTTAAGAAAGCGACAAATCGCTCGCGCCGAAGATAGTATGGAACCAATCTGGATCAGGCCAGGATCCTTCTCAGTACTCACGCCGACAAGCATGGTTTCACTCATTAAAAGGCTCAGCACGCCTCTCTTTCTCTCAAAATGATCAAAATCTTGCAAAACCCGAGGAATTCCTTCCTCTTCGTTTTTATCACCGCAGTGTTCAAAAGGTTTGTTTTTTTTTGAAAAACTTAGGTTAATGCAATGAGTTTGGCGCGCAGGAGAGCAGGCGAGATGTACTGTCAGCCCAATCAAATTCTCTGGCACTTATGCTGAAAGCAAGCATGAAGTTGAGATAGCAACAGCTGTTCTGTTCAGATTTGTTGGTGCAACTGGCCCCTCGGCAGAAACAGACTCAAAACAAAAACAGATAATAACAAAACGGCGTTCGGGACAACAACCCCAGAATCACCTAGCATTATATACAAAGGGGACTGACTCGATACAACAAGACAGACCCTTAAGCAAAAAGACTGACTCAAGACAAAGAGACAGACTCAAAACAAAAGACTGACTCGATATCCAAGCCAGGATTTACAAAACTCGGTTTCACCGATGCTCAAAAATGCGTGCTAGACGCTACATCCAAAATATACCAAATGTCGCCCGCAGGCGGTTCACTTTACATACTCGCAGTATCTGAGCCCTCGAAATCCAACAACTGGGTGGTAACGGACTTGGCTGAGGTGGGTGGGAGGATAACCTTATTGTCGATCAAATCTTGCACTTCGTGACGAAGGCGGGAACATCCATCGGTACTGTGACCGGACTGTTGGTGGTACGCGCAGTACAAGGTAGCATCATGCGTGGCGGGGAGATTCTTCGAGAGTGGCCGAGGCTCCAAAGGTTTAAGATGCCCATTCTTCGCCAATATTAGTAATGCCCTAGACAAAGGCATGTAGAGGTCGTGAAAGACCCTGCGCTCTCGGGGCAGGTACTTTGAAGTTTGAGGATTCTTGCCAGAGGCGCTAGCGAAAGGGTCGGCTGGCACTGCCTTGGCTTTTTGACCCTTTCCCGGTGCAGGGTTGGGAACGACAGGAATTGCCTAGGCATGACGGGGCCCATCCCGATTTTCTACCTGGCTTGAACTGCCTTTGATTGGAGTGGGGAAAGCATCATCCACAGCTTTGGTCACGATCGCTGATGTTTGTTGCTTGTTCATCCCCCTGACTTTCAGAGCCTCGACTGCCCACAGCAGTTGTTCAATAGGATCGGCATCTACCTTTGCCTTGTCCTTTCCTCTAGCCTCAGCCTGGTCAAGGGTTTGGGTCGGTGTTGGCATGTCGCGACTGCAACTGGAAGCCACCTCTGGCTGGCTAAGCACTATCACAATCCGCCCCAGTAGCGGGGGCTCCTGTGGTATGAAATTCCCGGCATATGGCGCCGCTGGCGGTGAAGCCGACATTCCATAGGCCAGATCGGCCACGGACCTGTAGAGGTCACCTATCATTCTTATCAATTCGAAGGTGGTGGGCTCACGAGCCTGATATAACTGGGGAGCCCAGACCGGGTGCACAACGGGCGACCTGGATGGATGTGACATACTGATGCTGGCCTCACTCTGCGGAGCGGTTCCCTGCTCCAATGCAGCCGTCATAACCACAACTTCTTCTGAATTTTGTGCTGCCATAAATCCTACCTCGGCAAGGGGAGACACTGGCTATTCTGTATCAACTCTGCGACTCTCTGAACTGAAAGGAGAAACAAACAGCATTTCAGCCCCAAACGGATCAAACACGAGTGTAGCCGAACAACTGTACCCTACTGCTGATCACTGTTCCCAGAAATTACTGTTCCCAAAAACCGAACCCGATACCCGCAGATAACTGATTCTTATAACTGACACTGATACTGGTGTTCTCAGGTCTGATACTCAAACTTGCAAACTGACATGTACTTTTCCTGTAGAAACACATTCTAGAAGCACATAGCAAGTAAAGAGAGCTCAATCACCCCTATGTTGGGGTAGGGTTTCCCTGTCCTATTTTGTCAGGAGCTAGGGTTTCACTACGCACACAACGGTTCTCAAACAACCTAACATCGGGTAAGCAGCCTGTCCTAACTTGGAATGGTCACTATGGATCCGAATATGCACTAGGTCGATTGGTCGAAAAGGGTGCCTCGGTAAAAACCGGGGTTTGTGTTCCCATGCTGTCAGAGCCCGTAGCCGGTCAGCCTTATGGACATGCCTTGACAAGACAAGCCTCCGGCAAACCGTTCAGGAATGGCAGATGGCAAACACTGTGTTCCTAGGCGCACCAATGCACATGCAATGCAAAGAAACACATAAGCGAAATCAAAACAGGATATCATGAGTTTGAGTCAAGCTCTCTAAAAATCCCCAGCAGAGTCGCCAGAAACTGTAACAAGTCCGCGAAGGACCCCGCTACTACAGTTCGGACTCGCGATTTTTGTTGTCGCGGTTCTTAATCTGAACCAAAGAGTCCAAATCTGGCAAATCGTTTTGAGAGAAAAAGATTTTGAAAGAAGTGCCAAACATGGACTGCTTTGCCAGATACAGAGTCGCCACCTAAATATTTTTAAAATGGGGAAATTTAGGAAAACCTGACTCGGTGCCGAAGGCCACATGTCCGTCATCACCGGAGTTGTCTCGGCTCGGGAGCTTGGGTACGATCGGGGAAGGTCAGCTATGAGCACCCCCTCTCGCCCGGTCCGAAGACCGGCCTCTACTAACCATGATATCCGATTTTGAAAACTTTACGTGTTCTTATTCCAATTATTAGCCTAGAATTACTATGTTATGCGCGCAGCAAACAAGTATAGACTAGATTGCCTAACTTGGGAATAAACATTGCATATCCGTTTGCTTTAGAAATACTTTAGATTTTGCTACTCGTAAGTAGGCTAAAACACGGATTTCAATGATTTTTTCCAACTCAAACAATCCAACCTCCACCCACAGGTATCCAAATAGTTTAACACATAAGCATTTAGCCGCATGGCAAGCATACTGTCATGTTAACATTCACACACATGCGAGATGCTAAAGCATAAATACTTACATCGTACTCCGTGCCAAAACAGTAAACTAGTTAGCAAAACGTGCGTGTCCTAGTTCATGTTAAATTGCCTAATGCAACACATACAAGATGCAATTTAGATAGGCTCGGTTAACCTAAGCATGGCATATGTAATGCGATCAATTATCACATATTCGATTTGTAAATTGAAGTACAAATGCAGTTAGCGTGATGTACCGAGCCTAATGCATGCAGTACAAATGCATGAATGCACGCATGCATAGCATAAGGTATGCTAAATTAAACGTGCCCTAATCTACCATCATAAGCAGGTAAATAAAAGGGAAGAAAGACGTGAGGTTGGAAGACATACACACACTCACGCACACTTATTACAGATTCGCCTTCACTCGGAGGGACCAAATAAATATTACAAATTAATTAACTACGCAAGCTAATTAATATTACAAATTGCCTAATCAACTAAGCAAAATAACTTAAGCTAAGAAAAACAGGAAAATCGCCTCGGGAAACGCGCATTTCCATGCATGATGGCCCAAAGAACCAAGTATGCAACTTTGATTTCAAATGCATGCAAACCAAATCAAACCAAACAAGGCCCAATTCCTATCACTAAGTCAAGGAACAAAGCATGCATGCAAGATGCAATGCAACCTAAGCATGCAAGCTAAGGATGCAACATGGCATGGCGACAAACCTATGCAAGCATACAAGCAAACATGAGGCAATGCTAACCAATAAAAAGGTGGTCTTAAACATGATTTGGGCAGCTCTAATAGGGCCCAAAACAGTAGCCAAAATGCTATAATGAGGGACCAAATACACATGCACACATACTCATGTTGAAAGGCCAACACTTAGGCACAAATTGAACAACCCTCAAACACATTTGAAAGGGGGTAATCATGGACACATAGCATGCAACATAAGCATTGAAATCATGCTAAAACATGGTGTCAAACCAAGCAATAAATCAAGTCAAGCATGCAACAAATGGCCCAAATGCTCAAAGCAAATCAATAGAGTATTGAACTACACTTAGCAAGACCAAACATGGCATGAACTCATTGGCCAAAAACAGAGTTTTGGGACATTAATACAAGGCCTAAGGACCACTTAGATGGCATCCAAATGACTCAAAAACAAAGGCATGCATAAACACCAAAACATAGAGCATTGCTACACAAGCTTATGAGGCATTAAAGATGCATCCAAGGTAAACATATAGGCATGCAAATAGGACTGAAATGGCATGGTGGATGATCCCAAATCACCAAATCAATGCAAAGATGTCATGCTATACATCCATATGCTCAAGGCCAACAAGCCCAAATACAAAGGAGCTATACCAAGCATGCCAAAATCAACCCGAACACTTATGGACAGACCTAAAACATGTCAAGATAAGCACAAAATCTTCACAAATGTAAGCCTAAAACATGCTAGAAACAAAGGCACACAACCTAAGACATGTTAAGGCATAACAAGGCATTACATGGCAACTATGCTAAGCATGCATGGAGTACCAAAACCAAGTAAAAACAGAGGCATAACATGACATATTAAGCATAAAAAGCAGCCAAGTCATGGTCAATACACCCTCAAACATAATGCTCTCTCAAGAGGCCAGAACATGCCCTTTTCAAGGACAACAAGGAGAGGGGGTGGCCCTCTCCTTCTTGGGACTTCAAGGCATCACCTTCACCACTGAAATCCCTCAAGATTTCAGTGGTGAAGAGACCCCAACACCAAAATCCCGGAGCTAGCACAAAAGGGCACAAAATGAGGCCTTTTAAGGCCTAAGGGTGTTCAAACTTACCCAAACCACAAAACACTCTTAATAAACAATCAAGAGGACTAAAAAACAGAACTTTTTTGTGTTATACAATAAGCACGAAAATGGCTCTAAGATAGGTAGAAAATCAATGCAAAAATGGGGAAAAATGAGACTAGGTTCTCACCCTTGAAGACCCCTTCACAAATTGTGCTCCAATGGCCTCCTTTGGCTTGAATCCAACACCAAAACTTCAAAATCAGTCCCTTAGAACCTTAGTTCCAAGAGGAAGGTGAAACACTAGGTCTGTGTGTGCAATAGTAAGACACAAAACACCTAGAGCACAAAAGAGAGGGAAAGAGATATAGGATGTGTATCTAACTCAAACCCTAAAACCAGAGCTTAACAATGGCTGTCTAGGCCCTCAAAATATCTCAAGTCTCTAACCTCTCTAGCCAAGGGACCAACCTCTCTCTATATGGCACTTCTTGTCTTGTAAAGCTTACAAGATAAGCTTCATAAGAGGGAGATCCCTCCATACACGTGTATGGAGGGGAGCAAAAGCAAGACAGCTGTCTTAAAATATCTGCAAAAGCAGATGCACAGTAATCGGCCGGCCAAAAATGCCATCTTGGCCAAAAAGAGTGCCGGTCGGCACTAAAAAGTGCTGACCGACAACAAATAGTGCCGGCCGGCAATATACATTGCCGGTGGCAGCAAAAACCAGCCGGTGGCCTCTAGCCACTGCCGGTGGTGGGTGGGGATGGTCTACAAGCCCTATCCTGCCTCTCAAAGGCAAAACACAAGTGTTTGGTGTGAAACCAAACACTAAACAATGAAGTTCGGAGATCCTGAGGCAAGGCGCGCGAGCCGAGACCTCCGGGAACTCCAAACGAACACAAACATGGATAATCACCGAGTGTTCAAACGGTGACGTCCAAGTCTTGAGGACGGTCAAAAATGGGGTGTCTACAGTCATCACCAAAGTTGCCTCGGCTCCGAAACTTGGATGCGATTGGGGAATGTCAGCTATGAGCACCCCCTCTCGCCCGATCCGAAGATCGGCCTCTACTAACCATGATATCTAGTTTTGAAAACATTATGCGTTCTTATTCCGATTATTAGCCTAGATTTACTACGTGATGCGCACATCAAAACAAGTATAGACTAGATCGCCTAATTTGGAACAAAGCATCGCATATCCGTTTGTTTGAAAATGATTTGAAATTTGCTACTCACGAGTAGGCTAAAACACGGATTTCAATGAGTTGTTCCAACTCAAATAATCCAACCTTCACCCACAGGCATTCAGGCAGTAATATCATGTAAGCATATAGCTGCATGGTAGGCATGCTGTCATGTTAACATTCACATTCATGCGAGATGCTAAAGCATAAATACTTACATCGTACTCCGTGCCAAAACAATGAACTAGTCAGTAATCATGCATGATCCTAGTTTAAAAATGGCTAATGCATCGCATACTAAATGTCATTAGAATAGGCTCGGCTAATCTAAGGATGACATGTGAAATACAACAATTTTGATGCACGTATTCAAGTTTGGAATTCAAAATACTATGCAGTTAGCCTGATGCGCCGAGCTTGGTACATGCAAGACTGATGAATGATGCACGCATGCACAGCATAAGGTATGCTAAATTAAACGTGCCCTAACACTAACCATCAAAGCATGCAAGTAAAATGGAGAAAGAAATGGAAGTTGGAAGACATGCACACACGCACCCACACTTATTACACAATTACCCTCGCTCGGAGGGTCCAAATAAATATTACACAACCAAAGGAATACTACTAAATTAATTATTACATAATTTCTAATTATTTAACAAATTAAATGTAGAAGGAAGGTGGTCGCAGCCCTGCCTCGGGATGCGTGGATAATGCATGCTCAATCCACCTTGCCTGAAAACCTGGTACCATGCCACTGTTGCCTCTGTTTACATTGCCTCACCCCTTTAAAAATTATGAAAGTCTCCAGAACTGCCTTGAGCTTCCTTCTGAGTGCTGTGGAGTGCCACCGACCAGAACAAAAGGTCACCGGCCATGGGAACAGGCTTATCGACCAAAGATGGTGTCATCGGCTGGACACTGCTGGCCGGCCGGCACTAGAGATGGCCGGTCGGCCATTTATTCCTACAGAATCCAGCAGTTGACAGCAGCAGAGGGCAAGCAGTGTATGGCATGAAATTTTCAAGCAAATGTGTGCATGGCCACTCTTTCAATCATGTTATGGATTCAAGGGAGTGTGGCCCTTGGTACTCGAGCCACCAATCACGCATTCCAATGCATGATGGCCTAAGATACCAAGTTTGCCAATCAATGTAAATGCATGCAACAAAACAAATGAGTGCCAATGCCCTATCATGTTGAGATCAAGGGCATTGGCGACCGAGGATTGAAACGTGTTTTGTCACTTCAAGTACGAACACTTCTCAATCCTCATACTTGGTTTGACACCCCAAACCAAACAAAACGTAATGTGACGTATGCCATATACAATGCAAAGTAATGCACCTAATGCAATGCCATGCTACCTATTCATGCAAGCTAAACATGAACATATCAAGCATGCAATAAGACTATGTGATGCAACTAACTAGACAATATGCAAACATGCAAACAAGACATAATGCAAGAATGCAACTAATGGAATGCAACATGTAATATGTTAAGTATGAAACTATATACAAGGGTGGTCATAAACTGAAATGGGAGGCCTCTGCCACACCCCAAGACAGTGGCCAAAAGTGCCAAAAATGATGGACAAGTGCTCATGCAAACATGCACACCAATGAGCCAAAAACCCAAGCATGGAAGGCTACTCTCAAGAACACTCAAAGGTGATATACATGGACATTAAACGCTCATGTTAAACTCTGAAAAGCATGCGAAGAATGATGCCAAAACATGTTAGGGGATGGGTGTAAGATAGAAGGCATTCAAGGGCACGAAAGAGGGCATTACTCAACACCTACCCCAAGCAAACATGGCATGAACTTTTCAATACAAAACAAAGTTTTAGCATGCAAAAAGGACCTCCAAAACCCACTGATATGGTAGCTAAGGGACACAAACCAAGAGGCATGCATTTAAGACCTATTTCAAGGCATAAAAGAACAACACTTCAAGGCATGAAAGGGATGATGAATGCAAGCATACAAGCATGGATTAGGGACTGAAATGGTATGAGAAATGATTCCAAATCACTAAAACAACCCGACTCAAGCATGCTCATGACTTACACACTAAAGGCTCACAAGCCAAAATGCAAAGAGGTTATACTAAACATGGCAAATATGATCAAATCAGTTCCTAACAGACCTTAAGCATGATGAAATATGACCAAGAACTTCACAAAGTTAGGCAAGAACATGCATGCATGATGGTCTTAAAGGCAAGATGCATTTCTAGGCAAAGAGGAGGAATGCAAAGCAAGTATATTATGCATGCAAAGGGGCATAAATCCGACCAAAAAAAGAGATGTAATATGACCCAATAACACCCAAAAACCTCTGAAATGAAGCCAAAAGCAACTAAGCATACATGCTACCCTTATGAGTCAAAAATACAAACAAAAGAAAGACAAAGGGAGAGGGGTGTCCCTCCCCTATGCAAGACCTCAAACCCTCTTCATCACCACTGAAAATCCACTGGATTTCAGTGGTGAGAAGGCCAAAACACAATAGTATTCAAAGCTAAACAAAGAGAGCACAAAAAGAGCCAAACAAGGCCTAAGAGGGGGAGGTCGACCCCAAACAACAAAATGACCTTAATGAAAGATCTTAAGCATGCAAATACAAGACTTTTTCAAGTTATACACAAAGTCTAAAACAGCATGCAAAGTGGGTTAAAAACTAGTGCAAGATTGGGGAATATAAAGCAAATAGTGTTACCCTTGAAGAACACTTGAAGAACAGCAACCTCAGCCTCTTCCTTATGATCAAAACCAGCTCAAAACTCCAAGAACAACCTCTCAACACCTCCCAAGTCGAAGTATGGTGTAATATTAGGTGTTCTAGTGCAAAACTAAGAACAAACTACACTTTTTGGCTCTCTAACACACACAAATGAAGAGAGAGAGGGAGATATATAGAGAGAAGGTGTATATATCAGATATATATGTATTAGGTCTGGTTTTTTTGTTCAACCTCACAAAGGAGAGGGAAGGTCTCCTTATATAGAGCAAGATGGAGGCTTAAGCTTCCAAGAGAAGCTATCAAAAGCAGTCAAGGCTTCCTAAAGAAGCTAAGGCAAAGGGGCCAAGGCTTCCTTAGGAAGCTGAGACAGGTGTCCAAGCTTCTTGAGGAAGCTAAGACAAAGGTCCAAGCTTCCCCAATAAGCTATACCAAAAGGGTAGAGGACAAGTTCGTGCACTCCAGCTGGCACAGCTGGCATGCACCATGCCTCAAAGAGGCAAAAAGGAGGTATCGGCCAGAAAAGGAGTCAATCAGCCAAATAAATGGTCGGTCGACCCACACAAAGAGCCGATACACCAACATAAGTGCCGACCGACCAAACATTTGGTCGGTAGCAAAATGGCAAGGCCAGTGGCATCATGCCACAGCCGGTGGGTTTCAGGGATGGCTAACATGCCTCTTCCCACCCTCAGAAGCAAAACAACAAGTGTTTGGTGCAAAACCAAACACAAAACAAACAAGTCGAGAGGTCTTGAGGCATGGAGCGCGACCGAAACCTCTGAGAACTCAAGACGAACACGAACATGGATGATCATGGAGTGTTCAAACGATGACGTCTAACTCTTGAGGACGGTCAAAAATGGGGTGTCTACAACTATCCTCATCCTGAGACAAGTCCACGACTTGCTCATTCAGAGTAGGGGACTTGGCCCCAGCAGTTTCCTTCTTCTTCTTGACCAAAGCTTCCTCCTCGGACTCAGAATCGTCTTCGGGTTAGCTTGGAGTAGGGGAGAATGGCAGGGGGAGGTCGCCAGCATTCTTGACGGGGGAGTCCTCAGGGACATCTAGCTTCTTGAGGGCAGCCATCCAACCAAGGGTGAAACCCTTGTTGCATGCCTGCGTCACTTGTTTTTTGTAGTCCTCCTTAAGGTCAGCCTCTCCCTCGGCGTACGCTTTTTCGTCGGCGGCCTTGATCTCGTCCTCTTTTGTGGCCAAGGCATCCTGGAGTTCTTTTTGGGCCTCGGCTATCTTTGTCTCTACTTCTTTCTTCTCGGCCTCGGAGACCTTGGCAATAGCCTCAGCAGCATCTACTTTTTCCTTGGCCTCATTTTTAGCTTTTTTTGCTTCCTCGGCCTGGTCTGTTAAAGTCTTCACCTTGGCCTCAGCCTTGTTAAGGGCCTTCTGCAAACTTGCAGCCTCCTTGGTTTTATTTACCAACTCCTTGTTGATGGCAAAAGCCTGCATCGAAAAGGAGTGGCCATGCTGAATCGCCTAAGAAGAAATGGACAAGACAAAAGTCAATAAAATTTCCTAAGTATGAGAAATAAAGAAAGTAAAGTACTAAGTGTTAGGGGCTTACTTGTACGGAATGTTGCAGCATTAGTGCGAAATTTTCATATTCGCTCATTTCGGTGTTACAGTTGAGATCGTTGGGAAGGAGCAAAGCCGTGGAGAGGGCAACGCCGACTTCGAGGTCAATCGCGTTGTCGCCACCCCGTACCGGCTTGTCCTCGATGGCGACTGAAGGGGCCCAAGGGGCATCAGATCTCATAGACCCCGAGGCTGTAGTAGACTCGGACCTCAGCCTCTTCGACCGAGTTGATTTGGATGGCTTGGCCTCGGCGGGCCTCTTCTCGGTAGCAGAGGAGATTTTCTCGCTCTCGGCCAATTTTGAAATTGGCAAGGTATCCTTAGTGTCAATCTGAGTCACCGTTGCCTTAGGCCGGGTCTTCTTCAGTCTGTTGGACTTTGGCTTTGGTTAAGGCTAGGATTGTGATGGTTAAGCGTCGACAGTGTCGGGGATGTCGGTCAGAAAATCGTCTGCAACTGTTTTCTTGCGACCCATCTTAACAGTAATTTCAGTTCGGCATCGGCGTTTGGGTTGGGATGGAGGGATTAGTTGTGGAGCCGAGGTCGATGGTTGCTCTGCTAGATCGGAGGTTGACCCTTGATCTGGCCGAGATGATGAAACTGTTGGAGGAGTTATGGCAGAAGAAGGAGATTTGCTTTTCGGAACGTCGGGAAGAACCGACCTGTAATTCGGAATGAAGTTGAGTAGCAAAGGAGCTCTACGTCGCTCAACTGGCAAATCAAACAGCTTTTTGAGGTCCTTGCTGGGAAAAAAGGACTTGCGAAAGCCCTTGGGTGGCTGTGGAAGAACTGCAAGGAAAAACAGACGTTAGAACATATAGAAAGAACAAAGTATTAAAGACTTGGAAAAAATGTAACACTTGGCTCTTAGCATTACCCTCTACAAATACTATTCGGCTAAGAGAGTAGAGGTGAAGGTCCTCCTCTGGAGCGAACTCCCAGTTGCCCGAGGCATTGAAGTAATCGTCCCCGGCTTCCTTGTTGGAGTCTGGGAGGTCGGCAACAAGTTTGTATTCGGTGGACCTCGGTTTGAGGTAGTAGATGTAGCTTTTTTCTAACTTGAGGCCACACATGGTGTAGCAGTATTGGATGTCGGCTAAAGTTACCCTAGTGTTCTCTTTTTTGGCTAAGGCTATTATGCCGTTGATAACTCGATAAGAGTTTATGGCGAGCTGCATTGGGTTCAATTTGTAGTAATGGAGGACTTCCTGAAAAAGGATGTTGAGAGGGAGCCTAAGCCCACATTCTATAAAAGCTACAACTGGGAAGGGCATGTGTAGACGTCCCCGAACGTCCCGGGAGAGAAATCCCGTTTTGTTCATTTGGGCTCACTACAGTTCAGGACTCCAATGTCACGGTTCTTAATCTGATCTCACAATGTGCGATGTGAGATTGATAAATCACCAAAGAGTCCAAATCCGGCAAATCGTTTTGGAAACTGATTTTTAGAAAGAAGTGTCAAACATGGACTGCTTTCCCAGATACAGAGTCGCCACATAAATGTTTTATTTTCAAGAAATTTAAGAGACCCTAACTCGTTGCCTAAGGCCACATGTCCGTCATCACCAAAGTTGCCTCGGCTCGGGAACTTGGGTACGATTGGGGAAGGTTAGCTATGAGCACCCCCGCTCGCCCGATCAAAGATCGGCCTTTACTAACCATTATATCGAGTTTTAAAAACATATGTGTTCTTATTCTGGTTTATTAGCCTAGAATTTCTATGTGATGCGCGCAGCATACAAGTATAGGCTGGATCGCCTAAGTTGGAACAAAACATTTCCTGTTCGTTTTTTGAAAGTGGTTTGCTACTCGCGAGTAGGCTAAAATGCGGATTTTGCCACCCTTAAGTGGGCTTAGAAAAACATGGTGATCTGCCACTATCTAGTGGGCTTAAAACTCGCAATCAATGAATTGTTCCAATTCAAATAACCCAACCTTCACCCACAAGCATTCAGACAGTTATATCACATAAGCAAATAGCCTCATGGTAAGCATGCTATCATGGCAGTCACTCACACGCATGCAAGGATGCTAAAGCATAAATACTTACCGAGTACTCCAAGCCAAAGAAAGAAGCTAATTAGAAAACATGTATGAATCCTAACTATGCTGAGATGCCTAATGCAACACATGCAAGAATGCAACTAAGATAGGCTCCGCTATTCTAAAAATGGCATATGAAATGCAACAACTGATACACGTATTCAACTCGGAATTGAAATACAATGCAGTTAGTATGATGCGCCGAGCCCGGTGCATGCAAGATAGATGAATGAATGCAAACATGCGAACATAAGTATGCTAATTAAAACATGCCCTAAACTAACCATCATAAGCTAGTAAATAAAAGGGAGAAAGACGTGGGGTTGGAAGACATACATCGCACACACGCACACTTATTACAATTGTGCCCTCGCTCGGAGGGTCCGAATAAATAATACAGTCCGAATAAATAATTAACTGCTCTAGCTAATTAAATATTACAAAACCCTAATTAATCAACAAATTAACTACGAAAGAAAATAAATTAGCATACAGGCTAAATGGACCGCCTTAGCTCTGTTCCGAATGATGAAAGATGCATGCATGCTCGAGCTGCCTCGTCGGGAAATTCCTCGCGATGCCCCAATTCGCCCCTATTTGCAATTGATCCCAGAATGCTGTACAAAACTCCAGAAGGTTGTTGACCAGTTTTTGCTGTTGGTTTCTGATTTGCTGCAACAGAGAGCAAGAAAGGGGCATGGCAAAGTATTTTCACATATGTATGCATGACCACTCTCCCGTCATTGCACAAGCTCTAGGCAGTGTAGACCTCGATCCTCGTGTCACAAATCACGCATCTCGATGCGTGATGGCCGAGGAGGCAAATTTGCACGACTCAATATGAAATGAATGCACATATAAACACAACAAGGTCCAAACTCCATCATGGGTAATCCGGAGTGTCGGCGACCGGGAATTGAGACACGTTTCATTACTTTGAGTACGAAACATCCCTCGTTTCCCGTGTTTGGGCTAACCCTACTCCAAACACAATGCGATGACATGGCATACACAATGCGACTAACATGCAACCCTAAATGCAATGCAACCAAGTCATGTTGGCATACGAGGGATGATATGCACGCATGCAATTAGCATACGCAATGCTATGGACTAAAATGGTATACACAATGCACATGAGCTAAATGGCATAAACAATGCAGACATACGAAGATGGACATACACAAAGGCATAATCAAAGCATACACAATGCGATGGTCAAACATGTAACAACATGAACCAAATGACATACACAATGCAAGGTGGACTTAAACCAATATGAGTAGACCTCAGCCACACTCAAATCAGTGGCCATATGATGAAAATGAGACAACCGAAATACATGCAGACATGCACGAATGCAAAGAACTGATCCTAAGGCACAACATGCAATTCTAACAAAGCATGGCAAAGGATGAAATATGGCATAGAATGGCACATGATCCAGCTCTGAAATATGATGCACAATGGTCCCGAATCGTGCAAACACTTCACCCGATGCATACTAGATGGCCCGAATACCGAAACTAGTGAAGTGCGCCACACTAGAGGTATACAAAGCAATGCGCAAATGGCAAAATCAACCCCAAACAGACCCTAGGCAGGTCCAAGATAGTGGGAAATTGGTCTAAAACGATGGCTCGGAATGCATTCAAATGAAGCCCATGCAATGGTCGGTAAATGAGGCATACAAACCCGACTCTCTAATGCACTTAAAGAGTGAAAATCATGGGAATATGGCATGCATATAGGCTCTGAAATATGATGTGCAATGGCCCCAAAACATGAAAGCACCTCAGTATATGCATGCGATGGACCTCAAACTCAAAGTTAAGCATAGATATTGAACTACAAGCATGCAAAACAAGCATCATTCGACCATGAGACCCAGAAACAGAGTTAAGGCAGTCCAAAACATGCACAAAATCAGTTTAAGGCAAGGTCAAAATATGCTAGGAAAAGCGGCCAAAACATCATGCAAAACAAGCTAGTGAACCATGACTTACACTACAACTATATGAAGCATGTGAAGGACTACCAAACCAGCCAAAAACAGAAACATGGCATGCCAAAATATGACCAAAAACTCACTGGAACTCAGTCAACAAATGCTAGAATGAGGTGCTCCTTTGAAAGGCTATGCAAGGGGTTACTCTACACATGCAAGATAGACATCAAAAATGGAAAAACAACCTCTGGACAGAGGTTATGAGGGCCCTAAAACTCATCAAAAAGGGCCGGAAATGGGGCTAGGAAGCATGCAAGTGAAGGCTCCTTTGAAAGGCTATGAAGAGGGTTACTCTACAAATAAAAGATGGACACTTAACATGGCAAAATCACCTCTGGACAGAGGTTATGCAGGTCATAAAACTCACAAATAATAGCCTGAAACATGGCTTGAAAACATGCAAATACGGGCTCCTTTGTTAGGCCAAGAAAGCTAGTAAACAAGACAAGGGGTGAGAGAGTCACCCCTCTCTAATTTTGAGGCTCAAAACAGCATGTTAGCCACTGAAAATTCACTGGATTTCAGTGGCTAGAAGGCCAAACAAAGCTCACTTCAAAGGCCTAGATGCATGGCTCAAAACAAGATGAAAACAAGCATGCAAGGGGGTAGATGACCCCCAACAGAAAAATGACCTTAAACAAACTTCAAGAGGAGCTCAAAATAAGACCTTTTTTAGTTTATGACAAAGCCCAAATATGCATGAAAATATAGCTAAGATATGAAGAAAAATAAGGACCAAAAAAGGAATAAGAGTGTTACCCTTGTAGCCAATAACTCCAGCAGCTTCTGGATCAAAACAGCAACTCCTTAGCCTTTGAAAATAAGCTCCAAGGTGCTTAGATGGATGATGGAGAGGTTAGGTTGTGAGGTGGTGTGCAAAGGAGGGCAAGAACTTCACTCTTTGAAATTTAAAGGGAAAGACAAAGAGAGATATATGGTGTATGCTCTCACCAAGTTCTGAACCCTTGCTAATATAGGAGAGGGTCTCTCTTATAGCCAAAGAGGTCTAAAGCTTCTCTTGGAAGCTTGGAAGCAAGATGAAACATCCTCCATACACGTGTATGGAGGATGCAGCAAATGCTTCCCAACTAGCACAGCTAGAAGCAACTCAGGAAGACAAAACAGTAGGGAGTAGGCCGACCAGTTCAAGTGGCCGGCCGACCAGGCCAGGTGGTCGGCCAGCCAATTTTTGTGATCGGCCAGCCAGGTCAAAAGGTCCAACTCAAAACTAGGTGGTCGGCAGCCCATATTGGTGGTCTCCCAGGTGAATACAACTCAGTGGTGATATGGGAGACCAGTAATTGTGGCCCAAAAGTGAGGGAGACCAGTTTCCCGACAAGAAAACTGGCTGGAGGAGAGAGAAAAGTGGTCTCCAAGGAGAAAGTTGGTCTCCAAGGGTAATTGGTGGTCTCCACACTGAAACAAAGCCAGTGGTATGGTGGGAGACCAGTAAATGTGGCTCAAAAGTGAGGGAGACCAGTTCTCTAACAAGAGAACCAGGCGGCGAAGAGAAAGGTGGTCTCCAAGAAGAAAATGTGGTCTCCCCCACCATTGTACCACGTTCCTAATAATGAAAATAGGGTCCATGCCAAAAATGAACCCACACCGATGCAAAACGAGGGTTCGGGGGTCAAAACGCACAGCCGGGTACCCCAAAAGCTGACTATCAAGCACCGGAAGTGGCATGCGACCACGAAGGTGGTCTCCCGGGCCACAGTGTCCCTCTAGGGAGAGGAAACAAGGTGTGTGCCAAAAATCGGAGAAAACGGAGAAAGTTAAGCGGTCCCGAACCGAGGCGCACGGCCGACGGCTCCGAAAATCAAAAACTGGTCTCCAAACGAGAACAATGGCTTACGACCACGAAACGTAGCCTACGGCCATTGAGAGATGGTCTACGAGACCTCTCCCTCCCTTCGGGAAGAGAAAACAGAACCTGGTTCGCAAACCGAGGCGAAGCACAAAAGAGTCCCGAAGTCCGGAGGCAAGGCTCTCAGTTGAGACTCTGTAACCTCAGAACGAGCACAATATACACCATCACCAAGCGCTCAGTCAATGACGTCCGAGTCTTAAGGTCGGTCAAAAATGGGGTGTCTACAGCATGGAGTCGACTGTGGGCATGATGAAGTCATCCTCCCCAGCCAACCAGAGATGGACGTCGACATGAATGGAAAACTCCTGCCTAAAATATTCTAACTTAGTTGGGGTGTTTACCCTATACCTCCGCATACCCATGATGTCGGTTTAAGGGAAAAGTGTTGGGATTCAGAAAGAAGTGTTTTGTAGGGGTTTGAAGGACCTCGGCTAAAACCTAAATCAATGTTGGGGTAAAGATTTTTTGGGATCTAAAGTGAAGTTTGTTTCAGTTTTTCCTAAAGTTTGTACGTTCTATGACAAATCTCAAACCTAAGTCTATGTAGGAAAAAGTTTAAAGGCAAGAATTTGGAGAAAACACAGGAAAAAAAAAACAAAAATAAAGATTCAGAATCAAGAATGGTGATGCTCTGTCAAAAACACTGTGACAGAGTGTGTGCAAGGGTGCAAGGCCATGAATAGTGGCAAAATAAGCAACGTGTGTGGATACATGTGTATACCCAGAAACCGGTGAAACAACATATGTTTTAAGTATACAAAGGATGAAATTTAAAGCACAAACAGGAATGGGAGCATATGAATATGTTCAAACGTGACTAATAAACAGAGGCAATAAAACGTGAAACAAGAAATTAAAAAGGAACAGTGGCTTACCGAGGAAAGTACAACCGGAGTGAAGGATGCCGGTGTCAAACGGTGGAAAATAAGCAAAAAGTGCAGCAAAAACCTCCCCGGAGGAGAAGAATGGAGAAGTTACAAAAAGCTTCAAAGAACGAAAATGGAGGATTTGGGAGATGAATGTTAGAGAGAGAAAAATTTGAAAACGAAGACAGTGATGCAAAAGTGAAAAGACGGAGAGAGCAAGGTTTTTTGATCAAAACCACGAAATGGCGGCAAAATGGCAATTATGGTACCTAGGACGACGTACTTGTCAGACCGCGCACGCAGACGCAAGGCAACTTAAAGACGCGTGTCAAGTACGGTCCAGTGAGGGAAAGACGCGTGGCTACAAACGGTTGATTTATTGTGCGTGACAGCTCATACACGTGATGAAACTCTTGGAGTTCTTAATTTAATGGAGCAAGACCTCGGCAAGGAGGATGATCTCGACTAAATAATTTTGAACTGACTTGATTATTTGTTCTGAAGCATTGATGAAAACAGACTAAGTCTTGGTCGTATTGAGCCAATGAATGGTGACCTCGGTAATAAAGGACAAGCAAGCTTAGCCGACGTGCAAAATGGAAGAAATGATATAGGTTCCATCATCTCAGGATGCCGAGGTAATAGAACCTAGGGGGCAGTTGTGGGGACATAATTTTTGAATGACAACATGTGGCCGAGGTGTCACCGAAGTGCCAACCGAGATGCCACGTGTCCTGGTCATGACGCCGAAATCATCTCGACTAGGCCGAGGTTATCTGCGAACATACCGAAATTCGAGATAAGCGGATAAGAGACAAGAGTCCTAAAATGAGAGAGGACTTCAGTTTGGGTAAAGATAAGACTCTTAGAGAGTTTATCCCAATCCTACTGGGAGTCCAAGATTAGTAGTAATCCTAGGTCCATTGAAGCTAGGCTTCTATTGGGACTAGGTTTGTGTTGGCTATAAAAGAGAGGCACCCTCATGGGTCTAAGGTATGCTTTTTATGCTCTGAATAGTGAGTTAAACACTTTTGCTATCTTTGAGAGATAACTGACTTGATCGTCGGAGTGCCCTCGGGTGGACGAACCACCGCCGGAATCTCTTCTTTTTGTGGCAGATCGTTCAGGCTTAATCTATTCTGCCAGTGTTCTCCGGCTGAGTGCTTAATTGGCAGTGTGGTTGGAAATTGACACACACATGTTACTAATGAAACCAATTGGTAACTAAAGCTCAAGAACACTTGCAACAGTAAAGAGAAAAGGGTGAAGAGATGAAAGGGTGATTGTGGATATTGAAATTCTAAAAAATTTTGAAAAAGAATGAGAGAAGCTTTCAAACCCCACTTCCTATACATAAAAAAATTCAAATTTATACTATGAAAGTGTTTATGGAACTTGCCAAAAAAAGATCGATAAGTTGCTAGAGGGACACCGAAAATCTCTAGAGAGAGAAGCTCCCGCACCCTATCTCTAAGTCTTCACAATGCTCGTATTTAAAAGTCTAAAAGTTCAACTTGAAAAAATAAAAAAATAATAAATAATAAAAGAATTCTCCTTTAATTTTAACTTAACAAATTAAAATTAGTACTTTGAGCAGTAATTGTTAATTTGTTTGGTGTTGATGTTAGATTATTGATTTAAGCAGCTTTGTTTAAATAAATTGTGAAATAAAAATTTTCTCCTATAAAACTGTTATTTTTGCCCTCATTAATTTGTAGAACTCATTTTGCCCATATTAGGGATGGGCGCGGGTCGGTTGCGGCCACGGAACCTTCAATCCGCTATCCGTCCGCCAGATTGGCAGATTGGAGAAAATCAATCCGCATCCGTCTGCCAATCCGGCGGATGTGGATTGAGCGGATAGGTGGTTTGGCGGATGGATGCGAATCAGTTTGGCGGTTTAAAATTTTATAAATTTTCAACATAATTCAACTTGTGCACTTCCTCAAGACAAACAAAAAAAAAAAGTATTACAGTCAATGACTTAAAAAAGTATTACAATTACCGCATGCATCATCCAAAGAAAGAAAGTTTGAAACTTTAGAATATCACAATCATTGCATGCCTCATCCACATATTACAATCACAGCATACCTCATCCACATAAAATATTACAATCTGTAGTTCTTAAAATATAAAAATAATTCAAACCACCAAAACCATGAACAGAGTAATAGTAGAGATTGTATGTCTCTGTATTGTTACATTTATATATGTTTTTGAAAACAAAAACCAATCAGCATATATCATATTTTCTATTTATTACTTTTAGAGTTAGATTTAAAAATCAAAAAATATAGATAAATAATACGTTTATTTTTTTTAATTCAAAAAATATATTCAAGTTGAAAATTTTTTTCAACAGAATATTTAAACTCTTTTTCAATTGAAAACACAAACAAAATATTTAAACAAATTAAAATTACAAAGTCTTATAAATTACTAAGGGTGCTCTCAGTTTGGCGGTTCGATTGCGGCCAAAGGAACCTCAAATCCGCCATCCGTCCGCCAAATAGGCGGATTGGAGAAAATCAATCCGCAACCGTCCGCTCGTCATCACAGATCCGTCCAAAATGCGACGGATCGGTTCGGTTCGGTCGGTTTTGGCGGATCGATATATCCGCTGCTCACCCCTAGCTCATATGCCCTTCCGCAACAACTAGTTTCAGTTGAAAAATAATTTCTGCAAATTGTTTCCGAACCTTATTTCAAAATTTGGCTTTCCCGGAGGTAAACTTAATATTAAACTTTCGGATAAATTACAAATATACCTCTTGAGATTTACTTAAATTATAAATTATTCCTGTGGTTCTAGAAATTATATTTTGTCTCCCTATGATTTTTAATTTCATAACAAATAGGTCATTTTATTAATAAATTATCAAGTTAATTAACAATTATTAATAATGTTAAAATTTTATTTCAATTAATAATTCAGATAATTTTATTATTGTATAGGTGAATAGTTAAAAATTTTACTTTTTCAATTAATTCTGTTAAATAAAAAATTCTAACAATGAGATATTTGTAATTTTTCAAACCACAAGAAACAATTAGTATTTTAAGCAAACCTCATGGGATGTATTTGTAATTTACCCTAAAATTTCACATAACCCATTTGCTTAAATTTTTAAAGACTATTTGTGGGGATACATTAACTTTTAAATTTATGTTTCTCTCACTAAATTTTTACTTAAATTTGAGTTTAGCCAATAAAATACTCTTTATCAAATGAAGTTTTATTCAAATTTTTATTAGATTTAGGTAAAAGTTAGAGACCACATAAGGAAAATATCACAAAAGTCTTCTAACTAATTTTTAGACTATTTTAATATTTTTTATTTATTTATTTATATATTTTGTTCATGAATCTTTTTTTGTCTTGTTCATGAATCTCATCTTATTCATGAATGGAGATTCATTATTTTGGTGACCTTTTGTCTTGTTCATGAATGGAGATTAATTACGTTCATGGACTTGGTGGTGAGTTAATTTTTTGGAGACTCTCCATTTTCTCTAGGTTCATGGTCTTTATTATTTTTTGGTGTATTTTGTAAGGTCCTAGTAGCCTATAAATAGTTCATCTCATCTACTCTTTTCTACACCAACACACTAACTATTGTTTATACTAGAGAGATTACTAGCAATGAAGGATGTTTTTCTTGGTGGAGTTTTCAATTCACCATCTTGTGTAAAGTTGGTTTGAGCCATACGACAAGTGGTCGGGCTGTTGTATCCTGGAGGGAACAAGTCATAGTTTTGTAACTGCTGCATCGGTATTTGGGTTCTTCCTAACGCAGTGGACTTGATCTCCTTAAAGAAAACGAGATATTCGTGTCTCAGCTTGATCTATTTGTATCTCATTTTCTTTGCATTATTTATCAAAAAAAATATAATTTTTCTGATATTTTCACCAATACTAATATCACTTTCGTCCATAACAAAACATCATAGAATCTCAAAACCAAGGTCACTTTGTTGATAACCCGACACATTAGAATTTCATAACCAAAATCAATTTGGATGGATGTATATTTCAAATCAAGGGATTTGAGAATAAAACATTAGAGTTAATGGTTATCTGTGGAGATAAATTATAAAATAAGATATGTTGAGGTAAAAGAGAAGTATTTTTGTAAGATCATTGTAGTTGGAAGTGATTCCGTAGTGTGATTTTAAATAAATACTTCGTTATAGATATTTCAAATTCATCACTATAACAACTATTTAATTCAATTTTAAAATCCATAGGTACATAATCAAATCTAAATTTGAGTTATTCTCTTTAAATAATCAATGTCAAACCTATACATTTCAAATTCACATCCATTCAAAATAGGCCCTAAGGTCTCGTTTGGGAATAAATTATTTAGTAACTTTTTAGTTTCTTACGAAAAAATGTATAGAAAAATAGAGAGTGATGTGACAATTTATAGTGACTTTTTGACTAAAATATATAGTTGACAAACGAGACAAAAGTCTTGTATTTCAATAAAATAAAGTAGGTTATATGATTTTTTATTTTTATTTTTATTTTTATTTTTTGTCATTATGTTCTACCAAAGCAACCATCTTATTGTTTTAAACCTAGAAAAGTGTCACTGAAAATATTGATAGATGGCATGAATCTTGAGAGAGAAATACAAATGTGATTTCAAATTTCATAATTTCATTGTTTGGAATAAATTGAAATGAGAAAGTAATTCCTAATTACCTTTTCAAACTGAAATCACTAAGCAGAAATTTTTATTTCACACTTAAGTAATTTGTGTTTCTTTTCCTTGTTCTTTACTGTTAATTTGTGTTTTCTAGCCTTAAGGTTGTATTTTGACCATGAATTTGGATAAAAATTTGTAAACGAAAATGGAAAATATAAGTGAAATGTAACTATATTTCATTTACATTTTACCCACTTCTTTCCTTTCTAAATCCCTAACTAAATCTATGATCCAATCGCAGCTGTGTGAGTGATTTTCTGATCACACTACCCAACTCAGTATTCAGCTGGAGAACACTGGCAGAATAGATGACACTTGGCTAACTTGCAACAGAAAAAGAAGATTCCGGCAGTGGTTCGTCCACCGGGGGGCACTCCGACGATCAAGTCAGTATATCTCTCAAAGATAATCAATAGTGCAAATCTCACTGTTCAGAATATAAAATTACGTACCTTAAACCCATGGGGGTGCCTCTTTTTTATAGCAAACTCAATCCTAGTTCCAATAGAAGCCTATCTCTAATGGACTTAGGATTACTGCTAATCTTGGACTCCCAGTAGGATTAGGATAAACTCTCTAAGAGTCTTATCCTTTCCCAACTGTAGTCTTCCCCCTTTCTAGGACTCTTGTGCCTTATCCGCTTATCTCGAATTCCGATATCTTCGGAGGTAACCTTGGCCTCGTTGAGATAACCTCGGCGTCATGACCAGGACACGTGGCACCTCGGCTGACACGTCGGCGTCAGCTTAGCCACGTGTTGGTACTCAGAAAAATATCCCCACAACTGCCCCTAGGTTTTATTACCTCGGTATTCTGAGGTGATGGAACCTATATCATTCCTTCCTGCCAGTACATCGGCTTAGCCGAGATCATCATCATGGGCTGATATGTCTTTTTCAGAGATCAAAAATTCCAAGAGCTTCTTCACGCGTATGAGTTGTTATACATAACAACTCAACCGTTTAGCCACGTGTTTTCTCCTTACTGGATCGTACTCTGGACACGCTTATAAGTCGTTTTGCGCCTACATGCGCCGTCTGACGCATTCGCTGTTCCAGGCGCATTAATTGCCCTCTTTTGCCGCCATTTAAAGTTTTTAACAAAACTTGTTTCCCCCTTTCGTTTTTTTCACTTTACATTGCCTTTATTCAAAACTCTTTCTCTCTCTAGCTTCCTCTAATCCTCCATTTTTCCAAGCTCTGAAGCTCTGCCATCGCTACCGTTCACCTCTTCCGGCGTGGTTCTTGCCAATCTGTTTTACCGCCGCCGTTCTTCTGACTTCGGCGATCTCAAGCATCGGCTTCTTTTCTCTGGTAAGTCATCATTCCTCTTGGTTTTCAGTTCTTGTTGTGTTCCATGAAATTCGGTTTTATCATTTAGTCGCCATTGCTGTTTTACTCGAATATTTGATTTGCGAATCATGTATCTGAACATGTTTATTTCATAATTTTGCTCTTTGTCCATGTCTTGAACACTTGCACTGTTCACATGCCTGTTGCTTTCTGCCACTGTTCTTGGCCTGATACACTTGTGCAATCTTTTTGTCTTGATTTCTTGATGTCTTTATCACCATTCTTGTTTTTGAAACGGATCCCTGTTTTTCTGTTTTCCAGATTCGTTCCTTCAATCTTCATCTCCATAGCTTTAGGTTTGGGAGTTGTTTGTAGAACCCACAATTTCTAGGAAAAACTGAAACGAATTCCTTCTAGATCCATACAAACCCTTATCATAGCATATTTGTAGATTTTTAGCCGAGGTCCTTTAAACCCTCCAAAAATACTTCTTCTTGAAATCCAATATCTCCATTTAAGCCGACGTCATGGGTATGTGGGAACATAGGGTAAACACCCCGGAAAAATTATGGAACTTTAGGCAGGAGTTCGAAATCCCGGCCGATGTTCATCTGAGGTTGGCTGGGGAGGATGACTCTATCATGCCCGATGAAAACCTCATGCCTTTCCCAGTGGTTGCGTTTATTGAGTGTGGACTTAGGTTTTCACTTGACCATTTTTTCCATCAAATCCTTCATTTCTATAAGTTAAACCCAATGCAACTTGCCATCAACTCTTACCGAGTTATTAACGGTACCATAGCTTTAGCCAAACAAGAGAGTGCTAGAATAACTCTTGCCGATTTCCAGTACTGTTATACCATGTGTCGCCTGAAATCGGAAAAATGTCATATTTATTACCTTAAACCGAGGTCCACTGAATACAAAATCATTGCCGAGCTCCCTGATTCCAACAAGGGAGCGGGGGATGATTACTTCATCGTCTCGGGAAACTGGGAGTTTCAGCAAAACGATGACCTCCATCTTTATCCCTTAAGTCGTATAGTTTTCGGGGAAGGAGCTGGTAAGGGCCACCCTTTACACATTTTTCTTAATTTCTTGTATAAAGTTTTCAACATTCTGTTCTAATGTCTATGCTTTTTTCTGTTTTGTAGTTCTTCCTCAGCCACCAAAGGGCTTCCGTCAGTCTTTCTTTCCCAGCAAAGACTTAAAGAAACTACTAAATTTACCAGTTCACAAGCGGAAGGCCCCTCTGCTTCTCAATTTTATCCTCACTTACAAGTCAGCTCTCCCCGACGTCCCAAAAAAGAAGAAGAAAAGCCTTTCTCCACCATCTGCCACAACTCCACAAGCCGCGTCCACATCTCGGACAGACCAAGGATCAACCTTTGATCCAGCTGAGCAACCTTCAACCTTGGCTCCATACCTGATTCCACCATCTCAACGAAAACGTCGTCGACGACTTGTTCTTGCTGCTGAGATGGGCCACCAAAAACCGGTTGCTAAAGATCTCTCAGCCAGCATTCCTTCTGACGTTGACGCTCAGCCAACACAAACCCAGCCTCCTTCAAAGCCAAAACGAATCAAAAAGGCTCAGCCAAAGGCAAAGGCGCCTCAGATCGATTCTGAGGATACCTTGCCAATTTCCAAACTGGCTCCGAGTGAGAAAACTGCCTTTGTCCCTGCAAAGAGGTCCGCTGAAACACTTCCATCCAAATCTACCAAATCCAAAAGGCCGAGGTCATCTTCTGCAACGACCTCGGGGTCTAAAAAGCCTGATGCCCCCTAGGCCCCCGCAATCATTCTGGAAGATAAGTCTGTCATGGCCAATGATAGCACTGAGGACATTAACGTCGGCGTAGCCCTCAGTACTACTCTGCTTCTCCCCGGCGATCTTGACCGAAACGCCGAGTTGAGCGAGTATGAAAATTACGTTCTGATGCTTCAACGTTCCGTTCAAGTAAGTATCTTTATCTGGCAACTTCTTCTTTTGTTTTGTTCTTTCCATACTTGTAATTTTTTCTAACAACTTTTATTCTGTTTACTTTCAGGCTATCCAGCACGTCCATTCTTTCTCAGTTCAATCTTTTGAGAACCGTGAGAAGCTAGCCGAAAAAAAGATGGAGGTCTCCAGCCTTCAAAAAACCAATAAAAATTTACAATCCAAGATGAAGACCTTAAAGGACCAGACCGAGGTCACTATTAAAGCAAAAGACGAAGCTGAAGAGAAGGTTAGTGCTACTAAGGCGATAAACAAAGTCCTTCAAGCCCAGCTGAAGGAGGCTGAGGATTAAGTGGCCCAGGCCCAAAAAGAGCTTCAAGACGCCTTGGCCACCAAAGAGGCCGAAATCAAGGACGCCGACGAGAAGGCGTATGCCCAGGGCATGGCCGATGTCATGGAGGCCTATGAAAAGCAAGTCAAGCAAGCATGCAACAAGGGTTTCTCCCTTGGTTGGATGACTGTGCTGAAAAAACTTGATGTCCCTGAGGACTCCTCCTTGAGGAACGCCGATGCCATTCCCTTGCCATTCCCTCCAACTCCACCTCCCAGTCAATCTGACAACGAATCTGATTCTGAGGATGAGACCGAGGAGGAAGTTTTGGTAAGGAGATCAAAGGAGACTACTGGGACCAAGTCCCCTTCTCTGAATGGGCAAGTCCTGGACTTGACTCAAGATGAGGAGGGTGAAGAGGTCCCAAAAGATGCTGCGGCTGAGAGGACATCGATCGTCGTTCCCCTTGCCGGCAAGAGCCTGGATAAAACTCTTGCAGAAATTGACGCCGAGCCCGTGGCGGATAAGGCTGCTGAGATATCTTCCCAACAATCGTTTGAACTTCAAACTCAACCAACTCCTACTGCTGAGGAGTCTTAGCCTTATGTTTTTCCCTTCTTTTCCTGTACTTTGTTTTTCTTTTTTTTTAAGTACTGTAAACTTCTTCACATTGCCGATGTATTTTTAATACAACAACTCTTTTGCTTTTGAATGCTTGCATGCTTGCTTTGTATGCCTCCATACTTGGAATATTTTTGCATATCTTTAACATATACTTCAATCCTCGTGCAATCTTCTCGGGGTGACACACCTCGGTTATACAAACTGATGTTTTACCTCGACAAGTACCCAAGTACTTTTCTTGGCATAACCTTGGTTTCATCTTGTAAATTTTTTCATAAAATTTCAACAAGTGTTTAACCTTGGCTTAACTTTAACTTGTAAATTGTCCATAAATTTCAACAAGTGTTCAAGCAATGATTTCGGTTTAACTTCAATTTGTAAATTGTCCATAAATTTCAACAAGTGCTCAACAATGATTTCGGTTTAACTTCAACTTGTTAATTGTCCACAAATTTCAACAAGTGTTAAACAACGATTTCGGTTTAACTTCAACTTGTAAATTGTCCACAAATTTCAACAAGTGTTAAACAATGATTTCGGTTTAACTTCAACTTGTAAACTGTTCACAAATTTCAACAAATGTTAAACAATGATTTCGGTTTAACTTCAACTGTAAACTGTCCACAAATTTCAACAAATGTTAAACAATGATTTCGGTTTAACTTCAACTTGTAAACTGTCCACAAATTTCAACAAGTGTTAAACAATGATTTCGCCTCTCTCTGTCCCCTTATGTGAACCTAAGTTCTACTTGGATTCTCATTATACATGTATTCTAGAGACAATGTCAAGTATCTTGAAAAGAAAACCAAGCTGAATCTTTATTTATTTACTTCGGCAGATGACAAAAAAAATAAAAAAACAAAGGAATTCTAATGATAGAAAATTTCAAATTGCAAGTGTTCCAAGGCCTTGGCAACTCTTTGCCCTCATTATCTTCAAGCCGATAAGCCCCATTACCCAGTACCGAGATTATTCTGGAGGGTCCTTCCCAATTTGGGCCAAGCTTCCCTCTCTGGGATCCTTTTTGTTGTCGACGACTTTTTCAAGACCAGGTCGCCGACTTGGAACTCTCTTGGGTTAACCCTCTTGTTATAAGCTCGGGCAAGCTGCTGCTGGTACGCTGCGAGCTGAATCGTAACTTTCTCCCTTCGTTCTGCTAGAAGATCCAGATCTCGGGCTAAGAGTACATCATTAGTTCCGTTCTCTACTCCCTAGGTTCTGATTCTTGGGATGCCGACCTCCAGCGGAATAACTACTTCTGTGCCATAAGCCATGGCAAAGGGGGATTCCCCTGTTGATCTTCTCGGCATAGTCCGATATGCCCAGAGCATGGTGGGCAGCTCGTCCACCTACTTTCCTTTTGCTGCCTGCAGCCTCTTTTTTATCCTGTCCAGAATTACTTTGTTGGATGCTTCTGCTTGTCCATTGCTTTGGGAAAAGATTGGTGTTGAAAAGTAATTCTTGATCTTGAACTTTGCACAGAAGCTCTTAATTAGCTTACTGTCAAATTGTGTTCCATTGTCTGCAACTATTGCTCTTAAAATCCCAAATCTGGTGATGATATTTTTTCAAATGAATTTCTTTACATCCACATCTCAGATTTTGGCAAGGGGTTCAGCTTCTATCCACTTAGTGAAATAATCAGTTGCCACCAGCAAGTACTTCCTTTGCCCAGTTGCTTGGGGTAGTTGCCCAACGAGATCCATGCCCTATTGGGCAAATGGCCAAGGACTGGATACAGGGTTCAGGTCTGCTGCTAGTTGGTGTATCAGTGGTGCGAATCTCTGGCACTTTTCACATTTCTTCACATATGCTTCTGCGTCTTTTTGCATGTAGAGCCACCAATACCCCTGGGTAATGGCCCTATGGGCAAGTGATCTCCCTCTAGAGTGGCTTCCATAAATTTCTTCATGAATTTTATATAAAAAATCTTCCACTTGTAAAGGATGTACACACCTCAAAAGGGGTCCAATAAAAGATCTTCTGTAAAGGTGTCCTTCTGCTGTCAGACTGAATCTTGCCGACTTCAATCTGATCTTGTGTGCCTCCTTGTGGTCGTCTGACAGCTTTCCTTCTTTCAGGAATGTAACAATTGCATCCATCCAGCTTGGTCTCATGTCCACACACATCGCTTCGCGCTCTGTGGTCAGTGGTTCGATGCTGGGGCCCGACAAGTAATCAACCATTATGGTCCTTGCTTTTCCAGGTTGTACCGCACTAGCTAAGTTGGCCAACGCATCAGTGTGGCTGTTATCATCTCAGCTTACCTAAAGTAGTCGGCAGTTCTGAAACAAGGCTGACAACCTGATGACCTCCTTTGCGTAGGCCGACATTCGTTCATCTCGGGCTGCAAACTCGCATGTTGTCTGGTTAACTATCAGGTGTGAATCATAAAAAACTATTACCTCATCTGCTTGCACTGCTGCTGCCAGCCTCAGCCCTGCAATGAGTGCTTCGTATTCTGCTTCGTTGTTTGAGGCTTTGAACCCCAAACGAATGGACTGTTCCACTATCTGTCCTTCTGGAGATATTAGCACTACTCCTGCCCCCGCTCCCTGTCGGTTTGAACTCTCATCAACGAACAGTTGAAAGGAGTCGCCGATGTAAATGCTGCAGGGTCTGAGTCTTTCCTCTTTTCTTTGTTCTTTCGCCTTTAGTTGAGCTGCTCCTTGCTTGTTTGGACATCGTTCACCCTGGCTCAACGGAGCCCGATGTTCGATGGATTCTGGCATGAACTCGGCCACAAAGTCGGCTAGAACCTAGCCTTTGATTGCTGTTCTTGGCCTGTACTCGAAGTCATACTGGCCTAGGGTGACTGCCCACCTGGCTATTCTTCCTGTCAGGTCTCTTTGTTGCAGTAAGGACTTCAAGGGGTGTTCTGTTAGCACCATAATTTTATGGGACTGGAAGTAATGGTTCAACTTCTTTGAAACCATTACCAAAGCCAATGCCAATTTCTCTAAGGGTAGATACCTTGTTTCTGCATCGGCCAAGGTTTTGCTTACATAGTAAACAGCCCTTTGCTCCCCTTTTTCTTCTCGGATTACCACTGCGCTCACTGCGTGTTCTGAAACCGCTAAGTACAGGAATAGCTCCTCTCTAGGTTCTAGATTTGAAAGAACTGGAGCTGTGGTCAAGTACTTCTTCAGGTTAGCCAAAGCGGCTTCGCACTCCTCGATCCATAGGAAGTCCGTGGCTTTCTTCACTAAGTTGAAGAAAGGTTTGCATTTGTCTGAACTTCTACTGATGAACCTATTCAGGGCTGCGGCCCTTCCAGTTAGCATTTGCACCTGTTTTGCCAGCGTCGGGCTCTTCAAATCCAGTATGGCCTTGATCTGATCTGGGCTGGCCTCTATGCCCCTTCTAGTCACCAGGTATCCCAAAAACTTACCAGATCCTACTCCAAATGCACACTTTGCTCCATTGAGTCGGAGCCGATATGTCTTAAGGATGTCGAAGACTGCTTTCAGGTCAGCCAGATGACCTTCAGGTTCCTTGGTCTTTACGACCATGTCGTCAATGTACACTTCTACCATTTCGCCAATCAGGTGTTTGAACATCTTGGTTACCAATCTTTGGTAAGTTGCTCCTGCGTTTTTCAGCCCGAAAGGCATCACTCTGTAGCAGTATAGTCCTTTGGGGGTGATAAACGCAGTCTTCTCTTCATCTGGGGGGTACATGGCTATCTGATGGTACCCCCTGTATGCATCCAGGAAGCTCATCCTTCCATGCCCTGAAGTGGCGTCTACCAGCTAGTCAATCTTGGGTAGAGAAAAGCTGTCTTTGGGACAGGCTTTGTTTAAACTGGTAAAGTCTACACAGACCCTCCATTTACCGTTCTTCTTCTTCACCACTACTGTGTTTGATAACCATGTCGGGTAATTTACCTCTCGGATGGCCCTGGCCTCGAGAAGTTTGTCTACTTCTTCTTCAACTGCTTCGACGTGTACCAACATCGGTCTTCTTGCTCGTTGAATTACAGGTTTGGCCGACCTGTCAACGTTCAGCTTATGGCAAGTGACCTTGGGGTCGATGCCTGGCATTTCGTAAGGCGTCCACGCGAACACCTCAATGTTTGCTCTTAAAAAAGCTTCCAATTCTTTTTTCTCTTCTTCGGCTAAACCCGAGCCGAGAAGAAAGAAGCGTTCTTCATCCCCTTCCTGGACGAGGATTTTCTTAAATGCTTCTTCACTCTTCTCGGCTGGCTCATTGCCGACATCTTCTAGGACCTCTATGTCCTCGTCTTCGATCTCTACCTTTTTTGGTTCTCGAATGCTGCAGGTGGATTTCATCACTGCCATGGAGCATTTTTTTGCCTGCAGCTGATCTCCTCTAACTTCCTCAATCCCACACTCTGTTGGGAACCGCAATAGTTGATGTAAAGTTGAAGGAACAGCCCTCATTGCATGCAACCATGGCCTTCCCAAAATGATGTTGTAAGGGGAAGGTGTGTCAATTACGGTGAACTCTGTTGTTATCTTCCTAGTGCCTGCCTGTACCTTCAAGCTAGTTGTTCCCAGTGGCTATGTTGGCGTTCCATTGAACCCGACCATTGGGCTATTGGATTGCTCCATGTCGTCTGGGTGAAGGCCGAGCTCCTTGTAACATCGAACGTACATGATGTCGCAAGAGCTGCCTTGGTCAATCAGGATGCGTTTTACTTGGCACTCCCCAACCTGGAGGGATACTACCAAGGCGTCATTATGCGGATGCTGCGCCATCTCAAGGTCGGCTTCCGAAAAGGACACTACTGGTCCTTGGCACTCTTCTGCCCGATGTCTCTTCTCCCCGACTTGGTACACATGTTGCAGGTGCTTCACCTTCTGGGTCTCCCCCCTAATTTCGTTCTCGTTGACCTTCGAGTAAATCACATTGACTACCCGAGGTCCTTCTGCTTGAGGTTGTGGTGCTGGGGGAGACGGAGCTGCTGGCGCCTGAGGCAATCTTGCATGTTCTTCCCTTGTTCTGGCCTCATCGACGAGGTCTCTCAGATGGCCTTGCCTCACCAGTTCTTCTAAGTGTGTTTTCAGGGCTCTACAACCCTGAGTCGTGTGCCCATCTTCATTGTGGTAAGCACAATGTCTGCCAACGTTCCTTCCCATAAACTCTTCTGGTGCCTTCGCTGGTGTTCTGAAATAGGGTTGGTTTCAAATCCGCTCCAGGACTTTGGAAATCAGGATTCGGAACACAGTTGTTACTACCTGTGTGGCCCTCAATTCTGTTTCTTGTTTGCTTGATCCATTGTTACCTCGGCCTCGCTTCGGTGAGCCATTTCCTTTCTCTTGTTTTATCTCTTTAGTCCCCGACGTGTCTTCTTCGGCTCTGGCATACTTCTCAATTCTCGCTATGAGCTCTTCCATACTTTTGGGCAATGTCTTTGCTAAAGACTTTCGTAGTGGACAGTTGTCTTTCAGGCCATTCTTGAAGATACGACCGCCACCTCTTGATTGCATTCGGGTATTCGGTTGAACACCTTATAGTATCTTTTTGCATAGGCCCTAAGGCCTTCATTCTTGCTGATTTTCAGAGCCATCAATGCATCTACCCTTAATGGCTGCAGCTTGTTTGTGACGAACCTGGCCACAAATATCTCGGCCAGGCCTTCCCAAGTCTTCACGCTTCCCTTTGGTAATTTGTGGAACCAATCTGATGCAATCTCCCCGAAAGATGAGGGGAATACTTTGCAGAGCAACGGCTTGTTCCCACTATACAATGCCATTGAGTTCAAATATAGTCCGACGTAGAAGTTGGGGTCTGACTTACCATCGTATATTTGAAACCTCGACATACTGAATCTCTTCGGTGCCTCAAACCTGTCCAATTCTACCGAGAATGGTGTCCTCGGCTTATCTAGGGAGGTTACCTCGGCGTCGGCATTCTGTTGCTTCCTCTTGAGGTAATCTCTTAAGTCCTCCTTTGTTCACCCAGGAGCTTGGCTTTCTCCTGCTTTCAGTCTTTTTGGTGCATTACTTTCAACTTCGTGGTGAGTCCTTTTCGACCCTTCTCCATGAGTTGTGTCGAAGCACAGTGTCTGCCCCTAAACATGCCGATGTCCTTTGGGGTCTGCCTCCTTTGTACGATGCGTCCTCCGTGATTCTTTTCTTTTTGACTCTCTTCGTCCGACTTCCCTAGAAGGTCGGTGAGAGTATCTTTCGCTCCCGTTGTGCTGAAGGGCTACGGGGATTGTTTTCTGCCCTCCCTTCTGGGCGTTGACCGCTGGAATCGGCGTGTCCTGCAGTGGGAACGGTGGCTACATGACGTTATTTTGCATCATGAAATTGACGACCGACTGCAGGTCTGCCAATTTGTTTGCCATCTCTTTTACCTCTTCGTCCCTCCGCAAGCACCTATCCTTCCATACCTGGAGATCATTCTCGTTGTAATAGCCACTTCGATCTAGTTTCTTTGGTGCGTTGCCAGTCTGGTCGACGTCTTTCACTCCGTGATTCTGGTCACGAGTTTCTATGTTGCATTCGTCTCCTTCGATATCAAGGTCAATAGGTCTCCCACTCCCAGCAGGAGTGTCGTCCCCAATCTTTTCCTTCTGTCCGTTACTGGCCATCTATTCTTTTTTCTTTCCCACAGACGACGCCAAATTGTGTAAATGATTTTCCGATCACACTGCCCAACTCAGTATTCAGCTGGAGAACACTGGCAAAATAGATGACACCTGGCTAACCTACAACAGAAAGAGAAGATTCCGGCGGTGGTTCGTCCATCCGGGGCACTCTGACGATCAAGTCAGTATATCTCTCAAAGATAATCAATAGTGTAAATCTCACTATTCAGAATATAAAATTACGTACCTTAAACCCATGGGGGTGCCTCTCTTTTATAGCAAACTCAATCCTAGTCCCAATAGAAGCCTATCTCTAATGGACTTAGGATTACTGCTAATCTTGGACTCTTAGTAGGATTAGGATAAACTCTCTAAGAATCTTATCCTTTCCCAACTGTAGTCTTCCTCCTTTCTAGGACTCTTGTGCCTTATCTGCTTATCTCGGATTCCGATATCTTCGGAGGTAACCTCGGCCTCGCTGAGATAACCTCGGTGTCATGACCAAGACACATGGCACCTCGGCTGACACGTCGGCGTCACCTTAGCCACGTATTGGTACTCAAAAAATATATCCCCACAGCAGCCTAATTATTTGTTTATGTTGTGAATTTTGGTTGCAGTTGTAGTTGTTCTCTCTCATTTTATTTTTTAATCCAAAAATTCAATGTAATTTTCACCTTCATGAATGAAGTTTTTACAATTTTGCCAAAAAATAGTTCCTTTCTTATGCTAATCTTTGAATAACAATCATTATTTGTATTCATTTATAAGTCAATTTAATTAGTTGAGCAATTGTGATATCTATTAGTCAATCTTCATTGTATTTGAAGAATGGATTAAGAAAGGAGAGAGTCTGTTTCTTTATAAAAAAAACAAAACATAATATAAAAAACCAAAAAAAAAAGATTCTTATTTTGCTACAGAAACAAAACAGAATATGAAAAAATAAAATAAAAACAGAAAAGAAAACTAATCACTTACAGTATTATTTTCTCAGATATTTAGATCAAGTCCAGTGTTCAACACTGTTTCGTTAAGACAGATTCATCCTCTCTAGGGTGCTCACAGATTTTAGACGTCTATCTCCCAGGATGAAATGATCTACAATGAACATTAGTAGCACTACAAACTGTTCGCACAACGAACACACTTTGTGTATATACTGTTTCTCACAAAAAAAATAAATGCAGCAAAATGTAGAAAGCAATAGCAGAAGCAAGAATTGATTGCAAAATCCAAATGAGAGACTGACTATTTATAGGAGAACTGGTGACTTTTCATAACAGATTTCAACAGGTATAAAACCTGTTCATGACAAAGTTGAATAGGTAAAAACCTGTTCCGACATATTTGAATAGATAAAACCTGTTCAGATTGAATTTAAACAGGTAAGAACATGTTCGATTTGGAGGAATAGGAGCATTGGACCAAATTGCCAACATTCAGAAATGTTGGGGTCAATTCAGATTGAAATTCAAATTCCAAACAGTAAGAATTTAATTTTAGAAAAAATAAAATTCAAATATTTTTTACCCAAAAAAGATAAAGTATTGAACCAGATAAGCCCAACCCAACCTCATAACCATGCACCTGTGCCCAAGCCCAACCCGCCCGATAGAATGAACGGTGGCGCACGTGTTTGTTTTGGGTCTAATAGATCTAGCTCATAACCTCATCCTTCCACAAAATTTGGGTACCCCTTAGGGTCCTCCTTAAAATACAAACCCAAGGCTTATAAATCCACACTAAGTTTGCCCACCAAAGCAATGTGGGACAAATCTTAGCTCCATCCTTTATGGAAACTTAACCAAAACATCATTTTCATGAGGCTTATTTTGGCATCTATTTTTCATTCACCCGATAATAATTTTGAACAACCAAATATACGACGTGAATCGTTATGCGACAAAGAACATGTTGCCACATGGACCCACCAATTTTAACACATGGATCCCGCCTAAAAATTAGGCCAAAATTTTTATAAAAAATCTGTGTTTTTCCAAACCAATTTTCCAAACCATTTCTTACAATATCAAGATTTGAAAAAGATGTCACACATTGTATTCTTTTAGCCTGTTAACATATATATAGAATGTAAGCACAATGCACATGTTGATAATTGTTAAAAGTTTTAATGATGGCATAGTCTTGTGATTAAAACACAATTATAGATACTTGCATCAATAAATCAACATGTTATTGATTAATTAACTTAAATATTAACCTAAGTTAAACCAGTTTCTTTGTGACTCTGTTTGGTTATTACTAAAAAAACACTTTTTATTGATTTAGGTGGGGAAAAAGAAAAAACGCTTTTTTAAACAAGACCCACCCTAAAAATTCAATAAAAAAGCTTATTAAGAAACAAAAAAATCAAAATTCCACGTAAGCTTTCCCAATAACGAAAAAGTAATTTTTTGGATAAATTATGCTTACTTCCCCCGAAGTTTAAAAAAATTGTAATTTGTTCATTACACTGACATCCCTTTTAGTAAGATTATATTGATTAAACTTAATACAAATAGTGGATAAATATTAAAATAAACAAAGATAAATATATATTTTAGTAGATAAGAGATAATAATATCAAATTGTTAATGAAAAATGATCCAATTATTATGTAAATTAAAACCTCAAGAAATGTCAGCGTAATTATGTCAAAAGTGTTGGTCAATCTTCACTGTATTTAAAAGGATTTAATTCTGTTGTGTACAAAACAACAACAAGAATAAAAGAAATAGAGTAAAGGAGAGAATATGTTTGATTACAAAAATCAAACTCGAAATAAAAATAAATAAATAAAAAACAAAACAGATTTTATTTTGTTACAAAAAACAAAATTAAAATCTGAATAAATAAACAAATAAAAACAACACTGAAAGTAATTAAATAACTTACTTGATTTAATTTCTTCGAATTATTTTTCTGATCAAGTCCAGTGTTTAACACTGTGTCCTTAAGACAGATTCGTCCTCTCCACGGTGCTTTCAGAATTCGGACGTCTATCTCCCAGGATGAAATGATCTTCCACAAACAATAGCAGCACTACTAATTGTTTGCCTTACGAACACACTAAGTGTTTACACTCTTTCTTTTGAAAATAAAATGCAGCAAGATGAAGAATAGAAAATAGAAGTGAAATACGAAATTTCTGAATGCAAAACATCAAATGAGGGTGGTCCTATTTATAGATGTGAAGGTGGCTCTTCATTTTGAATTAAACAGGTATGTAACTCTTGGTTTTGAATTGAACAGGTATGATACCTGTTGGATTTGAATTCAAACAGATAGCAAAACGGGAAGGGCCCTGTTTGGGTGTGCATTAATTCCAAAACAGTTTATTTCTGTTTGAAACCGGGAAGGGCCCTGTTTGGGTGTGCACTATTTCCAAAACAGGTTATTTCTGTTTGAAACCGGGAAGGGCCCTGTTTGGATGAACAAAAAATCCAAACCAATTTAATTTGAATTATGGATTTTATTTTAATAAAAAATAAAATTAAATTCAAATGTTTTTGGCCCAAAAAGATTAGAAGCCCAACCCAACCACACACCACGCACCCGCGCCCAAGCCCAGCCCAGCCCGCCCGACCGACCGGACGGACGGCGGCGGCGGCGCGCGCGCGCGTGTGTGGTGATTTTTGGGTCCAATGGGTCTAGCCCATTTTGCCCATAACCTCTCCCTCTAAAACACTTGGGTACCCCTTGGGGCACACCCCAAGTATCTCACCCTAAGCCTTATAAACCCTTTCAAAACCTCCCACCAAATCAATGTGGGACAAGCCAATTTACAACCTTAAGGAATTTCCACCAAAACTCCATTTTCATGGAGCACACTTTGGCTTTAATTTCCCATTCACTCGGTAATGGTTTTGAGCAACCAAATATACCACGTGAATCACAACGCAGCATAGAACGCGTTACCACTTTAACCCGAGTAAAACGACACTCGGGGCCCACCTAAAAATAGACCGAACTTGAGGAAAAATTAACCATTTCCAACAATCCCCCACATGAATGGAATTTGATGACAACGGAAATGCAACAATATGCAGACTTTAACGAAAGAGTATAAGTCGAAAATATCTTGCATCAGGATAGGTAGTTTTCGGCTTTGAACCTTCCCTAGTGATAACCTATCGGACTTACTGGCTAACCAATGGACGCGATGCCTTGAATTGTTCAGCCGTTTGTGTAAGCCAAGACAATAGATTTCACACAAAATATCCTCTAACACATCGTGGTTCTCACTGTTGTGTTCATTTTGGCCTTGAACGCGCCTGGTTTTCATAAGTGTTTCTAGAGAATTTAGCCTTTGTATTCTCATAGAACCGGCCCCAGTTCAACACTCATATAGGTGATTCTTATTGTGAGTATCTCTTTATACTCGTCTTGATTTTATGCCTTAATCAAGATATAAGTAATCATTAAAAGCAAAGCTTATCCTTATACCCCTGCAGACAACATATGTTGCAGATATCACTCTCACCATAGGAATGGGTAGGAATTTTAATCCCTTGGTGATTTCTGGCGAGCCATACATAACTTAGTTGTCCCTTTGAACTTAGTTCTTGGGATCTCCAGTCATATAAGTAGGGTTACCATTATGACGACTCTTATGTAATAGGCTTTAATCCCATCCCCTTCGATGAACTATACACTAGCTCTTTTGTCAAACCTTTTGTTAACGGATCCGCAATATTCTCTTTAGATTTTATATAATCTATTGAGATTATTCCGTTTGACAACAATTGCCTTACGGTATTATGTCGACGACGAATATGTCGTGACTTACCATTATACATATGATTCTGTGCCCTGCCTATTGCAGATTGACTATCACAATGAATGCAAATAGCCGGCACAGGTTTTGGCCACATTGGAATGTCTTCTAAGAAATGACGAAGCCATTCTGCTTCTTCACCTGCTTTGTCTAAAGCAATGAACTCGGATTCCATTGTGGATCGTGCGATGCACGTTTGTTTCGTGGACTTCCAAGAAACAGCAGCGCCTCCTAGAGTAAAGACATATCCACTAGTGGATTTTGAATCTTTAGTATCCGATATCCAATTGGCATCACAATAACCTTCGAGTACTGCTGGATATCGAGTAAAGTTCAAACCATGATCACGAGTAAATCTTAGATATCTAAGAACTCGAATGATCGCTTTCCAATGGTCTTCTCCAGGGTTACTAGTGTACCTACTCAATTTACTTATAGCATAAGCTATATCAGGACGAGTACAATTCATTAGGTACATTAGGCTTCCAATGATTTGGGAGTATTTTAACTGAGACACTGCATCACCTTTATTTTTCGATAAATAAAGACTGATGTCTACAGGTGTTCTAGCTAAATTCAAATCATCCTTGATAAATTTATCAAGAATTTTCTCAATATAATGAGATTGAGATAATGCATATCCGTCAGATGTTTTAGTAATTTTCATTCCTAATATAACATCTGCGACCCCCATATCTTTCATATCAAATCTTTTGTTAAGCATCTGCTTAGTTGATTTGATCATGTTTTGACTGCTTCCAATGATAAGCATGTCATCCACATAAAGACAAACTATGACATATCCTTGGTCAGTGTTTTTAACATAGACGCATTTGTCACATTCGTTTATCTTAAACCCATTAGTAAGCATTGCATGATCAAATTTTTCATGCCATTGCTTAGGTGCTTGTTTTAATCCATAAAGGGATTTTACAAGTCGACAAACTTTCTTTTCTTGTCCTGATACTACAAACCCTTCGGGTTGTTCCATATAGATCTCTTCATTTAGATCACCGTTTAAGAAAGCTGTCTTAACATCCATTTGATGTATTTCTAAATTAAACAACGCTGCTATAGCAATAAGCATGCGAATGGATGTTATTCTTGTCACAGGGGAATATGTGTCAAAATAGTCCAGACCTTCCTTTTGTCTGTAACCTTTAACAACAAGTCTTGCTTTATACTTGTCAATTGAACCATCTGCTTTCATTTTTCTCTTGAATATCCATTTATATCCAAGAGGTTTAGAACCTGGTGGAAGATCCACCAATTCCCAAGTATGATTTTGCATAATGGATTCAATTTCATTATTAACAGCCTCTTTCCACAAAGGTGCTTCAGGACCTGTCATTGCTGCCTTAAAGCTTTGAGGTTCATTTTCTAACAAGTATGTCAGAAAATCTGGACCAAAGGATTTTGATGTTCTCGCTCTTTTACTTCGTCTTGGTTCATTATTAGTTAAATCCTGTTGGTCGAGACTATTACTAGTCTCTTGTGTTTGATTGTCATTAGTCTCTTGACTTTGTGTACAATCATAAGTTCTTTTCTGTGAACTTAATTCCTGTCCTTTCTTGTAAGGAAAGACATGTTCAAAAAACACAGCATTCCTTGACTCTATAATAGTGTTCACATTTATATCAGGTATATCTGATTTATAAGTCAGAAACCGATATGCACTACTATGCTGAGCATAACCAATAAACACACAATCTACTGTTTTTGGTCCAATTTTAGTCTTTTTAGGAACAGGTACTTCAACTTTTGCCAAACACCCCCACACTTTTAAGTATTTGTAGGAAGGTGGTCGACCTTTCCACAATTCATAAGGAATGCTTTTGGTTTTCTTGTGGGGTATTCTATTAAGAACATAATTAGCAGACAATATTGCTTCCCCCCACAAGTTCTGTGGTAAGCCTGAACTTAGTAACATGGCATTCATCATTTCTTTTAGAGTTCTATTCTTCCTTTCAGCAATTCCATTTTGCTGTGGAGAATAAGGGGCTGTAGTTTGGTGAATAATGCCATGTTGTGCACAAAATTCATTTAATGGTGCATCATATTCACCACCCCTATCACTTCTAACCATTTTAATGGTTTTACCAAGTTGATTTTCAACTTCTGTTTTGTAGAGTTTAAACATTTCTAAGGCTTCATCTTTACTTCTAAGTAAATAAACATAACAATATCTTGTGCAATCATCGATAAATGTTATGAAATACTTTTTGCCACCTCTAGTTTGAATAAACTTTAAATCACATACATCAGTGTGAATTAATTCTAGAGGTTCGGTTTTTCTTTCAACCGATTTAAATGGAGTCTTAGTTAGTTTCGCTTCTACACAAATTTCACATTTATGATTAGGATTAATTTCAAACTTTGGTATAAAATCTAAACCAATTAATCTACGCAAAGCATCAAAATTCACATGTCCTAATCTACCATGCCATAAATTTGACTCAAGAATATAAACAAAAGATGTGTTATTCTTATTCATAGCAACTTTCGGTACAACTGTCATTACATTTAACTTAAAGAGACCATCACTCATGTATCCCTTACCAACATACATACCACTCTTTGTTAATACAAACTTATCAGACTCAAATACAAGCCTAAAACCATTTTTACTTAACAAAGACCCAGAAACTAAATTCTTCCGGATGTCAGGTACATGTAGTACGTTGTTGAGGGTCAGTTCTTTCCCTGATGTCATCTTCAAGATTACTTTCCCTTGTCCAGCCACAGCAGAAGTAGAAGAATTTCCCATGAAAAGTTGTTCACCATTTGCAGCCTCATTGTAGGTAGTGAACATCTTCTTGTCCGCACATATGTGACGAGTTGCTCCAGTGTCAACCCACCACTCTTTGGAATTTCCAACCAAGTTAGCCTCAGACACCACAGCAGAGAGATTGATGTCATTCACTCCGTCAGAGATGTAATCCAATTCTGTTACATTGGCCTGATTGGTGGTCTTCTTACTTGTACTTCCATGATTCTTTTTAGGGCGGCGGCAGTCAGAAGCTCGATGTCCAGTTTTGCCACAGTTATAGCATTTTCCTTTGAACTTCTTGCTACTATCGCCTTGTTTAGGACCATCTCCAGTAAACTTCCTCTTTTTGTTATGTGGTTTATGAACTTGTTCAACCACATTTGCCTTGGACTCAATGGGATTTTTCCCATTCCTCTTTTCAGCCTTTCGGTTATCTTCTTCAATTCTTAACCTTACAATCAATTCATCCATAGTCATCTCTTTGCGTTTATGTTTTAAATAATTTTTGAAATCTTTCCAAGCCGGTGGTAACTTTTCCACTAAAGCTGCGACTTGGAATGACTCGCTAAGAGACATACCTTCTGAATGAATATCATGCAAAATTATTTGAAAACTTTGAACTTGAGATATTACCGTTTGGGAGTCTACCATAACAAAGTCCAGAAATTTACCGACGACAAATTTCTTCGTGCCGGCATCTTCTGTCTTGTATTTCTTCTCCAAAGAATCCCACAATTCTTTTGCTGTTTTCAGAGGACTGTATACATTATACAGCATATTGTCAAGGCCATTTAGGATGTAGTTTCTGCATAGGAAATCTGAATGTTTCCAAGCATCTACAGCGGCAACAACTTGCCGATCACTTTCACCCTCTTTAAGTGCTGGAGCCTCTTCATGGAGAAACCGGGCCAAATTAAGAGTTGTAAGATAGAACAGCATCTTCTGCTGCCATCTCTTAAACTCGGTACCATTAAATTTTTCCGGTTTTTCTCCATGATTGATTGGTACATGAACATGGTTCTGGATAGGGACCGATGTAGGTGTAACAATAGGAGTACCACTGCCAGATGCAGTTTCAGTTGTAGTAGCCATAATCTCTGATTACAAAAATCAGAAAATATTAAAACACAAATTAATTTTCTAGTTACTAAAACCAGAAAATAATTATAACAACAAAATAATTTTATTTTCCTTGTTACTAAAACTTGAAAAATAAAATATCACAAGAATTTTCTGTAATACCAAATAATATTCTGAATTGTTAATGACACCAGTATCGTACTACTAGTAGTTGTCAAAGAAAAGAGACAGTATATTACTACTATCTGTCAAATAGCATAAATCACTATTTGTTTTTCCAACCAGAATATTAATTTGAAAACACAGAAAATTAAATACAATGAAGATACCCAAAAAGGAGTCTGTCTTAAGATTGTTGGTCAATCTTCACTGTATTTAAAAGGATTTAATTCTGTTGTGTACAAAACAACAACAAGAATAAAAGAAATAGAGTAAAGGAGAGAATATGTTTGATTACAAAAATCAAACTCGAAATAAAAATAAATAAATAAAAAAACAAAACAGATTTTATTTTGTTACAAAAAACAAAATTAAAATCTGAATAAATAAACAAATAAAAACAACACTGAAAGTAATTAAATAACTTACTTGATTTAATTTCTTCGAATTATTTTTCTGATCAAGTCCAGTGTTTAACACTGTGTCCTTAAGACAGATTCGTCCTCTCCACGGTGCTTTCAGAATTCGGACGTCTATCTCCCAGGATGAAATGATCTTCCACAAACAATAGCAGCACTACTAATTGTTTGCCTTACGAACACACTAAGTGTTTACACTCTTTCTTTTGAAAATAAAATGCAGCAAGATGAAGAATAGAAAATAGAAGTGAAATACGAAATTTCTGAATGCAAAACATCAAATGAGGGTGGTCCTATTTATAGATGTGAAGGTGGCTCTTCATTTTGAATTAAACAGGTATGTAACTCTTGGTTTTGAATTGAACAGGTATGATACCTGTTGGATTTGAATTCAAACAGATAGCAAAACGGGAAGGGCCCTGTTTGGGTGTGCATTAATTCCAAAACAGTTTATTTCTGTTTGAAACCGGGAAGGGCCCTGTTTGGGTGTGCACTATTTCCAAAACAGGTTATTTCTGTTTGAAACCGGGAAGGGCCCTGTTTGGATGAACAAAAAATCCAAACCAATTTAATTTGAATTATGGATTTTATTTTAATAAAAAATAAAATTAAATTCAAATGTTTTTGGCCCAAAAAGATTAGAAGCCCAACCACACACCACGCACACGCACCCGCGCCCAAGCCCAGCCCAGCCCGCCCGACCGACCGGACGGACGGACGGCGGCGCGCGTGTGGTGATTTTTGGGTCCAATGGGTCTAGCCCATTTTGCCCATAACCTCTCCCTCTAAAACACTTGGGTACCCCTTGGGGCACACCCCAAGTATCTCACCCTAAGCCTTATAAACCCTTTCAAAACCTCCCACCAAATCAATGTGGGACAAGCCAATTTACAACCTTAAGGAATTTCCACCAAAACTCCATTTTCATGGAGCACACTTTGGCTTCAATTTCCCATTCACTCGGTAATGGTTTTGAGCAACCAAATATACCACGTGAATCACAACGCGGCATAGAACGCGTTACCACTTTAACCCGAGTAAAACGACACTCGGGGCCCACCTAAAAATAGACCGAACTTGAGGAAAAATTAACCATTTCCAACAAAAAGTGTGAGATTAATTATTATTATTTTTTGTTTAAAACTCAAGGGAGGTGAGTGTAATTTACCCTAACTTTTTTATAGCATAAACTTTTTAGCAACGATTTTATCCTAAAAAAGCTTAAAAAACAAAAACAAATTAAAAAAATTGCCAAACTAGGTCTAAGGATCCAAAAAATACATAAATCAATTTTTTATTTTTTATTTTGTTTATTTTTTTTAAGAATTAGATGGCACTGGAAAAAAAAATGTAAACAAAGACATGAGTAACAGGTTGACCAGTTCCTTTTTAGTGAGTTGACCTTCATTGTTTGTATACCAATCCAACTTTGATAGTTGAATATAGCTCTTCTTGTTTATAAAATCCATTATTTCATTACATTAGAGATTATTATTATTTATTTGTCCAATTAATTGGGCAAAAGGTTGTGAAAGAATTGTTGAAAGTTTCAATTGAGAAATTATTCAATGTTCTTGGAACAAATCCTAGTGATACTGCAATATAGTAGTTGTTAGTTTAAATTATAGGACTTATTACTTTTGTGTTAGAGTTTTAAGAGATAACTAATTAGATGTCAACCTATAAATAAAATAGAATAGTACTCGAGAAGTATTAAATAATTTCTCGTTTCAATTTGTGGAAGGTACCTGCTTGAATAATATATAGACTAATTATATCACACATCAAATCAGTTTTGCCAAGTCTATTGGAACCATATTAGAAAATGAGACCTAAACAAGAACATTAATATAGTAAATAAAAAATAATTGCAATCATGCTTGAGACTTTCCAATTATTTAGACTAACCTTCTTGACCTTCCTATGATGTAAGATTGTGTGTGGATTTTGAATTTATAGAGAAATAAAAAATGGAAAAAGAAAAAATAGTGAAAAATTAGCATCTAGTTTATTTCTATGTTCTTTTTTCTTAATTTTTTTTAATAAATTCAAAATTCAAACATACTATAACGTTGCGTTTAAATAATAAATTTGAATAGAGATTTGAAAAAGAAAAGAAAAATGGCACTCAAACCACGGATTCATTTTTGAACTTTTGGCCTAATAGCTGTAATTTTTTGGAGCCAAAAGGACATCTATTTGTCCAAAGGAATACCTATCTATTCATTTTTTTTTTTTTAATTTATTCAAATGTCACCTATTCGTATACGTGTCTCCTATTTATCCATATATTTGTCCAAATGTCACCTATATGTACACATGACATCTATATGTTCACCCATGTATCCAATGTCACCTATTTGTCCACCTTACCACCACCAGTTGTTATCGGTAAATTTTCCAACCAATTTTCTGACGTATTTTTATTACCAAAAGAGATTAATTCTTGGACCTAATGTCGTATCTCCTCATAAATAGACTTCTCACTAATACACCTAAAGGAAAATATAAAAAAATTCAGCTTATATTTCATTCACATTATTATCACTTTTTTTTTCTTTTTTAAATCTTTACTCAAATCTATGATTTGAAGAACCTAAATGTGTTTAAACTTGTAGCAGAGGTTGATTCACAAAGAAATTTTCAAGTTGTCAAGTCTAATAAGTCTTGAGCTATTTCTTTTGAAAGTCCAAGTCATTAGCTATTCTTTTGATTGAACATAAACATTTGATGCCTCCAAGTGGATCATTAGGTGTAATTTTAAACATTTGTTAAAAATGCTCCCATCTATCCAAAAATTATGAACATCAATACTTAGAATGAGTATATATCACTACTAGAAAGTAATGTTTTTGCTTTGGATTATTTGCAACGGCAACCGTCGCAAAAGCTCATTATTTGTGATGGTTAATTAAGTTGTTGCTTGCAGTATTTTTGAGGTCCATACATTTGTGACAAGAAAGTAGTAGTTGTAAAATGTTCAATAGTTGTGATGATAATATGTAGGTATATGATGGGATAATTTACGTTAAGAGTGTGTAAGAGGGGCTAATTTGAGCCCATTAAATTAATTAGGCCCAATAGTCCAAGATTGATGGGCCCGAATTTATCACCATCAAACGGGCTAAATGGCTCTAAGCCTCGAAAGGGTTCGGATCCACGAACCTAGAGACTTACTCGGGCCCGAACTCGAAAGGGTATTAAGCAAGCCTAGAGATCCGAGGCACTCGGACTCGAAAGGGTTCGGATCCACGAACCTAGAGGTCCGAATTACTTGGCTTCGAACGGATTCAAACGCAATCTAGAAGTCGCTCCGTTAATGAGTCCCAGAACACTTGCGGGCTCGGAGCTTTCCGGGATCTACGCACCAGAACCATGGGCGTAATGGAGTTCGAATAAAGGACCCGATCCCGAGGACGGTGAGTGGAGATAAATTCACTCTTCGGTTAAACTAGCCTATACCCGGGTCGATGTGGCACGACCTCGGGGGGTCCATGAGACTCGGCAATATTTTGCGGCAGGACGTCCTCTGGGACTACCCCTGACCCTTTGGGATGATTGGCGATCATTGGTTAGGTGTGGCTAAGAAGAAGGGTTCGCCGAGGGATTGATCTCCTCTTTGGGGTTTTCTCATCCTCGGAGAAGTCACCTCCTCGGAGAGGTCACCTCCTCGGACAAGGTGGTTAGAGAGAATATCCCCCATGTGCCTTGCACATGGGCTCCATCCTACATCATGAGGTGCCTATAAATAGCACCCACCCATAGCTTTACAAGGGATGGATTTTGGAGATTTTTGAACTCTTGGGAAAGAACTAATTTCCCTTCTCCATTATCAACCTTGAGAGTGAAAGTGGGAGATCCATGGGAGAGCCTTGCCATTATTCTATTCTCTAGCGATTTTGCCTTCTTCTTCACCCAATCTCTTATCTCCATCATCTCCTTTGTTGTTGTGTTCCTAAGTTGAGATTATTGAAGAATCTAAGCCTCTCATCATATTCTAGAGAATTCGAAGTTGTTCTTCAAGGATCTTCGAAGATCTTCGAATTTTCCAACTCTTTTTCTTGAACCCTCTCCTACATTTTGGCGACTCTGCTGGGGAGGCGGATTGGTTAATGGTCTCAACGAGATCTGGAATCCACACAACTCCAACAAGGATGGCGGAAGAAGATGAAGTTCACCAACAAGGATCCTCTAATGGTGGTGATGACAGAACCATGGCTCCAGATCAACCACTTTTGCTGGAGGCCATTCAAGGACTCCAAAATACTCAGCAGGAGATTCTTACCACTCTTCAGAATCTCACTCACACCATGTTGGTGATGAGTTCTAACTTTGCACCAGCGCCAAACGGAAATCAAACTGGTGGTGGAGTTATTCCCGCCGGAGCGCAAAATCAAATCCAAGGAGAAGTAGGCCCCAATCAGCCTATGGCTCATGGCAACACGGCCACAGTAACACATGCTCAAACCACAGTAGGCGGCGGCAGTTTGCCCATGCCCGGGCTCCATGGCGTGCCAAGCCAAGATCCAATGGTGACTAGGGGAGTCTCTGGTGTAATGAATGGTGCTCCGGCGACTGTTGGTGTCCAGGAAAATATAAGGAGCATGATGGCGCAAAAAGAAGCTCTGCCCGTACCTAATCTTGTTACGCCACCAGTAAATGTTACCCAAGCACCAAGCGGGCCTCCTTTGGTGCCAACAACAAATCTGCAAGCACAACCCGGTATAGCGGCGCCGTACGGTGGACTTTACGGGCCTCAATTCAATGTCCCATCACCAACTGGCTTGTCTATAGGCGCTGATGGCTAATATTGTCAAATGTCCTCACCAATGATGAATTCGCAGCACCAGAATGGCCAAGTCGCCCCTAGTTCAGTCTTCGGGTCCACAAGCCAAGTCCCGGGAATACCACCATCAAACTCTCTCCCTCAACAGTTTCTCACTCTCGCCGATGTGCAGGCCATGTTCGATCTCGAACGGGGCAAGAGGACCTTACCCTCTTTGCCTGATCCAGACATCAAGCCGCCTTACCCTATTGAGATGCTAAGCTATCCATACCCTGAGGGGTATACAGTGCCGAAGTTCATCAAGTTCGACGGCAAACAAGGAAATGCCCGAGAACATGTTGTGCGATTCATCGAGACTCTGGGTATTCATGGTTCAAACCATGTCCTCCGACTGAGAGAATTCTCTAAGTCCCTCACCAACCGAGCATATAGTTGGTATGTTAATTTGGCCCCAAACTCTGTCCGAAGTTGGGAGGAAATGGTTAACAAATTCCACTCCAAGTTCTTTCAAGTAACGGAGAAGGTGACCACACTTACATTGTGTAAAGAGAAGCAACAAGAAAGTGAAGACATCCTTGACTACGTCAAAAGGTTTCAGGACAAGGCCGTAGATTGTCATGAAGCAGTTGAGGAGAGTTATCTGGTTCAAATCTGTCTAGAAGGGGCATTGAGCAGGTACAAAATGTTTCTAGTTAATCACAAGCTACCCACCTTCTCGGCATTAATAGAAGCAGCTCGGAACATTAGCATTCCTCAGGCTCAGGAGTCCAGATTTAAGGCCAGTTACAAGACTAGTTTCAAATCGTCTCGTGGACCTATTGTTGCTGTTGCCTCTGCCCCAGATACCCGAAATTCACAAGGAGGAGGTCATAGAGGCCAGAAGAGAAAGCAATATAATGGTGAAAAGGGGAATGTTTCTTATCCATGTGAAATCGAGGAAGTGAAAGCTCTAGTTAAGGAATGGGTGGCTGACGGAGAGTTAAAATTGCCTTATGTTGAAGAAATGCCATCAAAAAAGGACCGTGAGAGCCCTGAATTCTGTGTCTACCATCGTACATTGAAACATCCGACAGAAAAGTGTTGGACTCTCAGGAAAATCTTCAGAGATAAAGTCGAGGCAGACGAATTGAGGTTCAAAAAGCAAGGGACTCAAGACATCCGAGAACAACCATATCCTCAACACCGAGACAAGGGCAAGAATGTTGCTATGATAGCTTATGAAGGCCCGATGATCGAGGCTATCGCCAATCTCGGTGACGATGATTGTTATCTGGACGACATCCTCGAGCCAGAGGGTGAGCAAGTTTACTATGGAAGTGCTCTCGATCCAGAGGGCAGAACATTTATGACTCATGGCGAAGATCCCTTTGATCCAGAAGGAGGAGAAGAATACTATGAAAGAGGAGGACACCATGTTTATGTGGCATCTTATTTTGAGGAGACCGAGGAGATGGTTAACTACGAGCCTCCAAGAGTGGAAAAAGATCCGGATCACTATGTCAAAACCCTGCAAGACTGTGTAAAGTTCAAGCAGTTCTTTGACCAGCTTGGACTTTCCAGGGAGGCAAGAACGGAAATCACCAAGTCTATCATTAATATAGCCGAGGCACACCATGAGGAATGCATGTCGACTGAGGGGTCTATCCCGAGGAAGGCAAAAGAGCAATCTAGTGCCATTACTTTCTCCGAGGCTGATCGAAAGTATCCTTTTTCTCACAATCGCCCGCTTTATGTGACTGTTTTTATTAACGGGGTTGAGTTCAAAAGGGCCTTTCTAGATAGTGGAGCCTCTATCAACATTATGACTCGCGCTACTCTAGAAAAAGCCGGAATCTCTGAAGAACGCATTGTGAAGCAGCCGATAGTCATCACTGGCTTCGGTGGAGAAAGGAGAGTTACTATCGGATGCGTAACAGTTGATTTAGCCGTTGGAGAAATTCGCTCGGCCACCAAGTTCCATATTATCGATTCTGAGGCAAATTATCACATCATTCTAGGGAGGACTTGGATGCATAGATACGGGGCTGTGCCATCAAGTTATCATCAGTGTGTTAAGGCTAAATGGGGAAAGAAGACGGTGACAATTCAGGCTACAGAAAGGCCTTTCGAGATCCATGAAGCTCATTATTCTGATGCCATCTACTTCACCGAACTGGCTGTCGAAGAAGTTCCCACCACCTCTAAGCCTCGAGGGGTCAAAATTCCTCGTTGGGAGGATATCAAAGATGACAAAGAGCCGATGGCAGAATCAAGTAAGCGGGCGATGTCTAGACCAGAAAGTCCGCCTATTCCTCGGAAGGTGATGAAAGTTCGAGAAGGAGGCAAGATGGTGTACTATTTATGAAGGTGCGGGGAGTCGGTTTCTTCAGTCACCGACTCCGAGTCAAAAGAAGAGCCTCCTGACAATGATATAGTAATAAAGCCTGAAGTGGCTCCAGAATGCATGCAAGATGGGCCGAAGCCTCAGCCCGAACAACTTATTGAAATAGATTTGAGTGATGGACAAGATGCACCGAGGCCGGTATTCGTAAGTTCGAGCCTTAGCCCAGAGAAGCGGGAACAGTTGTTAAAGTTGATAAGCCGATACTCAGATGTGTTTGCTTGGTCATATAAGGAAATGCCCGGACTAGATCCTGACCTAGTCTCCCACTATCTTGATGTGTTCCCAAACTCCAAGCCAATTAAGCAAGCTGCTCGAAAATATCATCCAGATCTCGAAGAGAAGATTAAGGAGGAGATTGAAAAACTTCAACAGGCTGGTTTCATCCGGCCAATACAGTACCCCACGTGGTTAGCAAACATCGTGCCAGTAAAGAAGAAGAATGGCCAAATCAGAGTATGTGTAGACTTTCGAGATTTGAACAAATCTTGCCCGAAGGATGAATTCCCTCTTCCTCACATCGACACCCTCGTAGATACTACCTCGGGACACCAGATGTTCTCATTCATGGATGGATTCAGTGGATACAATCAGATTAAGATGGCTGAAGAGGACGCAGAAAAGACTGCTTTTAGAACACCTCTCGGAAACTTCTTCTATACAGTCATGCCTTTCGGACTCAAGAATGCCGGTGCAACTTACCAAAGGGCTATGACTGCAATCTTTCATGACATGATCCATCATGAGGTGGAAGATTATGTTGATGATCTAGTGGGGAAATCCAAGAAAGAAGAAGACCATCTCCGAGACCTTGAGAAGGTATTCAAGAAGTGCCAGAAGTTCAAAATGAGAATGAATCCTCTCAAATGTGCTTTCGGGGTGACGGCCAGGAAGTTCCTCGGGTTTCTTGTACATAGGCATGGTATCGAGGCAGATGAAGACAAGGTCAAATCTATCAGAGCAATGCCTCCCCCGCATTCTTAGAAGGAGTTAAAGAAGTTCCTCGGGAAGGTGTCTTATATTCAGAGGTTTATCCCAGCACTTGCAGAGATCTCTGCCCCTTTTGGCTCATTGTTAAAAGGAGATGCCAAGTTCAAGTGGAACCAGAAACACCAAAAGGCCTTCAAGAGAATCAAGGCGGCCTTGACCTCGCCTCAGACCATGATAGCCTCGTAGCCCGGGGTCCCTCTAATGTTGTACTTAACTTCAACTCCAAAGTCCATAGGGGCATTATTGGTCCAAGATGTAGATGGAGCAGAACGCCCGGTGTATTACATCAGCCAGAAGATTCGAGGAGCAGAAGTCCGATATACTCCGATAGAGAGACATTGCTTAGCTTTGGTATTTACCGCCCAAAAGCTCAGACATTACTTCTTAGCACATCCAATTCAGATTGTTACTAGGAGTAATCCAATCCGATACCTCATCAGCAGGCCTGCTATAACCGGGAAGGTGGCAAGATGGTTGTTAGCACTGGGTGAATTTGAGATCACATGTGTAGCCCCCAAGGCGATTAAAAGCCAAGCCTTAGCTGACCTTCTTGCTCAAATTCCAAGTGGTGACTACGAATCAGTGAATGAAGAATTAAGAGGAGAGGTGCATGCAGCTATGGCTTCCGAGGAAAGCTTTTGGACATTGAGCTTTGACGGAGCAGCAGCCGGAGGAAAAGGAGGAACCGGGATAGTCCTTACAAGCAAAAGTGGGGAAAAGTTATATTTGTCTTATAAACTGGATTTCCATTATTCGAATAACGAAGTCGAGTATGAGGCTCTTATTTTAGGCTTGATAGCAGTTGAGAAGCACAGTATCAAGAAGATTCAGATCCAGGGGGACTCAAAACTGATAGTGAAGCAAGTTTCAGGAAAGTTCGTCTTAAAGGAGCCTGCCTTGGCCACATATCGAACAACAGTCCAAAGGCTTCTTGACAAATTTCAGAAGGTCGAAATAGAGCATGTGCCTCGTTCCGACAACAAGTTTTCAGACGCCCCCGCTACATTAGGGGCAAGAGTTGACATTCCAGAGGAAGAGGCAACAATTGTTATCAAGAAGAGAACAGAACCTTCAATAATACCCGAAGACAAAGACCTTCCAGAGGACTGGAGAGGAGAAGTCCTCGAACAACTCAGAAGCAAAGTTGGAAAACTGACTATGGCCAAGCTTACCCAATTCACAATTATTCAAGGTGAACTTTACTTCCGAGGGGGTACCGGATTCCTAGCCCGGTGTGTTGGCCAACAAGAAGCGAGTTTCCGACTACAACAGATCTATGAAAAGTCTTGCGGGGATGTGGACATCAGTCTGTACAGAAAGATCCAAAGGCATGGCTATGATGGTGCATGATGGCCACAACCCGAGCAGCTGGTGAAAGCTTTCCAAATGATCTTGCAACTCTAGGGGCAAATTTCAACATTCCGTGGAAGAAGTCTATCTATGACATTTACAGTTTGCATTTACTACATTGTCCAAGAAGTTCTATCTTTCTTATGTTATGAAGAAATTTATTTCCTCCATATTATGTATCTCCATTAGAAGTTATTTTCTCTACATTGTATATCTTCATTGTGTTATGTTGCTTGAAACAGTTTTCAATTTTTTGTTGCCCCTCAAAGAAGAAAGAGGAATAGTAGACTCAGTTACCAACTTGAAGGGAGTTTTCTTGACACAATAGAAGTGTACTTCCACTCGGACCTCCGAAGAGCAGCCATGGCTTCCATCAATGCAAGCTTTGAGGGTCTTTCTTGCTGAAGTAGAGTGTGTGCTCCCACTCGGACTTCTGAAGAATAGCCCTCACTTCCATCAATGCAAGCTTCGAGGGACTTTCTTATTGAAGCAGAGTGTGTGTTCCCACTTCAACTTCTGAAGAATAGCCCTTACTTCTGTCAGTTCAAGCTTCAAGGATCTTTCTTGTTGAAATAGAGTATACTCCTACTCGGACTTCTGAGGGAGAGCCTTCCGAGGGACAACTCTTGCTCTCATTTGTGCGGGTCCGAAGAACAGCCCTTGATTTCATCAATACGAGCTCCGAGGATCTTTCTTTTCAAAGTAGAGTGGACTCTTACTCGAACTCCCGAGGGATAGCCTTTGCTTCCATTAGCTGCCGAAGTAGAAGTGCACATCCACTCGGACTTCCGAGGGACAGCCTTATTTCTGCTCAAACTTCTGAAGGACAGCCTTGTTTCTGCTCGGACTTCTGAGGGAGAACCTTGTTTCTGCTCGAACGTCAGAGGGACAGCCTTGCTTCTGCTCGGACTTCTGGGAGACAATCTTTACTTCTGTTGGTGCAAGCTTGGTAGACTCGGTTATCTTCTAGAGGAATCTTTCTTGCCAAAGTAGGGTGTGTGCTACCTTCGGACGCCCGAGGGACAGTCTTGCTTTTGTTCGGACTTCCGAGGAACAGCCCTTGCTCTCATTAGTGAAGATTCTGAAGGCCTCGAGGTCGTGGATTTCACACAAAAATTTATTTTCCTGAAATAATAAAACTGACAAATGAGATGAGCAATATTGAGTTCAGAATATGATTCAAGCATTATCAGAATGGGGCAACATCAACAAATAATAATGGTCTGCTTAAGATTCTTGGAGCCACAACGATCAATCATTCGACAACAAGATTTATATACAGTATGACGGACTTATTTTCTCGGATTTCTTTTGCAACAACATTTATTTATTCTACAAATTTCAAGACGAGCAAGTCTAACAAAATTTTCAGTAACAACACCAATCCTTCATTTGCCACATTAATACCCTATCCATGTTAGATTTATCAACACAAGGTCAAGCTCCAAAATATGAATTTCAGGATTACATTTCTCATGCAAATCAAGATTCAATAAGAGTGGGGATTATCTCAAGTTCAGAAGTTTCAAAAATACTTACTCACATACTTATAGAAGCAATGAAGAGAATCATGACCAAAAGCGGCGTAGGTCGAGAATGGCGGATGAAACAGTGGGCGAGAAAGGAGATAGGCAAACTGACGCCGCGTTGAGTCAGCGATGTGGTCCACATTGATTAATCACGGCCGAATCCAGTGAGTATGCAAAAACCGAGATTCAAACTCCGAAAAAATAGCGCCGGGCTGTGAGACTAACGAGCTGGATGGTGTTAGGCAAAACCACACATCGCGTTGAGTGGGCGACGTGTGGTTCGCGTTGAACAGCTGTGAGACTAACGAGCTGGATGGCGTTAGGCAAAACCACACATCGCGTTGAGTGGGCGACGTGTGGTTCGCGTTGAACAACCGAAGACGAAGGCAAAGCACTGGAACAACTAGGCAGACCGACACCACGTTGAATCGGTGGTATGGTCGGCGTTGGCAGATCACGGCTAACAGTGATGGATTTCAGTGGGCGAGAAGGCATATCGACAGACCGACGCCACGTTGAGTGGGCGGCGTGGTCATCACTGGTCAGTTGCGGTTGGGCACGAGACAGACAAGCCGCATGAGTTGAGGTGGTCATGCACAGAGCAGCGCCGTGGTGGGTTCGCGCAGAAGCCGACGGTGGCGCTCGAAGGGTTCAACATCAGACCTGTATGTATGTCATAATTATTGTCAAAATTATCGGCACAGATTCAAGACAACAAAGCTAGATTTCTTCAATAAAATTAGCAAGGATTCAACATTGATTATTCCAATATTCACACAAAAAAAAAATCAAGATCTCTTCATCAAGATGTGTAACAGCAGAAATTTATGGGTTACATTATTCAAAAATTTATAAATCAGAGTTTATACAAATAAGAAGTTCAAAAATGGATTTCACAAAAATGTTTGCTCACGGATCAAAAATCATAAGAAGAAGAGTATGTTTGAAATCAGAGAAATCAAGAGTGAGAGGGATTTGAGTTTTCTCATAGATTGGATGTATGAGACAAAACTTAGCCATAGCCTGAAGAAATAAAGAACGAGATTGGTAGAGCCAACGTCGGGGACAGCCAAGACAGGTTGACAGCAGCGTGAGCACTGATATTTCGAGAGCCAAATCAGTCAAAGGAATTTCAGGCGGCTGGACCGACCAGCGACGCGTTGAGAGTGCGTCATGGTCAGCGCCAACAGTGACTCTCACGAAGGCCGGCGGTGGTGGCTTGTGTGGTCTTCGATGATTGTAACAGTGGGCAGTGAACAAACAGCAGCAGTCACGGTATTGCAGCAGCAGAACCATCTTGAGGAAGAAAGGAGCTGGGTCTGTGCTGGAATGAAGCCTTCTTGGCGTTGCTGCAAGCTGGTGCTGGTGCTGGCCTGCCGTGACAGTAGCTGGGTCTTCGGCGGCGTTGATGGAAGCTGTGATGGAGGTCTGTGTGAATGGAAGCAGTGTAGTTTGTTGAAGAAGACGAGCACGTCGGTGGCCTTTAGCAGTCCAGAATGAAGTCTTCTTGGAGAGGAAGAAAGGAGCTGGGTTTGTGCCTGTTGAAGAAGACGAATTGGGTCTGTGCCTGTGGCGGCTGCGCAAGAAAAAGATAAAGTGTATAGAATAGGGTTTTCGAGCCTTTCTTTAATTAAAAAAAAAAAAAAAAGGGAGCATTATCTTTGAATATTCCATTAGTATATTCTAATAATGTATATATAGGTAATTGATCTGCTGTGTGCCAAACAACGAAAAAAAAAATGCTTCTTTATTCTTTGGTTAAAAAATATATACATCTATATTTTCTCAAAAAAAAAAAAAAAAAAAAAGAGTACAAAAAAATAAAATTTTTGCTTGTCAATTTTTTCTGTAAATTGAAGTGCGTCATCAACTTTATCCATAGACTCTGTCGTGACAAAATGTTTTTTTTGGGGGGAACGTGATGCGAAACAGGGTCGAAGAAATGACAGTATGCATGTCTGAGAAATTTAAAATTTCTCATACACGCAAGGGGCAAATGTAAGAGGGGCTAATTTGAGCCCATTAAATTAATTAGGCCCAATAGTCCAAGATTGATGGGCCCGAATTTATCACCATCAAACGGGCTAAATGGCTCTAAGCCTCGAAAGGGTTCGGATCCACGAACCTAGAGACTTACTCGGGCCCGGACTCGAAAGGGTATTAAGCAAGCCTAGAGATCCGAGGCACTCGGACTCGAAAGGGTTCGGATCCACGAACCTAGAGGTCCGAAATACTTGGCTTCGAACGGATTCAAACGCAATCTAGAAGTCGCTCCGTTAATGAGTCCTAGAACACTTGCGGGCTCGGAGCTTTCCGGGATCTACGCACCAGAACCATGGGCGTAATGGAGTTCGAATAAAGGACCCGATCCCGAGGACGGTGAGTGGAGATAAATTCACTCTTCGGTTAAACTAGCCTATACCCGGGTCGAGGTGGCACGACCTCGGGGGGTCCATGAGACTCGGCAATATTTTGCGGCAGGACGTCCTCTGGGACTACCCCTAACCCTTTGGGATGATTGGGGATCATTGGTTAGGTGTGGCTAAGAAGAAGGGTTCGCCGAGGGATTGATCTCCTCTTCGGGGTTTTCTCATCCTCGGAGAAGTCACCTCCTCGGAGAAGTCACCTCCTCGGACAAGGTGGTTAGAGAGAATATCCCCCATGTGCCTTGCACATGGGCTCCATCCTACATCATGAGGTGCCTATAAATAGCACCCACCCATAACTTTACAAGGGATGGATTTTGGAGATTTTTGAACTCTTGGGAAAGAACTAATTTCCCTTCTCCATTATCAACCTTGAGAGTGAAAGTGGGAGATCCATGGGAGAGCCTTGCCATTATTCTATTCTCTAGCCATTTTGCCTTCTTCTTCACCCAATCTCTTATCTCCATCATCTCCTTTGTTGTTGTGTTCCTAAGTTGAGATTATTGAAGAATCTAAGTCTCTCATCATATTCTAGAGAATTCGAAATTGTTCTTCAAGGATCTTCGAAGATTTTCGAATTTTCCAACTTTTTTTCTTGAACCCTCTCCTACAGAGTGGAACCTTTAGATTAAAATGCTCTCATTGAAATAATTTCGTGTCAAGTAATCTAACCCAATTCTACACGCAAATCAAACATAGTTTTAAAAAATAGCACTTTCATCTTCATCATTGCACCTAGCTAGCTAAATGGTACATCACCTGAAAAAAATCATTTTCAAAAGCTGGCATATAATTTCCAATATTGTAACTTTGATATCAATTGTGATGGGTAAAGAATATATTTCGTATCATTCTTATTGACTTGTGTTATGGTAGTGAATGCTCTTTCTCTCTCTCTCTCTCTCTCTCCTGCTGTTGATGAGAAATTGACCTGTAATCTTTTACTTTTTGATCATTAAAAGCATATTATTCTTGAAGTTTGTTTGGCAGAGTAAACTCTTAACTTGATTGATGATTTTTATTTATTTATTATTTTTTTAAAAGGCAATGTGATCTTTATTGTAGACTTGCTAACCCCATGCGCCCACAATGGCATGTAAGCAACAGCCTGTTCTACGTGGGGAAGGAGTGCATTAATACTCCGACTATATTTGATCGAAGGATTTGATAAGAAAAATAAAAATAAAAATAAAAAATAAAATATAATTCTACTTTTTGTTTAGTTATCATAGAGAGCATAGAAAAAAAAAAGACAGTGAGAGGAAAATCAAATTTCACTTTTTGTTGTTTGGGTTCAGTAATGTTAGATTCTTTTTTTTCTTTCTCTATTTACTAACTCAACCAAACATAGCTTTTCAATTCGAATCTTATCAATTCTTTCCCTTTTTCTTTCTATTTCTTTTTCCCTTTCCATTTCTCCCATCAAATCTTTTAACTAAACACAACCTTAAGCATGTAGTTTTTTATTTTTTGATTTTTTGTTCTGTAATTGATAGGAAGGGAAATGAGGTATGAAAAATTGAACTCCAAGCAATAAGATGAGAAATACCCAATTAAATTACTCTCTCTACTTTTTTACACATTTCTTTTATAAAAAATTAAAAAGTCAACTAAAATAGTCACTATCCAAACAAGCTCTAATATCATATCTGATACGTCTGTCAACTAAATCAAATTCCTGTAGTTGAATAAGCATTGTTTAACATAAAATTATCTACGAAAAAACCATGCATTAGAGTCCATTTGATTATAATGGGAAAAAAAAAATGATGGGAAGTCAACTTGTTAGAAAGTGAAGTAAAAAATAATTTATTATCATTTTTTTTTAACAATTGGCTATTTTTATGATAATTTTTTTTTAACAAGATATTGAAAGTCAATTTATCTTGTTGATATGTAAAATACAAGAAAGTTTTCTTACATTTGTCGCCACTCTCATACTCCAAAAAAGCACGGGAAAAGTTTTGTTTTTGTTTTTGCTTTTCATTCTTTTCACCAAAGATGGATTAATCATTAAACTATTTAGCTCATTGCTTAAAGCCTACTAAGAAAACTTTATGAAATCTATGAGATGGCATACCCTACTTTTGACAATAAAAAATGTTACATTTAGTTAGGACAATACCTCAAAAAACCAATCACAAATAATATTGTAGAAATCTTAAATCAGTGAAAAATTTATTTAAATGAGGTGTAGTAATATTTTTCTATGTGGCAAACTTGCACTAAAAAGATTATAACATGTCCCATTAATATGTAGGTGTCCTAATAACATTTGCCACATGCTTGAAGACTCACACTACAATTTATTTAGTTTTTAAAGCATAAACTCTTCTTTGACTTCTATGGCTGCTTATTTGGTTGGAGTTGGTTTGTCATGTGCAAAATGGCATCATTTGGAGGCCTACCATCAATTTTAATTTATTTTAATTTTATGACTAGAAACCTCTTGAAAGCAAAGTATTTTTAGGTCTATTCCTACAAAAATAAATTCAAGATATTTGTAATTACCTGTAAATAAGAGATATTGATTAAGCTCAAAAGACATAAGTGAGAGCTAAATCCAACACATCTGAGTTTGTTATCTTAGAATTCACTTTCCTTAACCTTTGAATCTTTGTGTAAATATTATTTTACATTATTTAAAAATACTGGAGTTTGTAATTCTTACATGAATCTAGACCAAATGTAGTAAACTAAGATCGGAAAATTTTGGTAGAAAGAGATACAAAATTTTCAAATTAAATGATTATATATATATTGATGATATAGTTACGATACAACGGGTTCTAGAGGGAATGGGTCGGACTGGTCTACGTTTCTCCAACCGATATCTGAATGGCCAAGCCCACCTGAGAACCTGCACAGGGGTTCAACGGGGAACGGGGAGTCCCCCAGCGAACCCTCCAACGAGCAAGTTAGAGAGAGAGGAGTAGAATGTAGAGATAGGAATGGGAGATAGAAAACTTAACACTGATGATACAGTTACGATACAACGGGTTCTAGAGGAAATGGGTCGGACTGGTCCACGCTTCTCCAACCAATATCTGAATGGCCAAGCCCACCTGAGAACCTGCACAGGAGTTCAACGGGGAACGGGGAGTCACCCAACGAACCCTCCGACGAGCAAGTTAGAAAGAGAGGAGTAAAATGTAGAGATAGGAATGGGAGATAGAAAACTTAACTTTCTTCTTGTCTTCAACGTCTGCTTATATCCTTTGGTAATCATTTCGCCATCCCTTCTGACCTGTCACCTTGGCCGAAAGTCTATGCTGTAACTTACCTTGTTCAGGGTGAGGGGGTGCTGTTCTGGCGGAGAGGTGTTGTCGTAATAAATGCTGTGATGGGTTGCATTAATGGCGATGTACAGTGGCAATAACTTTGCAGATCTTTGTTGCTGATGTGGCTTGTCGTTTACCTGCCACTTGTCTGAATATCATTGGTTCTTTGTGCCATATTGGCTTCTAGCTGTTCAGGATCTCATCAGTTGGGTTATGTGTTGGGCTCTAAGTAATGGGCTTGGATTATTCATAGTGGGCTATGACCTTTGTAGGCCTAACCACGTCATATATTATAACAAAAAATCCCTAACTACACTTTTAATGAGGTTTAAAGTAAAAGTCTTTATATATGCAACTACATATCATAAATAGTTAGTTCTTCATAATATTTCCACCAAGAAAAAAAGGGAGCAATGCAATTTGTTATGTCACATACTTGTATGATTAAAAAAAAAAAAAAAATAAACCCACAAAACCCATAGTCTATAATAATTGAGCTGCATATATATTTGTTTATCTTTTAGTTTGGGGGTTAGACTCTCCATCCACACCCTCCGTAATACCCCCCATCAACAATGCATCCCAATGCAAAGCCAAACATTGCAATCACAATGGAGATTTTGCTAGTTATATAAATCTCAAATTGGTTGTCCAAACCTATCAAGATCAAAAAAACCAAAAGGAAAACACACCATGCCTTCTTCAGTCTTCAAACTCTCAAGCTTCCTCGTGGCATCAATGGCGATCATCTTTCTCTTCCCATCTCTACATTCATTTCCACCAGCGGAAGCAATAAGATCATCATCACTTCTCTTGATCACCCACAATTCAATTCACCAATTCTCATACAAAAAATCAACAAGAGCATTCAAGAATAATGCAATCCAATGTGAGTCTCATCAAACTTCTTCGATACACATTGCTATGACTCTTGATGTTGCATATCTCCGTGGCACCATCGCAGCCGTCCATTCCATTCTCCACCACTCTCTATGTCCTAAAAACATCTTTTTCCATTTCATCGTTGACTCTGACTCTAACACTGACACGGATCTTTATCAATCTCTCCTAAAATCAATCTTTCCATCATTGACATTCAAAATTTACATTTTTGACCCCAAGATTATGAGGCATAGAATTTCATCTTCAGTGAGGCAACCACTAGAACAACCATTGAATTATGCGAGAAACTACTTGGCTCATCTTCTTGAGCCTAGTGTCCAAAAAGTTATATACTTGGATTCTGATTTGGTGGTGGTTGATGATATATCAAAGCTATGGATGACAAATCTTGATACAAGAGCGATCGGAGTGCCTGAATACTGCCACACAAACTTTACTAAATACTTCACCACCAATTTTTGGTCGGAGAACCGATTTTCAAAGACATTCAATGGCCGGAAACCATGTTACTTCAATACAGGTGCATTGGTGATTGTCTATTCAATTTTTCACTTTAAAAATATAGTTAAATTACACATGTAGAAACTGGTCACAGATGCAGACACATAACCACTGGCGGCTCCACATATATTATTGTGTAAGGGTGGGATTGAATTGATCTTAAAAAAAATTTAAAAAATATTAAAAATATATATTTAGATCAATTGAAATCACTTTTATAAAGATTGACCTCACTGCAATTTGTTTAGAGTTTTTAGACTACAGGTATGACCTCATTACAATCTGTAATTGAGTGACTTTGTTGAGTATTGAAGACTATTGGTGTGATTATTTTTTTTCAATGCTTGCGTACTTTTATACTATATGTTAATATATATAAATATGCTTCTGATCTATTAGTGAAATTTAAATTACTTTTATCAAATTATTCAATATAAATGATAAAAATTGACAAGTGACATTGAAATTATAATGTTGTGTCGGCTCCAGGAATGTGGGATCCACATGTCTATAGTGTAAGGTCTACAATTTCAGTTTGTGACCGCTTTCTTTTACTTAATGTTTTGAAGGAACTTTATCAGCTAAATTAGAATTAAAATTAAAATTAAAATTCAGGGGTGATGATAATTGATCTGGTGAAATGGAGGCAAAATGGGTACACAAAAAAGATTGAAAGGTGGATGGAAATTCAGAGGGATCATAGGATCTATGAGCTTGGATCACTTCCACCATTTTTGCTGGTTTTCGCCGGACACGTGGCACCAGTGGAGCACAGGTGGAATCAACATGGGCTTGGAGGAGACAATGCAAATGGTAGTTGCAGAGATATGCACCCTGGTCCAACTAGCCTACTTCACTGGAGTGGCGGTGGCAAGCCTTGGCTTCGGCTAGACTCGAACCGACCGTGCCCCCTCGACTGGGTTTGGGCTCAGTATGACTTGTACAAACATTCATTGTGATCGGAGGTGGTTGTCGGCGGTGTGTTTCTTAACGGTTAGTTTTGCTTCTCTTTTAAATTCAAATTTATTGTTCATTAATGCATTTGTTTTGGATTTCTTCCCCAATGAGATTATAGATGCATTACTTGTACCATCTATTCACAATGGGATTAAGAACTCGAATATGAGTTTAAGAGAATGGCACGTTGCATATCTTAAATAATAATAATAATAAAAGAAAGTCAAGAGGGATATACTTGGATTGAAATCATGAAGCAGGTTAGAATATTAACCTGAAGAATTTATTGTTTGTACATTTTGATTGATTTGGCAGAATGTTTAAACAAAACCAAAAAAAAAAAAATACCAAATTCAAAGAATAAAATCACATTTGATAGAGTTTGAATCCGGGTAATTTAGAAATTCTAAATTTGGATGAGTTTATAAAAATTGGAAATATGGGTGAAAATTGCCTAAATTAATATATCATATAAACAAATAGTTTTTTTATTTGATTAAAAATTTTAGTTAAAATGAATTCATTTTGTTCTGCCTTTGGGTCTAGGAGTCTTTTTCTTTTCTTTTTTAATTTACCTATTTGTGAACTACCTTTTGTATCACATTTCCCACTATTCTCTTTGTATTTATTATTGTGAGGCATTTAGGCTATATATTATTTATGCAGTAAAACATATTTTATTTTCTGGAAGTACATGTATATGAATTAAGTACTCATTATACAAATTTGAATTGTTAAAAGCATGTCAAATTTCATAGTGTCCATTAGCAAACTTTACTTTGACGTGTTATAAATTTGATTAAAATCTGTGTTTATAATGCACCATGAAATCACCACTACAACAAAAAGCAGTTTTGGCGACCAAAAATGTAAATTTCGTCGCTGAAAGTAGGACAATTGGCGACTAAAATTGAATTAGTAGCCAAAAGTGAAGACTTTTGGTGACCAAAATTGAATTATTAGCCAAAAGTGAAGACTTTTGGCGACCAAAATTGAATTATTAGCCAAAAGTGAAGACTTTTAGCGACTAAAACAGTTTAGTAGCCAAATGTGTACTTATTGGCGACTAAAAATCAGATTAGTCGCTGATTGCATGGGTTTTAGTGACGAAAACAATTTTAGTAGCCAAAGGTGAAGGTTTTTGGCGACTAAAAAAGATTAGTAGCCAAAAGTATAGGCTTTGGCGACTAAAAAATGGTTTGGTCGCCGATTGTAGGTGTTTTACCGACAAAAAAAATGTTGTAGCCAAATGTAAAGGTTTTTGCCTACTAAAAAATTTTTAGTAGCTAAAAGTGGACAATTGGCGACTAAAATTGAGTTTAGTCAGCAAAAGTGGCGGTTTTGGCGACTAAAAATCAGTTTAGTCGCCGAAAGTGGTTATTTTTAAATGGAAATTAATTTTTTTAGCAACTAAATTATTGGTAGTAGCCAAAACTAAGGTTTTTGGCGACTAAAAAAAACTTTAGTCGCCAAAAGTGGCTCTCTTTTTTTTTAATAATTAATTTATTTTTTACATAAATTAATATTGAATAAAAATAATTATATTTATATATATAGTTTTAAATTAATACGGGTCAATATACTATATAAATAATATATATTGCATATATATTCATGTGATCTTGTGGTGGCATAGTGGAGGGAGTGTGTTAGTAAATGTGTACAAAGTAGAAGGTCCGTGGTTCGAATTTCAGAAAAAGCAAAAAAGTTGATAATTTAATGTCTTTATATTTTAGAATTTGAAACATAATACTGGTAATTTAATTCGAAAATTGAAATTCAAAGTTCAGCAATTAAAAATTCAATTTGTTTCTTCCGCATGTCGAGGTTTCAATATGACAATTAATTGATTTTTAAAGATATAATTTTGTTTTGTCTACTTGTATATTTATAATTTAAACAAAATGCGATATCTGAAACATATAATGGTCTTGCTTATAGTAAAGTTTATGAGATGTCGTAAATAGGCAACTTTACTTTCATTACTATGTGAAAATATTGATTCTTGCTGATTCGATTTTATATGATTCAAAATATTGGATAATTAATTCAAATGCAACATTCTCTTTTTGTACAGGTTCAAAGTTCAAGCACATGGTGTTCTCAAACAGTTTACTCAAAGCATTTCAGATGAAGAAAATTTTCATTTTATAGGGCCGAGCATTTTTCTTAGGGCGAGATCCAATCTCTTGGTCCCTCTAGAAAGGAAAAATAATTTCACACACAAAAAAAAAAAAATGGAAAGTAGAATAAAAGGAAACCAACCCCCATTGAATAAGTTGCAATCAAGAAGAAATAAAAAAAATAAAGTTGGAAAAGGAAGATCGTGTTGGTGTTGAAGACAGTCACTCTATTTGATTTTGACTTTTTAAATATAATTTTTAAATTTTTCACATATTTGTGTTCTAAGACCATCTTCAACGTTGCATCAGACTCAGCAATTTAAATTTGATAAAAAAAAGCCACATTTTTCCTCTCCAATGATTTCACCAAACTGATATCAAACTGAGAATAAAGCAAAAATTTCATCAAACTAAAAATACGTGTAAGGTTTCACCATTTTACTGTGCAGGAACATTGGAGATGGGGCCACCGGTCGACCAGCTCCTTTCAAATAAGTAGGTTCAAACAGGGTCCAAAAGGTTCAAACAGGTTAAGAAAAAAAAAATTCTTCACCTTACCGGTCGACCGGCCGGTCGTCCCACCGATTGTCCCCAGCCAGTATTATTTTGATGCAACCGTTGGAGGAAGTAATACCAAATTGAGAAAATCACCCTTTTTTTATCAGATTTGATGAAAAAAAAGGTTCACCGTTGGAGATGCTCTAAGTGAACTTTTTTTAATATTTTAGTTAAATTTATTTACTTTTTAATGCACCTAATTTAAATATATTTAAAAAGTAAAATATTTATAAAAAAATATTTTTAAAAAGTCACTAAGGCCAAGTTTGGCATCTACTAAATAATACAAAAAGTCAAAAAGTCATTATCCTATTTAAGTCACATCATCTTATTTAAATCACATCATCTCTCTAACACATCACATCAAACCCAACCCAAACCTAACCCATATAAGCCAATAAGTCAAAAAGTGCACTTTTTTAGAACATCTCAAACCAACCCTAAATACAAAAAAATACAATTCAAGACATCATATTTTTTGTATTATTAAATTTTTTAAAGAAAATATTTTACTTTTTAGATGTATTTATGTTAAAAAAATAAATCGACTAAAATATATTAAAAAAAAGTTCAATAAAGATAACAAAACACAAAAAATAAAAAACTCAAAATCTGTATTTGAAAACTCAAAGCCAAGCTTAGTGAACAGGCTAAATGTGAAATGGGTTGGGTCTAAGCCTTGGGCCAGCCCAATCCACTGAAGTCCGAATCCAAAGGGGCTGGATGAGTATATAGGCAAACCAATTGAGCCCAACTTCATGATCAACAGTCCACCTAAGTCCTTAAGCACTTGGGCCCAACCCGTAGTGGAAAGGCTAGTCCAGCCGTAGTGCTGGGTTGGACCGAGCTGCAAAACTGAACCTTTGGGCCGAACAGAAAATAGGCCAAGCTCGTACGAAGATATCCAAATAGGATCAGCCCATCTCCACGAATGATCCTGTAAAAGGCCGAGACAAGACATAATGATGCCGAGCTGAGGCGCATCGGTACTGAGCTGAGGAAACCTCGCAGGGAAACGTGGAAGTTGTGAATGTGTGCATGTGCAAGTTGCCACCTCAGCTGGTCCCCTACACCTAGAATCACGGAAGTTGTTGAACCAAAGGAATGTAGTTTGTTATCAGCATGACTACAATGAGTATATGCGTTCAATGACAACTACCAGGTGGTCCCTCACCCTGATTAATGCTAAAAGGACACCTGGCAACATCCAAGCTCCATGAACCCACCTTGAGAAGCAAGCAAGGAACACTATATGTACAACATGAGCTTTACATGGAAGGTAACTGAACAATTCCAAGTAAAACTACAACTCTCTTTACACTTCTTCTCCGATCGTTAATTCCCACATCGGAGGGGTTATTCGGCCAACCTCAGCCGGGCAGCTCTAACGGTGCTTCCTGTGGCAGGAACCTCAGTCCCTGGATAGTCTAACCGAATGCAGGGCCCCAATCCACTTTCATCTAGTGCGGAATCCGAGACGCACAATTGGTGCGGTGAACGTGGACCACTTCATCTCTGAGCTCTGCACTCAGTTCCGGCGATGGGGATTGAGGACATTCCACCTTCGACACATACTCCACAGACGGAGAAGACGAAGGACAAAGGTTTGGCACTCCCAACAGTCCCGGAGGAACAAACTAGAAACAATAATCGAACCCCTGAATCCGTCGAGCATCGATTACCCTTCGCTGGCGGTTCTTCTCATCACTTTCTTTTGGAAAAGGATTATAGAGATCGAATCATAGACTCCATGGGGATGCAGATACAGGAGTTGAAAGCCCAACTTAAGAGGGTATTGGGCGATCTGACGGAAAAGAAGACGGAAGTGGAGCCCTCTCGTTTGCGACGGAGGAGCTCATCCAGAGAACCACCAGTGAAGAAGTTCCCCAGGAATGAGTCTGGGCAACAAAGCCAGCCTATCCCGGTACAGAGTGAGGCAGCAAGCAGTCACACTCGTGGGTCACGCCGGAGAAGGGCCAAGAAGCAGAAGACAGTTAGCCAACAAACTGAATACCCTCCTCAAGACCTTCGTACTTGGTTGATTGGCAATAGGCAGAACGAACAACATCGGGATCACCTAGACCGTACCGTTCACCAGAGAGAACACCGAGCGTTGGACAGGCACGTCTCTTCGCCATTCTCCCCAGAGATTGAGACCATGAGACCTCCAAAGAAATTCACCCCACCAAAGTTTACTTCATACGACGGGAAGTCGGACCTGCTGACACATATTAGCCATTATAGACAGATGATGTCCCTATGGAACCGAGATGAGGCACTGATGTGTAAAGTCTTCCCATCTAGCTTGGGAGAAACAGGACTTCGATGGTTCGATCGTCTCCCTGCTGGATCGATCCATGGCTGGAAGCAGCTCTCCGAAGAGTTCCTAGCCAGGTTCATCTAAAACACTAAGATCCCAAAGGAGTCGGAAACGCTGCGCAATTATGCTAGGAGGTACTGGAAAGAGTACAATGACCTGGAGGAAAATGTGTGCAGCGAATAGATGGCCGTTATGTCCTTCAAACATGGTCTGCGCTCGGAAAGTAAGCTGAGACAATCACTTACCAAGCACCGGCAACAACTTTGAAAAATTTGCGTGTCAGGATTGAGCAATACGCTCGCCTCGAGGACGATCAGATCCCTATCGAGGAAGCATCAGCAGAACAAACAGCTCGGCACAAAAGACGCCAGATCGAGGAGAACACCTGTAGATGTCCCCGAACATCCCAGGAAAGATCCCGTTTTGTTCATTGGGGCTCACTACAATTCGGACTCAAATTGTCACGATTCCTAATCTGATCTTGCAAAGTGCAATGCAAGATTGATAAATCACCAAATAGTCCAAATCCGACAAATCGTTTTTGGAAAACAGATTTTTTAGAAAGAAGTGCCAAACATGGACTCCTTTGCCAGATACAGAGTCGCCACCTAAATATTTATTTTGGGAGAATTTAGGAAACCCTAACTCGTTGCCTAAGGCCACGTGTCCGTCATCACCAAAGTTACCTCAGCTCGGGAACTTGGGTACGATTGGGGAAGGTCAGCTATGAGCACCCCCGCTCGCCCGATCAAAGATCGGCCTCTACTAACTATGATATCGATTTTTTGAAAATATTATATGCTCTTATTCCGGTTTATTAGCCTAGAATTACTATGTGATGCGCACAGCATACAAGTATAGACTGGATTACCTAAGTTGGAACAAAGCATCGTATATCCGTTTGTTTTAAAAAATAGATTGAAGTTTGCTACTCGTAAGTAGGCTAAAATACGGGTTTCGACGAATTATTCTAACTCAAGCAACCCAACCTTCACCCACAGGCATTCAGGTAGTTATATCACATAAGGGCATAGCCTCATGGTAAGCATGCTATCATGGTAGTCACTCACACACATGCAAGGATGCTAAAGCATAAAAGCTTACCGAGTACTCCAAGCCAAAAGAGAAACTAATTAGAAATCATGCATGAATCCTAACTATGCTGAGATGCCTAATGCAACACATGCAAAAATGCAACTTAAGATAGGCTCGGCTACTCTAAGATGGCATATAAGATGCAACAGATAACATGTATTTAATTTAGAATTGAAATACAATGCAGTTAGCATGATGTGCCGAGCCCGGTGCATGCAAGACAGATAAATGAATGCAAACATGTGAGCATAAGTATGCTAATTGAAACATGCCCTAAACTAACCATCATAAGCTAGTAAATAAAAGGGAGAAAGAAGTGGGGGTTGGAAGACATGCATCACACACACGCACGCTTATTACAGAATTTGCCCTCTCTCGGAGGGACTGAATGAATAATACAAATTAATCAACTAACAAGCTAATTAATTAATTACAAAACCACCTAACTAATTGACAAATTAATTAAGCTACTGAAAGTAGTAAAATAGCCTCAGGAAGAGGGATGAATGTGTGCATGCTCGGCTCCACTAAGAAATCCATCGCTATGCCACAGTTGCCTCTGTTTGTACTGCTTTATGACTTTGAAAATTGCATGAGTCCCAAGGTCGGTTCTGGAACACTCCCTGAACACTATGGGAGGTCACCGGCTAAGAGGAATGGTCACCGGCCATGGAAAAGTGGTCATCGACCAGTTGTGAGGCTCTCGACCAATAATGGATAGCCGGCTGGCACTGAAGATGGCCGACCGGCCATCTCTTCCTACAGAATTCTATTTGACAACAGCAGAGGGAAAACAGAGCATGGCAATGCATTTTCAAAGCAATGTATGCACAACCACCCTTCCTATCATGTTTAAGACTCAAGGGAGTATGGTACTCGACTCTCACGCCACCAATCACGCATTTCCATGCATGATGACTAAAGAGTCAAGTGTGCAATTCAATATGGAATGAAATGTACAAAACACATAAAAGGCTCCAACCTCTATCATGATTGATCAAGAGGCAAGGGATGCATGCTCAATGCTATGCAACCTAAGCATGTAAACAAACTAATGCAAAATGAGTATGCTAGCAAGCAATATGCAATATGCATACAACCTAAATATGCAAACATATAACCTAGCATACACAATGCTATGGACTATATGGCACACACAATGCTATATGAACTATGGCATGCTCAATGCAACTAACCACCTAGCATACACAATGCAAGGAGTGACATGGCATACACAATGCTAACAACATAACATGCACAACACATTGTAACATGGCATACAAGAACAACTCTCAATAGCACTTAAAGCATGGAAAACATGGGAGTATGGCACAAGTATAAGCTCTGAAATATCATACCCAGTGATGCCAAAATATGCAAACACCTCAATATAAGCATGCAATAGGCTTCAAAACTCAAGACTAGGCATGGCTATTACACTACAAGCATACATGGCAAGTACCATTCGACCATGGGACATAAAAATAGAGCTAAGGCAGTCCAAAACATGCACAAAATAAGTTTAAGGCATGGCCAAAATATGCTAGAATAGAGGGCCAAAATAAGAAAATGCCTCCGACCCCTAGTCGGGGTACTGGGGGACATGCGTGTAGGGCCCTGATTGGGCGGAAAAAAAATTGTTTTTTTTTTTTCAGCCAATGAGGCCGCGCCACATCACTGGGGGTTTGTAGCATTGTTCGCCAAAATAACATGCAATGTAAGCTAGTAAGCATGGTTTACACTACAAGCATATGGAGCATATGAGAGACCACCAAACCTGCCAAAAACAGATTCGTGGCATGCCAAAATATGACCAAATACCCACTAAAATGTGTCTAATACATGCAAGAATGAGGTGCTCATTTGAAAGGCCATGAAATGAGTTGTTCTACACACGCAAGAAGAACATCTAATATGGCAAAACCAGCTCTGGAGAGAGCTTATGCAGGTCCTAAAACTCACCAAAAAGGGCCTGAACCAAGCTTGGGATGCATGCAAATATAGGCTCCTTTGTAAGGTCAAAAATGCAAGTAAACAAGACAATAAGGAGAGGGAATGGCCCTCTCCTTCTTAGGACCTCAAAACATCATCCCCACCACTGAAATCCAACACAAAAATGAGGCCAAACATGGCCTAAGAGGGGGTAGACAACCCCAAACACAAAAGTGGTCTGAAACAAACTTCAAAATGAGCTCAAAATAAGACTTTTTTCAGTTTATGACAAAGCTCGAAAATTCTTGCAAGTATGGATAAAAGATGAAGCAAAATAAAGACCAAAATAGGTAAAGTGTGTTACCCTTGTAGTTCCAGCAAAACCAGCAGCTTTGAGACCAAAAAATTAGACTTTCAACCTCTGAAATTGGCCTCCAAGGACCTTAGATGAATGGTGGAGGTGTGTGGCTATGAGGTGTGGTGCAAAGGGGTCAAGAACCAACACTTTTGGAGCTCAAAATATGGAGATAGAGAGAGATACAACTCTTGTGCCTTAGACCATTTTTTTTTCAACCCTTGCAATGGAAGAGGATCTCTTCTTTTATAGAGGAACAAAGGTCCAAGCTTCTCAGCAAAGGGGTCAAGCTTCTCTTAGAAGCTTATAGCAAAAGGGCCAAGCTTCTTAAGAAAGCTAGAGCAAAGGGGTCAAGCTTCCTCAAGAAGCTAAGCAAAGGGTTCAAGCTTCTCTACGAAGCCAAAACAAAAGGGTCAAGCTTCTTGGAGAAGTTAAAAAGGTCCAAGCTTCTTGGAGAAGCTAAAACAAAGATTCAAAAGGTTCAAGCTTCCTCAAGAAGCTAAAACCAAGGGTTCAAAAGGTTCAAACTTCCTCAAGAAGCTAAAACAAGGGTTCAAAAGGTTCAAACCTCCTCAAGAAAAGGTCTCGGCCAGAAAAAGTGGCCGATTGATCAAAACAATGGCCAGCCGACCAAAAACATTGCCGACCGGCCAACACTTTTGGCCAGTAGGAAGAAAACAGGGCCGATGGCCTCAGGCCATGGCCAGTGAGGTGTGGGGATGGCCAACAAGCTATTTCCCACCCTCAGAAGCAAAACAACAAGTGTTTGGTGCAAAACCAAACACAAAACAAACAAGTCGAGAGGTCTTGAGGCAAGGCGCGTAGCCGAAACCTCCAAGAACTCAAGACGAACACAAACATAGGTGATCATCGAGTGTTCAAACGATGACGTCTAAGTCTTGAGGACGGTCAAAAATTGGGTGTCTACAACACCGAGGGATTACAGTGAATGAAGTGAATAAGTCCAAATCCCACGAAGCCGTTGTGACTGTATCAAAGAGCCAATCTATCGAATCCTGGAAAAGATCAAGAGAGAGCCCTTCTTTGTTTAGCTGCCGAAAATGTTGGTAGATCCAGCTCGGCGCAATCAGAAGCTCAGATGCACCTACCACCAAGACAGGGGGCACATGACTCAGAACTGCAGAGCACTGAAGCAACACTTGGAAGATCTAGTGGCAGCCGGGCACCTAAGGGTTTGCATTGATCAGGATAAGGAAGTGACCGAACTGGGGAACCCGCCACTAGAACCGAATGTCGAGCACCCACCTCGGTTGATAATAAATGTGATCCATGGAACAGCGACTCAGGAATCTGATGAGGCACTGAAAGAAGAGATCACTAAGGCTGTGCAAATTCAGAGGGTCGTGTTAGTGGAGCCTGCATCGAAAAAGGTACGTACAATACCTAAATCCCCCTTGTGCATTGTTTCATTTACTAGCAAAGATTTAGAAGGCATACAACACCCACATACTGATGCACTGATTATAACTGTGGGAATTGGGAAACGATTTGACATAAAACGAGTCCTAGTAGATCAAGGCAGTGCAGCAGACATATTGTATTATGATTTGTTCAGAAAGCTTGGTCTCTCCGAGCAGCACCTCACCCCAGTGACAGCCCTGTTGGTCAGTTTCAATTCACAACCAGAATGGCCGCTTGGCAGAATAGTATTGCCAGTCGTGGCGGGAACAAAAACCCTCCAGATAGAGTTCTTGGTTATTAATACACCATCTCCTTACAACGCCATACTTGGCCGCCCATGGATTCATCAAATGGAGGCAGTCCCTTCAACCTACCACCAGCTCATCCGTTTCCCAACGGAACATGGAGTAGAGTAGATCTCAGGGGATCAAGTTGCGTCCAAACATTGCTTCATGGCAGCATTAAAGGCAAAGCAGCTCTGTAATCGGGTACATACGGTAGAAGTGGCCGAACAGCCAGTCTTGGAAGATGTAGGGGGAACCCCAGAGGAAAAGATGGTAGAGGATTTGGAGAAAGTCTTGGTAAAAGAAGACGACCTAGAAAAATACTTCCTTATCGGTACCTCGCTAGGCGCTGATGAGAAACTTTAGCTGCTGGAACTGCTGAGGGAAAATATGGAGGTATTCGCATGGTCAGCATATGATACTCCAGGGTTGGACCTAGAATTTGCTTGCCACAAGCTCAACGTCAACCCTTCAGCTCGGCCCACTGTGCAAAAAAATCGGAGATCCTCAGTCGAGCACACCGAAGCAGTAATTGCCGAAGTTGAAAAACTCCTGGCTTCAGGAGCAATCAGGAGCTACAGAAACTAGCCGGAATGGCGGCCGCACTGAATCGGTTTATTAGCAAATCCTCAGATCGGATGAAGCCCTTATTCTAGCTTTTGAGGAAAAAGACAGCATTTGAATGGAATAGCGAATGTACCGAAGCATTGTAGAGTCCCAAAAGATACCTCAACACACCTCCTCTACTATCCACTCTAGAGCCAGGAGAGGAGCTGTACCTCTATCTAGCAGTCTCGGATCATGCCGTAAGGGCAGTGTTAATTCGAGAAGTTAACAAGGAACAGAGGCCTGTATACTACGTTAGCAAGACTTTACTAGACGCCGAGACACGGTATCTACCATTGGAAAAGTTAGCTTACGCGCTGCTTATCGCTTCGAGAAAATTACAACATTACTTCCAGAGGCATACCATTAACGTCCTCACTGAATTCCTCCTCAGATCTGTGTTCAGCTGAGCCGATTTCTCTGGCCGAACAGCAAAGTGGGCGGTAGAACTTGGTGAGTTTGACATTCGGTATCAACCCAGGACAGCAATTAAGGCTTAGGTCTTAGCGAACTTTGTCGCAGAATTTGCTCTCATCCAGAGTACCGAACTGGGGGATCCGAGTTTGGCACAGGTGCCATGCACCACCGAACAGGTAAAACCCTGTGCTTCGGAAGCATGGAAACTCTTTATTGGAATCATCTAGCAGCTCTATGTTGATGGATCATCCAATAACCGAGGCTCAGGGGCAGGAGTAGTACTTATTTCACCAGAAGGGTTTATCTGGGAACAGGCTCTCAGGCTCGGTTGAAAGGCTTCAAACAACGAGGCCGAGTACGCAGCGTTATTGACTGGCTTACGTAGCACCGAACACTTCAGTGCAGAACAACTTCTTGTTTTCAGTGATTCACAACTAGTGGTAAACCAGCTTTTTGGGGTCTATGAATCACGAGATGAAAGAATGGCTATGTACATAGGCAAGGCCAAGGATCTGCTCAGAAAATTTCAATCCATACGAGTGGAACGAATCAGTCGGGACAAAAACAGCCACGCTGATGCTCTGGCATGCCTCAGCTCATCAGTGGATACAAAGGATGCCAGAAAAGTTTGGGTTGACTTTGTGCCAGAACCAAGTATTGCATCTCCAGTCCTCTGTAACAACTTAGAGCCGAGCTGGATGGATCCAATATTTGCTTTTCTAAAATCTAGTACTCTCCCCGAAGACAAAAAGGAAACCAACAAAATCAGACACAAGTCAGCTCGGTTTTGGATCTCACTATTCGGGAAGCTATACAGACGCTCCTATCTCGGCCCTTATCTTCTATGTGTGCATCCAAATCTGGTCGAGAATGTTTTCTACGAAATTCACGATGGGATTTGTGGATGCCACGTTGGCGGAAGGTCGCTGGCGCACCGAGCCCTCACTCACGGGTATTGGTGGCCACGGATGCAACAAGATGCTCAGCAGTACGTACAGAAATGTAACAAATGTTAGAGGTTTGCTCCGCTCATTCATCAGCCAGCCAAAACTCTCACTTCACTTACCAGCCCATGGCCCTTTGCGTAATGGGGTCAGTATATTGTCGGACCATTGGCGCGAGGCACTGGGAACATGCGATTCTTCATTGCTGCAACCGACTATTTCACTAAGTGGGTTGAAGTTGAGGCGCTGGCAAGTATCAAAGAGGCAGACACAAAGCAGTTTGTTTTGAGGAATGTGGTGGTGCGTTTGGCATTCTGTGGATACTAATTGCGGATAATGGAACACAGTTCGATGGTAAGGTCTTCGGAAAGTTTTGTGCCGACCTCAGAATCGAGTATAGGAACTCCTCTCCAAGGTACCCATAGAGTAATGGACAGGCAGAAGCGTCAAACAAAACCATCATCAACGGAGTAAAGAAGCGGCTTGAACATGCAAAAGGCAAATGGGTTGAAGAGTTACCCCACGTATCATGGGCCTACCGAACCATAACACGACGTTCGACGGGGGAAACACCTTACTCCCTAACTTATGGAATGGAGACCATCATCCCACTCGAAGTAGGTCTCCTAACCCTTCGGTCTGAATTATTTGAGAGCTCCAGTAACGAGGAAGCTATTGCACAAGCACTAGATATGGCAGAGGGCCGAAGAGAAGCAGCGCTGATCAGACTTGAAGCGTATCAGCAGCAGCTCATCAGAAGTTTCAATCAAAAAGTTTTCCTAAGACAATTTACACCTGGGGAACTGGTTTTGAGGAAAGTTATGGACCATAAAAGGGTACCAGGCGAGGGCAAACTTGGGCCTAACTGGGAGGGCCTGTACAAAGTCACAGTCGCTATTGGAAACGGAGCTTACTACCTAGAGGATCTGAAAGGAAGAGCCATACCTCGACCCTGGAATATAGCAAATCTCAAGAAATACTATCAATAGAATTATCCCCTACCTTCTCTATCAGAATGTAAAGGCATTTAACTGTTGACCAATGCAAATGCTTCTCCACTTCTTTCAAATTTATCAAATTCTTGTAATTAGCTTTGATGTTTATCAAACGGAATTAGCCTTGGTTCTTACCAAACGGAATTAGCTTTGATGCTTATCAAGCGGAATTAGCTTTGGTTCTTACCAAACAGAATTAGCTTTGATGTTTATCAAACGGAACTAGCTTTGGTCCTCACCAAACGGAATTAGCTTTGATGTTTATCAAATGGAACTAGCTTTGGTCCTCACCAAACGGAATTAGCTTTGATGTTTATCAAACGGAATCAACTTTGGTCTTCACCCAAATGGACTTAGTTTCAGAACGACTGGACGGAATATGAATTTGGTTAGCACTCAAACATGCTAAGTGGTATTACTTGGTGGAATAATGTTTGGCAACTAAATTGGACTTTAGCCAAGTGGAATTGCTTGGTGGAAACCACACTAATATATCTTAAGTAAACGTCTTTGAATACACAGAACTCCTTAAGTACCAATACGTCAACACTTCAGTACTGACTCAAACAAGCAGAGTTGGAAAAAGCATGACCAGGTTTTGTCAAGAGTAAACTTCCAGCATTAGTCTTACTCAACTCCAGGTGGGGGCAAACAATTGTTTTTTCAAAACCAACCTGGACTTGAGTAAGACACATCTTCATGCCTTTATCGCATTCAAATGCTCTTATGCTATCAAAGTTGCAACAGACTTAAGCAGTTCTACCCAAGGGCACAATCTTCAGTGCCGATCTTACTTAGCTCCAGGTGGGGGCAAACAATTATTTTTTAGAAGAACCAACCTGGACCTAAGTAAAACCCACTTACGAACTCAAGCATAGCCATACCACATATCCGTTAGCCACACTAAGCATCAGTTCGGCCCCGAGGTCCTAACAGTCTCGACCGGGGCCAAACAGTTCAAAGCCACACCGAGCATCAGTTTAGCCCCGAGGCCCCAACAACGCTCAGCCGGGGGCAAGCAGTACAGAATCAAACAGAGCATCCATTTGAAAGCAGTACAGAACCAGACCGAGCATCTATTCGGCCCCGAGGTCCCAATAGTGCTCAGGCGGGGGTAGGCAGTATAGAAAACATTCAGACATAAAAGCCAAACAGCATCGAATTGCAAGGTCAAAGAGAAAATTCTACCATCCAACAAAAGGCGCAAATGGCCCCATAACTAGCAGCAAAGAAAACAAAAGAGAAAAGAAAAATTGTCTTGGCAAGTGCAGAAAGAAAGCTCGTCATGGAGACCGAGCCACAATACATCAAAACAGAAAAGCAAAAAGTTCAAATCCTTTCAACATCAATTTTCATTAACAGAGGGCAACTCAAGAGCAGCATCAACAATTTTGTCCAGGCCGTCTGCGGGAGGACAAGTAGAGGCAGCTCCAACTTCCTGAGAAGTAGAAGCCTCCTTAACCACATCCCCTACGCTTTGGTCCCCAGGGTTTCAATCCCTTCAACATCCATCGTTTCAGCGACAACATTACTGTCCTGGGTCTTGTTTGCAGTATCAGCTTCTGGGAAAACTTCGGCTGGAAGGATAGCAGGGATGGAAACAGTCTTCGAACCCAAAGACCTTGAAAGAACGGGGGCATCCTGAAACAGGGAAAAGCTTTCAGGAACCAGCGCAGCAGCCAAAGCACTCGTCCAACCCTTTAGGAAGAGCTTGTCTCGCAGCACTAGCACCTCTTCCTTGTAGGCAACCCCAGCTTCATCCCAATCCTGTTGCCAGTGTTTGGCTTCCAGCGTAGAACGCTGGCAGCCATCGTGGCAATAACGGCCTCTAGTTCGGCCACCTTCCCCTCGAGTTGAGCCTGTGTCCCAATAGCAGCCTCCTTCGATTTTTTAGCTGAAGCGACAATCTTGTTCAAACGAAATGTTTCCCTCTCCGCAGTTCGGCGTCCTTCCTTCTCTGTCTCCAAGCTTACCGTCAGTCTCTCAGCGTTCATTGCGGCCTCTAGCACGGCCTTTTCTAGCTCTTCAGCACGGGTAATGGACAGATGCATTCTCTGGATACACTGCAAAGGACAACGAAGAATTAAGAGAAAATGAGACAACAATACAACAATGAAGACAAGTAAAACGAGAAAACACTTACAGCAGTCATCATCTGAAAGGTCCCCTTCAGGATTGGAATATCACGGGGCCCATTATGGTTAGCCATGTCAACTGGCAACAACAAAAACTTAGTCAAATCAAAGGCAAAATCTTGTGAAGCGACAACTGAATCAGAAGTGGAAATGGGCCTTCCCTCATACGACATTGGCGGCTCCCATTTCTCAAAAGTCTCATCCTCAGTAGGATCCTCAGAAGCTTCCCCCACCACTGCTTTGCCAGCCTCTCTTCTTCTCTTTTTGGCTCGCGTAGTGACCGAAGCTGAGGGCTCGGTAGCAGTCGCAGGGGTCCTAGAAGCTCCCACCTCCATCTTTACTTCCATGAGGCTCTTCGCCTCGGTCTTTTCCAAAGGGGTTTCCAATGCATCGGAGGCTCCGAAAGCCTCGGCCTCTAAATCCACCAACACCCTTCTCTTCGCCACAGACCCGCCCCCTGCGAAACTGGAGGCAGGGGAGGGCGCTTTCTCAAAAAGTACACCTTGACTCCTGCGACGGTTCGTGACCAAAGGAGTGAGAAACGTGTCGGTCTCGGTATCAGAATCCATAATGGCAGCAGCGAGCCTCGCCTTCTTTGGAATAATGGAACGGTAAGTAAACTGGTATTCCAATAACTAGGGTGCAGATCTCTTTTTATACCTCAAGGCCGCTTTTATGGCTTCAGCGTTCTCTCGGTTCAGTCTTCGTTGGAAACGAGAGGCCTCTGCAAAAAAAAAAGAAGTGATCCACCAGAGCAACATCCAAAATAAAGTAAGAAGTACAAAAGGCATTAGAAGGAGAGGCCCGAACCTGGGTAGCCGTCTTTTTGGGGCATCCTCTCAAACTGAAACTCAGTTCCGACGGGGAACTCTTAGTTTCCACCAACTTGTAAGAAATCATCGTTGTGTTTATCCGAATCAGGCAACCCAGTAACCAAATGGCAATCAAATGAGCGAACACGCAAGTAATACGTGCTGTGGTCTTTGTTATGAGAAAGAGTATAACAACCTAAGATATCCCATATGTCAAGGTTCAAACCCAATCTTCTATTGAGGGCAGATGCGCCACAAACAACATGAAAAAGGTTCACAGATACTTGCATTGGGGTTAACTGGACTTGATGCAAAAATCGGCATACCAACGGGTCAAGAGGAAACCAAACCCCTCCTTCGACTATGGCCGCGATGGGAAAAGCGACGGTATTCCTCGTGCCCATACGCTTGGCGTCCACTTTCATCAACGAAAAGGTAACGTCGTTGGGAATATTGTAGTCCAGGCGGAACATAGCCATGGCCTCGGGGATATCAACCAGTGAACGGAACTTCCCCATTCAACAAACCTAATGGGACAGAGGTAGGACTCAGATAACAGAGTATAGAACACAGACAGCGAGTGGGCCAAACAAGATGATTAAGACAAAAAGAGGCAAGAGAAGAAAAATCACAAGAGGACTTACAGAGATTAGAACAGTGGTAGTAGAGCAAGATCTGCGGCAAAAAAGTCTGAGCAGGGCACCAAAGAGACTGGTTCAGAGGAACGAGAAAAGTTATTTCTCTCTCTTTGAAACTCTCTAGAGGAACGAAAAAGCAGACAAAGGGATTTGTATTGACAGCCAGAGCATTAATTGCACTAACCGGCGCGCAGGTACACGGAGCACGACCTTCTGTATGGAATCGACGCACTATCCCTGCACACTTATTTCACATCGCCACGTGTCACCATGAAAGGACGCATGCAGGGATTGTGTGTCAGGATTGAATCGTCACCAAGGCCGAACTGAGAAACAACCGAAACAACACGTCGCTTGAGAAACAGAACAATAGCTCCACCCAAGGGGAACCTTAGCGTGAGCTAGGGGGCAAATGAAGGGGCTAAATATGAAATGGGTCGGGTCCAAGCCTTGGGTCAGTCCAAGCCTTGGGCCAGCCCAATCCACTGAAGTCTGAATCCAAGTGGGCTGGATGAGTATATAGGCAAACCAATTGAGCCCAACTTCATGATCAACAGTCTACCCAAGTCCTCAAGCACTTGGGCCCAACCCGCAGTGGAAAGGCTAGTCCAGCCGTAGTGCTGGGCTAGGTCGAGCTGTGAAACTGAACCTTTGGGTCGAACAGAAAATAGGCCGAGCTCATACGAAGATATCCAAATAAGATCAGCCCATCTCCACGAATGATCCTGTAAAAGGCCGAGACAAGGCATAATGATACCGAGCTGAGGCGCATCGGTACCGAGCTGAGGAAACCTCGCAGGGAAACGTGGAAGTTATGAATGTGTGCATGTGCAAATTGCCACCTCAGCTGGTCCCCTACACTTAGAATCACGGAAGTTGTTAAACCAAAGGAATGTGGTTTGTTATCAGCATGACTACAATGAGTATATGCGTTCAATGACAACTACCAGGTGGTCCCCCACCCTGAGCAATGCTAAAAGGACACCTGGCAGCATCTAAGCTCCGTGAACCCACCTTGAGAAGCAAGTAAGGAACACTATATGTACAACATGAACTTCACATGGAAGGTAACTGAACAATTCGAAGTAAAACTACAACTCTCTTTACACTTCTTCTCCGATCGCTAATTCCCACACTGGAGGGGTTATCCGACCAACCCTGGCCGGGCAGCTGTAACGGTGCTTCCTGTGGCAGGAACCTCAGTCCTTGGATAGTCCAACCGAGTGCATGGCCCCGATCCACTTTCATCTAGTGCGAAATCCGGTACGCACACTTAGTGAGTGGTGTTACAAATTCAGTTTTGCTATTAGTGTAATCATACAGGATTATCTATTTTTAAAATTCTTGTCACATACCTCTAATGCACTTTCAATGACACAATTATGCGTTAAAATTTTATATATTTTGAGATTTTTAATATGTTATGTGGTTCACAATAGATATGTAATAAAGTAGTAATTTGACACATATCCTGGGTGGTTTGAATGTCATGAATTGATGAGCTTTCTTATCTTCAATGTTCCACAATTGTTCGTATACATCTCTCATCATAAATTTAGCATTTTTACATTTTATATGAATTTAAACTCTATATTTTATTAACTCATTTAGACACAAGAGTGGCAGAGATTAGTAAATTAAGTATGCCGTGTGTATGCAATGGAAGAAAATTTAAGTTTGCTAAGCATAACTATTTCATTTGGAAGTGGTTACTCGGTTCCAAAAGTTTAAATTATTAGCATTGAAAAGCCAATATTAATATGAGAGCTATATTGTATATGTAAAAGAAGAAACAACAAAAAATAATTCAAAACAGAAAAATAAAAATTGTTTAAGAATTTCAGTGTTTGAAATTCTAGGAACCGTATTGTTATGATTATTAAATTAGATTAGTTTTTTTTTATAAATAATTCCTTTTCTTTTAATGAAAAACACATAAGAAATATGCTCTCGTTGAGAGTCGAACTCAAGACCTCCCGCTTACTAAACGGGTGCTCTAACCAACTGAGCTACGAGAGCTTACCGTACAAGTATTATTCATTAAATAATATATTATAGTAATTTGGAAACCCATCGCTACTAGAAATTGTGTGTATTTTATATCTCATTTTCTATTCATTATTATATACTCACATCACATAGACTCCGTACCCATACATGAGTACCTGTACAAAAATGCGAAGATTGTATGAGGTATTAACATATCGCTATGTCACATGTGATGTGATCGAAAATTTATCAAGTAGTTATTGATTATTTTTGGTCATGTTTGTTTGGGCGGACTGAATTAGCATTCTCATGACTAATAGTCTTGGGATTACGAATTCGTTGGATTATGTATCCTATCTTAACTAATAGTGAAGTTTAAAATAATTAGTCCGTACTTCAATTGTTTAATCAAACATCGGATTAGTAATTTTATTGGACTATTAGTCCAATCCCAAGCTCATGTCCACCCAAACAAACATGACCTTAGGGTATGATTATGTGGTGTTTTAAGGTGTTATAATTGGTAGAAAAAATAGAACTCATGATTTTGTATCGGGTAATTAAGTAACATGAGAAGATAAGTGTATAATAATTAGTGAATGAATATGAACACATGGTACTCTAGAAATATTGGATAGTTTTCAAATTTATCTAATATATCTTTTAGCAAGTTATACAATCTTAAGGGCTTCTTTTGGAAATTAGTTAAAAATTAGGTTTGTTGGCTAAAAATATACATACAAAGAAAATTAATGTTAAAAAATGTTTATTTCATATATTCTTAATTTTTTTTTTCTAAAGATTTTTTAAGGTGACTAAAATAGGCTTTTTATTGAGAAATATATTTATTAAATGAGCTAAAGTTTTTTTAGTCAATAAATTGAATTTTATGCCATTATACTAAAGATAAGTAAATCAATCAATAATATATAATTAAAATAAATAAATTTTTAATATTTAAGCATAACACAAATAAATAATAATAATATTAATATATGCCAACAATTACGAATATTGTAGTAAAGTCCAACTTAAGGTTAAACACAATCGATACAAATAAAATCAACTCATGTAAAATCCAACCCAAGTTTCTAGTATTTCGTTCGTCTACTTTCCTTTGACCAATATGAAATAAAGTTTACTGCAATAGATTAATTAGGTGAAAACATGTCAATGTAAATAAAATTTTATATAATATATAGGAGGATTTGGTCAAAATCTCCACATAATAAAATTTTAATGTAATTGTAAAAAAATTTCCTTAAAAAGTCCAACACATACCATTATTATCAAAATATTAAATTTTAAAATAATATAACTTTTGATCTAGATGTTAATTTTTTAAAAAATTAATATTTTTAGAATTCTCTCATCAAGATCTATCAAATAAAATCTATGTCGATTACGAAATTCTTAAAAAAAAAAATTATTATTGCCGAAATTAATGTATACAATAACATGTTATTCTGTTTGATAATAACATGTTACGCTGTCTCACAAAAACATGTTATTCTAGTTTACAGTAATTTGTTACTCTGTCAATATTGTCCAAAAAAAAAGGATATTTAACTTCGTGCTTGCACAATTATGTACGTCTTCTTTAGGAGGTTTATGAAGTAAAATAAATTGAACTATCATTTTCATTAAGCTATGGTTCAATAGAAGAATGTTAACTAAATTTTCCTAATATATATAGGTTCAATTTTTAAGTTGATTCAGTTTAGAGCATCTCCAACCCTGAACTTCTTTTGTCATCAAATCCGATGAAAAAAATGATGCTATCCTCAATTTGATACCACTAGCTCCAATGCTTCACTTTTTATCAAATTTGCTCCGGGGACAACCGGTTGGTCTGGTTGACCAGTAAGAGGATTTTTTTTTTTTTGAACTGTTTGAACCCTGTGGTGGTCGACCGGTAAAGAATTTTTTTTTTTTTTAACTGTTTGAACTTTTTTTTTGAACTGTTTAAATCTTTTGGTGGTCGACCGGTTGATCAATCGGCCGGTCAACCGGCTGGTCGACCGGTTCGTCTCCCCCAACGGTCATGCATAGTGTTTTGGTGAAATGCGAAGCCTGTCCTCACTTTGGTGAAACGTTTGGTGAATTCTCGATTTGATATCAATTTGTTGAAACCGTTGGAGCTTCAAACAGTGCTTTTTTCACCAAATTTCAAATTTGATGACAGGTTTGGTGAAGCGTTGGAGATGGTCTTAGACGAGGCTTGAACAAAGAACAAATCCAATCCGAGTTGACAAGTTTGAAGTCCCAGAGCTGAACCAGTGCTCAGAAACCGAGCCAACCCAGTCCAGAGAGGTCAAATTGGTTTGGTTCTTCGGTTTACTCCGACTATTTTGTGCACCCGTAGTTCATACCTACCTACACACCTGTGCAACCCAATTCTATCTTATTACGAAACAGATCTAAGAACAGAATTGAAGTCATATGCAGGATCTGATTGTGACAAAATTTGAAATAATCAACTCAACATTTACCAGAAATAGCAGTCACTGATATTTGAAGTCAAACTTAACATTGAAAAGCATCCAACAATCTGAAATGACAGAAATTTCCTTGTATACAATGTGCCGGTGAATTTGAGCTCCTAAAATAGGATAACATTCCATTTTATTTCAAGAAAGAATACAAAATATTTAAGTTTATCGCCTCATAAAAATGAGCATTTGTGACAAAATAACAAAGTCACCTGGGGTTGGGGTAATTCTAATGAATTCACACCCGGTCTATCGGCAAAAGACCCTCCTCACTTAGCCAAATTACAATAAATGCTCTATACATGGACCCATAGTAGTCACAAGTAATACACCGGCATGTAAATTTTGAATGTAATAAAAAATTTGAAGAAGAAGAAAATTAATCTAGTGTATCTACCTGGGGCAATTCAAAATCCCCCGTTCTTCCAAAATGAAGGACGTGTGCCAGCATGTCTCGGCATGTTAAATTTGAAGAGAAGAATCTCACAAACAAACACTTGAAGCAAGATTTATAAAGAAGTGTGTTTCCCAATCACAAAAATATTTCCTTGAGAATTAAGAGGACCAACATAACGAAGCACATGATAATGAGAATTGTAGCACACTTCACCATCCCCCCTTGTTTCTGTGTTCTCTCTGCCTGTAAATACCAATGACGCCCGACACAACATTGCCACGGGAAATAATATGAGAGAGTGAGGGGAACAAGAACTTAGCAGAAATTTTAACATACAATTATATACAATGGTGAAAAGAGGAGGAGAAGAGGACCTTCTGCAGCTGTTTAAAGCCCTCCTCGACTGATGCTGCAACATTCTGAATGTTGTAATCTATCCTATCAACAATAGTGCCCTGTTTGGAAGCATAAATTCAGTTTGTGACCTTAAAATCTTTGAGGAAGTTCCTGATCCAATAGAAAGGATGCATAATTTCTAACCTGGTCAATGATGAGCACTGATAGATCCTTCATAATCTGAGCAAGGTCATTTACTGATTCCACAACCTACCAATACCAAAACCAAAACAAGGAAGAAAAGAAATTAAAAATTCATTTGGCCAACTGAAAATGAAAGCATTACAGTGATGCAAGAGCTTTCACTTACCTGCTGTATCTCTCTCTCCCTTTCTGCGGTGAATGCCTCACTTTTCCTTAGTTTAGCCATTTGATGCTCATTAAACCCCTAATAAATAATTTGCAAGAATAATGTTAAAGCTACGCTGGGAATATATTTTTTTTTAAATTTGTGTATGTCAAAGTTTAATATTGATGAAGGGACGAGAAACCTCCCAAAAGTTTGTCACAATAAGCCACCCCATTCCAGCCAACCCCAAGACCTAAAGAAGAAAAGGGAACAAATGTACACGCAAGCCACACAAAACGCAGTTTCTAGAGTCACTTCGATTTCAAGAATTCAATCAGCAATCACAACCCAGTCGGGAAGATATGCTTTGCTCAAACACCAAAATAACAAAAAAATAAAAAATGTGAAATCCAAGTATTTGTTCACAATCTAGAATCCCTTCTATGTATGAGTAGGGCTGCACGTTACGCTGATTGAACCCGAACAGCCTGAACCCAGACAGACCTTTTTCCAGGATTGGACATGTTCTTTCAAAAATCAGACCAGGCTAGGGCTCAGGCTCTGTGTGTGTGTGTGACCTCATCCCGAATTGAATTTGGGCAAGCCTGGCAGAGATAGTGGCTAACCGGAGCCTGGTCTATATGCGTATTTGTGTTTAAGCATATCCTATAAAAATATAATTTCCTTTGTTTTCTTCTGATACATACGATTTATTTAGAAATTTAAATTCTAATTTAAAAAGCTACATTGTGTTGCATCAAGTGTTCCTCCTACTACTAGCAACCACCGCAAGTCTTTCAACGGTAGCAAAGAACTTCAAACTTTATCCAACTTCTTTTCAAGTCCACTCTGTATGTGTGTGCATGCACGTGTATGTGCATTCATGTATGAGTTAGCAATATGTACATATATATAGGGCATGTTACGAGCATTAACTAATTTCTTGAAGTTTTTTAATCAATCCATTAGTCCATGGTTTTTCCTTTTTCCAGATCTGGATCTTCTATTGAAGATTGTGACATATTCAGGCAACTAGAGTTCATAAGTTGGGCTCAGGCTGGACTTGATTTGGTGTACTTCATGCTTGAGTCTCTCTGCATGGCCGATAATGGGCAAGCCCATCAGGTTGGGTCTGATCAGATTAGAACCCCAGATCAATCAAACCCACCCAAGCCTATTTAAAGATGGACTGTTCAATTACCCAACAATACTGACCAAGGAACAAAAAAGTACCCATTAAACAGTTTGTTGTTAAAAAAAAACGTAGCTCGCTACTTAACTATATAATGCTTTAATTCTTAATAAAACCCCAAAAAAATTATTGCAAAAATCTTCATATCATGGATTTCTGACCCATGTAGTCTACATTAACAATTTGATTCATCTTGCTGATCAAGCAGTAAATTCAGTAGATTCTCCATATCATGCATGTATTCATAATTTTATATGTACATACATATGAAGAAAGAGATAAAGTATTACACATGGGAAGTAGAAAATCAGCTTACTATGTCATCAAATTCGTCATCTTCTCTTCGGGAATTATATCCATTTAAGTTCATTTCTATGTCTACCCCATCTGGTTCGGGACCCTACATCACAAGGCAATATTAGAAAAAGTTTGCAGGCATCCACTTCCTGACAAATTAACAAAAGCAGAGCATGGTAAACCAGCGGGGTAAATCATGCAAGGCAAAGCAATTCCAAATGCCAGAAAGAAGAGAAATGTGTCACATTAAGCTGTAAAGTACAAAGCCAAAACATGGTCCTAATAAACTCTGTTATCAGAAAAATGGAATAGAAAAATTATGTGCAGACCTCTTTCTGTTGCCGCAGGCGTTTCAAATAAGTTGACTGTTTCTTGCGAAGTTCCATCGAAAGGCTCTGCAGGTCAGTGGCGAGAGAGCGCTGGAAAGGAAACATTGAAACAGCTTATCAGAATCACCCATCTTTTGAGGAGATACAAGCTGACAGAACATAATAAATGTCATCATGCACAACTCTAGAAATCACCCCAGCTTAGGACAACAAACGATAAAACTTTCTGCAATCATTAACTTTGATAAAGTTAAATGGAAATTTCCCAGCATGAGAGCAACAGTTCAACAAAAGAGAAAAGATGACCTTTTGCCTGATTTCCCATTATCACTGAAAAGGTGGAAAGAAAAATGAACAACCAGATGCCTATAAACCTTTATATAGTATAGATGCCAAACTGCATTAAAGGGGGAGCAATCAGTGAAAGGCAACCGTTCAACCATTCAAGTTGAACAAAAAAATCAGAGTAAATGTCTTTATTAAGTACGAAAATTCCTTACTGCAAGGAAAAAAATTAAGCCCGCAGGTGTAGTGATTTTTAGTGGCAGGAGAGGGGGGATCTTAATGAACCATTGAAGCATTTATTAGAAAAAAAGTGACAAACCTTTAGCACAAAAATAAATTCTCAAAGAAAGTCAAAGTTTATCATACTGTAACAAGTAACAAGTTGTACCAAAGGCAACATTATGACCAGCAGCTACCAAGTCATACCTGCACATTTTTCCTAATATTTGAATCCTCAGTAGGCCCGCCAGCAGAGAGTCTCTGTAATCTCTTCTCTGATTTTTTTAAAAGACCAGTTATCTCCTGAGTAAGAGCCTCAATTCTGCATTGATCTTCTTTACCATCTCCAAATGAGGGCATTAAAGCCTTGGCATGAGCCTTGGATAGCTCACCTATTTTCACCCGCACACGTTGCACATTTGCTGCTATTTCTTCAGACACATCGACCCAAGCAGGAGGTAGACCCACTGTCAGTGCACCTCTACTGCAGCAAACAACCAAATATTTGACTCTAACCAGGGAGAAATCCATACACTTCCTTATTACAGAACGAGAGTGCATACAAAGTAAAAATAAAAGGAGACAGTTCCACATAATCAGAAAGCCCACTAAACAACCTGTTTTCATTTATTGAGATCTGACACTGTAATTAGGGTATTGATGAGCCACTTTTGGAGCACAACATTCTATTCTACTGCTTTAATTTATAGTGTTAAAACAACAACTTTTTTTTTTTTTTTTCTTTTCAAAAAAGTAAATTGTATTAGAAAAAACACCAAAACCAGATGAGATGATCCGGTACACCAATAATAGATCAACAGCTATATCACTATATCTCTACAGGAATTTACAATTCCCCAAAAACTCTGAGAGAGAGAGAGAGAGAGAGAGAGAATTGAAGCAAGAGGCTCTAAAGCTTCAAACATTCATCTGAGAGAAGAGATGTTAAATAATTGGGTACTTGAGGTGATTGCAGTATTATAAACGTAGTACTGAAGATAATAGCATGATGAAAGACGTGATGGGGGGTGAAAGAGTGGGATGAATGAAGTTTGCATGGAAACAATGGGGGACTTAGATTGGATGGTGACAATATGGTGATAAAACAAGATAAGTATAGTTGGATGATGCACATTGATGGAAATGTGTGTTGAGGTTGGCAAGCATAACTGTGCCCGGATCGTGATGAAAGGCATGGTGATCTAAAATGTGAGACAACAATAAAGAGTTATATTTCTGATCATTGTATTTTCCTCCACCTCTCAGTGGCAGAGCCAAGAAATTAATCTAAAGAGAAAACTATAGTTTAAGGTCCTTGGCTTACCTTAATTGACTCCTAGGGCCCTAAATCAGTCATAATACTTACTCCTAAAATTGCAGGCTTGCAGCTGCAATGAGTTATAGTCTTTAGTATGCAAAGGATTGTTTTTTTCTCTTCCCCTTCTTCCTCATATTTCATTTATTTGGTTTAGAGATTTCAGTATGTTATTGTTTAGATGTTTCAGGTGTGTATAGGTTTAGAGTTGTCCTTTTTTATTTGATTTTTGTGATCTTAGTTTACACACAATTATGTTCAACAGTGCAAACAACTTCATCGACAAGAGAGAGAGAGAGAGAGAGAGATGCAACTACAGAGCTGTTTCAGAGGTATTCAGTGTATGCTTATCAAGGATAATTGATGAAGCATTAAATCTGGTTTAGGAAGCTGCATTGCAGAATTACAACAATCTACAAATCTTGATAAACCAATCAGAGAAGAAACCATATTACTGCCAATGAAGGAATTGAGGTGGATTGATAAAAGGAAACTGTATTTGCTGCTTGAGAAGAACAAGGGAGGACTATAAGTATACAGAGAAATAGCATTTTGGTAAGAGAAGAAATGTTCTACAAATTATTTTACTCCACAAAACTTCAAGACAAAATATAAATACTATATTTTAAAAATAGAAGGGGCTTCACTTGAAATAAACATTTCAAAGGACCAAATTGCAAGATTTTTTTTGAAAAAAAAAAAGAGAAAAAATTAGGGCCTGAAAATGATCTAGAGTGAGCATATAGAAATTTTGAGGAGAGCAAATCAGAAAGGTTTTCTATAAATAAAAGAAAAGGTGCAATTTTTTAATAGAGGGGGCCTAGAGTGTTGGGCAACTAAGAAACAACAAGTGCATAAAATGTGTTTAGTTGAGATGAGAAATGCTTGGATAGATGTGTGGTAGCACAGAAAAGATAGAATTTAAAATGAATATATCCATGAAATGGGAGGAGTAGCACCTATTGAAGATAAATTAAGAGAGAACATGTTAAGATGGTTTGGTTATGTACAACGAATACTAGGGGAGGGGAAGAAATAAGTTAACATGGGATGCAATAGTGATAAAATATATAAATTTATTTAATTTTACTAGAGCATATAGCTCTTGATAGAGCTGAATAAAGAAAAAAGATTCATGAAGCCGACCCCATTTGATTGGGACACAAGGCTTGGTTTGGTTTGGTTTGGTTTGGGGAGGTACCCCCTTCATGCTCTATGTAAATCTGCAACTACCCCTGGTCAACTTCTTCGACCTCCAAATGTATCAACTTCTTATGCCAAGATACCTATCATCATGCTTCATACGCCATATTGTATCAGTATCGCCATACCTTCCATGACTTTTCAAACATCTCCTTACTTTCAACCAACCAAAACCATCTCTTCAAACTTACCATCTCATTCCCTTATTGACCCATACATCCAAGTTACCACACCTTGCATTCCCTTATGCCACCCATTCATCCAAGTTGGCACACCTTGCATCATGTTGTGTACTCTTAGCATCCTCTCCTTTCAGTATAGACAAACCAATCCCAATCAATCATCCAAACCTAAGTAATTATGTAAAAGGATACAAGAACAACCACAAAGACACATTGTCAATGAATAAGATAGAAGCCCAAGTTAAACCTTATGTCCTAATCAGGTGGGATCGGCTACATGGAGCATTTTCTTCATTCCATTTTGTGAATGACTATATTCTCTGTTATATTAAATAAATTAATACTCCCTCCGTCCCAAAATAATGGTCCCTTTTGGGGAATCTAACTTTTTTTGGTAGTACAATTATTGCATTTGAAAAAAGTTGATTTTCCAAAATTACCCTTTTGATAGTACATTTTTAGGGAATATCAATGTCATAATTGTACTTTTTATATTGTTTATTAATTTAAAAGAAGGGCAAAATAGGAAATTTACATTATTTTTGTACTTGATTTTTGAAGAGGGACTAATATTTTGGGACAATGAAAAATGGAATAAGGGACTAATATTTTGGGACGGAGGGAGTATCCTTTTTTTTACCACCACATCCCATGTTAGTTTATGTCTTTCCCTTCCCTTAACATTTCCATTTACAATGATCATATCACTCTACAATTGAATTTACCTATCTTCATTGAACATGACCAACTCATCTTAGCATATACTCTCTCAACTTATCTTCAATCAATACTACTCCTAACATTTCACGAATAAATCCAATTCTAATTAATTCTTTTCTAGTCTTACCCTCATCTCAGCTATACTCTGTTTATGAACATTTTGTTTTTCATTGCCTCACATTTTGTCTTGCAAAACATCATTGGTCTTACAACTGTTTTATAAACTTTTTGTTCCAATCCTCTAACATCTTGATCATTATTAATAATCAACGTAGGTAATGAAAATGTTCACTTTTTTTGTTTATATGTTTAATTTTCAATCTTTACTTCGTCACTATTTATACTTCTATTGCTACTAAAACTACATTTCATGTGTTTAATTTTAATTTACAAATATTCAACTCTTTTGACACGAGTACTTCTCCCAATAATTCTAATTTACTGGTGATTAATCCATTAGTTTCATCCACTCTAACAATATCAATTGCAAAAGACGGAAACTCAAATGCACAATCTATACTATTATATAAAGCCCACAACTCATTTTGGTGTGAATTGTCACTTTTTTTCATCCCCAAATTGCCCCTGTACACTCATAGTTTGATTTTGAATTCCAAATTTCGACAAATGTTCTTTTCTTTCTTCTACATTCAATTGGTTAATTTTGATAGCGCGCCCATCGATTGTTCACACCGTCTAGTATGCATACATGAATGCGACAGGTAGATACAAATATGTGCATATATACATAGAGAGAGAGAGAGAGAGAGAGAGAGAGATGTACCTGGAGGCTCCGGGATCCTCTGTACTGAGAGGAGCATAAGAGCGATTGGGATTAAGAAGCGAAGAGGTCGACAATTCGATCACAGGGCCTCCAGAATTCGAGGAGGGAGATGAAAAGGACGTGGAAGAACCCGAAGGAACACGAACGCTCTTCAGTGCATCTCTGTACTTCCTATACAAGATTGTCCGATTCCTCGACGCCATTTTTGATCCAAAACACCAAAAGTCAAAAACCAACACCAAGTATTCTGTGTAGATCTGAAAACGATCTGGTAAAAAATCGAATTGTCATCGTTAGTTAGGTCCAAATATGTTCAGAAAAGCTGGGGTTTGTTGATTGAGAAGCGAATGGTGGTGATGAAGAAAAGAAAGAGCAGTGAGAAAAAAGAATTGTGATTGGTCGGAGATCTGGGGAGGGTGACAGTGCCGGTGAAGTTGGAGAGCGGCCACTGCGGGGGTTATTTTAGCTCTGGGTGTTGGGTGGGGTCCACTTTAATGGCTCGGGGAGTTGGTTATTTGACTAGATTTTAGTTTGTCTTGTGTTTAAAAAAAAAAATGTTAAATTTTTTTATAATTAAATATAATATTTATGAAAAAAAATTAAAATAATTATGAATTTAATGTGATATTTTATTTTATTAATTATTTTAAATTTTTAAAATTTTTAATACATTTTAGCCCAAAAAATTTTTAAAAAAAAAATCCAAACACCCCCAGTCTGTGGGTCCTTCGTGGGGCTAAAATTAAGTGATTATTCAGTACTTTGAGAATACATTTATATAATACTTTATGATAGTATAATTGGTAGAAAAGGGTGTCTGGTGTAGCTTTTAAAACACATTATAAATTATAACTTAACAGATTATAGATTATGACTTTAATCAGAGACTGTCATGTAATTTTTTGTTGAATAAGTTGTAAAATAACTTTTTATTATGTAATCTCTTTTTTGTCCTTTATAACATATAAAAATTGTCATTTTTTCATTTTCTTCGTTTTAAATTTATAAAAAAAATATTTCATTAATGAAGTTAATATAATTAGTATCAATTAATATAAAAATTGATACATTTCATTACAACAATTGTTATTTCATTTTTTTTTCCCATTTAATTGAAGTTATTTCATTTTTTTTTCATTAATATCAATTAGGAACGGTTTTTTTTTTATTACAATACAAAATAATTTTATGTTATAAAATTCTTTTAATAGAAGTTATTTAAAATAAATAAATTGATATCAATATTAATTGAAATAAAATTGTGCAATTTATTTCTTTATTTAAATTGTGCAATTGTGCAATTTATATCAATAATTGTGAAATAAATTGTGTAATTTATTTAATGGATATAAATTGCACAATTTTATTTCAATATTAATTGAAATATTTTTTTAAAAATAAAATGGAAGTTAATTGAAATAAATTATATTTTTTTCTTTTTTTTCATTACAATTTTGCAAAACCCTAGATCTGAGGAGTCGTCGCCACTGTCGATGGTCTGCAAGATGCCCTCTCTCAACTTATCCATCTCCTCCACCACCACCACCAAAAACCCTAGATCTGAGGAGCTTGTTGTCGCGATCTGGTCTTGAGGGTTTGAATGATGGCAGATTGCGTTGACGATCATGGTGATTGCACCGGTTGTAGAAAGAGTATGAGAGAAAGAGAAAGACATCGCAGTGGTGGTTGAGTGCGATGGCGGCGATACGACCGAAAATCACTGGAAATCGGAGAGAGAGAGAGAGAGAAGAAAGGCACAACGGCAAACAGAGAGAGAGAGCTTCACTGGAAATCGCCTATCTCTCTCTTTCTCAGAGTGAATAGTGATATCTTTGTGGTTTGTACAATGATAATTTGGTAATACTTCAAATTAGTGAAGGGCATTTAAGTAATTTTGACCCTTTTCCGCTTAAGCTAAAAATTTGAAGCACCTTGGAGCAGCTTCTCAAATTCAACGTATTTGTCCTACGGAAAAAGCTGATACAAGTTTAAGTTTAAGCTGATAAAAGTCTAACAAACAATTTGCTTTTGCTTTTCTTAAGCTAAAAACTATAAGTTGGGTTAAATAATCTAGAACAAACACCCCCAAGATATAGTATTAATTATTTGTATTGAGTAATTAAAAAACATAATAAATAGTGATTGCAGATAGAATTTAACCACGTGATATTCTGAAATTATTTTATAATTTTCTGCAAAACTGTTGTTCTGTTTTTACATGTCAAAAAAAAAAAAAAAACCTTTTCTATTTTCGGAGCATTCATAATTGTTAAGTCACATAAAAATAAATATATATATATATATTATCTTCTTTTATGTTTGGTAATTTTTAAAATTTTACTTTTATCTACTTTAGTCTTTATATTTCAATTTTTTTTTTAATTTACGCGTAAAGTTATTTTTTGTTGAAAATTATACAAAAAATATCACTTTAACTATCACATAATATAAAATATGTTATTATATTAAATTTGTATTTGTGTTAAAGGTGCGAGTTATATAATAAAATATTTTTATACCAAATGATTTTCAATGTCATTTTCTGTCTAATTTTATATATAAATTAACTTTTAGAACAAATTAGGAAAAACTTAAAATATTAAGGGCCAAAGCCAAAAAATTACCAAATATAAAAGGAAAAAGGGTAATTTATCTATAAAAAAATTATGAAAAATTTTAAATTTTGGTAAGAAATTGAAAATATTTTTTTTCCTTTCCAACTCAAATTCATGAATGATTCATATTTCAAATACTTCTTCCTTTTTCTTTCTAAAACTTCTACACAAATTCATGATTCAGCCACATTTTTTCTATTTTTTTTTAAATTCATATTCAAATTCTTAAATATAATACAATAACCGCAACTATTTTAAATTTTTTATTTTATAATATTCACAATTATCAAATCATATGAAAATTTTAAAATATAAAAGTCTTCATACATAATTTAATTACTGTAAATATAAAATAAACATTAAAAACAAATAATTGGATGTCCTTGTTACAAGTTAAAGGGAGTGTTTTTTTGAACTGAGTTTAAGGGAGTGTTTGGTGTGGATTTTTTCACCCAACTTATAGATTTTTTAGCTTCTAAAAAGTTAAATTTGACTACTTGTTATATATTCTGCAAAACAACTTAAGCATATTTAAAAACAAATAATTGGATGTCCTTGTTACAAGTTGAAGGAAGTGTTTGGTGTGAATTTTTTCACTCAACTTATAAGGTTTTGTTTGGTAATTATATATTTTAATCAAAAAGTTATATAAATTATTCTATCATTTTTTTTCACATCTTTTTATGAAAAGATAAAAAAATTACTAAAATTATTTGCTCCGTTAAATTGGACTTTTTGTTCCATTATTTTGAGAAATTGATAAAAAATTGACTTTTGGCTTTTTACCAACCTTTTTGGTTTTTTTGGAAGTGATTTGGGAAGTTGGTAAAAAGTTGGCATTTTGCTTTTTAGTTTAACATTTATTTATGGTGTCAAATCAAATTACAATGGCCAAAATACCCTTACCCAACATAACAGATTTATTTTTTTATTTTTTTTCATAGGTCCTAATTTGTAATTTTATGGCTGCGTTTTTGGCACTTGTCAAATAACTTTTCTGCCGTTTTTAACAACCATATTTTTTGACAAAATATCTAAAAACGTGACTTTTTACTATGTTCCCCAAAATGACACATATTCTAAAAAACAACTTAAGCTTATATATCAGCTTTTTTTAGTAGGAAAAAAAATCTGATTACAAGAATCAGCCAAATAGCCACCTCTGATTCACCGTTTATGCAGTGGGTCTTCTAATTTATTAAAATATTCATACCTTTTTCAAATATTTACAATTATACCATTATGTATACACAGAAAGCTTAGGGTTTGAAAACAGGCTAATTTAGTAACTTTTTGGCTATTTGGCTAAAAAAATAGGTAAAAAAAACTTATATATTTGGGATGACTTTTTGGCTAATTACAAAAAGTAGAGAGAAAAGAGAATCTTTGACTTTTTTGTATGAGTTGTTGGCTTTTTGGCTAAAAAGGTAACTTTTTGACTTTTTGGCTAAAAAGGTAAGTCCCCAAACGGGGTAGTTGTGTTTCAAACACTTTTCCATCCACTCATTTGAGTGTGGTATTTGTTTTGAACTTTTAAATTATAACTTTATATTTACTTTTGAGACGTCTAAGCTGATTGATCGGAATAATGTTCGGTTTTTTATTTCATGGGCACATGTTATTTTTATATTGTAAATAAAGAATATTTTTAGATATTTTTAAATTTTTATATGAGTTTTGAATAGAATTTTGGATTGTGTGTTTAGTTATGACTTGCAAATTTTTGAATTAAATAACTTTTCTAATTTCAAAAACTCAAAACTCTCTTCAAAACTTTTTTCAAAACTCATAATCAAACAAATTATTCACACTCAAATCATAATTTTAAAACTCACAAACTCAAAATGCAACTCTATTTTCAAATCATATTTAAAAAACTTAATCAAACACTACCTAAAATTTTCAGTAGCAACGAAGAACTCTCCAGCAGTAATAAAGCAACAAGAACTCCAGTCTGGTTTGGTTTAACTCTCAAAATATAATTTTTGAAAAAAAATTCTAAAATTTTGTTTGGTTGATTTTTTTTTTAATTTTTTTTAAAAAAATCACTTTATCTCTCATATACATTAATTAATCATTTTTTTCTCACACACACATTTACTTAACTACAACAAAATATTAAATCATTTAAAGTTCCCAAACTTCAAAACTATTTTCAAAATATATAACCAAAAAATAAAAAAAAATTAATTTTCTCCTCAAATTATTTTTAAAAATTTATCTCAAAATACAAACCAAACGCACCCACCATCTCTCTCTCTCTGTTCGCTCTTTTCTTCTCTGGACTTGGAAAAAATTGTGGGTATGGGTTGACTGGGGAGGACTTCTTAGGTTGTCGGTAGGGCTGCAAACGAGATGAGCCGAGCCGAGCCGAGCCTTAGTATGTTTGGGCTTGTTTATTAAGATTTTAACGAACTCGAACTCGAGTTGAATAAAAAATTAACGAACCGAGCTCAAGCCGAGTTGACTTAAGCTCGACTCGAGCTCGAGCCTGTTCACGAGCCTTAACGAGCAAAAAAAATTATAAATTCATACCTACATGTGAGACTAAAGTTACAATTAAAACTTTGATTATACAATTATATATACAATATATATAAACATACTAAAAAAAAGTTCATATTTTACTAAAATAATAATATCTACTATCACTATTATGTAAATGTACTATCTATAGTTAACTATTATTTACATTTATATTTTTTAAATATATAAATAGCATATTTCTCTTATTTTTTATACATATTTTTATATTATTTAATATATAAATAATAAATATTAAACGAGCCAGCTAACAAGCCGAATTTTAGAATGTTTGGGCTTGTTTATTAAAAATTTAACGAGTTCGAGCTCGAACGCAGAAAAAATCTAACGAACCGAGTTCGAATGAGCTCTTACCGAGCCGAGCTCGAGCCTGTTCATGAACGGCTCTGTTAATTTGCAGCCCTAGTTGTCGGTACAATCGAATTTTGTGTTTCTAACATAGCAACAACTATTTTTGTAATTAATAATTTTATTTCATGAGAATGTAAGATTTTGTAGTACTAAATTATTGTATGAAATGAATTGAATAATGTTAACTAATCAATGAAAAATGGATGGAATTTAATTAATAAAAATAACATAATTGTCACACATTTAAATATTTTTGTTAAAAAAAAATGTAAAATTTATAAAACAATCATTTCCAACTTTGAATAATAACAAATGTTTAATATACATTTTTTTAATAATTAAGCCCTTTTGATAAAAAAATTTCAGTGGTTATATTAAAGAAATTTTGAAATTTGTGAAAATTAAAATTTTTATATATCAAGAGTAAATTTTTCTGTATCAAATTTTCCATAAACATATTAAAAAACATAAATTATTAAGAAAATATATATTTTTTATCAACAATGATTCATCTCACTAAAAACATCACCACTAATAGCACTAATGCATTGAAAAAGTAAAAAAAAAAAAAATACAACTTCAAGACCAAAACATCACATCATTAATGACGGGACCCACTGCCACCTAATTAGTGGGAGCACTAATTAGTGCTGCCAAGCATTTTTCTATTTTTTATTTTATAAAATTTTAATATCATAAATTAAAAAAAAAAATCTTAAAAAAAGACAAAAAGAAAAAATATAAAAGGGATTAGCAAGACAGCCAACTCTTTCCTTCCACCCGCGGTAGCTCCCCATCTCACACGGTCGCACCTCATCTTTCTCCTCGGGAACAAGACCTACAGCTCCCTCATCTCTAATCGCGTAACCATTTCTAGGGTTTCTCGTCTCTCGCTTCTGACATCAACGATCGAGTTAATCTCCTGAAAACCCTAAAAAAATCAATTGGCGCTTAAAAACAACTTCGATTTTTCATAACCAATCTCAAATTTCCAAGTAAAACAAGCCATGGACGCTGTTTCGTGGAGTGCTCGTCTCTCTTCTGCCTCAAAGCGTTATCAACTTGCTCTTCAATCGCGATCTGGTAAGCTCTAAATGCTCAATTCAATCTGCATAAGGTCCTTGATATAATACATGATTGGGTATGTTTGTTTACCTTATTTTAACGGGATTGTTGTATGTGTAGATATGTTCATGGGGTTTGAAGAAATCGATGGAGATGATGATATAAGAGAGGAGTTTCCTTGCCCATTCTGTTCAGAGTATTTCGATATTGTGGGATTGTGTTGTCATATCGATGATGAGCATCCTGTAGAGGCGAAGAATGGGGTATTGTTCTCCTTTTTTTTTTATACTGATGATCGGCCTTTACATGTTACATTAGTTAAATATGCAAGTTTAAAATTTTTAATTTTTAATTTTGTATGGACTGCTTGCCTTTTGGGTTTCAATTTTCTTTATATTTCGTTAGTTTTGGTTCTCCTTGTGCTTAGGCCCCGTTTGGGAAGTGGTTGTTTTAGTGGCTTTTTAGTTTTTTTTGGGCTAAAATATGAGTTGAAAAAATAATATCTTTGGGAATGATTCCCCCCCCCCCCCCCCTTATGAAAAAAGGTGCGAAAAATAAAGTTAATGGAAGGATTCTTTGACTTTTTTTTTTGGTAAGAATTGAAAATTTGTTGTTTTTTTAGTGATTTTTTAGCTTTTTGGCTAAAATATTGAGTTGCCAAACGACCCAAGTGTCTTTTCAGAGTTTGTGGGTCTAAGCATGAGTTTTGAAAATTTCTTTGCATTTCTTTAGTGTTAGTCTGGCTTTCTAGCACTAATTTGATTTATCGGTGATGATGGACTCGCATGAAAATTTCTTTCTTTTCGCTGTTGTATAAATATGGATTGCTGCAATTACACAGTCCCTTGGAAAAAAAACTAAAAAAAAAAGTAGGCTTCTTGAAGTTCAAGCTTAATTGTGGTGTTTGTTATGGAATTGGAAGAATAATTGAATTGATTTGAGTTGAAATCACCCCCTTGCAGAAGGCAGGATTGTGGATGGCTTATGGTTTTTTTATTAAAAGCTCAAATACAATATTTTTGTAGCTAAACAGTTATGAAAAGTTTTAGCTTATTTGTAGGTGATTTTCTTTTGTTTTCTTCTTCTACTTCTTCTTCTTCTTTTGATTTTTTGAAGCTCTTTTACAGATAATAAGAGAAGTTCTTTCTTTGCAGGTGTGTCCAGTTTGTGCAATGAGGGTGGGGGTTGACATGGTTGCTCATATAACCTTGCAACATGGAAATATTTTTAAGATATCCTTTTAGTTGTTTTTTTGCTATTATTAATTTATTGGGCTTTGGAACCCTTCCTTTCACTGTTCTTGGATCAGTTCATTTTGCAACTAAATTTATAGATCTGATGTGTGTGGGGAGAACAATTGAATCTTTACTGAATAACTTCTGTGTAAGACTTTTACTTGCAAACATTTGAGTCTCTTTCAAAGTGCTTGAGTGTGAGATTGCATTCAGTTTTCTACCTGAATTCTGCATTTTTTTTTTACAATTTAAAGAGCTCTTTTAGTTAAGGTCCACGGAAAATAACTTTAAATAACTAAACACTTGTCTGGTTGACTGTCCTCATTTAGAAAAAAAAATTCTAAACTTTTACTTTTTTAATTATTTATTTATTTATGTGCTTTCTTAATACTAACTAAAACCATAACTTTATTGAGACTATGACTATATTCTCTGGATTCCTTGACAAGAAGTTACATGCAACGCAAGAGGAAATCTCGTAAAGTTGGATCCCATTCAACACTTTCTTTGTTGAGAAGGGAATTGCGGGAAGGAAATCTGCAGTCCCTTTTTGGTGGGTCTTCCTGTATAGTTTCTTCAACCAATGCTGCTCCAGATCCATTGTTGTCGTCGTTTATATTGCCTATGGTTGATGATTTTGGGAGTGTTCAGTCGCACCCTTCAGCTGAATCCATTTCTGTCAAGAAAAGAACAAATGAGAATGTTTCAGAAAGGTATGGAATGGCATTCTTACCTTCTTTCCTTTTTTTGGCAAATATGTAATCTTTTATGATTTTGGTTGCTTGTCTTCTAGAAACCTGGGTAATATTTGTCAGCTAGTTCCTGATTTTTGGACAATAGTAAATTCCTAATTGACTTGCATTTGCTTGCTGGGTGTCCTCTTAGTTCTATTATATTAAGTTGGTTCATTTTAATAATTGTACCACTCAAGGTAGTTGGTTTAAAAGGACTTAAATCACCTCATGGTACCCTTTAGTCATTGTCTTTGCCTGTTGGATTTTCCTTCCTTGGGTGTCCAGGTGGTGGTTTTGTTTTCAATTCTCAATCTTTTAAAAACTTCTTTCTTGCGGAGTGGCATACTGAAAAAAGAAAGGGTTTGGAAGAAAAAAAGTAGATTCCCTTTTGTGACCAAGAGTCCATCCTTGATCAAAGTCGAGTTTTACATCCTTGGGTTGGTGCGAAAGGCTTGTCACAGGTCCTTTTTTGAGCCCATCTTGAATACTATGTGGTAGGGTACTCGTGACCTTGCTGGTGGCTGCCACTGCCTCACACTTGAATGCCGCCAGCTCTGCCTTGCTACTTGAGGCATTTGTGACTTGGTTGGTCCATCCAAGCTTATACTCTAGCACCATATCATTCAAACTTGGTGAGTTTGTCTTGATTGCCATCGTCCCTGTTTGAAGTGTGAGATTGAGAAGTGAAAATTTATGAATTATGTTAATAACAAAAACAGATTCTCCTGAATTTTTTTATTTTTTATTTTTTTCCAGAAAAAGCATAGAAAGCAAGTTGCTGGTACCCCAAAAATGATATTTTTATGAAGAAGCTTGGCTGCTTCTGAAATCATTACCATGTATTATTTTTGTTTTTTGAAAATTCATATTTGAGTACCTTAGTTGCTGGTTTTGCACAAACTTATTGAAGGCCATGATGTGATCCTTATTAGGCATTGTCCCAATCCCTTGTTTGGAATGAGCATACTTGGATTTGCTGCATTGCAGATTGAATAAGTTTATGGAAACTACAAGCTTATCTCAATAGAAAAGATGATTTTTTTCCCTGGAGGCCATTATCATTGGCAAGTGAGTTTGCTCCACAAATTTTGTGCAATCTCCCAACTTAACAGGTGCAATACCTGGGGCATTGGCTGTTCACACCGAGCTTACCTCACTAGGTGGGTCCAACAGGGCCTGCCCCGAGCAGGTTCTTGGTCATAAAAAGAAGGGATTTTGGAATTTACGAAAAGAAAATTACTTGGATGGTTGCAATTTGCAAAAGATGGTTCAAAACATTTAATAGTAGGCTTTCTAAGCCCATTTTTCCTGGTGTTGAGCTCTTTAAGTGGCTTCTCAATGCTTTCTTCTTAGAAATGTAGGGTGTGTTTGGTTTGTGTTTGTAGAGTAGTTTTTGAGATAAAAAGTACGAAAATTTGTTTGGTTTGTCTTTTTTCAGAAATGGTTTTGAAAAATTGTTTTGAGGAGAGAGTTTTAAAAAAAGTGATTGATTTGATGTGTATGAGAGAGAGAGTGATTTTAGAAAATAGGTAACCAAACAAAATTTTGAGATTTTTTTGGGAAAAATTTGTTTGTAAAGAATTTTTCCCAAAATTTTTTCGAAAAAACAAACCAAACAAGGCCGTAGTTTCCATAAACTCTCCTCCGGAGAGTTACAAAATATTATTCCGTGAAATCAAGATCATGTTGATGAAGCACTTCCTCAAGTATGATAGCATGTGAATAGCAGAATACATTATCAAGGTGATGTGAGAAAGATCCATGTATGAGATCGATGCTTCGACTCGTGATGCCATCCACAATAAGATATTTACTAGATGACTGATATGATGCAAGTATGCAAGCTTGCAGTGAAAAAGTAGCAACTCTTGAAGAGATACCATCAAACAAAGTTAGGGGCTTCAAAGTGCCTCTGTCAAGTAGTACCAAAGCACAAAAGTAAGCTTGTTAATAGAAGAATCAATGATTAAATTCTCATCTTACATGATTTTGGAGTCAACATGTGGTGCTTCAAGTGGGCACAATACGTGGTGATTCAATTTTGGGCTCTACATTTTGGTCACTTCATAATAATTGTTATAGTAGAATTCTTCTTCCAAATAAATTTCATTCTCCAAATCATCTTGATATGCGCCTTCTAATGTGCTTTATGAGGTCAACATCTCCTTATTAATTTCTAGTCTTAACCCAAGAATAAGTTGATCAACAATATTACGTGGGTCATTACTAGTGTTTTTCAATTTGAAGGGGAAAAAACCTTAGCTAAGTAATAAGAGAGACTAGGATCTTGTTGTCAAAGATTGATCACCTAGGCACCCTCAAGTGGATCCTCAACATGAGGTAAAAAGTTAGGGGTAATTGTAGAGTCAAAAGACAAAATCAACTTTTGTTTGTAGGCCTTGAGCATTAAATTTTCTACTGGCATTAAGTTGTAGCTAATGGTGACCATGTTTGTTATCAATGGCATTCAAGGTGTTGCTAATGTTGTTCATAAGGGCTTGAATAGTTTCCATATTTTGATTAAAAAAGTCCATGGTTTTAAAAGAGGAAAATAAATTCAAAATTGGACCTCTTGCAAATTTTAATAGTTCCCAATGAGAGAAAATATTAACTGCAATTTTGAAAGGAAAATATGTACCTCTTGAAGCAAATAGGAACCACTAGCTGACTCAAAGTTGTGCACAAGGGTGATTGGCAAGCGTTGTGGGTTGAGAAAGGTAGCGGCGGCAATTTAATGGGGTGTAAGGATGTGAGCTTTGACATTATGGCGTGTAGATTTCATGTGGTATGAGAATACAATCCAAGCTAGCTAATTTCACTTGGCTTTGATGGTAGTACGGAAGTGGATGGTGTGATGCATAAAGGATGTTTATTTGCTGATGTGGGCTGGGCTAAGATTAGGGCTAAGGCCTAAAGGGACCTGGGGTATATGGGTAGCCTGACTGGATTATGGATAATTGGGCTTAAATAATGTAGTTGGGATAGATAGAGTAAAGTGGGTTGGGCTTAAATAAGAATAAGTGGGCCCTTTGTGGTTAAGGGACTTGGACAATTGGGCTGAATTGAGTAATTTTTTGGACTGGGCTTGTGGATAGATGGGTCAGTTGCTGGGTGTTTGGTAATAGTGTGGCCCTGGTTGTGGGTTTTTGTTTTTTTTGGAGATAGTGGTTACTGAGATGGACGGTAATAGTTGAGGTAAGCTCAATTTTTTTTTTCAGTTTGCCACTTTTGCCCTTTTAAAACTTATCTTGACGTAAGTGACATTCAAATCTATACTTAAAACGCCAAAATACCCTAAATATTCAAATTTGTTACATGCAAAAATGCTCCATTTTCCATCGCCACTACTCTCACCAAACAATTGCAAACACTAACCTTAATAAGATTCAACAAAGGAGGAGGAGAAGAGAAAGTAAGATCAAAGAGATGGTGGTGGTCTGGTAGTGGAGGAGGTCCAATTGTAGAGGAAGGTGATGCAATGGTGGTCTAGTTGTACTTTAGCTATAGTTACCCGTCAATACATGGTGCCACTACTTCAGCCACCACCACACAGCCGCACACTAGATGGATGACGAGTGTTATAAGAAAAGATAAGAAATGAATCTATTAGGAGGAAATTTAGAAATGACACCAATTAAAGATAAAGGAAACTTGTTTGAGATGTTATGGTCATGTGCATTGTAGACCAATTAATGCATCTATAAGGAGTGATTTGATTCACGTGGAGGGTAGTAAAGGCAACAGAGGAAGACCTAAGAGAACATTTGTTGAGATGATAAGAAAACATACGGATATGTCAAATTTAACTTTTCATTGAGTATATATATGATTGCAAATAACATCCTTTGAAAGAATTAGATCCATGTAGCTGATCCGAAGAAATTGGAATTATGGCTTGTTGAGTTGAGCTAATATAGATTGTAATTACTCTTGCTTGTCAATAGACATTATTGTAATATACCTTATGCAATAATCTTATTGTTTGAAGTTTGAAAGTTACATAGAAATGCTTGCAGGTTGTGTTTCATTACAATTGTGTTGGAAGAAACTATTGCAAGCTTTTGTGAAATTGAAATTTGTGATGTATTTATGAGATTTGATTACCTTTCCGTCAAGTTTACGGTAATTAGGAGCAAATATGGAAACTTTTGCTTTTGAAGGAAATTAAAGATTTGAGACATGCTATAAGACAACATTTTTTTAAAGAATGACAACTTTAGAATGAAAATCAAGTATTGCTTTTGGTACATTTTTAATGGAAGAATTTAAGGTTTTGAAGGACTTGCTAAGATTTGGATTAGTGTGTTTTTGTATATAAACGGTTAACTGGATATTGAGAATCTTTTTTTTTTTGGAAGTTTATCGGAGATAATTGCTTATTATGGTTGAAGTCCAACAAGATTGAGGAATAACTAAGTATTAAATGAATAGGAAAAGAATTATTGTCCTCATGACAATGTTAAGTGAAAGTTCCATTGGATGAGAATGGTCAAACAAAGATGTGAGAATGTTATTTGAAAATGAATTTGGCCGAGCGGGTAATTCATTTTGGCGGGTTGGGCTTTATGGTATTGGGACTTTTTTGGGCCAATTTCCCCTTCTTTTTTTTTTTTTTGGTTCTAAAAACGAAAGGGGCCTATTTTTGCCAGACTATTTCTGATGCCAACACAATATGTAAAACCTGACTTCTGTAATCTTAAACCTACACACAACACAAATAATTACACAATTCAATTATAATTTACAATCAGACTATTTGAAAAACGTGAGAGCGTCAACATCAAATCATATACACAAGGCATTATACTAATGGGAAAAGTGCATGAGATGGCAACATAAATAAGACTACACTCATCCAAAAATTGAAAAAAGGAGCACACAGTGGCCATGCACTTAATTGCTAGTGCATTGTCATTTTGCTGAAATTTATGTTGAATTTTCTTGGATGTGCAGGTTTACATCTTTGAAGGAATTGCATGATTCATGGCCCGTTTCATATTTACTTTTTCATTGTCATATTTATTTTGACATCCCATGATTTCACATTAATCTCATTCCTTGTGTATCTGATTTAAATTTGATTCTCTTGTGTTTTTCTATTAGTTTGATTGTAAATTGTGCTGGAGTTTATGGAATTTGTAATTATTTGGGTTGTGCGTAGATATAAGATTTAAGGAAGTGAGGTTTATATTATGTTAATTTGGCATTAGAAATAGTCTAGCAGAAATAGGCCGCCGTTTTGTTAAATATATATATATATATATATAGGGGGAGATTGACCCAAAACAGTAAAATATTGTTTGTTCGGCCTTGGTTAGACATTTCTCAACCTAACAACTTTTGGTTGGGTGACAGGTAATAGACCAATCCACCTGACCCCGACCCCTTCCCCAACCTGTGAGCAGGCATACTTTTTTTTAGAATTTTGGATGTGAGAGGGTTTGGCATATATTGTTGTCTTCCTGCATTAATTGCTAGAGAAATGATAAAATGACTAGACTAATAGGGGATGGGACTTTTGATGGCATTGATAAGACTAAAGTAGGAGCCAATGCAATTTTTGTGTTTATGGAGAGATACTGGAATTAGAATGTTTTTAAATAAATGGGGCTAAAAGACAACATTTTCTTAAATAGATAAAAATATTATTTATAAATGAGGCTATAAGATAACCTTTGAGGTGATATGAGACCTTTTTAGTTTAGATTTTGTCAGGGCAAAGAAACAGTTGGAGTAACACCTTATTTTGTTCTTTGCTTAAAAGGGTAGAGAAGAAGAGGATAACAATATGAGGAAAGAGAATTTATTTATCCCCATATTTCTATACATAGAAGTGGAAAATATTTTAAAAGGAGAATTCTACTTGTCTCTGTGTTAATTTGAATCTTAGTCCATTCTATATTTTTCCCAATTGCTTCAATTTTGTCTTGATACTTCTCTACTCTCCTTGACTTAATTTTTAGACATTTTTTGTTGCTCTTGTTTCTCCCTTGCCAAACAAACTGGTCACGACTGGTAAAAATTTATATAAATATTATGCTGATCAATGGTTCCCAAGAGGTGAGAGGAGCGGCGCTGGGGGTTTGGGGTTTGAAGAGGAAGTCACTAAAAAAAGTTGAAAATTTTACTAAAGGCCAACAACTTGAGCTGTGAAGTGTTCTGTAGCCAGCAACTTGAGCTGAACATATTTACTGGATATTGGAATGGACATGTGCTAAGAGAAGAAAGCTCTCAAATTCAATTAAGAAAAGAAGAAAGTAATGTAGTTATGTAATATTAAGTCTGAACTAGCTTGGTTGAGCAAGTCTTTGTGGTGTCCGAGCTAGCTTTGAACAGATTTAGTACGATTTTCTACTAAATTTGGAATCCTTGGAAGACATGAACGGCAAGTTGAAGCATGATAGTTAGGTGCTTAAATCCATACTGATTTGTAGTTTTGACCTTTTAAGTTGTGTCATACTTGATTAATTGCAATGGGGAGGGTGTTGGTCCTCGAGATCACATCACAGAGGTAGGGTTATATTGGAGACCCTCGTGTAATTTCTTCTTTTCTCTCAATAAATTTTGGTTCTCTACAGTAAAGCCATTCTTGGGTATCAAAGCCAGAGAGGAGAGCTGTGCCAGCAAAACCTTTTAGTTATGAATTATGATTACTCCCAGCCAAAATACTTAAATATAAGAGATCTTTCATCAACTGTACAGAAAGATTTAAAAGAATTTGAAACCCTGGATACATTCTCGAATAAGTTCAAGCAGTGATAGAGTTCAAGCAGTGATAGATGCTCTCAAGTTCATGTGAGCTTGAAAATATACATGGTCTAGTTGGCTTGGGATAAAGTTTTCCTCACTATATTTTCTTTGTCAAGATATGCCCCTAGTTAAAGATTGACATGTGATAGGGCAGATGGGCTTCTTTGTATTTGATCACCAGTCAAACCTAGCACACATGAGCTTTGGAACATCAGCTAGAGTCTTACACAACCTTGGGAACATTAGTTAGAGTCTTACAATGACCGAGTTTTGAAGCCAAATATGAGCGCTTGTTCTTGTAAAATATTTAGGAGCCTAAACAGGCAGAGTTCAAACTGTTCATGAAGGTTATTGCTTATTTGCAGTCCTAGTTGAAGAGAAAGATGCTAGCTATGCCATAAAGAGTGTACTTTCAGGATGATGTACATATTCTATGGGTGCAACTCGGGCAGGTTTGTTTGGGTTGGGAGGTTGTCCAAGCCCAAGTTGTACAGAGACCTGCTCAGGCCTGCCCATGCCCGGCCCGAATTACCCAAGTTGTCCGAATTGTAAATGAATTTCAGATTTCAATTGTTTTTTTGCTGCTACATTATTAAATTATTAAAAATTGACTCTATTTACATTTTTTTTTTTATAGAAAATCATTAATACCATCAAAATAAATAATTTATATAATGTAAGAGAGATATCGCTATGGTAGTCTTTACAATTTATAAGTAAAAATAAAAAAAGAAGTAGGATTTTATGTTATTTGTATATATACTATATATTCAATATAATTTAATAATCTAAATTACTTTAATATCATGTAATGGCTAATAATTTATGTGTATTTAATATTTTTATATATCTATATATGTATAATTCGGGTTTTGAGTTGCTCGGGTTGTTTGACGTCTTTGCCAAAGCCCGTCTAAATTTAATTCGGGATTCTGACTTTTTGTCCAAACCCGTACCGAGTTTGAAAATATCTTGTCCAAGCCCTAAAAAAATTCGGGCTGAGTTTGGGTTGCTCGGGTTGAGCCGGCCCAAGTTGCACCCCTAACATATTCCATGTTAAAGATATGTAAGAATTTATGTATTATTGATTGATGTCTTGATTGATAGATTACAAGATGCATAAATTACAATTCCTATACAATCTATATATAGAAGAAAATGTGGTAGTAGGTGTAGTGGAGGTGATAGTGGGTTAGGTGAAGTGGAGTGTGTAGTGGAGTAGAGGTAGGTGAAGTGGAGTGTGTAGTGGAGTAGGTGAAGGTAATGTGGTAGTAGGTGTAGTGGAGGTGATAGTGGGTTAGGTGAAGTGGAGTGTGTAGTGGAGTAGAGGTAGGTGAAGTGGAGTGTGTAGTGGAGTAGGTGAAGGTAAAGATGGGAAATTCTAACAGCCCCCCGCAAACTCAAGGAGGAGAGAAACTAACCAACTTGAGTTTGGAGAGAGTAACAAAACAAGAAAATACATAAAAATAAAAAAGGATAGGAGACACTGTATGGTCGTGTCAGACCGTTGGTGAAGACACTGTATGGGGTGTCATAACGTTGTAGAGGACACTGTATGGTGGTGTCAGACCGATGTAGAAGACAGTTTATGGGGTCATGTCGGACCGTTGTAGAAGACAATGTTGTGACAGTTTACGGAGTCTTGCTGGACCCTTGTAGAAGCTAACCGGAATCAATGTCGGGACAGTTTACAGAGTCTTGTCGGACTCTTAAAAAGTTGCACCCTCAAAAGGTGTGCCCAATTTTGTCAAAAGGCGTGCCATCAAAAGGCGTGCCCAATTCATCAAAAGGCGTGCCATCAAAAGGCGTGCCATCAAAAGGCGTGTCCACTTTGTCAAAAGATGTGCCATGAAAAGGCGTGCCAGTTTGTCGGGCGGCAAGAGGCGCGCGATACGCGTGGCTGCCTCGGCTATTTAACCAAGACGAAGGCTGAGGCTGAGGCATACCATTCTGAAACCTCTGAAACCAACCCTTCGCTGAAAAAACTCTGCCTCTGCGGAGAGAGAAACTGTGGAACACTTTGTTGCCATTCTGTCACCAACCCTTCCGAACATTACCAGTCTGAAATTGCTATTTCGCTGAAACACTTAGCAACCCAAAAACATGGCCTCTTCTTCCCGTCCAGCTACCCAGAACCTGCTCACGCTCTTTCCAGAACTGAACGAGCCCACAAGAGAAATAACTGGTGCGGTGGCCAGTGAACCTCAACCAAACACCTCTGGTTTTGCTCCATTGAACTTTCCGATGCGGTCGGTGGAGCAAAAAATGGCGGTGCAAACTGATATTGAGGCTAATCAGTATACTCTGAAGTCATGCGTGGAAACCATGACGGCGGTCACAAATTTGTCGAACCGGCTGCAGAGTAGGACAAATGAGGTGCAGCATTTAAATTCCCAGCTGGCTCTGCTCCAACGCATGTATAAGGATGCGCGAGCAGAGATAAGTGTGCTGAAAGCAGAAAATAAGGAGCTGAAGCGGAAGGCCACTGTGATGTTCCGATTTGGAGGTCCGCCGTATGCTGCAGTGGAGGAGTATGGAGGAGTGAACGTGCTCGGCGGCGTAGGAAACACGGAGGCAACACCGTCAAGGGCCGCCCAGGACGGAGGAAAGAAGAAGAGATCTGCAGCAGAGTAGAGAAGAAAAATCCCACTGTGGGTGTTGGGTGTGTTTTTTTTTTTTTTTTTTTTTTTTTTTCGTGTAAAATTATGATCGGGGTTGATCCTGACATGAATAAAATAAGTGTGTTTGGCAAACTCGAATGGTAGGTGTGGTAAGGCAGAAAAATCAACTGGAATGAATTTTTTTTTTTTTTTTTTTTTTTTTTTTTTGTGAAAATAATAATAATAATAATAATAATAATAATAATATTAATATGGAAATCATGGAGTGGGCGGTGGTACAAAAATATTGTGTAGAAAAAGAGGGAGATGGTGGAAAAGAGAGGCCACTCATGTTATTAAAATAAATTAAGGAATTAAAAAAAAGTGATATTGGTTTTGTTTTCAAAAAAGATGGATTAAAATAAATATAAAAAAAAGAAAAAGAAAGTGGAGACCATGATGAAAGGTGGGAACAAGTGTGCTGGTGCTGTGTTGTAATGGTCAGAAAGAGAGATAAGAAAATAAAATAAAATAAATTTCAAGGTGCTGTGTTGTAATGGCATTGAAATATCCACCATCATAAAGAGTATCAGTGGTGCTGCATATGTTTATGAGCATTATTTGAGGCCTTTCTTTCTTAACCCACAGCAGACTGTTAACGTCTAGTATGTCCCAAGGAAGAAGGACATCTTCAGTAAGCCAGATGACATTCTAACTGCTGCTGAGAAGTACATAGAAGAACATGGCCCGGAAGCATTTGAGAAGCTTGTTAGCAAGAGTGGGGAGAGTGATGTCGAAAGCCGGAGCCTTGGATCTCGCCACCGGCGTCGGCGGAAAGATCGAGAAAGACGATGTTCTCTCCGCTGTCCAAAAGTATGAGCAGTATCACGGCTACTATGAGGCCGAGAGAGAATGAGATGTTATGAAGATATGATGAGGAGGTAGGTATGTAGTAGACAATTCTAGCGGACTAGGTTGAGGTCCGGCGGGCGGCCAAGGCGAGGTTGCCGCCCGCCGGTGAAGCGAAAAAATATTAAATTCTTAACCTTGCTCTGATACCATGTAAGAATTTATGTATTATTGATTGATGTCTTGATTGATAGATTACAAGATGCATAAATTACAATTCCTATACAATCTATATATAGAAGAAAATGTGGTAGTAGGTGTAGTGGAGGTGATAGTGGGTTAGGTGAAGTGGAGTGTGTAGTGGAGTAGAGGTAGGTGAAGTGGAGTGTGTAGTGGAGTAGGTGAAGGTAATGTGGTAGTAGGTGTAGTGGAGGTGATAGTGGGTTAGGTGAAGTGGAGTGTGTAGTGGAGTAGAGGTAGGTGAAGTGGAGTGTGTAGTGGAGTAGGTGAAGGTAAAGATGGGAAATTCTAACAAGATATTCCAAGGATGATGTTGAGGAGAGGTTATGCATTGAGGTAATAAATGAGATGGTTGCCTATGACCAAGCTGGAAAAACTTTTCCTCCTACGGTGAAATGGCAAACAGGTGTTCTGGTAATTGACCTTTATGAGTTCAGGGTTAAAGTCTTTGGGTGTTTGAGCTATTAGTGCTCATTTGTATGAAATTGTGAAAGTCATCATCTTGTCTAATGGCATTCCTCTAAAAGTATTATCTATCAACATTGAGATGTTGTTTGGTTATAGTGCACCAAGGAAAACATGAGAGCTCAAAGGGAAGACAGCAGTGCTTCGTCAACCTACTTATAAGAAAGGGTTCTGTGTCGGTGTATGGCAATTGAACCATTTTAACACCAATAATAGTGCCATCTGGCTCCATGGGGTGATTGGAGTTGACCGGCATATCAACATAAGATGTCTATATGTCACCGTATTTGTAAAGGGAGCTTCAGTTCTTTTGGAATTGTTATTGGTGGTATTGCATTGTATATGCTTAGGCTTGTAAGGATTTAAAGGAGGTGTTAATTCACAATGTCCTGACATTTGACTCCGTATAGTAGTATTGCGCTATATAGTCTAAAAAGGACATGTTCTGTAATTTACTCCTCTCAGTGTCTTTTCCTCCAAGTCTGGTACAGTTGCATAGAGAAGAGTGCATGTGTAGGCATATGCATATGGCAATGGAATAAGAATAACTTGAATTCAGTTCGTGTGCTTGTCACCGTCTACATTTATTATTTTGAATATTACCAGAGTGTAAATTATTTCTAAATTACCTACATAATAACATCAATTATTCTAAAGTAATGGAAATTAAATGTAAGGGAAGATGTAAAGTAATAGATGGCATGCAAGGACTTCCAGTTGCAGTTGTGTTGTGTTGCCAAAATAAAGCAATTTGTTCAAGGATAACAGTAAAAAGGAAGTATGTAGCAAGAAAGAAAGTGTTTTTCTTTTCCAGGAAAGTAAATGAGTGTATTATATGTTACGCATCAATAAATTATTATACCTTTTCTTATGATTGCATGTCAGATCTCTCTCTCTCTCCTGAAGCTAATATTGAATTTTGGTTGCAGGGTTGCCCATCCTTCTCCATTATCTATCAAGGATAAGAAGGAGAAGGCAAGTAGATCTGAGTTTGTTCAAGGATTGTTGCTGTCCACCATGCTTGACGACAACTTATGAGGAAGGTCTGTATGTGGGCTACTACCGTGGTTTGTCAACCTCCAAATATATGCAGCCTAGAGGAGAGCTGCATGAGAGCTTGTACTACTTGTTTGTAGAAGTATATGTTAAATGTATTAAACAAGTGAGATGAGAAAATAAGATGATGTAATAAATGTAATTTATGTTGCCCCTGTATGTGGAGTTTAGTATGTAGTTAGGCGGAAACCGGGCTCTTGTACTCTGTTTTATTTTGTAATTCATGCTTCATTTCATTGATCAAAAAAAAAAAAACAAAAACGTATTACTGCGTATGGCTCTGCTTCCTTTCCAACCTAAATCTGCATTGAATTTTCTTTGTTAAAGCTGGACTTTCTGGATTGGATATCCGAGTTTGAGTTTCATCCCTGATGCATGATGAGACTCTTTTTAACTATTTTCTTTTGACAGATTGTTAAAACAAAAAGAGGAAACTGTAGAACGTAAAGTTCCTATGTACAGTAAATGAAAAACCGTTGTGCGGGTTGCACTAAACAATTTGTCTGATGCCTGTTTGGACTTAAATTCCTTGCTTAAATAATGAAACTTACCAACATAAAATTACAATGCAAAAACCTAAAAAGATCATATATACTACTAATAATAATGAGAATTACAATAGTAATAAATTCTTAAACAATTCATTTAGAGTCTCTGTATAATATCATTTCTCTTTTTTCTTCACAAATTGAAGATTCAAACCAAACAAAGCCCTATGATCAAAAGTTTCGTATGTCTCTGAATCTGTGCATCACAAAGAACATTTAAAAAAAAAAAAAAAAAAAAAAAAAAAAAAAGGGAATCCTCCCCTCCTACTTCAGTATCAGTTTCCAACTACCATGTTCTCTCATTTAAAAAAAATAAAAATTGAGAAAATCACAAATCTCTAATTTTACACGTCACAGATTTTATCACATGCATTGAACTTGTACCTACCAACTCTTAAAGCTGATCCAATAACAACACCCACTTTTCATTAATCAAATAAATAAATAGACTTTGATGTTCAAGGTCAGTGAATTAACTGCATTAACAAGTCAAGAGAGAATCAACAGGAAGAAAAATTCTTCTATGTCCATAGCCAAAAATCGACTGTTTTTACTGATCAAGTAAAACAACAAAGAGCGTTTGATTTTCAGTGCCAGTTGTTTATCCATGTAAATAATTTAACCACAACTTCTGTCTTAATTCCTAGCCAAAAAAAAAAAGAAGTAAAATTGCCTATGCAATAAAGAATAAGGAGCCATCTCAATCCCAATCCAACCCTTAAAACAATGAAGGCACTCTTGTGTGTCCATGATCTCCCTCACCACATGCCTTGCAAATAAATCGAAACAAGATGAGCAGCAACTCTTTATCATCAGTCTCATCTGTCCACCTGCCATTCCTCATGATTCATATTTCTCTTCCCCAGTATGCTCAAGGCCACGTAGAGCTAAAATGGTGTGTGTAGAGTTCCTTGCAATGTCCTTGAAGGTATTGTACCCTACAAAATAATTAGGGCAATTTTAGCATCAAAAACACCTGCTCGTGTATGTTAATATTATTCCACACACGCATGACAAAATTTATATGCAAGATGCATTAAAAAAGAACATCTTTCAGTTTCTAAAAGATAAGCTTGCCTAATAAAAGTCTGCCTAATTGCGGTACTGAATTCTCACTAATGTGCTTATGTCTATGAAAGAGTGTAGGCAAGCTTCGTGCACTGCGTGCCGACCTAATACCACTCTCAATCCCTCACCTATGCAACTAGTGGTCATGTTTGTAACTACACCTTATTCCACGTCATTTATTATGAAATTCCAAACATCAATGCAGTTGAAAACAAAAACAGTTAACATGACAAAACTAAATCCATTTCTGAGTATAAGCATTTCAAATGGCTTCTTCCCACTATTGATTGCACTTGTTCCTTTTTATTCATCAAAAGTGACTCACCTCTCTATATCTATACGGGGCCATGTTAGTGTCACTGATGCTTGATCTGCTGCTACATGGATGGAGTTGCTCGTAACCCAATCTTGAATTGATACCCACACCGATCGCAGCAGGTCCGGCAGCAGATGTAGGAGTTTGATCCTGAATTACTTGACCCCTTGAATGCCTCGACCTTGCAGAAAAAATATCCCTACTCTGGAATGAAGTTGTGAAATTGTCCTGTAACCTTCCCTGGAAAAAGGTATGTTGACGAGATGCTAAAATTTGTTGCATTATTGCTGGTTGAAATGATACATCCCCACCGCACTCCATTTGAGACTCCAAAATATTATTTCCCCAAGTTGTAGCTGACATCCCATTAGTTCTACCGCCAAATTGGCTCACTCTATTACCAAGTAGATGGTTTATCTGATACTGTATTCTATGTCTTTCTGACACAGTTAATACCCCTACCCCTGCTCCTGATACTGGAGAAGCAGCTTGAAAATCTCCACCAGGACGTCTAGGAGATGAGAAAACCCTAGGCAGTACCTGAGGCAATGTTGTTTCAGGTATTGTGTTAAGGTCTATAGCCTCCCTAACATTCTCATTTGGAAATGATCGTCCAGACAAGTCGTTGATTGTTCTTTGGACAGGCATAGGATTCGGAGCTTGTGGATTTGCGGAACCAAGAGCAGTTGGTCTACAGCCTTCGCAATACCAATTACCTTCTGGGACTTCGCATCCAAGACCAACACAATAAGTATGTGCCGGTGAATCACAGAGATCACAAAGTAACATAAGAGCATCATGACCACCTTCCCGGCATTCAATACAAATCACATTTTCATATGGGTCAAGATAACCCCTAAATTCTTCTTCAGATGGTCGATAAACCTGCAACTTGCAAAAACCATTTCAATCAGGGAAATGAAGTAGATATAAAATACTTCAATGAGAATCAAACAAAAAATGGGGCCTCTTTATGATACAAAAATCTTGAAAATATGGTCACACAAAGATACCTGATCACGTTCCGGGACTTGTACTACCATGGTCCTCAAATCAAACTCCGTGTTTGAGTTCGCGGGCTTACTAATAGTCACGAACCTTTGCTTGCACAGAGGGCAACGAGATTCGACCTTTGACCACTCCATTACGCAAGCAAAACAAAAATAATGACTGCAACAATTTAATGTTCCTTGAACAGTCTTCTTTCCTTGTTCTGACAAACAGATCCCACATACTTGCTTTCCTGCTTCATTTTTCATATCCTCTACCTTATCCTTACCCTTTCTACCCAGACTTTTTCTTTGTCGACACAAAACCCCTTCTTCTTGTAATATTTTTTGCGAAGATGAGTTCCTCAAACTAGTAGTCAAATTCAAGCAAAATTGACTGGCCTCTCTCACATGTTCTTTCTCTTCTTCTGACATAGTATACCCAAAATCAGACGATACAGAACTCACGAAATCTGAATCAGAATCTTCCATGAATCTCCTCTCCCTTGTTCCGGAAATTTTCTTGTTCCTTTCTTTCACAACTGGGTTCTTTATGAATGCTACATCATTACTGGCAGCCAATTTCCCACGGCTCTTGGTAGGTTTCTTTCTTAAAGGCTTTTTCATAACCTTGGAACTCCTCTTCCTCTTTCGCCCTTTGACAAAACCCTTTTCCTGTAAACAGGGCCTCCCTACTTTCTTATTCTTCTTCTCAACTGCCAACTCCTCCTCATCATCACCTAAATCAATTTCATCAGGCATAAATTCATCATCATCATCATCCTCAACTTCGTAATCCTCATCATTTTCTTCTTTATATGAAACCACCCTTCTTTTCTTGCGTTCCTTCCCAACCACATTTTTCTTCGCACCTGGAAAACTCTTTCTCCATCTTGACCTACCAACCACCCTCACCTCCTCCTCCGCATCCTCTTTTTCTTCTTCTTTTTGAAATTCATCTAAACTCTCTTCTGATTCCTCTCTAGCTAAAGAAGAGCAATACTCCTCAGAATCTTCAAATTCTTCATCTGCTCCAACTGTGTAATCGTCATCTGATTCCGATTTATCAGATCCCTTGTCTTTAGACCCAATTCTTCTCTTACCAAGTTGCTTGTTCCCAACCTTCCCTCCCCTCCCCATCTTCTCTTGCACACAAAACAAGAACAGTACCAATAGTCAATCAAACTGAACCATTTAAGAGTCCCTCTAACTCATCAAATCTAATGAAATTAAAACACATAAATCTCAACATTCCATAATTTGTTCATTTCTTGTTTAAGCTTTATTCAAAATAATAACAATAATAATAATAGTAATAACCAATCACCCCTCATCATCGATCTGTGTCATCAAACAGAAAAAACAGAGCAAACCCTAAACCCTAAATCACGTAATTTTGAAGGTGTAATAAAGAAATCATCAATACAGAATCAAACAAAAAAAAAAACCAATTGAATTTGCCACCGAATAACATCAACCCAAAAGCATATAGATTAATTCGATTCAAATTCCATTTCGATAATCTAGATAGAGAAAGTTCATCATTACCAATCGTATGAGAGCAATAAATCAGATAATAATCAAAGACAGGTACAATAATTTTGGAATTGGATTCCAAAAAGTTGTAGAGCGAGAGAGAGAGAGAAAGAAAAGTACCTGAACGACTCCGGAAATGCGAAACAAGAAATTAGTGGGTTATATGTTGTTTTCAATTGTATGGTATATACATATATGGGAAATTCTATACAGCTAATATCGACATATACACACTAGGTATATATACACAAATCTTTCAGAAGCGAACAATCTCTCTCTACAGAGAGAGAGAGAGAGAGAGAGAGAGAGAGAGAGAATTGATAATTTCACACCAAACGCAACTACGCCTCTCTCTCAATTGGAGGCTTCCTGCAAAATTACGAGAATGACGCTGTGCATTGTGAAGCAGTTCAACTGAAAATGTGACTTTGAAACTGGCAGTTGTTTTGGGTTTTTAATTATATATTTTTAAGAAAAGTTCAAATGTAATTATATTAATGCTCTGTTTAGACGAAAATTATTTTCTAATGTTGTGTTTGATTGAGGGGTTTGGGAAGAGAAAGGAAAAAGTGTGTGAAATTAGGTAAAATATAGGTATATTTTATTCACATTTCACCTAATTTTTTCTTTTTCCTTTCCAAATCTCTGCTCAAATCTCTCAACCAAACATAGCATAATAGAAACATTTTTTATGATTTTTTTTTATATGTTCGGTGGTGATGGAGTGGTGGTCTGGTGATGATGGTGATAGTGATTGTGGCGGTGACAGTGGTGGTGATGGTTCGGCAGTGGAGGTGATAGTTGTAGTGGTAGTGTGATGACATTGCTAAAATTTTAATTTGGAAAATATTTTTCACATTTTAAAAATAAAATAGTTTTTGCTCAAATAGACTAGCTTTTTGTTCACCATAAAAAATATTTTATGTTAACTGTAGGGACATAATTTTTGAATGACAACACGTGGCTGAGGTGTCACCGAAGTATCAACCGAGGTGCCACGTGTCCTGGTCATGACGCCGAGATGATCTCGGCTAGGCCGAGGTTATCTGCGAAGATACTGGAATCCGGGATAAGCGGATAAGGGACAAGAGTCCTAGAATGGGAGAAGACTTCAATTTGGGTAAAGATAAAGACTCTAAAAGAGTTTATCCTAATTCTATTGGGAGTCCAAGATTATCAGTAATCCTAAAGTCCATTGAAGTTAGGCTTCTATTGGGATTAGGTAAGTGTTGGCTATAAAAGAGAGGCACCCCCATGGGTCTAAGGTATGCTTTTTATATTCTGAATAGTGAGTTAAGCAGTTTTGCTATCTGTGAGAGATAACTGACTTGATCGTCAGAGTGCCCCCGGGTGGACGAACCACTGCCGGAATCTCTTCTTTCTGTGACAGGTTGTTCGGGTTTAATCAATTCTACCAGTGTTCTCCAGCTGAGTGCTTGATTGGCAGTGGTCAGGAATTGACACACACAATTTGGCGCCGTTAGTGGGAACGAAAGGAGAATAGATGGCCAACGACAGACAGAAAGAGAAGGTTAGGGACGGCATCCCTATTGAAAGTGGGAAACATATTGACCTTGACGTCGAAGAAGACAACTGCAACGAAGAGACTTGTGATAAGAATCACGGAGGAAATGACATCGGCCAGGAGGGCGGCGTACCGAAGAAATCGGACCATAGCGGGTATTATAACGAGGACGACCTCCAGGTATGGAAAGATAGATGCCTGCGGAGGGACGACGAGATAAAGGGAATGACGGACAAATTGGCAGACCTACAAACGGTCGTTAATTTCTTGATGTAGAACAACGTCATGCAGCCATCGTTCCCGCTGCAAGATATGCCGATTCTAGCGGCCAAGAAAGGTGCCCAGAAAGGGGGGCAGAAAACGGTTCCTGCAGTTCCTCAGCATGGCGGGACCAAGGGACATTCTCACCGGCCTTCGCGGGAGGTCGGGCGTGAATCCCAGAAGACAAGATCTCGGCCTAGATGATTAAGTCCGAGAAGAGAAAAGCTCAGCCTAAGTTAAAGACTTTTTATATAAGGTCCACAAATGAGTAGGTGAAAGCCATGTAGAGGGCTGGAGAATGATGCTTGGGAGTTAGAATTTTCAAGCCAAGATCAGTTTAACACTTGTTAAAATTTTTTTAAAAAAAATTACAAGTTGAAATTAAACTGAGGTCATGTTTAACACTTGTTGAAATTTAAGAAAAATTTACAAGTTGAAGTTAAACCAAAGTCATGTTTAACACTTGTTGAAACTTTAAGAAAAATTTACCAGCTGAAGTTAAACCGGGGTTATGATTAAAGGAAGGAATGATATAGGTTCCATCACCTCAGGATGCTGAAGTAATAGAACCTAGGGGGCAGTTGTGGGGACATAATTTTTGAATGACAACACGTGGCCGAGGTGTCACCGAAGTGCCGGCCAAGGTGTCACTGAAGTGCCAATCGAGGTACCACGTGTCCTGGTCATGACCCCGAGATGATCTCTGCTAGGCCGAGGTTATTTACGAAGATACCGAAATCCGGGATAAGTAGATAAGGGATAAGAGTCCTAAAATGGGAGAAGACTTCAGTTTGGGTAAAGATAAAGACTCTAAGAGAGTTTATCCTAATCCTACTGGGAGTCTAAGATTATCAGTAATCCTAAAGTCCATTGAAGTTAGGCTTCTATTGGGATTAGGTATGTGTTAGCTATAAAACAGAGGCACCCTCATGGGTCTAAGGTATGCTTTTTATATTCTGAATAGTGAGTTAAGCAGTTTTTCTATCTGTGAGAGATAACTGACTTGATCGTCGGAGTGCCTCCGGGTGGACGAACTATCGCCGAAATCTCTTCTTTCTCTGACAGGTTGTTCGGGTTTAATCTATTCTACCAGTGTTCTTCAACTGAGTGCTTGATTGGCAGTGCGGTCAGAAATTGAGACACACATTAACTTTTATTTTTCACTGTACCAACCTCCAAAAAATACATATAAAATATTTTTCGTCCAAACAAACGGAGCGTAAAAAAAAGGGAATTGTTTTTAATGACCCTAATATTAAGATTTTATAAGATAAATATATATAATATTTTCATAGTAGTTAAGGTCACTCAACATTTTTACAGAGAAAATTTGACTCAGAGAAATTTAGCATGACTCGATATAGAGAAATTTTAATTTTCACAAAGAAATTTATCTGATTTCACAAACAAATTCCTAAATTACTCTCGTATGATCACAGAAAAATTTCATCAAGGAATTTTAGTTAATAAAAAAAAGATCTTCAACCACTCTTACTATACAAAGTTGAAGATGATGTTTCACTATTTTTTTCCAAAAGAAAAATGAATATCATATAAAATAAAATAAAATACAACAAAGCTTAAAGGGGTAAACAAGAAACCCTACACACAAACTATAAACTACAAAACAACCCAAAAAAAACAAATTTGACTTGACGGTAGGGGTGGGCACGGGTCGGTTGCGACCATGGAACCTCCAAATCGCTATCTATCTTCCAAAATAGTGGATTGGAGAAAATCAACTTGCATCCATTCGCCAATTCGGCAGATGTGGATTGAGTTGATTGGCGGATGGATGCGAATCGGTTTGGCGGTTTAAAATTTTACAAATTGTCAACATAATTCAACATGTGCACTTCCTCAAAAAAAAAGAAAAGTATTACAGTTAATGACTTAAAAAATAATTAGAATCACTGCATGCCTCATTCAAAGAAAGAAAGTCTGAAATTTTAGAATATTACAATCACTGCATGCCTCATCCACATATTACAATCATAGCATGCCTTATCTACATAAAGTTTTACAATATGTGATTCTTAAAATATAAAAACAATTCAAACCACCAAAATCATGAACAAAGTAGTAGTAGAGATTGTATGCCTATATATTGTTATATCTATATCTGTTTTTAAAAACAAAAACCAACCAGCATATATCATCTTTTTTAGTTATTATTTTTAGAGTTAGATTTAAAAACCAAAAAATATAGATAAATAATACATTTATTTTTTTTAATTAAAAAATATATATTCAAGTTGAAAACTCTTTTTCAACAGAATATTTAAACTCTTTTTCAATTGAAACACAAACTAAATATATAAATAAATTGAAAATTTACTAAGGGTGCTCGTGATTTGGCGGTTTGGTTGCGGCCAAAGGAATCTTAAATCCGCCATCTGTCCAAAACTAGGCGGATAAAAAAAATCAATCTGTAACCATCCGCTTGTCATTACGCATCTGTCCAAAATACGGCGGATTGGTAAGGTGCGGTTGGTTTAGACAGATCGGTATATCCGCTACTCATCCCTACTTGACGGTAGTCTCTGTATTTGTAATTGACTCAATTTTGATAATAAATTTATGAATTTGTTTCATTTTGATCCAATTGATTACAACTCTTAGTGTTCTTTAATGAAAAATATGTACATAAATGGCATATGTCATGCTTTAGGGCAAAATCACAAACTTAATCAACTCATTGAGTTAACTTAAACCAATCCAGTGATAATTTTTTATATTAAAAAAAAAAAAAACTAGTATCATTATCAATTGAACCAAATTGACACAAAATCTAAAATTAAGAGTCAAAATTGAGTTAATTGAAAGTGTAAAGACCAAAATGATACAATAGACAAAATGAAGAAACTATTAGTGTAATTTGCCATTTTAAAAAAAAAAAACTATTAATCTTCTCACTAGGGGTGATAAACGAACTAAAAAGTTTAAGCTCGACTTGTGTTTGACTCATTAAAAACTTGTTTGAATTCAGTTTGTTAATAACTAAATCAATCTTAAACACATTCAGAGTTCATTAAAGTTTTCAAACCAAATTTAAACAGTTAATTGATTGTTTAGCTCGGTTCAATAAGTCTAAAACTGTATAAACATTGAGTAATTATTTTAAAATAAATGATAAAATTTGATAAAGTTGAAGAGGATATGGCCCATGCTCCATTCGCTCTTGGGTATTGGTAACCAAGGGTTTAGGTTTAAGTTTAGGCGGAACCTCAAGAATTTTCTATTATTGTTCCATATTAGATGTATAAAAAGTTTGATAAAATTGTGTTTGAATTTTGAATTTTTTTCTCTTCCTCTTCTAAATTACACCATATTTCTAATATTGATTTTTTGTTTCTAAATTGTTCTCTTATTTTAAAGTACTCATAGTTAATAAATTATGTCGAGATTCTCACATGGAATAATATAGTTATAACTATATTAGTATCGAGAGACACGATGATTTAGGGACAAAAAAATGCTTACTTTGTTTCTCTCTCCTTCTCTTACTATATAGGTATATATATTTGTAAAAAATTTAATTTTAATTCTTCAATTTCAATTTCAACAATTTAAATTTCATATTTTCAATTACATTTCGATACCTTCATCAACTGTCCCACAAAATTTGGACATGTCATCCCTATCCATGAAAATGTCCACTTTTTCCTCTCCTTAAACTAAATATTAATAGAGTAATGAATGGTAATCCTGGGAATCCCGGAATAGGTGGAGACATTATGCTGAACCTATAACCTAGAACTATACACTAAATTGAGAGAACTTGGCAAAAGAAGTTCTCTCTCTAGGGTTGAGAGCTTCTCTCTCTAAAGTTCTTCCAAGGCCCCTTGCCATAAGAGAAAAGGGATGTTTTCAAGCTTATCTTTGTAAGAGAGGTTAACTCAAGCCCATCTAATTGATTAAGCCCAATCAGAAAGCATATAATTAGTGGGCCCAGAGATATCATCATTGAATGGGCCAGATTGCTCTAATCTCGAAAGGGTTCGAATCCATGAACCCAGAGACCTATTGAAGCTCAGACTCGAAAGGGTTCGAATCTACAAACCTAGAGATCCGAAACACTTGTCTTCGAATGGATTCGAACGCAAACTAGAAGTCGCTTCGTTAATGAGTCCCATAACACTTGCAGGCTCGGAGCCTTCAGAGATCTATGTACCAGAACCATGGGTGTGATGGAGTCCGAACAAAGGACTCGATCCCGAGGACTGTGAGTGGAGATAAATTCACTTTTCGGTTAAACTAGCCTATACCTGGGTCGAGGTGGCACGATCTAGGGGGTCCCTAAGACTCGACAATATTTGCGGCAGGGCATTCTCTTGAACTACCCCTGACCCTTTTACGGCAAGGCGTCCCCTGTGACTATTCCTAACCCTTTGGGATGATTGGGGATCATTGGTTAGGTGTGACTAAGAAGAAAGGTTCACCGAGAGGTTAATCTCCTCTTCGGGATTTTCCTTATCCTCCGAGAGGTCACTTTCTCGAACAGGGTAGTTAGAAGAAATATTCCCCATGTACCTTGCACATGGGCTCCATCATTTATCATGAAGTGCCTATAAATAGCACCCACTCATAGGTTTACAAGGGATGGATTTTGGAGAGAGAATTTTTGGGAGATAACTAATTTCCCTCTTCAATTATCTACCTTGAGAGTGAAAATGAGAGATCTATGGGAGAGCCTTGCCATTATTCTCTTTCTAACTACTTTGCTTCTTCTTCACCAAATATCTTACCTCCACCATCTCTTGATATTGTGTTTCTAATAGTGACCGTTAAAGAATCTAAGTCTCTCACCATTTATAGAAGATTTGAAATTTCCGGCGACATTCAAATTTTCCGGCAGACATTCGAAGATTCCGGCGAATTTTCCGGCGACCTTCGAATTTTCCAACAATATTCTTGAACCCTCACATACAATCTTCTCCCTTAAAGAACCCACTGCTCCTCCTTGAGCTTCATTGAATATCTTTTGGGAGATTTTGTTTTTGTGTTTACCTTCATAATTATATATCTATCTTTTAGGGTGTTTTGTTTTTTGTTATCCTTTAGCTTTGGATCTCTTCATGGCTGAAGGTAGGGTATATAGTTCTTAAAGGCTTGTTTGTTGAGTTAACTGTCAGTGGTTCCTATCTCTACCTTCATTATGTTATCCTGATTTATGGTGTTGATGCTATTTATAATAGCGTGTCATGCGTGGCACCATCATAGTTTAGTGTGGTGCTTGGATGAGATGAAAAGTAGGTGGTAGTGCTTATTGCAACTTCACATATATGATTTATAGGCTAGTAAACCCTTCCGGTGGTATTAGGTTTTTGGAAATCTGCTTTAACTTAAGCTATATTGAGATTTTCTACTTGAGTGACAATGATTGAAGTTAGTAGCTATAGACACCCCATTTTTGACTGACCTTAAGACTTAGATGTCATCGACTGAGCGCTCGGTGATTGCGCATGTTGTGCTTGTTTCGAGGTTTCAGAGTTCTTGGCTGAGAGCCTCGCCTCCGGACCTCGAGACCCTTTGTACTTTGACTCGATCCGCGGACCAAGTCTTGTTTTCTCTTCCCGGAGGGAGGGAGAGGTCTTGTAGACCATCTCTCAGTGGTCGCAAGCTACTTTTCATGGTTGTAGACTACTGTTCCCATTTGGAGACTAGTTTTCGATTTTCGAAGCCATCGGCCGTGCGCCTCAGCTCGGGGCCGCTTAATATTCTCCGTTTGGCACGGTTTTTGGAACACACTTCGTTTCCTCTGTCTAGAGGGACACTGTGGTCTGAGAGACCACTTTTGCGGTCGTACGCCACTTTTGCGTCTTGCCTCCTGAACCCTCGTCTTGCATCCGTTTCGGTTTGTCTGGGGTACAAACCTTACTTTCCTTTTTTGGGAAATAATACAAGGGTGGGAGACCAGCTTTTTCCTTGGAGACCACTTTTCTCCCCGCTAGCCGGTATTCTGGTCAGGAAACTGGTTTTCTTGGTCTTTGGGCCACATTTTCTGGTTTCCCACCCCACCATTGGCTTGCTTTCAGTGTGGAGACCACCAATTCTCCTGGTCGACCCCCTTTTTGCCTGGGAAACCACTTTGGGTGGTCGGCCGACCACTTAAAGTAGCAGGCCGAGCACCTTTTCTGGTCGGCAGCTTTCCCTCTGTTTTATCAGACTGAATGGATGCCAGCTGTGCCAGCTGGAGGGCACAGACTGTATCCTCCATAGTGTATAGAGGGATTGCATCCAAGTTTAGCTTCTCCAAGAAGATTGAACCCTTTTTTTTTCTATAAGAGAGGGCCTCCCTCTCCTTGGTTGAGGTTTTGAATTTTGCCTAAGGCATAAGCATATATCTCCCTCTATATTTCTATATTTGGTGCCTTAAGGAGTGTTGTTCTTTACCTTTATACTACAACTCTTAACCACACACCCCACCATTGAACTAAGGCTCTTAGAGAACCTTTCTTGGAGGTTGAAAAGCTGGTTTTTGGCTGAGAAACTTGCTGGTTTTGCTGAGCTTCAAGGGTAATATCTTTTCTCCCCTTTTAAGCTTTGTCTTGATCATTCTCTTAGCCATACTTGCATGCTTATTTGAGCTTTGTTTTCATCTAAAAAAAGTTTCATTTTTGAGCACTTAACATGTTTGTTTAAGGCCTTTTGGGTGCTGAGGGTCTCCTACCCTTTTGCATGCCTTGTTTGGCCTTGTTTTGTGCCATGCCTTAGGGCCTTTGAGCTAGTTCTTGCTTGGCCTTTTAGCTACTGAAATCTAGTGGATTTTTAATGGTTAGTATGTGGTTTTGAGGTCCTGAATCAGAGAGGGGTGATCCCCTCTCTTGTTGCCTTGTTTACTTGTAATTTTGGCCTATCAAAGGAGCATACATTTTCATACTTTCAAGGCCTGGTTCAGGCACTTTTTGGTGACTTTTAGGGCCTGCATAGACTCTGTCCATGGTTGGTTTGGTCACCCTTGGCATGCTTCTCATATGTGTAGTGTATTCCCATTTATGGCTCATCAAGGTAGCATGTCAATCTGGCATGTTTTAGCTCCATTTCAGTGGGTTTTTGGTCATCATTTGACATATCATGGCTCTATTTTTGGCTAGTTTAGTATCCTCTCACATGCTCCATATGCTTGTAGTGTAAATCTTGTTTACTAGCTTGGTTCGCATGATGTTTTGGCTTTTTATTCTAGCACATTTTGGCTTCGCTCCAACATGGTTTTGTTCATATTTTGGGCTGCCTTAGTTTTGTTTTGAGGCCTCTTGGTCGAATGATGCTTTCCATGCATGCTTGTTGTGTAGTAGCCTTGACTAGCTTTGAGTTTTGAGGTCTCTTGCATGCTTAACTCAAGATATTTACATGTTTTGGCATCATCGGGAACGTTATTTCAGAGCATGTAGGGCTTCCATACTTCCATATTTTTCCACTCTTTGAGTGCTCTTTAGAGTTATGCTTTTATGCCCTATTTGTGAGCCATTGCACGAGCCCCATTTTTGTGCCTTTCAAAGCCACCATCCCAACTCATTTTGCTACTGTTTTGGGCTGCATAGGGTCTGTTTGGGGTTGGTTTGGTCATTTGAGTATCGCCTTGCATGTCTCTAGTGTAATGTGCTTCACTAGCTCTTGATACTTGAACCTTTCAACATGCGTTGCGTGAGTTGTTTGCATGATTCGAAGTCATTTTGTATGCCATTTCAGTGCTGGTACACATGCCATTGTATTCCATGTTGCATCCTTTCAATTCTTTTGGAAAGTAGTGTTTTGTGCCTTAGGCTGGGGCCCTTGCATTGTGCATGTTTCTGTGTGTTTTGGTGCCTTGATTTCATCATCAATGGCCGCTGATTTGGACATGGCTGAGGCCTATTCATTTCGGTTTAAGTCCATTGTGCATTGAGTATGTCATGTAGTTCGTAGCATTGAGCATGCCATGTTGTTACATGATTGACCATTGCACTTGTGCATGCCATTTTCATTGTATTATGCATGTTAGTTATCATGTGCATTGTGTATGCAAGCGTCATGAGCATTGTGCAAGCCATGTAATTCATAGCATTGTGTATGCTAGTTGCATGTTTGCATGTCCATCCCTTGCATGTTTGCATGTCTAAGTGGTATTGCATTAGGTTGCATACTTGAGGTCGTATTGTGCATGACATGTTTGCTGCAGTGTGTTTGGGATAAGAGTTAGCCCAAACACGGGAAACGAGGCACGTTTCATTCTCGAAGTGATGAGACATACCTCGATTCCCGATCGCCGACACTCTTGACTATATATGACGGAGTTCTAGGCTTTAGGTGTTTATATGTGCATTCATTCCATATTGAGTTGCGCAATTCGGCCCCTCGGCCATCATGCATCGAGATACGTGATTAGTGGCCCGAAGGTCGAGACCTACACTCCCTTGAGCTTATGTAATGATAGGGAGGGTGGTCGCGCATACATGTGTTGCAAATACTTTGCCATGCCCCTTTCTTGCCTTCTGTTGCAGAAAACCAGAAACCAGTAGCAAAAACTGGTCGACCGACCAGATAAAGTGGCAGGCCAACCACTTTTTCTGGTTTTCACCACAAAAAGTGGTCGGCAGGTGGTCTCCAAAGCCAACAGCTGGTCGGCAGCCTTCCCAAAGGTTCCCTTGGTGGAGTTTCAACCTTCTGGAGCTTTGTGCAGTGTTCTGAGATCAATTGCAAACAGAGGCAAGTCTGGGCGTCGCGAGGGATTTCCAAACAAGGCGACTCAAGCATGCATGCGTCCTTTGTCATCCAAAACAGAGCTGAGGCAGCCTACATCATATAGTTTATATGCTTATTTAATTCCTAACTTAGTTAATTTGTTAATTAGTTAGAGTTGTGTAATAATTAACTGTAGCTTGTTATTCATTCTGTTGTGTAATAACTAGTTTAATTAGAGTAGCTTAGATTAGCTATTGGTTCTGTATTATTCATTCAGACCCTCCGTTGAGAGGGAAAATTTTGTAATAAGTGTGCGTGAGTGTGTGCATGTCTTTCAACCCCATGTCTTTCTTCTTTTTACTTACTTGCTTTTGATGGTTAGTTCTAGGTCATGTTTTGATTAGCATTCTTATGCTCGCATGTTCGCATTCATTCATCTGTTTTGTATGCACCGGGCTCAGCGCATCATACTAACTGCATTGTATTTCAATTCCGACTTGAATACATGTATCAACTGTTGCATTTCATATGCCATCTTAGGATAGCCGAGCTTATTTCTAATTGCATTTCGCATGTGCTGCATTAGCCATCTTAACATGAACTAGGATCATGCATTGATTACTAGTTAGTTCTTTGTTTTGGCACGGAGTACTTAGTAAGTGTTTATACTTTAGCATCCTTGTATGTGTGTGAGTGACTGCCATGATAGCATGCTTGCCATGAGGGTAACTGCTTATGTGATACAACTGTCTAAATACATGTGGGTGAAGGTTGGATTACTTGAATTAGAACAATTCATTGATTGCGAGTTTTAAGCCCACTTGAGAGTGGCAAATCACCATGTTTTCTAAGCCCACTTGAGGGTGGCAAAATCCGCATTTTAGCCTACTTGTGAGTAGCAAACCGCTTTCAAAAACAAACATGAGATGTTTTGTTCCAACTTAGGCGATCTAGTCTATACTTGTATGCTGTGCGCATCACATAGTAATTCTAGGTTAATAACCGGAATAAGAGCACATGTGTGTTCAAAAACAGGATATCATGTTAGTAAAGGCCGATCTTTGATTGGGCGAGCAGGGGTGCTCATTGCATGACCTTCCCCTCTCGTACCCAAGTTCCCGAGCCGAGGCAACTTTGGTGATGACGAACACGTGGCCTTAGGCACGAGTTAGGGTTTCCTAAATTTTTCAAAAATAAAATATTTAGGTGGCGACTCTATATCTGGCAAAGCAGTCCATGTTTGACACTTCTTTCTAAAAATCAGTTTTTCAAAACGATTTGCCGGATTTGGACTCTTTGGTGATTTATCAATCTCGCATTGTACTTTGCAAGATCAGATTAAGAATCGACAAATCGCATTGTGCTTTTCAAACCCTAGTTCTTGACGAAACTAGGACAGGAAAACCCTACCCCTCCATAGGGGTATTTTGGCTCTCACTTGCTTGCTATGTGCTTTTTAGAGTGTGTCTCTACAAGTTGCATGTATTAGTTTTCAAGTCTGGGTATCAGGCCTGCGGGCATCAGTGTTTTAAGAATCAGTTATATCCGCGGGTATCAGATTCAGATTTGGGGCAGTGGTTTGGAAACAATGATCAGTAGTTGAGAATAGTATATTCAGCTTGCCAACCGTGTGTTGCCATAACCAACTGTGTGTTGTGTTTATTTAAGCCGTTATGTTGTCCGTTTTTCTGGTTGTTTATTTCCTTATTATGCTTTATTTATCTTTTTGCTAGGTAATTTAGCACAATTGCTTCCGGCCAAGCATATATTCCCCAAGCACTCTGGACTAGAGGTCGCAGACTCCATCGATCTGAGGATCTAATAGACGAACAACCAGTGTTCCATTCATTACCCCCGGTTGTTAGGCGAAGGTCAGTAAGGCGCAGTGTATCAATACCGCGGTTGCCAGATCAGTGGTCCTTGAGTAGTCAGGTTGAGATTTCTGAGTCTACTGCAGAGATAGATATACCAGTGGTTCAGTTAGATCAGGGCAGTATGGCAGGAATGGAAGAGATGATGCGTCAGCTCTAGGAAAGTATGAAAACCATGCAGCAAGACACTGTCCGCCAAGAAGAATTTGCCAAACAACAGGCCGAAGTCATGGCCCAACAGGCAGAGTTAATTACCAGGCTACAACAGCAAGCCGGAGCATCTACTTCACACCAGGTTCCTCCTCCACCAAGAATTCCCATACCTGGGGAGACAATACACGTCCAGGATGATACGGACGCTCCAACAGGGCCGGCTCCGCCCCCAATTCTACCCCAACCACCCAAAGCACAGACCAACCTGCCGGATTCTCCCTTTGAGTTCGAGGTGGACCCCACGACGCTAAAAGTGAGCAAGCTTGAAAAGTTGTTCAAGAAATCTCAGGGTGTGAAGTCCATTCCGGACATTGAGGATGGGTACACCGACTCAGCCGTGACTCTGCCGGACCGATTTAAAATGCCACACATAGACCGTTTCGATGGGTCTGGGGATCCCATGGTGCACCTACAGCTGTTTTTAGATATCTTAAGGCCGATGGGCCTCTCCAGATTGCATAAGCTTTCCCTATTTGGCCGGACCCTATTAGGTGTAGCGGCTATTTGGTATGCAAAACTGGAAGACTCCGTTAAAAGGAATTAGGAAGAGATGGCTGAGGCCTTCGTGGCTCAATACTCCTACAATACACAGATCGAGATTACAACCCGTGATCTTAAGACGACTAGGCATGAGCCGAAGGAGAGTTTCTCTGATTTTGTGACTCGCTGGAGGGCCAAAGCCTCGATGATGACCATTAGGCCGATTGACAAAGATCAAATACGGATGGTTGTGCGCAACCTCCAGCCCAAGCTCATGCAAAAGATGATCGTCCTCCCCCTCCTCACTTTTGGAGATCTATATGAGATTGGGGTGCAAATCGAGGACGCCTTGAAACAGGATCTGATTGACAATGACAGAGAGCAGCCCATGAGGACTTTCAACCGCAGTACGAATGCACGCACAAGCAGTGTTGCAGCTGCCAGAGCTTCAGATGTGAGCATGGTCACCACCACCACCCTAAGAACCTTTGCAGCTACACCATTCACCGGCGCGTCCGGAAGTAACTCACAAACAACCAAGTACCCACCTCGAGGCCAAAGAACCTTCACCTCACTATACATGTCTTTGTCCAAGGCTTTGGGGGTTTTGATCAGGAAAGGGCACTTGAAGCCCCTAGAGCCGCGGCCGTTGCCAGAAAAACTTTTCCCCTCCCACAACCCAGCTAAATACTGTGCATTTCACTAACAGTATGGTCATGACACCGACCAGTGCTATAGATTGCGTCATGAGATTCAGGATCTTGTTGACAATAGGGTGATCGTGCCTCCGGAGAAACCGAATGTCACAACCAACCCTCTCCCACCACACAACCAAGCTCCACCTCCCAAACGCATCAACTCAATCCAAACTGGGATTGTGTCATACGACCCTAGTACATACATCACCCCGTCTCACCTATCCAAGCCAGAGGTGTTCATTCCTGACAGCACTGACTTGTGCATGTTGGATATCTCCCGAACCCAACCTGAACCAATAGTGGTGACTATCAAAGATAGAACAGGGATAACTTCAGAGGAAAGTGGGACTAGTCATTCAGGGTTTGAGGAATTTGGTAGCTTTGTCGAGGAGGTATACAATCCGGGTGGCTACATTACGTCAGTGGACCAGGTTAGGCCGAATGTGGAATTGCCGATGGGGGCGGAGGTTTGCATAGTACGGGAAGATGGACTTGATCATAGGCTAGATGACTTAGCGGATCTGGAAGAGGACATTGCTACCCTTCAGTTTTTCAACGAACAAGATCCATGAGACATGACAGTCAACTGGTTTGATTTTGATGGGTCAGCAAAAGTTGCAGGGTGGCTTGATGACAAACCAGATGTTGTTAAAGAATTGCAGCCAGAATAGGGCCTGTCAGAGACAAGGACATCAGCTGTGGCCGGAAGGGCCGGGAATCAGAATGCATCGCAGGAGAGTGCCGGTGCCAAGAATTTTGCTCGGGATTTGGGTATTTTGAGTACAGGAGATGTTGAACAACAGGCTGCACTGAAGCAGTTTGAACGGGAAGGGATCGAAAATTCTAAGAGAGCTAGAAAGGCCAAAGCCCCTATGGGGATTGAACGTGCTGTGAGCACAAGAACAAAGCGTGCTGCGAGCACATAGACGGAAGGTACTGTGGGTACAAGGACAGTTGTAACGGAGCTAGACACGTGTCTGTCAGCTGTCGATGGAATGTGGTGGGAAGACAATGATCTATGTCTTGCCCACACCGACGAGGATTGGGGAAGCAATCAACCGGATAATACCTGGTATATTGGTGAAGTTGACCATATGACTAGGAGTGGGTGGTATTTCAAGCCCCCACACCTAGATCAACCAGAGGCGTCCGGGAAGGACAAGGAGTCGGAGAAGCAGAAAGAGAAGCTACTTGAAGAAGAGGCCGTGCTGAAGCAGTTGAAAAAGATACAAGCAGACATCTCCATCTGGGGACTGCTTATGGCTTCACGTGTTCATAGACAAGCTGTCCTATCGGCAATGGACAAGGCCAAACTCTCAATAGACACTACGCCTGAACAACTGGTGGGATTGGTTTTTTCGGGAGGGGCTTCCTCGATGTTGACCTTTTTCGACAAGGAACTACCGCCTGAGGGCGCGAATCATAACAAACCTCTCTACATCTCTGTGGAGTGTAGAAACAAATGGATATCGGTGGTTCTTGTCGACACGGGATCCGCTATTAACGTGTGCCCGTCAAAGACGGCATATGCAATCGGGTTGAAGCCCGCGGACTTTGTGCCAATAGCCCAGGTGATAAAGGCATATGATAATACAAGCAGAGAGGTCATGGGGACTGTGAAAATTCAGACTCAGGTTGGTCCAGGACAATGCGAGATTGACTTTCATGTCTTGGACGTTCTCGCAACCTTCAATCTACTCCTGGGGCGGCCGTGGCTGCACCAGGTGAAGGCAGTCTCTTCCACTCTTCATCAGATGTTGAAATACCCTCACAGGAAGGGGGTGGCTATAGTTTTTGGGAATTCGTCAATCCATCTACCGCCAGAAGTGTCTACACCGGTTTTGGAAATCGAGCATGGCACGGAGGATGTGTTCCTATCGGGTTTTACCCTAGCCGTGGCCCGGGTTGTACAGAACATCTTAGCTGTTGATGAAGGGTTGTATGTCAACGCTCAGTCAGTATACCTCATGAACAAACTCCAGCACATCCTTGGGATGGGACTAGGAAGAAGTGGCCGGAAGGGCATTGCAGTATCGGCCGAAGTGCCGCACAACCCACATACCTTTGGTTTGGGTTATCTGCACACCAAAGAGGACTGGGTGAGGAAAGGCAAGGAGATGGCTAGGAGAGCCAGAGCAAAGCAGGCGGGGAAACCTTATGAGTTAATGCACCGACCCATCCAGGGTATCCTAAACGGTTGCTTTGTCCGGGAGGGGGAGGATTTTCTATTCTGCGACTTCCCAGAGCCATGGTTGAACGCAGAGAAGCGTCGCTTGCCAGGGTTTGAGATATTCTTTGACCTGCAGTTATCTGGGGATGATGTTGCCGAGGAGCAAACAAACCCACTAGCTGAGATTGAGCAGTGTGGGAAAGTGGATTTTGAGAACACCGAGATTGAAATGGGGGTAGCACTGGCTTGTCTACTTTCAGATCCTCTGATCGTACAGAAGTGCTTGGGGGATAACTTCTCGGTGTCCATGATTGGGAATGAATTAGTTGCGAGCCCACCTTCAAACATTTTGGATGCATCCATCGCACCCTCTTTCATCTGGCAGTACGAGGAGGGATTTTTATCAAGCAGCACCGGGTCAGGTAGTGAGCCGGAATCTGATTCCACCGAGTTTGTGGAGTCGGAATCAGGTTCCAACTCGTCTGAGTCTGAGTCCGGTATTCCTGGGGGTGACAACCCGGATGCCATAGTCCTGTCTAGGTCGTCTTTTTTTTTCTCTTTTGAGTCTGTTGTAACAGAGGAATCAGACGATTTAGAAGTGATTAATGAGAATGGAATGGCTGTGGTTTCTGAGTACTTTTCTGTACCTTTGATTTATTATATTAATCAGGACATTCAAAATTTTGATGAAAACGACGAGGAAGAAATTCCTCCGGTTTTACAACGATTAATTGATCAAGAGCAGGAGAGATTTGTTAAACCCTTGGTTGATGAAATCACTACAGTTAATGTTGGTACTGAGAAGGACCCGCGGCTGGTCCAGATCGGGTCCACGTTGTCTTCGGAGGAGCGCGAGCGCTTAGTCGCTTTATTAAAAGATTTCAAAGATGTTTTCGCGTGGTCCTACGAAGACATACCTGGAATCAATCCTGAGATTGTACAGCACCGGATCCCTCTTGACCTAGAGGCCCGACCCGTTAAACAGAAACTCAAAAGGATTCACTCGGATTGGGCTCTCAAGATTAAAGAAGAGGTCACCAAGCAAATTGACGCAGGGTTCCTCCTGGTATCTGAGTACCCGACTTGGCTGGCCAATATAGTTCCGGTGCCGAAGAAAGATGGCAGGATCCGGGTATGTGTGGATTTCAGAGATTTGAACAAAGCCAGTCCGAAGGACGACTTTCCTCTGTCGCATATCGATGAGTTAGTGGACTTCACAGCGGGGCATGCATTGCTCTCATTTATGGATGGCTTTTCAGGCTATAATCAGATTGTGATGGCACCCGAAGATCGGGAGAAAACTGCTTTTACCACCCCGTGGGGGACATACTGTTATAGGGTGATGCCGTTTGGGCTGAAGAATGTTGGAGCTACATATCAATGGACTGCGACCACAATATTGCACGACATGATCCACAAGGAGGTTGAGGTACGTGGACGACATGATTGTCAAGTCCAAAGAAAGAGAGGGCCACTACACAGCCTTGCAAAAGTTTTTCCAAAGGATCAGAGAATTTCGGTTGCGGCTGAATCCTCAGAAATGTACGTTTGGTGTTACAGCAGGGAAAATGCTGGGGTTCTTGATTATATAGAGAGGTATCGAAGTCGACCCTTCCAAAATCAAGGCCGTCTTAGAAATGCCACCACCGAGGACTGAAAAGGAGGTGCAAGGCTTTCTGGGTAAAGTGTAATTCATAAGACGGTTTATTTCTAAATTAACCTTGACTTGTGAACCACTCTTTGGCCTCCTGAAGAAAGGAAAGAAATTCCAATGGGACAGCCGATGCCAAGCTGCTTTTGAACAGATCAAACAATATTTACAGAATCCACCTGTGTTGTCACCACTTGAGCTGGGGAAACCGTTGATTTTTTACCTTTCAGTAACTGAAACTACAATGGGCTGCATGCTTGCACAGGAGTCCGAGGACAAGGTGGAGAGAGCTATCTACTACTTGAGCAAGAAGATGCTGGAACACGAGACCTGCTACACTCTGCTGGAGAAGGCTTGTCTGGCCTTGGTATGGGCTACCAGGAAGCTGCGACACTACCTGTTAGCTCACTCTGTAATGTTGGTTTCAAGATTAGATCCCATCAAATATCTCTTCGAGAAACTGGTACTTACGGGTAAGCTAGCTCGTTGGTTGCTTCTGCTTTTCGAATTCGATTTGAAGTATGTGACGCGCAAGTCAGTGAAGGGGAGAGCGGTAGTGAAGTTCCTAGCCGATCACCCAGTTGAAGGGGATGAAGCAGTTGAGTACCTATTCCCAGACGAGGCCATTCTGCATGTTGAAGAAGAGTTTTGGACGATGTACTTTGACGGAGCGCCAAACCAATACGGGTATGGGATAGGGGTGTTACTGATAGTGCCCAACAATTCCCGTATACCTCTAGCATTCAAACTCCGGTTCAAAGTCTCGAACAATGAAGCAGAGTATGAAACATGCATTGCTGGTTTAGAAGTCGCCCTAGAACTAGGGGCAAAATGGTTGGACGTCATCGGGGACTCGAACCTGGTTGTATCTCAAGCTAAAGGAGACTAGAAAGTCAAAGAAGAAAAGATGAGAATCTACCATCAGACCTTGGACTTGTTGATTCCTCGGTTTGAGAAGCTGAACTTCGCTCATCTGTTAAGAGAGAACAACAGGTTCGCAGATTCACTAGCAACTCTATCTTCCACGATAGACATCCCTTTTGGAGTCCGGATGCGTCCGATCATCATTGACCATAAATTTGTGCCAGCTTACGAGCTGATTGCTGCCATAGATGAGGTTCAAGATGAGAATCTCTGGTATCACGATGTATGGAACTTCCAAGAGAAAGAAGCATATCCACCAGGGGCAAATGCCAAGGATAAAAGGGCAATCAGAAGAATGGCTACTCAGTTCATCATCTGCGGAGGTAAACTGTATAAGAGAGGTTATCTGGGAATGCATAAGCTGTGTGTTGAGGCTGAAGAGTCGAAGCGCCTTATGGAGGCCATCCATGGAGGAGAGTGCGGAGTGCACATGAATGGGGTGATGCTAGCCCGGAAAATCCTCAAACAGGGTTACTATTGGTCCACCATAGAGGATGATTGTATCGGCTTTGTTCGGCGATGCCACAAATGTCAGATCCATGCAAACCGCATGAACATCCCACTGTCGAAGTTGTACAATATGACTTTGCCATGGCCATTTTCAGTTTGGGAAATCGATGTGATCGGGGCTGTCACTCCGAAGGGGTCCAATGGGCATGAGTTCATTCTGGTCGCGATAGACTATTTCACAAAGTGGGTTGAGGCCCAATCTTATGCGGTGTTGAAGGCTTCACATGTTGCGAAGTTCATCAGGAACAACATCATCTGTCGCTACGGGGTCCCAAACGAGATTATTTCAGATAACGATTCCCACTTCAAGAAGGAAGTGATTGACTTGTTGGAAAATACAATGTGCTTTTCATAAGTCATCCACATATCGGCCGCAGACTAACGGAGCAGTTGAGGCCGCCAACAAGAACATCAAACACATTCTGCAGAAGATGGTGGAAACCTACCAGGACTGGCCAGATAAACTGCCATTTGCTCTGTGGGGCTACCGGACGTCAATTAGAACTTCTACCGGAGTGACTCCGTATTCATTGGTTTATGGGATGGAGGTCGTTCTACCTATCGAAATTGAAGTTCCGTCATTACGAGTACTAGCTGAGTGTCAGATAGCTGAGGCAGATTGGTAGCAGAGCAGATTCGAGCAACTCATGCTCTTTGATGAGAGAAGGCTGAAAGCACTGTACCATGTTCAAGGTTATCAACGACGAATTGCCAGGGCTTTCAACAAGAAAGTTAAGTCCAGGAATTTGAAGGAAGGAGATTTGGTGCTCAAAGACAACCGAGCTCCCATCCATGACCCCAGGGGCAAGTTCAGACCCAATTGGACTGGTCCCTACATCATTAAGTCATTAAGTCTATTTGGTCGGGTGAAGTTGTCGTTCTAATGGACTTAGATGGCCTAGAGTTCTCACAGCCGATCAACATGGACAAGTTGAAGAAATATTACCCTTGAGTGGCTCGCTAGGCCGAAAACCCGAAAGGGCGACCTAGGCAAAAGTTAGAGCATAGAAAAATTTGAAATTATAAAAATTGAGCTCGCAAGGTTGAAAACCCGCAAAGGGCAGCCTTGGCAAAAGTTAGAGCGTAAAAGGTGAGGGTTAATACACGAGTCAACCTGGGCCGAACTACGTAAGGCTTGATTCCCATTTTTAGGATACGTAGGCAACTTCATTCTGAAGTCCAGCCATAAACACTTCCCCGATCAACTTTGTCCATGTGATCATCTTGGTCATCTTTATCTATTCAGTATTCAAAAGCTCGGTCGTGATCTCCGGTGCAGTGCTATTCAGACTTGGGGCAACTTTTCAGTTGCTGGGATCCGGGGTTGTGCATCTCAGTGACAGATCTCAGGCATGTCCAGTTCTGATCCATATCGAAAATGGTTTTGAAAAGTTTTAATAAAAGTTGATTTTGCTCAAATTAATCTTTTTACAACTTAGACCATTTTTGGACCAAACGGAAAATTTTCAGTACCCACAACCTTCAATTTTATTGATTTCAATACAGAGTCCTCCTGTTCTTGAATACAAAATTGAAGTTACTTTTCATTACATTCATAAAGAAAACTTGAAAGTTCTTATTAAAAGCAAATAAATCTGGGGCATAGTCAGGTGTTCCTGCGTCCCCTCCCAGAGCTGGTAGAAGCCTCTGATGCCAAGTTGGGCCCGATCTGTGCCTCTTCATTGAGCCAATCTAAGCACTCATCAGAGAGGATGCAACTGAAAATAGGAGCGGGGGCCAGAAGCTCTCTTGTCCTCCATGCCGTGGCATACCGAGCTAGCTGTGCGCCTCAGACCAGAAATGCAGCTGGGTACTCTATCCCCTTCGTCGGGAAAATCTGATCATGGCCGAACTGGCGCTGGAATCGGAAAGGAAAGTAGAACACGCAGTGTGTCAGGCCAATCAACTGAATCCCGGTCTGCCGGGACATGCTATAGCTCATTGCCGGTAGATTGAGCCAAGGACAACGCCAAGCAATACGGTCTGCAGACAAACTGCACATCTAGTCGAACCACCATCCCACATCAAGGGCATCGACTAGACGTTGCTGGAAGAAGTAGCCGCGAGCTGAGTACGCTGGGCAAGAGTCCACATCCTGCAACTTGTCTATCAACCACACCTGGGGAGGGATGGAAAATGAGAGAATAAAGAATAGAGAGGTGTACGTTGAGAGAAAAGTGAGAAAAGGGTTTTGAGAGAAAAATCGAGCCCGAGGGCCAAGTGATGTGAGCAATATATATGTGAGACAGGGTGGTAAACATTACCTGCAGTAGTAGTGGCCTCCCCACGAATCTGGTCATCTCTCGGCGATGGAAAGCGTCCAAGCCCATCAATGTCTCGGCTAGTGTCATGGCAATGTAGCTCTTGCCCTCTTTTAAGCCTTGGGTAACTTCGATCAAACGAGTGCTAAACCCTCCCAAGCCTGGGGCAAGCAAGAAATGGGACAGCATGCATAAGCAAAGCGCATGTCGCAGAAAGCCCTGCCAATGATGGTCACCACGGTCACGGGCATCGGAAAACCGATGAATCAAACTCGGAATGCCTAGTATTCCGTCACAAATCAATGACCGAGCGTCATGCATAATGAGCCCACACATTCGTCCTAAGGCTTGGGCATAGCCGAAGCGAAGCTGGGGCAAGATTTGTTTATTGCACTCGGATTCCATCAAAGCTTGGTAGGACACATCTCTTGCCCGCCAAAACTAAAGACATGTGTTACCGGGTTCCAAAACCTTGCCGCGGCATGGAGAAATAGAAGGTGCAGCGGAGTGCGACTCAGCGTGAATAGTGCATTTATGCCGAAGCCTTGGAAGTTCAACTTTTTCGAGCCGTCTAAGGTAGCAATCCAAGTTTTGAGATTTGGGATGAGAAATGCCTCCATTTTGATGTAAAACTGAGATGGAATGAGAGAACCACGAAGCTGGAACTTTTATGGAGGATAAGGCACTGTTTGGGGGACAAGTGTCAAAAATCTGGGGGTCACCATGCCAACTGGTCGGCCGACCACTTTTTCTGGTCGAGCAACCACATAACTGGCATACTGAGCAAAAAACTGGTCGGCTAGCCACTTTTGGTGGTCGGCCATGGAGAAAAACTGGTTTTTGGCCTTTTCCTAGTCTCTAGAAGAGAGCTCCTGGTTCTTCCATGTGTTGGGAGTGTTGAAAGTCTGAGTTTACCTTTGTTCGGGATGCGTTCCGTCGTCCCGTTTGTCCAAAATGCGTTTGTTTATCGAGTTGTTGCTATTTGTTTATCGAGTTGTCGCTCTTTATTTATCGAGTTGTTAAGTTTTGCTTATCGAGTTGCTGAGTTTACTTATCGAGTTGTTTCTCTCCGATTATCATTTTGTCAAGTTTTGCTTATCGAGTTGTAAACTTGCTGAGGTTTTGTTGTTTCTTAGTAAGTTAAGCTGTTTAGTTTGTTATGTTGGCTCATTACCTGACTTGGCAATGTACAATGCTCGATTTCCATTCAATCTCATTTTCGTGCAAAATGATGCGATGCGATGCTAAGAATTCAAAATTCAACACTTTTGAACAAAAAATTGTTTCATTCCATCATAGCTTCTTTTGTTACAACATTTTACAATAGGGTACAAGTTTTAAAGAAAATAAAACTGCCTAAAACTGATGTGCTACAACTACTAGTAAAAAAAGAAAAGAAAATAAAGCAAGAACGTATGCATCAGTGTTGTCAGGCTCAAGATCGGAAGGCTCTCTTCATCCTCTTCGGCTGAGCAGCCTCTGCACCACCTCCACCAGCACCACCATCTGAATCGAAGCTGCCATCCTCGGAACCCTCCCCATCATCACCTCCACTCTCAGAACCGGAGCCAGAGTCCTCCTCTCTGCTTGCGGATGTCTCCGACTGAGGATGCGCAGACTCCTCCTCCTGGCTGGACTCCTCATCATCTCTGATAGGTGCTCTACGCCTGTCTCGGCTGCGAGTTGAGTCCCCTCTCCCAGCCCCTCGAGAAGGCCTGGATGGCCCGGACTGTAGTGGTGGGACCTGAAAGGAACAGTTTCAGTGCATTAGCTAGTCTGTATATCATATGCAGATGCAAGAATGCTACATAGAGTGTGTGCATGCAGATACAGTATATGAATGTGGTGTGTGTCAGATGTACTCTACACATGCAGTCAACCAATGCAGTGAAATATTCAATTTCAGTATGTCATCAGAAGTATGATAAATGCAAGAAAATTGAAAAGTACCAAAATGCCGGCAATGAACAACAGTGTCTCCCTCCTCAGGACCATGCCCTCGAGCGAGGCCACCACTTCGAGCAACCCATCAGTGTACTCTCTGGGAGGCTGTAGACGCAAGTTCAAGTCATCAGTGAATAAATGAATGTCTAAGTATATATCTGAATGGTGAATGAAAAATGTGAAGCATACCGGTAGTGAGTCAGGGTCACTGACGTATCGATGATCTGGCCGCGGAGGCTCTAGCGGGATCTGGTATGGTGTCCCATACTCTCAACCTGCCAGCCCGGTCGGAAGATCTGGCCATCCGGCATACTGGCAAGTAGAGGGCATCACCCGTCGATGTGCCTGCTCCACTGGTCGAAGGAATGTCTCTAGCTCAGGTGCGACTCGAGGAAGGCACGTCAGCAGCCCTCCTCCTGGGGGCACGGACATCTGACAGCGGAGGCATCAAGTATGTACGGTGGTAGGTCACGTACTCTCTCTCCTCCAGCAGCAGAGCTGCATCAATACCCAACATGAGCTCCTCGACCTCCTGGGGAGTGAGTCTCTCAGTGGACCGCATGTCCTCTGGAGGTGCTGAGGGGATACCCTGATTAGGGTTGCCCATCGTCTGACGCATGAAGTGATCCCCCAGAAACCAGGCCGTGCCAACGGGCCCCTCAAATAAAGTCCTGTATCGAGAAGAGGCCCACGCCCCAGGGAATTGGAACCGGGCATTTCCTGACAAGGGTGCCCAGGGCTGCCAAGAGATCTGTGGATAACAAGTGCATAAACTGATTAGATGTCATAAATATGCAAGATGAACCAAAGCTGAAAACATGACGAACTCAGAGTTTTGGATTACCTTTGTCGGCCGTACAGTATCAAAGAACTGTCGGAGATAGGGCAAAGTCTCCTGAGTCCTCGGCGGACACCGACCCTTAAATCTGCGAGAGTAGGGGATCTCAAGAGGTGCCTCCACCTCGAGCTCAGGGGCCAGCGTCGGAAAGTATACATAAACCCATAGCTGTGAAAGGTAAGACAGCGACTGTCAAAACACAAAACATATTGAAAAAACTGAATGCCGAGTACAGAATGTGAATATGAAAAATACAGAATGCTGAGTGTAGAATACAGAGTACAAAATGTAATGTGTGCCGTGTGTGCAGTGTACAGATAATGAAAAGCGGAAATGTAAATCAAGAGGGCAGAATGTACCTCCCAGGCTCTCCAGTAGCCACCTACTATGTTCCCTCGCCTGCGGGAGGTCGCGCTCATATAACAGTAAAGGGTAGCGAGGCTAACGCCACCCCAATCATACTGGCTGACTTGTGATAGGTCTACCAAAACACTGAGCAAATAAAGTCCAACTGTGTTCCCCCTATCGGAGAACAGAGTGGTCCCGATGAGGAACATCAAAAAACCTCGGGCATACTGCTCTATCTCCTCGACAGTCTCAGGCATAGTCCTCCTGAATCGCTCAAAAAACCAGGTGTACCTGACTCTACCTGATGATCTGTCTATCAACGGGCGAGCTCCCAGTAGATAAATCCAAGCCGCCTCCCACTCGCCCATGTCTGCTTCATAGGGGACAGGTCGGCCGGCCACGTCAAGGCCCGTCAACATAGAGAAGACATACGGGGTCATCGTTATGTCCTCAGTAGCTCAAAAGTGGAACAAGTTGGTGGTGTCCCACCATCTCTCCACAAGCGCCTCCATGAGGGTCCTACTCGCCGGATAACGTGATATCCCCGCGCAGAAAGGTCCAAATCCTGCCTCATCCACGATGTGACGTACAGCATCTAGGAGCTCCGTATACCACTCCCTAACAAGGATCGACCCATAACCCCGTGTGGAACGGGAAGATACCTGCGTTCAGAATGAACAGATGTATTCAGTTTCATGATGAAATGTATGAGCTGCGTGCAAATGAAGTGAATGAGCTGTGTGTTCAGAAATGAAAATGAGTTGCGTGCAAATGAAGCAAATGAATTCTGTGTTCAGAAATGAAGCAAATGAACTGTGTGTTCAGAAATGAAGTAAATAGACTGTGTGTTCAGAATTGAAAGGTATGAACTGCGTGTTCAAAGTGGGATGCATGAGCTGTGTGCAAATTAAATCAAATACTGTGCGTCCAGTACGAGCCGCGTGCAAATAAAATGTGTGAGCTGTGTGTTCAAACAGAAAGGCAAGCCGTGTGCCCGAAAAATGAGCTGTGTGCCCAGAAAATGAGCTGTGTGCCCAAAGAATGAGCTGTGTGCCCGAAAAGTGAGCTATGTACCCGAAGAATGAGCTGTGTGCCCGAAAATATGCTGTGGGCCCGAGATAAACTGTGTGGTCAGGATGAACCGTGTGTTCAGAGTAGGCTGTATGCCAAATTAACAGAATATTATGCTGTGAGCTGTGTGCCAAGTCAGCATCATATCCTAAATAAGCTGCGTGCCAAATCAATATTGTGCTATTTGCGAGCCGTATGCCAGAATAAGCAACAGTACTGTGCATATGAATGAGTTCAGAACGAGCAGATAAAATACATTGCAAAGGCATGAAATGTGCAGGAAATGCAAAATACATTGCAGAAAACGTAAAAGGAAGTATGTACCTCTCGTGCCTGGTGAGATAGATGAGACTCTGGCTCTCGTAGCAGTAGGTCCGCAGGTGCTTGCTGCGCGAAGTCGGTAAAATGATAGAAGGTGGTAGGAGGTAGGACGTGCTCCTGAGGGTGGTACCTCTCCGGGTCGAAAGGCCGAATTCTCGGAGGCAATGACATAATGTCTGGTTCGCCCTCGGCATATGGAGAGCCTCCGTCATGATGAAAGTGATCCGCCATCCGAAGGAATTTGCAAAAATGAGCCAAAATCGCAAAAAGTCAACAAAAGTCAACTCTCAGGAAAGAAAAAAGTCAACAAAAGTCAACCCCTGAGAAAATGTGCCAAAGTTCGAGACAAACATACCTCAAGTGTTGAAAATGGAGAAAGAAGCTCCGAAATCAAATTTTAATCGATTCAAAACGATGAGAATCGAAAGTTTTTGCGAAACAACTTCGCGTGGGGCGTTGGAAAACGCGTATAAAGTGAAGATCTGAGAGAGAAAAGGGTCTAGGGAGCAAAAGGAGCTGATTTTGGCCTTGGAGGTGTGAGCAAAAGTGATTTGGATGAGTGAACTTAAAGATCCGAACCTTAAAAGACAAAATTGCCCCGGATTATGTAAACTGGTCGACCGACCAGTTTTTTCAAGCTGGCCGACCACCTTGGTGAGCAAAAACTGGTCGACCACTAGCCTAGGTGGTCGGCCATCCTCCTGGATGGTCTCCAAGGTCCCTTTGTTTTCCCTGTGTATTTTGGTGATGATTGGAGTCCTCGGCTCTCGAGAAAGTACACTTTCCGACACGAAATTGTCTCCGCGGGAACTTCAAATTCAATTCTTCGATACGTGGCTCATCGTTTCTCGTCAAGAACAAGGTGTATCCTTTTTGAATACGTTGTGATCCCTCCGGGAGGTAAATCGGAGGTTCCGATTAAATCACTCACGTTAAGGCTTGTATTTCCTTATTCGGCATTATGTTTCAAACATATTATTGAAGTTGCACTTTTCTCGCATTGTTATGCGTCACACTTAGGTTGCATTGTTATGCACCCCTTCTCGCATTGTTATGCGTTACACTTAGGTTGTATTGTTATGCACCCCTTCTCGCATTGTTATCCGTCACAATTAGATTGCATTGTTATGCACCCCTTCTCGCATTATTATGCGTCACACTTAGGTTGCATTGTCATGCACCCCTTCTCGCATTGTTATGTGTCACACTTAGGTTGCATTGTTATGCACCCCTTCTCGCATTGTTATGCGTCACACTTATCTCTAACGAATATTATACTTGTTGAGTTTCTTTCTTTTACAGGCACGATATTGTATGTACGGTTCATTTGAAGCTGGTGCGACCAAACGAACCGGACGGTGTTGTATTCTCCGTGTGAAATGTAGCGGGAATTGTGTAATTCTCTTACATTCTTTCTGCATGTAATGTAGTTCAATTTGTTTTCATTCGCTTAAGCTGTCGCATTTATTATGTATAATTGCTTCATATAGTTTTCTTTGCATGATCGTAAGTTATGTCCGGCATTGTGCATGTCTTTTGCATTTTGCCCCTGTCTGCGGGTACGTGTCATTGTTATCTCACTTGTTTGTCTAAGTCTTTGGCCTTGTCAAAAATGGGTCGTCTCTGGGCTTTGACATTCACTCCCGTCACTTATGACTTTCGAGTTCTGTCAAAGAGGGGCAACTGTAGACACCCCATTTTTTACCGACCTTAAGACTCAGACGTCACCGACTGAGCGCTCGGTGATTGCGCATGTTGTGCTTGTTTCGAGGTTTCGGAGTTCTTGGCTGAGAGCCTCGCCTCCGGACCTCGGGACCCTTTGTACTTTGACTCGATCCACGGACCAAGTCTTGTTTTCTCTTCCCGGAGGGAGGGAGAGGTCTTGTAGACCATCTCTCAGTGGTTGCAGGCTACTTTTCGTGGTTGTAGACTACTGTTCCCATTTGGAGACTAGTTTTCGATTTTCGGAGTCGTCGGCCGTGCACCTCGGCTTAGGGCCGCTTAACATTCTCCGTTTGGCACGGTTTTTGGAACACACCTCGTTTCCTCTGTCTAGAGGGACACTGTGGTCCGAGAGACCACTTTTGCGGTCGTACGCCACTTTTGATGCTCGACAGCTGGTTTTCGGGGCTCTTGGCCGCGCGTCTTGCCTCTCGAACCCTCGTCTTGCATCCGTTTCGGTTTGTCTGGGGTACAAACCTTACTTTCCTTGTTTGGGAAGTAATACAAGGGTGGGAGACCAGCTTTTTCCTTGGAGACCACTTTTCTCTCTGCCAGCCGGTATTCTAGTCGGGAAACTGGTTTTCTTGGTCTTTGGGCCACATTTTCTGGTTTCTCACCCCACCATTGGCTTGCTTTCAGTATGGAGACCACCAATTCCCCTGGCCGACCACCTTTTTGCCTGGGAAACCACTTTGGGTGGTCGGCCGACCACTTAAAGTAGTAGGCCGACCACCTTTTCTGGTCGGCAGCTTTCCCTCTGTTTTATCAGACTGAATGGATGCCAGCTGTGCCAGCTGGATGGCACAGACTGTATCCTCCATACATGTGTATGGAGGGATTGCATCCAAGTTTAGCTTCTCCAAGAAGATTGAACCCTTTTTTTTTCTATAAGAGAGGGCCTCCCTCTCCTTGGTTGAGGTTTTGAATTTTGCCTAAGGCATAAGCATATATCTCCCTCTATATTTCTATATTTGGTGCCTTAAGGAGTGTTGTTCTTCACCTTTATACTACAACTCTTAACCACACACCCCACCATTGAACTAAGGCTCCTAGAGAACCTTTCTTGGAGGTTGAAAAGCTGGTTTTTGGCTGAGAAACTTGCTGGTTTTGCTGAGCTTCAAGGGTAATCTCTTTTCTCCCCTTTTAAGCTTTGTTTTGATCATTCTCTTAGCCATACTTGCATGCTTATTTGAGCTTTGTTTTCAACTAAAAAAAGTTTCATTTTTGAGCACTTAACATGTTTGTTTAAGGCCTTTTGGGTGCTGAGGGTCTCCTACCCTTTTGCATGCCTTGTTTGGCCTTGTTTTGTGCCATGCCTTAGAGCCTTTGAGCTAGTTCTTGCTTGGCCTTTTAGCCACTGAAATCCAGTGGATTTTCAATGGTTAGTATGTGGTTTTGAGGTCCTAAATCAGAGAGGGGTGATCCCCTCTCTTGTTGCCTTGTTTACTTGCAATTTTGGCCTATCAAAGGAGCATACATTTTCATACTTTCAAGGCCTGGTTCAGGCACTTTTTGGTGACTTTTAGGGCCTGCATAGACTCTTTCCATGGTTGGTTTGGTCACCCTTGGCATGCTTCTCATATGTGTAGTGTATTCCCATTTATGGCTGATCAATCTAGCATGTCAATCTAGCATGTTTTAGCTCCATTTCAGTGGATTTTTTTGTCATCATTTGACATATCATGGCTCTATTTTTGGCTAGTTTAGTGGCCTCTCACATGCTCCATATGCTTGTAGTGTAAATCTTGTTTACTACCTTGGTTCGCATGATGTTTTGGCTCTTTATTCTAGCACATTTTGGCTTCGCTCCAACATGGTTTTGTTCATATTTTGGGCGGCCTTAGCTTTGTTTTGAGGCCTCTTGGTCAAATGATGCTTTCCATGCATGCTTGTTGTGTAGTAGCCTTGACTAGCTTTGAGTTTTGAGGTCTCTTGCATACTTAACTCGAGATATTTGCATGTTTTGACATCATCGGGAACGTTATTTCAGAGCATGTAGGGCTTCCATACTTCCATATTTTTCCACTCTTTGAGTGCTCTTTAGAGTTATGCTTTTATGCCCTATTTGTGAGCCATTGCACGAGCCCCATTTTTGTGCCTTTCAAAGCCACCATCCCAACTCATATTGCTACTGTTTTGGACTGCATAAGGTTTGTTTGGCGTTGGTTTGGTCATTTGAGTATCGCCTTGCATGTCTCTAGTGTAATGTGCTTCACTAGCTCTTGATACTTGAACCTTTCAACATGCGTTGCGTGAGTTGTTTGCATGATTCGAAGTCATTTTGTATGCCATTTCAGTGCTAGTACACATGCCATTGTATTCCATGTTGCACCCTTCAATGCTTTTGGAAAGTTGTGTTTTGTGCCTTAGGCTTGGGCCCTTGCATTGTGCATGTTTGTGTGTGTTTTGGTGCCTTGATTTCATCATCAATGGCCGCTGATTTAGACGTGGCTGAGGCCTATTCATTTCGGTTTAAGTCCATTGTGCATTGAGTATGTCATGTAGTTCGTAGCATTGAGCATGCCATGCTGTTACATGATTGACCATTGCACTTGTGCATGCCATTTTCATTGCATTATGCATGTTAGTTATCATGTGCATTGTGTATGCAAGCGTCATGAGCATTGTGCAAGCCATGTAATTCATAGCATTGTATATGCTAGTTGCATGTTTGCATGTCCATCCCTTGCATGTTTGCATGTCTAAGTGGTATCGCATTAGGTTGCATACTTGAGGTCGCATTGTGCATGACATGTTTGTTGCAGTGTGTTTGGGATAAGAGTTAGCCCAAACACGAAAAATGAGGCACGTTTCATACTCGAAGTGATGAGACGTACCTCGATTCCCGGTCGCCGACACTCTTGACTATACATGACGAAGTTCTAGGCTTTAGGTGTTTATATGTGCATTCATTCCATATTGAGTTGCGCAATTCAGTCTCTCGGCCATCATGCATCGAGATGTGTGATTGGTGGCCCGAAGGTCGAGACATACACTCCCTTGAGCTTATGTAATGATAGGGAGGGTGGTCGCGCATATATGTGTTGCAAATACTTTGCCATGCCCCTTTCTTGCCCTCTGTTGCAGAAAACCAGAAACTAACAGCAAAAACCGGTCGACCGACCAAATAAAGTGGCAAGCTGACCACTTTTTCTGGTTTTCACCACAAAAAGTGGTCAACAGGTGGTCTCCAAAGCCAACAGCTGGTCGGCAGCCTTCCCAAAGGTTCCTTTGGTGGAGTTTCAGCCTTCTGGAGCTTTGTGCAGTGTTCTGAGATCAATTGCAAACAGAGGCAAGTCGGGGCGTCGCGAGGGATTTCCAAACAAGGCGACTCGAGCATGCATGCGTCCTTTGTCATCCAAAACAGAGTTGAGGCAGCCTACATCATATAGTTTATATGCTTATTTAATTCCTAACTTAGTTAATTTGTTAATTAGTTAGAGTTGTGTAATAATTAGCTGTAGCTTGTTATTCATTCTGTTGTGTAATAACTAGTTTAATTAGATTAGCTTAGATTAGATAGTTGGTTTTGTATTATTCATTCGGACCCTCCGTCGAGAGGGCGAATTTTGTAGTAAGTGTGCGTGAGTGTGTGCATGTCTTCCATCCCCACGTCTTTCTCCTTTTTACTTACCTGCTTTTGATGGTTAGTTCTAGGTCATGTTTTGATTAGCATTCTTATGCTCGCATGTTCGCATTCATTCATCTGTTTTGCATGCACCAAGTTCGGCGTATCATACTAACTGCATTGTATTTCAATTCCGACTTGAATACATGTATCAACTGTTGCATTTCATATGCCATCTTAGGATAGCCGAGCCTATTGCTAATTGCATTTCACATGTGTTGCATTAGCCATCTTAACATGAACTAGGATCATGCATTGATTACTAACTAGTTCTTTGTTTTGGCACGGAGTACTCGGTAAGTGTTTATACTTTGGCATCCTTACATGTGTGTGAGTGACTGCCATGATAGCATGCTTGTCATGAGGCTAACTGCTTATGTGATACAACTGCCTGAATGTCTGTGGGTGAAGGTTGGATTACTTGAATTGGAACAATTCATTGATTGCGAGTTTTAAGCCCACTTGAGAGTGGCAAATCACCATGTTTTCTAAGCCCACTTGAGGGTGGCAAAATCCGCATTTTAGCCTACTTGCGAGTAGCAAATTGCTTTCAAAAACAAACATGAGATGTTTTGTTCCAACATAGGCGATCCAGTCTATACTTGTATGCTGTGCGCATCACATAGTAATTCTAGGTTAATAACCAGAATAAGAGCACATGTGTGTTCAAAAACAAGATATCATGTTAGTAAAGGCCAATCTTTGATCGGGCGAGCGGGGGTGCTCATTGCATGACCTTCCCCTCTCATACCAAAGTTCCCAAGCCGAGACAACTTTGGTGATGACGGACACGTGGCCTTAGGCACGAGTCAGGGTTTCCTAAATTTCCCAAAAATAAAATATTTAGGTGGCGACTCTGTATCTGGCAAAGCAGTCCATGTTTGACACTTCTTTCTAAAAATCAGTTTTTCAAAACGATTTGCCGGATTTGGACTCTTTGGTGATTTATCAATCTCGCATTGCACTTTGCAAGATCAAATTAAGAACCGTGACATTGAGTCCAAACTATAGTAAGCCAATGAACAAAACGGAATTTTCCCAGGACGTTCGGGCGCGTCTACAGTAGCAAGTGAACCATGTTTTGGTTCGGGGGCTGGGACATGACAGACCAATAAAAACTTTTAACAAAAACGTGACAGAGAGATTTTTGATAGTGTCTTATTCATTGGAGTTTTTGCTGGAGATGTAATCCCGAAGCTCCGACGAGCCGTTGTTGCATTGCTGCTGTGTGTTGCAGATATGCTAAGTGTTAGCAAAACCATGGACTAGCTTTCTAAAACCTTGGCTGGTGTTATTGGAGTGAATGAGTGATTGGACAGTACATTATATGCAATCTATTTTGTCTAAGTGTTGTATTCTATATCTGAACTTATTTAAATCCATTCAGTAGATTTTGTTGTGTGTTAGTAGTTAGGAGTGTTGTCCCTCTCTTTAAGGGTGTGTTGCCTTTTAGGCATGTAATGAGTTTCATTGTAATATATAATTTTTTGCTGTAAAACTTAGGGTAAAATTCATTTTTCCTCCTTTTGGTTTGAGGCAAAAGTACTTTATCCCTCTATTGTTCAAATATAGCTAGAAAACCCACTACAAAAAAACAAAAGGTTTTAGAGACCAAAATTTAGGGACAAAATTATTTTTTAAGGACCAAATATTTTTGTTGCGAAAAGTATCGTTATTATATTTTTAACAACGAAAATTAGACATTAGTGATGAATTATTAGCCTTTTACGACCAAATTTTTTGCCTCAAAAAATAAACCATTTTGAAACTAAATTATTTTGTCCCTAAAAGTCTATTTATTAGTGACATTTTCAAAATTGTCGCTAAAAGCCTTGTTTTTGACTTTTTGAGACGATTTTTTAGTGACTGTCCTCATGACGATAGAAATTAGTCCTTAAATGTATTTTGCAACAAAATTCACTTTTAAAGACCAAAACATTTGGTCTCTAAAAATTGTTATATGTTGTAATGACCCCTATATGATTTTGGATCAAAGTGCAGCCGTTGATACCATTAACTATAAATGTGAAAAGATTATAATACTCTCAAATCCTATACTTTTTTTTGATATTTTTTCTCTCTCTCTTCTCTCATACACATATTTTGTAATGTCTAACATTAGTTCAATTAAATTACAAAACTTATAAATTTTTAATTATTTATTGTAATTCTTAAATTTTTATTCTAATTTTAATTTAATTATATTTTAGATCACAATTGATCCTAGATATTTAATTATTGATTGTAATTCCTTACTTTTTAATCTAATTTTAATCTAATTATATTTTATATCACAATTAATTCTAAATTCTTAATTATTTATTATTTTTTTCAACATTTTAATTTAATTTTAATTTGGTCATATTTTAGATCAATTTTTAAATATTATTTATTTTACATTTTTATTTAATTACATTTTAAATAAATTCTTAACTATATTTTATATTTTAGATCAATCCTTAATTATATTTTATTTTATTTTATTTTATTTTAATTAACATATTAATCTAATTTTAAGTTTGAAGAAAATTGGGGTAAAATTATCTTTATTTTGTATTGATTTCAATTTATTTTTTTAGAAAACCAAACCTTTTGTTAGTTTGAATGAAAATCTAACGGTGGCACTTTAGTACAAAATCACATTTGAACTTTCTGGCCATATTTGAACTATAAGGGGTAAAGTGCTTCTATTCCAAACCATAATGGAGTAAAATAAATTAAACCCTAAAATTTAAGACTTACCTACCAAAAAAAAACCATACACTATGTTCTTCCACACTCCTCTCCACACTAGTATTATCGATCTACCCCTAGCCTATCTCTCATTCCCCACAACAACCCTTTCTCCTCCCTGAATTGTAATGGCAACAACCTAAACCGCAATCCAATCTTTCAAATATCACCTTATCTCATTATGATTAAACCAATAGTCACTCCAAATCCATTTCTATTCCACAACCTCCCACAAAAGTGTTAAGCAAGTTATTCAAAAACTTACACACACACGCATGCACACACACACACACATATATATATGTAAAATACTATATTTTCTTAGGATGGATCTGATACAAGTACAAATGAGTTACTTAGCTTAGTTCAGTAATTAATCTCTAAGTGGAGGTTAGTTATTGAGCTAAGCCGAGTTGTTAAGACTATGCCGGAATTGATGAGTCAACAAGAGTTAATTAGAAGAATTAATTGAGTTTATAGAGTGAGTCAGTGAAGTTGTTAATCTTCACTTGCATCAAGGCTACGGGTAGTGTTCTCAAAATGTTTTGAAGTTTACAATTATTAACTATTGATCATATTCGAAATGGGGTTTAAAGATTTTTGGAAAAAGGTTGGCATGTGAGCAAGAGAGATGGGGAGCTGCAAGGAGTAAGGGAGATGAGTGGTCACAAGGGTATTTGATAATTGTACAAGCACGAAAAATACTTTGCATAGTTAGAAATCCTCTAAACGATGTTGTTTCTCTTGCAAAACAACTCGATGAGTTACCCGATGGGTGTGTGCCAGAAAACCCCTCCAATCCTTAAGTCAATTATCAAGATCTATATGGAAAAAGCTCTGTAAATTCTGCAAACTAAAGTGTGTTCTCTCTCTTAGGGTTAACTATGAACTTTTATGTATTTTGTACGATAAAATCCTTCTAGGACTCTGACTTCTCTTCGTAGAATCCTACTAGGAGTCATATTCTCAAAGGATAAGGCTTATCCATTAAGACCCTTATCACCTAAATTCAAGTGAATCGACCTAAATCCTAGGCCGGCAACCGAGCGTACTCAAGATTCTAGCCCGGTTGCACGTCAATTATGTAATCGCCTCAGTTGAATCTTACTAACTTCATATAATACTGTCGAACTAAAACCCAATGCCAAGACCACACTAAGTTTGCTCGGTTTATCTTTTCATTAAGTTCTTCACTCTAGTCAATGACCTAAATAGGATTGTTTTGCCCGGCTGACATGCTCGCTTTGTTTGCCCGAACGACATTCACGCACCATATTTTCAGTCGAACGTTCGTAGCTCGATCTTATCCTTCAAGTCAGCAAGTCTACAGGCCAGCCAAAGGCTAAAGACTATACTAATTTAGCAAGGTCCAAAACAAAGGGCCATGCTGATTTAGTAAGGTCCAACTCAAAGGGCCATGCTAAATTAGTAAGGTCCAACTCAAAGGGTTATGTTGATTTAGCAAGGTCTAACTCAAAAAGCCATGCTAAATTAGCAAGGTCCAACTCAAAGGGCCATGTTGATTTAGTAAGGTCCAACTCAAAGAGTCGTGTTGATTTAGTCCGATCCAATAATTTGGTGTAAATTACCCTCTCAATAGTGGTGGTAAGGGAGGAAGGGGATGTGTCACAAGCAATTTTTTTTTTAATGACCGAATGTTTAGACTAGTTTATACGCATCTCAACTAATCTTGAGTGTTTGATAGTGGTGAGTGGGTGCTCGATGGTGGTGGTAAGAAAGGGTGGCAGTGGTTTATCTTTACCAACGTTAATGGCGAGAGCGATGGAAAAGGAAGAGAGGTTGGAAAAGAAATGAGTGTTTGGCATTAGGATGCAATATGTCCAGTATAATGTAGGTATGAAGTACTTGAATATAATTTAGATTATTCAAATTGTGAAATAACATTTTTGCTCATTAGATTAAACTAGGGGTGTAAAAATGGCTCGTGGCCCGTGGGCGACCCAAAGCCTAGGCCCAACCAAGACTCTAGGCCTGGGCCTAGGCCGTTATTTTGAAGCTCGGCCCGTGAGTCCAGTCTGTCTGGCCCAGCCTGTGGCCCGATCCATCGTCCCACTTAAGAATTACTCAAAGCTCAGCCTGCTGGGCTTGCCATAGGCCTAATGTCATTTTTGGTAGAAAAGAATAAAATTTTGGTAAAAAAAATAGAAAAAAATTTAAAAAAAAATGTTCAGCCTTGCCCAGGTCCGACCCAAACTTGAGCCTAGGCCCAAGCTTAGGCCCACCTAAGGCCCGAATATCTCCTAAGGCTGAGCATGGGCCTAGGCCTAATTTTCTAGCTTGTGGGTTAACTTGGCCCGATCCGAATTTTAGTAGGAGCCCAAGTGGGCCAGTGTAACACCCGTTTCCTTAATTAATTGTTAATACTGTGGTTTACCTTAATTAGGTGTTTATATATGATTTATATGCTTACACGTGTGTTAATTGTATGCCATGTGCTATCTGGATTATGTTAAGATTGACAAATATGTTAGAATGTGAAAAAGACCTGTCTGAATCGTTAAACCATAAGATTTAAATTAAATTTTTGGATAGGAAATTAGAGCCTAATCTACTGTAGTATAATTAAAGTTAGTTTGACTTAAGTTAGATTGTGAGGATTTAACTAAATTTATTAACTAGATTATATGGAGCCTTAATCTAATTAAGTGGATTTAACCTAATTCATTAAGCTTTATATTTGAAACCAATACAAGGCTAGTCCTTAATTAGACTTAAGACAAATATAGAGTACAGAGTGATATATCCTGGGAGAGAGTTCTAGAGAAAGGGGGAGAAAGAGCTCAAGAGATAAGAAAGATGAGGAGAAAGAGAAGAAGAAGAGGAAAACCTAACTATCTTCAGCAATTTAGTCACTCAAGGTAAGAATTTTTCTCTAAATTCATGAGATTGAGTTAGTTTACACATGAGATTGTAGAATCTGAGTTGAATTAGGGAGTTGGGTGGTGTATGTTGAAGTTATAACCCTAGAGAGAGAATTGTAGGAAATAGTTAAAGATTTTGTCATACATGGCACTCTTCTTGTTTAATCACTTGTTTTTGCATGAGTTTTGAGTTTGAGAATTTGTTTTGAACATGGAACTCCCATATGCATAATTCTTGATTTTTCTCCTCAACTTCAAGTTTTGATCTTGTGAATGGAAAAAGAGTTTTGTTTTAAAGTCATGAGTTATATTTGAAGCTAGGAATGTTGAATTCAAGTGGTTTGAAAGGGTTTTGGGCCTTACTTTGTTTGAAAATGGAGTTGGTTTTGGAAAAATTGCATTCCATTGTGCTTAGCAGATTTTTGGATTCTGGAAGCCCAGAACCACACGTGCGGAAGGGAGCACCGCACGTGCGGAAAACAGAGCACAGAAAGCTGAACATTTTGAAAAAAATAGCACGTGCGGGCGCACGTGCTGTGGAAGTTCCACGCATGCAGTTTTCAGAGTTGATTTTCGATTTTGTTTTCTTTCTGTTTTTCTATCTTTCGGGCTTCCGTTTGCATGGTTTTCAAATGTTTTTCACATGCACATGCATTGCATGAGCATGAGAGGAACTAAGGAATAATAAAAAGAGAATCGAGTGAACGAGTAACGAAAGAACCAAATAGATTAAGAACCAACTAAGTGATTGGACTGTGAATTGAACGTGTTATACTTGCATGTGTCTGTGTAGGTCAAACACTGTGTCCCAACCGCGTAACTCGATGAGCCAACTGTGAATAACAACCTTGTAAAGATATGTTCAATTACAAGTATTTTTTGACTTTGTGTTATGAAGTGATGATTTATGTTTAAATGAATGATTGTCCTTTTTTTTCTGAACTATATTCGTGACATCTTTAGCATTTGTTTATTGTTAGTTATCATCAATTTTCTTCTTTAGTTATGACAATATTTTAGTTAAAACTCATGAGATCCTTAGTTATGCCTGATGTTTAGTTATGATTTTTTTTTTTTTGTTTTAATTATAACTTAGAAAGTATATAATTATGTCATTTTGTTATTTAGTTTTAAGGTGCATATAGTATACACCTTTTGAAGAGTATGTATCATAGTATTTCCTATTAGTCACACAATTTGAAATGTATGAATAAAATCAAACTTAAAAATAAAATAAAATAGGACAAATCAAAACAAAAAATCCCAAGGTTTCAATTTATCAATTTAAACCTAAACTTCTTATTTCGTATCAATGTTAACTATTTATCTATCACTGTTAACTATAACAAACAGAGTTGGGGTATTTTGGTCAATCAACTACTACTATTGACTGACTGTATATATGTTATATATATAGTGTTGGGATCCTCTAGAGTGATTTGGTGAAGTGATCCTCTAGAGTGATCCTTTATGGCGCAACACTTGTCCCACTAATAAAGCCAGTGGCCGAGATTAATCCTTCACCAAAACGACGTCATTTTGGTGATCCCCAAAAAAAAAAAATTCTGGATTTCAGACTTTTAGTAGTGCAAACACAGAGAGAAGAAGGTGAGGAAGAAGGAAATGGAGGGTTTGATTTATGCTCACAAGGCTGGACTCGAATTGTCTTTGTATTTGGATGTGATTTCCACTAGTGTTGCTGGTTCGAAATCGATTGATTTGTATGGGACTAGGATTTTGAATAGGGATTTGGAAGCTGCATTTTTTGTGAAAGATTTGGGGATTTGTTTGAATGAGTGTCAGAATGTGGGCCTTGCTTTGCTTGGATTGAGATTAGCTCAACAACTTTATCTTTCTCTCAAGGCTTATGGGGAAGGTGACTTGGGCACCCAAGCACTCATTTTGGCTCTCGAGCGGATCAACGATGTCTCGCCAGCGAAGCTATTCTTCAAGAAGCTTCAAGGAACACACAGGTGGGTGTTTGTGTGATAGAACAAAAATAAAAACAGAGGCTTCAAAATGTGTGTATATATATATATATATTTGGGAACAAGATTCAAAGAAAAAAAATAAAATTAATTTCAAAATTATGTGTAAACTATCAATTGATCTTTCAATTTTGATGACTTTTTTCAATTGATCTTCTCTCTTCGATCTAGATTTGTTGAGGCTATTTTTTTTTTCCTTATAGATTTTGAGTTCGATTTGGTAATGGAACAATCCGGCGATGGATGAAGGCGGAGGGGTAGGGGAAATGATGGTTAGCCAGAGGAGGGTTGGGGAGCAACTGGCGACCGTCAACAATGGTGGGGGACCAAGTGGTCGCCGTCGCTGCCATCGACATCGACAAAGCTGTTCTTCAAGGTTTTGCAGAGCTTAACCCCTATGTGAAGATCTTTGATTTGTATTTGCAGATCTTTGATTTGTATTCGTAGATCTTTGCTATGTAAAATTATCTTTGCTATGTCAAGATGATTTGTATTTGAAGTTCTTTCTCAGTCCCTTCTCTCTTTGTTTTTTTTCCTCTCACATTCGAACTGTAAAACCAGAATTTTTTTTTTTTTGGGTCACCAAAACGACATCGTTTTTGTGAGGGATTAATCTCAGCCATTGGCTTCATTAGTGGGACAGATGTCGCGCCATAAAAGATCACTCTAGAGGATTACTTCACCAAATCACTCTAGAGGATCCCAACGCATATATATACACAATATATTAAGAGAGAACAACATTGTAGTGGTTGGGCCGACCGAAAGGGATATAAGTCACACCAGAGTAAGAGAGCAAGGGAGAGAAGCTGCCGAAGAAGGGGTTCACTAGTTTGGAACAGTTTTGAAGTAGCAGGTAACGTCGGAAGGGATGATCGAAGATCACTGCTCCTTAACTTAGATCATAAAAAATCTCCATTGACGATAAAAGCAAAGAAATGGAATAACGGAGTAACAGCGACGCCAACCGAGATTAATGGACGACTATGCCACCTTTACAATCACTTTTTACTTCGCTTTTCACTTCACTCCAACCCTTAAATCTCCATAGACGAAATAAATGAAGAACAAAGTATCAGTGGCACTGGTGATGTCAATGGAGTTGGATTGGATGTGAGGCGGGAGATGAGGTTGATTTGGAAGAGGGACGCAACTTCGGAGACTTTAAGGTCGGTGTAGAGTGTGTTGCCCAGTAAGGCATTGTGGGAATTGGAGTTTGAGCAGGGCTCGATTATTGATTTTGGGGTTACTAGAGAGACCTACATTATCTAAAATGTAGAAGCACAAGATGTAGACTAAAGTGGGTCTTTGATTCGGCATTTGGAGATATATATATATATATATATGAATTCTTGAGATGGGTCTTCTCCTAGAAAGAAAAAAGGTGTTTGACATGGGGAAAAAAAGTTGATTGATTTTTGCTGTGGTACTCACCTGGGTTTTCAGGGTTTGTTTTTTTGGTGATTGAGAGAGTTCAATGTTTATATTGAAAGGTTAAAAAACAAAAACCCAAGTAATGTTCTGGTTAGGTTTAGAGATGACTTGGGGGTTGTCTTTGAACACAGATAAACTGTTGTTTTAGAGAGAGAAATATAAGTCTTTTTTAGAGAGAGAATGGAGAAGAATAAGGTTGGAAACAATGGAGGTTCATGAGGGGGAAGAGAGAAGATAAATGTGTTGCAGACAGTAGAGAGAGAAAATATTAGACAATGGTCAGTACTTCTCTATTACTCTTAATATTCAGTAAATGAGCCAATGTAAAAGTACCAGGTGTGTCGTAAAAATTTCTTCCGTAAAACCAACTAACAATAATGCTAGGTATCATGAAAATATTTTCATGAAAATAATCATGAAAGTTTTGTAACTTTTGGATTACACTTAAAATAAAGCACCACATATTAATCAATGTAATCCAAGGATCATAAATCTTTCATGATCATTTTCATGAAAAAACTTTCATGATCCCTAACTTTTCTCCCAAGCTAATAGAGATAGACGGATAGGGGTGTAAATTTGGCCCGGTTCAGCTCATATCGAGTTTCGTGGGTTCCCGTCAAAATTCAGGCTGGGCTAGAAAATTAGACCCAAGACCAGGCGATATTGGGGCCTTGGATAGGCCCGTGGGCCCGGACTTGGGCTCGGGCTTGGGCTGGGCTTAGGTGGGTCTGAACATTTTTTTTAATTTTTTTTTCCTACCAAAATTTAATTATTTTTCACTAAAAAAAACACTAGGCCTTGGGAGGATCGAGCCTCCGGCCGAACCTTGAGTGGGCTTTAAGCGGGCCAATGGGCCGGGCAAGGCAGACAGGGACCACGGGCTTCAAAATGATGACCCAGGCCCAGGGTCTAGTGCAGGACTCAGGCCCGGGGCCCACCTTAGACCGCGAGTAGGCTTCAGGATGCCCACGGGCTGTGAGCCATTTTTATACTCCTATAGACGGATGGTTGAGATTGTGAAAAAAGTAAAAAATTCAAGGTTCAAATTGACATGCGTTAAAAAAAAAATGGGGGGGGGGGTCAAATTCATACAATTCAAATTCTGAAAATTAATTTAAAAAACAAGCAAAATCTTAATTTTGTGTGTGTAATTTGTCCTATAAAATAAAAGGTAAACTACTAATAGGTCCTAATAATCGAACTTAATTCTCATCAAGTTCTATTGAAAATAAATTCTAAAAAAATTGTCGCTAAAAATAATTTTTTGTGATATTTTTACATATGTCGTTAAAAATTGACAACTAGTGACTTTTTTGTCACGATTTTGATAAATTGTTACTAAAACTTATAATTAGTGACATTTTCTGTGATAAATTTTATAAACTTTGTTGAAAGTTAAAAATTAATGATTCTTTTATGACGATTTTTTTAAACAATCGCTAAAATTTATAATTAATGATATTTTTATAATAATTTTTAAATTATCATTAAATATTAACAATTCGTGATTTATTTTATTAACATTTGATAAAACACAATTAATCATTTTAAAACTTATTAAATAATAAATTTACTTATTATAGGTATCTCTCCCTGAAATAAAACCATCGGACTTTTTTTCAAAGAATCTCAGACATCTGATATCCTAGGACGACGTGTCGATACAGAAAAGGCTGATTTTCTTTTTCTGTGGGGTCTAATGTGATTGGCGAGTGATTAGCCAATCACATAACGAAACGTGGTAATATATGGCAATCACATATGTATTCAGTGTGTACTTTTTTGGTACTTTTGCTCTACGGAGACTAGCTGAACCTGGCTCTGTCTGGTTTAATTTTTAAATGATTATTTGAGTTTTGAATTTTTAAAATAAGTGTTAAGAAGAAAAAAATTGTTTAATTATAAATTTTTTTAAAAAAATTGAAAAAATTAAGTTTAAAAAAAAAATTGAGTTGTATTTTGAGTTTTAAGTTGTATTTTAAATTTTTTGATTTTATTTGATTAAAATATTTTTAAAAAATTTAATTTATTTTTTAAGGATAAATATTTTTTATTGTAAATATTTATTTTTTTTTTAATTTGCGCTGTGTTTATAACATTTGTGCGTTGTATTTTTTAAAATATTTTAAATATTTAAAAAAGAATTATTTTATTTTAAAAATGTTTAATTTTAAATATTTATTTTATTTTTTAAAATATTTTAATATTTTAAATATTTTTTTACGATTTTTAAAAAAAATTAAATATTTATTTTTTTGATTTTTTTTTTAAATTTTATTGGATCACCCATATATATCTAAATCATAATAAATTATTTAGAAAATATTAAAAAATAAATAAATATTTTTTGAAAAAATTGAAAAATAAAAAATACTTTTCTTCAAAAATAAAAAAAATTTTGGAAAAAATATAAAATAAAAAATAATTTTAAAAAAGAAAATAAAAAAATATTTTTTTGAATTTTTTTATTTTAAAAATAGAGTTTTAAAAAGAGTTTGGTTATGAATTTTGAAACGAGTTTTTGAATTGAGTTTTGAACTGTGCGTTTAGTTATAAGTTTTAAATTTTTTTTTATCAAAATCATGATTCTAAAACAAAACCAAACGCTATCAATAATTTTAGATATCTTTAATTTTTTATCAAAAAAAATTATGAAAGACTTACATACATGAGTGTGCGTTGAAACTCATGTTACTTGAGTGATTTGATAATTTTTTTGTGCTCTTAGCATTTTTCAAACCCAAAAATTGTTTAATTGTGTGACCTTAAGAAGAAAATAAAATAAAAGATTTTTGGAAATTTTAAAAAAAATCATATTTGGTTTATAAATTTTTTTTGGGGTCATTTTTTGTTTTTAATATTTTTTTTAATATTTTAAGTTTTTTTTATTACTTTTTTTTAGATGTATAAAATATAATAATTAGGAAAAATATCTTTAAAAAATTCACTGAATAAAAAAAATACAAAAAATACAAAAATTTAATACATTTTCATATTTTTGAGTATTTATTAATTTATTAATATTTTTTATAAATATTTTATTTTTAGGTACATTCAGATTAGATGCAACTAGAAAGTAAAAAAATTGTTTAAAATATTAAAAAAATCACTAAAAAAACAATATGAAAAATAAAAAAACTCAATTTTTAGCAAATCAAACAAGAATTTGACTATTACAACAAAATAAACTCTGAATTTTTAATTTTGATAATTTAAATCCTAATATTTTGATTGTTTTCAACATAAACTATCTACCAATTTCTGTTGAGAAAAAATTCACAAAAAAAATAATATTTTAATCATTAAATTCAACAAAAAAAAAAAAAAGAGGCATTTTAAACTTTTTATGTATACTTATATTGAGTTTAATTACTTAAATATTTTTTTTCCTCAATTTATTTAATGAAAATAGATGAAAATTTTATATTGAAAATAAATCAAAAGATTACAATTTAAACTGACAAAATTAAAAATTTATTTTGTTACAAAACTTATACTTTGAGGTTTTGTAATTTTCTCAAGATTGTTACTCTGAGTATCTTTGCTTTATAATATAAAATATTATTAAATGATAAAGCATTTGTACTCATACAAATAAAAAGAAGGGGAAATAACAATACATTGTACGTTTGAAAAAAAAAAAATTTAAAGATCAATGATAAAATTTATAAACTCTAGTAATTACATAAAAGTCCTCAATATAGAAAAAGTAATTTTATTGTCATTGTAAAATGAGAATAAAATGGTCTTTCGCCATCTAATCATATGAGATCGAATTGTGAATCTTAATCCCACCTTTTTGCCAGATTGGCAAATCCCATATCATTTTATCACAACCAAACATGATTTTAATCAGATTCACATATTAATAATTCAATCTCCTTTCCAAACCGATAAATAAACATGGTGAGAGTTTTGTTTGGATCAACTTTTTATTTGATTAATTTGATTAATTTGTTAATTTTTAAAGATTTTTTTTTAAAAATCTATTGGTTAATTCCTTAAGTCAAAAATCTAAAAACAAAAAAAGTTCTAATTATCTACAACTTTGAATTTAAAAATTCAAAACAATATTATAAGTTACCCTCACTCTTTCAAAAAATAATGTTGATCAAAAGAATTCAGATTAAAAAAAAATAAAGACACTAATTATCTATGATTTTGAATTTCAAAATTCAAAATAATATGGTAAGTCACCTTCATCCCGCTTTCACCTTTCTGAAAATAATATAAATCTAAAATTTTAAAAACCCAACCAAATTAAAAATTCAATACAATTCTCTCTTTAAAATATTCAATATTTGATTTTTTTTTTCAACCCGGCCAACTCCTCCCCAAATGTACTGATGCAATAGTTATTCTCTTTCTTTGCTAATAGTCCAAACTTATTTCAAATATGTTTGTTTGTGAATTTTTATTTTTTTTTGTAAATTTATATTTTCGTGTGAGTATTTTTTTTCCCTCTATATTAGTCCCTTACATCAAAAATCCAAAAACAAAAAAAGTTCTAATTATTTACAATTTTGAATTTTAAAATTCAAAACAATATGATAAGTCACCTTCACTCTTTCCAAAAATAAGGTTGATCAAAACAATTCAAATAAAAAAAAAAATAAAGACACTAATTATCTATGATTTTGAATTTCAAAATTCAAAATAATATGGTAAGCCACCTTCACGCACTCTCACATTTTCTGAAAATAATATAAATCTAAAATTTTAAAAACCCAATCAAATTAAAAATTCAATATAATTCTCTCTTTAAAATTCTCAATATTTGATCTATTTTTCAGCCCAGCCAACTCTTTCCCAAATGTAATGATACAATGGTTATTCTCTCTCTTTGCTAATAGTCCAAACTTATTTCAAGTTTGTTTGTTTCTAATTTTTTTTTTATTTTTATTTTTTTGTAAATTTATATTTTCATGTGAGTATTTTTTTTCTTCTCTATATTAGTTCCTTAAGTCAAATATCCAAAAACAAAAAAAAAAAAGTTCTAATTATCTACAATTTTGAATTTTAAAATTCAAAACAATATGATAAGTCACCCTCACTCTTTCCAAAAATAATGTTAATCAAAACAATTCAAATGAAAATAAATAAATAAAGACACTAATTATCTATGATTTTGAATTTCAAAATTCAAAATAATATGGTAAGCCACCTTCACCCCACTCTCACCTATTCTGAAAATAATATAAATTTTAAATTTTAAAAACCCAATCAAATTAAAAATTCAATACAATTCTCTTTTTAAAATACTCAATATTTGATCTATTTTCTAGCCCGGCCAACTCCTCCCCAAATGTAATGATACGATAGTTATTCTCTCTTTGCCAATAGTCCAAACTTATTTCAAATTTGTTCGTTTGTGATTTTTTTTTTTTTTTGTAAATTTATATTTTCGTGTGAGTATTTTTTTTTCTTTATATGACTTTTTTTTCCAACTAAATTGATACTAAATATATATATATATATATATCTGTTATTTATCTTTGTTTTGGGAGTTGACTTGAAATTATTATTATTTTCTTTTTGGTAGATGTTTGTGTATTTTTCATATTATTGTTATTATTTCTTTTGATATATGTGAATTAATAACATAGTTATGAGTTTTTTTTTTTAATATTTTAGAATAAGGCATCTTATATTGTTCTTCATGATTTGGCCATTTTTTAAATTTCTTAGACAAAATTTTCAAATTTTTTATTTGTAAAAAATTAAAAACATTTAATTGACTCGCCCATCAATAAATAAAATTTTAAATAATGAACAATATTTTGTAATTTATAGATTTAAAAAAATTAACACCCATATATGGAATAAGAAACCTAAAATCACACATTTTTTTATTTTTCATTTTTAACTCTTTAAAACTCTAACGGTACCTTTTTATTTCCACAACATTATCTTTTTAGGGCAAATTACACAAATAGTCCTTATAGTTTGAGACTTGTGTCACTTTGGTCCCTGACTTTTCAATTGTGACACATTTGACCATGAATTTTGAATCTTGTTCCAAATAAGAGCAATTGAAGATACCATTGTTTAATTTCAAGGGCAAAATCGTTAATTTAATAAAATATAAACTAATTTGACAAAAATAAATGTCAAAAAAATATTTTTAATTTTTTAAAAATTATTTTTATGCACCAATGATAAAATTATGTAAAATTGATAAAAAATTAATAAAAATTACATGATTAATTTTTTAAAATTAATTTTACATGATCATCATCCAAACACATAATAAAAATTAATTTGGTAAAAAAATAAATAAATGTCTAAAAGATTTATCAATTTTACATAATTTTATTTTTAGTGGGTAGAAATAATTTTTAAAAATTTAAAAATATTTGTTTGACATTTATTTTTGTCAAATTAGTTTATATTTTATCAAATTGATGATTTTACCCTTGAAAAATCTAATGATATCTTCAATTATCCTTATTTGGAACAAGATTCAAAATTTAGGGTCAAATGTGTCACAATAGAAAAGTCAAGGAACAAAGTGACACAAGTCCCAAACTAGGGACTATCAGCGTCGTTCATCCATCTTTTTATATTTACAAAGATAAAAAACTAGATTAGAATTGCATAATGGTTAGTGAAGGTGGTGAGCATGGCAATAACAAGGGTGATGATGAGTTCAGCCAGAGCATTGTTTGGGTGAATTTTGCAAGGGTGAATATTAAAATAATAGTAGATAGGTTGGGTGATGAATTGATTTAGAAAACTAATGTGTGGTTGAGATTATGTGTAAATTTTGCCATATAAAAATTGAATATGGATTATATATTGTTTTTTATATATAATTTTTGTATAGCTATCAAAAATAATTGTGATCACATGTTATCTATCATTTGATATATTATTATTGTATTATCGCAATAAATTTTATTATTAATGTCTATTATTAATGTAGTGGTGAGATGTCACATGATAAATAAAAATATATTTTTTGTTATTATTATTATTGATAATATATTTCTTTATTTACCATTTTACAATGTTCAAAAAAAATAATTTATGTTTATTGTTAGTTTTTGTAGATGAGAAGTCAAAAATAAATTTTAACCAAATTCAAGTTATAACTAATTTGAGATTGAAAAGGAAATTTCAAAAGAAATTCTAATTATATATAATTTTAAAATATTTTTCAAAAAATGCAAGGAAAAATTGGAACTATAAATTAAAATTATCAAACAACCTAATTCTATGAAAAAATTTAAATGAAAAATTGATCAAATTTGAATTTGTAATTATTAAATATTTTTAATAAGTCATTATTTTTTTATTCAGATTCTACCTTAATCTGGTCTTAAATAGTTTTTCAGATATAAATATATCATAATATTGATACAATTAATATTATAAATATTTTAAAAAGGATAAATTATATCAATAGTCCTCGCATTTTGTCTCTTGTGTCAATTTGGTCTTTGTAATTTCAATTAATTTGATTTTTACCCCTAATTTTAGATTTTGTATTAATTTGGTCCAATTGATAATGCCGGTTAAGATTTTTAAAAGAAAATAGTTATTGAGTTGGTTGAGATTAACTTATTGAGTTGAACAAGTTTATAATTTTGTCTATAAAAGTATAACAGATGCTACTCGTGTTTGTATTTTCAGTATAGAAAAACGCTAACAATTATAACAATTGGACCAAATTAAGACAAAATTATAAATTTATGGTCAAAATTGAGCAAATTAAAATTGCAAGGACAAAAATAACACAAGAGTTAAAAATATAGGGATTGCCAATGTAATTTATCCTTTTAAGAATAAGTACATAATTACTGAATTAATTTTGAAATTGTTAATAAGTATACCAAACAAATATATACATTTTTCCTATTTTTGTTATAATTTTTTAAAAATATATATATTTACTAATTAAAAATTAAATAAATAGGTAGATCTACTAACTCATAGATTGGACATGAATTAGACGATTTTCTAATGGTTAGGTTTAAATCAAGAATTATTGGCCATAAAAATCGATTTGAACTAAATTTTCTTAGCTATTTTTTATTGTTTAATCCAATATTAGAACTCCCAAATTAGCTTATATCAGTTACGAACTGATAAATTATGATATAATTTAAATATAAAATTTAAATTTATTAGGACTAGAATATGACATACAATTTAGGGTGGCTTTATCTTATAATTTTTTTATACATAAATATATATAACTATTCATTTAAGTGTTTTAAACATAAATATATAGTTTTTTTACGAAGAAATATTTATAAAAAAAAAACTATAGTTCAAACTTTTTAATAAGTATGTATAAAATAAGTCCATATTTCTTATTTTTATTATAAAAAAATATTTACAAATATTTATTTACTAATTTAATAAATAGACAGGTCAAATAATTCATATAAGTTGCGAGAACATGACAATTTTTAATGATTAGGTGAATGATAAGTTGGTGTAAATCTAATGTTAAGCCCAAATTTAATATCACAAGTGAAACCTAATTCATTTTTACATAAATCTTATAACATAAGACAAATTATAATTTTTAGATTTCACAAAACATGAAAAAATTACTATATTGACAAATGTAATTTACCACTATCATATGATAAATTAAATTTACAAAACTCATAAGACGAAATGTATTTATATTTTATCATAAATATAATTTTTGTGATTTATTTTTTAATTTTTACCACTTAAATTATGACATATATTTGTTATTAAGAATTTAGAGCACACAATTAATGACATAAGAATAAAAAAAAATTATCTTATATGTAACTGTGATAAAAATGAATAAAATCAAATTGATTCTAAATCATTTTTACTAAACATTGTAGATAATTTTTTTAGATTATTATTTAATTTTAAAAATTAATTTTTGATTATTTATTTATACTCGTGCACAACATGGGTAATTATGCAACATTTTATATGGAAATCTATATTTCAAAATATTAAAATCATATAATTTATTGATCAATAAGGTAATATATTTCCTAAAACTATAATGCTTTTTAAAAAATAATTTATTAAAAATTTATAATATGAATATACACATGTTATAAAATTATAAAATTTAATAATATTATATTATAATATTATGAGCTCTTTAGTTATATTAATAGTTGTTTATTTAATTTCAATATTTTGTCAATCAATATGGTAAATTTTTTATTTTTTTTAATTATAATCATCAATCTCTAATGAGCAATAATCTGACTATAAGTTTTATAATAGATTATAGAAAGCATACATGTTTTGAAATTATCACTTTATTTTTTATTGACAAATTAAACTGTAATTATTATTTGTGAGTGATAATTTTTCCAAATCTATTATTATCAATATATTAATGCAAAACAACTTTTTGTCCAAAATGTTTTAAGAGCCTCAAAATATTAATTTTAATTTATAAAAATTAATAAATACATGTCGCATAAAATTATTAACCCAAATTAGATGAAAAGTTTATATGTAAGCCATAATTGATAGATTATGATTTACATATAAATTTTTAAAAATATTAAAAATATTTTTCATATAAATATTTTATGACATAAATGAAATTTTCATTAAAAAAAAGGTTCTAGAAAGAATATATATATATACATTTGGTAATACACCTTTTCTTGATTAAATTTTAGTTATTTAAATTTGGAATTTGGAATATTTAAAAAGAATGTTCAAAATAAAATTTTAATAATTTACGCTGAGCACATTTGATATCATGTTGTAGATGACACTTCATATATATCATGTGGAGCCTATCAAATGATATAGTTAGTGCCATATGAAATGCCACATCCTATAATATCTAAATATGATAATTCTAACATTACTCAATTTAAAAATGTATATATAAAAAAATTATAGATTATGCAAATTCAATATTTCATATACAAATATAAGTGAGTTTAGGAATTTAGCAAAATGGTGGTGATAAGGCAAGGGTAGCTGATAAAGAGAAGCTAAGAATTTAGCAGGAGAAAGATTGGATGATTAGCCTTGTAAAAGTCGCGAGGTAGTGAGAGAGAAGAACAATAAAGGGACCCAATGTGAGTTGCCAAACTAGCGAGAGTGTGAGAAAATTTAAAGTTATATTGGGTAGGTAAATGTTGATTTCAGGAAGAATAAGAGGATGAGATCACTTGTAGTTCATTGTTTATCATTGTCATTTTGTTATTTAATTTTTTTGATTTAAGCAAATTTGGCTAGATTGAGTTTTTAAAAAAAATAGAAAAATAATTATTATATATGCACATAGTTTATGAAATCATCACATGAGTCTAATATATGATAAACTAAAATTATGAAATCCTTAAAAAATAATAATGTATTTATATTTTAGACCCAACTTCTCTCTAGTAACTGGAGGGGGCTATTTGGCGCTGGTGGGCCCTGATTTGGGTCCATGCCGATGATTTAAACCGTTCGATATATAGAACACATTAAATACATCATTTTTGTAAAAAATCATATTGATTGAATATCGATAACCATTGTGACAAAAATGTGATCTGATCAAATAGTTATCGATATCTGATCAACATGATTTTTTATAAAAATAATGTACTTGATTGGTTCTACACATGAAACGATTTAGATTATCGATATGGGCCCAAATCAAGGCCCACCAGCGCCAAACAGCTCCCTCTAGTCATTGAAGAGTTAGATCCTTATATTTTATCATATGTGTAGTTTTTGTTCCTAAAAATAAAAATAAAAAGTGCAATTTTTTATTTGGGAGGCTTATTTATAAGTCATTTTTCAGCCACTTATGGTAGGCTAAGTCCTGTGTAATTTCTTATAGAGTCTTAAGTCCTATTTAGATAGGAATGTATTCCACAAAATCCTACATAAGCGAAACACAACGTGACGTGACACTTACATAAACGTAACGTGACGTGACATCTACATAAACGCAACGTAACGTGACGTGACACCTACATAAACGTAATGTAACGTATGACGTTACGTTTCGCAAACTTAATGAGTTTTTATTTTTTTAAATTGAATGTGAAAATGTTGTTAGTTATGTTAGTATCACGTTAACGTTTATGTAGGTGTCACGTTACGTTACGTTTATGTAGATATGATCTATAGTAACATTCAATTTCCTATATAGAAAATTGAATATTGCCATAGATCATAGGTGTCACGTTACGTTACGTTTATGTAGATATGATCTATGGTAATATAGGAAATTGCATATTACCATAGATCATAGGTGTCACGTTACGTATAGGTGTCACGTTACGTTTATGTAGGTGTCACGTTACGTTACGTTTATATAGATATGATCTATGGTAACATTCAATTTCTTATATATGGTTTTACTATTATTTATGATACTAACAACTAGGTAAATGTGTCAACAAACTTCCCACAGGACTTATGAAAACATAAATTTTTTAGTAGGACCATATGTCGCGTAAGTCTTCCTAATAGGACTTATAAATAATTTTTCCTTTTTATTTTACCATATTTTTATTTAATTTTACTATACATTATGATTCATATATTTGTTATATAGCATTAATGGTAAGAAAAAGAACCATAAGTGAAATTGTGATAAAAATAATTAAAATTTAATTAATTCTATTTTTTTACTGTTTAATTTTAAAAGTAATTGTCAATTATTTATTTAAAACCATAGTACTGGTATTACGTTAGTTTTGGAACAAACAACAATAAAGGAAGGAAGAAAAATGAGAATGGAATAGAATTTAGGTGGGGGTGGGTAGTTTTGGAACAAACAACAATAAAGGAAGGAAGAAAAATGAGGAATGGAATAGAATTTTGGGTTGGGGGGGGGGGGGGGAGAAGAACCACAAATTTGGAAGTTCAATTGAAAATTGGATTTATATTTTTCTCTTTAGAAAAATATATATATATATATATATATCTCATTTTAATTGAAATTAATTTTAACTATATATCCAAACCAATAAAGGTACTACGTTTGAGTGTTTTTATTGGTTTGGAGTTACTGTAAAATAATAATACAAAAATGCGCTGGACTCCCAGTAAATGCCACTCCCACCGACCCCCAGTGCCACGTGGCACTGCGGGATTGGAAGAAAAGAAAAAAAAAATAGAAAACTGGCCAATGGAGGCCCGCCACGTCACTGGGGGTCGACCCCCAGTGGGGGTTTGTAGCAGCACTCATAATAATAATAATAATAAAAGTTATAGTGTTAAATGCATCCAAAATTTGATATATTAAATAAATAAAAAAAATTCAATAGGGGTTGTTTGGGATAAACTAATAAAGATAAAAAGTCAAAAAAATTACTAAAAAAGGTAAAAATCTTATACTATTCAAGGGTAGCTTGCAGGACAATTTTGCCCTTTGAGTTCAACTATCCAAAAAATCAAAAAGTTAAAAGTTAAAAAGTTAAAAGGGTGAAATGGTCATTTTGATTTTACTACAATATTTTATTACACATCATTTCGTAAAAAGTCAAAAAGTTATTCCAAACATACATTTTTTTTCTCTACTTTTTTAATCAAAAAATCAAAAAGTGCACTTATATAGCACATCTCAAACAATCACTTATTATTAACTTTGTTTGAAGTACCTTACAAAGTCATAGAAATATTTTTTTGATTGAGAGGTGTTTTGGAAAGATAGTTAAAAGTTAACTTTTGACTCTTATTCAAATTTTTTGGTTTTTTTAAAAAATCATTAGGGAAGTCGGTAAAAAATTACTTTTTAACTTTTTTTTTTTTAATATTTGTTTTCACATCACATTCAAATGACTAAAATACCCTCACGCGAAGGATTTTGCCCTAGTCCACAAATGTAAACATGGAGGGTATAATTGTAATTTTACAAGTAACTTTTAGCTATCTTTCTAAATGATTTTGATGCCGAAAAAGTCAACTTTTGGCTTTTTTAGAAAGCTGCAAAATATGACTTTTTACTTGATTCTCAAATCACTCATAACTATGGGATTCGAACTTGACACCTACAAAGCTAGTCATAAATTTGAGATAAACGAAAATGTGTGGTTATAGAGATATATATATTTTTTATGTCAACTCTAAATTTAAAACTAAGGAATATAAATGGAAATTTCACATGGAATAAAGCAAAAACATATTAAGGCCTCGTTTGGGAACAGGCTAATTTAGTAACTTTTTGGCTATTTGGCTAAAAAGGTAGGTAAAAAAAACTTATATGTTTGGGATGACTTTTTGGCTAATCACGAAAAGATGTGCAAAAAGTAGAGAGAAAAGAGAATCTTTGACTTTTTGGTATGAGTTGTTGGCTTTTTGGCTAAAAATGTAACTTTTTGACTTTTTGGCTAAAAAGGCAAGTCCCCAAACGGGGCCAAGCTAGTCATAGATTTGGGATAAATATAAAGGGCATTGTTACAAAGATATTGTTTGCATGTCAACTCCAAATTTAAAACCTAGGAATATGAATGGAAATTTTACAAGAAATAAAACAAAAATATATTAACACAAAGAGTATATAATGGAAAATCAAAATTTACGTTGTGGCAACTAAAATTGTCAACGGCATGACTTAAAAAACTTCTTCAAATAATGCCTATCCTCACAAAGAAAAAAAGAAAAGAAAAGGAAAATAATTATGCTTATCCACATTTAGCAACAAGAGTTCTAAGGAAGTTGTGAATCTTATAGGAAAAGCCAATTCATTTTAGTCTTAATTTTTTCCTTTAGGGGGAGAAAATATTAGGTCACATGGACTAATTTTGATAATTTAATTCGTCTATTCTTGAACTTTTGTGGGAACATCAAAAAAAAAAAAAAAAAACTAATTTGACAATCATACTCATATGATTTCATCACATAACAAGTATAATTTCTACAAAAATAGAAGGCTAATTTCTCTTTTTCTAAAAGACTAATGTAATAAAAATATGTGATTATTATTAATTAGGTCATGAATGATTTACAAATAAGGGTTTAAAAAATATATTTATTTATTTAATCATCAAAATGAGTTGGTGTTATAGTAAATTTACAAGAATCAAACTGAACGGTTAAATATTCTCTCCTGAATAGAAGTTGGAGCTTTGTCAACTGCGAATTTAGTTAAGAAAAGACATTAAAAAGATCATTATTTTTGTATACATGTCATTTATTTAAAAAATAAAAAAACAATATAGAATCCCAAATGAATGTCCCACATAAATTACCATAATTTTGAATAAAGGGTAAGTTTGTCTTTTCACCACCTCTAAGTTAATTTCTCCGAAATGGGCCTCAAACAAAGAAAGGAATTGTTTGATGGTGGCTGTAAATGACTTCCTACAAAAGGAAAATTTCCACATCATTAACATTTAAAGCCTAGGATCATTAATAGATTTATTTTTGGGTAAGTTATAAATATATTTATTAAAAGTACAGATTTTCCAATTATATTTGAAAGTTACATCTTAACTTTTTATTAATCAATTATTAAGTCAAATTAACAAAATATATACTCTCTTCGTCCCAAAATAATGGTCTATTTTGGGGAATTTAACTTTTTTTGGAAGTACAATTATTACATTTAAAAAAGTTGATTTTTCAAAATTATCCTTTTGATAGTACATTTTTTGTGAATATCAATATCATAATTGTACTTTTTATATTATTTATTAATTTAAAAGAAAGGGAAAATAAAAAATTTATATTATTTTTGTACTTGATTTTTTGAAGAGAGACTAATATTTTGAGAGAATAAAAAATAAAATAAAGAATTAATATTTTGAGACGGAGTTCCTATTACAAATGTAGTATGTACTACAATTTGACCATAATACCCTTGCTAAACTACCTTTCTCAACCATGTTGTCCATTTAACACAAGGGCATATCATGAACCCCAAAAAGAGGCTCATTCATATAAGGGTCATGAAACCAATGAACACGTGATTGAAAACTTGGTGGGCCATCACAGCATATACTTCACCACTATAAGAACCATTGGATCATTGATCTTTTTGATCAACAACTTGGATGGGTGCTTTTGTGGTCAGGATTGCTTTTATTATTGGTGTTAGTTTAGTCCTATTATGCGATATAAAAAAAATACAATTCAGTGAAATTTTTTAAAAAATTCAGATTTATAAAAAAATTTAAGGATTTAATTATTAATATTTATAAAATTTATTATTAATTTGTAATTATTTTTTAAAAAATATTGCTCACTTAATTTTTTTTGTAAAAAAAAGACAAAAAAAGCAATGGTTATTGAAGTTATGGTGGACACTAGACACACACTAGCATATCTAAAAGGTCTTCCAATCCACTTCCAAGTATGCATGCCCCTCTAGAGAGAGAGGGGGGGAGTAAAAAGTAACAGGTATATTTATTTTGAGAAATGTTTAAAAATTAATTTTTTAATTTAAAAAAAAAATTATAAAAATATAAAGAAGTGATATAATTTTTAAAAGAAAAATAGAAGGAAAAATTAGATTTTAATCATTTCTCAAACAAGGCCAAAACAAGTCCAAGCTCCATTATTCATGGCAATTTATGGATGTATACATATCTATGACAAATGATTATATAATATTGAAAAAAAAAAGGTTTTTCTATTCTATTGTATTCTATTCTGTAAAGAAGAAGAAGAAAAAGCGAAAGACAAATACAGAGAGAGAGGGATGTGATTACTAAAATATATGATTTGGTGTCTTGTTGGGTTGAAGCCATTCACACTGTTCTGGCCATCACCATCATTGTCAACATGTACAGCTTTACTCACTAAAACCAGTCTCTCTTTCTCTCTCTCTACCCACTCTCTATCATTGATACCCCTCACAAATCCTCCTATCATTGGCTGTCTTTGTCTTCTGAGTCTTCTGGGTTTGGTGGAAAAGTTCCAAAACAACACAGTTTTCAATTCAATGCTCAAATCTCAAACTTTTGTTCTGTGATCTCTTTCTTTGCGCTCTGTTCTCATCTGGGTTTTGAAAATTATTTATTCAAAATGACTATAGAGGAAATTAGAGGACATTTAAGGGATGAGAGTGATAAATTTCCTGTGGGTATGCGTGTTCTTGCCGTTGATGATGATTTAACTTGTTTGAGGCTATTGGATGGTCTGCTTCGAAAATGCCAGTACCACGGTTTGATTCTCATCTTTTATGCTTATTTCTTTGTTTTCTTGTGAGACTTTGTTCCATTGATCAGAAATGATTCTTTTTTGTGATTGAGCTTTGTTCAAATTTTGACCCAATTTGTTTTTGTTTTTGTTTTTGGGGTTGAAGTTTGATGGAAGTTCTGTTGTTTGGTTCTTAAATTTGGTTCAGTTTTATCATTTTGGAACGGTTTTGTTGATTTGAGTTATATGGTGACAATATCTTGTCAATGAATTTCTTTTGACTCACTGTGTTTGCATTTTTGTACTTTTTTCTGAAATTCTTTAGGTTTTGAAAAGTTGGGGTCTGATTGTGTGTCTTAATTCCAGAATTCTGTGATTGGATTTTGTTCACACAGTTCAAATGTCTGTTATATTCCCCTATTTAAGGGTTTTGGGATTGACTTCTGTTTATACATGTTCTCAGTTTGTATTGAATCGGTCATATTGGATCTATGTATTTGTGGGTTTTGAGTGTATGATAAATTGCGTGAGAAATGGGTGTTCAATGATTAACCTTCATCTGAGATATGTGTTCTGACTTTGTGTCCTTGCATGGTCTCAAATTCTAGTTCAGAATGCTTGTTGATTCACTAACTTATGTATTTATTTATTTATTTTATTTTAGAAACAGTAACAGGTAGGTGTTTTCAATAATAATCTCAAGTTTTTTGTGATTTTATTTTGTTCACCCATTCTCTCAATCTCCTTTTCCAGCTCGTGCTAACTCAATCAGATGTAGGTTTTTTAAATGTTTTTCCCATTAAAATGTTAGGATAGTAGACTTCTTTTTTGCTGTTCCTGTTTAGATTGCCATGTGTTTGGTTCTGGGCTTCTAGGGTTACCTTGAGTCAATCTTCTTTCATTATGATTGTGGGTTTTGTTCTCAAGCAATCGATTCTATCCTTTATTCTGAAAATCATTTGTGGGTTTCACAGTTACAACAACCAATCAGGCAAAAATGGCGTTGAAAATGTTGAGGGAAAACAAAAACAGATTTGATCTGGTTATCAGTGATGTGCATATGCCGGATATGGATGGGTTCAAGCTCCTGGAGCTTGTTGGCCTTGAAATGGACCTGCCCGTCATTAGTAAGCCAGAATCCCTTCTCTGATCTTTCAGATACCATATCCTTTGTGTTTGATTTTTTATTGGAAATTGTATATTTCCTATCAATTAATTCACAATAATACTGGGATTGATTTTTAACTTTGTTTGATGCCAAAGTGTTGTCGGCAAATAGTGATCCCAAACTTGTGATGAAGGGGATTACCCATGGTGCTTGTGACTATTTGGTGAAACCTGTTCGAATTGAGGAGCTCAGGAACATATGGCAACATGTAATCAGGAGGAAGAAGTTCGAATCCAAGAACCAAAACAAGTCATCCACTCAAGACATGGCTCACCAAGGAAATGGAGAAGGTGGACAAGGAGGGCCCACAACCACTGGTAATTCAGATCAGAATGGGAAGCTCAATAGAAAGAGAAAGGATGAGGAAGAGGAAGGTGAAGAAAATGAGAATGACAGCGATGACCCATCATCTCAGAAGAAGCCTCGGGTTGTTTGGTCCATAGAGCTCCACAGGAAGTTTGTTGCAGCAGTTAATCAATTGGGCATTGAAAGTGAGTCCTTACAGTGCAATGATTGTCTTTGGATTTCATATACAGCTATTGTCATGACTGATTCCTGTATCTCCACTTTGTAATGCAGAAGCTGTTCCTAAAAGGATTCTTGATTTGATGAATGTTGAAGGGATTACTAGGGAAAATGTGGCGAGCCATCTCCAGGAACAGAACTTTCCTTTTTCCTTTTCTTTTAGTGTTCCTTTAATAGATCATGTCTTCGTACTGAAAAACTTTGAATTTAGGGATTAATTGGTCTGACTAGTAATTTGGAATCTGGAAATAGACTGTAAATTTAGTGAATATTAGTAAATTGCTAATGTGAACATTTTAGCAAGCATTTTGAAAATAATTCGAAAAAATAAATAAAAAATGAAAGAAGTATTTTTTTCTTCTTTAATTATGTCATTGTAATGTGGAATATGAAACTATACTTCTCAAGTAAGAAGAAAAAATGGTTTAACAAGGTGGTCTGACGAGAAAATATGGTATGACTACAAATTGGACCTCCCTGAAACCCAAATCTCAGGCCACGGGGATTTAGGTTGAAATGCATGCAAAAGTTGTAAGCCATGTAAGCATATACAACCTGAATAGTTGTTGATTTTTAATGGCGCATGAGTTAGTTGAGCTCAGTAGCATACACCATAGAAGCTCTTATTAAAAAGTCAAAAAATATTTTGGTACTTAAATTAACAGTTAGAGTATGTTTTCATAATTGGTACCAACGAGCTTACTCTCTCGAGTTGTGTGTTGCAGAAATATAGGCTTTACCTGAAACGGATCAGTTCTGTGGCAACCCAGCAAGCAAACATAGTCGCTGCATTAGGGGGAAAAGATTCTTCTTATATGCGCATGAGTTTACTAGATGGACTCGGAGATTATCGAACATTGTCTGGATCAGGGAGGCTTTCAAGTCCCGCCTTATCATCATATCAAACAGGTGGAATGCTTGGTAGATTGAATAGCCCTTCTGGTATGAGCCTCCGGAGCCTTTCTCCTTCCTCACTAATCCAACCAAGTCATACCCAAAACTTGGGCAACTCCATTGCTATCCTTGGGAAGCTCCAACCAGTTGTTTCAGCAGCAAATCAAAATTCCAGTTTATTTCAAGGGATTTCGACACCACTGGAACTTGACCAATTGCAACAAAGTAAGTGCACTTCTTCCCACATTACAGAGTTCAATTCTGGCAATGATGCAACATTTTTTACTTCTGCCGGGACCTTATCAGATAATAGAGTTTCAGTTGGTAGCTCAAGAAACTCTCTCCCTGGTGCCTCGAGCAATCCTTTGATTCTACATGGGAATCCACAGCAAACACAAGGTGGGGGAGTATTTAGTAATCAATCTGCTTTGAAAGTGAATTCTTTGAATTCAGAACCTTTTGATGCTGGCCTCAGTGGTTCTAATTTTCTTGACAACGGTAGACGTAATGAGAATTGGCAGAGCACGATTCACCTATCAAAATTTTCATCTAATGGTTTGCCACTGAGTGAACCTTTCAATCATAATCAACTCCCTCCTAATAACATGAGAAACAATAATTCTTCAATTACCCCTTGTATTCAGAGCGATTTTTCTTCTACCAACTCAATTTCAGCACTCGTAGAGGATTCAAGAGGAGAGATTCAGTGCCAACAAGCAGGCTTGGCTGGTTATGTTGTTCAACATAGGAATCAAGCAATTGGCCAGAGGTGGGGAGAACATAAACAGGATTATACCCAAAACCCAAATAATGTTTTCAGCACTTGGAACTCTATCATTCCTGCCAATGGTGTTATGGGCCCATTAAGCCAGAGTTTGGATCAAAATAATGGATTCTGCAATAGAAAGATCGATGCATCCTCAGTCAGCCAATCAAATAGCAGGGCTTCAACTTTCCCGCAGTTCAGTGAGATCGAGAAATCAGCTATGGACACAAAAATGAGGTCCAATGAAGACTATATTTTGGAGCAAACGAAGTCACATGGAGGCTTTGTTCATAATGGTTATGACTCCTTGGATGATCTAATGAATGCAATGATCAAGCGGGTAAGATCATATTTCTATCTTTTTCTATCCAGGCTTCATATGATATTATTTATATATTTTTCTTCTAAAGAATAATTTTAAAAGGAATCTCCAATGTTAGATTCAATGAGCCATGAAGTATAGGATTCTGAATTGTTGGTGGAACTTGAGCTAAATAATATTTATGGACAGACAAATTCAATCAACCAATGAGAAGTGCACAAAACCCCCTATAGGCAATTGGAAAATGTTGATTCTCCTAAAAGAATGAGTAATGGAGTATGGGAACCTAATGTTCAATCCATGTTAATAATCCCACATGAACCATGCTTAAAATTGTGATATGGTGTAGCAATCCAGATAGGCCAAAATTTACAGAACCATTGTAGTTACTTCTTGCTTGACCACAAGAGATCCGTTGGGGGCAACTGAGAGAGAATTTCTTTCCTTTTTGTCATGTTCAAATGAGGCAATGGAAATCTTTGCTTTCAAAGATCTTTACAAGTTCATATTGTTGTTGATAATGCTGATCTGTTTATTATATTTTTTGGCTTCCTTTGTATCTCCAACAGGCTCTTTAAAAGAGGCCCATTAGTTGTTGTAGCTAGCCTCGCCCCATTTTACTATCCAAAAATATAGCTACTGTAATAGCTATTTTAACATAACTCTTCCAGGCTAGCTACCTTTGGAGAGATTGGGAGGCTCTTTAAACAGTTTGTGTGGATGGATAGGAAAAATAAAGAGTAGTGTTTGAGCACACAGATGAAAAAGTAGTTAGGTAAAATAAAGAGTGTTCATTTTTTGTACAATGAAGAGTACTGTTGGAGTTGCTCAAAGATGTATTCTCATTGTCATTGTTGGGTCTTATATGTAAAAAGTAAAAATAAGAAACTATTAAAAGTCATAGTAAAAAACAAACCCTTAAAACTTGAGTGACAACCATTCTAGGTACTATGTGAGGTCAGTGAAACAGTGAAGTGCAGTGACAATTACTTTACCATCTTTACATTATTTTATTTCTTGTAAATAATCACAAATTCAAGTTTGAAGAGCAGAAAGGAGTTTTCTACACTTCAGAACTTTTAGGTAGTATTTGATTCACTGGAATGAAGATGGAATGAAATGATTATTCCATCAAAATATCTATTCTCACGTTTGGTTCACTAAAAAAATGATAGAAATTGTAGTAAATGGAACCATTGTTCACCATTGTATGTGAATAGTCATTCATTCCATAGGGAGGTTAAGGAATGACTATTCCATTTCCATCTTCATGCCAATGAACCAAACACTACCTTAAGGTCCTTGCTTGGTGGAGTAGAACTCGAAAATATAAAGGTTAGCTATATTGTTGCAGCTTCTTTAGGGGCTATATGAAAGATATTTGTAAACCTATTTTCATGACAAGTACTCCTTTTGCAAATAGCTTTTACTTTTTCATGAAATAATTGTATGTTTGCAATGACACATGTTCTCAATTTATATGTTTCAGCTAGCATAGCAACACATCTCCTTGTTCATTTTATATGTAAGATATGCGATGCTTTTGCTCCTACGAAAAGAGATTGTTTTTAGGTTTGTAATTCAGCTGGCATGCTGCGGTGTATCTCCTTATAATATCATTCTGAAAAAGAAAAACCCACCATTTCGTTACGAGTGTTTTGAGTTGTTTTTTGGTCTATTCCATACAGGAACAAAATGGAACTGGGTTAATGGATGGAGAATTTGGATTTGACGCTTACTCTTTTGGATCGTGTTTATGAGACTCTTGTTCACTGTTGAGATTCCTAGAGAAGAGGGAGAGCCGTAACAACACAAGTCGTCTACTTACTGAGGAGTTTGTATCATAATGTAATTTCTTCCTCCTTTTTTCTCTTCTTTTCTTTTCTTTTTGTGTACACTCTTCAATCCCTTGGACCGAAGTTTTTATTTCATGGTTGCAATTACTGATGCCATGTTTGTTTTTCATCGTAGTTCCTTCATTCTCTCTCGGAGCCATTTTTTCCTTTTGTCATGGATCAGTGGTATGAGAATTTCTCTACAGCTGGAGGATTTTATGCTGTTTTAGTTTAGAACCCTTTGGATAAAACATGAATTCAAGTTTCATGAACTGGCATTTGACAAAGCATATTTCACTTGAAATCTCATGTAGTTGCTGCTGCTTCCCAATGGGTCTGCCACTCTCTCTTTTGTGTTTTTAATTACGATTTTACCAAGTCTAGCAAAAAATGGACACAACTTTGGTTATCACACTACAAAAATGTGGGAAGAACACTTGTCTTAACAGTTATTTGATTTTTCCAAAAAAAAAGGTGTTATTCTGAAAAGTTTTCTGATTTCAAAGTGAAGATGAATTTCCACTGATTTGATAGTGCCTGTAATTAGTCCTGTGGTTTATCTAAGATCTGATGGTGGTATTATATATACATATACATACATACATATATATATATATATATATATATATATATTGTTAGTTTGCAGTACAATGCTGTGATCTCATTAAAAGCTCAATCATCAATTTGTGAAAATGTAACATGATTTAAAACATGGAGAGCCCCCTTTAAGTTCTATTTGTGACACTCAACCCCCTTGGGGTTTATGCCAAACTGTGAAAATGAATAGCTGCATCGGAAAATTTAAAATGACAAAAATAATCTCTTATTACTTCTAATCTTCTCTGTTTATATTTTTTTAGAAATATTCATACACAAATTTTAATTTATGAATTTATACTCCATTAAGGTTTAATTAATATTTTTTGGATCTTCAAGTCTCATTAAATTTTTAATAAGGAAGATTATGATTTGATATTTATTTTGATTTTTAAAACTTTAAAATATCAACTTTTAAATTAAAAAAAAAAAATTTAAAAAATTATGTACAAAAAAATAATAATAATAAATAAATAACTAATGTGTTTTCTTGAAATTTTTGAAAAAACTAAATTATTTTTTTTATGTAAAATTGAAAATTTTGTGTCTATGACGGAGAATGATAATGAAACATTGATGTGCAAAATTGAAAAAAAAATTAAAATGAAAAATTAATAATGTTCTCAGTTTTAAAATTGGAAAAAAAAAACTGATAATGTTCTAAGTTTTATTGAATAATTGAATCAAATCAATAAATAGAAGGGAAAAACGTTTAATCTCATGTTCTTTTTTTTTTATTAGCTAGTGAAACAATTATCTGGAATATTATTATGCAAAATTGATAATATTTTCAGTTTTTACTAAATATGACTTATTGGTTCAAAAAATCTTAGATAGAACCTGAACTATCATGATATTTATAAATAAGGCTTTTAAGTAATTAACTCTATTTTTTATATCTCCACCCACCATGCATCACCAACAAAGTCCACAACATCGCAACATTTTTTGATGCAGATCAAAATTTAAAAATTACATATTTTATTTTATTATTCTAGTATTTAATTATTATTTAAGATTAAAATATTTAGTTTCTTATTTATTTAGGTTGTCTATTTTGGTTTATTTTTTTGTTTGACAAGATTTAATATTTTTCTTTTTAAATTTCTTAATTAGCAAGAACATATATTTTTCTTTTTAGATTTTCTTGATTAGCAATAATTGTTTTACTATAAATAAAGATGCAAGGCTTAGGGTTTAAGTTTATATTTGATTGATAAAAATTGAAAATTTTCTCAATATTATTCCATTTTAGAGAGTATATCTAATTCAAATTTGTCTGTGGTTCAATCTTATTATTTGTTCTTCTTTTCTGCATTAGTTTATCTCCCTCCCTCCATGTGACAAAATTCTCTATTTTGAGCTGATTCTTAAATGGGACATAAGACGAGTCTAAATAAGTATTATTTTGAGTTATTGGATACTTAGACCACAAAATTCTCTATTTTGAGCTGATTCTTAAATGGGACATAAGACGAGTCTAAATAAGTATTATTTTGAGTTATTGGACACTTAGACCAAGTTTGGCAAACTCAAAAAAAGTCAAACATCTATATTTTTTTCTTCAATTTTTTAGTTCAAAAAGACAAAAAATGTATTTTTTTAGGACATCCCAAACAACTCCTTATAATTGTTTTCTTTTCTAGATATTATTAGCTCAAGTATAAGATTAGAGGTACTTCCAGTGTTTGTATCATCTTTAACTTCATTTGTTTGAATAAAGTTAAAATTTTCTCCATCTCTTCACGTGTCAAACAATTCGAGATTAATCAGCTCTTCTGCCTTTCTTTTTCCCTTACTTATTTGTGGTGAACGTCTTGATTTATTGTTTCTTTAAATGAGGATAATTGACTATCATCATCATATTAGTTAACATATTAATATCATAATTAAAGTATTGTAAAAAGGTTTCATATTTTAGATAAGTTTCTCTTGTCTAATCTACTATCATATTTCTTTCATTAATACCTAAATCTGGGTCTTTATATAATTTTCTCCAATAATCTAATATTTCAACAATATTTTCATAGTCAGTCCTATTATAGGTATTGGTTTGAAGTACCAGAATATCTTATGTACCATAAAATGGCCTAGGAATAAAGTTATCTCCTAGACTATTCATTCCATCATTGTTTATGAAGGATAGAGTTTATAATTGAGTTACCAAATTGTTTATTTGGGTTTTTGCTTATTTGTTTGAGTCAATATTTATTATAGAACCTAAATTGTCTAGTTTATATACTCAACTTTGGATTTTAAATAATTTTGATTTATTTTTTAATTTTTATCTTATTTAGAAAATCAAGAGCACATAATATCAGTAATATTATTTAAAGTAGAATACACACTACTTATATTTGCAAACTCTTCAGTGATATGCAAACTATGGTTATATTTATTATTAACATTATTTTTGTATTTTCAAAACATATTATATCTTCAAGGTGAATTGCCATTATAGATTATTGTTGGTATCAAAGACCTTCCTAGTGTATTTATCTGGTGCCTAAAACCTCTCTTTATGATCTTAAAGACTTAAAAATGCCTAATTATGGCCAATAGTCAAAAGATCTTAATGAGTATATAGGTTTTGACATACACTAAGCATATATGTTTCACAACTATAAATGAAACAAATAATTATGAAGATATAAAATACAAAAGATACACAATTAAAGACTAAACTTGACTAATAATATTTTTTTTCTAATTTTAAACATTTTTTTAAAATAATTAAACACACCATACACACTTATATATATATATATATATATATTAAAATTAATAGATAAAAATACTTACAAAACTTGATCTTGTTTTCAAAAATTATTCACCAAACTCTGATACCAATTACAAAATAAAAAAGGAAATGAGCTTTCTAATATTTTGATTCTACTTATTTTATGGAGTTAAAAAAAGTTCGACAAAGAAGAGATCGTAGAAATTTACATTGATTTCTTCGTTGGCTTGAATGTTAATTTATAAAATATATCTTCATAAACAAATAAAACCAAAAAGCTATCTTAGACTAATGCTTATCTAATTTATTGGACTTTACAAAATCAATACATCCAAACTTCGTATAACTTTGTACAAAAGCCTACAAGTCTAGTTATAGGCTTATACAATTGTTTTACAAAAATAAATATAAAGGGATTGTTTGAGATGATCTAAATAAGTGTATTTTTTGATTTTTTATAAAATATGGGTTGAGTTTGAAGTGAAGTGATAGAGAGGTGATGTGACTTAAATAAGATGATGTGACTTAAATATAATAGTGACTTTTTAACTTTTTTAGATTATGACAAACAAGCCTAAAGACTTATCAAAAATCTTAAATATAAATACAAAGTTACAATTATATACACCTCTTAGGGCATCCACAATGAATGTGTTAAAATTATGTGTTAAATATTAAAAGTAGGACCCAAAAAAATGTGTTAAGAGTTTATTAATTTAATGAGTGAATAGTGAATAAATGGTGATACAATGGATGTGCTAAGGTGGGTGTTAAAAATATATATATATGTGTGTATATAATAAATAAAATAAATAAATAATTTAGTTTAATAAAAAATTTCAAACCCAAAATTAAATTTCAAGCCCAAAAAAAAATCCCAACAAGTAATTAAAAAAAAATATTGCCATTGACCGGTCAACCGGTAAGACCAAATTTTTTTTTTTTCCCCTTTTCTTGAACGATTCGGAGCCAGACGTCCAGGAGGACTTCTGGTCGAATGTTCGGGGGACGTCCCCAAGCACATTCGCTCTCTCTTTCATTGGCTAAAATGTTTGCTGCAGTTAACACACATATTAACATCTGACACTAACACACAGTACTAGCACACACGTTAACAGAGAGATGTCACTATAGTAGTCCTTACAATTTATGAGTGAAAATAAAAAAAAAAATAAAAATAAGATTTTATGTTATTTGTATATATAATATATATTTAATATGATTTAATAGTATAAATTACTTTAATATTATGTAATGGCTAATAATTTATATGTATATTTAATATTTTTATATATCTATATATATAAAATTCGGGTTTCGGATTACTCGGGTTGTCTGACGTCTTTGCCCAAGTCCGTCCAAATTTAATTTGGGCTTCTGAATTTTTGTCCAAACCCGTATTAAATTTGAAAATATTTTATTCAAACCCTAAAAAAATTCAAACTAAACTCAAATTACTCGAGTTGAACTTTCCCAAATTACACCCCTAGACCTGACAAGTTTAATACAACATTGAACATTTTAAAGTTATAATATCGAGATTGGTTGTGCATTTTTTTATAATATTAAGACTATTCGTTAAAAAAAAAAAAATACACCTCCATTATATCACTATTGCACATATCATCTTTTCTTACTCACCGAAGATAAATGAAAAAATCCAATCATTTCTTTTTCCTTTTCTCATGTCAAAAGACTTCGTTAAAAAACACATGTGATTTTAGTAATTTTAATATTTTACAGAAAAATATACAAAAAAAATAATATAACAATTTAAGTAAAATATTTAAAACTTATTTGATTTATATCTCAAGATACAGTTTTTGAGAATTTCTTTTAAAATTTTGTTTAATTCAAATTTTTTGAAAAAATATTTTAAAATCACTTTTTCTCACATATACATCAATGAATCACTTTTTCTCTCTCTTCTCTCCTTCTTAATCACTTTTTTTTCTCACACATCTACTCAATTACAACAAAATATCAAATCATCCCAAACTCTTAATCTCTAAAATTATTTTCAAAATATACAACCCAACAAACCAAAAAAATTTCTAAACTCTCCCCAATTTTTTTTTTAAAAATTTATCTTAAATCACAAATCAAACACACCCTTAATCTCCAAACGAGGCCAAGTGCTTGCACAATGTTATTCTTCCCAAACAAAGAGAAATAGGTTCTATTAAAAGCTCAAATGATGGCAAGTGAAATAACCGACGTGTGCATATGCTATAAATGGAGATTAATTGATGTAAGCCATTTGTGCCCACAAAAAGGAATACAGAGAGAGAGAGAGAGAGAGAGAGAGAGAGAACATGTATCTGTTTTAACAAGACAAGATGACAAGCTTGGAGCAAATGCACTTGCTGCTAATTTGCTAAGCACAGAAAGTATAATAGAAACAATAATTTAAAGTTGCAACTCTTACTCTCCTTCCCAACCCAATTGGCGGGCTCGTCGCTCCCACAAGGAAGTAACTTTCCTTTCCTTGATCAACAATGCCTCAGAACGTTCTCTGGCCTGCTCACAAGTCTCCGTGGCAGCGTTGCATTTCTCAGCCTCCCTCTGGTACTGGGAAGCTACTCTTCTGGCTTCTCCAAAGGTAATGTTCATGTGGTGGGCATGCTCTTCCCCTACTGTCTCCTGCAGTTTCATCTCCTCCGTCAACAGATCCACAAACTGCTTTCCCATCTCGTCTTTTAGTTCTGGATCATCTCCTCCACAGTCTGTTTCCATCACAAAAAACATCATCATTTACATAATCAAACTTAGGCATATCTTTATTTACCCGGTGTAGATCATAAACCTAAAAAGATTGAAGAGGCCTATTCAGGAACAACAAGATGACATCGTGATTTGGATTGGATCTTGATGAAACAATACATCACTGAGAAGTTATACATTATTTCATAAAAAATGTGCAAATGTGAGCATAGAAAGCACAAAATGAAAAACAGCATTTTAAGAACAGATGATCTTCCAAATGTCTCTATCATATACTCTTGTCTCAAATAAGAATTTAAATAAATATACTCTGTTAAAAATTCCAACCATCAAAATCATCAATTGCATTTTGACAATCATATGGCACATAAGGATTAAAAGCCACCAGTACATTTTAACATAATGTGAAGGACTTCTTGAGAGATACTTGAAAAGGCACTAGTTTCAACTTCAAGATTAAGGAATCCAACATACATTATGATCCACATTCCTTATCATGTACCCCATTAAGAATTTGTCAGTGTCTTTTTTCCTCTCTATCGACGTGTACTTCAGTCAGAGTCACTTTTAATTCTACGATCTCACTTGCCGCTTGCAAGTTTTCTTTTACATCATTCAAACCCCTCATATCAACAACATTGTGAAGTTTTCTTGTGTGAATTCTTCAAAGGAACCAAAATTTGATTCCATCATCCTACTACAAAGAAAAAAAATTCTTCTAATTTTTTAACAAGTGATAGGAAGGCTGCCTACAAACTACCTCTTCCAGACTCAAGAGCCTTATGCACTAGGTATGACATTTTTATAATTACATTTAGATTCCCCAGGCAAGTCTTCCATTGTAATACAACTAGAAACGGTGCCACGTGCATGCATGTGATGAAACCTCTTGAGATAAGAATGAGGGAGGGAGAAAGAGGTGTGGACGCGGTGTGTTGCAGGAGTAAAAAATCTCTAGAACAAATAGGGTATAAGGAACGTGGGTAAAGGATGAATAGAGAGAATGATAGTTTTTAGAGTATTGGTGAAAACTGAAATTAATTGGACAGCTAAGAAGGCGGGTAGTGTGGGATGTTGTTGTACGTGTGTACTGCTTGATTGAATCACCAAGTTGCCCATAATTTCACGAGTAGTGCAGGTTTAAATTAACAACTAGAATAAGAGGAATTTATGACAACATAACAAAGTATGGTGGTCAAGGACTGGGACCTGAGGCCTGGGTTCAAAACCTCCTGGGCCTGGGAATCACCAAGTTGTATGTGTGTATTATTTAATTTACCCTTCCATGGTCTCAGGTTCAAAACCTCCTAAGCCTCAAACAATTTCTTGAGGCCATTCCATATGAGACTTTGCCCACGGCTTTAGTTGGCTCCCCCGCTAGTGGACGGTGGGATTGGTCTCCAAATTAGTCAGCCCTTATGGCAGGATACTAAGTTATCAAAAAAAAGATTTGTACCAGTGGTAGGTAGGTAGCCTTCCCCCCAATCCCACTTTCCTTGTAATATGTAATTCGGTTCTATTTTTATCGTTTTTGTAAATTATTAGTTTTTCTTTTGAAATTTTTACCATGTTATTTGCACCCAAAAAAAAAAAAAAATGAACAAACTCGTTCACTCTATGCTTTGTTCTCATCTCTCACTACATATATTTGGTATCACTAACCAGGATTAATCATACTTGGGAAAAAACCAACGCCAATGCCAATGCCACTGCCGTTGAATGGATCAAGTATTAGGTGTTGATATTAACTTAATATACTCTCCTTCCCCTTTCCACTCAAACCATACTTCTACCGATATAATGGGAAGCTGCATGATAATCAAATCTTCCAACGAGTCTTTGGTGAACTGATGTTGGTCTATGTTACATGGACTCGGGGTACGAGGATCAAGTGCGGGTGTGTATCCAAGTGTTAAACCTTCATAAAATTGGATATGGGTACAGAGACGTGTCATATGCACATATATATTGCATATTATATAATATTCTCAGATGAGATGTTGTAAATTATGTAAAAACATACTAAAAATTAAATAGGATTCAGGAAAAATATGAAATTTCTAAAAATATTGCTTTACTAACAAATGTGAGTTTCTTCTTCTTCAAGTATTGTCACAAATTAAAGGATCTGAGTGTCTAAATTGAGTACGAGTATCAGACACATATTCCACACTCTTACCCATGTCATATCCAGTGGACACGGGTACTATGGGGGAAATAGAAGAGTCCATGTAACACAGATGTTGGTTATACCACAGTTGTCTAGTTGAAATAATATCCAATTACCAAAGCATAGTGGAGAAAAGCGAGCTCAATCTATCATGACCACTCACTTATGTCGTATCCCCACACAAAAAGAGGCAATACCCTTACACAATACTTCGCTATAGATATGTTGAAGAAATCACCAACATACAAAATGGATTATCACACAATTACCAACAATTACAGACTTACATTGATAAAATTAAACAGTCATGAAGCAATCAATCAAATTTAAATGGTCTACAGATTCACAAGACCATAATTGCTTATACTAATTTCCAAGGTTCTGAAAAGCGGTTGTGGTCGCCGTAACGGTGGCGGTGACGCGGTTGCGGTTGCGGGGTGTAAAGGCCGTAGTGTAACGGTTGCGGTAACCGGAACCGTGAATTTTTTTATTTTTTGCACAATTTGAAAAAAACTTACCGATACGCATATTTTTTTTTCCATGATCATATTTATTGGGTTAAAAATAAATATTGATCAATTTTTGTAAATTTTTAAGTATGATCCAATATATTTCATATTTTTAAATCACTATAAACTGAGTTTTTTATATTTTATTTTAATAATTAATGACTTTATATTATACAAAAAATCAATCACTAACTATTATATATAAGATATACAATGACAAAAGTAAGAGAATAAATAAGAGCCTAAATATATATATATATATATACATATTTTAACCAAGCCAAATAGATAATGACCACACTTATTATTATTATTATTTTCAAACAATATATAGATAGACAGACACAAACAAAATAGTTTAGTGATAGCAGCTGAATAGAATAGCATAGGTCTTACAGTTTCAACAAATCAATAACATATTCTTCATCTTCCCTTTTCTCTCTCTCTATTTTTTGCTCCTCTATTTTCTCTCGTTATCTTCTCTCTTCTCTATCCCTCTTCCCCCATTTTCAGCTTTTTTTTGTGTTTTTTCGAAAGAAACAGTTTGGAACTGTTACGTAACGTTGTGTAACAGGCCGTTACGACTGTTACGGCACCATTACGACCGCTACGACAGCTACTATGGCCGACACACCTGTGAATCTCAATCACACTGCAAAAGCGGCCGTAACGGGTAGTGGTAACGTTGTGTAACGGCGTTACGTAACGGTTGCGGCCGTTTTTTAAAAGCTTGCTAATTTCTTTTTAAGTGAAAACAATATGAAAATCTTTCCACACACACACACACAAAAAAAAAAAAAAACTCATATGGTGTATTCAAATTTAAAACCCTCCAAAAAAACTCTGAAGTGTGAAAATAACAAAGTAACATAACATGCACACAGCTTCCAGCCACATATATGCACATAAAAAATAAACAAAACCTACATATAAAATAAAGAAACCCAAGAGACCAATGGGTACTTCTTGATTTAAGAACAAAATATAAGCAATTCACTTTTCAATGTCTTAGAATAAACTTCATAATGATTGGAAATTTGAAAAGTAAAGATGATGTTAACAAATGTAACGAATGACAAGTGAAGTCATAATGTTGAGTTTGTGAGGTGAAGTCTAACCTGTAATTGAAAGATTGGCCAAGCCTGAAAAAGAAGAAACCATAAATGAGTAAGACTTGTAAGAGTTAGCATAAACAAACTCTTTAGTTCACCACAAAATTGAACTTTAATTTAATTGCACTTTGAGAGAGGCCATAAACCAGGAAGCACATGTAAAGTAATAACAGAGGATGCTCCAAATCTCCCCATAAATCTCAAGAGCCAAACTAGTTTCTCAGATACCCCATGTAACAAAATGACATGCCATAATACCACTGAATAGAAAAGAATGATTGGTAACATGCACAAAATAAAGGACCTAATTACTCAGATAAAACAAGTAGAATTTTATTATCTTATTTTCCACTCTAACAAACATCCAAAAGGAGAAAGGTTAAGCAAATGAAAAAGCAAATTTGAAGGCGGGAAGCACACAGTGACAAATCCACAAATCCAGAGAGGCAGTGAGTGAGAAGAGTTTGTTCCCTAATCATTTCAGTCATAGAAACTGCAAATAACAATCCAATCAATATTGACAACGCAAATTTATGAGGAAATATCTCAGCAAGCTTATTGAGGACTTCACCAGATCACATCACATGCATCAAGAATAAGAATGTACATGGATCTTTATTAATAAGTACACTTGTTAGGTAAAAATATTACATGGATTTCTGAAGTAATAACGAATACCCACCCAAAAAAGGATGAAAATGCAATGAGATTCTGAAGTATGTTAAGTTTCTTTTCAATTTGTGGTTAAAATCTTTTGTATCTTAAAGAGTCTGGACATATTAAAATTTTTTATACAAAAGCTCAAGTATCTTTATGAGGGTGAGAGAGATCTTGCAATTTGGGTAAAAACAGCTGGGAAAGATGTTAAGTCTTGCAGCATACATAAAACCATGTCAATTCTCTATGAAATTCTTTTTACCCCACAGTACTAATCAACTACTTGCTTATATGAAAAAAAATAACAAGTGTGTTCATTTCTCAATTATGATGAACAAGAATCTTAGCTTGTGTTTGAATCTATTTGTTTCCCTTCCCTTTTCCTTTCCCTCCAAAAATCCCGTCTCAAATCCTTGATCTTAAAGATAAAGGTTTTTTGGAAAAAACTGCCACTTGCCAATTTGGTTATGCAAGTGAAATCATTTCATTTTCAATTAAATTAGCCAATTCAATTATTTTGTGGCCATTAAATAGAACGTATTTGAATCTCTCAACTTTAAATTAAGCAATCATGTTTTAAAAGGAAAGACCTTAGGCATCGTTTGGCAAGTGGCTTTTTTAGCCAAAAAGTTAAAAATTTACTCAAAAAACTAAAAAGCCAACAACCCATATCAATAAGTCAATATTCCATTTTCTCTCTACTTTTTACACATCTTTTCGTAAAAAATCAAAAAGTCATCCCAAACATACTAGTTTTTTTAACATTACATTTTAGCCAAAAAGTCAAAAAGTTACTAAAAAAGCATGTTCCCAAACGAGACCTAAATCTAGCTTTTCATGAAAAGTAAAATAAAAAATAAAAAATTTGTTGGTCTTTTTAGTTGTTTCATGTTACAACCAACTGCATCTAATTCTTTAATTCATCAACGAGCTAATTCTAAAACTGCTAAGTTCATATTTTTGGCACAAATTGTTACCTTACTGATTCAAACATGGTTTGAAATGAAATCAAATACACAGCATGTTAACATTTTTATTTAAAAAATAAAAATAAAACTAAAAATTCAAACTGGATATAATCTTATAAGTAATTCCCAAAGGTGTAACCGGGTATGGGAAATTTCTAAACGCTTCTATAGCTAAACGAAGAAGTAAAAGAACAAGATCAGAGAGGAGAGCAAAGCAGATCACAGAAAATCTCCCAAAAGCAATAACATATACCACATAGAAAAAATAAAAAATAAAAATAAATAGTCAATTTCTTCTTCGGTATGAATTCACAAAAAAAATCAATGATCCAGATTTAACCCAAATCACTTAAATTTCTTATAATCAACATGTGAACATACAAAATCAAAATTAAACAACTAACAAGCCAACAGTGACCAGAATTGGATTTTCCTGATAAATCAGAATCTCATGATAGGAAAGAATTTATAGATTTGAAATGGTACTGATCAATTTGACTCAACAAAACAACATAAAATCAAAGAAAAACAAGAATAAACAAGAATCGGAATTGCGATTCCCACATAAATCAGAATTCAATAATAGTAGAGATTTGGAAATGGTACCCTTCAATTTGAGTCAACACAACATAAAATCAAAGAAAAACAGAAATTAACAAGAACCCAGAAACAACAAATCAACAGTAATCAGAATTGGGTTTCCCTTATAAATCAGAATCTAATTAAAAATAGTAAGAATCAAGAGATTTGAAATGGTACCCTTCAATTTGACTCAACAACACAACATAAAAATAAAAGAAAAACAAGAATTAACAAGAACCCAGTAGTACCAGGGGCAATCTTGAGAAGGGATAGAGGAGGAGGGCAATCACAAACGCAAGGAGAGCAAGAAGGTGAAGAAGAGGCTCCAAGCTTCAAACCCTTTTTGAATTTCCAATAAAGAGCAGGGCCAGAGACACACAGAGCCGATACCACTGCAAAAACCACCAAACAACACCTCAAACAACCCCCAGATCGCCTTGACATCTCTCTCGCTCTTTCTCTTTGTCTTTGTGTGTATGTGTGAATAGTAGTATCTATGAAGACTGAGATTTGATGTGAGATCTATTGATAGTTTGTAAACTCCACTGAGATGTATGTGGTGGAGGAAGTCGGTGAAGCTCACATTTTTATGAAAAAACATATTTTACCAAATAATAAAGGGGAAGTCGGGAAACAGACGTACCGGTATTAATTAATTTACCAACAATGTTAGGTGACTTGATTTTTTTTTTTACTCAAATATCTTAAAAATGATATTATTTTAAATATAAAATGACGTCGTTTTGACATATTTAAACCATTCAGGTCACATAAATTTAAGTCATAAGTATTTTTCTTAATTTATACCGTGTGAAATTTATGTGAATGGTGATGAAAAGTAGTTTTTGAATTGATAAAAATAAATTTATAATATTATTTAATAATAGATGAAATTTTTTATACATGGAAATGTATAACTGTCAAAGGTCTTCATAAAAAAATAAAAACAAAATTAAAATTACACGGATCTTTTTTAAAATTTTAAATAAATATAATTTTAAAATTTTAAAATAATTATATTAATCTCTTTTTTAACCAGGTTAAAAAATTATAATTAATGTAAAAAAATGTAAATATACAAAATAAGTAATGTAAAATATGTATTTTAACAAAAAAGGATAATAATATTATTTTTTTTATTCATATAACTAGCGAATTTTTGAGAAAAATGAAATTAAGAGGTGGTTTGGAAATTGACTTTTTTAGTACTTTTTGATTTTTTATGAAAATATTTACAGAAAAATAATGAGAATGTGTTGACTTTTTGCAATGTTTTATATATATATATATATAAAGTTTTTGATAAAATCTCATGTAGCCAAATAAGGCCTAAATATTATTTAATTTTTTTTTTTAGGTAAGTAGTATTATTTGAAACTTAAGTCTCGTTTGGCAATTACATATTTTAGTTAAAAAATTAAAAAAATTATTATAAATTATTACATCACTCTCTATATTTTTGTATATTATTTTATAAAAAATTAAAAAATTACTAAAATAACTTATTTCTAAATGTGACTTTAATATACTTATGTTAAATCTTCGAAATTTATTACAGTATATTTTTATTAAATTTTAAGAAAATAATAATAATAATAAATTACAATTTTCACTTGGCCTCGGGAACTGGCCTGGTTGAACAAGGCCTAAAAGTTGACTTTCTCACTTCCACTTGTAGCGTTTGAAAATCAATTTATAAAGGGACAATTTGGCAAGTCCATTAGAAAGCTAAATTTTAATTTTTTAATCTATTTTGTGTTATGTTATTTTTTATATTTTTTATATATAAAAAATAAAAAAAATAAAAAAATTAATTTTTAATCAACTTCTCAAATCACTCCAAAATATTATATAGATATTAAAGATTCTTCTTACCCTCATTTAGAAATTGATTATTATAATTAGTTTTTTAACTTTTTATAAAAAGAAAGAAACTAAAAATAATGATATAATAAATTATTATATTAATGAATTTTTTGCCATCAACCCAAGTCTCCGAACGGGTTAGCTTATGAAGCCATGTACAAGTGCATATACATCAAAAAAATGATCCAATTATAAAGTAGTTCTATGCCAAAGTGTTCTAGGTCTCAAGTTGATTATTAATGAGATTGGTAAGGTACAGTCCATTATATCATCTAAAAATGCTTGAAGAGTTCCCCTAGATCTATTTCATATCATATACAAAAATACTAGCCAACTTGTTTTGAAGTTGACTTTTTTTTACCTTTTTTAATTTGATTTATTTTCGTTTTAATAAATTTTTTGAAGAATTAACTCAAACTTCTTTATTTTCTAGATTCATTTCGATTAGATGATTCTAAAAAAAAAAAAAAAAAAAATAATAATAATAATTAAATTCGAAATATATAAAAATATATTTTTTTTAATTTTTAAAATGGGTTTTTTTTCCTACTTAGCAAAATTTCAAAATTGACTCAATTTTAAAAATTTTAGAATTGTCTAGTTGAGACGAACTTTGACTCAAAATTGAAAAAAGTTTAGAAAAACAAAAAAGCAAAAAAAGCTAGCTTTTATAAGTTTTTGCCAAATTATAGTTACGGTTAAATATGAAATTTTGCCAAAATGACTCAATAACCCAAAAAGGAGTAAACAAACAAAACTCAAGTCATGTTTGATTCACAAAACTAATAATAGTGAAGTATTAATAATCCAATTAAATTTGTGTAGTATTCATTATCCAATTGAATTAATATCCATTGGATTAATAATTCCACCCCTACCCCATTACTAATAATCCTACAAATTTGTTGGATTAATTATCGATTGGATTAATAATCCTAAACCAAAATGTTAAAACAAACATAGAATAATTGGACCCACGGATTAATAATCTCAATCTCATGCTCTAATTCACCCAATCAAACATGCCATGTAGGTGTACATGAGTGGTGGAGAAAATTGGAGACATCAACTTGTTTGAACACTTGTTCTTTGAAATTAGCATTAGATAGAGAACATTCTTGAGCAAATCATTTATCTTTCTTGTTCAATATCCATATAGTACTCATCTATCCAGTTCTGAATGATCTCCACTTCTTTCCTCCTCTGCTGAATAAGCCATTCTGGATCTTCTTTTGTTGCAGACCGAAAATCGACATGGTGTGCCCCTATTTAGAGATGGATTAGTGGACAGTCAGTAAACTTTTCAACATAACAAGTGGGAAATGGGTAAAATGATGAATATATGAAAAGGCTCTCACCTTTCTCAGTCACCAATGCTATAATGGTAGCCGATATGTTTTTCAGCACACTGAGTACATAATTCAAATTTTTTGAATTAGTTGGATACACTACATGTAGATCAATTATAAGCATCAATACTTAAAATAGTTGACATTAGGAGGGTAAGGCTGCTGAATCATTTCTATTCTAGGAGGATGAGAATCGATAAGAGACCGCAAACGACATGTAAAGAAATACTTAAAAGAGGCAGCTCTATATACGAGGTTCCTGTCACTGAGATGTCTAGGAAAAGTCAGATATATTACCCAGATCTATGCTACTTGGAATGACAATTTTTCATATTCAATCACAAAGTAGATTGATGCAATCCAATAAATGAAGTGATAATCAAATAAACCAGTTTAAGGAGCTTTGATATATACTGTATAGCATTGCCATGAGCTCAAGCTCACACAAGCTTCAACTCGTAATGGATTGATGGGAACAATCAAGATTCTGGAGTCAATATAAATGCGATAATAATAAAAAATAATCAAAATACAATGTTGTTGCTACCTGCCTCTACTCCAAGGGTCTTGCATTCCATTAGAAAATATGATGTTGCTGCCTGATCTCTTGAGCACTAGCTCAATTCTCTGCATATGTAAGAAACAGTGAGCAAAGAGATGAATTTATGGAAAAACCCGTGTTCAAAACAGACTATTGTTTACTTCAATCTTTGCAGCAACCACAAGGAGAAAGATAAGACATTAAGAAAGGAGATGAAAAAGAAAAAGCAAAACTTTGTATTAAAACTTACACTGCCACCATATTCAGTAGTGATCCAGTGTGGTCGAGGCATAACTCCATATTTCTCCTTGCAATTGTCTGCAAACTCCTTGTAATTGAAGGAAGATGGAGAAAACATGCTTTCATTGGAACAAGTCATTGGCATTACCATCTCCGTACATGCCTGGAAAAACCATTAGCAAGAAAGTATATTGTTAGTAAAAATGATTTAGTAGAAGTAGTACAAGAGTAGAGAATCTAGGTAACATTTATAGAATTGTGGGTTGTTCTGAATACTGGTTTGCATATTCAACATGTGTAGAAAAGCTACAAATCATTAAAATATTGGAGTTTGAACATGAATTTAGGATGATGTTTTCTTACCAATCCTATTCCCATACTGAAGTTTGAACATGAATTTTACTTACAAAATCAGATTAATCGGTTAAACAAGTCCAAGTTTGGATTATCTCTGAATTCAAATTGAGTTGGTTTTGAACAATAGTCTGCATTCAGAACTTGCATATCCAAATTGGGTTCAGGTTAGATATATTTTACCTAATTGAGGCACAATGCAAAAGGGGGTGCCGAGTGGTGGGAGGTAATCAGCTTAACAATACTGATAGTTTGTATTGCAATAAATAGAACACAATTTCTATACCTGCCAGTCCCAACCATGGAGGCCATGAACATCAGTCCCATTTTCTAATTCAAAACATTTTTGTGTCTGCGAATAGTTGTAATATAAGCTTGCAGCTGCAAAAACTTTGCTAAGCTTGGTAGCTCCAGGTGAAAATCCATCAATAATCTTGCACATCTTCAGTCAAAAACAGAAAAAGGGTTATTGGAAGATATTTGAAACTAAAAAAGGGCAGTCTGAATGCAAGAGACTCACACCACTGTAACGTCTAGGGAGGGTCAAATGCACACAGTCTTATTTGAAACTAAATTTTTAGAATCTCAAATTCATGTGGGTTAATGCATGTAAAAATCGTACCGCTTGCACAGGGTAAGCAGGTAATGGCATCATGAAATTGGCTTTTGTTGGGTAATTCACCATGGCTGTGTAAACAAAAGCTGTCCATAACCAGTTTCTAACTGAATACACTGACTGAAGATTCCTGAAATTGGAGGAAATTATCTTGAGAGAACAAAAGGTAGAAGAAAGTGATGAATAAAAATCAGAATCCAAAGTTCAAACATTCCCTCCTTAAACATGTGACCCAACTAATAGCTATCAATTTTTAATGTTTTTATTTAGGGAACATGCTTTGAACCTAAACACAATAAAATACACATTTTCACTTTATTTGCTAGTAAAAGTTGTGAGAAAGAAAGCATTTTCTTTTCCACTAAAACTCAAAAGGCAACTTGAAACTAGTAAAGAATGATCGAGCATCTTCAAGAATATCTTCAACCAAAGTGGTATGACCCACCTTTGCAACTCAAAGCTTTTAGGTTTGGTTGAAGATGCTTATATGTGAGTTTGCAACTTGAGGCCTTTTGAGTTTGACCCTAAGTTGAGTTGATGGACAACTAAGACAATTTAAAAAAGTCTAAGTGCAAGGGACAATTAAGATTATTGAAGACTCCAAATGGTGCATCAGAAGGAAAAATCATAATAAAACTCCTAAGATGTTCATCTATTTTCTTCCCTTTTCTTTTCCAATTTTCCTTTTCTATTTAGTCACTGAACTCACTTGCAAGTTCTGAAAGTTCTGCTGAGTTCAGCCAACCCTTCTTTTTGAGCTGACAGAGCTTCCAGTTCTTGCCAGCTCCCCTTTATCACCTCATAGCAATTCACACTTGCATCCTGCAAATGAGCTTAATAATCAAAATTAATGGAAAAACAGAAAGAGTAGTTGGGGGGAGAGAGAGAGAGAGAGAGAGTTACTTTAGCCCTTTTTCATACAGACCTTGTAATCCTTGGAAACAGCATCATAGAAGCTAGACCAGGGGATTATATCATCAAACTGCAAGATTGGGGCTGAAGATGCTAAAGCTCCAATTGCTATATGTGGGTATTTCAGTCTAAACCAGGCAGCCAACACTGAGAGAGAGAGAGAGAGAGAGAGAGTACTATCATTATGAACATAGGATAAAGCAAAAGTACCAACTGGGTCATTAAAAGCTCCATTGAGAAAACAATATAGGGCATTAATGGCTGTTCCATAAATGCAAATCATCCTTGAAATCAATGAAACTAGTGCAAGAAAATTCCATATTAATGGCAGGTATAAACAGTCAAACAAACCTAAATTGATTGATTCACAAAGCACAAGAGATTCCCCTCTTACAGATCCACTCTCATGTCAGACCAAATCATCTGATAAAATCAAAACCTAGTAGAGGGACTCATTTTTAACTTACTTCCTCCATAAGACCCACCAAAGACCACAACAGGGGATTCCTCAGAAGAATGATTCTTCTTCAAACTCCTAATCAAAACTGCAAAATCAGCCAATGCTTGCCGTGAATTTAAGTACCCCAATGTCTTTGCAGAGTTGTAGGAGTCCTTCCCAAACGGCATTGATTCTCCGTAAAACCTATGCTGAAAAATCACAAAAATCACACAATTCAAACCCAAAAAAAAAGCAATCTCAGGAACCCTTCTTCAAAACTCAGTCACAGAGATTGTTTTCATAAATACCCAATTAATAAGATCTTAAAAACCCATCAAAATTTAAGTCTACTTGTACGTGTAGTACCACTATGTAGTGCTTCTAAGACTCGAGAAAACAACCACAGAAGGGAGTGTGTGTTCAAGGGTCAAGAATCTGTGTCCCCAAATTCCTTTCTTCTGTCTAAAAATGCTTGCTGATATTGAATTATGTAAGAATCTCAAGACATAATCGAACAAGGATAGCGAAATGTGAGAATAAACCATTTTGTGCTTGTTCTGAAAAAATCACACAATACAAACAAAACCCAGAAGCAATCTCAGCAACCCTTCTTCAAAACTCAATCACAGAGATTGATTTCATGAATACCCAGATAATAATAAATACACTAAGATCTTTAAAACCCATCAGAATTAAGTCCAAGGATCAACGATCTCTGTCCCCAAATTCTTCTATTATGAACAGGACAGTGAAATTTGAGAACAGAAGATCCCAAGCCTGTTTTGAGTGATACCCAGATAGTGAATTTGAATTATTGAAATGATGGGTAGTGAGTGTACTTCAATGAAGACTAGCAAAGCTTGGAACTTGGGAGCAATGTCGAGCATGAAGCCAGTATTGGCGGCGAACCACTCAATATTGCCTTCGTTGCCAGTGTAGACGAAGATGGGCCCTCCATGGTGCCAGTAATGGCTGTTGATGAGGTACTTTTGGTAGAAGATTTTAGAACTCTGGGGTCTGAATGTAAAATGGTCTAGGAGCTGAGGAAAGTAATGGGTCTCATATGGTATCTTTGGCTCTGAAACTAAGTCCTTTGCTTGTTTTTGTAGAGAAGATTGATATGTTGATCTTGGAAAGTATGTGGGTATTGATTGCATTGTTGCTGTTGTTGAAGATATGGTGAAGAGAAGAAGGAAGAGGAAGGTAGAAGATGAAGCCATTCTCTCTCTTCTCTTATCTCTCTATCTCTATATCTGTGTGATTTCAGGGTCTGTTTTGTACCAACTTTTTAAAGTTGGCTTTTTTTGTAATTTTCTGGTTGGCATTGAGTAGCCTGAGAGAGAGTATCTTCAACCATTTTTGGAGAAGCAACTATGGTCATCTTTGTTTACCTCCATATATCATGTTTAGCTGGTAACAATCACATGACACACTTTGGATTGTGAGGTGAAAAAAATTTAAATAAATAAATTACAAAAATTTGTTTAAAATATAAATTATCTCTTTTCTGATTTTAGAATTAGATTTCGTCCTTTTAAGTTTATAATCATATAACAAATGCTCTCTTTTATTAATAAATTATTAAATCAATTAACAGTTTTTAATAATATTAAAAATATATTTCAATTAATAATTTAAATAATTTTATTATTGTATAGGAGAATAATTAAAAATTTAATTTTTTTTGTTAATTTATTAATTAAAAATTTTTAACACGAGATTATTTGTAATTTTTCAAACTATATAAACAGTCAAGAGAAAAAAAAATGGTATGAAAATATAAAAAATAAAAAACGTAATTTCTCACTTGTTATTATTATTATTTTTATAGATGGGAATCTCACTTATTTATTTGGATGGAGAATAAATGAAAGAAATTGGGATTGTTAGTACATGATCAAACAGTTAAAAAACTATTTTGCCACACTTTATAAAAACATCAAAATCAACTTTTTGTATAATATCCACCCAAAAAACTTTTTGTATAATGAGAATTTTTATGAAATTTCATAAATTTAATCTCCACTAACTAATAATAGTTTATTAATATACAAGCAAACATAATTTACATATCCATGACGAACGATTTAAAACTTTTTGAGTAAATTGCACTCGCCTCTTCTCAGGTTTGGAGAAAAAATAATTTGCTTTACACTTTTGGCGTAATCACATTGACATCTCTTCAGGTTTTAGTCTACATAATAATGAAGTTCTTTTTTATCAGTAATTCATTAGTCGAATAAATAAAAAAATTAATATTGTCATCCATTTTTAAATAAAACATATATTTATGTTTGTTTATTTTAATGTTTACCTATCTGTGTTAGTTTTAGGGGCTTTAATCATATGAAAAAAGAGATTGATATCAGTATATCAAAAATATGAGATTAATTATACTTACTGTGTGAGTAATTTTCTTACCACTCTACCCGCCTAGTAATCAGTTGGAGAACACCGGCAGAATAGATGGCTCCAGTAACCTGTAACAGAAAGAAAGGACTCCGGCGGTGGCTCCTCCACCCGGGGGCACTCCGACGATCAAGTCAGTATATCTCTCAAAGATAATCAAGTGCTAAACTCACAAGCTTGAGTATAAAACTACGTACCTTAGACCCATGGGGGTGCCTCTCTTTTATAGTTAATTCAATCCAAGTCCTACTAGAAGCATGACTTCTATAGACTTCAATTTAGTGATTACTTAGGATTTCTCAAGAGATAAAGATAAACTCCCTAAGAACTTTATCCTTATCTTGGCTAAGTCCCCTCTCTGTCCTAGGACTCTTGTCCCTTATCCGCTTATCTCGGATTCCGATATCTTCGGAGACAACCTCGGCAACTCCGAGATCACCTCAGCGTAATTTTCATGACACGTGGTACCTCGGCCAAACATGTCGGCGTCGTCATGCCACGTGTTGGTACCCAAGAAATATATCCCCACAACTGCCCCCTAGGTTCTATTACCTCGGCATCCTGAGGTGATGGAACCTACATCGATATTTCTTTCTGCATAGTGGCTCAAAAACTGTTTGACCGAGATAATTTATTTTTAAGCCGATGTGTTCTCTTCGGAGAATAAAAATTCAAATGTACTCTATCACGCGCATGAGCTGTCATGCACATCTAACCGTTCCTTTTACGTGCTTTGTCTTTATTGGCCTGTGTCTGTGACGCGCCTGCAAGCTGTCATTTATTCGTTTGCGCCGTCTGACGTATCCGGTGCTCCAGGCGCAATAAATGCCCTGTTTTGCCGGCGTTTTAAGTTTTTTACAAACCTTTTCTTTTCCTTTTCTTTTCTTCACTTTTTGCATTCTGATTTCTTGTTTTCTCTCTCTCCAAAAGTTCTAGCATTCTTCGAATCCGCCATTGTTTTAAGTCCCAAATTCTGTGATCATCCTTACTCTTCCATTTCCGCGAAGCTTTCGCTACTGTTACAACTGTCGTCTGGTCTCGGCGAATATTGCTTCGGCTTCAGTTTATCCGGTAAGCAACTGGCCCCCTTACCCTCTTTTTCTATTTCTTGATTGTTTCTGAAGTTTTTTGCCATTACTGTTCTGTTTAAGTGTTATTCGTGAACCATTCACCTGAATGCGTCTTATTTCATGATTTTATGAACACTTGCACTGTTTCACTACTGTTCTTGGCCTTTAACCCTTTGTATTCTTCGTGTTCTTGATAGCCCATCCCTGTTCTTGTCTCTGAAATTTCGTTTTTGTTCTCTGTTTTTTTTGTTTTTTTTTTACCAGATCTGTGCCCCCGATCTTCATCTTTATATTTTTAGGTTTGGGATTTGTCTTGGAGAACCTTCAATCTTTAGGAAAAACTAAAACAAACTTTACCAGTCCTTTCCCAGGTTTTGAAACCGAGGTTCTAGTAACCCTTTTGAAACACCTATTTTCTGAAACACAGCTTTCTGAACTTAGGCCGACGTTATGGATATGTGGAGACATCGAGTAAATTCCCCAACAAAACTTGAATACTTTAGGCAGGAGTTCTCCATCCCAGCCGATGTTCACCTTAGGCTTGCTGGGGATGATGATTTCATCATGCCCACAGATCATATGATGCCCTTTCCTATTGTAGCCTTTACTGAATGTGGACTCCGGCTTCCACTCAATCCCCTCTTTCGCGAGGTTCTCCACTTCTATAGGTTGAACCCTATGCAACTTACCATCAACTCTTATCGAGTGATTAATGGTATCATAGCCCTGGCTAGGCAAGAGAACGTTAGGATCACCCTTGTCGATATCCAATTTTGTTATACCATGTGCCCCCTTAACCTGAAGAAAAGAGGTTATGTCTACTACCTCAAGCCGAGGTCTACCGAGTTCAAAATTGTAGCCGACCTCCCGGATTCCAACAAGGGAGCCGGGGATGACTTTGTCATTGCTTCGAGAAATTGGGAATTTGGCCTAGACGAAGATGTTCACCTCTACCCTCTTCCTCGAACAATTAAAGAGGGCAAGGGTAAGAGCCCAGTGCCAATACTTAGTTATTCCTTTTCCAAGTCTTTAAAACTTTGTTTGTTTCTAATGACTGTTTGCTTGTCCTGCAAATCTTCATCAACCGCCAAAAAACTTTCGCCAATCGTTCTTCCCAGGAAAAGGTTTAAAGAAGCTCCTTGACCTTCCAATCCACAAGCGCAAGGCTCCCTTGCTACTAAATTTTATCCCGACATACAAATCCACACTGCCCGACGTCCCAAAAAGAAAGAAAAAGAGTCTTTCTCCACCTTCTGCCACAACTCCTTCCATTGCTTCCATACCACGAGCAGACGAAGGATCCACTTCTGATCCAGTCGATCTGCCATCTTCTTCAGCCCCATACTTGATCCCAATACCAGAAAGAAAACGTCGGCGCCGTCTTATCAAAATTGCCGAAATGGGTCGCGCAAAGCCAATTGCTCAAAATCTCCTAGCCGACCTTCCGACTGATGCTGATGTTGTACCGACCCAACCAATGCCCCCACCGAAGCCGAAAAGAATCAAGAAGGCCCAGCCTAAGGCCAAGGCTGTTGAGGCTGAAGATAGTTTGCCTATCTCAAAACTGGCTGAGAGTAAAAAGACTTCTTCTGCTCCTGCGAAAAGGTCTGCCGAGACCCAGCCCTCCGAGTCTACCCAATCAAAGAAGCCGAGGTCCTCCTCTGCAATGACTTCAAAATCCAAGGTGCCAAACGTCCCTTGGACGCCTGAGATTACCCTGGAGGACAAGCCGGTCATGGCTACTGACAGCGCCGACGACATTAATGTCGGCGTTGCCCTTAGTACAGCTCTTCTTCACCCAGGTGATCTGGAAAAGAATGCTGGAATGAGTGAGTATGAAAATTATGTTTTCATGCTTCAACACTGTGTTCAAGTAAGTGTCTTCACTTGGTGACCTGTCTTTTCCTTATTTGTTTATAAAACTTCTGTAATAACTTCTTGTTTTTGTGTTCTTTCAGGCTGTTCAGCATGCCCACTCCTTCTCCATGCAATCTTTTGAGAACAGGGAGAAGTTAACTGACTTGCAGAAGGAGTATTCTGCACTCCAGAAGATCAATAAGGGTCTTCAAGCAAAAATGAAGAAATTGGAAGACCAGGCCGAGGCTGCTACTAAAGCCCAAACTTTGGCCGAAGAAAAGGCCGAGGCTGCTGAAGCTATAAAAAAAGTTGCCGAAGCGCAGAAAAATGAAGCCGAGGATAAGGCTACCCAACCCGAGAAGGAGCTTCAGGAGGCCTTGGCCACGAAAAAGGCTGAAATCAAATAAGCTGATGAAAAGGCTTATGCGCAGGGCATGGCTGACGTCGCTGAGGAGTACAAGCTTCAAGTCAGGGAAGCATGCAACAGGGGATTTTCCCTTGGTTGGATGTCTCTGCTAAAAAGACTTGACCTCCCCGCTAACTCGTCTTTCCGTAATGTCGACGCTATTCCTCTCCCATTTCCACCAAGCCAAGCCGAAGAAGAATCTGGGTCGGAGCCTGAGGATGAAGATGATCAGAATGCTGGGGCCTTGATGAAGAAACCCAAGGGTGATGCTGGGGTCAAGTCTCCTTCTCAAATTGAGCCCATCCTGGACTTAACTTTGGATGAAGAGGGTGATGAGGTCGGGGAGACGCCTAGGGAAGCTGTTACAGAGGTATTGTCGTCCGACCTCCTATTAGCTGAAAGAAGTCCTAACAAAACGCTTGCAGAGATTGATACCGAACTAGCAGCAAAGAAGGCCGCTGAAGTAGTTCCACAGGAATCTGCTGAGGTTCAGACCCAAATTGCTTCTGAAGCAGAAGAATCATAACTTCTATGTTTTTTGTACTTTTGTTTGTTTGGCAATATAGGTTTCTTTGTATGGCCGATGTGCCTTTTTCTGAACAATTTTTTCTTATAGATGCCTCAATCTTTTAATGTCTTCTTGATTTGCTTCTGCATTTTGCTACCTCTGTGCAATCTCCTCGGGGTTACGTACCTCGGGTATAATAACATCAAACTTTATTTCGGCAAGATTCAGTCCTGAAAAACTTTTGAAAAAATTTCAACAAGTGTTTAACATATACAATTCAATGTTTACTGGAAGTTTCTTTTTAAGTTTCAACAAATACGTAAACAGTAATTTCGGTTTAACCTACTTGCAAATTGCTGCAAATTTCAACAAGTGTTAATATATACTGTAATGTTTTCTTCCATTTATAACAATGATCTACTTGTAAATTGCTATGAATTTCAACAAGTGTTTAAACAATATACTAAGCGTTTACCTCAATCTGTAAATTGCTGCAAATTTCAACAGATGATCACATGTCGGCTTAACATTATCTTGTAAATTGCTATAAATTTCAACAAGTGTTAAGCATCTTCTTTGATTGGATCATCATGTAGATTGCTATAAGTGTGCAAACTATAACCTCGTCTTTACTTCGTCTTGTAAATTGCTACAAATTTCAACAAGTGAAGAGAAATAGTAATCTCGGCTTAACTTCGACTTGTAAATTGCTACAAATTTCAACAAGTGAAGGTAAGGAATCAGCTTGACTCCAACTTATAAATTGCTACAAATTTCAACAAGTGAAGACAAGGAATCAGCTTAATTCCAACTTGTAAATTGCTACAAATTTCAACAAGTGAATTAAGGAATCAGCCTGACTTCAACTTGTAAATTGCTACAAATTTCAACAAGTGAAGGCAAGGAATCAGCTTGACTCCAACTTGTAAATTGCTACAAATTTCAACAAGTGAAGACAAGGAATCAGCTTAATTCCAACTTGTAAATTGCTACAAATTTCAACAAGTGAATTAAGGAATTATCTCGGCTTAACTTCGGTTAAGCATCATCTCGGTCTAATTTCAGTTTTAACTAACTTGTAAATTGCTACAAATTTCAACAAGTGGTAAACGCATTCTTCTTCTTTCTGCCCCCAATGTGAACCTGAGTTCTACTTGGGTTCTCATTATTCATGTCTCCAGAAAACATCAGTTTGTAATTTTATCAGTTATATGTGTTTGAAAGAATTTTTGAAAAGAATTTTTGAAAAGACTTTATTGATGATACAGGCCAAAAAATGATGCACATCTAATGATAAAAAAATTTCAAATTACAAGTATTCTAAGGTCTGGGCAATGCTTTGCCCTCATTGTCCTCAAGCCGATAAGCTCCATTGCCTAATACTGAAGTAATTCTGTAGGGTCCTTCACAGTTTGGGCCAAGCTTGCCCTCTCTGGGATCTTTTTTGTTGCCGACGACTTTTCTCAAGACTAGGTCGCCGACTTGAAAATCTCTTGGATTGACCTTTTTGTTGTAAGTTCTAGCAAGCTGCTGCTAGTATATTGCTAGCTGAATTGCAGCCTTTTCTCTTCGTTCTTCCAAGAGGTCCAGATCTCGGGCTAAGACTATGTCGTTAGTGCCATTCTCTACTCCCTGGGTTCTGATCCCTGGGATACCGATCTCCAATGGGATGACAGCTTCTGTGCCATAAGCCATGGCAAAGGGGGATTCCCCTGTTGATCTTCTCGGCGTAGTTTGATATGCCCAAAGCACGTTGGGCAACTCGTCTACCCACTTTCCTTTTGCTGCCTGCAGCCTCTTCTTTATTCCATCCAAGATTACTTTGTTGGATGCTTCTGCTTGACCATTACTTTGGGGAAAGCTTGGTGTTGAAAAGTAGTTCTTGATCTTGAATTTGGCACAAAAGTTCTTGATGAGTTTGCTGTCAAACTGTGTTCCGTTCTCGGTAATGATTGCTCTTGGAATGCCAAATCTGGTGATGATGTTTCTCCATATAAAGTTCTTGACGTCCACATCCCAGATTTTGGCAAGAGGTTCTGCCTCTATCCACTTTGTAAAGTAGTCTGTTGCTACCAGCAAGTATTTTCTTTGCCCAGTTGCCTGGGGAAGTTGCCCAACCAAATCCATGCCCCATTGGGCGAACGGCCAAGGGCTGGATACTGGGTTCAGGTCAGCAGCTGGCTGATGTATCAAAGGTGCGAACCTTTGGCATTGTTCACACTTCTTCACGTAGGCTTCAGCATCCTTTTGCATGTAGGGCCACCAATACCCCTGGGTAATGGCCCTGTGGGCTAATGATCTGCCCCCAGTGTGGCTTCCACAAATTCCTTCATGGATTTCATAGAGGAAATCTTCAACCTGCAAAGGGTGTACGCACCTTAAAAGGGGTCCAGTGAAGGATCTTCTGTAAAGATGTCCATCTTCTGTCAGACAAAATCTTGCAGATTTCAATTTGATTTTGTGTGCTTCCTTACGATCTTCTGGCAATTTTCCTTCTTTCAGGAATGCGATAATTGCATCCATCCAGCTTGGCCCCATGTCCACACACATTGCTTGCTGCTTTGTGCTCTCTGGTCCTATGCTCGGGCCCGACATGTAGTCGATCATAATTGTTCTTGTTTTTCCAGTCTGAATTGAACTTGCCAGGTAAGCCAACGCGTCGGCGTGGGTGTTGTCATCTCGGCTAACCTGGAGTAGTCGGCAGTTCTGAAATAGAGTTGCTAATCTAATGACCTCTTTTGCATATGCCGACATCCTTTCGTCCCTAGCTGCGAATTCACCTGTTGACTGGTTAACAATAAGTTGTGAATCACAAAAAACTATTACCTCATCTGCTTCTGCTGCTGCTGCCAGTTTTAGCCCTGCAATTAATGCTTCGTACTCCGCTTCATTGTTTGAGGCCTTGAACCCCAAACGGATGGACTGTTCTATTATTTCTCCATCAGGAGATATCAGCAGTACCCCTGCCCCTGCTCCCTGACGGTTTGAACTTCCATCGACGAAAAGTCTGAATGAATCGCCGATGTAGATGCTGCAGGGTCTGAGTTTTTCCTTTCTTTGTTCCTTTGCCTTTGGCTGGGCTTCTCCTTGTTTGCAGGGATGCTGCTCATCTCGGCTCAACGGAGCCCAATGTTCCATGGTTTCTGGGGTGAATTCTGCCACGAAGTCGGCCAAAACTTAGCCCTTTATTGCTGTTCTCGGCCTGAACTCCAGGTCATATTGACCCAGGGCCACTGCCCATCTTGCTATCCTTCCTGTCAAGTCTCCTTGTTGTAACAAGGACTTTAGTGGGTGCTCTGTTAGGACCACAATCTTGTGTGCCTGAAAATAATAGTTCAACTTCTTTGAAGCCATTACTAAGGCCAACATTAATTTTTCTAGCGGCAGATACCTTGTTTCTGCACTGGCCAAGGTTTTACTTACATAATAAACCACTTTTTGCTCCCCTTTTTCTTCTCGGATGAGTACTGCACTTACTGCGTGTTCTGAAACTGCCAAGTACAAAAACAGTTCTTCCCCTGGTTCTGGATTAGAAAGAACCGGAGTTGTGGTCAAGTACTTCTTTAGGTCGGCTAGAGCGGTTTCGCATTCTTCTGTCCACAGAAAGTCTATGGCTTTTTTCACCAAGTTGAAGAAAGGTCTGCATTTATCTGAGCTTCTACTGATGAATCTGTTTAGGGCTGCGGCCCTTCCAGTAAGCATCTGAACCTGTTTTGCCGACGTCGGGCTCTGCAGCTCTAGGATGGCCTTGATTTGGTCTGGGCTGGCCTCTATGCCCTTTCTTGTTACCAGATATCCTAGAAATTTACCTGATCCAACTCCAAACGCGCACTTTGATGCGTTGAGTCGGAGCCGGTATGTTTTTAGTATATCAAAAATTTCTTTTAGGTCGGCAAGATGTCCCTTAGATTCTTTGGTCTTCACGACCATGTCATCGATGTAGACTTCTACCGTTTTGCCAATTAGGTGCTTGAACATTTTTGTTACTAACCTTTGGTAAGTTGCTCCTGCGTTTTTCAGCCCAAAAGGCATTACCTTGTAACAGTACAAGCCTTTAGGGGTGATGAACGCAGTCTTCTCCTCGTTTGGAGGGTACATGGCAATCTGGTGGTATCCCCTGTATGCATCCAAAAAACTCATCCTTTCGTGCCCTGAAGTTGTATCTACTAACTGGTCAATCTTGGGCAGAGGAAAGCTGTCTTTGGGGCAAGCTTTGTTGAGGCTGGTAAAGTCTACACAGACTCTCCATTTACCGTTTTTCTTTTTCACTACTACTGTGTTGGACAACCATGTCGGATAGTGAACTTCGCGGATGGCCCTGGCCTCCAGAAGTTTGTCTACTTCTTCTTCTACTGCTTCGACGTGCGTCAACGTTGGTCTTCTGGCTCGTTGAATCACAGGTTTGGCCGACCTGTCGACATTCAGTCTGTGGCAAGTGACCTTGGGGTCAATGCCAGGCATTTCATAAGGTGTCCAGGCGAACACTTCAATGTTGGCTCTTAAAAAATCTTCCAGTTCTTTTTCTTCTTCTTCGGCTAAACCTGAACCGAGAAGAAAGAAACGTTCTTCGTTGCCCTCCTGGACTAGGATTTTCTTTAGTGTCTCTTTACTCTTTTCGGTTGGCTCCTTGCCGACATCATCTAGGACCTCTATGTCCTCGTCTTTAATCTCTGCCTCTTTTGGCTCTCGAATGTTACAAGTGGACTTTGTTGCTGCCATGGAGCAACTTTTTGCTTGCAGTTTGATCTCCTCTGATTTCTTCAATTCCATGCTCTGTGGGGAACCGTAGTAGTTGATGTAATGTTGAGGGAACTGCCCCCATTACATGCAACCATGGTCTTCCCAAGATGATGTTATATGGTGAGGGTGTGTCAATTACCATAAATTCTGTTTTGATCTTCTTAGTACCGGCTTGTACTTCCACGCTTGCTGCGCCCAGTGGCCATGTCAGCGTTCCATTGAAGCCGACCATAGGGTTGTTGGATTCTTCCAGGTCGTCAGGATGAAGGCCTAGTTCCTTATAACATCTGATATACATTATGTCACAAGAGTTGCCTTGATCTATTAGGATGCGTTTTACTTGGCATTCCCCAACCTGGAGGGATATTACCAAGGCATCATTATGCGGATGCTGGACCATCTCTAGGTCAGCTTTAGTGAAGGTTATCATTGGTCCTTGGCTTTCTTCAGGCCGAGGTCTTTTTTCCCCGATTTGGTAGACATGCTGTAAATGCCTTACCCTCTGGGTTTCTCCTCTGACTTCGTTCTCGTTGACCCTTGAGTGGATCACATTAACTACCCTTGGTCCTCCTGCCTGTGGTTGCTGTGCTGGAGGTGGTGGAGCTGCTGGTGCTTGAGGCAATCTTGCCTGTTCTTCTCTGGTCCTGGCCTCATCAACAAGGTCCCTCAGATGACCTTGCCTTACCAAGTCTTCTAAGTGTGCTTTTAGGGCTCTGCAACCCTGGGTTGGGTGCCCTTCTTCATTGTGGTAAGCACAACGCCTACCCATGTTTCTTCCCATGAATTCCCCTGGTGCTCTTGCTGGAGGTCTGAAATAGGGTTGGTTTCGTATTTGATCCAGGACTTTATGGATGGGGATTCGGAACACCGTTGTCACTGCCAGTTTGCCTTTCAATTCCGTTTCTTGTTTGGGTGGTCCGTTGTTACCTCGGCTTCGCTTCGGCGAGCCGTTTGCTTTCTCCTGCTTTATTTCTTTGTTTCCCGATGTGTCTTCCTCGGCTCTGGCATATTTCTCAATTCTTGCCATGAGCTCTTCCATGCTTTTTGGCAGTGTTTTTGCCAATGACTTCCGTAGTGGGCAGTCATCTTTCAGGCCGTTCTTGAAAGATACGACCGCCACTTCTTGGTTGCATTCGAGTATTCGATTGAACACCTCGTAGTATCTCTTCGCGTAGGCCCTAAGGCCTTCTTCCTTGGTGATTCGTAAAGCCATCAGGGCGTCGACCCTTAAGGGCTGTAGCTTGTTCGTCACAAACCTGGCTACAAACATCTCGGCCAGGCCTTCCCATGTCTTTACGCTTCCCTTTGGCAGCTTATGGAACCAATCGGATGCAATTTCCCCAAAGGATGATGGAAATACTTTGCAGAGCAATCGCTCGTTCCCACTGTATAATGCCATTGAATTCAGGTATAGTCCAACATGAAAGTTGGGGTCTGACTTACCATCATAAATTTGGAACCTCGGCATGCTGAATCTTTTTGGTGCTTCAAATTTATCCAGTTCCACCGAGAATGGCGTTCTCGGCTTAACTTTAGAAGTCACCTCTGTTTCAACATTCTGCTGCCTCCTTTTGAAGTAGTCCCTCAAGTCTTCTTTACTCCTACCTAGAGCTCGGCTATCTTCCGACTTCAATCTTTTCGGCACACTACTTTCGGCCTCGTAGTGGGCCCGTTTCGATCTTTCTCCATGGGTTGTGTCAAAGCAGAGCACTTGCCCTGGAACATGCCGATGTTCTTTGGGCCCTGGATCCTTCATGCGATGTGCCCTTCGGGACTCTTCTTGCCTTGGTTCCCCTCGTCCGACTTCCCTGGAGCGTCGGTGAGAGTGGCTTGCACTCCTGGTGTGCTGAAGGGCTTCAGGGATTGCTTTTCTTCCTCCCTTCTGGGTGTTAATTGCTGGCATCGGTGTATCTTGCAACGGGTACGGTGGCTGCATAACATTGTTTTGCATCATGAAGTTGACCACTGACTGTAGGTCTGCCAGCTTGTTCGCCAAGTCTTTTACTTCCTCATCCCTTCGTAAGCACCTATCCCTCCAGACCTGAAGGTCATCTTCGTTGTAGTACTTGCTTTGGTTTGTCCTTTTTGTAGCGTCGCCCTCCTGGCCGACGTCTTTTTCTCCGTGGCCCTGGTCATGATTCTCTGTACTGTGGTTGTCTCCTTCAACGTCAAGGTCGATTGGTCTACCACTCCCAACAGGAGTTTCGCCCCCAATGTTTTCCCCTTGTCCGTCACTGGCCATCTATTCTTCTAAGATTCCCACAGAAGGCGCCAAATTGTGTAAGTAATTTTCTTACCACTCTGCCCGCCTAGTAATTAGCTGGAGAACACCGGCAGAATAGATGGCTCCAGTAACCTGTAACAGAAAGAAAGGGCTCCGGCAGTGGCTCCTCTACCCGGGGGCACTCCAACGATCAAGTCAGTATATCTCTCAAAGATAATCAAATGCTAAACTCACAAGCTTGAGTATAAAACTACGTACCTTAGACCCATGGGGGTGCCTCTCTTTTATAGTTAACTCAATCCAAGGCCTACTAGAAGCATGACTTCTATAGACTTCAATTTAGTGATTACTTAGGATTTCTCAAGAGATGAAGATAAACTCCCTAAGAGCTTTATCCTTATCTTGGCTAAGTCCCCTCTTTGTCCTAGGACTCTTGTCCCTTATCCGCTTATCTCGGATTCCGATATCTTCGGAGACAACTTCGGCAACTCCGAGATCACCTCGGCGTAATTTTCATGACACGTGGTACCTCGGCCAAACACGTCGGCGTCGTCATGCCACGTGTTGGTACCCAAGAAATATATCCCCACACTTACTCCTAACCATAAAAGAGGTATGTATTATTTACCCAAACTTTCTAAGCAAAATAAACTTACAAGCCAAACTGCAAAGGCTGAAAGTACATCAACGTTTTTTTAGTAATGCTTTAGGAAAAATTAAAAAAAAAAAAATTAAATATATGCTTTAATTGTATTGGGTTATTAGTTAAAAAAAAAAAACTATAACTCTATAGGTGTCGTTTGGAAAGTGAGTTGATTTTTTGGCTTTTTTTACTATTTTAGCTTTGGCTAAAAAGTCTGATTTAGGAATGACTTTTTGGATTTTTGACTTTTTTAGTTTTTTTGTGAAAAAAGAGTAATGATTATGGATTGAATGTAATATTTTATTTTTTGTGATTAAAGTAATCTATTTTATCTTTTGTGTCTAAAATAATCAAAAAAATTCCAAATAACTCTTCCTAAACGGAGCCATAATTATCATTGTGAAAATATTCTTGTTGTAATTAAGTGCGGTATTATGGTTTGAGTTGGAGTAGGGAGAGAGGCTGGGCCAAGAGAATTGACGACAAAAGCAAAAAAAACAAAGACGTGAAAAAGGATAAGACTCTTCTAACAACTTTCCCACCGACCTCTTCAATTTGAATCCAATAATTTTGTGGGGTTTTTTTTTGTTTTCTGCCCCTCGGGCCCTCACCAGTAAGATGTAAACGATTCTGTTCAATCATCGAATTAATTTTTTCAATTTTGATAATTAAGAAACCGATATACTATGTGAGTGTTTAGAAAGTAGATTTTTTTTTTAGGTTTTTTTAGTTGTAAGATATTATTGGAGAATTTTTTTTTTATGATTAAGAAGATGGTTGAGTTTTTTTGTGGTTGGATGTGATGCTTTTGAGAGAAAAATTGAAATGATTATGGGGTTTGATGTGATATTTTGTTTGGATTTATTTTTTTTCGTTTTGTAACCAATTTGTCTTTTAGTTAAAAAAAAAAAAAACCAAAAAAAAATTCTCCCCAAACTGCGCCATGTGATTTGGTTTTATTAATTTTGTTAGTTTGACGTAGAAGAGAGATCTACTTGAATTTTTAGAGGGTTTTATAAAAATTTGTAAAATTTTATATTAAAAATAAATGAAGAAAGTGCGTGAAAATTACTCTATAAATATTTTTTCTCCTAATTTCTATAATAAAAGTGTATTATATTAGTCACTTATCATATAATATTCAAAGAATTAAAATATAAAAGTATTTAAATATAATATTCGATTGGTTCGGTTTATATCGGTATAAAAATTTTTAAAATCAAAACAGACCATATATTATGAAAAAAAATCGAAAACTGAAATTTTTATTCAGTTCGATCGATCGATCAGTCCGGTTTCATTGATTTTTCTTACACCCTTACTCATTAGGGCATCTACAATGGTTTATCAAAAATTTCATCAAATCTGAGTAAAAATATGATTAATTCTTCTATTTGATATTAGCCACTCCAACAATGAACGACTGTAACTTTCAACAAAACACAAGATGTTTGGGAAAACGACCAGCCGGTCAACCGGTAAGAGAACTATGGATTTAATTCTACATTGGTTTAACCTTTTGCAAGACCATAAATACATAGAAGTCATGCCTTTGCCTCTCAGAACATTAAGCCTATCAATCATATCTACAACACCACACAAATTTTCAATACTTCAAAATCAATCTCAGATTAATGTACATAAATATATAAATGTGTGTGTCTGTTGTACCTTTCTAGTAGAGGCCATCGGGTGAAGAAAGAGGGACTTCGATGAAATGTGGATGTTTGAGCTGTCGATTTCTACAGAGATAGTAAACTATAGGAACTTTTTGGATTTGTTGATACTTGGGAGACCTCTCAGTCCAAACTTTTGCCCTCTCCGGACTCACTTGCCAGAACTTCTTCACACGCCTCTCTATTTTCGAATAAAAACCCTAACGCAATAATCTAAACTCAAATCGCCTTAATATCTCACAAAAACCATAATGAATGTGATTAAACTCCACGCACTCGGTCACATGAACAAATTCGAAGCTTCAGATAGATTGTCTTCAAAATCAAAGTATATTATATCTGAGAGAAAGCTCGAAGAGATTGAGGCTTGAGAAAGATTAGTTCTAGCAAAGATGAACCGTGAGCATTGCATAGAACATGTGATCGGTCAATGAAATAAGGAGTAAACAATTTTGTGGCTAAATTGTGGCTAATTTTGGTACAAACCATGGCTGTCTCTGGGAATTTTTCAATTAGCTGGACGACTGAGGTCCGGCTTGTCATCCGATGGGTCCCACCCCAACGTACATGCACAATAAACTAGTGAAAGCTGGTCCAGGTCCTCAGTTTGGTGAAAAATTTAGATGTTCTCAATTTGATATAATTTTGATAAAATCGTTGGAGATAAAAAAAAGTATACTTTTTTACCAAATTTAAATTTGATGATGGATTTGGAGATAGCCTTAGAGTCTAGAAAATGAACACCTACTGCTCAAATAGGCATGGTTCAGGGATATATCGGTACATATATTTGGAAGGGAAATTCTATTATTAGGGATGGAAAAATTATCCAATTCAATTGTATTTGTCTCAATTCGATTTGAATAAAAAATGTTTGAGAGAGTATTGATAGGATTTAGTAAATTATGGGAATATATATGTCAAAACTATGAGGATAAAGGCAAAATATAAAATTGTATCACAAAAATAATTGAGTTTAAAATCAAGAATTCATAAGCGAAACTCGGAAAACCTAACCCATTGTTATCCCTATCTATGATAAACATTTTCTATTGGGTGTGTATAATATGTCTCAATATGACATTTATGGTCTTTAGTTATAATTTATTGTGGTGTTAATTATGATTTGATTATATTTATTGTGGTGTTAGTTATGACGATATTAGTTATGATATTATTTTGATTATAATCTAAAAAGTCTTTGATTATACCTTACGTTGTGTTTGATTACAACTTCTTCTTTTTTTAATTATGACAAAAAAATAATTCAGTTACAACATTTGTGGTAATCAACTCCACAAATATCTTAATTTACATATGGTTACATACTCCCAACAGAGTGCGTAAACAATATATATAGATTTTTTTTTTTTTTTGTTGCTAAATTACACTCACCTTTCTTAAAATTTAAGAAAAATACAGTCAATTTCACTTTTTTGGTATAGTTACATTGATACTCCTTTTAGTAAGATTAAGAATATCAAAATTAACATAAATAATAAGTAGATACTGAAATAAATAAAAATAACAACAAATTACATCAAAAGCCTTTGTAATTTATCTCTAATGCCGATTTGGTTCATGTTATTTAAATTTGAACAAATTTACCCTTTAATTTTGACTCCGAGGCACTTTGAGAAGAGTTTAAAAAAGCCAATTTTTTGGCTTTTTAGCATTTTTGGCTAAAAAAGTCAGTTTTTTTGCCAAAAAAGTCGCTAAAAAAGTCAAAAAGTAAAAAAATTAAGGCTCTGTTTGTTTGTGTTTTCAAAATATGATTCTACACTGTGTTTTCAGTATGGTGTTTGGAACGTGTTTTGGAAACACGTTTTCAAAACTCTGCAGAGTTCTCTGCAGCAGCCGCGCTTTTCAGAAATTTTTTTTTCAAAATTTGGCCTAACGGGACGTCCGGCCGATCGTCCGGTCAGTTGACCGGAATAGTGATTTTTTTTTTGCAATTGATATGTTAATTTTTATATAATCGAAAAAAATATTTTTTGAAATTTTTAAAAAATTTTATGTGCTTTAAAATAATTCCGAGTTGTATGTTTAGTTATGAGTTTTAAATTTTTGTATCAAATATCAAATGTCACATCAACAATTCTCCACTCAAATCAAAACTCTTCTCAAAACTATTTTTAAAACTCTTTACGAAACAAATTTTCTACACTCAAATCATAATTCCAAACCCCACAAACTCAAAATACAACTCATACTCTCAAATCATAATTACAAAACACAACTCATACTCTCGTTTCTTACCTTATAGTTTGGGACTTGTGTCACTTTGGTCCCTGACTTTTCAAGTGTGACACATTTGACCCTGAATTTTGAATTTTGTTTTAAATAAGGACAATTAAAAATATCATTAGATTTTTCAAGGATAAAATCGTCAATTTGATAAAATATAAACTAATTTGACAAAAATAAATATCAAAAAAATATTTTTAATTTTTTTAAAATTATTTTTATCCACCAATGATAAAATTATGTAAAATTAATAAAAATTACATGATTAATTTTTTAAAATTAATTTTACATGATCATCATCCAAACACATAATAAAAATTAATTTGGTAAAAAAAAAATAAATGTCTAAAAGATTTATCAATTTTACATAATTTTATTTTTAGTAGGTAGAAATAATTTTTAAAAATTCAAAAATATTTGTTTGACATTTATTTTTGTCAAATTAGTTTATATTTTATTCAATTGGCAATTTCACCCTTGAAAAATCTAATTATGTATTCAATTGTCCTTATTTGGAATAAGATTCAAAATTCAGAGTTAAATGTGTTACAATTGAAAAGTCAGGGACCAAAGTGACACAAGTCCCAAACTATAGAGACTATTTGTATAATTTGCCCTATTTAGAAATTATCATTTTTTTTTCTTTTTTTCTTTTTTATGACCAAGCACACATCAAGTGATCCCAAAGTTTGAGATGGTTAACTTTCGTAAAATTCAACTTTGCGACATCTTACGGGACAAGCCTTTTGATTGCATCTCCTCCTATTAAGTACTCGTTTGGAATAAATTTTTTTAATTTAAGATTTTGGCTATTTTAAACTTGTTTTGGAAAGTACATTAAAATTTAATTTTTTGACCTTTTTTAAAAAAGTGTGTAAAAAAAATAAAGAGATGATGTGATTCAAAATATATTAATAGTCAAATTGACTCTTAGCCAAATTCTCATAGGTCTATTTTGACAATTAGATTAAAAGTGAAAAAGTTGATTTTTTAATTTTGTTCTGGATCATATCAAATTTTTACTTTTTTACATATTTATAAAAAAAAAAAGAAGTTATCTTTTAACCTATTTCTCAAAATAACATGACTAAAAAAGTTATGTCTAGATTGATTTTTAGTTTTTTTTAGTTGGTTTGATAATTACGGGAGAAAAAATAAAATAATTATAATTTAAATATAATATTTTATTTTATTAATTATTTTAGTCATTTTTAACTTTGTTGACTATTTTAATTAAAAAATTGTATCCCAGACAAACCAACCTCCTTAAATTTAAATCAAGGGCCAATGTGGAAAAATTTGAGGCGTCAAATTCACAGCTATTTAGTCCAGTTAAATTCATAACGGAAGACAAGTAATTCCCTTATCAAAACCACTTTCTCCGAATCAAAATTTCAAAATGAGTTATGTTATAAATTATTTGAGATCTATAATATTTTTCTTTTAAAGTCTGATTCAAAATCAAAATGACAGAAAAAAAACTCCATATAAATTTCAAATCACACCATATCATCATCAATTGCTAAATGAAATATTTAATTCACATTTCACTCATAAATTTTCTTCCTCTTTTAAATCTTTACCTAAATTTATTATCCAAAGATAACTTGCTCTGCATGATTATCATGTTTAACAACGATAACGAAAAACATAATAGTGTTCATAGGACAAGTTTATGTATTATTTAGGCTTGGTTTAGCATAATTAAAAAAAGTCAAAAAGTCACTATTTTATTTAAGTCATATCATCTCTCTACCACATCACTTCAAATCCAACCCATATTTCATAAAAAGTCAAAAAGTGCACTTATTTAGCATATCCCAAACAACCCCTTAAATTTGATTGTTATTAGTTAAAATGGTACAATTGAATACTATTAGTCATCGTGTGAGATGAGGGTTAGTTTTTTGCCTTTTTAGATTTTTTTTTAGTTATTTTAATTTGAGGTTAAAAAATTTCGCTTCTAATTTTTTAGATTTTTTGACTTTTATAAAAAAAAAAATAATTATAATTTAAATGTGACATTTTGTGTTATTTAACTAAAATAACTAATTTTGTCATAAATAACTATTTTAGTCCAAATCAACCTGCCAAATATAGCCTTAAATTAACTTTTGAGAAACAACCAGACAAACATGACTACTCCAAATTTATCAAATAACTTCTCCAACACCATGACGATTGACCATAATTGTCTTTTGAAAGTAGGGATGAGAATTTTTTCTCCAGCGATTTTGTTGATATGTTTCTTCTTCATTTTTCATTCATTGCCTAAACTCCCAATTCCACTCAATTTCTGTTAAAGCAAAAAACTTACACATAATTTTCAACAAAAAAAAAAAAACCAGCTACTTATTTGTATGCACTTTTTGACTTTTTATGAAATATGAATTGAGTTTGTGTTAAATTTAAAGTAATAAATTAAAAAAATAATATGACTTAAATAAAATAGTAACTTTTTAACCCGTCGTAACTTCCTAAAAAAATACTCTAGAATGACCCATGTTTTGCTGGCATTTCTGAGATCCATACCGAACACGTGTAAGACCTTCAGCCCTCTACGTTTACCGCAAGAATCACAAAGCCACCTCTCATGCTTGATCTTTGTGGGTGTTTGAATACGTGGATTTTTATTCGTAGGATATTATCGATTTTTTTTTTTTTAATATTTAAGAAGATAGTTAAATTTTTTTTAATTAAATGTGATATTTATGAGAGAAAAAATAAGATAATTATAAAATTTGATGTGATATTTTATTTAAATTTATTTATTTTTTAATTTTGTAAAAGATTTACCTTGTAGTGAAAAGAAACAAAAAAAAAAAAAAAACCCAAAATAAGTTCCCAAACACCACCAGGGATTCTCTAGAGTATTTTTTTTCTAAAATTTCTTAAAGTGGTGTATTGTGTGATTGAGATTTAATGTTAAAAAATTAATGTGACTTGTCATTAAATCTCAACCATACAATATACCACTCTAAAAAACTTTAAGGAAAAAAAATCCCAAACACCCCTTACCTTATCATTCCAGCTTGCTCTTTACCTTATCAACAAAGAAAGAAAAGAACAACCCATTATTCATACATATACATATATCAAAGCCCACAAATCTCTCTCTCTCTCTCTCTCTCTCTCTCTAAAGGTGAAGCAGCAAAATGGAGAAGAAAGAGATGGAAGTGGTGAAGGGTGTAGACCTACAGAGGTACATGGGTAGGTGGTATGAGATAGCTTCATTCCCATCAAGTTTTCAACCAAAGAATGGAATCAATACAAGAGCTACTTATACATTGAATGAAGATGGCACTGTGAAAGTTCTAAATGAGACTTGGAATGATGGGAAGAGAGGGTCCATAGAAGGGACTGCCTACAAGGCTAACCCAAATAGTGATGAGGCGAAGCTCAAGGTCAAATTCTATGTCCCTCCATTCCTTCCCATCATCCCTGTTACTGGGAATTATTGGGTTTTGTATCTTGATGATGATTATCACCATGCTTTGATTGGTGAGCCCTCCAGGAAGTTTCTTTGGGTATGTCTCTAATTGTCTATCACTACATATACTTGTTTACTTTTGTATACACACACTTTATAAGTATATGCTTAGAATTGTTCATTTTATGTTTGGGCAAATTATATATACCTTATCTCTGGTGTCATTTATGTTTTTAATTTTCTCTATTTTAAGCTTGAATTTTTGACTTTGTCTCAAATTGATCTAATTAATTCCAATTGTTAACATTTTCTTATGGTAACTGCGCAGATGAACAGTATGTGTTATTGAAGCAGAATTATAAACTTGTTCAATTCAGTGTCTTAACCTCAAGTCAACAAACATTTTTTTATTAAAAAATCTTAATGACGTTATCAATTGGATCAAATTAATCTAAAATCTAAAATTAAAAATCAAAATTGAATCAATTCAACTGTAGAAACTAAAATGCCACAAGTAGCTTTGGACTATCAGTGTGAGGGTTTTTTAGCCTGCTTGATGCTGAGCTATGAATCTTAGCTCATAACATGGCATTTTCTTCTTTTTGTTCTGATTTGCTCAATTGTATTGCTTGTTTTTCTATCCTGGAAAAAAGAGAAGAACGAGTGGGAACAAAAGTTAGCAGTAACAGCAAAATTACCCTGAAAATTGTTGTTATACTTCATAAGAGGTCTTTCAGTGGCAGATCTAGAAATTTTTTGGTCAGATAAACGTTCAATAACTTAAATTAGAATTTATATAAAGAAATCACACTTATCTGTACCTCATTTACTTCTAATAAATCTATTAATTTAAACTTTTTACATCACAAACTAAAGGGAACTATATTATATATTGATACTATTGTTTCAGTTTAAAAATAAAATAAAATATGTTTAGTTTTACCATTGCTCTGGACCATCCATACTACTCATACCTAATTTTAGTGGAGCTAATGTAGCTGGAATTAGTGCCTAATTCAACCAAGCTATATTATACATAGTCTCGTTTCTTACCTTATTTTCTCACGACACAAAGTGATGGGACCCACATTCATAAATGAATAAGGGACTCACCCACTTGTGTACGAGAAAATGAGATAAGAAATAAGATTATATGTAATATTTTCCAATTCAACCGAAGCTATATATAATGAGAGGATTATGTTTTGGGTATTTCCTTTTTCTTCTTTTCATTTGAGAGCAATTTTTTTGGTCTTTTGTATGAAGGTATACCATTCTTACATACTAAGAAAAATATTTAGAAAAAGAAGCGTATGAACTAGATACATAAAGTTTTGCTAGTAAGGGATAGCAAGTTTAATTTCAATTTTTTTTTTTTTTCTTGTGTATTGATGTATTGTTTAGTAATGCTATACAAATGAATCAACAAGTGAGGTTGATCAAAGTTTGGGTAATTAAAAAAAGGCTTTAATAGAACCCTCAACTATCACGGAAATGTAACTTAACCTGCTCAACGTCTAAACTATATATTGAAACCTCTCAACCTTAACTATAAAATATTGTACAAATGTGCCTTTTAGCGGGTGTAAGTAAATCAATTTTTATTTGTAGTTATACTCCAGAACGGCTATCTAGAAAGACATTGTATCTATGTATGTTTATCTATGGCTGTTTATTGTTTAGTAATTCTAACAAGCAACAAAATTTGTATACAGAATGAATCAAGAAGTGATGTTGTTGTGCAGAGTATCTTTAGTATCTTTCTTAGTTTTTATCTATTTTTTTTTTGTTATCCAATACTTCAATTAATTTCTCTCTCTCTCTCTCTCTCTCTGGTTTTAGATATTATGCAGAGAGAACCATTTGGATGAAGAGATCTACAACCAGCTTGTTGAGAAGGCAAAAGAAGAGGGTTATGATGTGAGCAAGCTTCACAAGACACAACACACTAATCCTCCACCAGAGGAAGAAGGCCCCAAGGACACCAAGGGCATTTGGTGGATTAAATCCATTTTTGGAAAATAATTATTAGGCATTATGGCGACTATATAAAGGATAAAATCTATGAAAACATATAAATAAAGGGCTTAAAATCCTAGTTGTAAAACCAAGACTCAAGGTGTGTTTGTATTTGAATTGTCATTTTCCTTCTAGGTCTTGTAAAGTAGTAGTGTGTGCAAGTTTTGAAGCATGTTATGGATTGTTGTTAGCTTGCTTAGTTGTGAAGTTTCTTGTTTATTTCATGTGTCTTTGTAAAATGGATGTTTTTGAAACTTGGTTGTGAGAACTTGGGGGGTCTACCTCATCCTGTTGGCTTGTTTTTATGTTGGCTGTTGTTTTCTTGTACAATAATGTAGCACCAAAAACAAAAATAGACAGTATAGAAGCATCACCTTCACAAGAAAGTGGGTCCCTCCCACCCTCCAAAATAATAATAATAATAATAATAATAATAAAAATGGAAGGAAAAATATCTTGATTGTCAAGTAGGAGTTGAAGTTCCCCTTGTCGTTGATGTTTCTCTCTTAAATTATTTTTGGATAAATTATGGATACATTCTTGTGTTTTACAGTTTTTAATTTCATAACAAATCGTTCTTTTTATTAATAAATTATTAAATAATTAATAATTTTTAATTATTGTCACAAATTATTTTAGTTAATAATTTAAGTAATTTTATTATTTTAAAGAAGAATGATTAGAATTTATTTTTTTACTTAATTCTATTATTGATAAAAAAAAAAGAGTTAATTCTGTTAAATAATTTTTTTTGACAATTGGTATTTATAATTTTTTAAACTATAGGAGACAATTTTATATTTTAAGCAAATTTCAGAGTATATTAATAATTTATCTATTTTGTTATTATTATAACCCATTCCAAATATTAAAATCAAGGGATTCAAAATCGCTTATCTATCTATTATCATTCGCACATTCTCATTTCTCTTCGAGATTTTTGTCATCGAAATTCAGTGTAATAACATTATGCTCATGGTAAATATCTCGTAGCTCAAATTTTGTGGCTCAAAAGTGGCTCAAATAGCCAAAACGACGTCGTTTTGGCCATTTTTATGTTGTTCTGTACTCAAAACAACGTCGTTTTGGCCATTTGAGCCACTTTTGAGCCACAAAATTTGAACTATGTAGCATTGTCGTATTCTCATTCTTCTTCAAGATTTTCGTCATCCAAATTCAGTGTAAGAGCATTATTCAATTATATCGCAACTATTGTATTTGTTAGATAATATCATGTGTCATGAATTGATATTTTGGTACTCTATGTTGAACAGGGATTGGAGAAAACGACTGCCTTCTTCATCAAATCCTGTTATTCTATCGACTCCACCCAGGTTGAAAATCAAAAGAATTAACGTATGGAGTTAAATTTTGATAACTTCTACAGAAACCAGAATCGATAACATGAATGGGATATACCACGTTAACAACCCGAGAACTGCAAGAATTGGTTTGGCGAGTTACGTACAGATAACATGGATAACATGGACAAGTAACAAGTAGCTATCACATGCAATCATCTGCAACAGAATATAAGCTGAATAGACAGAATTGGGTAATCTGGAGTGTTCCATAACTGTTTAGAACAAGAGTTTGTATCCATAGGTACATAACTAGAACTACCTCAAAAGAGGATCTTCTCCCAACTCAATAGAAGCACGACAACGATTTCAAAGCACGTGCAAGTATAATGGACAAAATGCGCAACACCAGAAGAAAATCAAGCGAGCTCTCATGAAGGATGACGATATATATACTGATATTATGATTAGAAAAGCATTGGTAAAATGATTCGGGCTCACTTCCATTTTTCAATATCAGAATCAGGATACAAGAGGGGAAAAATCCATAAAAATTCTGCCAAGCGAACAAATTAATAAATGATTTAAACAACAATCACCATTTCGTGATCCGACAAAATTTTAACAACGGAACAAGCAAATGCCACAATGCAATAGTCTCTTCCCTTCAGAAGTTCACAATATTGTACAGCATTGATTGGTTTTCTTCGCCTGTTTGTAGAACATCTGTTTAAACAAAGCACCACCAGCAGGAACTTGAGTTAGATATACAAGAATACATTCCATGGTTTGACATTAAAAGAATGGTAAAGCGGAACTTCTAATATGAAATCTAATATTTAGGAGGCAAGTATAAAATAATCCCTCACAAATCTAACCATAATAAATCAAATAACCATCATTAAATTTTGATTCATGATCTTTTCTTCCCAAAACAAAAACAAGAAATCACAAATCTCATTGCCAAAAATGTTCAAACTCCTAGTCATTCCTGTTTCTTTGCTTTCTTTGCTTTCTTTTTTTTTTTTTTTTTTTTTTTTTTTTTTTTTTTTTTTTTTTTTTGGGAAAAAAGAAAAAAAAAAAAAAAAAAAAGAAAAAGAGAGAGAGAGAGAAATTCTTTCGTAATGGTACCGAACGACAATTAGTTGATAGATTCTAGATGCATTGCAAGGCATGATTGTTGACAACTAAAATGGGAACAGGCTTGGGGATTCATATCAAGCTAAGAGTCCATTTGGGGATAGATAGTACAACCTCTCTGTTTGCATTGGGAAAAGATAGGGCTCATAGGTCATCAGATATGAAGTATTCTAGCATAATTCCTACCAGACTGGAAGTTCATAAATAGATGTCTCTCTGCTTTTACTTATCACATTTTTATACCATAAAATCAATGCGATGCATACAGCCAGTCCAGTTTGGCTAGGCGGTTGGGTAACTCTGGGCATGAGGCAGAAGACCTGAAAGGTACAGGTGTTGAAGAACCTCTGGTTTGCACACCAGTGGCTATGATTGTTCCTCATGGGGCCTCGGTAGAACCTGAAGGGGGTGGACAAAATTGGGTATGATGAATCAGAGGTGTCTAACTGGGTATTGAAGAGGCTGAAGGAAGTTCGTAAATTTCAGGACTGTCTTTTGAAGGCTTTGGAAAGGAAGTGACACAGCTGTTTGCGGCTATTTAAGCACAGTGGTGAAACTCCGAGCAGGGTTCCAGCTGGAGTGGGGGGAGAAGAGGAGTAGGTTGGGAGGGAGTTGAAGAATTTATGTGGTGTTTTAATTGTATGATGGGAGGAACAAGGATGTGAATGGAGTGGAAGGAGGAAGGGGAAGGGAATTTAATGCATTTCATTATGAAGTAAAAGATTGTTTGATGGAAAATTTGGGATTTGAATCCCATTGATAAACATGTGGAAATAGAAGCTTTTCTTAAAGAGTGTCAAGCGATGTGGTGTGTAGTTAGGGAACAAAAATGATAAAATTAAACGTTGAGGTGGTTCACAGTTTTTTTTGGTGGTGGAGTAGGCTTATCTGGTGGGCTTTCAGAAATGCAAGGGGTGTCTGGGTCACAGAGCATTGTGATAGAAGAGACATGTGGGATGAATTGGCAAAAAAAAAAAAAAAAAAAAAAACCTCCTCTGCCACCTCTAGTGCTCTCCCGTCGTCTTAGTACCCGCCATCTTCGAAGAGGTCCCACCAAGAATCCTCACCACTATCCACAGAATACATACGAGATAAGCTTCTATGCTGAAAATCATTTAGCCCAAAGTTTTTAAAGGCAAATGCATAACACGAGGCATTTTACTCCTCATGAGGCAAGGCAAAAGCATTTCAAATTTCAAATTTTTATATTTAGTAAACAAATTAAATATTTCAAACAGTAAAAAAACAAAAAAATCAAAATTAAATATTCTTCTCCTCAAGGAGTCAAACATTTCACTGAAGAGGACACTTGCAAGTGCAATTGATATCCTTAGCTTCAATTATTGAGCTTCTCACTTGAACCTTAACTATGTGTTTTTCCTTGATTGGTTGGTTGCTTGATTTTTCCTATGGAATATAGTTGCAAAATAAGGGTTTTTTTATTTTATTTTATTTTTTATTTATGTTTAAACCACAACTCTGCCGGGGCTATTTAACAACTCTGCTGGGGCTATTTAACAACTCCGCTGGTCCCAGGCTCAGGTAAAGGAGGAGTGTTGTGTGTTAGATAGACGACAGTCAACACGTAAAAAAAACGCTCGGATCCCGTATGAAATGAATCCTACTTTGAATCTTGATAGAGCCGAGAGAAGAATAATGATTCATATAGCCGACCCTATTTAATGGGACGTAAGGCTTGGCTTGGCTTGGCTTGGCTTGGTTTATGTTTAAACCATCCACTAGACCAAGTTTAACAAGACCCAAGACAAGCTCTTCATATGTGTACTTCTCATACGTTTGTGCACAAAACCGTACAAGGTGCACGCCTCAAACTGTGATGCACACATCTTTGGGAAGTATCACCTAAAAATCTAAGTCTCAATGTGTATTGCCTTAGCCTCACCCCACGGCAAGAATCAGGGTGAACCTCATAAAGCATTTTAAAACTTTGATTTAGCCAAAGGATCCTTTTGAGTGTGCTGAAAAAGACACCAATTCTATTGGCAGCAAGTCAGATTACCAAATAACAAAGCACCTAGACGACTCAACCAAAATTACGGTCAAATATACAAGTTTTACAGTGCCAAAAAAGACGGAATAAAACAAAAATCCTAAAACAATAACTTTGAGACTGAAAGCGATGTCTTCTCCAAAGCTGGTTTGCATCATAAATTAACTAAAATGTTGCCGATCCAACATTTTATGCTTCCAAGTGGGCGCTCCTAAATGTTTTTTATGCCTCAAAATATTTACACAGAAAAATATGCACATATCCACAGGACCAAAGGCATGCCATTTGTCCTGTTGTACAACTATGCAATCACCCAAATTGTAACTGTAACAGCACTACAAACAAGTTACAGATACACTAACAATGCCACACATGTTGATAATTGTATACCTAATAGCCAAGACTGTTGTGGCAATCTGTGGGCTGGGCTCAACAAATTTATACCTTGACCTTTCACATATAATTGTGCAAATAACCAGAAAGACAGCATACACATCTTGAGATTGAATATTTGTGTGAACACAAAGGCAATGAGATTGTGAATAAATGCGGTATGTGTGTCGGCCATTTCACAATGGGAAACATACATAAATTATACAAATTACCTGTGAAGCTGCACTGAGATCTGAGCTCTTCTCAACTAAACTATCCAGCTTCTCACCTCGTGCAAGGACACTATCGATGGTCTTATGCTGTACCAAAGAAAGATCCAAAAGTCAACATAAAGAACCAGAGTGGAAAAGAATATAGGACTAGTTCAATAGACATGCACCTTGTAATCGTTAATATAAGACAATGGCAAGTATCTTTACAATCTATTTAAACCTCTAATACCATCTCAAGCAAAAGAATTCATTCATCACCTCATTCAGTTACATCTAATCTAACTACACAACATCATCCCAACACATGTAACACTGAATAATGCAATGAATACAAAGATCACAAGCGTTTATCATTTGTGAGGGTATCAGCTGCTATCAAACTTCTTAATTCCAATCTCAACAAAATCTTGCTTTTCAACTTATAATAATTTTAAAATGAAATTATCCACATGTAACATAAACAAGAATAAGAAAGAACTAAAAGAAACAAAAACAAAGATTGTGTAAAGATCATTCATCTAATGCAGCAATAACTTGAAACTCACAAGAATAATTTTTGTTTCATCCAATTCCCTCTGAATTTTCAACAACTTATCAGCTTCAGCAGGGTCCTGAAGAATTGGAAGGAAGACAGAAGAAACAATTGCTTCAGTTCATCTTCAGTGTAAGATCAACAAACTAAACTGTGAAAGTTTTATGATGAAAACATGACTAGTGGGAGGAGGGGGGAGGAATTGATAGGTACCTGAAATTTAGTGAGTGCTTCATTCAAATAGGGCCACGGTTGAACGTTATCTGCTTGCATAGTTCTCCATGAATCACCAAAATTCTTCTCATAATCATCTAGCACCTGAAAAAGAGTTTAACATATCATCAACCCATTAAATCAACTTTCCTGATAATGTCTGTGCTAAACTTCAATACACTAATTTCAAGAATCTTGAAACTTACCATGTTGCAGTATTAAAACTAAAAATGCTTGTGTATGATTCAGTAAGGCACTAACTTAGAGGACATTCAACGAAGTCACTCACAATACATAAAAAATTAAAAATATCTTCATAAAAATATCATGAGTTAGGAAACAATTATGTTAGATTAGCACTAGTCACAAAAGCTTAAGCTGTTAGGAAACGACTGAAAAATGCATATCAAGCTCTCCAACATGCTCCCTCACGTGCAATCCCATCTTGCACGTGGAGATGCAAATATTCAAACATGTAGAGAAACATAATGCAAATGAAGAAACAAGTACAAACAAAGAGACTTGAACCCAAGACCTCTTTTAACCTCAGTTCTAATGTCATGATAGATCACCACTAGTCCTTAAGGCTTAAGCTGTTAGAAAATGGCCAAAGAATGCATGCCAAGCTCTCCAACAAATTCTATATGACTACTTATGGAGGACACAAAGCTCTCATCCTATAGGTTGGGGGGGGGGGGCAAGGTGTGGACCACTCTTCTATGATTTACAACAACAACAACAACAACGCCCAATTAGTACACATTAATGTGTGTTTGGGAGGGGAAAGATTGAGTATACACCTAACCTTTAGCATAATGCACAAAGTGGTGGTTTCAAGACTTGAACCCATAACCTCATTATATGATATTTATGATTGGTTCCTTTGCTTAGAGATAATTATTGAGGAATTAATGAAAGCAAATAAGATCTTGCCATGTACCCGGTGATATAAAATGGTGACAAAAACCAAGTGGATATATAGCAACCCTCTTACAATAGTATTGATAGATAAATAAATAAACAGTACTTGTCTATTATAAATCAACAAAAACCAAATCTCAAACACAGTTTTCCCAATCATAGACAAATCCAAACCAAAATAGATCTATCACCTAAAACTAGAGACAACAGTTTTTTCTTTAATGTATGCCTATGAAGCACCAACACTTCAAAACAAGTGCAGTATCCGTGTCGGACACACGGACACTTCGGGGACACGCGGACACGTATGGAACACACCACATGGCGTGTCCTCTTATTTATTAATTTATTTTTAGGAGACACACTAGGGACTCTTTAGGGACACACTAGGGACATGAGAAGTTGTCTTTTCTCCCATTTTATTTAGTGCTTTTGATGAATGTTTATTATTTTGTTCTTAGATTTAAATACTTAATAGATCATCCATAAAAAAAATATATAAATAAAATGTAAGTGTTAATTTAAAAGTGTTTTTTTTTTTAAATATATATATATAATTAGAGTAAGCTTTTGTTAATATTGATTATTTGTGGATGTAATATTAATCTAGATAGTAAATGAAAATATATTTTATTACCGTGTCCCCCTGTGTCCACATTCGTGTATGTGTGCGCATCTGTATCCATGTCCGTGCTTCTTAGATGTATATTTAATATAGTCAATAACGTATGCTCAAGCTATGTTAATCTTGGCAAACAAAGCCTTCACCAACAAATGTAATACTTGATAATGCCTCCACCAACAAATTAAATCAAGTAGATCTAAATCAATATCATGCTCTCAAATAAAGCCAAAAAAATCTAAAACAAATGAAATTACAAATTTGAATTTTAGGGAGAGAAAGTTGAAACTTACAAAATTGTATTTAGGAAAGTATATCTTAAGTTAGAAGGAAAGTTTAGAACGTTTGGAGCTAAAAATAACCATAAAAAATGAAAAATAAATAAATAAACATAAAAAAAGGCATTCAAAATTTCAAAGCATCAATTAACCATTACGGCACCATAACAAGCCATTACGACCATTCCAGTACTGTAACAGCCACTACGCGCATGACCTTCAGTCTAGTTAAGGTGGCCTGTAGCAGGATTGGCCTACCAAATCCATTATATTAATGCCCATTGTTTTTAGAACACTAGAAGGAACAAAGCACGAACCAAGGGATAAATTGGAATTCTAAACCACAACTTGAAAGCCCAACCAATGTGATTAGGGGTTGGTACAAGCAATAAGTTGGCCATGAATCATGATCAATGTGATTTTTTCCTTTTTTCTATTCCTTGCCTTCTGGCCATCAATTGTCATATGAGCTACAAATGAAAGTAAAAGGAACCTTAAACAAGACCAAATGAAAAAGAAAATTTTTACTAAATATGATCAAAATAGCCTAATACGACTTAATTTTAATAGCTATATTAGGCAACAAAATAGTTTATGAAAAACAACTTTTCAAGTTTTAAGTGAGCTAAAATAGACACTTATTTTCAATTAAACAAACTGACAATGAGCTAAAATAGACACTTAATTTGCAATTAAACAAGCTGACATGAATCTTTCAATTCAATTTAAAATATGCATAAAATAAAGCAAGCACACAACTACGAGAGAGACAAGTTTTAACATGAAAAACCCAAGCCTATCAAACCCACTAAAAAAGATCAAGTAACACTCAACGCAAATATCATACCCACTCAAGTCACATAAACATCCCAGTAGTCCAATCTTCAACCTGTGTCTACCAATCTTTAAGCTTACTTCCCAATCTTTAAGAGCAACCACAAACGTGATCTAAATCTATGTGAATGCAAACCTAATATTCCAAAGCTCAGTGATAATAGTGGTCAACCTAATACAATGAAAACTAGGTCTCAATATATACACAAGGAAGGGAAGGAGTTTCGGCTGGTGGGCACGGGCTGGGAAGGAGTTTCGACTAGTGAGCAGGGGCTGGAAAGGAGTTTCGACTGGCTAGGAGAGGAGGAGAGAGGCTGTCACCTGGTGGATGGTGGCTGGAAAGGGGTTTCGGTGGTTAAGAGAGAGAGGAAAAGAGGGTGGCTAGAGTTTGTTAGGCTCTGATACCAAGAAGAATAAAAGAATGAATTGGCTTAATTTCAATTGAGGTCAGCCCGTGAATATATAGATCAATATGTACAATATTAGGAAACTGTACAAGATAGGAAATAACATAGAAAAGGAAATAAAATCAAGGCCAAAACAATGGCCATAACAAAAAAGGGTCCTATTCTAGAATATTCTGTGTACTTTATTTCAACAAAATCTTCAACTACTTTTGATACTTATGGAATCAAAACTAAAACATAAAAAGCACAAACTCAAAGGAATGAAGTTGCCAACACTAAAAAAATGACCAATAGATTCAACTCATTTTTCTGTAACAATATATGGTATACCTTCGGTCTCTCTTTCAATATGTCAACATATTCAATTGTCAACTAACCTTTTAGCCATCCTCAAGAATCAAGAAGTCTTTAAAAGAAAGTTCCATACACAATTCTCACTACAACTACATAACATAGAGTATACGACAATAAATATTTAGGGCATATTTGGTGTCGCTGTTTTCTTTGTTTTCCAGAAATAAAAGTACTGAGAAGTTCAGAAACACCCATACTTTTCATATCATATCATTTCATTTCATTTCATTTATATATATATATATATATATTTTTTGTGAAAACAATTTTTTGGTGTTTTCTAAAAAGTGGATAGTTTAAAACAAAAAAATTCCCAAAACAATTTTTGAAAACAATTCACCAAACAAGTTTACGTGTTTTCAAAAACAAAAATGATACCAAATAGGCTTATGATCTAAGAAATAAGTTTCTCACCACAATTTAATAAAAGTAGACTATGCAGTAAACATTTATGAAAGAGATAACTACCTCTAAGCTAGTATTAGCAATTCTAGATATTAAAGATGGAATTGTTGTAAGTCATATTAGCGCACCTGAGCACAAAATCTTTGAGGGTACTACAGAGACCAAGCATTTGTACACAAAGTTTATAGTTGAGTGCCAATAATACGCTTCCAAGAAGTATGTGGTTTCCTATGCAACAATTTACCTTGCCGAAAGGAATATAAACATGTTTCTGATATAATGCCCTAGAAATAAAACTGCATAAGAAGTTCACTGAACTATTCTTTGAAATGCACGAATTCAATTTTGGAACCTTCAATTAATAGCATCGAACAATTTTCATAGAATGAAGTGAGCATACTCACTGATGGAATTATGCTGATGGAATCAATAATTCCACTTTATATTTATTATTATAAAAAAGGTCGTACTCTGAGAGAGGTAGCAGGTAGACATCTCTAACCCCACCTTTTTTTATGGGGAGGTTGATTCCCATGACTCAAACCCATGCCACAAGACTAGGGGCAGAAACATACAAAAATATGATGGTGCCCATAAAAAATTATACATACATTCCCATGACATCTTATATATGATTATATATACAAGAATCATACACTTTACCATGCCCAGGAAGTAAGGAACCAAATTATTTCAGGTTAAATAATACACATACCTATAGACCTGCACTAAGTATCTGCAAAAGATACAAGTGCTCCCAACAAATAAAGCAATAAAAGTAGGACTACCTTGTTAAGAAGAGAAAATGCACTTCGGACTGGGTAGTGATCATCCATGAAGCCCACTGTACAAAGGCCATTTCTGTTGTACGAATGTACTTTGTATTCTGTAACCCAGAAAATAAAAGAGTTCTAATTTAACCAATCCAAAATGCAAATTGAAATATCGGCAAAATGAGTGGAACAAAATTCTGAGCATGAGTTTCACTAATCTGCTTTTGAAAAACAAGTACTACCTTATTAAATAGTTGGAAAGTACAACACTTCAAAGCCTTAGTTTACAAATTACTCAAGAAATCTTACCAGCATATTGTCTCCTGATAGTTAAGCTTATATATTAATGCTATTCCCAAAAAGCAGCCAAAAGAGTGACTCAATCACTCTTGGAATTTTTGAAATCACACTAGCTAAGCTTGAAGAACCCATACTTACATGACACGAAACAAATCTCTTCTCTCTTATCACACTGTAAGAACCAAATGTCTCTGTAGCTCACCAATCAGAATTTACAGGTGATTGGGAGCTACAATCAAATCCAAAATTTCCATTAACAAGTAATTTTCATATATATATATATATATATACATATATATTTTATAGACTTCACACCATTTCAATTTATATTAAAATCTTTACTAAAACGAACCATTAGCCAAACAACACAACATCCAAAAGTTTCTCTTCCTAGTTTGTGCAAAGTCTCCTAATTCAAATCAGGCTCTTCCAAAGTCCAAACCAAATTTTTACCCAATTCGACATGGGTTCAATATTCATTGGAAAAGCCAATGTCCCAATTTTTTCAACAAAATAGTACTCACTTTTGTAAGTTCAGAACCTAATTTCCTAACAAAACAATTTCTCAGGACCAGATCAAGCTTCAAAGCCCAAATCAAATACAACCAAATGACCAACAATTGCTAAGAACTCAAATACAAAACAAATAGTTCCTGCAATTTCCTCACCAAAATACAGCCCAACTTCCTAACAAATTTTTTATTTATTTTTTCTTTTCGCGGGGGGGGGGGGGGGGGGGGGGGGGGGGGTGTCTCAAAATCCAAACCAAATCCCTAATTCACAATACAGCAAAACTGTAATACCAAACCAGAACTTCAACCCATTTCTTAACCAAAATAGTACTAAAATTCGTGAATTCAGAGCCTAATTTCTCAAAAAAAAGAATTTCCCAAAATGGATCAAGCTTCGAACCCCAAACCCAAATCGAAACTCCCCCTAAATTACCGAAATTACACGAGTTCATCCGACAATTTCAACAATAAGCAATGATACAAAACAACATTCACCTAATCGATCGCTCATTATTAATTAATTCAGGAAAATAAAAGCCAAACAATCAATTCAAAATGTTCAAATGCCGAAAATTGAAGACTGTGAGATCCACAACAACCGAGATTCGATTTGTGAGAGAGAAATGGGACCTTCGTGTTGAACAGATTGACGTTGGCCGGGTGGGGTCCGTTTTCCGACGGTCCGACCCACGAAGACGATGAATTCCCTGACGCTCGGCCTCTGGAAGTACCCAAAACGGGTCACGTCCGACGCGTTTGCCAGTATCGTCGGATCAGATCCTTCCGGGTTGCATTTCAACACCAACAACGCCGTGATCTTCATCTCTCTCCTCTCTCTATTTTCTCTCTCTAAAAATGGAAAACTGGTTTCGACGATTTCTACTATCTCCAATAGCAAAAACGAAGAGGCATTAGCCGTTAGCGGTTGAGATGCTTTCTCGTGTGATGGGAGGTGTCTTTCCACCGTTACAATCGGCCAGGTGTCACACGTAGGATGTGCCACTTTAGCAGCCCGGGTATGTGCAGGACGTAATACAAAAGCAGCAATGGTAGAGTTATCAAATAATTTACCGAACACTCGTATGGATATAGATGTAGAGCAATGATAAAAGAGTATTAGAGTTAGAGTTTTAATATCAACTTTAGTAATATGGTAATATATAAAACGAAAAATATAACATTACAAGTCCAAACATTAAATCATAAGGTTAGGCCCACCTCTAGAGTTCCTCATTTAGTGATCTCAAATATTTTTGTATGGATCTATATGAGTGTTTGGTAATATTTTTGATAAATTTGTTGATGTCTCTACTATTTTTTAATACAATTTGATTGAGAGAAAGATTATTATATACACATTTCAAATTGTGTGTATCATATTGTTGGCCTTTTGGCTTTCGAAGGTTATTTTTGTAATTATGAGCGTGTCAGCAAGAATCAATCAGTCCTTACAGAATTTTGATTGCCAACCAATTATCAAACGATTGTGTTGTAATTCTTTCAGCCTCAATGAAGAGGACTTTTACTGGTGGCTTGATTTAGGAGGATTTAAGCACAATAACAGTTAAATAAAGAACAATTGAAGCATTTCATTAGTATGAAAAACTTACAATGATCCAAACTCAGCCTCGTAGAGGTTTACAGCGACAATCTACTTGAAACTACTCTTATGAATGAAGTGTAGTGCAGGAATTTAAAATACAGGAATGTAAAGAACAGGAAATATAAAAACTGGAACGAAATATGTAAAGTAAGACTGGTTTCTTGGATCTGAGTCTGGGGGCTTTTTTCTGGAGTCTTCCCTGCTATTTATACTCTTCAAAGATGACCATCGAACTGCACTTCAAACTGTAGAACTGCTCCTCCGTGATCACTGATCATGATGCCTTACAAGTAGTTCCACTACGCCATCACTCGCAGTTAAGCTTCCCTCCTATATTTGAATTTGAATGTGAGTAACTGCTAAAGTCACGTCACCTTGCATCTCTTTGCTGATCCAATGTTACTCAGACCACGCAATAGACAATATTAACTGTCACGTGTACGATCAGGATCGAAGACTTGAACAATTTTCCTATATTGCCCTTACTCTGCCACGCGTCGAACTGTAATTGGTCTTTTACAAAATATGTAGCCAACATTACTCCCCGCACTAATATACCCAATACTTGGTGATATTAGTGGATCAAAGCCTTTCTCCCGCGCTTCTTAGAACGTGCATGGGGTCTAGATTTTGGAAACACAACCGTCACTTATTGATGATCATTTGCATTAATTCTCTTTCAATCTTTTGAATACCCCAATACCTTAGCACTTGTACAGGCTGATACTTCTTCTATGGCCGAATCAACTTTCCTCTCTATTGATTGGGCACATGAAGAGTCATTGAATAATGCTGCTTCCCCTTGAAAGAACCTTCACGCATTCATTTGTCACCTTTATCCACCCTTCTATATTCAAGTTATGGAAGCCTTTGCAAATTACCAGCCTTTGAATTACGAACATATTGCCCTTAATCCTTCGATTAAGAAAGTTGCAGATATAGACACAAGAAGTTCTCCCTCTAACTCACCCTTACAGTTCGAGCAAACTGCTCTCAAACCTTTGATTCGGAAAGTTGCAAATATGGACTTGGAAAGCTCTTCTTCACAAACCTCCGTATGGGATAAGGCGGCAACGTCTTCCTCTTCTCGGGGTTCTAACTGGACAAGCTGGTCAACACCTGAGACTTGTGATTTGAGGGAGCGAATTAACCATCATTTTGTTGAGTTCACTGACCCTTTAGAGTTTCCTTCCTATGCTCGAAGTTCAATTGTCTACCCCTACGTGCCTATTGACCATCGACGTAGTTTGGAGGAGAATCTGCTTGTAGCATAGTACACATCCTCCATGCCTACAAAGATAGTGCACGCTGCCCGACGCCTAGAAGAAGCATAAGGGTACAACCCATCATTCTTAGCCCAGAAGACGAAGATTTGTTCCTCTGACTGGCTTGATTATATTAATGCCTTTGTTCCTTCTGCTCCCGCGCCATCTTCCATAATAGAAGTATCCACACCTTCTTCTCCATCTCCTGAAATTGAAGTATTCACACCTTCTCCTCTATCAACTCTTTGCTGGACAGAGAGACTGAAGCTGGCCCTTTCCATGGATAACGTCTTTCCACCTTACAAACCTCCACCTTCCCCTACTCCAGCTGAGCGGAAACAAGCTCAACTTCTGCTTGCAGCTTTCTCTCACTTACCCTTCAACGTTCTCCAGGACGAAGTCCCTCTCAAGAACCTTCGATGGGCTTGTGATATTCTGACTAAGGGCCATGTCCTTAATCCCCTTGCTCAAGCAGAACTTCATATGTTCCTGGACCAACTTCCATTGCTCCTCTACTGGCATCGAAATTCTATGGCCACTACACAATCTTTAGACCAACTTTCGTCTCTTCGAGTTCATGCCCAGTACGAAGCAGAGAACTTCATTGAAGAATTCGGTGATTTCAAGAATAAAGATTCTGCGTATTGGGATGACATGGACATAGATGAATTGGAACAAGGATTGAGAGAGGCGGCTTTCGAAATAAAGGCCGAAGAGCTTTACTACGAAGTGAGAGCACATCAACTCATGTAGCCAATGTTAGAAGACATAGAAGATAGAATAAAGAAAGAACAAAAATTCATTGATCATTGTTGGACTAAATTTCATGATCTTGTTATTTATTCCATTCCTTATTTTTATGAGCTTGAGTTTATACCCAGATAGGGTCATCCGATGTAATTACTTTGGCTTTAATATAAACAAAATCCTTCTTCGTTTGGCATTGTTTGACCCTGCTTCCATTTGTCTTTAAAAGCCAATTCAGAGCTTCGAACTGAACAATCTCATCCTTCGAACCTGGACTCAATTGTTTTAAATGAAACACTAAAAGAACCAATTATGAACTTTTCCAATTTATGGAATAAAGTTGACAGTTTTGGCTGATTTTCAATTAGAACCAGCGCTTCGGATCTAGCAATCTTATACTTAAAGTTTGTTTCAACCATAACCAACACCTGATCATGGTTATTATGATCAATTAGTTTTAAATTGACCACTTTTTGCTTCGAACAACAGTTCATGCTGTTTTAGTTCAACAGACAGCCCCTCCTTTTTTCTCTATATAAACCAACCATTGGTTTTGATGTTTCGAACACCAAATCTCATCCTTAAAGAATCTCAAGTTTTACCTCGAAGGACATTACTTTCGTTAAGAAACCCTAAAACAGGTCTTTAAACTCTTTGGAGTAAAACAAACACACGAGTATTCTTATTTTTTAGGTATGGAAATGTGCTTCGAAGCCGGCTTCTTTGTTTCGAAGCCGTTGTTTTTTTTTGGCTTTTGGCGTTAAAACTTGGCTTCGAAACCAAATATCTTACTTCGAAGCTAGCCTCAGCATCTGGGCTGTGTTTTCCCTCCAAAAGTATCAATATTGAAGGAAGCTCTTCGTATTCGTACTTCTAATACTTAACGACTTACGCAATATATTTTCCAGACACAAAAAGCTTTAAAAATCCTTTTGTTTCGTGCTCTGAAATCACTTGCTCTTTTAACGCACAAACCCTTCTTTCTACCGATCTTCTGCTTCTCTCTACTTCCTTTCTCAGCTTCACTTTCTGGAAAAGCGTACTATCAATGGCTTCATCTTTAGTGCCAGTCGTAGAGCGTGCGAGCCCATCTGTAACCCTGAAGAGAATCATTGATGCAGAATGTGAGAAGTACAAAGTTGGGGAGAAAAGCGCTATTGATGGACGCATCTTCGTCCCTCGTCACCATATGCAACAAGACTACGTGCTTGGGCCCATATTCAAAGAGATCCTTACTGAACTCCCAGCCCTATATCCTCGTCTGGAAAACCAATGTCTCCTTTACGAAGGTGGTCTTGACTGGAGAAACTGGAGGATAAATCGCCCCCACCGATGTTGGCCCATGGTAAGACCGGAGTGGCAAGAATGGTATGACCGGGTTGTTCCTGCTAGAACTCTGGACCTTCAAGAACTCTGCCTTCTCGATGCTCTCCGACTATCCAGGGTAACTATCCCAGAGGACCCTTTCCTTATTCCTGCTGCCTTGTGTTTTTGGAATCCTATCTTTAATTTTTTTCAATTTAGATGCGGGATGATGGCCCCTACTGTTCTTGACATTTGCGATCTACTAGGATTATCCCCCATTGGTACCCCATTTGGACCAGATTACCTTGACTCAGCAGTCCATTTCTCTCTCCCCTCTCTTAACTCATCCTATAGTGATTTTGCTAAGGCTGAGAATAGAAGAGAGGGCCCTGTGACTGATAGGGAATTCTTTTCTTTCTTATTGTATTGGTTTTGCAAATTCCTTTTCTGCACCTCCTCTCAGAGAATCATGCCTGAATTTGCCTCTCTTGCCAAAGCCTTTGTTTTATAGAAAAATGTGGCCTTAGCCCCACATGTTCTAGGTCACGTATATAGAGTCTGCTCCATTTTCTGTGAGAACCCTTAGATGCTAATCAAGGGGGGCCGTTCTGGATCCTTCAGTTTTAGCTTTTTGCCTATTTCACTGAGTTACAATCCAAATGCCTTAAATTTTCTGAGCCAAACCCTCTTACTCATGGCATAAGGCTGGCCAATGCTTCAATTTATCTTTCTACCTTTGCCTTTTACTTCTCTTTCTTCCACCAACTTCTAGCTTCCCTTCCTTCTTACCGTTTTTGACCCTTCGAACCCACCATTGGTCCATCTTGGTTGCAGAATTTCCTAAGTGACAGGTCCTGTGCTTCACCTATTCACAAAGAGATATGGGCCTCCATTCTAAACCCCAGAGAGTTATTTATTGGGACTTTGAACCCCAAGGCCTACAAATGCATCGCTGAGCGCTACTGTCCTGCTCAATTTGCTAGACAATTTGGCTTTACACAAGGGGTCCCAATACCTCTCTGCAGTAACACAAATCTCAGTCTTACTAGAAGGGATCTGAAAGTGCGGAAGTCCAGGCTAGAAGAAGTAACTTTCAAGTTCATGGATGACTTGGTCAATTTCGAGTATACCCCTTTCATTCCTCAAGGTACCCTACTGAAGAGATACCAACACTGGTGGGTGGCCAGCATGGAAATCTACTTGGCCATTTCACCTCAAGACCTACTAATGGTGTTAGACGTGGCCAAGCCCAAAGGAGCCGGAATTGTCACCTCTTCTACTGTTTCTGTTGCAGTACATACTACAACCCAATCTACTCCTGCTGCTTCAACTCCTCCTAGAGTTATTCGGGCTACCTTAAAGAAAGGTATATACCTTTGTCTCTCCTCCTTTTGTTTTCTTCATAATGTATTCATAATGCATTTAGCCTTATCTTTAGTTCTTCTTTTGTGGAGATGGCCAACAACAAAAGAAAAAGAGACTCCTTGAGCTTGAAAAGGAAACACCCGATATTCAAGCAGAAGAAGAAGAAGAAGAAGAAGTAGATCAAGAGCAAGAGTCTCCCTTGAAAAGAAAGAAAAGAGTAATCATCTCTTTCGCTGATTTGGTTGAAAATGAGACAACTGCCAGAGAAATAGAAGAGGAGCTCATTTCTTCGAAATCTAGATCTCAGATTGAAGAAGTTGAGAAGGAAATTGAGAAGGAACAGACCACGCCACTACAGAGAAAAAAGAAAAGAAAGGTGACTGTCCCTCATTCTGATATAGTCGAAGAATCCGATTCCGAGACAATTGCCAAAGCAATGGAAAAGAGAAAGAAAGTTACTGCTTATGCTATCAATTTGGTTGAAGATACCATCCATGAAGCAGCTGTCAAGGCAGTAGAACAAGAACATTCTAAGGCCATGATTGTCTTCGAGAGAGCTGAAAAGAGACGGCAGCAACAATTTTTTAGAGATGAAGCTGCTGCTGCTGATGCACTACAAAGGGAAACTGCAAGAAGGCAACAAACTGCCAGACATTACTCCCTTCGTAGTTCTCCCATCATTGCCAACACTTCTGGAGCGGGTAATTTCTTTCATACTTCTGCTGTTTTTCCCTTGTCAGCCTTTGGTATTGAAGTTTAACATTGCTTTACATTTCTTCTTTTTGCAGCAGCAACTACTGAGTTCATCTTTCCAATGAGGCCTCCCTCAGTTTCACTTGGGTTTGATCAGATGCAGGATGTAAGGGCTATTCAGATCATACTTCCACTTCCAAGGTCTACACTTCCTGCACTTTCCTTGAGGCCAAGCATCCCTTCACTTCTTTCTCTCGGTTTGACTCCACATCTTTCTCACTTGTCCCTCAACTTTCCTCAATTTATTTCTCTATCAAGCCTTGCTCCTCCTCATTCCAAGGAAATTCCAACTGCTACCTCATCTCTGATGGTAGTTGACTCCCCTATTGAGGGTACTGGCAACTCTCCAACCTGTGATTTATCACCCTTACCTAGCTCCAGCCCTTTTTCACTTGATTCATTGGTGGCTAGGACCATGGAGACTGCTAAAGATGCCTCACCCATTTCTCCTATCCCTATGCAGTCTTCTGTGTTTTCCACCACAACTCTTTCTGCGCCCCTTATGTCTAATGATGAGGTTAATGTCTTCGAAGCAAGACTAGCTAGTCTCTTCGACATCCCCTCTACTTCTCCAGCATTCGATGAGGAAGCTAAGCCATTAGTTTTGGCTGACTCTTTGCTGGAAATCTTTGGGAGCTTCTCTTCCTCCAGCAGCAAGCCTTCTGTGCCTTTGATAGACTTAGATACCTGCCTGGAACTGTTAATTTCCTTTTCGAGGATTCCCTTCGAGGCTCTACAAAGGCCTATAATTAGAAATGGGTTTCTTCAGTGCTGCAAAATTGCTGAGCAGTCCGGTATGAATGTCTCAAGTCACCTATCCCAGGCAGCAGCTACTATCGACTTTTACATCAGTATTTGTCATGCTGCCAAGGCTGCGGATGAGAAATTAGCTAGAGACCAGAGTTTTGTCTCCCAAGTACATACTGAAGTGTTAAAGCTTAAGGAACAACACTCCTCTGCCTCTCACTTTCGAATTCAGCTACTGGAAAGGAAAGCTCAACTTGAAGAGGAGCTTTCTGCAGTGAACCAGGCCTTAGTCCGAACTGACATCAAACTGCAAATCACCAACCAAGGACTGGCCGATCAAAAGGGAGACATGGCTGCAGCTATTCAACTATTTTCATCATTTACCAATAGGAAATCTGTTGTACAAAAATAATTAAAACATTGTAATGATTTTTGGGCCAATTTGTGGCACGATGTACTTGACTCTTTATGAAAAAATAAATTCTTGTTTATCATTTAAGTAATCTTGTGTTCTTGTACTTAGTGTTTATTTTATTCCTTGTGTTTCCCAAATAGTTGGAAAATAAGGCTTCAAATATCTGCCATTAATCTTTTTGGGATGCACATAACCATTTAAATTTCTCAAATGGTATGCTCCAAAAGGCAGAACTCTATGAATTTGATATGGTCCTTCCCAGTTAGGTGACCATTTAACAAACTTATGGCTTTTAATTCCTATTGGAAGTATTGTCTTCCATACCAAATCACCTTCATCAAAGCCAATGTATTTGACTTTCTTATTATAATTTTTTGCTGCTTTCTTCTTTTGCAAGAGAATGTTATTTAATGCCAGAATTCTAGCTTCATTTATGCTTTCTAACTCCAAACACATACTCTGATGGTACTGCTTAGGATCCAATTGGTCTTGGCATCTTACCCTCAGGGACTTAACATTGATCTCCACAGGTAATACTACATCATGCCCATAATTAAGGCATAAGGAGTGACTCCTGTGCTTGACCTTGGGGAAGTTCTGTAAGCCCACAATACATCCAACAATAAGTTATGCCAATCCCTAGGATTATCTTCCACAACCTTTTGTATTCCTTTCTTCAAGGACTTATTGGATGATTCAGCTTGTCCATTGGCTTGTGTATAATATGGGGTGGAGTTAACAAGGCTAATTCCAAACTCAGCCACAAAAGACTTCACCATTTTCCCATAAAAAACAGTCCCATTATCAGCCGTTATAGTTTGTGGAATGTCAAATCTATGGACCAAATCTTTAATGAACCCAATAACCTCTGTCTGGTCTACAGCTTTGTATGGCTTAGTTTCGACCCACTTAGTGAAATAATCGGTAGCCACCAGAATGAAATAATGGTGCTTTGAAGAGGGTAGGTGTATTTTCCCCATCATATCTATGGCCTATCCTCTAAATGGCCAAGGCTTTACTACTGCATGCAGGTCAGTTATGGGCATATGCCTTATTGTGCTATGCTTTTGATATGCTTGGCAACCCTTTTGCATATTCTATGCAGTCTTTAAGGATAGTTGGCCAATAATAGGAATGTCTTCGAAGCAGCCATCTCATTTTCACACCAGACTGATGTGCACCACAGATGCCTTCATGAACCTCAGCCATAGCTGTTAATGTTTCTTTTGGGCCTAAACATTCCAGCAATAAGCCATCTCCCCCTCTCTTGTAGAGGGCATTACCATATATCATATATTACATAGACTACAATTTAATTTTCCTGTTGGCCTTCGAAGATGGACCAGCCAAGTAATGAATTATTGGATACCTCCAATCTTGTTCTTGTAAGTCATTAGTATTGACTTCCAAGACCACATTCCTTTTATTTAAAGGCGGTATTAACTTCTGGTATGTTGTTTGGCTTATGTCCCTTTGGGCATTATCCTTTCTCTTGAAATTCGAAACTTTCTGAGCCACATCATTAGCTCTATTATTCAAGAACCTTGGGACATGAGTTACATTTGCTATTTGAAATTGAGAAAGCAAATATATTGCAACAACATAGTATAGTAAAATGCTTATGCTTTGACACTTGAAAATCCCTTTCACTTGATTAACCACCAATTGAGAGTCTCCAAATATGTCGACTACATGAACTTGTAATCCAATAAGAATTTCTAGTCCCACTATTAAGGCTTCATACTCAGCTTGGTTATTAGAACAGGTAGCTTCATCCACTCTGAAACCATGTGTGGTTTCTACCCCTTGTGGTGACCTAATCACAATACTAATTCCAGTTAAACCATTGGCTTTTGATCCATCGAACCACATTTGCCATGGCTCAACACTAGTTGTTCCGATTTCCATTATCTCTTGGCTTTCTGTTTGAAATGGATGGTCTGCCAAAAAATTGGCTAAAACTTGGTCTTTTACTGCCTTTTGGGAAACATATTCTAAATGAAACTCTGATAAGGCTAGGATCCACTTGCCAAATTTTCCCCTCAACATGGGTCTAGATAACATGTACTTAACCAAACCCGTGGTTGCAATTACCAAGACGGTTGTAGGTAAAAGATAATATTTTAATTTCATTGCAACAAAATACAAAGCAAGACACAGCTTTTCAACAGCTGAATATTTACATTCATAAGAATTTAGAAACCTACTAAGGTAATAAACAGCTTGCTCCTTGCCTTCTTCATTGTCTTGGGCCAAAAAGGCTCCCAATGAATCATCTGCTGCAGCTATGTACAACTTCAAGGGCTTATCACCCGTTGGTGGCATCAGCACTGGAGGGTTGGCCAAGTAGGCTTTGATACATTCGAAAGCAATTTGATACTCCGCCGTCCACGCAAATTCCTCTTCATCTTTCAGCCTTAATAAGGAAGAAAATACTTTAGTTTTCCCTGCAGTGTTAGAAATGAATCTTCGAAGAAAATTAACCTGTCCAAGGAACTTTTGTAATTCTTTCTTACTTGATGGAGGTCTGGCTTCAATGATGGCTTTGGCCTTATTCTGGTCAATCTGTATTCCTTTTTTGTGTACTACATAACCCAAGAAGTTTCCAGATGATACGCCAAAAGCACACTTAAGAGGATTAAGCTTCAATTTGAACTTTCTCATTCTTTCAAAGGCTGCTTCTAGGTGAAACACATGCTCCTCTATGGATTAGGATTTAACTACAATGTCATCAATATAACACTCAAAATACCCTCCAATAAGGTCATGAAAGATGGTGTTCATAGCCCTCTGATATGTGGCCCCAGCATTCTTTAGGCCAAATGGCATTTTAACCCATTCGAAGGTCCCAATATTCCTAGGACATCTGAATGCTGTCTTGTGAGCATCCTCCTCCGCAATGCAGATTTGGTTGTAACCAGAATGCCCATCCATCATTGATAAAATTTGATTCCCTGCTGAACTGTCCACCAACAAATCTACTATAGGCATGGGATATTCATCTTTTGGAGTCGCTAGATTTAGGTTTCTAAAATTGATGCATACTCTCATTTTGCCATTCTTCTTAACTACAGGCACAATACTAGATAGCCATTCAACATACCTGGCTGTCCTGATAAAGCCTGCTTTGAGTAGTCTAAGAATTTCTTCCTTAACCTTCTGTACCACTTTTGCACCCATTCTTCTTAGTTTTTGTTTGTATGGCTTGAAGTTAGGCTTCATAGGAAGCCTATGTTCCACTAATGACCTATCCAAACCTGGTAGTTCATTATAAGACCATGCGAAACAATCTTTATATCTCCTCAGAATAACCAACAACTGGTTCCTGTCAAGAGTATTCAACCAAGCACTTATATAAATGGGTTGTTGTACAGATCCTTCCCCTAAATTTATTTCTTCTAAGGGGTTTTGTATTTGACTACTTACTAGAACTCCTTCTTTGATTACCTCTGGCTTCGACGCAATCTCCTTGCTGCGTTCTATTCCCAGGTTCTTTGATTCAACCTCTTTACTCTCCTCCTCATAGACAAAGTTTGTCCACAAGGCTTCTTCTTCCTGTATTTCTTGGATTTTTGTTTCTATGTCCAATGCACAGTATTTATTAAGGGTCAAAACTCTGGCTTGTTGCTGCTCCTGCTTGTAGCCAATTATCACGACTTCTTTCTCTTGCTCCCGCACTTTTTGGACTATTGACTTTACATCTAATATTGAAAACTTAATTAAAGCCAAAGACCTGGCTTCTGATGCTTCATCTTGCTGCCTATAACCAAGCATCATTTTCATCTTTAACGACCACCTCTTCATCAGCACTCTCCTGGATTAAGTGCTTCAGGTGTGTCACTTCCCCATCAGCCGTTACTTCGGCTGAGCCATCAGATTTCATCAGTATACTGAGTGGTGTCACTCCCTCAATATACAGTTTGGCTTCTACGAAGTCTGCGCAGGCTATGAAAGGTTGAGAATCTGCATCAATTTCCTCCGTCTCCCCATTGCCTAGAGCCATTATCATTTTCTGATGTAAAGAGGGAGGCACACATTTGTTAGTGTGGATCCAATCTCTACCAAGTAAAGCATTGTACTTCGCATTGCTGTCGATGACGAAAAACGCCGTCATGCAGTCCCTGGTTCCCACACTCAGGTTGATGGGTAGAATTCCCTGGGCCATCTGTTTGTCTCCAACAAAACCAGCAATGGTTGTACTGGTTGGGATCAACCTGGGATCTTTTTTCCCTAATTTCTTCAAGGAATATTTCGGTAGTAAGTTCACCGCTACCCCATTATCCACTAAGACTCGGTTTAACTGTACCCCATCGAAGAAGGCCTTAATATACAAAGGCTTAACATGCTGTGTCATAGAATTCGAGGGATATTCAAAAGGATACGAGAGGTTAATACTTACCACTTCTTCACTCTCATACTCAGTTTCCATTGGGGCAACCATTCCGAAATTATCTTGTACCATACTCGCTTGCGAGTCTTCACTAGAGATTGGAATTGGGTCAATTTCTTGCCCCTCTTGATTCTCATCTCCAGCTTGGAATTCATGCGATAGTATGTGTACCATGTTTACTGATACTGGAGGAAACGAGCCAAACTGGATGGCTGACTGTACCTGTTTCCCCTCTTGGCTACCTTGGTCAGTTATCTCAGAAGCATCCTGCATGCTGCATTCTGACACTTCATTGCTAACAGGTTCCTTCGAATGGTTTTCCTCGACTGGTTTTTCAACAAAAAAATGTTTGCTCGACCATGAAGGCTTCGAACATTTCTTCTTCCGCCATTTCTTTCTTTTGGCTCATGCCAATTTCTTCTTCTGTCTCGCTACCACTCTCCATCAGAGCTTTCTTCCATCCTGCTAAGCTAGCCTTCTCTCTGATTCTTAGTTCAGAATGAACCTTAGCCAACTGTTCTCTGCTGCAACCCACCTTGCTTTGTAGAGTTGGCTTTGGAGTATGGTCTGACTTCAGATTCTTCTTTCCTTCGGTCTGGATCAATGAAGAACTCTCTCCACTTTCTTTCAGGTCTTGCTGGTACTAGGTGTACCTACGCTGAATTTTCCTCATTTGTGATCTGGAAATTACAGGGACCATATCTGGTTCCTTCGTTCTTGGGTGTTTCAGCAATACCCAATTGTTGGGGGCCACCAAAGGAGACTTAACCATCCTACCTTGATTTCCAACATTCCTTTGGGTAAGCACTTCCCTAGGTTTGTTCTGCATCACAAACCAATCTGGAACTCTAGGTACTCACGAACTTACTGACCCAGATGTTGTGCTACCCTTTTCTTCCTTCGAGGCCACCTTCGAAGCTAGCTGTGAAGGCAATTGTTTGGCCCTGGCCCCAAGCTTTGAGCCTAATTCAGGCCTTCGATGAAGGTGATCATTTTCTATCCTCCGTGAGGCTGGTCTAAGGGGCCAATCTCTGGTTTTGATCCTAAAACCTGAACTCTTCTCCAGTCTTCTTTCAGAATGACTACTCTCCATTTTGTAATAGTTAGGTGTCTTGGACTCATATAAGCGCCTGTTGCCTTTAGCATGCATTCTATCAACTGTAGGCTCAACCACTAATGGCTGCTGCCTATCCTTAGCCAGATACGACCTTTTATTATAAGCATTGGTTGGTTTGGGACACCTCTGCACATCCCTGTAATATTGCTTCCCATCGACTGGAAAGGCCTTTCAACTACTTATAACTCAGTCTGCACCTAGGACACATCCTCTGCATTACGGCTGCCTCTAGGGAATCATCATCCAGTGTTTCTTCATCAGAGTCTTCCCTCTGGTGTGAGAAATCTTGTCCAATAGCTGGTAGATTTCTAATGTCTTTCTTGATTGCTGTCTGGTTGGCCACATGCATTTGTACATTGACTTCTTCAAATTCTTTCAAAGACAGGTTCTGAAAATCTAGCATAATGACCTTGGCTGCCACCTCTCCAATTTCTAGAAATGGATTATTATCAATCCCCATGGCCTTTTCAGCTTTGGCTGGGAATTTCAAACTCTCTTTTCGATTTGTTCTTGGATCCTGTCTCGAAAAATAACACAGTTTTTAGTCGAGTGAGACCAAGAATTATGCCATTTACAATATACTTTTCCTTTAAGTTCATCAAGAGATGAAATTTTAACCCCTTTTGGTAACTTAAGGAAATTGGCCGCAAGCAAATGATAAAAAATGTCATCTGCCTTAGTTAAATCGAAAGAATACTTCCTGTGGAGATCTTTCTTTTTAAACTGTTGGTCAATTGTCGTATCCTTATGAATTAATGCTTTACAGATCATAAGCTCTTTCCCTACAATCTCTGCTGCATCAATCTCATAGTTAGGATCTTTGTATTATGTCTTATATGATGCATTATTTCGATCTTTCTCCTCTTCTAGTAATGCTTCATATCTAGATACTTTGTAAGTCAGTTCCATTAAGTCTCTGAACACTGTTGAGTCAAACTTCTTTCGAAGCCTGAACTCTAAGCCATTTTAGGCCAATCTTACGAATTCTGGCTTTGGCAGGATTATTCTACATTTATTTCGAGCCCTTTTGAATCTGGCAATAAACTGAGTAGCCTTCTCTTCAGGCCTTTGACTCAATCTTGCCAAGTTTGCCATGGAAAATTTTGGCTCTGATTAGAAGAATTGGGCATGAAATGCCTCTTCCATTTGTTACCAAGTCTAGATAGAGCCAGGTGGAAGGTTAATGTACCATACAAATGCTCTCCCAGTTAGAGAGTTTGGGAATAGTCTCAACTTCATATAGTCATGATTGGTAAATTTACCACATTGAGCAGCAAACCTAGCAATATGCTCTACTGTCAATTGGTTTTCGTTCCCATAAAAAAGGACAAAATCTGGTATCCTGAAACCCCTTGGGTATTCATGTACCCTGTCAACCCATTCTGGGCATGGTTTTCTGTACACAGGAGTCTAGACCCCCCGAGCCGTTGGTCCACACATCTCCCTCACTATATCAGCAATTTGGTCCCTAGAGACCATATTTTGTGCCTGCTGAACCACTACTTGGGGAACAAACACAGGATTTGGTGGACAAACTTATGCTTGTGGTCCTCTTGGTCCATAGGGTGGTACATTCGGGACTGGTTGTCCTTGTGGTACAGGTTGCTGTTGGGGGTGTGGGTAACCTCTTTGAGCCTATCCTGCGAAGGGACCTACAAAAGGTGTTGGAACAGGTGTCGTATCCCTTCCATTTGTGGGAAAACCTTCCAACTCCCCGGGTATAAATTCGAATAAGGGATTATTGTACCCCCTAGTGCTAGTTATGGCTTCGAACGTGGGATTTGGAACCATTCTTATGCCATTTTCTTGTACTGGGCCAGATCCACCAACTTGCATGGCTTCACTGTTGAACATTGAGGCATTTTGGCCTGCTATAGGCCTCGAAATGGGTTCGTACCAAGACTGAGGTGGTGGTCTTTCATGACTCTGATTACTAGTCTGACCATTAGAATGCCCATTAACTTGCATAGGCTGTTTATCTCTAGCCAATCTTTACTGAGGGACATTTACTTCCTCCATGTGTCTTGCATTTGTTGGTTGGTGGTTATTCATTCGATCCAAAAAGGACATTGCCCACTTTTCCATTGTATTTATTAATTGCTGTCCCATGGCATCTACTAGGCCACCCCATGGATTCACTGGCTGAGTATATGGAACAGTGGATGGTCTAATTCCTTGGTATCGTCCAATATTACGAACAGATGGTATTTGTTCTGAAGTACTGGTCTGTTCGTCCATAGGTTTTGATAAAATAGGAATTTCCACAGGATGTGTTATCACATTATCCTCTGGATTAAGTATCTCTGCCTCTCCTTCCATGCCTTCTTCCAAGCGTTCATTTTCTCCTTGTCTCCTACGTTTAGCCATTTTAAATGGGTCCCACCGGGCGTGCCAAAAATATATGTTGGCCTATTGGCTTTCGAAGGTTATTTTTGTAATTATGAGCGTGCCAGCAAGGATCAATCAGTCCTTACAGAATTTTGATTGCCAACCAATTATCAGACGATTGTGTTGTAGTTCTTTCAGCCTCAATGAAGAGGACTTTTACTGGTGGCTTGATTTTGGAGAATTTAAGCACAAGAACAGTTAAATAAAGAACAATTGAAGCATTTCATTAGTATGAAAAACTTACAATGATCCAAACTCAGCCTTATAGAGGTTTACAGCGACAATCTACTTGAAACTACTCCTATGAATGAAGTGCAGTGCAGGAATTTAAAATACAAGAATGTAAAGAACAGGAAATATAAAAACTGGAACGAAATATGTAAAGTAAGACTGGTTTCTTGGATCTGAGTCTGGGGGCTTCTTTCTGGGGTCTTCCCTGCTATTTATACTCCTCAAAGATGACCATCGAACTGCACTTCAAACTGTCGAACTGCTCCTCCGTGATCACTGATCATGCTGCCTTACAAGTAGTTCCACTACGCTATCACTTGTAGTTCCACTACGCCATCACTCGCAGTTAAGCTTCCCTCCTATATTTGAATTTGAATGTGAGTAACTGCTGAAGCCACGTCACCTTGCATCTCTTTGCTAATTGTACCAACCCTCATACTGTTTACCGATTAATGACTGATTGATTACCGATAACCATCGATTACCGTTAAACTGAATTGATCATGACTGATAATTGAACTGATTAAAAGTACTGAACTGACTGACTGACCGAAATTGAAACTGAATTGAATGAATACATCTGTTTGAATTGCATTTTATCTGTTGACTGTTTGTTTGATCTGTTCATGTTTTATGTTTAAACTGCTAATTGAAGGCCTTATCGGCGGCCGAATCGGGAATTGGTTAGTGTTTTATGATCCTCATAATTAATGTAATTTTATGGTACATTCATTGAAAAAGTGATTAGGTATGATTAAATTAGATTAAAATGAGTTAAATTGCAATAGTTGCCTTATTTACCAAACTAGCCTTGTAGTGGCCCACTACCTCAAACCTTTTGAGCCTTATTACACCTAATGCATTTGATTAAAACAACATTTCCTCAGCCTTGTTTGGTGCTCTAGCCGACCTTAGAGAGAGAGAGACTTGAGGAGTTGATTTCATCTCAATCTTGCTTGTGAATTGTTTGGAAATTGAAGAAATTGTTGAGGAGATTACATATTTGAGCTCCCTTCTTGAACTACAAGACTAAAGGTAGCTCCATTGTCTTCTTGTTCATGTTTTGAGTTGATTCTTGCATGGTTTAGAGCTAAGTTGAAGTCTAGAGCCACCCTATGGCTCAAATTGTTATGTTGAAGCTTAATTGTTGCATGCATGTACATATATTGAAGTTTTGAGGTGGTAGTTCATAATACCTCACATGCATGTCCATCTTTTGGTCATACTCCATGAGTTCATCTTGTTTTTGAAGGTTTGAGCTCTTTTGAAACAGCATTAAAGCTTTGAAAATGATTTGAATCCATGCATGTTTGCATGTTCATATTGTTCTTGAAAAATAGTTTGAAATTGGGTTTGAATAAAACACCCTTGGGCTTTGATTCCTCAAATTGAGCTTTGAATCATGTCATTCTATATGTTTGCAAGAGTTTTCCAGAAAATGAGCCCAAGAGGATCGGTTTTGAGTTGTTAACAACTTGGTTTTGAGCTTGGAGGTGCAATCTGGGTTTTCCAGATTTTTCACTCCCGCTCGAGCGGGGAAATTGGCGCTCGAGCGGAGAATCCGAGCATCCAGTATCTCTGCACTGCTTTACAGTCCGCTCGAGCGGAGGATTGGGCGCTCGAGCGGAGTCATGTCTCAAGCTCGAGCGGGCGTCGAGCGGAGATTTCACCCATCCAGTACTTTTACAGTGAGCTCGAGCGGGAAAGTTGACGCTCGAGCGTGTACCTTTGTTGCATGACCGCTCGAGCGGGGAAACCTGCGCTCGAGCGGGACTCTGTTTTTCTGCTAAAATTTGAAAATGCTTTTAAAAGTGCATCTTTGCATCCTCATCCCATTCTAGGCATTCTTAGACCTAGTTTAAAGCATCTTATTGAGGATATAGATGTAGAACACACCGAGGCGTTAGGGGTTAAGTTATTATCTTTCCCAGCTGTGTAGCTTAGTGTGTGTTCAATCTGTTAACTGTGTAGGGTTGGCGACTGGGGAGACGCGCTTTAGCATACTGTAGCCCAAACTCTGTGAGTAACGATTGTGTAAAGATATGTTCAAAATGATTATCTTCTGAACAATTGAACTGTATCGCTTTCTGAACTGATACTGTTAATTGAATGAATGTATGTCCTATATTCTGAACTGTATTGTGGCATCCTTAGCAACTACTGTTTACTGTTACTGTTACAGAGATCTCTGTCGGTTCCCTCGTGGAGCCACTACTGTTTACTGATTGATGGCCATCATTACTGCTCGGTCTTTAAGACCTACTGTTTACTGCTATGCTAATGGATGTACCACATATGACTGAATAACTGTTCTGACTGAAAGACTGAAGTATTGTTAATGAACTGATTTCATTACTGTAAGGACATTTCATTCATAACCCCTTTACGCATTATGTTATTCACTGGGCTTTAGCTCACTGTTTATATATATGTAGGTGCTCAGCCGCCAGATCGGAGCTAGGAGCGTGGGTTAGACTCCAGTTTTGTCAAGCCAGCCTTTGTGCCTCACTGCGAGGTTCCGAGTTGCCATGCTATGGCCTTGGGGTGTCTTGTCCCCCCCCCCCCCCGTCTGTCTCCATACTGTTTGATTTACTGTATAGACTGTTAGCTAACCGTACTGTTATCAAGGGATTAGGTCCCTATACTGTGTGACTGTAAATTTTGTATAGACTGTGCTATTTGTATATGTGAATGCATGAAAAATCTTTTCGGCATACAGACTGTCACAGCTCAATGGACATTATTCATGACTGTATTGGCTTTCGCCAGGCCCTGTACTCTGTTTTACTGTACTACTGTTCTACAGGCCTTTGGTAATCTCGGATTACTGGCCGGATACGGTGCTAAACCCATAGGGCCGGGTTTGGGTCGTGACAGAGTGGTATCAGAGCGATACTTAACCACGAGTTAAACCGCACACACGTGTCCAAATGAGCTATAGGGTGTCCTAGAAACGTAATTAGGGCATCTCATGAGCATGATAAGTGTGTGATATGACTGACTGAATATGTGCTAACGTGTTAAACTGTTAAACAAATGACTACTTATGTTTAAAACTGTTATAACTGCTTATAGTGAAATGGATAATGCAAATGAATCTGAATCCTCATCTACTGAGGCAAGAATGGAAAGAATGGAAAGGATGATGGAACTGATAACTGCTAGACTTGAACAACAACAGAACCAACAGCCCCCTCCTCCTCCTCCGGTACAGCCGGAACCTAATGCGAATATGAATGATGGGGATATAATTGCTCTGACCCAGAAGTTCAGCAAAATGAAACCGCCATCCTTTCAGGGAGGCCTCGAACCGTTAAAAGCTGAAGCTTGGGTTCTGGAAATAGAGAAACTATTTGAAGTGTTTCCGTGCTCAGAAGCGAATAAAGTATTGTTAGCTACCTTCACCCTACAAGAAGAAGCTAGAAGGTGGTGGATGTTGATCCGCGATACAAATACTATTATGACCTGGGCTCAGTTCAAGGAGTCCTTCTTTGAAAAGTCCTTCCCACAGTGTGTCAGGGATAGGAAAGTAACTGAGTTTGAACAACTGAAACAGGGCACCACGTCGGTTGCCGAATATGAAACAAAATTTACTGAACTTGCCCGTTATGCACCGCATATGGTGGATACTGAGTATAAGAAGGCCAGAAAATTTGAAGGTGGCCTTAATGTTGCAATTCTTGACCGGATAAATGTCTTGAAGCTACCGACTTTTGTGGGTGTTCTCGACCGGGCATTGATGGCCGAGTCGAACATTGCAGCAGTGAAACAATCTGAAACACCAACAACTGAATGGCATGGTAAAAGGCAGGGTTTCAAATTCAAGAAAGGCAAGCATAACCCGGCCAACAAGAAACAGAATACGGGGTCGACAACCAGCCCCAGTCAAGGGAGTGGGTTCATACCACCCTGTTCTGAGTGTGGCAAGAAGCACAAAGGGGTCTACTACAAAATATCTGGAGCCTGTTATAGGTGTGGCAAGGTGGGCCACATGGTTAAAGACTGCCCCTCTGCTCCACAAGCCAGTAGTAATGCTGCACCAAGCGTGGCAGCATCAACTGTAGCACCAAAGCCTAACCCCAAAGCTACCGGGAAAGAGCCCATGAGGCAGGGCCGAGTGTTCTCCCTAGTACCGGGAGACGTGCAAAATACAGAGACCGTTGTGTCAGGTATCCTCTCTATCTGTACGCAAAATGCATATGTATTGATTGATTCGGGGTCTACGCATTCTTATGTATCGCATGTTTTCTCACGGAAATTGGATAGACCCTTAGAACCCATGAACTATCTGCTAGCCGTATCATCACCCGTAGGGGGATCCATGACATGTGCTTATATGTACCCCGCATGTGAAATTATTGTTGGGGATATGCATCTGTTTATTGATTTACTGCCATTGAACATTGATCATTTTGATGTAATATTGGGGATGGATTGGTTACAAAAATATCATGCTACTATTGATTGTGTGACCAAGCAAGTTGTTTTCCGTCCACCTGGTTTGCCTGAATTCGTGTTTAATGGGAGTGGAGTAGTACCTCCTCCGTATTTGATTTCGTCAGTGAAAGCTGTTAAATTAATTAGAAAGGGGTGTAAAGGATATCTGTGTTCTGTACTGACTGTGTCTACTGATGATAGTGTTAAGACTGATGTGAATTGTATTCCTATAGTCAGGGAATTCCCAGATGTATTTCCAGATGATCTGCCAGGGGATTTAATTGACAGGGAGATTGAATTTACCGTTGATGTGATTCCGGGTACGCAGCCGATATCGAAAGCTCCTTACAGAATGGCCCCAACTGAACTGAAAGAACTGAAAGTGTAACTGCAGGAACTGCTGGATAAGAAGTTTATCAGGCCTAGCACTTCGCCATGGGGCGCTCCTGTTTTGTTTGTAAAGAAGAAAGATGGCTCATTGAGATTGTGTATAGACTACCGTGAACTGAACAAGGTAATTGTGAAAAATAAATACCCATTACCGCGCATTGATGACTTATTTGATCAGTTACAGGGTGCACAAGTGTTTTCCAAAATCGATCTCAGATCGGGGTATCATCAACTGAAGGTTAAACCGGAAGACATTGATAAAACTGCTTTTCGAACAAGGTATGGCCATTATGAATTTTTAGTTATGCCATTCGGAGTCACGAATGCCCCTGCTGCATTTATGGACCTTATGAACAGAATTTTTAAACCATACCTTGACAATTTTATTGTTGTATTTATTGACGACATATTGATTTACTCCAAGAGTATAGAAGAACATGAACAACATCTGAGACTTGCCCTACAAACCTTAAGAGAACAGAAACTGTATGCTAAACTGTCTAAATGTGAATTTTGGCTTGACCATGTTATGTTTTTGGGGCATGTTGTTAGCAAAAATGGAATTTCTGTTGATCCGCAGAAAATTGAAGCTGTAGTGAACTGGCCTAGATCAACAAATGTGACTGAAGTTCGAAGCTTTTTGGGATTATCTGGATATTACAGAAGATTTGTCAAAGATTTCTCCAAAATTGCCCTACCATTGACTCAGTTAACTCAAAAGGGGACATCATTTGACTGGACTGACCAAAGGGAATCAGCATTCCAAGAATTGAAAACTCGACTTGTGACTGCACCGGTTCTTACCTTACCTTCAGGTACAGATGGTTATACTGTATTTAGTGATGCTTCTCATAAGGGTTTGGGATGTGTTTTAATGCAGAATGGGAGAGTAATTGCCTATGCTTCCCGTCAACTGAGACCGCATGAAAAGAACTACCCGACCCATGATCTGGAACTTGCTGCAGTAGTATTCGCACTGAAAATCTGGCGTCACTACCTGTACGGGGTGACATGTGAAGTGTATACCAACCACAAGAGTTTAAAATATTTCTTCACACAGAAAGAACTGAACATGAGACAGCGGAGATGGCTGGAGCTGATTAAAGACTATAACCTGCAGATTTTGTACCATCCGGGAAAAGCCAATACCGTTGCCGATGCATTGAGCCGAAAATCGATTGGAAACTTAGCCTGTTTGCTTACCGGACAGAAAGAGTTGCTTTGTGACCTTGAAAAATCAGAAATCGAAATTGTCTTACGAGAACAAGGTGGAACCTTAGCTACTATTTCTGCTCAACCGGCACTGATTGAAGAAATTAAAGAGAAACAGCAACTGGATGACTTCTTGAAGAAGATCATCGAAGAAAGAGAATCTAAACCGAGACCGGGATTCAAATTTGAGAACAATGTACTGAAATTTCATGAAAGACTGTGTGTACCAAATGATACTGAACTGAAAAGAAGAGTTCTGCAAGAAGGTCACAATTCGAAATTGTCTATCCACCCGGGGAATACGAAAATGTACCAAGATCTGAAACAGGATTTCTGGTGGCTGGGAATGAAGAAAGAAATTGCCGACTTTGTGTCCAAATGTCTTCATTGCCAACAGGTCAAAGCTGAACATCAACGACCTGCCGGATTATTGCAACCCCTACCCATACCAGAGTGGAAATGGGAGCATATCACGATGGATTTTATCGTTGGATTACCTCGCTCCAAAAAAGGTATGGATTCAATTTGGGTTATTGTTGATAGACTAACCAAATCTGCTCACTTCTTACCTGTCAAGACAATCTATAATGCGGACAAACTGGCTGTTATCTATATTGATGAAATTGTGAGACTGCATGGAGTGCCTGTGTCTATTGTTTCTGACAGGGATTCGAAGTTTACATCAAGGTTTTGGCAAAGCCTACAGACTGCACTGGGTACTGAACTGAGACTGAGTAGTGCCTATCATCCTCAGACAGATGGCCAGTCAGAAAGGACCATCCAAACTCTGGAGGATTTACTGAGAATGTGTGTCCTTGATTTTCAGGGAGATTGGGAAAGTCATCTGCCATTAGTTGAATTCGCCTACAACAACAGTTACCATCCGAGTATTGGTATGGCGCCTTTCGAGGCATTGTATGACAGAAAGTGTAGATCTCCGATTTGCTGGGCAGAAGTTGGAGATGGGTCTTTGCTTGGGCCCGAGATTGTTTATGAAACCACTGAGAAAGTGAAACTGATACAGCAAAGACTGAAAATTGCACAAAGTAGACAGAAAAGCTATGCAGATGTCAGAAGACGGGACAGAGAATATGAAGTGGGTGATCACGTATTTGTGAAAGTGACACCAATGAAAGGCCAGACTCGTTTTGGAGTCAAAGGCAAGTTAGCACCAAGGTACGTCGGACCATATGAGATTATTGAGAAAATCAATCCGGTGGCGTATCAAGTTGCGCTTCCTCCTAAAATGGAGCACATGCATAATGTTTTCCACATTTCGATGTTAAGAGATTATCTCCGGGATCCCTTCCATGTAATAGAGCCTACCCACGTAGTGTTGAGTGATGACTACACTTACGAGGAACGGCCTATACAGATTGTAAACAGACGGATCAAGAAACTGAGGAACAAAGAGATCCCACTGGTAAAAGTTGACTGGCAGAACCATAGTGGCGTGCATGCCACTTGGGAGAGGGAAGATGACATGGCTAGACGATATCCTGAACTGTTTTCACTGAATCCTGTTTTCTTCCAGAATGAAGGTAACTCGAGTTTAGAGGACTAAACTCTTTATAAGGAGGGGAGACTGTAACAACCCTCATACTGTTTACCGATTAATGACTGATTGATTACCGATAACCATCGATTACCGTTAAACTGAATTGATCATGACTGATAATTGAACTGATTAAAAGTACTGAACTGACTGACTGACCGAAATTGAAACTGAATTGAATGAATACATCTGTTTGAATTGCATTTTATCTGTTGACTGTTTGTTTGATCTGTTCATGTTTTATGTTTAAACTGCTAATTGAAGGCCTTATCGGCGGCCGAATCGGGAATTGGTTAGTGTTTTATGATCCTCATAATTAATGTAATTTTATGGTACATTCATTGAAAAAGTGATTAGGTATGATTAAATTAGATTAAAATGAGTTAAATTGCAATAGTTGCCTTATTTACCAAACTAGCCTTGTAGTGGCCCACTACCTCAAACCTTTTGAGCCTTATTACACCTAATGCATTTGATTAAAACAACATTTCCTCAGCCTTGTTTGGTGCTCTAGCCGACCTTAGAGAGAGAGAGACTTGAGGAGTTGATTTCATCTCAATCTTGCTTGTGAATTGTTTGGAAATTGAAGAAATTGTTGAGGAGATTACATATTTGAGCTCCCTTCTTGAACTACAAGACTAAAGGTAGCTCCATTGTCTTCTTGTTCATGTTTTGAGTTGATTCTTGCATGGTTTAGAGCTAAGTTGAAGTCTAGAGCCACCCTATGGCTCAAATTGCTATGTTGAAGCTTAATTGTTGCATGCATGTACATATATTGAAGTTTTGAGGTGGTAGTTCATAATACCTCACATGCATGTCCATCTTTTGGTCATACTCCATGAGTTCATCTTGTTTTTGAAGGTTTGAGCTCTTTTGAAACAGCATTAAAGCTTTGAAAATGATTTGAATCCATGCATGTTTGCATGTTCATATTGTTCTTGAAAAATGGTTTGAAATTGGGTTTGAATAAAACACCCTTGGGCTTTGATTCCTCAAATTGAGCTTTGAATCATGTCATTCTATATGTTTGCAAGAGTTTTCCAGAAAATGAGCCCAAGAGGATCGGTTTTGAGTTGTTAACAACTTGGTTTTGAGCTTGGAGGTGCAATCTGGGTTTTCCAGATTTTTCACTCCCGCTCGAGCGGGGAAATTGGCGCTCGAGCGGAGAATCCGAGCATCCAGTATCTCTGCACTGTTTTACAGTCCGCTCGAGCGGAGGATTGGGCGCTCGAGCGGAGTCATGTCTCAAGCTCGAGCGGGCGTCGAGCGGAGATTTCACCTATCCAGTACTTTTACAGTACACTCGAGCGGGAAAGTTGACGCTCGAGCGTGTACCTTTGTTGCATGACCGCTCGAGCAGGGAAACCTGCGCTCGAGCGGGACTCTGTTTTTCTACTAAAATCTGAAAATGCTTTTAAAAGTGCATCTTTGCATCCTCATCCCATTCTAGGCATTCTTAGACCTAGTTTAAGGCATCTTATTGAGGATATAGATGTAGAACACACCGAGGCGTTAGGGGTTAAGTTATTATCTTTCCCAGCTGTGTAGCTTAGTGTGTGTTCAATCTGTTAACTATGTAGGGTTGGCGACTGGGGAGACGCGCTCTAGCATACTGTAGCCCAAACTCTGTGAGTAACGATTGTGTAAAGATATGTTCAAAATGATTATCTTCTGAACAATTGAACTGTATCGCTTTCTGAACTGATACTGTTAATTGAATGAATGTATGTCCTATATTCTGAACTGTACTGTGGCATCCTTAGCAACTACTGTTTACTGTTTACTGTTACTGTTACAGAGATCTCTGTTGGTTCCCTCGTGGAACCACTACTGTTTACTGATTGATGGCCATCATTACTTCTCGGTCTTTAAGACCTACTGTTTACTGCTATGCTAATGGATGTACCACATATGACTGAATAACTGTTCTGACTGAAAGACTGAAGTATTGTTAATGAACTGATTTCATTACTGTAAGGACATTTCATTCATAACCCCTTTACGCATTATGTTATTCACTGGGCTTTAGCTCACTGTTTATATATATGTAGGTGCTCAGCCGCCAGATCGGAGCTAGGAGCGTGGGTTAGACTCCAGTTTTGTCAAGCCAGCCTTTGTGCCTCACTGCGAGGTTCCGAGTTGCCATGCTATGGCCTTGGGGTGTCTTGTCCCCCCCCCCCGCGTCTGTCTCCGTACTGTTTGATTTACTGTATAGACTGTTAGCTAACCGTACTGTTATCAAGGGATTAGGTCCCTGTACTGTGTGACTGTAAATTTTGTATAGACTGTGCTGTTTGTATATGTGAATGCATGAAAAATCTTTTCGGCATACAGACTGTCACAGCTCAATGGACATTATTCATGACTGTATTGGCTTCCGCCAGGCCCTGTACTCTGTTTTACTGTACTACTGTTCTGCAGGCCTTTGGTAATCTCGGATTACTGGCCGGTTACGGTGCTAAACCCATAGGGCCGGGTTTGGGTCGTGACACTAATCCAATATTACTCAGACCACGCAATAGACAATATCAACTGTCACGTGTACGATCAGGATCGAAGACTTGAACAATCTTCCTATATTACCCTTACTCTACCACGCGTCGAACTGTAATTGGTCTTTTACAAAATATGTAGCCAACACATATGTACTTTATAACTAAAGAAGAAAATGGTATAATTTTATATTTCTTGAGTCATAACTATAGAAGGATAAAATGTTGGCTCAAATTCAAAAGTAATTAGGCAAAACAGCCTAAAGGAAAAGGCCCAAATAGATTACTACAGGGCCTATTTGAGACAACTGGTGGAACAATGGGACGTGACTGAGCACAACCCCGCCACATATAATATTTTATATTTAAGAAATTAAGGAGATTTAGGCTAAGTTTGGCATCTTTAAAAAAAAGTCAAAAAGTCACTATCTTATTTAAGTCACATCATCTTATTTAAGTCACATCACCTCTCTACTATATCACTTCAAACCCAACTCATATTTCATAAAAAGTCAAAAAGTGCACTTATTTAGAATATTCCAAACAACTCCTAATTAGCCATTATGAAAATTATGAGATTTAGAATCTACGAGAATCATTGGACCCGTTTTGTATATGGTTTAGTCAAGTATTTATTTTGAAAGCCTAATGGCTGAAGGATGTAAAATTAATGAGTTGAATCAATTGATTTCAAGTGTCGGACCATATGAGAGTTTAATTAAATATTTAATTTAGTTTAGTAAAATTGAGATTTGATTAATTGGGTCCGAATTGGAGTTAATTAAATTAATTAAGTTATGAGGATTGAGAATTGTGATTAGTTTGAATTAAATCTACTTATGAGGTGCCCAATTTAAATACGCAATGTATTGGCGGAGATTCTGAATTTAATCTAAAATTGAAGACCTTAATGATTTGAGAAACCAAAATTGATGATGACAATCAATTTAATTTGATATTTTGAACATTTTGGGAGTTTGATTGCAAATCTGATTCGAATTGGTAAAAAATAAATATAATTAATTGGGCCTTAATTGAAGTCAATTAGACTAATTAAATTATGTGGGATTTGTAATTAGCGGCGATTAATTAAATTATGTTCTAATCAAGATTTATTGAGACAATTATTAATTATAATTAGTTAAGATTACGTGGGGTTTAATTAAATTAATATATAATTAATCACTAAGCTAATCCTATTCATTTTCTTAATTAGGAGAAAAGTGTAGACAAATCTAGAGAACTGTGTGTGAGTTATATATGCTGGAGCCTCAAACAAAAAGAAAAGAAAAGAAGAAAAGAGGGATTCTAACTAGTATACCAACACTAGTTATGATATTATTATTGACCTCACTCATTATACAAATTACAAATACTAAAAATCTTTTAAATTATGTTACATCATCAATTAATACACTAGGTAGTAGACTAATGGGTGCCTATAGCATTATTCAATTATTAATTATAATTAGTTAAGACTAAGTGAGGTTTAATTAAATTAATATATAATTAGCCACTAAGCCAATCCTATTCATTTACTTAATTAAGAGAAAAGCGTAGACAAATCTAGAGAAGTGTTAGAAAAATGATCCGGACCCCCTTTCCTCTCCATCCCCTTTGACCCCCTCTCTTTCTAGCTAGTTTTTTTTTTTTCCTTCTCCTCCAATCACCACCCGCCACGTGTGTGTGGGGGTGGTGATTGGAGGGGATTTCAATCACATCCCGTGTGAGTTATATGTGCTGGAGCCTCAAACCAAAAAAAAAAGAAAAAAAAAGGGGTGTGCACGTGTATATGGTGTTGGTGAGCAAGAGCTAGGTGTAATCCATTTGGCTCAAAAACATTTTGCTGAAAATGAAACTCTAGAGTGAGAAAGAGTAAGCTCATGAACTTCAAAAAAGAAAGAAGTAGAGAAATTGAAGGGGAAAACTCAAGAATTCACCAAGGAACTCAAGAATTCAAGCTCTAGGTAAGCATTTCACCCTTAATTTTTGTAAATAACTCACCTATCACATGAATTCAAGAAAGAACTAGAACCAAATGCGTGTAATCTAGAGAAATTGAAGAATTACTTCATGAACATAGTTAATGTTAATAAACATGGAAATAATTGTAACAATTCTTCAAATTGAGCTGGGGTTTGGAAACCTTGATATATATGAGATATATATTTGCATGCACCACGAGTTTTGAAAGGATTTGAGCCATTCAAGTTCATATTTTGAAGAAAAAAAAAAAGGGGCAAAAGTTTTATAAAGATCAAGTTTATGAAAATTTGGAGTTACTCCTAAAATTAGATAAGGTTTTTGATTTTATAATGAAAATTAGACATTGACTTGATTTTGATCTCTAAACCATGCATGTAATGTAATGTAAGAGTTTTATTCAAAATTAAATATATTTTAGAACATCTATGATTATGAATTAAGTTTTAGGTTTGATATGAAGAAAATTAATTAAATCTAAATTTGGATAAATCAAGAAATAAATTATGACTTAAAATTTGACAATCTAGAATTGACTTGATTTTAATTGAAATTTCATACATGCATTGTGGATTTTTAAGATTTTAAAACTTTAATTCATATTTTAAAGTTTATGAGTTTGGGATTGAGTTTTGATATAAATTAAGAAATCAAATTATGGTTTGAGCTTGATAATGGAGAATTGTTTGGGTTTTGATAAATGTTTCATGCATGCAAATGATTTTCTAAGAAGTTTATAACTTTAGTTTCATATTTTGAAAGTCGTAGTTCAATTAAGCTTCATAAATTACATGCAATTTTATTGTGCATTTGATTTTAAAGAAGAATTTTAGAAATCATGAGTTCATGTGTTTTGATTTTAAAATTAAGTAAGGTTTAAATAAATTAATTAATAATTATGTTTCAAGATTTTGAGCAAATGATTTATAAATAAATATGCGTTTACATTTTCTAAAGTATTTTCAAGGTTTTGATCACGATATGTATGGGTTTAAAGATGGAAAAATGCATTTGGAAGCCATTTTTGAGAAATTAAGAATTCTAAAATTTTACAGACCGCTCGAGCGGTATAATTACAGCTTGAGCGCATATTGAAGGCTTCCAGTACTTTTGCAGTCTTTTACAAACCACTCGAGCGACCAGAAGTTTGCTCAAGCGAACAACTCTTATCAACATATTTTGGAAAAGTTGCATTTATTTCATATTTTCAATCTCATCTCTTCCCAAGCATTCTTAAGCAAGAATTATGACTCAATGAAGATTAATAAACTAACAATCAACATAAATTAGTTGGTTAAGGAGTAAGTAATTGATTTAATAATAATTAATTAAGAAGCCAAGTAAGAAATCGGTCTATTTGGAAAAGGACTTAGTAATGAAAAAATATGTGAAATGAGAACCCGGTTCATTTGAATAAGAAAGATTAAGTGTAGTAGAACTTCAGATTACTTAAACAGAAAAAGACAAGAAAAATCAAGTTTGATCAAGAAAGTGATGTTGTGTTTCAATGTATATATGTTATGTGTTTGTGTAGGTCATGCGCTAATGTTTGCCTAATCTGTCTAATCTGCTTCTCGAGCTATCAGTGAGTAACAACTATGTAAAGTTATGTTTGTTTATAAATATTTTCAGAATGATAAAATATGGTCTGTTTTATGAAATGCTATTTTGTGAATCATAAATAAATGTCCATTTTTTTGAAATGTATTTGTAGCATCCTTAGTTCACGTGGCCCTCATTCGGGGGAAACAATACCATGGCCAATATGCACGCGGCCCTCGCCCGGGGGAAACAATATCGTGGCCTATGTTTATGTGGCTCTTGCTCGGGGGTAACAATACCGAGACCTATGTTCACGTGGCTCTCGCTTGGGGAAATAGAATACCATGGCTATTTGTGCCCAAAGATATTGACCTTTATGGTCGTTTGTACCGACTATGCATGTGGGTCTTATGACCAATCTAATCTATTAACTAATGGATGTATCACATATAACTGTTTTATGAAATCTGTATAAGTATGTGAATTTGAATATGTTTCTAATATGAATTTTGATTTCTGAATCTATGATGGACATCATTCGTAAACCCTTTACTCTGTTGTTATTCACTGGGCTCCAACTCACTGTATTATTTATGTATGTAGGTGATCAGGCGTGTGACCAGGCCTAGAGCTTCTGCCTGGACTCTGTCCTGTTAGCTAACCTATGTGCCTTCCGTAGAGATTCCAAATATGTCAAGTGGTTATAGCTATATGATTAAAATTCAAGTTTTGTTTTCTTGTTTTGGTTAAACAAGTTTTGGTTTATTTTATAAATAGGGCTAAGTCTGATTTCGTCTCATCTGTTTATATGATGACGTCGGAAATGATGTGATGATATATGTATATAAAAATTTTTAAAAATTTTCTATCTCATGTAAGTCTGCACAGTTCAATGGACATTGTATATTTGTTATTTGCTTCTGCTAACCCCTAATAATTTGATTTTTGTTTAAAAGGCCTTCAGTAATCTACGGATTACTGGCCGGTTACAATGTTAAACGTATAGGGGCAGGTTGTAGTCGTGACAACATAAGGAGTAAGATCTTCTTCTAAAATGAGATCAGCAAAATGTCAGTGGATCGTCAGATTCATCTTTATCTAGCGGTGGAGATATCAACCAACAAATACAAAGATATAGGTCAGGCTTATTAAACGACATAATCGTTCGATTAGCTTGATCGAACAAACATGACACTTGGCAAGTTGCCCACTAACATTTAATGTAATCTAAGTTGTAAAAGAGAGGATGATCTAACGATTAAAAATAAAAGCAACATGGCCACTTGCTCGACTAGACCCAAAAGCGGGTAGAACCCTCGGATCAAACATTGATCCAATAGATGGGATTTAAGTCAATAATGCTATAAACAGCGAAGCAGATAAAGCAAGAAAGAGAGAGTAGAGGTAATCTAAGAACCCTCATTTAAATATAAATTTTCTATGGCCAACAGTATTCTGACTTGACCATCAGAGGGTCCTCCCGACCACTCTTGGTCGGGGGTGATCACTAACGTTTTTTGGTTTCTCTTGGTAGAGTAAATGAAGGGACGCGACATCTCACTTTCCCTATAGAGAAGAATTTTACCTTCCACAATAACTATAAAAAAAAATCATAACCAAATACTACATGAAGTATAACCAAACATTTCAGAATAATGTCATAACTAATTAAGAAAATTGATTATAACTAAGGAGAAAAAAAAAAAAGGACTTAACTAAATATGCATTTAGTACGGGGTGTGCATTGTAGAATTATCCTTTGATCGACCCAAATGAATTGCTAATGAATAAGTCTATGAAGCCAGATATATGACCCTGAATTTATTCCAAATAGGATTGTGTGGTTTAGATTAAGGCTTTGTTTGAGAAGTAAGTTAACTTTTTGGCTTTTAAGCTTTTAACCTCTTTCGAGAAGATAGAAAAAAAAATATATATATATATTTTTTTTTGGGTTGCTTTTTGATTTTTTCAAAAATGTATTTGGAATTTTTTTTTTTAACTTTTACTTTTTGAAAATTATTATAATATAGTGTCATATCATTTGTGAAAATTATAAAATTTTCATATTACCCTCAGGAAAATTCCTGGTAGCTCAAATTCCGTGGCCCGAATTCGGCTCGGGACCCAAAACGAGTCGAATTTTTTTTTCCCCCCCTTTTTCTTTCTCTTCCTTTTCGTTTTGGGTCTCGAATTTTTTTTTTCCCCCTTTTTCTTTCTCTTCCTTTTCTTTCTTTCTTTTCTTCTTCTTCTTCATTGAACCAAGCAACACAGGCGAGAGAGAGAGAGAAGAGAGAAGGGCCCCTGCTGCCGCCGATCGTCGTAGCACGCCGCCGATCGTTGCAGCCTGGCCGCAGCTCGTCGCGGCCCCGCGCAGCCCTGTCTCCGGCCTCGACTCCTCCTCCAGCCTCATTTTTATGGCCCCCTCCCCTCCAGTCTTCATCCTTCTCCTCCTCCTCCTCCTCCTCCTCCCTCTCCCTCCTTCTTCTTCTTCTCTTCTTCCTTTGCTCCAAATTCGAGCCAAATTCGAGCCTCCGAATTCGAGCTACGAATCGGAGCTCTTACCCTCATACATTTTTTGAAATTATCATTTTACCCTCCTTGTTTAGTGACAAATAAGGGGGTATTTCTCTAAATTTTTGACATGGCTTATTTGGGTCTTGCCAAAAGAAATATACATCAAATAAGCAGCCTTTTGCTTATTTCCAAAAAGCAAAATAGCTGATTTTTTCTGTCTTTTTAAAATGGGCCTAAATTTATGTAATATGGGTCTATGTTTAAAATAAATCTAAATCGCAAAATAATAATTGTAAATAATTTTTTAGATAATTAAATCTAAATTTATAGTATTACTGATTGCTAATATTTATATAACTTATACTTTTTCCTCTTTATGTTTGACTATTTTTCACTTTTGTCTTTAAATTATGCTTTTAAATTTTTTTTTTTACCTTGACCTTTCATTATTTTAAGTTTATTTTAATTTATCCCTAAAATTAATGTTTGTTTAAAATTAGATATGTTAACTATCACACAATATAAAAAAAAAAATATAATATTATATTGAGATTTAGGTTTGTATCAGATGAGTAAGTTATGTATATATGTATCAGATGAGTAAGTTATGTATATATATATATAATAAAATATATTTATACCATGTGGATGTGAATGTGCCAATTTTTTTTTCTAATTTTGGACATAAATTAGGTTTTGAAATAAATTGATAAAAATTTGAAACATGAAAAGTCAAAGTAGGAAAAAATAAATTTTAAGTGCCAAGTGGGAAAATGATCAAACATAAAAGGGACAAATTGTAATTTATCCTAAATATTTTACTAAATACATGGGTGTGGGATTCATGTGGGTCCTCTTTAGTGTGAGTCTTACACTTATATGAGTATTGTGTAGAATATTTTATAATTTATTTGGGGTGCCTAGCATTGCTTGCAGGTAATAAAAGAGTCAAACTTTAGAATTTTTTTTTGTAATTTCTCCAAATATTTATGAAAATGTTTTAAACAATTATCAAATGCGTATAATTTTAATATTAAAACTTGCATTAGATAATTTCATTTTGTGCTTCACCAATTAGATTGTTTCTTTTATAATATAGTATAAAATTTTGCAATGTGGTTAATCCGACTTAAAATAGTAACTAATTTTTTCTTCATTAATTTTAGGGATTGTTAAGTTAGAGCATCCCCACCAATTTACCTGAATTTTATCTTAAAATATTATTAAAAAATTTATTTCCTATTTTTAAGAATCACTTTTACATCTATTTCTCCGAATAAACTCCATATCCTTTCTCTATTCTATTAAAATAATATTTTTCATTACTTTTAAATATAAATACTTTTTTAATAATAAAATAATAAAAACAAAAGCAAGATCACATGCACTTGCATATCTATAGCGAAAGGAAACAAACAGGGCGGTCGACTGGCCGAATGATCGGGCGGTTGACCGGGTGGATGTTCGGGAGACGTTCGGGAGGATATTCTTTATCCCTTTAAAAAGAAATAAAATAAGAATTTACCTTAAAATATTATTAAAAATTTCCTATTTTAGGAATCACTTTTTCATCTATTTCCACTCAACAAATTTCCTATTATTTCTCTATTCTAATAAAATATTATTTTTTTAATTATTTAATATTATATAGGACCGTGATTGGTAGCTCGAAAATCAGTCTCCCGAATCGCCCAAAACCCCCAAAACGACGTCGTTTTGGGAGTTTTTCATATTCTCTTATCGGTAAGATAATATTTCGGGCTATTCGCGCTCTACATATTCGCGCTCTCACGCATTTTCCTATTTTATATTTTTGGGGATGGAGATGCTCAAGATTGAATAAAAAATAATTTTATATTTTTGGGGATGAACAGTCGCTTCCTACATCTGGGGAGCAGCTGTAGCAACCTTTTTATTTGGGGGTGGGTTAAGGGATCTAATGGGGGTGCTTTTTGACAACAAAACCCCTTATTTTGAGTAAGGAGGTGATATATGGGTACTCCTGGGTCCTATCAATTTATCTAAATTTTACCCCAAAATATTATTAAAAAATTCATTCCCTATTTTAGGAATCACTTTTTCATTTACTTCCCTCAATAGACTCCCTATTCTTTCTTTATTCTATTAACAAACTCTCTATTTTTTCTTTATTTTATTAAAATATAATTTTTAATTATAAATTTAAAAAAATAAAAATTACAAATGTGTACTGCAGTCTCTAAGCAAGGCAAAGCAAAAAGAAAAAAAAAATATAAGGGAGTTACAGTGACTCCCTAGAAATAGGGAGTCACTGTAACAAAAACTAATTTAGGGAATCATTTAGGGGAGCTGATGCAGGTATATAGGGAGCCACTTACCCCTTAAAATAGGTAAGGAGGAGCTTTATGGCATCTGTTGGGGATGCTCTTATATACACTCTTTAGGGGAAAAAAAAGAGAGTCAATTTATTAACTTATTTAGGTCACATCACATCGCTACTTTTTACATGTCTTTTCATAATAAGTTAAAAAATCAAGTTATAAGCTACTTCCCAAAACAACCTTGTAGCTTATTTTTATGTAATTTGGTCATTTTTTTAAACTAATTTTTAAATAAATTTTAGCTTTTAATGAGCATTTTAATTAATCAATAATCCAGGTTCTTTAATAAAATTTTGCTTTTAAAGTTAAGTCCAAAAGTTAGAGTATAAAAGTCAAATGTCAAATAACAAACAGGGGATGCTAAAAAAATACATAATTATGATATTTATTAGAGTAAATTATATTGAAATATATAATTATGATATTTATTAGAGTAAATTATATTGGCCTTGCATGAAATTTAGAGAAAATTAGTGCTCTATAGTTTTAGCATAATTATACTTCTGTTTTAATAATGCCAAAAAAAATCAAAACTAATGTAAATGATGTAAAAATATAAAAGTAAACAAAAATAAAATATACAACGAAATCATTTTTAGTCATATGGCTAACAAATAATCAATAAAAAGGGAGTTGTGTTATTTGAATTAAGACCTTAAAAGAATTCAATATGATTATATCAAATTTATGAAACTTTTTTTTTGGTAACTCAGGTGTCCGAATCAGCTTACACCTTAACTAATTCTTAGGGGACCAATCCCACATCCACTAGCGGAGGGCCTAATTAAAGCCAGCTTCGTATGAACTAGTTCAACACATAGATTGATAGCATGTAAGAGATATCAAACCTAAGACTCAAAGATGAGCAAATTTCTAAATTCCAAGCCTACACCACTAGGCCAACCCCTGTGAATTAATTTATTATATTATATATGTTTTTAAAAATCTTAAAGGATGTTAGTTGAATTTATCTTTTTTTTTTCTTTTTAATATTAAAATACGTGTAAAGAGTATTTTGGACAAGGTGAAAGATTAATAAAAGTTTTGAAATTAAAGAAGAAATTAAAAGTTCTTGAATTGCATTTTGTATATTTTTCTTCATTAATTTGAAACTAATCATTCTTAAGATTACAGAATTGAATGATCAAATAATAGATAGAGAAGTGTAAAGGTAAATAGGGTGAGCATGGTCTGGATTGATTCGGTTTGGAATAAAATCATGATTAATTCGTTATTTACAGTTTCATAAAAATTGGAATCAAATTAATCCATTTAAATCATGGAACCAATCCAAACCAGACCATTTAAACATAGTTCGGCTCAATTTGAAATCACGGTTTCATATAATTTGTTCACAAGAAAAATCATACAACGTTTTCAAAAAAATTCGACCTATCATAAATTGTTCAACATTAATCTGCCTATGATTTTTTGAAACATAACTTAAACAAAAATATCTAGTAAATAAACATATTGTTCAACATGTAACAAGTATAAAATTATCATTAAACAGATATTTTGTTGTGGTAACAACAATTCCAAAACTAAAATTATGCTAAATAATTAAAATAAAGAATAAAGGTTGAAACCTCCTTTAGTTTTGATTGGTCAATTTTTCTTCTTCTTTTTTTTTTTTTTTTCCTTCTCACCCAATCCCCAACCTCCATGTGTGTAAGGGGGTTGTGGGGGTGGGTGTTTTAAGGGGGTCTAAATCAATGCCCTAAAAAAAAAACAAGAATGGCAGTAAGATCAGTAGCAGCTCATCATATATAAGAGGATAGAATTGTATGTATCATGGTGTATGGTATGTATATAGTTTAAGTTACATACGGCTCCATTCGTTTCTAATCCAGAATCATGTACTCAAATTCGGAACCGATCTGCGGATACTGATTCTCTAATTTTTCAAACTAAAACAGAATCACAGATTCAAAAAACCAATCCAAACTTATCGAATTGGACTGTATCGGTTTGATTACAAATTTTTCAGATTCCTTACTCAACCTAAAGGTAAATGCACAACAAATCAAAATTAAAATTAATCCCAAATTTTGATACTTTGATTATGCAGATTTATTTCGTGCAATCTACAAGCTGAAAACTAATAATCATAAAATAGAAATTAAAATGATTATTTTATCAACTTGTAAAATATCATCCATTTCAGCTTAGAGGTTGTAAGTAAAAATTACACTAAAGACTTGCTCTCGCAAGAGCTTATTTTCTTTAGAGATATACTATAAGCAAATGGGTGAGAATTTGCGTGTGACAGAAGACAAAAGATGGTTAAAACAATCTTCATAGTTGTTAAATCTAAGTTTGTAATATTGCTGATTGCTAATATTTGTATAACTTATACTGTCTCCTTTTTATATTTGACTATTTTTCACTTTTGTCTTTAAATTTTACTTCTTTTTTTTTTAAAACCTTGACCTTTCATTATTTTAAGTTTATTTTTATCCCTAAAATTAATGTTTGTTTAAAATTAGATTAAAAAAAATATCACGTTAACTATCCTACAATATAAAAAAAATATAATATTATATTGAGATTTAGATTTGTGTCAGAAGTATAAGCTAAAATATATTTATGCCACGTGGATGTGAATGTGTCATTTTTTAAAAAAAAAAATAAAAAAATTTTAGACACCCAAAAAGGAACAAACTCATAAGTCCCAAACAATAAGCCAGCCCCTCGGGATTAATTTATGAAACTTATTATATTATATTTTTTTTCAAATCTTAAAGGATGTTAGTTCACTTTACCTTCCTTTTTTTTTTTAATATTAAAATATGTGTAAAGAGTAATTTGGACAAGGTGAAAGATTAATAAAAGTTTTGAAATTAGAGAAGAAATTAAAAGTTCTTGAATTGCATTTATTTTTCTTGGGAATGGCTTCCATTCTGACTGTGATCACAAATTGGAGGGTATTGTTGAGTTCGCGGGGACCCATTACGGATCTCGTTTCGATAATTCGAATGATTTAATGTGTAGAACTCATCAAGTACTATATGTATATAAAAAATCACGTTGATCAGATATCGATAGCTATTTCATCGGATTAGATTTTTATCAATTATTTATTTTTTTACTATTTATTTTTTATCATATAAAATTGATTTAATCACGTAACTATTGATATTCGATCAACCTAATTTTTTTTCAGATATATAATATTATAAATTAAATAATTTAGATTATCAAAACAAAATTCATAGTGAACTCCCACTGGCCACCTTCCAATCAGGAAGGTCATTCCTATTTTGGGAATCATCATTAATTTGAAACTAATCATTCTTAAGATTACAGAATTGAATGATCAAATAAAAGGTGGAGAAGTTTAAAGGTAAATGCACAATAAATCAAAATTAAGATTAATCTCAAATTTTGGAGTTGTTTGGAATGTTCTAAAAAAAAGTATATTTTTTGACTTTTTATAAAACATGGATTGAATTTGAAGTGATGTGATAGAGAGGTGATATAACTAAAATAAGATGATGTGATTTAAATAGAATAGTGACTTTTTAATTTTTTAACTTTTTAAAGATACCCCAAACAAAGCCTTTGTATGCGGATTTATTTCATGTAATTTAAATATCGTTTGGAAAGTGGGTTATTTTTTGATTTTTTAATTATTTTAATCTGATGTTAAAAAGTCTCGTTTAGAAATAATTTTTTAATTTTTTAAACTTTTTATTAAAAAAAAATATAATAATTATAAATTAAATATAATATTTTATCTTATTAAACTACACACATATTTTATCTTTTTGTAATTAAAATAACCCAAACTCACCCAATCCATTCTTCTCAAACGAAACTTACAAGCTGAAAACTAATAATAATAAAACAGAAATTAAAATGACTATTTTTGTCAACTTCTAAAATATCATCCATTTCAACTTAAAAAGACTCGCTCTCGCAAGAGCTTATTTTCGTTAAAGATATACTATAAGCAAATGGGTGAGAATTTGCATGTGACAGAAGACAAAAGATGGTTAAAACAATCTTGATGGTTGTTTTTGGTTGCAGGGAAGGGAATTCATGAAGTATGAGCTCATGAGCTTCAAACACTTGGAAACAGTCGTAAACATGCGGCGCTTAACGCTTCCTCTAACCGGAGGGAGTACAACTTTGTTCTTTCCTGTTGTTAAATTTGCCATCTTTGGCAGCTTCTCCACCTCAATCTTCTTCCCCTTGAACATCTTATATGTATATATATATATGGACTCTTTATGTTTTTATTCTGTGCATAGGGAGAGAGAGAGAGGGAGATGAGAAGGGTTTTGTGTGAAGAGGAGTGAGCAAGAAGGGGTATATATAGGGAAACAAAAGGGCTTTCAAATACAATTTGAATCCTGCACAAGGAATCTCTCTCTAGCTCATGTTTTTATGAGGAAAAGTGAGAGAAAATGAGAGTGTAGAGAGACAGAGAGAAAACGAGAGTTGGAGAAAGAAGAGAGGAGAGTTATGAGGAAAAGAGAGAGAAAATGGAGTTGGAGAGAGAGAGAGAGAGAGAAGAGGGTTGGAGAGAGAAAGCGAGGAGACTTGTTTTAGCGAGAGAGGAGAGAGAAAATGAGAGTTAGAAAGAGAAGAGTGGACTCACGTGGGCACTTAAAAAGAGGAGGGAGAAATTGAGAATATGAAAGAAGAGGAGAGAGAAAATTGGATGTTTTAGAAAGAGAAGAGTGGGTGATTTGGGGACTCGGGGTTGGTAGGTGCTGTCACAGCACAGCAAACGGGGTCGTTTAATTTATTTAAAAAGAAAAAAAAATTGAATTACCCCCAGAACGGAACGGTCTCCCGTTGCTGTAGAACACCATTGCGATTAGGTTGACTTTACCAATAGCTTTTAAAATAAATAAATAAATAAATAAATAATTGAATCACACAGTACTTTGTAACTACATACATACATATATATATATATATATATATATTTATTTTATCTCAATTTAATTTAATTCAGTTCATTATAATTGTTATTTTTTTTTATTTATAAAAAATATGCATGTCACATAAGGATAAATTTTATTAATTTACTAAGTTAACGTCAAACAACTTATTAATTATTTTTTGTCAAAAATCTTAATGTCATTATCAATTAAACAAAATTGACATAAAAATTTAAAAAATTAATGATCAAAATTATTTATCTTTTGACCCCTCCGACAATGAAATCTTGATTCCATCCCTAATTATCACTCATTGTGATATTAATTATAACTTATTTTTATTATTATTTTAATTATGATTGAAAAAGTTATGTGATCTTTAATTATGACTAATAATTATTATTTTTAGTTATGACATTTATATTTACATATAGGGTGTGGATTCTATAATAACATATATATATATATATATATATAAATTATATATATATATATATATGCATAAACAATTTATAATACTTAAAATAAAAGAGTGATTGAGCATGAGATGATGCTATGAGTGACGATTGCCGATGAAGGCTGATGATGAATTGCTGTGAAAATGATAAAAAAACCTTCTTCGCAGGGGCTGATGATGAACCCTAAATACAAAATTAAAAAACGTGGTCCCAGGACCTTTTCTTTCTTTTTATTTTTTTAATTTTTTTTAAGCTATTCCTAAAGTCAACCTAAACCTAATGTTATTCAATGGCAAAAGCGGCGCCGTTGCGTGTGATCCAAATTTGTGTGTGTTTTTTTGTGAAAAAATAAATTAAACGTCCCCGTTTTACTGTCCCAGCATGGTGCTGTGACAGCACCTACCCCATTTCGGTGTTTTGGGAGGTAAAGTTAGAAATTTTTTGAATTACTTTTTTGGACATAACAACATGCCTATGTTTGGGAAGTAGTTTTTGAGGTTTTTTTTAGTTAAAATAGTCACAAAAAATAAAATTAATTTTTTAATATAATAAGATAAAACATCGCATTCAACCTATAATCATTATATTATTTCTCTCACAAAAAAACTAAAAAAGTCAAAAGTCATTCTTAAACCAGACTTTTTAGTTCTAGGCTAAAATAATCAAAAAAAAATTAAAAAGTTAAAAAGTCAATCCACTTCTCAAACGAAGGTTAAATTTTAAATTATTGTCATTACAATATTTGGTGTAGGTTTGATACTTTTTTGCTGTGCAAGTTTTGATTTAAGCAGAATTTATTTTAGGAATCGGGACAAGTTTTACTCAGAATGGATAACAAAATATTTTGATAATTTTTATAAAGGGTGTTGCCTTAAACCTATGAGAGAGTGAGGATTTTTTTTGTAAAAAAAATAAAATTTGATCCACCTATAAGAGGAGGGAGAAAATTAGAGTTGTTTAGAGAAAGAATAAATAGAGTGTTTTGGAAAGATAGTCGGCACCTAAAAGGGGAGAGAGAAAATAAGACTAATTTAGAGAGAGAAGGAGAAAATGAAGCGTTTTAAAATGAGATATAAGACTTATTTAGGGAGAAAGAGAAAATGAAAGATTCTCTTTAATTTAATTTTAAAATTATGATTTAAATGTGTAATCATATTTTAATTATGAATTTTGAATTGAATTTAAAAAAAAAATTATTCAGTCAAGCTAAATATCTTGAATGGTGCGTAAAAAACTCTTGATGCGGATAAAATTTCATTGTTTACATATTGCGTATATACGAGAATATCTTCAGTTGCCTATCTAAAGCACTTTTTAGTACATATATGCTTATTTAATTAATTAGATAAATTATTATAATATAATATCATATCATTTATAAAAATTATAAAGTTTTCATATTACCTCGTGCATCCTTTTGAAATTGAGAAGGGCTTCTCTCTAATCCAATCATGGATTGGAGTATATTGTTAGGTCTGTGGAGTATATCAGGAGTTTTGTTTCGATAATTCGAACAGTTTAATGTGTAAAACTTGTCGAGTAATATATGTCTGTAAAAAATTACGTTGATCGGATATCAATAATTATGTGATCGAATCAGTTTCGTATAAAAAAAATGAACGATAAAAAATAAACGACTTACAAAAATCTCATTTGATCATTTGACCTTTTTTGTTTAGTGGCAAATAAGAGGATATCTTGGTAAATTTTTGTCACGGCTTATTTGGGTCTTGCCAAAAGAAAAAAAATACATCCAATAAACAGCTTTTTGCTTATTTTCAAAAAAAAAAAAAAGCTGATTTTTTCTATCTTCTCAAAATGGCCTAAATTTATGTAATGTAATTTCAAATGTAAAATAAATTTGAACTATAATATAATAATTTTGGATAATTTTTAGATAGTTAAATCAACGTTTTTGGATAGTTGAATGATCAAATCAGATTTTTGTAAATTGTTTACCGAGATACCCACTTATTTAGTGGCACCACGCATGCATATTTTTAAGGTATTATTTTTTCATTTTCAAAAAGAAAATATATTTTATTATTTATACTCCATGTTGTTAATTTCGAGAAAGATTTGTCTCATATAGCGGGAAAACCAATCAACATGAATTTCCCTTATAGCGACATGTTAGAAATGGAAAACTTTGATCTCGCCATGGCCAAAATCACTATTTTACTTTTTGGTATCTTTCAGGGGTCGTTCCTTAAGGGAAATCGAGTTTAGGCCAAAATCACGGGGGTTTGATCAATGATGTAAGTTTTGCGCATAGGTGGGAAAAACTTTCTCTTGACTGACTGGACCAATGCATGGAAAGAGTCTTTTGCATTGATCATGCCACGGAAGAACTACTTTACTACGGAAACTTGACCTAAGCTGCTCTTTCTTCCTGGCAAACTACTTTGGGGACTAGAGCAAGGGTGGTGAGTAGGATAAGCTAGGCTGAAGACGGAGTAGCATCAGTCAACTTCCTTTCTTTCTTCTGTTTTTTTTTTTTTTAAACTTTTTTTACGGGTGGATCGGGTTCATGCGGATGCGAGATGATTGATCCGTCATCCGAACCATGTCTATGGATTTTGAAATATTTCATCCGCATCCATGCGCCGAAAGACACACATCAGCCCAAAATCAATCGGGTTGGGTTGGTTCAGTTGGGTTGTGTAACAACCCTCGCCACTGTTTACCGATAAACTACCAATTACTGCTAAACTGAGACTGATTGTGATTGGTAATTGAACTGATTGAAATACTGGACTGACTGACTGGAATCTGGAACTGAATTGATTAAGTATATCTGTTATATTGCATTTCTATCAGTTGATTGTTAATTGATATGTTCGTGTTTTTATGTTTAACCTACAAATTGAAGGCCTTATCGGCAGCCATATCTGAAATTGATTAATGTTCTGTGTTCGTTAGAATTTATAGGATTTTATGGTATATTTATTTGAAAACTGATTTGGTATGATTAAATTAGATTAAATATTGATAAATTGCATAGTTTGGCTTAATTACCAAAACACCACACTAGTGGCCCATTAGATGAACCATATTTGAGCCTTATTATATACTTAGGCAACATTTCATCAGCCACAATTGAACATCACAACCGACCAAGAGGAGAGTGAGAGGTTTGGAGTGAATTCAACTTGATTTTGTGCATTGGCTTGAAGAATTGGATTATAAGTTGCAAATTAAGCTTCCTCACCTTGTATTGGAGACTTAGGTAAGAGAATTCAACCTCTCATTGTTGTGTTTAAGCTTGTTCTTGCATGGTTTTGAGCAAAGTTAAAGTCTAGAGCCAACATATGGCTCAAATTGTAATTGTTGCATGCATGTGCATATTGATAAGTTTTGAGGTTGTAATTTATCATTCCTCACTTGCATGTCTATATTTTGAGAGTAGACCATGAATTCATCATGTTTTTGTAAGAGTTAGCTCATTTGAGCTTGTATTTAAAGCTTTGAAATGATTTAAGTCCATGCATGTTGCATGTTCATCTTGTTTATGAAAATTGGTTTGAAATTGGGTTTGAATTGATCTTCCTTTGGGCTTTGATTTTACAAATTGAGCTTTGAATCCTGTTTAACTATGAGTTTTGAAGTGTTTCCAAGAAAATGAACCTAAGAGGATCGAATTTGGTGTTTGAAACTTGATTTGGAGCTTGAGGTTCGAATCTGGGAATTCCAAATTTTGAACTCACGCTCGAGCGGGGTGACTGGCGCTTGAGCGTGGAAATCATGCTCCCAGTACTTTGTTCTGTTTTTAAGTCAGCTCGAGCGGGGTAATTTACGCTCGATCGGACCTTGTGTCTTACGCTCGAGCGGATGTCGAGCGCCCAATCGAGCGTGAATTTCACCTATCCAGCACTTTTGACTGTTTTGAAGTACGCTCGAGCGGTTAAGTCTTCGCTCGAGCGAAAACCTTTGTCTGCATGCCCGCTCGAGCGGATTAACCTAAGCTCGAGCGGGACCCCTATTTTCTGAAAATTCTGAAAATGCTTGTAAAGTACATCTTTGCATTCTCATTTCATCCTAGGCATTCTTAGGCCTAGTTTAAGGTATCTTAATGAGGATATAGATATAGAACACACCGAGGCAAATTAGGGATTAAGTTTTTATTTTTCCCAGTTGTGTAGCTTAGTGTGTGTTCAATCTGTAAACTATGTAGGGTTGGCGACTGGGGACGCGCTCTAGCTTTACTGTAGCCCAGAACTCTGTGAGTAACAACTGTGTAAAGATATGTTCAAAATGATTATCTTCTGAACAATTGAACTGTACTGCTTTCTGAACTGATACTGTTAATTGAATGAATGTATGTCCTATATTCTGAACTGTATTGTGGCATCCTTAGCAACTACTGTTTATTGTTACTATTACAGAGATCTCTATCGGTTCCCTTGTTGGAACCACTACTGTTTACTGATTGATGGCCATCATTTACTGTTCGATCTTTTGAGACCTACTATTTACTGTACTGTTATGCTAATGGATGTACCACATATGACTGAATGACTGATATACTGAATTAACGAACTGTTTTCATTACTGTAAGGACATTCATTCTTAACCTCTTTACGCATTACATTATTCACTGGGCTTTAGCTCACTGCTCATATATATATGTAGGTGTACAGGCACCAGACCGTGGCTAGAAGCGTCGGGGTTAAGCTCCCGTTTTGCCAAGCCAACCACTGTGCCTCACTGCGAGGTTCCGAGCTTGTCAAGCTAAGGCTATGGGGTGTTTTAATTTTCCCCCTTCTGTTCTGTTTTGTAAACTGTAGACTGTTATCGTACTGTTTAATAGGGATTAGGTCCCTGAACTGAATGATTGTATATATGTACATACTGTTTTGTCACTGACTGCATATATGTATGAAAAAGTCTTTTGCATACAGACTGTCACAGCTCATTGGACATTGTTTATTTACTGTTTTGGCTTCCGTCATGCCCATGTACTCTGTTTTACTGTATTACTGTTAAGCAGGCCTTCGGTAATCTTGGATTACTGGCCGGTTACGGTGCTAAACCCATAGGGGCGGGTTTGGGTCGTGACAGAGTGGTATCAGAGCGATACTTACCATGAGTTATACTGCACACACGTGTCCAAATGAGCTATAGGATGTCCTAGAAAAGCGATTAGGGCATTACATGAGCATGATAAGTGTGTGGCTATGACATGACTGAATATATGCTAACGTGTTAATCTGTTTAAACAAATGACTGCCTATGTTGATAACTGTTATAACTGCCTATAGTGAAATGGATAATGCAAGAACTGCAAATGAATCTGAATCCTCATCTTCTGAGGCAAGAATGGCAAGACTGGAAAGAATGATGGAACTAATAACTGAAAGACTAGATCAACAACAGAATCAACAGCCCCCACTTCCTCCTCCGATACAGCCGGAACAGAATGTGAATGTTAATGATGGGGACATAATTGTTCTCACCCAAAAGTTCAGTAAAATGAAACCGCCGTCCTTTCAGGGAGGCCTTGAACCGTTAAAAGCTGAAGCATGGGTTCTTGAGACTGAAAAGTTATTTGAAGTGTTTCCGTGCTCTGAAGCACATAAAGTACTGTTAGCTACGTTTACCTTGCAAGAAGAGGCCAGAAGGTAGTGGATGCTTATCGGCGATGATAATACTGTAATGACTTGCGCTCAATTCAAAGGAGCCTTGTTTGAAAAGTACTTCCCTTAGTGTGTCAGGGACAGAAAAGTAACTGAATTTGAACAGCTGAGACAGGGCACAATATTCATTGCTGAATATGAAACAAAGTTCACCGAGCTTGCTAGATATGCACCACACATGGTAGACACTGATTATAAGAAGGTCAGAAAGTTTGAAGGCGGCTTTAATGTTGCAATACTGGACATAATAAATGTTCTGAAATTACCGAATTATGTAAATGTTCTTGACCGAGCTTTGATGGCTGAATCGAACATCGAGGCACTGAAAACTGAAACACCAGCGTCTAAATGGCATGGTAAAAGGCAGGGATTTAAATTCAAGAAAGGCAAGTATAACCCATTGAACAAGAAACAGAATACGGGGTCAATAACTAGCCCCAGCCAAGGGAGTGGTTTCATACCACCCTGTTCTGAGTGTGGCAAGAAGCACAAAGGGGTCTGTTACAAAATATCTGGAGCCTACAGGTGTGGCAAGGTGGGCCACATGGTTAAAGACTGCCCCTCTGCTCCACAAGCCAATAGTAAAGCTGCACCAAGCGTAGCAGCATCAACTGTTGCACCAAAACCGAACCCCAAAGCTACCGGGAAAGAGCCTATGAGGCAAGACCGAGTGTTCGCCCTAGTACCGGGAGATGTACAAAATACTGAGACCGTTGTATCAAGTATCCTCTCTATTTGTACTCAAAATGCATATGTACTGATTGATTCGGGGTCTACACATTCGTATGTATCGCATGCTTTTTCGCGAAAATTGAATAGACCGTTAGAACCCATGACTTATCTGTTAGCTGTATCATCACCCATTGGGGGATCTATGACCTGTGCATATATGTACCCTACTTGTGAAATTATTGTTGAAGATGCACATCTGTATATTGATTTACTGCCACTGAACATTAATCATTTTGATGTAATATTGGGAATGGACTGGTTAACGAAATACTATGCTACCATAGACTGTGTAACGAAACAAGTAGTTTTTCGTCCACCGGGTTTACCCGAATTTGCGTTTAATGGGGTTGGAGTAGTACCTCCTCCGTATTTGATTTCATCTGTGAAAGCTGTTAAATTGATTAGAAAGGGGTGTAAAGGATATCTTTGTTCTATATTGACTGTATCTACTGATGATAATGCTAATGTGAACAGCATTCCCATAGTCAGAGAATTTCTAGATGTTTTTCCAGATAATCTGCCAGGGGATTTGATTGACAGGGAGATTGAATTCATCGTTGATGTGATTCCGGGTACCCAGCCAGTATCTAAAGCTCCTTACCGAATGGCTTCGACTGAATTGAAAGAATTGAAAGTGCAACTACAGGAACTGTTAGATAAGAAGTTCATTAGGCCCAGTACTTCACCGTGGAGTGCACCTGTTTTGTTTGTGAAAAAGAAAGACGGCTCACTGAGACTGTGTATTGACTACCGTGAACTGAATAAGGTAACTGTGAAAAATAAATAACCATTACCGCATATTGATGACTTATTTGATCAGTTACAGGGTGCTCAAGTGTTCTCTAAGATCGATCTCAGATTAGGATACCATCAGTTGAAAGTTAAACCAAAAGACATTGACAAAACTGCCTTTCGAACGAGGTATGGACATTACGAATTTTTAGTTATGCCTTTCAGAGTTACCAATGCACCTGTTGCATTTATGGACCTTGTAGACACCCCATTTTTGACCGACCTTGAGACTCAGACGTCACCAGTTGAGCGCTCGGTGATATTGCATATTGTGCTCGTTCAGAAGTTTCAGAGTCTCGGCTGCGAGCCTTGCCTCCGGATTCCAGACTCTTTTGTGCTTTGCCTCGGTTTGCGAACCAGGCTCCGTTTTCTCTATTTTCTCTTCTTGAAGGGAGGGAGAGGTCTCTTAGATCATATCTCAATAGCCTTAGGCTACGTTTCGTGGTCGTAGGCCGTTTTGCCCGTTTGGAGTCCGGTTTCCGGTTTTTCGGAGCCGTTAGCCGTGTGCCTCGGTTCGGGACTGCTTAACCACCTCCGTTTGCTCCATTTTTTGGAATGCATCTTATTTACTCCCTTTTGAGGGACACTGCGGTCCGAGAGACCAACTTCGTGGTCGGACACCACTTCCAGTGCCTAACAGCCCACTTTCGGGGCCCCAAACTGCGTGTTTTGGCTCCCGAACCTTCACTATGCATTTTTGGGCTCCGACCCAAACTTGAGTTAGTCATATTTTGAGGTAATTTTCATGTTTTATTAAGGACCTTGTTCTATTTGAGATCTCCTACTGCCACTTGCTTCTTTACCCCTCTTTTAGGCCTTTTCTTGCATGATAGTTTAGGCCTACTTGTATTTATTTTCGTGGCTTTTCATAAACTACAAAGTGTCTTATTTTGAGTCCCTCTTCAACTTTGTTGAAGGCCTCTCTTCGGTTTGAGATCTCCTACTATCACTTGCTCCTTTATCTCCCTTTTAGGCCAATTTTGAGGGGAAATTTGAATTTCATTTCCCCCCCATTTTTTCCCCTCTTTTCCACCCTCTTGTGTCTATATAACAGACCCCCCAGCTGTGTTTTAGGGGTTAGAAAATTTTAGTTTGGAGCTCTCACATTAAATCTCTCTCTCTCTCTACTCTAAGCCTTAAAAAACCCTTTGATTCTTACATCATTTCCTCACCATCACCTAGCACCACACCACCACTCCATTCCAACAGCTTGGAGGGTCTTCTCAGAGCTTAGGAGGCAGCATTTCTTGGTCCAAAACGCTGTCAAAGATTAGTCTTCAAGGCAAATCAAGAATCAGCAGTCTTTCGGGGCTTGGCACGCTTTCCAAGAAATCAATCACAAACAGAGGCTAATTAGGGCATCGCAGTGGATTTCCGCGCAAGGCAACCCGAACATGCATCATTCATCATCCGGAGTGGAGTCGAGGCAGTCCCTAGCTTGCATGCTAGTTTACAGCTTTCTTAGTTAAATTTGTAAATTTAATTAGGATTTTCTAATTATTTGGACTGTAATATTTATTCGGGACTGTATTATTCTTTTGAACCCTCCGCGAGAGAGCAATGTTGTAATAAGTGTGCGTGTGTGTGATGTATGTTTTCCAACCCCACGTCTTTCTCCCTTTTATTTACCTGCTTATGATGGTTAGATTAGAGCATGTTTCAATTAGTATACAGTATGACAGCATGTTTGCATTCATTCATCTGTTTTGCATGCACCGGGCTCGGCGCATCATACTAATTGCATCGTATTTTCAATTCCAAGTTGAATACATGTTAGCTGTAGCATTTCATATGCCATGTTTAGAATAGCCGAGCCTGCTATAGTTGTATTTTTGCATATGTTGCATTAGGCATTTTCGTATAATTAGGATCATGCATGGATTTCTAATTAGCTTCTGTTTTGGCTTGGAGTACTCGGTAAGTTTTATGCTTTAGTATCCTTGCATGCGTGTGAGTGACTGCCATGAATAGCATGCTTACCATGAGGCTATGTGCTTATATGATATAACTGCCTGAATGCCTGTGGGTGAAGGTTGGGTTATTTGGATTGGAACAAATCATCAAATGTGTGTTTTAAGCCCACTAGATAGTGGCAAAATCATGTTTTCTAAAGCCCACCCGAGGGTGGCAAATCCACGTCTTAGCCTACTTGCGAGTAGCACCATCAAACCATCTTTCAAAAACAAACATGAAATGTTTTGTTCCAATTCAGGCGATCCAGTCTATACTTGTATGATGTGCGCATCACATAGTAAATCTAGGCTAATAACCGGAATAAGAACACACAATGTTTTTCAAAAATAGATATCATGGTTAGTAGAGGCCGATCTTTGATCGGGCGAGCGGGGGTGCTCACGAAGTGACCTTCCCCAATCGTACCCAAGTTCCCGAGCCGAGGCAACTTTGGTGATGACGGACACGTGGCCTTAGGCAACGAGTCAGGGTTTCCTAAATTTCCCAAAATAAAATATTTAGGTGGCGACTCTGTATCTGGTAAAGCAGTCCATGTTTGGTACTTCTTTTCTAAAAATCTGTTTTCTCAAAACGATTTGCCGGATTTGGACTCTTTGGTTCAGATTAAGAACCGTGACAATTTGAGAGTCCTGAGCTGTAGTGAGCCCAATATCGAACGGAACGGGAGCTCATTCCTCCCGGGGCGTTCGGGGACGTCTACAGTTTCTGGCGACTCCACTGGGGATTTAGAGAACTTGACTCAAACTCATGATATCTGGTTTTGACTACACTTATGTGTTTCTTTGCATTGCATTTGCATTGGTGCCCCTAGGACACCGTGTTTGCCATCTGCTATTCTTGAACGGTTTGCCGGAGGCTTGTCTTGTCAAGACATGACCATAAGGCTGACCGGTTGTGGACTCTGCCAGTATGGGAACACAAACCCCGGTTTTACCGGGGCACCCTTTTGACCATTCGACCTAGTGCATATTCGGAATCCATAGTGATCATTCCGAGCTAGGACAGGTTGCTTACCCATTTATAGGTTGTTTGAAACCGCTGCGTGCGTAGTGAAACCCTAGCTCCTGACAAAATAGGACAGGGAAACCCTACCCCAACACAGGGGTGCTTTGGCTCTCACTTGCTTGTTATGTGCTTTTAGAGTGCATCTCTATAGGAATGCATGTATCAGTCTACAAGTTTGGGCATCAGGCCTGCGGGCACCAGTTTAGTAGATTGGGCATCAGGCCTGCGGGCATCAGTATTTGGGAATCAGTTTTACCTGAGGGTATCAGTTCACCGGCAGAATTTTGGGCAGAATTCAGTAGAGAGCACACTCATTCAACTATGCTCATATCTATTCGGGTGAAATCAGGCTGAGATGCTGCATGTTTTCCCTTTTGCTAGGTAGTCCTGGAACCATAGTTTCAAAAGGCTCTGATATCCCCCGAGGTTCGTCGGACTTGTGCTGATAGACTTTGTCAAGTCAAAGATTCAGTTCAAGGACAAATCAGTGTTCCTCCGCCAGAGGCAGGGTAAAAGGGGCCAGTTAGGCATAGATCACCGGTTCAGCAGTTACCAGATCAATGGCCCTTATCCACCCCACCAGTGAATAGTCAGGCTGAGGCCTCAGTTTTTTATCAGTTTTTAGTCACCCCACCAGTCAGTCAGCAAGATCAGCAGAATACTGCCAGGATGGAAGAAATGATGTGCCAGCTCCAAGAGAGCATGAAACAAATGCAGGAGGACGCTGCCCGCCAATCAGAGTTCTCTAAACAGCAGGCCACAGTCATGGCTCAGCAGGCCGAGCTAATCACTAGACTGCAACAACAAAATGCAGTATCGGCCTCACATCAAGTTCCTCCTCCACCAGGGGTCCCTTTACCCGAGCAAGCACCTACTGTGCAGAATGCCCTGCCAAACACCCAGAACACCTTACCCAATGTCCAGAACATCCAAGAGGACACAGACCTTCCAATGGGGCCAGCTCCGCCCCCGCTTCCGCCTCAACTGTCCAAGACCCATACACCCAACCACCCGGACTCTCCCTTCGAGTTCGAAATAGACCATACGGCTCTGAAACTGAGCAAGCTCGAGAAGCTTTTCAAGAAATCACAAGGAGTAAAGGCTATTCCGGATATCGAGGACGGATATACCGATGTGGCCGTAACGTTGCCAGATAGACTCAAAATGCCACAGATTGATCGTTTCGACGGATCTGGGGATCCCATGGTCCACCTCCGGTTATTCTTAGATATACTGCGGCCAATGGGCCTAACCCGACCACAAAAGCTTTCGTTGTTCGGCCGAACCCTGTCGGGTGTGGCCGCTATCTGGTACGCGAAGTTGGAAGATGAGGTAAAAAGAAGTTGGGATGAAATGGCCGAGGCCTTTGTCGCACAGTACTCGTACAACATCCAGATCGAGATTACAACTCGTGATCTCGAAACAACGAGGCAGGAGCCCAAAGAGACTTTCTCATATTTCGTAACTCGGTGGAGGGCGAAGGCATCGATGATGACCTTGAGGCCTACTGACAAGGACCAGGGCAGGATGATTGTGCGCAACCTCCAACCAAAATTGATGCAGAAGATGATTGTACTCCCCTTCCCTACCTTTTCTGATCTATATGAGATGGGGGTACAGATTGAGGACGCTATGAAGTAGGGCCTTCTTGACCAGGAGAAAGACCAGCCCAGGAGGGCATTTTCCCGTAGTTCAAATGCGACCACCAGTGGTGATGCAGCTGTAAGATCTTCTGATGTGGGCATGGTTACCGCCACCGCACCAAAAACAACCACCCCATTCACCGGTGCATTCGGGAGTAGCTCGCAAGCAACCAAATATCCACCCCAATCCAAGAAGGTTTTCACCCCACTTTATATGCCTTTGTTAAAGGCTCTAGGGGTTTTGATCAAGAAAGGGCATCTGAAGCCCCTAGAGCCGCAGCCATTACCAAAGAACCTCCCTCTCTCACACAACCCAGCCGACTACTGTGCCTTCCATCAGCGAGCTGGCCATGACACTGACATGTGCTTTCGTCTCCGCCACGAAATACAAGATCTGATCGACAACGGGGTCATCGCCGTACCAAGTCCTGCAAAGTCTATCGGCACTTGATCAGTGAACTTGGGGGGAATAATGTGACTATGTGATCGGGGGATGAACCACCTACGGATGGCACTCGATTTACTCCAGATATGGCGTATGGCACGCACCGTTTTGAGCAGTTGGCGAATGGTACATTCTGACTTGGGTATTGAGTCAGTCTTGTTGTTTTGTTTTGAGTCTGTCTTTTTGTTTTGAGTCAGTCTTTTCATACTGAGTTAGTTGAGGTCTGTCTTGTCGTATCAAGTCAGTCCTGTTGTATAGGAGTCGGGTGATTTCAGGGGTGTTACCTCGGACATCACTGTTTTGTTTCGTGTTTGTCTTTTTGCTTTCTTTGAGTCTGTTTCTGCCGAGGAGCCAGTTGTGCCAATAGATCTCAATGAAACAGCAGTGATTTTCACACTCTCATGTTCGCTTCTGCCGTGTGCCAGTTGTGCCAGAAATTCTAAATGAGATGGCAGTATTTGACTAGAAGCTATGTCTTTTCTGTGCCTTGAATTCATTGCATCGACCTAAGTTTTCCAAAACTTTTTTTGAAACATTGTGATAAAAAACGAAGAGGAAGGAATTCCTCGAGTTTTGCAAAATTTGATCAATTGAGAGAAAGAGAGACATGCTAAGCCCTTAATGATCGAGATCATGCTTGTTAATGTGAGTACTGAGAAGGATTCTGACTTGATCCAGATTGGTTCCGCACTGCCTTCAGCGGGAGCGATTAGTCGCTTTCTTAAAAGATTTCAAAAAAAAAAAATGTTTTGCATGGTCCTGCGAAGACCTGTGTGGAATCGCTCTTGAGATTGTGCAGCCTAGGATCGCTCTTAGCCTCGAGACTCGACCCCTCATTTTCAAACCTTGGACTTAAATTCAGAATGTTCAATGGCCAACCACAATGTGGGGCCTGTGTGGCCAGATTCAAAGCAGCCCTCGAACAAGGGGCAAGAAAGTCAGATCAAGAAGATCAGATGCGATCAAAGGAAGCTTGCAAAGCTCAATCAAAAGCACCCCTCGAACTAGGAGCAAAGGAATTTCAAATGTGCTCGAAGAGTCAAAGATGAAGAACGGCAAGAATGCCAAATCCCAGAAGGAAGGAAGGAAGAAGACACTGCTGAAGAACAACTGAGTTCCTATCCACAACACTAGGAGCAAATTCAGCCCCCATTGGATGGACTCCAACATCACCAGCGAACAGCAGCCATTCTCCTGGATTTAGATGACTTTAGGATCCCAAAACCATTTGACATGGACGAAGCTATACTTTTACCCTTGAGAGGCTCGCTGGGCCGAAAACCCTAAAGGGCGGCCCAGGCAAAAGTTAGAGCAAGAAAAGAAGAAAAAGAACAAAAAAGAGAAAAGAACAAAAAAACAAAAAAGAAAGATGCAAAGAAAAGAACAAAAAAAAAGAAAATCAAAAGAAATGAAAAGAAAAGAAAAGAACACAAAAATTGAAAAGAAAAGAAAAACAAAGCTCGCAAGGTCGAAAACCCGCAACAGGCGCCTTGGCAAAAGTTAGAGCATAAAAAGGAGAGGTTAAATATCCGAGTGTACCTTAACCCCCGAACTACGTAAGGCTTGATTCCCATCTTTGGGATACGTAGGCAACTTCATTCTGAAGTCCAGCCGTAAAACAATTCAAATTCGATTGTGTCCATGCGATGGTTCTGGTCATCTTTGTCTTCTCTGTATCTGAGGATTTGGTTGTATTCGCCACTCTGAGGACTGCCTACAATACGCTGCGGTGCCGTCTAAACAAGGGGCAACTTTCCGTTGCCATTCAATGCGCCGCAGTGCCGTTCAAACAAGGGGCAACTTTCCGTTGCCATGAGGTGTCCTTCAGGAAAAGGGGCAATTTTCCTTCGGATCTGAGGTTGTGCATCTCAAGGGTAGGTTCCGTGCTCGTTCAGCAGTGACCGTTTGCGAAATAGTTTTTGAGAATTTTTACTGAGGTTGACTAATCTTCTCGAAAAGTATTCCATTTTCAAAACTGGACCATTTCTTGGACCCAAAAGAGGAAAATTTTCAGTGCTCATGGCCTGACTTGCATGATTTTAAATCAGAAAATTGAACAAGCATGTTAATCTAACTCTCATTTTGGTCAAAATTTTTTAGGAGAAAACTAAAACAAAAAAAATGGTCAAAATGATGAACTAGGGGCACAGTTGAGTCAGGCTTCCTGTCTTTCCCATTGTCAACATACTTGCCAAGAAAGGCACTCTACCTGCCAGAATAGGGCACAACTGAAATTAACAACAAAGAGCTGAAAGCTCTCTCATCCTCCAAGCGACGAGGTATCAAGCCAAGTGCGAAGCACGAACCGGAATGGGACAAGATATTCCACTCCCTTATCTGGACAGATCTGATTACGTCCGAACTCCCCAACAGAGCATCGTCAACCGATGTTAGCTGCAGATTTGCTACACACCCAATTGTAGCACAGCCCTTCTGTGGAAGAAACTCACTGTTGTGAACAAGAAGAAGAATCTGGTAGAATACCGGGGGCAAGAGCCCACAACTTCCTGCTTATCCATCAACCACCCAGGGGAGGGATAACAAAATGAGAGATTGAAGAATAGAGAGGTGTGCGCTGAGAGAAGAAGTGAGGAAAGGGCTTTTTCAGAAAAACAGAGCCTGAGGGCCGAGTGATGTGAGAGACACAAATGAGAAAGGATGGGAAACAATATCCGGAGAAACTGGCTCCTCGCGATCTGAGAGGTCTGTCGTCTTTGTAATACGTCTGTGTGTCGTGTCTTTTTGTTTTGTTTATCTCGATTCCTGCTTTGAGTCATCCCAAGCGTGTCTCATTGTGTTTAGGTTGTTTACCTTTTTGTCTTTCGTTATTGAGTCTTTTTCACTGTGTTCAGTCGTAGGCTCAATACCCGGTTAAGAACTCATTTCTTAATTTCAAAAAAATAAAATCGTTTTGTGCTCAAAGTGCTATGCCATTCTTCATGATTGTGCAAAACAAGATTCGTTCTTTTGTAAAACCGCACGGTTCAACCCAAGTCATGTGAAAACAGTAAAATCAAGATCTATCTGAAGCTATATAGGTTCCAGGCTGCGAGGCAAAAGAAAAGAGGGAAAATTGGAGCATTTGAGTTTGTTTCAGTTTCCGTGATTATACTCTCTGTTATTATACTCCAGATGTACCTCTTCAGGCCTTGTCAATGCTCCGAAGTATGAGTGTGCCTCTACTCCCAAACTTAAGCCTACCTCAATGCCAGAATGGCAATCGAAGTGCTCCCTCAGAAAACTAGTCCCTGCCAGATGCATCTTGGCTGTGTTTGCAATGAGTTCCTAGGAGACCAACTGCGACGGTGGAAACTAGAGTTCGGACAGCTATTGCCTAGAACGCAAAGGTTCGGAATTTCCTAGACTAAAGTCTGGTTTAAATACCCAGGGGTCTATCCTCGGCTTGAAATCTGTATGGCAGCCCCATAGATTGAGATAGCATGTAAATGCGCCTCGATTCTGGATACTGAATCAACCTAGTCTGTCACCCCGTTGGAGAATAGGGAAAGTTGTGAACATGGCCAGGAAGGAAAGGTAGTAACTGCGGTTTGGAAGTACAATTAAGAAAGTGCAAGAAGAACCCACTCTTTTCAGCTCAAAATGTTTCTGCGGAATTTTCAACTCATGTCTTCGATGTGTAGCTCATCGTCAGTCGGCATGCACGAGGTGTATCCTTTTTGGAATGTATCATGACCCCTCCGAGAGGTAAATCGGAGGTTGCGTTTGGAATTTGGTCTACTTAAGGCTGGTATTACCTTATTCGGTATTTTTGTTTCAAAAGGGTGTTGTCACGCGCGTTCCACTGGCATTGTTATGCTCATTCATTGCATTGTTATGCACATCTATCTAGCATTGCTATGCTCATTCGTTGCATTATTATGCACATCTATCTAGCATTGTTATGCTCATTCGTTGCATTGTTATGCACATCTATCTAGCATTGTTATGCTCATTCGTTGCATTGTTATGCACATCTATTTAGCATTGTTATGCTCATTACTTGCATTGTTATGAACATCTATCTAGCATTGTTATGCTCATTACTTGCATTGTTATGTACACTTCACCTGCATCGTTATGCACCTTTTTACTTGCAATTGTCGTCTTTTCTTCTCTCGCATGCGGTGTGGTAGGACATCTTCAGTTTCGAACATTCGGACGAGTTCCGGCGTTCATTCATACCTTTTCTCTCTTGCATGTGATATGCTGAGAGGTTTTCTCTTGCGTGTGATACGCTGAGAAATTTCCATTTTCTCTCTTGCATGTGATATGCTGAGAGATTTTCTCTTGCGTATGATACGCTGAGAAATTTCTCTTTTCTCTCTTGCATGTGATATGCTGAGAGATTTTCTCTTACGTGTGATACGCTGAGAAATTTACCTTTCCTCTCTTGCATGTGATATGCTGAGAGGTTTTCTCTTGCGTGTGATACGCTGAGAAATTTCCCTTTTCTCTCTTGCATATAATATGCTGAGAGATTTTTTTTTGCGTCTGATACGCTGAGAAATTTCTCTTTTCTCTCTTGCATGTGATATGCTGAGAGATTTTCTCTTGCGTGTGATACGCTGAGAAATTCCCCTTTTCTCTCTTGCATGTGACATGCTGAGAGGTTTTCTCTTGCGTGTGATACGCTGAGAAATTTTTTTTTTCTCTCTTGCATGTGATATGCTGAGAGGTTTTCTCTTGCGTGTGATACGCTGAGAAATTTCCCTTTTCTCTCTTGCATGTGATATGCTGAGAGGTTTTCTCTTGCGTGTGATACGCTGAGAAATTTCCCTTTTCTCTTTTGCATGTGATATGCTGAGAGGTTTTCTCTTGCGTGTGATACGCTGAGAAATTTATCTTTCCTCCCTTGCATGTGATATGCTGAGAAATTTGCCTTTCCTCTCTTGCATGTGATATGCTGAGAGGTTTTCTCTTGCGTGTGATACGCTGAGGAATTTGCCTTTCTTCTCTTGCGTGTGATACGCTGAGAAGTTTACCTTTCCTCTTTTGCGTGTGATACGCTGAGAGGTTTACCTTCTTCCTCTCCTATGTGTGATACGCAGAGAGATGTTGTGTGTAAGACTCTGGGTATTCTCAGTAGTCGCTTTTAGCCTTCTCCGCGTGAGACGCAGTGAGAATTGCATAATTTTCTTACATCCTTTCTGCATGAAATGTAGTTAGATTTGTATTCACTTGCTTAAAACTGTTGCATGGTATGCTTCACTACAACTTTCTTTGCATGATCAAAAGTTATGTTCAGCTTCTTGCGTTGGTAGTTGCATTTTGCCCCTGCCTGAGGGCATGCTTGCGAGCACATCTGTGTTATTTTGTATGTTTGTCTAAGTTTTCGGCCTTGTCAAAAATGAGTCGTCTCTAGGCTTTGACATTCACTCCCGTCACTTATGACTTTCGAGTTCTGTCAAAGAGGGGCAACTGTAGACACCCCATTTTTGACCGACCTTGAGACTCAGACGTCACCAGTTGAGCGCTCGGTGATATTGCATATTGTGCTCGTTCAGAAGTTTCAGAGTCTCGGCTGCGAGCCTTGCCTCCGGACTTTCGGACTCTTTTGTGCTTTACCTCGGTTTGTGAACCAGGCTCCGTTTTCTCTGTTTTCTCTTCTCGAAGGAAGGAAGAGGTCTCGTAGATCATCTCTCAGTGGCCGTAGGCTACGTTTCGTGGTCGTAGGCCGTTTTGCCCGTTTGGAGTCCGGTTTCCGATTTTTCGGAGCCGTTAGTCGTGTGCCTCAGTTCGGGACCACTTAACCACCTCCGTTTGCTCCAGTTTTTGGCATGCATCTTATTTACTCCCTTTTGAGGGACACTGCGGTCCGAGAGACCAACTTCGTGGTCGGACACCACTTTCGGGGCCCTGAACTGCGTGTTTTGGCTCCCGAACCTTCATTCTGCATTTTTGGGCTCCAACCCGAACTTGAGTTAGTCATATTTTGAGGTCCTTTTCATGTTTTATGAAGGACATTTTGCTATTTGAGATCTCCTACTGCCACTTGCTTCTTTACCCCTCTTTTAGGCCTTTTCTTGCATGATAGTTTAGGCCTACTTGTATTTATTTTCGTGGCTTGTCATAAACTACAAAGTGTCTTATTTTGAGCCCCTCTTCAACTTTGTTGAAGGGCTCTCTTCAGTTTGAGATCTCTTACTATCACTTGCCCCTTTATCTCCCTTTTAGGCCAATTTTTGAGGGAAATTTGAATTTCATTTCCCCCCCATTTTCCCCCTCTTTTCCACCCTCTTGTGTCTATATAACAGACCCCCTAGCTGTGTTTTAGGGGTTAGAAAATTTTGGTTTGGAGCTCTCACATTAAATATCTCTCTCTATATACTCTAAGCCTTAAAAAACCCTTTGATTCTTACACCATTTCCTCACCATCACCTAGCACCACACCACCACTCCATTCCAGCAGCTTGGAGGGTCTTCTCAGAGCTTAGGAGGCAGCATTTCTTGGTCCAAAACACTGTCAAAGATTAGTCTTCAAGGCAAATCAAGAATCAGTAGTCTTCCGGGGCTTGACGCGCTTTCCAAGAAATCAATCGCAAACAGAGGCTAATTAGGGCATCGCAGTGGATTTCCGCACAAGGCAACCCGAACATGCATCATTCATCATCCGGAGTGGAGTCGAGGCAGTCCCTAGCTTGCATGCTAGTTTGCAGCTTTCTTAGTTAAATTTGTAAATTTAATTAGGATTTTCTAATTATTTGGACTGTAATATTTATTCGGGACTGTATTATTCTTTCGGACCCTCCGCGCGAGAGCAATGTTGTAATAAGTGTGCGTGTGCGTGATGTATGTTTTTCAACCCCACGTCTTTCTCCCTTTTATTTACCCGCTTATGATGGTTAGATTAGGGCATGTTTCAATTAGCATACAGTATGATAGCATGTTTGCATTCATTCATCTGTTTTGCATGCACCGGGCTCGGCGCATCATACTAACTGCATCGTATTTTCAATTCCAAGTTGAATACATGTTACCTGTAGCATTTCATATGCCATGTTTAGTATAGCCGAGCCTGCTATAGTTACATTTTTGCATGTGTTGCATTAGGCATTTCCGTATAATTAGGATCATGCATGGATTTCTAATTAGCTCCTGTTTTGGCTTGGAGTACTCGGTAAGTTTTATGCTTTAGCATCCTTGCATGCGTGTGAGTGACTGCCATGAATAGCATGCTTACCATGAGGCTATGTGCTTATATGATATAACTGCCTGAATGCCTGTGGGTGAAGGTTGGGTTATTTGGATTGGAACAAATCATCAAATGTGTGTTTTAAGCCCACTAGATAGTGACAAAATCATGTTTTCTAAAGCCCACCCGAGGGTGGCAAATCCACGTCTTAGCCTACTTGCGAGTAGCACCATCAAACCATCTTTCAAAAACAAACATGAAATGTTTTGTTCCAATTCAGGCGATCCAGTCTATACTTGTATGATGTGCGCATCACATAGTAAATCTAGGCTAATAACCGGAATAAGAACACACAATGTTTTTCAAAAATAGATATCATGGTTAGTAGAGGCCGATCTTTGATCGGGCGAGCGGGGGTGCTCACGAAGTGACCTTCCCCAATCGTACCCAAGTTCCCGAGCCAAGGCAACTTTGGTGATGATGGACACGTGGCCTTAGGCAACGAGTCAGGGTTTCCAAAATTTCCCAAAATAAAATATTTAGGTGGCGACTCTGTATCTGGCAAAGCAGTCCATGTTTGTCACTTCTTTTCTAAAAATTTGTTTTCTCAAAACGATTTGTCGGATTTGGACTCTTTGGTTCAGATTAAGAACCATGACAATTTGAGAGTCCTGAGCTGTAGTGAGCCCAATATCGAACGGAACGGGAGCTCGTTCCTCCCGGAGCGTTCGGGGACGTCTACAGACCTCATGAACAGAATCTTTAAACCATACCTTGATGATTTTATAGTTGTATTCATAGATGACATATTGATTTACTCTAAAAGTGTAGAAGAACATGAACATCATCTCAGGCTTGCCTTACAGACCCTAAGAGAACAAAAACTTTATGCTAAACTGTCTAAATGTGAATTTTGGCTTGATCATGTTATGTTTTTGGGGCATGTTGTTAGCAAAGATGGAATTTTAGTTGATCCGCAGAAAGTTGAAGCGGTAGTAAACTGGCCTAGACCAACAAATGTGACAGAAGTCCGAAACTTTTTGGGTTTGGCTGGATATTACAAAAGATTTGTCAAAGATTTCTCCAAAATTGCCTTACCGTTGACTCAGTTAACTCAGAAGGAGATATCATTTGACTGGACTGACCAAAGGGAATCAGCATTCCAAGAATTGAAAACTCGACTTGTAATTGCACCGATTCTTACCTTACCTTCAGGTACGGATGGTTTTACTGTATTTAGTGATGCTTCTTATAAGGGTTTGGGATGTGTTTTAATGCAGAATGAGAGAGTTATTGCTTATGCTTCTCGACAACTGAGACCGCACGAAAAGAATTACCCAACCCATGACTTAAAACTTGCCGCAGTGGTATTTGCATTGAAAATCTGGTGTCACTATCTGTATGGGGCGACATGTGAGGTGTATACAGATCACAAGAGTCTGAAATACTTCTTCACACAGAAAGAACTGAACATGAGACATGGGAGATGGTGTAACAAGCCCGCGGGGGACCTCGCTACAGCTCGGACTCGACTTTGTAGTCACGGTTCTAAGTCTGAACCAAAGAGTCCAAATCCGGCAAATCGTTTTGAGAAAAACAGATTTTTGAAAGAAGTGCCAAACATGGACTGCTTTGCCAGATACAGAGTCGCCACCTAAATATTTTATTTTGGGAAATTTAGGAAACCCTGACTCGGTGCCAAAAGGCCACGTGTCCGTCATCACCAAAGTTGCCTCGGCTCGGGAACTTGGGTACGATTGGGGAAGGTCACTTCGTGAGCACCCCCGCTCGCCCGGTCATAGACCGGCCTCTACTAACCATGATATCAATTTTTGAAAACATTGTGAGTTCTTATTCCGGTTATTAGCCTAGGTTACTATGTGATGCACACAGCATATAAGTATAGACCGGGTCGCCTGGATTGGAACAAAACACTTTTTGTTTGTTTTTGAAAGAGGTTTTGCTACCCGCAGGTAGGCTTGAAACATTTGATGATTCACTCCAATTCAGATAACCCAACCTTCACCCACAGGCATTCAGGCAGTTATATCAGATAAGCACATAGCCTCATGGTAAGCATGCTATTCATGGCAGTCACTCACACGCATGCAAGGATGCTAAAGCATAAAACTCACCGAGTACTCCAAGCCAAAACAAAAACTGTATTAGAAATCATACATGATCCTAAGTATACAGAAATGCCTAATGCAACACATGCAAAATGCAACTATAACAGGCTCGGCTATTCTAAGATGGTATACGAAATGTTACAACTACCATATATTCAATTTGGAGTTGAAAGTACGATGCAGTTAGTATGGTGCGCCGAGCCCGGTGCATGCAATACAGATGAATGAATGCAAAACATGCTGTCATACTGTATGCTAATTTAAAAATGCCCTAATCTAACCATCAAAAGCGGATAAATAAAAGGGAGAAAGACGTGGGATTGGAAGACATACATCACACTCACCCACACTTATTACAGTTGTGCCCTTACTCGGAGGGTCCGAATAAATAATACAGTCCAAATATTACAGTCCCCAAAATAAAAGAATATTACAGTCCAAAATATTACAGAATTCTAATTAATTAATGAATTAACTAGAAAGCAAATAAACTGGCGTGCAAGCCAGGGACTGCCTTGCTTCTGGTGGATGATGCATGTCCGGACTGTCTTGCGCAGAAATCCACCGGAATGCCCCAATTAGCCTCTGTTTACACCTGTTATTCTTGAAAAGCGTGCCAAGTCCCGGAAAGTTGCTGATTCCTGATTTTACTGCAACAGAGAGCAGGAAAGGGGCATAGCAATGTATTTACACAAATATATGCATGTCTCGATCCTCGTGCCACCAATCACGCATACCGAGGCATGATGGCCGAGGAGTCGAAATGCACAACTCAATATAGGATGAATGCACATGAAACTACAGCTAAAACCTAACTCCATCATGGATAATCCGGAGTGTCGGTGACTGGGGAATTGAGACACGTTCCGTCACTCGGAGTACGAAACGTACCTCGTTTCCCGTGCCCGGGCTAACTCCTATTCCGGACATGGTGCAATGTGCATGATATGCGTGAAATGCAACTAAGATACAATCCTAACATATACAATGCTATGGAAATGAAATGTCTCGAAATGCGTGCACACGGGCACGCAAACCGAGAAAATACATGAATGCAATGAAAATGAGATGCCTCGAAATGCGTGCACACGGGCACGCAAATCGAGAAAATGACAGAATGCAATGAAAATGAGATGTCTCGAAGTGCGTGCACACGGGCACGCGGACCGAGGCGATGGTGTATATAATGAGAATGAGGTGTCTCGAAATACGTACATACGGGCACGCAAACCGAGAAAATACAGAATATGATGAAAATGAGATGCCTCGAAATGCGTGCACACGGGCACGCAAACTGAGAAAATGACATGTCTCGAAATACGTGCACACGGGCACGCAAACCGAGGCGATGATATGTGTCTCGAAATACGTGCACGCGGGCACGCAAACCGAGGCTATGATATGATATGATGAAATGACATGGAAATGACAAATGGGCTTATACCAACATGAGTGAGCCTCAGCCACACTCACATAGGATGCCTGCGGATAAAAATGGAGTGCCTCGAAATGCGTGCACACGGGCACGCAAACCGAGGCGGTGACAGAATGCAATGAAATGACATGGAAATGACAAATGGGCTTACACCAACATGAGTGAGCCTCAGCCACACTCACATAGGATGCCTGCGGATAAAAATGGAGTGCCTCGAAATGCGTGCACACGGGCACGCAAACCGAGGCGGTGACAGAATGCAATGAAATGACGTACAGAATGTAATATAGACTTATACTAACATGAGAGAGCCTCAGCCTCACTCACATAAGATGCCGATGGCAGAAAATGAGGTGCCTCGAAATGCGTGCACACGGGCACGCAAACCGAGGCGATGCATACGCAATGCAAATGACATACAGAATGCAATATGGACTTATACTAACATGAGAGAGCCTCAGCCGCACTCACATAAGATGCCGATGGCAGAAAATGAGGTGCCTCGAAATGCGTGCACACGGGCACGCAAACCGAGGCGATGCATACGCAATGCAAATGACATACATAATGCAATATGGACTTATACTAACATGAGAGAGCCTCAGCCGCACTCACATAAGATGCCGATGGCAGAAAATGAGGCGCCTCGAAATGCGTGCACACGGGCACGCAAACCGAGGCGATGCATAAATGCGATGAAATGGCATGAAAATGATAGCAATCATTCTAATGGAATTTCAGCAGTAAAATATGGGGGAAAACAGCCCCGAAATGAGGCGAAATGACATGAAATGCATGGAATTGTCCCGAAATGCGAATCTAGGCACCCGAAATGGCCCATAGCTATGCCAAACATGCACAATATGGACGTGCAATGCAAAGACAGAAGCTAGACAGTCCCAAAAGATGCACTTTCACAGTTATAAACATGGCCAAACAGCAAGCATAGGTATGGCAAAAATGGCATGCAAGAATAGGGGCCAAAAGAGGGGTAATGAAGCAAGTGGTATAAGCAAAACCCAAACTGAAAAATTTCCTTCTACAACATTGAAGAGGGACCAAAAATATGAATATTTACAGTATATGGCAGCCTCAAAATCAGTATACAAACATGATAGAAATGTGATGCAAAATAAGGCTCAACAATGGCTATAACATGAAGTATACAAAATATTCACCAAACAGAAAAAAAGTGTGAATGAAACATGAAGTATAGGCCAAAATAAGACCACTTTCAGTTCGGACCAAGGTCCAAAAACAGAAGCAAAGAGGGTTGCCAATTTATGCAAAAATGGGGCCAAATAGGGGATATAACTACAAGTGACACATGGAAGCACCAAACAATGTTGAGCCCTTCTCCAATGTTGAAGAGGGGCTCAAAATAAGCCTTATATCAGTTTACCACATGCTCGAAAATAAATTTCTCATGGGTCAAAAACAGCATGCAAAACTATGACATACAAGATGATCAATGAAGCAAGTGTATTACGGAGGGCTCAAACTGGGTTGAGCCCTTAATGAGAAGTGAAGATGAGCTCAAAAGATGGCCCTTTTCAGTTAGGGCCGGAGCTTGAAACCAAAAAGAAGTGGGGCTTAGAAATGGATCAATAAAAAGGTTCAAAAGGGTAAAAGTATTACTTACCCTTGAAGAATCACACTTTTGTTGCTTCTTGGATGGATTTGCAGCTTCTTTAGCCTTCAAGAATCCTTCCTTGTTGCTGGAGATGAGATGGTGGTGGTAGAGCTTGGTGGTGTAGAAGAAATGATGGTTAGGGGCTTAGGGTTTTTTGAAGAATTGAGAAGGAAGAAGATGGAGTTGGCTATGGAAGCTTGAAGGAGAGTTTTTCTAACCCTCAAACACTACAAGACTTGCTTGCTATATAGGCCAAAGAAGGGGTGTAAAGGTGGGGCATAAAGGAGAGCAAAATTCCCCCAAAAGGGTCCCCCCGGATGCAGATATTTTTGGGAGAAAACCAAGGCACAGCTGGAATGCACTCAACCTGAAGAAGCAGGCCGGCCTATCACTTTTGTTGCAGGTGGCCGGCCGGCCACTTAACATAGCCGGCCGGCTAGGTCAAAGAAAAAAAGGCCGGCCGGCCAGAAAAAATGGCCGGTCACCTCCTAGGATGAAGCCCCAGAAGTTAGCTTTCCAATGGCGCAAACCTTGCATTAAAATTCCTCCTGTAGAAAAAGTTATGCCCCTTTCCGTGAAGCCGCGCAGATTCAGTCCAAGCGGACTTCAACCAACCACATCTCTCCCCCCCGGACTTGGACTCGGGAGATTCTTGAGTGCAAAATGAAGCCCCGGAAGTAAGCTTTCCAATGGTGGTGGCCTCATATCTTAATTCCTCTTGTGCAAAGAGTTACGCCCGTTTCGGTGAAGCCGCGCAGCTTTTTCTCCTTCCCGGATTCATGCTGAACCACTTTTGACCAAAAAGAAGTTGGCTTTTCGGCAAAATTACTAGCCTCCCACCAACTTTTGGTGTCCTCTCATGTGTGTAGATCACATATATGTGGTTGAAAGTTGGCAACACTACCCCTAGGGTGTTCAACATTAGCCCGGAAGTTGGAAAAACGGGCGCCGGGAGGCTCCGGAGGAGAGATAACTGGTTGCTGCAACAATTACTAGCCTCCCACCCTTCAATGACCTTCCTGGTGATAAAACAGAGGTACCTGCCAAAAATGAATGAAAACCGTTGCAAAACGAACGTTCCGGGGCCAAAACACGCAGTTCGGGGTCCCGAAAATGGGCTGTTAAGCACCGAAAGTGGCATTCGACCTCGAAGTGGGTTTCTCAGCCCCCAGTGTCCCTCAAAAGGGAGCAAATAGGAAGTATGCCAAAAATCAGAGCAATAGGAGATGGTTAAGCGGTCCCGAACCGAGGCACACGGCCTGACGGCTCCGAAAACCGGGAATCGGACTCCGAAATGGGAAAAATGGCCTACGGCCACCAAATGTAGCCTACGGACATTGAGAGATGGTCTACAGGACCTCTCCCTCCCCTCAGGAAAAGAAACAGAGAAAACCGAGTCTGGTTCGCAAACCGAGACAAGGCACAAAAAAGGGTTCGGGAGTCCGGAGGCAGGGCTCACGGCCGCAACTCCGAAACTTCTGAACGACCACATCATGCAACATCACCAAGCGCTCAATTGGTGACGTCTGAGTCTTAAGGTCGGTCAAGAATGGGCTGTCTACAGATGGCTAGAACTGATTAAAGACTATGACCTACAGATTTTGTACCATTCGGGAAAAGCTAACACCGTTGCCAATGCACTGAGCCGGAAATCGATTGGAAATTTAGCCTGTTTGCTCATCGGGCAGAAAGAATTGCTTTGTGACCTTGAAAAATCTAAAATTGAAATTGTTTTGCGAGAATAAGGTGGAACAATAGCTGCTATTTCTGCTCAACCGACACTGATTGAAGAAATTAAAGAGAAACAACAATCGGATGACTTCTTGAAGAAGATCATCGAAGAAAGGGAAACTAAACCAAGACTGGGTTTCAAATTTGAAAATAATGTACTGAAATTTTAAGAAAGACTGTGTGTACCGAATAATACTGAACTGAAAAGAAGAGTTCTGCAAGAAGGCCACAATTCAAAACTGTCTATCCATCCAGGGAATACGAAAATGTACCAAGATTTGAAATTGAATTTCTGGTGGCCGTGAATAAAGAAAGAAATTGCCGATTTTGTATCAAAATGTCTTCATTGCCAACAAGTTAAAGCCGAACATCAAGGACTCGCAGGCTTATTGCAGCCCTTACCCATACCGGAGTGGAAATGGGAACATATCACCATGGATTTTATTGTGGGATTGCCTCGCTCTAGTAAAGGTATGGACTCAATTTGGGTTATTGTTGATAGACTGACTAAATCTGCTCACTTCTTACCTGTTAAGACAATTTATAATGCGGACAAATTGGCTATACTCTATATTGATGAGATTGTTAGACTGCATGGAGTGCTTGTGTCCATTGTTTCTGATAGGGATTCGAAGATTACATCAAGATTTTGGCAAAGCTTACAGACTGCATTGGGTACTGAATTGAGACTGAGTAGTGCTTATCATCCTCAGACCGATGGCCAGTCAGAAAGGACCATCCAGACTCTAGAGGATTTACTGAGAATGTGTGTCCTTGATTTTCAGAAAAACTGGGAAAACTATTTGCTATTGGCTGAATTCGCCTACAATAACAGTTATCATTCAAGCATTGGTATGGCGCTTTTTGAGGCATTATATGGAAGAAAATGTAGATCTCCGATTTGCTGGGCAGAAGTTGGAGATGGGCCTTTGCTTGGGCCCGAGATTGTATATGAAACGACTGAGAAAGTGAAACTGATACAATAGAGACTGAAAACCGCACAGGGCAGACAGAAAAGTTATGCTGATGTCAGAAGGCGGGATAGAGAATATGAAGTGGGTGATCACGTGTTCGTGAAAGTGACACCGATGAAAGGCCAGACTCGTTTTGGAGTCAAAGGCAAGTTAGCGCCGATATACGTCGGACCATATGAGATTATTGAGAAAATCAATCCGGTGGCGTATCAAGTTGCGTTTCCTCCTGAAATGGAGCATATGCACAACATCTTCCACATTTCTATGTTGATGGATTACTTCTAGGATCCTTTCTATGTGATAGAGCCTACTCGTGTAGTGCTGAGTGATGACTACACTTACGGGGAACGGCCTATTCAGATTGTAAACAGACGGATCAAGAAGTTGAGAAACAAAGAGATCCCGTTAGTGAAAGTCGACTGGCAAAGCTTTGACAAATCTTGATACACCACTTGGGAAGATTTGTGGCATGTATGCCACTTGGGAAAGGGAAGATGACATGGCTAAAAGATATCCCGAACTGTTTCCACTGAATCCTATTTTCTTCCAAAATGAAGGTAACTCGAGTTTAGAGGACTAAACTCTTTTTAAGGAGGGGAGACTGTAACAACCCTCACCACTGTTTACCGATAAACTACCGATTACTACTAAACTGAGACTGATTATGATTGGTAATTGAACTGATTGAAATACTGGACTGACTGACTGGAATTTGGAACTGAATTGATTAAGAATATCTGTTATATTGCATTTCTATCCGTTGATTGTTAATTGATCTGTTCGTGTTTTTATGTTTAACTTATAAATTGAAGGCCTTATCGGCGGCCATATCTGACACTGATTAATGTTCTGTGTTCGTTAGAATTTATAGGATTTTATGGTATATTTATTTGAAAACTGATTTGGTATGATTAAATTAGATTAAATATTGATAAATTGCATAGTTTGGCTTAATTACCAAAAACACCACACTAGTGACCCACTAGATGAACCATATTTGAGCCTTATTATATACTTAGGCAACATTTCATCAGCCACAATTGAACATCACAACCGACCAAGAGGAGAGTGAGAGGTTTGGAGTGAATTCAACTTGATTTTGTGCATTGGCTTGAAGAATTGGATTATAGGTTGCAAATTAAGCTTCCTCACCTTGTATTGGAGACTTAGGTAAGAGAAATCAACCTCTCATTGTTGTGTTTAAGCTTGTTCTTGCATGGTTTTGAGCAAAGTTAAAGTCTAGAGCCAACATATGGCTCAAATTGTAATTGTTGCATGCATGTGCATATTGATAAGTTTTGAGGTTGTAATTCATCATTCCTCACTTGCATATCTATATTTTGAGAGTAGACCATGAATTCATCATGTTTTTGTAAGAGTTAGCTCATTTGAGCTTGTATTTAAAGTTTTGAAATGATTTAAGTCCATGCATGTTGCGTGTTCATCTTGTTCATGAAAATTGGTTTAAAATTGGGTTTGAATTGATCTTCCTTTGGGCTTTGATTTTACAAATTGAGCTTTGAATCCTGTTTAACTATGAGTTTTGAAGTGTTTTCCAGAAAATGAGCCTAAGAGGATCGAATTTGGTGTTTGAAACTTGATTTGGAGCTTGAGGTTCGAATCTGGGAATTCCAGATTTTGAACTCACGCTCGAGCGGGGTGACTGGCGCTCGAGCGTGGAAATCGTGCTCCCAGTATTTTGTTCTGTTTTTAAGTCAGCTCGAGCGGGGTAATTTACGCTCGAGCGGGACCTTGTGTCTTATGCTCGAGCGGATGTCGAGCGCCCAATCGAGCGTGAATTTCACCTATCCAGCACTTTTGACTGTTTTGAAGTACGCTCGAACGGTTAAGTCTGCGCTCGAGCGGAAACCTTTGTCTGCATGTCCGCTCGAGCAGATTAACCTACGCTCGAGCGAGACCCCTGTTTTCTGAAAATTCTGAAAATGCTTGTAAAGTGCATCTTTGCATCCTCATTTCATCCTAGGCATTCTTAGGCCTAGTTTAAGGCATCTTAATGAGGATATAGATGTAGAACACACCGAGGCAAATTAGGGATTAAGTTTTTATTTTTTCCAATTGTGTAGCTTAGTGTGTGTTCATTCTGTAAACTGTGTAGGGTTGGCGACTAGGGACGCGCTCTAGCTTTACTGTAGCCCAGAACTCTGTGAGTAACAACTGTGTAAAGATATGTTCAAAATGATTATCTTCTGAACAATTGAACTATACTGCTTTTTGAACTGATACTGTTAATTGAATGAATGTATGTCCTATATTTTGAACTGTATTGTGGCATCCTTAGCAACTACTGTTTATTGTTACTGTTACAGAGATTTCTGTCGGTTCCCTTGTTGGAACCACTATTGTTTAGTGATTGATGGCCATCTGTTCGGTCTTTTAAGACCTACTATTTACTGTACTGTTATGCTAATGGATGTACCACATATGACTGAATGACTGATATACTGAATTAACAAACTGTTTTCATTACTGTAAGGACATTCATTTTTAACCTCTTTACGCATTACGTTATTCGCTAGGTTTTAGCTCACTGCTCATATATATATGTAGGTGTACAGGCACCAGACCGTATTTAAAATCTCATTTTATAACAGACAAATATGATAAGTAATGATAGATATTTAAAACTTGGCTTTTTTAAAATATATATTTTGACTAAATAATTAAGAAAAATTACCCCAAAAACGTCTAAGAATTTGACTCTGGTAAGGAAATAAACCTTAAAATTTTAATTTTATCAATTTAAATCACATCTTTTTATTTGTTTTGAATCTAATAATTCTTCAATCCATTTTCGTTAAGTAAAATCGATAATATATATATATATATATATTAGTCATTAAAAATGTAGTGTATATAAAATGTTTAAAATATTATTTTTTATTGAATTTAGTAAAAAAATTATTTTTTTTGTTAATTTTATTTAATGAAAATAGTTAAATACTTTAGATTAAAAATAAATAAAAAATTTAGAATTTAAGTTAACAAAATTAAAAACTAAGAGATTTATCTATACTATATATTAAGCAAAAGGGGGTTTTTAACCCCAAGCCTTGTGGGAGCTCCAATCTCTCAATCTAAATTTCTTGATTTTTTTATTTAAAAAAAAACCTTAGTATTTATTAACTTCTCCCAACCCCCAAGTCTTACCCTCATAATAACACTTTAATACATTGAGAACAAACATAAAAAAAATTCTTTGAAATCCAACACATATGAATTCCTTGAAAAGTCCAAACACATATGATTATTATCCCTCATAATAACACTTTAATGCATTAAGAACAAGCATAAAAAAAATTTCTTGAAAAGTCCAACACATATGATTATTATCAAAATATTAAACTTTAATATAATATAATAAAAAAAAAGATGTTTAATTCCTTGAAAAGTCTAACACATATGATTATTATCAAAATATTAAACTTTAATATAATATAAAAAAGAAAAAAAAAAGACATTTAAAAATCGCAATTCACATAAATAAATAATTATAAACACAATTCGTGCATAGTACGGGTGATATGGTAGTCTATATATAAAGAAAAGGAGGTTTCTAATCTCTAAGCCTTGTAGGAGTTTCAATATCTCAATCTTAATTTTCTAAATTTTTTATTTTAAAAAAAAACTCAGCATTTATTAATTTTTTTAATCCACATGCCTGTATTTATTGATTTGGTCAAAATTTCCTGATCAACATTTATTAATTTTTTCCAATCCACATGCCTTTTGAGAGCTTTGGTCAAAACCCCCTCATACAAATAATTATAGATACAACATGTGCATAGTTATTATAACACTCTTTTCAACTTCTCATATACACTATAGTTAGTGATAAGATTGTTAAATTATTTTTATAAAAAATCTAAAAAAAATAATTTGTGTATTAAAAAAAATTTAAAACAAATATAAATATTTATAATTATCCCGTGTATAGTACGGGTGATAGGCTAGTATATAGGGAAACAAAAGGGCTTTCAAATACAGCTTGAATCTTGCACAAGGAATCTCTCTCTAGCTCATGTTTTTGTAAGGAAGAAAAGAGAAAGAAAATGAGAGTTGTTTAGTGAGTGAGAGACCGACAACCGTTGAGAGAGAGAGAGAGATGATGTTGTTTTAGAAAGAGAAGAGGGGTTACATGGGCACCTACAAGAGGGAGAAAATGAGAGTTATTTAGATATATATATATATATATATATAAAGAGAGAGAGAGAGAGAGAGAGAATAAGTATGTGGATGAGAGTTATTTAGATAGAGAGAGAGAAAAGTTATTTAGATAGAGAGAGAAAAAAATGAGCGCGTGAACGAAAGTTATTTAGAGGGAGAGAAAATGAGAGTGTGCTTAGTGGTTGTAAGGATCTTCTGTTCTTAAATATTTTTGTCTCTTATCTCAAATTGTTTTAGAAAGAGAAGAGGGGTTTTAAACCCACAAACCTTGTGGGAGCTCCAATATCCCAATCCTAATTTTTTAATTTTTTGATTTTAAAAAAAAAAACTCAGCATTTATTAATTTTTTCCAATTCCTATGCCTTTTGGGAGATTTGGTCAAAACTCCCTCATAATTAAACTTTAATGCATTAAAGACCAGTATAAACAAAATTCTTTATTTCAACACATCTATCTATCTATATTATATTATATTATCTATATCTATATCTATATATCTATCTATCTATCTATCTATATTTATATATCTATCTATCTATCTATCTATCTATCTATCTATCTATCTATACAATATATTAAGCAAAAGAGGATTTTTAACCCATAAGTCTTGTGGGAGCTCCAATATCTCAATCCTAATTTTTTAATTTTTTGATTTAAAAAAAAACTCAGCATTTATTAATTTCTCTCAATCCCCATGTCTTTTGGGAGATTTGGTCAAAACTCCCTCATAATTATTTAATCGTTTTATTTACTATTTTAATGGTTCTTCTTTACAATTATTTTTTTTATTATGAAAAAAATATGATTGTAATTAGATAGCTTAAAAATATTTGTGATTTATATGATTGAAGTTATCTCATTTTTTGATGTATTTGGTCTAGCCAAAAAAATAAAATTATAATTTGTATTTGGTTTAGCAATTTCTTCTTTTGTGTACTATTTTAATGGTTCTTTTGATTGAAGTTATCTCCTTTTGTGATTTATTAAAAAAAAATTATAATTTGATTTTTTAATATGATTGAAGTTAGATAAATATAAATACTTACAAAGAGAAAAATGTGATTGTAATTAGTTCAACAGTTTTTTTTTTTTTAATGTGATTGTAGTTAGTTCAATAATTCTTTTTTTTAATGAGATTGTATTGTAATTAGTTTAATGGTTCTTTTTTTTCATTTGTTTTTTTTTATTATGAGAAAAATGTGATGTGATTGTAGTTTGTTCAATGGTTCTATTTTTTAATGTGATTGTATTGTAGTTAGTTCAATGGTTCTTTTTTTTCATTTATTTTTTTTATTATGAGAAAAATGTGATGTGATTGCAGTTTGTTCAATGATTTTTTTTAATGTGATTTAATTGTTTTATTTACTGTTTTAATGGTTCTTCTTTACAATTATTTTTTTTATTATGAAAAAAATATGATTGTAGTTAGATAGTATAAAAATATTTGTGATTTGTATGATTGAAGTTATCTCATTTTTTTTGTTTGTATTTGGTCTAGCCAAAAAAAAATTATAATTTGATTTTTTAATATGATTGAAGTTAGATAAATATAAACACTCACAAAGAGAAAAATGTGGTTGTAGTTAGTTCAACGATTATTTTTTTTTAAATGTAGATTGGTCAGAAGAATATCTATACATTTCAGAAGGTTAAAAAAAAAATGTAAGTATAATATTTTTACTTTATAATATTTTATAAATACATAATATATGTATTGTTCATTAATTATAATACTAAGCCTTTGTTTGGCAATGACTTTTTTAATTGGCTTTTTGGTCTTTTTGACTTTTTTAGCCTGGGACTTTTTTGTTCGTTTGGTATTCTTAATTGGCTTTTTTGGCTTTTTAGCTTTGGAATAGTGGATTTTTTTTTTGTCTTTTTGTGATTTTTGGCTTTCTGTGATTTTTTGATTTCTTTTTGTTTTTTTTTTTTTTGTGTGATTATTTAGCCAAATATGATAACCAAACACCACCTAACTATCATGTTGACAATGCAGGAATGCTGATGGAATGCTCACAACAATTTATATTTTAGTTATTTTTTTGTTTTACTTATTCAGTAAATTTCGAACAAATGTAATAAATTCTTATTTTTATTACTTTAATTATGTAATGTCAACATTTTCTTTTAAAATTACATATATTTTATGCTAACAATTTATAAATATGTTTGACATAATATAAATAGTTTTTTTTAAATAATCTCGTGCATAGCACGAAACAAAAAGGCTTTCAAATACAGCTTGAATCCTGCACAAGGAATCTCTCTCTAGCTCATGTTTTTGTAAGGAAGAAAAGGGAAAGAAAATGAGAGTTGTTTAGCGAGTGAGAGACCGACAACCGTTGAGAGAGAGAGAGAGATGATGTTGTTTTAGAACGAGAAGAGGGGTCACATGGGCACCTACAAGAGGGAGAAAATGAGAGTTATTTAGATATATATATAGAGAGAGAGAATAAGTATGTGGATGAGAGTTATTTAGATAGAAAGAGAGAAAAGTTATTTAGATAGAGAGAGAAAAAAAAATGAGCGCGTGAACGAGAGTTATTTAGAGGGAGAGAAAATGAGAGTGTGCTCAGTGGTTGTAAGGATCTTCTATTCTTAAATATTTTTGTCTCTTATCTCAAATTACTTATAATTATCTATCTATACTATATATTAAGCAAAAGGGGATTTTTAACCCCAAGTCTTGTGGGAGTTCCAATCTTCCAATCTTCCAATCTAAATTTCTTGATTTTTTGATTTTTTTAAAAAAAATCTTAGCATTTATTAATTTCTCCTAACTCCCAAGTCTTACCCTCATAATAACACTTTAATGCATTAAGAACAAGTATAAAAAAAATTCTTTGAAATCCAACACATATGAATTCTTTGAAAATTCCCAACACATATGATTATTATCTCTCATAATAACACTTTAATACATTAAGAATAAGTATAAAAAAAATTTCTTGAAAAGTGCAACACATATGATTATTATCAAAATATTAAACTTTAATATAATATAAAAAAGGAAAAAAAAGAAGACATTTAAAAAATATATATTTAAAAATCACAATCTATACTATATATTAAGCAAAAGGGGATTTTTAACCCCAAGCCTTGTGAGAGCTCTAATCTCCCAATCTAAATTTCCTATTTTTTGATTTAAAAAAAAAAAATCTTAGCATTTATTAACTTTTCCCAACCCTCAAGTCTTACCCTCATAATAACACTTTAATGCATTAAGAACAAGCATAAAAAAAATTCTTTGAAATCCAATACATATGAATTTTTTGAAAAGTTCCAACACATATGATTATTATCCCTCATAATAACACTTTAATGCATTAAGAATAAGCATAAAAAATATTTCTTGAAAAGTCCAACACATATGATTATTATCAAAATATTAAAATTTAATATAATATAATAAAAAAAAGACATTTAATTATGAAAAATCTAGAAATCCCCTAGATGTTGATTTGTGATTATGTATCAATTTTAAGCAGAATATAACAATCCCAATCAAACAATCAAACAAACAAGACAAAGAGACACAACGATTTTACGTGGAAAAAAAACCACAATTGGACACCTCCAACTGTGATAAAAAAACCATGGACAACAGCCACAAAAACAATCCACTAAGAAGATTTAAAGGAATTACACAGGTATACTCTCAATTACCTAGCGAATCCACGCCTAATTGAACCAACCTCTATGTGCCTCTTCCAACCCGTCTTCACCTCGGAATTGTCTTTACGATGAGCCACCCCGGAATCCACCAAAGCTTCAGGCTCGAAGTCTTCAGAATCCACCGAAGAACAACTCTCTCTTTTGTAGAACAAAACACAACCTTTGATGTATTCTTTTTAAACCATGAGTTTGAATACTCAATAAAATATCAAAGAAATTAGCAAAATATCTCCAGATATAAACCTTAAGATCCAAAAATAAGATCTGGAAAAGTTGAGAAGTAGTAGTTTTTGGGAGAAAACCAACTACTTATAGAAAACCAAAAGTAATCCTAGATTTGGAAGAAAAAACCCAATCCTTATCGAAATCCGAAATCTGGGATTGCGCGGTCCACTCGAGCGTGGGTTTTCCCGCTCGAGTGGAGACTTCAAATTCTGTGATTTCATACAGGCTCCACGCTCGAGCTTCAGTTTTGACGCTCGAGCGTCAAATCACACCATCCAGTACTTTTTCAGGCGACTGCAAAGATGCTGAGAGCTTCCAATCCCCGCTCGAGCGTCCCTTTCCCCGCTCGAGCGGAAAGGCCAAAACTGGAAAAACTGAAAAAATATAACATGATCGGACAGGCAACTTTGAATGCATTTTTGCATTTTGCTTCGGAGGCGCTGCCCCTCGACCCCGCCGTGGCGCTGCCCCGGACCCGCCAAGGGGCGCTGTCCCCTGGACCCTCGCGAGCTGACTGGGCAGCTCGATCCCCGTCATAATCAGCGAAGTGGCAATCTTGAAAGCTTTATCATCACAAACTTCTCTGAAAGGCACAATTCAGGTTGGATTCGCATCTAAACACTCATAGCCTCACTGAAATAAAAGTGCGAAAATAAATACAACTCAAAAGAGTTTTGTCAAACGGGGTTGCCAAGAATAAAACCTAACAAATTCCTTGAAAAGTCTAACACATATCTATACTTACTATATATTAAGCAAAAGGGGGTTTTTAACCCCAAGTCTTGTGGAGCTCCAATCTCCCAATCTAAATTTCCTGATTTTTAAAAAAAAACCTTAACATTTATTAACTTCTCCTAACCCTCAAGTCTTATCCTCATAATAACACTTTAATGCATTAATAATAAGCATAAAAAAAATTCTTTGAAATCCAATACATATGAATTTTTTGAAAATTCCCAACACATATGATTATTATCACTCATAATAACATTTTAATGCATTAAGAATAAGCATAAAAAAATTTCTTGAAAAGTCCAACACATATGATTATTATCAAAATAGTAAATTTTAATATAATATAATAAAAAAAGACATTTAATTTCTTGAAAAGTCTAATACATATGATTATTATCAAAATATTAAACTTTAATATCATATAAAAAAGGAAAAAAAGAAGACATTTAAAAATCGCAATTCACATATATAGATAACTAACCTAACACCCGTGCTATGCACGGGATAATTATAGATATTTATATTTGTTTTAGATTTTTTTTAATATATAAATTATGTTTTTTAAGATTTTTTATAAAAATAATTTAACAATTTTATCACTAGCCAGAGTGTATGAGAGAAGTTGAAAAATGTACTACAGTAACTATACACGAATTGTATTTATAATTATTTGTATGAGAGGATTTTAAATGCTGATCAGAGAATTTTGATCAAATTAATAAATGCAAGCATGTGGAAAGACATGTGGATTGAAAAAAGTTAATAAATGCTAAATTTCTTGAAAAGTCCAACACATATGATTATTCTCAAAATATAAAACTTTAATATAATATAATAAAAAAAAGACATTTAATTCCTTAAAAAGTCTAACACATATGATTATTATCAAAATATTAAACTTTAATATAATACCAAAAAAGGAAAAAAAGAAGACATTTAAAAAAAAAAAAGACATTTAAAAATTACAATTCACATATATAGATAATTGTAAACACAATCCGTGCATAACACGGGTGATATGCTAGTTCATTTATATAGATAATTGTAAATATAATCTGTGCATAGTGCGAGTGATATGCTAGTTAAATTATATGAAAGTCTTAAGATATAAAAATTTTAAGATATATTTAATGATTGTGAGTGATTTGAATTAGGAAGGTGCGATTATTTGAAAACAAAAGAGTCCCTAGACGCTTGATGGAAACTGGGACAGACAGAGGAGACAGAAAATAAGAGATGTCTAAAGCATGAGAGAAAATGTGAAGAGAGAGAGAAAATGTGACAGGAGAGACCGGGGCACCCACAAGAGGAGAGAGAAAATAAGAGAAGTTTAAAGGAAGGAGAGCAAATCTATCTAAGTAAAAGAAAATTTTAGTACGAAGTATTGTGATAATTTTAATATTTTTTATTAATTTTTTAAATATTTTTTAATTTTAAATAATTAATTTTTTTATTATCTAGTTAATTAATTTATGATTTATTTGATAATCTCATATTGAAAGAAAAATGAAAAAGCGAATTTTTTTATTCATACAAATTCAATCTTATATTGTCATTTAATATTATAATGTTGTATATGTTTCAATTTAATATAATTTAAATTTTAAAATAAAATTTAAAAGTTTTAATTATTTAACTTTTGTGGCCTTTTTTGGAAAATAGATTAAAAGTCATTTCCTAACTTTTAACTTATTTTGGATTACATTTTCTACACATTTAAAAAAAAAAAATCATAAAGAGTCAAAAAATTAACTTTTAACCATCTTCACAAAATATCCCTGTGTAAGTTTGTTGGTCTTTTGACCTAGCCGATTAGGTTGAATCATTTTTGATTTGACTGATTCGTTGGTTTAATCGCGATTTTAACAATTTTATAAAAATATATTGATTAAATTTGTTTGATTCGAAATAAACTAAAAATTGATTTGATTACAGATTGAACGACTAAGATAGCTTGATTAAAAATAAACTTCATGTCTAAATAATTGTTAATTTTTATTTTATAATCTCATATCAAGAAAAAAAAAGGAAAAAAATGAGTTGTTTTACTTAAGGGTTCGTTTGGGATGTGGATTGGCTTTTTGTGATTGATAATCATCTCATAGATTTATTTTATCAATATATATATATATATGAATATTATTTTATTTTTAAAAAATATTTTTAAGTTTTATGACAAACTTCAATATGGAATAAACTAAAACTAAAAAATTTATAAAATGAAATTTATTTTTATTTTATCATTAATATATATATATATTTTTGTAATTTATTTTATTTTTTCATCTTTACCAATTAATTTTATTTTATGACATCTATTTCTCGTTGTGAATTTAAAATATACAATTAATGACATAATAACTGTAATATATATGTAAATAAAATAATTAAAATTTAATTTATTTTAATTATTTTTAAATACTTTTAAAATAAATTTTATATTATTATTTAATTTTAAAATTATTTTTAATTATTATGCATCCAACGTGTTCATATACTTGTTAAAGGAAGAAAGAAAATGTGTGTCTAAGGCCTCGTTTGGGAACAGGTTAATTTAGTAATTTTTTGATTATTTGGCTAAAATATGAGCTAAAAAAAATTAGTATGTTTGGGATGATTTTTTAGTTTTTTACGAAAAGATTTGCAAAGAGTAGAGAGAAAATAGAATCTTTGATTTTTTGGTATAGATTGTTGACTTTTTGACTAATTTAATAACTTTTTAACTTTTTGGCTAAAATAAAATATTTCCAAAAGAGGTAAAAAAAAAAGGTGGAGTCACCTGCAAGAGGAGAGAGAAAATGAGAATACATTACGAAAAGACACGAGTCCGGATTCTCGGCCACCCTTCCCGGTGGCCGTTCCAGCAGCCCCCCAAAACGACGTTGTTTTGGGGGTTTTTTTGATTTTTTTTTTCTTTCTTCTTCCTCGTTGGAAAATAGAACCAGAGGGAGGGGAGGGGAGGGAGAGAGAGAGGTGGAGGGGAGGGGAAGGAGAGAGAGAGGAAGGGAGAAGAAGAGGGAGCCGCCGGTGGGTCGGACTGGAGGGGGCCATAATCACCGGGGGAGGAGGAGGAGGAGGCGGAGGCGGAAGCGACGGCGGATCGGGCGACGGTCGGACGGCTGGCGAGCTCGACGACCTGCGACGGCGAATCCGGACCCCAAAATCCGGCGAGCTCCCCTCCTCTCCCCTCTGCTCTGGTTCTGCGAAAAAAAAAAAAAAAACGAAAAAACCCCCAAAACGACGTCGTTTTGGGGGGGCTGCTGGGAACGGCCGCCCAGAAGGGCGGCCGAGGATCCAAATTCGAAAAGACACGGGCTGGGCCGAACTTATCAATAACCTTAAATCTCATATTTTAATGGATTTTTTTGAATTAATTGGTACTGATTAAGTTTATTTAAAAAATTAAAATCACATTTCATGCATAAATCCAAATCAAATAGGTTAAAATTAAACCGAACCGGATTATATATACTTACGTTATTAAACTCTACACATTTTTTATTCACATATGTTTAATATTTTTATTAATTAATTAATTTTTTTGTTTACTTTCTAAAAAAGGCTTCATTTGACAATATCATTTTTTAGTCTAAAAGTAAAAAATTCACTAAAAAAATAAAAAAAACCAATAACCTATATAAAAAAGTCAAATATTTATACTTTTTGCATATTTTTTTGTAAAAAATTTAAAAATCATCCCAAATATACCAATTTTTTCATATATTTTAATCAAAAAGTCAAAAAAATTATTAAAAAAATCTGTTCTCAAACGAGACATAACTCAAGTATTTTGATTTTTTTTTTTTGATTTTTTTACATCTCATATAATAAAAAAATAATTAAGTAACATATAATACTTACAAGTGAAAGGAAAAAACAAATTGAAAGAAAAAAAAAAAACCTTTAAATAGGAGAATAAAATACATCAAATTAACCATTAGATCAAATAAAATCAAACTAAACATTAAATTTACCAATGCAGGCTTTTACAAGCTGAGTTTATAGGTGGGCTCAAATCATAAATTTTTGTCATTTTTTATGAACTGGGACGGGGTACTCCAATAGACTAGATGGATTATTGAATGAATGACCCGAGTTGGCTAATATTGAATTTTTTTTATTCACGTGTCAATTTTTTTACCCTTACTAGGCACCTACCAGAGGAGAGAGAAAATGAGTGTTTTGGTAAAAGGAGAGTGGCGTCAGAGGAGAGAAAATGAGTGTTTTAGGAAGAGGGCAGTCAACGGGACACCTACAAGGGAGAGAGGAAATAAAGCTAAGTTTGATATATACAAAATAATTTATTTTTTTATCTTTTTATTTTTTTCATCACATTACATTTTTATTTTTTTACACATGTTTTTATAAAAAGATAAAAGTACACTTACTTAGGTCATCTTAAACAATTTTTAAAAGCTATTTAGAGAGAGAAAGTGAGAGCTGTTTAGGAATATAATATCATTATTTTTTTATCTTTTTATTTTTTTTCATCACATCACATTTTTATTTTTTTGCACATATTTTTATAAAAAGACAAAAGTACATTTACTTAGGTTATCTCAAACAATCTTTAAAAGCTATTTAGAGAGAGAAAGTGAGAGCTGTTTAGGAATATAATATCATTGTTATTATTATAATTTGGTAATGGATAGTATTCACTGTGTTTGGTTTGAATTTTTTGGATTAAGTTTTTTGAAAATTAACATTTTTGGTTTTTGTGTTTTTTTATTTTTAGTGAATATTTTTTAAATTTTAAACATTTTTTTTACTTTTTTAGATACACCTTACTTAGATATATCTAAAAAGTAAAAAATTTGTGAAAAAATATTTAAAAAAATTAATAAATACATAAAAATATAAAAAATGTACTGAATTCTTGTATTTTTTTTGTATTTTTAGTATTTAGTGAATTTTTAAAAGATTTTTTTTACAATTTTTTTACTTTTTAGGTGTATTTATATTAGGTGTGTCTAAAAAGTAAAAAAAATTACTTAAAATATTAAAAAAATTCAGTAAAAACAAAAAAACACGAAAAATAAGAAAGTAAAATTTTCTGAAAAGTGTTTTGAAAAACTGAAAACCAAGCAAGGTGATTATTTTGTTAAATTATAATAATGGTACTCCAATAATCATTTGTTATTTTGGCAAATCTTAACTAATTTTTTCTTTAGTTTGTAGGTATTATTTGGATATAAGTTTTTTGTGATTTTATTTTTTTTAAATTTTTTTATCTTTTGTGACTTTTTTTTAACTGTTTGTGAAAAAAATTACATATTTATATTATTCCCGATTAGACAAATATAAAAAATGAAAAAAAAAATTAGAAAATTCAAAAAAAAAAATATATAATTCACCCCACCAAAAAACATATCACTACATATTTAATAATTTTTTTTAACTACATATAAAAAATAAACAATCACCAATTACCTACCAACAATCATTCATCATTTACCCAACATTCAAAGTTTTTATTGCCTTCATTTCAAAAAATATATTTATTTTTTCATTATACTTTATTGAAAAATTTAAATTATACTACAAAATAGTTAACATTATACATTACAAAAATAATATTACATTCTTTTGTAGAAAATACTCAAAAATAAAAATAAAAATAAAAAACGAAATTTCATTACAAAATAAAAAAATGACATTGCAAATAAAGACTAAAAAATGACATTACATTATCCTGTAATTATTCATCAGGAGGCAAGGGAAAATAGTAATTTGGGTTGTTGGCATTTGAGGATCACTTGGCGAAAATCTCATTTTTTCGCATTGTGTAATATGCTTTCATCTAAAGGTCCAAATGAGAAATATCCATAGTCATTATCATATATTCTTCCTTTTTCATCTTACGATCTTGTCTTCTGATCTCAAAGTCATGTTTTTGCATCTCAAGTTTTTTCAGCTCCTGTAGTGCTTGAATCCTTTTTTTTCTTCTCTTTCATTTTTTTCTTTTCTTTCTCAGTAAGGTGTTGGTTAAATGTCTCCAATTATATACTCATTTTTTGGACTTCAGCTTCAACGATTTGATTTCTTCGAAATAATTCTTTTGCAGCTTTCCTATCCATATGCCTTTTACCCCTTGCAGAGACGCTGCCCTCACCAATAGTTGGATTGTTACCAACACTTGGACTTGTGTCATCTTCAAGAGAAATGCAGTTATCCATAGGAAAATCGGCAGCTAAATTAGGGGAAAACGGTGTATGTATCATTGACTTCACTGTGTTTGTAGGAGCTACATCTTACTACTTGATATTATTTTGTAAGATTGGTCAACAATGTTCAAAAGTAAAATATTTGTTTACATCTTGGTGGTATAATAGTTTTTCTTAAAGTATTTGTATCAATAAATTATTACATTAATTAATTAGTTCATTTTTAAATAAGACAAAATAAATAAACTAACATAAATAAATGAATATAAAATTTACTATGTCAACTTGAGACATTCCACTCAGGTGTAGATTTTCGACTTGTGCCAAATACCCACGAAATTTGTTGCAACATTTTATGATTATACCCCATCGAGATGAGATTGATACTTGTGTTCTTGAGTGGTCATTTTGCAGCGAGCAATAATTTTCAAAAATTCTTCCCCAAAAATGAGCATGAGATTGCAAATTCCCAACAATTGCATCTTCAGTAATGTGACACCAAACTCTACAAATTGCCACATCTTCTTCAATAGTGAAAGATTTTTCTTTCTTTGTTTTTGATGAACCTTCCACAGTGATTGTGTGAAAAAACTAAAAAGAATATAATTTCAAAAGTTTATTGTGAAATCAAATTGAGATGAAGAGAGGAGAAAACAAAAATGAAATATGCAATGGTTGCTATGAAATAAAATTAAGATGAAGAGTTTCTATTTATAAAAATTCAAAATATTACCGTTTCAATATAATAGTCGTTTGAAGAGATGACCGTTTGACACAAGCTGGTGTTTGTTTGTTTTTTTTTTTTTTTTAAGCCAAACAGAGCATACCTCTGTTTGGTTTCATCACCACCGTCCACTTGTTGGTCATCAACGGTTGAGATGATTTGTGTAGAATCATCATGTGATTTTATTCCTCTCCTTCTTACTGTCTCTCTCACCATTTCGTCCTCCCTTTCCCTCTCAGTCTTCATCTCTCTCTCTCGCACTCACTTTCAGATATTATCTCTCTCATCTCTCCATTACAGAGTAGCAAGTGTTGCTTCTGTCTCTCTTACTCTCACCTTCTTTCTCTCATCTCCAACCCTCTTTTGATGATCTTCATCATCTCCAACCATCTTTCTCTTCATCCCTTAAACCGTCTCTTTCTCTCTCTCTCTCTCCATATATATATATATATATATATATTTCTTTGTCTCCATCGATGAAGCCGAAGCTTGGTTTCAGTCACTGATCTATATCTCTTTCCGTCTCTCTCTGTCAGTATCCATCGATTGAACCGTCTCTCTCTCTATATATCTATTTCTGTCTCTTTCTCTCTCTTTCTCGATCACCGATCAACTCTCAGTTTCAGTCATCGATCAACTCTCGGTTTCAGTCACCGATCAAGGTATGATATATTTATTTTTTATTTTTTTATATCAATCTATTAGAGTAAAAATCAAATCTTTCAGATCCTAATGAAGATACAAAAGAATCGATTTTTAGATGTTATTCTGAGAAAAATTTTGATTTTGTTGAATATTGTGTTGTTTTAGTGAAATTCTGTTTAAAAAAAAAAATTGTTGTAAAAAAAAAATTGTGAATTTCGCAAAATGAAAAAATTGATTTGTTTTTGTTTGAGTTTTTCTACAAACGGATGAGAAAGAGAGGGAGGGAAGGAAGAAAATCAGTTGGTTTTGAGTGAGCTGGTAGATTTTTCATTTGCCAATGTTGTTGTTAAACTTGGCAATAGCTTTGGCATTTGCCATCTTTAACAGCTGCTATATCTCACCATTGGACAACCCTTTGTCCTCAAAGCTGCTATATTATAGTTTTGGTAGCTCCAATGACAAACCATTGGAGATGCTCTTAGAGAGGGAAAGAGAAAATGAGTGTTTTAGAAAGAAACAGGGGCACTTGTTAATGGAGATGGGTTTCTATTGTGACTTTAGGTCAGAGAAGACTATTGTGAGACTATGGGGGCCTTCTCCCGAGTTTTTTCGGATGATCTTGACAGTTGATATTATAAAATTCATCGAATATATTATTTATATATAAAAAAATTAACTGGGTATTTGTAACTCCACGATCAACTTCTAATTATTTTTAAAAAATTATCAAGATTATATTAACTGTTTATGTTTTAAAAAATAATTCTACACTTATTACGAAATTATCAAAAATGTTTAAGAGCACTAAAAGTAGAGCTCTAATGAGAGCTTTACTTATGTGGCAGTGGGCTCCATTCATGAATGATTTGATGTATGTGTCTTTTTTTTTTTTTTTTTTGCTCCATGCCACGTCATTAGAGTCATTGTTAGAGTTCCAAATTTAGAACTATGAATCATTCCTCTTCTGATTATTAAAAAAAAAAAAAAAAAATTATCAAGAAAAACCCCCCACAAAGGCCCATAGCAGGACCGTGCCTACTAGTTTGGGGGATGAAAAAAGAGAGCTTAAGGAGCTTGTTGACCTTTTACTAGTGATTCACAAAGGAGGTGCCAAGAAACTGCCCTTATTAAGACAAAAAGGAGGAGTTTGGAGGAAAAAAACATAGAGGCGATGAATTTTTTGAGATAAGCTCTCTATTATATTTTATGTCTTTATCTATTTTTTCATATTCTTTCTATAGATTTTAATTTAGATTTACATTGATAATTTGAACCATCTATTTTGTAGACCCCTCAATGAAGGTCATTTATGCAAAAAATTAAGTTCATCGGACAATTATAAACATGAGAACAAATTGCATTTTGTTTCATAAAATAGATTTAAATTTAATTATACTACTATTCATTTTATAAAACAAAATGCATTTTATTTTTGTATTTACAATTTTTTTATGAATTTGATTTTTTTGGATAAATGACATTTGTTGTGGGACTTATAAGATAGATGGTTCGAATCATCGACGTAGGTTTGGATTAAAATCTACTAGAAGGATTAAAATCTACTAGAAGGATATAAAGAGGTATGAAGAGGAATTTATCCCGAGATTTTCATTTATACCATCCTTATCAAAGCTCAACCATCAATATCTATATATTGTTATTTACACGTTTTTACATCATTTGTGATTCGATTTACATGTATTGATTCTCGATTTAATGGGCTCAATTTGGGAAGAGTTAAAAAAAAAGTTAAAAGTCAGCTTTTAACCCATTTTGGATCATTTCACCTTTTACATTTTTTAAACATTTTTTTAAAAAAATAAAAATAAAAAAAAACTAAGAAACTAACTTTTAACCATCTTCCCAAATCCCCTAATGTATGTTGGTAATTTATAATCATCATTAGATCTATGGGAAGGAATTTCAAGGAGGACAAGGACGATGCGTGGCACTGTGTCGAGTACAACTTTGGCAAGTGTCAGTATTTTTTCATAATAATACAAGAAAAATATATAAAATAAATTAAAATTGAAATGACAAAACATTTTTTTTTATTTAAAGAATGAAATACAGAATAAACTACACAACTAAAAATATAGAAATGAATTAGATTACATTACTAATAGAACAAATTATTAATATGGATAACTAAAGATTAGAACGCATCTTTTTAAACTAAATTTTTGAAAAAATAAGAACAAATGATAAGAAAAGAAGCAAACCGAAGCCTGCACTAAACAGTTTTTTTAAAACAGATTTACCGCCTCTCGATGGATGCTGGAGGTACACCGACGTCTGTCTCCCAAGGTACGATAATCGAAACCAACTAATGTAGAAGCACTTTTTGAATAGCTTCGACGAACTTGGCAATGGTTGCATTCTCTCTAACAAGAAACAAAGAAGAGGCTAGCAAAAGAAAATAGGAAAAAATTTCTTTGGTGGAAAAAAAAAAACATCTCCCACTTTTTATCCGCAAACACTATCTCCATTTTCCATCAAAATCTCTCCAAAATTATCCTACCAAGTTAAGAAGAAAAGGCTCTTATTTATACAAATAGGGAAATCCCTAGCCATGAAAGTCATACATCAATAGGGCCATCAAATGCAATTAATCAAGGTCATTAACTCTAGCCATTAGGGCTAGAGTTACAAAGGTTGAAAACCTATGACAACTAATATGGTCATCAACTCCATCATCAAAAGATGAGAGTTACAAAGGTCTAAACCTCCCATGTGCTTAAAATATACAAATAAATATGCATATAATGATGGTTGAATAAACCAACTAGATGGGTCACAAAATGAATACTAATGTTAGGTAAAAACCTGATCCAAGCCCAATTCTCAAACATATGCACAAGCTAAGCCCAACACAACATAGCTTAGCCTAAGCTCAAGATTAAGGCCTAGTTTGGGATGCTGCGAAAAAGTCAAAAAGCCAAAAAGTTATCAAAAAAGCCAAAAAGTCATCCTACTTTCATGTTTTGGGCGGCCAAAATTGTGTTTGACCTAGAGAGGGTAAAAATACTATTTTGCCCCTGTTTTTTTATTCCTTCCTTAACACAATATTATCCTCTCACCCGAAGATCCCCTTCCCTCACTCTCTCTCTGTCTGTATCAGACGAGTTCTGCAGAGATAGCCACAAAAGGGGACAATCCGTCTGCGGAGATATCCACACCAGCGACTACCGGAGATCCGTCGCAGCCTTCACCGTGCAGCACCGCAACAGTCGTGGGGAAGTCCGACCTCGACTCGATTGCAAATTAACAGTAACCGACGGCTGTCGGACAATCCATCGCCCAGATCTGTACCACTTCCGACCAGATCCACACCACGCCGGCCCGTTTCTCCCTAACTACAAGGTAACATCTCTTCCACACAAATTAATTTTCTCACTCTCGTTCTCCTTTCTCTGATTCTGTTCCAAAACTTTTTCTTTTTTCTACCTCTCTTTTTTTTATCTCTAACACCGAAACCCTCTCTTCTCTCTACTGAACCCTCTATGAATCCGAAACCCAAACCAGATCTATAGATCTGGTTGTAAGATGTTCATTTGGGTTCGGCGATCTGTTTCACGATCTAAGCATCTCTCACGATTTCGGTTCGAAGTTCACAATCGACCCATCTCTCTCTGAAGATGAACAAGACCAACTTCAGGGAAGAAAATGACGGACCTTGAAAACCTTTCCAAGTATTTCTTTTTCTGCAATTATATTTCTGCATTTTTGGAGAAATTACTTGAAATTTATCTAAAGTTGCAATAAATTCTTAATTGTCGTTGTTGTTGTGATTGTTGTGTGCCTACGGATTGTTGTTGTAATTTTTGAATTTTGTTATGAAAAAATTATTTTCTATTTCATAGAGTTTTGCTAGAAAGGATGCGGGTGGGAGAAATGGAAGAAAGAAAACCACTGGGATGCTGATTTGGAACTTTTGGCATTATAGCATGCAACTGGAATACTTTTTTTGGCCCAAACTGTCATATTATGGGTTTCGTAGTTGTTTTTGCAAATCATTGGCAATGCTCTAACATTGCTAGGGTGTATGTCTTTCAATAACAGTGTGTTTACCACAATCATCATTGTTATCCCTACCTGTATGATTTACTCGATTATGAAGCATACGTATATGAATGTTCAACTTTTTTTTCATCACAAATTTGTTAATTTGATAATCAAACCAATCCAACTTTGCCTTATCAATACCAATGAATTGTTCGTTTCTTATAGACATTTATAGTGTCATTACATTTGGAAAAGTACACCGTTTGTTACTTCAACGATTCCTAGAAATTCCAATTGCGGAGATGATTCATTTGTTCATTACATATGAAATTTTTATCAAATGTATTATTTTTTAAATGAATACATGTGCTAGCTTTATGGTATTGCCTTATTTAGTTTTTGTTAAATATGTTATTATTAGAAAATGGCAATAAGGTATATTTTGTTTTGCTTCAACTATTTATGTTATTGCGTTTTGAAATGTGAGTATATTGTATTTGAAATTTTGGAATGTGGAATACAATTTATAAGATCGCAAGAGTATTTATGTGACTACAAGTCATACATATAGGACTTATTAGTAAATGGCCAACAATATATTACCCTATCTTAGCTAAGTAAGAGACACAAAAGTAGAAATTACACACGAAAAAAAAAGAAATATATATATATATAGCTTCTAAACCAAAATATTTTTTTGTTTTTGTTGATTTGTTTTTAATTTAAACTATTAGTTCATTTTCATTAACAAAATTAAATTAACAAAAATTGATGTTTGAACTATGAAACTAAATGTAGGATATACAAAAATAGATGTTTGCACTATAAAACTCAAATTAATAGTAGTTTAAACTATTACACTATAATCTTTTGCCCTTTTGGCTAATTTAGCTCTATTTCACAGTTGTTTATATGTTTTTTATTTTATTCGCAGTATGAGTTTCAATGTTTTCAATTTTTCCACGTATACCATAATTGTTGTTGCATTGTAGTACGCAAATGGAGCAGTCCCAAACGTAGTCGACGCCTTCCAAATCTTTGCGCAAGTGCGGTAGTAAACAGACGCAGCAGCAGTCCGCAAACGTGCATAAAGCATCTTGGGACTCGGACACGGTGCGGATATTTTTTGGAACTTGTTATCAAAGAGTTGGACATTGGTTTCAAGGGGAGCTTCCATACAAAGACAATGCATGGATATTGAGCTATAAGCAAGGGCTTTCTGGATCGTACAAATAAGGTGCATGACATCAAGCAACTGCAAAACAAGTACGCGTTGCTGAAAAAGGATTGGCAGTTGTGGTCGAAACTGATGGACAACAGGCATGGGCCAACCGGCATCAGTTACAATGAAGCCACAGGTTTGATACAAGCATCTGACGACTGGTGGGCGTATTACGAAAAGGTAACATTTCCATTGAGTTTTACTTACGTCATTTACATGGATACTTAAACCGTTATTATTACAACTTTAATGACCTGGTGGGGTGTATTTCTATTGTTTTATGAGTTGCCCTTACGAACTTTAGTTTGTTCTATCTCAGTAGGTGCTCAATTTTTTGGCCAAATTACAGTAACAGAACAGTAGGTTTCCTATTTTCAATGCTTAAGCTTATTTTCGATGCTTAATTTTTTGGGCAACCTACTGTTGATTGCACTCAAACAGTAGGTTTCCAATTTGCTCTAGAAGTCGATCATAGGCTACAGAACAATATATGTGTTCTTCTTTTTTCTACAAAAATCCACATCCTGCTTTAACATGTAAAGGCAAATACATGTTATGACACCAGTGCTGGTTGTTTCCTCTAATTTTCTTCCAGCATTGAATGACAAAGATTATTTTATAAAACAAGATTTGTTTAGCTAGAAATAAGAGAAAAATAAATTTTGCCAATCTTTATTCAATTAAAAAAATAAAGATTATTTTATAAAACAGGATTTGTTTAGCAATGCTTAAGAATTTGTTTAATCTGTCAGCCCCAATTTGCATCCATTGCCAATCTGGGCTGCCCCCTTTCCAGCCTACTGCACAGCATGAACACACTGTGCACCACACTGTTGCACAAGAGGATGGCACGCCGGCTATCGAGCACGCTGCGTCGTCGGGAATTAACGCTGACGACACACCAACTAGTGGCATGAACAAATGCAAATCGCCAGGCCCAACACACCTACAGCGGAAAAAAGGGCAGAGTGAGGGAGCTTCTCTGTTGGCGAGTAGTATGGAAAACATTGCATCCTCCGTGAAATTACAACAACGACAAATCTGTGTCTCACATGATTACGCAGATTCGGCACAGCAACTCATTGAGAAGTGTATAACAAGGTTGTATTCGCTGGAAGGGCTGGATCCGTAAGACCCGCTAGTTCCTTTTGCTCAATCGGTACTTGACAACCCGGCAAATCAAGCCACAATGATGTCGATTCCGACAGACGCGACTATCATTGCTTGGTTGCGAACGAAGAAGTCCTGTGAGCAATGCATCGGTGGCCTATCAGCAGTAAACCCCGGAATGGGTGGTGGCTGGTTCTGAGACCGCCCAACAAATAATTTGTGTTTCTTTATTAATGTTTGTGTTGCTTCTTTATTAATGTTTGGGTGGTGGGTGGTTATGAATATTGATGTAATGTTTCTTTAGTAATGTTTGTGTGTTGCCTTTTGTTTTTTCTCCCCCTTCGAACAAACAGTTGGCCAATTATCCGTCCTTCCCAAAAACTATGGCATTGTTCGTGAAATTACAACAACGACAAATCTGCGTCTCACATGATTACGTAGATTCGGCACAGCAACTCATTGAGAAGTGTATAACAAGGTTGTATTCGCTGGAAGGGCTGGATCCGCAAGACCCGCTAGTTCCTTTTGCTCAATCGGTACTTGACAACCTGGCAAATCAAGCCACAATGATGTCGATTCCGACAGACGCAGCTGTCATTGCTTGGTTGCGAACGAAGAAGTCCCGTGAGCAATGCATCGGTGGCCTATCAGCAGTAAACCCCGGAATGGGTGGTGGCTGGTTCTGAGACCGCCCAACAAATAATTTGTGTTTCTTTATTAATGTTTGTGTTTCTTGTTTATTAATGTTTGGGTGGTGGGTGGTTATGAATATTGATGTAATGTTTCTTTAGTAATGTTTGTGTGTTGCCTTTTGTTTTTTCTCCCCCTTCGAACAAACAGTTGGCCAATTATCCGTCCTTCCCAAAAACTATGGCATTGTTCGTGGAATTTTTAGGACATTATCAGTTGATATAATATTTGTGTGATGATGTTGATGTTGTAGTATATGCTTGTTGCTGCCTTTTTTTTTTGTGCATTTTTTAATTTATGTTTGTGTATTTCTTTTTTTTTCTCTCTTCTGTTGTTCGTTTTAATAAGCAACTCTCCAATTAAGATCTTGTTTTTATTCCATTAGCATTTCATAGTTTTTGTGAGTTCATTGTTGAAAAGATCCAAAGCCTTTTAAGCCATTTTCACTATTTCTTCATAAATATTGGAATTTTCTGTTTTGTTGCCCATTTTACCAGAAAACCAGTCATGTTGTACTCTCCAGTGGGGCAAACAATAATTTGGCATTACCTTTTCCACTGATCTAACTGTTTTGTCGGCACAACACACAATTTCTTATACACTAATAATTTGGTGGCTGCACCAAAAAGAAGAGAATCCCTTCTTACGCAGGCCCCAATAATTTGTGTGTTGCCCAATCTGCATGGACACCACGTGAAGTTGTTGAAATTTTGGTTTCAACGGTCCCACCACAATATTGGTTTCAAAGAAGAGAATCCCTTCTTACGCAGGCCCCAAATTTTGGTTTCAAAGAAGAGAATCCCTTTTTGTTGATTTGTTAAAATTTTGGTTTCAAAGGTCCCATCACAATCTTTGCGCATGCTCATCTTCATTTCTTTATATAAGACCACAAATCAGTTGAAATTTTGGCTTCAAAGGTCTCACCACAATCTTTGCTCATCTCATCATTCATTTCTTTATATAACACCACAAATCAGTGTGGTTGTCTCATTTCTTACTCTCGCCCCAATCTGCTTCTTTCATTGTCCAAAGTTGTTATAATTTTCTTGATAGGTAGCCTCGTACCGGCCAAGTCAAATTTTGGTAAACCTGCTTGGCTTTGTATATTCTGTGTTGTAGGTTTCCAAAATGGCAGACGACGCCGGTCCTAGTTACACTGTGCCCAGTAATGCATCCTGGGAAGCTGTCGATGAAATTGCACGGGAAATGGTGGTCGAAACTGATCACAACTTGCTAGAGGCGTATAACGGTGTAGCTAGATATTACTACAACCATTATCACAGAGTGCCTCGAAATACATCAATACTTTCGGGACGTTTATGGATGTATGAGTTGTTTAACGGCCACCAAGGCCGGTTTGAAGATGCTGTCAGTATGTCCAAACCAGTGTTCTTGATGTTATGCGACACTCTTCATAGTTTTGGATTGACACTGCCATAGCGGTAGCATGGCGTTCTGCTAGAAAAAAGGTAGCCATTTTCATTTGTGCATTGCAGGGAATCAAGATGAAAGATTTGCAAGAACGGTTCCAACACTCGAAGGAGACATTGTCATGGCATTTCCATGAGGTTTTGAAAGTTATGATACTGTTCACAGTGGTTCATAGTCGGAGTCTTACGCCTGAGCAAGTGCAACAGGGGGGCCACTCACATTTACAATCGCAACGGCGATACCGGCCATTCAAGGTGACACTGTTTCACAAAATTTTAAATATCACAGTGGCGATATATACCATGAATTTTTATTTATACTTTCTGCGTAATGGTGCGTTGTGTAGGACTGCATCGGTGCACTAGACGGTACGCACGTGATGGCTTGTGTCTCGCAAGAGTATGCCACTTCGTATTACGGCCAGAAAGGCATCCCAACATAGAACATACTGGCCGTATGTGACTTCGATTTGTGCTTCACGTTTGTGTCATCCGGTTGGGACGGGAGCATACACGACAGTAGGGTGTTGCACTACGTGACAACCGAACCTAAACATCGCTTCCCGCACCCCACACCTGGTAAAATTATATTTTATTTAACAAAGTAGTATAATTTTAAAATAATATAAGACAAATTACACATTCGTACTTGCTATCGTAATTGAGAAATTAACAAAAATAGATAATATCATTTAAAAAAAAATTGATGCAAAATTATTTTTCTCAAATAACTTTTTTTTTTAAAAAATGTTCGTTGCAGGAAAATACTATTTGGTGGATAGCGGCTACAGCAACAAGACAGGGTACCTAGCCCATACAAGGGGTATAGGTATCACCAAAATGCCCATCGAAATCGAAGACCACAAAATGAGTTCGAACTATTCAATAAGGCACATTCGTCATTGCGTAGTTGTATCAAGTGGACATTCGGTGTGTGGAAGTTGAGGTGGGGGGCATTGCGGAATATTCAGAAATTGAGTTTCTCTAATCAAGTGATCTTCGTATGTGCGTCGATGGCGTTACATAACTTCATACACCGAAACAGTGAAATTGATGAGGTCACAGTTCCTATCGCAAATAGTACTGAATACGTGGCCCCCGAAATGCCCGACCTGGATGGATACGCACGGGTTGCCGATGTGATTGAGGAAGGGGACTCCGACCCCGCAGTGACAGTTGTACGAGCGAACATTATGTACCAACTAGCCCAACAACTGAACACGAATAATTTAACAAACATTAATGTTGGTTAAATTTATAATGTGTGTACCTCAGATTCAAATTTATATTATCATTTATTGTTAATTTGTTTTGCTTTTCTGAATTTGTAATACTTCTCACTAAGAAGTTGATAAAGTTTTGTATCCAATTTTAGACTACATATGTCCAAAAAACAATATTGAAAATGAAAGCAAAAGAATAAAATATATATATATATATATATATTTTCAACAACTTAGAACAACATTGTGCATGGCCAGCTAATAAAAAAGGAAAAGAATAAAAAAACAGTTACAAAAAAAAAACAATAAAAAAAAGAATGAAACCAAATTTTTTAAAACGAAAACAATAAAAGCAAAAGGAAAAGAATTTTCTAAAAAAAATTAAAAGGAAAAGAAAAAAAAATGAATAAAAAAGGAAAACAATCAAAAAAAATTTTGCACATATAGCGATCCCGGGTTTACCCTTGTTGTACAGTGATCCGGACATGTGTCCGTGGATGTTGGATGTTGTTTATTATCTTGTTTGCATCCTTTTTACTTTGTATATTGAGTATGGGATGTGTTGGGCAGGTTTGTTACAGGTTGGTTGTGTTTGGGAGCCTAGTGTTGCTGCCCAGATTTTTGGTCCTTCGCTCGAGCGAGGAGTCTGTCGCTCGAGCGAGAGTAGTGTTGCCCCGGTTCTGGACCTGAGAGTTGTAGTTTCTGGCTCGAGCGAGATTTTCGTGGCTCGAGCGGTCTGGGTTTTTCTTCGCTCGATCGAGAACTTCTTGGCTCGAGCGAGAGTTTTCTGTGTCTGGTCGCTCGAGCGACCAATCCTTCGCTCGAGCGAGAGTGTTTTATATCAGCGGACAGCAGCGTCTAAAACATCACTTTTTCAGTCCTTTCCTTTGATTAAACCCTAAATCCGACACCCTCTCTCTCTAAACTTACACTCTCTCTAAGATTTGATCTCCCTAGGGTGTGAATCTAGCCTAGGGCCTTTGTTAAAAAGATAGAGGGAGTTGAGAGCTTCGACTTAATCTGAAAAAGGTTGGATTTGGAGCAAGTTGATCTTGGAGTCTTCATCTCCTTTTGGGCTAAAACTTCAAGGTAGGGATAACCTACTCCTCTCTATGGGTTTTGTCTTTGAATTTTGGTAATTTGAGATGTTGGGCTTGGTTTGGTAATTTTGTGAAAGTTTGGGGCTTCTGTGTAATTTTACAAAAGTTGGGGTTTTATTCATAATAAACCTAGATGCATGTTTAGCACAAAAAAAATGGAATGATTGCTGAATCATTGAAGAAAATGGGACCTAAGGGTTGAAATGGTAATTATGGAAAATGGTCTAATTGCATTGTTTAATTAATTGGGATAATTAATTGATGAGAAATGAGGAAATGAAATGTTGATTGAATATCCATTTGTGCATTTATTTTCTGTTTTAGAAATAACTGCTTTGGGCTATCGGTGGAGGATAGTCGTGATTGTTGTAGACAATGTATGTTGATTAGGCAAACTGAAACTAATCAATGGAATGTGTTATGGAACTTGACAGTTGCTAGAATACATTAATTGTTTGTATTGTGTGATTGTATATAGAACCAATGTGTTTATATACGTTATGTGTAGAGGAGGAGATAGGGGATGTACTCCGCGGTTTAGGGGAAGATAGGGGATGTACCTCTAAACCGGATAGGTATTGGGAGGAGATAGGGGATGAACTCCGTAGACAGAGCTCATATGCTTGTCTAGAGAAGTGAAGATAGAGCTCATATGCTTATCTTTGTGAAGTGAAGTGTGGATACAGCTTGTATGCTTATCTGTGGATATTGTTGATATACATATCTGTTGTAGAGTGTGGATACAGCTTGTATGCTTATCTGTGGATATTGTTGATATACATATCTGTTGAGAATGTGGATATAGCTTTTATGCTTATCTGAATGTGAGATATAGTTTTTATACATATCTGTGGAAATGATGATAGAGCTAGCATGCTTATCTGTTGAAAAAGGGAAAATGAAAAGTAATTGGGACTTGTAAGTCATTGACATAAATATGTAATTTATGTGATTGTATCAGGGTTGACCAACTATCAATTGCTAATGTTTTAGTCATTGTCCATGGTTGGTTTAGTGTATTTCTACTGGGCTGTGGCTCACCCTATATGGGAATATCATTTTCAGGTACAGGAAGCATGCCACCTCCAAGGACATAGCTGGGAGGCTAGTGGCGGGCATAGTTTTGTCGTTTTACTTTTGATGTATTACATGTAATTTCAAGCCAAGGGCTTAATGTGTAAACGAGTTAGAACTCTTTGTTGTAACCAAGTGTTAACTTGGAAAGCTGTAAGCCCGTAGGGCATTTTGTTATGAGGTTAACATGTAATACTTATGTCTTGGAATTCTAATGAATGAAAGGAATGCGGTTAGTTTATATGTAAATGCATGTCTTATCTGATGGGTTTAATGTTATTATTTTGAGGGCGTTACAGCACACAAAACGAAAAGAATACAAAAAAATGATAAAAAAAGGAAAACAATAAACCCAAATTAATAATGTTAAAAGGAAAATAATAAAAAATAAAATAAAAATGTTAAAAGGAAAAGAAATAAAAAGGAAAAGAATAAAAAAGAAATATTGACTAACAAAGGAACATAAAGAAAACAAAAATTATAACGAAAAGAATGGAAAAAAAAATTGAATAAAAAAACGAAAAGAAAAAAAACATAATGTTAAAAGGACAAGTCCTGACTACAGGAAGAAAAAAAAATTATGTTAAAAGGAAAAGAATGCAAACCAAAAAAAAAAAAAATGAATAAAAAAGGAAAGGAATAAAACAAATAATAATGGTAAAAGGAAAAGAATTAAAAAAATAAATTCTTTCAAAATGGAAAATAATAAAAAAAAAATGTTACAAGGAAAAGAAAAAAAAATTGACTACAAGGAAAAAAAAAATAATGATAAAAGAAAAAGAATGAAACTTAAAAAATAATGAATAAAAAAAAGAACCACATGTTTTGACTGTTGCACAGTGTTTAGGAAATGGGAAAAAAAATTTAAATTTTGTTTACGTTGCACAGTGATTGCAATTGTCACCACTCACTGACATGACACCCTAAACAACGGTGACACGTACGCTTGAGCTGGTGTGTTAGTTGGGAAGGGCAAAACAGTCATTTTACCATGTGTACTAATATTATATTACACACATTTTCATAAAAAGTCAAAAATTTATCCCAAACAACTATCTTTTTCCCCTCACTTTTTTAGTCCAAAAAGACAAAAAGTGTACTTATTTAGGACACCCCAAACAACCCCTAAGTCCAAGTCCAAATCCAAATCCAAGACCAAACCCAGCATATGCATAAGCACAAGCCTAGGCCAATCCAAACTAAGACTAAGTCCAAATCTAAGCCCAACTTTATTGATGCCCATTTTATAAGACAATTCTCGTTCACAATTCAATGGCTTTGGCTCATTATTTTTGTATTGCAATCTTCTCACTTAAGAAAATACAAAATCACTCAGATCCACCTCAACTAGCAGTTGGGTCCCACTTTAGTTTCAAATTAAAGTTGTCGAAAAATCATTAGTTTACAAAAATCCCTCACATAAATAAAATTGGCCGAATAAAGAAAAACGAACAACGCTTAACAACAAAGGCTCGGAGAGAGAGAGAGCACACAGAATAACTCTGCATTAGAAAAGGTAGCTGTTGGCCTTGGACCTTTCATAGTGAAGCCTATCAAATTTACTGGCTAACTAGTGAATGTGGTGTTTTGAACTATTTTGTTGTTTGTGTAAACTGAGATAATCGACCTCACATAGGAGTTACGCCAACCATTATTCATGTTCTCACTAGTGTGTTCGGTTTGGCCTTGGAATACTGTTACGACCCAAACCCGCCGCTATAGGTTTAGCATCGCAACCGGCCAGTAATCCATGGATTACCGAAGGCCTCTGAATAGATTAGCAAAATTAAGAGGGCTAGCAGAAGCAAACGCATAAATATAGTTGTCCAATGAGCTGTGCTGACTTATATGAACAGAATATTTAAAACTTTATATAAGTATGCAATAGTCAATCATACATTATACCCACACACATTAAAGTCTTAAGTACAGCCAACAGAATTAAATCAAGTCGTATATATACACACAACTAACAGAACTTGAACATAGGACACTTTGGGAATCTCCACGTGAGGCACAATGGTTGGCTGACAACAGAACACAGGTCCAGACAAAAAGCCTTCAGGCTCGGGCTCCAGAATGCTCACCTATACATATATATACACACAATGAGCTAAAGCTCAGTGAATAACATTAAAGTAAAGGGGTTAGTGAACAAAATTCGAATATATCATAAGCGGAAAACAAACCAGAGCATAATCATTCTCATATCAGAACATAATAATGGTACATCCCATAGAACACATCACAGAACGTCTTCCGACTAGAGTAATCGGTTTCGGATACCGATTAAACACATATCACCATAATGAAGTGGCTAACGAGATTTCGTAATTACTTGTATGTCATGGACCCGCATTTTATGCCGTCCCCCATGACTTGGGACTATCTATGGATGCCATAATAGATTTCAAAATTGGAATATTCGTTCACGAAAACAGATATCATTTCAGAAATCAGAACTTATCATATTTCATTTGGAACATAATTCATATGAACGTATCTTTACAATAACGTTACTCACAGTGATTCCAGTAAGCGGTCAATCAATCCTCGAGTCTTGACCTACAATCACAAAATACATAACACAAGCATTTCTTATCATTACACATTCAAGTGGCCATTAGGGCTTAGCTTTCAATACATTGGTTCTTATTCTTTCTTATCACATAGCCTAAAACACACACACTTGCAGTCTCGAAACTTAGTACATTCTTTTCTTAGTGTGTTTCTAATCCATAACCTCATTACTATGGCTTAATTAAGGCTTAGGAATGCCTAGGATGTAATGAGGATGCCAAAACATGAGTTGGCACACTTAGGAAATTTTTCTGAAAATAAGGTCCCCGCTCGAGTGTAGACTTCCTCGCTTGAGCGGACATGCAAAATGTGAGGTTTCGCATGAGCGTGACTTCCCTCGCTCGAGTGGACTGTAAACTCAGAAAAAGTACTGGCTGGTCTCAATCTATGCTCGAGCTACAACTCCCACGCTCGAGCGGATCAATAACATACAAAGGGTTCGCTCGAGCATCCAAGTAGTCACTCGAGCGGGCTGTAATAGCCCGCAAAACTGCTGGATGTACGAAATGTCTGCTCGAGCGGCAAATCCCCCGCTCGAGCGACCCTAAAAAATCTGGGTTTTCCAGAACAGAGTTTTGAGCTTCCAAATGCAAATTCAATGGCAAATTCGTGCATGGCTTGTTCATAAACTTGGAAAACTTATTCATAAACATGAATATATGATTTTCACCAATTCTTTTTAGTCAAAACCCATGAATTTACCAAAATAGAACCAAAACTTTCATGCATGTAGAACACACAACTCTTTTCTCCAAAACTCATGAAGTTAGCAAATTTGAGCTCATAAACTCCATGCATGAGGGAAATCCTTTTCAAAACATGAATTTAAGCTTTAAAACATGATGAATTATACATGCATGTGCCAAATAACTTATGATAACAACTTAGATGCTCAAAATCAAACTCAAATGGCAAACCTCTATATACATGTATACATGCATGTGAAATTATAATCAAATCCTCCATCTTCTTGACCAACATATGTAAATTACATGTAATGATCCTAACAACTCCAAGAATTCGTCTCTACAACACATAACTCTTTGAATTAATAGTCAAAGGTTACCTAGAGTTTTGAATTACTCTTGTTCTAGCACAATCTTGATGAATTCAACACAAAACCTTCAATTCCTCTTCAATCTCCTCCTTTCTCTCTCTAGAATTGCACTCTCTCTCTCTCTCTCTCTCTAAAGTGAGTTCTCAGATTTTTGCACTAAGTGGTAAAAGAAATGAGCTCAAAATGAGCTTAAGGCTCATATATATAGCTATGATGCTAAAATACATTAATTAGAGTATTAGGCTAACCAAACATGACTTAATTAATCGTTCTGAATTAATTTTTAATAAATCTTGCCATATAGTCCTAAAAATTCCAAATAACATATCGGTGTAGTCAATTTCGATTTCGGATGCCGATAAGGCTTTCAATTTACATATTAAAGTGGAATTCCAAACAGATATTTCTATAGGTAACAGATAGAAGACCAAATATCATGCAATTTACATATTAATCCCATAATTCATTTGATCCACTCAATTAGCATCTTTAATCACTGATTAGTAGCTAACTATGGGTCGGGGTTATTACAAATACTAGCCTGGTTCAGTGAGTATTTTTAAAGAATTCAGCCTTGTCAATTCTTAAAAAAATGGTCCCACTTCACACTCACATAGCTAACCTATATAAGGTATCTCGCTATACCACAGTTGACTATTCACATCACTTCGGTCATTAAAAGTATCACCTTAAGCTTCTATCTAACAGGGTATCACTGTATAAAGGACTAGACAAGAAGATTTACCTCCATAGTGACTCATCCATTGCATACAATTAGGTTGTCCATTTGAACCTAGATCTTGGGATCTCCAGTCAACTAGGTTGGGTTTTCCGTTCCGGTAACATTTGCTAAAGGCTTTAACCTCATTCCTCTTGATGACTTCTTACTAACTCTCGATTTAACCCTTAGGTTAACAGATCTGTAATATTGCCTTTAAACTGTTTATAGCCTATAGTGACAACACACGAGAATAGTTATTGTATGGAATTATGTCTTTGATGAAAATGTTTAGACCTTCCATTATACGTATTACTCTGTGTCCTACCAATACTTGATTGGTTGTCGTAAAGTATACAAAATTGCTAGCACAAGTTTCAATCAACATGGAATATCCTCAAGAAAACGGAAAAGTCATTCAGCTACTTCAGTAGCTTTATCTAAATCACTGAATTCCGATTCCATCATTAACCTTATAATACACATTTGCTTAGAAGATTACCAAGACACAGTTGTACTTCCAATAGTGAAAACAAATGCACTAATAGATTTGTAGTCTTTATATTAGATATCCAAGTGACATCATTGTACCCTTTTAATACAACCAGATATCTGGGATAATGAAACCCAATCTCGGCTTCATTGTAAGTACCTTAGTACCCACACAAATGCCCTCTATAAAAAGGCATTGGGATTAATCGTGTATCTACGTAGCCTGCTTACTGAGTAGGCTATACATGGCTTTGTACATCTCATCAGATACTTTAAACTTCCAATGACCCAAGAATATTCTAGCTGAAATACACTCTTACCATTATCCTTGGCCAAATGTAGGCTCAAGTTTACCGGTATCTTCAACACACTTGTATTTAATTTACCAAATTTCTCAAGTATCTTGTTAACATGATGAGACCGAGAAAGAACAATACTACCAGATGTTCTGGTAATCACATCTATAAGGCCCATATCTTTCGTGTCAAACTTAGAACTTAACAACTTCTTGGTAATTCTGAACATTTTCTCATACTTACTAATCGTACATATCTATTTGTTAGTGTCTTTGACATGCAAATATTTGTCAAGCCTCCTTTGATAACTAGATTGTCTCATCGGCTTTTATTCACTTGCATTCCAAGGCTTACTATCTTTACAAGATCAAGTTAATTTAATCACTTCTTTATAGAGAAATCACAGCTTCAAAGAAACTTTTAGCCTTACTAGCCACCATATAGGTTTAAGAAGATTAGACAGAAGAACTTTAAAATCCTAGCCTTTTAACATCTTCTAGGCTTATCTTTTTTTTCATGACAATCGTTTCCTTAATTCCATGATGGTATTCTTGTGTAAATTTGAATATCAGATTTGTCCATAAGAAAACCGATATGCACTACTATATTGTGCATAACCGTTGAACACAAAGTCAACGAATTTTTAGGACTATCCTACCCGCTTGTGTTTAGGTATTGTCACATTTGGCATGACACTCCCAAATTTGTAGAATTTATACGAAGGCTTTCAGCCTTTCCAAAAATTCATGTAGGGTTTTTAAATAATTTCTTGTGTATGAGATTCTCATAATCATATTACAGAAAATCATTTCTAGACCGTCATCAATTGAATTAGGTCTTTTCCGAATTCAAGGCACCAAACAAATTTGGTCCAACTTGTCACTTTGAAGCCAATAGCCTTATTATTAGGAAATACAGATCTAGTGTTCAATTGTCTACTGTTTGGACCTTCATAACATGGTCGATAGTCTTATCACTAGTAATCATTAATTTCTTAGCATGTGGTCAGTAGACTTTCCATTACTAGGAATCACAATGTTTTGACATGTGATCAGTAGTCACTCTACTATTAGGAATCACAACGTCTTGACATTTGATAAGTAGACAATTTCATTACTAGGAATCATCATGTCTTGAGATATGATCAGTAGACTCTTTTACTACTAGGAACCATCATGTCTTAACATATGATCAGTAGTCTATTTACTACTAAGAACCACAATCTCATAACTGTGTAGCCAGTGGTCTAACACCTTCTAGGAACCACCATTTTTCTATCTTTGTGATCAGTGATCTTGCACTCACTAGGAGCCACCAATTTAAGCATAGTTAAAGTTACAAAATTAAAAAAAAAAATACATTCACCCACCCTGACGGATTGTCTCGTCTTTACTTTCAAGCAAAGTTACATAGCAATCACACATGCTATAATTGACACAAGGATAACATACTAATTGCCTTTGATAAATTCAGAGATATCATCATGCAATCTTATGATTTCCTCTAATCATACTCGATCTTTCTTGATATTCCTTTAAGAATCTCGCAAGGTTTAAGATTGTCAAGTGGAGCAATATTTCCTGTTGTCACATCTTGAAGCCATTTCTAAAAAATCACAACATAATTTCACTATTCTATTTTTCTAGAAACTAAACTTAACACTAGAAAATCCCAAAGTTTAAAATTTAATTCAAAACTGATTTCACTACTTACCCTAGAATCGAACATGGTCAGGAAAGTTTCCAAGAAGACTGGAGGGATCACACCGGTCCCACTTAAAACCCAGCTAACTTTAGACAAAACTTTCAAGATTATGTTGACTCCTTGTCCATGAGAAACAAATTTAGAATTAATTTTTCCAGAGGATAAACTAGGTTAAAATTACAAAACTTATAAGGAATTAAAATTTGTTATCAGAATTACACCACGCATAAAAGTTAACCGGTACTCCCGGAACTGAGCCCATTATTTCTGAATAAAAATCAGAAATATTTAGCTAATGCTAAAATTTGGTTTCTTTTCCCAAAACAAAACACTTTGGAAATAATCAGATTATAACTAAAGACTTTTTCAAACTTTGTTTCCTACCACTTTGAGAATAAAAAGATTAAACCCAAAGAATTCATCAAACCCCAAAGGTTTGAAACCAAATCCATCTTAGTCGCCATTTTTGAACATAAATCAGAAATACTCTTTAGCCAATGCTAAACTTTGGTTTTTATTACAGAAAACCAAAACACTATAGGAATAATAAAATTAATCCCCAAAACTTTTTTTAAACCTGAAGGCTTATAATTTATTTTTTTCCCTTTTTCCTTTCACTCTGGTGAAACTATTAAAAATTAAAAATTAAAACTACTACAAATGGAAATGGAAATGCAACTATTACAATTATAAATTGTCTAAATCTGCAAAACGAAGTTCATGGTTGCATCTGGAATCGTTTGTTTATCCAAGAACACACTTCTCCACTTGTAATGCTTATCTTTGCATAAAACACATTACAAACTCTATCCTTGTTGCTGCTAAATCTCCATGCTCATTGTCTATATACACACTTAGCTATGAGAGGAGTTAATGAACCAATAAAGTGAATATTACACAAGTAATTTCAGGTATAACTCACAATATATAATTCAAAGGCTATAGATGCATTGTAGTTACAAGAATGTCATGAGTTGCGTGACTATAAATGTGAAGCCCCTGAAAAATGTATTCTCTTTAAAAAACCCTTATGTTTGAATTATTTCCTTAAAGCCCCTCTGTTTCTTGAATTTTTTCGAATCTTGTCGGTTAGCATTTTTTTTTAATCAAAACATGAATATCCTAGCCGAATTAGGCTCCTTAGCCTAATTTAATTTAATTCTACATAAATAAGGTTCCAAAACATAAGTTTTATTCCAAGCCCTCACTTCTTTTATTAATTTCAAATTTTTTTCCAAAACTAGTACATGTACTTTTATACTATAGGTACCATCAAATCAATTTGAGATCTATATATATATATATACATTGGGAAGTGTGTCCATAGTACCTATATTGAATAAAAAAAATTCCAAATCTCCCTTTCCCATGGCCGGCCACCCTAGGAGAATGTGAGGGGCCTATTTTCAAGAATTGTAATTATGATATTCTAGAAACCCTAGCACCTAGTACCCCTAGATCTAGGGTTGTGTTCCCAACACTAGTTTCATTCCAACTAGAGACCAACTAGATATTGTCTAATCCCATGATTATGTTCCCTAATCACTCCCTATTCTATTAGACTCCAAGTAAATCCAAACTTTTCAATCCAATTCCAACTAGTGGGCCCTTATGTCTTTTTACACCAAAATTGCCTATAAATACAACCACCCCCTAGCATGGCAAACACAAACAACACACACTCACACACATTCGGCCTAGAGGAGAGAAAGGAGAGCAAGAGAGAAGTCTTGAGAGGGAGAGGAAGGAAGAGGAGAGCAATCTTGTTCAAGCCTAGTAAGTAAGCCACAACACAACCCTCTCTTTCATTTTCCTTTTTCAAATACATGCTCTTAAGGGTTCTAAACATTGTTTTCAGATGTGTTATTAATGATTTACTTGTGTTATTAATGATTTACTTGTGTTAAAAATGATAAGATTTGAGCCATGATTTTACCTCTCTTGTAGTTTCCCTCATTTCGGTACAAAACTATCTTTTTCATACCAATCTCTCAAACTTTCCAAAGGCACACCTTCAAGAAAATTTTCTGAGTTTAATATATGTTATTTAGCATGTTTTCATCACAAAAGAAATGAAAATTTTCCCTTAGTGGACCTCTTTTCTTACAAATTTTCTTGTTTTGGATATTGTGCCTTAAGAATCTGTTTTCACAGCCAACTTTCAAAATTTCTAGAAAAATGTAAAAAATTATTCTGGACCTCTATTTTATGTCAAAATCTTCCTTAAGGAGTTATATTTCAACAAAAATTGGTTTCATTGAAAAACAGTGAGCGGTTTGTAAGAAAATCAAATTTTCGTAACGGTCGACGAATCTGGACAGCGCTGGAGTGTTTCTTAAATAACTAAAAATCTAGAAAAGCTATCCCATTTCTGAAATATGTTCTGGAAACTAGATTAAATGCTCTACGAACCATAGGAAGGCTGAGTCCGGTAAAAATCTAACATAGCCCTTTTCATTCTAATCCTTAAGTGATATTGAATCTCGAAATTCTGTTGTGCATAGGTGTTTTATGCTCTTGTGTTCATGAAAATGCTTATTAGCTTATGATCATGTCTTGGCATGATATTGTATGTGTTATGGTTATATTATTTATCTTCTTCATCTTAGTGATGCATGCTTATGTGGATATTATTATCTTGTTAAATTGGTCTAACCTTGATTTAAAACATTTAACTCCACGAAAAACTTAATTGGGATGGTGTTGGGCTTTCGATCACTTGAGTAATGAAAGGATGATAATATGTGATGTATGGATTGTTGGGATGCGTTCCCTATTTGGAAGTTAAAATCTTGCGCAAGTGGTTTTCGGAACCCTTGAACGGAGCGGTTGTATTTGGACCCTAGGTGGTTTGGTGTGAGGAGGGATTTGGGAAAGACCCATTATTACCGTCTCTTTTGAGGCCCTGCGGTTGGCGCTACGCGGTACATAACCGTTGGTAGGCATCCGAGGTAAGGTTTGAAACAAAGCAGCAAAAGAGGGGGCATACCGAATAATCCGCGTCCGATTCTTGTGGTTGGGAGGACGAAATCTCTTTGGGGGATTTCTAGTTTACTAACATCTAACCATGTAACCCTCTATTTATTTAATTGAGTATCATGCTTTACTACTTGCTGTCATATCTGTGATTGTGTATTGGACTGGGGAAAAAAGGACGAGGTGTGTGTGTGTTTACTGAGCATTCAAAGCTCACGGCGTATCATGCCAGATGCCGAAGAGGAGCTTATAGCTGGAGACGACGAGCCTGAAACCTTCGAAGACTTTTGGCTATCTTAGAAAAGTTAGAAATTTCCCTTTTGATATTTTGTAAGGCTCATATGAAGATTTAAATTTTCTTTTTGGGATGTAATGTAATGGAACAAGCTTTTGAAATTAGGGATATTCGTGGTTGTTATGTACTTATATTCTATATATATATATATATGTTTGAACCTTATTGTTGCTTATGAGACCTTGTGTCAATACCGTTTAAGATCTGTCAAAAGGGTAGTGCGCTGCCTAAGAAAGCTAGACTTAGAAGGGAGGCTAATTTGACTCATCTGGCGATTTGGGATCTTACTTGGTTATTGACCATATGACTCATTAGTGACTCTCCCTTGACTGCAACAATTAGTGTGGATTCGGGGCGTCACAATAAATCAATTATACATATAGGAATATTATGGTTATAATGTTAGTAATCCAACCGTGCAACTATGAGCAAATATATATAACAGTAGAGTTAAACTTCCATTTATCATTCCATGAATACAAAAAATACTTTGGAGTAATTTCCTTGATTACACATCAAGACATGAAAGAACTCACCATTGACACACATACACACACACAAAAAAAAAAAAAAAAAACCCCTAGAATGAATAAGAGTTAATGCCATTACAATGCCAAGCTATACCATCATGCGATAATGCAACATAATCATAAGCAAGCACAATAATAAGACTATTATACCAAAAAAACCGAAATTGTTTTACTAAATTTTCTCCCAAAACAAACCTGTTTGGAGATATTCTATACAGCCGAAAACCTCTCAACTAGCCGAATCTCTTTGACCTTCTCAAAATCTAGCTCTTTATTTTTTCCAGAATTTAATTAATCAAATTAAATCGAAATTGTTACCAAACTTTCAAAACAACATACAGAATAAATTCAAAACTAAAATGAACTATAAAGTGAATAATTAAATTCACTAAAATTGCGAATGTCCAATATTATTCCTTATTCCACACATGTACTAGTTTACTAGTTCAAACAAGTGTGATCCTGTTCAAATAAGAAATTAGTAGTCCAATTTACTAGTTCCAATTTATTATACTTGTTCGTATTATATATCCTCCTTTCTCCCAAAGGTAAACCTATAAGAAAGTTAGCTACAAAAGAAAACAATCAAACAAATCAAATAAAATAGCAACAATCTTACATAATAAAATTTTTATTTTTATAAACTCCTACTAACTTAAACACGAACAATCAAATAACTCATGCAATAACAACTAATTAACATAAAATAAATTGCATGAATAAATTATTAGAAATAAACAAGTCAAAATAATCCAATAACTCTAGGAAATTAAATTAATTTTTCAAAAACTATTTATAAAAATTCTATTTTAAGATTGTTGGTATTTTTCCATAATAATACAAGAAAAATATATAAAATAAAATAAATAGAAATGACAAAATAATTTGTATTATTATTTAAAGAATGAATTACAGAATAAACTACATAACTAAAAATAAAAAATGAATTATATTACATTACTAATAGAACAAATTATTAATATGGATAACTAAAGATTAGAATGCATCTTTGTAAACTAAATTTTTGAAAAAATAAGAACAAATGATTAGAAAAGAAGCAAACCGAAACCTGCACTAGACAATTTCCTTAAAGCAGATTCATCGCCAACCAATGAATACTAGAGGTATGTCGGCGTCTGTCTCCCAAGATACGATGGTCGAAACCAGATAATGCAGAAGCACCTTCTGAATAGCTTTGGCGAATTTGACAATGGTTGCACTCTCTCTAACAAGAACCAAAGAAGAGGCTAGTAAAAGAAGATAGGAAAAATTTTCTTTGGTGGAAAAAAATATATCTTCCACTTTTTATCTCAAAACACCATCTCCATTTTCTATCAAAATCTCTCCAAAATTATCCTACCAAGTTGGAGAATAAAGGCCCCTATTTATACAAGTAGGGGAATCCCTAGCTATGAAGGCTATACATCAATAGGGCCATCAAATGCCATTAACCAAGGCCATCAACTCTAGCCATTAGGGCTAGAGTTACAAAAGTTGAAAACTTATGGCAACTAATATGGTCATCAACTCCGTCATCAAAAGATGAGAGTTACAAAGGTCTAAACCTCTCATGTGCTTAAAATGTATAAATAAATATGTATATAATGAAATATACAAATAAATAGCCATTAGGGTTAGAGTTACAAAATTTGAAAATCTATGGCAACTAATATGGTCATCAACTTTATTATCAAAAGATGAGAGTTACAAAGGTCTAAACCTCCCATGTACTTAAAATATACAAATAAATATGTATATAATGATATTTGAATAAACCAACTAGATGGATCACAAAATGGATACTAATGTTGGGTCACAACCTGATCCAAGCCCAATTCTCAAACACATGCACAAGCTAAGCCCAACACAATATAGCTTAGCTAAAGCTCAAGATTAAGTCTAAATCCAAATCGAAGACCAAGCCCAGCATATGCACAAGCACAAGCCTAGGCCCAGTCCAAACTAAAACTAAGTTCAAATCTAAGCCCAACTTTATTTATGCCCACTTTATAAGACAATTCTCATTCACAACTCAATGATTTTGGCTCATTATTTTTGTATTGCAATCTTCTCACTTAAGAAAATACAAAACCACTCAGACCCACCTCAACTGGCAGTTTGGTTCCACTTTAATTTCGAATTAAAGTTGCCGAAAGACCTTATTTTCCAACAACAAGTTCATAAAACGGTTTCGACTGCCAGAAAATGCAAAGATAGATCAAATCAAGGCATCTATAGAGAATTGAGTTCTTACTGTCACATAGGGATGGCAACAGATTGAGTTTTTTCAAATTTTTTGTGTAAATTCTTAATTTTAAAGTCAACTATTTTAGTGATATAATTTTAAACTGTACTAAAGTTGAGGTCAGAAAGCTTGGTGTAAAAGCCATTGAAATCTATAGTTAAAATTAAGGAAAACTGCCATGGCTTTTGGGGAATTTAATTACTGGATAGTGGGAAGTTTGTTAGAATTACAAGTCAGATGACAAGAATCATTTTGAAGAATGGTATTAAAAAAAAAAAAAAGTTACGATTTTTTTTGTAATAAAAATTATGAATATTTGTGGTGTGGGTTATAATACTGTGTGATTACGTTACAAATAGTGAATTTATAGGTGCACTCTAAAATTATGAATGATGAAGTTAAGAAAGTTTGTGATTTTTATTATGATATTTTGTGGTAAAAAATACTTTTATAATGTGAAATGTTATGACATTTTTGTTGGAAAATAATAATTTTTTGGCAATTTTAATTCGAAATTAAAGTGGGACCCAACCACTAGTTGAGATGGGTCTAAGTGGTTGTATTCTTTTAAGCAAAATGGTTACAATACAAAAATAATGAGCCAAAACTATTAGGTTGTGAATGAAAATTGTCTCATAAAGTGGATATCAATAGAAGTTGGGCTTGGGCCTAAGCTTGGTCTTGGACTTAGTCTTAATCTTGGTTTGGATTGGCTTAGGTTTGTGTATGTGCATGTGTTGGACCTAGTCTTGGGCATAGGCCAGGTTATACTACGTTGGGTTAGCCTTGTCTTGTGCGTATATTTTAGACTGGGTTTGAATCGGGTTATGACCCAACACCCGTAACCATTTTGTGACCTATCTAGTTAAATTATTTAAATAGCATTATATATATCTATATAACAATGGAAGGGTTCATTTGAAAATGTCTCTCAAATTAATGGTTCAGATCTATCTAATTTGAAAAGCAATGGCTCAGATTTATTTGTAAAAATATCTCTCTCACAAACTATCTTTAATGGTTTAGATTTGTTCAGTTTAAAAACAATAGCTGAGATTGAAAAGAGTTTCAATGGTCTAGATTCATCAATGACTAAAATTCAATGGCTCAGATTTGTTTACCTATCAACTCTCACCAACCCACTACACTTACCAGGTAAGGCACTCTTTGCATCATATGTATCAATCGAAAGCTCTGAAGAAAGCTCTCTTCTCCACAAAGCTTTGAAGAAGGAAGCTCTCTTCTCCACCATCACCAGGTAAGGCACTCTTCTCTTCTCACTCTTCTCTCCTCTATTTTTTTTTCATCATCCCGTCTTCTCTCCTCTGCTAAACAATGGCTCAAATTTTTTTTACCTTCAGTTTGTTTTTTTCTGAAGCAAAAAATTTACTTACTCTGTCTCTGCAAAAAATTCTGAGGGTTGAGATTATATTTATCAAAATTCTGAAGCAAAAAATTCTGATTTGTTTGTTTTGGCTTTTTCCCACCAAAATGTGTCTCTTCACTTTGTCTCTCTTTCCCAAAGTTCTGAAGCAAAAGCTCTCTTCTGATTTGTTTGTTTTAGATTCAACTCTCCATTTTTCTCACTGGTTTTAGCAATCTCCAACAAAAGCTCTCTCTCTCTTCTTAGCAATCTCCATTTTTCTTCTCTGCTCTTTCACTCTTCTAACCTATGAAATGGGTTTCTATTTCTGTAAATATTGATGGATTTTGATTTCATTGATGGATTTTCTATTTCGAACTGTTCATTCGGACTGCTCCAACAATTTTTCTTCTCTGCTCTTTCAATCTCCAGAATTTTGTATGAAATGAGTTCTATTTCGGTTCCATTTTCCCATGCTTCGATTATATATGATGGGTTGAAAATTTTGTATGATAGGTTTATATATTTCTATTTCATTGATGGGTTTTATCAACTAACCTATGATTATGATGGGTTTTCTATTTTGATTTTTGGTTTTGATCTCTATAAAATTATATTTTGGTTTTGTATTTTGAAATGGGTTTATATTTCAGTTTCGATTTTAGGTTCAAATTGGTGGGTTTTAGAAAAGTATTGAATAAGATTTCTATGAGTAAATGGGTGCTGATCACATGGGTTTCTATTTTGGGATTGAAACATTAACATTAGCATTCTGTTTGCATTATAGGGCTGTTTTCCTTTTCTTAATTCATTGTCTAGGGCTGTTTTCCTTTTCTATCAGATTATATGGTTGTTTTCATATATTACATTATAGGGCTGTTTTCCTTTAACATTAACATTAACATTATAGGGCTGTTTTCCTTTTCTATCAGATTATATGGTTTCCACATATTACATGGTTCCTTCATGAACTATGGTGCAAACACAAACTTGGTTCTCTTCAGCCACTAACTTTGGTTCTCTTCAAAGCAAATATCTAAGACTCATTTGAGAGTATGTGAATTGCCAAATTTATAGATAATCAAATGTTATTGATTGTTTCTTAGGTCTTTGCATGCATTATATGGTTTCCACATATTACATGGTTCCTTCATGAACTATGTTATTGATTGTTTCCACCTATTTTGTATTGTGCTTTTTTCTCAAATGTCTAAAATTGGCAGTTTAACATTGCAATCCACTACAAATGATATAGTGGATGTCCAAGTGGTGTTTTTTTTTTTTTTAATTTTTTTTAAAGAAAAATTTATAAATTATTGTGATGGTGTCTAATTAGATGATTTTATAAAAATTATGTATTTTGGTTTTTTGTGGTATGAAAGGTGAATTTATCTATACTAAGTGAAGGCAGGACTTGGTATCCAAGCCTTCTATTTATGCCACATGTCCCTCATTTTTCTATTTAGAAAAAATAAAAATTAGATAAGTGAGGGGTGAGACTTGAACCTCTTTTTATTTTTGAAGGTGAGTATACTATATCACGATGAAGGTGAGTACACTACACAAAGACTGACACTCTTGCGTTCTATTTAAATACTTCAAAATGTTTTACAAAGAAGAGAACTTCTTTCATATAAATTATAGAAATATTATTAGTATGGTTTAGTGACTTTTAGACTTATTTGAGGTCAAGAACTAGATTAAAATAAATGAATGTTTGTCCAATAAAATTCAAAATTACCAGAACGCTTTGGAGTTCTAGGGATTGCAATGTTAAACAGCCACATGGGCCATAGTATACAAAGGGGTCTAAGGAACCGAAATATTGAAATTCTGCATTGTGTTTTTTTCTTTAATAATCAGTGGGTTTCAACACCCACTTCTCTCTCTCTATCAAATGGGGGTTAAGGAAAAATGGATTTCAAAATAAGAATCATTTTTATTTCATCTTAGTTAAATGGGTTGAGACTCTTTACAATTATCAATGGTCATAATTATCAATAGTCATATTTTTACTCACCAAATATGGGTTGAAAAAATGACGGTTTGTCAGAATTTTTAAAATTTTATCAAATGTCTCAAAATACAAAATAAAATTTTGTATTGTGTTTTTTTTCTTTAATAATCAATTGGGTTTCAACACCCACTTCTCTCTCTCTCTATCAAATGGGGATTAAGGAAAAATGGATTTCATGTTAAGAATCATTTTTATTTCATCTTATGGGTTGAGACTCTCTTTAAAAAAAAAAATTCTGAAGCAAAAATCTCATTGAACCCTACCAATGACAATTATATTCGGACCACATTGAAATTGAAACATTATAGGGTGTCTTTCTATTTTGTAAATATTGAAATGGGTTAAAAATATGATGCGTTATAGCTTTGTTTGCACCCTGTTTTATCTTGTTACATTATCCAAAGCCTATTTTATTTTGCACCATGTTTTTGGTGATAATAATTCCTATAATCTATTAAATGCTGCTGTTGAGGATGAGCTTTAATAGCAAAAACAAAAATGTTAAACATTATAAAATTTTTATCAAATGTTAAACAAACTAAAATTTTGTATTGTGCTTTTTTCTCAAATGTCTAAAATTGGCAGTTTAACATTGCAATCCACTATAAATGATATAGTGGATGTCCAAGTGGTGTTTTTTTTTTTTTTTTTTGTTAATTTTTTTTAAAGAAAAATTTATAAATTATTGTGATGGTGTCTAATTAGATGATTTTATAAAAATTATGTATTTTGGTTTTTTGTGGTATGAAAGGTGAATTTATCTATACTAAGTGAAGGCAGGACTTGGTATCCAAGCCTTCTATTTATGCCACATGTCCCTTATTTTTCTATTTAGAAAAAATAAAAATTAGAGAAGTGAGGGGTGAGACTTGAACCTCTTTTTATTTTTGAAGGTGAGTATACTATATCACGATGAAGGTGAGTACAGTACACAAAGACTGACACTCTTGCGTTCTATTTAAATACTTCAAAATGTTTTACAAAGAAGAGAACTTCTTTCATATAAATTATAGAAATATTATTAGTATGGTTTAGTGACTTTTAGACTTATTTGAGGTCAAGAACTAGATTAAAATAAATGAATGTTTGTCCAATAAAATTCAAAATTACCAGAACGCTTTGGAGTTCTAGGGATTACAATGTTAAACAGCCACATGGGCCATAGTTTACAAAGGGGTCTAAGGAACCGAAATATTGAAATTCTGCATTGTGTTTTTTTCTTTAATAATCAGTGGGTTTCAACACCCACTTCTCTCTCTCTATCAAATGGGGTTTAAGGAAAAATGGATTTCAAAATAAGAATCATTTTTATTTCATCTTAGTTAAATGGGTTGAGACTCTCTACAATTATCAATGGTCATAATTATCAATAGTCATATTTTTACTCACCAAATATGGGTTGAAAAAATGACGGTTTGTCAGAATTTTTAAAATTTTGTCAAATGTCTCAAAATACAAAATAAAATTCTCTATTGTGTTTTTTTTCTTTAATAATCAATTGGATTTCAACGCCCACTTCTCTCTCTCTCTATCAAATGGGGGTTAAGGAAAAATGGATTTCATGTTAAGAATCATTTTTATTTCAGCTTATGGGTTGAGACTCTTTTTAAAAAAAAATTCTGAAGCAAAAATGTCATTAAACCCTACCAATGACAATTATATTCGGACCACACTGAAATTGAAACATTATAGGTTGTCTTTCTATTTTTGTAAATATTGAAATGGGTTAAAAATATGATGGATTATAGGGCTGTTTGCACCCTGTTTTATTTTGTTGCATTATCCAAAGCCCATTTTATTTTGCACCCTGTTTTTGGTGATAATAATTCCTATAATCTATTAAATGCTGCTGTTGAGGATGAGCTTTAATAGCAAAAACAAAAATGTTGAACATTTTACAATTTTTATCAAATGTCTCAAAATACTAAATGAAATTCTGTATTGTGTTTTTTTTGTTTAATAATCAATTGGGTTTCAACACCCACTTTTCTCTCTCTATCAAATGGAGGTTAAGGAAAAATAGATTTCAAATTAAGAATTATTTTTATTTCATCTTAGTTAAATGGGTTGAGACTTTATTTAATTATCAATAGTCATATTTTTACTCACCAAATATGGGTTGACAAAAGGACGGTTTGTCAGAATTTTTTATTTTTTATTTTTTATTTTTGTGATTTTTTATTTTTGTTCTTTTTTAATTTTTTGTTTGATTTCTGATTGTGTTTTGTTCTTACTTGCAGATTGTTTCTCGACGCTCTGGTTAGTACTTTGATCTCTGTTTTTTTAGACTCTCTCTCTCTCTCTCTCTCTCTCTCTCTCTCTCTCTCTCTCTCTCTCTTTTAAGTTTGGCAGTTGATTGTTGAGAGAAAGAGGAAAATGAAGTTTGAATCTTATGCATTGTTGTTTGGTATGTGAGAAAAAGGAAGGAAAAGGAAAAAGAAATTGAAAGTTTTAACTTTCTTTACCAGTTCATTGCTTATAAAACATATAATTAAAAATAAATAAATAAACAAATAGAACTTTTGAATGGAAAGTATGGAAAAATTGGTTAATGAAAGATATTTTTGATTAAATAAGCTACTGTGTAGTACTCATGGGAATAAATAAGCTACTGTGTAGCATAATTTTTATGAGTATTGAAAAAGGCATTTGTAATTATATAGATAAGACAAAAGATATTTTTGTAACTTTTTATCAATTTTTATTGTAGTTTTTTACTTATTTTTTTTCACATTTTAAAATGCAAAATTAGTAATTAAATTTCTATATTGAAGTTTTGCTAAAATTTTATTCATAAGTAGTATAATTTATATTTTTTTATAATTTACTTTTTTTTTTTGTTTTTGGTGTGGTATACATTAGTTGTTAGTACAAAAAGTGGGCAATACAATCCATAAGAATTTAACTGTTGTCAATGCAAAATTACTATATAGAATTAACTACAAAATCATGTATTGCAATAGTTCTACATTTTGGCCAATAGAGAAAAATGATGAAGATTTCTATGATAGTATTCAAATTTTCTTCTATCATTTTTAATGTATATTGAAGACATAAAAAAAATTATAATTTGCCTTCAATCCTGTAGTAGTTCAATTTCTCTATCTGTGATATTCATGCACATAAAAACTTCTTAAAGTAGGTTGTTAACTAAAATATGTTATAAGGTTGTTCATTTTGTGTCAATTAATTTTTCTTTATGGCAATTGAGAGGGAGATTTATGATCTGGATTGGGCCGTGGAATTGGGCCGGACAGATTTGGGCCGGACAGAGTTGTGCCAGACAGATTTGGGCCGAACAGGTGTTGGGCCAAGTTGTGTGGCCCAGCCTTGAAGGAAGCTGCTCGGTTAAGGCAGCGCGTGGATTGACCGAGCTGCAAGGATCCGCGGTTACGAAGCCGGTCAGGTGAAAGGTCCAGCGCTAGGAAAGGCAAGGTTGGACCGAGGTACCTTTTTGCTCGGCAGGAAGGTCGACCGCAGACAAGCGTGAGTTGTCCCGAGCTCGGCTTTGCCGAGATGCCGCCGAGTCCGGTCCTCATCTGAGCTTAGCTGTTGGAGTACTTGGGCATGAAGCGCAGCATGGCAGACGATGGCCGAGATGGTACTGCCCGGCTGCCGAGCTCCTAGGAGAATGGGCAGGCAGTTGGGTTAGGTGGTGCTCAGCAAGGTTTATGCTGACAGATGGGATAGTAGTGCCACGTGTTGAGAGGACACTGGGAGTAGATTTGGGGCGCAGAAGGTATATAAACACGTCTGCGCCCCCCATACGCGGATAGATGAACATTTGGTGAGACATACACTAAACACTAAACACTCTCCCTTCTCTCTATCTATCCCCTGTATGTGTTCTAACTTGATCGTCGGAGGGGTTTTCCGGCCACACACCGCCGGGTAGCTCACCGCTATTGTGCTCGCAGGTGATCGGACAGAAACGGAGCTTGGAAGAAAGGAGTACGGGCTTGACGGAATATTTGCTCCCCGTACAATTGGCGCCGTCTGTGGGAAGCTTGACAGATAAAACCTTGTCTTCCAGGCTCATCTGATCGCCGTCCATGGTGAACAAAGACGAGATTCCGTTGTCCGCCATCGATGGAGCTACCCCGGAGTTCACCCGACGGAGAGAAGGACATCCTATCATCCTTCCAATGGCGAACTTGGATACGTTCACTGGAGGACAGTCAGGAGACGTGCGGGACAAGCGCGGAAGAAGTTATGGTCATTCACGAAGTCCAGACGGTCATCGGCGGCGGAGAGAATCACATGCCCGACGTCTGGAACACAAGTTGAGGGACCAAGACGCTGTCATCCGCCGAATGGCAGCGGAGATGGAGGAGTTGAAGCGGCATGTCAAGGGGAAGGGTGTAGATGGAGTGGTAGACCACAGAGAGTGCATCCCATCCCGCCGTTCAGAGAAGTCCAGCGCGCAAGATAGCACTTACCAGCCCTCACGTCCGGTGACGACGTCGAGATATTCCTATTCCGCTCGTTCAGAGGACTTGCGGGCAGTCTTGAAGGAACGGGCTCGCCGGCGGGAGGCTCAAAGGGTGCCGGCGTTCCAGCGGCTATCCTACAGGGTTCATGCCAGCGAGGAGGCCGGAATGCCCCCACTCCGCCTAGCGGAGCCACTCCTTGTAGATACAAACTTGACGAGGCTGAGCGCCACCCCTTTCTCCCTGGAGATAGAAACAACACCGCTTCCCGCGGGCTTCCACCAGCCAAAGTTCACGCTTTATGACGGAAAGACCGATCCGTATATGCATGTAAGCCACTTCCGACAGGTCATGGCCGGACGTAGGCGAAATGACGCTCTTATGTGCCTGATCTTCCCGTCGAGTTTAGGCGAGCTGGGCTTGAAGTGGTTCGAGAGGTTGCCAGAAGGGAGTATACAACAGTGGAATCAGTTGGCCGAAGCCTTTGTGACGCGTTTCAAAACCAACACCAAAACGCCAAAGGAAGTTGACCACCTTCTCAGTGTCAGGATGGAACCGAGAGACACTCTCAAGGCGTACAACTCCAGGGACTGGGATACCTACAATGAGATCCTAGATTGCCCAGTCAACCTGGCAATCACCCAATATAAGCGCGGTCTCCCGCTCGGACATAGGCTGAGGGATTCGCTTACAATGAGCCGGCAGACATCCATGTGGCACCTAATGCAGCGCATCAATGAGCACATTCGAGTAGAGGATGATGCAGCGACGTCCACCGCGGAGACAACCTCGATGGCAACGGGCAAGTGGGCGACTGGGTTTTAAGGAAGGTCATGGGCAACGCACTAGTGCCGGGTGAAGGCAAGCTAGGGGCAAACTAGGAAGAGCCTTACAAGATAACCGGGCAAGGGGCATACCACTTAGAGGATTTGGATGGCAAAGGCGTACCCCGGCCATGGAATGCGGCCTTATGTAATTTTTTGAGGGACTTGTTTCCCTTACACTTCTGAATGCAAATACTCTTTTTGTCAATGTAATAGAAGTGAATTACTTTTGCTAAAGAGCTTTGTTGTGTCCGAAATAATAGTGGATGAGGGGCCTACTCTTCTGTTCCAGCCGAGATGGTTTACTCCGGTTGGAAGAGTTGGCGTTCTGTCCAACTTCGGATTCCCAACCGAGATGGTTTACTCCGGTTGGAAGAGTTGGCGTTTTGTCCAACTTCGGATTCCCAACCGAGATGCTTTACTCCGGTTGGAAGAGTTGGCGTTTTGTCCAACTTCGGATTCCCAACCGAGATGGTTTACTCCGGTTGGAAGAGTTGGCGTTTTGTCCAACTTCGGATTCCCAACCGAGATGGTTTACTCCGGTTGGAAGAGTTGGCGTTTTGTCCAACTTCGGATTCCCAACCGAGATGGTTTACTCCGGTTGGAAGAGTTGGTGTTGACAAAACTTCGGATTCCCAACCGAGATGGTTTACTCCGGTTGGAAGAGTTGGCGTTTTGTCCAACTTCGGATTCCCAACCGAGATGGTTTACTCCGGTTGGAAGAGTTGGTGTTTTGTCCAACTTCGGATTCCCAACCGAGATGGTTTACTCCGGTTGGAAGAGTTGGCGTTTTGTCCAACTTCGGATTCCCAACCGAGATGGTTTACTCCGGTTGGAAGAGTTGGCGTTTTGTCCAACTTCGGATTCCCAACCGAGATGGTTTACTCCGGTTGGAAGAGTTGGCGTTTTGTCCAACTTCGGATTCCCAACCGAGATGGTTTACTCCGGTTGGAAGAGTTGGCGTTTTGTCCAACTTCGGATTCCCAACCGAGATGGTTTACTCCGGTTGGAAGAGTTGGTGTTTTGTCCAACTTCGGATTCCCAACCGAGATGGTTTACTCCGGTTGGAAGAGTTGATGATTTGCTCAACTGCGAGGTTCCAGCCGAGATGTTTTACTCCGGCTGAAGAGTTGATGATTTGCTCAACTGCGAGGTTCCAGCCGAGATGTCTTACTCCGGCTGAAGAGTTGATGATTTGCTCAACTGCGAGGTTCCAGCCGAGATGTTTTACTCCGGCTGAAGAGTTGATGATTTGCTCAACTGCGAGGTTCCAGCCGAGATGTTTTACTCCGGCTGAAGAGTTGATGATTTGCTCAACTGCGAGGTTCCAGCCGAGATGTCTTACTCCAGCTGAAGAGTTGATGATTTGTTTAACTCCGAAGTTTCAGCCGAGCTAATGTTGCTCGCCAAGAAGGAAGTCGCGGAGCGGATGTTGCTCGCCTTCTTTGGAGTTCCTTGGCCGAGCTGCTCTTGCTCGCCTTCTATGATCTGGATTGGGCCGTGGAATTGGGCCGGACAGATTTGGGCCGGACAGAGTTGTGCCAGACAGATTTGGGCCGAACAGGTGTTGGGCCAAGTTGTGTGGCCCAGCCTTGAAGGAAGCTGTTCGGTTAAGGCAGCGCGTGGATTGACCGAGCTGCAAGGATCCGCAGTTACGAAGCCGGTCAGGTGAAAGGTCCAGCGCTAGGAAAGGCAAGGTTGGACCGAGGTACCTTTTTGCTCGGCAGGAAGGTCGACCGCAGACAAGCGTGAGTTGTCCCGAGCTCGGCTTTGCCGAGATGCCGCCGAGTCCAGTCCTCATCTGAGCTTAGCTGTTGGAGTACTTGGGCATGAAGCGCAGCATGGCAGACGATGGCCGAGATGGTACTGCCCGGCTGCCGAGCTCCTAGGAGAATGGGCAGGCAGTTGGGTTAGGTGGTGCTCAGCAAGGTTTATGCTGACAGATGGGATAGTAGTGCCACGTGTTGAGAGGACACTGGGAGTAGATTTGGGGCGCAGAAGGTATATAAACACGTCTGCGCCCCCCATACGCGGACAGATGAACATTTGGTGAGACATACACTAAACACTAAACACTCTCCCTTCTCTCTATCTATCCCCTGTATGTGTTCTAACTTGATCGTCGGAGGGGTTTTCCGGCCACACACCGCCGGGTAGCTCACCGCTATTGTGCTCGCAGGTGATCGGACAGAAACGGAGCTTGGAAGAAAGGAGTACGGGCTTGCCGGAATATTTGCTCCCCGTACAGCAATTACTAAATCTCATTCAGCTTTCTTACAGTTATATTTCATGTCAACAATCATTTTTATTTCATCTTAATCAAATGGGTTGAGGTTCTCATTAATCATCAATGGTCATATTCTTACTCATCAAACATAAAAATAGATTTGTATACATTTTTAGTGTTGAGGAGTGCTCTTACTAATTGTGTTTTTTTTTTTTTTTTTTTTTTTTTTTTTTTTTTTATCCTTTTGCCTCATATTTCTTTAGTTTTGATTCTCAAGCAGATACTTAGGTTGGGAGGTCTTTCCCTTGCAATTCTTTATTAGTTCCCTACTTTCTTTCTTGAATTGTAGTAGGTTAATTAATGAACTCTCTCAGATTTCTTTAATGCTTTGGAATTTTCATGTTTGGTCTTGGAATTTCCAATAATTATATTAAACATTAAGCTTTTAATGTTTGGATTAAAAAAAAAATCTAATATAGTGTGTATAGTTATGTATCTTGGTATATAGCTGTTCAATTTCTAGAGAATACTTATGTGTCTTTTTTTTATTATTATTTAAATAATAGGAATGTATGATGAATTATGTGAATACTTACTTCTTCTTTTTTTAATAATGATATACAAGCTCATTTTTCATGCCCACTTTATTTTTTTTGGATTCTCTCTCTCTCTCTCTCTCTCTCTCTCTTAGTTTGGTTGTTGATTGTTGAGAGAGAAAGAGGAAAAGGAAGTTTGAATCTTATGCATTGTTGTTTGGTATCTAAGAAAAAGAAGGAAAAGGAAATTGAAAGTTTTAACTTTCTTCACTGTTTCACTGCTTATAAAAACATATAATTAAAAATAAATAAATATAACTTTTGAATGGACAATATGGAAAAATGGGTGAAGTAAATATATTTTTGATTAAATAAGCTATTGTGTCGTGTAACTCATTGGAGTAAATAAGCTATTGTGTAGTATAATTTTTATTAGAGTATTGAAAAAGGCATTTGTAATTGTATAGATAAGGCAAAATATATTTGTATTTATCCAGTTACAGTGTGGTGAGACTTTTTTATAAATTTTTATTGTAGCCTTTTACTCTCTTTTTTTTTCACATTTTAAAATGCAAAATTTGTAATTAAATTTCTATATTGAAGTTTTGTTAAAATCTTATTTTGCCTTTTGGTATATATTAGTTGTTAGTACGAAAAGTGGGCAATACAATTCATAAAAATTTAACTGTTGTCAATGCAAAATTACTATATAGAATCAACCACAAAATCATTTATTGCGATAGTTCTACATTTTGGCCAATAGAGAAAAATTATGAAGATTTCTATGACAATATTTAATTTTTCTTCTATCCTTTTTAATGTATATTAAAGACATTAAAAAATTATAATTTATCTTCTATCATGTAGTAATTCAATTTCCCCATACGTGATATTCATGCAATGAGAACTTCTTAAAATAGGTTGTTAACTAAAATATGTTATGAGGTTGTTAATTCTTTGTCAATTAATTTTTCTTTATAGCAATTATTAAACCTCATTCTGCATTCTTACAATTATATTTCGTGTCAGCAATTATTTTTATTTCATCTTAATCAAATGGGTTGAGGTTCTCATTAATCATCAATGGTCATATTCTTATTCGTCAAACATAAAAATAGATTCATGTACATTTTTAGTGTTAAGGAGTGCTCTTACTAATTGTGTTTTTCTTTTTATCCTTCTATCTCAGATTTCTTTAATTTTGCTTCTCAAGCAGATACTCAAGTTAAGAAGTCTCTCCCTTGCAATTCTTTATTAGTTCCTCGCTTTCTTTTTCGAATTGCAGTGGGTTAATGAATGTTCTGGATTAATGAATGAACTCTCTCAGGTTTCTTTAATACTCTGGAATTTTCATGTCTGGTCTTGGAATTTTCAATAATTAGATTAAACATTAAGGTGTCGTTTGGTAACACTTACGTTTTCAGTTTTCAGTTTATATTTACAAAAATTTTAAAAACTCAAATAAAAACTTGTTTGGTAAAATTTTTTATTTATAAATAAGTGGTTTCAGTTTATAAATTTGGTCAAAAAATGAAAACACAAAAAATGTGTTTCCATTTTGAGTTTTGAGTTTTTTTTTTTTTTTTTACCACCCAACACTAGCCACTACCCGCCACCATTTTCCACCACCATCTTCTGCCACCACCACCCACCACCCGCCCCCCACCACCACCTGCCACCACCACTCACCACCCACCTGCCACCATCACCTACCATCCGCCACTTACCACCCACTAGCCACCACCCACCCCTCGCCACCGCCGCCACCACCACCACTACCACCACCCACCCCTCGCCACCGCCGCCACCACCACCACCACCATCACCGACCTGCTATCCACCCGCCACCACCCACCACCCGCCACTACCATCCACCGCCCACCATCACTCACCACTCACCACCCACCTGCCACCACCATCCACCAGCCACCAGCCACCAGCCACCCACCACTACCACCACCACCACCACCACCACCACCACCACCCTCACCCACCATCCACCCACTACCTACTTGCCACCACTACCTACCACCCACCACCACTACCACCACCACCACCCACCCACCCATTCGCTACCACCTACCACCTGCCATCGTCACCCACCCACCTACCACCACTACCACTCGCCACCACCCGTCATCAGCCACCCACCTACCACTCGCCACCACCACCGCCACCACCCACTCACTATCAGCTACCACCCACTACCCACCACCGTCACCCACCCACCACCACCCGCTATCCGCTACCCACTTGTCACCACCACCCGCCACCACCACCACCACCACCACCCACTCGCTACCACCCACCACCGGCCACCGTCACCCACTCACTCACCATCACAACCCACTACCCACCCGCCACCACCCACCACTACCCGCCATCTGTCACTCATTTGCCACCACTACCCGCCATCCGCCGCCGCCACCACCACCCACTCGCTACCACCCACTACCCGCCACCGTCACCCACCACCCATCACCCACCACCACCACCACCCGCCACCACCACCACCACCCACCCGTCACCACCTGCCATCCGCCACCCACCTGCCACTGCCACCCACTACCTGCTACCACCACCACCACCACCACCCACTCGCTACCACCCACCACCTGCCACCGTCACCCACCCACCCACCACCACCACCACCCACCCGCCACCCACCGTCATCACTTTCCACCACCGTCTTCCGCCGCCACTTGCCACCACTTGTCATTTCTCACTCTTTTTTAAATTTTTAAATTTTTTAAACATTTTGTCAATTACCAAACGTGTTTATAGTTTATGTTTTTCTAAAAATAAACAAAAAATAAACAAAAACCAATTTATAAAATTTTTATAAATATAAACTGAAAACGTAAACGTTACCAAACACACCCTAAGCTTTTAATGTTTGGTTTAGAAAGAAGTCTAATATAGTGTGTACTAGGGTATGCCCGTTCCTGAAGGCACGATGAAAATAATGTTTGGTTTAGAAAGAAGTCTAATATAGTGTGTATAGTTATGTATCGTGGTATATAACTGTTAAATTTCCAGAGAATACTTATGTTTTTTTTTTTTTTAAATAGTTGGAATGTATGATGAATTATGTGAATACTTATGTCTTTTTTTTTTTTAATAATGATATACAAGTTCATTTTTTATACCCATTTTATAGACCCAGTGATGTGTTAAGAAGATGATTGGTTGATAATTAGATAATATTTAATTATCAACCAGTCCTCTTCTTAACATATCACTAGACCTATAAAATAAGTCTAACTTCTGGGCCTGAATAACTAATTTTTTTTTTTCCAAATTTTTACAAAGTTTTTGTTACAGTTTAATTTTGTAATATGATAGGCCTTTTTTTTCCCCATCTCTCTTAGGCTGTATTTGGATTTAGGATTTGAAGGGAATTTGTTGATTGAAAGAAAAAGGGAACATTAAAAAGTTAATCCTTTTTATTTGATAACCCTTATTTTTTTTTGCTTTTAGTGAATTGTTTTTAATTTGGTTTTTTATTGAACTGCTATTTTAAAATGTTTAGGCTTCTCTCTCTTTAAAAAGAGTCCAATTTATTTAGCTTTTTCAATTTTATTTTTGGAATTTTTCAAACAAAAAAAAGACTTCTGAAAAGCTTAAACTTATTTTAAAAATTTGTTTTAATAATTTTTTAATGATTTTATGAGAGTATTACTCCTTGGAGTAAATAAGCTACTATGTAGTATATTTTTTTGAAAAAGGCATTTGCAATTATACAGATAATACAAAAGGTATTTGTAATTTTTCAGTTACAGTGTGGTGAGCCCTTTTATAAATTTTTATTGTAGTTTTTTACTTATTTTGTTTTCACATTTTAAAATGCAAATTTAGTAATTAAATTTCTGTAATTAAGTTTTGCTAAAATTTTATTCATTAGTATAATTTATATTTTTTTATAATTTACTTAGTTGTTAGTAGGAAAAATGGGCAATACAATCCATAAGAATTAACCTTTGTCAGTGCAAAGTTACTATATAGAATCAACCACAAAATCATGTATTGCAATAGTTCTACATTTTGGCCAATAGAGAAAAATTATGAAGATTTCTATGAGAGTATTTAATTTTTCTTCTATCCTTTTTAATGTATATTGAAGACATAAAAAAATTATAATTTTTCTTTTATCCTGTAGTAGGTCAATTTCTTCATCTGTGGTATTCATGCACAAACGAACTTCTTAAACTAGGTTGTTAACTATAATATGTTAGGAGTTTGTTAATTTTGTAGCGACTAATTTTTCTTTATGGCAATTATTAAACCTCATTTTGCCTTCATATAGTTATCTTTGTCAAATTTACATAACCAGGCACTTTCAGGTTGAGACACCTTTGACCTTCAACCGCTGATTATGGACAACATTACTATTTTTGGTCACGTAAGTTGTTTTCTTTTTTATTTATTTGAACAAAAAAAAAAACATTTTTCTTATAAGCAAAAGTCAATTTTCTTTTCTTTTCATAATTTTTTATCTAATTCCTTATAACAAAATGCTCTTTTCTTATAATTTACAGATGGATGGAGACCTACGTCGAACTGTAATACTGGCTCCTTTTACTCATTTTCTTACATGTATAATTTTTTTTTTTTTACCTCTAATTCTTTTGTATTTTTAGGTCCAATTTCTTCAAGAAAGAAATGTTAATGTTGTTATCTGTGATGAGCGTGACCTTAATGTCATCCGTGTTCGAGAGGTAGGCCCAATTTAATTATATAGATTTTTTTTATTCAAAACACCGTATACATCGTATATTCTTATTTATATATTTTTTAAAAACTTTCTACATATATATATTTTCTTTATTCTTTAAAAATTTTCTTTATTTTTTGTAGGCAAAAGAAAAGGAAATTGCCGAGGCATTGTTGAAGAAAAACGAAAAGACTACCATTTCGGGCAAGGGAAAGGAAAATACATGTTCAGTAATATGGCTCTTCAACATTTCCATTTAAAGTTCTTTTTTTGAAATATTAATTTTGGACTATGAACCTTGATTATTTATTTTTATTTTTTTAAATGTAAAATTGACATACTACTTGCACAGTGACATATACTGTTCTTATAGTAAGCAGTTTCATATAAATTTGTGAAACGTTTTTTTTTTGAAGCATGCTAAAATAGCATTTGTACAAAAACATTATATTTGTTTTAAATTATTATTATTTTTTTTGGCTTTTTGCTATTGTCGTTATAGCGATCCCGGTTATCCCTTTATTGTTCTGTTGTTTTCCGGACGCGGTTCCGTAGAGTTGGTAGTTGTACCTATCGTGTTGTCAACCTTTAAACTCTTTTGTTTGAGTTTTAGAATGTGTTGGGCTTGGTTGTTACAGGTTGGTAGAGCTTTAGCTCCCCTTGTTGTTGTTGTCCAGTTTTTGAATGGTCCGCTCGAGCGGGTCTTCTTGCGCTCGAGCGGGGTTTGCACACTTCCAGTATTTCGTGCCTCTGCAAAACTTCTACAGATGTGTTTTCTACACTCGAGCAGATTTCTTTACGCTCGAGCGGTCGCGCTCGAGCGAGTACTCTGGCGCTCGAGCGGGTGGTACCTTTTGGTGTAAGTTCTGGGAGGGGGAAATCCACGCTCGAGCGGACTGGTTTTCACGCTCGAGCAGATGTACTTTATTTTTGTCTTGGAGCTCGAGTGGGCCTTCTTGCGCTCGAGCGTACCTAGTTTTTTGTCCTTGACACTCGAGCGTTGTGTTCTCCGCTCGAGCGGGAGAGTCGTATATCAGTTGGCAGCTAGGCTATTTTAAATCACTTTTTACATTTCCTTTCTCACTCTTACTTTCCCAAAACCGATTTTTGAGAGCTCCTCACTCTAAAACCTAACTTCTCTCTAGGGTTTGATCTAGTAGGGGTGTTTTCCTCACCTTTGGCCTTTACAAAAAGTGTGTTGATCATTGAGGGCTACATTTTGATCCGAGAAATTTGGTGTTTGGAGCACTTCCGAGTTTATCTCTTTTTCTCCTTGGGTTCTACATTTGAGGTAGGGATTTCCTTGTTCTTTTTCAATACTTTGTCTATAGATAGACATGTGGTAGTTTCGTATTGCATGAAAATCATGTCCATGTTGAATTTGTTTGAAATCATGAGAAGGAACCTAGGGTTGGGTGTTTGAAAAATGGTTATGTTATCATTGATGGTTGTCTTGGGATAATTGGAGTGTAAATTAGCATGTTGTAGTTGATAGAAGGAAAAGCCCTAAATTATATTTTGATTGATAAATTAAAATGGACGGTAGTTAACCTATGTTGGGAATCTCTATTATTATTGTGAGTTGGTGTTAATGCCTAAGGGATTAACCATGGTTGTGGAATGGGTTTGAAATGAAGATAATGGACTAATATGAGTTATGGCTTTATTATCCACGGATTTGGTTTTGCGACAACAAAAGGGACGGAGTTGGTTTTGTGAAAACAAAAGGAAACGAAACTTGTTTTGTAAAATGGGAAAAGTATTTTTGAAATACGAATGAAATTGGATTGTTGTTTCTTGAGTGTTGAACGCACACATGTGAAGGATTGTAGCTTTAACTACCATGTTAATGATGTTGTTGGGTTTGTGGTCTCATAGTGATTGAGTCTTTAATAGATGTACTAAATATTTGCATCTAGAGGTTTTGTCCTTGGTTATCGGTGGAGGATGACACGGTTGTGTTGAATTGTCGTGTATGCATTATACCATTGTTGATGGAACATCGTATGTGATGAAGTGTTGAGATACATTATATATGTATGCTTTATAGCGATCCCGGGTTTACCCTTGTTGTACAGTGATCCGGACATGTGTCCGTGGATGTTGGTTGTTGTTTATTATCGTGTTTGCATCCTTTGTACTTTGTATTTGAGTTATGGGATGTGTTGGGCAGGTTTGTTACAGGTTGGTTGTGTTTGGGAGCCTAGTGTTGCTGCCCAGAATTTTGGACCTTCGCTCGAGCGAGGAGTTGGTCGCTCGAGCGAGCGGTTGCACCTGGTTCTAGACCTGAGAGCTGTCTTTCTTGGCTCGAGCGAGATTTCTTCGCTCGAGCGGTCTAGATTTTTTCTTCGCTCGATCGAGAATTTCTTGGCTCGAGCGAGAGTTTTCTGTGTCTGGTCGCTCGAGCGACCAATCCTTCGCTCGAGCGAGCGTGTTTTATATCAGCGGACAGCAGCGTCTAAAACATCACTTTTTCACTCTCTTTTTGATCCAAAACCCTTAATCCGAGCCTCTCTCTCTCTAAACTTGCACTCTCTCTAAGGTTTGATCTCCCTAGGGTGTGAATCTAGCCTAGGGCCTTTGTTAAAAAGATTGAGGGTGTTGAGAGCTTCGATTTAATCCGAGAAAGTTTGGATTTGAAGCAAGTTGATCTTCGAGTCTTCATCTCCTTTGTGGCTTAAACTTCGAGGTAGGGATATCCTACTCCTCTCTATGGGTTTTGTCTTTGAATTTTGGTATTTTGAGATGTTGGGCTTGGTTTGGTAATTTTGTGAAAGTTTGGGGCTTTTGTGTAATTTTACAAAAGTTGGGGTTTTATTCATAATAAACCTAGATGCATGTTTGGCATAGAAAAATGGAATGATTGTTGAATCATTGATGAAAATGGGACCTAAGGGTTGAAATGTTAATTATGGGAATTGACCTAATTACATTGTTTAATTAATTGGGATAATTAATTGAAAGGGATGGAGAAATGAAATGTTGATTGAATATCCATTGTGCATTTATTTTCTGTTTAGAAATAACTGCTTTGGGCTATCGGTGGAGGATAGTCGTGATTGTTGTAGACAATGCATGATGATTAGGTAAACTAAAACTAATCAATGAAATGTGTCATGGAACTTGACGGTTGATAGAATACATTAACTGTATGTATTGGGTGATTGTATATAGAACCATTGTGTTTGTATACGTTATTTGTAGAGGAGGAGATAGGGGATGTACTCCGCGGTTTAGGGGAAGATAGGGGATGTACCTCTAAACCGGATAAGTATTGGGAGAAGATAGGGGATGAACTCCGTAGACACAGCTCATATGCTTGTCTAGAGAAGTGTGGATACAGCTTATATGCTTATCTTTGTGATGTGTGGATATAGCTCATATGCTTATCTGTGGATATTGTCGTTATACATATCTGTTGAGAATGTGGATATAGCTTTTATGCTTATCGGAATGTGAGATATAGTTTTTATACATATCTGTGGAAATGATGATAGAGCTAGCATGCTTATCTGTTGAAAAAGGGAAAAATGAAAGGTAACTTAGACTCATAAGTTGTATGACATAAATGTGTAATTTATGTGAATGTTTCAGTGTTGACCATCTATCAATTGCTAATATTTTAGTCATTGTCCATGGTTGGTTTAGTGTATTTCTACTGGGCTGTGGCTCACCCTATATGGGAATATCATTTTCAGGTGCTGGAAGCATGCCACCTCCAAGGACATAGTTGGGAGGCTAGTAGCGGGCATACTTTGTTGCTTAACTTTTGATGTTATACATGTAACCTCAAGCCAAGGGCTTTTTGTGTAAACGAGTTAGTACTCTTTGTTTGTAACCAAGTGTTAACTTGGAAAGCTGTAAGCCTGTAAGGCATTTTGTTTTGATGTTAACATGTAATACTTATGTAATGGAACTCTAAGAAATAAAGAAATGTGGTTAGTTTGTATGTCAATGCATGTCTTATTTGATGGGTCTAATGTTATTATTTGAGGGCGTTACATGCTTGCTCGGGAGGAGGTAGTTATGTGTTCATATACTTTAACACATTGCTTGTATCTTGATGGTTTGTGTATATGTGTTATACATGTTAATTATGCCCTGTTGTGTTGGGTTGGTGGTGTTATACCTTGCGCTAAAAATCAGAGGTACTGTGACCTTCCAGCTAGCGCCTGGAGAACTGACTGCGCTGAGAATCGAAGGCACCATACCCTTCCAGCTAGCGCCTGGTAAACTGGCATGTTGTTGTGAGAGGTGTATCTTTGGCTTACTACGCACATAGCTAGTAGAGCAAAGTTTTGTTGTTGATGTTTCAGTGTGTCTGGGAATATCATGGATTGTGTTGATTTCGGTTTTGGAGGGCCGAGTTGCCTCATTGGTTTATCTTATGCATGTTGGTGAGTTGTTATCTCCCTTTTTATAACGGTGCATGTATAGATTTGATTGTATCGGGAAGAAGCCAAAATGTCATTTTTGTCTTTTGGAAAGTATGAAGGAGAACGGATGTTTTAAAGAGATATATGTTTTGAAAAAGTATATCTGTGTATGTTTGGAAAATGGAAGAGTGTAGTGGGCTTAGTGAATTTATTTCCTAAGGTATTGTTAATGTTATGAAAGATTGGGAACGGGGATTAATGAAAAGAAAAGAAAATTGAATCGCCTATGGCGTTGATTGAAATGGTTGTTTTCAAGAAAAGTTCATACTTATGTATATTTTGTATAAACTGTCACATTACTATTATAGTATGAGATTGGGTATTCATGATCATAGCTATCTGTATGTTGTTATTGTTGAGGGTCATGCTGAGATCCCTACTGGACTATATGTTCATCCCACGTTGTTGAATCTTTTTCAGGTGTTGAGCTGAATGTGCCGCAAGATTTGGATCTTTTGATTTGTTGGCCACGGGGCCTCTCTTATATGGGCGGAATTCCATATGTGTAAAAGGGTTGCACCCTTCTTCTTGATTTGTTGTTAATGATGTAAGCCCAAGGGCAATTTATTTATTATACTCATGTTGTATTTACTTGTATACGAATGAGAGCAATGTTATTCACTTCTACAAGTTGAATATATGAGTTTATTTCGGCATGTTATCTCTGAAATGAAATTTAGTAAATGAAATTGGTAATACTTCGAGTAATAAAAAGTGGGGCGTGACAGACATTAACATCTACAAGAGAAGAAAAAAGGAATAGAACAAAAAAGGAATGAGGGGAGGAGGGATACAGAATGAAAAAGTTTTCAATTTTTTACAAACTATCAAAAGGTAAGGGAATTAAGATAAAGTAAATTAATAGAAATAAAAAATGAAGAGAAAAGTGTAAAACAGTAGATGATAATATTCATATTGTAGGCATCTTATGAAATTAATCTTCATGTTTTAGGCACATAACAATAATGTTATATCGAAAGCTGCATTGGCTCAACGTGTACGACGAGAACGCGAAATAAATGATAAGGCAAGCTCTTCATATCAATTGGGACAACGTTCACGACGTGAACGAGAGAGATCAAGAGAATTAATTCCACCAAGCACAACTAATACTCCACCACCTCAGAAAGGAGTAACGTTTATACATCTTGCTTCACCAAGCACATCTTTAGCTTCACAAAGGAAGTGGTAAAACATTATATTTATTTCTACAAATACATATTCTTATTGTTAAGATTTTATTTTATAAATTTTATTTTGTACATAACAAATATTTGTAGGCCTACCCATGCAAGCTCATTCCTCCATGAGACTAGGAATATCGGTGTTGTTATTCGTGATGAGTGCAATCTGAATATTATCCGCAATTCTAAGGTAAGTATAAATATCAAGTTCAACATATTCTTTTTTCGTAATCTTAATAAATTCTATAAATACATGTTCTTTTTCGTATTCTGAATAAATTTTATTTATTTTTGGTAGGCAAATTAAAAGGAAAAGGGCAAGGCAATGTGTAAAGGAAAAGAAAAGGCAACTTCTTTTGACAAAAGAAAGGAAAACACATGTCCAATGATATATATTCAACATCTTTAAAAAAATATTTATTGAGTAAAACAAAGCCAATCATATTGTTTAAGTGAACATTGATCATGTATATTTTTTAAAATGTAAACTGTGTTGTCAATTTTTTTTGTGTGCTCTTTGTTTTCTGTACACTCAAACAAAGTATTTTTAGCTCTCTTTTACATTTCCTAAAAATAATTGTAACATTTATCAACTCCAAGAAAAACTTTATAACATCTAAGCAAAGGAACAGAGGAACATAGGCATAGAAAATATTTTTAATTTTCTTAAAATCATCATGAGGCAAGAAGAAAGAGAAAACAATTATTAAAAAACAAATTGTTATATCACAAGGCATGAAGAGGGAAAATGAAGCAAAATGGAAAAGGAAGAAATGTAAAAATATAAAAATATTCTTAAAATTATCACAAGGCAGGAAGAAAAAGAAATAAAATAGTATACGATAATATTTGTATGTTAGGTATCAATGATATAATGTTCACATTTTAGGCACACAATAACAATGTTATATCGAAAGCTACATTGGCCCAACGTGCACGGCGAGAATGGGAAAAATTAAGAGAATGTATTCAACCGAGACAAACTTCTTTAATACCGTGTCGTCGTAGTCGTGCTTGCTTGGAACTAGGAACAAAGGCAACTGAGGATACTCGGTCGGCGCAAAAACGAACAATGGTTGCACATCCTTCCACATGTTCGTTCTCAATGCCAAGCACATCTTTAGCTCCACAAAGGAATTGGTAAAAGACTGTGTTTAATTCTTCAAATACATAATCTTACTATTACCATTCTATTTTAATTTACAACCTACAAATATTTGTAGGCCTACTCTTACAACTCCTTCCCTTCAAGAGGATCTATGTACTAATGAGGAATTATAGGATATGCCTATGAGTCCAATGGTTGGTACTCGAGCACATATAAATTCATGTCGTCATTCTCTTGGCAAGATGGATGTATTATGTCTTTTCTGTTCAGCATTACATTGGATGGATGAAAAATTAGTAAAATCATCTCCAAACCGTCCTCTATTCGGAACATGTTGTTCAAAAGGGAAGGTTAAGCTTCCTCTGCTTATTACACCCCCTTCACTTCTTCAAGCATTATATGATGGGAATGATGATAAATCAAAATTGTTTCGACGTTATACTCGAGTGTACAATGCAACCAATGCTTTTACAAGTCTTGGTGCTACATTAGATCCAAGAGTACTTACTGGAAGAGGCCCTACATCATTCACTATCCATGGGGAATTGCGACATCGAACAGGATCACTACTACCACAATCAGGGCAAGATGCAGCTTATGCGCAATTGTACATTTATGACCCTGATTCAGCTTTAGAAGTTCGCAATCGTAGAAATCCTCAATTAATAAGAGATGTTCTAAAAACTATTCAAGATAGTTTATTACAGGTTAATGCATTCGTCGATAAATTTCGCCAGGCTCATGCAATTTTGAATCAATTAGCCTTGACAGGACGAAATTTGCCTGCTCATTTCCACTACAGTTCATCGATAGATCGACGACGGTATAACCTACCAACTATAGATGTGATTACAGTTATAATACTAGGTGATGAAACCAAGGTTAGTGGAATGAGAGATGTTATCTTACATTTACATGGAAATAATGAGCTAATGCAAATCAATGAATGTCACCCAGCATATTTGCCATTACATTATGTTTTATTATTTCCACATGGTGAGCTTGGGTGGGAACCTGAGATGAAACTGTGGGATGTTGAACGTGATCGGCCTTCAACTGATTGGCTTACTCAAATGGATTTTTATAGTTATCGTTTGTTTGAACGACCCATAGAGTATTCAACAATTTTGAGAGCTGGAAAATTGTTCCAAGAGTTTTTGGTTGATTCTTGGGCTGCAACTGAACAAAATAGGTTGACTTACTACAAGCTTAATCAAGGGAAGATCCATGCTGAACTTTACCAAGATTTGACAGATATTGATTCAAATGACCTTCAACCCAATCAAATTGGTCAAAGGTTTGTTTTGCCATCTTCATTTCCTGGAGGTCCTAGACACATGTTTGAAATCTTTCAAGACTCAATGGCTATCACACGATACAACCAATATCCAGACATTTTTCTCACCATGACTGCAAATCCTAATTGGCCAGAAATTACTTCAGCATTATTACCGCACCAAAAGCCTATTGATCGTCCTGATTTAATTGCCGTGTTTTTGAGTTAAAGAGAAAGTGCTTGATGAAGGAGATAGAAACAATCCAAGTGTCTGGTAATAAAGTTGCACATGTTTTTACAATTGAATTCCAAAAGCGAGGCCTTCCTCATATGCATGCACTTTTATTTCTTAAGGGTCCAGACAAAATTCGGACATGTGCTCAAGTAGACAAATTGGTTTGTGCAGAATTTCCAGATCCAAAAGATGAACCTATGCTTTTTGAAACTATGAAGTGTTGTACGGTACATGGACCATGTGGTGCTCGAAATCCACAAGCACCATGTATGGAAAATGGTAAATGCACTAAGAGATACCCTCAAGCGTTCGCAGAAACAACTACTATGGATCAAGATGGATATCCTATCTATCATCGTCGCAATAATGGTCAAGCTCATATTGTGAGGGGGAAAGAAGTTGATAACAGAGACATCATACCATACAATGCATATCTTTCTAAACGTTTTAACTGTCACATAAATGTGGAAGTTTGTGCCGGAATGAGATGTGTCAAGTATATACACAAGTACATTTATAAGGGTTATGATTGTACAACGATGGTGTTGGGATTGATAAATGAGATCCAACAATATCTTAATGCGAGGTATATTGGGCCTCTAGAAGCCGCTTGGCGAATATTTGGTTATCCATTGCATGCAGAGATACCAACAGTTGTACGCTTAGCACTTTATTTATGTAAAACCCAAGTTGTGTGTAGGATTATTTTATTGGATAGATTAGTAATTAAATTAACTTATATGAGTCATTTATTAATATCAAAGAATTAGTTATGAGATGACATTATATTTCCTATTACTTAGATGGGTAATTTTGTAACTTTAAGAAATTAGGTTAATAAGCCCACCTATTGTGGCTTCAAGTCTTGGAAAACAAACAAAACAGAGGCTATGAATTGCTCCATAGGCGGCTAGGGTTTGAGAAGGTAAAAGAAAAAAAAAAGAAAAGAAAAAGAGAAGAGAGGCTTGTGCTGCAGAAAAGGTTTGGAAGAGTTAAAGGTGAAGGCAGCAAGCAAGGGTTTGGAAAAGTTTAAAATTAAAGAAAAGAAACCCAAACCAAGGAAGAGGGAGGATTCATAAGAGTGGTGGTTTTGCTTTATTCATCACTTAGGTAAGATTTATTTTATTGTATTCTTATCTATGATTTTGGTGTTAATATATCAATAGATGATTTTATGGGCATATATGATTAAATAGATATATTGATGTAGTCTATGTTGGGGGTCTCGGTTTCACTCAATTTTAGAGTATATTTTGCATCCCATTTGGGTGGTTCATATTTTGAGATTGATATGTGATGGGTTAAGTTTAATGGTGGTGTATTTGTGGGATACACGATTGACTACAAGCAATTACAAATTTTTACATGTATATAAACAACAAGAGAATAATATGGGTTGAGAATTTCAATGGAGGTTATTTATTTGTTTTGATGCTAAATCGTGGGAGTTCCTAATAGACTATTGGGTTAATTTATTCTATTGTTGTTACAAGAAGAGATGGATGGGTGTACATAATAATTGTTTATGCGGTGTAATATTTTATTAGGTTTGTGAGATTGAGGTGGATCTTGATAATTTGAGATTAGCTTGGGAAATATTATTTTAGCTGTTTGAGGTAAGTAACCCTCTATCACTGTTGGTTCATTTTTATTCCTATCGAATCGTTTAAAATCATAAATATTTATTTATAGCCTTTATGTTCTCTTAAAATAAAATATGGGTCAAGTATAAAACAACATTGAATATTATTATGAAAATTATTTGAATATTTGGTTAAACTATTCTGAAAATTGTACTAAACGTTTATTCATGAAAACTTCGAATGTTTTATTTAAAAGTTGTGTATTGTTTGAATTTTGAACATCACTCTAGTCTGACTATGATTTGGACCCTAGCCAATGGGGGTTATTTATTGGCACAGAAACTAGTTTCTTTTGGGGCTTTACCACCGGCCTATGTGTGGTTCTGGGCCTTGTCACGGGCTATGTGACCGTAGTCAGTAAGACTTGGGTTTTGTGAATCAAATCATTGAACCATCTGAATATCGAACCATCGATTTGAACAACGAATTACTTTGAATTATCTTGTTGGCTTTTCATTTAAAATGTATTGTACATTGATTATTTTTAGCTATGAAACCACCTTGCAAATAATTGTTCATTTATTGAACTGTAGAAAAAAATTATATTTATTGGTTATCGATTTATTTATTTATTTTTGTATACTTGATCCAGCTAGCAGTGATGGTTGGTTATTTACTGGGCTATCTAGCTTACTCTTATTTTTTTTCAGATTCTGAAGAGTAGAGCTGCGCGGGATCTTTTTTACATGTGAGAGTGCCGAGAGTAGGACCATGATTTAAGTACTTGGATTATTGTTTTGTTAGTGGATTAAATTAGTGGACATGGTGGACATTTTCATATGAGAACTATTTATTTTTATGGATTTTGGCATTATGACAATTAAGGATTTAATTTGAGTATTTTATTTTGTGGGTTATGTGATTGGATTCTTAGCCTTGCATGCTTACTTATATGAGTGTGCGGCGTTGTCACAGAGCTTGGGGCGTGACAATTTACCTGGAATGCACCGAGTTCTTTTTAATCCTGATGAATCATCAGAAGCAATTGTTTCTAGAGCTGGCCAACAAATGTCAACTCTTACTGGTTTTTTTGCATGTTGCGCTTCTATGGAAGAAGAATGTCCATTCACTTACCAAGAATTTCCACAACATTTTGTTTGGCTTAATTCAGAAAAGTGATGGAAACCAAGGCAGCAGGGCTATGCAATTGGTAGAATGTACTTTGCTAGCCCTAATTGTGGTGAGAGATTTTATTTGTGTTTGCTATTAACTGTTGTCAAAGGACCAAAATCATTTCAATGTTTACGCATGGTCAACAATGTTTTGCATGATACATTTAAATCAACATGTGTTGCAAGAGGACTTTTAGAAGATAATGAAGAATGGATACAATGCCTTAAAGAGGCTGCAGTTATGAAAACTGGTTATCAATTAAGGAGATTGTTTACTATTATTCTTACTCAGTGCTCTCCACTACAACCATATGCATTATGGAATCAATTTTCAATGCATATATGTGATGATCTTGCACATAAGATTCTAACATTGTTTGCCATTTCTGAACCAACTGAGGCTCAAATTGAAGACTATGGTCTATATCTTTTGAATCAAATGCTCCAAGAATTAGGAAAAAGTTTAATTGACTTCTCGCCAATGCCACAACCTTCTACAAATTGGAGTGCAGTAGTTGGTAACAGGTTGATATTCGAACATCAACAACTGCATAATGAGGCACAACAGGCAGATGCATAAATTATTATTGATCGCCTCAACAATGATCAACGAACAGCTTATGATGCAATCACTTCCTTAGTCTTTGAAAATAAAGGAACTATTTTCTTTTTGAATGGAGGTGCCGGAACAGGGAAAACGTTTTTATACAATGCGATGGCATTAAAGTGTCGCAGCCTTGGCCATATTGTTATTACTGTGGCTTCATCTGGAATTGCATCATTGTTATTGGTAGAAGGTCGTACTGCTCATTCAACATTTTCCATTCCGTTGGATGTATTGGAAAATTCAATTTGTGGATTTAGCAAGCAATCATAACAAGCAGAATTGTTTAGAGAAACAAAACTTATAATCTGGGATAAAGTTCCTATGCAGCATAGACATTGTGTTGAGGCAGTTGATCGCACACTTCGGGACACTTGTGATAGTGAAGAGCCATTTGGGGGTATCACTGTTGTTCTTGATGGAGATTTTCGACAAATCTTACCAGTTATAACCAAAGGAGTCCGTGAGCAAATTGTGAATGCATCATTAAGACACTCTTTTCTATGGAAGGATATACATGTTCTGTCTTTAAATTTGAACATGCGCTTGAATCATGCAAATCTTGAAAATGCTAATTTTGCAAAATTCTTGATGGAGGTAATATTTCTTCAAACTTTTTCTCTATTATATGCTTCTTTTAAATTGATGAAATATATTTACGTTTATGTACTTTAATTGATTTTACTTACTATTTTATTTATTTATTTTTATAAATAGATTGGGACCAATCCTCAGGAAATTGTTAAACTTCCATCAGCAATACACAAATGTCAAGATCTAAAAGACATAATCTCAGTAGTTTATCTGCAACTGGATGTGGCAATGACATCGACTGCAACATTTTTAACTGAACGTACAATTCTTTCTGCACGGAATGATGATGTCAGTGCTATCAATGCTGCAGCATTGAATATTTTTCCCGGCAGCACACATACTTATTTGGCAGCAGACAAAATGTCTGAAGATGATGAAATTGATCGTACTATAATAAATTGATATCCTAATGAATATTTAAATTCATTAGATCCTCCTGGGCTACCGGCTTTTAAGGTAGAGTTGAAAGTGGGTTGTCTTATAATGTTGTTAAGAAATATTGCACTAAAAGATGGACTGTGCAATGGCACAAGATTGATGGTTTCTAGATGCAATACTCTCATAATTGAAGCTCAAATTTTAATTGGAGAAAAATGTGGCAATTTGGTATTCATACCAAGGATATCCTTGACACTGTCTTCTTCAGAAATGCCTTTCCGAATGACAAGACGTCAATTTCCAGTTCGATTGGCATATGCCCTGATCATTAATAAATCTCATGGGCAATCTGTGAAATTTTTTGGAGTTGATTTGTGCACACTAGTGTTTAGTCATGGGCAATTGTATGTGGCCCTATCTAGATGCACATCATTTGATCGTATAAGTGTCGTCCTTCCTAATGATGAGCCAGATTCTACTACAAACATTGTTTATCCTGGAATTTTGTTATAGTGTTACTTATGGATCAAACCACTTTTGTCAAAAGGTACAATTTATTTATTGATAAATTTGTTTCTATTGATTACAAATTGTTATTTTTAAAATATTTTACTATATGTGTCGACTTTTGTAGGATTGGGTTAAAAAATATATGGAGCTCAAAAATATAAATACAACTAGATTGCTTCGATGGGGATATAACAAGGTAATTTCAATTTGAAAGTGTTTTGATATATATATAAATTTTTTTTTGCTAATATACTAACTTTTTTTTTATTTTCATAAATTAGTAGATTGTCGTGCATGCTCCTCACTGGGGATACATACAAGTTGATACGAGGACTTTTTGGAAAGTGATGAGGCGCTCCTAGGATTTCTAAGAAAGAACAAGTTTGAATCTCATATTTATTTTTGTGAAAAGCGTACATATGCTAGCTACGATCCATATTTTGTAAAGTTTACAATCGATGTGAAATTTATTACTTACAATAGTTTTGTAAAGCCTTTTATCTATGTGAAATTTATAACTAAGTTTAGATGTATGTTAGATAATATTCATTTGAATTATTGATTTATGCTATGAGTTTGTTTTTGTAAATGTAACACACTAGGTGATATATGTTTTTTTGTTTTTTCTTCCTAATATGCTCTTGAATTAGGTTAAACAAAACTAATCATATTTTTATTTGGTTATCTTTTTATCAGGAAGGGTGTTGCATTTTCTTTGTATTACAGAACATTGGCTGGTGTGCTTAATTTGTTATTTGGCATTTTTATTGTATTGCAGAGCACTGGCTGGTGTGCTTAATTTGTTATTTGGCATTTTTTTTTTTTTTTGTATTGTAGAGCATTGGCTGGTGTGCTTAATTTGTTGTTTATTTTTTTTCTATTGCATAGCATTGGCTGGCGTATTTCGTCTGATTTTTATATAGATGTCTCTGTGTTGTGGGATTTACATTTTGTTGTTTGTTTAAAATCTTAAGCTTTTGTTGTGCTTGAATTTTACGTAACATTTATGTGTTTACTTTTCACTATTTCGTTTACCTATAAATTTGGAAAATTTATGTTCAAATTGATTTATTTACCACGTAGCATACCATTTATTTATTTTTCATTTATTTAATTTTCTGCACAATAAACTGGCCACCAAACAATAAAATTGGTAGATTTTAACCATTACATTAAAATTGATGCAAAACTATAGCTTTGAGATCTCTCTTCTTTACTTCAACCAAAACTCACTATCTAAAAAAATGTGGATATAGAAATTTATTTGGGTACTGTTATTGGCTAGGATAATAAAATGCTTATTTTCTATTACAAATTGCAAGTGGGTTACATAAACAAAAATACTACAATAGTAAATATTTGGTGATATGATCTTTGTTTGCATTTGTGTCATCATACTACAATACTCCAAACTCTTTTCAAAAATCTAATTATAAAATTCATTTGAAAATTCAAAACCATATGGATCATCTATTTATATTTTCACCTCAAATTTTTTTCCCCAACAAATTAAATAAATTACATTTTAATTCAATAATTTTATATTCAATTATATTTTCATATATTAATGGCCACCATGCCTTCAGGCACGGGCGTACCCTAGTATATATATAATGCAAGGGAGGTTTTTAACCTTTGTAACTCTCATCTTTTGATGATGGAGTTGATGATCATATTAGTGGCCATAAGTTTTGAACCTTTGTAATTGCATTTGATAGTCCTATTGATGTTAGCTTTCATGACTAAGGTGGTATAAATAAAGGCCTTTCCCCTTTAACTTAAAAATATAATTTTGGAGAGACTTTTAATGGAATGAGATGGTGTATTGAGATAATAAAGTTGGAGATGATTTTTATACCAAAGAAATTTTTTTCTTATCTTCTTTTGTTAGCTCATTCTTTGGTTCGTGTTAGAGAAAGAGTACTACCATTGTCAAGTTCGCCGAAACTATTCAGAAGGTGCTTCTGCATTAGTTAGTTTCAACCGTTGTATCCTGGAAGACAGACGTTGGCGTACCTCCTGCACCGATTGGGAGCCTGCGAATCTATTTTAAAGAAACTATGGTATTGCACAGGCTTCGGTTTGCATCCCTTATCTTTCGTTCTTCAAAATTTTAAATTCAAACTTTTTATTGTATATTATGTGAATCCGTCTTGCAATATGTTACACAATGCAATCTAATCCATTCCTATGTATTTAGTTTTGTAGTTTATTTTGTATTTCATTCTTTAATTAAAAAATAAATTTGTTTTGTCATTTCTATTTAATTTTATTTTATATATTTTTCTAGTATTATTGTGAAAAAAATACCTATAATCTTAAGACAGATTTTTGTAAATAGTTTTTGATAAAACAATTTTGTTTTATTATAATTTTATTCTAGTGACTCTTGGAATTAAAATTAATTTAATTATTTAGAGTTATTGGATTTGAACTGTTGATTTCTAGTAATTTATTCATTCATTTTATTTTATGTTAATAAGTCATGAGTTATTTGGTGGTTAGTTCATGAGTTACTAAGAGTTGAAAAAATAAAATGATAATTTTATTTTTTAAGGTGCTTACTAATTTATTTAATTTGTTTGTTATTTATTTATTTTCTTTTGTAATTAACTTTCTCTACAGGTTTATCTAAGCGCGAAAGGAGAATCTATATTACGGATAAAAAAAAATAATTAAAACTAGTAAATTGGACTACTAATTTTTTGATTTGAACATGATTATCTTTGCGTGGAATAAAGAATAAGATTGTACTTTTAGTTTTTTTGGGACATATTTGCGAATTGAAATATTCGCTTTAATGTGGGGAATTATATATCGGATTTAGTTCGTACGTTGTAGTGCAAGTTTGTCAACAGTTTTGATTTAATTCGATTAATTAAAATTTTGAAAAAATCAGAGTGTTGGATTTCATGTTTTGAGAATTTCAAGAAATTTGTCTCGTCGAGAGCTTTCCGACGATATAAAGAATGTCACAAACGGAGTCTGAATGAACCCACACCACTGCCGAAAAGTTTGGTGGTTTTTCTTATCAAATGATGACATCATCATGGCTCAGAGATGATATTAGTGCCATGTAGTAGCCTAGTTAGCAGCCATGTCATTGACATGTGGTTGGCCAGTCATAGGCACGTCAATAAGACTTCCATGTCATCATAATTTTTCAAAAATTTCATTTTGGTTCGTAAAATTCAAGATAATTTCATTTTAACATCAAAACTTTTTAAAAATTGCATTTTGGTCCTTAAAGATTTTATTATTTGCATTCTAACCCTTATAGTTTCTAATGTTTGCAGTTTGGCCCTTAAACTTCTTTATATTTGCAGTTTGATCCTTGGAAAAGTAGAGGAGTATGTTCTTAGCTAAACAGACGATTCCGGATGCAACCATGAACTCCGATTTTGCAAATTTAAACAATTTGTAATTGTAACAGTTGCATTTTCATTTGTGGTAGTTTTAATTTCTAATTTGTAATAGTTTCACCATAGTGAAAGGAAAGAAAAAATGAAAGAAATCATAAACCTTCGGATTTAGAGGAAATCTTTAGGTTTAATTTTATTATTCCCAAAGTGTTTTGGTTTTCTATAATAGAAACCAAAGTTTAGCCTTGGCTAAAGAGTATTTCTGATTTATGTTCAAAAATGGCTATTAAGATGGATTTGGTTTCAAATCTTTGGGCTTTGATGAAATCTTTGGATTTAATTTATTTATTCCAAAGTGGTAGAAAATCAAGTTTTGAGAAAGTCTTTAGTTATAATCTGATTATTTTCAAAGTGTTTTGGTTTTGGGAAAAGAAAAGAAATTTTAGCATTAGCTAAAATATTTCTTATTTTTATTTAGAAATAATGGGCTCAGTTTTGAAAGTACCAGTTAACTTTTATGAGTGGTGTAATTCTGGTAGCAATTTTTATTTGATTGAGAATTGGTTTTTTAACCTGGTTTATCCCCTGGAAACTTAACTATGAATTTGTTTTCCATTCACAATGAGTTAACAAATTCTTGAAAGTTTTGTCTAATGTTAATTGGGTTTTAAGTGTGACCATTGTGACCCCTCTAATCTTCCTAAAAACTTTCCTGACCTTGTTCGATTATGAAGTTAGTAGTGAGATTAGTTTTGAATTAAATTTCAGTTTTTGGAATTTCCTAATGTTGATTTGGTTTCTAGAGAAATAGAATAGTTGAAATTCTGTTGTAGTTTTCAGAAATGGCTTCAAAGGTGACTATAGGAAATATTATTCCACCTAACAACCTTAAGCATTGCGATGTTCTTCAAGGAAAATCAAGACAAATCAAGTGAGATTAGAGGAAATTATAAGATTGCATGATAATATCTCTGAATTAATTATAGACAATTAGTATGTTATTCTTGTGTCAATTATGGCACGTGTGACTGCTATGTGACTTCTTAAAAACAAAGATGATACAACTCGTTAAGGTGGATGAATATATATTTTTAATTTTTAAATTCTAAATATATTTTTAAATTGGTGGCTCCTAGTGAGTGTAAGATCACTGATCACAGGAAAAAAAAAAAAAAAACTGGGGGTTCGTAGGAGGTGTAGACCACTGGCTACACAATTATGAGATTGTGGTTCATGGTAGTAAATAGATTACTGATTACATGTTAGAACATGATGGTTCTTAGTAGTAAAAGAGTCTACTGATCTTATGTCAAGACATGATAATTCCTAGTAATGAAAGAGTCTACTGATCTTATGTCAGGACATTGTGATTCCTAGTAATGAAGTGACTACTGATCATAAGTCAAAACATTATGATTCCTAGTAGTGAAAAATCTACTGACCACAAGTTGAGAAATTGGTGATTCCTAGTGATAAGACTACTGGCAATGTTATGAAATTCTAAATAGTAGACTATTGAATATTAGATCTGTGTTTCCTAATAGTAAGGCTATTGGCTTCAGAGTGATAGGTTGGACCAAATATGTTTTGGTGCCTTGGAAAAGACTTAATTCGATTGATGACGGTCTATGAATATGTTTTCTGTTGTATGATTTTAAGAGTCTTATAATCATTGTGACACAAGGAATTGTTTAAAGACCTTATATGAATTTTTGGAGAAGGCGGGAGCCTTCGTATAAATTCTACAAATGTGTGTTATACAAAAAATGACAATACCTAAACCCAAGCGGGTAGGATAGGCCTAAAAATCCGTTAACTTTGTGCTCAACGGTTATGCACAATATAGTAGTGCATATCGGTTTTCCTGTCGACAAATTTGATATTCAGATTTACACAAGAATACCATCATGGAATTGAGGAAACAGTTTTTATGGAGGAAAAAAATGAGCTTAGAAGATGTTATAAAAGGCTATGACTTTAAAATTCTTCTGTCTAATCTTCTTAAACCTATATGGTGGCTAGTGAGGCTAAAAACTTCTTTAAAGCTGTGATTTCTCTAGAAAAAAGTTATTAATTTAACTGATTTGCATAAGTAGTAAGCTTTGAGATGTAAGTGAATGAAAGTCGATGAGATAGGCTTGTTATCAAAGGATCTGACAAAGAGAAGGCCTGGATTACTTTGATACATGATCACCAGTTATGATGAGTGTGATCGCAATTGTGCGAAATCTGGAGATACATCAAGATAGATGTTTAGATAATTTTTTTATATGAAGATTTAGTTGAATAAATCGTTATGGAACAATCTGAAGGGTTTCTCAGTTCCAGGACTAGGAAAGTCTATAAGCTTGGAGAATCATTATATGATTTGAAGCAAGCATCATAACACTAGCATGTGAAATTTGACAACACAATGTTGTCAAGTGGGTTGTAAATAAACAGGTATTGACAATTGTGTGGATGTCAAAGACACTGACAAATATATATGTCAGTTTGTGTTTGTACATTTGGTAATTATGAGAAGTTGTTCAGAACTACCAAGAAACTATTAAACTCTAAGTTTGACATGAAAGATATGGACGTTGCATGTGATTCTGGATATTAAGATTACCAGAACATATGGTGGTATTATATTTTCTCAATCTCATTATGTTGATAAGATACTTGATAAATTTAGTAAATCAGATACAAGGGTATCGAAGACATCGGTAGACTTGAGTCTACATTTGGGAAAAAATAATGGTGAAAATGTATTTCAACTAGGATATTCTTAGGTATTTGATGAGTTGTACAAGGCCAGGTATAGACTACTCAGTTAGTAGGCTAAGTAGATACACGAGTAATCCCGATGCCTATCTTTAGAAGGCGTTTGTACAAATACTAAGGTACGTACGATGAGGCTGGGATTATGGGTTGCATTATGGGTTGCATTATGTTAAATATCTAGTTGTACCATAAGGGTACAGTGATGTCACTTGGATATTTGATATAAAGATTACAAATCCATTAGTGGATTTGTTTTCACTATTGAAGGTGCAGCTATGTCTTGAAAATCTTCCAAGCAGATGTGTGTCACAAGATCAATGATGGAATCGGAATTCAGTGATTTAGATAAAGCTACTGAAGTAGCTAAATGGCTTTGCCATTTTCTTGAGGATATTCCATGTTAATCAAAACTTGTACTAGCAAGTATTGGTAGGGTACAAAGTAATAAGAATAATAGAAGGTCTAGACATTTTCATCGAAGATATAATTCCATACGACAACTATTCTCTTGTGTTTTCACTATAGACTATATATAGTCTAAAGACAATATTACGAATCCGTTAACCTAAGGGTGAAATTGAGAGTTAATAAGAAGTTGTACAGAGGAATAGGGTTAAGGCCTTTAGCGAATGTTACCAGAATGAAAAACCCAACCTAGTTACCAGAATGAAAAACCCAATCTAGTTAACTGGAGATCCCAAGATCTAGGTTCAAATGGACAACCTAATTTCCTGACGGGTAAGTCACTGAAGAGGTAAATCCTCTTGTCCATTCCTTTATATAGTGATACCCTATAGGGTAAAAGGTTAAGTTGATATTTTTAATGATCTAAGTGCTGTGAATAGTCAATTGTGATATAATGAGATACCTTATGTAGGTCACCTATGTGAGTGCGAAGGGGGACCGCTTCTTTAAGAATTGATAAGATCGAATTCTTTAAAAACACTCACTGCCCCAGGCAAGTGTTACAGGGCCAAATCGGACACACTCGTGAGAACAAGAACAATGGTTGGAGCAACTCCTGTGTAAGGTCTATTGTCTTGGTTTACACAAACAGTAAAACAATTCAATACATTACGTTTACTGGTTAGCTAGTAAATTCGATAGGCTTTCACTACGAAAGGTTTAAGGCCAACAACTACATTTTCTGATGCAAGGTTATTTTGTGTATTCTTTTTCCGAGTCTTTGTTGTTAAGCATTATCCGTTTTTCTTTATTCGGCCAATTTTATTCATGTGGGGAACTGTTGAAAAATAATGATTTTTTGACAACTTTAATTTGAAATTAAAGTTGGATCCAACCGTCGATTGAGGTAGGTCTAAGTGGTTGTATTATCTTAAGTGAAAAAATTACAATATAAAAAATAATGAGCCGAAACCATTGGGTTGTGAATGAGAATTATCTCATAAAGTTGATATTAATAAAAGTTAAGCTTGGGCCTAGGCTTGGTCTCGGCCTTGTTTGGAAATAAGCTTTTTTTAGTAACTTTTTGACTTTTTTGCTAAAATATGATGTAAAAAAATCTAGTATGTTTGGGATGACTTTTTACGAAAAGATGTGCAAAAAGTAGAGAGAAAAATGAATCTTTGACTTTTTGATATAGGTTGTTGGTTTTTTGACTTTTTTAGTAACTTTTTGGCTAAAAAAGTCATTTGTCAGACGATTAGTTTTAGTTTTAGTTTGGGCTGGTCTAGGCTTGCGTATGTATATGTGTTGGATTTAGTCTTGGGCATGAGTCATGTTGTGCTATGCTGGGATAGGCTTGTCTTATGTATATATGTTTTGCATCCATTATCTTTCGTTTTTCAAAATTTTCAATTTAGACTTTTTATTGTATTTTATTTTATATGTCCACGTGAATCCGTCTTGTAATATATTACATGATGTAATCTAGTACATTCCTATGTATTTAGTTTTGTAATTTATTTTTTAATTAAAAAATAAATTTATTTTATCATTTTTATTTAATTTTATTTTATATATTTTTCTAATATTAGTATAAAAAAATACTAACAATTTTGTAATTTACATTATAAAATTTTGTAAAAATATTATAAAGATACCATAAACTCCTTTTAAGGATAGATTATAGCATCTCCCAACAATTTCAATTACAAAGTGGTGAAAACGTTAAAACATGCGACAGTTGACTCAAGTTTCGTTTGGCATTGACTAATATAATTAAATTTTTTTGTGTTAGAATTTTTTTAATCTGGCTTTTCTAATTTTGTTTGGTTTGAATTTTTAATTTTTTTGACTTTTGTGAAAGAAAAAATATAATGATTATGAGTTAGATGTGATATTTTATCTTATTTATTTATTTAAGGATTGTTTGGAAAGTGTTGAATTAGTTTACTTTTTGACTTTTTACGAAAAAACGTAAAATATGAATTAAATTTAAAATGATATGATAGAGAGATGATATGAATTAAATAAAACAATTATAACTTAAATAAAATAATGTGCTAAAATAATATGTTCTATCTCAGCACATGCCTCTATTTTATCAATTTATACTTTTTTTTAGCTCTAAAATAATGGCCAAACTAGGGCTTCCTCGCTTTTCTTTTTCTCTTGTATTTCTCTCTCTCTCTCTCTCTCTCTCTCTCTCTCTCTCCATTTTGTTCATCATCATTTCTCTCAGTCTTCTGTCCTTTCTTTTTCTATATCTAACCTTTTCTCTTGGCTTTTCCTTTTTATTTTGTTTTCGTTTTATTTTATTTTAAAAAATATTATAACTATTAATATATAAATTCAGTTTTTATAAAATTACTATAGTTGAAAAGATGACGTTAAACTAACATGAGATGGATGGTTAAAATCAGTATGAACAATAAAATTATTTAAAATTACTTAAATAAAAAATATTATTTAAGTCTTTAAATGAAAGCATAGAAATTAAAAATAATACAATTACGGTGGGTGCAAATGTAAAAATAAAAAATAATAATAATTTAACGAATACAATGAAATAAATAAGAAATTATCATTTTCATATATTTTTTTCTTTTCTGGAACAAATATAATTTGAAAATTTTTAAAAATAAATCTTTTTTTTATAAATATTTTATATATTTTTCAACCCACATTCTTCCATTCTTTGTCACTACTTCCTCTGCTTTTCCTCGCCACCTCTACCACTTCTATCCCCATGGTCGCCTACTCCTCCACATTCCTCTGACACTCTTCTATTTCTTTCGAACCCTTTTTGATACTCATTCACTCACCTCCACCACCCCTAACGCATCCCCACCAAACCCAACACCGTAGACAATTCAAATCGAAGCCACTAACATCAGCTAAAACACCTTTCTTGACGACCTACAATCTGTTCCACACCCTCATTGACCACCACTACAAATGTCTCTCCCATCCTCCGCTCATTCATTCGCCACTCCAAACACCTCTCTTACTCATTTTCACAATTCTCTTACCCTTCTCATCTACCCCAACCTCTTCCCACAACATCCAACAACTTAATCAAACCAAACCCTAGCCTCTGAAACACCTTAAACCCTTCTAGCTCCTCCTCGCGGCCCTATGCTCCCTCCGTTTGCTATTGTAAAAACTAGTAGAGTGTAGGTCTAACTTGTGCAAAGTGCAAGTTAAAAACTATGCAACAAGAATTGGTGAGGGAGCGATAAGAATGGGTAAGAAAGGGACAATGATGGCCAAAATTGTAGGGAGAGTCATAGAAGAGTGTTAGTGTGAGTAGAGATGCGGTGAGAGTAGTGATGGAGAGTAGATGAAGTGGAAGAAGTGACAAATAAGATGGATTGGGACGGTCTATTACAATATGCACAACTTGGACTTACACCCTACACACATGGAACTTGTACCCTACAGACATTGGATTTGCACCCAGCTAGTTTTATTAGCAAAGAAGTGAAGAGGTGTGAGGTAGCGACAATGAGGGACTTGAGGGCTTTGAGGGGTTTTGGTGGCTTAGGGTTTGGGTTATTTAGGGTGTTAGGTGGGAGGAAGGGGTTATAGTGGAGGAGAAAAGTGTGGAAAGGATGGTGGGGGTGGCGAGAATTGGTGAGAGAGAGCTTTGAAAGGCAATAGAGGAATTTGAATGGCTGAAGAAGGTGAATGATGGGTTAGGTATCATTAGGGAGTGGCGGCAAGTAACAGAAATTAGAGGCTGGCAGTCAGCATTGGTGGTTGGAATTGCAAAGGTGAAAGAAAGAAAGAAAGAAATGGTGTTTCAGGTGATATTAGTTGCCAGAGTTTCAGTCATCTATGATGTTGGGTTAAGTGAGGATGGGTTGCGGGTGGCGGTCCTAAAAAAGCAAAAAAAATTATATAAAAATAATTAATTATTTATTTTATTTTATTTTAATCGCTAAATGACATATGATAGTGTCGAATAGGTAGGAATATGTCATTTCAAAAACCATGCAAATATGTAAGGAGCACTTTCCCGACCAACACAAAAATTTTAATTTTACCCTATTAATTTGTTCAGTAAATCAAAGTTGAATGAAACTTTTTCAGAGAACCAAAACCAAGAAGATGAGGAGAAAAAGAAGAGAAGGGAAAGGGTCGTTAATTTTTACCTAAACCTTTGCTTAAAGATTTCGTACTTTGATAATTATTTTTATTTTTTTACCAATATTGTAATTACTGAAACTTTTTTAGTGGTGTCGAATACCATTGGGATGTTATTTTTCCTTAAATATTAGGCTTAATTACAGATGATTTTATGGGTCATACTTATTTATCAATAGATCTTGCTCTAATTTTTAATGAAAGAAAATACTTATACTGTTGAATTTAACGGTATAAATTCGAAGTCAAAGGCCAACAAGAAACTCAAAGGTGGAAAGATGTATATAGGGGATAACTGGTTTCGAATCCCTTACACATACAGCTTCCCATTCAAGCTTGGAGGAAGAATTCAGATGATTATCGGGTGCAACTTCATTCGGGCAATGTACGGAGGAGTACGCATTGAAGGAGACAATGTTACATTCTACATGAATGTAATAACCATCCAAACCCGCCAATCAGTGAATTTCTTGGAGGAGCTTGAAGAAGAGGAGGATTTTACAGTGGATCATTACTATGAGCCTTCAACAGAATGGCTATTTCATTCCACTCATATTAGTCCTCATTTTGAGCAACAATTTGAAGAATTGATGATACAGCTCAAAACTTGTGGAATCATAGGTGAAGACCCTATGAGATACTGGTCGCACAATCAGATTACCTGCAAGCTGGACTTGAAAAATCCTGATTTCACAATCAATGATCGACCAATGAAGCACATAACTCCAGCAATGAAGGACAGCTTCAATTCAAATTCAGTCCTTAGAATCCCATCTCATGAAGACATCATCAAATTTTCCAAGAGATTGTGGAATAATAAATAGAGCTCCAGTCTGTTGCATTGCTGAAGGTAGATTCCACATTTCATTGTTTGTTCCTCGTCGGAAATTGGATCTTATTCCTGTATAAGAAGGTCTTTCAGGAATATTAATCGAAGGACCCTGTCCTGTTGCTGGTGGGTAACCTGGGGGACCCATCATTGAATCCTGTGGAGGATTGTAGTGGGAAGTTACGGCTGATGATGAGGATAGAAGATAATGAGGCTGATTCTGCTTCTGCTGTCGTCTTTCGATCAGAGCCTTTATCTTTGCAATTTGCGGGTACTCCGTCTCCGCTTCTCTATCTACTTCTTCCATCATAGCAATTATGTTGAGGGTTGAGTCAGATACAAAAATATTTTTAAAAAATAAAATTCAACTACTTATATTTTTTCACATTTTTCAATTTAAATTAACATGAATAAATTAAAATTCACAAACAAAAATTAAAATTTATCATTTTAATAAATTTCTCAATATCTTTATGAGTATCAAATAATAATTTTACAAACACAACATACATTTAAAAAATCTTAATTTTTTTTAATATCAAAATAAAAGACAAATATGTAAAAAATATTTGTAAAATAATAATATTAAATTGTACCAGCTCCTAAAAATGTTAAAGATTCTAAATAAATTATCAAATTTCTTTTAAATTTCATTCTTGCAAATGTACTCCCCACTTAACACGTTAGATATAATACTCTGTAGAGATCAATATGCATAGTGTCTAGTATCCATGGTTCATAGCTAGGACTATTAGCGTATATCTAATCTCATTCACTCCCCTAACCTTTGTAATTCATTTGGGGCATGTTTGATCGGATGGATTAGAGCATGGGATTGAGATTATTAATCCGTGGGTCTAATTATCCTATGCTTGTTTTAACATTTTGATTTAGGATTATTAATCCAATGGATAATTAATCCAGCAAATTTGTAGAATTATTAGTAATGGGATAGGGGTGAGATTATTAATCCAATGGATAATTTATCATATTAAATTCAATTAGATAGTGAATACCATACTAATTTGATAGGATTATTAATACCTCATTATTAGTGTTGTGAATCAAACATGGCCTTAGGGTATATTTGGTTTAATGATTTAAGAAGAAATTTGAAAAGGAAAAAGATGTTATTCACATTTTACAATCATTTTTTTTTTCTTTTCAAATATCTTTTTAAATTTTTGAAACAAGCATAACCTTAAAAGTGGGTATACTATTCAACAATTCATTTGAGATCTCTGAAATTATTGGTCAGGCCCATTACATGTTGGGCCGAAATTGGCTTTCAACAAATAAATTTTAGCTACTAAAGTACTGGATCACTCCTATGCTTGCTTAAGTACCCAACATGTTCCTATTTTCCCGACAACCAAACAGAGTTGTGAAGTAAACACACTCTAGCAAATCAAAATCCATTAGCTTGCTTTCCTTGAATTCGATTTCATTATCAAATCCCACAGGCAAAAGATGTCGCTGATCCAAGCATCTTAACCGACGAGGCACCATATTCGATTCCTTCTCTCTAGACTTCCCTTTCCCTCAACTTTCTCGGGAAAATTCGGCATTCGCGAGCACTCGCGTGGACTGAAAGGAAACACCAGAAGCTCAATGTTCAAGGCCGATCTTCCTGGTCTGAAGGAGGAGGAAGTGAAGGTCGAGATCGAGGAGGACGATAGGGTTTTGCAGATCAGCAGTGAGAGGGATTTCGAGGAGGAGAAGAACGATTCTTGGCACCGCGTCCAGCGCAGCTCTGGCAGGTTCACGAGGCGGTTCCGGCTGCCGGAAAATACGAAAATGTATGAGGTCAAGGCATCAATGGAGAACGGAATACTTACCGTTACAGTTCCCAAGGAGGTTAGGAATCCTGATGTTAAATTCATTGAAATCTCTGGTTAAAATTAAGATTAAGAGGAATGCTAGGACGTAAATAATTTATCAAATGTTTTATTAAATCTCACAAATGAGTGTGGGATTTAGACATGTGGATTTGTGTATGGGATTTAGACATGTGGATTTGTGTATGGCATTATCAAGGTGAGAGATTTGGTAAATAGATTATTTGAAATTTCTAATATTATTTTAAAATTAAGTAGACTAGTATTAATGTTGAACTTATTGTGGAATAGGTTTTATAATAAATAATGGCGTTCTTTTTTATCAAATATTATTAAAAAAATTACTAATTATTAATTTTTAATAATATTTTTAAAAGTTTGTTACACAAAATATCACTAATTATAAATTAAAACCGTTAGAAATCTCAAAAGTTTTACTAAAAATTTTACTAAATGTTTCATATGAATGTGAGACTCACATATGTGGATCTCACACTCATGTGAGACATTTGATAAAACTTTTAATAAAACTTTTGCATCTCTAGTATTATTCATTATAAATCGGATAAATTATAAATACACCCTAGGTTTATTTAAATTATAAATTACCATGTGGTTCTAGAAATTATATTATGCTCCTAAAGTTTTAATTTCATAACAAATATGTCATTTTATTAATAAATCATCAAGTTAATTAATAGTTTTTAATAATGTTAAAATTTTATTTAATTAATAATTTATATAATTTTATTACTGTATAGGTGAATATTTAAAAATTTCACTTTTTTTATTAATTTTGTTAAATAAAAAATTCTGACAGGGAAGTATTTGTAATTTTTCAAACCACAAGGAGTAATTCATATTTTAAGTAAACATCAAGAGTGTATTTTTAATTTACCTATATAAATTTTAGCGACAGTTTAAAAAAATCGTTACAAAAAGAAGTTGCTAATTTTTACTTTCAAAAAAAAATTAACGTTAAAGTTTTAGTGATAATTTATAAAAAACTGTGAAAAAATGGTCACTAATAATTAATTTTTAGCAACATATGTATAAAATCATCTCAAAAAATTAATTTTATTCATCGATTTTACTAAGATTTATTTTCAATAGGACTTTATATGAAAATTAAGTCCAGATCTTTTGATAGTTTACCCTAAAATCAATATATGCAACTCTTTAATGGTATATATATATGTGAAATGTAGTGGTTATATGTGTGATGTATATGTGTGTTTATGAGTAATTTTGTGATGTCTCTAAATCCGTTTTGGAAACTATTGATAATTTGAGTGGTGTTTAAGATCTTAATTTTGATTTGTTGTGCATTTTAACTTTGATCTTTTGATTTTGTAATCTTACGAATGATTAGAGTTTTAAATTAATGAAGAAAAATATACAAAATGCAATTCATGAACTATCGATTCCTTCTTTGAATAGTCTGCAAATGTTAGCAAATATATGAAACTGAAATGAAATTAGAATTACATCATTCTAAGTCTGATTTCAATTAAAAAATCTGATGGTGGTGTGGGTTTATGTTTTGTTCTTGTTGATTTTTAGTGAAAATGCATTTGTTAGAAACTAGGAGTAATTCAAAACCAGTTAAGCAGAATTGAAAAACTTGTGTATGAATAGGGTTTAAGGTTTTGATTGATTTTTCTTTAAAAATCTTTGGTTGCGTTTGGTAGAGTTTTGTAAATATGATTTGAGAGTATGAGTTGTATTTTGAGTTTGTGAGCTGTGGAATTATGATTTGAGGGTAGAAAATTTGTTTGGTTATGATTTTTAAATAGAGTGTTGAATTGAGTTTTGAATTGTATGTGGAATTGAGTTTTGAAAGTTTGACGTGACATGTGAAATAAGAAAATTTGTTTGGTGATGAGTTTTCAAAATAGTTTTCAAAACTTAATTCAACTTATAATTGATAATCAAACACACAACTCATATATCGATATTTGTATTTTTGATCAACAGTCATAACCAAACTATTTTTAAAATACTCAAATAAAAAAATTTTAAAAAATTCAATTAATTGTTTACGTTTTTAATATTTTTTAAAATTTTTGTTGAAGTCAACAACTTTAGAGATTACATATTGATAAAAATTAACAAAAATCAGTGTGTTTAATATTTTTAAATACAAACCAAAACGTAAACGTTACCAAGCATTATCAACATTTTTTCATTTATTAAATTTTATTAATTTAATAAAAAATTTGTATCTTTTTTTATAGGTTCATTATTGCCACCTAACTCTCACCCACCTGTGAAGCTCATATAATTGGGGGCAAGAGTGATATTTGTGTACGAAATGATCATTTCGCTCCTCTTTCATAGAATGGTAGGTTGTTATGTAAGAACAAAATGAAAAGGGTAATAGTGTAATTTCGCAATAAAGATAGACCCACCCCTCCTATGCTGGGTGTTAGTTCATCACTGTGTGATAAAGGAAAAGAAAAAAGAAGCCAAAAACCTGCACAGATAGTCAGTAATCAATATACGGAAAAAATTAAAAATAAGTAAGAAAAAAAAAAGATCAGTATACTAAAGAAATAAAAAGTAAATAAGAAAAAAAAAAAAAAACCCCTTCTGGACTTTCTGGACCTAAGCTTTTATATAAATTAGTATCTCTGCATTCGTTTAACCACACCATCTTCACCACCTCATTCCAACAACTTCAGTAACTCTTTTACCCTACAATATTGACTACATTTAGTGTAGATATCCGTCTGAAGGAAGAGAGAAGAGGTTAGTTTGAATCACAGTTCATATTCTTGATAGCTTCAGAGCTGAGTTGCAAGAAGGCGAAGAATGCACCATACGGGACAACCGGCCGGTCATCCCGCCGGTCATCCGGTTTCATCCACCAGTTTGCCTTTTGCGCTCAGTTTCGCTATCTGTTGGTTGCCTTTTACTAGAGGCTCAGTTTGCCTATATGTTCCTTTTTTTTCACACCAACATCATACATTTTACTATACATTTTTCATACATTTTTATTAATTTTTGCAGTCATCATGCTGAGAACAAAAAGAGCGAGACCTGAACGTGGCGAAACCTCTAACCCTGTACAACGTCAACTATAGCAACAACATCATCGCTATCCAATTATTGATTTTCTCACATATAATCACGAACAAACTTATTCAAATTTTGCTAATCGACCAATTGTTATGGGGAGAAAGGTAAATCTACCTACTCAATATGATTCACTGTTGGTTGGCAGACTGGATACGATGGGATGGTTACCTTTAACTAATTTATCACATAAGGTATATCTCCGTCTTGTATATTTATTTTACCTTCACTTGAGATCTACTGAGGGACAAGTGGAATAGTGTAGTCTGACGTCTTATGTGAAGGGGGAAGTAATCACACTCAACCCCCGTACTTTCGCACAAATTATTGAAGTCTAAACAAGAGATTTGCAATGCCATTTTCAAACTGAGGCTCAGTTAGCTAACATTGTTGGTGATCTAACTGAGATTTATACCACAATTTGTGAGAACCAATTTATCGGCACTAATTTACAAGCAAGACATTTAAAACCCCACATTTGTATTCTTCATTGATGGATAGTTGAAAATGTCACTTCCAAAAAAGGACATTTTGATGTTGTTCCATGTTTTAATACTTATTTGTTATATTGTTTTGAAATTGGACAAACATTAGATTTATGCTACATATTATTGAAAGAAATTATTGTTGCAAATCTTGGAACTCTTAGTGGCCGGTCACTACCTTTTGGAGCTTTGTTAACCACAATTTTCAAAGCGCATCATGTCAACCTTGAAGGTGAAGTAGATGTGAGAATCACTTCACCAATTTCTACGTACACATTGACCCGAGCTGGTGGTGCTGAAAACTTATTGGACTCTATTACTTTTGAAAATGAGCCAATACCTAATGAGGAATAACCTACAATGGAAACAACAAATGGCTAATCAGGTCAATGCATTGGGTACTCGATTCGATGAATTTGCCGCCGCTCATAATTCACTAATTCAACAATTTAGTGAGTTTCGTGTAGACTTAGGGAGACGTGATAAAGTGATAAGGAACGGCATTGATCAGATTGACCATCGAGTCACTCAAATGTACCATCACTACTTTCCTCCACCTCCATCTCGACCACTACCCGACAATGATGCTTAACTTGTTTCGATGAGCGTTTAAATGGTTCACACATGCTGTGGTTACATTTTGTTTTCTTTTTTTTTGTTGTAGTTATTTTGTTTTCTTATTTTGTTGTGGTTATTTTATTTTGTTATTTTGTTGTAATCTTTTGTATTGACATAATGAATAGTAAATTTCTTTTTTGCACTGTAAAATTAACCAGTGACTGTACGGGAAAGAAATAAACTTTCTCGTATAATCCTGTTGATCAAGTCTGCGCTCCTCCGAACGTCGTCGCTTTATTCCCTGAAAACACAAACGTGAGCTAGCCGGCGAGTGTGTGCCGAATACCTCTCCGATGCCTATGTTAGCAAAATAGACAAAGACAAAAAGCTCTGTGAATCAAAGTCGTGTCTTACCTCTCTATAGGTGATGTTGTGAACTTTTATAGGTTCCGTGTGGCACAATCCTAGTAGGGCTCTTACTCCTCAATGTAGAGTCCTCCTAGGAGTCATACTCCTGAAAGATAATGCTTATCCTTCAACACCCTCCTCACTGCTTAAACCAAGTGAGATGGTTTTACCATGGTCGGACTCCACTATGACCGAGGTAAGCATGGCTTATGCTAAGCCGCAGACTAGACCGAGCTAACTTTAGTTCGGCTCTGGCCGAGATAACCTCGATAAGCCAAGACCGGGCTACCTTTGAGTACGGCAACCGGGCTATGTTCAAAGCTTCCCTTAGACCGGACTAACCTCAAGATTCTTTCAGAGCGGAGTAACTTTACACCTCTCTTAGGCCGGAGTAACTTTATCTCTCTCTTGGGCTGGAGTAACTTCATGGCCTTTTTACTCAACCCTTCGCAATGTGGCCCATAACGGCCCATTACCCAGCTCGGTCCAATTTACAAGTATAAATTACCCTCTCAATTGCCCCTTAATTCCATCTGCGTAGCATGATAGGGATTACCTGGTACCAGCCGAGCTAAAAAATTTCAGAATTCCAACCGAGCTAAAACCATTTAGCCTTTCCAGCCAGGTAAAAAACCCTTTTAGCCTTTCCAGCCGGGCTAAAAACCATTTTAGCCTTTCCAGCCGAGCTAAATTCACACTGGGCTGTACCTGTCCGGTCAAAATGTCTCTTCAATCACAGCAACTGAATCGCTTCTCATTTCTATGACACGTGGCCCCCTTCGATTGGCCCAATGCAGCTGTCACGCCGTCTTCGTACTCCGTAAATTTTGAACAGTTCCCCGCCTCTGGTCCTTCCATCAAAACAAAACTCTTTGTTTTGAATCTACCACTACACTATTCATCTCCTTCACTCTCTCTCTCTGTTCCTCTACTTCTTCAACCCTTGAGCTTACTGAGTTCGTGCACTTTACTGTTGTTGCTTCCATCTTCAGTTTCCTCCTCTTGTCTTGGTAAGTTTACTCAAATCTGCCTTGTTTTTGTTGTTTTCGCATTTGCTTTTACAATACATGTATTTTGTGTGTTTTTTCAAAACACATACCTTTCTTTCGTGTAATAAAACCTCTGGCTTGTCACGAATAAACTGAAAAACATTGATTTTGATCCAAAATCATAGTATAACCGAGCTAAAAAGTCGTTTGTAGTTGATGTCATTCCAGGCAGACCATTCAACCGAACTAACACTTCACGTTATGCCATTAGTTTTAATAAGTCAAACCACCTTTTGTTTTAACTCAGCTGAGCTAGAAATTCGCACTAAGTCTGAGTAATAGTGCATCTGTTAGTCACAACCATGGCCGAGCTATAACTTGGGGCTAATCCAGCCTTCGTAGTTCAGACCAAACTAAGAGCGCTGCCCCCAGATGCTCAACTGGACTAACAAATCCCTTGCTAAAACCGAGCTAACAGACCCTTTGCTGAAACCGAGCTAACACCCGTAGTTCTTCACTTAACCGAGATAGGACTCCATTTATTTTACCTTGATTTCTTTGCAGCACGGTCCATCGATCTGTGCATAACCCCTTTCTTTTTTCACTTTGCAGACTTAGGCTGCCAGGCACTCCTTCGCACGTTCAACCGAGCCACTCAGCGTCATTTTTTAACCAGGCTAACACAGATAAATTATACATAACTAAAGAGTAAATGGGTAAATATAGGTTTTTGGTAGAAACACCTGGCGGCATGGCTGAATTCTGAAGGGAGTACAACATTCCTGACGACGTCCACCTTACCCTAGCCGAACAAGATATCATACCCTAGGGAAACCCTTGTTTTGTTCCCTTTACCCTCCTTTCCATTGTAGAAACCGACCTAAGATTCCCTGTACAGCCTTTACTCTGTGAATTCCTTAGGCAAACCACGATATGCCCAACTCAGCTTTCCACAAACTCATACCGCATAATAAATAGCATAGCCGAGCTAAACCGCCGTGTTGGTATTAACCTCGGCTTAGCCGAACTCTTTCACCAATATTCTATAGGCTCAAAAGAAGACGGGCGAGTGTATTATTTAAGAATATGCCGTCGTCGAGAGAAAATAATAATGGACACACCGGATAAAGACTTGAACGACGATGATTTCTTCTGGGTTTCTGGGAACTTCGAAGACCAAGAAGCCCAGATTCCTGGTGACCAAATAAACTGGAATAAAGGGACCCCCAGTATAATTACCTCGGTTTCTTTGCTTGCTTCTGTTTTTGTTTTGGTATTCTATTCCTTAACCGAACTGACAGTTGTCTTCTTTATGCAGATTCAGCCCACCTTAAGTCACTGTACAGTTATCCCAACCTAAACACACTTCGCGCCGCACTTCGGTATTCTGAAAGAAGTTGGGCCAAGCTACTGAATTTTGAGCCGACATACAGATACAGCGGCCGACGTAAAGCCAGAGTAACAGACTTCTTACTGGAAGCCTCTCCCGAACCGGACTCCAACTTGCCACAAATTAACCTGATTCGCACTACCGAAGAAGAAGAAATGGCGAAGCGGAATAGAGTGAAGGCCCTCTTAACCAAAACCAACCGAGCCGAAGTACCACCATCCAACCAGACTCAGGAAACAGTGGTGGCCCTTCCATCTCAACAAACTTCTTCATCACGCCCAAGCAAACGCGCCCGGACTACCCAAACCGAGCAACGCCTTGTCGATGAAGACGAAACCACGCTTCCACTGAGCCCTCTCAACCGAAACCAACCCGAGGGCTCTGACCGGGCTAGCTCCTCCAAGTGGGCACCCAAATTTACATTTCAAAACCGAGATATACAAGACACAGACTCAGTGGTCACTGAGAAAGATCACTTAATGGCGTTTAACCTTGCCAAGAGTGTCTGCCTTCCAGCAGATATGGAACATCACAAAAATTTGACCGAGCTAAAGGCCATCCGCTCGGCCACCAAATCCATGGTGCTTGTAAGTAACTGTCTCTGTTTAATCTTTCTGATTTGTACTTCTTTTATCTCGGTTTGATTTCAAGTCCCACTCTTTTTACAAGCCATGCAGAAGAGTCACATCGCTCATAAGCGAGTGCTTGAACTCCGTAAGACTACAAGGCAAGCACTGGCCGAAGTAACAAAAAAGACTGCCGAGCTGGAGCAAGCCAGGCAACAAATAGCCGAGCTAAAGTCCGAGAACGATCGCCTGACCGGTTTTGTTAGCTCGGCTGAAGCAGAAAAACAAAAGGTTACAGTCATTATCAAAGACAAGTATCTGCGCGAACTTGCTAAACTTGAGTGTAAGAAAAAGGCCGAGATAGAGCAGCTGAAGAAGTATGCTGATGACGCCGAGCTTCGGGGTTTCAAGGAGGGGGAGGCGACTTACATTAAACAATGTGAAGCTGCCAAGGATCTCTTCTTCAAGTGCGGTTGGAGGGCGGCTGTAGAGCAGCTCGGTCACGGTCTAGGGACCGAGGTCTTCAATGCTCCAGTATACTTCATTCCGGGCTCTCTGACGGAATATGCTGCTGCTCTTCAGCAACAGTTTCTTGAGGACTCAGATAATGATGAAAAAAAAGCTGTGCCAAAGGATACTCCGGTTGTCAGTGACCCTGACGAACAATCAGTTCGGTTGGAGCCATTGGTGAAAGACCTGACCGGCGAGCTGCCTATTGAAACCGTACCTCCAGCTGACACCGAGCTCTCAACCGAGGCCGTACCACCGTCCGAAACCGGGCTTCGTGTTGATATTGATGCTGATCTTGACGCCAAAATAGATGATCTTTTTAACTGATTTTGTATTTTTCTTTTCTTGTTTTTGGTCTTGTAACCGGGCTAAGGCCCCTCCTTTGTATTTTGATTTGAATTTGATCAATGAAAATCATATTTTGTTTTCAACACTTATTCCGGTTTGATCTATATGCTTGCACTTGTAATGTGTTTTTCAATGAATTCCTTTGCTCCGACTGTTATCTCGGTTTACTTTCTTGTTTATGCTTGCTTTCTAACTGCAACTTGAGCGAAACATAATATTTTTCGACCGAGATATTTTATTCCGGTCTTAGCTGAGCAATCTGACAGCTTACTAGCCAACCACTCTTTTGCCGATATACTCACTTCGGCTGAAGAGTACGAAAAGTGGTTTAATCCAGTCAACCACTCTTCAGCCTATACCCTTACTTCGGCTGAAGAGTAATAAGAGTTTAATTCAGCCAACCTCTAAGTTGGTTTTTTCCAGCCAACCACTCTTTAGCCGATGTCCTTACTTCAGCTAAAGAGTACTAGGAGTTGGTTTAGTCCGGCCAACCACTCTTTAGCCGATGTCCTTACTTCGGCTAAAGAGTACTAGGAGTTGGTTTAGTCTAGCCAACTACTCTTTAGCCGATGTCCTTTTCTTCGGCTAAAGAGTATAAGAGTTGGTTTAATCCAGCCAACCTCTAAATTGGTTATTCCTGCCAAGTTAGAATAAAATGTTTGGTTATTCCGACCAAACGTCATGCAGCCTGGATTCTTATCCTGGGCTTAGGAGGGGTGTTGGTTTTTCCAACCAACCTATAGATTGGTTTTTCCAGCCAACCTAGAGTAAAATGTTTGGTTATTCTAACCAAACGTCCTGCAGCCTGGATCCTTATCCTGGGCTTAGGAGGGGTGTTGGTTTTTCCAGCCAACCTTGCTTTTGATGTCCCTAACTTACTAATACAATCTCTTACAAAAAATAACTATGCTGAAAAGAATCGACTTTGTTTTATTGAGACAAAGGAAAATTACACATACTAAAAATAAAATAATTTGAGATTGGTAGTATTCCATGGCCTAGGAATGGCTTTGTCGTCCTCATCTTCCATGTGGTTTGTCCATTTTCCAGCTAATCCGACCACTTTGTAAGGTCCTTCCCAATTAGGCCCTAACTTGCCATCTCCTGGTACCAAGGTGTTACCCATCACTCTGCACAGCACCCAATCTCCGATCTTGAATTGCCTTGGATACACTGTTTTGTTGTATTTCCTGGATAACTCTTGTTGGTATAAGGCAATGTGAACTAATGCTCTTTCTCTTCTTTCTTCGGCGAGGTCGAGTTCCAATGCTATGGCTTCTCCATTCAAGTCAGGATCAAAATTTTCGCTTCTAATTATAGGAAGGCCAACTTCCAGTGGGATTACTACTTCCATGCCGTAGGCTAAGGAGAATGGTGTTTCTCCTGTTGATCGTCGAGGTGTGGTACGGTAAGCTCATAAAACATGAGGAAGTTCCTCCGCTCATTTACCTTTTGCCTTCTTTAACCTTTTCTTCAGTTCATCCAAGATGACCTTGTTTGATGCTTCTGCCTGGCCGTTGGCTTGGGGATATGCTGGTGTAGAATTGTAGAACTCTATTTTGTATTCTTCACAAAAGCCTCTAAAGATTCTGCTATCAAACTGGGTACCGTTGTCTGATATTAGGGCTTTAGGTATGCCGAATCGAGTAATGATATTCTTCTAGACGAACTTCTTTACATCTTTTTCCTTGATTGATGCCAATGCTTCTACTTCCACCCACTTTGTGAAGTAGTCTGTTGCTGCGAGAAAGAACTTCCTGTTTCCGAGCGCTGTTGGAAGTGGTCCTTCTATGTCCAAGCCCCACATTGCAAAGGGCCATAGGCTGGTCAATGGTAGGAGTTCTCTGGCCGGCTGATGTATTTGATGTGCGAACTTCTGACATTTCTCGCACTTCTTCACATACTTTTCTGAGTCTGCCTGCGTGTATGGCCACCAGTATCCTTGTGAAATGGCTCTGTAGGCTAACGATCTCCCTCCTTGGTGGCTTCCACACACCCCGTCATGTATTTCGAACAAGAATGCTTCTACTTTACTAGGGTGGACACACTTTAGATAAGGTCCTGAGAATGACTTTTTGTACAATGCCATAGATGGGGAGAGCCAAAATTGTTGTGACTTTGCTCTAATTTTGTTGGCTTCTTTTTTGTCTTCCGGTAAGACGCTGTCTTTTAAGAACAGTATGATGGGATCCATCCATGAGGGGCCTAATTCGGCGCAACATACCTCTTCTACTTCGGGGTCCTCAATGCTTGGTCTTGGTAGGTAATCAATTAGTAGTGGGTGAGGGATGAATGTATCTTCCATTGACGCAAAACCTACTAGTTCATTTGTTCTGCTATTTTCCTCCCTGCCAATTTGTTCTATCCTTACTACTTCAAATTTTTTGATCTCTGTTCTGACCAATTCTTGGTACTTGGCCATCCTGTCATCCTTTGCTTCATAGTTGCCAGAAATTTGGTTTACCACCAGCTGTGAGTCGCTGTAGACCATTAGTTCGGTGGCCTTCATGTAGAATGCTGATTTGAGTCCTGCAAGAAGTGCTTCATACTTCGCTTCGTTGTTTGATGCTGGGAAGCCAAGGTTGATTACTTGCTACACAACCAGGTCGTCTGGTAAGATGAGGACTATGCCAAGTCCTGCACCATGCCGGTTGGATGCTCCATCCACAAAGAGCTTCCACATGTCACCAACGAATAACTTCCAGCAAGTGGAGGGGTCAGATGATGTCGTGGGGTCAAGAATGTTGCTGGTGTTTTCTTCAAGGTCCATGCTTGCTGTCTGCCCCTCGCGATCTGATTGTACCAAGTCTTTATTTGTTGGTGAGTCTTGGCTCGGTGTAGCTTGGTTCGCTTCTTCCTTGCTGTTTTTACTCTGGTCTGCCATGGGGTCTGACTGAGCATCATGTACCAGGGGTTGAGCTATTCTGGCGTCAATTTCTACCCCTAGTTCGGTTATGTCAGTCGGGTCGACTGGGCAGATATGGTGACTTCCTGGAGTAAATTCTGCGACAAAGTCTGCCAAGGCTTGGGCCTTTATCGTGGTTCTGGGTTGGAACTTGATGTCGAATTGTCCCAACTCTACTGCCCACTTTAAGGTTCTCCCAGAAAAGTTCGCTCTTTCAAACAGAGCTTTTAATGGCAAAGCTGTGAGGACAACTATGGTGTGGGCATGAAAGCAGTGCGACAATTTCCTTGATGCCATCATTAAGGCTAAGGCCAGCTTTTCTAGTGGCAAATACCTTGTTTCGGCACCCAGCAATGTCTTGCTGACATAATATATGGGCAGATGTTGGATTCCTTCTGCACGGACCAACACTGCCCTAATTGCGTGCTGAGAGACCGCCCGGTACAGGAAGAGTTCTTCTCCAGGTATTGGGGTGACCAGTAGTGGTAGAGAAGACATGTATTCTTTCAAGCTTTCTAGAGCACGGTCGTATTCTTCATCCCATTCGAACTTGGCTTTTAACGCTTGAAAAAATGGTCGTAGTCTGTCTAACGACCGGCTAATGAATCGGTTGAGTGCAGCTGCCATGCCGGTGAGATGCTGTACTTCTTTTACTGAGTTAGGTCTCTCCAGATCCTGAATAGCTTTGATCTGGGAAGGGTCTGCCTCTATACCCCAGTTGGTTACTAAGAAGCCCAGGAATTTTCCAGATCCTACACCGAACGCGCACTTAGATGCATTAAGGCACAACTTGTGTCTTTTTAGAATCTGGGACATCTCACCTAGGTCCCTTAGATGGTCATTCTCATCCTTGCTCTTGACCACCATGTCATTGATGTAAGCCTTCATTGTTCTGCCTAATAACGGCTCAAACATCTTGGTGACCATTCTCTGGAATGTTGCCCCTGCGTTCTTTAGGCCAAAGGGCATGACCTTATAGCAATACAGTCCTCTTGGAGTGGTAAAGGACGTAACCTCCTGGTCTGGTTTGTACATGGCAATATGATGGTAGCCTCTGTATGCATCCAGAAAGCTAAGCCGGTTGTGCCCTGTCGTTAGGTCTACCAATTGATCTATCCGTGGTAGGGGGAAGTTGTCCTTTGGCATGCTTTGTTGACTGTCTTGTAGTCGACGTAGACGCGCCATTTGCCATTCTTTTTTGGTACCACGACTGTGTTGGAAATCCATCTGGGGTAATGTACCTCTCTGATTGCTCCTGCCTCCAGCAGGTTTCCCACTTCTTCCGCCACTATCTCAGCGTGGTGGAGCGCCGACCTGCGAGTGCGCTGAATGATTGGTCTGGCGGATGGGTGGACATTGAGTTGGTGACAGATGAAGTTTGGATCGATGCCTGGCATGTCGTATGGTGTCCAGGCAAACACTTCGATGTTAGAGGTCAGGAATTCCAAGACCTCTAATCTCTTAGTGCTGGACAACGACGAACCTAGCAAAAAGAACTTATCTGGGTTCTTATCATCTATTCCTACCTTTACCAAGTCTTCCACCGCTTTTTGGCTAGCTGCTTTCCCGACATCTGCGAACAGTTCATTGCTCTCGGGTTCTTCCACCGAATGAACATATCCCTTGGCAGCGCGGCTGCCATTAACCGTGACGAAGCACTGTTTGGACATAATTTGGTGTCCAAAGACCTCTTCAATTACTTCGGCTCCGTTGGGGAACCGCATTACTTGATGATAGGATGACGCTACTGATTTCATGGCATGGAGCCATGTTCTTCCCAAGATTATGTTGTAAGTGGAAGGGACCTTCAACACCCAAAATTCCACTGGTTTTGTCATGCTTCCTGCCCTGACTGGCAGGATAATTTTGCCGACTGGCCATTCTGGTATTGAGTTGAATCCGATCAGGGGGGATACAGCTGGTGCCAGGTCTTTGTCCTCTAATTTCAGTTGTTTGAAGGTGTCGTAGTACATTATCTCACATGAGCTACCTTGGTCTATCAGAATTCGTTTGACGTCATAATCCTTGATGCGGAGGGTGACGACCAGTGCATCGTTGTGAGGGCAATATATTCTTTCCAAGTCCTTGTCTGAAAAAGACATGACGTTCGTGGCGTCTATTCTTCCCTTTTTGATGGTAGGTTGGGCACTTAATACCTCCCTTAAGTGCTTAGCCTTCTTGATCGACCCTCTGAGCTCGCATACACGCTCAGGCTCGAATACTCCATGTATCACATTGATCACACCTTGAGGTGGGGCGTCAATTGGCATTCCATTGGGGTTATTGTGGTCCTGGGGGGGCTGGTTGCGTCCCTCCTTCAATGTATTTATTCAGGTGACCGGTTGCCACCAACTCCTCCAGATGCTATTTCAATGGCATACAATTTTTAGTGCGGTGCCCCTTTTCTTTGTGGAAGGTGCATCGGGATCTTTCATCGTAGTCTTTCTGTGCTTCTCCTAGCTTAGCTGGCCATCTGACGAAAGGTTCATTGCGTATTTCGCTCAGAATCCAGTAGATCGGTTTCTTGAATACCGTGGTTATGGCAGTGCGAACTCTCAGCCATCTTTTATCCTGGTCCTCACCGTTGTCTCGCCTGCCTCGTCTGTTTTTGTTCGGACGTTCTACCGTGTTGATCTTTGCTGCGGTCTTTTTATCTGGTACTGCGGTCGTGCCAGATTTTGTTTTGGCACGGGCGCCATCCTCCTCCACCCTGATGTGCTGATGCACTCTTTCCATCAAGGCCTCCATGGTGAGGGGTGGTGTCATGGTGATTGAGTCCCTTAGTCTGTTACCGACTAGAAGGCCTCTTTTGTACTGTGCAATGGCGAGATTGGTGGGGTAGTCCCCAATCTGGTTGAATGTCTCCCAGTAACGACTATTGTAGGATCTCAGTGTCTCATTTTCGCCCACGCCGATGGAGAGTAACTGGTTAATCTCCACCGGGGTTTTGGTGTTTGTTCTGAATCTTGTGACGAACGCCTCCGCCAACTGTGCCCAGGAGGCTATGCTGCCTTCTGGAAGTTTTTCGAACCAAGTCAAGCCTAGGTCACCAAGGCTTGATGGGAAGAGGATGCACATCAAAGCCTCGTTTCATCGATATACCACCATAACCTGGCGGAAGTGGCTTAGGTGTATGTAGGGGTCCGTCTTCCCCTCGTACATGGTGAATTTGGGCTGAAGGAAGCCTGAAGGTAGGGGCGCATTTTCAATTGCCGAAACAAACGGCGAGGTCTGCAACCTTGCTAATGCTTTGTCCGTTGGTTCGTAAGCAGGGCGTGGTAACGGCATTCCGACCTCGAAGCTTCCATGCGTCCGAGGAGCCAACCGCTGAAGGGCAGATACCCTGTGAAGGTTGCGCGCCCTAGTATCCTCCTTCCATCGTGCCTTTTCTTCCAACATGTTCCGTAAATCGGACGATCTTGGTAACTCCGTTTGCCTGGATAATGTATGGTGCGTGTGTGAGGGCCGATAGGTACTTCCCTCTGTGTAAGACCTCAATGATCTCGTTCTCTCAGACTTGGAGAAACGAGTTCTGGAGGTTCTGGATTGAGTATCGCCTGCCCTGAGGCTTCTACTCTCTGCTTGTGATGGTGCGGAATGCCTTCCGCGGTCATCTGAACGGCGAGGGGGCGTCTTGCTTTTGCGCCCCTCTCCTGTTGCCACTCCTTTTCCCTTCATCTGGCGCTTCATGACCTCCATGTCTGCCGTCATCTTCCTTATTAATTCATCTTGCTCCTTCATGCGGTCTTCCAGAACTTGAGGATCAATCCTCCGCCTTCGTCTGTCAGGACTTCGTGAATGAGAGTGACGGGGGCTGTTAGTCCGCCTCCTTCCCCTTGTATCCCTCCTGGGATTTTGTCGTTGTGGCTCTAAGTCCGCCATGGGAGGGATAGAAGCTAGGCCTTCGCATCTTGTACCCCCCCTGGTGTTTGTCCGTCGATGGTGGACTGCGGCAAATCTTCGTTGTGCGCCATTGCTTTTAAAGAAGAAAAACTTGATCAAGAGGTTTTGTTCTAGTCTGTAATTCCCACAGACAGCGCCAATTGTACGGGAAAGAAATAAACCTTCTCGTATAATCCTGTTGATCAAGTCTACGCTCCTCCGAACGTTGTCGCTTTATTCCCTGAAAACACAAACGTGAGCTAGCCGGTGGGTGTGTGCCGGATACCTCTCCGATGCCTAAGTCAGCAAAATAGACAAAGACAAAAAGCTCTATGAATCAAAGTCGTGTCTTACCTCTCCATAGGTGATGTTGTGAGCTTTTATAGGTTCCGTGTGGCACAATCCTAGTAGGGCTCTTACTCCTCCATGTAGAGTCCTCCTAGGAGTCATACTCCTGAAAGATAATGCTTATCCTTCAACACCCTCCTCATTGCTTAAACCAAGTGAGATGGTTTTACCATGGTCAGACTCCACTGTGACCGAGGTAAGCATGGCTTATGCTAAGCCGCAGACTAGACCGAGCTAACTTTAGTTCGGCTCTGGCCGAGATAACCTCGATAAGCCAAGACCGGGCTAACTTTGAGTACGGCAACCGGGCTATGTTCAAAGCTTCCCTTAGACCGGACTAACCTCAAGATTCTTTCAAACTGGAGTAACTTTACACCTCTCTTGGACCGGAATAACTTTATCCCTCTCTTGGGCCGGAGTAAGCCTTTTTACTCAGCCCTTCGCAATGTGGCCCATAACGGCCCATTACCCAGCTCGGCCCAATTGAGGAATAACCTACAATGGAAACAACAAATGACTAATCAGGTCAATACATTGGGTACTCGATTCGATGAATTTGCCGCCGCTCATAATTCACTAATTCAACAATTTGGTGAGTTTCGTGTAGACTTAGGGAGACGTGATGAAGTGATAAGGAACCGCATTGATCAGATTGACCATCGAGTCACTCAAATGTACCATCACTACTTTCCTCCACCTCCATCTCGACCACTACCCGACAATGATGCTTAACTTGTTTCGATGAGCGTTTAAATGGTTCACACATGCTGTGGTTACATTTTTTTTTTTTTTTTTTTTGTTGTAGTTATTTTGTTTTCTCATTTTGTTGTGGTTATTTTATTTTGTTATTTTGTTGTAATCTTTTGTATTGACGTAATGAACAGTAAATTTCTTTTTTGCACTGTAAAATTAACCAGTGACAATGTTATAACAATTTGTCAGTTATATTATGAAATTAAAAAAAAATCGTACAAAAATTAATAAAAAGAAATTAAAATTAATAACAAAGCCTTCATTTCAATAAAATTGAAAAATTAAAATTAAAAAAGTCTACGAATTAATAAAAAAATTAATAAAAACTTGTTTGGTATAAAAAATACTTACAAAACCATTATGTTAATAACATGAACAAAAAAAATAATAATAATAAGACATTTAAATTAATAACAAAGCCTTCAAATTGTTTTTAAATGAGAAAAATAAATTAATAAAAATATGTCGTCTACAAATTGATACAAAAATTTAATTAATAACAAAACCATTATTTTAATAAAATGAAAAAAACAAATTAAGAAAAAAAATTTGGCTAAAATGAAATAAAAAAAAGTTAAAAATTAATAATTATACATTTTTTTAATAAAAAGCAAAAAAAATTAATAAAAACTTGTTTGTTATAAAAATTACTAACAAAACCATTATGTTAATAACATGAACAAAAAAAAAGTAAATAAAAAGACATTTAAATTAATAACAAAGCCTTCAAATTGTTTTAAAATGAGAAAAATTTGTGAATAAAAATATGTCGTCTACAAATTAATACAAAAATTTAAATTAATAACAAAACCGTTATTTTAATAAAATGAAAAAAAAAACAAATTAAGAAAAAAAATTCGGCTAAAATGAAATAAAAAAAAAGTTAAAAATTAATAATTATACATTTTCTTTAATAAAAAGGAAAAAAAATAATAATAAAAACTTGTTTGTTATAAAAATTACTAACAAAACCATTATGTTAATAACATGAACAAAAAAAAAAAAAAGCAGTTAATAAAAAGACATTTAAATTAATAACAAAGTCAAAATTTGAATAAAATGAAAAAAAATAAAGCAATACAAAAATGTCGTCTACAAATTAATAAAAAAAATTAAAATTAATAACAAATCTATCAATGGCCAACATTTTTTTTAAAATAAAAACTTAATGAACATCATAAACTGAATGAATATTATAAAGTACAATTTTTGCATACATCATTCAACCATCAAATTCAATAAAGTGTTTGACCCTGCGTAATATACATCGCATCAATAACATATTTAAGTGTCTTCATTAACGGAATAACATTTTGTTTGATGATCTTTGTGGTCCCTTTCCTTTAATTGCCATTTAGCCCAATCGTTGTACTCATTGTTAGTTATCCTACAAAAAGAGAAAAAAAGTCATTAAATTCACAGTTACGTAAAGTGGGCGAAGTTATGTAATAAAGGTGTTATAATGATTGAAACTAGTAAAATAATTATACATTTACAACCATTAGTCACTACAATATTCACTTGCCTTGTTCACATCACAAATCTATCCATGGCCAACATGATTTTGCCACATAGCTGTAGCAATTGCATCCCTAAAGTTAGATTGGTATGTCAACCCATGTTGTGACATGTCAACATAGTTAGGTTGGTCTCCAACAAACCTGTCTGCTTCCACTTCTGTTGCCATTTCATTATCAGCTTCCATGAAGAATGGGTCCATATTTGCATGCAAACGGATCCAATTGTGCAGTACACAACATGCGATCACGAGAGGGCCTTGTCTTGTAGACTTGTAATTTGGCATGGACCGCAATATTGGGAATCGCTTCTTCAGAACATCAAATGTTCTTTCTCTGACATTGCGTAATGACGAATGTTGATGGTTAAACAATTCCTTGGGTCCTGAATAATGACGGTCATGAAACTCTTGCAAGTGATAGCGTTGGGAATGAAATGGGGCAAGAAATCTAGGCATGTTCGTGAAACCAGCATCCACTAAATAATACTTGCCTATATGTAAATAATGAATGCACTATTCTGTCAAACAGATGTACAAAAAAATAATTTCAAAATGTGTGTCGTATGTTATTTCGTGACACTCACCATAGGGTAGGTGTGGGAACTGTAGATCTGCTCTTGTAATAGAGTCAACTAAAATAGCGTTGTCGTGAGTTGTACCTTCCCATCCAGAATTAATAAATATGAACAACATGTCGAAGTCGCAAGCTGCGAGTACATTTTGCGATACCGTAGATTTGCGACTACGGAATGTATTTTGTCTTGAAGCAGGGACCCATGCATCCACCAATGTGCCATCGATAGCACCAGCACAATCCTAATTGAAAGATATTTGTTTGGCATTAAAAGCGAAACAAACTTGGATATTACTTTTATAACAGGAGAAAAAAAAATCATCCCATATTGTTATTAAAAACTTACAAGACAATCATTAAATTCATACCTTGAACCAGGGAAAAAACCTCTTGTCATTTAAAATTTTTTGCTGGTATCTCATCTTGGTTATGTGGTTTGATAACCGTTGATGCAAGCTTGCACAATGCCCGCATAACAATTTTGATGTGCCAACAAATTATTTCCGTGGAGTGTTGAAATCTATCTGCTAGTAGTCGATGGCAATCATTTTGTGCGAAATTGTATAAAAAAATTCCAAGTGATTCCTCGACATTGATACGCATATGTTCAGTATCGATAAAGCCACTTTGGAGTAAAGTGTCTTTCAATAAAATGAATGTTTGTGCATCCATTCGCATAATGTCCATCATTGTTTCTGGATGGCCATTTAATAAGCTGAAAATGTAATCATCACCTTTGAATGGACAAGTTCGCTGTGGTCGGCGACTACTTGACGCGTTGATATGGTCATGAATGAAAACAATCATCAAAAAATCCATAAAATCTTCAATAACCTCATCCTCCTCTGATGAGATCTCCATTGCATTGTTTTCTGTGTCGGATGACATATTGTTTTGTCTACATCATAGTAACAACATAATTATAAAATAATGCAATGGAGATCATTTGTTTAATATGTAGTCATCTTGTAATAACACAACATATTGATGTAGAACAGAAAGTACTTAAAAGTTCAATAAAATTAAACATATGAAGATAGAAAAGAAAGAGCATCTCATGGGATGAAAAAAAAATGATAAAAAACAAATCAGTAATCATCAAATCATTTTGCAGAACGACAAGGAGAATCGCTAACTCAATCAAAACACAACTTTTGACTTCACTGCAAAGCGAGGATCATAGCTAGGCGCATATGGATAGGAGTACGCATAAAAAACCTTCGCCATTCCTTGTCTTTAAACAGTGTCAGTGCCTTAACGTACTGCACCGATGGTATGTCCCCCAGCTCTAGCAATGCATCTTGACATACATCAAGGGAATACTCATCACCACATGCACTTACAACCTCTGTGTCATTCGATAGTGCACGTGAATGTTCTGTTTTTTCTTGTACGTAGAATGTGTAAGCTACGCACACATTATCAAACCCACTTGATCGTGACTTTTTCGAACGACCACTGTCAGTTTGACTGCTTGTAGGGCCCCTCTTGTGACTTTTGCCCTTCGCTGGATCCGTGTACTCATCGCGGAATAAGTCAACAGGAATGGCTTCAGCAGCATTACTTCCACCAATTTCAGGGTTCCAAAATTTATTTAGCATTTCATCTTCTTCATCTGAGTCGAGGGCTCCTTGTGTGAATGCACAAGACAAGGCCCTTGTGGCACAACAATTTTCAACAATTTCTGCCATTTCTTGGAAATACTCAAATTCTTTTGTCCTAAACTTCTTTACATTTCTGGTAGCCTACAACAATTGAAAATATTAAATTAAGCATACTGTATGTGTGATGAAATGTTAAAAAAAAATTGAAAATGGTACAGTTAATGAAAAACCTTATCCCAAAATTCATCGAGTGCAACAATAATGCCTACAATGGGATCCCATCCCAGACTAGTCTATGCCTGTAATCGCTTAAACGTCTGATAATCAGCTTTCAATCGCTGATATTTTTGTCGCACCTGCTTTGCTGTATACCGAAATCCATACAGATTGTGCAACTGATTTGCAAAATGATTCCAATGCCTAATTGTCCACACAGTAGTACGGCCCTTTGTTTGATTTTTTTTAACCTCTTCTCTCAACATGTTTATTAATTTCATTTCAATTCTGGGAGTCCACATTTTTGTATCCTGATTGCCATCGGAATTGTTTCCATCCATCTATAAACATACAATTTATATTTAAACTACTCTGGAGTAGATATAAAAGAATAACGAGCAAACTACTCTGGAGTGGATATAAAAAAATAACAGAGCAAAAACCAATTACAATTATTTATGTAGGAACCAAAATTAATATTTATTTGAACTTGGTAAATAATGTTATGAAAAGAAGATGGTTTGAAAGGTAACACAGATAAAAAAATAAAATCACATAACATTAATGTTTATTTCAACTTGTTAAATAATGTTAAGAGAAGCAGATGATTTGAATGATAACACAGAGAGAAAATAAAAACACATAACATTAATGTTTATTTGAACTGTAGGAAAGACAGATGATTTGAAGGCCAAAATAGAGACAAAATAAAAATCACATAACATTGTCTGTAAAAAGTTTGTGAAGCAAGTTTACACAGTAAAAAAATAACCACAAATAAGCAAAAGAAGAAGGCCATAAGAAGAAATAAGCAGAAGAGCAGAAGAAGAGAAAAAGAAATAAGCAGAAGAAGAGAAGAAGAGAATGGGTAGGGAGGACGACCGGCCGGATAACCCGAGGGACGACCGGCTCAACTTCAATCGTTCAAAGAGTTCAGACAGAGCAGAAACTATCTCTATACTCGTTTGGATTTCTTAAAAATCATTGCAGAACTCATTTGCACATAACAGGTGATTGAAAGAGATACGTTCCAGATTAGTGGGAGTTAAATAGTTATCACCGATGATGGAGTGGGTACAGTGACTGAATGCGCGACTCTTCGGTAGTCGTCTGATTCGACAATAGGTTTGATAAATTTGACCTGAGACAAAAAAAATTGGGAATAAAATTAGGGATGATTTTTTCAAATCAGTGACCTATAAGAAAATATGTGAAATAAATTTGTGATTTATTTGACTTCGGTGTCGTCGTTGTTTGGTTGCCCGTAGAATGAATCTTCCACAACGCACAAATTGTAACTCACTTGATTTGTGGGAGATGGTATGACTAGGGAACGGGTTCACAGACATAATTTATAAAATGGTCTTCGTTCTCTATGAACACTACCCGTGACGAATCTTTAATCCTGATCTTTGAAATAGAGAAAGATGAATGGATCAGTTCACGTGAACCTTTTCAGAGACGATGAACATAGAAGCTTTTCAGAAAGAAAGAGAAAGAAGACTGAAGACGTTGAAAGCGGACAAATGAAGAACAAAGCTGCCAAACGGGTTTTCAAATTGTAGTTTGAATGATATGATGGAATTCTATTTTGAAAGTCGTATTCAAACGTGAAGCGAGAGTGATAGGGTAGAAATGTAATTTCAAAACACATCCAAACAGAGCCATAAATTTTATGTTAACATTTAGTTGAAAAATAATAAGATACCTTAATTGCTTGTTATAATCTGATTTCTTATAATGGTAAATGAAAATTCACCCAACTACACAATCAAACCCACCACTTCAAATTTTGTGCACATGGAATTTTGGTGAATGACATGAAAATATGAGATTGTGTTGATTGTTTCTTGAAGGCTCCATTTTGTTACATCCGATACAGTTATATCAAGGAGACATTTGATCCAATGTAAGTGAAATATAAAAGAAAAAAGAAAATGGAATATATTTGGATTGCTTTGTCTCTATTCAAAAATTTGAATCCAACATCAATAGGGATCATTCAACCCTTCATCAATTTTTTCATCTAATTTGATTTCAAATTTGAGTAAAAAGCTTGATTTGATATGAACTACTTCAACCCTTTCATCACATTTTTATCAAAATTTTTTTAAAAAATTCCTCTCTTGAAAAAAAAAAAAAAAAAAAAAAAACTCTCAAATTCTTATTTTTTTAAATTTTCAAAAAATTCTAACTTAGAAGGAAGGGAGGGTATATATAGTTAGGACGGAAACAAAAATGGACTTTTAAATACGGCTCGAATACTGCACAAGAATCTCTCTCCAGCGTGTTTTTAGAAGGAAAATGAGAGAAAATGAGTGTTCAAGAGCATACCGGTCCATATACAAAATCATTTACGCTGTGTTTGGTTGGGAGATTTGGGGAGGGATTTAGAAAGGGAAAGAGAAAATGTGTGTGAAATTAGGTAAAATAAAAGTACGTTTTATTTATATTTTACCTACTTTTTCATTTCCCTTTTCAAATTTTCAAATTCTCTACCAAACACAGTATTAGGTCATTGTCTTGGGCTTCAAAATTGAGGAAAGCCATGATTACAATGAAGTCTAGTGAATTATAATTGTAATATTGAGGATCAAAGATAATAAACTAGAGACGAAAAATTTTTAAATTGAGAGAGAAATCTCTATGAATAAAAGGGAAAATACTATTCACTATACATGTAGAAAATGCATTATCCATAAATGGTAAATTTATATATATTAATTGTTGGTTCATTTTAATATCATTTATTTATTTATTCATTTTGTTCATGAATCTTCCTTGGTTCTTATTCATGAATTTTATCTTGTTTTTGAATGGAGATTCATTGCTTTGGTTTTGTTCATGAATAATATTAATTATAATTCATGAACTTGATGGTGAATTCATGTTTGGGTACATTCTCCCTTTTCTCTAGGTTCTTGGCCATTATTATTGTTGATGTATTTTGTAATGTCTTTGAGGCCTATAAATAGTTCCCTCTTCTGCTCTTTTCTTCAACAACAAATCAACTCACCAACTATTTTCTATATAAAAGAGATTGCTAGCAAAGAGTGGTGTTTTTCTTGGTGGAGCTTTGGGTTCACCATCTTGTGCAGAGATGGCTTGAAACATACGACAAGTGGTTGGGCTGTTGTATCCTGGAGGGGACAGGTCATAGTTTTGTGATTGCTGCATCGGTATTTTAGGTTCTTCCAACCGCAGTGGGCTTGATCCCCTTAAAGAAAACGAGATATCCGTGCCTTAGCCCAATCTATTTGTATCTTTTTTTCTTTGCATTATTTATCAATAAAATATATTTTTCTAGTATTTTCACCAACAATTTTAAGGAGATCAATGCATGGATCAAGTACCAGAAAAAACAAATGATGGAATTGGAGATCTTAACAAGCCTTTCAAGTTCAAGGGAGTTCATTTTAAGAGGTGGAAAGGAAAAGTTCTTTTTACCTTAATCTTTTGAAAGTTGCATATGTTCTTACCGAGAAGAACCCAAAAAAAATCCCAACCGAGGAGATGAATGATGAAGACTACGAGGCACATGAAGCAAAAGTGGCTTCCTATAATACAGATGAGCATAAATGTCATTTTTATTTCTCAAATTTCCTTGCTAATTGATTTTATGATTACTATGACACTACTTACACTTTGTCTTCTATTAATTTTTTGCATGCTCGCTTGTGTCATATTAACAGTAAATATGTGGGAATCATGAGTAGTTTAGGATTAATTCCTAAAGTGACAAAAAATTTTGAGAAATGTGAAGTTTGCAGTAAAGCAAAAATTACCAAGAGGCCTCATAAAAGTGTTGAAAAAAAATACCGAATTGCTAGAATTATTTCATACTGATTTGTGTGAGTTTGAAGGAATTTTAACTCGGGGTAGTAACCGATATTTTATCACTTTTATTGATGATTTTTCAAAATACACAAACGTATATTTATTAAAAAATAAAAGTGATACTTTTGAGAAATTTAAAGAATTCCTTCTTGAAGTGGAAAATCAATTCGGTAAAAAGATTAAGAGAATTAGAAGTGATAGAGGCCGGGAGTATGAATCTCTTGGATTCAACTCTTTTGTTCAGTCATTAGGAATTATTCATGAGACTACTCGACCATATTCATCTTCATCTAATGGCGTACTTGAAAGAAAAAATAGAACGTTAATTGATTTGACGAATGCTATGCTTATTGATTCAAGTGCTCCCTCAAATCTTTAGGGCGAGGCTATTTTGACAGCTTGCCATGTGATAAATAGAGTGCCACATAAAAAGACTAAAATTGTACCTTATGAGTTGTAGCGGGGGTGTAAACCAAATCTAAGTTATTTGAGGGTTTGGGGTTGTTTAGCTTTTGTGAGACTTGCAGATCCTAAACGACCTAAATTGGGTGAACGAGCTACCACCTATGCTTTTCTTGGGTATGCGTTGCATAGTACAGCTTATAGGTTTTTTGATATGGAAAATAATATTATTTTTGAATCAGGTGATGCTATTTTTCATGAAAATAAATTTCCTTTCAAATCTAGAAATAGTGGGGGTCAAATAATTTCTGAAAATATTTTATCCATACCTAGCTCTTCTACTCCTTCTCAAGTTTTTCAAGAATAAGAAAATTTTCAAATCTAACCAAGGAGGAGTAAACGAGCTAGAGTTAAAAAGGATTTTGACCCTGACTATTATCTTTACAATGTGGAAGAAATTCCTCTTACGGTGCAAGAAGTTTTATCATCACCTGATGTTATTTTCTAGAAAGAGGTTATAAATGATGAGATAGATTCACTACTTTCAAATAAAACATGGAAGCTAGTGGATTTACCTCCAGGTTGTAAAACTATTGGGTGTAAATGGGTCCTTCGTAAAAAACTTAAACCGGATGGAACTATAGATAAATATAAAGTGAAGCTTGTCGCTAAAGGTTTTAAGCAACAAGTTGATATTGATTTCTTTGATACTTTTTCTCCGGTTACTAGAATTATATCCATTAGACTGTTGATAGCTATGGTTGCAATTCATGATTTAAAAATTCATCAAATGGATGTGAAAACAACATTTTTAAATGGAGATCTAGATGAGGAGATTTACATGGACCAACTCGAAGGCTTTGTGGAGCCTGGCCAAAAAAGCAAGGTGTGTAAGCTAACTAAATCCCCTTATGGTTTAAAACAAGCTCCTAAACAGTGGCATGAGAAATTTGATTCTTGCATGCTTGAGAATGGCTATAAGACTAATGAATGTGATAAGTGCATATATTATAAAACTTGTGAGAATGTACATGTAATTATTAGCCTATATGTGGATGATCTACTTGTCTTTGGCTTTAATTTGCATATTATAAATGAAACTAAAAATATGCTTAGTAGCCACTTTGATATGAAAGATCTTGGGGAAGCCAATTTTATTTTGGGAATTAAAATTACCAAGACTAATGATGGTATTTTTCTTGATCAGTCACATTATGTTGAGAAAATTTTAAAGAAATATAATTTTCTAGACTATAAACATGTTGCTACTCCTTTTGATGCAAGCATACATTTATCTATTGTAACAAATGAAAAAGAAGTGATTAATTAAAAGGAATATGTTAGCATGATTAGTAGTTTGAGATATGCTACTGATGGTACTAGACCTGACATTGCATATGCTGTCGGAGTACTTATCAGGTTTACTAGCAAGACAAGTCAAGATCATTGGCTAGCCATGGAAAGAATTATGAGATATTTATCTGGTACCAAAAATTATGGTTTGTTTTATAACAAGTATCCTGCAGTACTTGAGGGATATAGTGATGCCGATTGGAACACTTTGTCAAGTGATTCTCTCTCTACCTCGGGTTTTATTTTTACCTTGGGTGGTGGTGCTATATGTTGGAAGTCTAAAAAACATACTATAATTGCTAATTCTACTATGGAAGCTAAACTTATAGTGTTAGTTTCAGCATGTGAAGAAGCGAATTGGTTAAGAGATTTCTTACATGAAATTCCTTTTTGGAAAAAACCAATTCCTCCTGTGTTAATTCGTTGTGATAGCACTGCTGCTATTGGTAGAGTGAATAACCATTTTTATAATGGTAAATCCAGACCTATTCGAAGGAAACACAGTAATGTGAGATCCTATTTGAGTAATGGTATCATAACTGTGAATTATGTAAGATCTTGTGATAATCTTGCGGATCCGTTAACCAAGGCCTTGGCGAGAGATAGAGTCTGGAATACATCAAGGGGGATGGGTTTGAAGCCTATAAAATCAAAAACTATGTATGATGATACCCAACCTAGGGACTAGAGATCCTGTAACTAGGTTCAAAGGAAAGAACGAATCATATGGTGGTCGTCAAAAATGCACTCCTTAATATTTTGTTATTCATCTCTATGATGTAAGTGCATTTGTCCTGTAATATGGAGGGTTGAGTTTTTATACTCTTAATGAAATTATGTAGCTCTTGTTGAGTGGGGTGTGTCAATTACAGGAACATCTTTGACAGATTTTACCTATGTGAGCATGAAAGTGGGGCCGCTTTCTATGAGAACAAGGCTTATTCTCAAATATGCTCATGAAAACTGGGATAAGCACAAGGTCGTAATGTGCTGGCTATTAAAACTCATGCCAACACTTGGATTATCATGTGTGAGTAGTAATACTTTATTTCCCCTAAGCAGTCATAGTTCAAGTTTGAGACCACTACTGACTCTGGAGTAGAGGTTGCTGTTTCACTAATGAAGGTTCGATGCAGAGCACACTTTCATGATGCATACTAATCTATCTTTGTTTGGTAATCTCTCTTGTCCTTGTTGATATTAAAATGAGTGGGGGATTGTTGGTTCATTTTAATATCATTTATTTATTTATTCATTTTGTTCATGAATCTTCCTTGGTTCTAATTCATGAATTTTATCTTGTTCTTGAATGGAGATTCATTGCTTTGATTTTGTTCATGAATTAATATTAATTATAATTCATGAGCTTGGTGGTGAATTTATGTTTGGGTACATTCTCCCTTTCCTCTCGGTTCTTGGCCATTTTATTGTTGATGTATTTTGTAATGTCTTTGAGGCCTATGAATAGTTCCCTCTTCTACTCTTTTCTACAAATCAACTCACCAATTATTTTCTATACAAGAGAGATTGCTAGCAAAGAAGAGTGCTTTTCTTAGTGGAGCTTTGGGTTCACCATCTTGTGCAGAGTTGGCTTGAACCATACGACAAGTGGTCGGGCTGTTGTATCCTGGAGGGGACAAGTCATAGTTTTGTGACTGCCGCATCGGTATTTTGGGTTCTTCCAACCGCAGTGGGCTTGATCTTCTTAAAGAAAACGAGATATCCGCGCCTCAACCTGATCTATTTGTATCTCTTTTTCTTTGCATTATTTATCAATAAAATATATTTTTTCTGGTATTTTTACCAACATTAATAATGAAAATTTTGAACTTTTTCATACATATGTAAATATTTTCAAAACTAATTGGATTGTAATTCCCCATAAATAAATGGGAAAATAAGAGGAATAGTTAAAACACCCTATTTAGGGATTGTTTGACAAATGGGTTGGGCTAATTTAGCTTAAAAAAAGACAAAATAAGTTAAGAAGACAAAATAATATTTAATTCACAATCATTTTACTTTTTATCTCACAGCTATCACATCTAAACCAAAAAACGCTAAAAGTTTATTCCAAATAGAATTTTCTTAGTCAAGCTAAAAAAGTTTATCTTGAAGGAAATCTTATTTTTCTTGAATCATAAGCATTGATTGTTTTCACATAAATTTAAAAAAAATAAAAATAAAAATAATTTCATTTTATTTTTTTTCAAATTCTTAATTATTTTTTTTTTAAAAATTATTATCACTAGTTTGGAGCAACACAACCCTCTCAACTCCTTTCCATACAAAATAATAAAAGTAAATCTTAACTGTTTTCTCCCTCTCACAATATTTGTTTTTCTTTTTTTGAATTAATTATCAGTTAATTCGCATGAAGTGAACTTAAATGCTTAAATTATATTAATTTTTTGACTTTTTGGCTACCAACGGAGGTAGCAGTGAAAAAATGTGGCACAGTGACGGCAGATGAAAGTATTAGAATAAAGGGTAAACTTAGATTGACGTGAGCTAGTGCAGTAAATGGATATATGAATTTTCTTAATTTGACTAACGAAATGGCCTTCAATATAATTGAGTAGAGAAGAAATATTCATGTAACCGATATTATTTGATGGGACTTAAGATTTGATTTGGTTTTTACCATTGATCTATACTCCATTGTAGATCCACCACCACTGTTCACCAACTACCTCTATGATCACCGATTTACACTTCACCGTTGTCGATCTATACTCTACTATCGTCAATCCATCAATCTATACCAATCTAATTGTTTTAATGGTGAAATAGACTCCAAATGTCTCCAAACAACAATGTTTTCTAGATCTCACCCATCCCTTCCCCCTTCTCTCTTTATTTCTTTAACCAAATTTGCTACAAATTTATTTATCAACGTCTCTTGTTCTATAGGTGTAGAAAATAGATATCATGTGAATAAATGTGCGGGTGTTAGACCATCCCTAATCATTTATCAAATTTAAGTTTGATGAAAAACTGATGAAAACAACGCTCAAACCGTTTCATCAGTTTGGTATAAAATGAAGGAAGTGGTACTTTTCTCATTAAATGAAATGAGCATTTATCATTTCATCAAATTTGTAGATAACTGTTTGTCCGAACATTTGGCCAAACGTCCTCCCGGATAACCAGTTTTGGGATGAACTTGATGAAAACTTACTCTAGACGAACGATCGGCCGGACCACTGGCCAGATTTGGTGCATTGTATCAGATCGAATTTTACTCAAATTTAATGAAATATTTGATGAACAATTGGAGATGCTGTTATTGATTAACTAGATTTAGTGTATGTAATTTTTTGTTACAAATTGCTTAATGATAATCTAAATGTGTTTTAATTCTTTTGTTAATCTTATACTGATTTGCAATTGTAAAAAACGATGAGAATGTATGTGACTAAGAGTGAAAAAGAGTAATTGATTAAGTAGTATGAAAATATTAATAAATATAATTAATTCTTATTAATAGGGGTGTTAATGGTTTGATTGAGTTTGTGTTCAAGGCTTATATAGCATTGAAACAATCATTTTGGTTTTTACGATTGAGAAATTTGTAATAAATTTTTATGGTTCATAATATATTTCTAGTGTGCTCTTTGAAATATGCTCCGTAGGGAAGAGGGTGGCACTTCTAGGCTTCATTTCCCCTGTTTCTGTTATCCTAATAATGACAACTCGAGAGGGGAGTGAATTGGATTTTTCAAAATATTTAAGCAATAATAAAAACAAATGCAGTTTGAGCTAACTCAAAAATAAAAACAGAGATATAAAATTTAAACAATCAAACAATAACTGATGAATAAGTAATGATGAATAAGTAATGCAAATAATCACCGAAAAATATAAGCAATGATAAGAGAAAGGAGATCAACACCATGATTTATAGTGGTTCGGCTTAATCCAAGCTTACATCCACTCCCTAAGTATCGTTCTTGAGAATTTCTTCACTATCTTCAAATAGCGTTACAACCCCTACCTTTACAGGTGCTAGTGAATCTTTTTAACAAGTGATCTATCCCCAATCATTTAAGTCGACTAGCTTTGAATCCAGTGCCTAATCACACCTAACCCAAATGATTTTATCTAAAAAATTGCTCACAAAAAGATCATGACTAGTTTTGAATTCGGTACCTAATTACATCCATTCCAAGTGATTTTATCTCAAAAATCACTCACAAAAAGATCACTCTTGCAAGAGTAAGAAAGGGGTGCGAACCCTTTATAATAAAAGTTCAACTCTCAACAAAGAACGGTTTCTCAGTATTATAGGAAGCTTTCTTGAATATCACCAATGTATACGTGCTTCTTCTGTGTTTGTTCAGTCTTTCAACTGAGGCTAGACTGCTCCTTGTTGGAGTTTTAAAAAAAATTGTCGTTAGAATTGATTCCGTTTTTCAAATCAATTCCTCTCCTATATTGAACCTTTCCATATTGAATTTCTATATTGTTCAATTAATCCCACAGTCCATGTTTTCCTTCCTCATGTACGTCTTCAATTTAAAATAGCAGATCAAAGGAATCTTCAAATTCAAATTCAAATTCTATCTCTAAACTTCCTTTCCTGAATATCAACAAATTTCAATTTGTCTTGGAAAAATTCTGAACAAATCCCTTTGATTCTACATTCTTTCCTCATAGAGCAAATCTTCCTTGTATATCAAATCCAATCAAAATTTTCATTTTAAATCCTTCAATGTATTTTGAATTCAAACTCTTCATATTTTATTTATGTTTGAAGAATTTGCTTCTACAGAATACTTTGAGTTGACTTTCTGTGTTGAGCTAACTTTGAAAATTTTGAGAATTTCCTTTTGCAATCCAATAATCTCTGAGCTAGCTCATTCTAAATTTGAATTAACATCTTCATTTCTAATTCAATTCAATATACTTTGAACTTGTTCCTCTTTCTTCAGGAATTGACTCGAATCAAGAATATTGCTCCAATCAATTCTACAAATCAAACAGCCTTTAATTAGTTTTAAATTTAATAATAACTTATTATAAATAGAATCACGTAGGCTTTGTTATCGTCAAAATCAATTATATAATCCTTTAAAAATCATGGGGCTAACAGTTTGTTTTACGATGATTTCTTCATTATTTTGTTCATCGTCATCGGCCTACCATTAAAGAAGCTTTCAAACCTTGTGGTGCAATTCGATTTGCATGAAATTATAAAATTTAATATTGAAAATAAATAATATATATATATATATATATTACTCTAAATATTTTTTGTTAGTTTTTTTATCACAAAAAATATTATATTTATTACTTATCATATAATTTATCATGTAATGTTTAAAAAAAATATAATGTAAAAATACTCAAATATAATATTCTATCAATTTGGTTTGTATTAATATAAAAAAAAAAATTAAAATCAAAGCAGACCATATGTTATAAAAAAATATACCAAAATTGAAATTTCGGTCAATCAAAAGTCGACGGGTTCTTACATCCCTACTTTTCAAAAAAAAAAAAAAAAAAAATCTGCCAAAAAGTATTGCATTAAAAAAAAAAATTTTTTGCATATTTTGTTGTTTTCAACAAACCTTTTTTTTATATTTTAATCAATTTTCTTTTAATTAAATGTGCTTATAAATCAGAACATTTATAAACAAAAAAAAATTAATTAATAAAAAAATTACAAAAATATTCTGTCATGTCCCAACCCCTTTATTTTATAGTGCCCCTTGCTTACTTTTCTTCCTTATTTTACCACTTTATTTACATCTTCTGGGTCTGCTGGAAGGGCGTGAATGTGTGATTATTGAAGGATATTTTGGACATTTTGCGCTACCACAATTTAATACAGAAACAACATTTGTATGTAAATGGGTAAAACTTCAACGCCATTTCGGGTCCAATCCAGATTATTTATTTATTTTTTAATGAATAATCTGTCGAATAAAAGTGAAAAAATATTTGAAATTATTATAAATCGATGGTAAACCTTATAAAAATATGAATAAAGCTATACGCATTAACTGATATATTAATTAGTATATTAATAAATGATGTGATATAATTTTAAAAAGTTTGAGTCTTTATAATTTGTATAATGGATGAGACTCATAATTTTAAAGTGGCAATATTATAGCATATGTTGATATATTAATTGATATATCAATTGGTGTGTAGCACAACTATATAAATATTAATAATAAAAATCTTAATCTTTTTTATGAATTTGTAATTTTTTTTTTCAAAATACCACTGATTTGTATTTATCCTAATAAAATTTAAGAAGAATAAAAATCATTAGGTTAAGTCTGGAAGTCAGCCAAGCAAGCCTAACTCCACCTCTCCACTTAAATTACAAACTTCTCTATTTTATCAAGGCTAAAGATATTAATTGGGTGTGAGGATTGCTTTTTTGCAACTTTTTTATTTTTTGGTTTTTATTTTATTTTGGATAAATTACATTTAGGCTTTTTTTGACAACATAAAAAAATCTGACTTATTAGTTTATTTAGATTATATCACCTCTCTGCTATGTCTTTTCATAATAAGTAAAAAAAATTACTTATAAGTCATACCCAAAACAACCCTCTAAGTCTCACTATCCTTGACCTTTAAAATAGTAACATTAAACGCCTTACATTTCCAATCAAATTTCAATATAATTCATTTATTAACCGACGTAAAATAGGACAAACCAGACGTGTAAATTGATCGGATTCAAATCAAAACTGTCAAAATCCAAATCCAATCCAATTAAGACAACTCCGAATCCGATCTGAATCCGTTTATCGCATAGTCAACTATAGATCACCCAATTTCGAATTTGATAATTTCGGATATTCGATCTGATAATTTGATCCGATCCATTTATTTATTTATTTTAATTTTTTTTTTGGAGCTACAATTTTATATAATTTGATTTTTTTTTTCTTTTCAATTTGTGTTTTCTTCATCAACAATAATAAAGACCTCATTTTTGGAGGACCCCTACAACTCCCAAAGTGACCCACACTACTTATAATGTGGGCCCCACACATCATGAGTGGTGTGGATCACTTTGGAGGTTGTGAGGGTCATCCATAAAGAAGGTCTCACTCATTTTCCTTTCTTTATTCAAATTGAGAATAATTGGATTGGATTGGTTTTTTGCATATCTGATTTGTTTAATAACCATTAAACTGATTCGGATTACCGGGTTGAATTTTTTGTAAATAGATTCGGATTTTCAGGTCAAATTTGGATTAAATCCAATTTATTGAAAATCCTAAGTCAAATAGAAAAATAGGTGCCTTATTTAGCGTGGCGTAACAAATGGATTTGCTTAGAACTTAACTGAAAAACAGTGGGTTGGTAGAAAACATTAAAGATGGAATTAAATTTTTTCCCTTCCCGTTGGTTCGGATCAACTGCACATGGAACGACGTATTGATATGCTAAAGTCGTCATGAATTCGTACACCACAATGGAAATTCAAAAAATGCATACTTAATCGTGCGTCGTGTAAGGAAAAATCCAGTAATGTTGTTGTTGGGCACGTAATGTGTTTAGGTACATTTTTTTTTTTTTTTTTTGGCATTGTGGGTGAAATGTTGAACAGCGATCAATCTTGACTTCAAATATGGATACATGGTTCCTGCAGGATTATAGGTATATTTTTTGGTTTTTTGTTTTGCACTGTGGGTGAAATGTTGAACAACAATAAATCTTGTGTTGGGGGAAGTAGCATAATGTTGCATGAAATCTGGTAGGTTTTTCTGAAATGTGTTTTGGTGGCTTGGCAAGTTGAAGTTGTTTTTGAATGTGTCCAATGGTGGTGTTACATGTGTTCTGACTGACATTGGCCGAACGTATGACGAATGATGATAATCGCATGCATGGTTTGTAACAAACACTCAGATGAACCAACGGTGCGATGTCACATCATACCAACCAACTCACCATATAATGTGACTGAAAAAGTAGTGGGCTGGTAGAAAACATTGAAAAACGAATTAATTTTTTTCCCTTCCCGTTGGTTAGAATCAATGGCACATGGAACGACGTATTGATATGCTGAAGTCGTCGTGAATTCGTACACCACAACAGACATTCAAAAAATAAATATTATTGCTACGGTAACATGTAATTCATGATTTGATGGAAAACGTAATAAACATGTAAATTGACATAAAAATTCCATTAAGCTGCAATTGTATAACTATAAAGTAGGAGTGTGCACAAGGTTGGCTTATTGTGAAATAGGTGAGGTTTGGCGGTAAATCCACAATGTAGCTGTAGGAGAGGGTTCAAGAAAGGAGTTGGAAAATTCGAAGATCTTCAAAGATCCTTGAAGAACAACTTCGAATTCTCTAGAATATGATGAGAGGCTTAGATTCTTCAATAATCTCAACTTAGGAACACAACAACAAAGGAGATGATGGAGATAAGAGATTGGGTGAAGAATAAGGCAAAATGGCTAGAGAATAGAATAATGGCAAGGCTCTCCCATTGATCTCCCACTTTCACTCTCAAGGTTGATAATGGAGAAGGGAAATTAGTTCTTTCCCAAGAGTTAAAAATCTCCAAAATCCATCCCTTGTAAAGCTATGGGTGGGTGCTATTTATAGGCACCTCATGATGTAGGATGGAGCCCATATGCAAGGCACATGGGGGATATTCTCTCTAACCACCTTGTCCGAGGAGGTGACTTCTCCGAGGATAAGAAAACCCCGAAGAGGAGATCAATCCCTCGGCGAACCCTTCTTCTTAGCCACACCTAACCAATGATCCCCAATCATCCCAAAGGGTCAGGGGTAGTCCCAGAGGACGTCCTGCCGCAAAATATTGCCGAGTCTCATGGACCCCCCGGGGTCGTGCCACCTCGACCCGGGTATAGGCTAGTTTAACCGAAGAGTGAATTTGTCTCCACTCACCGTCCTCGGGATCGGGTCCTTTGTTCGAACTCCATTACGCCCATGGTTCTGGTGCGCAGATCCCGAAAAGCTCCGAGCCCGCAAGTGTTCTGGGACTCATTAACGGAGCGACTTCTAGATTGCGTCTGAATCCGTTCGAAGCCAAGTACTTCGGATCTCTAGATTCGTGGATCCGAATCCTTTCGAGTCCGAGTGCCTCGGATCTCTAGGCTTGCTTAATACCCTTTCGAGTCCGGGCCCGAGTAAGTCTTTAGGTTCGTGGATCCGAACCCTTTCGAGGCTTAGAGCGATTCAATCCGTTTGATGGCGATAAATCTGGGCCCACCGATTCTTGGACTTGCGATAAATTCGGGCCCACTAATCTTGGGCTATTGGGCCTAAATAATTTAGTGGGCTCAAATTAGCCCCTCTTACAGTAGCAAACGACCACAAGTGCCGATGTCACGACATTGGTTTCTTGCATTAGGCACATCAAGTAAGAGCATTGTTGACTGTGATGGACAAGGGTTAGCTTCGTCCTCTCCGGTGATTATATTAACATTGAGGGACGTCGTCTGTAAATGTATCCTACACCATCGATTAAGCCATTCCTGGAGTTATTGCCGATTTCTATGAAACCCAAAGGTGTGTAGCTGTGCAAACTGAAATTGTTTATGTATTTTGGGAATATGAACCATGTGTTTTGAGTTTTGGTTGTTGGGTTTGTGAGTGGTTGTTGTATTGACACATTCACCCAATTTAAGTCGCAACGTTAATTTAGGGCAAAGTTCCTCTGTGATGTTGCAATCGTTAATGTACATGGCATTGGTATTCTGACGTTGGTTCTTTGTGGTGATGTTGTGCTTGTTGATGTTAGTGGGCTAAGTAGAAAACTTGATAACCAAACCTACATATAAAGAAAATATTCCACAATAAGAATATATAACATCAAGCGGGCAACACTATCACCCCCAAAAATCACTCCGCACATGCCTTCTTAACAGTATAGTAATGTTAACCACATACCTTATCCACACATACCCACTAGCGGTAAAACAAGGATACAAAAGGAAAATCAAAAAATTAATATATCAAACAAATATAACATATCAAAAAAAAAAAAAAGACTAAATGGTTTAATAAAAAACATTCAAGACTAAATAGAGCAACATTTCCCCATACGAGATTTATGAGTAATTTTTCCATAATTTTGTAATTATTTTTGAAAAGTTGGATTGAAATGTAATTTTGCTTTTAAAATATATTTTTTAAAAATTAAATAATTTTAAATTTATTTCTAAAACTGAATGTTATTTATACCGAATTCATGTTGACTTTAAAATTAAAAAATCCTACTTTCAAAACACAATTTTAGTTTAACTTAATATAAAACTTTTTGAAGTGAATTTTTAAAACATAACTTTCGAAAATATCTTATTTAAAAAATAAACAAATTCAATAACCTTCATTTAAAAAATTTATTAATTTTTTGGGAAGAACCTTTTTTTTTTGGCAAACAACTCGCAATTGTGGCACAAAAATCATATTCATGCAAAAGGGTCCATTAATAATGGGGGAATGCACCACAAGACTATCACATATGGGCCTTCCCTTCCAGTAGTTGTCAAAGCATAGGGTATTATTTTATTTTATTTTACTTTACTTTTTCACAACCTTTTTGTTGGACCAATCTATTTTATTACTATAATACCCAAATTCCCAAATTTATGAACATCAAAATGCACAAATTATAATCGTTCAAAAAAAAAAAAAAATGCGCCAATTATAAACTCTTAAAAATAAAAATAACAGACGCAAAACTGATTGTCCATTTAGGTTTTTTAAAACAGATTTTATAACATAGATTTGAAATTCAAACTTATGAAGAAATATTAAATAATTAATTAACTAATATGCTAGCAAATAAACAAATAATAATAACCAATTTTACAACCAACTCAAAACCCTAAACAGAACCCCCCAAAAAAAAATCCTGAAAAAAGAATAAAACTTAATCATTGTAAAAAAAACTAAAAAGCTATTTTTTTGTGATTTTAATCATTGTAAAAATTTAATCATTGTGACTTTTTTATGTTAAAAAAACTAATTTTTTTTGTGATTTTTTTGTGTTAAAAAACTAAAAAGCCAAAAAGTGTGTTGTTCCCAAAACACCCAAACCCAATCCAAATAGAAATATCATCACAGCCTCATACCACTAAGTAGAATCAGAAGCAGAATCAGAAGCTGTAAAAAAAAAAAAAACAAAAAAAAAAGGTGAATCGGTGATCAACCAAACCCTAAACCCTAAAACAAACACAAATATATTTATATTTATATCTATCTATCTATCTATCTATCTATACTATTATAAAGTGAACACCTTTTATGGTGTCCTGAAGTTTTACTCTCCTCATGCCATGTGGCAGTATCTTTTATTTTTTAAAAAAAAGGCTTTACTCTCCTCATGTCATGTGGCAGTATCTTTTTTGACAGTATCTTTTATTTAAACTCTCCTCATGCCATGTGGCAGTATCTTTTATTTTTTAAAAAAAAGGCTTTACTCTCCTCATGCCATGTGGCAGTATCTTTTTTGGCAGTCTCATGCCATGTGGCAGTATCTTTTATTTTTTTAAAAAAAGGCTTTACTCTCCTCATGCCATGTGGCAGTATCTTTTTTGACAGTATCTTTTATTTAAACTCTCCTCATGCCATGTGGCAGTATCTTTTATTTTTTAAAAAAAAGGCTTTACTCTCCTCATGCCATGTGGCAGTATCTTTTTTGGCAGTATCTTTTATTTTTTAAAAAAAAGTTAAACAAAAAGATAGGCAAGACTTGAACCCATGACCATAGGTTTAAGTACGAAGACTCATACCACTTAAACTAAGTACATATTATAATATTAATTTCATTATTATTTTTTTTTATTCCTACTTATTTAAATTGCATACACATCGTGTGTGTCACCCACTAGTATATACATATACACACATGGATACGAGCAAGGATCCTCTAGAGTGATTTTTTCCTAAAGTTTTCTAGAGTGTTACATTGTGTGGTTGAGATTTACTGGCAAGTCACATCAATTTTTCTGATGTGACTTGCCAGTAAATCTCAACCACACAATATAGTACTCTAGGAAACTTTAGAGAAATTTCACTCTAGAGGATCCTTGGTGCATGGATACACACACACACAAAGGGTTGTTGATTTGGTAGATGGAAATGAAATCATCGGCTGTGATGATGGATCTGATCAACCACCCTTAGAAACAACCCATCTCTCTCTCTCATCAGCCTCATTCTTCTGGGTTCAATTCTCCCATTTTCTTTTCTTGGCTCCTAAATTCTTCTATTTATAGTAACCCTAGTTCTCACTTTCGTCCCTGTTTTGAATCTCGTTTTACCCCTTTTGAGAAGGAAGTCTCCTTGACCCAAACACCAAGGATCCTCTAGAGTGAAATTTTCCTAAAGTTTCCTAGAGTGCTACATTGTGTGGTTGAGATTTACTGACAAGTCACATCAATTTTTCTGATGTGACTTGCCAGTAAATCTCAACCACATAATGTAACACTCTAGGAAACTTTAGGGAAAAATCACTCTAGATGATCCTTGCTCTGACCCAAATTGAGCGTCAAAGTAAAGAGAAAATATTCAAAAAAACATTTATATCTGTTTGGAAATTTGCATTTTGGCTAAAATAATTTAATAAAGATAAAATTTCATAATCAAAATATAATTATGAATGAAAATTTGTGCTAGGTAGGGGATGTAAAAAAATAAAAATAAAATATGTTTATATGAAATAATATAAATAGTTAGAATTTTGTATGTAAATTGTGAAAATAAAAAAATTATTGAAACTTATAATTTAAATTTTATAATTTTATCACAATTTATGCATCAATTTTTAAATTGTCACAATTTCAATAATGTAAATTTCAACTCACTTACTAAAGTTTATAAATTTAGACAAGTTGAACCCAAACAACTCGAGTCAAACCTATAAATTTTTAAAGATTGAGTAATTTAATTTTTTATTCGATAAGAATCTATTTAAAATTCACAAATTCGAATAAATTTGAATGGATTTGGACAAAGATATCAAATAATTTGAATAATCGAAACAAAATTGTATATATAAATATATGAAATTATTTGCTAATTTATTTTTTAAGATTAATTAAAATTTTAATATTAATGAACAAAAAGCAAATACACCTTTTAAAAAGGATCATCAAATAAATTGATATTAAAAAAATTATATTTTATAATAACACAAAATAATTTAAATATGATTATTCAAAAATTATTTTTAATTTAAAAATTACAATAAAATATTTAAATATAATAAAATTAAATTTTTTCAAAATAAAAGTATCTGTATAAAAAAAATAAGAAGAAAATTTAGAATGAGATTCTCATTTGATCTGAAAATAATTATAGATGACTAATAAATTGTTCAGGAAAAATGTTTGAGGGCCACAATTTTTACGGCTCAAATGACTCAAAATTACCAAAACGATAAAACGACATCATTTTATACTCAAAAAGACATCATTTTAACAATTTTGAGTCATTTGAGCCACAAAAATTATGACCCTCAACCATTGCTGATTATCCAGAGCTGTTACAGACCGAATCACATTGGTGCGAATGGCTCGAATGAGGTCGTCTGTCCATTCTTCACGCGCAGCATAACATGTGTAGATTTCACGCGCCTACAAAATAATATTCACCTTGCTTGGTTTTCAGTTTTCCAAAACACTTTTCAGAAAATTTTACTTTCTTATTTTCCGTGTTTTTTTGTTTTTACTGAATTTTTTTAATATTTTAAGCAATTTTTTTTACTTTTTAGACACACCTAACATAAATACACCTAAAAAGTAAAAAAATTGTAAAAAAAATCTTTTAAAAATTCACTAAATACAAAAAATACAAAAAAATACAAGAATTCAGTATATTTTTTGTATTTTTATGTATTTATTAATTTTTTAAAATATTTTTTCACAAATTTTTTACTTTTTAAATACATCTAAGTAAGATGCATCTAAAAAAATAAAAAAAAATGTTTAAAATTTAAAAAATATTCACTAAAAACAAAAAAACACAAAAATCAAAAAAATCAATTTTCAAAAAACTTAGGGTATGTTTGGTTTGTGTTTGAGAGATATGTTTTAGAGATAAAAAGTACGAAAAGTTATTTGGTTTGGTTTTTTTCAAAAGATGTTTTGAAAAATTATTTTGAAAGAGAGTTTTGGAAAAAGTGATTGATTTGATGTGTGTGAGAGAGAGATTTGTTTGGAAAACTTGTTTGGTTTACAAGATTTGAGAAATTTTTTTAAGAAAATTTATTTGATTTGATTACTTTTAAAAACTTATTTGTAGAGAAAATTTCCCAAAAATTTTTCAGAAATACAAACCAAATGAACCCTTAATCTAGAAAACTCAAACCAACACAATTATGACCTAGAAAGACCACTTCGCGGGAGATAGAAAGACTACGACCTAGAGGACGATGACGACGACCTAGGTGGCGACGACGATGACGACCTAGGTGGCCACCGACGACGAAGAAGACCACCGGTGACCATTGACCACCGTCTCCCACTCCCTAATTCCTCCGGTTTCTCTGAAAATTTTGGCTCCACCCACCAACAACGAACTGATTCGTGGGTCACTACTGGTATTGCTTCAAACATATTCTTTGCTTTATATTGGTTGAAATCTGCTTGGTGTATGATTTTGCTCCTATTTCTTTACATTGGTTGAAATCTTCTTGGTCCATAATTTGTTTTAGGCATGAGTTTGGTGCTTTTGTATTGATGCATTCTATGTGTTTGTTGAAAGTCCACATAGAAAGATTTTGTTTGTTAAGACAATTGTTATGTGTATGGTACCTTTATTTCATTGTTGAGAAATGTTGAAGTTCATCACAAAAACCAAACTGTAATGAAGAAATTAATGTAGAGCTGGATTCAATTTGGAGATGGAAACAAAACAGAAACAGATTGAACATTCATTGAACAAAATCTCTTATCCATTGAACAAAAATTAAACTGTTTGAACATTAAACAAAAACCAATGATGGACTACCAATGATTTTGGAGTCATTTTACAACTCTTTCATGGCAGTGTTGCCCACAGCTGGGGCTTAATTGGTTGCATGAGCTTAATTATAATTATAAAAAATAAAAATAAAAAAAGGAAAAAAGAAAAAAAAGGGAGAGAGATTGGGGTAAGTTTGTAAATAAATAGTCAGGAATTTGTTTCATTTTAATTGGCTCTGTTCTATCTTAAGAGTAAAATTACTTTCTACATCATGTAGTGTTTAGAGGTTTGATAAAGTATATTGATTTCAATTTCTTGATGTTGTTCTATATCACTTGATTTTGTATGTGATAATTTTTGGTGGAATTTGATATGCCTATAACCTGAATTGTCTTTGTAGCTTGCTTGTGATCCCTCATTGATGATTCTTATGTAGTAAATGGTTTTTGACTGGTTGTATTCTATTCTCCAAGTTGCTCCCAGCTTACTTTTTCTCGATACTGTCCTTTCTCTTGAATGATTTATTTACCATTTCCCCATAGTTTCCCTTGATCTTATGTCAATTACTCTTTATATAATATCACTGGGTTTATTTATGAGAAAGCAACTAAATTTTTTCATATTGTTTACTTTCCCATTGAATAGGCACAAGGTGGCCTAATGCAAATGGTGGACAATATTGGAAGCGCATCTCTTAGTCATTCAAGAATGGTGAACAATATAAGCAGTCAAAGTGGATCAATTGCTTCAAAATTTGTCAACTTGAATATAAATGTGGATCCAAATGCCCCTTTTTATTTTTAGTTTTTAGTAGTAATTTTATGACCTTGTTTTGTAAACTTTGGATACTTTGGTTTGTTTAGGATCCAATCAAGTGATTTTGGCATTAAACAATATATTTTGGAAGGTGACTTATTATTCTCTTGGGTGTTTGGATGATGTTGATATGGTTTTATATTGGCTTAATTCAATTTTGGTTCCAGCTTAATTCGGTTTTGGTGGAAGCTTAATTTAGTTTTATGTTGATATGGTTTTATTTTTTAGAAGGTGACTTGAATTGTGCTTACCTGTTTTAAACATGTCTATGCTATATGGTTAGCCGAATAATGGGAAGTTAGGACAGACCCCTGATACCACAGATGTAGTAGAGTGGCTGTAGTTTTAACTCTCTTTGTGCTTACCTTTTTTTTTTTTTTTTTTTTTTTTTTTTTTTTTTTTTTTTTTTTTTTTTTTTTAACAAATGCTATCAAACCATTGAGAGAAATTAGATATTAAAGTTCTGCTTAAGGATTAAAATGAACAAGAGCTCCTTTGGAAAAACTCTCTTTATGGAGGTGGCATCAAGATTTGAACGTTATCTCACTGAATAGTTATGGTTAAGAGATCATAAAATGGTTCTGTAAATCAAGAGATGTATGATTATACTAAACTAGTCTTTAATATTTCTCTTTAGGAATATGTCTTATGGTTGCTGAAATGTTAAGACAAGTTTCAAGGTTTCTTAGGCTTTTTAGTTGAATTGGTGGTAAATTTACAATCTTTTAGTCAGTATCTTAGGATATTTTTTAACATGTTTCCTGGGCACTATTTTGATGTGATAAACGTATGGTTTATGGTTCTTAATTTTATATATGTATGTCATATGGTATTTCAGGGGAAAGAAAAAGAGTACTCATATATTTCATTGAAAAAATCATATTACCATGAATCAGCATCAGGAGCAACACATAGAATCCATAAAGATACCCACATTCGTCAAGCATTCTACAAAGCATTCTACAAAACCCTACGTGCATCCCAAAACCAAATGTATAAGATTTACAACATTCATTTTAACATTAAACAAATTAACACCATTAAACCAGTACACACTATGATTCATTGTTTCTGTTTGAATCATTCCTCCCCTCATCTTCATTCTTCCTATGAATAAGATTAGGCCTCCATTGGATATTTGATGCATTGCCATGTTAGGTAGTAGGCACCCACCATGCAAAGTAATTGCACTTGCCATCTGCACACTTGAAGTAAAGCCTCCTTGGATTTTTCTATGAGTCTGATATCTTAATGGCCGCTTTTTTGCCACATTTGCAACTTCGATTTTCGAACAGGCAACAATCGTTGCTTGAACTAGTGGAGGTATAAGCCATTGACATGTTACTCCTAATAGTAGCATTTTAACAAATAATTAGTACATTATTGAGCATAAAAAATACAATTCTCCATTCATAATGTCAAATGGCCCATGGAATGAAGATGGTATATGGTTTTGCTGGTGAAGTTTACTGTTGGAAGTATGATAGCCAAAAAAATTTGGTATTGTTATTCAAAATTACGAAGCATTTCATTGAGGCAAAATGTAAGTCTAGAAACAATAATTTGGCCATTCACAAAGCATTTCATTGAGGCATTTTAGCATACACTTGCAATGCAAAATGTAACTGTAGAGAGAATCACACATGCTTTCAATTATCACATATGCCTTCAATTCATCATTTCAACAAGTTGATTTTTCTTTTAAAATCACAACAGAACTCAACAAGTATATTTTCATAACATTCTTCATCACAGGACTTTTGTTCTGTTTTTCAAAAATCCTCTCAAGCTTTTCAGCAAGTCTATTTTATGAAGTATGATTTCATAACATTTTTTTGAGCAAGTATGATTTCATAACATTTTCAGCAAGTATGATTTCATAACATTTTTTTGAAAAATCACACAGCTTTTTATCGTGAGGATTAAATGGAGAGGATTTCAAAAAAAAAAAACGAAAAAAAAAAAAAATTAATCACTAAGCTTTATGATGGCGATTAAATGGCAATGATTTATAATAATAAAAAACAAAAAAAAACAAAAAAATCTGACCTTGGTTGTCAATGGAGGAGATTTGGGGATCTAGGGCTTGGGTAACTGTGCAACGTGTCAACGCAAAGAAGGGACGCCGAAAAACGCAGGAAGCCAGCCACCGCCGTCGATGGGTTGGTTGATTTTGCTCTTGTTTGCTAGACCGAAATAGTGTTTGGGTTTCAATAGAGTAGAGACAGAGAGAGGGAGAGAGAGGGAGTCCTAGATTTGGGTTTGAATAGAGTAGAGAGTGAGATTGTTTTTGGGTTGAATAAGAGAGAGAGAGATGAAAGGAGAAAGAGAGCCACACGTGTCACAGAGTTCATTCGCGCCATTCGCGCCTCACGGTCTCGAGGCCTGAAGTATTTTTCTAAATCATCACCCATAATCCTCATTTAACAAAAAAAAAATTCACAAACCATTATTTTTATTAGAAAATTAATATTTATTTCTATTTGTTTTAACAAAACTCACTTTTTAGCCATTTGAGCAAAAAAAAATTCATTTTTTATTTTAATTTGTTTAATTGACAACCGAGATTAAAAAAAAAAATTAATAGGATCTACCATGTTTTGCAAGTGCTAAAAAAGTCTAGATGAACAATAAAAAAAATGTTTGAGACACTAAAAAAAATCCATAATTGTGTTCACAATGATGTTGTATCATATGTGTCAACTTTTAATTTGCTATATACTCAATGACATGGGACACAACTCTCTTATTATATCATTGTGGGTGAAAGTATCGGTCTGTAACATTACTGGAATAATAAATTATCACATGTAACTTCTTTTTTTTTTTTTATTATGTAAAAAAAATAAATTTCACCAACTATCACTTTTAATAGAAAAAAAAATATTTGGTTGCATTTAGTAGAGCTTTCTAACTATGATTTGATAATAGAAGTTGTATTTTGAGTTTGTGAATTTTGAAATTATGATTTGAGTGTGAAAAATTTATTTAGTGAAATTGTTTTGAAAAAAATTTTGAATTGAGTGGAGAATTTTTGATATAACATATGATATTTGATACAAAAACTTATAACTCATAACCAGACATATAACACAAAATTCTATTAAAACACATAAAAAAAAATTTTAAAATTTAGAAAATATTTTTTTTGAATATCTAAAAATTAATATATGTCAATTGCAAAAAAAAAAAATTTACCCTATTCCGGTCAATCGGTGGGACGTCCGATGGGACGACTAGTGTTTTTAAAAGTGAGCATAGAATTAAGTTTTGAAATTCGAAAACAAACGCCGTGTTCAAAATAAGCTTTGGAACATTAGTTCCAGAGCTGTACCAAATAGAGCCAAAAGGTATGTTTGGTTTGTGTTTGAGAGATGTGTTTTAGAGATAAAAAGTACGAAAAGTTGTTTAGTTTGGTTTTTTTCAAAAGATGTTTTGAAAAATTATTTTGAGAGAGTATTTTGAAAAAAGTGATTGATTTGATGTGTGTGAGAGAGAGATTTGTTTAAAAACTTGTTTAGTTTATAAGTTTTGAGAAATTTTTTTGGAAAAATTTGTTTAGTTTGATTACTTTTAAAAACTTATTTGTAGAGAAAATTTTCCAAAATTTTTTCAGAAACACAAACCAAACGAACCCTCTATTTTTATTTAATTTTAGCAAAAGTTACTTCTTAACTATTTAAGCAAACAAAAAATATTTATTTTTTTATTTTAATTTGTTTAGTTAACAATTGAGATCAAAAAATCAAAAAAAGAATCCATTATGTTTGGCAATTGTTAATAATTTAAAACAAAAAATGACAAAAATAAAAATAAAAAAGTAAACTTTTAGTGCATTTAATAACATATTATGTTTAGACCACTAATATTATGACACATGTGAATATTGATCTCATTCTAATTGTAGCAACATAATTTAAAAAAGAATTTAAATTTAAAATTTTATTCTATAATTTTGGCTATTGATCTGTAGAATTTTGGGTTGAGTTGTTTGTGAATTTGAGCCTCCGTTTGAGAAGTGGGTTGGCTTTTTGGCTTTTTGATTTTTTTGACTTTTTTTGTGAGAGAAAAGTGTAATAATTATGGGTTGGATGTGATGTTTTGTCTGTTGTGGCTCAAATAACCTATTCTGTCTTTTGTGGCTCAAAGAGCCCAAATGAACTCTTCCCAAACGACACCTGAGATGTTTATTTAAATGCCTCAATGAAATGTTGATTTAGTTGCACGTTCAAAAGTGTTAAATAATTCTGAATCCATTGCAACAAATACAATTATGATTTTATGAGATGATGTCAAAATATATATTTTTATTGATAATTTGGGTTTTTTTTTTTTTGTGGTAATTTACATTCTCTAAATAGACAAGCTATGCATTTTCAAAACTGTCTCATTTTCATTGCCATTATTCTAAAAAGACTGTGTTAGCTTCAATATAACTAGTTTGATATAACTAGCTTAGCCTCTGTTTGGGAAGTGGGTTAGCTTTTTGACTTTTTTGACTATTTTAGCCTGGACTAAAAAGCTTGGTTTGGAAAAAGTTTTTTGACTTTTTGGCTTTTTTGACTTTTTTTGTGAGAGAATAGTGTAATGATTATGAGTTAGATGTGATGTTTTATTTTTTGTGGCTAAAATAGTCTATTTTATCTTTTATGGCTAAAATAGCTAAAAAAGCCCAGAAAAACCCTTCCCAAACGGACCCTTAAACAGTTTGTATGTTGGAGCTTTGCATCATGTGATTGTTTGGATGATGGGTCTATATTAATGAGATGAGTTTTGTTTTGACCAAGTCCATGAGATGAATTTTAGAGAAGCATTCCATGCTACTGCTGCCATACTCATGCTGCTGCTGCCATCTGCTAAAATTTGACCCCAAAAAATTCCACCAAAGACAAATAAACCAAAAATTTGTCAAATTTTTTTTTAATATTTAATATTTAAATTTTGACTTGTGTTTCTTTTTTGCAAACTTCTTTTAATATTTTCATTAATTTTTATGGATGTCCAGTTTAAATTTTGACTAGTGTGTCCAGGAAAGCACTACTTTTATGTAGTAAAACTATGGGCATTTTGCTTAATGTTTGGATTTACTCCTGTGCCAAAAAAAGAAGAAACACTAGACTCAAAACAACCTCACCAATCTTCCTAAATGGATAAATGTATATCAGAAGCCAAATGGTCCTGAGTTCCATTTTCCATTCAATTCTTCACAATCCATTTTGTAGGCAAAGGCTTGACTTCTCTTCCACATTTCAATTTTCAAACAAAGGAAATTATATAGACAGAATTCAAGACACAACTCAAAGCTGGAACCTTTACCTATGAACAACAACTCAAAAGTAAACCAAATGTATATTGTGGATTGACAGTGTGCACCAAAATCTTATAAGTGAAATGTGCCAAATTCACAGGGATAGTTTCACACCAAATTCACACCAACATTCATATATTCACACCAAATTTCAATTTCAACCTCCATCATAATCTATTCAATTTCACAGCAAGTTTCAACCTCCAACATTAATATATTCACACCAAATTCAACCTCATACATATTCACACACAAAACAAGAACAAAATCAACTTCATACATGTTTGCAACAATTTCAGCAACATAAAAAAAAAAAAAAAAAAAAAAAAAACATTTCAGCAACAGAGGGACAGCAGTTTGAGCAACATTTCAGCAACAAAGGGACAGCACTTTCAGCAACATTTCAGCAACAGAGGGACAGCACTTTCAGCAACAGAGGGAATGTCTTAAAAAAAACAACATTTCAGCAACATGGATAAATTAAAAAAAAAGGATTGTCTTTACAAAGCTTCAAGAAAAAAAAAATGCAGAGACAAATTTCAATTTCAAAAATGAAAGACTAACCTGTGGAAATGTCTGTAAATTATTATTATTATTATTATTTCCTGTTTTCAACAGAGGAAGCCTCAATGAATAATCTTAAACACACACACACCAGTAGCAGATTTGCAAAATCTAACAAAAAAGAAAGTCTTTACATGGATAAATAATATAAAAAAGGAATGTCTTTACAAAGCTTCAAGACAAAAAAAAAAATTTTGCAGAGACAAATTTCAGTTTCAAAAATGAAGACTAACCTGTGATGATTGACGTCGAACTGGTTTGCTCACAACGAAGCAATGGGTTCGCGATGTGAGGGCAAAGAGAATGAGGGTTCGGTCAAATGGAGGAGAAGAGCGTGAGGGCTCTAGTTTGCGAAGCAGACACCTCGATCGGTCGTCGTCGGGAGTGGGTAACCGTCGACAGTAGGTCGCCGCCGGGATTGGGTCGCCAGTGAGGGTGGGTTCGGTGGAGAAGGGGGTGAGTGTGAGGCTGAGTGAGAGTGTATAGCTGTTGTATAGCCTGTATAAGCTGTATAGCTTTTGGGCGGGAAATTGGCTGATTTCAATTTCATAATTTTTTTTTTTTAAACCGTTGGATGTGCAACGGTTGCAAGAGGAAATAAAGAATGAGAGGTAAGGAGGGGATCTCGACTCGAGTCACATGGGCACTTAAAAAGTGGAGGGAGAAATTGAGAGGGAAGAGAAAATTAGGGGTGCGTTTGATTTGTGTTTTAAAATGTATTTTTGAATTAAAATTTTAAAAAATATGTTTGGTTATAAATTTTTTTTAAAAAAATTAAAATTATTTTTTTTCTATTACACATCAATTAATCATTTTCTCTCTCATCTCTTATTTTCAATCACTTTTTCTCTCATATATATCTACTCAATTATAATAAAATATCAAATCATTTTAAACTCTTAAACTCCAAAACTATTTTTAAAATATATAAACAAGCAAATTAAAAAAATTTCAAAATTCTCGTTAAATTGTTTTTAAAAAAAATTTATTCCAAAATACAAATCAAACACACCTTGAACGTTTTAAAAAGAAAAAAAAAATTATTTTTACACATCTTTTAATTTCTATGCATATTATATCTTAATTTATATATTTATAAATTTAACTAGCATATCACCCGTACTATGGACGGATTGTATTTACAATTATCTATATATATGAATTGTGATTTTTAAATTTTTTTTTTAAATGTCTTTTTTTTTCTTTTTTATATTATATTAAAGTTTAATATTTTGATAATAATCATATGTGTTGGACTTTTCAACAAATTAAATGTCTTTTTTTTATTATATTATATTAAAGTTTAATATTTTGATAATAATCATATTGTGTTTACAATTATCTATATATGTGAATTGTGATTTTTTAATTTTTTTTAAATGTCTTTTTTTTTCCCTTTTATATATTATATTAAAGTTTAATATTTTGATAATAATCATGTGTTGGACTTTTCAAGAAATTAAATGTCTTTTTTTATTATATTATATTAAAGTTTAATATTTTAATAATAATCATATGTGTTAGACTTTTCAATAAATTTTTTTATGCTTGTTCTTAATGAATTAAAGTATTATTATGAGAAATAATAATCATATGTGTTGGGACTTTTCAAGGAATTCATATGTATTGGATTTTAAAGAATTTTTTTTATGCTTATTCTTAATGCATTAAAGTGTTATTATGAGTGTAAAACTTGAGAGTTGGGAGAAGTTAATAAATGCTAAGGTTTTTTTTTTAAATCAAAAAATCTGAAAATTTAGATTGAGAGATTGAAACTCCCACAAAGCTTGGGGTTAAAAATCCCATTTTACTTAATATATAGTATAGATATAGATAGATAGATAGATATATCTTTTTATTTTTATTTTTATTTTTGTGTGGTTTCTATACGGGTATTTTTTTTTTAATTTATTTAAGATGGAGTTGTGGGTATCTTTTTTTTAATTTAATTTATCTGTGATTTCCATTTGTTTTTAATTATTATTATTTAGGTAAGTTATGATGTGAGTTAGATATGTGATAGACATGTGAGCTTTATTAATTTAAAGTTTATTTAGATAAACTTTAAAGATTTTTTTTTTTAGTTTTATATTTTTTTTTTATTATGTTATAATATAATATATAAAATATAGGTAGATATCTACAACTTTAATAAAAAAATATTATCTGATTTTTTGAGGAAGAGAAAATGAATGCAGGTTTTAATATATTTTTTTTAAAATTTGTGAGAGAGATTAGGAGGGAGAGATTATAAAATATTTTTGTTATTAAATAAATAAATCAGACAATAGTTTTTTTTAATCTATTTTGTAAATTAAAAATCAATAATTTTGAAAAACTGATTAATTTGTCTCATTAAGTGATTTAAAATTTTAATAGATATACAAAAAAAATACATAATTATATTATTAAATCATAATTTAAATTTAGATGTTATATCTTTTTGAGATCTATAGCTAAATTCTTTTTCTTTTTTTTTTTTGTGTGTGTAACCATAGTGTATGGGAGAAATTGAAAAAGATGTTGCAATAATTATGAGAGAAGTTAAAAGAGATTGTGGGTTGGGAGAAATCAATAAATGCTAAGGCTTTTTTTTTAAATCAAAAAATTAAAAAATTAGGATTAGGAGATTGGAGTTCCCATAGGCCTTGGGGTTAAAAATCCCCTTTTGCTTAATATATAGTATAGATCTGATTTTTTGAGGAAGAGAAAATGAATGCAGGTTTTTATTTTTTATTTTTTTAATTTGTGAGAGAGATTAGGATTAGAAGATTGGAGTTCCCATAGGCCTTGGGATTAAAAACCTCATTTTGCTTAATATATAGTATAGATCTGATTATTTGAGGAAGAGAAAATGAATGCAGGTTTTAATATTTTTTTTAAAAAAAATTTGTGAGAGAGATTAGGAGGGAGAGATTATGAAATATTTTTGTTATTAAATAAATAAATCAGTCAATAGTTTTTTTTTATCTATTTTGTAAATTAAAAATCAATAATTTAAAAAAATTGATTAATTTGTCTCATTAAGTGATTTAAAATTTTAATAGATATACATTAAAAAAATACATTATTATATTATTAAATCATAATTCAAATTTAGATGCTATATCTTTTTGAGATCTATAGCTAAATTCATATATATATATATATATTTTTGTGTGTGTAACCATAGTGTATGGGAGAAATTGAAAAGGGTGCTGCAATAATTATGAGAGAAGTTAAAAGAGATTGTGGGTTGGGAGAAGTCAATAAATGCTGAGGTTGGGTTGGGAGAAGTTAATAAATGCTGAGGTTTTTTTTTTTTAAATCAAAAAATTAAAAAATTAGGATAATGAGATTGGAGCTCCCATAGGCCTTGGGGTTGAAAAGTCCAACAGATATGATTATTATCAAAATATTATACTTTAATATAATATAATAAAAAAAATATTTAATTCCTTGAAAAGTCCAACACATATGATTATTATCAAAATATTAAACTTTAATATAATATAAAAAAAGAAAAAAAAAAAGAAGACATTTAAAAAAAAAAGGAAGATATTTAAAAATCGCAATTCACGTATATAGATAACTGTAAACACAATCCGTGCATAGCATGGATGGTATGCTAGTTATTTATATATGTGAATTGTGATTTTTAAATTTTTTTTTAAATATCTTATTTTTCTCCTTTTTTATATTATATTAAAATTTAATATTTTGATAATAATCATATGTGTTGGACTTTTCAAGGAATTAAATGTGTTTTTTTTATTATATTATATTAAAGTTTAATATTTTAATAATAATCATATGTGTTGGACTTTTTAAGAATTTTTTTTTATGTTTGTTCTTAATGCATTAAAGTGTTATTATGAGGGATAATAATCATATGTGTTGAGACTTTTCAAAGAATTCATATATGTTGGATTTCAAAGAATTTTTTTTAAACTTGTTCTTAATGCATTAAAGTGTTATTATGAGGGATAATAATCATATGTGTTGAGACTTTTCAAAGAATTCATATATGTTGGATTTCAAAGAATTTTTTTTAAACTTGTTCTTAATGCATTAAAGTGTTATTATGAGGGTAAGACTTGGGAGTTAGGAGATGTCAATAAATGCTAAGATTTTTTTTTTAAATCAAAAAATCAGAAAATTTAGATTGAGAGATTAGAGCTTCCATAAGGCTTGGGGTTAAAAATCTCATTTTGATTAATATATAGTATAGATAGTATAGATTATATATTATTAATTTCATTTTACACACTAAATATTTTAATTATAATCCTAACTTATCTATACTATATATTAAGCAAAATGAGATTTTTAACCCCCAAGGCCTGTGGGAGCTCTAATATGCCAATCCTAATTTTCTAATTTTTTGTTTTAAAAAAAAAATTTAACCTCAGCATTTATTAACTTCTCTCAACCCACAAGACTTTTTGACTTCTCTCATAATTACTGCAGTATCTTTTCCAAAACAAATAATTTGTATATTAAAAAAAATTAAAATAAATATATATATCTGTATCTATCTATTTATCTATACTATATATTAAGCAAAAGGAGATTTTTAACCTCAAGCCTTGTGGGAGTTTCAATCTCCCAATCTAATTTTTCTGATTTTTTGTCTTTAAAAAAAAAAAATCTTAGCATTTATTGACTTATTCCAAATCCCAAGTCCTACCCTCATAATAACACTTTAATGTATTAAAAACAAACATAAAAAAAAAAAATTTTGAAATCCAACACATATGAATTTTTGAAAAGTCCCAACATATATGATTATTATCTCTCATAATAACACTTTAATGCATTAAGAACAAACATAAAAAAAAATTATTGAAAAGTCCAACACATATGATTATTATCAAAATATTAAACTTTAATATAATATAATAAAAAAAGACATTTAATTCTTTGAAACTCCTGATCATCATTTAAAATCACCTCATACAAATAATTATAGATACAATCAATGTATAATTACTGCAGTACCATTTTCAACTCCTCTCATACATTATGATTAGTGATAAGATTGTTAAATTATTTTTATAAAAAATCTTATAAAACATAATTTATATATTAAAAAAAATCTAAAACAAATACAAATATCTAAAATTATTCCGTGTATAACACGGGTGATAAGCTATTACCCGTTATCCAAGTAGACTTTTCCACACACCGTACATTCAAACCCCTAAATTATTCACTGTCAATGCATTCTGTGTTTAGTCTCCGCAATTTCCGTACACTGCTTCCAATACCTGGTAAGAACATCTTCCAAGTAATCACCACGTATTTTTATCGGATAAGGGGTGTGGTGCCTTCATTTGAGGTATATTATAATCTTATTTTTATGATCCAAATCGTCCATTTTGTAAGGTTTGTTGAGTGCTTCATGCTTACTAAAAATCATATTAATCGGATATCAAAAATTATATGATCGAATTGCATATTAAGTATGTTATTTCTCAAAATAAAACTTATTATTTATTTTTTTGGTTATCGATCATATAATTGTTAATATCCGATTAATATGATTTTTGATAGGCATGAAGTACTCAACAAACCCTACAAAATAGACGATTTGAATCATAAAAATAAGGCCATAATACACTTCAAATAGAAGCACAGCAGTGACCCTTATCCATTTTTACCGTGGTATGTGTCACCCACTCCTAGGTACTTTGATGTTCCATTTTGCATAAGGGAAATATTATGGATTATGAAATTTTTTTATGAAAATGATCATAAAAAATTTGTGATCCTTGGATTACGTTGATTAGTGTATAGTGCTTTATTTTAAGTGTAATCTAAAAGTCATAAATCTTTCACGATCATTTTCATGAAAAATTTTTCATGATACTTATCATTGCCGTTTCCATAATAGTTTGATGTTGGTTGTCAAAAAGACCAAAATAATTCATTCGATATTGATTTTTTGAATCAAATAGATTTATTTAATTTTGTATTTTTGAAAATTTTATATTTATTTAATTTTGTACTTTCGAATAAATTTTATCAGTTGAAAATCAAATTAATTTATGTTTTTGAAAGTTAATTTCTAAAATCATGAAATTATCTCAGTGGTTGATTTTCGAATATAATGAAAATTTTCTGTACTAGTTTGCTGAATTAAAAATCGCGATCAGGAAAAACAAAATTTGCACATAAAATCAGATTTTCATTGCTGCATTTTGTAATGAAGGATAATAAAGTGTGTAATGCAGGAACAATATTTTAATTTTTTGTTTTTTCAAAAGATGTGTACTGAGAATTATTATTTTCAAAAGATGTGTACTTAGAAAACTTAATTTTAATATTTAGTGTGTATATTGATGTACGTTATGGTCATTTTATTTTAGGTGGTATTTGGCTAGTGGTTTTGGGGTTAAAATAGTCACAAAAAACAAAATAAGCTATTTTAGCCATAACAAACAAAACATTACATCCAACCCATAATCATTACACTCTTCTCTCACAAAAAAAGTCAAAAAAACCAAAAAGCCCTTCTCAAACCAAACTTTTTAGCCCAGGCTAAAATAACCAAAAAAACTAAAAAACTAAAAAGTCAACCAACTTCCCAAACGGAGACTTTATGTTAAAATTGTAATAAAAAATTATTTCATTAAATGTATGCGTAGAGACTAATAAGTGCGTGAAAATAAAAATTTTCCTAGTCCTTGGGAGTTAAGATCCTATATCTCAAGTTTGAAATTTTTTGACTAATCTTTTGGACGTAACGCTAGTGGTTAGGAGGTTAAATTTGAAGTTGTTATTATTACAACACTTGATGTGGGTTCGATATTCTCCTACTGCCCGAGTTCTGATTTAAGCGAAACTTATCTTGAGGGTTGAGATAAATTCTCAAGTTATAATCTCTTATTCAAAGTAGATAACAGAACACTTTGATAACCTCTATAAAAGTGGCTGTCTTAAATCTGTGGAGAGTATGAGGAATTTTTTGTAAAAAAAAAAAAAAAAATGTGGAGTCACCTACGAAAGGAGGGAGAAAATGAGAGTTGTTTAGAGATAGAAATAATGAGAGTGTTTTGGAAAGAGGGTGGGGCACCTAAAAGAGGAGAGAGAAAATAAGATTGGTTTAGAGAGAGAAAGAGATAGTGAAAGTGTTTTAAAGAGAGGCATAAGACTTGTTTAGAGAGAGATAGAGAGAGAAAGTGAAAGGTTCTATTTAGGTCAAGTTTGGGAAGACTAAATAAGTGTACTTTTTGTCTTTTTAGACTAAAAAGTTGAGGTTAATAATATGAATGTTTGGGTTAACTTTTTTACTTTTTATGAAAAAATGTGTAATAAAAAATTGTAAAATTAGTTTGTAGGAGAAAATTAGAATTAAAAATTGTGCAGCCGTAATTGTTGACTTTTGATGAATAGTGATGACTTTTTAACTTTTTGAGTAACTTTTTGACTTTTTAGCTTTTTTTAAACTACCCAAACTTGGCCTTAGTTTAATTTTAAAATCATGATTTAAGTATGTAATCATGACCTATTTTGGAAAGATGATAAAAAGTAATTTTTTGACTTTTGACCAAGCTCTTGGCTTTTTTAGACGAATGATTTGAGAAGTTAGTAAAAAATGACTTTTGACTTTTTTGATTAATATTTATTTATGATGTCATATCATAATAAAATGATCAAACTACTTCCATTTAGTTTAAAATATTTACAACTTCACTCATGCAATACATTTTGACCTATGAGGGATAGAATTGTAATTTCACCATTGGCTAAAAACTAATTTCTCAAATGAAATTTTTTTTTTAAAAACCAACTTTTGACTTTTACTATAAATTAAAAAAAGTGACTAAAAGCCAACTTCTCAAAAGAAGCCAATATTTTAAATGATGAGTTTTAAATTAAATTTAAAAAAAAAAATTATTTAGTCACAAGGAATATCTTGAATGGTTCGGAAAAAATTTCAGTGTTTACATATTGGATATATATGAGGAATATCTTCATTTTAAATTTGCCTATTTAAAAGCACTTTTTACACTTTCTGATATATATGTACATATAGTACATATAATCAGCCTTATTTAATTAATTAGATAAATTTTACTTATATCATCATTTGAAATTTTAAAAAAATATATGATTAATTTTATAAATTTGATATAATTATACTAAACTTTGTTATAATTTTAATTTAAAAAGCACTTGATTCCCTTTCTGTTACACTAAATTATGTATTTTTACCTCATCTATATTAATTTTCATCTTTTTTACCTTATTAAAAGAGTAATTAATATAATTATCTCAAAATTATAAAATTCGTTATATTTTTTTCAAATCACAATAAAATCATTGGTCTCACTTGGTAGAACTGTGAAAAAGTAATTATAGATTATAACTTAACAAATTATGACTTATAGCTATGAACATAAGCTATTAAACTATTTGGTGCAGTTGTGGGATTATGAATTTAAGCAACAGAGTAGTGTTTGGTTAATAAGCTGTAAAATAGTTTTTAACTGTATAATTGTCCGTTCTACCCTTATATGATATAAAAATGATTATTTTGTTATTTTTTTCAGTTTTAATTTTCATTAATAAAAGTTAATATAATTAGTATTATTAATTAGTATCAATTAACATAAAAATTGATACATTTGCTAAAACTAAATGGAAGTATTATTGTCACAATTATATTCTATTATAAATTAATTAGTATTAATTAATTGCTTAATTAGTATCAATTAATACTAAAATTATTAATTAGTATCAATTAACGGCTTAATTAGTCTCAATTAATACTAAAATTATTAATTAGTATACATTAATATTAATATTTAATTTTTATTAGTATCAAATAATATTAATAATTAACAATTTTTATTAATTAGTATCAATTAATAATTAATTCATTACAAAAGTATACAATATTAATTTATTAATAATTAATACCAATTAATATTGATTTTTTTTTCAGAAATATACAATTTTTTATTTTTTAATTAATATAAAAATATACAATATGAATTTATTAATAATTAATGCCAATTAATATTTATTTTTCAATTAATATTGATTTTTTTCTTTTTCTTCGGAAATATACAATTTTTTATTTTTTAATTAATATTAATATTAATTAATATTAATATTTGGATATTGACGAGGGCATTTAAGTAATTTTAGCCCTCCCATACCAGCTGCGCGCTTAAGTAAAAAATTTAAGCACTCCCTAACTAACTTTTGAGATAAGCTAAGCAATAGCTTGATTTAAGCTATAAGTTGGTAAACTTAAACTGCACCAAACACAATATTTTAACTTAAATTAAGTTAAAAATTAAAATATGCAGCTTATAAGTTTTACCAAACAGGCCTATTGTAGTTTATCCCTTTTAATTTTTCTTTCTTCCAAATTTTACTTTTTTTATTTTTTTTATTTTTAAAGGTGTGAAAAGCATTAATTTGATTTGAAGTATACTATGGCCCCGTTTGGTGTAGTTGTTAAAACAGCTTATAGATTATAGCTTAACAGATTATAGATTATGACTTTAATCAGAAGTTGTTAATTTGTTTGGTGTAGCTGTTGGATTATAGATTTAAGTTGCTGAGTAGTGTTTGTTAAATAAGCTGTGAAATAGCTTTTTCAATTAATTTTTATTTTTTGTTTGTCTACATTTCTCATAAAAAATAATAATAATAATCTATAGTCCATTTAAGTCTTTTTCTATTTTTTAAAAAATAAAAAATAAAAAAATTTAAGAGTATAAGTATAAATTAACATGTCCACAGCAGAAGTTGATAATCAGAAGCAAGGGATGAGCAGCTTCTCAGAATCAGCTTTTTTGAGTTAAAATAAACTGTTAGAATCAGAAGCTATTTAAAATAAATTTAACCAAATAGTCCAAAATAAATCTTTTAAAATTAAGGCCTAGTTTGGAAAGACTAAATAAGTGCACTTTTTGACTTTTTTTGTATTATGTATAGAAAAAGTAGAGAGGAGATGTTGATTGATGTGACCCAAAAAAGATAAAAAGATGAAATAAGTGCACTTTTTCCTTTGTAGCCAAACTTGGCCTAAATGTCATAAATTGACTCTAAAAAATTAAAACAAACTTGTGAGGCAGTAAGGTCGGTCTGGCGTGCTGAGTCAGATAAAACGCGGGCAATTCTTCGATGGCCAACGGGGTCCCTCCCGGATTTGGGTTTCGTGTTGTAACTGTAAGATCACAGGGTGTTGTAGTATTTTCATGATGGTTTTTTTCTCGAGTTTTTTTTTTTTTTTTTTTTCTTCATATTTTGAATTGTTTATATTATAAAATATGTAAAATATATTATTTATATAAAAAATTAAATTATACAAAAATTTATAATTCTATGATCAGATTATAAATATTTAAAAAAAATTATCAAAATCACATTAACAGTTTAATTTTTAAAAAATAAATACATTCTTATTACAAAGTTATAGATGTCCAATCAATTTAATATTTTTACATGAATAATTTATTCAACGAACTATCAACAAGTTGAATTATCAAAAAAGCTCTCACAGAATACACATTGTACTGCTATGGCTTAATCACAACAGCATCCCTCGATCAGATTTCTTCCTCAATTTTAATTGGTTTAGGCCTCGTTTGGGAACCTTCTCTTTTAGCCAAAAAGCCAATAACCCATACTAAAAAGTTAAATACTCTCTTTTCTCTCTATTTTTTGCACATTTTTTCGTAAAAAGTCATCCCAAATATACTAATTTTTTTTAGCTCATATTTTAACTAAATAGTCAAAAAATTAACCTATTCCCAAACGAGACTTAGGATCCATCAACTTCTTTAGGTGCATGGGAAAGTAGAAAATTACTTGTGGGTGTACGCACACACTCCTGACATGTTTTATGATTTGGGGAAATGAAATTGCACATTTTACGATAATATTACGGATTTTTATAGGAATAGTACATATTTTTTTATCAATTTTTTTAAAATTACAAGACGTGTAATATTATCACAAAATACGTAACATTATAATAAAAATACATAACTTTTTTTTAATCGCAAATTATCATAATTCTATCAAAAATTTACATCATACTTTGGAATTGCTCAATAATTTTTCGTTATTAATATCGTGTTATTTGAAAATTAATGACATTAGGTGTTAATTAATAGGGAGGTTTTCTAATGGAGGAAAGCCAAATCCAATTTCATAACATTGGATGGTCAATATTGTTAAGTACATGAAAAAAACGAAGATAATAAGAACTAATAATACAAGTTACTCTTTCATTTATTTCTCATGCACAGAGATTTGATTTGTTCTTTATCAAGAATTAGTTCAATTGATTTTAATCTTATTTTTTCCTCAAAATCTGACTCCAGTTTCTCCTGCCTCATCTTCTCATGCATGCAAAATTTGTTAAAACTAATGTTTTCTTCTTTCTTTTTCTGCACCTATGTTAGTAAAGATTGCACCATTTCATAGAGAAAAACCCACACGAGAGAGAGAGAGAGAGAGGGTGATTACGAGGAATCATGTTGGTCAAAGGCATGGAGCTTGGAGTATATTCCTTTCATGGTCTTAGCTTCAAAAAAATTTTGAGAATAAATAATTTTTTAAGACTAGTTTATATGGAATTTTATCTCCTCTTTAATTAAGTTTCCCGTTAGGGGATAATAGGATTGTTTAGGATTGCTCCTCGAAATTAATCGCTCTATTGAGTCGGATACCAAGTTATAAATGTGGGAGCCAAAAAGAGGATATACCTAAAATGGCAAATAGATTACATCCAAACCCATCACAGATGTGCCGAATGAAGCCAAAGCCCACTGGACTTTGGGTCATAGCCAAATAGACACAGAAGTAGGATAATGAGTACGCTGAATAAAGGGTACCTGGGTCACACGATTAAGCCAACTATATCGGGTGAGTCGGCCAGACCATGTCAGGTGAATTCAGACTGTCCCTTTCTAAAAAGTATAGTAAGAAGATGAGCCCCGACAGAATGATGATGAATGGCTAAGCTACATGAAGAATATATCAAGGAAAAGAACTTTATAAAAGAAAAGGAGAGGATGAAAGAGGAGGTATGTGCTAAAAAACTTATACCTTAAGAAACCAAAAAACTAATCTTTCAACAGAAGCTAGCTTGCTCCTCGGAGCGCTGATTTCGATAACACTAACTGGAGTTTTATTTTTGTTTCAGGTGACAGCTAAGAAGATCATACATGGATTTGTTTCGATTGAAGGAGTATTCCAAAACTACCTTCCCACAATTAGCGTCGTTTGTGGGAATACTCAAACTCGTCCATGGCAAACCCAAATCAAGATCCTTCGGTCATCAGAGTTAACAATGCTATAGTAAGAGCAACTCTTGGTCCAAAAGAAACCCCTGCAAGGAGGTCTTTGAATTTTGACTTGCTAACCCCATTCCAGTGTTCAACATCCACAGAGAATGCCATGTAAACATTGATGAGTCAAATGCAACGTAGTGAACAATGTCTCGAGGACATGGCAGTAGAGAACAAGGGTCTACGTCAGGAGTTAGCAAAGTCCCAATAACTGCCACCTCTTCACGAGCTTGGTCGGTCGCTAGGTGTGCAAAAGAGGCGACAATGTTAGTCTCACTGGCATGATAGTAGCACTTCAGATTCGTCTTGGTCGAGACCCAAGAAACCAAACTGAAGTGATGATTTCACTTCGACTGATGGAGAAATTCTTCTCGGGCTTAACGCACACGAAAAAAGGAAGATTTAGATTTAGAAGATAGGCATCACCCTTTGTTTGTCGAATTGCAAAGGTGATCTTGCCTAAAAAGTTTAAAGCACCGTCATTCACTCTATACAATGGAAAGTCAGACCCCACGGATCACGTTTGTCATTACACGCAAGCAATGACACTGCATGTTGACGATGAGGCACTCATGTGCTGAATATTCCCTAGCAGTTTGGGATCGCTCGCCGTTAGGTGGTATTACAAACTTGAACCAGTTTTGATCGGAAGTTTCCATCAACTCCAAAAATCTTTCAGGGTTAGATTCATCACCAATGGGACTCAACCAAAACAAGCTGACTTTTTGTGGGTAATGAAAATCAAGCCAAATAAGACTTTGCGCAAGTACTCGGCGCGCTATTGGAAATGCTTTAATTTGGTAGATGACGATTGCAATGATTCCATGGCAATCATTGTCTTCAAGATGGGATTGCATCTCGATAACCTGCTTAGGAGTTCATTGACTCGAAGGCCCCCCAAGATAGTCTGCGCCTTGATGAAAAGGGTGGAAGAGTACTACAAATGGAAGATGATGCAATCCGAGTTAAAAACTTGATACATGAAAAGTCAAAGTGGGAAAAAATAAATTTTAAGTGATAAAGTGAAAAAATTATCAAACATAAAGAGGATAAAGTGTAATTTATCCTAAATATTTGACTAAATACATGGGTATGGGATTTATGTGTAACGCCCCAATTTCTATACACAAGTGACAACACAATAATCATGGCCCTTTTTAAAGAAAAACCAATTGTACATTCCCACCCTTGCATTTCATAGTGTAAATAGTTCCTCGTGCTATAATACATTAACTCCAACAACAAGTAAATAAACAAATAAAATACCCCCAAGGGTTTACAAGTGTCCAAGGCTTAAGCCCGGTTACACAAAAAGGTTATTCAACCCACACATACAAAGCCCTTGGCTTACAAATAGAATCACAGCGAATGAGAACCTTGTGCTCTCAACATACACATTTCCACGCCCTCACTTAGGCAGATTCACCACGTCTTTTCCTGCACAAAAATCTCATAGGGTGAGTATAAAGCCCAGTAGGAAAATCCTTCACAAAGTATATACATTTTATACATATCTCAAGAGATGAATGTATATGTCATGCTATGCCTTTTTGTAAATAATTCATATCTTCATCTTTTGAAAACCATCATGCTCAATGATGCTATGCAATTTCCATTATTCAAAGCTTAACAATTTAACTCAAGGGGTGGTAAACAAAACGTTGGTAGTCCCTACGTCTGTGTCTACAAGTAGACTATATAAGTACTACCAATTTGTCATTTTTACCAGTATCAACTCAAGAGCTCGACACCCATAATCTGTCATTTTTACCAGTATTAACTGGAAAGCTCGACACCTATCCTCTACACTACCTTTCAAGACTTACCACTGTATTCACCTCAAAACCAATTCATGACACCTTGTTTCTCAACATTCTTTACTTAATGCAAAGTTTTCAAATCAAATTTCAAAGCTCATCATTATCAATGAATTGATATGCCAATGTATCAATTAATGCGATGTAACATTTTATTTATTTTCAATTCTTCCACACAATATTTCCATTGTGATCAAAATTTCCATTTTTCCTTTCAATACAATTTCACAAGATAAAATAAATGCATTTATTTCAATTCATCCAAGGGATAATACAATTCTCACATTTCAAGCAATCTCAACAATTCCCATATTCCATAAAAACATCATTTATATGTAAATAAATAAACAATTTTTCTAACATCATTTATTTTGGCACACAAAATAAATATAACAACATTTTTCAAAGATTTTCAACATCTTTCTAAAAATCTCCAATTTCTAGATTTTCTCACCAAAACTACTCATCTCCAAAATATTTGAAGGAATCTCAACAAGATCGTCTTTCTTCAATCAATATAGTCAAAATTCTAAATTTCTATTTTAAAAGGAACTAAAAGATAAACCCACTTTCAAAAATTACTCATCTTTTTGAATTAACAATAATTTTTCAAAACTTAACAAAGGATGATTTCGAAAATCATCTAGATCTTGCAAAAATATATATATAACTCAAAGAAAATCCCTACCTTAAGTGTAGAAGACGGACAAGCAAGATCGAAACTCCAAAGATGACGAAACCAACTCTTACTTGGATCAACACGAAGCTTTTGAAGCCATCTACCTTATTCTCAAAGACACTATGGTCAAGAACACAACGGATCTAGATGAAATCTTAGAGAGAATGTGTATTCTAGAGAAAGAGTATGAAAACCTGCGTTTTTGGAGAGTTTTTGAGAGAGAATGAGCTGCAAAAGTGTTCTGAAATATCTCATTCACGATCTGATATAAACAGGCTCGCTCGAGCGAAGGAGTTGTCGCTCGAGCGACTAGACACAATAAGTCGCCTCGCTCGAGCGCAAGAAGCGTCGCTCGAGCGTAGAGTGCAAAGCTTCAGGTCTGTGACCAACACAGATGCACGCTTGAGCGCAATAAGTCTCGCTCGAGCGAAAAAGCCAAAATCTGGGCAACAACATTCTAGACCAACTAACAACCAACCTATTCCAAACACGCCCAACATAATCCAAAACTCAAATACAAAGAGTTAAAGGAAGGAAACAAAACATAGACAACAGTATACAATCACGGAATCCGAGTCCGGAACACAACGAAAGTCGGGGTAAAAACCTGGGTCGCTATAACCTACCCCCCTTAAAGAATTTCATCTCCAAAATTACAAATCATGTTTCAAAACCATGTCTTAGCCGATTTCCAAAATGATTACCAACAACATAAACAATGCTTCCAAGAGTGATACAACACCCGCAATATTCCATATTCTCAAAACATATGTAATGTTTATATTGAATCCATGTTTTTCCCAAACAATTATAACATATACAATGTTCTTACAAGTTCAAACATATACAATGCTTATACTTTTCATTAACATAATTAATTTCTCAATACCTGCTCATGCATCAACAAACAAATTTGGATATTTCTCTCGGACTTCTAACTCACGTTCCCAAGTCGCTTCCTTGACCCCGTGATGTTTCCACAATACTTTTACCAAGGGAATTGTCTTGTCTCGCAAGACTTGATCCCGTCTATCCAAGACTCTCATTGGTCTCTCCTTATATGAGGCCTCCTCATCTACCTCTAAGTCAGTCCAATCCAACACGTGTGATGGATCTGACTCATATTTTCGAAGCATACTAATATGAAACACATCATGAACCCCAGAAAAGCTGTGGCGGTAACACCAGACGATAAACAACCTCCCCAATCCGCTCAAGGATTTCAAAAGGGCCAATAAACCAAGGGGACAGCTTCCCACTCTTTCCAAACCTTATCAAACCCCGTCTAGGTGATATCTTCAAGAAGACATGATCTCCCACCTCAAAAGACAAGGGTCTCCTCTTACGGTCGGCATAGCTGTTCTGGCGACTCTGAGCCGTAGCTAGCCTCTTACGGATAAGTACTACTTTCTCCATCGTTTCCCGAACCAGCACTGGACCTAATAATAGTGCATCTCCTACCTCGGCTTAACAAATAGGAGATCTACACGATCGACCATACAAGGCCTCAAACGATACCATGCTAATACTCGATTGGAAACTATTGTTATAGGCAAACTCCACTAAGGGTAAGTGTCTCTCCCACGAACCCGAAAAGTCAAGGACACGGCCTCGAAGCATATTCTCAAGGATCTGAATAGTACGCTCAAACTGCCCATCAGTTTGAGAATGATACGCAGTACTAAAGGTCAATTTAGTGCTCGAGGCACTTTGCAAACTCTGTCACAATCGAGCGGTGACTATGTCCGAAACAATCATAACAAGGACCCCGTGCAACCTCACTATGTCCCTAATGTACAAGTCGACAAGATATCTACTGAGTCACTTACGCGCATAGGAATAAAATGCACCGACTTAGTCAGCCGGTCTACTACCACTCAAATGGTATCACTACCCCGTTAAGTTCTCGGAAGGCCCATAACGAAGTCCATGGTAATATGTTCCCATTTCCACCTCGCTATAGACAAGGGTTGCAACAAACCCGCTGGCCTTTGATGTTCGGCCTTCACTTGTTGACAAGTAAGGCACTTTGACACAAACACAACTACATCCCTTTTCATGCATCTCCACCAAAACTGGCGACTAAGATCGTGATACATCTTCGTGCCTCCCGGATGTACCGCAAGGCGTGAGTGATGGAACTCCCGAAGTACTTCCTCTCTACAAGATTCTGGTACAAACAGACGGTCCAGGTAACTTACACTCTGATCCGAGTGGATGTTCAAACCTTTTTCTACCTTCCCATTGGAAATTTTAACCTAAATCGACTCCATCTCTTGGTCCTTTTGTTGTGCCTCTATGACCTTACAAATCAAGGTAGGTTGAGCATTCAAAGTAAACAAGGTTGCACTCTCATTGGATCCACCCAAATGCAAATCAAACTTGCCAATAGTACTTAGCATAACCCATTCCCGAATGGCCACACTTGCTAAGCTACTTACAGATTTCACAGATTTCAGACTCAAAGCATCGGCCACTACATTGGCCTTCCCCGAATGATAGCGTAACTCAAAGTCATAATTCTCCATGAATTCCATCTATCTCTGTTGACGTAAATTCAAGTCTTTTTGAGAAAACAAATACTTAAGACTTTTATGATCGGAGAAGACTTCGAACTTCTCACCATACAAGTAATGCCTCCAAATTTTTAAAGCAAAAATTACCGCCACTAATTCTAGGTCATGGGTGGGGGTAATTCTTCTCATGAGCCTTCAATTGTCGTGATCCGTAGGCCACAACTTTACCCTCTTGCATCAAGACACAACCAAGTCCATCCCCAGACGCATCACAATAGACAATGTAATTCAAACCCCTTTCCGGAATTATCAAGACCGGTGTTGTAGTCAATCTAGTCTTAAGTTCTTAGAAATACTTTTCACAAGCCTCATTCCATACAAACTTGATACCCTTCCTAGTCAACTTAGTCAAAGGTGCAGCTAGTCTAGAGAAGTTCCTTACAAAACGTCGATAATACCCCGCTAATTCCAAGAAACTCCGGATTTCAAAAACATTCTTGGGTTGTTCCCAATCCTATACGGCATCTATCTTTGAGGAGTCTACAGTCACTTCTTCACTCAACACTACGTGCCCCAAAAATTTCACCCCGGTGAGCCAAAACTCGCACTTATCAAATTTGGCATACAAACGGTGCTCCTTAAGCAATGCAAGCACTACTCGTAAGTAAGCCTCATGTTCCTCCTTGAGGTTGAATAAATTAAGATGTCGTCCACAAAGATGACCACAAAAAGGTCCAAGTATTCTCAGAAGATTCGGTTCATCAAATCCATAAAGGAACCCGGTGCATTAGTCAACTCAAATGGCATTACAAGGAATTCATAATGGCCATAACGTGTACGAAATGTCATTTTCTAGATGTCCTCCTCCCGGACTCTCAACTGATGGTACCCTGATCTCAAATCTATCTTGGAGAAGTAGCGAGACCCTTTAAGTTGGTCAAACAAATCATCAATTCTAGGCAGAGGATACTTGTTCTTAATGGTAACCCGATTTAACTTGCGGTAATCAATACACAACTGCAATGACCCATCCTTCTTCTTCGCAAAGAGAGCCGGTACTCCCCAAGGTGATGTACTAGGGCGAATGAAACCCTTATTTAGTAATTCCTGGAGTTGAATCTTCAACTCACTCAATTCAGCGGGTGCAAATCTATACGGTGACATGGAAATCGGTGCCATGCCAGGCACTAATTCAATGAAGAATTCAATCTCCCAGTGAGATGGTAAACTAGTAAGATCTTCGAGAAAGGCATCCGGGTATTCACAAACTACTCTTGGTAACTCAACACGGGTTCCGTCACTCTCACTATCCAAGTGTGTTGCAAGAAGGCCACTAAGTTTGCTTCTACTACGAGGGTCAAAGACTGGCGACAAGACCCGATCAACTCGGTTCCCCAGAAAGTAAAAACAATCACCACCTGAGGTGTAAACTGTAACCCTCTGATGGTAAAAATCTATCACAGCTCGGTACGAACACAACCAGTCCATGCCTAGAATGACATCAAAACTCGACATGTCCAGCAATACAAAAGCAAATAGAAGTCGACGCTCGGCAACTTCTATTTCACAGTCACGACAACCCCGGTCTAAATTAACTATACCCCCAACATGTGACTTTACTCTGAGTGGAGGCACTAACCGTGCTACCTCTAACCCCAATTTAGAAGCAAATGCAGTAGATATAAATGAATGAGACGCACCCGTGTCTATCAATACATTAGCCAAACAATTACACACAACAAAAATACCTCTCACAACTGAGGACACTGGCACCTGGTCTGACACGATAACAGCATATACGTGCCCCTATGGCTGATGATTAACTTGCTCCCCTCTCGGAGCATAGGCCTGATATAATGACTGAGTCGAAGCGGCTCCCTGATTAGCTCGTGAAGCCTGAACTAAATGAGCTTGCTGGTGGCTCTGAGTCTGCCTCGACCCTGATGCACCAGATGCGCTTCCCAATTGTGGGCAAGTTCTCTTTATATGCCCTGGCTGACTACACTGGTAACAATTAAACCCTTGTCCCCCTATTCTGGGACTGAGACTAACTCTATGATCGGTTAGGTGGTGGTGGTGGCAACATCGACTGCTCTTCTCCCTTCTGTGGGCAAGCAAAGGCTTTGTGACCTGGCTGGCCACACTTGAAACAAGAAAAGCTACTCTGTGTACTTTTTCCCGAGCCTACACTGGGCAAAGGAAAAGTAGATTGAGACTGTTGTGGTTGGGACTAGGATGAAAAGGTACCCATGCTCTTCTTATTCTGCCTATAGTCTCTTTGAGACTCTTGGCCCCTAGACCTCAAACTCCGAAGCCTCTCCTCCTCGGCTTGCACAGAAATCTCTACGTATGCCACCGACTCTACAAGACGGTCATAGTTCCGGATCACGTTCCCAATAATCTTAAATAAAATTTTGGTTTTCAACTTTTTCTCAAATTCAATGCAACGACGTTCTTCCATTGCCACCAACTCTGGTGCAAACCTAGATAAACTAGAAAGACTGCCTGAAACTCAGCCACGGTCATGTCGAGTTGTTTGTGGTCTTTGAACTCTTGCCTCAATCTCTCCCTAACAGCAGGAGGTAAATACTTATCTTGGAAACTAACTACAAAGGCTTCCTATGTTGGCTTCACTCTACTCTTGGCATACTTCTACTATTGACCCGCATCTCTTTTAAGGTAGTAACTCGCTAGAGTCACTCTCAACTCGCTATCATCAATGTGAAGCATCTCAAATGTCTTCACAGTTTGTTCGAGCTATTCATCCGCTTTCTTAGGCTCGGGGCCACCATGGAATTCATTCGATTTGGCCCGCAAAAACTCCCTAGTAAAGAAACTCGCTATTGCCTCTAAGGTGTTCTCTCGGGCTTGGTTCTCCGCCCTCAACAAGTTCATGGCCCCTGCTATTTCTCTAGCTAGGGCCCTCATTGCGTTTTGTCCTACTTGGTCCGCTTGTTCGGCCATATTAGCTTGGCCTGACTCTTCCTCTTTGACCGACACCTCATACACACCCCGACGAGCCCTACCATGTCTCCCGCCTCTACCACCACGAGTTTGACCTCTTCCTAACATCCAATAAAGGACAATAGAAATGATTTAGCACACTAACCAATACGTGCCTGCAATTTACCTTATACATCTAATCGTTGCAATTCTATATATTTCACTACTATATAGACATTTCAATTTCATTTCACATAAGCACTTAATCATATAAACACATGCGAATTATTCTTTCATGATGAAATTCGTCCTACGAAAAATCAAGAATTCTTAGTAGAACAAGTATTGATCAAGTACCCTTCTAAAAAGACCTCAACGAATTTAACAGGCGCGAACAACATCCCAAAAGTCCAATCCCATACTCACGTAGCCACATAAACATTTAAGCACATAGTCACACTAACGTTTTCTTATTATGCAACATGAACCCATTGTGGTAAAATAACCACTTCCCACGAGCTCCAAGTATTCAAACCCGGTAGCTTTGATACCAAGTCGTAACGCCCCAATTTCTATACCCAAGTGACAACACAATAATCATGGCCCTTATTAAAAGAAAACCAATTATACAGTCCCACACTTGCATTTCATAGTATAAATAGTTCCTCATGCCATAATACATAACTCCAACAACAAGTAAATAAACAAATAAAATACCCTCAAAGGTTTACAAGTTTCCAAGGCTTAAGCCCGGGTACACAAAAAGGTTATTCAACCCACACATACAAAGCCCTTGGCTTACAAATAGAATCACAGCAAATGAGAACCTTGTGCTCTCAACATACACATTTCCACGCCCTCAGTTAGGCAGATTCACCACGTCTTTTCCTGCACAAAAATCCCGTAGGGTGAGCATGAAGCCCAGTAGGAAAATCCTTTACAAAGTATATACATTTTATACATATCTCAAGAGATGAATACATATGTCATGGTTTGTCTTTTTGTAAATAATTCACATCTTCATCTTTTGAAAACCATCATGCTTAATGATGCTATGCAATTTGCATTATTCAAAGCTTAACAATTTAACTCAAGGGGTGGTAAATACAACTCTGGTAGTCCCTAGGTCTGTGTCTGCAAGTAGACTATATAAGTATTACTAATTTGTCATTTTTACCAGTATCAACTCGAGAGCTCGACACCCATAATCTGTCATTTTTACCAGTATTAACTGGAAAGCTCGACACCTATCCTCTACACTACCTTTCAAGACTTACCACTGTATTCACCCTAAAACTAATTCATGAAAACTTATTTCTCAACATTCTTTACTCAATGCAAAGTTTTCAAATTAAATTTCAAAGCTCTTCATTATCAATGAATTGATATGCCAATGTATCAATTAATGCGATGCAACATTTTATTTATTTTCAATTCTTCCACACAATATTTCCATTGTGATCAAAATTTCCATTTTTCCTTTCAATACAATTTCACAAGATAAAATAAATACATTTATTTCAATTCATCCAAGGGATGACATAATTCCCACATTTCAAGCAATCTCAACAATTCTCATATTCCATGAAAACATCACTTATATGTAAATAAATAAACAATTTTTCTAACATCATTTATTTTGACACACAAAATAAATATAACAACATCTTCCAAAGATTTTCAACATTTTTCTAAAAATCTCCAATTTTTAGGTTTTCTTACCAAAACTACTCATCTCCAAAATATTTGAAGGAATCTCAACAAGATCGCCTTTCTTCAATCAATATAGTCAAAACTCTAAATTTCTATTTTAAAAGGAACTAGAAGGTAAACCCACTTTCAAAAATTACTCATTTTCTTGAATTAAAAATAATTTTTCAAAACTTAACAAATGATGATTTTTAAAATCATCTAGATCTTGCAAAAATATATATATAACTCAAAGAAAACCCATACCTTAAGTATAGAAGACGGGCAAGCAAGATTGAAACTCCAAAGATGACGAAACCAACTCTTACATGGATCAACACGAAGCTTTTGAAGCCCTCTACCTTATTCTCAAAGACACTATGGTCAAGAACACAACGGATCTAGATGAAATCTTAGAGAGAAGGTGTATTCTAGAGAGAGTATGAAAACCTGCGTTTTTGGAGAGTTTTTGAGAGAGAGTGAGCTGCAAAAGTGTTCTAAAATATCTCATTCACGATTTGATATAAACAGGCTTACTCGAGCAAAGGAGTTGTCGCTCGAGCGACCAGACACAACAAGTCACCTTGCTTGAGTGCAAGAAGCGTCGCTTAAGCGTAGAGTGCAAAGCTTCAGGTCTGTCACCAACATAGACGCACGCTCGAGCGCAAGAAGTCTCGCTTGAACGAAGAAGCAATTTCATAAGGCTCGCTCGAGCGCAAGAAGCCTTACTTGAGCGAAGAAGCCAAAATTTGGCAACAACATTCTAGACCAACTAACAACCAACCTGTTCCAAACACGCCCAACATAATCCAAAACTCAAATACAAAGAGTTAAAAGGTAGGAAACAAGACATAAATAACAGTATACAATCACGGAATCCGAGTCCGGAACACAACGAAAGTCGGGGTAAAAACCCGGGTCGCTATATTATGTGAGTCAAATTTGGTGTGCATCTTACACTCATATGAGTATTGTGTAAAATATCTTATAATTTATTTGGGAGACCTAGTATTGCTTGCCGGTAACAAAGGGAGAGTGACATAATTTTAAATAACGATATCGAAATACATATCAATATAAGTGATACAGTTATACCAATCGATATATCACTAAACAATGGTTTTAAAAAGCTAAAATCTCGTTATATAACAGACAAATATGACAAGTAATGATAGATATTTAAAACTTGGCAAAAATTACCCAAAAAAAATCTAAGAATTTGACCCTTGTAAGGAAATAAACCTTAAATTTTTAATTTTGTCAATTTAAAGCATATCTTTTAATTTGTTTTGAATCTAATAACTCATCAATCCATTTTAGTTAAATAAAATTGATGAAAAAAATAATATTTTAGTCATTAAAAATGTAGTGTACATAAAATGTTTAAAATATTTTTTTTCATTGAGTTTAATAAAATATCATTTTCTCGTCAATTTTGCTGAACGAAAATAGTCAGATAATTTAGATTATAAATAAATAAAAAAATTTAGAGTTTAAGTTAAGAAAATTAAAAACTAAGAGATTTATTTTATTATAAGAGTCAAACCTTAGAAATTTTTCTATAATTTCTCCAAATATTTATGGAAATATTTTAAACTATTATCAAATGCATATAATTTTAATATTAAAACTTGCATTGGATAATTTAATTTTGTGTTACACCAATTAGATTGTTTATTTTATATGTTTGGCATGGGCTTTTTTGGATATTTTAGACATAAAAAGATAAAATAAGCTAAAAAGTCAATAAAACAAAATATCATATCCAAATCAAAATCATTTTATTTTTTCTCTCACAAAAATCTAAAAAGTTAAAAAGTCAAAAAATTCATCACAAACAAGACTTTTTAGCCAAAACCAACCCACATCTCAAACGAAGGTATAATATACTATAATATTTTGCAATGTGGTTAACCGGACTTAAAATAGTAACTAATTTTTTTCTCATTAATGTTAAGGATTGTTAAGTTATATATACTCTTTTTTTTTTTTTTTTGGGGAGGGGGGAGGGAGTTGCTTCATCAATGTTAGGGATTGTTAAGACTTTTTAGCCAAAACCAACCTATATCCTAAACAAAGGCATAATATACTATAATATTTTGTAATGTGATTAATAGGACTTAAAATAGTAACTAATTTTTATATATACTTTTTTTTTTGGGTTTGGGTTTTTTTTTAGGGGGGGGGGGGGGGGGTTTGTCAATGTTAGGGATTGTTAAGTTATATACACTCTATGCACTCTTTGGGGTGGTTTTCTGTGGTTTTCTTCATTAATGGTACTTATTGTTAAGTTATATATACTCTTTTTGGAAGAAGGGTTTAGTTTATTAACTAATTTAGATCACATCATATTTATTTTTTATACGTATTTTTATAATAAGTTAAAAAATTAATTTATAAGTCATTTTTCAAAACAATTTTGTGGCTTATTTTTGTGTTGTTTGGTCTTTTTTTTTTTTTTTACTAATTTTTAAATAAATTTTAGCTTTTAATGAGCATTTTAATTAATCAATAATCCAGGTTCTTTAAAAAATTTTGTTTTTAAAGTTATGTCCAAAAGTTATAATATAAAAGTCAAATGTCAAATAACGAACAAACCGGGGTGCTAAAAAGACATATAATTATGATATTTACTAGAGTAAATATATTCACCTTGCATGAAATTTAGAGAAAATCAATAAACTCCTTAGTTTTAGCATAATAATATTTTTTTTTAATAATACTAAAAAAATCAAAATAAATGTAAATGATGTAAAACATAAAAGTAAATAAAAATAAAATATACAAAGACATCGTTTTTAATCATATGACTAGTGAATTATTGATAAAAAGGGAGTTGTGTTATTTGAATTAAGAGCTTAAAATAATTTAATACGATTTTGTCAAATTTATAATTTTTTTTTTTTTGATAACTTACGCGCACCTCGACTAATCTCTGAGAGACTAATCACACCGTTCACTAGTGAGTGGCCCAATTAAAGCTAGAGCAGAACTCCAAATGAACTGGTTTAATACAAGAATTGATAGCACTTAGGAAATTTTGAACTTGAGACTCAAAGACATCGGGTTGGGTGGTTTTCTTCATTAATGTTAGGGGTTGTTAAGTTATATATACTCTTTTTGGAGGGGTTCAGTATATTCATTTATTTAGGACACATCACATCTACTTTTCACACGTATTTTTATAGTCAAAAAGTTAAATTATAAGGCATTTTCCAAAACAACCTTATGGCTTATTTTTGTGTTGTTTGGTCATTTTTTTAAACTAACTTTTAAATAAATTTTAGCTTTTAATGAGCATTTAAATTAATCAATAGTCCAGGTTCTTTAATAAAATTTTGTTTTTAAAGTTATGTCCAAAAGTTATAATATAAAAGTCAAATCTCAAATAACGAACAAACAGGGGTGCTAAAAAAACATATAATTATGATATTTATTAGAGTAAAATATATTCACCATGCATGAAATTTAGAGAAAATCAATAAACTCTATAGTCTCAGCATAATAATACACTTTTTTAAAAATACTAAAAAAATCAAAATTAATGTAAATAATGTAAAACATAAAAGTAAATAAAAATAAAATATACAAAGACATCGTTTTTAATCATATAACTAGTGAATTATCGATAAAAAAAGAATTGTGTTATTTGATTTAAGACCTTTAAATAGTTTAATATGATTATGTCAAATTTATTATAATTTTTTTTTTAATAACTTAAGGTGTTTGGCTTAGTTTACATATATCTCGACTAATCTTTGGGAGACTAATCACACCATCCATTAGTGAGTGCCCAATTAAAGTTAGAGCAGAACTCCATATGGACTGGCTTAACATAAGAATTAATAGCACTTAAGAGATTTTAAACTTGAGACCCAAATAAGAGCAAACTCATAAGTCCTAAACCTACGTCATTAGGCCAACCCTTCCAAATTAATTTATGAAACTTATTATATTATATTTTTTCCAAATCTTAAAGGATATGAGTTGAATTTATCTTTTTTTTTATTTTTTTTATTTTTAATATTGAAATATGTGTAAAAGTATTTTGGACAAGGTGAGAGATTAATTAAAGTTTTGAAATTAAAGAAGAAATTAAAAGTTCTTGAATTGTATTTTGTATATTTTTTCTTCTTTAATTTAAAACTAATCATTCTTAAGATTACAGAATTGAATGATCAAATAATAGATAGAGAAGTTTAAAGGTAAATGCACAACAAATCAAAATTAAGATTAATCCCAAATTTTGGTACATTGATCATGCAGATTTATTTTGTGCAATCAACATGCTGAAAACTAATAATCATAAAACAGAAATTAAAATGACTATTATATCGACAAGAAAAATTAGGGATCGTAAATTTTTTTTTTATAAAAATGATCATGAAAGATTTGTGACCCTTGAATTACTTTGATTTGATTAGTGTATGATGCTTTATTTTAAATGTAATCCAAAAATTATAAATCTTTCTTAATTATTTTCATAAAATTTTTTTCATACTACCTAACATTGCTTATCATCCATCTCAGCTTAAAATTACTCGCTCTTCCATGAGCTTATTTTATTTAAAGATATACTATAAGCAAATGGGTGAGAATTTGCATGTGACAGAAGACAAAAGATGGTTAAAACAATCTTGATGGTTGTTTTTTGTTGCAGGGAAGGGAATTGATGAAGTATGAGGTCATGAGCTTCAAACACTTGGAAACAGTCGTAAACATGCGGCGCTTAACGCTTCCTCTAACCGGAGGGACTATAACTTTGTTCTTTCCTGTTGTTAAATTTGCCATCTTTGGCAGCTTCTCCACCTCAATCTTCTTCCCCTTGAACATCTTATATGTGTATATATATATATGGACTCTATGTTTTTATGATGTGTATAGGGAGAGGGAGAGGGAGAGAGAGAGAGATGAGGTAGATGAGAAGGGTTTTGTGTGAAGGAGTGAGCAAGAAGGGGTATATATAGGGAAACAAAAGGGCTTTCAAATACAATTTGAATCCTGCACAAGGAATCTCTCTCTAGCTCATGTTTTTATGAGGAAAAGAGAGAGAAAATGAGATTGTAGAGAGAGAGAGAGAGAGAGAGAGAGAGAACGAGAGTTGGAGAGAGAAGAGAGGAGAGTTATGAGGAAAACAGAGAGAAACTGAGAGTTGGGGAGAGAGAGAAAACGACAGTTGGAGTGAGAAAGAGAGGAGGTTTGTTTGAGAGAGAGAGAGAGAGAGAGAGGAAAGAGAAAATGAGAGGTGTTAGAAAGAGAAGAGTGGAGTCACATGGGCACTTAAACAGAGGAGGGAGAAATTGAGAATCCTGAAGGGAAGGAGGAAGAGGGAAAAAATTGATGTTTTAGAAAGAGAAGAGTGGGGCCCTTGGGAGTTAAGGGGTGTTTGGGAAGCAGGTTTGGGAAGGAGGTTTTTTGATTTTTTTGAATTTTTTTATTAAAAGATAAATTGGTTACAAAATTAAAAAGATTAATTCAAATAAAATATCATATCAAATCTCATAATTATTTTTTTTCTCATAAATATCATATCTAATCATAAAAAAACCTAACTATTTTTTCAAATATAAAAAAAAATTCTCCAATAAAATCTTATAACTAAAAAAACTTAAAAAAAACCCACTTTTCAATCACATACTTTGAGGGTAATCCAGTTGAGTCCGGATCCTCTCAAGCGTGAATCCACGTCCGGTCTTCCTGGTGACGGTTCAGATGAAGCCACGTTACCCTACAAAAAATTGCATGGTTCAGATTTGTTTCTTTAAACAAAAAAAATTCAAAACATACCACACTGAATCATTTCCTTTTTCTCTGACCCTTCTCTCTCCCTCACTGCACGCACAAATCCCACCACACACACACTCTCTCTCTCTTCTAATAAAAAATTAAAAAAATTATTTTAATCTTTTTTATTTTATTTTCATAATATATAATTTTTAATATAAAATTTTAATTTTATAACATTAATATCATTAAAAATATACCTTTAAAATAAGATTAATATTAAATATATTTAATAAAAATTTAAAATAAATAAAAACTAATTACGATGTTTAGTTATGTTTTCAAATTATTATTTTTTAAATATAAAAATTAATTTGATGAAATCAACACACAAAAATCATATATTTTTGAAATTCTCAAAAACAATCTTTATTCTAAAAAAAAATATAAAAATAATGACTTTTAATTTAATTTTATTAACCAAACGGATTTATAATTTTTTGTAAACAAAATAAAAAAATTCTATATTTGATTTACACCTATGCATAGATTGAATGAAGATTATTTTCATATATGTAAAATAAAAAATTTACATCTATGCACAAAAGTCATTATTTTCATATATTTTTTTTGGAATGAAGATTATTATTGAGAATTTTAAAAATATATGATTTTTGTGTGTTTATTTTTATCAAAATAATTTTTATATTTTAAAAATAATACTTTGAGCATAACTAAATATAGTAATTACTTTTTATTTATTTTAAATTTTTATTAAATATATTTAATATTAATCTTATTTTAAAAGTATATTTTCAATGATATTAATTTTTTAAAAGAAAATTTTATATTAAAAATTATATATTACGAAAATCAAATGAAAAATATTAAAATAATTTTTTTATTTTTATTAGAAATGTGATAGAGAGAGAGTATGTGATAGAGAGAGAGTATGTGTGATTTTAACTTTTTGTTAGAAATGTGATAGAGAGAGAGAGTGTGAGTGAGTGAGTGTGTGTGTCAGGGAGGAAGGGACGGAGCGAGAGAGTGTGTGCTGTGAGTACAGTGTAGTGTATTTCTTCTTCTTTTTTTAAATAAACAAATTTGAGCCGTGTGTTTGTTTATAGGTAACGTGGCTTCATCTAGAGAGGATCCGGACTCAATGCAGTTAGTTAGGAAGTTAAATTTTAAGTTGTTATAATCACAACATTTAATATGACTTTGATATTCTTTCGTTATGTGAATTTTGATTTAAACGGAACTTATTTTAGAAATTAAGACGAGTTCTTAAGTTATAATTTTTTTTTGCGGAATGGATAATAGGATATTTTGAAGTGGGTTAACTTTTTAATTTTTTAATTTTTTTGACTATTTTAGTCTGAGATTAAAAAGTCTGATTTGAAAAGGACTTTTGATTTTTTTAATTTTTTTGACTTTTTTATGAGAAAAAAAATGTAATGATTGTAAGTTGAATGTAATGTTTTATTTTATTGAATTAAAAAATTTATTTTATTTTTTGTGACTATTTTAGGTCAAGTTTGGCAACTCAAAAATAATCTATCTTTTTATCTTTTTTTCATCACATCATCTCTCTACTTTTCTGTACATCTTTTTAAAAAAAAAATAAAAAATATATTTATTTAAATCATCCCAAACAACCCCTTAATCAAAATAACCTACCAACCAACTTCCCAAACGGAAGCTTTAGTAATTTCTACAAGGAGATGCTATATTGGACAATGGGAGAATGGAAAGATTTTTCTATATAAAAAAAAAAAGAACAGAAAAGAAAAGAAAAGAAACGAAGTCACCTAAAAGAGGAGGGAGAAAATGAGAGTTGTTTAGAGAGAGAATAATGAGAGTGCTTTGGAAAGATAGTGGGCACCGAAAAGAGGAGAGAGAAAATAAGACTTGCCTAGAGAGAGAATGAGAAAATGAAAACCGTTTTAAAAAGGGATATAAACTTGTTTAGAGAGAGGAAGAGAAAATGAAAGATCCTATTTGGTTTAATTTTAAAATTATGATTTAAATATAAAATTATATTTTAAATTATGGGTTTGAAGTTGAATTTTTTTAAAAAAAATTATTTAGTTACAAGGAATGTCTTGAATGGTGCGGAAAAAATTTCAGTGTTTGCATATTGCACATATATGATATGAGGAATATCTTTAGTTTAAATTTGTCTATCTAAGCTTTCGTTTGAGATGTTAATTGATTTTTTAATTTTTTGACTTTTTAGTTATTTTAATTTAGAGTTAAAAAGTTTTGTTTGAGATGAGTTTTTTTTGATTTTTTTGACTTTTATAAGAAAAAAAATGAAATAATTATGATTTAGATGTGATATTTTATCTTATTAATTTTTTTTTATCTATTTTATATTTTTGTAATTATTTTAACCCCAGAAGAGGATACCAAACATAATCTAAATGGATTTTTTATACTTTGTGACATATATGTACATATAGTCTTATTTAATTAATTAGATAAATTTTACATAACTTATTATTTGAAGTTTGAAAAAAATATGATAAATTTAATAAATTTGATATGATTATACTAAATTTTGTAATGATTTTAATTTATATAACACTTGATCTCCTTTCGTTACACTAAATTATATGTTTTCATATCATTTATATTAATTTTCGTCTCTTTCACCTTATTAAAAGAATAATTAATTTAATTATATCAAAATTATGAAACTTGTTATATTTTTTTTCAAATCTCAATGTTAGTGTAGTTTACCCTTTTTAATTTTTCTTTCTTCCAAACTTCACCCTTTTTTTATACTTATTTATTATTATTAAGGAGTGAAAAGCATTAATTTGATTTTGAAGTGAAGTATAAAGCATAGAGTGAGGCAGTAAGGTCCGTGTGGCGTGTTGAGTCAGATAAAATGCGGGCAATTCTTCCATGGCCAACGAGATCCTTCCTGGTCTTGGATTTTGTGTAGGGATGTAAATGAGTCAAGTTAAGTTGAGTGTTTTGCGTTTGAATTTGGCTCATTTACTTATTAAGTTTGTTTGTTGAGTTTGAGTTCAACTCGATAAGTATTTAGATTCGAACTCGACTCGGCTCGTTAATATTAATAAAACTCAAGTTCGATTCAGTTTGACTCAATAATTTTTTTTAATATTATTTATATTATTTTAAATAAAAATATTTAAATAAAAATAAATGAGTCGAATTTGATGAGCCGAACTTATTCGAGTTTAAATTTGATCCGTTTACTAAACGAGCCAAGCTGAACCAAACCGAGTCCTTAATGAGCCGATTCAAACCTATTCCTAAACAATTCGGTTCACCTAACCCCCTCCCTTCTACATTTAACCTATGCCCAATACTTACGAAAATCCAAATCACTCCATGACAGAATGAGGAGAGCAATTTTGCAGACCAAAATTTGATGTGCTGTTTCTAAAATTATTTTCCTATAACCTTTTTCTATTATTTTTTGTTGAATTTAAGTAACAAATTGTGTGTTCCGCTTTCTTTTTAGCCTGCATTGCACTTGTTCACCGAGAGAGAGATTTATAGTCTGGCTTTGGGCCGTGGAAGAAGCCGAATAGGATGGGGCCGAGTAAGTTTGGGCCGAGCTAACTTGGGCTTATCCGGAGCTGGTCTCGCTCGGTCATGGCCCAGGCCTGAGGACGAGGTCTCATGTTTGGACCGAGCTTTCCTAGATTTGGACTTGCTCGGTCAAGGCCCATCCCCGAAGTCTACCTTTGCCGAGATGAGCTTCTGCTACCCAGGTTTTGCGGAAGCACGATTAGCTCGGTTATGTCGGAATGCTACCGAACTCGGCTGTATGAAGCTCGGCGAGAGGAGCATTCACGCACGTTGCGCAGCGCGGTCGTGGAATGCCGAGGTAATTCCGTCGGGCTGCCGAGTTCCCGCTAACGTTGTCTGACAGTTTGGTTGGGAGGTGATTACTGGATTTGTGCTGACGGATGGAAAAGCAGCACCACGTGTCGAGAGACTAATGGGAGTAGATTTGAGCGCATAAAGTATATAAGCATGACTGCGCCCCCCATGCTAGGGATGGAACATCATTTTGGTGAGAACAACCTAAACACTCAATTCTCCTCTATCTCTCTCTCTCTCTATCTGAGTGTGTGCTAACTTGACCGTCGGAGGGGTTTTCCGGCCACACACCGCCGGGTAGCTCACCGCCGTTGTTTTCGCAAGTCGATCAGACAGACAAGGAGCTTGGTAGAAAGGAGTACGAGCATCGCCGAATATTTGCTCCCCGTACAATTGGCACCGTCTGTGGGAACTTGATAGACAAAACCTTGTCTTCCAAGCTCATCTGATCGCCTTTTATGGCGAACAACGACGAGATACCGTTGTCCGCCATCGACGGAGTTACCCCGGAGTCAACCAGACGGAGAGACGGACTCCCCGCCAATCCACTTATGGCGGACCTGGAGACTTCCCTAGGAGGACATTCAAGAGACGCACGGGATAAGCGCAGAAGGAGTTTTGGTCACTCTCGGAGCCCATACGGACACTGGAGGCGGAGAGAATCACACGTCAGACATTTGGAGCACAAGTTGAGGGACTAGGATGCCGTCATCCGAAGAATGGCGGCAGAGATGAAAAATCTCAAGCGACATGTCAAAGGGAAGGGTGTTGCTGGAGTGGGAGACCACAGTGAGCGCACCCAACCACGTCGTTCAGGCAGTCAGAGCCAGCGGCACACTCCCTCCCTTTCTATTACCAGAAGTTTCAGGGTTGGAGATTCCGACGCGCCTGCAAAGAAGTCGAGCACGCAAGACAGTACCTATCAACCCTCGCGTCCGGCGACGACGTCGAGGTATTCCTACTCCACGCGCTCCGAGGACTTGCAGGCAGTCTTGAAGGAGCGGGCTCGCCGGCGAGAGACTCAGAGGGTGCCGGCACTCCAGCGGCTATCTTACGGGGGTCATGCCAGTGAAGAGGTCATAATGCCACCACCCCGCCTAATTGTGCCCCTCCTTCTAGACACAGATTTGGCGAGGCTGAGCGCCACTCCCTTCTCCCTGGAGATAGAAACAACACCTCTCCCTGCGGGCTTTCATCAGCCCAAGTTTACGCTCTACGACGGGAAGACCGATCCATACATGCATGTAAGCCACTTCTGACAGGTCATGGCCGGACATAGGCGGAATGACGATCTTATGTGCCTAATCTTCCCGTCGAGTTTGGGCGAGCTGGGCTTGAAATGGTTTGAGAGACTGCCGGAGGAAAGCATCAAAAAGTGGCAGCAGTTGGCGGAAGCCTTTGTGACTCGTTTCAAGACCAACACAAAAACACCAAAGGTGGACCACTTTCTCAGTGTCAAAATGGAGCCGAGCGACACACTCAAGGCATACAACTCCAGATACTGGAAAACCTTCAGTGAGATTTTAGATTGCCCGATCAACCTGGCAATCACCCAATATAAGCGCGGTCTCCCAATCGGGCATAGATTGCGGGACTCGCTTACCATGAGCCAACCGACATCCATAGGCCAACTAATGCAGCGCATCAACGAGCACATCCGAGTAGAGTATGATGCGGCGGCTTCCATCGCAAAGACAACTCCGGTGGTAACAGACAAGAGGTCGGACAGGAAACTAACCGATCAAATGATCGCGCTGAGGAATCTGACCGAGGGTCAAATCGTTGAAACCGGGGAAGGGGTCGTCGGAATAACCGAGATGAATACCCCCGCGATGACGTAGCTGATGCTAACAGAAGGTTGAAAGCTCAGACAGGCATCACCACGATTTTTAAGATTTCAATCTATCGCATACTTAGTGAAACCCGTGACGAGGATTACGTCCGGTTTCCTGCTAATTTAGGCAACGCACAAAAGGGTTTCAATCCGCGGTACCGCTACACATATCACCGGGAGCGAGGACACCAGACAGAGGACTGTTTGCCTCTGAAGCAACACTTGGAGGAGTTAGTCGTAACCGGACACTTGGATCTTTACATTGATAGGGGTGTTAAGGCCGCACATCCCACCCCAGCTGATCAGCATGGATCGGATGACTTGGAGGCGCCCCCTTAAGGAGTGGTTAATGTGATCCACGGCATAGTGGAGCCGGCGCGTGTATGCGAGCTCCGAAGGATGATTAAAAAGGCGGAACACATGAGGGAAGTGTTGTCGGTCCAGCCCGCAATAATAAGGGGCAAGACCGAGGAGAAAGACGTGATTAGTTTCTCCACGAAGGACCTAGAGCACATTCAAACGCCACACAACGATGCCCTAGTGGTCACGCTCCGCGTCAAAGAATTTGATGTTAAGCGCATCTTGATCGACCAGGGAAGCTCGATCGAGATCATGTACTACGACGCGTTCAAACAACTCACACTCCGAGATACAGACTTGGGTTCGGCAACTTCTCCACTGGTTTGTTTCAACTCGCAACCGGAATGGCCTTTGGGAAAGATAATTTTACCGGTCAAAGCCGGATCCGTGGTCAAGCAGGTGGAGTTCTGGGTATTGCAGGTGCCGTCTACGTACAATCTGATCCTCGGTAGGGGATGGCTTCACGTTATGCAGGCTGTGGCGTCGACCTACCACCAGGTTATGAGATTTCCCTCGGCTGTGGGGGAAATTAAGGAACTTTGGGGCAATCAAGTCATGTCGAAACAATGCTTCGTGGCAGTGAACGAGAGCCGAGCTGCCAAAGGTTTCGTCAAAATGATTGAACGACCGGAAGACCGTGGAGTCCTTAAAGATATGGGCGCCAAAGTTGAGGACAAAGCTGTTGAGGAGTTAGTAGAAGTGCGGATTGACACTGAAAGCCCGAACAAGTTCTTCTTGCTCAGCTCAAGCCTTACCGCCTAAGAAAGGACCGAGATGGTAGAATTCTTGCTGGCAAATATCGAAGTCTTCGCATGGTCGCCCTACGACATGCCTGGCATCGAACCGAGCTTTATTTGTCATAACCTCAATGTTTTTCTCGGTGCAAGGCCGGTCATTCAGAGAACCAGGAGATCGGCACTGCACCACGCCGAGGTAGTCACGGAAGAGGTAAAGAACTTGCTTGAAGCCCGGGCTATTCAAGAAGTGCACTAACCTCGGTGGATTTCAAGCACTGTCGTAGTACCCAAGAAAAATGGGAAATGGCGAGTTTGCGTCGACTACAAGACCGTCAACCGAGCATGCCCTAAAGACAGCTTTCCCCTGCCCAGAATAAACCAGTTGGTGGATCTAACGGCCGGACATAACAGGCTCAGTTTCTTGGATGCCTACCGCGGCTATCATCAGATTGCCATGCATGGTCCCGACCATGAGATCACCTCTTTCATTACTCCAAGGGGACTCTTCTGCTACCAAGTCATGCCTTTTGGTTTGAAGAACGCCGGGGCAACTTTCCAAAGGATGGTGACCAAAATGTTTGCTCCTCTACTAGGCCGGACGATGGAGGCTTATATCGATGACATGGTGGTTAAAAGCTGGCATCAAGTAGACCACTTGTCCGACCTAGCCGAGATGTTTGCCATCCTCAAACAGCACAAGCTACGCCTGAATGCGTCTAAATGTGCCTTTGGCGTGGGATCTAGAAAATTCTTGGGTTTCCTAGTCACAAACCGAGGCATCGAGGCAAACCCCACACAGATCAGAGCTGTACAGGAATTGAAGCAGCCCAACTCGGCTAAGGATGTGCAGCATCTGGCCAGGATGGCCGCCGCGCTTAACCGATTCATAATTCGGTCATCAGATCGCTGCTACCCTTTCTTTTGAGCCTTGAAATCTAAGTTTTCGTGGGACGAGGAGTGTGACCGGGCTCTGGCCGAACTCAAAGAGTATTTGTCTTCTGCATCACTATTGGTAACGCCCAAGCCTGGGCGAAGAACTCTACCTTTATCTGGCCGTGTCCCAGCATGTAGTTAGCGCAGTGCTTGTCCGGTCAGTAGGTATCCAGCATTTACCCATCTTCTACGTGAGCAAAACCTTGCTACCGGCAGAGTCGAGATACTTGCCGCTGGAAAAACTTGCCTTAGCATTGATGATAGCCTCTAGGAAATTGGCACACTATTTTTCACGCTCACACAATCATCATTTTGACCGAGTTTCCCCTCAAAGCCTTGTTCGAACGAGCGGACTTCTCCGGTCGAATTCTAAAGTGGGCAGTCGAGTTGGGACAATTCGACGTTAAGTTTCAACCCCGAACGGCCATAAAAGCTCAAGCATTGGCAGATTTTGTTGCCAAGTTCTTGCTCGGGATTCACAAAGTATGTCCGGTGGACCTCACCACGGTAGCCAAGGAGGCCAACGAAGATTCCTCGAAAATTATATAGCAGGGCGGTGTTGGCGACGCCGAACTTGCACGCCCCGCCATAGAACCTCCAGCCGGCATGTCACCGCAGCCCGGTGATGCAACGACGGACTTGGGCATAACAGACCAACCTGTTGGGTCCAATGCCGCGTCACCAAAGGGGAGGAAGTGGAACCGATCAGCATTGATCCTGAAGCCGAACAGCCAAGCGACCGTGATCCCATCAACCTTCAAGCCTCCTAGGACCCCTCAGAATGTTAGAAGCTCTTTGTTGGCGAAATGTGGAAACTTTTTGTAGTTGGGGTCTCGAATCGTCACGGTGCCGGGCTAGGCATAGTCTTGGTCTCGCCAGATGGTCTGACCATTAAGCATTCTATCACCCTCGGATTCCCTGCATCAAACAACGAGGCCGAGTATGAAGCGCTACTGGCCGGGCTTAAAAGCGCGAGCTGATGGTCTATAGCGATTCCCAACTGGTTGTCAACCAAGTGTCTAGGGTTTACGAAGCTAAGGATGACAGAATGGCAAAGTACCAAGCTCTGGTAAGGGACCACATCAAGCGATTCCAGGCGATCAGGGTCCAACAAATTGGACGAGAAGACAACGGCCGTGCAGATGAGTTAGTCGATCTGGCTTCCATGGTCGACCGAACCACTCTCAGTCCTCTCCTGATTGAGTTTCTTCGAAGGCCTAATATAGAGGAACCGGAGCAGACAAAAGTACTCTGCACTGAGCTTGGCCCTTCTTGGATGGACCCTATTATCCTCTTCCTGAAAGAGCGGACACTTCCGGCCGATAAATAGGAAGCGCATAAAGTCCGGGTGAAATCAGAGCGGTTTTGGCTCTCTCCATCTGGCGCTTTATACAAGAAGTCTTTCACCGGTCCTTATCTCAAGTGTGTATACCCAAACTGCGTGGAAGCTTTCCTGTATGAAATTCACGAAGGCATATGCGGCAATCACATAGGGGGCAGATCTTTGTCCTACTGCGCTATCTCGCAGGGATATTGGTGGCCGTGCATGCAAACGGACGCTCAGAAATATGTTCGCAAATGTGAGAAGTGCCAGAAGTTCGCCCACCAAATTCACCAACCGGCCAGAGAACTCCTTCCCCTCACAAGCCCTTGGCCTTTTGCAATGTGGGGACTAGACATAGTGGGACCACTCCCAACGGCACCGGGCAACCGAAAGTTCTTCATTGCAGCTACGGATTACTTCACCAAGTGGGTTGAAGCTGAGCCCCTAGCAACTATCAAGGAGAAGGACGTCAAACTGTTTGTCTGGCAGAATGTGGTAACGCGGTTTGGCTTCCCCAAGATTCTGAACTCTAATAATGGCACCCAATTTGACGGCCGCTTATTCAGAGGATTTTGTGAAGAATTGAAGATTGAATTCTACAACTACACCCCGACTTACCCGCAGTTCAACGGCCAAGCCGAAGCATCAAATAAGACCATTCTTGATGAGTTGAAGAAAAGACTTGAGAAGGCCAAAGGAAAATGGGCCGAGGAACTCCCAAGTGTCCTTTGGGCATACCAAACGACCCCGAGGTGATCTACCAGGGAAACTCCTTTTGCCCTGGCGTACGGCATGGAGGCGGTCATCCTATTGGAAATTGGCATGCCCACCATCTGCAGTGAAAATTTTGAGCCTGAGTTGAATTCTGAAACAGTCGCCCTGGAATTGGACCTTGCTAAAGAGCGCCGCGAAAAAGTTTTGATTCACGTGGCTGCATGCCAACAAGAATTGTTCAGCAAGTATAACAAAACCGTGCACCCCAGACCGTTTAAAGTTGGCGACTGGGTTTTAAGAAAGGTCATGGGCAACACCCTGGTGCCAGGCGAAGGCAAGTTAGGGGCAAACTGGGAAGGACCCTACAGAATAACCGGTCTGGCGGGCAAAGGGACATACCACTTGGAAGATTTGGACGGCAAAGGCATACCCCGGCCATGGAATGCAGCCAACCTCAAACTGTACTATTTTTAGTTTTCATAGTTTTTATGTTATTCTTTTGAGCAAAGACTTGTTTGCCTTACATTTCAGAATGTAATACTCTTTTTGTCAATATAATAGAAGTCACTTACCTTTGTTGAAGCATTCTGTTGTTTTCGATGCTTATTTTGTGATTTTAACCGAGATGATTTACTTCGGTCGAATGAGTTGATGATTTATTCAACCTTTAGATTCCAACCGAGATGTTTTACTCCGGTTGATTGAGTTGATGACTTGCTCAACTTTGATATTGAAATCGAGATGTTTTACTCCAGCTGGTTGAGTTGATGATTTACTCAGAATCCAATCGAGATGTTTTACTCCGGTTGATTGAGTTGATGATTTACTCAACTTTTAGATTCTAACTGAGATGTTTTACTCCGGTTGATTGAGTTGATGACTTGCTCAACTTTGATATTGAAACCGAGATGTTTTACTCCGGTTGGCTGAGTTGATGATTTACTTAACTTTTAGATTCCAACCGAGATGTTTTACTCTGGTTGATTGAGTTGATGATTTACTCAACTTTTAGATTCTAACCGAGATGTTTTACATCGGTTAAATAAGTTGATGTTCTACTCAACTTCGAGATTTCAACCGAGATGTTTTACTCCGGCTGAATAAGTTGATGTTTTACTCAACTTTGTGATTGCAACCGAGATGTTTTGCTCTGGTTGAATAAGTTGATAATATGTTCAAGGGCGAGTTGATGGTTTGTTTAGCCGAGGTGGTTTGCCCGGCTGAAGTTGTTTAGCTTAAACGCAGTGCAAACACTTGACGAAAATAGAACTTTTCATTAATGAGGAATAGCATTACAAAAGGTGGGGCAGGTAGCCCGGTTACATTCTCAAACAAAAAAGAAAGAAGACAAAAAACTACACTAAGGAAGAAAGGTCTGCGAACTCGTCCCCGGTAGTAGTTGCTTCCAAGTTGACCGTAGCAGTATTTTCTTGGACGCTGGCCTCGCCATTGCCGGTCTGCTCTGGCCAATTATTTCCCTCAGTATTTTCCTCGGCATCCTCTGCTTCTTCTTGCTCGGCCTCAACCTGTAATGCACTGAAGACATCGTTGGCGTGCGGCACCAAGTACGTCGATAGAAAGACAGCTGAGGGAGAGGCAAACACATCGGTTCTAGATCCTTGGCCGAGCTGTTCACAAGCAGCCTTCCAGCCAGCCTTGAAGAAAATATCTTGGGTGGCATGGACCTGCTTCGTGTAGTTTTCCTCGGCCTCCTTGAAACCGACGTTGCTGGCGTTCTTCAGCTCCTTCTTCCTTGACTGCTTCAACGTCTCCAGCTCGGCCCGGAGAGCGTCCCTTTCTTACTCAGCGGCTCCAAGTTGGCCGAGCAATCTGGAGTTATTAGAGTTTTCGATCTCTAAAGAAGCTTTTGATCGCCCTAGCTCGGTCTTAAGATGCTCAACCTAGCTGGCAGCGTCGATTGCCTTCTGTCGGAGTCTGTGAATGCGCTCCATGACCAAGTGTTGTTTCTAGATGGCCTACAAGAAGAAAGCTTGATCAAAGAAAAGAAACCGAGCCAACACTTCGGAAAATTTAAGTAAGAAGTTTGAGATTCTTACCCGGGTCATGGACTTGACCGAGGATTTCACTAACCGGGTGTCTAGCACGTGGTCGCTGCCGACTATGTCGCTCGGCAGAAGCAAGGCTTTGGTTAGGTCAAATGCGAGTAGATGCTCCTTGTCACCTTTGACCGAGGCAGTCACCGGGATCTCCTTACCCCGGTGCTTGAGTTGTGGCTTCCATGAAGGTGTTGGGTCAGTTGTCACAGCTAGTTTCTCGGTGTTTAACTCCGCAACTAGCTCGGCAGAGGGGTCGGCGGTACGCGGCCTTTTCCCAGCCCGGCGGCTTTCTTTGCTTGCCTACCTGGCGGCAGGAGACGCCAGTACAACCACGGTCCCGCTTGATTGACCGGCAGCGGCTGTGCGGGATGGGATGCTCGGTAGCTCGGTGGAGGTAGCAGTGATGAGGTTCTTGATGCGGCTTCTTTTGGCCATCTCTTCTGCCTCGGTCAACCGGATAAGTGGCACGTTCGGCAATGTGGGATCGGGAGGCGTAGATGGTACATGAAGAAAGTCGGTAACCTTACTCCGGCGTAGAGCTGAGTATCTATAGGTCGGCATATAACCGAGGAGTTCGTGGCAATCCCAGTTGCGGTAGTGGAGCACGGTTCTGATGGTTGCTTCGTTGGGATAATGGTAATTGGCTTGCAAGGCTTCGATTGCTACAAAGACAAGAAAAAATATCAAGTACAGAATATAGAAGGAATGTAATTTGACCGAGCAGTTAGCACGGCTTACATGTTGAACTGAAATCCTTGCTGATATACCAGCCCGGCACGTCGGTTGTTTCATAATTGCAAGACACCAAAAAAAAGTCATCGTTATGTAAGTCCTTGTCTGGGGTACCGGTCACTATTTTCTCCTTGCCTGGTCTGATCTTTAAGTAGTAGGCGAGGCCATCGCCTGTATGCCCGAGGGTATACTGGCGAAGTATCTCGGCCAGACCTAGATTGGTTCCTAGCCAGTTGTTGAGCTCGGCAATTCCGTTTACTATGCGGTAGGTGTTGGTTGAGACCTGGGTTGGAGCTAGCCCGGTGCGCCGCAAGAGTTCGCACATCAGCGTGTTAACCGAGAAGCGGAGGCCACCTTCTATGACAGAAAGCACGGTGAAGGGGCATTGGTCTAATCTGCCCCAAGGGGTCGTGTCCTCAGCACCCGAGCTCTAGGTGAACGTTGTCTGGGATACCATATTCTTCCCGGAACGCTGCTAAAGCGACCGGCGTGTCGACCAGGAAGCGGTAGCGCCTCATGTGTAGCCGGCTAGTTTTAGCGCGGCTGAGGTGGTTTGGCACAAACTCTGGTTTGGTGGCTGCTCGGTCTTTGAGAGCCTTGGTGTTGGTGCATGGTCCCCTTGGACTCTGCAGGAAATTGAGGGTAAGTGTAAATGGGAGCGTGGTCGCGCAAAACGAGCTTGACTTTAGCTCGGTCTGTTGGAGTGCCAGACCACCTCGGTCATTGAGGTAAATCTAGAAGCTCGGCCGCTCAAGCAGACCAGATGTTAGCCCGGTCGAGCGGTCAAGCCCTCTACCTACCTCGGTTCCTGCAAGAGTCTTTTTTACAAACACGCAATTTGCTCGGTTTAGATTTTTTTTGGGATCAAAAGAAGACCTGGAGCACGGTCTGCCCCATATCTTCATGTGTTCATCATTAAAGCTGAAGAACAGCAAGGAGAGCAAAGGGCATGGGAGGTTTTTGGGGGGGCTATATCCTAAAGTCTATGATTTTTGTGCCTTAAGAACGTGAAATACTAAATAGAAATACAATGATGAGTCTCGAAGAGATTACCAGTTTAGAGGCAGAAGCTGCTTCTTTGAACACGAGTGTAGGAGAGAGCAAGAATGGAGCTTGATGAGGACACTGCAGCTCGAGGACGTCTGGAATGTAGGAGAGTTAGTAAGAAGAAAATGAAGGGGGAGTTGGCATGTTTATAGGAGTGAAAAGGCCGCCCAAATTTGAATATGAAGGGACAGCTGGGTTGGCTGCTCGAGGGCCAATAAATGATTAACGCGTGTCCCAATCGACGGCGGCGTCAGAGTTGAATAGACAGGAAGGCAAGTCAAGGCGTCAGCCGAGCAAATTGATAAACCGAGCTCAGGATTTAGCGCGGTTAAGGCTTTGCAAGTTAAAGGCCGAGGAAAAATCTAGCCCGGTCGGATCATGTAATCCCAGTCACGCTTTTGCGGACGGAATTAAGAGACAATTGAGAGGGAGATTTATAGTCTGGCTTTGGGCCGTGGAAGAAGCCAGATAGGATGGGGCCAAGCAAGTTTGGGCCGAGCTAACTTGGGCTTACCCGGAGCTGGTCTCGCTCGGTCGTGGCCCAGGCCTGAGGACGAGGTCTCATGTTTGGACTGAGCTTTCCCAGATTTGGACTTGCTCGGATGAGGCCCATTCCCGAAGTCTACCTTTGCCGAGATGAGCTTCTGCTACCCAGGTTTTGCGGGAGCACGATTAGCTCAGTTATGTCGGAATGCTACCGAACTCGGCTGTATGGAGCTCGGCGAGAGGAGCATTCACGCACGTTGCGCAGCGCGGTCGTGGAATGCCGAGGTAATTCCGCCGGGCTGCTGAGTTCCCGCTAACGTTGTCTGACAGTTTGGTTGGGAGGTGATTACTGGATTTGTGCTGACAGATGGGAAAGCAGCACCACGTGTCGAGAGACTAATGGGAGTAGATTTGAGCGCATAAAGTATATAAGCATGACTGCGCCCCCATGCTAAGGATGGAACATCATTTTGGTGAGAACAACCTAAACACTCAACTCTCCTCTCTCTCTCTCTCTCTCTCTCTATCTGAGTGTGTGCTAACTTGACCGTCGGAGGGGTTTTCCGGCCACACACCGCCGGGTAGCTCACCGTCGTTGTTTTCGCAGGTCGATCGGACAAACAAGGAGCTTGGTAGAAAGGCGTACGGGCATCGCCAAATATTTGCTCCCCGTACAATTGGCACCGTCTGTGGGAACTTGATAGACAAAACCTTGTCTTCCAAGCTCATCTGATCGCCTTTCATGGCGAACAATGACGAGAGGCCGTTGTCCGCCATTGATGGAGTTACCCCGGAGTCAACCAGACGGAGAGACGGACTCCCCGCCAATCCACTCATGGCGGACCTGGAGACTTCCCTAGGAGGACATTCAAGAGACGCACGGGATAAGCGCAGAAGGAGTTTTGGCCACTCTAGGAGCCCATACGAACACTGGAGGCGGAGAGAATCACACGCCAGACGTCTGGAGCACAAGTTGAGGGACTAGGATGCCGTCATCCGAAGAATGGCGGCAGAGATGGAAGATCTCAAGCGACATGTCAAAGGGAAGGGTGTTGCTAGAGTGGGAGACCATAGTGAGCGCACCCAACCACGTCGTTCAGGTAGTCAGAGCCAGCGGCACACTCATTCCCTTTCTATTACCAGAAGTTTCAGGGTTGGAGATTCCGACGCGCCTACAGAGAAGTCGAGCGCGCAAGACAGTACCTATCAACCCTCACGTCCGGTGACGACGTCGAGGTATTCCTATTCCGCACGCTCCGAGGACTTGCGGGCAGTCTTGAAGGAGCGGGCTCGCCAGCGAGAGACTCAGAGGGTGCCGGCGCTCCAGCGGCTATCTTACGGGGGTCATGCCAGTGAAGAGGTCATAATGCCACCACCCCGCCCAATTGTGCCCCTCCTTCTAGACACAGATTTGGCGAGGCTAAGCGCCACTCCCTTCTCCTTGGAGATAGAAACAACACCTCTCCCTGCGGGCTTTCACCAGCCCAAGTTTACGCTTTACGACGGGAAGACCAATCCATACATGCACGTAAGTCACTTCTGACCGGTCATGGCCGGACATAGGCGGAATGACGCTCTTATGTGCCTAATCTTCCCGTCGAGTTTTGGGCGAGCTGGGCTTGAAATGGTTTGAGAGACTGCCGGAGGGAAGCATCAAAAAGTGGCAACAGTTGGCAGAAGCCTTTGTGACTCGTTTCAAGACCAACACAAAAACGCTAGAGGTGGACCACTTTCTCAGTGTCAAAATAAAGCCGAGCGACACACTTAAGGAATACAACTCCAGATACTGGAAAACCTTCAATGAGATTTTAGATTGCCCGATCAACCTGGTAATCACCCAATATAAGCGCGGTCTCCCGATCGGGCATAGATTGTGGGACTCGCTTACCATGAGCTAATCGACATCCATAGGCCAACTAATGCAGCGCATCAACGAGCACATCCGAGTAGAGGATGATGCGGCGGCTTCCATCGCGAAGACAACTCCGGTGGTAACAGACAAGAGGTCGGCTGGCAAGGTATACGCATTCGGACAGGAAACTAACCAATCAAATGATCACGCCGAGGAATCTGACCGAGGGTCAAATCGTTGAAACCGGGGAAGGGGTCGTCGGAATAACCGAGATGAATACCCCCGCGATGACGTAGCTGATGCTAACAGAAGGTTGAAAGCTCAGACAGGCATCACCACGGTCTTTAAGTTTCCAATCTATCGCATATTTAGTGAAACTCGTGACGAGGATTGCGTCCGGTTTCCTGCTAAGTTAGGCAACGCACAAAAGGGTTTCAATCCGCGGTACCGCTACACATATCACCGGGAGCGAGGACACCAGACAGAGGACTGTTTTCCTCTGAAGCAACACTTGGAGGAGTTAGTCGTAACCGGACACTTGGATCTTTACATTAACAGGGGTGTTAAGGCCGCACATCCCACCCCGGCTGATCAGCATGGATCGGATGACTTGGAGGCACCCCCTTAAGGAGTGGTTAATGTGATCCATGGCATAGTGGAGCCGGCGCATGTATGAGAGCTTCGAGGGATGATTAAAAAGGCGGAACACATGAGGGAAGTATTGTCGGTCCAGCCCGCAATAATAAGGGGCAAGACCGAAGAGAAAGACGTGATTAGTTTCTCCACGAGGGACCTAGAGTGCATTCAAACACCACACATTGATGCCCTAGTAGTCACGCTCTGCGTCAAAGAATTTGATGTCAAGCGCATCTTGATCGACCAGGGAAGCTCGGTCGAGATCATGTACTACGACGCGTTCAAACAACTCAAACTCCGAGATACAGACTGGGCTCTGGTAACTTCTCCACTGGTTGGTTTCAAATCGTAATCGGAATGGCCTTTGGGAAAGATAATTTTACCGGTCAAAGCCGGATCCGTGGTCAAGCAGGTGGAGTTCTGGGTATTGCAAGTGCTGTCTACGTACAATCTGATCCTCGGTAGGGGATGGCTTCACGTTATGCAGGCTGTGGCGTCGACCTACCACCAAGTTATGAGATTCCCCTCGGCTGTGGGGGAAATTAAGGAACTTTGGGGCGATCAAGTCATGTCGAAACAATGCTTCGTGGCAGTGAACGAGAGCCGAGCTGCCAAAGGTTTCGTCCAAATGATTGAAGGACCGGAAGACCGTGGAGTCCTTGAAGATGTGGGCGCCAAAGTTGAGGACAAAGCTGTTGAGGAGTTGGTAGAAATGCGGATTGACACTGAAAGCCCGAACAAGTTCTTCTTGCTCGGCTCAAGCCTTACCGCCCAAGAAAGGACCGAGATGGTAGAATTCTTGATGGCAAATATCGAAGTCTTTGCATGGTCGCCCTACGACATGCCTGGCATCGACCCGAGCTTTATTTGTCATCACCTCAATGTTTTTCTCGGTGCAAGGCCGGTCATTCAGAGAACCAGGAGATCGACACTGCACCACGCCGAGGTAGTCACAGAAGAGGTAAAGAACTTGCTTGAAGCTCGGGCTATTCAAGAAGTGCACTACCCTCGATGGATTTCAAGCACGGTCGTAGTACCCAAGAAAAATGGGAAATGGCGAGTTTGCGTTGACTACAAGACCGTCAACCGAGCATACCCTAAAGACAGCTTTCCCCTGCCCAGAATAAACCAGTTGGTGGATCTAACGGTCGGACATAACAGGCTCAGTTTCTTGGATGCCTACCGCGGCTATCATCAGATTGCCATGCATGGCCCCGACTGTGAGATCACCTCTTTCACTACTCCAAGGGGACTCTTTTGCTACCAAGTCATGCCTTTTGGTTTGAAGAACGCCGGGCCAACTTTCCAAAGGATGGTGACCAAAATGTTTGCTCCTCTGCTAGGCCGAACGATGGAGGCTTATATCGATGACATGGTGGTTAAAAGCCGGCATCAAGTAGACCACTTGTCTGACCTAGCCGAGATGTTTGCCATCCTCAAACAGCACAAGCTACGCCTGAATGCGTCTAAATGTGCCTTTGGTGTGGGATCTAGAAAATTCTTGGGTTTCCTAGTCACAAACCGAGGCATCGATGCAGACCCCACACAGATCAGAGCCGTATAGGAATTGAAGCAGCCCAACTCGGCTAAGGACGTGCAGCATCTGGCCGGGATGGCCGCCGCGCTTAACCGATTCATAAGTCGGTCATCAGATCGCTGTTGCCCTTTCTTTCAAGCCTTGAAATCTAAGTTTTCGGGGAACGAGGAGTGTGACCGGGCTCTGGCCGAACTCAAAGAGTATTTGTCTTCTGCACCACTATTGGTAACGCCCAAGCCTGGGCGAAGAACTCTACCTTTATCTGGCCGTGTCCCAGCATGCAGTTAGCGCAGTGCTTGTCCGGTCAGTAGGTATCCAGCATTTACCCATCTTCTACGTGAGCAAAACCTTGCTACTGTCAGAGTCGAGATACTTGCCGCTGGAAAAACTTGCCTTAGCATTGATGATGGCCTCTAGGAAATTGGCACACTATTTGTCACGCTCACACAATCATCATTTTGATCGAGTTTCCCCTCAAAGCCTTGTTCGAACGAGCGGACTTCTCCGGTCGAATTCTAAAGTGGGCAGTCGAGTTGGGACAATTCGACGTTAAGTTTCAACCCCGAACGGCCATAAAAGCTCAAGCATTGGCAGATTTTGTTGCCGAGTTCTCGCCCGGGATTCACAAAGTATGTCCGGTGGACCTCACCACGATAGCTGAGGAGGCCAGCGAAGATTCCTCCAAAATTGTATAGCAGGGCGGTGTTGGCGACGCCGAACTTGCAACCCCCGCCATAGAACCTCCAGTCGGCATGTCACCGCAGCCCGGTGATGCAACGACGGACTTGGGCATAACAGACCAACCTGTTGGGTCTAGTGCCGCGTCGCCAAGGGGGGAGGAAGTGGAACCGATCAGCATTGAACCTGAAGCCGAACAGCCAAGCGACCGTGATCCTATCAACCTTCAAGCCTCCCAGGACCCCTCAGAATGTTAGAAGCTCTTTGTTGGCGAAATGTGGAAACTTTTTGTAGATGGGGCCTCGAATCATCACGGTGCCGGGCTAGGCATAGTCTTGGTCTCGCCAGATGGTCTGACCATTAAGCATCCTATCACCCTCGGATTCCCTGCATCAAACAACGAGGCCGAGTATGAAGCGCTACTGGCCGGACTTAAAAGCGCGAGCTGATGGTTTATAGCGATTCCCAACTGGTTGTCAACCAAGTGTCTGGGGTTTACGAAGCTAAGGATGACAGAATGGCAAAGTACCAAGCTCTGGTAAGGGACCACATCAAGCGATTCCAGGTGATCAGGGTCCAACAAATTGGACGAGAAGACAACGGCCGTGCAGATGAGTTAGTCGGTCTGGCTTCCATGGTCGACCGAACCTCTCTCAGTCCTCTCCTGATTGAGTTTCTTCGAAGGCCTAGTATAGAGGAACCGGAGCAGACAAAAGTACTCTGCACCGAGCTTGGCCCTTCTTGGATGGACCCTATTATCCTCTTCCTGAAAGAGCGGACACTTCCGGCTGATAAAAAGGAAGCGCATAAAGTCTGGGTGAAGTCAGAGTGGTTTTGGCTCTCTCCATCTGGCGCTTTATACAAGAAGTCTTTCACCGGTCCTTATCTCAAGTGTGTATACCCAAACTGCGTGGAAGCTTTCCTGCATGAAATTCACGAAGGCATATGCGGCAATCACATAGGGGGCAGATCTTTGGTCTACCGCGCTATCTCGCAGGGATATTGGTGGCCGTGCATGCAAGTGGACGCTCAGAAATATGTTCGCAAATGTGAGAAGTGCCAGAAGTTCGCCCACCAAATTCACCAACCGGCCAGAGAACTCCTTCCCCTCACAAGCCCTTGGCCTTTTGCAATGTGGGGACTAGACATAGTGGGACCACTCCTAACGGCACCGGGCAACCGAAAGTTCTTCATTGTTGCTACGGATTACTTCACCAAGTGGGTTGAAGCTGAGCCCCTAGCAACTATCAAGGAGAAGGACGTCAAACTGTTTGTCTGGCAGAATGTGGTAACGCGGTTTGGCGTCCCCAAGATTCTGAACTTTGATAATGGCACCCAATTTGACGGCCGCTTATTCAGAGGATTTTGTGAAGAATTGAAGATTGAATTCTACAACTCCACCCCGACTTACCCGCAGTTCAACGGCCAAGCCGAAGCATCAAATAAGACCATTCTTGATGAGTTGAAGAAAAGACTTGAGAAGGCCAAAGGAAAATGGGCCGAGGAACTCCCAAGTGTCCTTTGGGCATACCAGACGACCCCGAGGCGATCTACCGGGGAAACTCCTTTTTCCCTAGCGTATGGCATGGAGGCGGTCATCCCATTGGAAATTGGCATGCTCACCATCCGCAGTGAAAATTTTGAGCCCGAGCTGAATTCTGAAGCAGTCGCCCTGAAATTGGACCTTGCTGAAGAGCACCGCAAAAAAGCTTTGATTCACGTGGCTGCATACCAACAAGAATTGTCCAGGAAGTATAACAAAACCGTGCACCCCAGACCGTTTAAAGTTGGCGACTGGGTTTTAAGAAAGGTCATGGGCAACACCCTGGTGCCAGGCGAAGGCAAGTTAGGGGCAAACTGGGAAGGACCTTACAGAATAACCGGTCTGGTGGGCAAGGGGGCATACCACTTGGAAGATTTGGATGGCAAAGGCATACCCCGGCCATGGAATGCAGCCAACCTCAAACTGTACTATTTTTAGTTTTCATAGTTTTTATGTTATTCTTTTGAGCAAAGACTTGTTTGCCTTACATTTCAGAATGTAATACTCTTTTTGTCAATATAATAGAAGTGACTTACCTTTGTTGAAGCATTCTGTTGTTTTCGATGCTTATTTTGTGATTTTAACTGAGATAATTTACTCCGGTCGAATGAGTTGATGATTTACTCAACCTTTAGATTGCAACCGAGATGTTTTACTCCGGTTGATTGAGTTGATGACTTGCTCAACTTTGATATTGAAACCGAGATGTTTTACTCCGGTTGGTTGAGTTGATGATTTACTCAACTTTTAGATTTCAATCGAGATGTTTTACTCCGGTTGATTGAGTTGGTGATTTACTCAACTTTTAGATTCTAACCGAGATGTTTTACTCCAGTTGATTGAGTTGATGACTTGCTCAACTTTGATATTGAAACCGAGATGTTTTACTCTGGTTGGTTGAGTTGATGATTTACTTAACTTTTAGATTCCAACCGAGATGTTTTACTCCGGTTGATTGAGTTGATGATTTACTCAACTTTTAGATCCTAACCGAGATGTTTTACTTCGATTGAATAAGTTGACGTTCTACTCAACTTCGAGATTTCAACTGAGATGTTTTACTCCGGTTGAATAAGTTGATGTTTTACTCAACTTTGTGATTACAACCGAGATGTTTTGCTCTGGTTGAATAAGTTGATAATATGTTCAAGGGCGAGTTGATGGTTTGTTTAGCCGAGGTGGTTTGCCCGGCTGAAGTTGTTTAGCTTAAACGCAGTGCAAACACTTGACGAAAATAAAACTTTTCATTGATGAGGAATAGCATTACAAAAGGTGGGGCAGGTAGCCCGGTTACATTCTCAAACAAAAAAGAAAGAAGACAAAAAACTACACTAAGGAAGAAAGGTCTGCGAACTCGTCCCCGGTAGTAGTTGCTTCCAAGTTGACCGTAGCAGTATTTTCTTGGACGCTGGCCTCGCCATTGCCGGTCTGCTCTGGCCGGTTATTTCCCTCGGTATTTTCCTCGGCATCCTCTGCTTCTTCTTCCTCAGCCTCAGCCTGTAATGCGCTGAAGACATCATTGGCGTACGGCACCAAGTGCGTCGGTAGAAAGACAGCTGAGGGAGAGGCAAACACATCGGTTCCAGATCCTTGGCCGAGCTGTTCACAAGCAGCCTTCCAACCAGCCTTGAAGAAAATATCTTGGGTGGCATGGACCTGCTTCGTGTAGTTTTCCTCGGCCTCCTTGAAACCGACGTTGTTGGCGTTCTTCAGCTCCTTCTTCCTTGACTGCTTCAACGTCTCCAGCTCGGCCCGAAGAGCGTCCCTTTCTTACTCAGCGGCTCCAAGTTGGCCGAGCAATCTGGAGTTATTAGAGTTTTCGATCTCCAAAGAAGCTTTTGATCGCCCTAGCTCGGTCTGAAGATGCTCAACCTGGCTGGCAGCGTCGATTGCCTTCTGCCGGAGTCTGTGAATGCGCTCCATGACCAAGTGTTGTTTCTGGATGGCCTGTAAGAAGAAAGCTTGATCAAATAAAAGAAACCGAGCCAACACTTGGGCAAATTTAAGTAAGAAGTTCGAAATTCTTATCTGAGTCGTGGACTTGACAGAGGATTTCATTAACCGGGTGTCCGGAACATGGTCGCTGCTGACTACGTCGCTCGGCAGAAGTAAGGCTTTGGTTAGGTCAAAGGCGAGTAGATGCTCCTTGTCACCTTTGACCGAGGCAGTCGCCGGGATCTCCTTACCTCGGTGCTTGAGTTGTGGCTTCCATGGAGGTGTTGGGTCAGTTGTCACAGCTGGTTGCTCGGTGTTTAACTCCGCAACTAGCTCGGCAGAGGGGTCGGCAGTACGCGGCCTTTTTCCAGCCCGACGGCTTTCTTTGCTTGCCTACCCGGCGGTAGGAGACGCCAGTACAACCACGGTCCCACTTGATTGACCGGCAGCGGTTGTGTGGGATGGGATGCTTGGTAGCTCGGTGGAGGTAGCAGTGATGAGGTTCTTGATGTGGCTTCTTTTGGCCATCTCTTCTGCCTCGGTCAACCGGATAAGTGGCACATCCGGCAATGTGGGATCGGGGGGCATAGATGGTGCACGAAAAAGGTCGGTAACCTTACTCCGGCAAAGAGCTGAGTATTTGTAGGTCGGTATGTAACCGAGGAGTTCGTGACAATCCCGGTTGCAGTAGCGGAGCACGGTTCTGATGGTTGCTTCGTTGGGATAATGGTAATTCGCTTGCAAGGCTTCGATTACTGCAAAGAGAAGAAAAAATATCAAGTACAGAATACAGAAGGAATGTAATTTGACCGAGCAGTTAGCACGGCTTACATGTTGAACCGAAATCCTTGCTGATATACCAGTCCAGCACGTCGGCTGTTTCATAATTGCCAGACACCCAGAAAAAGTCATCGTTATGTAAGTCCTTGTCTGGGGTACCGGTCACTGTTTTCTCTTTGCCTGGTCTGATCTTTAAGTAGTAGGCGAGGCCATCGCCTGTATGCCTGAGGGTATACTGGCGAAGTATCTCGGCCAGACCTAGGTTGGTTCCTAGCCAGTTGTTGAGCTCAGCAATTCCGTTTATTATGCGGTAGGTGTTGGTTGAGACTTGGGTTGGAACTAGCCCAGTGCACCGCAAGAATTCGCACATCAGCGTGTTAACCGGGAAGCGGAGGCCACCTTCTATGATAGAAAGCACGGTGAAGGGACATTGGTCTAATCTGTCCCAAGGGGTCGTGTACTCGGCACCCGAGCTCTAGGTGAACGTCGTCCGGGATACCATATTCTCCTCGGAACGCTGCTAAAGCGACCGGCGTGTCGACCAGGAAGCGGTAGCGCCCCATGTGTAGCCGGCTAGTTTTAGCGCGGCTGAGGTGGTTTGGCACAAACTCTGGTTTGGTGGCTGCTCGGTCTTTGAGAGTCTTGGTGTTGGTGCATGGTCCCCTCGGACTTTGTAGGAAATAGAGGGTAAGTGTAAGTGGGAGCGCGGTCGCTCAAAACGAGCTTGACTTTAGCTTGGTCTGTTGGAGTGCCAGACCACCTCGGTCATTGAGATAAATCCAGAAGCTCGGCCGCTCAAGCGGACTAGATGTTAGCCCAGTCGAGCGGTCAAGCCCTCTACCTACCTCGGTTCCTACAAGAGTCTTTTTTACAAACACGCAATTTGCTCGGTTTAGATGTTTTTTGGGATCAAAAGATGACCTGGAGCCCGGTCCGCCGCATATCTTCATGTGTTCATCACTGAAGCTGAAGAACAGCAAGGACAGCAAGGGGCATGAGAGGTTTTTGGGGGGCTATATCCTAAAGTCTATGATTTTTGTGCCTTAAGAACGTGAAATACCAAATGGAAATACGATGATGAGTCTCGAAGAGATTACCAGTTTAGAGGCAGAAGCTGCTTCTTCGAACACGAGTGTAGGAGAGAGCAAGAATGGAGCTTGGTGAGGACACTACAGCTCGAGGACGTCTGGAATGAAGGAGAGTCAGTAAGAAGAAAATGAAGGGGGAGTTGACATGTTTATAGGAGTGAAAAGGCCGCCTAAATTTGAATATGAAGGGACAGCTGGGTTGGCTGCTCGAGGGCCAATAAATGATTAACGCGTGTCCCAATCGACGGCGGTGTCAGAGTTGAAGAGACAGGAAGGCGAGTCGAGGCGTCAGCCGAGCAAATTGATAAACCGAGCTCAGGATTTAGCGCGGTTAAGGCTTTGCAAGTTAAGGGCCGAGGAAAAATCTACCCCGGTCAGATCATGTAATCCTAGTCACGCTTTTACGGATGGAATTAAGAGGCAATTGAGAGGGAGATTTATAGTCTGGCTTTGGGCCGTGGAAGAAGCCAGATAGGATGGGGCCGAGCAAGTTTGGGTCGAGCTAACTTGGGCTTACCCGGTGCTGGTCTCGCTCGGTCGTGGCCCAGGCCTGAGGACGAGGTCTCATGTTTGGACCGAGCTTTCCCAGATTTGGACTTGCTCGGTTGAGGCCCATCCCCAAAGTCTACCTTTGCCGAGATGAGCTTCTGCTACCCAGGTTTTGCGGGAGCACGATTAGCTCGGTTATGTCGGAATGCTACCGAACTCGGCTGTATGGAGCTCGGCGAGAGGAGCATTCACGCACTTTGCGCAGCGCAGTCGTGGAATGCCGAGGTAATTCCGCCGGGCTGCCGAGTTCCCGCTAACGTTGTCTGACAGTTTGGTTGGGAGGTGATTACTGGATTTGTGCTGACGGATGGGAAAGCAGCACCACGTGTCGAGAGACTAACGGGAGTAGATTTGAGCGCATAAAGTATATAATCATGACTGCGCCCCCCATGCTGGGAATGGAACGTCATTTTGGTGAGAACAACCTAAACACTCAACTCTCCTCTCCTCTCTCTCTATCTGAGTGTGTGCTAACTTGACCGTCGGAGGGGTTTTCTGGCCACACACCGCCGGGTAGCTCACCGCTGTTGTTTTCGCAGGTTGATCGGACAGACAATGAGTTTGGTAGAAAGGAGTACGGGCATTGCCGAATATTTGCTCCCCGTACATTCACTATCTATTTGTAAAAATGTTTATGAGGACAATAAAATCTTGGTTAATGATTTGCGTTATGACAATTACTTTGATTTTGACAGGTAAATTAGCTTTTCATGGTATTTGGGGTCTTTTGAGAAGTCAAAAAAAAATAAAAAATACTAGTTTTTAATTTTTTAGTCATTTTGAGTCATATTACCTTTCATATTTTTTTACTCACAAAAAGATAAAATAGACTAAAAAAATTAAAATGTCAATTTTTTACCAACTTTTCAAAACATCACTTTGTTGTTCACAAAAATGTTTTAAAACTCTAAAATAAGAGTTTTAATGGAGCTCCAATATTATGTTTGGTTTGAACATTTGGGAAAGAAATTTAGAAAGAAAAAAAAAATGTATAAAATTAAGTGAAATATAAGTGTATTTTATTCACATTTTATTTATATTTTTTATTTTTTTTTTCAAATTTCTTCTCAAATCTTTTAATTAAAGACAATATAAAAAGATTATGAGTCTCATATAATGTGATATTTTACATTTATTTTATTTTTTTAATTTTTCACGTCATTAGAATTGAATTTAGAAATCCAACTCTAGAGTTCTGAATCATCACCTGAGAGTTGGGTTTAGAATCCCAATTCTAGAATGTTGGGTTACAGAGGTGGAAGAAAATGAGAGTTGTTTGGAAAGATATGGGGGGACCCGCAAGAGGAGAGAGAAAATGAGAAGTTTAAAGGAATGAGAGCACATTAAAAAGGAGAGTTGTTTGGAAAGAGACAGGGAAACTCACAAGAGGAGAGAGAAAATAAGGGAAGTTTAAAGGAATGTCAGCACATTAAAAAGGGAGAGAAAAAAGTGTTTCAAAAAGAGAAGAGTGGAGTCACCTTCCAGAGGAGAGAGAAAATGAGAGTTGTTCAGAGTAGGGGTGTTCGCGGATTAGTTTTGTGCGGTTTGCGGTTCGGTTTTGACCCGCCCGCATCTATGCGGTTTAGGAAAAAGTCAACCCGCAACCGCCCGTAGTGCGGTTTGCGGTTTGTGCGGATAGGGTTTGTAAATGTGCGGGCGGTTGCGGGCGGTTTGCGGTTTACACTTTTTTCTTTAAAAATTAATTTTTAAGTTTTTTTTCCCCATCAAATTTAGGCATTAGATTCATTTTATATATTTGTGATCAATTGATAACAATTTTCTGATGAGTTTACAAATAAAAATTGAATATCACTAGCATTTTTGTCATGAAAAAAATGTATATCAATGCATTAAAGGTTGTACTCAATTAGAATTGTCAATTCAGTAATCAATAATCAAACTAGAAGCTTCATCGATCACCAGAAGAAAATTTTTATTAGGAAAAAGTGGATGAGTCATCAATGAAAATCATATAAGAAACCAAATTTAGGACTTGATAATTTTACGACATTAAGAAAGTTGAGAAATACTTAAAAATAAGGATCCTAGTGTCATAGAGAACATAATGGTGCTCCTGTTAAAGTTACAAAGTTGGTATATAAAAAATAATAATAATAATACTAATTAAAGTGCGGGCGGTTTTTGCGGGTTGCGGTTTTAACCCGCGACCCGCCCGCAACCTGCAAATTTGTCATATTTCAAACCGCATTCGCCCGCATTATGTTTGCGAAACCGCCCATTTATATGCGGGTTGGGCGGTTTAAGCGGTTCGGATAAACCGTTGCCCACCCCTAGTTCAGAGGGAGAGAGAAAATGAGAACATTTTAGAAAGAGACAGGGGCGGGGCGAGGCGGGGCGGGGCGGGGCTTACTTATAATTTTTAGATTTTGATCCGGTAATGAATTGGTACGGATTAAGTCTATTTAAAAGATTAAAATTATATTTTATGCATAAACCTAAATTATATAAGTCAAAATCAAACAAATTAGGTTATATATTTTTTATTACATTTTTATTATTAAATTCTACATATTTTTTAAATATTTTTATTAATTAATTGTTTTTCTTGTTTATTTTCTAACCCAACTCAACTATTTTAATTTTTTTTTTTTACATCTTATAACAATCAAGTACTATATAATACTTTTAAGCGGAAGGAAAAAAATTGAAGAAAAAACATAAAACTTTAAATATGAGAACAAAATACATCAAATTCATCATTGGACCAAATAAAATCAAACTAAACATTAAGTTTATCTATATGGACTTTTTCAAGCTAGGTGTATGGGGTAGGTCGGATTATAAATTTTTATCAAAAATCTTAAATTATTTTTTTATGAGTTAGGACAGGCTAAGCACTCAAGTGATCTGAGACAAGCCATTGTGCAAGTGAGACGAGTGGAATAATATCCAGCTTGTTTGGTTTTGTTTTTTTAAAAAAAAAAAATTAGAAAATTTTATTTTTTTATTTTTTGTATTTTAATATTTTAATTTTTTTTTTAATTTTTAGACACACATAATATAAATACACTTAAAAGTATAATATTTGTGAAAAAAATCTATAAAAAATACACTAAATAAAAAAATATAAAAATTCAATACATTTTTTGTATTTTTGTGTATTTATTAAAATTTTAAAATATTTTTTTAAAAATATTTTATTATTTAGATACATCTAATAAGGTGTATTTAAAAAAATAAAAAAAATATATTTTAAATTAAAAAAATATTTATTAAGAATAAAAAATAAAAAATTTAATTTTTTAAAAAATTAAAATTAAACACACTGATTGGATTTTTATTTTTAATTTTTATTGCTAGTCATTTTGGGACCCTTAGGCACTTAGAGGAGGAGGAGAGAAAATAGAGTGTTTTACGAAAAAGGAGAGTGGGGCCACAGGGACACTTAAGGATTGTTTGGAGTGTCTTAAATAAGTGTATTTTTTTGTCTTTTTAAACTAAAAAGTTGAGAAAAAAGATAAATGTTTGGATTAATTTTTTTATTTTTTACGAAAAAATGTGTATTAAAAAATTATATAAAAAAGTATATAGGAGAAGTGATTGAGTAGCCGTATGGTACCTAAGGTAGTGAAGTTGGAAAATGGTTGGTTTGAATTGGACGATATTGTTCGGCTCGTGTGGGCCCACCACAGGTCCCGTTTTGCTAATCGGAACCGTTAAATATGTAGAACTCGTCGAGTAATATATACTTGTAAACAATCACGTTGATTGGATATCGATAGCTATCTGATCGTATTAGTTTTTTTTTCAACCGTTAACTATAACACCATCTATTGTTTATACAAAACTGATTTAATCATATAGCTATCTATATTCGATTAATGTGATTTTTTACAGACATATAGTACTCGATGAGTTCGACACATTGCACAATTCGGATTATCAAAACGGGACCCGTGGTGGGTCCCTACTAGAATTCAAGGGTTTTGAGGAATTCCAAATGAATCTTTTGGCAAATAAACTGTGGATGATTATGTGTTTTGGATAACACCGTGGTTGTGAAAAATATATATATATATATATATATTTACAAAACTATTGAGTTTCGCATGGAAAATGAAAGATTTATTTTGGAATGTCTACATTGAGAAATGTCTCTTGAACAAGAAAGTGTTTTCCTATAATTTGCTCAAAAGATTTGCTTTGGTAGTATGGTTGAGAATTATGTTGTTGAATAGTGACTTAGCTTGTTGTGCTGGTCAGTTGTTGGTCATTGTTTCGGGAAAGGTTTGGGTTGTTGAGGTTTTCGTACCTAAGTGTTGTCATTTGGAATGTTTCCCTTGGTTAGTCTTTTCTTTGGCAAGAGTGGATTAAAGGTTTGTTGTGAGATTAATTTCTTCCTTTGGGATTCGGGTGTTGGTGTTGTTTGATCAGTTGGCCTTGTGTTTTGGCGTACCCTTAATTTCAGGGACGAAATTCTTTAAGGGGGGGAGGTTATAGCGACCCCAGTCTTTCTCCTTTTGGTTGTTGTATCCGGACTTAGGTTCCCTGGATTCTCTCAATGTATAATTGTGGTTGTCATCCTTTATTTTCTCTTTTTGAGTTATCGGATGTGTTGGGTAGGTTTGTTTTAGATTGGTTGGGTTTGGAAACCAGGTGTTATTGTCCAGAATTTGGATTGGTCGCTCGAGCGAGAGTTTGGTCGCTCGAGCGAGGGTTGAGTTTTGTGTCTGGTGGCTCGAGCCAGGGTTTCTTCGCTCGAGCGAGCGTTTGCGTCTAGTTTAGACCTGAGAGCAGTGTTTCTTAGCTCGAGCGAGCGTTTCCTCGCTCGAGCGAGGCTTTCCTGTGTCTGGTCGCTCGAGCGACCAAGTCTTCGCTCGAGCGAGCCTGTCCAGTTTAAATAGGCAGCAGCGGGTTTTGATCAGTCTTTTCATCCTCTTCTAGTTTCCAAACCCTAGGTCCGACTTCTCTCTTTCTAAACTCATCTTCTTTCTAGGTTTTCATCTACTTCTAGTGTGAATCCATCTTAAGTTCTTTGTAAGTAAGATAGAGGGCGGCTTGGGCTTCATTCTAATCTGAAAAATAGTGGATTTGGAGCACTTGGATTTCGGGTCATCATCTCTTTTTGAGTTCTCTTTTGAGGTAGGGATTCTCCTTGTTTCTTTTCAATACTTCATCTATAGATAGACATGTGGTAGTTTTTGTATTGCATAAAAATTGTATCATGTTGGATTTGTGAAAATCATGGGACTGAACCTTGGGTTGGTTGTTGAATTTGGGTTTATTATCATTAGTTGTGGTTTGGGCTAATTGGAGTGTTAATTAGCATGTGGTTGTTGAAAGGAGAGGGAACCCTAAATTTTCTTATTTGATTTAATAAATTAATTGAGGGGTTTAGATCTTTGGGCAAATACTTAGGTATTTTGAGTCTTAATTGTGGTTATTGTTGTTTGTTGATGTTAATTGGGCCTTTTTGGTCAATATTGAGAAAAAGGAAGGAAAGACCATAATTTATTGTTTATGACTTAATGTGCATAATTAGTTTGAAATGGCTTTGAAAAGAATGTAGTGAATTTAAATGAAGTATGGCTTTTGTCCATAGGAATGATTTTTGTGAAACAAAGGAAGTGGAATTCATTTTGTGAAATGGGAAAGGTATTTTGAAACAAGTATAAGAGAATTGTAATGTTGTATCTTGAGTGTTGAACACACTTGTGTGGGGTATAGCTTTAACTACCATGTTCATGTTGTTGCTGAGTTTTGTACTCTCATGTTAGTTGGGTCTGTTAATAGATGTATAATATGCATGCATCTGGATATTTTGGTCATCGGTGGAGGATGATAAGGTTGTGTTGAATTGTTGTGTATGTATTACACCATTGTTGATTGAACATCATATGTAATGAAATGCTGAATTACATTATATTTGTATACCGGTTGGGGAGAAGAGAGGGGTTGTACTCCAGTGTGTGTGAGAAGATAGGGGATGGACTCCACACACTTATGTGTTCAGCGCTTATAATCAGAGGTATCATACCCTTCCAGCTAGCGCCTGGAGAACTGACGCGCTGATAATCTAAGGTACCATACCCTTCCAGCTAGCGCCTGGTAAACTGGTAGATTGTTGTGAGAAGTGTATCTTTGGCTTACTACGCATATAGCTAGTAGTGCATTGTTGTTTTGTTATTGTTTCAGTGTATCTGGAAACATTGTGGATTGTATTTGTTACAGTGTTGGAGGGACGAGTTGACTCATTGATTGATTTTATGTATGTAGTTGAGTTGTTATCTTTTTTATAGAGGTGTGTATGGATAATTATGATATAATAGGAATTGCATTGAAATGCCAAATATGTTTTGAAAAGGCACATCTGTTGTATGTGTGGCAAATGGAAGAGTAATGGGCTTAGTGAATCTATTTTTCTAAATAGTTGTTTATGTTATAAAAGATTGGGAACGGGGGTTAATGAAAGGAAAAAGGAAGGATAAATCGCTTATAGCGGTGAATTAAATGATTGTTTTCAAGAAAAGTTCATATATATATATTCATATATATATTTTGTATAAACTGTCACATTATTATTCTAGTATGAGAATGGATGTTCATGATCATAGCTATCTGTAATGTTGTTATTGTTAAGGAGCATGTTGAGTAACCTACTGGACTATATGTTCATCCCACGTTGTTGAATCTTTTTCAGGTGTTTAGCAGGGTGTGCTACAAGATTTGGATCTTCTTATTTGTTGGCCACGGGGCCTCTGTTATGTTGGCGGAATGCCATTGTTGTAAAGGGTTACACCATTCTTCTTGTACTTTTAATGATGTAAGCCCAAGGGCAATTTATTAAGTTAGTTCATGTAATATTTACTTTGCATACGAATGAGAGTATTGTTAATCACTTCTACGGATTGAATGTATGAGTTTATTTCCGCATGTTATCTCTGAAATTGAATTAAGTTAAAGAATTTGGTAATGACTCCGAGTAATAAAAGGTGGGGCGTGTCAAACATTACCCTCCAATTTAATAAATATATATACCTAATTTTTTTTTTTTCCGTTTGACAGCCTTCCCATCTCTTTCTCAGTACCAGTCACGTCTTTTTATTAAAATATGTAATAAATTAATTTTTTTATACTTTTAATTTATGAATAGTGATAATTTTTAAATTTTTTTAATAATTTTTTAATTTTTAAAATTTTTTTAGAGATGTCAAATTTGGCCTTATTAGAGGAGAGAGGAAATGAGAGTTGTTTAGAGGGAGAGAGAGAGAAGTGTTTTAGGAAAAGGCGAGTGGGGTCATAGGGACACCTATCTATACTATATATTAAGCAAAAGGGGGTTTTTAACCTCAAGGCCTGTGGGAGCTCCAATCTCCTAATCCTAATTTTCTAATTTTTTGATTTAAAAAAAAAAAAAAACCTCAGCATTTATTGACTTCTTCCAACCCAACCTCAGCATTTATTGACTTCTCCTAACCCACAATCCCTTTTGACTCTCTCCTAATTATTGCAACACCCTTTTCAATTTCTTCCATACACTATGGTTACACACAAAAATAAAAAATAAAAAAAAGATAAGAATTTAGTTATAGATCTCAAAGAGATATAACATCTAAATTTGAATTATATTTTAATAATATAATTATGTATTTTTTTATGTAAATCTATCAAAATTTTAAATCACTTAATGAGACAAATTAATCAATTTTCCCAAATTATTGATTTTTAATTTACAAAATAAATTAAAAAAACTATTGACTGGTTTCTTTATTTAATAACAAAAATATTTCATAATCTCTCCCAACTAATCTCTCTCACAAATTTTCAAAAAACATATTAAAACTTGCATTCCTTTTCTCTTCCCCAAAAAATCAGATAATATTTTTTGTTAAAGTTGTAGATATCTACCTATATTTTATATATTATATTATAACATAACAAAAAAAAACTAAAAAACTAAAAAAACAAACTTTAAAGTTTATTAATAAACTTTAAATCAATAAAACTCACGTTTCTATCACATATCTAACTCACATCATAACTTACTTAAATAATAATAATTAAAAACAAATGGAAATCACAGATAAATTAAATTTTTTAAAAAAAGATACCCACAACTCCATCTTAAATAAATTGAAAAAAAATACCCAAATAGAAACCACACAAAAATAAAAATAAAAATAAAAAGATATATCTATCAATCTATCTATACTATATATTAAGCAAAATGAGATTTTTAACCCCAAGCCTTGTGAGAACTCCAATCACCCAATCTAAATTTCTTGATTTTTTTATTTAAAAAAAAAATCTTAGCATTTATTAACTTCTTCCAATTTCCAAGTCTTACCCTCATAATAACACTTTAATGCATTAAGAACAAGCATAAAAAAAATTCTTTGAAATCCAACACATATAAATTTCTTGAAAAGTCTCAACACATATGATTATTATCCCTCATATAACACTTTAATGCATTAAGAACAAGTATAAAAAAAATTTCTTGAAAAGTCCAACACATCTATCTATATCTATACTATATATTAAGCAAAAGAGGATTTTTAACACCAAGGCCTGTGGGAGTTTCAATATCCCAATATGAATTTTCTAAATTTTTTATTAAAAAAAAACTCAGCATTTATTGATTTGGTCAAAATTCCCTGATTAGCATTTAAAATCTCCTCATACAAATAATTATAGATACAATCGCTGTATAGTTACTGCAGTATTCTTTTCAACTTCTCTCATACACTATGGTTAGTGATAAGATTGTTAAATTATTTTTATGAAAAATCATAAAAAAACATAATTTATATATTAAAAAAAATCTAAAATAAAGATAATTATCTATAATTGTCCCGTGCATAGCACGGGTGATATGCTATCTACACTATATACTATGCAAAATGGGAGTTTTTAACTCGAAACCTTGTGGGAGCTCCAATCTCCCAATCTAAATTTCTTGATTTTTTGATTTAAAAAAAAAACCTTAGCATTTATTAACTTCTCCCAACCTCCAAGTCTTACCCTCATAATAACACTTTAATGTATTAAGAACAAGCATAAAAAAAAATTCTTTGAAATCCAACACATGAATTCCTTGAAAAGTCCCAACACATATGATTATTATCCCTCATAATAACATCTTAATGCATTAAGAACAAGTATAAAAAAATTTCTTGAAAAGTCCAACACATATGATTATTATTAAAATATTAAACTTTAATATAATATAATAAAAAAAAGAAGACATTTAATTCCCTAAAAATTCTAACACATATGATTATTATCAAAATATTAAACTTTAATATAATATAAAAAAGGAAAAAAAGAAGACATTTAAAAATTAAAAAAAAAGACATTTAAAAATCGCAATTCACATATATACATAATTGTAAATATATTAAGAAAAAGAGGGTTTCTAAACCCTAAGCCTTGTGGGAGCTCCAATCTCTCAATCTTAATTTTTAAAATTTTTGATTTAAAAAAAAAACCCTCAATATTTATTGATTTGGTCAAAATTCCCTGATTAGCATTATTAACTTTTGCCAATCCATATGTCTGCATTTATTGATTTGATCAAAATCCCTGATTAGCATTTAAAATCTCCCATACAAATAATTATAAATACAGCCCGTGCATAGTTACTGCAGTAGCCTTTTTAATTTCTCCTATACACTATGATTAGTGATAATATTGTTAAATTATTTATATAAAAAAATCTTAAAAAATATAATTTATATATTAAAAATAAATTAAAATAAATATAAATATTTATAACTATCCCGTGCATAGTACAGATGATATGCTAGTTAGAGGAGAAAGGAAATGTGAGTTGTTTAGAGAGAGAGAAAATGAGTGTTTGGGGAAGAGGAGAGTGGAGTCATAGGGACACCTACCAGGGGAGAGAGGAAATGAGAGCTGCTTAGAGGGAGAGAGAGAAAATGAGGGCTGTTTAGGATGAGACAAGGGGAATCAGGATCGTCGGCCGCCCTTCTCGGCGGCCGTTCCCGGCAGCCCCCCAAAACGACTTCGTTTTGGGGGTTTTCTGATTTTTTTTTTTCTTTCTTCTTCCTTCTTCGCAGACCAGAGCAGAAGGGAGGGGAGGGGAGGGGAAGAAGAGAGAGAGAGGAAGGGGAGGGGAGGGGGTCTCGCCGTCGCAGGTCGTCCGACCGTCGCCTCGCCTCGCCTCGCCTCGCCTCCGCCGTCGCAGGTCGTCCAGCCGTCGGATCGTCGCCTCGCCTCCACCTCCGCCTCCTCCTCCTCCTCCTCCTCCCCCGGTGATTATGGCCCCCTCCAGTCCGGCCCACCGGCGGCTCGCCTCCCCTCCCCCTCTCTCTCTTCTTCCCCTCCCCTGCCCTCCCACCTCTGGTTCGTTCGAACAGGAAGAAGAAAGGAAAAAAAAAAAAAAAATGAAAAAAACCCCCAAAACGACGTCGTTTTGGGGGGCTGTTGGGACGGCCGCCGAGAAGGGCGGCCGAGAATCCGGGCTCGAGACAAGGGCGCCAACAAGAGGAGAGAGAAAAAGAGAGTTGTTTAGAGAGAGAAAGAGAAATTGTGTTTTAGAAAGTGACGGGCACCAATTAACCAAGATGGGTTTCTGTTGCAATTTTAAATCCAATTATGATAGAGACCCTAAACATATATGATCCTATAATTCTTACTCTCGTTCCAATTATTCATGTACTAGCACATTACTCGTGCTATGTACAGATTGTGTTTACAATTATTTATATATGTGAATTGTGGTTTTTAAATGTTTTTTTTAAATGCATTCTTTTTTTCCTTTTTTATATTATATTAAAATTTAATATTTTAATAATAATCATATGTGTTAAACTTTTTAAGGAATTAAGTGTCTTTTTTTTAATTATATTATATTAAAGTTTAATATTTTGATAATAATCATATGTGTTGAACTTTTCAAGAATTTTTTTTTATGCTTGTTTTTAATGCATTAAAATGTTATTATGAGGGATAATAATCATATGTGTTGAGACTTTTCAAGGAATTCATATGTGTTGGATTTCAAAGAATTTTTTTTATGATTGTTCTTAATGTATTAAAGTGTTATTATGAGGGTAAGACTTTGGGGGTTTGGAGAAGTTAATAAATGTTAAGGTTTTTTTTTTAAATAAAAAAATCAAGAAATTTAGATTGAGAGATTGGAACTCCCACAAGGCATGAGATTAAAAACCCCTTTTTGTATAATATATAATATAGATTATATATATATATATATATATAGATAGTAGTAACCCGTGCTATGCACGGAACTTTATAAATTAAAAAAAAAATTATTATAATTATTAGATAAGCTTTAAAGATTTTTTTTAGTTTTTTTTAATGTTATAATATAATATATAAGATATAGATAGATATCTACAATTTTAATAAAAAATATTATCTGACTTTTTGGAGGAAGAGAAAACGAATGCAAGAGAGATTAGGAAGGAGAGATTATGAAACATTTTTGTTATTAAACAAATAAATCAGTTAATATTTTTTTTAATCTATTTTGTAAATTAAAAAATTAAGAATTTTAGAAAATTGATTAATTTGTCCCATTAAGTGATTTAAAATTTTGATATATATATATATATATAAAATACATAATTATATTACTAAATCATAATTCAAATTTAGATGTTATATTTTTTTGAGATCTATAGCTAAATTCTTATCTTATTTATTTTTGTGTGTAGCCATGATGTATGAGAGAAATTGAAAAGGATGCTGCAGTAATTATGAGAGAAGTCAAAAGGGATTGTGAGTTGGGAGAAATTAATAAATATTGAGGTTGGGTTGGGAGAAACAATAAATGCTGAGAGTTTTTTGTTTTTTTTTGTTAAATCAAAAAATTAAAAAATTAAGATTAGGATATTGGAGCTCTCCCAAGATCTGTGAGTTAAAAAACCACTTTTCCTTAATATATTTTACAGATAATAGATAATAGATAATATATATATATATATATATATATAGATTATAAGATGAGAGAAATAAAGTGCTATCTTATTATAATGGAGGAGATCTTATAAAAAAAAACGTGTAGACATGAATGCCCTCCTATTTTATTGTGTTTACAATTATTTATATATGTGAATTGTGATTTTTAAATGTTTTTTTTTAAGTGTTTTATTTTTTTCCTTTTTTATATTATATTAAAGTTTAATATTTTGATAATAATCATATGTGTTGAACTTTTCAAGGAATTAAATGTGTTTTTTTTTATTATATTATATTAAAGTTTAATATTTTGATAACAATCATATGTGTTGGACTTTTCAAGAATTTTTTTTTTATGTTTGTTCTTAATGCATTAAGTGTTATTATGAGAGATAATAATCATATGTGTTGGGACTTTTCAAAGAATTCATATATGTTGGATTTCAAAGATTTTTTTTTATATAGATTATAAGATGAGAGAAATAAAGTGCTATCTTATTATAATGGAGGAGATCTTATAAAAAAAAATGTGTAGACATGAATGCCCTCCTATTTTATTGTGTTTACAATTATTTATATATGTGAATTGTGATTTTTAAATATTTTTTGTTTTTTAAATGTCTTATTTTTTTCCTTTTTTATATTATATTAAAGTTTAATATTTTGATAATAATCATATATGTTGGACTTTTCAAGGAATTAAATTTTTTTTATTATATTATATTAAAGTTTAATATTTTGATAATAATCATATATGTTGGACTTTTCAAGGAATTAAATTTTTTTTATTATATTATATTAAAGTTTAATATTTTGATAATAATCATATGTGTTGGACTTTTCAAGAATTTTTTTTTTATGTTTATTCTTAATGCATTAAAGTATTATTATGAGATATAATAATCATATGTGTTGGGACTTTTCAAAGAATTCATATATGTTGGATTTCAAAGAATTTTTTTATATAGATTATAAGATGAGAGAAATAAAGTGTTATCTTATTATAATGGAGGAGATCTTATTAAAAAAACGTGTAGACATGAATGCCCTCCTATTTTACTGTGTTTATAATCTATACTATATATTAAGCAAAAGGGGGTTTTTAACCCCAAGCCTTGTGGGAGCTCCAATCTCTCAATCTAAATTTCTTGATTTTTTGATTTTAAAAAAAAAACCTTAGCATTTATTAATTTCTCCCAATCCCCAAGTCTTATTCTCATAATAATACTTTAATGCATTAAGAACAAGCATAAAAAAAATTCTTTGAAATCCAACACATGAATTCCTTGAAAAGTCCCAACACATATGATTATTATCACTCATAATAACATTTTAATGCATTAAAAACAAGCATAAATCTTTTTTTTTGAAAAGTCCAACACATATGATTATTATCAAAATATTAAACTTTAATATAATATAATAAAAAAAAGATATTTAATTCCTTAAAAAGTCTAACACATATGATTATTATCAAAATATTAATATAGGGAAAATTAAATATACCTCCCTCGAGGTTTAACTAAATTACAGATACCCCTGAGATTTCAAAAATTACAAATACCTCCCTGAGATTTATATTTTCATAACAAATTGCCCAACGAGGTTTATATTTTCATAACAATTTGCCCCCTAATTTGTTATGCAAATAGCACCTTCAGGAGGGTATCTGTAATTTCTCAAACCTCAGGGGTGTATCTGTAATTTTGCTAAACCTCGAGGAGGTATATGTAATTTGCCCAATCTTTTTTATATAAAAAAGGAAAAAAAAGAAGACATTTTTAAAAAAGGAAAGATATTTGATTTAAAAAAAAAAAAACCTTAGCATTTATTAACTTCTCTCAATCCCCAAGTTTTACCCTCATAATAACACTTTAATGCATTAAGAATAAGTATAAAAAAAATTCTTTGAAATCCGACACATAAATTCCTTGAAAAGTCCCAACACATGATTATTATCCCTCATAATAACATTTTAATGCATTAAGAACAAGCATAAAATTTTTTTTTTGAAAAGTCCAACAGATATGATTATTATCAAAATATTATACTTTAATATAATATAATAAAAAAAACATTTAATTCCTTGAAAAGTCTAACACATATGATTATTATCAAAATATTAAACTTTAATATAATATAAAAACGGAAAAAAAGAAGACATTTAAAAAAAAAGGAAGATATTTAAAAATCGCAATTCACATATATAGATAAATGTAAACACAATCCGTGCATAGCACGGGTGATATGCTATTTATTTATATATATGAATTGTGATTTTTAAATGTTTTTTTTAAATGTCTTATTTTTTTCTTTTTTTTATATTATATTAAAGTTTAATATTTTGATAATAATCATATGTGTTAGACTTTTCAAGGAATTAAATGTGTTTTTATTTTATTTTATTATATTAAAGTTTAATATTTTAATAATAATCATATGCGTTGGACTTTTCAAGAATTTTTTTTTTATGTTTGTTCTTAATGTATTAAAGTGTTATTATGAGGGATAATAATCATATGTGTTGGGACTTTTTAATAAATTCATATATGTTGGATTTCAAAGAATTTTTTTTAAACTTGTTCTTAATGCATTAAAGTGTTATTATGAGGGTAAGACTTGGGAGTTGGGAGATGTCAATAAATGCTAAGATTTTTTTTTTAAATCAAAAAATCAAAAAATTTAAATTGGGAGATTGGAGCTCCCACAAGGCTTGTGATTAAAAATTTCTTTTTACTTAATATATAGTATAGATGTGTGAGCAGACCTCACACACCTATCAAGAGCCAATTTCAAATTAGGGGTCATGAAACTCTATAAAAAAAAAAAAAAAGCTGCCAAGCATTTTTGCTTTAGGTCTACACTACTGTGAGATTATGAGGGTCTTGTCTCGCATTTTTTCTGATAATCTTGATAGTTGATATTATAAGATTTATTAAATATATTATTTATAAAAGAAATTTAAATAATAAATCTACTCTTGTTACAAAGTTATAAATATTCAATTAATTTAATTTTTTACATAAATAATCTATCTAATAAATCCTAAAATATAAATAATTCTGATTTAGAAAAAAAAAAACTCCCACAAAGGCCCATAGCAGAAACCCTCCGTGCCTGCTAATTGGGGGATGCGAAAAGAGAGCATATGGAGTTTGTTGACCTTTGACTAGTGATTCACAAAAGAGGTGCCAGGAAACGGCCCTTCAACAAGACAAAAAGGAAGAGTTTGGAGGAATAAAGCATAGAGGCGATGAATTGTTTTTTTGAGATAAAGCTCTCCTTTATATTTTATTGCTTTTATATATATATTTTTATATGTTTTGATTTAAATTTGTATTGATAATTCGAATTGTCTATTTCATAAGTTCTACAACGAAGATTATTCATATAAAAAATTAGTTTCATCGCACAATTATAAATATGGAAACAAATCACATTTTGTTTTATAAAATAAATGACTTAAATTATGACTGATGAAGTTAAGAAAGTTTGTGGTTTTTATTATGATATTTTCAATTTTTTAAAAATTGAATTTTTTATTTTTTGTATTTTTTTTAATTTTTAGTGAATATTTTTAAAATTTTAAGCATTTTATATATATTTTTTTAGATACACCTTACTTAGATGTATCTAAAAAGTAAAATATTTGTGAAAAAATATTTTTAAAAAATTAATAAATACAAAAAATATACTAAATTTTCATTTTTTTTCTTTCTTATTTTTGGTATTTAGTGAATTTTTTTTAAAAAATTCACGGAAATTATACTTTTTAAGTATATTTATGTTAGGTGTGTTTAAAAATTAAAAAAATTACTTAAAATATTTTAAAAAATCAATAAAAATAAAAAAATATAGAAAACAAGAAAGTATAATTTTTTGAAAAGTATTTTCAAAAAACTGAAAACAAACATGGTGTGTGTTTTTGGCAATTTTAATTTGAAATTAAAGTGGGATCCAACCATCAGTTGAGGTGGGTCTAAGTGGTTGTATTTTCTTCAGCGAGAAGATTACAATACAAAAATAATAAGCCAAAACTATTGCGTTTGAATGAGAATTGCCTCATAAAGTGGGTATCAATAGAAGTTGGACTTGAGCTTAAGTTTGGTCTTGGACTTAGTCTTATTTTTGGTTTGGATTGGCCTAAGTTTTGTATATGTGCATGTGTTGGACTTAGTCTTGGGCATGGGCCAGGTTGTGCTATGTTGGGTTAGGCTTGTCTTGTGTATATGCTTTAGACTGAGTTTAGATCAGATTGTGACCCAACATCAGTATCTGTTTTGTGACCCAACACTCGCATCCATTTTGTGACCCATCTAGTTGGATTATTTAAATAGCATCACACACACACACACATATATATATATATATATATACATATATATAATGCAAGGTAGATTTTTTACCTTTGTAACTCTCATCTTTTGATGATGGAATTGATGACTATATTAGTGGCCATGAGTTTTGAACCTTTGTAACTCTAACCCTAATAGTTAACATTGATGACATTGGTTAATGGCATTTGATACTCCTATTGATGTTAGCCTTCTTGGTTAAGGTTCTCTCATACTTATATAAATAGGGGCATTTCCCCTCTAACTAAGAAATATAATTTTAGAGAGATTTTTGATGGAATGAGATAGTGTTTTGAGATAATAAAGTTGGAGATAATTTTTATACCAAAGGAATTTTTTTTCCTATCTTCTTTTGCCAGCTCCTTTTTTGGTTTTTATTAGAAAGAGTGCTGCCATTGTCAAGTTCGGCGAAACTATTCAGAATGTGCTTTTGCATTAGTTAGTTTCAACCTTCGTATTCTGGGAGACAGACGCCAGCGTACTTTCAGCACCCATCGGGAGTTGGTGAATCTGTTTTAAGAAAACTGTAGTATCACACAGGTTTCGATTTATATCCCTTATATTTCGTTCTTCAAAATTTTAAATTTAAATTTTTATTGTATATTATTTTATATGTGAATCCGTCTTGCAATATGTTATATGATGTAATCTAGTCCATTCCTATGTATTTAGTTTTGTAGTTTATTTTGTATTTCAGTCTTTAATTAAAAATTAATTTTTTTTGTCATTTCTATTTAATTTTATTCTATATATTTTTCTAGTATTATTGTAGAAAAATACCAATAATCTTAAAGCAGATTTTTATAAATAGTTTTTGATAAAAAAATTGAGTTTTATTGTTGTTTTATTCTAGTGATTCTTGGAATTAAAATTAATTTAATTACCTAGAATTATTGTATTTGAATTGTTTATTTCTAATAATTTATCCATACATTTTATTTTATGTTAATAGGTTATCATTGCACGAGTTATTTGGTGGTTAGTGCATGAGTTACTAAGAGTTGACAAAATAAAGTAATAATTTTATTTTTTTAAAATGCTTACTAATTTATTTGATTTGTTTTTTATTTATTTTATTTTGTAGCTAAATTTCTCTACAGGTTTATCTAAGCGTGAAAGGAGAATCTATATTACGAGCAAAAAAAATAAATTAGAACTAGTAAATTGGACTACTAATTTTTTGATTTGAATAGAATTATCTTTTCGTGGAATAAAGAATAAGATTAGCCTTTCAGTTTTTTGGGGACATATTTGCAAATTGAAATATTCACTTTAATGTGGAGAATTATATCGGATTTAGTTCGTGTTGTAAATGGTTGGAAAATTCTGGGTAAAACTAGAATTTTTTCCTAAGTTTGATATATTTTTTAGGAGGGCCCCGTGCGTCGATTTTCACGGGTCAAAGTGGTAATGCGTTCTATGCCGTGTTGTGATTCACGTGGTATATTTGGTTGCTCAAAACCATTATTGGGTAAATGAAAAATTGAAGCCAAAGTATGCTCCATGGAAATAAAGTTTTGGTGAAAAATCCTTAAAGGTTTGAATAAGGCTTGTCCCATATTGATTTGGTGGGAAGTTTTGAATGGATTTATAAGGCATGGGATTGGAACTTGGGGTGTGCCCCAAGGGTGTCACGACCCAATTCCGCCCCTATAGGTTTAGCATCGTAACCGGACAGTAACCCTTGGATTACCGAAGGCCTCTGAACAGATTAACAAAATTAAGGGACTAGCGGAAGCTAATATATAAATATAGTTGTCCAATGAGCTGTGCTGACTTATATGAAACAGAATATTTAAAACTTTATATACATAACCGGTAGTCAACCATACATTATACCCACACACATTACAGTATTTTAAGTACAGCCAACGACATCAAATTAAGTCTTATATAAACAGAAACTACAGAACTTAAACATAGGACGCTTCGAGAACCTCCACGTGAGGCACAATGGTTGGCTGACAATGAAACACAGATCCAAACAAAGCCTTCAGGCTCGAACTCCAGAATGCTCACCTATACATATATATATATATATACAAACAGTGAGCTAAAACCCAGTGAACAACAGTAAGGTAAAGGGGTTAGAGAACGAAATCCGAATATATCATACGCAGAAAACAGACCAGAGCATAATCATTCTCATATCAGAACATAATAATGGTACATCCCATAGAACACATTACAGAACGTCTTCCGACTAGAGTAATCGGTTCCGGATACTGATTAAACACATATCACCACAATGAAGTGGCTAACGAGATCTCGTAAACTTGTATGTCATGGACCCGCATTTTCATGCCGTCCCCCATGACTTGGGACTATCTATGGATGCCATAATAGATTTCAAATTTGGGATGTTCGTTCATGAAAACAGATATCATTTCAGAAACGGTAACTTATCATAATTCATTTAGAACATAATTCATATGAACGTATCTTTACGATAACATTATTCACAGTGGTTTCAGCAAGCGGTCAATCAATCCTCGAGTCTTGACCTACAACCACAAAATACATAACACAAGCACGTCTTATCATTATACATTCAAGTGGCCATTAAGGCTTAGCTTTCATTACATTGGTTCTTAATCTTTCTTATCATATTGCCTAAAACACACACACTTGCAGTCTCGGAACTTAGTACATTCTTTTCTTAGTGTGTTTCTAATCCATAACCTCATTACTATGGCTTAATAAAGGCTTAGGAATGCCTAAGATGCAATGAGAATGCCAAAACATGCCTTGGAACACTTAGGCAACATTTCTGAAAATAAGGTCCACGCTCGAGCGTAGCTTTCCTCGCTCGAGCGGACATGCAAAATGTGAATGGTCGCTTGAGCACACATTCCTTTGCTCGAGCGATCTGTAAAAGACATGAAACTTCTGGGAGCTTGCAATTCACACTCGAGCGGACTTTTGGTCGCTTGAGCGGAGTGCACGCACTCAGAATTGTCGCTCGAGCGTGAACTCCCACGCTCAAGCGTAGATGCAAATTCTGGAATTTCCAGATTGCACCTTCAAGCTTAAAACTCGAATTCCAACCTTCAAAACACATCTCTTGGGCCCCAAAACTTGAGATAACATAGTAAACTTGTAAAACATGAAGAGTTTAGGATCATTTCATAAAATCATGGCCCAAGGGTTTGCTAAAAGTTTCCAATTTCAACTTAAAACATGATGAATGTTCATGAACACAACATGCATGGGTTTTCTTGGTCTAGAGCTTCCCAAAACATGATCAAACACCACAAAACAACTTGAGACTTGATGATTTCCCCAAATGAAGATGAATTTCAAACATGCAAGAGAGGATTCATGGAAATCGTGTTCAATCTGTAAGAAAATATACATGCATGCATGAATTGTCATTCAAATCTTTCTTTTAAGCTCAAAACACATCCTTAAACACATAATCTCCATGTTGACAACTTAGATTCATAATTTAGGGGTTGAATTCATACCTATAGTCTTGAATTAACTAGATTCTTGCACAAAATTGATGAACTCAAGCAAAATCCTCAACTCTACTTTGAATTTCTTCTTCCCTCTCTCTAGAATTGCACTCTCTCTCTCTCTAAAACAAATTCTCAGATTTTGACACTAATAAATGAGAGAATTGAGCTCAAGAATGAGCTTAAGGGCTCATATTTATATTTATGATGTTATAATACATTAATTAGAACATTAGGCTAACCAAACATAACCAATTAATCGTTCTGAATTAATTTTTAATAAAACTTGCCATAAGGTTCTAAAAATTCCAAATAATGTATCGGTGTAGTCAATTTCAGTTTCGGATGCCGATAAGGCTTTCAATTTACATATTAAAGTGGGATTCCAAACAGATATTTCTATAAGTAACAGATAGAAGGCCAAATATCATGCAATTTACATATTAATCCCATAATTCATTTGATCCACTCAATTAGCATCTTTAATCATTGATTAGTAGCTAATTACGGGTCGGGGTTATTACAGTCTCCCCACCTTAAGAGGCTTGGTCCTCCAAACTTGAGTTAACGTATGTCAACAGAAATGATGCCCAACATAAATGTAACTTTAACTCTTTACAAAACAGAAGCATAACCATAATCATAAACATGCTCATGCTCAAGGTTCATATCAGAACAGAGTCTTATACGCATTCAGATTTTAATCCAGAACAGATTCAGATACGTGTTCATGTTCATATTCTTGTCCAGATCATACACAGATGTCACAATTCTTACTTAAGCATACATGGTGTATTCATTAGTACTAACAGAGCAGATACAGAACAGATGCAGACACGTGATGGTTATGAATAACCAGTTCCATAAAGGAACCTCCGAATTCAGGAACAAAGAACAGATAAGCTAAGCCCCCATGACAGGGCCTCCGGTACGGGTAATAGAGTGCAGACAGATATAAGTTCCATAAAAGAACCTCTGATACTGGGTAACAGCCAACAGATATCACATAATACCAAGAGTCACACGAATACATATCAGAGATTGGACAATTATTTATTGCACAAAACATAATATTTCAGAAAACAGATACCCTTTAAACACACAGAAAACAAATACAGTTGAATACAACTTACTACGTTATTATTCTCATTACTTATATCAATACTTATTGGGGTCATAGATTCACACTGTTTCCATTTTCATAAGTAATTTCCCCCGTTAAGTTACAGAGATTTGATTTATTCATTTCCGAGTCATTCATCCTGTCTGTTGTTCAACTTGGTTTTCAATTCGGTAATCCATTACAGTTAGTCCAGGTCATCCAAAATATAGCAGAAATACAAGGCAATTTAGTACATTAACCCCATAACAGTAAACGAGATTCCAAAGTATTCATTCATATACTATTCATCAGTCTCAGTTCCAACAGATTCAATCGTACTATGTGCCACTACAGAAGTAGTCATACTGATTACATACACTCCCAGATAGTCAGAGTTTATAATCAAACCAGGCTATTGTCAACAAATTCCATCTGTTTTGAAGTACAGTAACACAAAAGCAATCATTCTCTTAGTCAAACAAGTTCATGGTAGTAACGGTGATACCAGAGTAATTAACTAGGTGTCATGTATACGGTATTCCCATATTCCCCAAGCACAAGTTACCAATTTCATAATCTCATTCACGTGTTTTCCCAATCGGTTACAGGCATATGGTAAGAAGCTATTCGTAAGGGTTCAAGATTGATTCTAGTTCTCATTCGGTTAGTTTCCTTAGCAACACGGCCCTGTTATTCAATCGTAAGTAATTCACACTCCCCCATAATGTAACCAAATCAAATAATAGCTCTCAATAAGGGTTTCCGCAGATCAAATCGATAAAGGCTCAACCAGGTCACGATGGATGCAAGTTCTACCCAGTCATATCAAGTCAAAGTTCAAGGGTGAGTCATCAAACAGAAGTTCTCTCAGGTAAACAAAAGTCTCATCAAACCATAGTCTTATCAGATTAGATCAAGTAAAGGTTCTAGCCTTATTATTTCCAAACGAGGTACATTAATTCTATTAGTTCATACTCCATTTGCTTAGGTGCACAGTCAGTAGTTCTACAGTTGTTCTAAGTTCCTCGGTTCTCAAGTCACATCAGAGTTATGTATCGCAATAGTTCATATCGAAGAGTTTAGGTCATATACAATGTTACATTCTTCAAGTAAGTTCACATGTGGGTGCACAGATATGTCATTGTTCATATCAAGAAGTAAGCATCACAGTCAATATAACAATTTCCCAGAGTCATGGTCCCAACAGTCAAGTTATTAACAAATAATCATATCAATCATTCTGGGCAACGGTATAGTCATATATATACATGTCCAAAGTCTAATAACCTTCCCAATATGGATTCACAAGGTCTATGTACAGATGAACACAAAACAGTTTCCCCAAATACAATAGTTAAGGCAACAAGTCATAAGTCTACTCAGTTTAGATACAAATGTAGCGGACACAAAGAGTGTGTCGAGTTCGAATCAGTCAACATCCCAAGTAAAGGTATATATATATATATACATAAGTCCAAACATTCTCCATAGCATAGGCAGTTGTTACACAAAAGAGTCTACAGCGTCACACATATCGTTCACATCAGGCAGTAGGTCTCAAAGTGTTCATTAACCCCAGTTCAATCCCATCAATTCTAATAGTATTACAAGCAAGGACATGTGTATACAGATACGAGTCTAGAATCAATTATCATTTAGACATTTATTCACAAATTCATAAGCAAAAGTTCATTCTTCCAAACTGACATAGGTTCTCAATTCCAGAAATTCCCCACGTGACTGATTTATGTATACAATTTGAGATCACAGGTCTAATCATTCGATGATGTCAGTCAATATATAACAGTTCAGTTCAAGTCATGATCGTACGGATTTCCCAAACTATAGTCAATCATGATGTGTTCCCATGTTCAATGGTTCTAGCATAGTTCAAAGGTCATGCCTAACAGTTTATATTAAATTTTGCAATACGGTACAAGGATTTAACCCAGCAAGTTCTCATTGTCCATAAGTCTCAACAATTCCCAAGGCTCAAGTGATTCGTTATAGGGTTTCGAGCATCTCACATAAAATTTACATTAAATAGCAAGTCTTCAAGATAGTCAATAACTAGGGTTCATAATTCTAATAATTCAATTGGTCTAATTAACATGTCCGCAATCTATATCAAGTTAAGGAATGTACACCTTCCACACAAATTTTCATATAAACAATTGCACATAGTTAAGGTAATACTTGCGTCAGTTGTTCCAGTATTCCGAGCATTTTCTGGAACTAGGGTGTAGGAATAGAACCAGTTATACTAGCATTAGGCTTAGTGTTGTTCGGATGAGTTCGCGGGCAAGATTTAGCCAAGTGCCCTTTCTGACCACATCTAAAACAAGCCCCTGATAGGCGGCGACAAGTGCCCCAATGTTGTTTCCCACATTCTCTACAACTAGGTATACCATTGTTCGCATTGCTTCCTCGACCTTCATTGTTTAAAGCTATCGCCTTAGATTTTTCATTCACAGAGACCATTGAATTACTAGTCATTTCAACTTTCTGTTTCTTCTGTTTCGTTCTTTCTGATTCAGTTGATGATGTTGATTTTGATATTCTCAAGGCTGCTATGTTTGCCTCGGACATTAAGGCCCTATCAAGAACGTCCACGTACTTCGGCAATTTTAAAACGCCAACTCAGTCATACACATCTAGGTCAAGCCCACCTTCAAATTTTCTAGCCTTTTTGTAGTAAGTATCTATCATGCGGGGTGCATATCGGGCTAGTTCAGTAAATTTTGCTTCATACTCAGCCACAGTCATATTGCCTTGTTTTAGTTGTTCAAATTCGGATACCTTCCTATCTCGGATGCATTGGGAAAAATATTTTTCGAAGAAAATTTCTTTAAATCTATCCCATGTCGTACCCTCATTATCATTTCGTACTAACATCCACCATCTCCTAGCTTCTTCTTTAAGTGTGAATGTCGCCAACAAAACCATATGCGCTTCAGTACACGGAAATACCTCAAATATTTTCTCATTTTCTAAAACCCAAGCCTCAGCTTTCAAAGGTTCAATACCCCCCTCAAATTCCGGTGGTTTCATCTTATTGTATTTCTGTGCCAAAGTTATCAAATCATAATTAGCTAGTTCAGGTACATGTATTTGCGTTTGTTGTTGTTGACTCAAAGATTCAGTTAAGGCTTTGACCATTCTTTATAACCGGCTAATTCTAGCATAAGAAGATTTAGATTCGTTTACATTCCTTGCCCTTTCCATTTGTCTACACACAAACAGGGTGATTATCAATATTGGTATAGTCCTTACTGGCTTCATGTTTCAGTTCATATCAATTACATTCGTCATTTTATCTCAACTTAAATATATTCACATAGGTCACGCAGTTTTTCTCGTTCATAAGATCACGTTTACAAGAATTACACATTCGGTATCGAAATCAATATTACATGTTGTTCCACTTAACTTCTTTGATCATACACAAATGTTTCATTTCAATTCATTTTCAATAAGGACATGGTCATAATAGCTCACATAATTACACATGATAGTGCAATGTCCCTATTTCATTTCTAGGACATCCTATAGCTCATATGGACACGTGTGTGGGGTATAACTCGTGCTCTGATACCACTCTGTCACGACCCAAACCCGCCCCTATAGGTTTAGCATCGTAACCGGCCAGTAATCCTTGGATTATCGAAGGCCCCTGAACAGATTAACAAAATTAAGGGGCTAACGGAAGCTAATATATAAATATAGTTGTCCAATGAGCTGTGCTGACTTATATGAAACAGAATATTTAAAACTTTATATACATAACTGGTAGTCAACCATACATTATACCCACACACATTACAGTATTTTAAGTACAGCCAATGACATCAAATTAAGTCTTATATAAACAGAAACCACATAACTTAAACACAGGACGCTTCGAGAACCTTCACGTGAGGCACAATGGTTGGCTAACAATGGAACACAGATCCAAACAAAGCCTTTAGGCTCGAACTCCAGAATGCTCACCTATACATATATATATATATATATATATACAAACAGTGAGCTAAAACCCAGTGAATAACATTAAGGTAAAGGGGTTAGTGAACGAAATTCGAATATATCATACGCAGAAAACAGACCAGAGCATAATCATTCTCATATCAGAACATAATAATGGTACATCCTATAAAACACATTACAGAACGTCTTCCGACTAGAGTAATCGGTTCCAGATACTGATTAAACACATATCACCACAATGAAGTGGCTAACGAGATCTCGTAAACTTGTATGTCATGGACCTGCATTTTTATGCTGTCTCCAATGACTTGGGACTATCTATGGATGCCATAATAGATTTCAAATTTGAGATGTTAGTTCAAGAAAACAGATATCATTTCAGAAATAGTAACTTATCATAATTCATTTAGAACATAATTCATGTGAACGTATCTTTACTATAACATTACTCACAGTGGTTCCAGCAAGCGGTCAATCAATCCTCGAGTCTTGACCTACAACCACAAAATACATAACACAAGAACGTCTTATCATTACACATTCAAGTGGCCATTAAGGCTTAGCTTTCATTACATTGGTTCTTAATCTTTCTTATCACATTGCCTAAAACACACACACTTGCAGTCTCGAAACTTAGTACATTCTTTTCTTAGTGTGTTTCTAATCCATACCCTCATTACTATGGCTTAATAAAGGCTTAGGAATGCCTAAGATGCAATGGGGATGCCAAAACATGCCTTGGAACACTTAGGCAACATTTTTGAAAATAAGGTCCACGCTCGAGCGTAGCTTTCCTCGCTCGAGCGGACATACAAAATGTGAATGGTCGCTCGAGCGCACATTCCTTCGCTCGAGCGATCTGTAAAAGACATGAAACTTCTGGGAGCTTGCAATTCACGCTCGAGCGGACTTTTGGTTGCTCAAGCGGAGTGCACGCACTCAGATTGGTCGCTCGAGCGTGAACTCCCACGCTCGAGCGTAGATGCAAATTCTGGAATTTCCAAATTGCACCTTCAAGCTCAAAACTCGAATTCCAACCTTCAAAACACATCTCTTGGGCCCCAAAACTTGAGATAACATAGTAAACTTGTAAAACATGAAGAATTTAGGATCATTTCATAAAATCATGGCCCAAGGGTTTGCCAAAAGTTCCCAATTTCAACTTAAAACATGATGAATGTTCATGAACACAACATGCATGGGTTTTCTTGGTCTAGAGCTTCCCAAAACATGATCAAACACCACAAAACAACTTGAGACTTGATGATTTCCCTAAATGAAGATGAATTTCAAACATGCAAAAGAGGATTCATGGAAATCGTGTTCAATCTGTAAGAAAATATACATGCATGCATGAATTGTCACTCAAATCTTCCTTCTAAGCTCAAAACACATCCTTAAACACATAATCTCCATGTTGACAGCTTAGATTCATAATTTAGGGGTTGAATTCATACCTATAGTCTTGAATTAACTAGATTCTTGCACAAAATTGATAAACTCAAGCAAAATCCTCAACTCTACTTTGAATTTCTTCTTCCCTCTCTCTAGAATTGCACACTCTCTCTCTCTAAAACAAATTCTCAGATTTTGGCACTAATAAATGAGAGAATTGAGCTCAAGAATGAGCTTAAGGGCTCATATTTATATTTATGATGCTATAATACATTAATTAGAACATTAGGCTAATCAAACATAACCCAATTAATCGTTCTGAATCAATTTTTAATAAAACTTGCCATAAGGTTCTAAAAATTCCAAATAACGTATCGGTGTAGTTAATTTCGGCTTTGGATGCCGAGAAGGCTTTCAATTTACATATTAAAGTGGGATTCCAAACAGATATTTCTATAAGTAACAGATAGAAGGCCAAATATCATGCAATTTACATATTAATCCCATAATTCATTTGATCCACTCAATTAGCATCTTTAATCACTGATTAGTAGCTAATTACGGGTCAGCGTTATTACAAAGGGGTACCCAAGTGTTTTAGAGAGGGAGGTTATGGGCAAAATGGGCTAGACCCATTGGACCCAAAAATCACCACACGCGTGTGCCCGCCGCCGCCGTTCTTCCGGTCGGGCGGGCTGGGCTTGAGCACGGGTGCGTGGTGTGTGGTTGGGCTTGTTCGGCCCAATACCTATCTTTTTGGGTCAAAAACATTTGAATTTTATTTTATTTTTTGGTAAAATAAAATCTAGAACTCAAATTAATTACGGAAATAAACTGGTTCGGTTTTATTGTACACCCAAACAGGGCCCTTCCCGTTTTTTATCTGTTTGAATTGTGAACCCAACAGATTCAAATCTATTTAAATTCAAAACCAAACAGGTTTCATACCTGTTCAAACAGGTTTGCACCTGTTTAATTCAAAACCTGCAACCACCAATCCATCTATAAATAGGACAGCCCTCATTTGATGTTGATATTCAGAATTTTCGTCCTTAAGAGCTCTGGAAATTTATTCTTCATTTTGTTGCATTATTTCATTGTAAGAAAGAGTGTAAACACTTATTGTGTTCGTAAGGCAAATAATTTGTAGTGCTACTATTGTTTGTAATTGATCATTTCATCCTGGGAGATAGACGTCCACATTCTGAAAACACCGTGGAGAGGACGAATCTGTCTTAATGACATAGTGTCAAACACTGGACTTGATCAGATTATTATTCGAAGAAATTAATCAAGTAAGTTGTTTAATATATTATTCTGTTTTATTTATTTATTTAAATTAGATTTTAATTTTGTTTTTGTAACAAAATAAAATCTGTTTTTATTTATTTATTTCTATTTGTAGTTTGGTTTTTGTAATCAAACAAATTTTCTCTCATTTCTTTTATTTCTTTGTTATTCTGTTTGTTGTTAAGTACACAAACAAAATTAATTAATTACAGTGAAGATTGTCCTACAATCTTAAGACAAACCTATTTTTTGGTATCTTCATTGTATTTAATTTTCTGTGATTTCATAAAGACATATTCTGGTTGGAAAAACAAATAGTGGTTTATGCTATTTGACAGAAATATATTGTCTCTTTTCTTTGACAAATAGTAATATACTGTCTCTTTTCTTTGACAATTAATAGTAATATACTGGTGTCATTAACAATTGCAGAATATTAATTTGTGTTACAGAAAATTATTGTGGTATTTTATTTTTCTAGTTTTAATAACAAGGAAAATAAAATTATTTTATGTAATAATTTATTTTCTGGTTTTAGTAACTAGAAAATTAATTTATGTTTTAATTTTTTTGATTTTTATAATAAGAGATTATGGCTACTGCTACTGAAATTGCAACTGGAAGTGGTACTCCGATTGTTACACCAACACCGGTCCCTATCCAGAACCATGTTCATGTACCAATAAATCATGGAGAAAAATCGAAAAAATTTAATGGTACTGAGTTTAAGAGATGACAGTAGAAATGTTGTTCTATCTTGCAACTCTTAATTTGGCCCGGTTTCTCCATGAAGAGGCTCCAGCACTTAAAGAGGGTGAAAGTAATCAGTAAGTTGTTGCCGCTGTAGATGCTTGGAAACATTCAGATTTCCTGTGCAGAAACTACATCCTCAATGGCCTTGACAACATGTTGCATAATGTTTACAGTCCTTTGAAGTCAGCAAAAGAATTGTGGGATTCTTTGGAGAAGAAATACAAGACAGAGGATGCCGGCACGAAGAAATTTGTTGTCGGTAAATTTCTGGACTTTGTTATGGTTGACTCCCAAACGGTAATTTCTCAAGTTCAAAGTTTTGAATTAATTTTACATGATATTCATTCTGAGGGTATGTCTCTAAGCGAGTCTTTTCAAGTCGCTGTTTTAGTGGAAAAGTTACCACCGGCTTGGAAAGATTTCAAAAATTATTTAAAACATAAACGCAAAGAGATGACCATGGATGAACTTATTGTAAGACTGAGAATTGAGGAAGATAACCGTAAGGCTGAAAAGAGGAATGGGAAAAATCCCATTGAGTTCAAGGCTAATGTGGTTGAATAAGTTCATAAACCACATAACAAAAAGAGGAAGTTTATTGGAGATGGTCTTGAACAAGGCGATAGTAGTAAGAAGTTTAAAGAAAAATGCTATAACTGTGGCAAGATTGGACATCGAGCTTCTGACTGCCGCCACTCTAAGAAAGATCATGGAAGTACAAGTAAGAAGACTACCAATCAGGCCAATATAACTGAACTAGATTACATCTCTGACAGGGTGAATGACATCAATCTCTCTGCTGTGGTGTCTAAGGCTAATTTGGTTGGAAATTCCAAAGAGTGGTGGGTTGACACTGGAGCAACTCGTCACATTTGTGCGGACAAGAAGATGTTCACTACCTACAATGAGGCTGCAAATGGTGAACAACTTTTCATGGGAAATTCATCTACTTCTACTGTGGCTGGACAAGGGAAAGTGATCTTGAAGATGATATCAGGGAAAGAACTGACCCTCTACAACGTACTGCATGTACCTGACATCCGGAAGAATTTAGTTTCTGGTTCTTTGTTAAGTAAAAATGATTTTAGGCTTGTTTTTGAATCTGATAAATTTGTATTAACAAAGTGGTATGTATGTTGGTAAGAGATACATGAGTGATGGTCTCTTTAAATTGAATGTAATGATAGTTGTACCGAAAGTTGCAATGAATAAGAATAACACATCTTTTGCTTATATTCTTGAGTCGAATTTATGGCATGGTAGATTAGGACATGTAAATTATGATGCTTTGCTTAGATTAATTGGTTTGGATTATATACCAAAGTTTGAAATTAATCCTAATCATAAATGTGAAGTTTGTGTAGAAGCGAAACTAACTAAGGCTCCATTTAAATCGGTTGAAAAGAAAATCGAACCTCTAGAATTAACTCATACTGATGTATGTGATCTAAAATTTGTTCAAACTAGAGGAGGCAAAAAGTATTTCATAACATTTATCGATGATTGCACAAGATATTGTTATGTTTATTTACTTAGAAGTAAAGATGAAGCCTTAGAAATGTTTAAACTCTACAAAACAGAAGTTGAAAATCAACTTGGTAAAACCATTAAAATGGTTAGAAGTGATAGGAGTGGTGAATATGATGCGCCATTAAATGAATTTTGTGCACAACATGGCATTATTTACCAAACTACAGCACCATATTCTCCTCAGCAAAATGGAATTGCTGAAAGAAAGAATAGAGCCCTTAAAGAAATGATGAATGCCATGTTACTAAGTTCAGGCTTACCACAGAACTTGTGGGGGGAAGCTATATTGTTTGCTAATTATGTTCTTAACAGAATACCCTACAAGAAAACCAACAGCACTCCTTATGAATTGTGGAAAGGTCGATCGCCTTCCTACAAATACTTAAAAGTGTGGGGGGTGCTTGCAAAACTTGAAGTTCCTGTTCCTAAAAAGACTAAGATTGGACCAAAAACAGTAGATTGTGTGTTTATTGGTTATGCTCAGAATAGTAGTGCATATCAGTTTCTGACTTATAAATTAGAAATACCTGATATAAATGTGAATACTATTATAGAGTCAAGGAATGCTGTGTTTTTTGAACATGTCTTTCCTTACAAGAAAGGACAAGAATTAAGTTTACAGAAAAGAACTTATGATAATATACAAAGTCAAGAGACTAATGACAATCAAACACAAGAGGCTAGTAATGGTCTCGACCAACAGGATTTAACTGATGATGAACCAAGACGAAGTAAGAGAGCGAGAATATCAAAATCCTTTGGTCCAGATTTTCTGACATATTTGTTAGAAAATGAACCTCAAAGCTTTAAGGCAGCAATGACAGGTCCTGAAGTACTTTTGTGGAAAGAGGCTGTTAATAATGAAATTGAATCCATTATGCAAAATCATACTTGGGAATTGGTAGATCTTCTACCAGGTTCTAAACCTCTTGGATATAAATGGATATTCAAGAGAAAAATGAAAGCAGATGGTTCAATTGACAAGTATAAAGCAAGACTTGTAGTTAAAGGTTATAGACAAAAGGAAGGTTTGGACTATTTTGACACATATTCCCCTGTGACAAGAATAACATCCATTCGCATGCTTATTGCTATAGCAGCGTTGTTTAATTTAGAAATACATCAAATGGATGTTAAGACAGCTTTCTTAAACGGTGATCTAAATGAAGAGATCTATATGGAGCAACCCGAAAGGTTTGCAGTGTCGGGACAAGAAAAGAAAGTTTGTCGGCTTGTAAAGTCTCTTTATGGATTAAAACAAGCACCTAAGCAATGGCATGAAAAATTTGATCATGCAATGCTTACTAATGGGTTTAAGATAAACGAATGTGACAAATGCGTCTATGTTAAAAACACTGACCAAGGATATGTCATAGTCTGTCTTTATGTGGATGGCATGTTTATCATTAGAAGCAGTCAAAACATGATCAAATCAACTAAGCAAATGTTTAATAAAAGATTTGATATGAAAGATATGGGGGTCGTAGATGTTATGTTAGGAATGAAAATTACTAAAACATCTGACAGATATGCATTATCTCAATCACACTATATTGAGAAAATTCTTGGTAAATTTATCAAGGATGATATGAATTTAGCTAGAACACCTGTAGACATCAATCTTTATTTATCAAAAAATAAAGGTGATGCAGTGTCTCAGTTAAAATACTCCCAAATCATTGGAAGCCTAATGTACCTAATGAATTATACTCGTCCTGATATAGCTTATGCTATTAGTAAATTAAGTAGGTACACTAGTAACCCCAGAGAAGACTATTGGAAAGAGATCATTCGAGTTCTTAGATATCTAAGATTTACTCATGATCATGGTTTGAACTTTACTCGATATCCAGCAATACTTGAAAGTTATTGTGATGCCAATTGGATATCGGATACTAAAGATTCAAAATCGACTAGTGGATATGTCTTTACTTTGGGAGGCGCTACTGTTTCTTGGAAATCCACGAAACAAACTTGCATCGCACGATCCACAATGGAATCCGAGTTCATTGCTTTAGACAAAGCAGGAGAAGAAGCAGAATGGCTTCATCACTTCTTAGAAGACATTCCAATGTGGTCAAAACTTGTGCCAGCTATTTGCATTCATTGTGATAGTCAATCTGCAATAGGCAGGGCACAAAATCATATGTATAACGGTAAGTAACGACATATTCGCCGTCGACATAATACCGTAAAACAATTGTTGTCAAATGGAATAATCTCAATAGATTATATAAAATCTAAAGAGAATATTGCGGATCCGTTAACAAAAGGTTTGACAAAAGAGCTAGTGTATAGTTCATCGAAGGGGATGGAATTAAAGCGTATTACATAAGAGTCGTCATAATGGTAACCTTACTTATATGACTGGAGATCCCAAGAACTAAGTTCAAATGGACAACTAAGTTATGTATGGCTCGCCAGAAATCACCAAGGGATTAAAATTCCCTACCCATTCCTATGGTGAGAGTGATATCTGCAACATATGTTGTATGCAGGGGTATAAGGATAAGCTTTGCTTTTAATGATTACTTATATCTTGATTGAGGCATAAAATCAAGACGAGTATAAGGAGATACTCACAATAAGAATCACTTATATGAGTGTCGAACTGGGGCTGGTTCTATGAGAATGAAGAGGCTAAATTCTCTAGACACACTCATGAAAACCAGGAGCGTTCAAGGCCAAAATGAACACAACAGTGAGAACCACGATGTGTTAGAAGATATTTTGTGTGAAATCTATTGTCTTGGATTACACAAACGGCTGAACAATTCAAGGCATCGCGTCCATTGGTTAGCCAGTAAGTCCGATAGGTTATCACTAGAGAAGGTTCAAGGCCGAAAGCTACCTATCCTGATGCAAGATATTTTCGACTTATACTCTTTCGATAAAGTCCGCATATTGTTGCATTTTCGTTGTCATCAAATTCCATTCATGTGGGGGATTGTTGGAAATGCTTGAAAAATTCTAGGTAAAACCAGAATTTTTTCTTAAGTTTGGTCTATTTTTTAGGTGGCCCTGTGCGTCGATTTTCACGGGTCAAAATGGTAACACGTTCTATGCCACGTTGTGATTTATGTGGTATATTTGGTTGCTCAAAACCATTACCGGGTGAATGGAAAATTGAAGCCAAAGTATGCTCCATGGAAATGGAGTTTTGGTGAAAAATCTTTAAAGGTTTGAATAAGGCTTGTCCTATATTGATTTGGTGGGAAGTTTTGAATGGGTTTATAAGGTATGGGATTGGAACTTGGGGTGTGCCCCAAGGGGTACCCAAGTGTTTTAGAGAGGGAGGTTATGGGCAAAATAGGCTAGACCCATTGGACCCAAAAATCACCACATATGCGCGCGCGCGCCGCCGCCGCCGTCCGTCCGGTCGGGCGGGCTGGGCTAAACTTGGGCGTGGTGTGCAGTTGAGTTGGACTTGTTCGGCCCAATACCTATCTTTTTGGGTCAAAAACATTTGAATTTTATTTTATTTTTTGGTAAAATAAAATCCAGAATTCAAATTAATTCTAGAAATAGACTGGTTCGGTTTTACTGTACACCCAAACAGGGCCCTTCCCGTTTTTTATTTGTTTGAATTGTGAACCTAACAGATTCAAATCTGTTTAAATTCGAAACCAAACAGGTTTCATACCTGTTCAAACAGGTTTGCACCTGTTTAATTCAAAACCTGCAGCCACCAATCCATCTATAAATAGGATAGCCCTCATTTGATGTTGATATTCAGAATTTTCATCCTTAAGAGCTCTGGAAATTTATTCTTCATTTTGTTCATTATTTTTTTGTAAGAAAGAGTGTAAACACTTAGTGTGTTCGTAAGACAAACAATTTGTAGTGCTGCTATTGTTTGTAGTTGATCATTTCATCATGGGAGATAGACGTCCATATTCTGCAAGCACCGTGGAGAGGACAAATCTGTCTTAAGGACATAGTGTCAAACATTAGACTTGATCAGATTATTATTCGAAGAAATTAATCAAGTAAGTTGTTTAATTTATTATTCTGTTTTATTTATTTATTTAAATCAGATTTTAATTTTGTTTTTGTAACAAAATAAAATATGTTATTTATTTATTTCTATTTCTAGTTTGGTTTTTGTAATCAAATAAATTTTCTCTCATTTCCTTTATTTCTTTGTTATTCTGTTTGTTGTTACGTACACAAACAGAATTAATTAATTACAGTGAAGATTGTCCTACAGTTTGTATGTCGTATTACAGGTTTGTCAACAATTTTAATTTGATTCGATTAATTAAAATTTTGAAAAAAATCAAAGTGTTGGATTTATGTTCAATTAGAGTATTTCTGATTTATGTTAAAAAATGGCAACTAAGATGGATATGGTTTCAAACCTTTGGGGTTTGAAGAAATCTTTGGATTTAATTTATTTATTTCAAAGTGGTAGAAAACTAAGTTTTGAGAAAGTCTTTGGTTATAATCGGATTATTTCCAAAGTATTTTAGTTTTGGGAAAATAAACCAAGTTTTAATATTAGCTAAAATATTTCTGATTGTTATTCAGAAATGATGGGCTCAGTTTCGAGAGTACCAGTTAACTTTTATGAGTGGTGTAATTCTGGTAGCAATTTTTATTTGATTGAGAATTGGTTGGTTTATCCATTGGAAAATTAACTTTGAATTTTTTTCATAAGCTCTCGAAAGTTTTGTCTAAGGTTAACTGGATTTTAAGTGGGACTATTGTGACCCTTCCAGTCTTTCTCTCTAGTCTTCCTGGAAACTTTCTTAACCTTGTTCAATTCTGAAGTTAGTGGTGAGATTAGTTTTGAATTAAATTTCAGTTTTTGGAATTTCCTAGTGTTAATTTGGATTATGGATAAACAAAATAGTTGAAATTCTGTTTTAGTTTTCAGAAATGACATCAAAGGTGACTATAGGAAATGTTATTCCACTTGACAACTTTAAGTCTTACGGTATTCTTAAAGGAAGATTAAGAGAAGTCAAGTGTGATTAGAGGAAATTGTAAGATTGCATGATAATATCTCTGAATTAATCATAGACAATTAGTATGTTATCCTTGTGTCAATTATTGCACGTGTGATTGCTATGTGACTTCTTGAAAACAAAGATGAGACAACCCGTTAGAGTGGGTGAATATATTTTTTTAATTTTTAAATTCCAAATATATATTCTTAAATTGGTGACTCCTAGTGAATACAAGATCACTAATCATAGAGATAGAAATCTGGTGGTTCTTAAGAAAATGCACTTTTATCGACCACTTTATCTCTCTTTCGCTCATCATTCTGTCTCTGTCTCTCTTCTCTATCTGTCTCTCACTTATTTCTCTTTCACCACCTATTTCTCTCTCACCACCACTACTACCACTGTTGCCACTCTACTTCTACGACTATCATTACTACCACTATGGCCACCACTCCACTACTACCACCACTACTACCATTACCTTTCCTCCACCACCGCTACTCTATCTCCTCTACCACTACCACAATTTCACCACTGATCTCCTTTGCCGCCGCCACCACCACCACCACCATTATCACCTCTTATCTACCACCTTCACCATTACTGCCGCTCCCTATCCTCTACCACGAAAAAATTAGTTCCTGATTTTTAGTAACAAAAAAAAAATGGGTCGTAGAAAAATATTTTTCATTAATCACAAAAAAATAACTTTATTTTCATGGAAAATATTTTTCATTAAAATATTATTCCTACTTCTACCAAATAAAAAATAATAACAATAATTTTTTATTCATTAAAATAAAAATGAAACAAATACATTCTCAACCTTAGTAACTAAAAGAAAATGAAAAATCAAAAAAAAAATCATTAACTATAAAAAAAATTTATTTTAACGAAAAATAAATTTGTTTGACAACGGCAACCTCCGTCGCAAAAAAAATAAAATAAAATAAAAATAACCGTTTTATTATTTAAATATTCATATATGATGGAAACTAAATTTTTTTTCCCCAATCCCGCTCGGTTCCCCCCCTCCTTTTTTTTTTCTATTCTCGCTCGACACGAATGGTGTGACCCCCTTCCCACTCAAACGTCAAACCCTATCCTCTTACTTTTTCCCCCTTCTTGCCCTAATAATCTCTCTTCTTCTTCGATAAATTGAAATTCCAATCTAATCTAACTCTCAATGAAATCCACCGAATACGATCTTAGGGTTTATTCATGGAGCTGAATTTGATGATTACTTGGATTCGCTAACCCTAAATTTCTCTCAATCCTCCATGGAGGGCTCTGTGGAGGATCTCGGAGCCCCCCCTGAATCCTAGGAGGTGGCGGACTTGGAGGCCAGCATAACCAAATTGATGCTCTCTTTCCACAACAACAACTCTTTTTCTTCGAATCCGCCATCTTCGTCTTCGTCTTCGTCTTCTTTGAGCTCTGCTTCTCATGACCCCCTCGTTTATGGTTCAGCTTCTTCGGCTTCTTTTTCGCTTGTAATGGTTCAGAAGGTTGGAGACGTTTCCGAAGATGTAATCAATTCTGTGGATCAGTTCCTTCGCGAAGCTCTGCAGAACCCTCGGGAGAGGCTTTTTGGTAATTTTAAGCTCTTTAACTTTGGGTTCTGTTTGCTTAGAGTAATTAATTAATTGTTTTTCTTTTCAGTTAATTGGACCGTATAATTTACAAATTTCTTTTTTTTTTCTTTTCTTTTTTTAAATTTTTTTTCGCAATTTATTAGTTGACCTTTCTTGATGAGTTCTTCACAATTATAAATAAAATTACTTAATATGATAATGAAATGAGAATAAAAGCAAATCCATTGAAAGATAGATATGGATGAAAATGAATTGTAGGGACGAAGTATACAAGGGCAAAGATGGAAATTTAATGAAATAACACATTTTGGATGATCTTTGTCTGAATTTATTTTTATTCTAATTTCTACAGATGCAGTTTTTATTTACATCTATGTGAGGGCTCAGCTGCCCAGATTCTTACGCAAGGGGAACTGAGTGCACCTCATATATTGAGAATACAAAAAGTATGATTTTATTTGGTTTTGTTGGTAGTTTCATAAATTTTAAAGCTTTGTGCTTCATTTGCATGGAATAATGCACCTGTGGAAAGAGATACTACTGCTTGTTATTATTCGTTCAATACTAACCACCAACTTATATTGGTTTGTTTTCCTACTAGAGGTCCTGGTTTCTAATTATTGTGAATTTGATCTCTATTTAGGCCTAATTTTGAAGTCCGGCTCTGTGTTGGTGTTGCGTTTTAGTTTGTTGTGTAACTTTTAATCTTTAATTTTTATTTTCTCTTGTTAATAAGAAAGATGTAGAGCAAACATTTGTCTGAACAAGTTCTTATTTATTTAATTATTTTTGTAGGTTGTTAACTATGTTGTAGAAAAGATGGTTCTTGACAAACCATTAGATAACATGGACATTGATGGAACTTTTGCTCCTGGATTGCCAGTGGGGCAGTTACAACATCCAGCTATTGGAGGAGATGGTTCATTTTGGTTGAAGCCTTGGCAAAAGCTTAAGCCTTCTATAGAGATCTTGTGTAACAATCAAGTAAAGTCAATATATTATACTAGATGTGAAAATATGAATGATGGTCTTTTTCTAACTACAATGTTTAGGAGGTAGTGACATTATGTGGAAATCTATAACCAATATAAAAATAGTGTAAGAATTGTGTAACGCTACTGCTTCTTGGGTGTAACTCTACTGCTTGTTTGGTTTGTCAAAACTCTTCCCTTGCAGATTTGAGTTGGCTATGTGGGCTTCAAATTAGATTTTTGTTTTGTTATTTTTTTATGGAAAATGTTGGCACAAAGTATAACAATGCCAAAATTTGGCAGCTTGAAGGGCACTGAAATGGAGCTTTATTTTTTAACCAAGCTACCATATTAAAGCAAAGCAGCTTAAATGGTAGCTGCTTGTTTGGTGTAAGTGCAACTTGTGCCATGTGCACATGTAACTTGTGTAGTTAGATTGCTTGCCATTAAATATAACTTAATTTAAAAGATTTACGGTTGATTTGGTATTTTTAAAGTATTTTTCAAGTTATTTTCACTACTAGTTTTACTAGTTTAATGATTTAATGTGATATTTTTGTACCTTATGTTAACATATTGGATTATTTGATGACTTTTGGGATGATAAGGATAAAATGATAGATTTGGCTCATTAGGGGTAAAATATTGGGTGAAAATGAGTTAATGGTTGATTTTGAAACTCTTGATAAGCCATGATAGAGATTGAGGGTTGCATGGATAGTTGCAAGGGTATGTTTGGTTGCACTTGTGCTTATAGATGTTTTTGTAACTATGAGGTGGTGTTTGTTTTTAGTACCATAGGCTTGTTTACTATTTCAACTCAGTTGATTAGATTATGGGAAATTGACCATGCAGCTTCATGTGACTCGTTATGGTGCTGTTCTTAGTCCACTTCCTACATTTGCTTGCTACCACATCTAGAGTTGCATGTTTGCATGCTTTGATGTAGCTTTCCATTTTCTATTGATATTAATGTGATTAATAGCAAATTATGTTCTATGCATATTGATGGTTTACTATATTAATTTAATTGAATCTAGTGTCTGAACTACTAATGGATGCAAATATAGTAGGTAGTTGAATCTTGATTGTTCCCTTAGCAGTTAATATGAGATTTTGAGTGGTTAAAAAATACAAGCATTTTGATGTGTTCATGGCATCATAGATATAGAAGTGCGTTTTAGGTTTGCTTTTGCTTATTTATTCATATGGGCTGGAATTTAACCACACAAAGAAGCAAAACACAAGGTGTAAAAGGTCATGTCTACCATTAGCAAACTAGGCAAACTAGTTCCCTAAGAAATTTAGAATTCGAGGTGTTGATGCCCTAAAATCACTAAACGGCGTCGGATTAGCACAAAACTTGGCCCACACGACTGCCTATGCATGAGAGACTTGTGGGAGAAGACGGGACTCGAATCGGATTTCCAGTTTGGGAGTTAGAGTCGGATTTCACTCTTAAGAAACAAACTAATTTCTTATGAAACTTAGAATTTGAGGTGTTAATGTTCTAAAATCATCAAACGGCGTCGGAGTAACACGAAACTTGGCACACACGAATGCTTAGGCACAAGAGAATTTTGGGAGAATATGGGGCTCGAATCGGGTTTCCGGTTTGGGAGTTAGAACCAGATTTCAGTCTAGGTGAACTAGTTCCTTAAGAAATTTGAATTTGAGGTGTTTATGCCCCAAAATCACCAAACGGCGTCGGTTTGGCACGAAACTTGGCACATACGACCGCCTAGGCACGAGAGACTTGTGGGAGAAGACGGGGCTCAAATTAGGTTCACGGTTTGGGAGTTCGAGCCGGATTTCGGTCTAGGTAAACTAGTTCTTTAAGAAATTTGAATTCGAGGTGTTGATGCCCTAAAATCACCAAACGGCATCGGTTTGGCATGAAACTTGGCACACACAACCACCTAGGAATGAGAGACTTGTAGAAGAAGACGGGACTCCAATCGGGTTCTTGGTTTGAGAGTTAGAGCCGGATTTCACTCTAGGCAAACTAGTTCCTTAAGAAACTTGAATTTGAGGTGTTGACGCCCCAAAATCACCAAACGGGGTCGGATTGGCACGAAACTTGGTGCACACAATTGCCTAGGCACGAGAGACTTGTGAGAGAAGACGGGGCTCGAATCAGGTTCCCGGTTTGGGAGTTAGAGCCGGATTTCGGTCTAGGTAAACTAGTTCCTTAAGAAATTTGAATTCGAGGTGTTGACGCCCCAAAATCACCAAATGGCGTTGGTTTGGCACAAAACATGGCACACACAACTGCCTAGGCACGAGAGACTTGTGGGAGAAGACGGGACTCCAATCGGGTTCCCGGTTTGGGAGTTAGAGCCGAATTTCACTCTAGGCAAACTAGTTCCTTAAGAAACTTGAATTCGAGGTGTTGACGCCCCAAAATCACCAAACGGGGTCGGATTCACACGAAACTTGGCACACACAACCACCTAGGCATGGGAGACTTATGGGAGAAGACGGGGTCAAATCGGGTTTCCGGTTTGGGAGTTAGACCCGGATTTCGGTCTAGGTAAACTAGTTCCTTAAGAAATTTGAATTCCAGGTGTTAACGCCCCAAAATCGCCAAACGGCGTTAGTTTGGCACGAAACTTGGCACACACAACTGCCTCGGCACGAGAGACTTGTGGGAGAAGACGAAACTCTAATCGGGTTCCTGGTTTGGGAGTTAAAATCAGATTTCACTCTAGGCAAACTAGTTCCTTAAGAAACTTGAATTCGAGGTATTGACATCCCAAAATCACCAAACGGGGTTGGATTGGCACAAATCTTGGCATACACAACCGCCTAGGCACGAGAGACTTGAGGGAGAAGACAGGGCTTGAATCGGGTTCCCGGTTTGGGAATTAGAGCTGGATTTCTGTCTAGCCAAAATTATTTACTTAATTATCTTTGTAATTATATAGTATTTAATTTTTTATGTTTTTTTGTAATTAAAATATTAACACGTAGTTATATTGTCATTAATTATTTTTAGTTTTTGTCTTCAGATATTTCTCCAGTAGCAGTTTGCTTCTTGTGGAATGCAAATGTGTGAAGATTGCGATTAATTTTTGTTTTTGTTACCCACGGAAGAATCATGACAAAAACTTTTGTTTTTGATTTACGTTATTTTGAATTGTGAACAACATTATGTATTTAAACATTGTATATGTATTATGCAACATTATGTAGTGAGATAATTTTGTTAATGTATTGTTATGAATGGAAGAATATTTTTATTATAGATAAATTGTTATTTTTATACCGGAATTTTTATATTATTATGTAATTATTGCTTTATTTTTCAGTTATTTTTCATTTAATACAGGTAATTTTCATATTTTTTATAATTTTATTGCAGATTTTTTTTTTTTGAGACGGCACTACATCGTCTCAAAAAACATTAGAACCAAATTGTTTTTGCGACATAAGCAATGTTGTCGCAAAAGATATTTGCAAAAGCTAAAAAAGCCTTTCGCGATGGTATTATTTGCCGTTGCAAATAACCTTTTAGAGGCGGCGTCGTCGTGCTATCTCAAATAAACTTTTAGCGACGGCAGGTTACCCGTCACGATAAAACACTTTCGTAACGGCATTTTTGCCGTCACAAATAACACTTTTAGCGACGGCAACACAATGTCGTCTCAAAAAATCCCAGATTTTTACATATTGATGGCGATGACAGAATTCCGTCGCAAAAAGGCAACTTTGTCGTCACAAAAAAAAAAAAAACCTTTTAGCAACGCCTTTTGTTGCGAATCCCCACTTGCCGTCGCTAAAAGTTATCGGCCGTCGCAAAAAAGCTTTTGAGACGACATTTGGAGTATTTGTGACGGCATTTTACCGTCGCAAAAAGTTAATTTTTTTGTAGTGTTACTTAAATAAAAAATGTTATTTAAGTCTTTAAATGAAAGCATAGAAATTAAAAATAATACAGTTACGGTGGGTGCAAATTTAAAAATAAAAAATAATAATAATTTAATGAATACAATGAAATAAATAAGAAATTATCATTTTCATATATTTTTTTCTTTTTTGGAACAAATATAATTTCAAAAATTTTAAAAATAAATCTTTTTTTTTAATAATATTTTATATATTTTTCAACCCACATTCTTCCATTCTTTGTCATTACTTCCTTTGCTTTTCCTCGCCACCTCTACCACTTCTATCCCCATGGTCACCTACTCCTCCACATTCCTCTAACACTCTTCCATTTCTTTCGAACCCTTTTTGATACTTATTCACTCATCTCCACCACCCTTAACCCATCCTCACCCAACCCAACACCGTAGCCAATTCAAATCGTAGCCACTAACATCAGCTAAAACACCTTTCTTGACGACCTACAATCCGTTCCACACCCTCATCGACCACCACTACAAATCTCTCTCCTATCCTCCCCTCATTCCTTCGCCACTCCAAACACCTCTCTTACTCATTTTCACAATTCTCTTACCCTTCTCATCTACCCCAACCTCTTCCCATAACACCCAACAACTTAATCAAACCAAACCCTAGCCTCTGAAACACCTCAAACCCTTCTAGCTCCTCCTCGCGGCCCCATGCTCCTTCCATTTGCTACTGTAAAAACTAGTAGAGTGTAGGTCTAACTTGTGCAAAGTGCAAGTTAAAAACTATGCAACAATAATTGGTGAGGGAGCGATAAGAATGGGTAAGAAAGGGACAATGATGGCCAAAATTGTAGGGAGAGTCATAGAAGAGTGTTAGCGTGGGTAGAGATGCGGTGGGAGTAGTGATGGAGAGTAGATGAAGTGGAACCAGTGGCAAATAAGATGGATTGGGACGGTCTATTACAATATGCACAACTTGAACTTACACCTTACACATATGGAACTTGTACCCTACAGACATTGGATTTGCACCTGACTAATTTTATTAGCAAAGAAGTGTAAAGGTGTAAGGTAGTGACAATGAGGGACTTGAGGGCTTTGAGGGGTTTTGGTGGCTTAGGGTTTGGGTTATTTAGGGTGTTAGGTGGGAGGAAGGGGTTATAGTAGAGGAGAAAACTATGGAAAAGGTGGTGGGGGTGGCGAGAATTGGTGGGAGAGAGCTTTGAAGGCAATAGAGGAATTTGAATGGCAGAAGAAGGTGAATGCTGTTGGAAATGGTTATAAAGTTCTGGATAAAACCATAATTTTTTCCTAAGTTTTGTCTATTTTTTAGATGGGCCTCGTGCGTCGATTTTCATGGGTCGAAGTGGTAACGCGTTCTATGCGTGTTGTGATTCACGTGGTATATTTGGTTGCTCAAAACCATTACCGAGTGAATGGAAAATTGAAGCCAAAGTGTGCTCCATGGAAATGGAGTTTTGGTGGAAATTCCTTAAGGTTGTAAATTGGCTTGTCCCACATTGATTTGGTGGGAAGTTTTGAATGAGTTTATAAGGCTTGGGTTTGGTACTTAGGGTGTGCCCCAAGGGGTACCCAAGTGTTTTAGAGGGAGAGGTTATGGGCAAAATGGGCTAGACCCATTGGACCAAAAAATCACCACACACGCGCGAGCCGCCGTTCGTCCGGTCGGGTCAGGCGCGGGTGTGAGGTTGGGTTGGGCTTGTTCGGCCCAATACTAATCTTTTTTGGCCAAAAACATTTGAATTTAATTTTATTTTGTATAAAATAAAATCCAGAATTCAAATTAAACCGGAAATAAAATGGTTTGGTTTTACTGTACATCCAAACAGGGCCCTTCCTGAAATAAACTAGTCTGGTTTTTAACATACATCCAAACAGGGCCTTTCCCGTTTTTGTATCTGTTTAAATTATGAACCCAACAGATTCAAATCTGTTTGAATTCAAAACCAACAGGTTTCATACCTGTTCAATTCAAAACTAGCAGCCACCTTTACATCTATAAATAGACTAGCCTCCTATTTGGATTTTACTCCAATTTTCATACTCCATCCTCTGCTATAAATCTCTGTATTTTGCTGCATTTAATTTGTAAAAGAAAGAGTATAAACACTTAGTGTGTTCGTAAGGCAAACAATTTGTAGTGTTGTTATTGTTTGTAGTAGATCATTTCATCCTGGGAGATAGACGTCCAAATTCTGAAAGCACCGTGGAGAGGACGAATCTGTCTTAAGGACACAGTGTCAAATACTGGACTTAATCAGATTATAATTCGAAGAAATTAAATTAAGTAAGTTATTTAATTTATTTTCAGTGTTATTATTATTTATTTAAATCAGATTTTAATTTTGTTTTTGTAACAAAATAAAATATGTTTTTATTTATTTATTTATTTATTTATTTATTTTATTTCGAGTTTGATTTTTGTAATCAAACAAATTCTCTTATTTCCTTTATTTCTTTATATTCTGGTTGTTGTTTGTACACAACAGAATTTAATTTATTTAAATACAGTGAAGATTGTCCTACAATCTTAAGATAGAACCTTTTTGGTATCTTCATTGTATTTAATTTTCTGTGATTTCATAAGACATATTCTGGTTAGAAAAATAAATAGTGGTTTATGCTATTTGACAGATAGTAGTAATATACTGTTTCTTTTATTTGACAACTAGTAGTAATATACTGGTGTCATTAACAATTGCAGATTATTAATTTATGTTACAGAAAATTATTGTGATATTTTATTTTTCTAGTTTTAGTAACAAGGAAAATAAAATTATTTTGTGTTTTAATTTATTTTTTGGTTTTGGTAACTAGAAAATTAATTTGTGGTGTGTTTTTCTAATTTTTGTAATCAGATATTATTGTGGTATTTTATTTTCTAGTTTTAGTAACAAGGAAAATAAAATTATATTATTTTCTAGTTTTAGTAACTAGAAAATTAATTTTGTTAATCAATCATGTAACTTTGTGTTTCGGTTACAATCTGTAAATTTTGTACGTAACGTACAGTTTCATTTGGAAGGTCACCTAAACCCTTTGTGAAAAGGTGTTAGTACTTGGAAGTATTTGATTATGGAGTAAAATATTAGTTTTACAAACTAATTTCATTTTTATTACGAAGAAACCTTTGTGGCAAGTTTACTTTCTTTATTGGTTTACTGATTCATTCTTTAATTTCTGTGTATGGATCCGTAGTCGTGAATTGTTTCTGCACATGAGTCAGAAAATATATATATATACATATATATATTCACAAGAACATTTTAATGTGTATATAATTAGTTTATTTATGTACAAATCAAACTGATTAAATAAATGTATGTTTTGTCATTTTTGGAGTTTAAAATTCAAAACGCGTTGAATTTTATTTATGGGTTGAGAATCTTTTTATTTCATGATGCAAGTTATGGGATCATGCATGATTAATTTATTGTGTTAATTCATTATTTTTAGTTGATGCCTTTGATATGCATGTATTGATATCAACTCAAGTTATTTCTTAAAAAAATAATTTCATGTGATTTGGAATGATAAATTAATTTGTTGACTTTGTACATAAGCAGATTAATTTGAGTATTTCTAATCAATTTTGAATAGGTGTTTATCCACCAGAGAAGTTTAAACATGAAAATGTATGTAGTTATATCGTTCCATTTAATTGGAAGTAAGTTTAAGAAATCTTTTATTTTAAATTATGTGACATGAGATGTTGTTAATAATTATTTTACTTGCGTAGTAGAATTTGTTAAACCATGAACCATTTTATTAATATGGGGGTGTATTTCTTGCATTAGTTGAGATAATTTAATTTTCTTCTGTCACAAATATTTTTATAACTGTGACACTTATTCGTAATGAGTTGCAAGAACTTATACAATCAAATAAGATTTTTGATTTGTTCGTTTTTTTGGCAAAATTTTTATGAGGATATGATTTTGTCAAAACATTAATTCTGATTTGTGTAGTCATAATTATTGTGGTTTTTCATTTGGATTTTATGAATCTAGCACATCATAGACAACAAGTGGTGGATGTTATATTTTGATTTATATTAGAAGTGATAGGGGTGGTGAATATGATGTACCATTAAATGAATTTTGTGCACAACATGACATTATTCACCAAACTACAGCACCTTATTCTCAATAGCAAAATGAAATTGCTGAAAGGAAGAATAGAACTCTAAAAGAAATTATGAATGCCATGTTACTAAGTTCAGGCTTACCACAGAGCTTGTGTGGGGAAGCAATATTGTCTGCTAATTATATTCTTAATAGAATACTCCACAAGAAAACCAAAAGCATTCCTTATGAACTGTGGAAAGGTCGACCACCTTCCTACAAATACTTAAAAGTGTGGGGGTGTTTGGAAAAAGTTAAAGTTTCTGTTCCTAAAAAGACTAAGATTGGACCAAAAACATTAGATTGTGTGTTTATTGGTTATGCTCAGAATAGTAGTGCATATCGGTTTCTGACTTATAAATCAGAAATACCTGATATAAATGTGAACACTATTATAAAGTCAAGGAATGTTGTGTTTTTTGAACATGTCTTTCCTTACAAGAAAGGACAAGAATTAAGTTCACAGAAAAGAACTTATGATTGTACACAAAGTCAAGAGACTAATGACAATCAAACACAAGAGACTAGTAATAGTCTCGACCAACAGGATTTAACTGATAATGAACCAAGACGAAGTAAGAGAGCAAGAACATCAAAATCCTTTGGTCCAGATTTTCTGACATACCTGTTAGAAAATGAATCTCAAAGCTTTAAGGCAACAATGACAGGTCCTGAAGTACCTTTGTGGAAAGAGGCTGTTAATAATGAAATTGAATCCATTATGCAAGATCATACTTGGGAATTGGTGGATCTTCCACCAGGTTCTAAACCTCTTGGATATAAATGGATATTCAAGAGAAAAATGAAAGCAGATGGTTCAATTGACAAATATAAAGCAAGACTTGTAGTTAAAGGTTACAAACAAAAAGAAGGTCTGGATTATTTTGACACATATTCCCCTGTGACAAGAATAGCATCCATTCACATGCTTATTTCTATAGTAGCGTTGTTTAGTTTAGAAATACATCAAATGGATGTTAAGACAGCTTTCTTAAATAGTGATCTAAATGAAGAGATCTATATGGAGCAACCTGAAGGGTTTGTAGTATTTGGGCAAGAAAAGAAAGTTTGTTGACTTGTAAAATCCCTTTATGGATTAAAACAAGCACCTAAGCAATGGCATGAAAAATTTGATCATGCAATGCTTACTAATGGGTTTAAGATAAACGAATGTAACAAATGCATCTATATTAAAAACATTGACCAAGGATATGTCATAGTTTGTCTTTATGTGGATGACATGCTTATCATTGGAAGCAGTCAAAACATGATCAAATCAACTAAGCAAATGCTTAACAAAAGATTTGATATGAAAGATATGGGGGTCGCAGATGTTATATTAGGAATGAAAATTACTAAAACATCTGGCGGATATGCATTATCTCAATCTCATTATATTGAGAAAATTCTTGATAAATTTATCAATGATGATTTGAATTTAGCTAAAACACTTGTAGATATCAGTTTTTATTTATCGAAAAATAAAGGTGATGCAGTGTCTCAGTTAAAATACTCCCAAATCATTGGAAGCCTAATGTACCTAATGAATTATACTCGTCCTGATATAGCTTATGATATCAGTAAATTGAGTAGGTACACTAGTAACCCCGGAGAAGACCATTGGAAAGCGATCATTCAGGTTCTTAGATATCTAAGATTCACCCATAATCATGGTTTGAACTTTACTCGATATCCAGCAATACTTGAAGGTTATTGTGATGCCAATTGGATATCGGATACTAAAGATTCAAAATCCACTAGTGGATATGTTTTTACTCTAGGAGGCGCTGCTGTTTCTTGGAAATCCACGAAACAAACATGCATCGCACGATCCACAATGGAATCCGAGTTCATTGCTTTAGACAAAGCAGGGGAAGAAGTCGAATGGCTTCGTCACTTCTTAGAAGACATTCCAATGTAGCCAAAACCTGTGCTAGCTATTTACATTCATTGTGATAGTCAATCTGCAATAAGCAGGGCATAGAATCATATGTATAACGGTAAGTCACGACATATTCGTCGTCGACATATTACCGTTAGGCAGTTGTTGTCAAATGGAATAATCTCAATAGATTATATAAAATCTAAAGAGAATATTGTGGATTCATTAACAAAAGGTTTGACAAAAGAGCTAGCGTATAGTTCATCGAAGGGGATGGGATTAAAGCCTATTACATAAGAGTCGTCATAATGGTAACCCTACTTATATGACTGGAGATCCCAAGAACTAAGTTCAAAGGGACAACTAAGTTATGTATGGCTCGCCAGAAATCACCAAGGGATTAAAAATTCCCTTCCCATTCCTATGGTGAGAATGATATCTGCAACATATGTTGTATGCAGGGGTATAAGGATAAGTTTTGCTTTTAATGATTATTTATATCTTGATTGAGGCATAAATCAAGACGAGTATAAGGAGATACTCACAATAAGAATCACCTATATGAGTGTTGAACTGGGTTCGGTTCTATGAGAATGAAGAGGCTAAATTCTCTAGAAACACTTATGAAAACCAGGCGCGTTCAAGGCCAAAATGAACACAACAGTGAGAACCATGATGTGTTAGAAGATATTTTGTGTGAAATCTATTGTCTTGGCTTACACAAACGGCTAAACAATTCAAGGCATTGCGTCCATTGGTTAGCCAGTAAGTCCGATAGGTTATCACTAGGGAAGGTTCAAGGCCGAAAGCTACTTATCCTGATGCAAGATATTTTCGACTTATACTCTTTCGATAAAGTCTGCATATTGTTGCATTTTCGTTGTCATCAAATTCCATTCATGTGGGGGATTATTGGAAATGGTTATAAAGTTCTGGATAAAGCCAGAATTTTTTCCTAAGTTTGGTCTATTTTTTAGGTGGGCCCTGTGCGTCGATTTTCACGGGTCAAAATAGTAACGCGTTCTATGCTGCGTTGTGATTAACGTGGTATATTTGGTTGCTCAAAACCATTACCGAGTGAATGGGAAATTGAAGCCAAAGTGTGCTCCATGGAAATGGAGTTTTGATGGAAATTCCTTAAGGTTGTAAATTGGCCTGTCCCACATTAATTTGGTAGGAAGTTTTGCATGGGTTTATAAGGCTTGGGTTTGGTACTTGGGGTGTACCCCAAGGGGTACCCAAGTGTTTTAGAGGGAGAGGTTATGGGCAAAATGGGCTAGATCCATTGGACCCAAAAATCACCACACGTACGCGCGCTGCCGCCGCCATCTGTCCGGTCGGGCAGGCTAGGCTGGGCCTGGGCTTGGGCTCGGGTGCGTGGTGTGAGGTTGGGCTTGTTCGGCCCAATACTAATCTTTTTGGGCCAAAAACATGTGAATTTAATTTTATTTTGTATAAAATAAAATCCAGAATTCAAATTAAACAGGAAATAAACTGGTTTGGTTTTACTGTACATCCAAACAGGGCCCTTCCCAAAATAAACTAGTCTGGTTTTTAACATACATCCAAACAGGGCCCTTCCCGTTTTTGTATTTGTTTAAATTATGAACCCAACAGATTCAAATCTGTTTAAATTCAAAATCAACAGGTTTCATACCTGTTCAATTCAAAACCAGCAGCCACCTTTACATCTATAAATAGACTAGCCTCCTATTTGGATTTTACTCCAATTTTCGTACTCTATCCTCTGCTATAAATCTCTGCATTTTGCTGCATTTAATTTCTAAAAGAAAGAGTGTAAACACTTAGTGTGTTCGTAAGGCAAACAATTTGCAGTGCTGCTATTGTTTGTAGTAGATCATTTCATCCTGGGAGATAGACATCCAAATTCTGAAAGCACCGTGGAGAGGACGAATTTGTCTTAAGGACACAGTGTCAAACACTGGACTTGATCAGATTATAATTCGAAGAAATTAAATCAAGTAAGTTATTTAATTTATTTTCAGTGTTATTATTATTTATTTAAATCAGATTTTAATTTTATTTTTGTAACAAAATAAAATCTATTTTTATTTATTTATTTATTTTATTTCGAGTTTGATTTTTGTAATCAAACAAATTCTCTCATTTCCTTTATTTCTTTATATTCTGGTTGTTGTTTAGTACACAATAGAATTTAATTTATTTAAATACAGTGAAGATTGTCCTACAAATGCTAGGTTAGGGATCATTAGGGAGTGGTGGCAAGCAACAGAAATTAGAGGTTGGCAGTCGACATTGGTGGTTGGAATTACAAAGGTGAAAGAAAGAAATGGTGTTTCAGGTGATATTAGTTGCCAGAGTTTCAGTCATCTATGATGTTGGGTTAAGTGAGGATGGGTTGCGAGTGGCGGTCCTAAAAAAGAAAAAAAAATATATAAAAATGATTAATTAATTATTTATTTTATTTTAATTGCTAAATGACATATGACAGTGTCAAACAGGTAGGAACATGTCGCTTCAAAAACCATGAAAACATGTAAGGAGCGCTTTCATGACGAACACAAAAAATTTGATTCCGTTTGGTAGGCAATTCAAATTATAGTTTCACCAATTAATTTAAGTATGTTGTTTGTTTTAAACTTTTAAATCATAATTCTATACCCATTTCTCAAAACTCAATTCAAAACATAATCATTACTTTTCAAAACTCATAAGCAGACACATAATTCAAAATTCTTTTCAAAACTCAATTCAAATCAATATTTTAATTTTTTAAATATTTTAAAAATATTTTAAATTGTTTAAGATTTTAAATATTTTAATATTTAAATATGTTACGATTTTTTTAATTTTTTAATTTTTTGAATATTTTTAAATATTTTAATTTGAAAATATTACGATTTTAATTTTTTAAATTTTAAAATATTTTATAAAAATAAATTCAAACTCTATTTTATAAAAATATTTTAAAATATTTTAATTTTTTTGTTATGTATTTGGTTACGATTTGAGTATAGAGTTATGAAAGTAGTATGGAGTTTCGAATTACGTGTTTGGTTATGAATTTTAAAAATAATTTCTTAATTGAGTTTTATTTTATATGTTTGGTTACGATTTTAGTGTAGAGTTGTTTTTAAATTTAAAATATTAACATTTTAAATTATTTAATTTTTTTTGAATATTAATTTTTACGATTTAAATTTTTGGAATATTTATTTTAATTTTTTACTTATTAAATTTTTTAGATTATTTAAATATTTATGATTTAAATTTTTTGAATATTTATTTTGAAAAAAAATTATTTCCTTTGTAGTATTTTCAATTAAAAAATTGATTAATGTTATTTTCTGTTAATAATAAATTTTTTTAATTGAATTTTAAAAAAAGTTTGGTTATGGGTGTTGATCAGAATTTTCAATAGTGTGAAAATAGTGTGTTTTGTTATAAGTTATAACAATTTGAATTAAAACTCATAACCAAACAAATTTTCTTACTTCACATGTCAAATCAAACTTCAAAACTCAATTCCACACTCAATTCAACACTCCATTTAAAAACCATAACCAAAAAAATTTTCTATACTCAAATCATAATTCCACAATTCACAAACTCAAAATACAACTCATACTCTAATATTATATTTACAAAACTCTATCAAACACAACCTTTAAGAGGAGAAAAAGAAGAGAAGGGAAAGGGTCGTTGGTGAAAAGGGGTGTAACAACGGGAGAATGAGACGTCGATAGGCGAAGGGGATTACTGTGACCCAAATTTATTTCATGTTTCTAAATTTTTACCTAAACCTCTGCTTAAAGATTTCGTATTTTGATAATTATTTTTATTTTTTCACTAATACTGTAATTACTGAAACTTTTTTAGTGGTGTCGATTGCCATTGGGATGTTATTTTTTCTTAAATATTAGGTTCAATTACAGTTGATTTTATGGGTCAGACTTATTTATCAATAGATCTTGCTCTAATTTTTAATGATATATTATCATTACAAAAATATTTTTAAAAAATAAAATTCAACTACTTATATTTTGCACATTTTTCAATTTAAATTAACATGAATAAGTTAAAATTCACAAACAAAAATTAAAATTTATCATTTTAATAAATTTCTCAATATCATTATGAGTATGAAATAATAATTTTACAAACACAGCATACATTTAAAAAATCTTAATTGTTTTTAATATCAAAATAAGAGACAAATATGTTAAAAGTATTCGTAAAATAATAATATTAAATTATACCATCTCCTAAAAATGTTAAAGATTCCAAATAAATTATCAAATTTTTTTAAGTTTCATTCTTGCAAATGTACACCCCAACCAGGATACTTTAACACATTATATATAATACTTTGTAGAGATCAATACGCATAGTGCCTAGTATCTATGGTTCATAGCTAGGACTATTAGGGTGTGTTTATTTAGACGGATTAGATAAGAGGGGATTGTAATTTATCGAACTATTAATCCTAGGATACATTGTCCCGGGACTATTTGGTTGGACTAAATTTGTATCCTATATTTGTTTAGTCATGGAATTAGATGTCTGGATTGAACTATTTTTAGTTATCCAATGTTTGTTTGGATATTATAGAGAAGGATAAATACTCAAATGACTATTTTATCATTTTCAATTATTTACTAAGTAATAGTAATATTAAACATAGCTTTAATATTTTAATTATTTTTAACTAGATTAAATAAAAATTTGTTTTATTTTATTTTTTGCACAATATTTTAATTATTTTAATTTATTATTTTCAATTAAATTAAATTTATAATATATAATTTATATTTGTTATTTAATATATAATTTTAAATTAACAACACTACAAAATAATTTAATTTAATATGTAAATTTAATTTTTTAACAACACTAAAAAAATTTAATTTATAAGGCCATAATTTATAATTTATTATTTTTAAATAAATTTAATTTATAATTTATATTTATTATTTAATATATAATTTTAAATTAACAACACTAAAAAATAATTTAATTTAATATGTAAATTTAATTTTTTAACAACACTAAAAAAATTTAATTTATAAGGCCATAATTTATAATTTATTATTTTTAATTAAATTTAATTTATAATTTATAATTAAATTTTTTTATTTAATATTTAATTTTAAATTAACAACACTAAAAAAATAATTTATAAATGTTCAAAAGACTATTTTATCAATTTTTAATTGTTTGCTAAGTAATAGCATGTAGGGTAAAATGGATATTTCACAAAATAATTCCATGGGATACCAATCTCATGGTTTCTGTCCCTCCCTCTCCCATGGGATAGGATAGTCTCATATTTGTGGGACTAATAATCTGGGGGACTATTAATCCAGAGCAAAAAAAATGAAACAAATAATGGATCATTAATCCGGTGAGACTAATAGTCCAATCCCACCCCCCTAACTGTTCAAAACAAACATACCCCTAGGTCATGTTTGATTCACACGATTAATAGTGAAGTATTAATAATCTTTTTAAATTAGGCCTCGTTTGGGAACAGGCTAATTTAGTAATTTTTTGACTATTTGGCTAAAAAGATAGGTAAAAAAAACTTGTATGTTTGGGATGACTTTTTAGCTAATTACGAAAAGATGTGCAAACAGTAGAGAGAAAAGAGAATCTTTGACTTTTTGGTATGAGTTATTGACTTTTTAGCTAATTTAGTAACTTTTTAGTTAATTGGCTAAAAAAATAAGTCCCCAAACGGGGCCTTAGTGTGGTATTTATTATATAATTGGATTAATATTCATTGGATTAATAATTCCACCCCTACCCTATTACTAATAATCCTACAAATTTGTTAGATTAATTATCCATTAGATTAATAATCCTAAACTAAAATATTAAAACAAACATAAGATAATTGGACCCATGGATTAATAATTACAATCACATACTATAATCCACCAAACCAAACACGCCCCTAGAATATATCTAATCTCATTCACTCCCCTAACTTTGGTAATTCATTTAGGCTGTATTTGATTTAATGTTTTAAAAAGAAATTTGAAAAGAGAAAAGATTTTGCTCATATTTTACTGCCATTTTTCTTTTCAAATTCCTTTCTAATTTTTTGAAACAAACATAACCTTAAAAGCGGATATACTATTGGTCAGGCCCATGACATGGTGGGCCGCAACTAGCTTTAAACAAATAAATTTTAGCTACTAAAGTACTGGATCACTCCCATGCTTGCTTAAGTACCCAGCATGTTCCTATTTTCTCCACAACCAAACAGAGTTGTGAAGTAAACGCACTCCAGCAAATCAAAATCCATTAGCTTGCTCTCCTTGAATTCGATTTCATTATCAAATCCCACAGGCAAAAGATGTCGCTGATCCAAGCATCTTAACCGACGAGGCACCATATTCGATTCCTTCTCTCTAGACTTCCCTTTCCCTCAACTTTCTCGGAAAAATTCGGCATTCGCGAGCACTCGCGTGGACTGAAAGGAAACACCAGAAGCTCAATGTTCAGGGCCGATCTTCCTGGTCTGAAGAAGGAGGAAGTGAAGGTCGAGATCGAGGAGGACGATAGGGTTTTGCAGATCAGCCGTGAGAGGAATTTCGAGGAGGAGAAGAACGATACTTGGCACCGCGTCCAACGCAGCTCCGGCAGGTTCACGAGGCGGTTCGGCCGCCGGAAAATACGAAAATGTATGAGGTCGAGGCATCAATGGAGAACGGAGTACTTACCGTTACAGTTGCCAAGGTTGAGGTTAGGAATCCTGATGTTAAATCCATTGAAATCTCTGGTTAAAATTAATGCTAGGGACCTAAATAATCTACCAAATGTTGGGATCTAGACATGTTACCAATGTGAGAGGTTCTCTAAAATATTTATTAAATTATTTGAGATCTTTAAAATTAAATAAATAGGTTTTATAATAATTAATGAATTTTTTTTTATCAAATATTATTAAAAGAAATTACTAATTATTAATTTTTAATAATTATTTTGAAAGTTTGTTACACAAAATATCACTAATTATAAATAAAAAATGTTACAGGTCTCAAAAATTTTACTAAAAATTTTACCAAATGTCTCACATGGTGTGACACATGAGTGTGAGAGTCACACCATGTGAATCCCACACTCTTTTGAGACATTTAGAAGAACTTTTAATAAAATTTTTGAATCTTTAGTATTACTCATTATAAATCGGATAAATTATAAATACACCCTAGGTTTATTTAAATTACAAATTACCCTGTGGTTCTAGAAATTATATTATACCCGTAAGATTTTTAATTTCATAATAAATAGGTTATTTTATTAATACATCATTAAGTTAATTAATAGTTTTTAATAATGTTAAAATTTTATTTTAATTAATAATTTAGATAATTTTATTACTGTATAGGTGAACATTTAAAAATTTCACTTTTTCAATTAATTCTGTTAAATAAAAAATTTTGACAGAGAAGTATTTGTAATTTTTCAAACCATAGAGAGCAATTCGTATTTTAAGTAAATTTCAAGAGTGTCTTTTTAATTTACTTATATAAATTTTAGCGACAGTTTAAAAAAATCGTTACAAAAAGAAGTTGCTAATTTTTACTTAAAAAAAAAATTAACGTTACGTTTTAGCGATAATTTATAAAAATTGTGAAAAAAATGGGCACTAATGATTAATTTTTTTGGCAACATATGTATAAAATCGTCTCAAAAAATTAATTTTATTCACCGATTTTACTAAAATTTATTTTCAATAAGACTTTATATAGGAATTAAGTCCAGATCTTTTGATAGTTTACCCTAAAATCAATATATGCAACTCTTTAATGGTATATATATGTGAAATGTAGTGGTTATATGTGTGATGTATATGTGTGTTTATGAGTAATTTTGTGAAGTCTCTAAATCTGTTTTGGAAACTAATGATAATTTGAGTAGTGTTTAAAATCTTAATTTTGATTTGTTGTGCATTTTAACTTTGATCTTTCAATTCTGTAATCTTACGAATGATAAGAGTTTCAAATTAATGAAGAAAAATATACAAAATACAATTCATGAACTATCGATTCCTTCTTTGAATAGTCTGCAAATGTTAGCAAATATATGAAATTGAAATGAAATTAGAATGGTGGCTAGATTACATCATTGTAGTCTGATTTCAATTAAAAAATCTGATGTCTCTTTTTGGTGGTGTGGGTTTATGTTTTGTTCTTGTTGATTTTCAGTGAAAATGCATTTGTTAGAAACTAGGAGTAATCCAAAACCAGTTAAGCAGAATTGAAAAACCTGTTTATGAATAGGGTTTAAGGTTTTGATTGATTTTTCTTTAAAAATCTTAAATTTTATGTTAACATTTAGTTGAAAAATAATAAGATACCTTAATTGCTTGTTATAATCTGATTTTCTTATAATGGTAAATGAAAATTCACCCAACTACACAATCAAACCCACCACTTCAAATTTTGTGCACATGGAATTTTGGTGAATGACATGAAAATAGTAGATTGTGTTGATTGCTTCTTGATGGCTCCATTTTGTTACATCTTGTTACATCAGATGCAGTTATATCAAGGAGACATTTGATCCAATGTAAGTGAAATATAAAAGAAAAAAGAAAATGGAATATATTTGGATTGCTTTGTCTCTATTCAAAAATTTGAATCCAACATCAATAGGGATCATTCAACCCTTCATCAATTTTTTCATCTAATTTGATTTTAAATTTGAGTAAAAAGCTTGATTTGATATGAATTACTTCAACCTTTTCATCACATTTTTATCAAAATCTTTTTTAAAAATTCTTCTCTTGAAAAAAAAAAAAAAAAAAAACCCTCCAATGCTTATTTTTTGAAATTTTCAAAAAATTCTAACTTAGAAGGAAGGGAGGGTATATATAGTTAGGACGGAAACAAAAATGGACTTTTAAATACGGCTCGAATACTGCACAAGAATCTCTCTCTAGCATGTTTTTAGAAGAAAGAGGAGAGAAAATGAGTGTTTAAGAGCATACCGGTCCATATACAAAATCATTTACGCTGTGTTTGGTTGGGAAATTTGGAGAGGGATTTAGAAAAGAAAAGAGAAAAGGTGTATGAAATTAGGTAAAATATAAGTATATTTTATTTATATTGTACTTACCTTTTTCATTTCTCTTTTCAAATTTTCAAATTCTCTAACCAAACACAGTATTAGGTCATTGTCTTGGGCTTCAAAATTGAGGAAAGCCATGATTACAATGAAGTCTAGTGAATTATAATTGTAATATTGAGGATCATAAATAATAAACTAGAGACGAAAAATTTTAAAATTGAGAGAGAAATCTCAATAAATAAAAGGGAAAATATATTCATTGTACATGTAGAAAATACATTATCCATAAATGGTAAATTTATATATATTAATAATGAAAATTTTGAACTTTTTCATACATAAGTAAACATTTTCAAAACTAATTGGATTGTAATTCTCCATAAATAAATGGGCAAATAAGGGAATAGTTAAAACACCCTATTTAGGGATTGTTTGACAAATGGGTTGGGCTAATTTAGCTTAGAAAAAGACAAAATAAATTAAGAAGACAAAATAATATTTAATTCACAATCATTTTATTTTTTCTCTCACAACTATCACATCTAAACCAAAAAACACTAAAAGTTTATTCCAAATAGAATTTTTTTAGTCAAGCTAAAAAAGTTTATCTCAAAGGAAATCTTATTTTTCTTTAATCATAAGCATTGATTGTTCTCACATAATTTTTTTAAAAAAAAATAAAAACGTTTAATTTATTTTTATTTTTATTTTTTTTCAAATTCTTAATTTTTATTTTTTTAAAATTATTATCACTAGTTTGGAGCAACACAACCCTCTCAACTCCTTTCCATACAAAATAATAAAAGTAAATCTTAACCGTTTTCTCCTTCTCACAATATTTGTTTTTCTTTTTTTGAATTAATTTTCAGTTAATTCACTTGAAGTGAACTTAAAAGCTTAAATTATATTAATTTTTTGACTTTTTGGTTACCAACAGAGGTAGCAATGAAAAAATACGATGCAGTGACAGTAGATGAAAGTATTAGAAGAAAGGGTAAACCTAGATTGACGTGAGCTAGTGTAGTAGATAGAGATATGAATTTCCTTAATTTGATTAACGAAATGGCCTTAGATATAATTGACTAGAGAATAAAGATTCATGTAACCGATATCATTTGATGGGACTTAAGATTTGATTTGGTTTTTACCATTGATCTATACTCCATTGTAGATCCACCACCACCGTTCACCAACCACCTTTATGATCACCGATTTATACTTCACCGTTGTCGATCTACACTCTATTATCATCAATCCATCAATCTGTACCAATCTAATTGTTCAACGGTGAAATCGACTCCAAATGTCTCCAAACAACAATGTTTTCTAGATCTCGCCCATCCTTTCCCCCTTCTCTCTTTATTTCTTAAACCAAATTTGCTACAAATTTATTTATCAATGTCTCTTGTTCTATAGGTGTAGAAAATAGATATTCTGTGAATAAATGTGTGGGTGTTAGACCATCTCTAATCATTTATCAGATCTTTTATCAAATTTAAGTTTGATGAAAAACTGATGAAAACAGTGCTCCAACCGTTTCACCAGTTTGGTATAAAATGAAGGAAGCGGTACTTTTTTCATTAAATGAAATGAGCATTTATCATTTCATCAAATTTGTAGATGACTAATTGACCGAACGTCCTCTCGGATAACTAGTTTTGGGATGAACTTGATAAAAACTTACTCTAGACGAACGATCGGCCGGACCACTGGCCAGATTTGGTGCATTGTATCAGATCAAATTTTTGCTCAAATTTTTCTCAAATTTAATGAAATATTTAATGAACGATTGGAGATTCTATTAGTGATTAACTAGATTTAGCGTATGCAATTTTTTGTTACAAATTGTTTAATGATAATCTAAATGTGTTTTAATTCTTTTGTCAATCTTATATTGATTTGCAATTGTAAAAAATGATGAGAATGTATGTGACTGAGAGTGAAAAAGAGTAATTGATTGTAACGTCCTGAAAATTGGGTAGGGTATGTCTATTTATGCAACAAAACCCACCTGATAGACAAACACATACATATAGTTAACTATTCCATACATCTATTTCCATTAAATCCCAAATACCAAATGCCAAATACATGCTGTTCACATCTCAATGCCCTAGTTCCAATCCCAAGCATACATTTTACAATAAGTATGAAATGGAAGCCAAACAGATAATAGGTGCCCTACAAGTTTATAAATTTATCCAAGAACATTCTTGGTTACACAAAATGGACTTTCAACTCAACGCAAATACAACCCTGGGCTTAAATTCAACAAATAACAATAAAACAAAAATGAAGCCTCAGCTCCGAGTCTTCCCAAGTCAATGCCTTGACGGAGGCATAACACTTGTACCTGAAATGGTTTCCCTTATAGGGTGAGCCACAGCCCAGTAGAGATATATTACACAACATATGAACCATGACAAGACTAAAAAAGAGTATGCTCATGATAAAACAGTTTATCTCTCTTTTTATAAAGTATGCAATGCAACAAAAGATATAAAGCCATTTCTATTTTAAACCATATTTGTTACGTGAATACAGGCTCTGTGAATCTCTAGGTGAGTGTCTGCAAGTAGGCCCTAATGCACTACCACTGTCATTTGTACTAGTAAACTGGAAAGCTCGACACCTAACCGCGTGGTTCTACACTCCCTACCCAGATTCACCATGTATTCAACTTTTCGCAAGCAGATACATTTCCAAACATTTCTCAAAAACAGATACATTTCCAATGACATTAATGTAATGTAATGTCCAATGCAACAAATGAGGAATGTGGTTCAATTAATCTAAGTCTCATACCTTTCTACAACAATCATGGCTATCCTCCACCGATAGCCCAAAACAAATATTTCTAAACAAATATTTAAACAATTAAATTCCAAAAATTCCGACAATACAATCTATTCCACATCTCATCAAATATGAACAACTACATTAGTTTTCATATCACAATCACGTCCGGTAACCTCTCAAGGTCCATTTCTAACCGTGTCAGTTTTATTCCACCAGATACTTTAAGCAAAAATAATACTGTTAATGGCCAAGAAAACATCATTTTCTTTCCAAACTCATTCTCTAAGCATTATTCAACTATGACATTCTATTTTGATCAAAAGTCCCAAAAGTTAAACATAACTCTTTTGTTTTCTTTAAAAATGCTCTTTTGGTCGCAAACCGGTAAAAATTTCAAAATCGATCGCGTTGAAGTCTGTTTTTGTTCAAATTTAAAACATAGCTTTTTCATAACCTTATAAACATATTTCAAGTTTACACTTTCGCAATTTGTATAGCGACCCTAGTTTTGACCTGTCTCTTGTGGTGTTCTGGACTCGGGTTTGTATGGTTTGGATGGTGGTTCATGTCTTGCTTCCCTTGTCTTCTCCTTAATGTTGGTTATTGGGTTGTAGTTGTGTGTTTGGAACAGGTTGGTTGCTTGTTTTTCCAAGCCTTTGTTGCCCAGAATTTGGCTCTTCCGCTCGAGCGGGCATTATTACGCTCGAGCGGCCTTCTGAAATTTTGCTCTACGCTCAAGCGGGCATTTAGGCACTCGAGCGGGAACTGTGTTTGCCAAAATACTAGAAGAGCGTATTTCACGCTCGAGCGTGAGTCTGTGTCGTATGCTCGAGTGGGGCTTTCCACGCTTGAGCGGACCGCGTTTTATCAGTTCGTGAAAGTGACATTTCAGATCATTTTCTACTTTCTCTCTCTCTGTAAAAGTCTCAAAATTTCCAGATTTTGAGCTTCTCTCTCTAAAAACTCACATTCTCTCTAAGATTTCATCTAAATCCATTGAGTTCTTGACTCTAATGTCTTTGAAAATATGGTGGAGGGCTTTAAGAGCTTCGTATTGATCTAAGTAAAAGTGGGTTTCGTCATTTTTGGAGTTCAACCTTGCTTTGCTCGTCTTCTCTTCTTGAGGTAGGGAATTTCTACGCTCTAATATGGTTTTTAGCTTAGTTATTTGCTATTGTGTGCAGATGATGAGATTTGGTTGTGGTTTGAACAAATCTAGGATTTGGACGTGAAATGAAAAGAAGAGTTTTTGATGAAATTGGCATAAGTGGGTTTGAGGTTTGGATACAAGGTTGTATTGTGCCAAAATAGTTATTTTTGGCGTTTGGGTTGATATTTGGAAAAAATGGGGATTTTGCCCTAATTTGATTAAATCATTATTTTGCATAAATAATTGGGATTAACATTGAAAATGTGAAATTGGAAGGTTGTGGTTATAATTGGTGATATTGGATATGTTTTATCTCACCTATGTAAGTTTTGAATAAAATATTTATTTTGAGATTAAACATCTCTTTAGAAATAATTGTATTGGGCTATCGGTAGATGATAGCTATGATTGTTGTAGAAATTGCATGAGGGTTAAGCGATTTAATGCTAATCCATTGTTGGTGTCATTGAATATGACCATATTATAAATACATTGTATATGTATGTTTATTGGGAGGAGAAAGGGGATGTATTCCATATATGATTATGTTTATAAATACATTGCATAGGTATATTTGTTTGGGAGGAGAAAAGGGATGGACTCCATTTTAAACAAGTTAGCCAGAGTGTCGTCGGTGAAAGACCCGAAATTTCATATATAAATGGGTGCCGATTTCTTCGGACGAAATATCTGTAAAGTGGTAGGTTTGAATTGTTTATGTGTATTTTGCATAGTTGGAAAACCATTGAGTTGTAGTCTCATTTTGGTTGTTGAAAGATAATGAATTTAACTCATGAATTGGGTGACATATATGAACTGGAAATGAATTAAAGAAAAATGGAAAGAGGTTAGGTCTTAATAGCATATGAATATGTAGGCCTTGTGGATGTTTTAGTATCGATATTGTTTATGCACGTAGTATTTATACCTTTGCTAAACCTCATATATTGTGTTAGATTATCTCTATTGGGCTGTTGGCTCACCCTATACGGGAATATCATTTTCAGGTGCAAGTGAAATGTTTCCTTCAAAGCAATAGTGTGAATGGACTTTCGGGAAGCAAGAGCTTCTTAATTATGCCTTATGTGTGTATGTTTGTTATTTGTAAAGCCAAGGGCTTAAGTTGTAATGAGCGAGACTCAATTTGTGTAACCAAGCAATGACTTGGAAAGATGTAAGCCTACATGGCATTTAACTGGTTGTTAAACCGTGAACTCTGATATATGAAAGTATGTTGTTTTACATATTTATTCCGCATATGAGTTATCTTTATTGTATTATTTTTGGGGGCGTTACCACTTGGTATCAGAGCGTACTGGGTTTGAATACTTTCGGCACATGGGAAGTGGTTTGTACCACAATGTGTTTGTCTCGCTTGATTGAGATGTTAGCATGTGTTGTATGCTTCTGTGATAACATGCTTATGTGATTATGTGGGTATAGAATTTAGTTCCTAAGATGTTGATTAGGTCTACGGGTTTGTGGAAGTCCTATTAGATGAGTACTTGATCACTGCTATTTCTAACTAGAACTCTAGCAACGTCGTGGGACGGTCATTAACTAGGAAGGAAATTCGTATGTGTTTATGTGATTGCATGTCTATGTGGAGTGATTTACTATTGTCCAATGTATTAGAACGCACGTGAGTTAGCCTTGGCATGATGAAAATGTGCTAATCCTGTTGTTACCTTTATTAGGGTGTCAGGACGTGGACGTGGTAGTAATAGGCGTGGTAGGCCTAGGAGGCATGAGGTGCCTTTACCGGATGATAGTCCGGCATAGGAAGAAAGAGTTGGTCAAGCCAATGTGGCCGAACTGGTTAATCAACAGGCCATAGGCGCCTTAGCCCACGAAATAGCCAGAGTATTGAGGGAGTCTATGGACATTCTCCAAGTTGAGAATCAAGTCTAGGCCCAAGTAGCTGAAGTAGGGCCATCTTTCTTAAAGAGGGAGTTTTTCCGGTAGAATTCGGATGAGTTTTTGGGTGATCCTAAGGAGCCATTGAAGGCAGATGAGTGGCTAGAACAGTTAGTGAAGACATTCGAGATGCTTGGCATCGAGGATGATCAGTTGAAAGTGACCTTGACATCTTTCCAGTTGTAGGGGGATAAGGATCAGTAGTGGAAGTATGCGCGTGGGCGCATCGGAGGAACTTGGAAGGCTTTTGTCGAGGCTTTCCAGGATAAATTTCTACCTCCCACGGTTAGGGAGAAGTTGAGAGATCAATTCTCTAAATTATTGCAGTTGAACATGCCAGTGGCTAAGTTTGAGGCAACCTTTACTAGTCTGGCGAGGTTTGCACCTAAGTTGGTGGCTACTGAGGAGCGCCGTTGTTTGGAGTTTGAAAAGAGGTTAAGGACCGGGCTAATGTATAAAGTTGCCAGCTCCATGACTAGAGATTATGGGCACCTTGTGCAGTCTGCAGCCCACCTTGAAACTATTATACAGGCAGAAGATGAAAGGATGAGGGGCTCCAGGAGGAGTTAGGATAGTCAGGGAGACAGTAAGAGGCAGAGGGGTTCCTACCATCAATAGTCGCAGGGAACTCAGTTGAGGTCCACTTTTCCAATATCGAGTTCAGGTTCTAAGAGAGGTAGGCAGGGAGATTTTACTTGCTTTAAGTGTGGTCAGTTGGGCCACAAGTCTCCAGCTTGTCTTCAGAGAGGACGATGACAGCAAGTAGTATCATCTTCGGCTCGTTCTTAGACCTAGAGTCAGGGAAGAGGCCAGCCGCTCACTTGTTATCAGTGTAGGCAGGCGGGGCACCTAAAGAGGTTTTACCCATAGTTGAGTGGTACACCTGGTGCGTCTGGTTCGAGACAGACACAGAGTTACCAACCGACATAGTCAGCACAGGCCTCGAGGGCTAATCAGGGAGTCTCTTCGGCTCAGTTTGTGCATCAGGCTTATGCTCCGAGGGGTAAGCAGGTTGAGTAGAGGCCTACTAGACGTATGTATACAGTTGTAGGGCCAGATCTTGTACCTGATCTTTCTATAGTGAGAGGTACCTTTTTGTTTTGCAATTCAGTTGCTAATGTGTTTATTGATACGGGTGCATCCCATTCTTTTATTTCGTATACATTTGCATCAGTTTTGGGTTTGGAGTTGGCATAGTTAGCATCTCTTATTTGTGTAGAGTCACCTATTGGTGGTCAGACTGTCTTGAGACAGGGATGTCGCTGTTGTGACATCGAGGTTGCTGGTCGTCGATTACCTTTTGCATTTGTATTGATTGACATACTTAGTTTTGATGTCATATTGGGTATGGACTAGTTATCGTCATACCAGGTTGTTATAGATTGCTACCGTTAAAAGGTTACTGTATGTACCTTGAGTGGTGATTGCTTTTATTTCTTGGGGGACCTTGTGGATAGAGTCTTATCATCGGTATATGATCCGCGTGAGAGGAGTGAACTTAGTTGTCTCCTAGCTAGCTTTTTAAGTAGTGAGTGTGATAAAATTCGGGTTGAATTGCCGAGGGTAGTTTGTGAATACTCGGATATTTTTTCCGAGGATCTTGTTAGCTTACCGTCACTGAGACATCGAGTTCTCTATTGATTTAGTGCCAAGCACGACACCGATTTCTATGGCTCCATATAGATTTGCACTTGCTAAATTGAGTGAGTTGAAGATTCAACTCCAGGAATTGTTAGATAAGGGTTTTATTCACCCTAGTACTTCACCTTGGGGAGTGCCGGCTCTCTTTGCTAAAAAGAAAGATGGAGCATTATGGCTTTGTATTGATTACAGAAAGTTGAACCGGGTTACTATTAAGAATAAGTACCCAATGCCTCGTATGGATGATCTGTTTGATCAGTTGAAGGGGTCTTGTTGTTTCTCTAAGATAGACCGGAGATCGGGTTATCATCAATTGAGGGTAAGGGAGGAAGACGACATTCCGTACGCGGTATGACCATTATGAGTTTCTGGTAATGCCTTTTGGGCTAACTAATACTCCAGCTGTGTTTATGGATTTAATGAATTGGATCTTCTATGAATTCTTAAATCGTTTTGTGGTTGTCTTTGTGGACGACATTTTGATTTATTCACCTTCTAATGAGGAACACGAGGAACATTTACGAGTAGTACTTGAGTTACTTAGAGCCCATAAGCTGTATGCTAAATTTGGAAAATGTGACTTTTGGCTGGAAGAGGTTAAATTCCTAGGGCATGTAGTGTCAAGGGAAGGGGTGACTGTAGATTCATCTAAGGTAGAGGCAGTGCAAGATTAGGCACAACCTAAGAATGCTTTCGAGATTCGTAGTTTCTTGGGGTTGGCTTGGTATTACCGTCGATTTGTGAAGGATTTCTCTAGACTAGCTTCACCCTTGACTAAGTTGACTAGAAAGGAAATCAAGTTTGTGTGGAGTGAGACTTGTGAAAGATTGTTCCAAGAGCTCAAGATTAGACTCACCACTGCTCCAGTATTGATTATACTAGAGAGGGGTTTGAGTTACTCAGTTTATTGTGATGCTTTACGAGAAGGTCTAGGTTGTATGTTGATGCAAGAGAGTAAAGTGGTAGCCTATGACTCACGGCAATTGAAAACACATGAGAGAAATTATCCCACCCATGACCTAGAGTTAGCAGCAGTGATATTTGCCTTGAAGATTTGGAGGCACTAGCTGTATGGTGAGAAATTTGAAGTGTTCTCTGATCACAAGAGTCTGAAATATTTGTTTACACAGAAAAACTTAAATTTGAGACAGAGGAGGTGGATAAAATTCATAGAGGATTATGATTTTGAGTTGCATTATCATCCTGGGAAGACTAACGTTATGGTCGATGCTTTGAATAGGAAGCCAGTTGGCAGGGTAGCTTCTATCGCTATCCGAGAATGGGAAATATTGGGTACTTTTAATGAGTTTGACCTGTAATTGGGCGAGTCTGTTGAATTCGCAGATTTGTTTTTGGTAGTTGCACAACCTACACTTGTAAACCGAGTGTTGGAAGTGCAGAGGGGTGACCTTCAAGTGAAATCATTATGAGAGAAGATTTCCAATGGGAAGGTAGAAAGAGGTTTGACTGTGTATCCCAACCTGAGTGTGACATACCGTGACCGTTTGTTTGTACCGGAGTCTTGCTTAGAGGAAGTACTCCGAGAGTTTTACTATTCGCGCCTCGCGGTGCATCCGGAAGGCACAAAGATGTATCATGACCTTAGTCGCCAGTTTTGTTAGAGATGTATGAAAAAGGATGTGGCTGCGTTTGTATCGAAATGTTTTACTTGTCAATAAGTGAAGGCTGAGCATCAGAGGCCAGCGGGTTTGTTGCAATCCTTGCCTATAGCTGAATAGAAGTGGGAACATATCACGATGAATTTTGTTGTGGGTCTTCCGAGGACTCAACGGGGTAATGATGCCATTTGGGTGGTCGTTGACCGATTGACTAAGTCGACGCATTTTATTTCTATGCGTGTAAGTGACTTGATAGATTATCTGGCCGACTTGTACATTAGGGACATAGTGAGGTTACACAGGGTCCTTGTGACGATTGTTTCGGATAGAGATCCGCATTTCACTGCTTGGTTGTGGTAGAGTTTGCAGAGTGCCTTGGGCACTAGATGGACTTTTAGCACGACTTACCATCCTCAGACTGACGGGCAGTCCAAGCGTACTATTCAGATCCTTGAGGATATGCTCCGAGGCTGTGTCCTTGACTTTAAGGGTTCATGAGAGAGGCATTTGGCCTTTATGGAATTTGCCTATAACAATAGTTTCCAATTGAGTATTGGCATGGCACCATTTGAGGCCTTGTATGGTCGACCGTGTAGATCTCCAGTGTGTTGGGCCAAGGTGGGTGATACACCTTTGTTGGGTCCAGAGTTGGCTCGAGAAATTACGGAGAAAGTTGCACTTATCCGTAAGAGGTTAATTACAGCCCAGAGTCGCCAGAAGAGTTATGCTGACCGTAGAAGGAGACCTTTGTCTTTTGAGGTAGGAGATCATGTCTTTTTGAAGATATCACCTAGACGGGGTTTGATGAGGTTTGGGAAGAGTGAGAAGTTATCCCCTCGATTTATTGGCCCTTTTGAGATCCTTGAGCAGATTGGGGAGGTTACTTACCGTTTGGCGTTACCGTCACAGATTTTCAGGGTTCATGACGTGTTTCATATTTGTATGCTTCAGAAATATGAGCCGGATCCATCGCATGTGTTGGATTGGACCGACTTAGAGGTAGATGAGGATGCCTCGTATGAGGAGAGACCGGTAAGAGTCTTGGATAGACAGGACCAAGTCTTGCGAGTCAAGACAATTCCCTTGATAAAAGTATTGTGGAAACATCATGGCGTCGAGGAAGCGACTTGGGAACGTGAATTAGAAGTCCGAGAGAAATATCTAGATTTGTTTATTGATGCATGAGCATGTATTGGGAATTTATTGTATTAATGAAAAGTCTAAGCATTATATATGTTTTAACTTATGAAAACATTGTATATGTTATGGTTATTTGGGAAGAACATGGATTCAATATAAACATTGCTTATGTTTTGAGAATATGGAATATTGATGATGTTGTATCATTTTTGGAAGCATTGTATATGCTATGTACGATTTTTGAAAATTTGGACTTGGTTAAACATTGTAAATGTTTTGGGAAATTGAAAATTTTCATTTTAATTTGGGACTTGTGAATCGAGTCGGTGTGAATAGATGACCTGAGAATGGGTCATGGTGTTGAACTTGTGGGAATAACATGGTTGTGAATAGTTCAATTATGTTTTAGAGCCTGATTTGTAATTTCGGGGACGAAATTCTTTAAGGGGGGGAGGTTATAGAGACCATGGTTTTGACCCGTCTCTTGTGGTGTTCCGGACTCGGGTTTGTGTGGTTTGGATGGTGGTTCATGTCTTTCTTCCCTTGTCTTCCCCTTAATGTTGGTTCTTGGGTTGTAGTTGTGTGTTTGGAACAGGTTGGTTGCTTGTTTTTCCAAGCCTTTGTTGCCCAAAATTTGGCTCTTCCGCTCGAGCGGGCTTCTGAAATTTTGCTCTACACTCGAGCGGGCATTCGGGCGCTCGAGTGGGGATTGTGTCTGCCAAAATACTAGAAGAGCGTATTTTACCCTCGAGCGCAGGGTTTCATGCTCGAGCGGGAGTCTGTGTCTTACGCTCGAGCGGGGATTTCTACGCTCGAGCGGACCGCGTTTTATCAGATCGTGAAAGTGACAATTTCAGATCATTTTCTGCTTTCTCTCTCTCTCTCTCTCTAAAAGTCTCAAAATTTTCAGATCTTGAGCTTCTCTCTCTAAAAACTTACATTCTCTCTAAGATTTCATCTAAATCCATTGAGTTCTTGATCCTAATGTCTTTGAAAATAAGGTGGAGGGCTTCACGAGTTTCGTATCGATCGAAGTAAAAGTGGGTTTCGTCATTTTTGGAGTTCAACCTTGCTTTGCTCGTCTTCTCTTCCTGAGGTAGGAAATTTCTACACTCTAATATGGTTTTTAGCTTAGTTATTTGCTATTGTGTGCAAATGATGAGATTTGGTTGTGGTTTGGACAAATCTAGGATTTGGGCGTAAAATGAAAAGAAGAGTTTTTGATGAAATTGGCATAAGTGGGTTTGAGGTTTGGATACAAGATTGTATTGTGCCAAAATAGTTGTTTTTGGTGTTTGGGTTGATATTTGGGGAAAATGGGGATTTTGCCCTAATTTGATTAAATCATTATTTTGCATAAATAATTGGGATTAACATTGAAAATGTGAAATTGGAAGGTTGTGGTTATAATTGGTGATTTGGATATGTATTATCTCACCTATGTAAGTTTTGAATAAAATATTTATTTTGAGATTAAACATCTCTTTAGAAATAATTGTATTGGGCTATCGGTGGAGGATAGCTATGATTGTTGTAGAAATTGCATGAGGGTTAGGCGATTTAATGCTAATCCATTGTTGGTGTCATTGAATATGACCATGTTATAAATACATTGTATATGTATATTTATTGGGAGGAGAAAGGGAATGTACTCCATATATGATTATGTTTATAAATACATTGCATATGTATATTTGTTTGGGAGGAGAAAGGGGATGGACTCCATTTTAAACAAGTTGGCCAGAGTGTCCTGGATGAAAGGCTCGAAATTTCATATATAAATGGGTGCCGATTCCTTCGGACGAAATATCCGTAAAATGGCAGGTTTGAAGTGTTTATTTTGGTTTGAAGTATTTATGTGTATTTTGCATAGTTGGAAAACCATTGAGTTGTAGTCTTATTTTGGTTGTTGAAAGATAATGAATTTAACTCATGAATTGAATCGCATATATGAACTGGGTGGCATATATGAACTGGAAATGAATTGAAGTAAAATGGAAAGAGGTTAGGTCTTAATGGCATATGAATATGCAGGCCTTGTAGATGTTTTAGTATCGGTATTGTTTATGCACGTAGTATTTATACCTTTGCTAAATCTCATATATTGGGTTAGATTATTTCTACTGGGCTGTTAGCTCACCCTATACGGGAATATCATTTCCAGGTGCAGGTGAAATGTTTTCTCCAATACAATAGCGTGGATAGACTTTCAGGAAGCAATAGCTTCTTAATTATGCCTTATGTGTGTATGTTTGTTATTTGTAAAGCCAAGGGCTTAAGTTGTAATGAGCGAGACTCAATTTGTGTAACCAAGCAATGACTTGGAAAGATGTAAGCCTACATGACATTTAACTGGTTGTTAAACTGTGAATTCTGATATATGAAAGTATGTTGTTTCTCATATTTATTTCGCATATGAGTTATCTTTATTGTATTATTTTTGGGAGCGTTACAATTTAGGCATCAACTCTTTATTTTTTTCAAAATTTCTAATTAAATTATATACAATTCTAAGCTCCATATAATCAAGTAAAAGTGCATAAAGAAGTGTAGGAAAAATCCCTATCTCGAGCCAAGAAGCTTTCAAATTTTTCAGCAACAGAAATTATTTTTTTTTTGGAGCCAAACGACGTCTTTTCTGCCCTCTAGGCTTTGATCCACAGCACTAGGGGTCAAAAATGACTTACACTAGATCAAACCCATGTAAAACTAACATTGGAATCCTTTCTCTTTTCTTTCTCCCGGCAAGAACTCCAAGAACTCTCAAAAGTTGAATAAAAAATCATTTTGGTTATTTTTATAGATATTTCTTAAACAAATATCTAATTATATATATGTACACCTCTATATATGTATATAAATTTAAAAATACATTTCAACATCTTTAATGACAAAATTGAATATAATATTTTCTCACCACAAAATATATTTCGTTTAATGGTACACAACATAAATATTCACAACTCTTTTATGGTAATTAAGTAATAATAATAATAATAATAATAATAAAACCATAACAATATTACATGGTTACTAACGGGTCACAATTCAATCAATTGGGTCCAAACGAATGGAGTTTAATAATTTAAAATAAATCCCCAATTGAGATTAAAGTATAAATTCAATTTGATTCAACTCGTTACAACCTTCCCCCTTTAAGGAATTTCATCCCCGAAATTTAAACTAGATAACCTTGCTGAATCAAAATCAATTACAACCGTAGAAATGCAATCATGGCATGTTAACATAACCTCTCAATTAAACATAAGAAATTCACCCTATTCCATAACACATATAATGTACATGCTAATATCAAAATAACATTTCCATTACAACTCTCAGACATCGATAAAAAGGTCCGGATACTTCTCGCAAACTTCAGCCTCACGTTACCAAGTGTCTCCACAACATTTTCACCAAGGGACAAATACGAACAAAAGATACATAGACACATACAGACAAATATGGAGAAAATACACAGATACGTACATATACACAGACACATTTGGAGAATATGTCCTTACTGATAAGGAATATTCTGTCTATGGACGTCGGCGAGCATATGCCGTTACTACGACGAAATATTCCATTAGCTGACGTCATCGCGCGTAAGCAAAACATGTAAAAGGGAAAGAAACACGAATGCAGGGATACGGGGTTTCAAACCCCCGACCTTGGGCTCAGCCTCTCCATCTTTAGATGCCGAACCAGACCACTTAACCAAGTCACTCTTATGACAAAAATAGTCGAATAATTATATATAATACATAAATATACAATATATATACATATATGTATACAACTTTCCTGCTTCTCTCTCTTTCTTCGAAAACTGCGTCTGATATGTAGCCTTATTTTTGTGTCAGCTGGCCGACAAAAGTAGACCTCCTCGATTTTTAAACTCACCTTGGCTCTCTCTCCCTCTTTGTCTTCTTCTCTTTCATCTTTTTTTTCGTCTGTTGGCCGACAAAAGCTACCCTCCCCGATTCTCTTCCATCTCTTTTTTTTGCTTTTTTTTGCCTTGACTCTCTCTCCCTCTTTGTCTTCTTCTCTTCCGTCTTCTTCTTCATCACTCTCTTTCATCTACTTAATCTCCTTCTTCTTCTTCTTCTTCTTCTTCTTCTTCTTCCCCATTCCCCTTGAGAGAGACAGAACATCAAGACTAAGCAGAGGAGAAAAGCTGCCCCAAAACTCAGTCTGTTCTCTGCTATTTCTCTGTGACTCATTTCTTTCTTTTTACACTTCTCACCACACATGGCATCATCTCGTCCCCTCACTCTCTTTCCGGACCTCAATGATCCAAGCTCTCCTGGACCGAGTGCCCCTGCTCCTACTCTTCCTAACCTTCCTAGACCGAGTGCCCCTGCTCCTACTCTCCTTAACCTTCCTGAACAGAGTACCCCTGCTCCTACTCTTCTTAACTTTCCTATGATGTCAGTTGAGCAAATCATGGCCGCTCAATTTGACATTGAAGCCAACCACTTTACATTGAGATCCTGTATGGAGACAGTGACTGCGGTTACTAAATTGTCTCACCGGCTGCAGAATAGGACCAATGAGGTACATCAGTTAAATGCCCAACTTTCTCTACTCCAACGTATGTACAAAGATGCACGAGTAGAGATTTGCGCACTGAAGGCAAATAATAAAGAGCTGAAACGGAAGACCATCATCATGGCCCGATTCGGAGCACCTTTGTACTTCGCCTTTGACAGCCAGCAGGGAGTCAACTCTCTTGACGGTCCTGTACGCACTGAGGTAGGGCCTTCAAGGGTCACCGAAGACGACAAAAAAAGGAAGAGCTCGACAGGAGAGTCGAGTAAATGAAGTCGGCGTGTGGCCGTTACCAAAAGCAAGATCCCTCTTTTTTTTTTTTTTTCATGATGTCACTGTAATCGGGGATGTCATCTCTTGACTTCAATAAAATCAATTTCGTTTTTTCTTTCTTCATAATTTAGTACAATAATTTACTTAATATCCATCCAAAGTGATTATCTCAAGACTCTTAACCAATGAGAACACCTTCCCTTTAAAGACACAATTCAATGATATATTTTGTAATTGCAACTGTCACACGACAACTAACTCATCTAAATATTAAAATGAATTCATACTCAGTTACCCAATTGAATAAAACTAACACAAACAATGACTCCAAATATTTCATCCCATGAGAACCTCCATTCGTCCCCTAGTACAATCATATTCTTCCATGAATTATTCCAAAAACAAAATTCACAGATCACCTTAGCCTCAACTACTTCACTTGAACAAGAAGAAACACCAACCCTTATGAAACATAATGCAATCATGCCAAACACACTACTAAAAAATTCTCAGTCACAACTTTAGTTGCCTAACCAAACAATTTCTGTATTATTTTTACCTATCCACTCTATTTCTTTCACTCGTTGAACTGACTAACAGTTTACGCAAACTTGTCTATATCCACCAACACAATTTCACTCCAACATATAATTTACCCAAATGCTCACACAATGCACTTCGAGTCCACATAGAATTCATCAAGACTAGATACACATTCTAACAATACTAAGGTACTCCCAACAAATACTCATAGTTGTAGTGACTTTAAAATCTCCTTTGAAGTCTCTAGTCAGCTCCCTTCTATCCAAATTCTAAAAGATATAACCACAAGCTATGATGCTACTCATTCACTCTAAAAAAAAAAAAAAATCTTTGTCAACAATAGTCATTCCATAACAATTTCTAAAACTAACAAAACAACGAAAGTACTTCATACCAATTTATTCCCCGATGAGGGGTCTGCCAAATAACTTCTTTTAAGGTAATATCACCGTAAAATATGATAAAACAAAATTAAAATAAGGAATCATCCTCTATTAGGCAAAACTAAATACATTTTAATTAAGAAAATACTTACCACTTAAGGTTAAATACACTCATCAAATTGAACTCAATGGTAATATTAGACCAACATACCAACAATACGAATTCTTAGCACACTTATAGAAAAACGAAGGTTCAATATAAGGGATTCACAATTCTTACTCCAAGGATACAAAACAATCTTGTAGCTAAAGGACAAATGATACAAAATAATCTCCATTTCCATTACATGATTTACACCATCATGACACACACCAAATTTAACTCAAAACACTCTCATATACCTTCCATCTTCACAATTTCTAACTCATACATAAAAGTAACTGTAAAAGTTAACATCAATCACTCTCGATGGGTCAAGCATAAATGCCCATGGAAATACTCAAATTACCACCATACTAATTATCCTAAAGCACCTAATTTAGAATTATAATATCCTCACAAAGTAATCTTAAAAATTTCCTCTAAAAATATTGGTTGCTAACACAACTCCACAACATCCATTACATCATGTCCCTTAACACTCATTTATTGCACTCAAGAATATCAACAACTAACTCTAAGACAATGGACTCCACCAATCTCGAAGGCACTCGGAACTCGCCTACATGTTCTAAAATATCGACTCACGAGTCAATGTTGTTATTACTAATAATCCTATCAAATGGCGTAACCTAAATCAAATTTAATCTCATTCCAATCTATCTCAAAATTATTTATCTCATTTGCCCTCTTAGGATTTGCAGCAAAATTATGAATAAAACAAACTCTCTAAGAAACACATCTCTTACTACACAATATAATTTCTATTATGCAAAGACTACGTTTATTCCGAAACACATACAAAATAATTGGCCTAGGGCCCATCACTAACCTCACAAGTAGTCCATCAAGTAAGTGAAACAATCCAACTATAATTAACTTCGTCTATCCTAAGAAAATTTAGAACTAGTTTTACGTGTTCTAATGTCAACAATCCAAAGCATATTATCTTAGATTACTTTAATCATAGAGTTGTAAACACAACAATAACTCCTCAATGATAGTACTACTATTTCTTAGATTTTTCCCCCCATCTCGTCCACTTTTACAAACTTGATATAAAATTGAAAAGTAATTAACTCCTCATAACAACAAACCAGTCGCTACACAACACAAACTCTACTATTTTAATGTCACATTTACACCCACAATCATACAAATCGATTAACCTATGCTTTAATACTAATTCCACAACATCTTGACCAATCATCCCGGCCATATTACTCTAGCCTACACCTTTTTCCTGGCGGAAAATGTATCTTTCTACATAAGAACATCCCGGGCAGCCCAAGTGCCTCTATTACGGTTTCTCTCGCTTTATGTCATCTTATATAAGAGATAGAATTTAGTTCAGAAGTAAGTACTCCACACTAGTTCTAACATGCTGCATATGGATTAAACATAAACCTACACATGTATCTACATCACATAAGGCAAATCATATAAGCACATAGTCACATAGAGCACATATGAGTTACCCCTCCAAGATATTGACCCGTTCTATAAACATTCAAAGACTTCCAAATAGAAACAACATTGATCAGGTGCTTTTCTAAAAGGACCTCAAAGAATTTCATGGACGCAAATCACATCTCAGAAGTTTAACCCTATACCCACATAGTCACATAAACATGTTATCACATAGCATATAAGATATGCAACATTTCTCACTAGCGAAATGAACCTACCATGGTAAAAACCACTTCCCGCGAACCCCAAGTATTCAAACCCGGTAGCTCTGATACCAAGCTGTAATGCCCCGAAAATTGGATAGGGTATATCTATTTATGCAACAAAACCCACCTGATAGACAAACACATATATATAGCTAACTATTCCATACATCCATTTCCATTAAATGCCAAATACATGTTGTTCACATCTCAATGCCCTAGTTCCAATCCCAAGCATGCATTTTACAACAAGTATGAAATGGAAGCCAAACAGATAATAAGTGCCCTATAGGCTTACAAATTTATCCAAGAACATTTTTGGTTACACAAAATGGAGTTTCAACTCAATGCAAATACAACCCTAGGCTTACATTCAACAAATAACAATAAAATAAAAATGAAGCCTTAGCTCCGAGTCCTCCCAAGTCAATGTCTTGGCGGAGGCATAGCACCTGTATCTGAAATGGTTTCCCTTATAAGGTGAACCACAGCCTAGTAGAGATATACTACAAAACATATGAATCATGACAAGACTAAAGAGGAGTATACTTATGCCATGCTCATGATAAAATAGTTTATCTCTCTTTTTATAAAGCATGCAATGCTAAGATGCAACAACAGATATAAAGCCATTTCTATTTTAAACTATATATGCTACATGAATACAGGCTCTATGAATCTCTAGGTGAGTGTTTACAAGTAGGCCCTAAAGCACTACCACTCTCATTTTTACTAGTAAACTGGAAGACTCAACACCTAACCGCGCGGTTCTACACCCCCTACCCAGATTCACCAAGTATTCATCTTTTCGCAAACAGATATATTTCCAAACATTTCTCAAAAAACAGATACATTTCAAATGAAATGAATGTAATGCAATGTCCAATGCAACAAATGAGGAATGTGGTTCAATTTACCTAAGTCTCATACCTTTTTACAACAATCATGGCTATCCTCCACCGATAGCCCAAAACAGATAATTCTAAACAGACATTTAAACAATTAAATTGCAAAAATTCTGACAATACAATCTATTCCACATCTCATCAAATATGAACAACTACACTAGTTTCATATCACAATCACATCCGGTAACCTCTCAAGGTCCATTTCTAACCGTGTCGGTTTTATTCCAACAAACACTTTAAGCAAAAATAATACCGTTAATGGCCAACAAAACATTATTTTCTTTCCAAACTCATTCTCTAAGCATTATTCAACTATGACATCCTATTTTAATCAAAAGCCCAAAAGTTAAATATAATTCCTTTATTTTCTTTAAAAATGCTCTTTTGGTGACAAACCGATAAAAATTTCAAAACCGATCGAGTCGAAGTCTGTTTTTGTTCAAATTTAAAACATAACTCTTTCATAACCTTACAAACATATTCTAATTTTACACTTTCGCAATTTGGGCATCAACTCTTTATTTTTCTCAAAATTTCTCTTTTAAGCAATTAAATCACAAATTTTTCAAAAATTCTAATTAAATTATATACAACTCTAAGCTCCATATAATCAAGTAAAAGTGCATAAAGAAGCGTAGAAAAAATCCCTATATCGAGCCAAGAAGCTTTCAAATGTTTCAGCAACAGAAATTAAATTTTTTTGGAGCCAAACGACGCTTTTTCCGCCCTCTACGTTTTGATCCACAGCACTAGGGGTCAAAAATAACTTACACTAGATCAAACCCATGAAAAACCAACATTGGAACCCTTTCTCTTTTCTTTCTCACGGCAAGAACTCCAAGAACTCTCAAAAGTCGAATAAAAAATCATTTTATTTCCTAAAAAAATATCGAATTAAACAAATATCTAACTATATATATACACCTATATACATATGTATATAAATTTAAAAATATATTTCAACATCTTTAATGACAAAAGTGAATATAATATTTTCTCACCACAAAATATATTTCGTTTAATGGTACAAACCATAAATATTCATAACTCTTTTATGGTAATTAAATAATAATAATAAAACCATAACAATATTATATGGTTACTAACGGGTCACAATTCAATCAATTGGGTCCAAATGAATGGAGTTTAATAATTTAAAATAAATCATCAATTGAGATTAAAGTATAAATTTAATTTGATTCAACTCGTTACATTGATTAAGTAATATGAAAATATTAATAAATATAATTAATGCTTATTAATAGGGTTGTAAATGGTTCGATTGAGACTGTGTTCAAGGCATATATAGCATTGAAACAATCATTTTGGTTTGTATGGTTGAGAAATTCGTAATAAATTTTTATGGTTCATAATATATTTCTAGTGTGCTCTTTGAAATATGCTCGGTAGGGAAGAGAGTGGCACTTCTAGGCTTCATTGCCCCTCTGTTTCTGTTATCCCAATAATGACAACTCAAGAGGAGAGTGAATTGGATTTTTCAAAATATTTAAGCAATGATAAAAACAAATGCTGTTTGAGGTAACTCAGAATAATTGATGAATAAGTAATGCAAATAATCACCGAAAAATATACGCAATGATAAGAGAAACGAGATCAACAACACGATTTATAGTGGTTCGGCTTAATCTAAGGTTACATCCACTCCCTAAGTATCTTTCTTGAAAATTTCTTTACTATATTCAAATAGCGTTACAACCCCTACCTTTACAGGTGCTAGTAAATCTTTATAACAAGTGATCAATCCCCAATCATTTAAGTCGACTAACTTTGAATCCAGTACCTAATCACACTTAACCCAAATGATTTTATCTCAAAAATTGCTCACAAAAAGATCATGACTAGTTTTGAATTCGGTACCTAATTACTTCTATTCCAAGTGATTTTATCTCAAAAATCACTCACAAAAGATCACTCTCGCAAGAGTAAGAAAGGGGTGTGAACCCTTTATAATAAAAGTTCAACTCTCAACAAAGAACGGTTTCTCAGTATAACAGGAAGCTTTCTTGAATATCACCAATGTATATGTGCTTCTTCTGTGTTTGTTCAGTCTTTCAACTGAGGCTAGAATTCTCCTTGTTGGAGTTTTAAAAAATATTGTTGTTAGAATTGATTCCGTTTTTCAAATCAATTCCTCTCCTATATTGAACCTTTCCATATGAAAGTAATTTGAATTTTGAATTTCTATATTGTTCAATTAATCCCATAGTCCATGTTTTCCTTCCTCATGTATGTCTTCAATTTAAAATAGCAGATCAAAGGAATCTTCAAATTCAAATTCTGTCTCTAAACTTCCTTTCCTGAATATCAACAAATTTCAATTTGTCTTGGAAAAATTCTGAACAAATTCCTTTGATTCTACATTCTTTCCTCATAGAGCAAATCTTCCTTGTATATCAAATCCAATCAAAATTTTCATTTTAAATCCTTGAATGTATTTTGAATTCAAACTCTTCATATTTCATTTATGTTTGAACAATTTGCTTCTACAGAATACTTTGAGTTGACTTTCTGTGCTGAGCTAACTCTGAAAATTTTGAGATTTGTCAACAAAAAAAAAAAAAAATATTGCATTTTAAAATTTTTTATTTTTCATATTTTGTTGTTTTCAACAAACCTTTTTTATCTTTTAATCAATTTTCTTTTAATTAAATGTGCTTATAAATCAGAACATTTATAAACAAAAAAAATTAATAAATAAAAAAATTACAAAAATATTCCGTCTTAAAATATTAAGAGCTTATTTCATTTTTCATTGTTTCCCTTCTCAAACCCTAGTTGATGTCCCAACCCCTTTATTTATAGTGCCCCTTGCTTACTTTTCTTCCTTCTTTTACCACTTTATTTACATCTTCTGAGTCTGGTGGAAGAGCGTGAACGTGTGATTATTGAAGGATATTTTGGACATTTTACGCTACCACAATTTAACACAGAAACAACCGGTTATTGTATGTAAATGGGTAAAACTTCAACGCCATTTCGGGTCCAATCCAGATTATTTATTTATTTATTTATTTTTAATGAATAATCTGTCGAATAAAACTGGAAAAATATTTGAAATTATTATAAATAGATGGTGAACCTTATAAAAATATGAATAAAGCTATATGCATTAACTGGTATATCAATTAATATATTAATAGATGATATGACATAATTTTAGAAAGTTTGAGTCTTTATAATTTGTATAATGAATGAGACTCATAATTTTAAAGTAGCAATGTTATAACATATGTTGATATATTAATTGGTATACCAATTAGTGTCTGTAGCACAACTATATAAATATTAATAATAAAAATCTTAATTTTTTTTATGAATTTGTAATTTTTTTTTTTTTTCAAAATCAGTGTATTTATCCTAATAAAATTTAAGAAGAATAAAAATCATTAGCTTAAGTCTGTAAGTGAGCCAATCAAGCCTAACTCCACTTCTCTTAAATTACAAACTCCTCTATTTTATAAATGCTAAAGATATTAATTGGTTGTGAGAATTGCTTTTTTGTAACTTTCTTTTTTTTTTTGGGTTTTTATTTTATTTTGGATAAATTACATTTAGGCCTTTTTTGACAACATAAAAAAAATCTAACTTATTGGTTTATTTAAATTATATTATCTCTCTACTATGTCTTTTCATAATAAGCAAAAAAATTACGTATAAGTCATACCCAAAACAACCCTCTAAGTCTCACTATCCTTGACCTTTAAAATAGTAACATTAAACGCCTTACATTTTCGGTCAAATTTCAATATAACTTATTTATTAACCGTCGTAAAATAAGACAAACCAGACGTGTAAATTGATCGAATTCAAATCAAAATTGTCAAAATCCAAATCCAACAATTAAGACAATCCCGAATCCAATCTGAATCCATTTATCGCATATGCAATTATAGATCACCCAAATTCGAATCCGATAATTTCGAATATTTAATTTGATAATTTGATCTGATCCACTTAGTTTTTTTTTTTTTTTTTTTTTTTGAAGCTATATATATATATGTGGATCCCATACATCGTGAGTGGTGTGAATTACTTTGGGAGTTGTGAGGATCCTTTAAAAAGGGGGTCTCACTCATTTTCCTTTCTTCATTCAAGTTAAGAATAATTGGATTGGATTGGATTTTTGCATATCTGATTTGTTTAATAACCGAATTAGATTGATTCGGGTTATCAGATTATCGGGTTGAATTTTTTGTAAATAGATTCGAATTTTCAGCTCAAATTCGGATTAAATCCAATTTATTGAAAATCCTAAGGTAAATAGAAAAATAGGTGCCTTATTTAACGTGGTGTAACAAATGGATTGGCTTAGAACTTTACCGAAAAATGTGAAGGGTAGATTGCCACTTTTAAAGGTCGGGGTAAAATGAGATTGGGATAAAGCGCAGGGTGTTAAGTAAAATTTGCCCTTTTGTTTTTGAATTTTTTTTTTCAGTTTCAGGCTCTACTAAAAAGTAAAACAAATAAATTTAAAATTAGTTATATTTTGTTGTCATCGTTAGGAATGGCAACGGGGCGGGGCGGGGCCGGGGACCACACCCACCGTCCCCGATCCCCGAAAGTGACAAATTCCCCGTCCCTGTCCTTGATCCCCGGCGGGGAGCTCATCGCCCCTCCCGCCCCCGCCCCCGATCGGGGATCGGGTTTCCCCGACCCCGAAATATCCCCGATCTTTTTTTTTTTAACACAAAATTAATCTGTTTTTTCACAAAAAAAAAATTGAATCTATCATCAAAATTTAATCTGTTTTTTCAGTATTCATCATCATCATCAGCACTCATCATCAACAACTTTAAAAAAAAATATATGAAATTGTATCTATCGTCATCATCAACATAAAAAGAAGAAGAAGAGAGATCTGAGATTGTTCTGTTCATCACCCACACACACGTATATATATATATATCTATCTATCTATTAGCATCATCAACAATCATCATCACACACACACACATATATATATATATATATATGCATACATACATACATAGAGGTAGAGAGAGAGAGAGCTTCACGATCTGTAATCTGTTCAGATCAGTGATCGGCGGTGGCAACGGTCACGATCTGTTCACAAGCGGCGGTGAGGGAGAAGCGACAGCGATCGACGTCGTGTGTGAGAGAGTGAGAGAGGGAGGCGAAAGCAGCACTGCTGTCGTTGTGAAAGAGAGAGAGAGAGGGAGTCCAAACCCTAAGCCGTGAGTGAGAGAGAGAGTCCAAACCCTAAGCCGTGACTGTTAGAGAGAGAGAGAGAGAGAGAGAGAGAGAGAGAGAGGCCTAACACTTCTGTGTGAGTGTGAATGAAATGTATGAGAACTAAACCTAAGCGCGCACACACACACATATATATATATATATATATATATATACTGGGCATAATTGTAATTTTACATCGGGGATATTCGGAGCGGGGGTCGGGGGCGGGGCCGGGCCGGGTTCGGGGATGGGATATGTATCCCCGAACCCGGCCCGAACATCATCGGGGATTTTTTTTTGAATACCATCCCCGGCTCATGGGGGATATTTTTCGGGGAATAACCGCTCGATTCGGGGTCGGGGGGTCGGGTCACCGTCGGGGCGGGTTTAAATTGCCATCCCTAGTCATCGTTACATTATTTTGGTTTGGAGGAGTCAATTTCATATATTTTAGCTGGATAAATTAGACTGACCTAGGTTTGAAAAAAAAAAATAAGACTTGCAAATTTGATATAATTATGTGGGATTTGATTAGTAATAACTTTTTGTGTTCTTTTAAAAAGATAATGTGTTTGGTAATTATTACAAAAATTTAATATAGAAAATTTTGTAAGATTTTTCAAAAAAATTTCTTTTTGGTGAAATGTAAAATTTAAGTGATTTTTGAACAAAAATGATTATAAATCAATGATAAACTTTATAAATATTAATAATTCAAAGTATAAATTTTTCCATAATTTTGTAATTATTTTTGAAAAGTTGGATTGAAGTGTAATTTTTCCTTTAAAATATATATTTTTAAAACTAAATAATTTTAAATTTATTTCTCAAACTGAATGTTATTTATACCGAATTCATGTTGACTTTAAAATTAAAAAATCTTACTTTCAAAACACAATTTAGTTTAACTTAATATAAAACTTTTTGAAGTGAATTTTTAAAACATAACTTTCAAAAATATCTTATTTAAAAAATAAACAAATTCAACAACCTTCATTTAAAAATTTTATTAATTTTTTGGGAAGAACCTTTTTTTGTGGCAAACAACTCACAATAGTGGCACAAAAATCATATTCATGCAAAAGGTTCCATTAATAATGGGGGAATGCACCTCAAGACTATTTCTTTTTTTGAAAACAGCACGTAAGGTTTGTTTGGAAAGTGGGTTGACTTTTTAATTTTTTAATTTTTTGACTATTTTAACTTAGGTTAAAAAGCCTCATTTAGAAATGACTTTTTAACTTTTTTGACTTTTTATGAAATAAAAAATGTAATAATTATAATTTTGATATGATATTTCATTTTATTAAATTAAAAAATTTATTTTTATCTTTTTTAACTAAAATAGCTCTAAACCCAACCCAACCTTTCTTTTCAAACAAAGCGATATGGGCCTTCCAATAGTTGTCAAAGCATAGGGTATTATTTTAAGAATCCCGCTGCATACCCCCAGTGGGGGTCGCGCCCCCAGTGATGTGGCGCGCCCCCACTGGCTGAAAACTCAAAAAAAAAAAAAAAAAAAAAAATTTTTTTTTTTTGCCAATCCCCCAGTGACACCTCACTGGGAGTCGACCCCCAGTGGGGGTAGGAAGCATTTTTGATTATTTTAATGTACTTGACTTTTTCACAACCTTTTTGTTGGACCAATCCATTTTATTACTATAATACCCAAATTCCCAAATTTATGAACATCAAAATGCACCAATTATAAACTCTTAAAAATAAAAATAACAACGCAAAACTGATTGTCCATTTAAGTTTCTAAAAACAGATTTTATGACATAGATTTGAAATTCAAACTTACGAAGAAATATTAAATAATTAATTAACTAATATGCTAGCAAATAAATAAATAATAATAAAAAGAGAATAACCAATTTTACAACCAACCCAAAACTCTAAACAGAACCCCAAGAAAAAAAACCCTGAAAAAAGAACAAAATTTAATCACAGTAAATAAGTGTAAGGCTCAGATCTGTATTTGATCAGACAAAGAGAAAGGGTGTTATCCGCCATGGCGGCAAACAACAATTGTCTGTGAGAATCATATCTCAAGAGTTGTTGCCCCGCCAAGAAAAACAACACACAATTTCTTGAAAAATTAGAATTTGTAGTTTATAGAAGTTTTTTGGGAAGATGGTAAAAAATTAATTTTTGGCTTTTTATCAAATTTCTTGACTCTTTTGGAAAGTATTTAGAAAGTTGGTAAAAAATTACTTTTGACTTTTTGATTAATATTTATTTATGATGTCACATCATAATAGAATTACCAAACTATCCCTACCTAATTTAGTAAATTTATAGTCACCCATGTATAATCTTAAATAATATAAAGAGTATAATTGTAATTTTTCATGTATCATTTTTACCTTGCCAAATGATTTCTTGCTAAAAGAAGTCAATGTAGCATTTTTTTCCCCAAGCTTCAAACGAAGCATTTTACCATGTTTTGCTTCGAAAAGTTGGTAAAAAGATAATTTTTTGACTTTTTTGTGACATTTTAACTTTTTTGTGTTAAAAAAATTGCTTTTTGTGATTTTTAACTTTTTTGTGATGGTGTTTTGAGAAGTTGATAAAAAGCTAACTTTTTTATTTTTTTGTGACTTTTTAACTTTTTTGTGTTAAAAAAGTTAATTTTTTTGTGATTTTTTTAATATAAGAAAGTTAAAAGGTCAAAAAATTAATTTTTTGTGACTTTTTTTTTTGTATAAAAAAATTAAAAAGCTTCTCTTTTTTTTTTTTTTTTTTTGTATTGTTTCCAAAACACCCATGAAACCCAATCCAAATAGAAATATCATCACAGCTTCTTTATACCACTAGTAGAATCAGAATCGGAAAGAGCATCAGAAGCTGAAGCTGTAATTAAAAAATAAATAAATAAAAAAGAAGAAGAAGAAGAAGAAGAAAAGAAAGAAAGGTCGGTGAATCGGTGATCAACCAAACCCTAAACCCTAAAACAAACACAAATATATATATATATATATATATAAACACATGGATATACCCACACACAAAGGGTTGCTGATTTTTTTTTTTGATCAGTAAAGAAAAATTTCATTTAACAGCATAAAATTAAAAGTACAGGAAGATGAGATGCATCGAGAGAGATTCAGAAGTAGGCTGTGATGATGGATCTGATTATGGATAACCAGTGTTACAGAGATAGACGGGCAAACCACCCTTACAAACATCCCATCCCTCTCTCTCTCTCTCTCTCAACAGCCTCATTCTTCTGGGTTCAATTCTCCCATTTTTTTTTTGGCTCCTTAATTCTTCTATTTATAGTAACCCTAGTTCTCATTTTTGTCCCTGTTTTGAATCTCGTTTTACCCCTTTTGAGAAGGATTCAGTCAACTTGACCCAAATTAAGCGTCAAAGTAAAGAGAAAATATTCAAAAAAAACATTTATACCTGTTTGAAAATTTACGTTTTATAAAGATAAAATTTTACATTTAAATTATAATTATTAATGAAAATTCGTGCTATGTACGGAAAGTAAATAAAATAAAATAAAATATGTTTATATGAAATAATATAAATAGTTAAAATTTTGTACATAAATTGTGAAAATAAAAAAATATTGAAACTTATAATTTAAGTTTTATAATTTTATCACAATTTATGCATCAATTTTTAATTTATCACAACTTTAATAATATAACTTTCAACCCACTTACTAAAGTTTGTAAATTTGGGCAAATTGAACTCAAACAACTTGAGTCCAACCTATAAATTTTTAAAGATTGTGCAACATAATTTTTAATTTAGTGAGAATCTATTTAAAATTGAAAAATTCGAATGGATTTGGACAAAGATATCAAATAATCTGAATAATTGAAACAAAATTGTATATATAAATATATAAAATTATTTGTTAATTTATTTTTTAAGATTAATTAAAAATTTAATATTAATGAACAAAAACAAATACACCTTTTAAAGAGATCATCAAATAAGTTGATATTAAAAAAATTATATTTTATAATAACACAAAATAATTTAAATATGATTATTCAAAAATTATTTCAAAAATCACAATAAAATATTTAAATATAATAAAATTAAATTTTTACAAAATAAAAGTATCTTTATAAAACAGAAGAAGAAAGTAAGCAAAAAATTTAGAATGACAATCTCATTTGACCTGAAAATAATTATAGATGACCAATAAATTATCACCCATAACCCTCATTTTAAAAAAAAAAAAAATTCACAAACCATCATTTTTATTAGAAAAATAATATTTATTTCTATTTGTTTTAACAAAACTCACTTTTTAGCAATTCGAGCCAAAAAAATTTCATTTTTTATTTTAGTTTGTTTAATTAACAATTGAGATTAAAAAAAAAAATTTAACAACATCCGCCTTGTTTTTTGAGACCCACAAAAAAATTCACAATTGTATCCAAAATGATGTGGTATTATATATGTCACTTTTGATTTGCTATACACTCAATGACATGAAATCCAACTCCCTTGTTACATCATTGTCAGTGAAAGTGTGGATCTGTAGCATTACTAGAACAATAAATTATCACATATAACTTCCATTTTCTTTTTTTGATTATGTAAAAAAAAAATATTTCACCAACTATCACTTTTAATAGAAAAAAATATTTATTTATATTTAATTTTAGCAAAAGTCACTTCTTAACTATTTAAGCAAAAAAAAAAAAATTATTTTAATTTGTATAGTTGACAATTGAGATTAAAAAAAAAAGAAAAAAAAAACTATTATGTTTGGCAATTGTTAATAATTTAAAACCAAAAATAACAAAAATAAAAATAAAAATGTAAACTTCTAATAGTAATTAATAATTTGAATACATGCATTTAATAACATATTATGTTTAGGCCAATAATATTATGACACATGTAAATATTGATCTCATTTTAATTGTAGTAACATGATTTAAAAAGTATTTAAATTAAAAATTTTATTTTATAATTTAATAAAAGATGCATAAATGAAGGAAAAAATATTGATCTTATTCTGATAACATAATTTAAGGAATAATCTAAATTTAAAATTTATTTTAAGAATATAAAATTAATTTATAAACCAAGAAGAATAAAAGAATGAATTGGTTTAATCTCAATTGAGGTCAGCCCATAAATATGTAGATCAATATGTACAATATTAGGAAACTATACAAGATAGAAAATAACATAGAAAAGAAAATAAAATCAAAGCCTAAACAATAGCTATAACAAAAAAAAGTTCCTATTCTAAAATATTCTGTTTTCTATATTTCAACAAAATCCTCGACTACTTTTGATACTCATGGACTCAACTAAAACATAAAAAGCACAAACTCAATGGAATGAAGTTGCCAACACTATAAAAATGACCAATAGATACAACTCATTTTTCTGTAACAACATACGATATACCTTCTGTCTCTCTTTCAATATGTCAACATATTCAATTGTCAACTAATCTTCTAGCCATCCTCAAGAATCAAGAAGTCTTTAAAAGATAGTGCCTTGCACAATTCTCACTACAACTACATAAAATAGAGTACACGACAATAAATATTTAGGGCATATTTGGTGTCGTTGTTTTCTTTGTTTTCCAGAAATAAAAGTACTAAGAAGTTCAGAAACACCTACACTTTTCATATCATATCATTTCATTTCATTCATATATATATATATATTTCTTTTTTTTGTGAAAACAATTTTTTGGTGTCTTCTAAAAAGTGGATAGCTTTAAAAAAAAAATTCCCAAAACAATTTTTGGAAACAATTCACCAAACAAGTTTACGTGTTATCCGAAAACAAAAAACAAAAATGATACCAAATAGGCTTATGATCTAAGCAATAAGAGTCTCACCACAATTTAATAAAAGTAGACTATGCAGTAAACATTTATGAAGAGATAACTACCTCTAAGCTAGTATTAACATATCTAGATATTAAAGATGGAATTGTTGTAAGTCATATTAATTAGCGCACCTGAGCACAAAATCTTTGAGGGTACTACAGAGACCAAGCATTTGTACACAAAGTTTATAGTTGAGTGCCAATAATACCCTTCCAAGAAGTATGCCGTTTCCTATGCAACAATTTACCGTGCCGAAAGGAATATAAACATGTTTATGATATAATGCCCTAGAAATAAAACCTGTGTTACACGAACTCAGGTACGGGTGTCGGGTGCGGATATGTATGTACAGGTCTGACTCATTAAATCTTACATTTAAGGGTACGCGGACTGGGAAAAAAAATCATATTTTTATATTTTTAATCTAATATGTGACATAAAATGGTACTATATGTAACTTACAGTGTCAAAATGACATTTATAGTAATTTGACAATAATATTCACATATAATAATTGTGTTATATGCAGTTATATAAGAAGTATCTGTTGAAAAATATCCGAGACATATCCTATACCCTTGTCCGACTCTCGGCTGTCCGACACGGATATTTGATCTATTTTGAAGAGTCCGTGCAACACAGAATAAAACTGCATAAGAAGTTCACTGAACCATTCTTTGAAATGCACCAATTCAATTTTGGAACCTTCAATTAATAGCATTGAACAATTTTCATAGAATGACGTGAGCATACTCACCGATGGAATTATACTGATGGAATTAGTAATTCCACTTTCTATTTATTATTATAAAAAAGGTCGTACTCTGAGAGAAATAGCAGTTAGACAGCTCTACCCCCACCTTTTTTTATGGGGAGGTTGAATCCCATGACTCAAATCCATGCCACAAGACTAGGGGCAAAAACATACAAAAATATGATGGTGCCCATAAAAAATTATACATACATTCCCATGACGTCTTAAATATGATTATATATACAAGAATCATACACTTTACCGTGCCCAGGAAGCAAGGAACCAAATTATTTCAGGTCAAATAATACACATACCTATAGACGTGCACTATCTGCAACAGATACAAGTGCTCCCAACAAATAAAGCGATAAAAGTAGGATTACCTTGTTAAGAAGAGAAAATGCACTCCGGACTGGGTAGTGATCATCCATGAAGCCCACTGTACAAAGGCCATTTCTGTTGTACGAATGTATTTTGTATTCTGTAACCCAGAAAATAAAAGAGTTCTAATTTAACCAATCCAAAATGCAAATTGAAATATCGGCAAAATGTAAAAACAATTTTAGCAAGTAGAACAAAATTCTGAGCATGAGTTTCACTAATCTGCTTTTGAAAAACAAGTACTACTTCATTAAATAGTTGGAAAGTACAACACTTCAAAGCCTTAGTTTATAAATTTCTCAAGAAATCTTACCAGCATATTGTCTCCTGATAGTTAAGCATATATATTAATGCTATTCCCAAAAAGCGGCTAAAAAAGTGACTCAATCACTCTTGCAATTTTTGAAATCACACTAGCTAAGCTTGAAGAACCCACACTTAAACATGATACTAAACAAATATCTTCTCACTTATCACACTTTAAGAACCAAGTGTATCTATAGCTCACCAATCAAAATTTACAGGTGATTGGGAGCTACAATCAAATCCAAATTAACATGTAATTTTCACACACACACACACATATATATATATATATATATATTTGAGAGACTTCACACCATTTCAATTTATATTAAATTAAAATCTTTACTAAAAGGAACCATTAGCCAAGCAACACAACATCCAAAAGTTTCTTTTCCTAGTTTGTGCAAAGTCTCCTAATTCAAATCAGGCTCTTCCGAAGTCCAAACCAAATTTTACCCAATTCGACATGGGTTCAATATTCATTGGTGTTAAATAAATTGATGTATATTATTGATTGATTGTATATTGTGTGTATATTACAAGGATTTATATAGGAGAGGATTTGGGAGTAGGTGAAGGTGGTAGTGGAGGTGGTAGGTGGAGTGGGTGGTAGTGGAGGTGGTAGGTGGAGTGGGTGGTAGTATTTACTTTTACAATTTACATTAACAGCCCCCCTCAAACTCAAGGAGGATAGGTACTAGCCAACTTGAGTTTGGAGAGAGTAACAAAACAGAAAAATAAGTTGACAAATAAAATTAAAAATGGGATAGGAGATACTGTATGGTTGTGTCAGACCGTTGTAGAAGACACGGTATGGTCGTGTCGGACCGTTGTAGCAGACAGTTTACGGGGTCATGTCGGACCGTTGTAGCAGACATTGTGTGGTCGTGTCAGACCGATGTAAAAGACAGTTTACGGGGTCATGTCGGACCGTTGTAGCAGGACAGTTTACGGGGTCATGTCGGACCGTTGTAGAAGACAGTTTACGGGGTCATGTCGGACCGATGTAGCAGGACAATTTACGGGGTCATGTCGGACCGTTGTAGAAGACAGTTTACGGGGTCATGTCGGACCGATGTAGCAGGACAGTTTACGGGGTCATGTTGGACCGTTGTAGCAGACAGTTTACGGGGTCATGTCGGACCATTGTAGTAGACACTGTGTGGTCGTGTCAGACCGTTGTAGAAGACAGTTTATGGGGTTATGTCGGACCGTTGTAGCAGGACAGTTTACGGGGTCATGTCGGACCGTTGTAGAAGACAGTTTATGGGGTCATGTCGGACCGATGTAGCAGAGGTTGTGGTGGTGCACAGTGCGCCATGAGCGACTTATACATGATACTGTGTATAACCCCCCTTCAAACTCAAATAGGTGTGAAGATAGAAACCTATTTGAGGTTGAAACAAAGGGATTGATAAAGCTGACCGGTGTAGAAGACACTGTATGAGTGTGTATATAGGTGGCCCAAAAGATATACATGGATATAGATATCGAGCCCTCAAAAGTCGTGCCCTCAAAAGGTGTGCCCAATCTGACAAAAGGCGTGCCATCAAAAGGCGTGCCCGATGCATCAAAAGGCGTGTCAGATATGATGGCGAGGCATGTGAGTGCCTTGGCTGGCGTGCCCGTTTGTCTGGCATCAAGAGGCGCGCGATGCGCGTGGCTGCCTCGGCTATTTAACCAAGACGGAGCTTGAGGCCGAGGCAGAGGCAAAAAACCTGCGAAATCCTCTGAAAAACTCTTCGTTGTGCTGAGAGAGAGAGTCTGTAACACTCTGTGGCGAGAGATATTCTGTAACACTCTGTTGCCCAGAAAATGGCCTCTTCGTCCCGTGGTCTGCTTACTCTCTTTCCCGACCTCAACGAGTCCACAAGAGAGATAACTGGCGCGGTGTCCCGTGAACCTCAACCAAACACCACTGGGTTTGCTCCGTTGAACTTTCCGATGCAGTCGGTGGAGCAAAAAATGGCAGTGCAAACGGATGTGGAGGCTAATCAGTATACGTTGAAGGCATGTGTGGAGTCCATGACGGCGGTCACAAACTTGTCGCACCGGCTGCAGAGTAGGACAAATGAGGTGCAGCAATTAAACGCCCAACTGGCTCTGCTCCAACGCATGTATAAGGATGCGCGAGCAGAGATAAGAGTGCTAAAGGCAGAAAACAAGGAGCTGAAGCGGAAGGCCACCGTGATGTTCCGATTTGGAGGGCCGCCATATTCTGCAGTGGAGGAGCAGCGAGTAGTGATCGTGCCCAGTGGAGTGGGAAGTATGGAGGCAGCGCCGGTAAGGGACACCCAAGAGAAAAGAAAGAAGAAGAGACCTGCAGTAGAGTAGAGAAGAAAAAAATCCCGCTGTGGGTGTGGTTGTTTTGTTTGTGTTTTTTTTTTTTTTTTGGTGTAAAATGGTGAGCGGGGTGAGCCCCGACATGAATAAAAAGAGTTTGGTGTGCAGTTCTCCTTCTTCGGGTTTTTTTTTTTTTTTTTTTTTTTTTTACTCAGAGCCATGTTCGGCGGAGAGAAGGCTATGGAGCGCAGAAACAGAGAGGAAGGGGGAAGAAAATAAAGGATAAAAGAAGAAAAAAAAAAAAAAAGGAAGAGAAGTGTGGGAGGGGTAAAATAATAAAAAATAAAGAAAAAAAAATGGGAGATTCAAATGTGGTGGGGCGGGTCCGACCACTAATGGAAAAGGAAGAGGATGGGTTTGCTTTGTGTGGCGGGGGCTTGTCAAAAGATGGAGTAAAGTAAATATAAAAAAAAGAAAAGAAATAGGAAAGTAGATGGTGGTTGGAAAGTATATATATATATAGATAAAGGAAAATTGATGAGAATGTAGTAACTCGGAGTAATAATGATAAGAATAAAAAAAAAAAATTGAAATCATGGAGTGGGCGGTGATAAAAAAATATTGTTTAGAAAAAAGTGGGAGGTGGAGAACAAGCACTGTCAGGGAATAATTTAGAAAAAAAGGGAGGTGGAGAACAAGCACTGTCAGGGAATAGCTGTGGGAGACGGAACTCGTTGAAAAGTAGCTCTGGGAGACACAACTGTTGGAGAAGCAACCCTTCTTCTTTTCCTTGGAACTTGTCTTCTCCGATCCATTGACAGGGGTATGAAAACCCTCTTGATGGCAGAAAACCAACTTCCCTTCTTCCCCATGTTTCTAGCATCACTTTTCCTCCCTGAAGAAGTTATTTTTCCATCCTTCCAAACACGTTGCAGAAAGCGGAACCAGGAAAAAAAAGAAGAAAGCAACGGCTTCCATATCTGGTGGATGCACCGATTCGCGGCGGTGATCGGAAATCTAGAAGACGAACTAGCGGTGGCGGAGGAAGGAGGAGTTTCTGACGGAGACTGAGACGGTGGAGAAGCTTGCCGGAGTTGTGCCGGTGCCGGTGGCTGCGATGAGAGATGGCTCGGCTTGGCGGAGGAGCCACTCGATGGTCTGGCCGTCGGACTTGTGGCCCAGCTCGCGAGTGAGCTGGAAGACCCTGGCGGCGCAGATGATCGGCATGCGGATACGGCGCCCTCGGCCGTCGACTTTGCTGGGTCGGTCTTTCGCCGGCGGCTTCTTGACAGATAGAGCGCCGTTTCCAGGCGGCTGGAGGCGTTGCTGCTCAATAATTGCGCCGTTAATTACGCCGTTGGCTGCTCCATCTGAAGTTGACATGGGTCTTCTTCAACCAATTTTATTGGAGAGAAGGGGTTGTAAACAGAGATAAGCAAAGAGATCAAACTGATATTATTTGGATATAAGCGTTTGCAGCTATGGATGGAAGTGTATTGGGTGTGAGAGTGTTAGAGAGAGAGAGAGAGAGAGCATGCCCGAGGGAGGGGCTAGGACAGTGACTGAGATAGAGGAAGCTAGGGTATGTGTAGAGGTCCGGCGGGCGGCCAAGGCGAGGTTGCCGCCCGCCGGTGAAGCAGAATAACTAGGTTGTTAACCTCGCTCTGATACCATGTTAAATAAATTGATGTATATTATTGATTGATTGTATATTGTGTGTATATTACAAGGATTTATATAGGAGAGGATTTGGGAGTAGGTGAAGGTGGTAGTGGAGGTGGTAGGTGGAGTGGGTGGTAGTGGAGGTGGTAGGTGGAGTGGGTGGTAGTATTTACTTTTACAATTTACATTAACAATTGGAAAAACCAATGTCCCAACTTTTTCACCAAAATAGTGCTCACTTTTGTAAGTTCAGCACCTAATTTCCCAACAAAACATTTTCTCAGAGCCAGATCAAGCTTCAAAGCCCAAATCAAATACAACCAAATGATCAACAATTGCTAAGAACTCAAATACAAAACTAATGTGTTTGGTTTGAGTTTTCTGGATTAAGTTTTTTGAAAATTGACTTTTTTGGTTTTCGTATTTTTTTGTTTTTAGTAAATATTTTTTAAATTTTAAACATTTTTTTATTTTTTTAGATGCACCTTACTTAGATGTATCTAAAAAGTAAAAAATTTTTGAAAAAATATTTTTAAAAAGTAATAAATACATAAAAATACAAAAAATGTACTGAATTCTTGTATTTTTTTTTATATTTTTGGTATTTAGTGAATTTTTAAAAGATTTTTTTTACAATTTTTTACTTTTTTGGTGTATTTATGTTAGGTGTGTCTAAAAAGTAAAAAAATGCTTAAAATATTAAAAAAATTCAGTAAAAACAAAAAAGCACGAAAAATAAGAAAGTAGAATTTTCTGAAAAGTATTTTTTGAAAAGTGAAAACAAGTAAGGTATAGTTCCTGCAATTTTCTCACCAAAATACTAAATTTTGTAAATTCACAGCCCAATTTCCTAACAATTTTTTTTTTTTTTAATTTTTTGGGGGGCCAAAATTGAGATGAAGCTTCAAAATCCAAACCCAAATCCCCAATTCACCAACTTAGCAAAATTACACAGCAAAACTGTAATACAAAACCAAAACTTCAACCCATTTCTTAACCAAAATAGTACTAAAATTCGTGAATTCAGAGCCTAACCAAAATGGATACACCCACACAAGGGTTGCTGATTTTGAAGATGGAAATGAAATCATAGGCTGTGATGATGGATCTGATTATGGATAACCAGTGTTACAGAGATAGAGGGGCAAACCACCCTTACAAACATCCCATCCCTCTCTCTCTCTCTCTCTCTCAACAGCCTCATTCTTCTGGGTTCAATTCTCCCATTTTTTTTTGGCTCCTAAATTCTTCTATTTATAATAACCCTAGTTCTCGTTTTTGTCCCTGTTTTGAATCTCGTTTTACCCCTTTTGAGAAGGATTCAGTCACCTTGACCCAAATTGAGCGTCAAAGTAAAGAGAAAATATTCAAAAAAAACATTTATACCTGTTTGTAAATTTGCGTTTTATAAAGATAAAATTTCCCATTTAAATTATAATTATTAATAAAAATTCGTGCTAGGTACGGAATGTAAATAAAATAAAATACATTATTTTTATATGAAATAATATAAATAGTTAAAATTTTGTACGTAAATTGTGAAAATAAAAAAATATTGAAACTTATAATTTAAGTTTTATAACTTTATCACAATTTATGTATCAATTTTTAATTTATCACAACTTTAATAATGTAACTTTCAACCCACTTACTAAAGTTTGTAAATTTGGGCAAATTGAACTCAAACAACTCGAGTCAAATCTATAAATTTTTAAAGATTGTGCAACATAATTTTTAATTCGGTGAGAATCTATTTAAAATTCAAAAATTCGAATGGATTTGGACAAAGATATCAAATAATCTGAATAATTGAAACAAAATTGCATATATAAATATATAAAATTATTTGTTAATTTATTTTTTAAGATTAATTAAAAATTTAATATTCATGAACAAAAGCAAATACGCCTTTTAAAAGAGATCATCAAATAAGTCGATATTAAAAAAATTATGTTTTATAATAACACAAAATAATTTAAATATGATTATTCAAAAATTATTATTAATTTAAAATTACAATAAAATATTTAAATATAATAAAATTAACTTTTTACAAAATAAAAGTATCTTTATAAAAATAAAAATAAAAAGTCAGAAAAAAATTTAGAATGACAATCTCAGTTGATCTGAAAATAATTATAGATGACCAATAAATTATCATCCATAACCCTCAATTTAAAAAATTTTTTTTTCACAAACTAGTTCCGATTCGTAGCTCGAAAGAGTGGCTCAACATCAAACGACGTCGTTTTGGTGTTTTTTTTTTTTTTCCCTCTCTTTCTTCACGTTTTGATGAAGATGAAGAAGAAAAAGAAAAAGAAGAAGAAGAGAAGAAGAAGGAGGAGGAGTTGCGCTGCTGGGTTTATCAACATCAAAAAAAAAAAAAAAAAATTTGTTGATCAACATCAACAAATTTTTTTCTGAACAAATTTTTTTTGTTTATCAACATCAACAAGATCTGGGTCTACAGATCCAGATCAACATCATCAGCATCTTCATCAACAAATTTTTTTTTCCCTTCATCTTCAGATTTTGAACATCATCATCATCTTCATCACCTTCAACATCATCAAAAAAAAAAAAAAAAAATCCCTTTCATCCTCAACATCACCAACCGCCATCACCGCCGATCACCGACCGCCATCACCGCCGATCTTCCTTCTCTTCTCTCTCTCTCTCTCTCCCCTTTTTTCTTCCCTTTGTATTTGAACGCACAGAGAAACAAAGAAAAGGAAAAAAAAAAAAACCCAAAACGACGTCGTTTTGGGTATTCGGGCCAATTTCGAGCCAACAATTTCGAGCAACGGATCATTTGTTTTTCACAAACCATCATTTTTATTAGAAAAATAATATTTATTTCTATTTGTTTTAACAAAACTCACTTTTTAGCAATTCGAGCCAAAAAAATTTCATTTTTTTATTTTAGTTTGTTTAATTAACAACTGAGATTAAAAAAAAAAATTTAACAACATCCACCATGTTTTTTTGAGACCCACCAAAAAATTTACAATTGTATCCACAATGATGTGATATTATATATGTCAGCTTTTGATTTGCTATACACTAAATGACATGGAACTCAACTCCCTTGTTACATCATAATGAGTGAAAGTGTGGATCTGTAGCATTACTAGAACAATAAATTATCACATATAACTTCCATTTTCTTTTTTTTTTTACTATGTAAAAAAAATATATTTCACCAACTATCACTTTTAATAGAAAAAAAATATTTATTTCTATTTAATTTTAGCAAAAGTCACTTCTTAACTATTTAAGCAAAAAATAAAAAAAATTATTTTAATTTGTTTAGTTGACAATTGAAATTAAAAAAAAAATAAAAATCGGCAATTGTTAATAATTTAAAACCAAAAATAACAAAAATAAAAACAAAAATGTAAACTTTTAATAGTAATTAATAATTTGAATACATGCATTTAATAACATATTATGTTTAGACCAATAATATTATGACACATGTAAATATTGATCTCATTTTAATTGTAGTAACATAATTTAAAAAGTATTTAAATTTAAAATTTTATTTTATAATTTAATAAAAGATGCATAAATGAAGGAAAAAATATTAATCTTATTTTGATAACATAATTTAAGGAATAATCTAAATTTAAAATTTATTTTAAGAATATAAAATTAATTTATAAACCAAGAAGAATAAAAGAATGAATTGACTTAATCTCAATTGAGGTCAGCCCATGAATATGTAGATCAATCTGTACAATATTAGGAAATTATACAAGATAGGAAATAACATAGAAAAGGAAATAAAATCAAGACCTAAATAATGGCTATAACAAAAAAAGTTTCTTACTCTAAAATTTTCTGTGTACTATATTTCAACAAAATCCTCGACTACTTTTGATACTCATGGACTCAACTAAAACATAAAAAGCACAACCTCAATGGAATGAAGTTGCCAACACTATAAAATTGACCAATAGATACAACTCATTTTTCTGTAACAACATACGATATACCTTCTGTCTCGCTTTCAATATGTCAACATATTCAATTGTCAACTAATCTTTTAGCCATCCTCAAGAATCAAGAAGTCTTTAAAAGAAAGTTCCTTGCACAATTCTCACTACAATTACATAAAATAGAGGATACGACAATAAATATTTAGGACACATTTGGTGTCGTTGTTTTCTTTGTTTTCTAGAAATAAAAGTACTGAGAAGTTTAGAGACACCCACACTTTTCATATCATATCATATCATTTCATTTATATATATATATATATCTATTTTTTTTTTTCTTTTTTTTGCGAAAACAAATTTTTAGTGTCTTCTAAAAAGTGATAGTTTTATAAAAAAAAATTCCCAAAACAATTTTTGGAAACAATTCACCAAACAAGTTTACGTGTTTTCCGAAAACAAAAAACAAAAACGAAACCAAATAGGCTTATGATCTAAGCAATAAGTTTCTCACCACAATTTAATAAAAGTAGACTATGCAGTAAACATTTATGAAGAGATAACTACCTCCAAGCTAGTATTAACATTTCCAGATATTAAAGATGGAATTGTTGTAAGTCATATTAGCGCACCTGAGCACAGAATCTTTGAGGGCACTACAGAGACCAAGCATTTGTACACAAAGTTTATAGTTGAGTGCCAATAATACCCTTCCAAGAAGTATGTCGTTTCCTATGCAACAATTTACCTTGTCGAAAGGAATATAAACATGTTTATGATATAATGCCCTAGAAACAAAACCTGTGTTATACGGACTCGGGTATAGGTGTCGGGTAAAGGCATATATGTATAGGTCCGACTCATTAAATCTTACATTTAAGGGTATGCGGACTGGGAAAAAAATATCATATTTTTATATTTTTAATCTAATATGTGACATAAAATGGTACTATATGTAACTTACAGTGTCAAAATGACATTTATAATAATTTGACAATAATATGCACATATAATAATTGTGTTATATACAGTTATATAAGAAGTTTGTTGTTCAAATTGTGAAATTAATTAAATAGATTTACGAAGAAATCAAAATTATATACCAAAACATATACGGATAATTAAAACTAAATTTCAACAGAAATACACAAAACAATAAAATTATAAACAAACCAAATCGAAGCCTACACGGTAGCAGTTTCCTTAAAACAGATTTCGCCGCCTCACGGGTCGAATGCTTGAGGAATCCCGGTGTCTGTCTCCCAGGATACGACGGTCAAAAACCAACTACGGCAGAAGCACTCTCTGTCTAGCTTAGCGAACAAAAATAGTGGCAGCACTCTCTCACAGTAGGAACTTTCTGGCAAACTGACTAAAGAATGGAAGAAGCAATTTCTGTGTTGGAGACTTGACAGGAGGGTCTCAATTTATACATGTATAGGGGAGAGAGGATAAGCCTCCAGCCTTTATGGTTGGTCACTAATGCACCATTAACCTCTGCAATAAAGACAGGAGTTACAAACTCCATTAATGCACTATTAAACTCTACAATAAAGGCATGAGTTACAAACTCCATTAATGCACTATTGAACTCTGCAATAAAGGCAGAAGTTACAAACCCCATTAACTCTTTCATGAAGCTAACTTCATAGGGCAATTTCTCATTCAATTTTTAATAGTTTTGGCTATACTATTTGTGGTGTAAAGATCTTATTGCAAAGTATCTAGACCCACTTGGACCCAACACAATAGATGGTTGGGACCCACTTTAATATTTAATTAAAGTCACCAAAAAACCATTTTTTCCAACAATCCCCCACATGAATAAAAATTGACCGAAAGACTCAACAAACAGACATCGTTCAACAATAATGACTCGAAGAGAGTGCAACGAACTAACCCTGACATCAGAGAAGGTAGCTTTTGGCTTTGAACCTCTCCCAGTGAAAACCTATCGAGTTTACTGGCTGATCAGTGAATAAGACATCTTGAACTGCTTTGCCGTTTATGTAAACTGAGACAATAGATCTCACACGGGAATTACTCCTACCACCATTCTGTTCTCACTGGTGTGTCCTGTGTGGCCCTGGGCACTAGCCTTGTTCAGCAAGTGGTTTCAAAGAATCTTGGCCTGTCCAATTCTTCTAGAAGCGGCCCCACTTCAAACTCACATAGGTGACTCTACTTGAGTATCCTGCTATACTCAGCTCAACAGCTTAACACACTAGAGTTATTAAAAGCTCAGATTAACCTCTACACTTGCAGGTATCACTGACAGAAGGAATGGCTGGAGGTTTAACCTCCTCAGTGACATACCACCGTTACACGCAATTAGGTTGTCCCATTGAACCTAGATCTTGGGATCTCCAGCCAACTAGGTTAGGTTTCCAATCCGGTAACTTCCAAAGGCCTCAACCCCATTCCTCTTGACGACGTTTCGACTAACACTCAATTTAACCCTTTGGTTAGCAGATTCGCAATGTTGTCCTTAGACTTTACATAGTCTATAGAGACAACTCCATTCGAGAGTAGTTGTCGTATGGAATTATGTCTACGACGGATATGTCTAGATTTTTCATTATACATATTACTCTGTGCCCTATCAATTGCAGATTGACTATCACAATGAATACAAATAGCTGGCATAGGTTTAGACCAACGTGGAATATCTTCAAAGAAATGGCGTAGCCATTCAGCTTCTTCTGTTGCTTTATCTAAAGCAATAAACTCTGATTCCATCGTTGATCTAGATATACACGTTTGCTTGGAAGATTTCCAAGACACGGCTGCCCCACCAAGAGTGAACACATATCCACTAGTGGACTTTGAGTCCTTTATATCTGATATCCAATTTGCATCACTATAGCCTTCAAGCACCGCTGTATATCAAGTATAATGCAGCCCATAATCCCGAGTGTAGCGTAAATACCTTAACACCCGCACAATGCCCTTCCAATGAGAAGCATCGGGATTACTTGTGTATCTACTAAGCCTGCTAACTGAGTAAGCTATATCTGGCCTAGTACAACTCATCAGATACATTAAACTTCCAATTACCCGAGAATATTCTAACTGTAAGACACTTTCATTATTATTCTTGGTAAAATGTAGACTTAAGTCTACAGGTGTCGATGACACACTCGTATCTGATCCACTAAACTTCTCAAGTATCTTATCAACATAATGAGACTGAGATAGTACAATTTCGCCAGAGATTTTGGTAATCTTAATTCCCAGAATAACATCTGCAATGCCCATATCCTTCATGTCAAACTTAGAGTTTAACAACTTATTGGTAGTTTTGATCATTTCATCGTTACTACCTACAATGAGCATATCATCAACATATAGACACAAAATGACATAACCTCTGTCAGTGTCTTTGACATAAATACACTTGTCACATTCATTGATTCTAAACCCATTTGACAACATTACGTTGTCAAACTTCTCAGGCATTGTTTAGGCGCTTGCTTCAAACCATACAAAGATTTGACAAGTTTACAGACTTTCTTGCTTTTTCCTAGAGCTGAAAACCCTTTAGGTTGCTCCATGTAGATTTCTTCATTCAAATCCCTATTTAAGAAAGCTGTCTTTACATCCATCTGGTGTATTTCTAGATTACGCAAAGCTGCTATCGCAATCACCATGCGAATGGATGTCATCCTAGTTATAGGTGAGTACGTATCAAAGTAATCCAGGCCTTTTCGTTGCATGTACCCTTTGATAATGAGCCTCGCCTTATACTTGTCAATTGACCCATCGGCCTTCATCTTTCTTTTAAAAATCCATTTGCAGCCTAAAGGCTTGCAACCTGGAGGTAAATCTACCAACTTCCAGGTGTGGTTCTGTAAGATGGAGTCAATCTCACTTTTGATCGCTTCTTTCCGTAAAGGACTCTCAGGAGAAGTCATAACTTCGTGAAAAGTTTGAGGTTCGTTCTCAACCATATAAGTCAAGAAGTCTGGACCAAAAGATTTGGATATCCTAGCCCTTTTACTCCTTCTAGGCTCATCTAAAACCTCAATTTGATCATCACCTTGATCATCAACATGATCATCATCACTAGCAAGCTCATCAAATTGTTCTAAAGACCTTGGAACCCTTTCATGGGTTCGGCAAGGAAAAATGTCTTCAAAGAAACATGCATTCCTCGACTCCATGATGGTATTCCTGTGTATGTCTGGAATTTCAGACTTATGTACAATAAACCGATATGCACTACTATTATGCGCATAACCAATGAATATATAATCCACGGATTTCTGGCCTATCCTAACCCGTTTGGGTGTAGGAATTACCACTTTTGCAAGACACCCCCACATTCGTAAGAATTTATACGAAGGCTTAACACCTTTCCATAACTCATATGGCGTCTTGTCTACCTTCTTCCGGGGTACTTTATTCAGAATGTAATTTGCAGAGAGAATTGCTTCCCCCCACATGTTCTGTGGCAATCCAGAACTTATCAACATTGCATTCATCATTTATTGAGGAGAATAAGGTGTCGTGGTTTGGTGGATAATCCCAGATTGAGCACAAATCTCAATAAACGGTGATTCATACTCACCATCACGATCACTTCTTAAAGCCTTAATCTTGCGGCCTAATTGATTCTCAACTTCATTCTTATAAAGAATAAGCTTGTCAATAGCCTCATCTTTGCTTTTGAGCAAATAGACATAACAATACTTAGTGCAATCATCAACCAAAGTGATGAAGTATTTATTGCCACCACGTGATTGTATAAACTTTAAGTCACACACATCACTATGCACTAAGTCCAATGGCTCTGAACTTCTTTCAATAGAATGAAACGAAGATCTTGTTAACTTCGCTTCAACACAAGTCTTACACTTGTGTTTTGGATTAATCTTAAAAGATGGTATGCGATCTAACTTGATTAATCTACGTAAAGATTCAAAGTTCACATGTCCTAGTCTACCATGCCACAAATTGGAAGACTCAAGCATGTAAGTAGAAGAAGATGCATCTTCATTCATCTTTGGGATAACAGTTATTACATTGAGTTTGAACATACCCCCCAACATATAACCTTTACCCAAATACACTCTGCTCTTGGTCAAAACGACCTTGTCGGACTCAAAAACAATGCGAAAACCATGTTTGCTGAGAAGAGACCCTGAGACAAGATTCTTACGAATGTCCGGAACATACAGGACTTCGTTCAAGGTTAGCTCATTTCCTGACGTCAACTTCAAGACCACCTTTCCTTTCCCCTCAACAATCGAGGTAGCAGAGTTTCCCATAAACAACTTCTCACCGTTTATAACCGGCTCGAAAGTTGTAAACAGCTTCTTCTCAGAGCAGATGTGGCGTGTAGCCCTAGTATCAATCCACCATTCTCTTGGGTTTGAACCCACCAGATTCACCTTAGAGACAACGGCAGACAAGTGCATATCATCCTCCTCATGGGAGTGCTCTTGTAAATCTGCCATATGAGCACGAGGTTTAGTCTTGTATGGCTTCCTCTGCTTGCGGCAGTCACTAGCCCGATGCCCCTCGCTACCACAGTTATAACACTTCCCAAAGAACCGATAACTTGGTTCCGGTGGCTTGTAAGCTGGCTTCTTTGCAACACCACCTCTAGGCCCCAACTTAGAGCCCTTGTTCACAGGGGGCTTCTTTCTTATCTCAGAAGATTTTCCATGCTTAATGACATTGGCTATTACTGAGGAGGTACTCTCTCATTTCTTTCTATTATCCTCCTTAATCCGGAGTCAGACAACCAGCTCTTCACCTGACATTTCCTTGCGCTTATGCTTCAACTAGTTCTTGAAATCTTTCCAACCATTGGGAAGTTTCTCAATGATCACAGCAACTTGGAATGACTCGTTCAAAAGCATCCCCTCAGCATGAATTTCATGCAAGATCACTTGAAACTCCTGGACTTGGCTTATCACAGTTTTTGAATCTACCATTTTAAAATTAAGGAACCGGCCAACCACAAATTTCTTTGCCCCGGTATCCTCAGTCTTGTACTTTTTGTCCAGAGATTCCCATAACTCTTTTGCTGAGCTTTTGGAACAAAACACACTATAGAGTGAGTCTACCAAGCTGTTAAACACATAATTCCGGCAAAGATAGTCTATCTGCTTCCATGTGTCAAGCGTCATGAATTTATGCCTGTCGGGCTCATTCTCTGCCAAGGCTGGAGGATCCTCGCTCAGAACCTTTGCAAGGTTTAGCGTGGTCAAGTAAAACAACATCTTCTGCTGCCATCTCTTAAAATTTTCCCCAGTAAACTTTTCTGGGCGCTCATGGTGACTAAGCAGTCCTCCCAGAACAGCCGGAGTAACGCCAAGGTTGACCACAAAGGTCACAACAGTAGGGGTTGGCAACCCAGTTGCCTCGGGGTTCAGATCCCCATCAACATTAGTAGTAGCAGCAGTATCAGCGATAGTTGCCATTTCTGAAAATTACACCAGAATATCACTTTTGTGTTCCAGAAATTAAACTTAACCCTTAGAAAATCCCTTAGATGAAAAGTTAATTCAAAATTAGTCTCACCACAAAGACCTAGAATCGAACATGGTCAAGAAAGTTCCCAGGAAGACTGGATGGGTCACACCGGTCCAACTTAAAACCCAGTTAACCTTTTGACAAAACTTTTAAGAGCATGTTGACTCCTAGTCCGTGATAAACAATTTTAAGAATTAAATTTTCTTAGGGATGAACTAGGTTAAAACCAACCAAGGTCCAAAACTTTTACAAGCAATGTAAAATAATTGCTATAACAATATAAGCAAATAAAACTTGCTACTACAAATTGGTAAACAAACCAACTACATCTCAAGCAAACATGCTTCAAACATTTAAATAAAATAGCCAATCCATAAGGATTCTATTTAGTCCAAAAGTCTTTCCACGCTTAGGTATGCCTACAAAGAGAGTTAGTAGCAAACGACAGCATAATATAAAGCAACTAATCTAAAGCAATTGTACATACAATCAAATATTATTTAACCTTCTAGCAAATCATAGAATAGCAAAATAACTAAGGAATCAAGATACTATACAAGTTACAAAACCTTATAACTTCTACATTAAATTAAAAATTAATTTCCATAAATTATATAGGAATTTAATTCACAATAACCATGTAAATAAATATAGGCAAGTTACACAAATTTTATAACTCCAAAGAACTACATTTAATTCAAACTTTAATTCATCCAATTAAATTACACACTATTCATGGAAATAAAACAACACATTACAAATCTTAAAAATTATATAAGAATTATTAAATAATAAACATGGAAATAACTTATGTGTATAACTCTAGAAAACTAGAAGCAATTTCACATGCAAATTAGATAGTAAAGCTAGAAGCATGCAAAACCAAAATATACATATGCAACATTAGTCAAATAGGATGAAACCAAATAAGTAGCATGCAGTTTATGTAAATAATTTGAATTGTTTATATGCAATAAACTAATAACCAAGCACTTCAAGTATATAACCATTTAACAATTAACATGCAAACAATTCTAAAGATTAAATCATGTAATCTAGTCTAGAAAATAATAAGCATGTAACAAATTAAAACCTAAAATAGAATTAGCATGTCAAAATTGCAACATCCATAAATTATATTTTATAACCTTAAAATTCATGCAAATCATAGAAGGGGAATGATGAACCATACGCATAAGACAAGATCAGATTAATACAATTAAGTATACAAATTATGATAGAGCATTCTAATTAAACTAAGCAATTAGAGAATCACATTGCATAATTTACAATCATTGAAATAGGGAGCAATTCCGCAACAGTACTTAGTAACATTATACAAGTGTCTATATAAATCTATTCGATCAATTTCATAGAAAAAAAAAATATATAGAAATCTGTTTTAAGCTTGTTGTTCAAATTGTGAAATTAATTAAATAGATTTATGAAAAAATCAAAATTACATACCAAAACATATACTGATAATTACAACTAAATTTCAACAGAAATACACAAAATAATAAAATGATAAAGAAACCAAATCGAAGCCTGCACGGTAGCTGTTTCCTTAAAACAGATTTCGCCGCCTCACGGGTCGAGTGCTTGAGGAATCCCGGCGTCTGTCTCCCAGGATACGACGGTCAAAAATCAGTTACGGCAGAAGCACTCTCTGTCTAGCTTAGCGAACAAAAACAGTGGCAGCACTCTCTCACAGTAGGAACTTTCTGGCAAACTGACTAAAGAATGGAAGAAACAATTTCTGTGTTGGAGACTTGACAGGAGGGTCTCAATTTATACATGTATAGAGGAGAGAGGAGAAGCCTCCAGCCTTTATGGCTGGTCACTAATGCACCATTAACCTCTGCAGTAAAGGCAGGAGTTACAAACCCCATTAATGCACTATTAAACTCTGCAATAAAGGCATGAGTTACAAACCCCATTAATGCACTATTAAACTCTGCAATAAAGGCAGAAGTTACAAACCCCATTAACTCTTTCATGAATCTAACTTCATGGGGCAATTTCTCATTCAATTTTCAATGGTTTTGGCTATACTATTTGTGGTGTGAAGATCTCATTGCAAAGTATCTTGACCCACTTGGACCCAACGTAATACATGGTTGGGACCCACTTTAATATTTAATTAAAGTCACCAAAAAATCATTTTTTCCAACAGAAGTATCCGTTGAAAAGTATCCAAGACATATACTATATCCTTGTCCGACTCTCGGCTGTCCGACACGAGTATTTGATCTATTTTGAAGAGTCCGTGTAACACATAATAAAACTGCATAAGAAGTTCACTGAACCATTCTTTGAAATGCACCAATTCAATTTTGGAACCTTCAATTAATAGCATTGAACAATTTTCATAGAATGAAGTAAGCATACTCACTGATGGAATTATACTGATGGAATCAATAATTCCACTTTCTATTTATTATTATAAAAAAGGTCGTACTCTGAGAGAAGTAGTAGTTAGACAGCTCTACCCCCACCTTTTTTTATGGGGAGGTTGAATCCCATGACTCAAATCCATGCCATAAGACTAGGGGCAGAAACATACAAAAATATGATGGTGCCCATAAAAAATTATACATACATTCCCATGACGTCTTAAATATGATTATATATACAAGAATCATACACTTTACCGTGCCCAGGAAGTAAGGAACCAAATTATTTCAGGTCAAATAATACACATACCTATAGACGTGCACTATCTGCAACAGATACAAGTGCTCCCAACAAATAAAGCGATAAAAGTAGGATTACCTTGTTAAGAAGAGAAAATGCACTCCGGACTGGGTAGTGATCATCCATGAAGCCCACTGTACAAAGGCCATTTCTGTTGTACGAATGTATTTTGTATTCTGTAACCCAGAAAATAAAAGAGTTCTAATTTAACCAATCCAAAATGCAAATTGAAATATCGGCAAAATGTAAAAACAATTTTAGCAAGTAGAACAAAATTCTGAGCATGAGTTTAACTAATCTGGTTTTGAAAAACAAATACTACCTCATTAAATAGTTGGAAAGTACAACACTTCAAAGCCTTAGTTTATAAATTTCTCAAGAAATCTTACCAGCATATTGTCTCCTGATAGTTAAGCATATATATTAATGCTATTTCCAAAAAGTGGCTAAAAGAGTGACTCAATCACTCTTGGAATTTTTGAAATCACACTAGCTAAGCTTGAAGAACCCACACTTGAACATGAAACTAAACAAGTATCTTCTTACTTATCACACTTTAAGAACCAAGTGTATCTATAACTCATCAATCAAAATTTACAGGTGATTGGGAGCTACAATCAAATCCAAATTAACATGTAATTTTCATATATTTGAGAGACTTCACACCATTTTAATTTATATTAAATTAAAATCTTTACTAAAAGGAACCATTAGCCAAACAACACAACATCCAAAAGTTTCTTTTCCTAGTTTGTGCAAAGTCTCCTAATTCAAATCAGGCTCTTCCAAAGTCCAAACCAAATTTTTACCCAATTCGACATGGGTTCAATATTCATTGGAAAAACCAATGTCCCAACTTTTTCACCAAAATAGTGCTCACTTTTGTAAGTTCAGAACCTAGTTTCCTAACAAAACATTTTCTCAGAGCCAGATCAAGCTTCAAAGCCCAAATCAAATACAACCAAATGATCAACAATTGCTAAGAACTCAAATACAAAACTGATAGTTCCTGCAATTTTCTCACCAAAATACTAAATTTTGTAAATTCACAGCCCAATTTCCTAACAATTTTTTTGGGGGCCAAAATTGAGATGAAGCTTCAAAATCCAAACCCAAATCCCTAATTCACCAACTTAGCAAAATTACACACCAAAACTGTAATACAAAACCAGAACTTCAACCCATTTCTTAACCAAAATAGTACTAAAATTCGTGAATTCAGAGCCTAATTTCTCAAAAAAAAGAATTTCCCAAAATTGGATCACACTTCGAACCCCAAACCCAAATCGAAACTCCTCTAAATTACCGAAATTACACGAGTTCATCCAACAATTTCAACAATAAGCAATGATACAAAACAACATTCACCTAATCGATTGCTCATTATTAATTAATTCAGGAAAATAAAAACCAAACAATCAATTCAAAATGTTCAAAAGCTGAAAATTGAAGATTGTGAAAGATTGTGAGATCCACAACAACCGAGATTCGATTTGTGAGAGAGAGAGAGAGAGAGAGAAATGGGACCTTCGTGTTAAACAGATTGACGTTGGCCGGGTGGGGTCCGTTTTCCGACGGTCCGACCCACGAAGACGATGAATTCCCTAACGCTCAGCCTCTGGAAGTACCCAAAATGGGTGATGTTCGACGCGTTTGCCAGTATCGTCGGATCGGATCCGTCCGGGTTACATTTCAACATTGACATGGGTAAGCCCATAAAGGATATGGCCCACCACCTAAGGTTCAATCCATGATTCAAATACTAATGCCCAACATTCGTGAAACCCAGCGTTACACCAAACACCAATGACATCTAAACACTTGGCAAGTAGAGAATTACCCATATCAGCAAACAAAGATCCTGCAAAGTTATTGCACCACACATTAGCCATTAATGAGTTTTCCTGCAGCATTTATTGCGATAACCCCTCCCCGTCAAGACAGAACGGCCTCACCATGAACAAGGTAAGCTAGAGCATAGACTTTCAGCCAAGGTGATAGGTTGGAAGGGACAACGAAATGATTAGCAGAGGATATAAGTAGGCATCGAAGACAAGAAAAAGGCTAAGCTTTTCTATCTTCAATTTATCTCTACATTCCATCTTTCTCTATTCTAACTTGCTCATCAGAGAGTTCGTTGAGGGACTCCCCGTTCCCCGTTGAACTCTTGTGTAGGTCTCTCTGTGGGTTTGGCTTCTCGGACACCAGTTGGAGAAGCGTGGATCGATCCGACCCGTTCCGTTTGGAACTCACTGCATCATCAATTGGCGCCATCTGTGGGAAGCCTTTTTGTTCCGTTTGGCAACTGTGTTCATTGTCGCCAGAGACCCACTCCTGATAATCCCTACCTGCCACCCACCAAGGTGGATGGTTACAACTAGATCCATGGCTTCTCAATACAACGTTGCTGATCTCCAAGCCGACCCCCCTAACCCAAACAACCCACCGCAGTATTTCACCGAGTTCACCAACAGGATTAACTGCCTGGCCCTAGCAAAACCAAGCCCTGATTAATACTTTACTTCAAAGAAACCATCCTATGCCTCCTCCACCACCTCCAGATATCCCACCCAACCAAGAACGAGCCCCGAGCCATACTGTCCAATAGTCTCATCTAGGCCTGTCAACGGATCGGGTATAACCCGAATCCGATCCGATTAATCCGGTCCATTTATGCAAATCCGAATCCGAATATCTGTTTAACCCGTATCTGTGTAGCCCGATTTTAAACGGGTCGGACTCGGATAAATCCGATCCAATCCGTTTGTTTGCCTAATCCGATTCCATTGAAATCAGATCTCTCATAAACAGATCTCTCTCATCGTCTGAAAAGTGCGTTCTATTGTTGAAGTTCATCGTCTGAAGATCAAATCTCTCTCTCATCGTCTGAAAATGCTCCGATTGATGACGATGAACCTAGCCAAATCGAGCTCTCTGCTCCGATTGGATTCATAACGCTCAATTTCAAAGAACGAAGTCCAAATCTTGTCAGATCGGAGCTACGAACTGTAAGAGATCATCTCTCTGCTCCTTTTTATTTTTTATTTTTTTTGTTGGGTCTCTGTCCCGTATCAGATCTGTTTTTGTTGCCGATCTGATTCTTACCCGTATCAGATCTGATTCTTGGTTTAAAGTTGTATGTATCAGATCTGATCCTATTGCTCTGTCAATGAGAGTTGGGTTTTGTTAATGAGAGCTGGGTTTTGTTACAATATTGAACAAGATCAAAGGAGACCGTGAATTTATTGTTTCTTTTTATTGATTTGAGAGTTGGGTTTTGTTAATGAGAGTTGGGTTTTGTTAATGTGGAAGTTTTTTTTTTAATTTTTTTAATTTTATAGTTTTTGATAACTATGGGCATTTTTTTTTTAATTTTAATTTTAATTTTTAAATTTGGGGCGTGTGAAAAGAATTTAGTTTGTAGAGGGTTTTGAATCTGGAAAGAAAGAACTTTGAAGGTCAAGTTTGAAAAAAGAGCAAATGAATATTTTTGATTGGAGGGTTTTTCAAATCTTACTATTTTTTTTTTTGTTAAGTAGATGTGTAGAATACTTATGTGGGTTTTCATCAGTATGATATAAAGATTCATACAAGTAGTTTTTTTTTTTTTTTCCCTAGATTTGCTTATACAAGTACTTATGTGGGTTTTCCCTAGATTTGCTTATACTTTTCTTTTTTGACAGTAAAGTTTGACACAAATCACTTATCACTCTTACTTGATCACTATGTATAATTTTCTGTTCTTGAATCATAGATTATTTGGATTGGCACTACTTTGTTTATTTTTATTTTTTTTGCTGGGACTGCAGCACTACTTTGAATGACAAATGATTTTTTTATATCTTGGAACACATCTTTATGCAACCAAAAAACAACAAATTAATAAATAAAAAATAGAAGACAAGATCAACATGCCAAATTCATTCTATTCAATAAAATTGTGTATCCTCTGTCAATTATTCAACAAAAACACATGATTTTTGTTGTTGAGTTTCAGAGAGCCCCTCCACGATTTAGTATAAAATTACAAAGGCAAATACTAGGAAAAGGTAAAAAGAAAAGGAAAAAGAAAGTTCTAAGAAATCATCTTTCACAACAAAGGCTCCCCAAATTATTGGATTGGAAAGTGACCCAAATCAATAATTCTATGGATACAAAATGAACCACATAAAATATACATGGGAACAACCTCGAAGGTCAGATGCTTTCACCACTGCACCAACCGTGTCACACACCATCAGACATGTATGACTATTCTTATCTTCTGTGGTTGGTTCTATGGAAGTAACTGTAGGTACTTTCATGGACAACCTTTCCCAGAGAGCCTCACTCAGATGTTTAGTCCTAGTACAAATGATGTTGTTAATGAAGATCTGATTTTTTCACCTAGGTCACTTGAAAAGTTAGAATTCGAAATTATATAAATGTGTTACAAACAACTGCTTTCCTTTTTCTCTATTTGACTCTTTGTTTTTGGGTTGTTGTGTAAATTTAGTTACTTTTTAATTGTGTGACTATTTTTATGAACCGATGATATGTAAATCAGGATTTATTCAGGAGGGCCATACTGGAGTCAGGGCCACCAGAAAATTTTGCTCTCAAGACTGTCCAAGAAATTATTAAACCTCAGGTAGTTGCTGAACACCCCCACTTCTTCCTCATTGTTGCTCATTGCAACATAAATTAGCTCCTGCCCTTTATATTGCTAAATACAGTGATGGCTATGCTTTTGTATATTATAATTAGAATTAGAATGTCTTAATTTGAGGATAAACTGTGAAACCTTTATATATATATAAGAAGATCTTTGTTTGTTTTTTGAAAATTCCAAAAGTTGTGTATTTAGTTATAACTTACGACACATTCTCTTACTCCTATTTCCCAACATTTTATATGTGGGTGAATGATTTGGGGATGGTTATCCTTGTTGTCTATACTGAATTACAATCTCTTTGTTTCCTTGAAAGATTGAATAGTACGTGAAAGAGTTTACCCAATTTGCTATGGCAATAAGCCTGTTTACTCTCTTTTCTTGGTGGTAACCTGTGTTTACTCTGGATTAAGAACCATAGTTTACTTCTTCATAATGACCACCCAAAAAAAGAAAAACAAGAAAAAAACAGAGAAGTAAATAAAGGGGGACTTACGTGTATGTCCTACTAGGTGGACTTATTGTCCAATATGTCCTATAATTAATGCCATTTTTCATTAAACACTATAAAAAACGTCACTATTTGTTAATTTTCGGCGACAATATAAAAATTGTCACAAAAAATGTCACTAACTATAAGTTTTAGTGACAGTTTAAAAAAACATCACAAAAAAATCACTAAGTCACAAATCTATATAATTTCCAAATTGGTGCACACTATTTTTAAATGAACTCCTGCTCCTTTATGTTTGATTTCTTGTGTAGTGCATATTTGAGTTTTAGAGCCAAAGATGTCTTCGGATTATAGCGAACCTATTACTGCTGATGATGCCGAGTTGGATGACGATGTATCTCAAGGACCCACAAAGAGGATTTGAAAACTAACTTCAAAGGTATGGGATGACTTTGTCAAATTTAAAGGACCTAATGGAAATGACATAGCTAGATGTAAGCATTGCAATAGGGAATTTGTTGGAGAGAGTAGGAAAGGGACTAGTCATTTAAAAAATCATTTGTCGAAGACATGTCCAGTACTTAAAGGGCCAAATGCCCCTAGGATTGCTAGTAAGGCTGCTTCTGAATCTACTCCTAAGGCTGCAAATTTTAAATTCGATCAAGAGAAGTCGTATGGATTTTTCTAGGATGGTAATCAAGCACAATTATCCTTTTAACATGGTTGAGCATGAATTTTTTGAAATATTTTGTAATAATCTTCAACCAATGTTCAAACTTGTTTCTCGTAACACTGTTAGGGCGGATGTCCTTGATGTTTATGAAATAGAAAAGGCCAAGTTATATCAATTTTTGGATGAACTCTCTTCTAAGATCACCTTGACAACTGATATATGGACTTCAGACCATCAGAATTTTGCCTATACATGTTTGACTGCTCATTATGTGACTAATGATTGGGAGTTGAAGAAGAAAATCCTTGCTTATAGACGCATTGATTACCCGCATGATGGAGACCATTTGTTTAGTTTTATCAAAGATCTAATTTTAGAGTGGAACATAGATAAGAAGTTATTTTCAATGGTAGTCGATAATGCAACGAGTAATGATGTCATGGTGAGACTCTTAAAGCGATGGCTACATGACCAAGGATTACTACATTTGGGTGGACAATTGTTTCATGTGCGTTGTAGCGCGCACATATTGAATTTAGTTGTTCAGGATGGTTTGAAGGTGATTGGGAGTCTTATTTCAAAAATCCGAGAAAGTGTGAGATATTTAGGGAGGTCTCCTTATGGAAAACAAAAATTTGATGTTGCAGTGAATCATGTTAAGTTTAACTTGAAATGAAAAAATGGGAGCAAAGTGAGTATGATTGCATTCGATTGATGGCCGGTCCAATGAGAGTGAAATTTCAAAAATATTGGGAAGAATGTTCTTTGGTGTTAGCAATTGCAGTGGTTCTTGATCCGAGATTTAAAATGGACTTGGTGGAATACTACTTTGGGCTTATTTATGGTGTTGATGCTAATAAGCATATTCAGAGGGTCCGTAATGGTTTTGTTGATCTTTTTTATGAGTATAGGAGTGATTCTTCTGATTCTATGAGTAGCATTGCACTTGTTTCTGAAAATACTAGCTCAAGTGGTAGTCAGTTGCTTGTCGGTTCTTCGAAACAAGAAAGTTTGGCTGCTTTTCATGCGTGGTATGCCCAAGAACGTGCTTCTAACATTCATGCCTATCAAAAATCAGAGGTGGAGCAATACTTGGAGGAGTTGGTGTTTCCAAGTAATGAGAGCTTCAATATTCTACATTGGTGGAAAGTGAATAAAGCAAAATTTCCTACTTTGGCAAGGATAGCTCGTGATGTTTTAAGTGTTCCTGCTACTACGGTTGCATCAGAGGCAGCGTTTAGTGTAGGAGGTAGGGTGATTGATGAGACACGTGCTTCATTACTTCCAGATATTGTGGAGGCCTTGATCACTTGCCATGATTGGATTGAATCAACCAAAAATAGAAGTAAGTGAAATATTGAAATTTTTAAATAATTAGATGTTATTTAGTTTAGTTCTATGAATATCTTAATGTCACATTATTTTCAAATTGCAGATGTAGAAGAATGCAGACATGAGTAGATGGATTGAATTGAATCGAATCACTTGAAGTAGATGGGTAAATATGGTTCAGATTGTGGGGCTTGTCCCATGCCTTTATAGTGATCAATGAAATTCGTATTTGACATAATTTGATAATCTGTTTGCATATTAAGGTAATAGCTTTCTTGATTTGCAGGTTTGATAATGAGCTTAACAAAGCGGTTGCTATTAAAGTTATTGACTTGGAAGAATCGTGAGTATATAGCTTTAATTATCTCTTACTAGAACTGCTTGTTGTGAAATGTGGTTACATAACTTTTCTTCTTGGAGCTTGGTTTAAATATTAATAGTGCTTATGTGAACTGCTCTGGTTATTGGTACTTTTTACAATTACCATGTACATGTGTTGGATCGTCTGAATATATTTTGTTAAGATGGTAGACGGTTGTGCTGATTTTGCCTACTTCCAAATCTGTTGTCTCTTTCTATCTATAGTTGCACTTTCAGATAATTGACAGCAAGATAGTGGTTCTTCCAAATCAGTGCTTCACTAAACATTCACTCATTATCCCCAGAATTGAGCAATAGAGATGCAACATACTGAGCACGCCTCTCCTCTAGTTCTTTCAATCTTTTCTTTGCTACCTTTAATCTTATAGTTAGCCACTCTACCTCATCTAGTTCAGTGAGAGAAGATTGTTCAGTAGTTCTCGCCCCTTCCGTTTCATCGTCTGTAGCAACATCTGAAAAAACCTCTCTATATGGTCCACGAAAACGCTTTTCACTCTCCATCTCATCACGCTCGTTCCCCAAGATCTCTTGTATCATCAAATCCTTGCAAGCCCCTATACCAGTAACCATCTTCACACACACTTGCTGGCATCTCCAATTTTGTCTCACCAAGTTTGCAAGGCAAGAACTGCTCCTCTAGTATGGGAAATATCTACGGAACAACCAAAACAAAAATTAACAGTATAAGATATTAGCAAACAAAAAAGAAAAAGAAAAAGAAAGGACAATGAGAGAGAATTGGAACTAAAAGGCCAAGCTGCTTCCAATTGTCAAACATGGAAGTATCTGCACAGTCTCTTCTCTTTCCTGTGCCAAGCTGCTTCCAAGCCCTCAAAGGCCAAGCTGTTCTCTATCTCCTCACCTCCACTCTAAACCATGTTCTCATCATTCTATATCTGTCCCCTTTCTGGGCTTTAATAAGAACATACCCACAAAGCTACCATGTACTAGACTCAAAACAAGGCAACAGAGGAACCTAGTTGTCCCCATAAGTGCTTCTGGGGCTGAAACCACTGCAACAGATGCATATCATATTTATTTTTATTTTTATTTTTATTCTATAACTACAGTGAAGTCCCATAATTGCAAAAGCAAAAGGGATTATAGAGACAAGTTGCAGCTACTTCATGATATAACCAATTCATTCTCTAATCATTATCAGCTGAACCAAAATAAGTGGTCTACATCTATGTGGCACAATGTTAATTGCCTTATAAAGTGGAACTAAAGGGTCATACCACATGATGCAGTTGCCTTATAAATATATATATATATATATATATATAACAAAATAAATATATATATATATATATATATAACAAAATAAGTCTCCTCCCTGATCGGTGACTTTACTTGGGTCCACTGCTCTTTATCAACAAAATTGTTTTCATTATTGTTTTTATCTTCTCTTACACTTGCTGATACATTGATAAAATTACTTCTGCAGATGTTTTGGTGGCTGATGTTATCGTAGTAGAAGCAAAGAACAAGAGAAGATACTGAAGAACTAATAGAGAAGACCAAAAGAGACACAAACATGTTTGGGAAACTATTGTTAGCTCTCAGATAGTATAGCATAGCTTGTTCTTCATAGGAGTCTTTCATGAGTTTTTTCTGGTTTTACTTTTGTGCCAAAAGTGTGTCATAAAATTCTGACCTCCTGTAAGTTAGAGAATGCAGTGGCAATGTTTTGGTGGCTGATGTTACTTTTTTTTTTTTTGTCAATGATGGAATTATTCTTTTTGAGTTGGATATGATTGGTGATAGTGAAACTGAATCACATCACCGTTTAATTTGCAACCAAGTGATTGGTTTGTTGCTTTGTAATGATGCTCCATTGTCTCTCAAAACCTGGTGACATCTTTTGAGTTGTTTTTACACCATGAATGCAACAGTGACTTTTGTACTCTATCTGGGATATGATCAGGTTGAGTTATTGAGCTGGGTTAGGCTTGTAAGCTTTGAATTAGACTGCTCAGCTTAGTATTGTTTGATTTGATTTGTATGTTCAAAATCCGAGAACATATGTTTAGCATGTGTAATGAAATAGACTTGTTTCCAATTTTGATGTTGCTAGTCAAACATGCTAGATATTTTTCAATTTCACTTTTAGTTTGCTGGAATTGAATATTTTTTTTAAAAAGTTTTTCTTTGTTGTTACTTCATGCTACATTGTGAAAGCCCTCATTTATGTATTTTTGATTGTATCACAAGGGGAGAAATTATGATGTTTTGTTTTGGAAAGATGCTTTGAAATGATGTTATGTTTTGCATTAGGAAAGTCAGAACATCAAGATGAACTTTTCATTATAAAAAGCTGCTATGTTTTTTTTATAATTGGTATTTTCTTGACTTTATGGCTGGCTTAAAAAAAAAAAACGGATCGGATCGGATTATTCGGATCGGATATCCGTGTAAAACGGATCGGATTGGATCACGTATAATCGGATTTTCAATAATCGGATTCAGATTAATAGTTAATCGGATCGGATCGGATTTTGGCAGATCCGACCCGGATCCGACCCATTGACAGGCCTAGTCTCATCCATCCAACTTGGAAGGCTTACGACCCCCTCATCTAGAAATGAACTCGCCACCCCAAGCCCCATACCCATCATTCCAAGAACCTGCCCCCGAGGGAGAGACCAGTAGTGTCCAGCCTCCGTTGCATTCCGGCGGTGACAACGTCCCTCTCTGGGATGCAGAACTCCGAGCCATGAGGCTCCAGCTTCAAGGAGTCATGCAGACCATACAGAATAAACCCTCCACCACAGCCAACTCACCGTTCCTTGCCTCCATCAAGGACAAACCCCTACCTCCCAAGTTCAAAATGCCCTCGATCGACTCTTTCGACGGTATAACAGACCCAGTTGACCACTTAGAGACTTACAGGACCCTCATGATCCTCCATGCATTCCCTGATGAGATCATGTGTCGGGCCTTCCCCGTCACATTTAAGGGATCGGCCCGACTGTGGTTCGGTCAGCTGCCTCCATCAAGGACAAACCCCTACTTTTCAGCACCTAAGTGACTCCTTCCTCAGCCACTTCATTGGTGCCCAGCGCCAACGGGGTCCAGTAACTCAACTCCTAAACATCCGTCAGATGGAGGGGGAGTCACTACGCAGTTTTGTCAACTGCTTCAACAACGAAGCCTTATAGGTGGTAGAAAACGACGACAAAGTCATCCTCACGGCTTTCATGGCCGGTCTCCGATCATTCGATTTCCTTTTCTCTCTCTCCAAAAATCCTCCAACTTCCATGGCAACCCTCCTCTCCAAAGCCCAAAAATACATGAATGCTGAAAATTCCCTAGCCACCATCGCAGTCTCCTTCCAACCAGCGAGACCAATCCAAATACTGCCATTTCCATCAGGACCACGACCACAATATCGAGGAGTGTGTTAACTTTAAAGATCAGGTCGAGAGCTTGATACGCCAGGGACGCCTCAGTGGTTCACAGCAGCCGCCCTCAGTAACGTCCAAGAACCGAACATATCAAAAATAACCGCCGCCACACTCTCCATCGACAACCTGCCCAACCCAACCATGGCAATGATCGACCCCCACAACAACCCCGAGTACAAGGAAACCCTCCTCCCCTAGTTGGAGAAATCAGAGTTATTGCTGGTGGGCTTGCGTGTGGGGGACCATCCCGTTCGGCCCAACGACAGAACTCAGAAAAATCAAGTAGGGCTCTGACAAAGAAGTCGCGACACCGGATCGCCCCTTCAACCACCCCAAATAGTGGATGGAGCCCATCACCTTCACGGAGGCTGACTACACAGGCATCCGTTACCCTCATGACGACCCCCTCATCATCTCTGCCCTTCTCTCCAATTACAAGGTCAGACGAGTTCTCGTTGACAACGGTAGCTCTTCAGACATCATCTTCCTAAACGCTTATCGTCAGCTAAAGGTTGGGGAAGAAAGTTTGTCCCCTCTCCAAACCCCACTAGTTGGTTTCACTGGAGATCGGATGACCTCCATAGGCTCCATTGATCTTCCTATCACCATTGGAGAATACCCGCGGCAGACCACAAAGTTGCTCACTTTCCTCGTCCTCGACTGTCCCTCTGTCTACAACATTATCCTCGGCCGCATTGCCCTAAATGCTTTTCAAGCTGTCACATCCACTTTCCACCTAGTCGTAAAATTCCCTACCGACCTTGGGGTCGACACTGTGAGGGGAGAACAGACCATGGCCAGAGAATGTTACGTCGCTTCACTTAAAGAGGTCAAGCTGAAGGAGGCTATGATCATTGAAGGACTTGACGTCAGAGACAAAGACGAGCTGGTCAGAGGGGAACCAGTGGAAGAGCTTGTTAAGGTCCTCATCGACCTTACCAACCCAACAAAAACTGCCAAGATCGGCAGCCAACTATCCTCCCAAGCTAAGGCCGACCTTACAGCTCTTTTGATTGAGCACAGTGACGTGTTTGCCTGGACCCACTCCGACATGCCAGGTATTGATCCCTCCTTCATCACTCATCGTCTCAGCATTGAGCCCCATTTCTGACCATTTCACCAGAAGCAGCACAACTTTCACCCGAAACGCAATACTCTTGTTGCTTCTAAAGTAGATAAGCTCCTTGAGGTACAGTTCATAAAAAACGTAGACTACCCCAGATGGCTGTCAAATGTGGTCTTGGTCCGTAAAAACAACGGTAAGTGGCGACTCTGTGTCGTCTACTCCGATCTCAATTGAGCTTGCCCCAAAGATAGCTATCCCCTTCCTCGCATAGATCTACTTGTCGATGCCACTGCCGGACATTAAATGCTCAGCTTCATGGACGCTTTCTCTAGCTACAATCAAATTCTGATGCACCCATTGGACTAGGAACACACCTCCTTCATCACTGACCGGGGGACTTACCACTATCGTGTCATGCCATTTGGGCTGAAAAATGCCGGAGCAACCTACCAATTGCTAGTCAATGTTGTTTTTCATCACCAGATAGGTCGGAACATGGAAGTCTATGTCAACGACATGCTTGTCAAGAGCAAACTCTCCCCTGACCATCTGACAGACCTGTGGGAGACCTTCGACACTCTGTATAAGTATCAAATGAAGCTGAATCCAGAGAAATGCGCCTTCGGCGTCAGGTCGGGGAAATTCTTTGGTTTCATGGTCAGTCAACGGGGTATTGAGGCCAACCCCGAAAAGATCAAGGCTCTGATAGAAATGTAGTCACTTAGAACAGTTAGAGAGGTCCAAAGGCTAATGGGCAGAGTCGTCGCCCTCAACAGTTTTTTTTCCCATGCAACAGACAAGTGCCTCCCCTTTTTCAAAGTCCTTCGGCAGGCTTTTGAGTGGACGACAGAATCCGAAGAGGGCTTTCAGCAATTGAAGTAGTGCATGGCCAACCCCTCCTACTTTCTCAGGCAATCACGGGTGAGCCCATTTTTCTCTACTTAGCCATATCAAACACCGCAGTCAGTGCAGCTCTTACCAGGGAAGACAGATCAATCCAGCGACCGGTCTACTACATCAGTCAGGCTCTTAAGGGAGTAGAACATAACTACCCACTGTTTGAAAAAATGGCCTTGGCCTTGGTCATAGCCTTAAGATGACTCCGACCTTACTTCCAGGCCCACCCCATTGTCGTCCTCACTGACCAACCATTGAAGAAGATAATGTAACAACCAGAGTTGTCCAGCCGATTTATGCAATGGTCAGTCGAGCTCAGCCAATTTGACATCTCCTACTGACCTCGAACGACGATCAAGGGGCAAGCTGTCGTCGATTTTATCTTGGAATTCACTAATTTCACTCCAGCCACGACCCCCCCGTCCAGGAAACTCAACACTAAAGCAGAAGACCCTCACTCTTGGACCCTCAATGTCGACGGATCATCTCGCAAAGAAGGCAGTGGGGCTGGTCTCATCCTCACCGCCCTTGAAGGTGGTTATTTCAAGTGTGCTCTCCGTTTCTTGTTTAACGCAAGCAACAATGAGGCAGAATATGAGGCATTGATTGCAGGTTTCCGCCTAGCCAGAGACATTGGTGTAAGCCATATCCAGGTGTTCAGCGATTCCCAGCTCATCGCCAGACAAATTACAAGGGAATTCGAGGCCAAGGAAAACACAATGTGGGCTTACAAAGATATTGCACTCCCCCTTGTTCGTCTCTTCAACACTTTCCACATCAAGCACATCTCCCGAACGGAAAACTCCAAGGCAGATAAAATGGCTCAATTAGCTTCTACCGACCAGTCCGACCTCAGCCATGGCGTCCGCCTTGAATACCTGGCCTATCCTGCCATTTCCCCAAACCAGTAGCAGGTCCACTTCCTCCAAAATGAACTTATTCCATGGGCGGCAGACATCCTCTTATTTTTGACAAATGGGGAATTGCCAGACGACAAACAGTAGGCTGCCAAAGTCAGGGCCCGGTCATCCAACTACATTCTTGTCAACGGCCTCTTGGACAAACGTGGCTTTTCGTGTTCGTACCTGAGATGCCTCAATCTTGCTCAAGCAACCTACGTGGTGAGGGAAGTCCATGAGGGTATATGTGGTAATCACTCGGGTGCCAGGTCACTAGCCCATAAAATACTTCACACCGGGTACTTATGGCATACTTTCAACCAAAATGCCACAGAATTCGTGCATAAGTGTGATAAGTGCCAGCGCTTTGCCAACATTCCTCACGCTCCTCCTGCAGAACTGATCACACTTTGCTAGGGGTGAGCAGTGGATATACCGATCCGCCAAAACCGACTGAATCGAACTGATCGGCCGCATTTTGGACGGATGCGTGATGTCAAGCGGACGGTTGCGGATTGATTTTCTCCAATCCGCCAATTTGGCGGACGGATGGCGGATTTGAGGTTCCTTTGGCCGCAACCGAACCGCCAAACCACGAGTACCCTTAGTAATTTATAAGACTTCGTGTTTTCAATTTATTTGAATATTTTGTTTGTGTTTTCAATTGAAAAGAGTTCAAATATTCTGTTGAAAAAAAGTTTTGAACTTTAATATAGTTTTTGAATTGAAAAAAATAAACATATTACTTATTTATATTTTTTGGTTTTTAAATCTAACTCTAAACGTAATAAATAGAAAATATAATATATGCTGGTTGGTTTTTGTTTTCAAAAACATATATAAATGTAACAATACAGAGACATACAATCTCTACTATTGCTTTGTTCTTGGTTTTGGTGGTTTGCATTGTTTTTATATTTTAAGAATCACATATTGTAATATTTTATATGGATGAGGCATGTTGTGATTGTAATATGTGGATGAGGCATGCAGTGATTGTGATATTCTAAAGTTTCAAACTTTCTTTCTTTGGATGAGACATGCAGTAATTGTAATACTTTTTTTAAGTCATTAACTGTAATATTTTTATTTTTATTTTTATTTTTTTTTGAGGAAGTGCGCAAGTTGAATTATGTTGAAAATTTATAAAATTTCAAACCGCCAAACCGATTCGCATCCATCCGTCAATCCGCTCAATCCACATCCGCTGGATCGGTGGACGGATGCGGTTTGATTTTCTCCAATCCGCCAATCTGGCGGACGGATGGCGGATTGGAGGTTTCGTGGCCACAACCGACCCGCGCCCACCCCTACACTTTGCAGTCCCTACCCATTTGCCAAATAGGGGATCGACCTAGTTGGTCCATTGCCCACCGGTCGCGGCCAAACCAAGTTTGCAATCGTCGCCATTGATTACTTCACTAAATGGGTGGAGGCAGAACCCCTCGCCACAATTACCGAACGGAACACAATTAGATTCATCTGGCAGTCGATCGTATGCCGATTTGGCATCCCTCAAGCCATCGTCTCCGACAACGGCAAACAATTCAACAATGCCAAGTTCAGGAAATTCTGCGCAGAACTTCACATGCAGCCATGTTTCTCTTCTCCAGGTCATCCCCAAGCCAATGGCCAAGTTGAGGTTACCAACCGTTCTCTTCTGAAGATCATCAAAACTAAGTTGGAAGCCGCTAAGGGACTTTGGACTGAGGAATTACCAAACGTACTCTGGGCCTACCGCACTACAGCCCGAACCCCCACTGGGGAGACCTCCTTTCGCTTAACATACGACGCTGAGGCGATCATTCCAGTGGAAATCGGCCTACACACCCCAAGGGTTATGCACCTTATTCCAGAACAAACAGAAGAATTACGTCGGGCTGACTTAGATCTGATTGAAGAGCTCCGAGAGTCCTTTTCCATTAGACAAGCCTCATATCAACAGAAAATGCGAATGCATAACAATCACAAAGTCCGACCAAGGGAATTCACCGTAGGAGACCTAGTTTTGCGCGAAGCCACTCTTGCCACCAAAAACCCAGCTGAGGGCAAGCTTGCAGCCAGGTGAGAAGGACCTTACGCTGTTAAGTCTAAGCCTCGACTGGGCACTTACTGACTTCAAGACATGGAAGGTCGAGACCTCCTACACCTGTGGAACGCCGAGCACTTGAAGCGTTATTTTCAATAAAATGCCATGTCTCATCTCTGTATTAATCAATTGCTGTATATTCTTTTTGGCAATCTACACACATGGTTGTTTTTGTCCTTTTCACACATGATGTAAATTCGGGATCAATAGGCTACGCCTTAAATGACAGCGATCTTATCTCTTAGTTATCTAAATTGAGTTACTTAAAGCCTCAGCTAGACTGAGCACGAAGGGCTCGGCGAGACTGAGTTACTTAAAGCCTCAGCTAGACTAAGCACGAGGGGCTCAGTCAGACTGAGTCACTTAAAGCCTCAGCCAGACTGAGCATGAAGAGCTCAGCCAGACTAAGTTACTTAAAGCCTCAGCCAGATTGAGCTCGAAGGACTTAGCCAAACTGAGTTACTTAAAGCCTCAGTGCCAGACTGAGCACAAAGGGCTCAGCCAGATTAAGTTACTTAAAGCCTTACCCAGACTGAGCACGAAAGGCTTAAACAGACTAAGTCACTTAAAGCCTTAGCCAGACTGAGTCACTTAAAGGCTCAACCAGACTGAGCATGAAAAGCTCAGTCAGACTGAGTTACTTAAAGCCTCAACCAAACTGAAGAGCTCGGCTAGACTAAGTTACTTATAGACCCAGCACTCCACGCGAACGGAGAATTCGTGGCCATACTTGATTAAAAATCCAGGTCCATGCTTTTACGTCTCTTAACATTTTGAACTTTCATTTTTAATTCCGTTACAATCCACACGCCTCGTCGCCCAATCCAATCTTTCATTTCTCAACACTCTTACAACATGATTTAAAGTTTCACACTTTAAGACATTTACATTTCAATGTTTTTATTGTTAACATTCTTTGCGTCATGGTTTTCTCACAAGTTAGACTGGCTCCCTACTTCTCAACTTTTACTACGATTTATATATAAGCCTTATTTAAATGCCCATTATCATTCTTTTTAGATATACAAGAAGTAAAGACAACAGTACGAAAAAGCACAACTCATTATTTTATTTACAAACTTACACATAAATTCACTACAGAAATTACATGACCAAAAAAAAAAAAACAACAAAAAAAATTTTATTTACAAACAACAACACGCAAAATGCAAAAATTTTACATCAATTATTCATCCTCGCTCGAGGCCAGGTCTTCTTCGTGTAACAACCCTCATACTGATTACTGATTAATGACTGATTGATCACCAGTTACTGTTAAACGGAACTGATAATGACTGATAACTGACCGATAATTGAACTGATTAAAAGTACTGAACTGACTGACTGAAACTGGAACTGAATTGACTGAGTATATGTTAGTTAATTTCATTCTATCTGTTTGATTGTATGATTATCTGTTCATGTTCGTATGTTTAAACTGCTAATTGAAGGCCTTATCGGCGGCCGAATCTGAAACCGATTAGTGTTCTGTGACCCTCGTAATTTACGTGATTTTATTGTACAATTATCTGAAAATTGATTAGGTATGATTAAATTAGATTAAATAAGCTAATTAAAGAGTTGGATTTAATTACAACCTTGCCACTAAGTGGGCCACTCACACACACACACACATGAGCCTTGTAAACACTCCACGTATTGATTAAACCCACACTTCTTCTCACATTTTGAGCCTCAACCGACCCTAGAGAGAGAGAGACTTGAGGAGTTGGTTTTCATCTTGAATTGCTTGAGAAATTGTTGAAGTGATTGCATATTTGAGCTCCCTTCTTGAAATACAAGACTTAAGGTAGCTCCATTGTCTTCTTATTCATGTTTTAAGTTGAATCTTGCATGATTTATGTCATATTGAAGGAGTGTAGAGCCAAACATGGTTTAGATGGCGAATTGTAGCTTAATTGTTGCATGCATGTACATATATTGAAGTTTTGAGGTTGTAGTTCATAATGCCTCACATGCATGTCCATCTTTTGGTCATACTCCATGAGTTCATCCTATCTTTGAAGGTTTGAGCTCTTTTGAAACAGCATTAAAGCTTTGAAAATGATTTAAGATCATGCATGTCATGTTTGAAGATTGTTCTTGAAAATGATTTGAAATTGGGTTTGAATTAAACACCCTTGGGCTTTGATTTCTTAAAAATTGAGCTTTGAAACATGATATCCTATGTGTTTTTAAGTGTCTTCCAGAAAATGGGCCCAAGAGGATCGGTTTTGATGCTTTTGAGCTTGGTTTTAGACCTGGAGATCGAATCTGGGATTTCCAGATTTCAGTCGTCCGCTCGAGCGGGGGAAGTGCCGCTCGAGCGGGAAAATCGAGCTTCCAGCATCTTGCACTGTTTTGCAGTCCGCTCGAGCGGAGGATTGGGCGCTCGAGCGGAGTCATGTCTCACGCTCGAGCGGGCGTCGAGCGGAGATTTCACCCATCCAGTACTTTTACAGTACGCTCGAGCGGGAAAGTTTACGCTCGAGCGTGTACCTTTGTTGCATTGACGCTCGAGCGGGGAAACCTGCGCTCGAGCGGGACCCTGTTTCACTGAAATTTCTGAAAATATTTTCTAAGTGTATTTTTGCATCCTCATCCCATCCTAGGCATTCTTAGGCCTAGTTTAAGACATCTTGATGAGGATATCGATGTAGAACACACCAAGGCAAATTAGGGATTAAGTTATGAGATTTCCCAACTGTGTAGCTTAGTGTGTTCAATCTGTTAACTGTGTAGGGTTGGCGACTGGAGAGACACGCTCTAGCATACTGTAGCCCGAACTCTGTGAGTAACAATTGTGTAAAGATATGTTCAACTGATTATCTTTTGAATACTGAACTGAACTGTTTACTGAACTGGTATTACTTACTGAATGAATGTATGCCCTTTATTTCTGAACTGTACTGTGGCATCCTTAGTACTTACTGGTTACTGTTACTGTTACTGCGACAGAAATCTCTGTCGGTTCCCTCGTGGAACCACTACTGTTTACTGATTGATGGCCATCATTACTGTTCGGTCTTTTAAGACCTACTGTTACTGTTATGCTAATGGATGTACCACATATGACTGTTTACTGTACTGAACAACTGAAATACTGGTTGAATTGAACTGTTTTCATTACTGTAAGGACATCCATTCTAAACCCCTTTACGCATTATGTTATTCACTGGGCTTTAGCTCACTGCTCATATATATATGTAGGTGTACAGGCACCAGATCGGAGCTAGGAGCGTCAGGGTAACTCCAGTTTTGTCAAGCCAGCCTTTGTGCCTCACTGCGAGGTTCCGAGTTGCCATGCTATGGCTTGGGGGTGTTCTGTCTGTTTTTCCCCCTTCTGTACTGTTTTACTGTTTTGTATAGACCGTACTGTTTTGTACAGACGGAATGTTTTCTGTACTGTTCTGTAGGGTTGAGTCCCTAGTTGGATGGATGTGAATATTGTACATACTGTTCTGTACTGTTTATGTGTGAATGTATGAAAAGCCTTTTTGCATACAGACTGTCACAGCTCAATGGACACTATTTATTTACTGTATTGGCTTCCGCCAGGCCCTGTACTCTGTTTTACTGTATTACTGTTCTGCACGCCTTCGGTAATCTCGGATTACTGGCCGGTTACGGTGCTAAACCCATAGGGCCGGGTTTGGGTCGTGACACTTCGTCAACCCCCACATCTAGGGGGGTCTGGGCCACATCATCTTCATCTATTCTCACATTGCTGAAGTCCAAGTCTGGGAACAACTCTTCTGCTTCACGTTTAAAAGTCTTCCAGCCACTGTCCCAGAACTCAGCCATCTCATGCTTGTAGAAGTCCGACCGTTGGAAGCTCTAGATCACTTCCTCTTCACTCCTACTTCCAACGGTCGCTCTCGACGAGTCAGCCCCCCCATCTCCCTCTCTCGCCAAGCTGCTGGCGATAGCGGCATCAATAGCCATCTGGAAGTCAGCGGACCCCTTAAACTGCTCTACCGCTGCACCACATAGGTCGGGGTACGCCGCCCTCTCAGATGCCAACTTGGCCCTCTCCTCTTCCAAGGTCTTCTCCAACCCTGCCTTCTCAGCCACTGACTTGGCCCTCTCGCCGGCCAGGGCCTTCACCATCTTTGCTCTCTCAACCGCCAGTCTAGCTCGCTCGTTCGCCAGTGCCCTCTCCAACTCAGTGATCTTTTGATCTGCTTCTTCCTTTTCTTTGATCGACTGAGTGTGTAGATCTTCATTACAGACCATGGCCTCATCCCACTTTTTGTTGGCAACGGTGCAGGCTTTCTGGGCCTCTTCCAGCTTCTTGTGCTCGCCAGCGAACTGGAACTCGAGCGACACCACCTTGCGGCGTTTCGTCTCCAGCTCTAACTTGGTCGCGAGCAGCTCAGCATTAGCACGATCAGCTGAATAGCCCTGCACCATCGCCAACACCTCCATCTTCTTGGCGTCCTGGGCATACTCCAGCCCTTTAGCATATGCACTCCGCGCGGCTTTCCTCCAGCCCCCGGTCTCCCTCCTTAAAATTTCAAGCTAGGCCTTCACCTCCTCCAGCTTTGCCTTCAGTGGCTCAACTTCACCTTTTGCGCGCACCGCTTTGTTAAGTAAGGCTCCTGCTAAGGCTGTTGCCTCCATCTGGGCCGAGCACAACCCCCTTAGCAGTTCGGCCTCTGTGAAACTTGCCATCAAACGTACGGCCGTGTCCTCCACTACTCCCAAGAGCCGATCTGCAGCAGTCCTAGCTTCACCTCCTTCTCCCTCCAGTCGCCCGAACATTGCTGGAGCGTGGTAAATGGCGGTCTTCAACCTGGCACTTCCTCCTTCTCCTTGGGACACAGGACCCCCCTTGGGCTGTTGCTCTGTCCCCTGCTCAAGGCCAGTCGCTCCACCTTCCACTTGTGTTTCAGGGCCCAGGGGACTCTCTATCCCCTTCGCTGTTCCCTCCAACTCTATTTCGGGGGTCCCCTATGCTATTCTCTCATTCATCCTCTTCAAGGTTGGCCCCTCCTCCCTTTTCTTTACTCTCATCTTCTTCTTCAGCACAACCTCCACCTCTTTTTTGCTCTTTTCCTTCAGAGGATCCACTGGAGGTGGTCGTGGCTCAAAACCGCTCAGGTCATTTTCCCCTAGCGGCTTGGGGCGCGGTCGGACTCGTTCACTCATGATCGGTTTGGGCGGGCAGCCTAACTTCGCCTCTTTGTACTGATCGACCTTGGCAAAGTTGGTTCTGTCCTCCGCTTCTTGCCTCTTCCTCCTCGCCTCTAGTTCTGCTAGCGCAAGGTCTCCGCCGGTCGGCTGAGGGCCCAGCCTTAAGACAAACAAGGCTGAGGGCTAAACGAGGTCGTCATACTTGGCGTCTTCCTTCTCCCTCCACGCTTTCACCTTTTTCACCCTCTCCTCGGCCTCCGCCTCTAACCTTGGCTCAACCGACTTGGTTGGCACCTTTCACACCGTGCGCACTCCTACTCCCCCGTTAGCAGACACATAGAACCATCACGGCCTCCACCCCTTCACTGACGAGGGCAACCCCACTACTAGACCCTTCCATGCCACTCCTCGAGCCCCGCGCACTGCCATTTCTCCCTCCACTCGGTCACCCTTCGCAGTCGGCCCTCCTCACGATCTGTCCCTTCACTCGGTCACCCTTTGCGGTCGGCCCTTCTCACGATCGATTCCTCTGCTCGGTCACCCCTCGCCGTCGGCCCACCTCTCAATCGGTCTTCGCCCCGCCGGTTTCTCACAATCCTCGTTGTCTTCATTATTTCCTTCGTTGGACTAAAGCTGCACTTAGGAATGGGAGACTACTGACATGGTTAAGCCCATAAAGGATATGTCCCACCACCTAAGGTCCAATCCATGATTCAAATACTAAAGCCCAACACTCATGAAACCTAGCGTTACACCAAACACCAATGACATCTACACACTTGGCAAGTAGAGAATCACCCACATCAGCAGACAAAGATCCTGCAAAGTTATTGCACCACACATCAGCCATTAATGAATTTTCTTACAGCATTTATTGCGATAACCTCTCTCCGTCGGGACAGAACGGCCTCACCATAAATAAGGTAAGCTAGAGCATAGACTTTCGGCCAAAGTGACAGGTTAGAAGGGACAACGAAATGATTAACAGAGGATATAAGCAGGCATCGAAGACAAGAGAAAGGTTAAGTTTTTCTATCTTCAATCTATCTCTACATCTTATCTCTCTCTATTCTAACTTGCTCGTCGGAGAGTTCGCTGGGGGACTACCCGTTCCCTATTGAACTCTTGTGCAGGTCTCTCTGTGGATTTGGCTTCTCGGACACCAGTTAGGGAAGCGTAGATCGATCCGACCCGTTCCATCTAGAACTCGCTGCATTATCAAACACCAACAACGCCGTGATCTTCATCTCTCTCCTCTCTCTATCTTCTCTCTCTAAAAATGGAAAACTGGTTTCAATGATTCCTATAATCTCCAATGGTAAAAACGAAGAGGGGTTGTATTAGCCGTTAGCGGTTGAGATGCTTTATCGTGTAATAGGAGGTCTCTTTCCAGAGTTGACATCCTCTCATTTTCCTTGAGCTATTTCCTTATCTCCCTACTTCCAACGATAAACATTTGCTTTGAATTCATCCAACGGTTTAAATTTAATTATTTAAAAATAAAAAATAATAAAACAAATTTAAATTTATTTTTTTGGTCCAAATCTAAACCGTTAGATTAATAATAGAAATACACTTTGAATTGATCCAACGATTTAGATTTGATTATTTAAAAATAAAAAAATAAAAAAATAAATTTAAATTTATTTTTTTACTCCAATCTAAACCATTAAATCAACTCAAAGTGTATCATCACCCTTATAAATAGGAAATTAAAGACAGAACTCAAGGAACGAATCACAACTCGTCTTTCCACCGTTACAATCGGCCAGGTGTCACACGTAGGATGTGCCACTTTAGCAGCCCTGTTACGTGCAGGAGGTAATACAAAAGAAGCAATGCTAGAGTTATCGAATGAAAAATGCTTATTTCAAATATTTTATTAAATATTTTATCAAATATCTTATAAAAATGTGGAATATAAATTTTATATGGGTTTTATATCTATGTAAAATATTTTAAAAAATATTTGATAAAATATTTAGAATTTCTAGTATTACTCTTATCAAATAATTTATTAAAAAAATTATTAAACACTCACATGGTGTGAATCTATGTGAGTGTTTGGTAATTTTTTGATATTATCAAGTATTTTTTTAATACAATTTGATCGTGAGAAAAATTATAGTACATTTTTTTTAATTGTGTGTATTATATATATTTTATAATTAAAGAAAAAAATGGCATAATTTTATATTTTTTTGTAATAACTATAATAAAAAAATATTAAAAAAATTATAACCAAACACTACAAGAGACATAACCAAACATCTCAAAATAATATCATAATTAAATAAAAAAATAATGTAATTAAATATACATATGATATGAGGTGTATATTGTAGAATTAACCTTTGATTGACCCAAATGGATTGCTAATGAATAATTTTATAGACCCAGATGTATGATCTCAAATTGATCCTGAATGAGAATGTGGTTTAGATTAAGGGCTCTTTTAAAAAGATAGATAGATAAAAGAAAAAAAAAAAAAATTTTTGCTTTTTTTTTTTTTTTGGTTACTCTTTGACTTTTCCAAATTGTATTGGGAGTTGGTTTTTTATTAATTTTTTTTTTGTTTTTAAAAATTATCATAATATAATGCCACATCATTTATGAAATTTCAATATTACCATCATACATCTTTTTTGAAATTATCATTTACCCTCCTTATTTACGGGTGTTTGGAAAGTGAATTTGTATGTTAATTTTTTTAGTTATAAGATATTATTGAAGAAATTTTTTTTTGTATTTGAAAAAATAGTTAGATTTTTTTGTGGTTGAATGTGATGTTTGTGAGAGAAAAAGTGAAATGATTATGAAGTTGAATGTGATATTTTATTTGAATGTATTTTTTTTAATTTTGTAAAAAATTTGTCTTTTAGTGAAAAAAATCAAAAAAAAAAAAAATCCCAAACCTAAGTTTCCAAATAAGGGGGGTATTTGGATAAATTTTTGCCATGGCTTATTTTGTCCTTGCGAAAAGAAAAAATACATCCAATAAGCAGCTTTTTTCCTTATTTCCAAAAACCAAAATAGTTGATTTTTTTTGTCTTCTCAAAATGGGTGGGGTTTATATGTAAAATAAATTTGAATTATAAGATGATAATTTTAAATAATTTTTAGATAGTTAAATCTAGATTTGTAGTTTTACTGATTGCTAATATTTGTATAATTTAGGAATGATCGCAGATCAAGTTGAGTCGGGTGATATTCCATTCGCCATCGGTCCAAAATTAGGCTGATTGAAAAAAATCAATTTGCATCCGTCTACCAGTTTGGCGGATGCAGATTGAGCGGGCCCTGCGGATTGGCAGATTGATGCAATCGGTTTTACAATTTGGACTTTACAAACTTTATGCATTTTTTTGAGTTATAATCCACAAATTTTACAATCTCTAATAACTAGTAACCTGAAAAAAAAAAAAAAAAAAGAAAGAAGAAGGTATTATTTGTCTATAATAGGCCATGGCACCACACATGGATATTTTTAAGGTATTATTTCCATTTTCACAAAAATATATATTTTATTATTTATACTCTATGTTGTTATTTGTTAGTAGTTTCTTTTTTCAAACTTCATTTACGGGCGAATCGAGTATATACAGATTTAAAAATATTTCATCCGCATCCATTTGCCAAAAGACACACATTCACACAAAATCAATCAGATTGGGTCAGTTCGGTCGGGTTTAACGAGTTGAATGGATCCATGAACACCCCTAATATAACTTAAATACTTTTTTCCTCTTTATGTGTGACTACTTTTCAGTTTCATCTTTAAATTTTACTTCTTTTTTTTTTTTTACCTTGACCTTATTATTTTAAGTTTATTTTAATTTACTCTTAAAATTAATTTTTGTTTAAAATTAGATAAAAAAAATCACATTAACTGTCATACAACATAAAAAAAATATAATATTATATTGAGATTTAGGTTTGTATCAGAGGTGTAAGTTATATATATAATAAAATATATTTATTCCATGTGGATATGAATGTATCATTTTTTTTTCTAATTTTGAACATAAATTAGATTTTGAAATAAATTGATAAAAACTTGAAACATGAAAAGTCAAAATGGGAAAAAATAAATTTAAAGTGCCAAAGTGAAAAATTAATCAAATATAAAGGGGACAAAGTGTAATTTATCCTAAATATTTTACTAAATATATGGGTGTGGGATTCATGTGAGTCCTATTTAATGGTCATTTGGTAAACTCATTAGGCTAAAAAATCACAAAAAGCCAAAAAGAAGTCAAAAAATACAAATAGATAAAAAAAAACTTGCCATTTCAAAGTCAAAAAGTGAAAAAAGTTAAACAAGAATATCAAACGACTAAAAAAGTCACAAGCTAAATAAGTCAAAAAAGTCAAAAAACTAACTAAAAAAGTCATTACCAAACAAGCACTTAGTGTACGTCTTACACTCACGGAAGTATTGTGTAAAATATTTTATAATTTATTTGAGGGGCTATCATTGCTTGCAAGTAATAAAGGAAGAGTAACATAATTTTAAATAACGATATCAAATATGTATCAATATAAGTGATACATTTATACCGATCGATACAATAGTATTAAAAAGCTAAAATCTCGTTATATGACAGACAAATATGACAAGTAATGATAGGTATATAAAACTTGGCTCTTTTTTTTTTTTTAAATATATATTTTGACTAAATAATTAAGAAAAATTACCCCAAAAAAATCTAAGAATTTGACTCTCATAAGAAAATAAATCTCAAATTTTTAATTTTGTCAATCTAAAACATTATTTTTGATTTGTTTTGAATCTAATAATTCATTAATTCATTTTTGTTAAGTAAAATTGATGAAAAAAATAATATTTTAGTCATTAAAAATGTAGTGTACATAAAATATTTAAAATATTATTTTTCATTGTGATGGGTCGTTTCATACACCAAAAATAAATGCTAAATTATAACAAATTCCTTAGAATAACGGTAAGTCCGGGTATCGATCCACAAGGACAAATGGGAAATTAAACTAATTCAATTGTTAAATTCCTAAATTAATTTTGATAAAAAAATGAGAATTAAAATAAAATTAAGAAATTAGATTGACAATTAAAAGTAGGGTTTAAGATACTAATTTTTTGGAAAATCCTAGGATAAAGAATTCACCACTAACTACATAAATAAGATTTAACATTGGCCATCAATTGTAATTCGGTTTGAACTATCAACTATTTCATAACTACAAGTTTGAAACATTGTTCAAGAGGATTGTTGCATTCAACGTAAAGGCACGAATCATCCCAAGTAGCACGAGTCGTTTGTTCTAAACTATGGTGTAACAACATGACCTGTCTTTCGTAGCATGACTCGTCTCATACTTTGAATACAAACCCAAGAAAAACTAATGTATGGAAAGTATTAAACAATCATAGAGAATAAAATACTTGAAGAGATGAAAATGAAAATATTATAAACTTCTAAAACATCCATATATTTATTCAAACCGTTTCACAAACAAAATCTAAGAAAAATCTCTTTACATGGCTAGAGTTTCATCAAAACCCTAGAAGGAAGAGCCTAGCCACTCAAGGAAGAGTGGGAAGAGGTGGAGAAAGAAAAACCCTCTATGGAAATTGCCTTTGAAGCTTGAGAATCCCCTTTTTCCAAACCCTAGCCTCTTTTCTCTCTTGGAATTTTCAGAATCCTAATTACAGCCTCTTTTCTTCTTTTTATTCCCAACAGAAGAGGCTTCAATTTCCGCACACGCAGCCCTAGGTGGGTTGCTCGAGCGCCCATGTGGGCTGCACGTATGGTGGAGCCTAGCTTTACGTACGGTGAGGTGGCAGGCCGTGAATTTTCACTACTTGCACGAAGAACCTACTTTTGCGCCACTTCTCGCTTGGATTTGTGTATTGCTTGCTAAATCTGTACAAGTGCACAAAACATATCATCTCCACCAAATAAACAATATTCAAAGACTATAAATGTAATTTAAGCGGTCTCAATGTAGTACCTTTCGGCCTACATCACATTGAGTTTAATAAAATACCATTTTCTCATCAATTTTACTTAACAAAAATAGTCAGATGATTTAGATTAAAAATAAATAAAAAAATTTAGAGTTTTAAGTTAACAAAATTAAAAACTAATGGATTTATTTTATTATAAAAGTCAAGCCTTAGAATTTTTTTTGTAATTTCTCCAAATATATATGGAAATATTTTAAACAATTATCAAATGCGTATTAAAACTTGCATTGGATAATTTCATTTTGTGTTTCACCAATTAGATTGTTTATTTTATAAGCTATGTTTGGCATGGGTTTTTTAGGCTATTTTAGTCACAAAAAGATAAAATATATTAAAAAATCAATAAGATAAAACATCACATCTAAACCATAATCATTTTATTTTTTCTCTCACAAAGATTAAAAAACTAAAAAACTCATCCCAAACGAGATTTTTTAGTCCCAAGCTAAAATAGGAAAAAAACCAACTCATATCCCAAACAAAGGCATAATATAGTATAAAATTTTGCAATGTGGTTAATTGGACTTAAAATAGTAAGGGTATGTTTGGTAACGTTTACGTTTTCAGTTTATATTTACAAAAATTTTATAAACTAGTTTTTGTTTATTTTTAGAAAAACATAAATTACAAACGCGTTTGGTAATTGACAAAATGTTTAAAAAATTTTAAAAATATATAAAAGAGTGAGAAATGGCAAGTGACGGCAGAAGACGGTGGTGGAAAGTGATGACGGTGGGTGGTGGGTAGTGGGTGGCGGGCGGGTGGGTGGGTGACGGTGGCTGGTAGCGGGTGGTAGCGAGTGGGTGGTGACGGGTGGTGGTGGCAGGTGGGTGGCGGTTGGCGGGTGGTGGCGGGCGGTGGTGGTGAGTAGGTGGGGGGTGGTGGTGGTAGGTGGGTGGGTGACGATGGCGGGTGGTGGGTAGTAGCGAGTGGGTGGTGGGTGGTGGGTGGTAGTGGCGGGTAGGTGGCGGGTGGTGATGGTGGGTGGTGGGGGGTAGGTGGCGGGTGGTGGTGGTGGTGGGTGGTGGTGGCAGGTGGATGGTGGTGGTGGTGGTTGGTGGGTGGTAGTGGCAGGTGGGTGGCGGGTGGGTGGTGGTGGTGGCTAGTTGTGGGGGGTGGGTGGTTGGTGGTGGCAGGTGGTGGATGGTGGTGGTAGGTGGGTGGTGAGTGGTGGTGGCAAGTAGATGGCGGGTGGTGGCGGCGGGCAGTGGATGGTAGTAGCGGGTGGTGGGTGGTAGCGGGTGGATGGCAAGTGGGTTGTAGTGGTGGTGGCGGCGACGAGGGATGGGTGGTGGTGGCGAGTGGGTGGCAGGTGAGTGGTGGATGGTGGGTGGTGGTGGCAGGTAGGTGGCGAGTGGTGGTGGCAGGTGGTGGTGAGAGGTGGGTGGTGGGTGGTGGTGGCGGAAAACGGTAGTGGAAAATGGTGGCGGGTGGTGGGTAGTGTTAGGTGGTAAAAAAAAAAAAAAAAACTGAAAACTAAAAATGAAAACACATTTTTTGTGTTTTCATTTTTTGGCCAAATTTATAAATTGAGACCGCTGATTTATAAATAAAAAATTTTACCAAACAAGTTTTTATTTAAGTTTTTAAAATTTTTGTAAATATAAATAGAAAACTGAAAACGTAAGTGTTACCAAATGACACCTAACTAATTTCCTCTTCATTAATGTTAGGGATTGTTAAGTTATATATACTCTTTGAAAAAAAAAGAAGTCAACTTATTAATTTATTTAGATCACATCATCTCTACTTTTTATACGTCTTTTTAATGGCTTATTTTTGTATTGTTTGGTCATTTTTTTTTTACTAACTTTTAAATAAATTTTAGCTTTTAATGAGCATTTTATTTAATCAACAATCCAGGTTCTTTAATAAAATTTTGTTTTTAAAGTTATGTCCAAAAGTTATAATATAAAAGTCAAATGTCAAATAACTAACAAACAGGGATGCTAGAAAAACATATAATTATGATATTTATCAGAGTGAATATATTCACCTTGCTTGAAATTTAGAGAAAATCAATAAACTCCATAGTTTTAGTATAGTAATACTTTTTTTTTAATAACACTAAAAAAATTAAAATTAATATAAATGATGTAAAACATAAAAATAAACAAAAATAAAATATACATCAACATCGTTTTTAATTATATGACTAGTGAATTACCATTAAAAAGGGAGTTGTGGTATTTGAATTAAGACCTTAAAAAAATTTAATATGATTATGTCAAATTTATGAAACTAATTTTTTTTTAATAACTCAAGGTGTTCAGATCAGTTTATGCGCACCTTAACTAATCTCTAGGAAACTAATCCCACCGTCCATTAGTGAGGGGTCCAATTAAAGCTAGAGTAGAACTCCGTGTGGACGAACTCAGCATAAGAATGGATAGCACCTAAGAGATTTTGAACTTGAGATCCATAGAGGAGTGAACTCGTAAATCCCAAACCTACACCACTCGATAAACCTAGAAGTTGATTTATGAAACTTATCATATTGTATTTTTTTCAAATCTTAAAGGATGTTAGTTGAATTTATCTTTTTTTCTTTTCAATATTAAAATATGTGTAAAGAGTATTTTGGACAAGGTGAAAGATTAATAAAAGTTTTGAAATTAAAGAAGAAATTAGAAGTTCTTGAATTGCAGTTTGTATATTTTTCTTTATTAATTTGAAACTAATCATTCTTAAGATTACAGAATTGAATGATCAAATAATAGATAGAGAAGTTTAAAGGTCAATGCACAACAAATCAAAATTAAGATCAATCCCAAATTTTAGTTCATTGATTATGCGGATTTATTTCGTGAAATTTAGAAGCTGAAAACTAATAATAATAAAACAGAAATAAAAATGACTATTTTTATCAACTTCTAAAATATCATCCATTTCAACTTAAAAAGACTCGCTCTCGCAAGAGCTTACTTTCGTTAAAGATATACTATAAGCAAACGGGTGAGAATTTGCATGTTACAGAAGACAAAAGATGGTTAAAACAATCTTGATGGTTGTTTTTTGTTGCAGGGAAGGGAATTGATGAAGTGTGAGCTCATGAGCTTCAAACACTTGGAAACAGTCGTAAACATGCGTCGCTTAATGCTTCCTCTAACCGGAGGGACTACGACTTTGTTCTTTTCTGTTGTTAAATTTGCTATCTTTGGCAGCTTCTCCAACTCAATCTTCTTCCCCTTGAACATCTTATATGTATATATATATGGACTCTTTATGTTTTTATGATGTGTATAGGGAGAGAGAGAGAGGGAGAGAGAGAGAGAGAGAGAGAGAGGGAGATGAGAAGGGTTTTGTGTGAAGAGGAGTGAGCAAGAAGGGGTGTATATAGGGAAACAGAAGGGCTTTCAAATACATTTGAATCCTGCACAAGGAATCTCTCTCTAGCTCATGTTTTTATGAGGAAAAGTGAGAGAAAATGAGAGTGTAGAGAGAGAGAGAGAGTGAGAAAATGAGAGTTGGAGAAAGAAGAGAGGAGAGTTATGAGGAAAAGAGAGAAAAAATGGAGTTGGAGAGAGACAGAGAGAGAGAGAGAAAAGAGGGTTGGAGAGAGAAAGCAAGGAGGCTTGTTTTAGCGAGAGAGGAGAGAGAAAATGAGAGTTAGAAAGAGAAGAGTGGACTCACGTGGGCACTTAAAGAGGAGGGAGAAATTGAGAACAACAATGATTCATTCCACTAAAAGTATCACCATTAATAGCACTAATGTATTAAAAAAGTAAAAAAAAAAAAAAAATATAACTCCAAGACCAAAACATCACATCATTAATGGCAGAACCCACTGCCACCTAATTAGTGGGAGCACTAATTAGTGCTCCCAAGCATTTTTCAATTGAGAATATGAAAGAAGAGGAGAGAGAAAATTGGATGTTTTAGAAAATTGGATGTTTTAGAAAGAGAAAATTGGATGTTTTGGGAGGCAACCATGCTGCAGACCCCCACTGGGGTCGTACCCCCAGTGAGGTGGCGAGTTCTTACTGGCTGACATTTAAAAAAAATAAAAAATAAAATAAAATAGTTTTTTTTTGTCTAATCACGGTGCGCCACCTCATTAGGGGTCGACCCCAATAGGGTCCGAAGCATTTTTTTGGGAGGTATCAAGTTTAAAATTTTTTGGATTAATTTTTTGGGCGTAACATGCGTATGTTTGGAAAGTGGTTTTTGAGGTTTTTTTTGGTTAAAATAGTCACAAAAAATAAAATAAGTTTTTTAGTTTAATAAAATAAAATATCATATTCAACTTATAATTATTACATTCTTTTTCTCACAAAAAAATTAAAAAAGTAAAAAAAGTCAAAATTCATTACCAAATCAAATTTTTTTAATTCCAGGTTAAAATAGTCAAAAAAATCAAAAAATTAAAAAGTCAACCCACTTTCCAAACGAAAGTTAAATTTTAAATTATTGTCATTACAATATTTGGTGTAGGTTTGATACGTTTTTGTTGTGCGAGTCTTGATTGAAACAAAATTTATTTTAGGAGTCGGGATAAGTTCTCAAGTTATAATCTTTTGCTCAGAATGGATAACAAAATATTTTGATGATCTTTGTAAAGGGTGTTGTCTTAAACCTATGAGAGAGTGAGATTTTTTTTGTAAAAAAAATAAAATTTGATCCACCTATAAGAGGAGGGAGAAAATGAGAGTTGTTTAGAGAGAGAATAAAGAGACTGTTTTGGAAAGGGAGCGGGGCACCTAGAGAAAATAAGACTTATTTAGAGAGAGAAGGAGAAAATGAATTGTTTTAAAATGAGACATAGACTTGTTTAGGGAGAAAGAGAAAATGAAAGATTCTGTTTAATTTAATTTTAAAATTATGATTTAAATGTGTAATCATATTTTAATTATAAAATTTGAATTGAATTGAAAAAAAAAATTATTTAGTCAAGATGAATATCCTGAATGGTGCGTAAAAAATTCTTGATGCGGACAAAATTTCATTGTTTATATATTGCGTATATACGAAGTGGGTGTTTGGCAGAACTTTTTTTCAACTTAAATCAGCTTTTGGCTTAAATTATGCTATATTGGTGTATTTGGTACAACTTATGGGCATAGATTATGGCTTAATTTAAGCTAAATTCGGCTTAAAAGTTGAAGTTGCTCCCCAGGTGCTTAATTTTACAACTTATGCGGGAAGCTGTTTAGTCAACTATGTAATGACTTAAATGCCCCTCTTATATTTCAACTATTATAAAAAACCCACCTATATAACATTTGTTCTCCATCACTGTTCATTTGAGAGGGAGAGACAGAGGCGATTTCCGGCATGACGATTTTCGGCGAGTGCGATTTTCGGTGAACGCGATTTCCGGCGAAGACGATTTATAGCACTCAACACTGTTCTTAACTCTCTCTCTCTCTCTCTCTCTCACACACACACACACACACACACACACACGAACCAGACCTCTCACTCCCTCCCTCCTTTCCTTTCTCTCTTCATCGCGCATGTCATCAGCGGCTAGGGTTTCTCTCTCTCTCTCTCTCTCTCTCTCTCTCTCTTCCTCTCTCTTTCCATCGTGATCTGAAACTGGAAATCATCTCTGTCGTTCGCTCTCTCTCCGCTGCCTCCCACACCTACCTTGACGGCCAGTCGACGGCTGGTCATCTATGCCGATCGCTGTTCGCCGGCTGGGTTAAAACCCTAGCACCGGCGGCTGGGTTGAAACCCTAGAAACAAATTGAAGAAAAATAAAAATAAAAATCAATATTAATATTAATTAAAAAATAAAAAAATGAATTAATAATTAATAATTTTAGTTTTATATATTTTTGTAATGAATTAATAAAATGAATATTTTTTATACTAATTAATAATTTTAGTGTTAATTGACACTAATAAATTAAACAAAAATAATAATTAAAAACAAAATAATAAAAATAATATTGAACAAAATAAATTGAAATAAAAATAAAAAAAATAAATTAATCAAAATAATAATAAAAATAATTTATTAATATTGAAATAAATTGTGCAATTTATATCCATTAAATAAATTACACAATTTAATTGTAATGAAAAAGAATAATAAATTAAAAAATAACAATTGTTATATTTAATTGTAACAATTTTTTTTAATAAAAACATAATCAGAAATGTCAAAAAAAATTAATATTGTATATTTTTGTAATGAATTAATTATTGATTGATACCAATTAATAACAATTGTTGATTATTAATATTATTTGATGCTAATAAAAATTAATTATTAATATTAATTGATACTAATTAATAATTTTAGTATTAATTCAGACTAATTAAGCCATTAATTGATACTAATTAATAATTTTAGTATTAATTGATACTGATTAAGCAATTAATTGATACTAATTAATTTATAATGGAAAAAAATTATTACAATAATACTTCTATTACATTTTTATCAAGTGTATCAATTTTTATATTAGTTGATATTAATTAATACTAATTATATTAAGTTTTATTAATGAAATAATTTTTAAATTAAAATTGAAAAAAAAAATGACGACATTATCATTTTTATATCATATAAGGGCAAAAAAGTCAATTATACAAAAAAAGCCGTTTTACAGCTTATTTACCAAACGCTATTCTACTACTTAAATCTATAATCCCACAGCTACACCAAACAGGTTACCAGCTTATGCTTAAAGTTGTAAGCTATAATCTATTAGGCCATAATCTATAATCACTTTCTCACAGCTCTACCAAACAGGGCCGAAGAATATCTTCAGTTGCCTATCTAAAGCACTTTTTAGTACATATATGCTTATTTAATTAATTAGATAAATTATTATAATATAATATCACATCATTTATAAAAATTATAAAGTTTTCATATTACCTCGTGCATCCTTTTGAAATTGAGAAGGGTTTCCCTCCAATCTAATCACGGATTGGAGTATATTGTTGGGTCTGTGGAGTATATCACGGGTTCTGTTTCAATAATTCGAACCGTTCAATGTGTAAAACTCATCGAGTAATATATGTCTGTAAAAAATTACGTTGATCGGATATCAATAACTATGTGATCAAATCAGTTTTGTATGAAAAAAAAAATGAACAATGAAAAATAAACGACTTATAAAAATCGCATTTGATCATTTTACCTTTTTTGTTTAGTGGCAAATAAGAGGATATCTTGGTAATTTTTTGTCATGGCTTTATTTGGGTCTTGCCAAAAGAAAAAAAATACATCCAATAAGCAGTTGTAGACACTCCATTTTTGACCGACCTTAAAACTCAGACGTCACTGATTGAGCGCTCGGTGATGTTGCATATTGTGCTAGTTCTGAAGTTTTAGAGTCTCGGCTACGAGCCTTGCCTCCGGACTTCCGGACTATTTCTTGCCTTGCCTCGGTTTGCGAACTGGGTCTCGTTTTCTCCATTTTCTCTTCCCGAAAGGAGGGAGAGGTCTCGTAGACCATCTCTCAATGGCCGTAGGCTACGTTTTGTGGTTGTAGGCCATTTTTCCCGTTTGGAGCCCGGTTTCCGATTTTTCGTAGCCGTCAGTCGTGTGCCTCGGTTCGAGACAGCCTAACCACCTCCGTTTGCTCCGATTTTTGGTACACATCTTATTTACTCCCTTTTGGGAGACACTGTGGCCCGAGAGACCAATTCGTGGTTGAATGCCACCTCCGGTGCTTAACAGCCCATTTTCCGGGCCCCAGGCCGCGCGTTTCGGTCCCTGAACCTCCGTTTTGCATCCGTTTTGGTTTATTTTTGGTGGAGACCTCATTTTCATTGTTAGGAAGCTTGTAGGAGGGTGGGAGGCCAGCAATTGTTCTGAAAAGCCAGCTTTATTTCTTTATCGCTCTCCGTCGCCCGTTTTCCTCACTAAAAAGCTAATGTTGACCACCCCGGAGCCACTTTCTTTAGCCCTAAACCCCATATTTGTGTTGTGCACACCTGGGAGGCCACCAATATGTATAGGCCGGCCAGTAATTGTCCTTGACCCTTTTGAACCCCTCTAAAAGTTTTGTTTTTCTCTCTCATGGTTCACATTTTCAGGATTTCAACCACATAGCTGTATTGTGCACACATGGGAGGCCACCGATATGGGGTGGCCGGCCACTAATTCTCATTGACCCTTTTGACCCCTGGCCGGCCAGCCAGAGGGGGTGGCCGGCCGGCCACCTGAACCCTCTGAACCTGGCCGGCCATGACCCCCACACCTTGTTCCTTCCTGCTATGCCCTCCTTTTTCCCCCAGATCCTGTATCCGAGGGGGGGTCTTTTGGGAGGGAAATTTGAATTTGATTTTCCCCCTCTTTCCTCCACTCCCCTCCTCTATAAAACCAGCCCCCCAGCTCCATTTTTTAGGGTTACAAAAATTGCTTTGAGCCTCTTGCATTAACTCCCCCTCTCTCTCTACTCCAAGCCTCAAAACCCTAAGATTCTTGCACCAATCCATAGCACAACACCTCCACACTCCATTCCAGCAACTTGAGGCTGTTTTCCAGAGGCTAAGAGCTCCCAAACCTAGTCCAAAAGCTGTTGAAGCTTGGTTCTACAAGGGTGAGTCCCATTTTCTCTCTTTCTTGACCTATCTTGCATGCTATTTTAGCCTTTGTTGCTTGCATTTTTGGGCTCTGACCCCAACTGTAAATAGTCATATTTTGTGCTCATCTCCATGTTTGATTAAGGGTCTTTCTCTGTTTGAGGTCTCCTCCTCACCCTTTGTGTTTAAACTCTCTTTTAGGCCTTTTTTTGCATGGTATTTTAGGCTTATTTTTGAGCTGTTTCGGACTTGGTCATAAACTGTGAAATGTCTTGTTTTGAGCCCCTCTTCAACTTTGTTGAAGGGCTCTCCTCTTTTTGAGGCCAGAAGCTATCACTTGTCTCTTTATCCCTCGTTTAGGCCTTTTTCTTGCATGATATTTGAGGCCTACTTGTGATTATTTTCGAAGCTTGACATAAATTGTAAAGTGCCTTGTTTTGAGACTCTCTTCAACTTTGTTGAAGGGTTCATCACTATTTGAGGCCAGCTTCTATGCCTTGTCTCTATTCTTTCTTTTAGGGCCATTTTTGCATGATAGATTATCCCTACTTGTGTTTATTTTTTAGAGTTGTCATAAACTGAAAAATTTCTTATTTTAATCTCATCTTCAAGTTTGTTTAAGGTTCAATTTTTGTTTGAGGTCATATGCTTCCTTGTATGCTTGATTGTCTCCTATTTTGAGCCTTACACCTAAGCCCTTGTTGCATGCTTTGTTTGGCCTTCTAGCCACTTAAATCCAATAGATTTTCAATGGCCAAGACACTGTTTTGAGCTTCCAAATCAGAGGGGGGTGACCCCCCCTCACCTTGACTTGTTTCGTAGTCATTTTAACCTTCCAAAGAGACCCTATCTTGCATGCTTTAGAGTCACTTTCCAGGGTCAATTTGGTGAGTTTTGGGACTACCATATTTGATTTTCATAGTTTTTTATGCCATTCCAAATGTCTATCTTGCATGTGCTTAATGACTCCTTGCATGGCCCTCTAAAGTAACTCATCATTTTTGCATGCCATGGTTGCATATCAGTGGTTATTTGGGCCTATTTTCACATGTTTTATTCACTGATTTTTGCTGGTTTGGTGAGATTCCTTGTGCATCCTATACTTGCCATGTAAACCATGTTTGCTAGTCAAAATTACATGCTATTTTAGTCCATCTTGCTAGCATCTTTTGGCCATGCTTTGCACTGAAAATGTCCATGTTTTGAGACTACCTTAGCTCTGTCTTCATGCTTCATGATCAAATAATGCATGCTTAGTATAGCTACAAGTCATTCCATGTGCCTAGTTTCGAGTTTCGGGGCTCATCTCATGCATCGGGTGCCTTTTTTCCACGTTTCGGGGTTGTTTAGCACGATATTTCAATGCTAGAATTACATGCTTGTATGCCATATTTCATGCCTTGCCATGCCTTGTTAAAGTTGCATACTATGCCTTAGGTTCGGTCCTCGGTTTGCGTGCACGCATTTCGAGAGTCTCATTTTCGTCTCATGGCTACTGATGTGAGTGTGGCTGAGGTCCGCTCATGTTAGTGTAAGTCCGTTATGCATTGCGTATGCTAGGTTGTATGTTAGAGCATCGTGTATGCCTCATTACATCGTGTATTGTGTGTGCCATTTCATAGCATTGCGTATGCTAGGTTGCATGTTAGGATTGCATTCATGCATGCCATGCATATTGCATTGTGCTTGGGATAGGAGTTAGCCCAAGCACGGGAAATGAGGGACGTTTCGTACTCCGAGTGACGGAACGTGTCTCAATTCCCGGTCGCCGACACTCCGGATTTTCTATGATAGAGTCTAGGCCTTGTTGTGTCCATATGTGCATTCATTTCATATTGAGTCATGCAATTCGACTTCTCAGCCATCATGCATCGAGATACGTGATTGGTGGCACGAGGATCGAAGACTACACTCCTCGAAGAGTAGTCATGCATACATATGTGAAAATACTTTGCCATGCCCCTTTATTGCTCTCTGTTGCAGCAAATCAAAAACCAGCAGCCTTCCGGAGCTTGGCGCGTATTCCAAGAAAAATTGTAAACAAAGGCAAACCGAGGCATCGTAAGGGATTTCCGCGCAAGGCAAATTCAAGCATATATCATTCATCATCCGGAACAGAGCTGAGGCGGTCTACAGATTTGCGTGCAATTTATTATTTTCCTAGATTAATGTGTTAATTAATTAAGATTTTGTATTTATTCGGGACTGTATTATTTATTCATTTGGGACTGTATTATTCTTTCGGACCCTCTGCGCGAGGGCACAACTGTAATAAGCGTGCGTGTGTGTGATGTATGTCTTCCAACCCTACGTCTTTCTTCCTTTTATTTACCCGCTTATGATGGTTAGATTAGGGCATGTTTTAATTAGCATACAGTATGATAACATGTTTGCATTCATTCATCTGTCTTGCATGCACCGGGCTCGGCGCATCATACTAACTGCATTGTATTTCAATTCCAAGTTGAATACTTGTTAGTTGTAGCATTTCGCATGCCATCTTTAGAATAGCCGAGCCTTCTATAGTTGCATTTTTGCATGTGTTGCATTAGGCATTTCTGTATAGTTAGGATCATGCATGGATTTCTAATTAGCTTCTGTTTTGGCTTGGAGTACTCGGTAAGTGTTTATGCTTTAGCATCCTTGCATGTGTGTGAATGACTGCCATGATAGCATGCTTTCCATGAGGCTATATGCTTATGTGATATAACTGCCTGAATGCCTATGGGTGAAGGTTGGATTATTTGAATTGGAATAAATGCATTGACTGTGAGTTTTAAGCCCACTAGATAGTGGCAAAGTCATGTTTTTCTAAGCCCACCCGAGGGTGGCAAATCCACGTCTTAGCCTACTTGCGGGTAGCACCATCAAACCATTTTCAAATAAACCAACATGAAATGTTTTGTTCCAATTCAGGCGACCCAGTCTATACTTGTATGCTGTGCGCATCACATAGTAAATCTAGGCTAATAACCGGAATAAGAACGCATAAAGTTTTCAAAACTAGATATCATGGTTAGTAGAGGCCGATCTTTGATCGGGCGAGCGGGGGTGCTCACGAAGTGACCTTCCCCAATCGTACCCAAGTTCCCGAGCCGAGGCAACTTTGGTGATGACGGACACGTGGCCTTAGGCAACGAGTCAGGGTTTCCTAAATTTTTCAAAAATAAAATATTTAGGTGGCGACTTTGTATCTAGCAAAGCAGTTCATGTTTGGCACTTCTTTCAAAATCTATTTTCTCAAAACGATTTGTCGGATTTGGACTCTTTGGTTCAGATTGAGAACCGTGACAATTTGACAATCCGAACTTGTAGTGACCCCAATACGAATAGAACGGGGACTCATCCTCCCGGGGCGTTCGGGGACGTCTACAGTTTCTGGCGACTCTGCTGGGGAATTAGAGAACTTGACTCGAACTCATGATATCTGTTTTTGACTACACTTATGTGTTTCTTTGCATTGCATTTGCATTGGTGCGCTTAGGACATTGTGTTTGCCATCTGCTATTCCTAAACGGTTTGCCGGAGGCTTGTCTTGTCAAGGCATGACCATAAGGCTGACCGGTTATGGGCTCTGCCAGTATGGGAACACAAACCCCGGTTTTACCGGGGTACCTTTTTCGACCATTCGACCTAGTGCATATTCGGATCCATAGTGACCATTCCAAACTAGGACAGGTTGCTTACCCATTATAGGTTGTTTGAAACCGTTGCGTGCGTAGTGAAACCCTAGCTCCTGACAAAATAGGACAGGGAAACCCTCTCCCAACATAGGGGTGTTTTGGCTCTCAATTAGCTGTTATGTGTTGTCAGAGTGTGTCTCTACAGGGGTTGCATGTACCAGTTTGCGAGTTTGGGGCATCAGGCCTGCGGGCATCTATTAGTGTTCGAAAATCAGTTATCTGCGGGTATCAGATTCAGTCTTTAGGGACAGTGATTCAGGGATAATGATCAGTGATTGAGGACAGCGTGTGTTCAGCTTATCGACCGTGTGTTGATTATGCCCAGCTGTGTGTTGTGCATTTACTTTAAGTTGATATGTTATCTGTTTATCTGTTTATTTATTTCCTTATTGCTTTATTTATCTTTTTACTAGGGCAGTTTTAGCACAATTGCTTCCGACAAAGTAGATATTCCCCAAGCACCCTGGACAAGAGGTCGCCGACTCAATCGATCCAAGGATCTGGTTGACGGACATCCAGTGTTTCACTCTCTACCCCCGGGTTATCAGGCAAAGACCAAGGAAACGCAGTGTATCCGAGCAGAGGTTGCCAGAGCAGTGGACTACCCCATCAGTGGACAGTCAGATTGAGATCCCAATTGTTGCTATAGAAATAGACTTGCCAATAGTTCAGACAAATCAAGGCAGTATGGCGGCACCGACAGGAGTTGAGGAAATGATGCGTCAGATGCAAGAGACCATGAGAGCCACGCAGTAGGACGCTGTTCGCCGGAATGAGTTTGCTAAACAACAGGCCGAGATCATGGTCCAACAAGCAGAATTAATCGCCAGACTGCAACAACAAACCGGAGCATCTGCTTCGCACCCGGTTCCTCCCCCACCTGGAATCCCAGCACCCGAGGAGGCACCAAATGTCCAGGTAGATATGGACATACCAACGGGGCCAGCTCCGCCCCCAATTCTGCCCCAGCTATCTAAGGCACCTACGCCTGTCAATCAACCGGACTCTCCCTTCGAGTTCGAGGTAGACCATACAGCACTAAAATTGAGCAAGCTCGAGAAGCTATTCAAAAAATCCCAGGGGGTAAAGGCTATCCCGGATATCGAGGACGGATATACCGACGTGGCTGTAACTTTGCCGAATAGATTCAAAATGCCGCAGATCGATCGCTTCGACGGATCTGGTGATCTCATGGTCCACCTCCGGGTATTCTCAGATATATTACGGCCAATGGGCCTCACCAGACCCCAGAAGCTTTCGCTATTCGGCCGGACCCTATCAGGCGTGGCCGCTATCTGGTATGCGAAGTTGGAGGATGATGTCAAACAGAGTTGGGATGAAATGGTCGAGGCCTTTGTTGCGCAATACTCTTACAACACCCAAATTGAGATTACAACTCGTGATCTCGAAACAACAAGGCAGGAGCACAAAGAGAGTTTCTCGGATTTTGTAACCCGATGGAGAGCGAAGGCTTCGATAATGACCCTGAGGCCTACTGACAACGACCAGATCAGGATGATTGTGCACAATCTCCAGCCAAAACTGATGCAAAAGATGATTGTCCTCCCCTTCCCTACCTTTTTCGATCTGCATGAGATAGGGGTACAAATTGAAGATGCAATGAAATAGGGTCTGATTGACCAGGATAAGGAACAGCCCAGAAGAACCTTTAACCGCAACAACAATGCAAGCCCAAGTGGCGCTGCAACCGCAAGAACTTCGGAGGTAAGCATGGTCACCACCATTCCCCTTCCCCTTCCAAGACCCATGGCAGCCACACCTTTCTCCGGTGCATCCGGAAGTAACACCCAAACCACCAAGTACCCACCCAGAGGCCAAAGCAACTTCACCCCATTGTATATGCCCCTGTCCAAGGCTCTAGGGGTATTAATCAGGAAAGGGCATCTAAAACCCCTAGAGCCGAGGCCATTGCCAAATTCGCTCCCTCCCTCTCATAACCCAGCCAAATACTGTGCGTATCACCAACAACATGGTCACGACACTGACCAATGTTTCCGACTGCGTCATGAGATTCAAGATCTCATTGACAAACAGGTGATCCTACCTCCAAAAAAAACCCAATGTCACAACTAACCCACTCCCTACACACAACCAAGCTCCAACTTCCAAAAGAGTCAATTTTATCCAAACTGGGGTCGTGTCTTACGATCCTAGTATCTATATCACTCCTTCCTATCTACCTAAGCCGGAGGTGCTCCTTCCTGACTGCACTGACTTTTTGTGCATGTTAGACACCTCCACAACCCAACTTGAGCCAATGGTGGCGACTGTTGAATCAGGGTTTGAGCAGTCTGGGAACTTTGCTGGGGAAGCCTATGACCCGAGTGATTACATCCTGTCAGCAGGCCAGTCTAAGCCAAGTGTAGAATTGCCAAAGAAAGCAGAACTGTGTGTGATCCAGGAGGATAGATTTGAGCAGGGAACAGATGACGTAGCGGCTGTAGAAGAGGACTTTGCCAACCTACAGTTTTTCAATGACCAAGAATCAGGGGGCGCGGCAGTCAACTAGTTTGATTATGAGGAATCGGCAGAGGTTACCGGATGACTGGATGATCAACCGGATATTGTGGAAGAGTTCCAGCCAGAACAGGGCCCGGCAGGGGCGAGAGTATCAATTGTGGCCGGAAGGGCCGGAAGTCAGAATACATTACCGGAGAGCGCCGGTATGAAGAATTTCGCTTAAGGCTTATGCAGTGTGGATGCAGAGAAAGTTGAACAACGAATTACACTGATACAAGCGGAACAAAAAAATTTTTGGGATTCCGAGAGAATCAAGAAAGCTAAAGTCCAGGAGGGGACCGAAAGTGCTGTGGGCACAATGACAGAAAATGCTGCGGGCATGTGGGCTGAAGGTACTGCGAGTACGATCATACCGGGGCCGGACAGGTGTCTGTCGGCCGCCGACGGAATGTGGTAGGAAGATGATGATTTATGTCTTGCCCATACAGACGATGATTGGGGGAGCAATCAGCCAGACGACACCTGGTATATCGGCGAGGTCGATCATATGACAAGAAGTGGGCGATATTTCAAACCCCCGCACATAGACCAGCCAGAAGCATCCAGAAAGGATAAGGAAGCTGAGAGACAGAAAGAAAAGCAAATCGAAGAAGAGGCTGTACTGAAGCAGTTAAAGAAGATACAAGTAGACATCTCCATCTGGGGACTGCTTATGGCATCACGAGTACACAGGCAGGCTATCCTTTCAGCTATGGACAAGGCCAAGCTTTCTATAGACACCATGCCGGAGCAGCTGGTTGGATTGGTTTTTCCGGGAGGAGGTTCCCCGACGTTGACCTTTTCTGACAAAGAACTACCGCCTGAAGGCGCAAATCACAACAAACCTCTCTACATCTCGGTGGAATGTAGAGGTAAATGGGTACTGGTGGTTCTTGTCGATACGGGATCCGCTATTAATGTGTGCCCGTCAAGGACGACATATGCAATCGGGTTGAAGCTCGCGGACTTCGTACCAACTACTCAAGTGATCAGAGCCTATGATAATACAAGCAGGGAGGTGATGGGGACTGTCAAAATTCAGACCCAGGTTGGTCCAGGACAACACAACATTGAATTCCATGTCTTGGACGTTCCCGCAACCTTTAACCTACTTTTGGGGCGACCGTGGTTGCACCAGGTCAAGGCAGTTTCTTCCACGTTGCATCAGATGTTGAAGTACCCTCACGGGAAAGGGGTAGCTATTGTTTTTGGGAATTCGTCAATCCATCCGCCACCGGAAGTATCTACACCAGTCTTGGAAATCGAACATGGCACGGAGGATTTGTTCTTATCAGGGTTTACTTTGGCTGAGGCCCGAATTGTGCAAAACATCATGGCTGTTAATGAGGACGTGTATGTCAGTGCTCAATCTGTATACCTCATGAACAAGCTTCAACACATCCCCGGGATGGGATTGGGAAAGAGCGGCCGGAAGGGCATCGCAGCATTGGCTGAAGTGCCACACAATCCGCATACCTTTGGCTTGGGTTATCTGCCCACCAAAGAGGACTGGGTGAGGAAGGGTAAAGAGATGGCTAGGAGAGCCAAAGCAAAAAAGGCAGGGAAGCCTTTCGAGTTTATGCATAGGCCCATTCAGGGTACCCTAAACGGACGCTTCGTCCGGGAGGGGGAAGGGGAGGGCTTTCCATTTTGTGGCTTCCCAGAGCCATGGCTGAATACGGAGAGGAAGCATGTGCCTGGTTTCGAGATCTTCTTCGACCTGCAACTATCCAGGGATGACGTTGCCGAAGAGCAGACAGACCCATCAGCTGAAGTTAAGCAGTGTAAGAAAGTGCAGTATGAGGACACCGAACTTGAAATGGGGGTAGCGCTGGCGTGTCTACTTTCAGATCCTCCGATCGACCAGGAGTGCTTGGGGGATAGCTTCTCGGTATGCGTGATCGGGAATGGAACAGCTGCGGGCCCGCCAGCAACTATTTTGGATGCATCTATCGCACCCTTTCTCATTTGGCAGTATGAAGAGGGATTTTTGTCCAGCAGCACCGAGTCAGGTAGTGAGCCGAAATCTGATTCCACCGAGTCTTGTGAGTCGGAATCAGGTTCCAGCTCGACTGAGTCTGAGTCTGGTAATCCTGGGGATGATAACTCGGATGCCACAGTCTTGTCCAAGTCGTCTTTTTCTTTCTCTTTTGAGTCTGTTGTAACCGAAGAATCGGACGATTTGGATGTGCTTAATGAGAATCAAGTAGCTGTGGTTTCTGAGTACTTTTCTGTGCCCTTGATTTATTGCATTAACTCAGACTTTCAAAATTTTGATGAAAATGACGAGGACGAAATTCCTCCGATTTTGCAACGCTTAATTGAACAAGAGCAGGAAAGATTTGTTAAACCCCTAGTTGATGAAATCACTACAGTGAATATTGGTACTGAGGAGGACCCGCGGCTGGTCCAGATCGGGTCGACGTTGTCTTCGGAGGAACGCGAGCGCTTAGTCGCTTTATTAAAAGATTTCAAAGATGTTTTCGCGTGGTCCTACGAAGACATGCCTGGAATCGATCCTGAGATAGTACAGCACTGGATCCCTCTTGACCCCGAGACCTGACCCGTTAAACAGAAACTCAGGAGGATCTGTCCCGACTGGGCTCTCAAGATTAAGGAAGAGGTCACCAAGCAAATCGACACAGGCTTCCTGCTGGTATCCGAATACCCGACTTAGTTGGCCAACATCGTCCGAGTGCCAAAGAAAGATGGCAGGATCAGGGTATGCGTGGATTTCAGGGATTTGAACAGAGCCAGTTCGAAGGATGACTTTCCTTTGCCACATATTGACGAGTTAGTGGACTTCACAGCAGGGCATGCTTTGCTCTCGTTCATGGATGGCTTTTCAGGCTATAATCAGATAGTGATGGCACCCGAAGACCGGGAGAAGACTGCTTTCACCACCCCGTGGGGGACTTACTGCTACAGAGTGATGCCGTTTGGGTTAAAGAATACTGGAGCTACATATCAACGGGCCGCGACTACAATATTGCATGATATGATCCACAAAGAGGTTGAGGTGTACGTGGACGACATGATTGTCAAGTCCAAAGAAAGAGACGGCCACTACAACACCTTGCAAAAGTTCTTTCAAAGGATTAGAGAATTTCGGTTGCGGTTAAATCCTCAGAAGTGTACGTTCGGTGTTACAGCGGAAAAAACGTTGGGGTTTCTGATTACACAAAGGGGCATCGAGGTCGACCCTTCAAAAATCAAGGCCATCTTAGAAATGCCACCACCAAGGACTGAAAAGGAGGTGCGAGGCTTTTCTGGGTAAAGTGCAATTCATAAGACGGTTTATCTCAAAATTAACCTTGACTTGTGAACCACTTTTTGGTCTCCTGAAGAAAGGAAAGAAATTCCAATGGGACGACCGATGCCAAGCTGCTTTTGAACAGATCAAAGAATATTTACAAAATCCGCCCGTGTTGTCACCGCCAGAGCCGGGGAAACCGTTGATATTATACCTTTCAGTGACTGAGACCACAATGGGCTGTATGCTCGCGCAAGAATCCGAGGACAAGGTGGAGAGGGCTATCTACTATCTAAGCAAGAAGATGCTAGAGTATGAGACTCGCTACACACCATTAGAGAAGGCTTGCTTAGCTTTGGTATGGGCTACTAGGAAGCTGCGGCACTACTTGTTAGCTCACTCTGTAATGTTGGTTTCACGACTCGATCCCATCAAATATCTTTTCGAGAAACTAGCACTTACGGGTAGACTAGCTCGTTGGCTACTGTTACTCTCTGAATTCAATCTGAAATATGTAACACGCAAGCCAATCAAGGGAAGAACAGTGGCAGAGTTCTTAGCCCATCATACAGTCGAAGGAGGTGAAGTAGTTGAGTATTTATTCCCAGATGAAGCCATTTTGCACATCGATGACGAATATTGAACGATGTACTTTGACAAAGCGTCAAATCAATACGGGTATAGGATAGGAGTGCTACTGATAGCACCCGACAATTCCCATATCCCTCTAGCCTTCAAACTCCGGTTCAAAGTCTCGAACAACGAAGCAGAATATGAGGCATGCATTGCCGGTCTAGAAGCAGCCCTAGAATTAGGGGCAAGACGGTTGGACGTCATCAGGGATTCGAACCTTGTTGTGTCTCAAGCAAAAGGAGACTGGAAAGTCAAAGAAGAAAAGATGGTGATGTATCACCAGACCTTGGACTTGTTAATTCCTCGGTTTGAAAAGCTAAACTTTGCTCATCTTCCAAGAGAGAACAACAGGTTCGCAGATTCTTTAGCAACTCTATCTTCCATGATAGACATCCCATTTGGAATCCGGATGCGTCCCGTCATCATTGACCAGAAATTTGCGCCAGCCTACGAGTCAATTGCTGCTATAGATGAGGTTCAGGACAAAAATCCCTGGTATTATGACATTTGGAATTTCTTGGAGAAGGAAGCATATCCGCCAGGGATAAATGCCAAGGATAAAAGGGCAATCAGAAGAATGGCCATTCAGTTCATCATCTGTAGGGGTAAGCTGTATAAGAGAGGTCATCTAGGAATGCATAAGCTGTGTGTCGATGTCGAAGAATCAAAGCGCCTAATGGAGGCCATCCACGGAGGAGAATGCGGTGCGCATATGAACGGAGTAATGCTAGCACGGAAGATCCTCAGACAGGGTTACTACTGGTCCACCATGGAAGAGGATTGTATCAGTTTTGTTCAACGATGCCACAAATGTCAGATCCATGCAAACCGCATGAACATCCCACCGTCGAAGCTGTACAACATGACTTCGCCATGGCCATTTTCAGTTTGGGGAATTGATGTGATCGGGGCTGTCACTCCGAAGGGGTCGAATGGGCATGAGTTCATCCTAGTCGCGATAGATTACTTTACAAAGTGGGTCGAGGCCCAATCATATGCCGTGTTGAAGGCGTCGCACGTTGCAAAGTTTATTAGAGATAACATCATCTGTCGCTACGGGATCCCAAACGAGGTCATTTTAGATAATGGTTCCCACTTTAAGAAGGAAGTGATCGACTTGTTGGAAAAATACAACGTGGCTTTTCATAAGTCATCCACATATCGGCCACAAACCAACGGAGCGGTCGAGGCCGCCAACAAGAATATCAAACACATACTGCAGAAGATGGTGGAAACCTACCGGGATTGGCCAGATAAGCTGCCGTTTGCTCTGTGGCGCTACAGGACTTCAATTAGAACTTCTACCGGAGTGACTCTGTATTCATTGGTTTATGGGATGGAGGCCGTTCTACCTATCGAGATTGAGGTTCCGTCATTGCAAGTATTGGATGAGTGTCAAATAGCCGAAGCAGATTGCAGCAGAGTAGGTTTGAAGAACTCATGCTCTTTGATGAGAGAAGACTGAAGGCACTGTACCATGTTCAAGTTTATCAGCACAGAATTGCCTGGGCTTTCAACAAGAAAGTTAAGTCCAGGAATCTAAAGGAAGGAGATTTGGTGCTCAAGAACAACCGAGCTCCCATCCACGACCCAAGGGGCAAGTTCAGACCCAATTGGACAGGTCCCTACATCATCAAAGCTATCTAGTCAGGTGAAGCTGTGGTTCTGATGGATCTAGATGGCCTAGAGTTTTCACAACCGATCAACATGGACAAGTTGAAGAAATATTATCCCTGAGAGGCTCGCTAGGCCGAAAACCCGAAAGGGCGACCTAGGCAAAAGTTAGAGCATAAAAAATTGGAAAAATATAAAAACTGAGCTCGCAAGGTTGAAAACCCGCAAAGGGCGGCCTTGGCAAAAGTTAGAGCGTAAAAGGAGAGTGAAAATACTCGAGTGAACCTAAGCCTGAACTACGTAAGGCTTGATTCCCATCATCGGGATACGTAGGCAACTTCATCCTGAAGTTCAGCCATAAAATTTTCCCTGATCAACTCTATCCATTTGATCATCTCAGTCATCTTTTTTTATCAGCATTTAAGGGCTTCGATTGTAATCTCCGGTGCAGTGCTATTCAGACTAGGGGCAACTTTCTGTTTTCGTGCAGTGCCGCGGTACTCTTCAGACTAGGGGCAACTTTCCAGTTGCAAGGATCTGGGGTTGTGCATCTCAGTGACAGATCTCAGACATGTCCAGTTCTGATCCATATCAAAAATGGTTTTGAAAAGTTTTAATAAAAGTTGACTTTGTTCAATTAATCTTCTTACAACTAAGACTATTTTTGGACCAAAGCGGAAAATTTTCAGTACCACAACCTTCAATTTCATTGATTTCAAAACAGAGTTCTCCTGCTCTTGCATACAATCGAAGTTGCTTTTTATTACATTCATAAAGAAAACTTAGAAGTACTAATAAAGCAATAAATCCGGGGCATAGTCAAGTCAGGTGTTCCTGTGCCCCCTCCCAGAGCTGGTCAAAGTTTCTGATACCGAGCTGGGCCCAATTTGTGCCTCTTCATTGAGCCAATCCAAGCACTCGTCAGACAAAGTATAACTGAAAGTGAGAGCGGGGACCAGGAGTTCTCTCGTCCTCCATACTGTGGCATATCGGCCAAGCTGTGCACCTCGAACTGAGAAGGCAGCCGGATACTCTATCCCCTCTGGCGGGCAAGTCTGATCATGACCGAACTGGCGTTGGAACCGGAACGGAAAGTAGAATACACAGTGTGTCAGACCAACCAACTGGATCCCGGTCTGTCGGAACATGCTATAGCTCATTGCCGGGAGATTAAGCCAAGGGCAGCGCCAGGCGATGCGATCTGCAGACAAATTGCACATCCAGTTGAACCACCATCCCTCATCAAGGGCATCAACTAGGCATTGTCGGAAGAAGTAGCCGCGAGCTGAGTAGGCTGGGCAAGAGTCCACAACCTGCAATTTATCCATCAACCATACCTGGGGAGGGATGGAAAATGAGAGAATGAAGAATAGAGAGATGTACGATGAGAGAAAAGAAAGACAAGGGTTTTGTGAGAAAAACCGAACCTGAGGGCCGAGTGATGTGAGCAATACATATGTGAGATTGGGTGGGAAACATTACCTGCAGCAGTAGTGGACTCCCCGCAAATCTGGTCGTTTCCCGGCGATGGAAGGCATCCAAGCCCATCAGCATCTCAGCCAGTGTCATCGCAATACAACTCTTTCCATCCTTTAAACCTTGAGCAACTTCAATCAGATGAATGCCAGATCCACCGAAGCTCGGAGCAAGCAGAAAGTGAGACAGCAAGCACAAACAGAGGGCATGTTGTCGGAAACCTTGCCAATGATGGTCGCCGCGGTCGCCAGCATCAGAAAAGCGATGAATCAAGCCAAGGATGTCCAGTTCCCCATCACAGATCAGGGACCGAGCGTCATGCGTGGTGAGTCCACACATCCGCCCTAAAGCTTGGGCGTGACCAAAGCGAAACTGAGGCAAGATCTCTTCATAACTTTCAGATTCCATCAAAACTTGAAAATCTTCGAAAGTTGGACATACTTTTTGCCCGCCGAAGCTAAAGACATGCGTTACCGGGTTCCAAAACCTCGCTGCGGCATGGAGGAAGGGAAGGTGTAGCGGAGTACGGCTCAGCGTGAATAGTGCATTCAAGCCGAAGCCCCGGAAGTTCAACTTTTTTGAGCCGTCTAAAGAAGCAATCCAAGCTGTGAGATTTTCGACGAGAAACGCTTCCATCTTGGTGCAAAACTGAGAGGGAATGAATGAGCCACGGAGCTAGGACTTTTAAAGGGAATAAGGCACTGTTCGGGGGGACACGTGTCAAAAAACTGGTGGTTGCTGAGCTAAGTGGCCGGCCGGCCACTTTTCTGGTAGGCCGGCCACCCCTCTACCCTCAAATGCAAAAAGCTGGTCGGCCAGCTCCCAAAGGTGGCCGGCCATGCTGCAATTCGTGTCTTTGGTCCTGTTCTACCCTCTAGAAGGAAGTTCCTAGCATTTCCATGCATCGGGAGTGTTGAAGGCGCGAGTTTTCCTCAGTTTTGGATGCGTTCTGTCGCCCAGATCGTCCGAAATACACCTTGTTTATCGAGTTGTTGTTTTGTTGGTCGAGCTGTTTCGTTTACCGAGCCTTGTTTATCAAGTCGCCGAGTTTTGTGCATTTGAGTCGTTACTCTTTGTTTATCAAATTTTGTTGTTTTGCTTATTGAGTTGTAAACTTGCTGAGGTTTTGTTGTTTCTTAGTAAGTTAGGTTATTTAGTTTGTCATGTCGGTTCGCTACCTGACTTGGCAAATACACAATGCACATTTACCGTTCAATCTCATTTTTGTGCAAAATGATGCGATGCGATACTGAGAACATAAAGTAGAACACTTTTTCAAAAAGCTGTTTCATTCCGTCATGTTTCTTTTGTTACAACATTTTACAACAAAGGTACAAGTTTTACAGAGAATAAAACTGCCTAATAATGTACAATGTGCTGTAACTACTAGTAAAAAAAGGTAAATAAAGCAGGAAATAGCTGCACCAATGCTCTCACGAGCAGGAATAAGAGGCCCTCTTCGTCCTCTTCTGCGGAACTGGCTCTGCACCACTGGCACCATCTGAGTTGGAACTGTCATCCTCGGGATCCTCCTCAGCCTCCTCTCCGCTCCCGGAACCAGGGTCGGAACCCTCCTCTCTGTCAGCAGATGTCTTTGACTGACGATTTGCCTTCTCCTCCTCCTCCTCGTCCCCACCGGGCTCCTCCTCTACGATATGTACTCTGCGTCTGCGGGACGACTCCCCTCTCCCGGCCCCGCGAGAAGGCCGAGATGGCCCGGTTCCCTGAGAAGGTCGAGATGGCCCGGTTCCCCGAGAAGGTCGAGATGGCCCGGCTCCCCGAGAAGGCCTGGATGGTCCGGTCTGTGGCTGATATACTGGAGGCATCTGAAAATAAAAAGTGCAGTTTGAATAAATCAGCTCAAATGTGTGTATCAGATACAGATGCAAGCAAACTACATGAAATGAGGGTGCATGCAGATACAGTATATGAATGTGGTGTGTGTCAGATGTGCTCTACACAGGTAACCTACCAATGCAGTGAAATGATCAAGTTCAGCATGTCATCGGAAGTATGATAAATGCGAGAAAATTAAAGAGTACCTGGACACCCATGATGGACAACTGTGCCTCTCTCCGTAAGACCATGCCCTCAAGTGCGGCCATCATCCCGAGCATCTCATCCATATACTCGACCGGAGGCTGCAGATACAAATGCAAAATATCAGTAAATGAATGAATGTCCAAGTATCTGAGTGATAAATCAAAGCTGTAAAGCATACCGGCGGCGAATCAGGATCTCTGACATATCTGTGGTCAGACATGGAAGGCTCTATCGGAATCGAGTAGGGAGTCCCGAATCGCCATCCCGTCAGCTCGGTCGGCATGTCTGGCCACTCAGGATAATGATGAGTCGGAGGAATCGGGGGAACCAATCCACCCCCACCTCTGGATGTACCAGCCCTGCTAGTGGAAGGGGCGTCCGCAGGTCGAGGCCGGCCCGATGAGGGCATACCAGCGGATCTCCTTGTCGGGGTACGGACCCCCGTCAATGAAGGCATCAAGTATGTGTGACGATAAGTCGCATACTCTCCCTGCTCCAGATGAAGAAATGCATCGGTACCCAACCTGGCGTCGACAACACCCTGGGGAGGGAGCCTATCAGCGGTCCGCATGTCGTCTGGGGGTGCTGAGGGAACGTCCTGATTGGGATAGCCCCATGTCTGGCGCAGGAAACGCTCCCCTAAAAACCAGGCCCTGCTAACCGGCCCCTCTAACAGAATCCTGTACCGAGAGGTACCCCAGGCTCTGGCAAACTGGAATCGGAGGTCACTACCCAAAGGCGCCCAAGGCTGCCATGTGATCTGCGGGTAACCAACGCATAAGCTGATCAGAAATCGTAAATGCGCAAGATAAATCAAAGATTGGAAACATGAAGAACTGAGAGTTCTGCAATACCTCTGATGGCTGTATTGTGTCAAAGTACTGCCGTAGATAGAGAAGAGACTCCCAAGGTCTCGGCCAGTATGGGCCCTCAAATACCAGCGAGTAAGGGGTCATGGGAGGCATTGCCACCTCGAGCTCTAGGGCTAGTGCCGGGAAGTACGCGTAGATCCATAGCTGTAGAGAGCAGGACAGTAGCCATCAGAATACAGAATGCTGAGTGTAAATTGTAAATACAGAATGCTGAGGGCAGAGTACAGGGATACAAAATGTAAAGTGTACCGTGTGTGCAGTGTACAGAGAATGAAAGAAGAAATGTAAATCGAAGGGGGCAGAAAGTACCTCCTAGGCTCTCCAATAACCACCAAGTATGTTCCCCCGTCCGCGGGAGGTTGCGCTCATGTAGCAATAAAGAGTGGCCAGGCTAGCGCCACCCCAATCATACCACCGGACCTGTGATAGGTCCACTAGGGCACTCAACAGATAAAGTCCGACAGTGTTCCCCCTATCGGCGAACAGAGTAGTCCCGAAGAGGAACATAAAAAATCCACGGGTATATTGGGCTACCTCATCAGGGGTCTCAGGCTCCATCTCCACCCTTCGGAAATGAAAGGAAAACCTAGTATATCGGACCCTGCCCGAAGATCTGTCAACTGGCGGGCGAGCTCCCAACAAGTAGATCCAGGCAGCCTCCCACTGGCCCATGTCCTCATCATATGGGATTGCCCAGCCTCCCATATCAAGGCCGGTCAATACGGCGAAGTCAAATGGGGTCATAGTCATGTCCCCAGTGGCAGAGAAATGAAAGGAGTTGGTGGTGTCCCACCATCTCTCCACGAAAGCACCCATCAGTGTCTTGCTAGCCGGACAACGAGATATCCCGGAGCAGAAGGGCCCAAACCCTGCCAAGTCAACCAAATCCCGGACAGCCTCCGGAAGCTTAACATACCACTCTCTAGCCGCAACAGAGCCATATCCTCGTGCTATACGGGAGGTCACCTGTATTCAGAATGAATACATACGTTCAGTCTCAAAATGAAATAAATGAGCTGTGTGCAAATGAAATGTATGAGCTGCGTGCAAACTAAAACAGATACAATGCAATGAGCTGCGTGCAAAATCGAATATTTGGGCTGTGTGCTCAGATTTCAAAATCAGTGGGCTGCGTGTTCATCTCAAAGTTTGGGCTGCATGTTCGACGTTAAGTGTTTGGGCTGTGTGTTCAAATTTTAACAAGTGTGTGCTGCGTGTTCACCTTCAACTTGGGCTGCGTGTTTAGAAATTTAGAGTTTAGGCTGTGTGTTCTACTCTCAACAAGTGTGTGCTGCGTGTTCACCTTCAACTTGGACTGTATGTTCAAATTTCAACAAGTGTGTGCTGCGTGTTCACCTTCAACTTGGGCTGCGTGTTCAGAAATTTAGAGTTTGGGCTGTATGTTCAAATTTCAACAAGTGTATGCTGCGTGTTCACCTTCAACTTGGGCTGCGTGTTCAGAAATTTAGAGTTTGGGCTGTGTGTTCTACTCTCAACAAGTGTATGCTGCGTGTTCACCTTCAACTTGAGCTGTGTGTTCAAATTTCAACAAGTGTGTGCTGCCTGTTCACCTTCAACTTGGGCTGCGTGTTCAGAAATTTAGAGTTTGGGCTGTATGTTCAAATTTCAACAAGTGTGTGCTGCGTGTTCACCTTCAACTTGGGCTGCGTGTTCAGAAATTTAGAGTTTGGGCTGTGTGTCCTACTCTCAACAAGTGTGTGCTGCGTGTTCACCTTCAACTTGGGCTGTGTGTTCTACTCTCAACAAGTGTGTGCTGCGTGTTCATCTCAAAGTTCAGGCTGCGTGTTCGACGTCAAGTGTTTGGGCTGTGTGTTCAAATTTTAAAATCAGTGGGCTGCGTGTTCACTTTCAATCTGGGCTGAGTGTTCAGAAAGTCAAGTGTTTGGGCTGTGTGTTCAAAATTCGAAATTAGTGGGCTGCGTGCGTGTTCACCTTAATCTGGGCTGTGTGTTCAGAAAGTCAAGTGTTTGGGTTGTGTGTTCAAAAATTCAAAATTAGTGGGCTGCGTGTTCACCTTAATCTGGGCAGTGTTCAGAAATTCAAAGTTTGGGCTGCGTGTTCAACTTTCTAACAAGTGTGTGTGCTGTGTGTTCACCTTCAACTCATGGACTGTATGTTCAGAAATTCAAGTGATTGAACTATGTGTTCAAGATGCAAACAGAATATTGTATCATGGGCTAAGCGTCAGAACAAGCTACGTGCTAAAAAGAGCAGATATGCATAGCAAGAGGCATGAAACGTATAAAAATGCGGAATACATTGCAGAAATGTAAAAAAGGCGAAGCAAATACCTCTTGTGCTTGATGGGAGAGGTGGGACTCCGGCTCCCGCAATAAAAGATCCCCCGGTGCTCGATCATCGAAATCGGTAAAATGGTAGAAAACTGTCTGGGGAAGCACATGTGTCGGAGGGTCGTACCTCTCGGGTATGAAGGGTCGCACCCTCGGAGGCAGAGCCATGATATCGGGATCATCCCCGGCGCCCGGAGGAACTCCACCGTGCGGGAAATGACCAGCCATTTCAGAAAATCTGCAAAAATGAGCAAAATGAGCCAAAATTGGAAAAAGTCAACAAAAGTCAACTCTCGGAAAATGAAAAAGTCAACAAAAGTCAACCCCTGAGGAAATCTTCCAAATGTTGAGACAAACTTACCTCAAGTGGTGAAAATGAGAAAAGAAGCACCGAAATCAAAATTTAATCGGTCTAAAGTGACGAAAACTGAAAGATTTCGCGAAACTAACTTGCGTGGGGCGTTGGAAAACGCGTATAGAGCTCGGATCTGAAGAGGAAAATGGTCTAGGAAGGTAGAGAAGGTGTTTTCGGAGCTGGAGTTATGAGGAAAAATGCTTTGGCCGAATGGATTTAAATAAAAGAGAGTGAAAATACCAAACTGCCCACGGTTTTGGAAAAGTGGCCGGCCAGCCACCTTTTCGGGCAGGCCAGCCACCCTCTCCCTCAACCCTGGTCGGTGGCCTCTCCCTGGGAAGAAAACTGGCCAGTGGTGTTCCCCAGGTGCCCACCAAGCTCTCTGCAAATTTTGGGGAGGATTGGAGTCCCCGGGACCTGAAAAAGTACAAGAGAAGTGCACTTTCCGTCGCGAAACCGCTCTACCTGAACTTCAACTTCAACTTTCGATGCGTTTCCCATCGTTACTCGCCAAAAGTGAGATGTATCCTTTTTGAACATGTTGCGACCCCTCCGGGAGGTAAACCGGAGGTCGCGATTGAGTCGCCCTCATCAAAAACTTGCATTTCTTTGCTCGTCGTTTTACGACAAATTCGCATTCGAGTTCACACTTGTTCTGCATTGATATGCACATCAATTGCATTCTCATGCACACCACCCATACTATTGTGCACGTTTCACGGGTGTTGTCATACCCTCATGCTTAACCCGCGTTGTCACGCGCGTTACTCCTCGCATTGCGATGCACTGTTCTATCGACGCTGCGATTGTCTGCATTCAATATCGTTTTGAAAACATGTTGTTGACAATGTTGTGCTTGTTGAGTCTCTCTCTTTTCAGGGCACGATATTGTATGTACGGTTCATTTGAGGCTGGTAGACGAACCGCGCAGGTATTGTATCTTCTCCGTGTGAGACGTGGCGAGAATTGAATAATTCTCTGCATTCTTAACTGCATGAAATGTAGTTGTTGCTTTGCATTCTTGCTTAAAACTGTTGCATTTATTGTGAATATGTGCTTCATTACAGCTTGCTACATTTGCATGATCATTGAGTTACCTTCGGCTTCTTGCATTGTCGGTTGTATTTTTCCCCTGCCTGCGGGCACGCCTGCGGGCGCATCTCTGTGTATCTCGCCTGTTTGTCTAAGTCTTTGGCCTTGTCAAAAATGGGTCGTCTCTAGGCTTTGACATTCACTCCCGTCACTTATGACTTTCGAGTTCTATCAAAGAGGGGCAACTGTAGACACCCCATTTTTGACCGACCTTAAGACTCAGACGTCCCTGATTGAGCGCTCGGTGATGTTGCATATTGTGCTAGTTCTGAAGTTTTAGAGTCTCGACTGCGAGCCTTGCCTCCAGACTTCCAGACTCTTTCGTGTTTTGCCTCGGTTTGCGAACCGGGTCCCGCTTTCTCCATTTTCTCTTCCCAAAGGGAGGGAGAGGTCTCGTAGACCATTTCTCAATGGCTGTAGGCTACATTTTGTGGTCGTAGGCCATTTTCCCCATTTGGAGCCCGGTTTCCGATTTTTCGGAGCCGTCGGCTGTGTGCCTCTGTTCGGGACTGCCTAACCACCTCCGTTTGCTTCGATTTTTGGTACACATCTTATTTACTCCCTTGTGGGAGACACTGTGGCCCGAGAGACCAACTTCGCCGTCGAATGCCACCTCCGGTGCTTAACAGCCCATTTTCGGGGCCCCAGGCCACGCGTTTCAGTCCCCGAACCTCCGTTTTGCATCCGTTTTGGTTCATTTTTTGTGGAGACTCATTTTCATTGTTAGGAAGCTTGTAGGAGGGTGGGAGGCCAGCAATTGTTCTGAAAAGCCAGCTTTATTTCTTCATCGCTCTCCGTCGCCCGTTTTCCTCACTAAAAAGCTAATGTTGACTACCCCGGGGCCACTTTCTTTAGCCCTAAACCCCATATTTGTGTTGTGCACACCTGGGAGGCCACCAATATGTATAGGCCAGACATTAATTGTCCTTGACCCTTTTGAACCCCTCTAAAAAGTTTGTTTTTCTCTCTTCTGGTTCACATTTTCAAGGTTTCAACTACATAACTGTATTGTGCACACATGGGAGGCCACCAATATGGGGTGGCCGCCACTAATTCTCATTGACCCTTTTGACCCCTAGCCGGCAGGCCAGGGGGGGTGGCCGGCCGGCCACCTGAACCCTATGAACCTGGCCGGCCATGACCCCCACACCTTGTTCCTTCCAGCTATGCCCTCCTTTTCCCCCCAGATCCTGTATCCGAGGGGGGGTCTTTTTGGGGGGAAATTTGAATTTGATTTTCCCCCCCTTTCCTCCACTCCTCTCCTCTATAAAACCAGCCCCCCAGCTCCATTTTTTAGGGTTACAAAAATTGCTTTGAGCCTCTTGCATTAACTCTCCCTCTCTCTCTACTCCAAGCCTCAAAACCCTAAGATTCTTGCACCAATCCATAGCACAACACCTCTAAACTCCATTCCAGAAACTTGAGGCTGTTTTCCAGAGGCTAAGAGCTCCCAAACCTGGTCCAAAAGCTGTTGAAGCTTGGTTCTACAAGGGTGAGTCCCATTTTCCCTCTTTCTTGCCCTATCTTGCATGCTATTTTAGCCTTTGTTGCTTGCATTTTTGGGCTCCGACCCGAACTTCAAATAGTCATATTTTGTGCTCATCTCCATGTTTGATTAAGGGTCTTTCTCTGTTTGAGGTCTCCTCCTCACCCTTTGTGTTTAAACTCTCTTTTAGGCCTTTTTTTGCATGGTATTTTAGGCTTATTTGTGAGCTGTTTCGGATATGGTCATAAAATGTGAAATGTATTTTTTTGAGCTCCTCTTCAACTTTGTTGAAGGGCTCTCCTCTATTTGAGGCCAGCAACTATCACTTGTCTCTTTATCCCTCTTTTAGGCCTTTTTCTTGCATGATATTTTAGGCCTACTTGTGATTATTTTTGAAGCTTGACATAAACTATAAAGTGCCTTGTTTTGAGCCTCTCTTAAACTTTGTTGAAGGGCTCTTCACTGTTTGAGGCCAGATGCTATCCCTTGTCTCTATTCTCTCTTTTAGGGCCATTTTTGCATGATAGATTAGCCCTACTTGTGTTTATTTTTGAGAGTTGTCATAAACTAAAAAATATCTTTTTTTAATTTCATCTTCAAGTTTTTTTAAGGTTCAATTTTTGTTTGAGGTCATATGCTTCCTTGTATGCTTGATTGTCTCCTATTTTGAGCCTTACACCTAAGCCCTTGTTGCATTCTTTGTTTGGCCTTCTAGCCAATGAAATCCAGTGAATTTTCAGTGGCCAAAACACTGTTTTGAGCTTCCAAATCAGAGGGGGGTGACCCCCCCTCACCTTGACTTGTTTGGTGGTCATTTTGGCCTTCCAAAGAGACCCTATCTTGCATGCTTTGGAGTCACTTTCCAGGGTCAATTTGGTGAGTTTTGGGACTACCATATTTGATTTTCATAGTTGTTTATGCCATGTCAAATGTCTATCTTGCATGTGCTTAATGACTCCTTGGATGGCCCTCTAAAGTAACTCATCATTTTTGCATGCCATGGTTGCATATCAGTGGTCATTTGGGCCTATTTTCACATGTTTTATTCACTGATTTTTTCTGGTTTGGTATGATTCCATGTGCATCCTATACTTGCCATGTAAACCATGTTTGCTAGTCAAAATTGCATGCTATTTTAGTCCATCTTGCTAGCATCTTTTGGCCATGCTTTGAACTAAAAATGTCCATGTTTTGAGACTGCCTTGGCTCTGTCTTCATACTTCATAATCAAATAATGCATGCTTTGTATAGCTACAAGTCATTCCATGTGCCTAGTTTCGAGTTTCGGGGTTCATCTCATGCATCGGGTGCCTTTTTTCCATGTTTCGGGGTTGTTTAGCACCATATTTCAGTGCTGGAATTACATGCTTGTATGCCATATTTCATGCCTTGCCATGCCTTGTTGGAGTTGCATACTATGCCTTAGGTTCGGTCCTCGGTTTGCATGCATGCGTGCACGCATTTCGGGAGTCTTATTTTCATCTCATGGCTACTGATGTGAGTGTGGCTGAGGTTCGCTCATGTTAGTGTAAGTCCGTTATGCATTGCATATGCCATTTCATTTCATAGCATTGCGTATACTAGGTTGTATGTTAGAGCATCGTGTATGCCTCGTTACATCGTGCATTGTGTGTGCCATTTCATAGCATTGCGTATGCTAGGTTGCATGTTAGGATTGCATTCATGCATGTCATGCATGTTGCATTGTGCTTTGGATAGGAGTTAGCCCAAGCACGGGAAACGACGGACGTTTCGTACTCCGAGTGACGGAACGTGACTCAATTCCCGGTCGCTGACATTCCGGATTATCCATGATGGAGTCTAGGCCTTGTTGTGTCTATATGTGCATTCATTTCATATTGAGTTATGCAATTCGACTTCTCGGCCATCATGCATCGAAATGCGTGATTGGTGGCACGAGGATTGAGGACTACACTCCCCGAAGAGTAGTCATGCATACATATGTGAAAATACTTTGCCATGCTCCTTTGTTTCTCTCTGTTGCAGCAAATCAGAAACCAGCAGCCTTCCGGAGCTTGGCGCGTATTCCAAGAAAAATTGTAAACAGAGGCAAACCGGGGCATCGCAAGGGATTTCTGCACAAGGCAAATTCAAGCATACATCATTCATCGTCCGGAACAGAGCTGAGGCGGTCCACAGATTTGTGTGCAATTTATTGCTTTCCTAAATTAAAGTGTTAATTAATTAGGATTTTTATTTATTCGAGACTGTATTATTTATTCATTTAGGACTGTATTATTCTTTCGGACCCTCTGCGCGAGGGCACAACTGTAATAAGCGTGCGTGTGTGTGATGTATGTCTTCCAACCCCACGTCTTTCTCCCTTTTATTTACCCGCTTATGATGGTTAGATTAGGGCATGTTTCAATTAGCATACAGTATGATAGCATGTTTGCATTCATTCATCTGTCTTGCATGCATCGGGCTCGGCGCATCATACTAACTGCAATGTATTTCAATTCCAAGTTGAATACTTGTTAGTTGTAGCATTTCGCATGCCATCTTTAGAATAGCCGAGTAAGTCTTTAGAATAGCATTTCGCATGCCATCTTTATAGTTAGGATCATGCATGAATTTCTAATTAGCTTCTGTTTTGGCTTGGAGTACTCGGTAAGTGTTTATGCTTTTGCATCCTTGCATGTGTGTGAGTGACTGCCATGATAGCATGCTTACCATGAGGCTATATGCTTATGTGATATAACTGCATGAATGCCTGTGGGTGAAGGTTGGATTATTTGAATTGGAATAAACACATTGACTGTGAGTTTTAAGCCCACTAGATAGTGGCAAAATCATGTTTTTCTAAGCCCACCTAAGGGTGGAAAATCCACGTCTTAGCCTACTTGCGGGTAGCACCATCAAACCATTTTCAAATAAACAAACATGAAATGTTTTGTTCTAATTCAGGCGACCCAGTCTATACTTGTATACTGTGCGCATCACATAGTAAATCTAGGCTAATAACCGGAATAAAAACGCATAAAGTTTTCAAAACTAGATATCATGGTTAGTAGAGGCCGATCTTTGATCGGGCGAGCGGGGGTGCTCACGGAGTGACCTTCCCCAATCGTACCCAAGTTCCCGAGCCGAGGCAACTTTGGTGATGACGGACACGTGGCCTTAGGCAACGAGTCAGGGTTTCCTAAATTTTCCAAAAATAAAATATTTAGGTGGCGACTCTGTATCTGGCAAAACAGTCCATGATTGGCACTTCTTTCAAAATCTGTTTTCTCAAAACGGTTTGCCGGATTTGGACTCTTTGGTTCAGATTGAGAACCGTGACAATTTGAGAGTCCGAACTTGGAGTGACCCCAATACGAACAGAATGGGGACTCATCCTCCCAGCGCGTTCGGGGATGTCTACAGCAGCTTTTTGCTTATTTTCAAAAAAAAAAAAAAAAAAAAAAAAAAACTGATTTTTTCTATCTTCTCAAAATGGGCCTAAATTTATGTAATGTAATTTCATGTGTAAAATAAATTTGAACTATAATGTAATAATTTTGGATAATTTTTAGATAGTTAAATCTACGTTTTTGGATAGTTGAATGATCAAATCATATTTTTGTAATTGTTTACCGAGATGCCCTCTTATTTAGTGGCACCATGCATGCCTATTTTTAAGGTATTATTTTTTCATTTTCAAAAAGAAAATATATTTTATTATTTATACTCCATCTTGTTAATTTCGAGAAAGATTTGTCTCATATAGCGGGAAAACCAATCAACATTATAGCGACATGTTAGAAATGGAAAGCTTTGATCTCGCCATGGCCAAAATCACTACTTTACTTTTTGGCATCTTTTAGGGGTCGTTCCTTAAGGGAAATCGAGTTTAGGCCAAAATCAAGGGGATTTGATCAATGATGTAAGTTTTGCGCATAGGTGGGAAAAAGCATCTCTTGACTGACCGGACCAATGGATGGAGAGAGTCTTCTGCACTGATCATGCCACGGAAGAACTACTCTACTACGGAAACTTGACCTAAGTTGCTCTTTCTTCCTGGAAAACTACTTCGGGGACTAGAGCAAGGGTGGTGAGTGGGATAAGCTAGGTTGAAGACGGAGTAGCATCAGTCAACTTCCTTTCTTTCTTCTGTTTTTTTTTTTTTTTTTAAACTTCATTTACAAGTGGATCGGGTTCATGCAGATGCGAGATAATTGATCTGTCATCCGAACCGTGTCTATGGATTTTGAAATATTTCATCCGCATCCATGCGCTGAAAGACACACATCTGTCCAAAATCAATCGGGTTGGGTAGGTTCAATTGGGTTGAGTGACTTGGACAGATCCATGATCACCTGTAATATAACTTATACTTTTTCCTTTTTATGTTTGACTATTTTTAGTTTCGTCTTTAAATTTAATTTTTTTTTTTTTTACCTTGACCTTTCATTATTTTAAGTTTATTTTAATTTATCCCTAAAATTAATGCTTTCTTAAAATTAGACTAAAAAAAATATCATGTTAACTATCACACAACATAAAAAAATATAATATTGTATTGAGATTTAGGTTTATGTCAGAGGTGTAAGTTATATATACATATAATAAAATATATTTATGCCACTTGGATGTGAATGTGTTTTTTTTCCTTCTAATTTTGGTTATTAATTAGATTTTGAAATAAATTGATAAAAACTCGAAACATGAAAAGTCAAAGTAGGAAAAAAATAAATTTTAAGTGCCAAAATGGGAAAATGATTAAACATAAAGGGGACAAATTGAAATTTATCCTAAATATTTTATTAAAAACATGGGTGTGGAATTCATGTGGGTCTTATTTGGTGTACATCTTACACTTATGTGAGTATTGTGCAAAATATTTTGTAATTTATTTGGAGGCCTAGCATTTCTTGCAGGTAATAAAGGGAGAGTGGCATAATTTTAAATAACGATATCAAAATACGTATCAATACAAGTGATACAGTTATACCGGTGATTATATCACTAAATAATTGTATTAAAAACTAAAATCACATTTTATAACAGACAAATATGATAAGTAATGATAGATATTTAAAACTTGGCTTTTTTTTTTAAATATATGTTTTGACTAAATAATTAAGAAAAATTACCCCAAAAACATCTAAGAATTTGACTCTGGTAAGGAAATAAACCTTAAAATTTTAATTTTGTCAATTTAAATCATATCTTTTAATTTGTTTTGAATCTAATAATTCTTCAATCCATTTTGGTTAAGTAAAATCGATGATATATATATATATATTTTAGTCATTAAAAATGTAGTGTATATAAAATGTTTAAAATATTATTTTTTATTGAATTGAATAAAATATTTTTTTGAATTTTATTTATTGAAAATAGTTAAATGCTTTAGATTAAAAATAAATAAAAAATTTAGAATTTAAGTTAACAAAATTAAAAACTAAGAGATTTATATATAGGGAAACAAAAGGGCTTTCAAATACAGCTTTTTCAAATACAGCTTGAATCCTGCACAAGGAATCTCTCTAGCTCATGTTTTTGTAGGGAAGAAAAGAGAAAGAAAATGAGAGTTGTTTAGCGAGTGAGAGATTGACAGCCGTTGGTTGAGAGAGAGAGAGAGAGAGAGAGAGAGAGAGATATGATGTTGTTTTAGAAAGAGAAGAGTGGGGTCACATGGCCACCTACAAGAGGCAGAAAATGAGAGTTATTTAGATAGAGAAAGAGAGAGAGAATAAGTATGTGGATGAGAGTTATTAGAGATAGATAGAAGTTATTTAGATAGAGTGAGAGAAAAAAAATGAGTGCGGAGTTATTTAGAGGGAGAGAAAATGAGTGTGCGCTCAGTGGTGGAAAGGATTTTTTGTTCTTAAATAATTTTGTCTCTTATCTCAAATTAATCATAATTATTAGATTATATGAGAGTTTTAAGATATGAAAATTTTAAAAAATATTTAATGATTATGAGTGATTTGGAATAGAAAGATAAAATTATTTGGGGACAAAAAATTCTTGGACGCCCGATGGAGACTGGGACACAGAGGAAAGAGAAAATAAGAGATGTTTAAAGTATGAGAGAAAATGTGAAAGGAGAGAGAAAATAGAGAAGTTTAAAGGAAGGAGAGCACATCTATCTAAGGAAAGGAAAAAATTAGTACGAAGTATTGTGAGAATTTTAATATTTTATATTAATTTTTTAAATATTTTTTAATTTTAAATAACTAATTTTTTTTATTATTTAGTTAATTAATTTATGATTTATTTGATAATCTCATATTGAAAGAAGAATGAAAAAGTGAATTTTTTTATTCATACAAATTCAATCTTATATTGTCATTTAATATTATAATGGTGTATATGTTTTAATTTAATATAATTTAAATTTTAAAATAAAATTTAAAAGTTTTAATTATTTAACTTTTGTGGCCTTTTTTAGAAAGTAGATTAAAAGTTATTTCTTAACTTTTAACCCATTTTGGATCACATTTTCTACACATTTTTTAAAAAAAAAAAATCATAAAGAGTCAAAAAATTAACTTTTAACCATCTTCACAAAATACCCCTATTAATTTGTTGGTCTTTTGACCTAGCTGATTAGGCTGAATCATTTTTGATTTGACTGATTCGTTGGTTTAATCACGATTTTTTAGTTTTATCAAAATATATTGATTAGATTTGTTTGATTCGAAATAAACTAAAAATTGATCTGATTACAGATTGAACGACTAAGATAGCTTGATTAAAAATAAACTTCATGTCTAAATAATTGTTAATTTTTATTTTATAATCTCATATAAAAAAAAAAGAGTTGTTTTACTTAAGAGTTCGTTTGGGATGTGAGTTGACTTTTTGTGGTTGATAATCATCTCATAGATTTATTTTATCAATATATATATATATATGAATATTATTTTTTTTTTTTGATCAGCAAAGAAAAATTTCATCTTTAATATGGAATATTTTTATCAATAATATTTTTTTTAATATTATTTTATTTTATCAATATTATTTTATTTTTAAAAAATATGTTTAAGTTTTATGACAAACTTTAATATGGAATAAACTAAAACTAAAAAATTTATAAAATGAAATTTATTTTTATTTTATCATTAATATATATATATATATATATATATTTTTGTAATTTATTCTATTTATTCTATTTACCAATTAATTTTATTTTATGACATCTATTTCTCGTTGTGAATTTAAAATATACAATTAATGGCATTTCATGCATAAATCCAATCAAATAGGTTAAAATTAAACAGAACCGGATTATATATATACTTATGTTATTAAACTCTACACATTTTTTATTTAGATATTCTTAATATTTTTATTAATTAATTTTTTTTTTGTTTACTTTCTAAAAAAAGGTTTCATTTGGCAAATATCATTTTTTAGCCTAAAAGTAAAAAAGTCATTAAAAAAATAAAAAAACCAACAACCTATATCAAAAAGTCAAAGATTTATACTTTTGGCATATTTTTTTGTAAAAAATTAAAAAATCATCTCAAATATACTATTTTTTTCATCATATTTTAGCTAAAAAGTCAAAAAAATTACTAAAAAAATATGTTCCCAAACGAGGCATAACTCAAGTATTTTGATTTTTTTTTTTATTTTTTTACATCTCATATAATAAAAAAATAATTAAGTAACATATAATACTTACAAGTGAAAGGAAAAAAAAAAAACTGAAAGAAAAAAAAAAACCTTTAAATATGAAAATAAAATACATCAAATTAACCATTAGACCAAATAAAATCAAACTAAACATTAAATTTACCAATGCAGGCTCTTACAAGCTGAGTTTATAGGTTGGCTCAAATTATAAATTTTTGTCATTTTTTATAAAAGTCAAATGTCAAATAACTAACAAACAGGGATGCTAGAAAAACATATAATTATGATATTTATTAGAGTAAATATATTCACCTTGCTTAAAATTTAGAGAAAATCAATAAATTTCATAGTTTTAGTATAATAATACTTTTTTTTAATAACACTAAAAAAATTAAAATTAATGTAAATGATGTAAAACATAAAAATAAACAAAAATAAAATATACATCGATATCGTTTTTAATTATATGACTAGGGAATTACCAATAAAAAGGGAGTTGTGTTATTTGAATTAAGACCTTAAAAGAATTTAATATGATTATCTCAAATTTATGAAACTAATTTTTTTTTTAATAACTCAATGTGTTCGGACCAGTTTATGCGTATCTTAACTAATCTCTAGGAAACTAATCCCGCCGTCTATCAGTGAAGGGTCCAATTAGAGCTAGAGTAGAACTCCGTGTGGACGAACTTAACATAGGAATGGATAGCACCTAAAAGATTTTGAACTTGAGATTCACAGAAGAGTAAACTCGTAAGTCCCAAACTTACACCACTAGATCAACCTAGAAGTTGATTTATGAAACTTATTATATTGTATTTTTTTCAAATCTTAAAGGATGATAGTTGAATTTATCTTCTTTTCTTTTCAATATTAAAATATGTGTAAAGAGTATTTTGGACAAGGTGAAAGATTAATAAAAGTTTTGAAATTAAAGAAGAAATTAGAAGTTCTTGAATTGCAGTTTGTATATTTTTCTTCATTAATTTGGGTGTGGTCCTGCAGGTGGATGGATAAGGTGGGCTGTTATGTCCTGCAGTAGGTTTCTTATGCCAACTCAAGGGCTGTGATGGTCTGAATTGGTGTGAGTCCTGGGAGTCCTGGGAGTGTTTCAGGTAGAACAAAATTCTGTTGGTGCTTAAGGACCTCTGTTAATAGTGGTGATAATAGAGAGAGGTTCGAGAGTGTTATGCTGGGTTTGGGTGATTGCAAGGTCTTTTTGTATTTTGGTGTTTGCTCGTTGGTCTCTCTCCAACTCTGGGGTGCTAGCAAATGATAGGATGAGCTAGTTTGGTGCCAACCTCGTTGGGATGATCTAGCCCATTGTGATGCCTTTGCACCTCCCTCTTGTCTTTATTGATGTAATTCACTTTGTACATTGTACTAGTTTTCCATCAATAAAGTCTTTTTCTTACTGTTTCAAAAAAAAAAAAAATTGAAACTAATCATTCTTAAGATTACAGAATTGAATGATCAAATAATAGATAGAGAAGTTTAAAGGTAAATGCACAACAAATCAAAATTAAGATCAATCCCAAATTTTAGTTCATTGATTATGCGGATTTATTTCGTGTAATTTAGAAGCTGAAAACTAATAATAATAAAACAGAAATAAAAATGACTATTTTTATCAACTTCTAAAATATCATCCATTTCAACTTAAAAAGACTCGCTCTCGCAAGAGCTTATTTTCGTTAAAGATATACTATAAGCAAACGGGTGAGAATTTGCATGTGACAGAAGACAAAAGATGGTTAAAACAATCTTGATGGTTGTTTTTTGTTGCAGGGAAGGGAATTGATGAAGTATGAGCTCATGAGCTTCAAACACTTGAAAACAGTCGTAAACATGCGGCTCTTAACGCTTCCTCTAACCGGAGGGAGTACAACTTTGTTCTTTCCTGTTGTTAAATTTGCCATCTTTGGCAGCTTCTCCACCTCAATCTTCTTCCCCTTGAACATCTTATATGTATATGTATGGACTCTTTATGTTTTTATTCTGTGTATAGGGAGAGAGAGAGAGGGAGATGAGAAGGTTTTTGTGTGAAGAGGAGTGAGCAAGAAGGGGGTATATATAGGGTAACAAAAGGGCTTTCAAATACAACTTGAATCCTGCACAAGGAATCTCTCTCAAGCTCATGTTTTTATGAGGAAACGAGAGAGAAAATGAGAGTTGGAGAGAGAGAGAGAGAGAGATAGAAAAAACGAGAGTTGGAGAGAGAAAGAGAGGATAGTTACGAGGAAAAGAGAGAGAAAATGAGAGTTGGAGAGAGAGAAAATGAGAGTTGGAGAGAGGGAAAGTTATTGAGTGATCCAGGAGCACCAACTCATTTAACCGACGTGGTGCTTCATGCCAATACCAACGCACCATGACAGCAACGCGTCAGTGGATCTTCCATGGGTGAGAAAGAGAGAAAAAAGTGAGAGTTGAAACCAACCTAACCCTCTCTCTCTCTCTCTCCTCCATTTAACCCATGCCCAGTATCTACGAAAACCCAGATCACTCCACGACAGAATGAGGAGAGCAATTTTGCAGACCAAAATTGATGTTCTGTTTCTGAAAGTATTTTTCCATAACCTTTTTCTATTATTTTTGTTGAATTTAATAACAAATTGTGTGGTGCTCTTTCTTTTGTAGCCTGCATTGCACTTGTTCACTATCTGTTTGTAAAAATGTTTATGAGAACAATAAAATCTTGGTTGTACACTTTAATGATTTCCGTTATGACAATTACTTTGATTTTCACAGGTAACTTAGCTTTTCATGATATTTGTTGTTCATATTATTGGATGGGTCACTGGTGGTGGCAGAGTTTTGCATCTTCAGGTAACTACAAGAATTAAAAAGGACTTCTTTTTTTCCTTTTTTTTTTTTTTTTTTTTGGCAGGGGATTTGGTAAATAGGTGTGTACTTGTAGAATTATTTTCCCTCTTGTTTCCAGTTGCTACTCCATTCTGTAATTGGATTATGTGGTTGACTTTTCCCTACTCAAGTTTTATGGAATGTACAACTAACACACTTTTTTGTGTGAGAGTTACATTAATTGAATTTATTAAATTGATGTATTTTTGTTGTCTCTCTTACTTCTCTTTTGCTATCTCACTCTCTCAACTTCTTACGTTTCTTCTCTCTGCTCTCATTCTTTTTTCGGTATTGACATATAAGGATGATGTTTAATTTAGTTTTAGATGATTTATGAATGTTTGAAACTTTTAACTTAATAGGAATTTATTTATTTATTTATTTATTTGCTTTAGATTTTATTTTCATTCATATTACATTATTAAAATTATAAAAATATATATTTTTAAAAAACGTATTCCCGCCGTACCCGTATCCTACTTTTTCAGATTTTGACGTATCATCGTATCCATATTCCCGTATTACCGTATTCGTATCCGTGCTTCCTAGATGACCAGACTCATTTACCATACTTTGAAAGTTAAAAAAATCAATTTCAAACTTCTAAGTTTTGAATGTTATTGGGAAGTTGAAATGTTTTAAAAAAGAGTAATGTTAGAGATGTTAAAAATTTTACCAAAATTTTTATCAAATGTCTCATATATTTGTGGTCACATATTATGTGGGTCTCATGTGGATCCGACACACATATAAAACATTTGGTAGCATTTTTGTTTAAAAAAATTGAATCAAGTTGACAGCATTACTGCTTCTCAAGGTAGGGAGATCCACTGACTTGTTGCTGTCATGGTGCGTTGGTATTGGCTTGGAGCACCACGTCGGTTAAATGAGTTGGTACTCCCGAATCACTCAATAATTTCTCGAGAGGAGGTGTGTTTCAGGCAGAGAAGAGTGGGGTCACCTACCAGAGGAGAGAGAAAATGGAAGTTGTTTGAAAAGAGACAGGGGTAGGGATAGCAATTTAAACCTGGCCCGATGGGGACCCGATCCCCCGACCCCGATTAGAACGGCTTTTTCCCGAAAATTATTCCCATAGGGTCGGAGATGGTATTGAAAATTAAATCCCCAATGATTTTCGGGCCGGGGACGGGAATAAGTTCCCCAACCCCGGCCCCGGCCCAGCCCCGCCCCGACCCGACAAATCCCCGACTAATCCTCACGTATAGTTATTATAATATATATATATATATTATATTATATGTTTTTAGGCCCTCTCTCTCACTCACATCACACTCACATCTCTGAGCCCCTTTCCCTCTTTCTCTCTGCTATGTAGCTCTTGTGAAGATCAATGGCAGATAAGGTGTCTACAGAATCATTGCCGAATAAGGTGTCTACAACCGACGACGACGTTCCCTCCTCCTCCTCCGACGTTCCACCGAATCAGAACCTCCTCTTTCTCCTTCGACGACGACGATGACAAACGCCAACTCCTCTTCCTCCTCCGATGAGGGCCACCTCTTTCTCCTTCGAGACCTTCGACGACGACGACGTTCCCTCTGCCACGCCAGATCTGAGCAGATGGATCTCTCTCTCTCTCTACTTAGATTTATCTCTCTCTACTCAGATTTATTTGTGTGTTGTTGATGATGTTGATGTTGAGGATGTTGTTACTACTGTGTGTTTGCTTCTTCTTTTTTTTTTTTATATGGATCCGGGGAATTTTCGGGGTCGGGAAAACCTGATCCCCATTAGGGGATGGGGATGGTAATATGTTCCCCGTCGGGGATCAGGGCCGGGAACGGGGACATTCTTACTATCAGGGATCGGGGACGGGGAGGTTGATCCCCGGCCCGGCCCCGCCCCGTTGCCATTCCTAGATAGGGGCACCAACAAGAGGAGAGAGAAAATAAGGACAAATTTTTGTATATTAATAGGGTATCGCGTGATAGTACTTTTTACTGATTACAAATGTATATATTTTTTATTATTTTTTAAATATCTAATATAAATATAGTAGATCCCATTATCAAAGGCAATCACAATAACAAAAGGGTATCTCGAAAATAAGAGAAGTTTAAAGGGATGAGAGCACATTAAAGAGGGAGAGAGAAGATGTGTGTTTTAGAAATAGAAGAGTGGTGTCACGGTGACACCTACAAGAGGAGAGAGAAAATGAGCGTTGTTTACAGAGAAAGAAAATGAAAGCATTTTAGAAAGAGACGTGCAGGGCCGGACTCATGAAAAATTAATCAGTGTGTTTGATTTGAATTTTTTAGATTAAATTTTTTGAAAATTGAGTTTTTTGGTTTTCATATTCTTTTGTTTTTAGTGAATATTTTTTAAATTTTAAATATATATTTTTATTTTTTTAGATGCACCTTAGTTAGATGTATCTAAAAAGTAAAAAATTTGTAAAATAATATTTTAAAAAATTAATAAAAACATAGAAATACAAAAAATGTACTGAATTCTTATATTTTTTTTTGTATTTTTGGTATTTAGTGAATTTTTAAAATATTTTTTTTATAATTTTTTTACTTTTTAGGTGTATTTATGTTAGGTGCGTCTAAAAAGTAAAAAAATTGCTTAAAATATTTTAAAAATTCAGTAAAAACAAAAAAATATGAAAAACAAAAAAGTAAAATTTTCTGAAAAGTGTTTTTTGAAAAGAGAAAACAAGCAAGCTGAATATTTTCGCAACATTACGTGTTTTTATTCTAAATTAATTATTAATTACTTAGTGTAGACACCCCAATTTTGACCGACCTTAAGACTCAGACATCACCAGTTGAGCGCTCGGTGATATTGCATATTGTGCTCGTTCAGAAGGTTCAGAGTCTCGGCTGCGAGCCTTGCCTCCGGACTTCCGGACTCTTTCGTGCCTTGCCTCAGTTTGCGAACCAGGCTCTATTTTCTCTGTTTTCTCTTCCCGAAGGAAGGGAGAGGTCTCGTAGATCATCTCTCAGTGGCCGTAGGCTACGTTTCGTGGTCATAGGCCATTTTTCCCGTTTGGAGCCCGGTTTCCGATTTTTCAGAGCTGACGGTCGTGTGCCTCGGTTCGAGACCGCTTAACCACCTCCGTTTGCTCCGGTTTTTGGCATACATCTTATTTCCTCCCTTTTGAGGGACACTGGGGTCCGAGAGACCAACTTCGTGGTCAAACGCCACCTCCGGTGCTTAACAGCCCATTTTCAGGGCGATCTCCAAACCTCCGTTTTGCATCCGTTTTGGTTCATTTTTGGTGGAGACCTTATTTTCATGGTTAGGAAGCTTGTAGGAGGGTGGAAGGCCAGCAATTGTCCTGAAAAGCCAGCTTTATTTCTTCATCGCTCTCTGATGCCCGTTTTCCTCACTTGAAAGCCAATGTTGACCACCCCGAGGCCACTTTCTTGAACCCTAAACCTCATATTTGTGTTGTATACACCTGGGAGGCCACCAATATTTGGTGGCCGACCAGTAATTGTGCCTGACCCTTTTGACCCCCTCTAAAAAATGGTCTTTTCTCTCTCCTGGTTCACTTTTTCTGGGTTTCAATCACATAGTTGTGTTGTGCATACATGAGAGGCCACCTTTTTGAGGTGGCCGACCAGTAATTGTGCTTGCCCCTTTTGACCCTTGGTCGGCCGGCCAGCGGAGGTGGCCGGCCGGCCACCTAAACCCTCAAAACCTGGCCGGCCATGACCCCCTCACCTGGTTCCTTACAGATATGCCCTCTTTTTCCCCCCAGATCCTGTATCCGAGGGGGACTCTTTTGGAGGGAAAATTTGAATTTGATTTCCCCCCCTTTCCTCCATTCCTTTGCCTATATAACCAGCACCCCCAGCTGCATTTTAGAGGGTTACAAAAATTTGTTTTGGAGCTTTTGCATTAAATCTCCCTCTCTCTCTATTCTAACCCTCAAAACACCCTAGGTTCTTGGCCATATCTACACCAATCCATAGCACCACCCCTCCACCTCCATTCTAGCAACTTGAAGACCATCTCCAGAGGCTAGGAGCATCATTTCTTGGACCAAAAGCTGTTGAAGACCTAGGCTTCAAGGGTGAGTCCCTTTTTTTCCTTTTTTTGTCTTGTTTTGCATGCTATCTAAGCCATACTTGCAAGCTTTTTTGGGCTCCGACCCAAACTGTAAATAGTCATATTTTGAGCCCCTTTTCATGTTTGATCAAGGACCTCCTGCTGTTTGAGGTCCCCTGCTACCACTTGCTTCTTTGTCTTTCTTTTTGGCCAATTTTTGCATAGTATTTTTGGCCTATTTGTGAGTTGTTTTGGACTTTTCTATAAACTGTAAAATAGCTTGTTTTGAGCCATTCTTCAACATTGTTGAAGGGCTCTCCTCTGTTTGAGGCGTCCTGCTATCACTTGCTTCTTTATCTCTCTTTTAGGCCAATTTTTGCATAGTATTTTAGGCCTATTTGTGAGCTGTTTTGGACCTTTCCATAAACTGTGAAATATCTTTTTTTGAGTCCCTCTTCAACATTGTTGAAGGGCTCTCCTCTGTTTGAGAACAGCAGCTGCCACTTGTCTCTTTACCCCTCTTTTAGGCCTTTTCTTGCATGATAGTTTGGCCTTATTTATGATTATTTTCATGGCTTGATGTAAACTGTAAAGTGCCCTGTTTTGAGCCCCTCTTCAACTTTGTTGAATGGATCTTTTCCATTTGGGGCCAGCTGCTGTCCCTTTGTGTTTAATCTCTATTTTGGGGCCATTTTTACATGATAGATTAGACCTATTTGTGTTCATTTTTGAAACTTGTTATAAACTGGAAATATGCATGTTTTGGGACTGTCTTGCATCTGTCTTCATGCTTCATGATCAAATAATGCATGCTTTGTATAGCTGTAAATCATTCCATGTGCCTAGTTCGAGTTTCGGGGTTCATTCCATGCATCGGGTGCCATGTTTCCATGTTTCGGGGCTGTTTTGTAGCATATTTCAGCGCTGAAATTCGCATGTTTGCATACCATATTCCATGTCTTGCCATGCCTTGTTAGAGTTGCATGTTATGCTTAGGTTCAGTCCTTGGTTTGCATGCATGCGTGCGCGTACTTCGAGAGTCTCATTTTCATCTTATGGCTACTGATGTGAGTGTGGCTGAGGTCCACTCATGTTGGTGTAAGTCCATTGTGCATTGTGTATGCCATTTCATTTCATAGCATTGTGTATGCTAGGTTGTATGTTAGCGCATTGTGTATGCCATGTTACCTCGTGCATCGTGTATGCCATTTCATAGCATTGTGCATGCTAGGTTGTATATTAGTTGCATTCATGCATGTCATGTATATTGCATTGTGCTTGGGATAGGAGTTAGCCCGATCACGGGAAACGAGGGACGTTTCGTACTTCGAGTGACGAAACGTATCTCAATTCCCAGTCACCGACACTCCAGATTATCCATGATGGGGTTTAGGTCTTGTTGTGTTTATATGTGCATTCATTTCATATTGAGTCGTGCAATTCGACTCCTCGGCCATCATGCATTGATATGCGTGATTGATGGCACGAGGATCGAGGACTACGCTTCCCGAAGAGTAGTCACGCATACATATGTGAAAATACTTTGTCATGCCCCTTTGTTGCTCTCTGTTGCAGCAAATCAAAATTGACGGCCTTCCGGAGCTTGGCACGCATTCCGAGAACAATTGCAAACAGAGGTAAATCGGAGCATCACAAGGGATTTTTCGACAAAGGCAACCGGAGCATGCATCATTCATCATCCGGAGCAGATTTGAGGTAGTCCCTGGCTTGCATGCTAATTTATTGCTTTCCTAATTTAATTTGTTAATTAATTAGGGTTTTGTACATATTTGGACTGTAATTATTCATTTGAGACTGTATATTATTTATTCGGACCCTCTGCGCAAGGGCAATGTTGTAATAAGTGTGTGTGTGTGTGATGTATGTCTTTCAACCCCACATCTTTCTCCCTTTTATTTACCCACTTATGATGGTTAGATTAGGGCATGTTTCAATTAGCATACAGTATGATAGCATGTTTGCATTCATTTCATTTGTCTTGCATGCACCAGGCTCGGCGCATCATACTAACTGCATTGTATTTTCAATTCCAAGTTGAATACATGTTAGCTGTAGCATTTCATATGCCATGTCTAGAATAGCCGAGCCTGTTATAGTTGCACTTTTGCATGTGTTGCATTAGGCATCTCTGTATAATTAGGATCATGCATGGATTTCTAATTAGCTTCTGTTTTGGCTTGGAGTACTCGGTAAGTTTTATGCTTTAGCATCCTTGCATGCGTGTGAGTGACTGCCATGATAGCATGCTTACCATGAGGCTAATTGCTTATGTGATATATCTGCCTGAATGCCTATGGGTGAAGGTTGAGTTATTTGGATTGGAACAATTCATTCACTGTGAGTTTTAAGCCCACTAGATAGTGGCAAAATCATGTTTTTCTAAGCCCACCCGAGGGTGGAAAATCCACGTCTTAGCCTACTTGCGGGTAGCACCATCAAACCATTTTCAAGTAAACAAACATGAAATGTTTTGTTCCAATTCAGGCGATCTAGTCTATACTTGTATGCTGTGCGCATCACATAGTAAATCTAGGCTAATAACCGGAATAAGAACGCATAATGTTTTCAAAAATAGATATCATGGTTAGTAGAGGCCGATCTTTGATCGGGCGAGCGGGGGTGCTCACAAAGTGACCTTCCCCAATCGTACCCAAGTTCCCGAACCGAGGCAACTTTGGTGATGACGGACACGTGGCCTTAGGCAAACGAGTCAGGGTTTCCTAAATTTCCCGAAAATGAAACATTTAGGTGGCAACTCTGTATATGGCAAAGCAGTTCATGTTTGGCACTTCTTTCAAAATCTGTTTTCTCAAAACGATTTGCCGGATTTGGACTATTTGGTTCAGATTTAGAACCGTGACAATTTGAGAGTCCTGAACTGTAGTGAGCCCAATATGAACAGAACCGGGGGGGGGGACTCTCCCTCCTGGGGCGTTCGGGGATGTCTACACTTAGTCTTGTGTTATTCTTTTATTTTCAACATAAATTGTGGGTCCTTACGACTCTCCACCAATCAGAATCTTATGGAGTACCACGTGTCCATACTCTGAGAGTAGTGAATAATCATCCTAAACTTATTTAGGTTTATTTTGAGAAGATGGTTAAAAATTAGTATTTATAAAAAAATTTAGTTTTTTCTTTAAAAAATTGTAAAAATTGTGATAGATGATGTGACTCAAAATAGGTTAAAAATTGAAAGATAACTTTTAATCATCTTCTCAAAATAAGCCCTAATTTGTAAGTTCAAATCTCATAATTTAATGGATTTTTTGAATTTTGATCCGATTAATGAATTGGTACAGATTAAACCTATTTAAAAAATTAAAATCATATCCCACGCATAAATCCAAATCATATAGGTCAAAATCAAATAGAACCGGATTACACATTTTTTATTACACTTATATTATTAAACTCTACATATTTTTTTAATATTTTTATTAATTAGTTGTTTTTTCTTATTTACTTTCTAACATAACTCAAGTATTTTGATTTTTTTTTAATACCTTTTTACATTTTATATAATAAAAAATTAATAAAGTACTATACAATACTTACAGGTGGAGGAAAAAAACTGGAGAAAAAAAAAAAGACTTAAAATATGAGAATATGATACACTAAATAAACCATTAGACCAAATAAAATCCAATTAAACATTAGATTTACCTATGCAGACTCTTACAAGTTGAGTTTATGGATTGGCTTGAATTAGAATTTTTTGCCTAAAATCCTAAATTATTTTTTATGAGTTAAAACAGGCTGAACATTTAAGTGGTTTGAGACGGGCTATTAAACAAGTGAGACGAGTTAAATCGTGAGTCATTTTGGAACCCTTAGGCACCTACAAGAGGAGAGAGAAAATGACTCAATGAGAGTGTTTTATGAAAAGGAGAGTGGGGTCACCGGGACACCTACCAGAGGAGAGAGGAAATGAGAGTTGTTTAGAGGGAGAGAAAATGAGAGTGTTTTGAAAGAGAAGAGTGGATTCACAGGGAGAGGAAATGAGAGCTGTTTCGAGGGACAGAGAGAGAAAATGAGAGCTGTTTAGGAAGAGACCAGGGCACCTACAAAAGGAGAGGGAAAAAGAGAGTTGTGTAGAGAGGGAAAGAGAAAATGAGGTTGTCTTGGTGGAGTTTTGAAAACTTAATTTCACATATTGGTTTGATTGTTGTGTTTGGTTAGAATTTTTAAATATTGATTCTCCACTCACTTTTGAAAACATGTCTACTGGGTCATCTTTTCGGATGTCCTCTGGATAACCGGTCGATTGCCCGGCTAATTGATTGGAACAGTGTTTGTTTTTTGTTTTTTTTTTTGACACCTGTTATTTTTATATTCTAAATAAAAAATATTATTTTCGAAATTTTTAAAAAAAAATTATGAAGTTTGAATAGGATTTTAGGTTGTTTGTTTGGTTATAGGTTGTAAGTTTTTGAATCAAATATCATATATCATATCAAAAATTTCAAACTCAATTCAAAACTCATAATCAAACAAATTTTTCACACTCAAATCATAATTTCAAAACTCACAAACTCAAAATACAATTCTATTATCAAATTATAATTCTAAAACTCGACTAAACGCTACTTGAATGTTTTAGAAAGAGACAAGGGCACCAATTAACGGAGATTGGTTTTTGTTGCGACTTTAGGTTCCAGTAGACTATTGTGAGATTATGGGGCCTTCTTAAGAGTGTTTTCGGATAATCTTGGTAGTTGGTATTAGAAGATTTGTTAAATATATTATTTATAAAAAAAATTAAATTAATTGAATATTTATAATTTTATAATCAATTTTTAATTATTTAAAATAAATTAAAATTATATTAACCGTTTATATTTTAAAAAATAAATCTATATTTGTTACGAAATTATAAATGTCTAGTTAATTTAATTTTTTTGTACAAATAATTTATCTAATGAGTCCTATAATATAAATAATTCTGATTTTAAAAAAAAAATTAAAAAAAAAACTCTAGAAAAACTCAAGAGGAGAGAGAAAAACAGTTGTTTGGAAAGAGATAAGGGCACCCACAAGAGGAGAGAGAAAATAAGAGAAGTTTAAAGGAAGGAAAATGTTTGAGACTCTTTTTTGGGGAGATCTCTAACATCTCTTAAGTGTTGTGGATCAATGGTGTGTTTGGACCCCAAACAACCCCTGAGGTCTTTTTTTTTTTTTTCTCTCTCTAACAACCCTCTCTCTTTCTAAACCTCCACCCCAGGTCTCGCTGTTGGCCAGCCGGCTGTCCCCTTTGGCGATGGCGGTCAGCTGGCCTCACCTCTTTCGTGCATGATCGTTGTTTTCTGTTTTAATAAACTTGAATCCCCATAGTTTTTCCATTTCTTTTTCAGTTCTGTTGGGTGTTTGGGGTGGGTTTCAGTCTTGGGGGGTTTCGATCATGGAAGGCGCCTTGAACATGGGAGGGTTGGATTTGTTTTGGAGCTTCATTCGTGCGCTCCTACGCAAGTGGGAGTTTGAGGGGTGGATTTTAGTCAGATCTGTGGAGGCCGGCGTTGGGCCGATTAAAGAGTTGTTGGTCTTGGGGGAGTCCGGAGTGGGTGAAGTCCGGTGTGGGAGTTACGGCTATAGTGCGCAAGTAGCATGTAGCGACCCTAATTTTCTTAAGTCATTATTTTATTATTATTATGGTTATGATTATCTTATTTTATTGTTGGCTTTATTAATTAGGGGGTTACATGAGATTTAATGTGATATTTAATGGATTTAATGTTGTAATTATTAATTGGGTGGTTACATGAAATTTAATGTGATATTTAATGAATTGAATGTTGTACTTATTAATTGGGTGGTTACATGAGATTTAGTGAGATATTTAATGTTGTAATTAATAAATTTAATGTATCTATATTTAATCTTATATATATATAGTAACATAGAAGTATTCAACTAGGTTGGAGAGATCAAAAGAAAAGAGAAGAAAGAAATCAAAAAAACGAGAGAGAGAGAGAGAAAGAGGAGAGGGAAGAAAAGGAAAGATTAGGGTTTGTTTTGGTGGCTCTATTAGTTTTCCAGATATTCTTTGATCTTATATAAAATATTGTGAGTACAAAACCCACTTCCTTTGATTTATGTTTAATTCGTGTTTTTTTAATCTATTTATTTATTTATTTATTTATTTTTATTTTTTTTTATGTTGGATTGATTTTGTATTTGCATGTAGATGATGGATTGATTTTTCTTATTTTGATTAGTTATGTATGTCTTGTTTCGGGTTTTTATATGGATTTATTTTATGGTTGTAATCGCACTCATGTTTATATGAAAATAAAATAAATTAGAAACCCATAGATAAATTCCTTATACTCCACCATGACTCCATGGATTGTTGTTTTATTTGAGTGATGGGGAGAAAGAGTGTATAAAAAAGTGAGGATTATGAGAGTTGTTTAATGCCTTATGCCCGGCATTGTTATATTTGTCTCATGATGTTGATGAGATGCTCGTTCTCATGAGTAAACGAGTGCTTTGATTTACGCGCGTACGTATATGCTAACCATCCGGGGAGTGTGAGTCAAACTCGGGACGATATCCCCGTGCAAGTTTGGCTTCGGAGCGGTGTTAGGTATACGGGAGGCACATGGGATATATGTGTAGGCCAGAAGGGGAGAGCCGAAGTGGTGGAGTTAAGGAACAAAGAATTTAATTATGAGTTTATTGATATAGTGTGAATTGTATTGATTTGTACATGTTGATAAATAGTAAACGATTTCGATAAATTATGAGATTTGAGCAGAGGCATGCATACGTGATTTTGGACAACTTTTGTGTTGTAGTTTTTATTTAAAAAGATCGATTAGAACTTATAATCGGATGACCTTGGTTATTGTCGGTTTGATTCATTTTGATAATGCAGATTTTATAGGCTGTGTTAACCCACGAAACGAGCTCATTTTTATTGGTTTCTCGTAAATTGAAGTAAAACATTATTCTGCGCACTTTTCATGTTTTGAACGTTTCCGAAAGAAAAATCACCTTAGGGAAGTTTTTGTTCATCTTCAGCTTCAGATTTTTCGATTGAATTCCATCTAGGTTTTTCTATCAAGTTTGTCTCTCAACCTGCTTAGTTTTTGTTAAATTTGTTTGCGTTGTCTTTTTGGAAATTTAATTCTGTACAACTTTTGTTCTTTGAGTCTTGGTCAATTTGAATTATTTAAGCAGGAAACGGTGCATTTTTATACTTCTTTAGCAAATTACTTATGATTATATTATACTAACTTTGTTTTGCAGGATGGTGGGTCTTACTAACTTTTTATGCAGGGCTGACCCACCATATTTTTAATTATCTTTTGTTTATTTATAATCAATTTATATTTAGTTGTGTACGGGCAAGAAACTAAATGCCACCGTATCTCGGGAAACTACCCATTCGTCTCAGTGCGGTTGGAACTACTTGTCTTGTCCCGTAACAAGAATTAACTATATTGTTGTTTGTGTCTGATGGGCATGTGGGTATCAATTCTTGTACTCATACCAGTATACCTGTATACTGACCCGTTTTGTCTCTTGGCAACTCGGGTGCGTTCTGTTTGAGCGCAGCCGAGCTTCCTTTGCAGGATTAGTTGAGGCTATGGTGGTGACGTGGAATTACTTTAGTTGTTGGACTTGTCATTTGAATTTCTTTTGTTTTCTTGAGCTTAGGGTTGATATTAGTTAATGTATTTATTATTTTTTTTTAGGACTTTAGTATTGGAATAATTTGGCATGGTTTGTAACCGTACTTTATTTAAGATTGTTTTGACTATTTATTGTTATCTTGATGTTGAGGTATTGGTTAGTTATGAATTTATGGTGAATGGTTTGGTTTGCGTTTAGTTTTTGTGTTTCACCCCTAGGATTTGGATGATGGAATATTGATTGGGGTTAGTCCTAATATAATATTTAATTGTCCGAATTTTGGGGCGTGACAGTTTGGTATCAGAGCTCTAGGTTACCCTAGACTTGTGAGAGTTTAGGTGATCCTCGGATTGTGGAAGCATGGGTTAGCTGGTTTATGTTGGTGATTGAGGTTATTCTAAGCCGCTATTAACGAATTTTTTTTTTTTTTTGTGTGTTTAACTTGAAGGTGATGGCTGGAAGGTATCTTTAATCTTTTTCAAGAACCCATTAGAATACTTTTTGATATTAGTGCCTCTCATTCTTTTATATCTAGACAGTTTGTCTACTTCCTTATCTAGACCTATTCGTGTGGAGACCCCTTTAGGAGGGGCACGTACTCTTTATGAGATGTGTAAAGATTTTGAGATAAAGTTTACGGGTAGAGTCTTGTATGCGGACCTAATTGTCTTAGGGTTTAAGGGGTTTACAATTATTTTAGGTATGGATTGGCTGCGAAAACACTTTGTGACTCTAGATTGTACTGGAAGGACTGTAAATATAGATATTCCCGGTATGCCACGGCTTATCCATACTTCTAGCGATGGAGAAGAGTCGGTGATGATGAGTTTTTTTGTGCTTGGTAGAAATCCCTAAGCAAGATATTAGTGAGGTAGATGTGGTACGTGAGTTTGAGGATGTATTTCAGGACATACTAGGACCTCCACCTCGACGGGTAGTAGAATTTCGCATTGACCTAGTGGCAGGAACTGCACCAATTTCTAAGGCGGCATACAGAATGGCGCCTAAGGAGCTTGTGGAGATGAAGAAGTAGCTGGAAAAGATGCTTCAGAAAGGGTTCATTCGTTCAAGTAACTCCCCGTGGGGAGCACCTGCAATCTTTGTCTCCAAGAAAGATGGCACTCTCCACATGTGCATAGATTACAGAGAACTGAACAAGGTGACTATCAAGAACAAGTATCCGCTACCTAGAATTGATGACTTGTTTGATCAGTTGAAGGGGGCAGCCATTTTCTCTCAGTTTGATCTCAGAACGGGTTACCATCAGATGGGTGTGTCAGAGGAAAGTATACCGCTTACTGCTTTTCGGACCCGGTATGGGTTGTACGAATTTCCTGTAATGCCTTTTGGTTTGACCAATGCTCCTGCCTATTTCATGGACTTGATGAACAGAATTTTTCAATCGTATCTAGATAAGTTTGTGATTATCTTTATAGAGGATATCCTGGTGTATTCTAAGAATGAGGAGGAACATAGAGAACACTTGAAGGTCGTGTTGCAAACTTTGAAGGAGCAGCAGTTATACGCTAAGTTCAGTAAGTGTCACTTTTGGGAAAAAGAAGTTCGATTTTTGGGGCATGTTGTATCCAATCAGGGGATAGTGGTAGATCCTGAAAAAGTTATTGCGGTCAAAGAATGGAAGCAGCCCACGAACCCTACAGAGGTGAGAAGTTTTTTAGGACTAGCCGGTGAATATAGAAGATTTATAGAGAAGTTTTCTACTATTGCAGTACCCATGACCAAGTTGACCCGCAAGAATGTGAAGTTCATATGGACAAATGATTGTGAGAAAGCTTTCCAGGAGTTAAAGCAGCGGTTGACTACAGCTCCAGTGTTAACTATACCGGTACAAGGGGAGAAGTTAGTAGTGTTTACTGATGCGAGTGGAACTGGGTTGGGATGTGTATTGATGCAGCACCAGAAGGTTGTATCTTATGCTTCTCGACAGCTAAAACCTCATGAGAGACGGTACCCTACTCATGACTTAGAGTTGGCAGCGGTTGTTTTCGCGTTGAAAGTGTGGCGACACTACTTGTTTGGGGAGCACTTTGAGTTGTACACAGATCACAAGAGCCTCAAATATCTCTTTTCTCAAAAAGAGTTGAACATGAGGCAACAGAGGTGGGTTGAATTCATCAGTAGTTATGATTTCGAGATCCTTTATCACCCGGGGAAAGGAAATGTAGTCGCTGATGCACTTAGTCAACAACATGGAGTATAGCTTCTGTGATGATTCAGGAATGGAAGTCCTTAGAGTTAATTTCGACGCATGATGTTCAACCAATAGAGTGTGCTGAGAAGACATATATTGGTAGTTTGACCGTGCAGCCGACGTTACTGGGTAAAGTTCGTCAGATGCAGAATTTAGATGGGTTTCTCGTCAGCAAGCTCGATGACCTGGTAGTAGATTTATCTTCTGTAATAACCGGCTAGTCCTAAAAAACTTCTCACCTCTGTAGGGTTCGTGGGCTGCTTCCATTCTTTGACCGCAACAACTTTTTCTGGATCTACCGCTATTCCCTGATTGGATACAACATGCCCCAAAAATCGAACTTCTTTTTCCCAAAAGTGACACTTACTGAACTTAGCGTATAACTGCTGCTCCCTCAAAGTTTGCAATACGACCTTCAAGTGTTCTCTGTGTTCCTCCTCATTCTTAGAATACACCAGGATATCATCTATAAAGATAATCACAAACTTATCTAGATACGGTTACTGATTGGTCTGTGGACTCAGATGGGGGATTGCGATTTAGGGGCAGGTTATGTGTACCTAACATTGTTGAATTGAGGAAAGAGATTATGGATGATGCCCATAGGTCCCGATATACCATTCACCCTGGGGGAACTAAGATGTACCATGACCTAAAGAGGACTTTTTGGTGGGAAGGAATGAAGAAAGACGTAGGAGAGTATGTTTCTCAATGTATTGTGTGCCAACAGGTTAAGGCAGAACACCAACGACCGTTTGGACTTTTGCAGCCTCTTGAGATTCCTACATGGAAATGGGAGTACATCTCTATGGACTTCGTGGATGGATTGCCGCGGTCTAAGCGAGGAAATGAATCTATTTGGGTGATAGTGGATCGACTCACCAAGTCTGTTCATTTTATTCCTATCAGTGTTCATCGAACTGCAGATAAACTAGCTAGGCTGTATATTCGGGAGGTGGTGCGACTTCTTGGCGCACCCATTTCTATAGTTTCAGATCGTGATCCATTGTTTGTGGCAGAGTTTTGGGAGAGTTTTCAGCATGCTTTGGGTGCTAGGTTAGACTGGAGCACGGCTTATCATCCCCAGACAGATGGGCAAACTGAGCGGGTAAATCAGATCCTGGAGGATATGTTGAGAGCTTGTGTCCTCGATCTTGGTGGTAGTTGGGAAGAACACTTGCCATTGGTGGAGTTTGCTTATAATAATAGCTATCACTCCAGCATCAGGATGGCACCTTTTGAGGCTTTGTATGGGAGGCCATGTCGATCACCTGCTTGCTGGATAGAGGTAGGAGATGCGCCGTTGTTAGGACCAGAGTTGGTGAGGGAAACTACGGAGAAGGTAAATATTATTCGGGAATGTATTAAGACTGCACAAAGCCGACAGAAGAGTTACGCTGATAGAAAATGTAAGGGGATTGAGTTGGATGTTGGAGATTTCGTGTTTTTGAAGGTCTCGCTGATGAATGGTATCATGCGGTTTAGAAAGAATGAAAAGTTGGCACTTAGATTTATGGAACCATATGAGATCACTAAGAGGATTAGTAATGTGGCTTACAAATTAGCTCTACCACCTGCTTTATCTATGATTCATAACGTGTTCCACGTATCCTTATTGCGGAAGGGTGTGCAAGACCCTTCCTAAGTAGTATCACCGGAAGTGTTAGAGATTAGTGACGATTTAACGTATGTGGTGTGACCAATTATTATTCTAGACCGAGAGGTAAAGCAGTGGGAGCGCAAGAAAGTGAACTTGGTAAAAGTGTAATGGAGCGAGGATGAGAACGATATTACCTGGGAGTTAGAAGAGAAAGTTCGGCGTATGCACCAAGAACTTTTTGTTTAGTACTCTTTTCTATCGAATCTCGGGACGAGATTCTTTTGAGGTGTGTATATTGTAGCGACCCTAATTTTCTTAAGTCATTATTTTATTATTATTATGGTTATGATTATCTTATTTTATTGTTGGCTTTATTAATTAGGGGGTTACATGAGATTTAATGTGATATTTAATGGATTTAATGTTGTAATTATTAATTGGGTGGTTACATGAAATTTAATGTGATATTTAATGAATTGAATGTTGTACTTATTAATTGGGTGGTTACATGAGATTTAGTGGGATATTTAATGTTGTAATTAATAAATTTAATGTATCTATATTTAATCTTATATATATAGTAACATAGAAGTATTCAACTAGGTTGGAGAGATCAAAAGAAAAGAGAAGAAAGAAAACAAAAAAACGAGAGAGAGAGAAAGATGAGAGGGAAGAAAAGGAAAGATTAGGGTTTGTTTTGGTGGCTCTATTAGTTTGCCAGATATTCTTTGATCTTATATAAAATATTGTGAGTACAAAACCCACTTCCTTTGATTTATGTTTAATTCGTGTTTTTTTAATCTATTTATTTATTTATTTATTTATTTTTATTTTTTTTTTTATGTTGGATTGATTTTGTATTTGCATGTAGATGATGGATTGATTTTTCTTATTTTGATTAGTTATGTATGTCTTGTTTCGGGTTTTTATATGGATTTATTTTATGGTTGTAATCGCACTCATGTTTATATGAAAATAAAATAAATTAGAAACCCATAGATAAATTCCTTATACTCCACCATGACTCCATGGATTGTTGTTTTATTTGAGTGATGGGGAGAAAGAGTGTATAAAAAAGTGAGGATTATGAGAGTTGTTTAATGCCTTATGCCCGGCATTGTTATATTTGTCTCATGATGTTGATGAGATGCTCGTTCTCATGAGTAGACGAGTGCTTTGATTTACGCGCGTATGTATATGCTAACCATCCGGGGAGCGTGAGTCAAACTCGGGACGATATCCCCGTGCAAGTTTGGCTTCGGAGCGGTGTTAGGTATACGGGAGGCACATGGGATATATGTGTAGGCCAGAAGGGGAGAGCCGAAGTGGTGGAGTTAAGGAACAAAGAATTTAATTATGAGTTTATTGATATAGTGTGAATTGTATTGATTTGTACATGTTGATAAATAGTAAACGATTTCGATAAATTATGAGATTTGAGCAGAGGCATGCATACGTGATTTTGGACAACTTTTGTGTTGTAGCTTTTATTTAAAAAGATCGATTAGAACTTATAATCGGATGACCTTGGTTATTGTCGGTTTGATTCATTTTGATAATGCAGATTTTATAGGTTGTGTTAACCCACGAAACGAGCTCATTTTTATTGGTTTCTCGTAAATTGAAGTAAAACATTATTCTGCGCACTTTTCATGTTTTGAACGTTTCCGAAAGAAAAATCACCTTAGGGAAGTTTTTGTTCATCTTCAGCTTCAGATTTTTCGATTGAATTCCATCTAGGTTTTTCTATCAAGTTTGTCTCTCAACCTGTTTAGTTTCTGTTAAATTTGTTTGCGTTGTCTTTTTGGAAATCTAATTCTGTACAACTTTTGTTCTTTGAGTCTTGGTCAATTTGAATTATTTAAGCAGGAAACGGTGCATTTTTATACTTCTTTAGCAAATTACTTATGATTATATTATACTAACTTTGTTTTGCAGGATGGTGGGTCTTATTAACTTTTTATGCAGGGCTGACCCACCATATTTTTAATTATCTTTTGTTTATTTATAATCAATTTATATTTAGTTGTGTACGGGCAAGAAACTAAATGCCACCGTATCTCGGGAAACTACCCATTCGTCTCAGTGCGGTTGGAACTACTTGTCTTGTCCCGTAACAAGAATTAACTATATTGTTGTTTGTGTCTGATGGGCACGTGGGTATCAATTCTTGTACTCATACCAGTATACCTGTATACTGACCCGTTTTGTCTTTTGGCAACTCGGGTGCGTTCTGTTTGAGCGCAGCCGAGCTTCCTTTGCAGGATTAGTTGAGGCTATGGTGGTGACGTGGAATTACTTTAGTTGTTGGACTTGTCATTTAGATTTCTTTTGTTTTCTTGAGCTTAGGGTTGATATTAGTTAATGTATTTATTATTTTTTTTTAGGACTTTAGTATTGGAATAATTTGGCATGGTTTGTAACCGTACTTTATTTAAGATTGTTTTGACTATTTATTGTTATCTTGATGTTGAGGTATTGGTTAGTTATGAATTTATGGTGAATGGTTTGGTTTGCGTTTAGTTTTTGTGTTTCACCCCTAGGATTTGGATGATGGAATATTGATTGGGGTTAGTCCTAATATAATATTTAATTGTCCGAATTTTGGGGCGTGACATAGCAGAACAGCAGATCGTGGGGGTTCTTGTTGGGTGTAAGTGTTTGTCTCGGTAGGTGTCTCGATATTAGAAGTACTGCAAAGGGAGCAGTGCTACGGCGTGGGAGTTCCGCCAGAGAATTCGAGTAGCAGCGCAGCAGAACGGAGATGTCAGGCGTGGGAGAAGGCTGGCGAAAGGAGTTTCTTTAGGCGTGGGAGAAGGCAGGTTTGCCAGGTTTGTGCAGCGGTGGAGGCAAGGAGTTTTTCCGGCCATGTTGGCTATGGAGTTTTCCGACCATAAAACGTCTAGTGATGTGTCTTTATAGGATCATATTTTGCACAATGTTTGTACTTATTGTATCGGCTCACACAGTGTGGTAGATTACTAGTAGGAGTGTTAATGTGAAGGGAGGAGTCGGCAGGTGGGCGTTGTTCTGGCTGGCAAAGTTGTGCAGGGTTCTCCATGGCTGGCAGGTTCGGCGTGGAGTGTAGCAGGCGTTGGTGTGTAGCAGCATATAGGTGAATAGACTAGTGTTGTCAGGCGTGGGAGTGTAGCAGGTGGCGTTGGGTGTTGTAGCAGCATGGGTGAATAGACTTGGTTTTAAAAAATAGCAAGTTGGCGTAGGAAGTGAAGCAGATTTGGATTTGGTGTTGGGTTTTGGCTATGGCTTTGGGTTTTGTGGGTTAATTTTGTGGGGATTTATGTATTTTATTTTTTAAGTTAAGTCTTTCTTAACTTTTTTTTGTTTAAAAAAAAAACGTGAGGCTAAGGGGTTGGTTGTATGGGTGAGAGTAGCAGTAGTAGGCATATTTTATACTTTTCGAATCTCTTTTGATGCATGTTATCTTCATGTACCTTTAATTTCATGCTGTTAATGAAATTTTTCTTTGCTGATCAAAAAAAAAAAAAAAATGGTGTGTTTGTATTGTTTTTTGTTTTTGTTTTTCTTTCTTACTTGGACCAATCACAAGTGAGTGGAGGTTATGAGGTGATATTTTGTGGGGGTCTGAATCATTACTGTTAAAGGAATGAAAGCACATTAACGAAGGAAAGAGAAAATGTATGTGTTTTAGAAAGAGAAGAGTGGTGTAAACTATAAGAGGAGAGAGAAAGTAAGAGTTGTTTAGAGTGAGAGAAGATGAGAGTATTTTAGAAAGAGACGGGCAGGGTCAGATTTATTTAAGTTTATTTTCAGAAGATAGTTAAAAATTAATTTTTATTTCTTTTGGTTTTTTGTAAAAGAGTGTATAAAGGTTGTGAGGGATGATGTGACTCAAAATAAATTAAAAATTAAAAAATAATTTTTAATCATCTTCTCGAAATAAGTCATAATCTGTAAGTTCAAATCTTATATTTTAATAAATTTTTTGAATTTTGATTCGTTAATGAATTGGTACGGATTAAGCCCATTTAAAAAAATTAAAATCACATCGCACGCATAAACCCAAATCATATAGGTCAAAATCAAATAGAATGAGTTAGGCATATACTCTACATATTTTTTTTAATATTTTTATTAGTTAGTTATTTTTTCTTGTTTACTTTCTAACATAACTCAAGTATTTTGATTTTTTTTTTTTAACCTTGTTACATCTTATATAATAAAAAAAATAATAAAGTACTATACAATATTTACAAGTAGAGGGGAAAAAAACTGAAAGAAAAAAAAAATTAAATATGAGAATGAAATACACCAAATCAACCATTAGACCAAATAAAATAAAATAAAATATTAGATATATCTATGCGGACTCTTACAAGTTGAGTTTATGGATAGGCTCAAATTATAAATTTTTGTCTAAAATCTTAAATTATTTTTTATGAGTAAAAACAGGCTAAGCATTTAAGGCACCGTTTGGGAAGAAGTTAGTTGGGCTTTTTTTGACTATTTTAGCCACAAAAAATAAAATAAGCTATTTTAGCCATATCAAATAAAATATCACATCCAATCCATAATCATTACACTTTTCTCTCACAAAAAAAGTCAAAAAAGCCAAAAAGCCCTTCTCAAACTAAGCTTTTTAGCCCAGGCTAAAATAGCCAAAAAAGTCAAAAAATCAAAAAGCCAACTCACTTCTCAAACGGAGGCTAAGTGGTCTGAGACGGGCTATTGAAACAAGTGAGACGAGTTGAATTGCAAGTCATTTTTGGAACCCTTAGGCACCTACAAGAGCAAAGAGAAAATGACCCAAAGAAAGTGTTTTAAAAAATAATAATGTTAAGTATTATGAAAAGTTTTTTATGAAAATAATCATGAAAAATTTGTGACTTTTGAATTACACATAAAATAAATATCACACACTAATCAATGTAATTTAAAAGTTACAAATCTTTCTTGATCATTTTTATGAATTTTTTTTTATAATGCCTAACATTTCTCTTTAGGAAAAGGAGAGTGGAGTCACAGGGACATCTACCAAAGGAGAGAGGAAGTGAGAGTTGTTTAGAGACACAGAAAATGAGAGTATTTTGGTAAGAGAAAAGTGGAGTCACAGCGACACTTACCAGAGAAGAGAGGAAATGAGAGCTGTTTAGAGAGAGAGAAAATGAGATGTAACGTTTGATAAAGTTTTAAAATTATGATTTGAGAATAAAATTGTATTTTGAGTTTGTGAGTTTTGAAATTATGATTTGAATGTGAAAAATTAATTTGACAATAAGTTTTGAAAAGAGTTTTAAATTGAGTTTGAAATGAATGATGTGGCATATGATATTTGATTTAAAAATTTATAACTACACAACTCAAAATTCTATTCAAAATTCATAAAAAAATTCAAAAATATTTTTAATTTAAAATATAAAAATAATAAGTGCAAAAAAAAAAAAAAAAAAACGAATACTGTTCTGGTCAATCCGCCGGATGTCCGGGGGATGACCGAGTAGACAACCAAGTAGATGAGTTTTCAAACGCAAGTGTAGAAATGATTTTTGAAAACTCTATCCAAACGAATGGTGCAAATGGAAATGTGAAATTATGATTTGAGAGCTTCACCAAACATAGCCTTTTGAGCTGTTTAGGAAGAGTGTGACAACCACCTCCTTAATTAAGTAAATTAATTAAATTGATTATGTGCTTATTGTTAATTATGTGCTTATATGTTATAAAGTGTTATTGTTATGCCATGTGATTATTTGAATTGTGTTATTGTAGATAGATAGATTAAAGTGAATATTAAACCTGTCCGATTCGTTTTAAAAAGTTAAGATTAAATCATAGGATAAGAATTAGAGCCTAATTCACATAAATAAATTTTAGTGTAATTGAGATCATAATATGATGAGATTAATTTAATTTGAGTGATGTTGAATTTAATTTAATTTGCACCTTAAGTGTAAGTCTTGAAAATAAGAAGCTCATTACATCCCCTTAGACCTATTTTATAATCAACCAAGAAGAGAGTGGGTGCTTGGTTTTGATCTAGAGAGAGAGAGAGAGAGAGAGAGAGAGAGAGAGAGAGAGAGAGAGAGAGAGAGAGAGAGAGAGAGAGAGCTTTGTACATTTGAACTCAAGAATAAAAGAAAGAGAAAGGAAAATAGGTGCTTGAGAAACCTTTGTAACTATACTCTAATCTTCACAATTGACTTAGTAAAGGTAAGAATTCTCTTCTCTAATCTCATGAAGTTGAAGAATCATGCTCATAACTTATAGAATTCAAATTAAACAAGATGAATTTGGGGTTTAAGTGAAAGGATGTGTGAATGTTATTGATAGATAATACATGCATGTATTGGTAAGAAAAAATTGATCAACTTCACTTCATATGGTTACATGCATGGCATAATTTCATGGAAATTTGGTTGCATTCATATAAATTCTTCCATGGTTCTTTAATTGAGAGGGACCTCCAAGGAAGTTTGAATTTTAGAGCTTACACTTGCATGGTTTATGCATTTACATAACAAAGTAAGGATTTGATTTCTCCATTACAATTTGAGGTGAATTACCATGAGAATTGAGCTTAAATAGATGAATGCCATACATGCAAGCATATATTATAGCATTTTGAGTTTGAATTTCACATAAGTCTCACATGCATGTGTCTATCGTACCTTTATTTTGAGAATTTGTCTTGTTTAATAACATTTCATGCCAATTAATCAAGATAAAGCATGCATGTTATTTTTTCAACGAATTGAATGTTGTTTTGCACAATTGGCAAGTTTTTTGGGCCTCGATTTTGTAAAATGATTTGAATTCATGATGTTTTCCAAGTTTATATACGTTTTCTCAAGTTTTGGGGCCAAAAAGTTGCATTTTGAGACTTTGAATTTGAGTTTGAAGCTTGGGAGTGCAATCTGGAAATTTCTGAATTCTACACCTCTGTTCGAGCGACAGATCCTTCACTCGAGCGACCACCTTTGTTTTAGCACCTCCGCTCTAGCGACAAAAAGTCGGCTCGAGCATAAAATACATGCTCCCAGAAGATTACATATTTTTTACAGACCGCTCGAGCGACAAAAGTTACGCTCGAGCGAGGACCTGAGTCTTACGCTCGAACGAGTGTCGAACGTAAAAATCGCACACCAGTACTTTTCCAGATCGCTCGAGCAGTCACTCACATTTCTGCATGTCTGCTAGAGCGAAGGAAGTTGCGCTCGAGCGAGACCCCTGTTTTCAGCAAGTTTTGTCAAATGTGTGTTCAAGTGCATTTTGGCATCCTCATTGCATCCTAGGCATTCCTAAGTGAAGATTAAGACATCATAATGAGGATAAGAAGTAAAAACACACCAAGATAAGAAAGGATAAAGTTAATGATTACGAGTGTGTAATTCAGTACGTATTCGTTTTGTAACTGTGTAGGTTACGCGCCTCAAGACATCTCTATTTGCTTTGGAGCCAACTGTGAGTAACAATGTTATAAAGTGATATTCAATTAAAATTATTTTCTGAATGATTAACCGTACTGCTTTCTGAAATGACATAGTTTACCGAATGAATATTTGTTCTATTTTATGAACTGTACTCGTGGCATCCATAGCAATTGACTATTACTGTTATTATTATTGTTACTGTTACTGCTAATGTTACAGAGATCTCTATCAGTTCTAATTTTTGGAACTACTGTTTACTGTTTAATTGACTATTCAGTCTTCTAAGACCTATTGTATTGTTCTGCTATTGGATGTACTACACATGACTGCTATGCTTTCTAAATGACTGATATGACATGAAATTTGAGATATTGATCGAATAAACGATCTATTGATATAATTGACTGATTTAAATACTGAAAGGACATTCATTCTCAATCCCTTTACACATTTATTATTCACTAGACTTTAGCTCATTGGTTATATATATATATATATGTATGTAGGTGATCAAGCACCAAATCGATCTTAGCGGGGTCGACCTGAACCCTGTTTTGTCAAGCCAACTATCGTGCCTCACTGCAAGGTTTAAACCGTTATGTGTTAAGGCTTTTGGGTATTTCAGTTTGCCCATCTGAAAATGTGATCTATGTTACAGAGTTTTTGTTTAAGACTTTTGTGTTGACCGCTATGTTTTTGGGATTTAATCCCTAACTGTGGACTATGTAAATATCTGTATATATATATATATATAAAGGTTGTTTATTCATTTAAGTCATCACAACTCTTTGGACATTTTATTTTAATATTTACAAGCTTCCGTCGGCCCCTCTTATTGTATAAATGTTACTACTATTAAGCAGGCCTCAGGTAATCACAGATTACTGGCCAATTACGATCCTAAACTCTTAGGGACGGGTTTGGATTGTGACAGAGTGATATCAGAGCACGAGTTATACCACACACACGTGTCCAAATGAGTTATAGGATGTCCTAGAAATGCGATTAGGGCATTGCATGAGCATAACTGAGTGTGTGTGGACATGTTATGTGTATATGTGCTAACACGAACAAGTAAACCATCTTTCCTATGTTTATTATTACCGTGTTTTATCTAGTGCAATGGAGAATACAAGAAATACAGATGAAAATGAATCGTCCGAAACAAGGATTGCAAGATTGGAAAGGATAGTTGAATTATTGACTGAGACTCTAGGACAACAACAGAACCATCAACCCCCACCTCCTCATCCGCCGCCACCAGTGCAGCTAGAACCAAATGTTATTACTTTGACACAAAAGTTTAACAAAATGAAGCCACAAACATTCCATGGAGGTCTTGAGCCACTGAAAGCCGATGCATGGATCTTAGAAACTGAAAAATTGTTTGAAGTATTCCCGTGTTCAGAGGTGCAGAAGGTGCTATTGGATACTTTTAGTTTACAAGAAGAAGGCAGGCGGTGGTGGATGCTTATTCATGATACAAACAATATTATGACTTGGGCTCAGTTTAAAGAAGCTTTTTATGATAAATATTTTCCTTAATGCGTCCAAGACCGCAAAATATCTTAATTTGAACAACTGAAACAGGGTACCATGTCAATAGCAAAATATGAAACCAAGTTCACCGAGCTCGCCCGCTATGCGCCATACATGGTAGATACCGACTATAAAAAAAGGCTAGAAAATTTGAGGGTGGACTTAATGTGGAGATATTAGACCGGATCAATGTTCTGAAATTACTCAAGTATGTGGATGTCCTTGACCGAGCTATCATAGCTGAGGCAAATATTGCAGCATTGAAACAGGCTAAGACGCCAGTGATTGAATGGCGGGGCAAGAGAACAAGTTTTAATTTCAAAAAGGGTCGGAACAACTCATGGAATAAAAAGCAAAATACAGGGTCAACCAGTAGTTCCAGTCAGGGGAATAATTCTATACCACCTTGTCCAGAATGTGGCAGAAGACATAAAGGGGTTTGTTACAAAATTTCTAGGGCATGTTACAGGTGTGGGAAGGTGGGCCACTTGGTCAAACATTGTCCTCTCATGTCTCAAGGCACTAGTAGACCCATAGCAAGTGCTGCAATCTTAAGGCGACTGGTAGAGAAACTTTGAGACAAGGCCGGGTGTTTGCACTTGTATCAGGAGATGTGTAGAATACTGAAACAATTGTGTTAGGTATACTTCCAATTTGTGCTCAAAATGCTTATATTTTGATTGATTCGGGATCTACACATTCGTTTGTCTCGCATGCTTTTTCAAGAAAATTAAATAGACCACTAGAACCTATGAACTATTTATTAGCTGTATCTTCACCTACTGAGGGGTCCATGCCTTGTGCTTATATGTATCCTACATGTGAGATTTTTATTGGAGATGTGATTTTATATGTTGACTTGTTGCCTCTGTCTCTTGATCATTTTGATATAATTTTGAGGATGGACTGGTTAACAAAAGATCATGCTTTCACTGATTGTGTAACAAAACAAGTTATTTTTCTGGATTGCCTGAATTTATATTTAACGGAGTTGGTGTCGTACCTCCCTCATACTTGATTTCATCTATGAAAGCATGCAAATTGATTAAAAATGGGTGTAAAGGGTATTTGTGTTGTATTTTGACTGTGCCTACTGATGATAAAACTAATGTGGACAATATTCCTATAGTTAGAGAATTCCCAGATGTGTTTCCAAATGATTTTTCAGGGGATTTGATTGACAAGGAGATTGAGTTCATTATTGAGGTGATATCGGGCACACAACTAATTTCCAAAGCTCTGTACAGAATGTCACTTACTGAATTGAAGGAGTTGAAAATTCAATTACAAGAACTGTTGGACAAGAAATTTATTAGGCCTAGTACATCACCGTGGGGCGCACCAGTCTTATTTGTGAAAAAGAAGGATGGCTCATTACAGCTCTACATTGATTACCGTGAATTAAATAAGGTAACAGTGAAGAATAAATATGTGTTGCCTCGCATTGATGATTTATTCGACCAATTGCAAGGTGCACAAGTCTTTTCCAAAATCAATCTTAGATCTAGATACTACCAATTGAAGGTCAAAGCTGAGGACATTGAAAAGACTATTTTCCGAACAAGGTATGGACATTATGACTTTCTTGTTATGCCTTTCGGAGTTATTAACACGCCTGCTGCATTTATGGATCTCATTAATAAAATTTTCAAGCAATTTCTCGATGAATTTGTGGTTGTTTTTATAAATGACGTTTTGATTTATTCTAAAAGTAAAGAAGAACATGAATATCATTTGATAATTGCTTTACAAACCTTGAGAGAGCAGAAATTATATGCAAAACTGATAAAGTGTAAATTTTGGCTTGATAGTGTTATGTTTTGGGGGCATGTAATCAATAAAGATGACATTTCAGTTGACCCACAGAAGATTGAGGCAGTTGTTAATTGGCCTAGATCCATCAATGTTACTGAAGTTCAGAGTTTCTTGGGTTTGGCTAGATATTACCAAAGATTTGTGAAAGACTTTTCCAAAATTGCCTTGCCTTTGACTCAGTTGACGCAAGGAGTGTCGTTTGACTCAAGGTTTTAAAAACCGAATCGGACCGGTCGAACCGACCAGTTGAACTGTCGACTGGTCGGGGTTTCGGTTCGGATACACCCACTAAACCATTCGATGTAAAAAACCACCTATTTTGAGAGAACCGAGAAACCCGATGGTTGAACCGCCGAACCAGTCGACTCGGTGGCGGTTCACCTGGTCAAGAAAATCAAATTTTTGTTTTCTTTTTCTTTTTATTCTTTCTTTCTTTCTTATATATATATATATATATAAAAGAAAATTTTAATTGGAAACTCTCTTTTAAGGGTCTCTTCTTGTGAGGAATCTCATTGAGAGCTTGAAATTATTGTGAAATCCTCTATCTATTTATAAGAAAAAACTTCTTCCAAAAAAACTCAAGAAATCTATGTGGGATTCAATCAAATTTATTGGAGGTAAACTTAAAATTTTGATATTCCTCCAAAACTGTTGTTTTTCTTTCAATCAAATTATTTGAATTAAAATCATATGGAGGAAATATTGAATATTTGATTTCTTCTTCCAAAATTAAAATTAATAATATTTTAAAATATAATTTTATGTTTTTTAGTAAAAAAAATATTAGGAGAAATATTTAAGATTATTTAATTTTTTTAATTTATAATTTTATTATTTTTATTTTTATTTAAATATAATTTTAATATATTTATAACGTCACGGTTCGATTCCGATTCAACCTAACGGTTGAACCGGCAACCTGTCCACCCGATCCTTTTTCTGGTTCACTCACTGGTCTGGTTTTTAACACATTGGTTTGACTGGATCGATCAGAGAGAATCAGCCTTTCAAGAATTGAAGACTCGACTTGTGACTGCATTGATTCTCACCTTACCCTCAGGTACGAATGGATTTACTATTTTCCAGTTTACTGATCGATCCGGTTTTTAAAACATTGGTTTGACTAGACCGATCAACAAGAATTAGCCTTTCGAGAATTGAAGACTCGACTAGTGACTGCACCGATTCTCACCTTACTCTTAGGTACAGATGGATTTACTATTTTTAGTGATACTTCTTATAAGGGTTTGGGGTGCGTATTGATGCAAAATGACAAAGTAATAGCATATGGTTTCCGACAACTGAGGCCACATGAAAAGAATTATCCGACTCATGATTTGGAGCTTGCCGCGGTGGTATTTGCATTGAAGATTTGGCGCCACTACTTGTATGGGGCAACATGTGAGGTTTACACAGACTACAAGAGCTTAAAATATTTCTTTACCCAAAAGGAATTGAACACGAGACAACGGAGGTGGATGGAATTGATAAAAGATTATGACCTGCAAATCTTGTACCATCTCGAGAAAGCTAACACTGTCGTCAATGCGCTTAGTCGGAAATCAATTGGGAGTATGGCTTGTTTACTTACTGGGCAAAAAGAATTGTTACAAGATCTTGATAAATTTGAAGTTGAAATTGTTTTAAGGGAACAAGGTGGGACATTAGCTGCTATTTCGGCTCAATCAGCGATCCTTGAAGAAATTAAAGAAAAACAGTAACAAAATGAATTTTTGAAAAAGATTATTGATGAACGGGAATCCAAACTGAGGCCGGATTTTGTTTTTGAGAATGGTGTGTTGAAATTTCAAGGCAAATTGTGTGTACCAAATGATGTTGACTTGAAAAAGTGAGTTTTGCAATAAGCCCACAGTTCAAAATTTTCTATTTACTCGGGTAAGATGAAAATGTACCAAGACTTGAAGCTTAATTTCTAGTGGCCAAGAATGAAGAAGGAAATTGCAGAATTTGTGTCTAAGTCTCTACACTGCCAACAAGTCAAAGCTAAGCATCAACAACCTGCGGGATTGCTTCAACCACTGCCAATACTGGAGTGGAAATGGGAGCATATCACCATGGATTTCATTGTTGGACTACCTCGCTCCAATAGAGGTATGGATTCAATTTGGATAATTGTTTATCTTTTGACTAAGTCTGCTCATTTCTTACCTGTCAAAACAATTTACAATGTGGATAAGTTGGCTACAATTTACATTAATGAGATTGTTAGATTGCACAGAGTGCTTGTGTCCATTGTTTTTTATAGGGACTCGAAGTTTACATCAAGATTTTGGCAAAGTTTGCAAATGGCATTAGGAACTGAATTAAGATTAGGCAGTGCATACCATCCAAAGACCGATGGCTAGTCAAAAAGAACAATCCAAACTTTAGAGGATACGTTGCGTATGTATGTACTTGATTTTCAAAGGAATTGGGAAACTCATTTACCTTTAGCCGAATTCGCCTACAATAATAGTTTTCATTCAAGCATTGGTATGGCGCCTTTCGAGGCTTTATATTACAGAAAATGTCGGTCTCCTATTTGTTGGGCAGAAGTTGGAGATGGGCCTTTATTTGGGCCTGAAATTGTGCACGAAACAATGGAAAAGGTGAAGTTGATTCAACAACGATTGAAAACCTGTAACACCCTGAAAATAAGACATAATCATCTATTCATAAATTCCATAAAACATAATAGAAATGTTATATATTACATCCATCAGATTATTCTTTACAAAAGATATTAAACAAATAAATGCCCTACGAGCTTTCAGTTTTCCAAGAGATAATTTGGTTGCATCAAAAGAAGAGTTCTAACTCTTTTACATGTAAAGCCCTCGGCTTAGATTTACATTTAAATACAAAATAACAACATAGCAAAACGAAGCCCCTCAGCTCCTAAACCTCCCAAGCTATACCCTTGGAAGTAGCATGTCACCTGTACCTAAAAATAGTGTCCCAAGTAAGGTGAGCCAAAGCCCAGTAGAGATATGCTAAACAGTATATGAAAATTAACTAAACCATTAGCGTCCGATAAATGTTTAACACTTGTAAACCAACTTACACCCTTTTCATAACCAATCAATATTGATATAGGTCATTATTATCCAAACAATTCAAAATGAGACTACATCTCATATATCGACAATTCAATCATAAACATCATTCGTACACTTTCATTCACTTCCCATTTTACGGAACTACATCCGAGAGAACCGGCACCCAAATATATATAAGATTTCGGGACTTTCACCCTAAACACTCCGGCCAACTTAATTATCATTGGAGTCCATCCTCTATCTCCTCTCAAACAATGATACATATGCAATGTATTTAAACACGTTGTCATACAATATGACCAATTAAATCACATATTCAATGTGTTAATCCAACCATCATATTCAATGACATAATCTAATTGATTAGTTTCAATTTACCTAATCATCATGCAGTTTCTACAACAATCATGGCTATCCTCCACCGATAACCCAAAACAGCTATTTCTAAACAGATAAATAAATCTATCAAACAGATAATTTATCAACTTTTCCATAGGTGAGTGATTTATCAATCTAATTACACCATTTAATCACATTTTCCCCAAATTTCACAGTTTCCAAACCAATTTCATATTTCCACAATTGATTTCATTACTTATAAACATAATTTATATAATTCCAATTAGGGCATTTTTTCCCCTTTTCTCAATATTGCACCCAAGGCCAAATTTCACCCACTACACACAAACAACTCCATTTTTAAGACCTCACATACATATGGAGCCCAAAAATAGAAAACGCTTTTTTCATAATTTCAAACTCAAACCCTAATTTTACCCAAACTTTCCAAATCCCACCATTTATACAAATTGACTAATATTTATGTCAAAGCTCATATTAAAGAGTAGATTATCCCTACCTCAAATGGAGAAGCTCAAAGGAGAAGGACAGAGAAACCCAAGATGCTCCAAATCTAAACTTTTTCAAATCAAAAGATAGCCCACGCAATACTCTAGCTTTTTAACAAAGAGAGTAGGGTAGAAAGACCCTAGAACAAGGTGTATTTGTAGAGAGAGAAAGAGTTTAGAGAGAAGAGCTGCCGATTTAGGGTTTTTGAAGAAAAAGAGGGTCAAAAAATAGTGTATTTCATCTTTGCTGCGAATTGATATATGCAAGGCTCACTCGAGCGCAAGAAGCATCGCTCGAGCGAACAATGCGAAGCTTCAATTCTGTACCAACGCAGGTGCACGGTCAAGCGCAAGAAGTCTTGCTCGAGCGAAGAAACGATTCTACAAGGCTCGATCGAGCAAAGAATGCTAACCTTCAGGTCTTACAGAGACGCAGACGCAGACGCAGAGGCAGAGGCAGACGCACGCTCGAGCGTAAGAAGCCTCGCTCGAGCTAAGAGAGACACACCACACAAGGCTCACTTGAGCGCAAGAAAGCTTGCTCGAGCGGAAGCTACGTCTGAAAAAGAAACCTGAGGAGTTTCAATCCTCGCTCAAGCGCAAGAACCTACACTTGAGTGAAGAAGCAAAAATCCAAGGCTCACTCGAGCGCAAAAAGCCTCGCTCGAGTGAAGAGGCCAAAACCTGGGCAACAACCACATAAAACAACTCACAACCAACCTGTACCAAACTCACCCAACAAGTCCCAAAACTCAAATTCAAAGAATTTAAAGGGATGAAACAAGACAAAAACAATAACACACAACCATGGAACCGAGTCCGGAACACAACAAAGGCCGGGGTGAAACCTGGGTCGCTATAACCTCTTCCCCTTAAAGAATTTCGTCCCTGAAATTTTTGCATAAGTTTTTTAAAATCATGATTATTCAATTTTCAACATGATTACAATTCCATACTCACCATCATGACCCATCCACCGGTCATTCCATCTCTTCTCCAGAGAACAATTTTTTTACAAGATATAACTCAACATACGTTACCAACATGCATCCCTTCGAAATTCAACTAATTTCAATACACATATTCCATATCTCCATAACATATTCAATGTTAATAATATATTTGCATTTCTAACACATTCAACATATACAATGTTTAAATTAAACTCGTATTTCCGAGACATATTCAACAATTACAATACTTCCATAATCCAAAACATATACAATGTTTTATAACCCAAAACATATTCAATGTTCTTAGAGTTCATCAACAAAACAAAATTTCCAACATATACTCAAATATTAACAAACAGGTCCGGATATTTCTCTCGGACCTCTAATTCATGTTCCCAAGTTGCTTCCTCAATCCCATGATATTTCCACAATAATTTGACCAAGGGAATCATCTTGTCTCGTAAGACTTGGTCCCATCTATCCAAGACTCGCACTAGTCCCTCCTCATACGAGGCATCCTCATCTACCTCTAAGTCGGTCCAATCAAACACATGCGATGGATCCGGCTCATACTTCCGAAGCATACTAATATGAAACTCGTCATGCACTCCAGACAATTGCGGCGGTAATGCTAGACGGTAGACAACCTCCCGAATCCGCTCAAGGATCTCAAAAAGGCCAATGAACTGAGGGGACAACTTCCCACTCTTCCCAAATCTCATCAAACCCTATCTAGGTGATATTTTCAGAAAGACGTGATCACCCACCTCTAATGACAAGGTCTCCTCCTACGGTCAGCATAACTCTTTTGGCGATTCTGGACTGTAACCAACCTCTTACGGATAAGTGCTACTTTCTCCGTCGTTTTTTGCACAAACTCTGGGCCCAACAAAGTTGCATTACCCACCTCAGCCCAACATTCTGGGGATCTACACGGTCGGCCATACAACGGCTCAAACGGTGCCATGCTAATACTCGATTGGAAACAATTATTGTAGGCAAACTCCACGAAGGGTAAGTGTCTCTCCCACGACCCTTTAAAGTCTAGGACACAGCCTCGAAGCATATCCTCAAGAATCTGAATAGTGTGCTCGAACTGTTCGTCAGTCTGAGGATGGTAAGCTGTGCTAAAAGTCAATATAGTGCCCAAGGCATTCTGCAAACGCTGCCACAACCTAGCAATAAAACGCGGATCTCTATCTGAGACAATCAACACTGGGACCCCGTGCAACCTCACTATGTCCCGAATATACAAGTCGACAAGATAATCTACCGAATCTCTTACACACATAGGAATAAAGTGCGCCGACTTAGTAAACCGGTCAACTACCACCCAAATGGCGTCACTACCCTGTTTAGTCTTCGGAAGACCCACAACAAAATTCATCGTGACATGCTCCCACTTCCATTTAGCTATAGGTAAGGGTTGCAACAAACCCTCTGGCCTTTGATATTCGGCCTTGACTTGCTGACAAGTAAGGCACTTCGATACAAACATTGCCACATCCTTCTTCATACCCCTCCACCAAAACTGGCGACTCAGATCATGATACATCTTTGTGCCCCCCAGATGCACCGCAATGCGTGAATGGTGAAACTCTTGGAGTACTTCCTCTCGGCAAGACTCCGGCACAAACAAACGGTCTCGGTACCTCACACTCAGGTAGGGATACATAGTCAAACCCTTTCTCTACCTTCCCATTGGAGATCTTCTTCTAGAGGGATTCTACCTCAAAATCACCCTTTTGCGCTTCTAACACTCGGTTCGCAAGTGTAGGTTGTGCAACTACAGAAAACAAGGTCGCAGATTCAACAGACTCGCCCATATGCAAGTCAAACTCACCAAGAGCACCCAATATCTCCCATTCCCGAATAGCTATACAAGCTACACTACTGATGGACTTCCTACTTAGGGCATCGGCCACAACATTGGCCTTTCCCGGATGAAAATGCAACTCGAAGTCATAATATTCAATGAACTCTATCCACATTTTTTGCCTCAAATTCAAGTCTCTCTATGTAAACAGATACTTCAGACTTTTATGATCAGAAAATACCTCAAACCTCTCACTGTACAGGTAGTGCCTCAAAATCTTCAAGGCAAAAATTACAGCTGCTAACTCTAGATCGTGGGTAGGGTAGTTCCTCTCGTGTGTTTTCAACTGCCGCGAGCCATAGGCTACTACTTTCCCCTCTTGCATCAATACACAACCCAAACCCTCTCGTGAGGCATCACAATACACTGCATAACCCAAACCCTTCTCCGGAATAACCAAGACTAGAGCGGTAGTAAGTCTAACTTTAAGCTCTTTAAATGACTTCTCACAATTCTCACTCAATACAAATTTGACCCATTTCCGCGGCAATCTAGTCAATGGCGAAGCTAGTCTAGAGAAATCCTTTACAAACCGACGGTAATACTTGGCCAACCCCAAGAAACTACGGATCTCGAAGGCATTCTTAGGTTATGCCCAATCTTCCACTGCTTCTATCTTGGATGAATCTACAGTCACCCCTTTCCCGGATACCACGTGGCCTAAGAATTTAACCTCTCTTAGCCAGAACTCACACTTTCCAAACTTAGCATACAGCTGATGGGCTCTAAGCAACTCGAGCATTACTCGCAAGTGTTCCTCGTGCTCCTCCCCAAAAGGTGAATAAATCAGAATGTCATCCACAAAGATGACTACGAAGCAATCTAAGAACTCTCGGAAAATCCGGTTCATCAAGTCCATGAACACAGTCGGTGCATTGGTAAGCCCAAAAGGCATCACCAAAAACTCATAATGGCCATGCCGCGTATAGAATGCCGTCTTCGGGATATCTTCCTCCCTAACTCTCAACTGATGGTAACCTGATCTCAAATCTATCTTAAAGAAATAACGAGATCCCTTCAACTGATCAAACAGGTCGTCTATACGAGGCATAAGATACCTATTCTTAATCGTAACTCGGTTCAACTTTTGATAATCAATGCAAAGTCTCAAAGCACCATCTTTTTTTTAAGCAAAGAGGGTCGGTGCTCCCTAAGGCGAAGTACTAGGGCGAATAAAACCCTTATCTAGTAGCTCCTAGAGTTGAATCTTCAACTACTCAACTTGGCTGGGGCAAACTATATGGTGCCATGGAAATCGGTGCCGTGCCAGGCACTAAGTCAATAGAGAACTCGATCTCTCAATGGGGTGGTAAACTAATAAGATCCTCGAGAAAGACGTCCGAGTACTCACAAACCACTCTTGGCAATTCCGTCCGAGTCTCATCACACTCACTACTCATAAAGCTAGCGAGAAGACAACTAAGCTCACTTCGCTCTCGCGAATCATACACCGGTGGTAAAACCCTACCAACCCGATCTCCCAAGAAATGGAAACGCTTGCCGCTTAAGGTACATACAGTAACCCTCTGGCGGTAACAATCTATAATAGCCCGGTATGACGATAACCAGTCCATACCCAAAATTACATCAAACCCAGACATATCCATCAACACAAAAGAAAAGGGGAGCCGATGATCAGCGACCTCTATATCACAGCCCCAACAACCCTGCTTCAGAACCATCTCACCCCCAATAGGTGACACACCACAAATAGGAGATGCTAACTGCGCTAACTCCAATACCAAAACAGATGCAAATGCAGAAGATATAAAAGAGTGGGATGCACCTGTAGACGCTCCCGAACGTCCCGGGAAAAACCCCTCTTTGTTCATTGGGCTCACTACAGTTCGGACTCAATGTCACGGTTCTGAATCTAATCTCACAAAGTGCAATGCAAGATCGATAAATCACCAAAGAGTCCAAATCCGGCAAATCATTTTGAAAAACTGATTTTTAGAAAAAAGTGCCAAACATGGACTACTTTGCCAGATACAGAGTCGCCACCTAAATATTTTATTTTGGGAGAATTTAGGAAACCCTGACTCGTGCCTAAGGTCATGTGTCCATCATCACCAAAGTTGCCTCGGCTCGGGAACTTGGGTACAATTAGGGAAGGTCATGCAATGAGCACCTCCGCTCGCCCGATTAAAGATCGACCACTACTAAACATGATATCTTGTTTTTGAAAACAGATATGTTCTTATTCTAATTTATTAGCCTAGAATTACTATGTGATGCGCACAACATACAAGTATAGACTGGATCACCTAAGTTGGAACAAAACATCTCATGTTTGTTTTTGAAGGCGATTTGCTACTCGCAAGTAGGCTAAAATGCGGATTTTGCCACCCTCAAGTGGGCTTAGAAAACATGGTGATTTGTCACTCTCAAGTGGGCTTAAAACTCGCAATCGATGAATTGTTCCAATTTAAATAATCCAACCTTCACCCACAGGCATTCAGGCAGGTATATCACATAAGCAGTTAGCCTCATGGCAATCATGCTATCATGGCAGTCACTCACACACATGCAAGGATGCTAAAGCATAAACACTCACCGAGTACTCCAAGCCAAAACAGAAACTAGTTAGTAATCAATGCATGATCCTAGTTCATGTTAAGATGGTTAATGCAACACATGCAAAATGCAACTAAGACATGCTCGGCTATTCTAAGATGGCATACAAAATGCTACAGATAACATGTATTCAACTCAGAATTGAAATACAATGCAGTTAGTATGATGCGCTGAGCCCGGTGCATGCAAGACAAATGAATGGATGCAAACATGCGAATATAAGGATGCTAATTGAAACATGCCCTAAAACTAACCATTATAAGCTGGTAAATAAAAGGAAAAAAGAAGTGGGGGTTGGAAGACATGCATCACACACACGCACACTTATTACAAAATTCGCCCTCTCGACGGAGGGTCCGAATAAATAATACAAAACCAACTAGCTAACCTAAGCTAATCTAATTAAACTAGTTATTACACAACGAAATGAATAATAAACTACAGCTAATTATTACACAACATTAACTAAGTAAGCAATCTAAATGAGCACACAAACTAAATGAATATGGGCTGCCCTAGCTCTGCTTTAAATGACAAAGGACGCATGCATGCTTGAATTGCCTTGTTCAGAAATCCCTCGTGACACCCGACTTGCCTTTGTTTGCAATTGATCTTAGAAACTTGCACAAAGCTCCAGAGAGATGAAACTTCACCCTAGGAATCTGTGGGAAGGCTGCCGACCAACTTATGGGCATGGGAGACCAACTACCGACCACCTTTTGTGGTAGAAACCAAAAAAAATGGTCGGCCTGCCAGTAAATCTGGTCGGCCGACCAGTTTCCTCTCTTGGTTTCTGGTTTTCTGCAATAATGGGAAAGAGAGAGGCACGACAAAGTATTTGCAACACATGTGTGCACGCTCCCCATCATTGCATAAGCTCAAGGGAGTGTAGTCCTCGACCCTCAGGCCACCAATCACGTATTTCGATGCATGATGGCGAGGAGCCGAATTGCACGACTCAATGTGAAATGAATGCACATACAAGCACCTAAAGCCAATAACTCCATCATGGGTAGTCAAAAATGTCGGCGACCGAGAATCGAGGCACGTTTCGTCACTTTGAGTACGAGACGTCCCTCGTTTCTCGTGTTCGGACTAACTCTTATCCCAAACACAATGCAACAAACATGGCATGCACAAATGCAACTCTAGCATGTAATCCTAATGCAATGCAACTAAGTGATGCAAACATGCAAGGGATAACATGCAAACATGCAACTAGCATACACAATGCTATAAGCTACATGGCATGCACAATGCTCTTGACACTAGCATACACAATGCACATGGAACTAATATACACAATGAGATGAACAAGGCATGCACAGTGCAATGATCAATCACGCGACAACGTGGCATACTCAATGCTATGAACTACAATGGCATACTCGATGCAAAATGGACTTAAACCAAAATGGATGGACCTCAGCCACACCCAAATCAGTGGCCAAAGATGATGAAAACAAGGTTTCAAAACTCATGCAAACATGCCCAATGCAATGGCCCCTAGCCTAAGGCATAAAACACAACTTTCCAAACGCATTGAAAAAGATGAAATATGGAGTGCAAGGACACATGTTCCAACTCTGAAATGACATACAAAATGACTCCAAATGATGTAAACAACTCACACAATGCATGTTGAATGGCTCGAGCACCGAAACTAGTGAAGTGTATTACACTATAGGCATGCAAGGCAATACTCAAATGGCTAAACCGACTCAAAACAGACCCTATGCAGGTCAGAATAGGAGCAAAAGTGAACTAAGATGATGGCTTGAAAGGCACAAAAATTAAGCTCATGCAATGGCTCACAAATGGGGTATAATGATGCAACTCTCAAGCACATTGAAAGAGTGACAAACATGAGAATATGGCCAAGAAATAAGCTTTCAAATAACATTCCTCATAATGCCAAAACATGCAAATACCTCAAGTTAAGCATGCAAGGGACCTCAAAACTCAAAGCTAGGCAAGGCTATTACACTGCAAGCATGCATGGCAAGCATCATTCAACCAAGAGGCCTCAAAACAGAGCTAAGGCAGTCCAAAATATGAACAAAATCAGTTTGGATCATGGCCAAAAGATGCTAGAATAGAGAGCCAAAACATCATGCATTTCAAGCTAGTAAATAATGGTTTACACTACAAGCATATGAAGCATATGAGAGGCTACCAAACTAGCCAAAAACAGAATCATGGCATGCCAAATGATGGCCAAAAACCCACTGAGACATGACCAATACATGCAAGAATGAGGTGCTACTTTGATAAGCCATGAAAGGGATTATTCTACACATGCAAGAGGCAAACACAAGGTGACCAAACCAGCCATAGACAGAGTCTAGGAAAGTCCCAAAAGTCACTAAAAAGGGCCTGAACCAAGCCTTAGAAGTATGAAAGTATGTGCTCCTTTGAAAGGCCAAAAATGCAAACAAACAAGGCCAAAAGAGAGAGGGTCTCCCCTCTCTGATTTAGGCCCTCAAAACCACATGCCAACCATTGAAAATCCACTGGATTTCAGTGGCTAAAAGGCCAAGAAAAAATCAACACAAAGGTCTCATGGCATGGCACAAAACAAGGCTAAATAGAGCATGCAAGAGGGTAGATGACCCTCAACACCAAAATAGCCTTAAACAAACATGAAAAATACTTAAATATGAAACTTTTTTCAGTTGACAACAAAGCCTAAATATGCATGCAAGTATGGTTAAGAGAATGATCAAGATAGAGCTTAAAAAGAGAGAAAAGGAGTTACCCTTAAAGCTCAGCAAAACCAGCAAGTTTTAGGATCAAAAACCAACTCTTCAACCTCTGAAAATACCCTCCAAGAACCTCAGATCAATGGTGGAGGTGTATGGCTATGAGGTGTGGTGCAATAGGTCAAGAACAATACACACTTGGAGCCAAAATATGTATTTTTGCCTTCAACAAAAAATCTGAACCTGGTTCAAAGAGAGGGAGAGCCTCTCTTATAGAAGAAACAAGGGTTCAAGCTTCTTAGAGAAGCTAAACATGGATGCAATCCCTCCATACACGTGTATGGAGGATGCAGTCTGTACCCTCCAGCTGGCACAGCTGGCATCCATTTAGTTAGACAAAACAGGAAGAAAGGGGCTGACCAGAAAAGGTGGTCGGCCAACTACTTTTAGTGGTCGGCCGACCACCCAAAGTGGTCTCTCAGAAAAAAAGTGGTCTCCATGGGTAATTGGTGGTCTCCACACTGAAAGAAAGCCAGTGGTGTGGTGGGAGACCAGTAAATGTGGCCCAAAGATCAAGAAAACCAGTTTCCCGACAAGAAAATCAGCTAGCGAGGAAAAGTGGTCTCCAAAGAGAAAAGGTGGTCTCCCACCCTTATATCACCTCCCAAACAAGGAAAACAAGGTTCATGGAAAAAATGAACCAACACGGATGTAAAACGAGAGTTCAGGAGGCAAAGCGCGCGGTCGGGTGCCTCGAAAATTGGTTGTTGAGCACTGAAAGTGGCGTGCGACCACAAAAGTGGTCTCCCAGGCCACAGTGTCACTCTAGACAGAGGAAACAAGGTGTGTTCCAAAAACCATGCCAAATGGAGAATATTAAGCGGTCCCGAGCCAAGGCGCGCGACCGACGGCTCCGAAAACTGAAAACTAGTCTCCAAACGGGAACAGTGGCCTACGATCACGAAAAGTAGTCTACGACCACTGAGAGATGGTCTACAAGACCTCTCCCTCCCTCCAGGAAGAGAAAACAAGACTTGGTCCGCAGACCGAGTCAAAGTACAAAGAGTCTCGAGGTCTAAAGGTGAAGCTCTCAGCCGAAACTCCGAAACCTCAGGACGAGCACAACATGCATCATCACCGAGCGCTCAATCGATGACGTCTGAGTCTTAAGGTCGGTCAAAAATGGAGTGTCTACAGCACCCATATCAATTAACACATTAGCAACCAAGTTGCAAAACAGAAAGGTACCTCTCACTACTGATGGAGTAGGTACAAGATTCGGCGCTGTAACTGTATATACGTACCTTGTAGGTCTCTGATCCACCTGCTCACCTCTCAGAGCATAAGACTACTGCACAGGCTGAGTCGAAAAGGCTCCCTGATTGGCCCTTGACGCCTGAACTGACTGCCCTGGCTAGTAACTCTGTGTCTGTCTCGAACCAGACGCACCAGATGTGCCACTCAACTGCGGGCAAAATCTCTTCAAGTGCCCCGCCTGCCCACACTGATAACAAGGGAGTGACTGGCCTCTGCCCTGACTTTGGCCCTAAGAACGAGCTGAAGATGATGCTGCACGCTGCCCTCCTACCCTCTGTGGGTAAGCTGGAGACTTGTGGCCCAACTGACCACATTTGTAACTGGTGATGTCTCCCTAACCGCCTCTCCCAGAACCCAAACTCGGTACTAGAAAGGTAGACCTCGAATGCGCTCCCTGAGACTGCTAAAGGTTAAAGCCCCTCTGCCTCTTACCGTCCCCTTGACCCTCCTGACTCCTCATGGAGCCCCTCATCTTCTCCTCCTCTACGTGTATAATGGTCTCAAGATGGGCAGTAGCCTCCACAAGGTGCCCATAGTCTCTAATCATGGACCCAGCAACTCTAAACATGAGTTCGGTCCTCAATCTCTTCTCAAACTCCAAACATCGGCGCTCCTCGGTCGCCACTAACTCAGGTGTGAACCTCGACAGACTAGTAAAGGTGGCCTTAAACTCCGCCACTGGTGTATTCAGCTACTTGAGCTGAGAAAATTGATCCCTTAACTTTTCCCTCACCGTAGCAGGCAAGTACTTGTCCTGGAAAGCTTCAACAAAGGCCTCCCAAGTCCCTCCAATGCGCCCTTGCGCATACTTCCACCACTGACCCGTATCTTCTTTCAGTTGGAAGGACACTAAGGTCACTCGCAAGCCCCCGTCTTCGATGCCAAGCATCTCAAACGTCTTCGTCATCTGCTCAAGCCACTCATTAGCCTTCAGTGGCTCCTTAGGATCTCCCAAAAATTTATCCGGATTTGACCGGAAAAACTCCCTCTTCAGAAAAGACTGCCCTGCCTCGGCTACTTGGGCTTGGACTTGATTCTCAGCTCTGAGAATGTCCATAGAATTCCTCAATGCTCTTGCCATTTCATGGGCTAAAGCGCCTATGGCCTTCTGACCTACTGGTTCGACCACGTTGGCCTGACTAATTCCTTCCTCCTGCGCCGGAATTTCATTCGGTATAGGCATCTCCTGCTTCCTAGGCCTACCACGCCTACCACCACGACCTCATCCTAACATCCTAATAAAGGCGACAGAAGAAATTAGCACATTTACAAATATGCCGAAGCTATTTCACTCGCGTCCTAATACGATGGACAACTGTAATTCACTCCACTTAAGCACATAACCACATAAACACTTACGAATTTCACTTCCGGATAATGACCATCCCGTGGCGTTACTAGAGTTCCAATTAGAAATGACTGTGATCAAGTGTCTTCCCAACAGGACTCCCAGAAACCCATAGACCCGATCAACATCCTAGAAACTAAATTCCATACCTATACAGTCGCATAAACATGTTATCATATAAGCACATAACATTACACTTAAGTGTCTAACAAGCGAGACAAACCCATTGTGGTACTAACCACTCCCCATGTACCCAAAGTATTCAAACCCGCTACGCTCTGATACCAAGTTGTAACGCTTTCAAAATAAGACATAATCATCCATTCATAAATTCCATAAAACATAATAGAAATGTTACATATTACATTCATCAGAGTATTCTTTACAAAAGATATTAAACAAATAAATGCCTTGCGGGCTTACAGTTTTCCGAGAGATAACTTAGTTGCAAAAAAAGAAGAGTTCTAACTCTTTTACATGTAAAGCCATCGGCTTAGATTTACATTTAAATACAAAATAACAACAACACAGCAAAACGAAGCCTTCAGCTCCTAAACCTCCCAAGCTATACCCTTGGAAGTAGCATGTCACCTGTACCTGAAAATGGTGTCCCAAGTAGGGTGAGCCAAAGCCCAGTAGAGATATGCAAAACAGTATATGAGAATTAACTAAAACATTAGCGTCCGATAAATGTTTAACACTTGTAAACCAACTTACACCCTTTTCATAACCAATCAATATTGATGTAGTTCATTATTATCCAAACAATTCAAAACGAGACTACATCTCATATATCGACACTTCAATCATAAATATCATTCGTACACTTCCATTCACTTGCCATTTTACGGAACTACGTTTGAGGGAACCAGCACCCAAATATATATAAGATTTCGGGACTTTCACCCTGGACACTCCGGCCAACTTAATTATCATTGGAGTCCATCCCCTATCTCCTCCCAAACAATGGAGTATATCCCCTATCTTCTCCCAAACAATGGAGTACATCCCCTATCTCCTCCCAAACAATATTACATATGCAATGTATTTAAACATGTTGTCATACACAATGACCAATTAAATCACATATTCAATGTGTTAATCCAACCGTCATGTTCAATGACATAATCCAATTGATTAGTTTCAATTTACCTAATCATCATGCAGTTTCTACAACAATCATGGCTATACTCCACCGATAACCTAAAACAGTTATTTCTAAACAGATAAATAAATCTATCAAACAGATAATTTATCAACTTTTTCATAGGTGAGCGATTTATCAATCCAACTACACCATTTAATCACATTTCCCCCCAATTTCACAATTCCCAAACCAATTTCATATTTCCACAATTGATTTAATTACTTATACACATAATTTATATAATTCCAATTAGGCCATTTTTTCCCCTTTTCTCAATATCGCACCCAAGGCCAAATTTCACCCACTACACACAAACAACTACATTTTTAAGACATCACATACATATGGAGCCCAAAAATAGAAAACCCCTTTTTCATAATTTCAAACTCAAACCTTAATTTTACCCAAACTTTCTAAATCCTACCATTTATACAAATTGACTAATATTTATGTCAAAACTCATATTAAATAGTAGATTATTCCTACCTCAAATGGAGAAGCTCAAAGGAGAAGAAGATAGAAACCCAAGATGCTCCAAATCCAAACTTTTTCGGATCAAAAGATAGCCCACACAATGCTCCAACTTTTTAACAAAGAGAGTAGGGTAGAAAGACCCTAGAACAAGGTGTATTTGTAGAGAGAGAAAGAGTTTAGAGAGAAAAGCTACCGATTTAGGGTTTTTAAAAAAGAAAAGGGTCAAAAAATGGTGTATTTCATCTCTACAGCAAACTGATATATGCGAAGCTCGCTCGAGCGAAAGAGTTGCCGCTCGAGCGACCAGATATAACAAAAGACCTCGCTCGAGCGCAAGAAGCGTCGCTCGACCTAACAATGCGAAGCTTCAGGTCTGTCCCAACGCAGACGCACGCTCGAGCACAAGAAGTCTTGCTCGAGCGAAGAAACGATTCTACAAGGCTCACTCGAGCGAAGAATACTAACCTTCAGGTTTTACAGAGACGCAGACGCACGCTTGAGCGCAAGAAGCCTCGCTCGAGCTAAGAGAGACACACCGCACAAGGCTCGCTTGAGCGCAAGAAAGTTCGCTCGAGCGGAAGTTCTCAATCCTCGCTCAAGCGCAAGAACCCACGCTCGAGCGAAGAAACAAAAACCCAAGCCTCGCTTGAGCGCAAAAAGCCTCGCTCAAGCGAAGAGGCCAAAACTTGGGCAGCAACCACTTATAACACCTCATAACCAACCTGTACCAAACTCACCCAGCAAGTCCCAAAACTCAAATTCAAAGAATTTAAAGGGATGGAATAAGACAAAGACAACAACACACAACCACAGAACCGAGTCCGAAACACAACAAAGGCCGGAGTGAAACCTGGGTCGCTATAAAACCGCACAAAGCCGACAGAAAAGTTACGCGGATGTCTGAAAACGAGATAGGGAATATTAAGTGGGTGACCATGTTTTTATTGAAGTGACACCAATGAAAGGAAAGACTCGTTTTGGAACTAAGGGTAAGTTAGCACCGAGGTATGTTGGGCAGTATGAAATCATTGAAGAGATTAATTCAGTGGCATATCAGGTAGCACTTCCTCCCGAAATGGAACATATGCATAATGCCTTTCATGTTTCGATGTTACGGGATTACCTTCGGGATCCTTTTCATGTTATTGAACCTACCCAAATGGTGTTGAATGATGACTATACATATAAAGAACAACTCATTCAAATTGTTAACCGCTGATTCAAGAAGTTGAGAAATAAAGAAATTCCACTAGTGAAAGTGGATTGGCAAAATCATGGTGGTATCTATGCAACTTGGGAAAGAGATGATGATATGAAAAGAAGATATCTAGACCTCTTTCTACTTGATCTGATATTTTTCTCTGAGGAAGGTAAACAAGTTTAGAGGACCAAACGTCCTAAAGGGAAGAGAATGTGACAACCACCTCCTTAATTAAGCAAATTAATTAAATTGATTATGTGTTTATTGTTAATTATGTGCTTATACGTTATGAAGTGTTATTGTTATGCCATGTGATTATTTGAATTGTGTTATTGTAGACAGATAGTTTAAAGTGAATATTAAACCTATCTAACTCATTAATGTTAACAAGTTAAGATTAAATCGTAGGATAGGAATTAGAGCCTAATTCGCATTAATAAATTTTAGCGTAATTGAGATCATAATATGATGAGATTAATTTAATTTGAGTGAAGTTGAATTTAATTTAATTTGCCCCTTAAGTGTAAGTCTTGAAAATTAGAAGCTCATTACATCCCCTTAGACCTATTTTATAATCAACAAAGAAGAGAGTGGGTGCTTGGTGTTGAGCTAGAGACAATACACGCAGCGAGAGAGAGAGAGAGAGAGAGAGAGAGAGAGAGAGAGAGAGAGAGAATAGGAGAGCTTTGTACATTTGAACTCTAGAAGAAAAGAAAGAGAAAGGAAAAGAGGTGCTTGAGAAAACTTTGTAACTATACTCTAATCTTCACAATTCACTTAGTAAAGGTAAGAATTCTCTGCTCTAATCTTATGAAGTCGAAGAATTATGCTCATAACTTATGGAATTCAAATTAAACAAGATGAATTTGGGGTTTACGTGAAAGGATGTGTGAATGTTATAGGTAGATAATACATGCATGTATTGGTAAGGAAAAATTGATCAACTTCACTTCATATGGTTACATGCATGGCATAATTTCATGGAAATTTGGTTGCATTCATTTAAATTCTTCCATGGTTCTTTAATTGAGAGGGACCTCCAAGGAAGTTTGAATTTTAGAGCTTACACTTGCATAGTTTATACATTTACATAACAAAGTGAGGATTTGATTTCTCCATGACAATTTGAGGTGAATTACCATGAGAATTGAGCTTAAATAGATGAATTCCATGCATGCAAGCATATATTATAGCATTTTGAGTTTGAATTTCACATAAGTCTCACATGCATGTGTCTATCGTGCCTTTATCTTGAGAATTTGTCTTGTTTAATACCATTTCATACCAATTAATCATGTTTTGGAAACCTTCAAGTCCAGATAAAGCATGCATGTTATGTTTTCAAAGAATTAAATGTTGTTTTGCACAATTGGCAAGCTTTTGGACCTCGATTTTGCGAAATGGTTTTGAATTTGATGTTTTCCAAATTTATATATGTTTTCTCAAGTTTTGGGGCCAAAGAGTTGCATTTTGAGACTTTGAATTTGAGTTTGAAGCTTGGGAGTGCAATTTGGAAATTCCAGAACTCTACACCTCCGCTCGAGTGATAGATCCTGTGCTCGAGTGACCACCTTTGTTTCAGCATCTGTGCTCGAGCGACAAGAAGTCAGCTCAAGCGTAAAATACATGCTCCCAGAAGATTACACGTTTTATAGACCGCTCGAGCGACAAAAGTTACGCTTGAGCGAGGACCTGAGTCTTACGCTCGAGCGAGCGTTGAGCGATCATCGAGCGAAAAAATTGCACAACCAGTATTTTTGCAGATCGCTCGAGCAAGAGAAGGTGCACTCAAGCGACCACTCACATTTCTGTATGTTCACTCAAGTGAAGGAAGTTGCGCTCTATCGAGACCCCTGTTTTCAACAAGTTTTGTCAAATGTGTGTTCAAGTGCATTTTGGCATCTTCATTGCATCCTAGGTATTCCGAAGTGAAGATTAAAACATCATAATGAGGATAAGATATAAAAACACACCAAGATAAGAAATGATTAAGTTAATGATTCCGGGTGTGTAATTTAGTACGTGTTCGTTCTATAACTGTGTAGGTCACGCGCCTCAAGACATCTCTGTTTGCTTTGGAGCCAACTGTGAGTAACAATGTTGTAAAGTTATGTTTAATTACAATTATTTTCTGAATGATTAACTATACTGCTTTCTGAAATGACATTATTTACTGAATGAATGTTTGTCTTATTTTATGAACTGTACTTGTAGTATCCATAGCAACTGACTGTTACTGCTATTGTTACAGAGATCTCTGTTAGTTCTAATTTTTGGAATTACTGTTTACTGTTTAATTGACTGTTCGGTCTTTTAAGACCTACTGTACTGTTCTGCAATTGGATGTACCACGTATGACTGCTATGCTTTCTAAATGACTGATATGACATGAAATATGAGATATTGATCGAATAAATGATCTATTAATGTAATTGACTAATTTAAATACTGAAAGGGCATTCATTCTCAACCCTTTTACACATTTGTTATTCACTAGGTTTTAACTCATTGGATATATATATATGTATGTAGGTGATTAAGCACCAAATCGGTCTTAGCGGCGCCGACCTGAACCCTATTTTGTCAAGCAAACTACCGTGCCTCACTGCGAGGTTTCAAACCGTTATGTGTTAAGGTTTTTGGGTATTTCAGTTTGCCCATCTGAAAATGTGATCTATTTTATAGAGTTTTTGTTTAAGACTTTTGTGTTAACCGTTATGTTTTAGGGATTTAATCCCTAACTATGGACTATGTAAATATCTATATATATATATATATAAAGGTTGTTTAACCATTTAAGTCATCACAGCTCTATGGACGTTTTGTTTTAATATTTATAGGCTTCCGTCGACCTCTCTTATTGTATAAATGTTACTACTGTTAAGCAGGCCTTGGGTAATCACGGATTACTGGCCGGTTACGATCCTAAACTCTTAGGGGCGGGTTTGAGTCGTGACAAAGAGATAAGGGCACCTATAAAAGGAGAGAGAAAAAGAGAGTTGTGTAGAGAGGAAAAGAGAAAATGAGGCTGTGTTTGTTGGAATTTTGGAAACTTAATTCTACACGTTGGTTTGAGTATTGTGTTTTGTTATAATTTTCAAACATTGATTCCACACTCACTTTTGAAAACATGTTTACCCGGTCATTGTCCTAGATGTCCCCCCGGACGTCCAGCCGGTTAACCGGAACAATGTTTGTTTTGTTTTTTTGTTTTTTTTTTAGCACCTACTATTTTTATACTTTAAATAAATAATATTTTCAGATTTTTTTTAATTTTTTTTTATGAGTTTTGAATAGAATTTTAGATTGTATTTTTGGTTATGAGTTGTAAATTTTTTAATCAAATATCACATGTCTCATCAAAAATTTCAAACTCAATTCAAAACTCATAATCAAATAAAAATTTCACACTCAAATCATAATTCCAAAACTCACAAATTCAAAATACAACTCTATTTTCAAATCATAATTCTAAAATTCTACCAAACGCTGCTTGAGTGTTTTAGAAAGAGCCAAGGGCACCAATTAACAGAAATGGGCTTCTGTTGCGACTTTAGGTTAGAGTAGACTATTGCGAGATTATGGGACCTTCTCCCGAGTTTTTTTTTTTTTGAGATAATCTTGATAGTTGGTATTGGCCCCGTTTGGTGTAACTGTTAAAACATATTATAGATTATTACTTTAATCAGAAGCTGTTAATCTGTTTGTTATAGTTGTTGGATTATAGATTTAAGTTGCTGGATAGTTTTTGTTAAATAAGCTGTGAAGTAGCTTTTTCAATTAACTTTTATTTTTTGTTATTCACTACTTGTCTACATTTCTCATAAAAAATAATAATAATAATCTATAATCCATTTGAGTCTTTTTCTATTTTTTTAAAAATAAAAAATAAAAAAATCTAAAAGTATAACCATAAATTAACATGTTTACAGCAGAAGTTGATAATCAGAAACAAGGGATGAACAGTTTCTCAGAATCAATTTTTTTGAGTTAAAATAAGTTAAAATCAGAAACTATTTGAAATAAGTTTAACCAAACCGTTCAAAATAACTTTTCTAAAGTTAGAAGCTATAAATTAGCTCAAAACAGCCCAAACAAACATCTTCATTATAAGATTCGGTAAATATATTATTTATAAAAAAAAATTAAATTAATTGAATATTTATAATTTTAAAATCAACTTTTAATTATTTTTAAAAAAAATCAAAATTATATTAACCGTTTATATTTTAAAAAATAAATCTACTTTTGTTACGAAATTATAAATGTCTAATCAATTTAACTTCTTATATATATATATATATATATAAATAATCTATCTAATAAGTCCTATAATATAAATAATTCTGATTTAACCAACAAAAAAAAAAAAACTCAAGCGGAGGGAGAAAATCAGAGTTGTTTGGAAAGAGATGGGGGCACCCAAAAGAGGAGAGAGAAAATAAGAGAAGTTTAAAGGAATAAGAGCACATTAAAGAGGGAGAAAGAAAATGTGTCTGTTTTAGAAAGAGGAGTGGTGTCACCTACAAGAGGAGAGAGAAAATAAGAGTTGTTTAGAGAGAGAAAATGAGAGTATTTTAGAAAGAGGCGGGGCGGGGCTGGACTTATTTAGGTTTATTTTGAAAAGATGGTTAAAAATTAATTTTTAAATTTTTTCTAAACAAATGTATAAAAGGTATGAGAGATAATGTGACTCAAAATAAATTAAAAATTAAAAGATAACTTTTAACTATCTTTCTAAAATAAGCCATTATCTGTAAGTTCAAATCTCATATTTTAATGAATTTTTTGAATTTTGATCCGTTAATGAATTGGTACGGATTAAGCCTATTTAAAAAATTAAAATCATATCCCACACATAAACTCAAATCATATAAGTCAAAATCAAATAAAATTAGGTTACATATTTTTTATTACACTTATATTATCAAACTCTACATATTTTTTTAATATTTTTATTAATTAGTTATTTTTTATTGCTTACTTTCTAACATAACTCAAGTATTTTGATTTTTTTTTATTTACCTTTTTACATCTTATATAATAAAAAAATAATAAAGTACTATATAATACTTACAAGTAGAGGGAAAAAAATTGAAAGAAAAAATGTAAAACTTTAAATATGAAAATAAAATGCATCAAATTAACCATTAGACCAAATAAAATCAAATTAAACATTAGATTTACTTATGTGGACTCTTACAAGTTGAGCTTATGTGTAGGCTTGGATTATAAATTTTTATCTAAAATCCTAAATTATTTTTCATAAGCTAAAACAGACTGAGCATTACGGGCTAATTGAACAAGCGAGACGAGTTGAACCGCGAATCATTTTGGAACCCTTGGGCACCTACAAGAGGAGAGAGAAAATGTGTTTTATTTTTGTATTTACAATTTTTTTATGAAACTGACTTTTTGGATAAACGACATTTATTGTGAGACATTTAAAATAGACAGTTCAGGTCATCAATGCAAGTCCGGATTAAAATCAACCAAAAGGATATAAAGAAACTAGTGTAACCCGTGCTATGCACAAAACTTTATAAATTTAAAAAAAAAAAAAAAAATCATAGGTTAAAGTAATTTAATATTTTATTTTATGATATACATGAAATTTATAAATTAACCATACAAAACGAAAAATAAATAAATAAACATATTTTAGAAGGAAAGTTTAGAACATTTGGAGCTAAAAATAACCATAAAAAATGAAAAATAAATAAATAAACATAAAAAAGGCTTTCAAAATTTCAAAGCATGGATTAACCATTACGGCACCATAACAAGCCATTACGCACATGACCTTCAGTCTAGTTATGGTGGCCTGTAGCAGGATCACAGCCTACCAAATCCATTATATTGACGGCCATTGTTTTTAGAACACTAGAAGGAACAAAGTACGAACAAAGGGATAAATTGGAATTCTAACCCACAATTTGGAAGCCCAACTAATGTGATTAGGGGTTGGTACAAGCAAAATACGTTGGCCATGAATCATGATCAATGTGATTTTTTCCTTTTTTCTTTTCCTCGCCTTCTGGCCATCGAACCTTAAGCAAGACCAAATGAAAAAGAAAATTATTACTAAATAAGATCAAAATAGCCGAATACACCTTAATTTTAATAGATATATTAGGCGACAAAATAGTTTATGAAAAACAACTTTTCAAGTTTAAGTGAGCTAAAATAGACAATTAATTTTCAATTAAACAAAACTGAAATGAATCTTTCAATTCAATTTAAAATATGCGTAAAATAAAGCAAGCACACAACTACGAGAGAGACCAGTTTTAACATGAAAAACCCAAACCTATCAAACCCATTAAAAAAAATCAAGTAACACTCAACGCAAATATCATACCCACTCATGTCACATAAACATCCCAGTAGTCCAATCTTCAACCTGTGTCCACCAATCTTTAAGCTTACATCCCAATCTTTAAGAGCAACCACAAACGTGATCTAAATCTATGTGAATGCAAACCTAATATCCAATAGATGTAGCAAACTCAACCCTTGTAAACACTCAAAAATACAAATAAGATCATATATGGACTATAAAGCTCTCTTAGATCACCCAAAGCTCAGTGATAATAGTGGCCAACCTAATACAATGAAAACTAGGTCTCAATATATACACAAGGAAAACCCAAGTGAACAAAGAAACCAGAAAAAGAAAGTATTCATTCTCCAAATCACAATCTGAGACAAAAACATGTGAATGTGTTCAAATGAATAACCTAAGCATAAGAACAAACAACTCCCTTGTATTTGGATGAACAACCCCCTGGAATTAGTTTTTCAAAACTGTTTCATGCATACGAACGAAGTGCCACAAGTTTGAACACACCGTGTACTATTTCAAAAAATTAGTTTTTCACTAAAAACATGAGTGTAAGGATCAAAAACAAAGACTATGGGTTCCAAAGGTCAAGCCCATGGTCAAAAACTAAAATATAACCCAACCTAAAAATATAACAAAGATAAAATCTAAACAATCTGCTAATGCAATTCATGATTTTTCCTTTACTTATCAAGTCATAGGCCCTGTTTGGTAGAGCTGTGAGAAAGTGCTTATAGCTTATGCCTAAACAGCTTATAGCTTATAACTATGAACATAAGCTGATTTCTGACTTATAAATTAAGCATCTCCAGCCCCACTCAAAGAATAAGCTGATTTCTGACTTCCAAAAAGCTATAAGTTATAACTATAAGCTAAACCAAACACATCAAAATAGTTTAAATTAAGCTGAAAGCTGAAATAAGCTGCTTTTAAGTTCTGCCAAACAGACACATTGTACTTTAAATCGTCACTTTAGCTTAGAGTCTCTATGCAGAATCTTCAAGTACTTTTAATACTCATGGAATCAAAACTAAAACATAAAAAGCACAAACTCAATGGAATGAAGTTGCCAACACTATAAAAATGACCAATAGATACAACTCATTTTTCTGAACAATATATGGTATACCTCCTGTCTCTCTTTCAATATGTCAACATATTCAATTGTCAACTAATCTCAAAGAACATAATCTTTTAGACATCCTCAAGAATCAAGAAGTCTTTAAAAGAAAGTTCCTTACACAATTCTCACTACAACTACATAAAATAGAGTATACGACAATAAATATTTAGGGCATATTTGGTGTCGTTGTTTTCTTTGTTTTCCAGAAATAAATGTACTGAGAAGTACAGAAACACCCATAATTTTCATATCATATCATATCATTTCATTTCATTTTATATATTTTTTTTTTGCGAAAACAATTTTTTGGTGTTTTCTAAAAAGTGGATAGTTTTAAAAAAAAAAATTCCCAAAAACAATTTTTGGAGACAATTCACCAAACAAGTTTACGTGTTTTCCGAAAACAGAAAACAAAAACGATACCATATAGGCTTATGATCTAAGAAATAAGTTTCTCACCACAATTTAATACAAGTAGACTATGCAGTAAACATTTATGAAAGAGATGACTACTTCTAAGCTAGCATTAACATTTCTAGATATTAAAGATGGAATTGTTGTAAGTCATATTAGCGCACCTGAGCACAAAATCTTTGAGGGTACTACAGAGACCAAACATTTGTACACAAAGTTTATCGTTCAGTGCCAATAATACCCTTCCAAGAAGTATGTGGTTTCCTATGCAACAATTTACCTTGCCGAAAGGAATATAAACATGTTTATGATATAATGCCCTAGAAATAAAACTGCATAAGAAGTTCACTGAACTGTTCTTTGAAATGCACCAATTCAATTTTGGAACCTTCAATTAATAGCATCGAACAATTTTCATAGAATGAAGTGAGCATACTCACTGATGGAATTATACTGATGGAATCAATAATTCTACTTTATATTTATTATTATAAAAAAGGTCATACTCTGAGAGAGGTAGCAGGTAGACAGCTCTACCCCCACCTTTTTTTATGGGGAGGTTGATTCCCATGACTCAAACCCATGCCACAAGACTAGGGACAGAAACATACAAAAATGTGATGGTGCCAATAAAAAATTATACATACATCCCATGACATCTTATATATGATTATATATACAAGAATCATACACTTTACCATGCCCAGGAAGTAAGGAACCAAATTATTTCAGGTTAAATAATACACATACCTATAGACGTGCACTAAGTATCTGCAAAAGATACAAGTGCTCCCAACAAATAAAGCGATAAAAGTAGGATTACCTTGTTAAGAAGAGAAAATGCACTTCGGACTGGGTAGTGATCATCCATGAAGCCCACTGTACAAAGGCCATTTCTGTTGTACGAATGTACTTTGTATTCTGTCACCCAGAAAATAAAAGAGTTCTAATTTAACCAATCCAAAATGCAAATTGAAATATCGGCAAAATGTAAAAACAATTTAGCAAGTAGAACAAAATTCTGAGCATGAGTTTCACTAATCTGCTTTTGAAAAACAAGTACTACCTCATTAAATAGTTGGAAAGTACAACGCTTCAAAGCCTTAGTTTATAAATTTCTCAAGAAATCTTACCAGCATATTGTCTCCTGATAGTTGAGCATATATATTAATGCTATTCCCAAAAAGCAGCCACAAGAGTGACTCAGTCACTCTTGGAATTTTTGAAATCAAACTAGCTAAGCTTGAAGAACCCACACTTTAACATGATACTAAACAAATCTCTTCTCCCTTATCACACTTTAAGAACCAAGTGTCTCTATAGCTCACCAATCAAAATTTACAGGTGATTGGGAGCTACAATCAAATCCAAAATTTCCATTAACATGTCATTTTCATATATATATATATATATATATTTTATAGACTTCACACCATTTCAATTTATATTAAAATCGTTACTAAAACGAACTATTAGCCAAACAACACAACATCCAAAAGTTTCTTTTCCTAGTTTGTGCAAAGTCTCCTCATTCAAATCAGGCTCTTCCAAAGTCCAAACCAAATTTTCACCCAATTCGACATGGGTTCAATATTCATTAGAAAAGCCAATGTCCCAATTTTTTCAACAAAATTGTGCTCACTTTTGTAAGTTCAGAACCTAATTTCCTAACAAAACAATTTCTCAGGGCCAGATCAAGCTTCAAAGCCCAAATCAAATACAACCAAATGACCAACAATTGCTAAGAACTCAAATACAAAACAAATAGTTCGTGCAATTTCCTCACCAAAATACTAAATTTTGTAAATTCACAGCGCAACTTCCTAACAAATTTTTTATTTTTCAGGGGGCGGGGGGCTTCAAAATCCAAACCAAATCCCCAATTCACCAACTTAGCAAAATTACACAGCAAAACTGTAATACAAAACCAGAACTTCAACCCATTTCTTAACCAAAATAGTACTAAAATTCGTGAATTCAGAGCCTAATTTCTCAACCAAAAAAAAAAGAATTTCCCAAAATGGATCAAGCTTCGAACCCCAAACCCAAACCCAAATCGAAACTTCCACTAAATTACCGAAATTACACGAGTTCATCCGACAATTTCAACAATAAGCAATGATACAAAACAACATTCACCTAATCGATCGCTCATTATTAATTAATTCAGGAAAATAAAAGCCAAACAATCAATTCAAAATGTTCAAATGCCGAAAATTGAAGATTGTGAGGTCCACAACAACCGAGATTCGATTTGAGAGAGAGAGAGAGAGAGAGAGAGAGAGAGAGAGAAATGGGACCTTCGTGTTGAACAGATTGACGTTGGCCGGGTGGGGTCCGTTTTCCGACGGTCCGACCCACGAAGAAGATGAGTTCCCTGACGCTCGGCCTCCGGAAGTACCCAAAACGGGTCACGTCCGACGCGTTTGCCTGCCAGTATCGTTGGATCGGATCCTTCCGGGTTGCATTTCAACACCAACAACGCCGCGATCTTCATCTCTCTCCTCTCGCTATTTTTTCTCTCTAAAAATGGAAAACTGGTTTCGATGATTCCCAGTATCTCCAATGGCAAAAACGAAGAGGGGTTGTATTAGCCGTTAGCGACGGTTGAGATGCTTTCTCGTGTAATGGGAGGTGTCTTTCCACCGTTACAATCAACCAGGTGTCACACGTAGGATGTGCCACTTTAGCAGCCCTGGTATGTGCAGGACGTAATACAAAAGAAGCAATGTTAGAGTCACCGAATAACTTACCAAACACTAACATGGGTATGAATTTATGTGATTGTTTGGTAATATTTTTGATAAATTTCTTGATGTCTCTAGTATTTTTTTAATACAATTTGATTGAGGGAAAGATTATTGTACACACCTCTCAAATTGTGTATATCATATATACTTTATAATTAAATAATAAAATTATATAATTTTATATTTTTTGAGTCATAATTGTAAAAGAATAAAATGTAGGCCCAAATTCAAAAGTAATTAGGCAAAATGGCCCAAAGGAAAAGGCCCAAATATATTACTAAGGGGCCTATTAGAAAAAACTGGCAGAACAATAGCACGTGACTAAGCACATGAGGAGTAAGATCTTCTTCTAAAAGGAGATTAGCAGAATGCTAGAGGATCGTCAAATTCATCTTCATCTTGCAATGGAGTTATCAAGCAACAAATACAAAGATATAAGTCAGGCCTATTAAAAGACACAATCGTTCGATCGGCTTGATTAGATGAACATAACACTTGGCAAGTTGCCTACTAACATCTAACATAATCTAAGTTGTACAAGAGAGGATGATCCAACAATTAAAAACAAAAGTAACATGGCCACTTACCCGACCAGACCTAGAAGTGGGCAAAACCCTTCTATCAAACATTGATCCAATAGATTGGATTTAAGTCAATAATATTATAAATGTCGAAGTAGAAAAAGCAAGAAAGAGAGAGCAGAGGTAATCCAAGAACCCTCATTTAAATAGAAAAAATTTGTGGTCAAACAGTATTCTAACTTGACCGTTAGATGGTCCAATAATATTATAAATGTCAAAGTAGAAAAAGCAAGAAAGAGAGAGCAGAGGTAATCCAAAAACCCTCATTTAAATAAAAAAATTTTGTGGTCAAACAGTATTCTAACTTGACCGTTAGATGGTCCTCCCGACCACTCTCAGTTGGGGTTGATCACTGACGTTTTTTGATTTCTCTTAGTAGAGTAAAGGAAGGGACACATTATCTCACTTTCCCTGTGGAAAAGAATTCTACCTTCCACAATAACTTTAAAAAAAAAAAAACACTACATGAGGTATAACCAAACATCTCAAAATAATATCATAATTAAGAAAAAAGTTGGTCATAACTAAAAAAAAAAAAAATGACAAAACTAAAGATACATATGGTATAGGGTGTATATTGTAGAATTATCATTTGATCGACCCAAATGAATTGCTAATGACTAAGTCCATGGAGCCAAATGCATACCCCGAATTTATCCTGAATAGGATTGTGCGGTTTCAATTAGGGCTTCGTTTAGGAAGTGAGTTGATTTGTTGACTTTTTGAGCTCTTTTGGGAAGATAAAAAAAATAGCTATTTTGCTTTCTTTTTTCTTTTTTTTTTCGGTGGTTGCTTTTTGACTTTTTCAAAAATGTATTTGGGAATTTTTTATTTTTTATTTTTTTTACTTTTTTACTTTCTAAAAATTATTATAATAGTGTCATATCATTTGTGAAAATTATAAAATTTTCATATTACCCTCGTGCATCTTTTTGAAATTATCATTTTACCCTCCTTGTTTAGGGACAAATAAGGGGGTATTTCAGTAAATTTTTGTCATGGCTTACACTACAAGAATTTACACATTTTGCGACCACTTTTGCCGACCAAAAAAATTTTGGTCGCAAAAAAATGACATTTGGCGACCAAATATTAATTAGTCGCGAATGATCATTATTTTTGGCGACCAAATATTATTGGTCACAGAAGGTTATATTTTGGCGACCAAAAAATATGTTGGTCGCAAAAAGTGGTATACTTTTGTCAACCAACTACAAATTTGGTCGTGGAAGGTCACATATTTTTTGGCGACCAAAAATTTGGTCGCAAAAAATTTATTTTCAACAACCAAAAAAAAGTAGTCGCCAAATTACTACTTTTAGGGACTAATATTTTAGTCGCCGTTGATTGAGATTTGGCGACTAAAACAATTTGTCGGCGAAATAACCTGTTTTTGCGACTAATTTGAGAGTTTGGTCGCCAAAAGTTTGGGGGAAAATTTGAAAGATGGAGGGGGGAAATATATATATATATATATATATATTTTTTCAATTTTTCCTTACGCCTCACTACCTCAAGCCCCTTTTCTTTAGATTTTGCCCTAATTTCTTGACAGACCCAACAAACAAACCCAACAACACACACGCAGAGACTCTTTCTCTCTCTCTCTCTGTCTCTTTACCCTACCATCCGACGATCTACACAGTGAACCCAACACATTTGACGATCTACACAGTGATGAGCGACGATCTACACACTGAACCTCTGACCGACGATCTACACTTCTGAACGGCGATCGATTTGCATTGAACGATGATCGATCTACAGTGAGGTCTCTTTCTCTCTCTCTCTCTCTCTAGATGATCGATCGATTAAATAGAAGTTAATCGAACGACGATCGATCGATTTGCATTAAACAGAAGTTAATATTATATATATATATATGCTCTAATAATTTATATATAAGTGCCAGCAACACCAGTAACCTTTACTGTATAAATTAGGATAGATTTCTCCTTTCCCTTCTCATTTTTGCTATGTTTTGAAACTTCAGATGCGTTTGGATTTTGGCTTTGTGAAAAGGAAAGGAATTAATGGGTCTGTGAACAACAAAAAAAAATTATTGTACTATATAGTTTGGGTTAGAAATATAAGCAGAAAATTAATTGATTTGTTTTGTTTGGTTGGGTTAGAAATATAAGCAGAAAATTAATGGGTCTGTGAACAACAAAAAAAAAAAATGAATCTCTGTTGTTATTTTTGTTTAGTTAACCATAAAAAATGAATATGATAAGGGGTCTGTCAATTATTTTTTTGTTTAGTTAACCAGAAAATTGATTTGTTTTGTTTAGTTAATGGGTCTATGAGTTATTTTTTTGTTTAGTTAACCATAAAAAATGGGTCTGTTTAATTAACCATAAAATTGATTTGTTTTGTTTTGTTTAATTAATGGGTATGTTTAGTTAATGGCTTGACTACTGTGTTTCTGTGTAATGTGGAAATGGTTAAAAAAATTAATTTCTTTATTTATGCGTATGCATGTTTGTGCATGTGCTTTGGAAAGGAGTGGAGAACATATATGTATGCTTATTCAAATTTTGTACCTCAGTTTTTTCAATTAGCAAGGCTTTCTTTTAGTGTTTCTTGATGCCATGAGAATGTTACAATTTCTGAATATAAATGTTTGAGCCATGCATGAACTTTTGCTTTTCCCATATTTCTTTGATAACCAATTGGTGCCCTACTAGTACACTTTGAAAGGGAAAATTAATCCTAGTCCTTGCTCGAAGTTCTTGTATTATAATTAAGGGTTAGTTGGTTTGTTGAGGGGGGAAATTATTGGCAGAGGCACTTGCTGCTTGCTTCTTGTTGCATATGCCAGCTTTCTTCCTTTGTGGCATGCGCATTTGGAAGCTTACACATGCATGCATTCGAGCTAAAATGAAACATGATTTCCTCTTGCTGTCATAAGTCAATGTTTGAAGATGGTAATAACACTTGTCATGTCATTTCTTACAGGTACGGAAAGAGAGTGCCTATTTAGCTGGATGGGTTTCATGGGGAGAGGCTGACAAACAAAGAACAATGGCATTGGAAAACCTCAAAGCTGATTGTAAAAGTCTTAAACGAAAGGTTCAGTGACTTCTAGCCCAACCTCTGTCTCTCTGTAAATATATTATATCTCATAGATTAGTGGTATTGGGGCCATAAAGTTTAGATATTTACACTCCAATTGATTTGTAGTAATTGGTTGCATGATAATGCTATAAATTTTTTTAATATAGAACTCTTGTAGCTTTAATTTTTTTTTTCTTTATCCTTATCTTCTTTTTTTATTTTTTTCACACCCTCTTAATGAGTTTTGTTTCGGCACGCAGATTGTGTTTCGCTCTGATCCTAGGAAATTTGTAAAGTTAAATATGAATGTGAGGAGTTTCTTAAAATGGTTGTAACTTCTGTTGGTCTAATCAAAGATGTTGATAGCATGGACAAACAACAGATTAGTGACCAAGTGCGCAATTGGCAGGTATAAATTAGCTGTTTTTGACTGAATACTCATTTTTAACTATTTGATTGTACTTTTAGATGAACTGCTTATTACATAGGCCTTTTACTTTTTCCTTAATGCAATTGTATCCTTTCAAATTATTATGCTGTTCAGTTAATAAGCTACTCATAAAATTTTACAAATATGATTCATGACATCAATTTTATCTTTTGATCTATCAGGAAACAACAACTCGTTTCATTGATCGACTATCAAATGAATATTCTGCATACGTCGATATAATTCAACTAGTTCAAGTTGCAATATATGAAATGAAACTCGGTTTATCGTTGGTTCTATCAAGTGCCATTCAGAAAAAAATTCTGGATACAGTTGGACAGGATGATATGGACATAGTTCTGGTACTACACGTCATTCTTGGTGGTAGTGGTTGTTTTTGTTATTGTTGTTTTAATTGCTAAATTTGAAAACTACCTGGCAGGAGACAATTTATTCATTTATGAGATTTCCTAGAGGCTTTGCATCTGATGCTGTTTCTGTCAGGATCAACTGTGGGTTGGCCAAGTTTCCTTCATGTGATATAGATTTCCCTATGAACACAAAGGCAATGGATATGAATTTGCTGGAAAGTTTGGTTACTTCGACAAGAGATGTCAATTCTGATAAGATGGTCTGTGACTCCTTTGATTTAATTTCTTGCCTGTATACATGTTCTGATTTAATTTGACTCATGAGCATATTGTCTTTGTATCTCATGGTTGTTCTAGTTTCCCATGTGCTTGACTTTTATCTGAATTGATGAGAAGCTGTGTATTCAAATACTTCCCATTGATAACAGGTCTCAGACTTGCAACTGAAAGCTTCCATACATCACAACATTCTTCTCCGTGTAGCGCATTCTATTGCTGAGGCCCAATTAATGGATAATGCATCTTTTGTTGTAAGAATTACTCCTCTGTAGGATTTCAAACAAAAGTATTCCAGAAATTTATTTGCATCAAGGCTTTTAACTAATATGGTGTATTTATCAATCAGCTCTTGGATAAGACATTTGATGAGTTTGCTAGCACTACAAGAAAAGTGGGTATATGAGACGAGACTATTTGCGATGGCACACTTGCCGTCTCAAAAAAGCAGAGTATTTGCGACGGCACCATTTGCCGTCTCAAAAAAGCATAGCATTTGCGACGGCACAATTTGCCGTCTCAAAAAATGAGAGCATTTGCGACGGTATTTTCTGTCGTCGCAAATACTCTGTTTTTTTGAGACGGCAAATTGTGCCGTCGCAAATGTTCTGCTTTTTTGAGACGGCAAATGGTGCCGTCGCAAATACTCTGCTTTTTTGAGACGGCATTTTCTGCCGTCGCAAAAAGTGACTTTCGTGTTTTTTTTTTTTAATTTTTAGTGAATATTTTTAAAATTTTAAATATTTTTTTTAGATTCACCTTACTTAGATGTATCTAAAAAAAAAATTATGAAAAAATATTTTTAAAAATTAATAAATACATAAAAATATAAAAAAAAAATGTATTGTATTTTTGGTATTTAGTGAATTTTTTTTTAAAAAAATTTACAATTTTTTTTTAATTTTTAGGTGTATTTATATTAGGTGTGTCTAAAATTTTAAAAAAATATACTTAAAATATTAAAAAAATTCAGTAAAAACAATATAACACGGAAAACAAGAAAGTATAATTTTCTCAAAAGAGTTTTTGGAAAACTCTAACCTAGCATAGTGATTGTGGTTTTGAGACAACTTCATATATATACAGTCACAAAATGGTTTGAATAAATTCTAGTACTTTTTTCTTTCACAAAAAAAAATTAAAAAAACAAAATGTCTTCTTACTCTTTTGATGTAACATTTCTCTTTTCATTCATTTTTTCATCTTCATGTCTCTCTGCCTCTATCTCTCTCTCTTCTCATTATCTCTTTCACTCATCACTCTTCTCTCTCTGTCTATCTGTTTCTCTCTCTCATTTTCTCTCTGTGTCTCTCGCCTATCTCTCTTCTCTCTATCTCTCTCATCTGTTTTCTCTCTCTGTCTCTCTCACTCATCTCTCTATCTCTCTCATTTCTTTTCTCTCTCTCTCGCCCATTTCTCTTATCTCTCTGTCTCTCTCTTTTTCTGTGTCTCTCTTGCTCATCTCTTTTCGCTCTATTTCTTTCTCTTTTTGTCTATCTCTCGCTCATCTCTTGTTTCTCTCTCTTTTTCTATCTTTCCCTCTATCTCTATCTCTCTCTCTCTCTCTTTCTCTCTCTATCTCTTTTTCTGTCTATCTCTCTCTCCCTGTCTCTCTCTCACTCATCACTCTTTCTCTCTCTTACTCATTACTCTTCTCTCTCTGTCTGTCTGTCTATCTGTCTTTCTCTCTGTGTATCTCTCATTCATCTATCTCTTCTCTCATCTCTTTTCTCATTTATTTTCTCTCTCTATCTCTTTTGCTCATCTCTCTTCTCTTTATCTCTCTCGCTCATCTCTCTTCTCTCTATCTCTCTCATCTCTCATCTTTTTCTATCTCTCTCGCTCATCTCTCTTCTCTCTATCTCTCTCTGTCTCTCTCGTCCATCTCTCTTCTCTATATGTCTATTTTCTGTCTCTCACTCTCTATCTCTTTCTCTCTCTCTCTCTCTCTCTCTCTCTCTCTCTCTCTCTCTCCTACTGTGTTTGCGTTGCTCACTTTCTCACTCTCGTCTTCTCTATTTACTGAACTCCCTCTCGATTTATCGATCCACTACAAGAAAATGCACTTTTAGCGACCACTTTGTCTCTCTCTCGCTCATCACTCTGTCTCTCTCCTCTCTCTCTTCTATCTGTCTCTCACTCATTTTTCTCTCTCACCACCCATCTCTTCTACCACCTTTACCACTATTGCAAACACCATTCCACCACCACCACTACTTCCACTGTCGCCACTTCACCATTACTACTACCACTACCACTACTGCCACTACTACTACCATTCCCTCTTCTTCACCCCTGCCACTCCATTTACACTACCACTACCACAACTTCACCACTAATCTCTTTCGCTATCACCATCACCACCACCACTATTGCCGCTCAATTTCCTCTACCATAAAAAATTAGATCGTGATTTTTAGTAATCCAAAAAAATAGGCCACAGAAAAATATTTTTCATTGACTACAGAAAATTAATTTTTATTTTAGTGAAAAATATTTTTCATTAAAATATTACTCCTACTTCTACCAAATAAAAAATAATAATATTTTTTTCATTAAAATAAAAATGAAACAAATAAATTTTCAATCTTAGTAACTAAAAAAAAAAATTTTAAAAAAATTCATTAACTACAAAAATATATATATTTTAACAAAAAATAAAATTTTTTGACGACGATAACCCCGTCACAAAAAAAAAAATTTAACGATATTATTTTATTATTTAAATTTCATTTGTGACTTAAAAAAAATTTTCTTATTTTTTATTACCGCCCCTTTTTTTTCCATTCCCGCCCCCCCCCCCAAATCTCCAATCTCAAACCCCAAACCCAAAAATCCCTACCCCGCCCCCCCCAAATCCCTAATCTCAAACCCACAAATCCCCAATCTCAAACCCAAAAATCACTACCCCCCTCCCCCTCAAAATCCCCAATGTCAAACCCACAAACCCACAAATCCCCAATCTCAATCCCTACCCCACGGCGAGCGGCGAAGGAGTAGCGTCGGAGCAACGGAGGAGGAGCAGTGTCGTCGGAGGAGCAGCATCGGAGCAGCAGCAACGGCGTCGGAGCAGCGGAGGAAGATATGTGTTGTTCTGGATGCTAAAATGTGATTATGTGTTGTTCTGTGACAAGTTGCAGGTTGAAGATATGCCACCGAATGCAGAACCTGATATTAATATTGAAGACCCCAGTACAGGAAACTTGGACAGTAATCAGAATCAGGAGGGTATGATTATTGCTTTATGCCTGTGTTGCAACTTGTATTTCCTAGATTATTGTTTAAACTATTGCCTGAACCTGCATGTAGTGTGATGTGTTTGTTAAATCAATGAGTACATATAAGTATCTCTCTGCAATTCTCTGATCATTTTGGGTTTCAAATTCATTGTGGCACTAAAATCTCTATGCTTGGTATTTACATTTATAACTTTGGTAATTCCTATTTCTCGTGATTACATTTTATCTATTTTCCCCTCCATCTAAGCGAAGTATCTTTTTGTGATTTGATAACCGTAAAATGGTATTGAAATGTATAATCAATGGGGATCAAAAGAGGGCAACAAGAATCTGGTATTGCGCAAGCCTACTCTTGAATGTGAATTGTGAGTTTGTTGCATACGTCTTCTGTTAAGCCACCAAATTTTCTAAATTCTTAATTTGTTAAGAAATGGGTATAACAATATATATTAAGCTCTACAACACTGCTTTTGTGCAGCCTCATCTCGTAGATGGAGAGGTGAATCAATTGAATTGAATGTGTGCACAAACACGTGCAGATGTGAACAAATTGAACTGAATGGGTGCACTAAAACACAAATAGAACGGAGTGCATAACAACAAACATAATAAGGGGAACAAGCATAGATTAAGAACCCAAAACCTCCTGGAGCCAGAGTTTTGCATGTTAAGTTACCTAATTCTCACAAAAGCTTGGACTGTTAGATAATGGACTCAACAATGTATATTAAGCCAGCCAACACTTTCCATTAGAAAATGGCTTGTTGTTTAAGATATTATGGATCTTGTAGCCCAGTTTTGTTGGGGATTTTTTTCAGTTTCATTATGTTCTTTTTTTTCCTCTCTCTGATTAGCAGATGGAAGTGCAGTGTCACGCTTGTCTTTCTTCCCTTTATGTTAAGAACTACTATAAGTGGCTTTGGTACGCCAAATTGAAATATTTGATTCTTAGAAGATCATATAATACATGTATGTATATATTATATGGTGGATGATTTGTTTGTTATTTAAAAAAAAAAATTAAATCATTATTTTGAAAGGTATGTAAGATATGTACCATACCACTTGATGAACTTGTCATTTCTGGTCTTGTTTGTTTTGTAAAGAAAATGTTGCATATGATATTGATTGAGCTATTATTTGTTTTGTAGAGTAAATGTTGTTTAAGATATTGATTGAGAACATCTGAGAGTTCTTATTATTAGTGGCATTTATTTGTATGATAATCTGTACATGATGGCACCATTGTCATAGATTTGGCATCTAAAGCTCCACTAGCTTCTTCGTATTGATTATTGGTCCCTTACCCGTGATCCTAGAATATTTGAGATCTAGCCATGGACTGTTGAAAAATTATGTTATATTAACAAGATAGTTCTAGGAGGTCACATTGCATATGCTCATTTGCTTTTTGTACTGTAACATTGTATATTTTTATTCTGGAATCAATTTTACATTTTTATTTATTCCCATTGGTTGAAGGACCAATTGTTTTACTTTCCTTTTCCTCAACATTGTATATCACCCATGAACTTCATGCCTTGTTTGTGGAGACAAATAACATTCCATTATTTTTCACTTGTACTCTATATGCAGTTCATGTATAAGGAGATCATCTTATGACTATTTGTTTGCCATCCTTGATTATAGATCAATGCGTACAGACTTTCCTATTTTTGGAATAACAATGATAGAGTTCGAGAAGCGCTCCATATCCGAAAGGTACATTAGAAATTATTTCTTTAGAATCAAATTTTTAAATAGCTGTATTAAAAGAAGAATTCTTATTAGTTGCAATATAACAGTATTGAGTGGATTGAGCAAAACGTATTTGAAATTCAGAGATTTGGTAACTTAAAAACATGCCATAGTTGAAGGGAGTTTACTATAATTTTTTCCTTTTTAAAATATCATTAACTGCAAAAATTAAAAAGAAAGTGTTTTGTAGTAGTCTACCTGTCGTATCATTATGAACCAATGGTATCGGTTATAATTGATATGTATTTTGAATTGGTTAATACATGCTTGTCTATATTTAAACCTTGGACCGTTATGTTCTTTGAACTGTCACCTCAAAATTTAAAAAAATTTTCTTTTACTTTGAACACCGACCTTAATCTCAATTCTATCATTATCTCTAACATTTGAAACCCTAATCCTAGCACTTACTTTCACTTTTGGCAGTCCCTCCCCCACATTTTTTGCCCCTCCTCAACCCGCCCAAACCAACCCTGCTAGCCCTAATTTGAACACCATCCTTAAATCTCAATTCTACTATCATTCTTAACATTTGAAACCCAAATCCTTAGCCTCTACCTTCAATTTCTATAGCCCATTCTCTATCTTCCCGCTACATATTAACCCATCTCCATCCAACCCACCAGTTCTCAATACCTATAAGCTAAATGCCATATATATATATATATATATGTAGTTGTTTCTTGTTTATTCTTAGACTATTACAATGTTGGACAAGTGAGGATGAAAAGTGAGTACACATAATGACAAGTTTAACCATCATTAATTACCTGTGAACTATGAAGATGAACTTGTTCTTCCAAGGTTTTTGATTTCAATTACTCTTTTGTTCATTAATGCATGACTTCCTTGCAAGAATTCTTCATGCATAATCATCAATTGCTCCGCGACCTGTTTGAGATATTAATAGCTCATGAGCATCACAAATTATGAACTCAACATTGTAATATACAATAAATCGATGTCATGGGAATAAAAGAAAAATATAATAAAAATAGTCTATTCGAATAGAAAACGTACTTCCTCAATGCTGCCATCTTCAATATCTGTGTTGAAAGTAAGTAGCAAGCTCTCGTGCAACAAGTTCTCCAAATCTTCTATGTGAAGTTGTTCTACAAATCAAAAGGAAAGAGTTGTTCTACAAATCAAAAGGAAAGAGTTGTTCTACAAATCAAAAGGAAAAAAATAAATGTATGTAATAAATAACGTAACTCAATATTGTTTCAATTTCAAAACGAGAAGTGATTTGTCATATAACTGATCTACCTGAAGTTGTTCTACAAATAAAAAAAAAACATTTAGGGGGGGTTATGTTTCAATTTCAAAACGATACGATTAGGAGTCAAGATGAAAATTATCGTGCACAACTTTGCTGCCTCAATTTCTCTTTGTGAGATTCTTTTGTCTTTAGCTTTTAGTTCTCTATTCTCTCTCCTCTTGAAATCCCACCTCCTTTGTTAGAGAGACAAAGATAGGGAGGGAAAAACATTAAATTTGAATGAAGGTACAAAGTTAAGAAAAACAAAGTGGCGTGAAAAGTTGGGATCGGTAGGAGACAAATTCGGAAGGTTGAATGTTTAGCATAAGAGTAGGAGTAACAAAAATGCTTGTCACCCACTTTCCTACGCTTTCACTCATCCAATCATCCAGTTTCCTATTCAACTCTTTTCTCATTGTCTCTTGGCTTATGATTCATCCCTCTAAAATTAGAGTTCTAATTGAACTCTAGTAAAGTGAAAAATAGAGAAATGAAACATAACTCTAATTTAAGAGCTCTAAATTGAGCTCTAGTGAGGTGGAAAAAAGAGAGTAGAGAGAAATAAAGAGAGGAGTGTGAGCCCCACCTTCACATGAGTACTCTCCACATCATTAGAGTTATATTAGAGCTCTCAAATATTATTGATAAAAAAAATAAGACTAAAATATTATATCAGAGTAGAACCCACTTTCCATTAGAGCTATTAGAACTCCAATATTAGAGCTCTAAAGCATTTATATCGTCTCCCTCTCATCTTTCCTAACAACCATAGATCATAAATTATTGCACAAAAAATACAGAAAATAAAAAAAAATTAATTTTTAGTGGACACCCTGTTTTTTTTATTTTTTCGTAAAATTTTTTTCGTTACACCTGATTAACTACCATATATAGAGTTAATTGTAATCACATATTAGTATTCTTCTCACAATTCTTTATGATGGACCCTCTGCATGTGAGTTCCTACAAAATAAATTTGTGTATTCTACAATCCAAGACAGGTAGGAACCCTTTAAGTCCAACCCTTCCCACTCCCATCAGACATGAAAAAATTCCCCAGGTATATTACAATAAGAGTTTATTACACTATTTTGGACTACATTGAATTCCATTATTATTATTATTATTATTTTTTGTGAGCAGGGAAAGCTTTGGTTTCTCCAATTGAGAGATATGCAGTTGTTCCTGATGACAACGTAAGTGTTCTTTCCACAGTCTTCATTGTCTTTATTACTGATGTTCAAATAGTTGGTTTCTCCAAAAGATCATAATTTGCAACTGTTATCTATTTATTTGTAGGTCAAAAGGATAAATTTTGCCGAGGGGAAGATCTGATTCTAGAAGTAAGGAATTTGCAGCTTGATTTTTGAAATAGGCTCAAAATTGAGATCTTGTTGGAAATTTTTAATTTTTGTAAGAGCATTTAAATATCCAATGTGCTGATTGGTGAATTTTAGATTTTATTTTATTATTTTATTTTTTTTTAGGATTTGGGTGAATTTTATAATTTAAATATGCTTTTATGAACATGTACAGTTTAATTGTTCTTTGTAAAATATTGAATTTGATGGTTTGATCAATTTTTATTTTTATTTTCTGTTATGATGTTTTTGTGAATGGAATGTAAATAATCAGCTCTTAGAGAGAGACAGCACCACCGTCGGAAAAAATGGAAAATTTTAATATTTTTATTAATTTTGTTACAGGTTTTACTTTTTGCGACGACATTATACTGTCGCAAAAAATAGAAATTTTCATTATTTAAAATAGAAATTTTATTATTTTTTAATATTTTTTGCGACGGCATTACACTGTCGCAAAAAATACAAAATTTCATATTTTTTATACTTTCTGCGACGTCACCACACCGTCGCAAAAAATAGTGTTTTTTAAAAAAAAGACTATTGGCGACGGTGTTTTTTGCCGTCTCAAATAACATTTTTAGCGACAGTAAAATAAGGCCGTCGCAAAAAAGTCAAGAAATTTCAAACGTTATTAGCGACTGCACGGTACCGTCGCAAAAAGGCAAAAAATGCCGTCGCAAAACATTAACGACGACACTTACCGTCGCAAAAACTCTTTTGCAACCCCTGCAGTTGCGACCCCCCGTCTTGCCGTCGCAAAAAGTTATTTTGCCGTCGCAAAAAGTATTAGCGACGGCATTAGGAGTATTAGCGACGGTATTTTACCGTCGCAAAAAGTCAATTTTTTTGTAGTGTAGCCTTTGGATGAATATGAAAGTTGAAGTAAAGACCGAAGAAGATCATGAAGCTCAACAATTCAAGTTCAAGCCTCGTGCATTTAAGATAGAGAACATAATGGAAATTGACATATCAACTCTTGGTGGTTCATTAGAAAATGAGATACTTTCAGACTGGCAGGAATTGCTTTCTGATGAAAAAGTTGCTGAAAAGGTAATTATAATTTGTGTTTGTGCTGTGTATGTATATTTGTTTTTCTAACAGTGTCTTTTCATCCATAAAGAAAGTTGCAATATTTGTGATGGTTTTTCCGTTATTTGTATATAACCATTCAATTCTAATTTGTGTCGATGAAGAGAAATGCATGGAAGTGGATTGGAGGGACCCATTCCATCAAACATATCCCTTTTGAATCAATTAACTGAATTGTGAGTACAAAACATTCTTATAGCAACAAAGTAGTTTTAGGAGGTAATGTTATTTTGTTGATTTATTTGATTGATAGCGTACTGTTGATGGAATTGCTCATGGTGTGATCTCTTTGACCGGGAGAATCAGTGACATAAATTTTAAGGCTGCGGAATTTCCTACCTTGAGCAACACTACAGGGCTAGTAAGATTGTATGTTTGATGATACAAGAATTTATAATGTTCAATATTTATAGTGTGTATAGGTGAGTTTCATCCTGAGTTTAATTTTATTCATTTTTTTCGTATTTAGGGTTTTGAGAAACTGCAACATTTCTGGTGAAATCCCGAAATATATTTGGAAAATGAAAAATCTGCAAATGTTGTAAGTAAAGCATGTTAAGCTTTGGTGAATGATTTTTATTTGACCTTCAGTGTTTTCATCAATGTATAATTGATTACACGACCAAAGCGATTTAATTTTCCATCCTGTTATTGTTATTGCTGTTAGTTTTTTTCACTGTCAAGGCACGAAAAGGACAAATCACAGCTCATTTATATGACAGTGCTTATTGAATTTTGTTCACAAATAGTATATAATTTTTGATCATCATGCAGGTGGATTCTGTAGTTTACCTTGTTGACGCGCACGACAAAGAGAGATTTGCAGAGGCCAAAAAGGAGCTGGATGCCCTACATAAAAAACAACAACAATACTGAACAATATTCAACCTTGTTAACACCAGATGTTCTTTTTTTTTTGAAATTGATGCTAATTATGTTAAATTTTTGTTAGAATGAATTGTTTTTTATTTTTTGGGGTTTAGAATAGGGTTTTGTGAATTGTTCCTTGTTTTTGGAATCAATGTTGCTGCTGCTGAGTTATGTGTTGAAACTTGGATATAGAAAATTTTATAATAAGACTTGTTTTGATAATGAATTCGTTCTATTTTGATTATGAATTCGCTAAATATTACAGGTGTATTATTTTCCTGCTTTGGTGACCAATTTATTAGTCGCGACAAATAAATTATTTTTTTTCGTGAAAAATGACAATTGCCGACCAAGAGTTTTGGTCGCAAAAAATACATCTATTGCCGACCAAAAATTTTGTTGGTCGTGGAAACTCACTTTTGCCGACCCACAGTTTTGGTCGCGAAAAGTAACAATTGGCGACCAAACTAATTTTGGTCGCACAATGTCACAGTTGGCGACCAAAATTTTTGGTCGCGAAATGTCACAATTGGCGACCAAACTTTTTGGTCATGAAATGTGTCAATTGGCGACTAAGAAATTTGGTCGGCAAAAGGCGACTTTTCGCGACCAAAGTGTTTTAGCGACAAAAATGAATTAGTCGCGGTAATTAAATATTTAGTGACCAAAAATTTAGTCGGCAAATCCAACTTTTGCCGACCAATGAAATTTTGGTCGCGAATTACTTTTGCCGAACCTCAATTGGCGACCAAACTAGCGACCAAAAAAATTGGTCGCGAATAACTTTTGCCGACCAAAAATAGACTTTTAGCGACCAATTTTTTTGTTGCTAAAAGTGTTAATTGTTGTAGTGTTATTTGGGTCTTGCCAAAAGAAAATATACATCAAATAAGCAGTTTTTTGCTTATTTGCAAAAAGCAAAATAATTGATTTTTTTTTCTATCTTCTCAAAATGGGCCGAAATTTATGTAGTATCCGTCTATGTATAAATCACAATATGGTAATTTTGAATAATTTTTGAAGAGTTAAATCTAAGTTTGTAATATTACTAATTGCTAATATTTGTATAACTTGTACTTTTTCTTCTTTATATTTAACTATTTTTCACTTTTGTCTTTAAATTTTATTTTATTTTTATTTTTTAAACCTTGACCTTTCATTATTTTAAGTTTAATTTTATCCCAAAAATTAATGTTTGTTTAAAATTAGATTAAAAAAAATATCACGTTAACTATCTTACAATATAAAAAAAAATAATATTATATTAAGATTTAAATTTGTATCAGAGGTATAAGTTATATATATAATAAAATATATTTATGTCACGCGTATGTGAATGTCTTTTTTTTTTCTTTTTTTTTTTTTTCTAATTTTGGACCTAAGTTTCAAAAAAGAGCAAACTCATAAGTTTCAAACCTACACCACCACTAGGTCAACCCCTCACGATTAATTTATGAAACTTATTATATTATATTTTTTTCAAATTTTAAAGGAGGTTAGTTCACTTTATTATTATTTTTTTAATATTAAAATATGTGTAAAGAGTATTTTGGACAAGGGGAAAGATTAATAAAAGTTTTGAAATTAGAGAAGAAATTAAAAGTTCTTAAATTTTTTTTTTTTTTTTTGGGAATGGCCACCATCATGTCTGTGATTACATATTGGAGAGTACTGTTGAGTCCGTGAGGTCCATTATAGATTCTATTTCGATAATTTGAATCATTTAATATGTAGAACTCGTCAATTACTATATGTATATGAAAAATTATATTGATCAGATATCGATAGTTATTTTATCGGATTAAATTTTTGTCAATTGTTTATTTTTTCACTGTTTATTTTTTATCATACAAAACTAATTTGATCACGTAACTATCAATATTCGATCAACGTAATTTTTCACAGATATATAGTAATACATATTAACTAATTTAAAACAATCTTGATGGTTGTTTTTTGTTGCGGGGAAGGGAATTGATGAAGTATGAGCTCATGAGCTTCAAACACTTGGAAACAGTCGTAAACATGCGGCGCTTCATGCTTCCTCTAACCGGAGGAAGTACAACTTTGTTCTTTCCTGTTGTTAAATTTGCCATCTTTGGCAGCTTCTCCACCTCAATCTTTTTCCCCTTGAACATCTTATATATATATATATATATATATTTGTGGACTCTATGTTTTTATTCTGTGCATAGAAAGAGAGAGAGAGAGAGAGAGAGAGAGAGAGAGGAGGGAGATGAGAAGGGTTTTGTGTGAAGAGGAGTGAGTAAGAAGGGGTATATATAGGGAAACAAAAGGGCTTTCAAATACAATTTGAATCCTGCACAAGGAATCTCTCCCTATGTTAAAATGTATGTATTATTGATTGTTATTTGATTGATGTACATTTTGTATATTACAAGGATGTATTATATAGGAGAAGTTTTGGGAGTAGGTGAAGGTGGTAGTGGTAGGTGTAGGTGGAGTGGGAGTGAAGGTGGTAGTGGAGGTGGTAGGTGGAGTGTGTGATAGTGGAGGTGGTAGGTGGAGATAAATTCTAACAGCCCCCCGCAAACTCAAGGAGGATAGAAACTAACCAACTTGAGTTTGGAGAGAGTTACAAAACAAGAAAATACATAAAAATAAAAAAAGATAGGAGACACTGTATGGTCGTGTCAGACCGTTGGTGAAGACACTGAAAGGTGGTGTCATAACGTGGTAGAGGACACTGGATGGTTGTGCCATAACGTTGTAGAGGACACTGTATGGTGGTGTCATAACGTGGTAGAGGACACTCTATGGTGGTGTCATAACGTTGTAGAGGACACTGTATGCTAACCGGAATCAATGTCGGGACAGTTTATAGGGTCTTGGCGGACCGTTGGTGAAGGCTAACCGGAATCAAATGTCGGGACAGTTTATAGGGTCATGTCGGACCGTTGGAGATGCTAACCGGAATAAAATGTCGGGACAGTTTATGGGGTCATGTCGGACCGTTGGAGATGCTAACCGGAATCAAATGTCGGGACAGTTTATGGGGTCATGTCGGACCGTTGGAGAGGCTAACTGGAATCAAATGTCGGGACAGTTTATGGGGTCATGTCGGACCGTTGGAGATGCTAACCGGAATCAAATGTCGGGACAGTTTATGGGGTCATGTCGGACCGTTGAAAAAGCTAACCGGAATCAAATGTCGGGACAGTTTATAGGGTCATGTCGGACCGTTGTTGAAAGGTGCACCCTCAAAAGGTGTGCCCAATTTTGTCAAAAGGCGTGCCATCAAAAGGCGTGCCCAATTCATCAAAAGGCGTGCCATAAAAAGGCGTGCCATCAAAAGACGTGCCATCAAAAGGCGCGCCCATGTTGTCGGCTGGCGTCAAGTGGCGCGCGATACGCGTGGATCGGCCCTGGCTATTTAAACCAAGGTTGAGGCGGAGGCTGTGCATACTAGTCTGAAACCTCTGAAACCAACCCTTCTCGAAAAAAACTCTGCCTCTTCGGAGAGAGAAACTGTGGAACACTTTGTAGCCCAGAAAATGGCTTCATCGTCCCGGAGTCTGCTCACTCTCTTTCCCGACCTCAACGAGTCAACAAGAGAGAGAACTGGAGCGGTGGCACTGGAACCTCAACCGAGTGCCCCGGAGTTTACTCCGCTGAACTTTCTGATGCGGTCTGTGGAGCAAAAAATGGCAGTGCAGTCGGATGTGGAGGCCAATCAGTATACTCTGAAGGCATGTGTGGAAAGCATGACGGCGGCCACAAACTTGTCGAACCGGCTGCAGAGTAGGACAAATGAGGTGCAGCATTTAAACTCCCAGCTGGCTCTGCTCCAATGCATGTATAAGGATGCGCGAGCAGAGATAAGCGTGCTAAGGGCAGAAAACAAGGAGCTGAAGCGGAAGGCCACCGTGATGTTCCGATTTGGAGGTCCACCATATGCTGTAGTGGAGGAGCAGGGAGGAGGCAACGTGCGTGGTGGTCTAGGAAACACGGAGGCAACACCGTCAAGGGCCGGCCAGGATGGAGGCAAGAAAAAGAGACCGGCGGAATAGGCGAAGAAGTGAGGTCGATTGGTGGCCGGCTGCAGAAAAGAAAACAAAGCTGTTGGTTTTGGTTTGTTTTTTTTTTGTTTTTTTTGTTTTTTTTTTTTTTTTGTAAAATGGTGATCGGGGTGAACCCCGACATGAATAAAATAAAGTTGGTGTGCAGTTCTTCCGCTTCTTCATTCGTCCTTTTTTGTTTTTTTTTTTTTGGAATAAAAAAAAAAATATATATATATATATATTCTATAGACTCTAGTGGAAGAAATGATGGGTTTGGGCAATAGCACATTGTGGGAGATGTGGAGTCTGACAAATAAAGGAGGTTTGGTTGTAAAGTAAGGGAAACGTGGGTGGAAAAGGGGAGTTTGACAAATAAAAGAGGTTTTGTTTATTCTATAGACTCTAATAAACAAAGAGAGAGAGAGAGTAAAAGAAAAGAAAGATAAGGAAAGCATCAGTGTAGGAGAGAGAAAAAAAACAACACACATGGGCATGTGCTCTCTCAGGATGGGTTCCCCAACAAATCTACTATTAATCTGTTGATCCACAAAGTATGGCCAACAAATCAGAGGCACTCCCTCGAACACACTCTCCAGTGGCGAGTTCTGGTCATCACGGTAGCCGACGCAAGAGAGGAGAAGGATGAGAGTGAACATAAGAGGTCGAGGGAATTGGTATTTTGGTAAGACGATTTCGGAAGCAAAACCGGCTACGACTCGGCCGAGATAATTCCATATGCGGACGAGAGAGATGAATGTGCTGATGCTCCGAGTTGGGTATCTGAGAGAAGTGCCGATCTGGCCCAGGTTGTCTATGGCGGTTAAAGTCCCTCCGACGCCGCAGGTTGTGGCGACGAAGAGGACCAGCATGTCGATGCTGAACAGCGCTTGGAGGATCGTGTAGTCCTCGCCTCTGTCGGGTGGCCGGAAATGGTGTTGGGCCGACTGGGGGAGGGTGAATGTTGGATTTTTTATACAATGGGTAGATATGGATTAGGAGGAGAGAGAAATGTGGAGGGTGAATGTGGATTTGCAGGGTGTTGGGAAGGAGGTGGCTCTCAGTTGATGAGGGAAGCGAGGCAGTTGAATTGGTTGAGATCCGGCGGGCGGTCAAGGCAAGGTTGCCGCCCACCGGAAGGCGAAGAACACCAAGATCTTTAACCTTGCTCTGATACCATGTTAAAATGTATGTATTATTGATTGTTATTTGATTGATGTACATTTTGTATATTACAAGGATGTATTATATAGGAGAAGTTTTGGGAGTAGGTGAAGGTGGTAGTGGTAGGTGTAGGTGGAGTGGGAGTGAAGGTGGTAGTGGAGGTGGTAGGTGGAGTGTGTGATAGTGGAGGTGGTAGGTGGAGATAAATTCTAACACCCTAGCTTATGTTTTTACGAGGAAAAGAGAGAGAATGAGACTGTAGAGAGAGAGAGAGAAAACGATAGTTGGAGAGAGAAAGAGAGGAGAGTTACAAGGAAAAGAGAGAGAAAGAGAGGAGAGTTGGAAAGAGAGAGAGGAAGTTGTTTTAGAGGGAGAGGAGAGAGAAAAGGAGAGGTGTTTAGAAAGAGAAGAGTGGAGTCGCATGGGCACTTAAAAAAGTGGAGGGAGAAATTGGGAGGGATGAGAAAATTCGGATGTATTTGGTTTGTATTTTGAAATATATTTTTAAAATAAAATTTTTAAAAGTACGTTTGGTTATAATTTTTTTTTAAAAAGTTTTAAAATTATTTTTTTCTCTATTATACATTAATTAATTATTTTTTTTTCTTATTTTTCTTTCTTTCTTAATCACTTTTTTTTTCACCTTTATCTACTCAATTATAAAAAAATATTGAATCATTATAAACTTCCAAATTCTAGAATTATTTTTAAAATTTATAAACAAACAAATCAAATAAATTGTTAAACTCTCCCTTTAATTTTTTTTTTTAAAATTTATTTCAAAATATAAACTAAGGCCTCGTTTGGGAATAGGCTAATTTAGTAACTTTTTAGTTATTTGGCTAAAATATGAGCTAAAAAAAACTAGTATGTTTGGGATGATTTTTTGACTTTTTACGAAAAGATGTGAAAAAAGTAGAGAGAAAAGAGAATCTTTGACTTTTTGGTATGAGTTGTTGATATTTTAGATAATTTAATAACTTTTTGACTTTTTTATTAAAATAGAGGGTTCCCAAACGAGGCCTAAATGATATTTTAGAAAGAGCAGAGTTTCTATTTTTACATATCTTTTAATTTCTATGCACACCATATCTCAATTTATACATTTATAAATTTAATTAGTATGTATTATTAATCTCATTTTACATCTTAAATATTTCAATTATAACCTTAATTTATAATATATACAATTTTTTCCACACACCGAACATTCAAATCCCTAAATTATTCACTGTCCCACGCCGTACATTCAAACCCTTAAATTATTCACTGTCATGCACTCTGTGTTTAATCTGCCTCCGCAATTGCCGTACACTTCTTCCCACACCTGGTAAAAACATCCTCTAACTAATCACCACGTATTTTTATCGTGGTATGTGTCACCCACTCCTAGGCATCTTGACTTGATGTTCCATCTCCCATAATAGTTTGATGTTGGTTGTGGATAAGACCTAAATAATTCATTCCATATTGATTTTTTTTTAATCAAATAGATTTATTTAGAGTTGGCTTGGCATAAATTAAATAATATAAAAATTAAAAAGTCACTATTTTATTTAAATTACATTACCTTTTTAACACATTACATCAAATCCAATCTAAACCCGACTCATATAAGTCAATAAGTCAAAAAGTACACTTTTTTAGAACATCTCAAATCAACCCTTAGTTTTGTATTTTTAAAATTTTTCAATTTGTTTGATTATGTATTTTTGAATAAATTTATCCAGTGGAAAATCAAATTAATTTATATTTTTAAAAATTAATTTATGAAATCATGAAATTATCCCGGCAGTTGATTTTCGAACATAATAAAAAAATTTCTGTACTAGTTTGCTGAATGAGAATCGCAAATAAGAAAAAAAAAAAAATTGCACATAAAATTAGATTTTCATCGCTGCATTAGTTGTAATGCAGGATAATAAAGTCTAGTAATGGAGGAACAATATATATTTTAATTTTTTGTTTTTACAAAAGATGTGTATTGGAAATTATTGTTTTCAAAAGATGAGTATAGGGAAAACTTAATTTTAATATTAGTGTGTATATTGATGTATGTTATGGTCATTTTATTTTATGATAAAATTGTAATAAATTTTTCTTTCATTAAGTGTAAGCATAGAGATTAATAGGTGTGTGAAAATAGAATTTTTCGAGTCCTTGGGAGTTTAGATCCTATGTTTTAAGTTTGAAATTTTTTGACCAACTTTTCGGTGTAACGCTATTGGTTAGGAGGTTAAATTTAAAATTGTTATTACTATAACACTTGATGTGGGTTCGACATTCCTCTACTGCGCGAGTTCTGACTTAAGTGAAATTTATTTTGAAAGTTGAGATAAGTTCTCAGGTTATAATCTCTTATTCGTAACGGACAACAAGACATTTGATAACCTCCGTAAAAGTAGTTGTCTTAAGGGGCAGTTTGGAAAGAGGCTAAAAAAGCCAAAATAAAAAGTCAATTTTTTATCTAAAATAATCCAATTTTTTATCAAAAAAGTTATCAAAAAAATTAAATAATTAAAAAGTCAACTTTTTACTAACTTTTCAAAATACCACTAAATCTATGGAGGGTGGGAGGATTTTTTTTGTCAAAAAAAAAAAAAAAAAAAGGAGAAAAAAAGTGGAGTCACCTACGAGAGGTGGCAGAAAATGAGAGATGTTTAGAGATAGAATAATGAGAGTGTTTTGGAAAGAGGGGGGCACCTAAAAGAGGAGGTAGAAAATAAGGCTTGTTTAGAGAGAGGAAGTGAGAATGATAGTGTTTTACAGAGAGACGTAAGACTTGTTTAGAGACAAGAAACGGAAAGCTTCTGTTTAGTTTAATTTTAAAATCATAATTTAGGTATTAAATTATATTTTAAATGGTAAGTTTTAAATTATATTTTTAAAAAAAAATTATTCAGTCACGAGGAATATCTTGAATGGTGCGGAAAAAATTTCAGTGTTTACATATTGCATATATATGAGGAATATCTTTAGTTTAAATTTGCAGTAATGATTCAGACCCTCATAAAACATCACTCTCCACAACTCCTACTCCCTTGTGATTGGTCCAAATAAGATTGAAAAAAAAAATACAAATACATCATTGGTCCAGATCACTGTGGGGTGATGGGGGTCTCCCCGAAGGGAGTCCCAAATATTTTCCTTAAATTTGCTTATCTAAAAGCACCTTTTATACTTTCTGATATATATGTACTAGCCTATCACTCGTGCTATGCACGGAATAATTATAGATATTTATATTTGTTTTAGATTTTTTAATATATAAATTATGTTTTTTAAGATTTTTTATAAAAATAATTTAACAATCTTATCACTAATCATAGTATATGAGAGAAGTTGAAATAGGTACTGCAATAACTATACATGGATTGTATCTATAGTTATTTGTATGAGGGGATTTAAATGCTGATTAAAGGATTTTGACCAAATCAATAAATGTAGGTATGTGGAAAGACATGTGGATTGAAAAAGTTAATAAATGTTAATTAGGAGATTTTGACCAAATCAATAAATGCTAAGTTTTTTTTTTAATCAAAAAATCAAGAAATTATGATTAGCATATTGAAACTCCCACAAGACTTGGGGTTAAAAACTCCATTTTACTTAATATATAGTATAGATATAGTCTTATTTAATTAATTAGATAAATTTTACTTATCTCATCATTTGAAATTTAAAAAAAAAAAAACGATTAATTTTAAAACTTTGACATAATTATACTAAATTTTGTTATAATTTTAATTTAAAAAACACTTGATTCCTTTGTGTTACACAAATTATGCATCTTTATATCATCTATATTAATTTTCATCTTTTTTACTTTATTAAAAAATTAATTAATATAATTATCTCAAAATTATAAAACTCACCATATTTTTTTCAAATCACAATGTCCGTATAGTTTACCCTTTTTAATTTTTCTTTCTTTCAAATCTTACTTTTTAATTTTTTTAATTTTTAAAGGTGTAAAAAGCATTAATTTGATTTGAAGTATAGAGTGAGTAGGGCAGTAAGGTCGGTCTGGCGTGCTGAGTCAGATAAAATGCTGGCAATTCTTCCGTGGCCAACGTGATCCCTCCCGGATTGAGTTATACAAAAATTTATAATTCTATGATCAGATTATAAATATTAAAAAGAAATTTTAAAATTATATTAATTATTTAATTTTAAAAAAATAAATATAATTTTATTATAAAATTATAGATATTCAATCAATTTAATTTTTTTACAATGAATAATCTACGTAAGAAACGGTCAACAAATTTCAACAAATTGAACAACAATGATTCATCCCACTAAAAACATCACCACTAATAGCACTAATGCATTAAAAAAGTAAAAAAAAAAAAAAAACATAACTCCAAGGCCAAAATATCACATCATTAATGACGGGACCTACTGCCACCTAATTAGTGGGAGCACTAATTAGTGCTCCCAAGCATTTTTCCAAATTGAATTATCACAAAAGCTCTCATCGAGTACACAGTGCGCTGCTATGACGTCACAATAGTATCCCTTGATCAGATTTCTTCCAAATTGAATTATCACAAAAGCTCTCATCGAGGAGCCCGGATTCTCGGCCGCCCTTTCCGGCGGCCGTGCCAGCAGCCCCCCAAAACGACGTCGTTTTGGGGGTTATTTTGATTTTTTTTTTTCTTTCTTCTTCCTCGTTGGAAGACCGAACCAGAGGGAGGGGAGGGGAGGGAGAGAGAGGGGGGGAGGGGAGGGGAAGGAGAGAGAGAGAGGAAGGGAGAAGAAGAGGGAGCACCAGACTAGAGGGGGCCTAAATCACCGGGGGAGGAGGAGGAGGAGGAGGCGGAGGCGGGCCGGACGCGGAGGCGACGGCAGATCGGGCGACGATCGGACGGTTGGCGAGCTCGACGGCGAGCTCGACGACCTGCGACGGCGAATCCGGACCCCAAAATCCGGCGAGCTCCCCTCCTCTCCCCTCCCCTCCGGCGAGCTCTCCTTCCCTCCCCTCTGCTCTGCTCTGGTTCTGCGATCTGCGAAAAAAAAAAAAAAAAAATGGAAAAACCCCCAAAACGACGTCGTTTTGGGGGGGCTGCTGGGGACTGCCGCCCAAAAGGGCGGCCGAGGATCCAAATTCCTCATCGAGTACACAGTGCGCTGCTATGACGTCACAATAGTATCCCTTGATCAGATTTCTTCCTCAATTTTAAGTGGTTTTAAAAGGGGGATCCATCAACTTCTGTGGGTGCATGGGATGGTAGAAAATTACTTCTGTGGGTATACGCACACACTACTTACATGTTTTATGATTTAGAGAAATAAAATTACACATTTTACAGTAATATTATGGATTTTTTTGGTAATATTATACATTTTTTTAAACTACAAAACATATAACATTGTCATAAAATATGTAACATTACTACAAAATTGTGTAACATTATAATAAAAATACATAACTTTATTTTTTAATCACAAATTATTATAATTCTATCAAAAATTTACATCATACTCTGGAATTGCTCAATAATTTTTCTTTATTAATACCGTGTTATTTGAAAATTAATGACATTAGGTATAAATTAATAGGGAGGTTTTCTAATGGGGGAAAACCAAATCCAATTTCATAACATAGGATGGTTAATTGTTGAGTACATGAAAAAAAAACAAACAAAAAAAGAAGATAATGTCAATAAATAAAAGAACTAATAATACAAGTTACTCTTTCATTTATTTCTCATGCACAGAGATTTGATTGGTTCTTTATCAAGAATTACTTCAATTGATTTAATCTTATTTTTTCCTCAAAATCTGATTCTAGTTTCTCCTGCCTCATCTTCTCATGCATGTAAAATTCGGTAAAACTAATGTTTTCTTTTTTCTTTTTCTGCACCTATGTCAGTGAAGGTTGCACCATTTCATAGACAAAAACCCACACGAGAGAGAGAGAGAGAGAGAGAGAGAGAGAGAGAGTGTGTGATTACTAGGAATGAGGGTGGTCAAAGGCATGGAGCTTGGAGTATATACCTTTTATGGCCTTAGCTTCAAAAAATTTTGAGAATAAATAATTTCTTAAGACTAGTTTATACGGAATTTTATCTCATCTTTAATTAAGTTTTCTGTCAATGGATAATAAGATTGCTCTTCCAAATTAATCACTCTATTGAGCCGGGTACTGAGTTATAAATGTGGGAGCCGAAAAGAGGGTATCTATTTATCTATACTATATATTAAGCAAAAGGGAATTTTTAACCCCAAGACCTATGGGAGCTCCAATCTCCTAATCCTAATTTTCTAATTTTTTTGATTTAAAAGAAAAAAAAAAACCTCAACATTTATTGACTTCTCCCAACCCAACCTCAGCATTTATTGACTTCTCCCAACCCACAATCGCTTTTGACTTCTCTCATAATTATTACAACACCCTTTTCAATTTCTCTCATATACTATGGTTACACACAAAAATAAAAAATAAAAAGATAAGAATTTAGCTATAGATCTCAAAAAGATATAACATTTAAATTTGAATTATGATTTAATAATATAATTATGTATTTTTTTTTATGTATATCTATCAAAATTTTAAATCACTTAATGGGACAAATTAATCAATTTTCCAAAATTATTGATTTTTAATTTACAAAATAGATTAAAAAAAACTATTGACTGATTTATTTATTTAATAACAAAAATGTTTCATAATCTCTCCCTCCTAATCTCTCTCACAAATTTTCAAAAAAAAAAAAATTAAAACTTGCATTCATTTTCTCTTCCCAAAAAAATCAGATAATATTTTCTATTAAAGTTGAATATATCTACCTATAATTTATATATTATATTATAACATAACAAAAAAAACTAAAAAAACTAAAAAAAAAAATCTTTAAATTTTATCTAAATAAACTTTAAATCAATAAAACTCACATGTCTATCACATATCTAACTCACATCACAACTTACCTAAATAATAATAATTAAAAACAAATGAAAATCACAGATAAATTAACTTTAAAAAAAAAAGATACCCACAACTCCATCTTAAATAAATTGAAAAAAAAATACCCGAATAGAAACCACACAAAAATAAAAATAAAAAGAAAAAGATATATCTATCTATCTATCCATATATTAAGCAAAATGGAGTTTTTAACCCCCAAGACCTATGGGAGCTTCAATATCCCAATCTGAATTTTTTAAATTTTTTATTTAAAAAAAAAAACTCAGCATTTATTGATTTGGTCAAAATCCTCTGATTAGTATTTGTTAATTTTTTTCAATCCACATATCTTTCCACATGCCTACAATTATTGATTTGGTCATAATCTCCTGATCAGCATTTAAAATCCCCTCATACAAATAATTATAGATACAATTCGTGTATAGTTACTGCAATACATTTTTCAATTTCTCTCATACGTTATGGTTAGTGATAAGAAAAAAATCTTAAAAAACATAATTTATATATTAAAAAAATCTAAAACAAATATAAATATCTATAATTATCTCGTGCATAGCACGGGTGATAGGCAAGTACTATATATTAAGTAAAAGGGGGTTTTTAACCCCAAGCCTTGTGGGAGCTCCAATTTCTCAATCTAAACTTCTTGATTTTTTGATTTAAAAAAAAAAAAATCCTTAGCATTTATTAACTTCTCCCAACCCCCAAATCTGACCCCTCATAATAACACTTTAATGCATTAAGAACAAGTATAAAAAAAAATCTTTAAAATCCAACACACATGAATTTCTTGAAAAGTTCCAACACATATTATTATTATCTCTCATAATAATACTTTAATGTGTTAAGAATAAGCATAAAAAATTTTTCTTGAAAAGTCCAACATATATAATTATTATCAAAATATTAAAATTTAATATAATATAATAAAAAAAAGACATTTAATTCATTGAAAAGTCCAACACATATGATTATTATCAAAATATTAAACTTTAATATAATATAAAAAAGGAAAAAAGAAGACATTTAAAAAAAAATATTTAAAAATTACAATTCACATATATTGATAATTGTAAATATATTAAGGAAAATGGGGTTTCTAAATCTCAAGTCTTGTGGAAGCTCCAATCTCTCAATCTTAATTTTCTAAAATTTTGATTTAAAAAAAAAAAACTCAGCATTTATTGATTTGGTCAAAATCTCCTGATCAGCATTTATTAACTTTTTCCAATCCACGTGCCTGCATTTATTGATTTGGTCAAAATCTCTGATTAACATTTAAAAACCGCTCATATAAATAATTATAGATATAACCCGTGCATAGTTACAGCAGTAGCCTTTATAATTTCTCCTGCACACTATGATTAGTGATAAGATTGTTAAATTATTTTTATAAAAAATTTTAAAAAACATAATTTATATATTAAAAAAAATTAAAACAAATATAAATATCTATAATTATCCCGTGCATTGCACAGGTAATAGGCTAGTACTTAAAATGACAAATAGAGTATATCCAAACCCATCCCAGATGGGCCGAATGAAGCCAAAGCCCATTGAATTTTGGGTCATAGCCGAATAGACACAGAAGCAAGATAAAGAGTACCTAGGTCACATGACTGAACCAAGTATATTAGGTGAGTCGGCCAGACCATGTCAAGTAAATTCAGGTTATCCCTTTCTAAAAAGTATAGTAGGAAGATGGATCCCAACAAAATGATTACTAATTCTCTTTCTAATTTAATTATTATTTTTAATATCAAAATGAGTATTTATTTTATTATCTCATAATTTAATATATATCATATAAAATCATTATATGATAATTACACTTTTATAGCACAATAGAACTAATATGATCAAAATAAACAAATAATTAACTAAATTTATTATATACAAGTATTCAAATAATATTTTAATAAAATGATAAGGTGAAGATTATTAAAATAAAAATTTTAAATTAAAATTAATATTATTCTTTTGTAACACATATCATAACATAAAATATCATTACATTAATTAAAGTTAACTTCATTGTGATATGTCAGACATCATATTTCTGAAAGTGATTTACATACACGTGTAGTGTCCAATTTGATATTAATTGATTAAAATAATGAAATTCAATACTTTTTTGTTAAGTTTTTAAAAGATAAATTGACAAATGTCAAATCATAAATAGTGTGGAGTATTATTAAAAAATAATAATTTATCGAAAATGACTGTGTACATTTAAGTTCCTATTGATGTTTCTTGAATATTTTTTAAATAAAAATTTTGAATTTATAGTATTATTAATAATGCACCTTCGTGAGTTCGGTCAAAAAAGATATGCAAAAATAATTTGGCTAAAATAAAAATTTGTGATTATTATGATGTCTCACGTAATTAATCAGAACCCCTTTGAGAACTGAAATTATTAAGGTTATTGAGATTTTGTGCCTAATTTCCTTTTAGGATAATGTTTATTATTTGAATTTATGAATTTTTATGCATAATGTGAATAACTCTTACGATTTTACTTATATAAACATAAATCCTATGTTTGAGTCAACCTACCTTAAGCATTTTTTTGTATAATAAAATACTCAAATATTATCATATAAAACTATTGTAATAGATCATAATCAAACACCACTTGAAGCATAATTAAAGACCCAGTGCACCACTTTAGACATAACCAAAAACATAAGAAATTAGCAAAGACATTTTCGATTAATAACTAAAATAATATACCATGAGTTATAACCAAGTCATAATTTATATGTTATAGAATTTTTCGTTGTTTTTGTTAGACTTATTTATTTTGATGATTTATTTAATTATGTTTTTAATTTATTTGGAAGAGAAAAATAGAATTAAAATTTATTTTGATGATTTATTTAATTATGTTTTAAATAGAATCCAAAATTTATTTTGATGATATATTTAATTATGTTTGAAAGAGAAAAATAGAATAAAAATTTATTTTATCCCATTATTTCTCACCTAAACTTTTATCCTAAATATTGTTTGAATATATTTAATATTTGCTCAAATCAGGAGTTCATTTCAACCAAAAAATAATGCCCAAACCAGAGGTTCAAACAGCCCAAAACAAAGGTTCAAACAGTATTTAATATTTGATTAAATCAGGAGTTCAAATAACCAAAAACAAAGGTTCAAACAGCCCAGTACAGCAGCAGGCCAAAAGGTTCAAACAGCCCAGAACAGCAATAGGCCAACAGGTTCAAGTGGAAGATGTTCAAATTAGTAATGATGGAGTGGAAGATATTCAAATTAGTAATGATGGAGTACAACGGCTATAAACGACTATAAGTTTCATTATATATACCAAAGCCTCTAAAAAAAAAAAAAATCATAAAATATTCTTTGATCTATAATCACTCACATCTATTCTCTGAAAAATTCTCTGAGAAGTGTTTTTCAATTTTTGTTTACATCCTCTTTCAGAAATTATACATTAAGTCATATAACTTTAAGCCCATCTTTCCTGTGTGAGGATTACAAAAAAATCAGAATCTCATTTTTATATCTATCTTTGAGAGATAATTCTTGTAGTTTTCTGTGAAAGCAAAAACACTTTCTTTTCAACCTTTTAAGAGTGTAGTATACTCAGTGTTCTTGATTTAGAAAGTCCGTGTAAAATCTATGGAGGATTGCTCCATCTGTGAAAAGGTTGCTAGCACCTTGTGAAGCTAGAGTATAGTAGAAAATCTCAAGTGAAGCTTAAGGAGTGGACGTAGGCCAAGTTGAAGCCAAACCACTATAAATTTGTTTGCCTCTCTCTCCCTTATCTCTTTATTTTATTTTAAATTGCCATAGTTATATTTCACATTTTTACTGTGCTAAAACCATTAACTGACATAGTTATTAAGACACTTGTTTTAATTATTTTTATTTCATTAATTATATTTATCTATTGTGCTAGTCATAATTTTGTATTAGGGTATTATTAATTTTAATTGTAAATATAGCGATCCCGGTTTCAATCATTCTTTCACGTTTTGCCACTTTGACTGGGCCGGTCAGGGGTCGAGCTGCTCGGTCAGCTCGCGGGGGTCGAGGGGGCAGTGCCCCTCGAAGCAAAAAGGAAAAATGCATTCGAAATTGCTTGTCCGCTCGAGCGTCCATTTCCCCGCTCGAGCGAAGAATGTTTGGTTCCTACACTTTGACCTGTCTGCAAAAATACTGGAAAGGTGTATTCGACACTCGAGCGGATCTTTCCACGCTCGAGCGGGAATCTTTGTCTTACGCTCGAGCAGGGCTTTCCATGCTCTAGCGGACCACGCTTTATCATATCGTGAAAGTGACATTTCAGATCATTTTCTGCTTTCTCTCTCTCTCTCTCTAAAAGTCTCCAAATTTTCAGATCTTAAGCTTCTCTCTCTAGAAACTCACATTCTCTCTAAGATTTCATCTAGATCCATTGTGTTCTTGACCCTAGTATCTTTGAGAATAAAGTAGAGGGATTCAAGAGTTTCGTTTTGATCCAAGAAGAAATTGCTTTTGTCATCTTTGGAGTTCCACCTTGTTGCTTGGGTTTTCTACACTTAAGGCAGGGATTTTCTACACTCTAGTATGATTTTTAGCTTAGTTATTTGCTATTGTGTATAGATTATGAGATTTGGTTGTGGTTTGGACAAATCTAAGATCTGAGTGTAAAATGAAAAGAGGGGTTTTTGACGTATATGAGATAAATGATGTTTGGGGTTGAATATAAACTCTTGGTGTAACAAAATAGTTAATTTTGGGTATTTGGGTTTATATTGGAAAAAGGGAGATTTTACCGTAATTTGATAAAATGATTATTTTGTATAAATAATTGAAATTAATATTGAATATGTTAAATTGGATGATTATTGATATGAATGGTGATATTGGATATATATTATCTCATCTATGGAAGTTTTGAATAAACTATTAAATCCGATATTGAATATATCTTAGAAATAATTATATTGGGCTATTGGTGGAGGATAGTTATGATTGTTATAGAAATTGCATGAGGATTAGGCGATTTTAAATGCTAATCCATTCATTGTTGGTGTCATTGAATATGACCATGGTATAAATACATTGTATATGTATCTTTATTGAGAGGAGAAAGAGGATGTACACCATATTTGATGATGTTATAAATACATTGTATATGTATGTTTATTGGGAGGAGATAGGAGATGTACTCCATATATGATTATGTTTATTAATGAAAAATCTAGAAATCCCCTAGATGTTGATTTGTGCTTATGTATCAATTTAAAGCAGAATATAACAATCCCAATCAAACAATCCAACAATCAATACAAAGAGACACAACGATTTAACGTGGAAAAAACCACAATTGGACACCTCCAACTGTGATAAAAAAAACCACGGGCAACAGCCACAAGAACAATCCACTAAGAAGAATTAAAGGAATTACACAGGTATACTCTCAATTACCTAGCGAATCCACAACGCCTAATTGAACCAACCTCTATGTGCCTCTTCCAACCCCATCTTCACCACGGAATTGTCTTTCTGATGAGCCACTTTGGATTCCACCACAGCTTCAGGCTCGAATTCTTCAGAATACACAACTGAAGAACAACACTCTCTTTTGTAGAACAAAACATAACCTTTGATGTACTCTCTTTAGAACATGAGTTGAATACTCAATAAAACATCAAAGAAAACTCCCAAAGTATCCCCAGATATAAACCCTAGAAACCAAAAAGAAGATCTGGAGAAGTTCTCCTCAAAATCTGACCCAATACGCGAATTTATAGAATCTGTCCTGCGATCTCCGCTCGAGCTCAACACAGCCCGCTCGAGCGGACTGACCAAAAACTGCGTGCGAACAAACTGAGATGCGCTTGAGCGTAGGAGAATCCGCTCGAGCGTAAAATCACACCTTCCAGTATTTTTACAGGCGACTGCAGAGATGCTGAGAGCTTCCAATCCCCGCTCGAGCGTCCCTTTCCCCGCTCGAGCGGACAGGCCAAAATTGGAAAAATTGGAAAAAAATAACATGCTCGGACAGGCAACTTTGAATGCATTTTTGCATTTTGCTTCGGGGGCGCTGCCCCTCGACCCCGCCGTGGCGCTGCCCCCTGGACCCCCGCGAGCTGACCGGGCAGCTCGATCCCTGTCATAATCAGCGAAGTGGCAATCTTGAAAGCATTATCAACACAAACTTCTCTGAAAGGCTTGATTCAGGTTGGATTCGCATCTAAACACTCAAAGTCTCACTGAAATAAAAATGCGAATAAAATTATAACTCAAAGGAGTTTTGTCAAACGGGTTTGCCAAGAAATAAAACCTAACAATCTCCCCCTTTGGCAATGCCGTGACAAAACACACCTAACAAAGAAAATCCTAAACACCCCAACCCATTACAGCCCACAACACCAACTTCTTTCTCAAGGTCACGATCTGCAAACCCGTTATTAGTGCCACAATCTCCAAAACAAACTATTAGTTCCACAAGAGTATATGAAAAAAATAATAGACATATGACACAGTTATCTTGAAACATGAGATGAAAAACATGAATAGATGAAAAACTAAGACTCATGAACAACTACTCTTAAACAACCAAAGCAAGATCATAAACCACACAAGCAATGATATGACGATGTAAAAGCAACCACAAACACTGAAAACAGTGAACAAGAAGAAAACGACAAAAAATAATATGGTGGAGCAAGCAAGGAATTTCATATTAGTACCTTAAAACACATAAGATTATCCAAGAAGCACCATTACAAGAAAACACAATGTGCACAGTCTGTAGAAGATTCCTCATGCAAGAAAGTGATGCATTATGTGAAAAGCATAGATCCCATGATAAAAAGTGTGTGTGTGACTCTCGGAGTTCGACAAACACTAGATTCAATCCTAGTAGTGATATGAAAGTTGGACCTCCAACAAGAGAATCTTAAGCACGACAAAGGAAAGTCAAACCACTAGGAATCAAGGGGTATTTGGTGAGTAAAGGCGGAGGCTCCCCCTCAATCAATGAATCTTTTCCCTCTTTTTTTTTCTTTTTTTTTTTTTCACATGTTTTTTCTTTCTTTTGCATATTTTGTCTTCTTCTCTTTCTTTTGCTTTTGCTTTTTCTTTTTCTTTTTCTTTTTCTTTTTCTTTTGCACAATCATTGGTGGCTGACACTCTCAAGAGTATGGAAACCGAACCAGAGAAGCATGGATATAATAAGGATGGCCTGGTTGGTGACTCTGAGGTAGCCTTTTCCTCATGGCTAGATTGCAAAGAATTAAGGGGAAAGCCATGGAGATGCAAAAGGATGGTAGGTGGTTAAGAGACTCAACATCACCCAAGATATGCTAGTATAGGTCAATTCCTCTAGAAAAGCAAAAGATTAATGACAGAAGTCCATAAAAAAAATAATCACTAAGGTGGAAGACTCCAAAATTTGCTAATCCAAGAGTGTGTACAGAATGAGACATACTAATCAAAAAACACACACTCCAAAATGAGTAATGACCACAGAAAGCACACACATATTAACATGTAATGGATTTTCTCATCAATTCCAATATGTACCAAGGACCACTCAAAAATTTCAAACTTGCAAAACCATACTAAGAAAATCTTTTTGGAATTTTTCTTTTTTTTTTTTTTTTTTTTTCAATTTTTTTTCTTAACCAAAGCAAGACAAAAAAACAAACAAGCACACATTAAAAGACCCGAAAAAAAACACACAAAAACCTATAAACTAAAATGACCAAACAAATTAACACAAGTCAACTTTTCTCACCCAAATCTTTTTGGTCTTAACAAAATCAGGTCTAGCGGTCTTGGTAAGTGTCGTGGTGCAGTGAACACCCGCATGAATCTTGGTATTCTGCCTAGACATGTAAGTCGAATTTCTACCCTTTTGAGGCACTCTCCCATGCAACTTATAACAATAAGGGCGAATATGACCATGCATACCACAATGATGACAAATAAAAACAGGGTGTACCTTCTTTTCTTTTACCTTACCAACTCTAGGGAGTTTGAGAAGTCTTTCATCTTGTTGAATCTTTTGTCCCCCCTTTCCTTGAGTTCTTGTATCATGAGAAGTTGAAGCACTCTGTTTTTGCTCTTTCTTACCACCAAAGCCAATGCCACTCTTGTCACAACTTGTTTGTTGAGACCCAATGATATCCTCCAAGGTCTTTGATCCTTTGTTCCAAAGACCAATTGTAGCCATAGCACACTTGAGCTCTTCCTCTTTCTTGATCATAAGTTCTTCCAAAGCAACTTGTGACATCTCGAGAGATTCAATCTTTTCTTCATACATGGCATGGGTTTGCAGTAGCTCATTCCTCTCTGTCTCACAAGTCAACAATTTTGCACAAAGAACTTGTCGATCATCAGCTACCTTGATGGCATTAATCCTGGCCTCGGAAATCTCTTCCTTAAGTTTGACATTCTCACTTTCACATGCTTTGAGTTTCTTTGTGAGTTTGTCATTCAATTTGAATAACTTAAGAGACTCCTTATACAACTTTTCATAAGCTTGCTCAAGCTCTTCATGATCGCTCTCCGAGGATTCATCATCAGTGATATTCTCAACTGACCTCTTTGGAGAATCTGTTTGTCCTTCAGCTTCAGAAGCCGCCATGAAAGCAAGAAATTGTTTATGACCCTCTTCGCCTTGACCTTCATTGTCACTTTCATCTTCATCAGATTCAGATTCATCATCCCAAGTGATGGCAAGGGCTTTCTTCTTCTTCAAACGAGTGGGGCATTCTTGAGCAAAATGGCCAAATCCTTGGCATTCATAGCATTGGAGTCTTTCAGAGTTTCCTTGTATCTTTCCTTTCTCCTTCTTGGCTATAGAATTAATTTTGAGTTTATCTTTGCCTTTAGATTTATGAGAATGAGTAGATTCCAAAAGATTAGGATTCTTTTTCAAAAAAGATTTTTTAAATTGTTTAACAAAAGCAGCCATAATCTTGGAATCTATATCACAATCCTCATCAGAATCCTCTCTAACTTTATGAGCACTACTAAAAGCAATATCTTTTTGTTTCTGTTTGAAATTCTTGTGTGCCTCATAAGTTTGGAGATTTCCAACCAACTGATCCAGCTTGAGGTTGTCAACATCTTGAGCCTCCTCAATAGCCGTAACTTTTGGTTGGAACCGATCGGGCAAGGATCTCAAAATTTTTCCCACAACTTTGGATTCTGGAATTTTTTCACCTAAATTGAAGCTGGAATTTACAATGTCACTCAACTTCGCATAAAATTCATCAAAGGTCTCACTATCTTTCATTGAAAGGTTTTCGAAACTAGATGTGAGCCTTTGAAGTTTTGAGCGTTTAACAGAAGGAGTGCCCTCATGAATAGTTTGTAAGATATCCCAAGCCTCTTTTGCGACTTCACAATTACAAATACGACTAAATTCTTCAGGTGTGACAGCGCAAAAGAGAGAATTGATAGCTTTACTATTCCAGCTACTATTTTGGTAATCAGTTGTGTCCCACTGATCAATTGGTTTGGGGATTGTAACTCCATCAACAGTAATTGTTGGTTCAGTCCACCCATTCATGACGGATTGCCAAACTTTTTCATCAATAGATTTTAAAAAAGATCTCATCCGAGCTTTCCAAAAAGGATAATTGGATCCGTCAAGTAGGGGTGGTCGAACCATAGAATTTCCTTCACGAATTGTATCCATTATCACAAATCAAACAAGATCTCGTTCTAAAAGAAAATATTTTTTTTTTTATAAAAAAAAAGAACGACCTGCTCTGATACCAATTGAAAAATCTAGAAATCCCCTAGATGTTGATTTGTGATTATGTATCAATTTAAAGCAGAATATAACAATCCCAATCAAACAATCCAACAATCAATACAAAGAGACACAACGATTTAACGTGGAAAAAAACCACAATTGGACACCTTCAACTGTGATCAAAAAACCACGGGCAACAGCCACAAGAACAATCCACTAAGAAGAATTAAAGGAATTACACAGGTATACTCTCAATTACCTAGCGAATCCACAACGCCTAATTGAACCAACCTCTATGTGCCTCTTCCAACCCCATCTTCACCACGGAATTGTCTTTCTGATGAGCCACTCTGGATTCCACCACAGCTTCAGGCTCGAATTCTTCAGAATACACAACTGAAGAACAACACTCTCTTTTGTAGAACAAAACACAACCTTTGATGTACTCTCTTTAGAACATGAGTTGAATACTCAATAAAACATCAAAGAAAACTCCCAAAGTATCCCCAGATATAAACCCTAGAAACCAAAAAGAAGATCTGGAGAAGTTCTCCTCAAAATCTGACCCAATACGCGAATTTATAGAATCTGTCCTGCGATCTCCGCTCGAGCTCAACACAGCCCGCTCGAGCGGACTGACCAAAAACTGCGTGCGAACAAACTGAGATGCGCTCGAGCGTAGGAGAATCCGCTCGAGCGTAAAATCACACCTTCCAGTATTTTTACAGGCGACTGCAGAGATGCTGAGAGCTTCCAATCCCCGCTCGAGCGTCCCTTTCCCCGCTCGAGCGGACAGGCCAAAATTGGAAAAATTGGAAAAAAATAACATGCTCGGACAGGCAACTTTGAATGCATTTTTGCATTTTGCTTCGGGGGCGCTGCCCCTCGACCCCGCCGTGGCGCTGCCCCCTGGACCCCCGCGAGCTGACCGGGCAGCTCGATCCCTGTCATAATCAGCGAAGTGGCAATCTTGAAAGCATTATCAACACAAACTTCTCTGAAAGGCTTGATTCAGGTTGGATTCGCATCTAAACACTCAAAGTCTCACTGAAATAAAAATGCGAATAAAATTACAACTCAAAGGAGTTTTGTCAAACGGGTTTGCCAAGAAATAAAACCTAACAATTAATACATTGTATATGTATATTTGTTTGGGAGGAGAAAGGGGATGGACTCCATTTAAAGCAAGCTGGCCTGAGTGTCCTGGGTGAAAGACCCGAAATCTATTATACATGGGTGCTGGTTCCCGCGGACGAAATATCCGTAAAATGGTAAGTTTGAAGTGTTTATGTGAGTGTTTTGCATAATTGGAAAACCATTGAGTTGTAGTCTTATTTTGGTTGTTGAAAGATAATAAGGTTAACTCATAAATTGAGTAACATATATAAATTGGAAATGAACTGATGGACAGTGGGATAAGATTTGTCGTAGTGACATTTGGATATATAGGCCTTGTGGATGCTTCCATATCGGTATTGTTTATATACGTGGTATTTATACATTTGCTAAACTTCATAAATTGTGTTAGATTATTTCTACTGGGCTGTTGGGTCACCCTATAAGGGAATACCATTTTTCAGGTGCAGATGAGATGCTTCCTCCAAGGCAATAGTATGGATGGACTTTCGGGAAGCAAAAGCTTCTTAATTATGCATTGTTGTGTGTTTGTTGGTATTTGTAAAGCCAAGGGCTTAAGATGTGATAAACGAGACTCAATTTGTGTAACCAAGCAATGACTTGGAAAGATGTAACCCTACAGGGCATTTAATTGTTTGTTAAACAGTAAACTCTGATGTATGAAAGCATGTTGCTTCTCATATTTATTCGGCATATGAGTCATCTTTATTGTATTATTTTGGGGGCATTATAGTAAAAACCTAATTCACCCTCCCTCTTAAGTTGTCTTTTAGGTAACAATTGGTATCAGAGCCTGGGGCTCTTGTTTAGATTTAACAATCTTTAGTTTTTGATCCATAGCAACCATGTATTCTACTTACTCTGCTGTAGGACAAGCTAGCAATAGGCCACCTCTCTTTGATGGTAGTAATTACATTCATTGGAAAGAAAAAAAAATGACTTTATATCTTCAAGCTACCAATTATGCTTTGTGGCTCATTATCACTAATGGTCCTAAATCCCTACCAAGGTAGTAGACCATATCAGTGTGCCTAAACTTGAGGATGAATTTGATGAGCGTGATTATAAACTCCTTCAAGCTAATGCTAAAGCCAAGCTTATTCTTGTGTGTGGATTAGGTGCAAATGAGTACAATAGAATTTCTAGGTGTATTACTACTAAAGAGATTTAGGATAAACTTGAAATCACCTATGAAGGAACTAGCCAAATAAATGAGTCTCGGATTAACATGCTTATTCATGATTATGAATTCTTTACTTTAGAATCATTTGAATCTATTTCTGAGATGTTTTATAAATTTACCAATATTATTAATGCTCTAAAATCTCTTGGTAAATCTTATACTAATGGTGAGCTTGTAAGAAAAATACTTAGGTCTTTGCCGAATGAATGAGAAGCTAAGGTTACAACTATCGAAGAAGCAAAAGACCTAACAAAATTAGGCATTGAAGAGCTTCTAGGCTCACTCATGGCTTATGAATTTTCAATGATAGATGACAACAAAAAGGAAGCCATTTGGAGAGAAAATGATGGAGTAGCCAACTTGTGTCTCATGGCTCTTGGAGAAGAAGAATCCACTCAAGATGAGGTAATCTTTAATTATGTAGAACTTGAAAGTGCTTTCAATGAATTACATGACATATTTAGAAATGTTTGTGTTAAGGATTCTAAATTAAAGAAATTAGTTACTTCTCTTTCAAATGATGTGGGTGTTTTAAAAATGAAAAATGCTATTTTGAAAAATGACTTTACATCTATTGTCAATAAGAAAAACATTTTGAAAAACAATGTTGAAGATTTAAACAAAACTCTTGAAAATTTTGTAAAAGGAAAAAGAAAACCTCAACAAGTTTCTTGGAAATAAAAGATGTGTTTTTGACAAAGTAGGCATTGATTTTGATCCTCTTAAACCTTTTATGAGATTAAATGTTCTTGAGACTAATCTCCATGGACCCAAAAAAGTATGGGTACCGAGAAATAAATCAAGATATTTTATAGGTGGAATCTCAAAGAACACCAAGGACTTCGAGAGGAAATGCACAACAAGAGTGTTCAATCTAAAGAGCAAAATCAGCTCCTACAAAAAGAAGAATAATGAAATGAAAATCACCAAGATGAACAATAGAGGTAATGTATGGATGAAGATTCTAAAGAGATAAATAAATGTATAACTCCTAACACACATTTAAGTTTAAAGTTCTATATTCTTTAAGGTGTGATTTGTGTACAATAGGTTGTGTCTAATCATTGCTTCCATGTAACTTATATAGCGATCCCGGATTTACCCTTGTTGTATAGTGATCCGGACATGTGTCCGTGGATGTTGGTAGTTGTTTATTATCTTGTTTACATCCTTTCTTACGTTGTATTTGAGTTATAGGATGTGTTGAGCGGGTTTGTTTCAGGTTGGTTGAGTTTAGAAACCAAAACTAGTTGCCCAGATTTTTAGCCTGTACGCTCGAGCGGAGGTGTTGGCGCTCGAGCGTAGATTACGTCCATCCAGTATCTTGTTGTGCAGTGTTGTGAGCTCGAGCGTAGGGTTGGGAGCTCGAGCGGAGTCCTGGTTCTGCAAAAGTGCTGGGCGAGTGCATTCTGCGCTCGAGCGGGAGGTTGGCCGCTCGAGCGGAAGTCTGTGAGTGGCCGCTCGAGCGGGGTGTTTTACGCTCGAGCGGAAGACTGGGTTTAAATCCCGAAATTGTGACTTTTCAAATCACTTTTTCACTTTCTCTTCTCTCTCTTACTTTTCCAAAATCACCATTGTTGAGCCTCTCACTCTAGACTCTACCTTCTCTCTAGGTTTTGATCTAGTAGGAGTGATTTACTCACCTTTGGCCTTTACAAAAAGGTTGTTGATCGTCGAGGGCTTCATTTTAATCTGAAAATCTCGGGTTTTGGAGCACGTTGGGTTTTGTCGTCTTCTCCTTTGGGACTCCGAGTTTGAGGTAGGGATATCCTACTCCTCTCTATGGGTTTTGTCTTTAAATTTTGGTATTTTGAGATGTTGGGCTTGGTTTGGTAATTTTGTGAAAGGTTGGGACTTTTGTGTAATTTTACAAGAGTTGGGGTTTTATTCATAATAAACCTAGATGCATGTTTGGCATAGAAAAATGGAATGATTGTTGAATCATTGATGAAAATGGGACCTAAGGGTTGAAATGGTAATTATGGAAAATGGCCTAATTACATTGTTTAATTAATTGGGATAATTAATTGGTGAGAAATGAGGAAATGAAATGTTGATTGAATATCCATTTGTGCATTTATTTTCTGTTTTAGAAATAACTGCTTTGGGCTATCGGTGGAGGATAGTCGAGATTGTTGTAGACAATGCATGATGATTAGGTAAACGGAAACTAATCAATGGAATGTGTCATGGAACTTGACGGTTGATAGAATACATTAATTGTGTGTATTGTGTGATTGTATATAGAACCAATGTGTTTATATACGTTATGTGTAGAGGAGGAGATAGGGGATGTACTCCGCGGTTTAGGGGAAGATAGGGGATGTACCTCTAAACCGGATAGGTTTTGGGAGGAGATAGGGGATGAACTCCGTAGACAGAGCTCATATGCTTGTCTAGAGAAGTGAAGATAGAGCTCATATGCTTATCTTTGTGAAGTGTGGATACAGCTTGTATGCTTATCTGTGGATATTGTTGATATACATATCTGTTGTAGAGTGTGGATACAGCTTGTATGCTTATCTGTGGATATTGTTGATATACATATCTGTTGAGAATGTGGATATAGCTTTTATGCTTATCTGAATGTGAGATATAGTTTTTATACATATCTGTAGAAATGATGGTAGAGCTAGCAAGCTTATCTGTTGAAAAAGGGAAAATGAAAAGTAATTGGGACTTGTAAGTCGTTGACATAAATATGTAATTTATGTGATTGTATCAGTGTTGACCAATTATCAATTGCTAATGTTTTAGTCATTATCCATGGTTGGTTTAGTGTATTTCTACTGGGCTGTGGCTCACCCTATATGGGAATATCATTTTCAGGTACAGGAAGCATGCCACCTCCAAGGACATAGCTGGGAGGCTTGTGGCGGGCATAGTTTTGTCGTTTTACTTTGATGTATTACATGTAATTTCAAGCCAAGGGCTTAATGTGTAAACGAGTTAGAACTCTTTGTTGTAACCAAGTGTTAACTTGGAAAGCTGTAAGCCCGTAGGGCATTTTGTTATGAGGTTAAACATGTAATACCTATGTCTTGGAATTCTAATGAATGAAAGGAATGCGGTTAGTTTAAATGTAAATTCATGTCTTATCTGATGGGTTTGTTGTTATTATTTTGAGGGCGTTACAACTTGGTATCAGAGCGTACCGGGTTCGAATACTTTGGGTACGTGGGAAGTGATTAGTATCACAATGGGTTTGTCTCGCTTGATAGAGACTTAGATGTAGTACCATATGCTATGTGCTTATTTGATAACATACTTATGTGACTATGTGGGTATGGGATTTAATTTCTGGGATGTTGATTGGATCCTTGAGTTTCTGGGAGTCTTGTTGGAAAAGCACTTGATCAATGCTGTTTCTAACCGGAACTCTAGTAACGCCTCGGGACTATTATTATCCGGAAATGAAATTCGTAAGTGCTTATGTGTTTATGTGCTTATGTGGAGTGAATTACACTTGTCCATGCATTAGGACGTGAGTGTTTAGTTTCGGCACATTTATGAATGTGCTAACGTTCTGTGTTGCCTTTATTAGGATGTCAGGACGAGGAAGAGGTGCTAGGCGTGGTAGACCTGCGAGGCAGGAAGTACCGTTACAGGGTGAGATTCCGGCAGTGCAGGAGGGAGTTGGGCAGGCCAATGTGGCCGAGCCAGTAGGTCAGCAGGCTATGGGTGCCTTGGCCAGAGAGATAGCGGGAGCTCTGGGTATTCTTAGAGCTGGGAATCAGGCAGCTGAGACAGGGCCTTCCTTCTTGAAGAGGGAGTTCTTTCGGTGTAATCCGGACGAGTTTATCGGGGATCCTAAAGAGCCGCTTAAGGCAGATGAATGGCTCGAACAGACAACGAAGACGTTTGAGATGCTTGGCATCGAGGACGGAGCACTGAAAGTGACCTTAGCATCCTTCCAACTGAAGGGAGATGCGGGTCAATGGTGGAAATACGAGAAAGCTCGTGTTGGTGGTACTTGGGAGGCGTTTGTGAATGCTTTTCAGGAGAGGTTTTTATCAGCAGCGGCTAGGGAGAAGCTGAGGGATCAGTTTAGCCGGCTTAATCAGCAGGGCTTGTCAGTGGCCGAGTTTGAGGCTACTTTTACCAGTCTGTCTAGGTTTGCACCTGAACTGGTGGCGTCTGAGGAACGCCGTTGCTATGAGTTTGAGCGGAAGTTGAGGCGGGGCCTCAAGTTGAGAATTGGTGGGTCTTATATTCGAGAGTATAGACACCTAGTGGACGCTGCAGCTCATATGGAGCTTATGATGCAGGAGGAGGATGAGGGTCAGAGAGGCTCCAAGAGGAGCCAGGATAGTCAGAGTGATGGCAGGAGACAGAAGGGTTATAACCCTCAGCAGTCTCAGGGTGCAGTCTCTAGATCGACCTTTCCAGTGCCGAGTGCAGGCTCCGGGAGAGGCAGTCAGGGGGAATTCACTTGTTACAAGTGTGGCCAGCTGGGTCACAAGGTTTCTGTTTGCCCGCAGAAGGGTGGGGGTCAGAAAGCTGCTTCTTCTTCAGCTAGATCGCAGAGTCAGAGTTTGGGCAGGGGGCAGCTCTTGACTTGTTATCAGTGTGGACAACCTGGGCACATGAAGAGGTTTTGCCCACAGTTGAGTGCCACTTCGGGAGCGTCTGGTTCTAGGCAGACGCAGGGTTTTCAGCCAGCTCAGTCTGTGCAGGCCTCGAGGGCCAATCCGGGAGCTTCGTCATCCCAGTCTGTGCAGCAGTCTTTTGCTCCGAGAGGTGAGCAGGTAGACCAGGGGTCTACGGGGCGCGTGTATGCTGTTACCGCGCAGGATTTAGTACCGGCTCCATCAGTAGTGAGAGGTACTTTTCTGTTTTGCAACTCAGTTGCTAATGTGTTGATAGACACGGGTGCATCTCATTCTTTTATATCTGCTGCATTTGCATCTGTTTTGGAATTGGAGTTAGCACAGTTAGCATCTCCTATTTGTGTGGTATCGCCTTTGGGTGGTGAGTTGATTCTGAAACAGGGTGTTAGAGGATGTGATATAGAGGTCGCCGACTATAGGCTTCCTTTTCCGTTTGTTGTCATGCCCATGAAGGGTTTTGATGTTATTTTGGGTATGGACTGGTTATCGTCATACCGGGCTGTTATTGATTGTTACCGCCAGAGGGTTACATTGTGTACCTTGAGCGGGGAGTGGTTCCATTTCTTGGGAGACCGGGTTGGTAGTGTTTTGCCACCGGGGTATGATTCGCGAGGGCGAAGTGAGCTTAGTGGTCTACTTGCTAGCTTTGAGAGTAGTAAGTGTGATGAGACACTGATTGTGTTGCCGAGGGTGGTTTGTGAGTATTCGGATGTTTTTTCCGAAGATCTTGTTAGTTTGCCACCTCACCGAGAGATAGAGTTCTCTATTGATTTAGTGCCTGGTACGGCGCCGATTTCTATGGCACCTTACCATTTTGCTCCAGCAGAGTTGGTTGAGTTGAAAGTTCAGCTCCAGGAATTACTAGATAAGGGCTTTGTTCGCCCTAGTGTTTCACCGTGGGGAGCACCGGCCCTCTTTGTTAAAAAGAAAGATGGTGCCTTGAGATTGTGTATAGACTACCGGAAGTTGAATCGGGCTACGGTTAAGAATAAGTATCCTATGCCCCGTATAGATGATTTGTTTGACCAGTTGAAGGGTTCCCGTTGTTTCTCTAAGATAGACTTGAGATCGGGTTACCATCAGTTGAGGGTCAGGGAGGAAGATATTCCTAAGACGGCATTCCGTACGCGGTATGGCCATTATGAGTTTTTGGTGATGCCATTTGGACTTACCAATGCACCGGCAGTCTTTATGGACTTGATGAACCGGATTTTCCGGGAGTTCTTAGACCGATTTGTGGTTGTCTTCGTGGACGACATCCTTATCTATTCGTCTTCTGAGGAGGAGCACGAGGCACACTTGAGAGTGGTGCTTGAGTTACTTAGAGTTCATAGGCTGTATGCCAAGTTTGGGAAGTGTGAGTTCTGGCTGAGGGAAGTCAAATTCTTAGGCCACGTGGTATCCGGGGAAGGGGTGTCTGTTGATACATCCAAGGTTGAGGCAGTGCAAGATTGGGCACAGCCTAAGAGTGTGTTTGAGATCCGCAGTTTTCTGGGATTAGCTGGGTATTACCGTCGGTTTGTGAAAGATTTCTCCAGGTTAGCGTCACCGTTGACTAGACTGACTCGGAAGGGAGTCAAGTTTGTGTGGAGTGAGGCTTGTGAAAAGTCGTTCCAAGAGTTGAAAGTTAGATTGACCACCGCTCCGGTATTGATTATTCCGGAGAGAGGGTTGGGTTATGCGGTTTATTGTGATGCCTCACGAGAGGGTTTGGGTTGTGTGTTGATGCAAGAGGGGAAAGTGGTAGCTTATGGCTCACGTCAGTTGAAAATACACGAGAAGAATTACCCCACGCACGACCTAGAGTTAGCAGCAGTGATCTTTGCCTTGAAAATTTGGAGGCACTACCTTTATGGTGAGAAGTTCGAGGTGTTCTCGGACCACAAGAGTTTGAAGTATCTGTTTACCCAGAGAGACTTGAATTTGAGGCAGAGGAGATGGATGGAGTTCATCGAAGACTATGATTTTGAGTTACATTATCATCCGGGAAAGGCCAATGTTGTGGCCGATGCCCTTAGTAGGAAGACCATTAGTGATGTTGCTAGTATAGCCATCCGGGAATGGGTGATGTTGGGAGCACTTGGCGAGTTTGATTTGCTACTGGGCGAATCTGTTAAGGCTGCGGCCTTGTTTTCTGTTGTTGCGCAGCCTACACTTGTGACTAGAGTGTTAGAGGCACAGAGAGGTGACCTTGAGGTAGAATCCCTCCGAGAGAAGATCTCCAGTGGGAAAGTTGAGAAGGGTTTGACGGTGTATCCCGACCTGAGTGTGAGATACCGAGACCGTTTGTTTGTACCGGAGTCTTGCCGAGAGGAAGTACTCCGAGAGTTTCATCATTCGCGCCTTGCGGTGCATCCGGGAGGTACTAAGATGTATCAGGATTTGGGTCGCCAATTTTGGTGGCGGGGTATGAAGAGAGATGTGGCTGTTTTCGTATCGAAGTGCCTTACTTGCCAGCAAGTGAAGGCCGAGCATCAGAGGCCAGCGGGTTTGTTGCAACCCTTGCCTATTGCCGAGTGGAAGTGGGAGCATGTCACTATGGACTTCGTTGTAGGTCTTCCGAGGACTCAGCGGGGTAGTGATGCTATTTGGGTGGTTGTAGACCGGTTGACTAAGTCGGCGCACTTTATTCCTATGCGCGTGAGAGATTCGGTAGATCATCTTGCCGACTTGTATATTCGGGACGTAGTGAGATTGCACGGGGTCCCAGTGACGATCGTCTCAGATAGAGATCCTCGTTTTACTGCCAGGTTGTGGCAGAGTTTGCAGAGTGCCTTGGGCACTAAGTTGACCTTTAGTACGGCCTATCATCCTCAGACTGATGGGCAGTCCGAGCGTACTATTCAGATCCTCGAGGATATGCTTCGGGGTTGTGTCCTGGATTTCAGTGGGACGTGGGAGAGGCACTTGCCATTGGTAGAGTTTGCCTACAACAACAGTTTTCAGTCTAGCATCGGTATGGCACCGTTTGAGGCCTTGTATGGTCGACCGTGTAGGTCTCCAGTTTGTTGGGCCGAGGTGGGTGATGCACCTTTGTTGGGTCCGGAGTTGGTTAGGGAGACGACGGAGAAAGTTGAACTTATCCGTAGGAGGCTTGTTACAGCCCAGAGTCGACAAAAGAGTTATGCCGACCGTAGGAGGAGGCCTTTGGCGTTTGAGGTAGGTGATCATGTCTTTCTGAAGATATCACCTAGGCGAGGTCTGATGAGGTTTGGGAAGAGTGGGAAGTTATCCCCTCGGTTTATTGGTCCTTTTGAGATCCTTGAGAGGATTGGTGAGGTTGCTTATCGATTAGCCTTACCACCGCAGTTGTCCGGAGTGCATGACGTGTTTCATGTGAGTATGCTTCGGAAGTATGAGCCAGATCCATCACATGTGCTGGATTGGAGCGATTTAGAGGTAGATGAGGATGCGTCGTATGAGGAGAGACCGGTTCGGGTCTTGGATAGGCGGGATCAGGTCCTACGTGGTAAGACCATTCCTTTGGTGAAAGTCTTGTGGAAACATCACGGAGTGGAGGAAGCCACTTGGGAACGTGAGTTGGAAGTCCGTGAGAAATATCCGGACTTGTTTGTTGATGTGTGATCTTGTATTTAAATTTTACATTATGTTGAACTTAAGAGCTTTTATATATGTCTTAAGTTGTAAAACATTGAGAATGTTTTGATTATTGGAAGCATGTTTTGGAACTTGCCTCATATGGTAGTTGGATGTAACGCTATATATGTTGAATATATTGTTGACATTGGAAAGTTAGTGCATAATGTTGGTGCATGTTAATAATACATATGTTGTTTACATATTGTGATATGTCTCTTGTTAAAGGGATGGGATGACCGGTAATGGGTCGAATTGTTGAATGTTAAAATGTAACATTGTTTAAAATGGAGGAAAACTTGTTTTTGAAAACTTGTGTTTAATTTCGGGGACGAAATTCTTTAAGGGGGGGAGGTTATAGCGATCCCGGATTTACCCTTGTTGTATAGTGATCCGGACATGTGTCCGTGGATGTTGGTAGTTGTTTATTATCTTGTTTACATCCTTTCTTACGTTGTATTTGAGTTATAGGATGTGTTGAGCGGGTTTGTTTCAGGTTGGTTGAGTTTAGAAACCAAAACTAGTTGCCCAGATTTTTGGCCTGTACGCTCGAGCGGAGGTGTTGGCGCTCGAGCGTAGATTACGTCCATCCAGTATCTTGTTGTGCAGTGTTGTGAGCTCGAGCGTAGGGTTGGGAGCTCGAGCGGAGTCCTGGTTCTGCAAAAGTGCTGGGCGAGTGCATTCTGCGCTCGAGCGGGAGGTTGGCCGCTCGAGCGGAAGTCTGTGAGTGGCCGCTCGAGCGGGGTGTTTTACGCTCGAGCGGAAGACTGGGTTTAAATCCCGAAATTGTGACTTTTCAAATCACTTTTTCACTTTCTCTTCTCTCTCTTACTTTTCCAAAATCACCATTGTTGAGCCTCTCACTCTAGACTCTACCTTCTCTCTAGGTTTTGATCTAGTAGGAGTGATTTACTCACCTTTGGCCTTTACAAAAAGGTTGTTGATCGTCGAGGGCTTCATTTTAATCTGAAAATCTCGGGTTTTGGAGCACGTTGGGTTTTGTCGTCTTCTCCTTTGGGACTCCGAGTTTGAGGTAGGGATATCCTACTCCTCTCTATGGGTTTTGTCTTTAAATTTTGGTATTTTGAGATGTTGGGCTTGGTTTGGTAATTTTGTGAAAGGTTGGGACTTTTGTGTAATTTTACAAGAGTTGGGGTTTTATTCATAATAAACCTAGATGCATGTTTGGCATAGAAAAATGGAATGATTGTTGAATCATTGATGAAAATGGGACCTAAGGGTTGAAATGGTAATTATGGAAAATGGCCTAATTACATTGTTTAATTAATTGGGATAATTAATTGGTGAGAAATGAGGAAATGAAATGTTGATTGAATATCCATTTGTGCATTTATTTTCTGTTTTAGAAATAACTGCTTTGGGCTATCGGTGGAGGATAGTCGAGATTGTTGTAGACAATGCATGATGATTAGGTAAACGGAAACTAATCAATGGAATGTGTCATGGAACTTGACGGTTGATAGAATACATTAATTGTGTGTATTGTGTGATTGTATATAGAACCAATGTGTTTATATACGTTATGTGTAGAGGAGGAGATAGGGGATGTACTCCGCGGTTTAGGGGAAGATAGGGGATGTACCTCTAAACCGGATAGGTTTTGGGAGGAGATAGGGGATGAACTCCGTAGACAGAGCTCATATGCTTGTCTAGAGAAGTGAAGATAGAGCTCATATGCTTATCTTTGTGAAGTGTGGATACAGCTTGTATGCTTATCTGTGGATATTGTTGATATACATATCTGTTGTAGAGTGTGGATACAGCTTGTATGCTTATCTGTGGATATTGTTGATATACATATCTGTTGAGAATGTGGATATAGCTTTTATGCTTATCTGAATGTGAGATATAGTTTTTATACATATCTGTAGAAATGATGGTAGAGCTAGCAAGCTTATCTGTTGAAAAAGGGAAAATGAAAAGTAATTGGGACTTGTAAGTCGTTGACATAAATATGTAATTTATGTGATTGTATCAGTGTTGACCAATTATCAATTGCTAATGTTTTAGTCATTATCCATGGTTGGTTTAGTGTATTTCTACTGGGCTGTGGCTCACCCTATATGGGAATATCATTTTCAGGTACAGGAAGCATGCCACCTCCAAGGACATAGCTGGGAGGCTTGTGGCGGGCATAGTTTTGTCGTTTTACTTTGATGTATTACATGTAATTTCAAGCCAAGGGCTTAATGTGTAAACGAGTTAGAACTCTTTGTTGTAACCAAGTGTTAACTTGGAAAGCTGTAAGCCCGTAGGGCATTTTGTTATGAGGTTAAACATGTAATACCTATGTCTTGGAATTCTAATGAATGAAAGGAATGCGGTTAGTTTAAATGTAAATTCATGTCTTATCTGATGGGTTTGTTGTTATTATTTTGAGGGCGTTACAACTTAATTGTACTAAGTTTGCTAAGTCATATTTTGCTAGTTTCTTTCAAACATTCATTGAACTCAAAAATGAGAATTATATTATTTTGATGAATGCCTATTAGAATATGAATGATTCATGTATTCATTAACATTTTATATCATGTCATCCATTGCTATGAAAAAGAGATAAGAAGTGATAAATTTTTTTGTGAACATACTTTTCACATTTTATATATAACTTCATACTAATATGTTAATTCCTTTTTGAGTCATATCTTTGTAGAATCAATTTTGATGTCATAGCATGTTTTTGAGATGTATACTATCTATATTTTGAATTCTACATTTGTGATCTCAACAATATGCTCAATATGAAAATTTCATGCTTATATGCTTTACATTGGAATATTTGAATGAGTTGTGAAATTCCTTGATTATGATCCATCAACAATGTCTAAATGAAAAGAAGTATCATACGTTTGTAAAGACATTGCATCTATCATATTGAATATCTTTTTAATATGGATTATATTAGCATACATCTCATGAAATGCTTTTGATTAATAAATTGTTAAATTAATTGTTTATAACATTCATGTTGTGTTCCACATTAAGTAAAATGTTTTATCACACTTGAGGATGTGGATTGAATTGATGAAAATGCCTCTTGATAATGTTATGTGATTAAATGAGATTGTTGCATCATTTCTTAATAAAACAAAGAGCATAACATTATTTTCTTATGCATATTATGCTATGTGCTACAACTTGAAAATTCTGACAAATAGCATTCCAAACTCTTGTTTGATCATTGAATTATTTTTCACCTTTTGAGTTTGAGATAAGAAGTGATTTGTGCTGTATTTTTATTGAGTATTAGTGATTGTTCTATGAATGCTATATTTACACAAAATCATATTAGAAAAGGGTAACACCAACTTAAGGAGAGAAATCATTTTGCTGACATACTTGTTAAACCATTTTGAGATGAACTCCTCATGAAAGAAAATTGAAGATTGAAAAGCTTCTAACTCATGAACCAAAGGTATGCCTCCTACACTCTCTTAAGCTTTTGAGGTAAAAATTCTATCTTATATCCTTTGAGCTAATATTGTTATTACTTTGATATGAAAAAGATTGATTATGCTTCATATGATTTGCAATGTATACTCTTTGATGATACTCTTGCCTAATAATCATGCCTATGCTTAAATGTGTGCTATATATTGAAATTCATGATTTTTCTTGGTGTATGGATTGCTATACCTTGAACATGCTTCATTTTTTGGAATTACATTAGCACCATGAGATTATATTGAGTTTAACCTATTATGAGCAATATTTGGTATTCTACATAATGCTTGAGCTATGATTGTTAATTCTTCTAGATTGCATATTGATATCCTTGGTAGATTGCATGTTGGTATCATTTTGGCATCCTTATTGGTAATATTTGGCATCCTATTTAATATTATTAAGGAGAACATTTCAGTTATGAGCTTTCATTTATCATATCTCCTATTGATTTTGCCAAATGAAACAAACGGAAGAATTTAAACTAGATTATTTAAAAAAAAAAAAAAATCCCCTCAGATTCTATTCTATTTTGGATATCACACTTATGAGCTTGCACCTCACATATTTGTTTTTTAATTATCTTGTATAAAATCTGTATGCTCTTGCTAGAAATTGATTGTTAGATCATGCTCAAATCGATTGTTAGATCATGCTCAACTGCTTCACATATGTACTTTTAACAATTTGGTATCTCCTTAGCTCTTGCCTGAAAATAGATTGAAATAACATGAATTCTTCATAATGGATAAGCTCATTGATTCATTGTTGCCATATTATCTTGCTACAACAGCATGTGTGTCTCATTCTTGACCTTTGGAACTTCTCCTTATTGCACCCATGGCATTTATCTAAACTTGATGCTACATTGTGATAATACTAGTGCCATCAATTTAAGCAAAAATGATATATGTGTATTGTTACATTGATATGGAAACATTTATATCAGTTGCATGCTCTCAAATTCTTCATACATTTATTCTCCTTAACAGTTTGCTATTCTCAATTGTGTAATTTTTCTTTGGGTTTTGCATCTTGAGGTAAAATTAACTTTGCATACATTGATTTTTTTTAAACCCTCATGGTATTTTTTTTCATTACCATTCTAGCAACACCAACGTTCCATTAAGTTTAATTTCTGCTGGTATTATTTTATTTTTTTTTATTTTGCTATTTGGCTTAATTTCTTTTATTTTTAATTTTTTCTCATTATTATTTTTTATTTGGGCTTAATTTTCTTTTTCTTTTTTTTAACTTTTTAATTTCATTTTTCAGTACTTAAACATAAAAACAAACACAAATCAAAATACAAATATTTACAAAAAAAAAAACGCCCTTCATTTTTTTTACGGCCATACGCTGATCAAAATAAACATACTTACATAAAAAAAAAATCCCCCCCCGAAAAAAAACCTTCATTTTTTTTACGGCCATACGCCGATCTTACTTACTCGCCTCTTCCATCGTTTTCTTCTTCTTTTTATCACCTTGGGCGACCCTTGACACCTTTGCCCCCGTGCTTTCGTCGAGAATGACAACTCCCCGCTGACTATCAAAGGCCAAGAACGACATTGCTTTAAATCGGGCCATGGAGGTGGTCTTTTGTTTAAGCTCTTTATTTTAGGCCTTCAGTGCGCCTATTTCTGCTCGCGCATCCTTGTACATGTGCTGGAGCAGAGAGAGTTGGGCGTTGACCTGATGGAGTTCACTCGTCTTGTTTTGCAATCGGTGAGCCAATTTTGTGACTGCAGTCACCGTCTCCATACAGGACGCCAGTGTGAAATGATTGGCTTCAATGTTTGATTGAGTTGCCATTATTTGCTCAATCGACATGATAGGAAGGTTGCGAAGAGTAGGAGCCGGGCACTCAGCCCAGCAACGCTTACAGGATCATTTAAGTTTAGAAAAAGAGTAAGGGGACGGGACGAGGCTATGTAGTAGGAGATAAAGATGTAATCGAAAGGAGGGTCATTTTTGGTAGCCTTTCTGCTATGCTCAGTCTCTCTATTCTGTCTCTCGAGGAAGAAGAAGACTGAAACGAGTGATGAAGAAGAAATAGAAGAGAGTGATGTGAAGAAGAAGAAGCAGACGAGTGTGATTAAGAAGAAGGCTGAAGAGAAGAAGACAATGACGGAGAGATAGCCGAGGTAAGCGAAAATCGAGGAGAGTTGCTTTTGTCGGCCAATGAAGCAAAAGCCAGGCCGTGTGGCAACCACGTTTTGCACAAAAAGAGAGAGACACAGGAGAGTTGTATGTATATGCATATATATATATACATATATATATATTGTATAGCTATGTAATATATATGTTTTGAATTGTATAGATGCCATTTATCACTATCATTTTCCTCATCCTTCTCTAGATTCTGACCATGATTTCTTTTTTGATAATGTCATTGGGGGAGCAATTATATAATGTTATGTATTATGGTATTATTTTGTTATGATGTTATGTATTATGATATAATTTTCAAATTATGGTATTATTTGAAAACTAATCTGATGATTATGTATTTATAGTTTGATATCTTAGTCTCATATCATGTCTCTAATTAAAGCTTATTTATTACACATGTGCTAACTTATGTATTTAAAAATAAATTTAGGGAGCATGACTTGAGGGGGAGCTTTTCTTACTCTCAAATCAAATCAAAACATCATTGTGTGCCATCATCAAAAAAGAAGAGATTGTTACACTTATTTATTTTGATGATTTATTTAATTATTTTTTTAATTTATTTGGAAGAGAAAAATAGAATCAAAATTTATTTTGATGTTTTATTTGAAAAAGAAAAATAGAATCCAAAATTTATTTTGATGATTTATTTAATTATGTTTGAAAGAGAAAAATAGAATCAAAATTTATTTTGTCCCATTATTTCTCACCTAAACTTTTATCTTAAATATTGTTTGAATGTATTTAATATTTGCTTAAATCAATAGTTCATTTCAACACAAAAATACTGCCCAAACCAGAGGTTCAAACAACCCAAAATAAAGGTTTAAACAGTATTTAATATTTGATTAAATTATAAGTTCAAATAGTCTAAAACAAAGATTCAAATAGCCCAGCACAACAGCAGGCCAAAAGGTTCAAACAGCCCAGCCCAGCCCAGCCCAGCAGCAGGCTAAAAAGTTCAAGTGGAAGATAGTCAAATTAGTAATGATGGAGTGGAAGATATTCAAATTAATAATGATGGAGTACAACGGCTATAAACGGCTAAAAATTCAAATGAATATAACGACTATAAACGGCTATAAATTCAAATGAATACAACGGCTATAAGTTTCATTATATATACCAAAGCCTCTAATGTAAACAAATTACAAAAAAAAAAAAACAAAAATCAGAAAATATTCTTTAATCTATAATTACTCACATATATTCTCTGAGAAGTGTTTTTCAATTTTTGTTTGCATCCTCTTTCAGAAATTATACATTAAGTCGTATAACTTTAAGCCCATCTTTCCTGTGTAAGGATTACAAAAAAATCAGAGTCTCATTTTTATATTTATCTTTGAGAGATAATTCTTGTACCTTTCTGTGAAAGCAAAAACACTTTCTTTTCAACCTTGTAAGAGTGTAGTACACTTAGTGTTCTTGATTTAGAAAGTCTGTGTAAAATCTATGGAGGATTGCTCCATCTGTGAAAAGGTTGCTAGCACCCTGTGAAGTTAGAGTATAGTGAAAAATCTCAAGTGAAGCTTGAGGAGTGGACGTAGGCCGAGTTGAAACCAAACCACTATAAATTTATTTGTCTCTCTCTCTCTTATCTCTTTATTTTATTTTAAATTGCCATATTTATATTTCACATTTTTACTGTGCTAAAACCATTAACTGACATAGTTGCTAAGACACTTGTTTTAATTATTTTTATTTCATTAGTTATATTTATCTATTGCGCTAATCATAATTTTCTATTAGGATATTATTAATTTTAATTGTAAAAACCTAATTCACCCCCCTCTTAGGTTGTCTTTTGGATAACAGTTTTTATTTTTTTCAGAAAAAATATTTTGATACAAGTAAAATTCATATTTTTGATAAATTTGATTAACACAAATAATGATTTGATTTCAGGTTCAGAATACATTTTTTTATTTTTTTAATTTTGAAATAAATTATTTTTATGAGCCTATTTTAAATAGGATTATACAAGTAACAACAATTTTCATTAGCTATTAGCAAATGTATTTATGTTTGACTTTCAGTTGATTTAGATTAAAAATAAATAAAAAATTTAGAGTTTAAGTTAACAAATTAAAGACTAAGGGATTTATTTTATTACAAGAGTCAAACTTTAGAAATGCAACCTAAAGGGTTGTAGCACTTTGGTAAGGTTTTGGGACATAAGTTCTGAGGTCCCAGGTTCTACACTCCTCAGGGTCAACTCACAGGGGTTTGGTGCAGTGGTTCTAGGACGGCCTCTAAGTACTGGACGAATCGTATCCAAGGCTTAGGTATGGGGTCGAATCCTGATAGCTGCACTCCGTACTTAAATGGTGTGTGTATTGTGGAGTATGTGCACACACCCGAGATTTGCCTCTCGTCCTACTCCGGTTAAACTGGCATTAGGTACTTGATTACTTAAACGGTGTGTGTTGTGGAGTATGTGCACACATCCGAGGTTTGCCCCTCGTCCTACTCCGATTAAACTGGCATTAGGTACTTGATTTTGAAGTCGACAGATGATAGATTTGGAAAGTTTACTCGTTAGCCAAAAAATCTTTGAAATTTTTCTATAATTTCTCCAAATATTTATAGAAATATTTTGAACAATTATCAAATGAGTATAATTTTAATATTAAAACTTGCATTAGATAATTTCATTTTGTGTTACACCAATTAGATTGTTTCTTTTATAATGTAGTATAAAATTTTGCAATGTGGTTAATCAGACTTAAAATAGTAACTAATATTTTCTTCATAATGTTAGGGATTGTTAAGTTATATACACCCTTTTGGAGAAAAAAAGAAAAAGAAAAAAAAAGAAAGAAAGAAAGAAGAAGTCAGTTTATTTGCTCATTTGGGTCACATTCTTTTCGTAATAAGTAAAAAAATTAACTTATAAGTTACTTCCCAAAAGAATCTTGTGGTCATTTGGGTCAATTTTTTTTACCAATTTTTAAATATATTTTAGCTTTTAATGCTCATTTTAATTAATCAATAATCCAGGTTCTTTAATAAAATTTTGTTTTTAAAGTTAAGTCGATAAGTTATAATATGAAAGTCAAATGTCAAATAACAAACGGGGGATGCCAAAAAAAAAATATAATTATGATATTTATTAGAGTAAATTATATTGACCTTGCATGAAAATTAGAGAAAATCAGTAGAATCTATAGTTTTAGTATAATTATATAATTAAAAATTAATATAATGATGTAAAAATATAAAAGTAAACAAAAATAAAATATACGACGACATCATTTTTAATAATATAATTAACGAATTATCGATAAAAAAAAAGTCATGTTATTTGAATTAAGACTTTAAAAAAATTCAATACGATTATATCAAATTTATTAAACTTTTTTTTTTTAATAATTCAGAGTGTCAGACCCATTTTACGCGCACCTCCACTCATCCTGAGTACCAATTCCACCGTTTACTGTCATCTCTTCTTTCTCTCATCTGTCACTCATTATCAATTCGAATGGCTATGAGTTTGAACTCAGATCAGTTTTGCGAAGAATAATCAAGTATAGAACTTTCAATTTTTGCAACTCTTCTTTTCTTATCTTCTTCTTTTTTTTCCCTTTTTTTTACAAATGGAATTTAAAAAGGGTCCTTGCTCTCCAATCTCTTCTTCCTAACTAGATTGCTCGAACTGGAGTTGAGATCGACAACTGCTTTGAGGATGGAGTACGCCTTGGTGACGCAAATGGAAATTCTATGAGAGGTAACAAAGTTAGGGTTATACAAATCATAATTTTTTTTATTTGACTCTTGGGTTGAATGATGTTGAGTTGTGCCTATGGAAAAACTCTGTAACTTGTAATCTTGGCAATGGTTTTCTTTGCCTCATTAGGTGTCTTTTGTGAAATGGGTTTGCAAAAAGTTATCATACTTTCTTTCAAAATTTATTTTTACTGATTTTTATTCCATTGATTGAATTGAAAAATAAATCAGTGGTGTGAATCCAATCTTTTCTTTTCGTTGTTGTTTTTTTTTTTTTTTGGGTTTTGGAAATGACTTTTGTTTGAGTTTCAATTATAAAAGAGAATTATACTACATTAGCACGAATTATGTTTTAATTTGATTGGGGGCCAATGCCTTGGGCCACTATGGAGGGTTAAATAAAAATGTGAGAAAAACAACATATAGCCATTGGAGCTTCGCCAGTGGTTTGTTTCATATTTAGTGTTTTCATATTTCTTTGTGATGTGAGTTTACAATAAGTTTTATAATTTTTTTTGTTGCCTTCATTCTTTTGATTGAATTGAAGCATATATTTATGGTATTGATTAATTCCTATATCATAATGTTTCTATATTTGCATTGATTTTATGGTGTAGGTAAGGTATCTAGAACACATGGTGCTATTTTGATCAAAAAATTGACATAGAGGAATTCTTCAAGGGAGGTGAAGTTGCCACTTTTCACAGGTTTTTTAGCTATCATTTGGTTTCATTTGCACCCAAAAAAAAAAAATAATAATAATAATAATAATTAAAATTAAAATTAAAAAATAAAAAAAAATAGTTGAGATTTCTTACAGATTTTTTAGCTATCATTTGGTTATGTCATGACATTCAAAATCAATTAAAAACCCTTTTCTCTTTGGTTGTCATGTGAAACAAATTTCTATTCAGTTGGCTAACCCTTATGTTTTTCATTTTGTTGGTGTATTGTTTTGTTTTGTCCAATGCTTAGGAGTAATTACTAAACATTGCATCCGGAATCTCTATTTGTGGATAGCTCTCTCTCGCTCTCTCTCTCTCTCTGTCTCTCGAATTTGACAATTCTTGACTTGGTTTGGTAAAGGAAAAAAGAACTTAATTAATGATCCATAAGCGTAATTTGGAAATAAAATAAATGCATTTCCATGCTTCAAATGAGAAGATGTAAGTCTACTATATTTTTCTCCCTTCTTTCTATATCTAATCATTTTTCTTTCCATTCATAATTAAGGGCTGCCTATGCAAAATTTGCTATTATTATTATTATTATTATTAGCATATCACATGTGCTATGCACAGGATAAAATAATATATTATTTAATAAAAATATAATAATTATATTTAATTTTTTTATATTTTGTAAAATAAAAGTTAAATGGAAGTTAACCAATTAAGATTTTTGTAATTGTTTAAAATTAAGAAAATTAAAAAAATTAGTATGAGATATTGATCATAAGACTTCTTACTAAAAATCTGATTTTGCTTATATAAATGGAAGTATAAGATTCACTTTATGTAAGTGAAATAATTCACTTTTTTCTTCTTTTCTCGATGTGAAATTATAAAATAAAAGTTAAATGAAAGTAAGCTAATGGGGATGAAACAATTCACTTTTTCTTTCTTTTCTCGATGTGAGATTATAAAATAAAAGTTAAATGAAAGTAAGCTAATGGGGATAAAACAATTTATTTTTTTCCTTCTTTTCTCGATGTGAGATTATAAAATAAAAGTTAAATGAAGGTAAGCCAATGGAGATTTTCTTAATTGTTTAAAAGTTAACAATTATTTGGGCGGGAAGTTTATTTGGAATCAAGCAATCTTAGCCGTTTAATCTTTAATTAGGTCAATCTTTAATTTATTTCGAATCAAACAAATTTAACTAACATATTTTGATAAAATCACAGTTAAATCAGTGAATTAGTCAAACCAAAAACGGTTCACCTTATCAGCTAGGTCAAAGGACCGACCAATTTATACAAAAATTCATTAATTACAACTTTTAAATTTTTTAAAATTTAAATTGTCTTGAATTGAAACATAAACAACACTACAATATTAAATGGGAGCATAAGGTTTTTATAGTAAAACAACTCATTTGTTTCCTCATTTTCTTAATGTGGGATTGTAAAATAAAAGTTAACAGTTATTTAGACGAGAAATCTAAGCAATATATTTTGATAAAACAGCTAAAATTGTGATTAAACCAGTAAATCAGTCAAACTGAAAACGATTCAGCCTAATCGATTAAGTCAAAAGACTAATCAATTTATAATAAAATTATGGGCAAATTACAAACACCCCTCGAGATTTGGTGAAAATACAGATTTCCCACTGAGGTTTGAGAAATTACATCCCGCCCCCTGAGATTTATATTTCCATAACAAATTACCTCATGAGGTTTTTATTTTCATATAGATTCCCCTCTAATTTCTCCTAATTTGTTATGAAAATTTGACCCTCAGGAGGTAATTTGTAATTTCTCAAACCTCAAGGAGGAATCTGTATTTTCACCAAATCTCGAGGGGGGTGTTTGTAATTTGCCCTAAAATTAATTAATTAAAACCTTTAAATTTTATTTTAAAATTTAAACCATCTTAAACTGAAACATGCACAATAATATAATATTAAATGAGAGTATAAAATTCACTTTATATAAGTGAAACAACTCACTTTTTATTTCTTTTCTCAATGTAAAATTGTAATTATTTTAAAGTAAAATATTATGAGAGTTTCAAAATCTCATACAAAATTATTTTTAAAATCAAAACATCTATATGAGATTGTAAAATAAAAGTTAAATGGAAACTAACCAATGGAGATTTTTCTAATTGTTTAGAATTAAGAAGGAAAAAAAAATAGTATTGATTATAGGGTTTCTCACTAAAATCTTGTTTTGCTTATATAAATGAGAGCATAAGATTCACTTTATATAAAAGAAACAATTAATTTTTTTTCTTCTTTTCCTGATGTGGGATTGTAAAATAAAAGTTAAATGGAAGCTAACTAATGTGGATTTTCTTAATTGTTTAAAATTAAGAAATTTCAATAATTTATATAAATTGGAGCATAAGATTCACTTTATGTAAATGAAATAATTCACTTTTTTCCTTTTTTTTTTCTCGATTTGAGACTGTAAAATAAAAGGTAAATAGAAGCTAATCAATGAGGATTTTCTTAATTGTTTAGAATGAAGGTTTGGACCTTCTAGAAGGCTTCTCCCTTAAAACTCCTTTTATAAGATTCATTTTATATAAGTAAAACAGCTCACTTTTTCTTTCTTTTTCCGATGTAGGATTGTAATACTTTATATAAGTGAAACAACTCACTTTTTCTTTATTTTCTCGATGTAAGATTGTAATTGTTTTAAAGTTAAATATTATGAAAGTTTCAAAATCTCATACAAAATTATTTTTAAAATCAAAACTATGTGGGATTATAAAATAAAAGTTAAATGGAAGCTTACCAAAGGGAATTTTATTAATTGTTTAAAATTAAGAAAATCAAAAAAATGAGTGTGAAATATTGATCATAGGGCTTCTCACTAAAAATCTCCTTTTGCTATTATATAAATGGGAGCATAAGATTAATTTTATGTAAAAGAAACAATTCACTTTTTTTTTTTTTCCTGATGTGGGATTGTAAAATAAAAGGTAAATAGAAGCTAGCCAACGAGAATTTTTTTAATTGTTTAAAATTAAGAAAATTCAATAATTTTAGAATAAGGGTTTGGAGCTCCTAGAAGACTTCTCCATAAAAACGTCATTTTCCTTATATAATATATAGATAGATAGTGAAATAAACTTTGCTTTTTTTTTTTTCTTCTCTCGATGTGAGATTATAAAATAAATCATAAACTAATTAGAGTTTTGTTTTTATATGGTTAAATAGAAGTTAGCTAATGGAAATTTTTTTAATTGTTTAAAATTAATAAAATCAATATGAGAAATCGTGATTAAACCAGTGAATCGGTCAAACTCAAAATGGTTCAACCTAATCGGTTAGGTGAAATGACCAATCAACTTATACAAAAATTAATTAATTAAAACTTTTAAATGTTATTTTAATTTTAAAGTTTAAACTGTCTTGAATTGAAATATACACAATACTACACTATTAAGATTCACTTTATATAAGTGAAACAACTCACATTTTTTCTTTTTCTTTTTTCTATGTGGGATTATAAAATAAAAGTTAACAATTATTTGGACAGAAAGTTTAGTTCTAATCAAGCAATCTCAGTTTTTCAATTTTTAATCAGATCAATCTTTAGTTCATTTCGAATCAAACAAATCTAATCAATATATTTTGATAAAATCGCAATTAAACCAACAAATCAATCAAATCAAAAATGATTTAGCCTAATCAGTTAGGTCATAATTAATTAATTAAAACTTTTAAAATTTAAACTATATTGAATTGAAATATGCACAACACTATAATATTAAATTGGATGAAAGTATAAAATTCATTTTATGAGTAAAATAACTCATTTTTTCCCTTATTTTTTTCGATGTGGGATTATCAAATAAAAGCTAGCCAATGAAATTTTTTTTAATTGTTTAAAATTAAGAAAATCAAGAAAATTAGTATGAGATATTGAAACTCTCACAAGGCTTATTACTAAATAGGATGAGAGTATAAGATTCCCTTTATATGTGTAAAACAACTCATTTTTTTTCTTCTTTTCCTGATGTGGGATTATCAAATAAAAGCTAGCCAATGAAAATTTTCTTAATTGTTTAAAATTAAGAAAATTAGTATGAGATATTAAAACTCTCGTAAGGCTTTGTTTCACTATCTATCTATATATTATACAAGGCTCCTCATTAAGTGGGATGAGAATATAAGGTTCCTTTTATATGAGTAAAACAACTCTTTTTTTTTTCTTCTTTTTTCCGATGTGGGATTATTAAATAAAAGTTAGCCAAATGGAGATTTTCTTAATTATTTTCATAATCGTTTAAAATTAAGAAAATTAGTATGAGATATTGAAACTCTCATAAGGCTCCTCACTAAATAGGATGAGAGTATAAGATTCTATTTATATGAGTAAAACAACTCGTTTTTTTTCTTCTTTTTCCGATGTGAGATTATCAAATAAAAACTAATCAATAGAAATTTTTTTAATTGTTTAAAATTAAATAAATTAAGAAAATTAGGATGATATTTTGGAGCTCTCACAAGCCTTCTCACTAAAAAGCCCCATTTCCTTATATAATAAGATAGATTATTATTTTATTTTTATTGTTATTCATGGTTGGATATATAGTTATTGCCATTTGCGACAACTACTATTCATCTTCAAGTGATGGAAGATTGTAAATTTTATGCAAAAATGCCAAAATTTGATTCATTTATATACTTTAGAAAACTTTATCACACAAACTTGTAGTGATTTTGGCTTGCATGACATTTAATTTAGGTGTTACATCATAATCATATTCTATTTGGTTGTCCAAAAACTTTTGAGTTTTTGACCGACTAGAAGAATTCAAGAATTATTTTTTCCTTCATGATCATATCCTATTTGGTTGCCTAGAAAACCTAGACAATGATAAACAGCTCGGAAATTATACCATATTGATTTCTATCTATCTATTTGTTGAAATCTTTCCTTGTATTGTTATTTTCTTAATTTTTCCCCTCACGGAGGAAATATGCTAAATAGGTTTTTTTTTTTTACTAATTTTTTATTGATGTTGCTTGTTTGAAGCATGGGTTATACTACTTGTCATATGGTTGCCATACATTTTCTGCTTTTGTAGTTCTTTGCTACAAAAGGGAGATTATTTTGCTTTGTTTTAATGCTGGGAGGGTCATCTTATGCTGGTGCAGCCGATGATTAATCTATTTGGATTGAAAATTTTGAAGTTGGCTTGTGTTTGGGTGCAACCTTTCACTGTTGCTATGAGCAATTATAGCGATCCCAGTTTTATCCCGATCTTTATTGTGTTCCGGACTCGGGTTCCGTGATTGAATATTGTTGTCTATGTCTTGTTTTCTCCCTTTATTTCTTTAAATTTGAATTTTGGGACTTGTTGGGCGAGTTTGGAACAGGTTGGTTATCTTTTGGTACAAATGGTTGTTGCCCAGATTTTGGCATCTTCGCTCGAACGAGGCTTCTTACGCTCGAGCGAGCCCTGTGTAAATGTTTCTTCGCTCGAGCGAGACTTTTTGTGCTCGAGCATGAGTCTGCGTTGGGTAGCAGACCTGAAGCTTCACATTCTACGCTCGAGCGACGCTTCTTGCGCTCGAGCGAGGCGACCTTTTTGTGTCTGGTCGCTCGAGCGAGAACTCCTTCGCTCGAGCAAGCTTGGTGTACATCAGTACACAGCGGCGCCGCTTTGCTGCATTTTTGATCTCCTTTTTCACTCTCAAACCCTAAATCATCAGCTTCTCTCCCTAGAAGCCACCTTCTCTCTAAGGTTTCATCTAAATCCATTGTGTTCTTGACCCTAGTGTCTTTAAGAATAAGGTAGAGGGCTTCAAGAGCTTCGTGTTGATCCAAGTAAGAGTTGGTTTCGTCATCTTTGGAATTCCGATCTTGCTTGTTCGTCTTCTACACTTGAGGTAGGGAATTTCTACACTCTAATATGGTTTTTAGTTTAGTTATTTGCTATTATGTATAGATGATGGGATTTGGTTGTGGTTTGGACAAATCTAGGATTTGGGTGTGAAATGAAAAGAAGGGTTTTGATGAAATTGACATAAGTGGGTTTGAGGTTTGGATACAAGGTTGTATAGGGCCAAAATAGTTGATTTTGCTTTTTGGGTTTATATATGATGAAAGGGGGATTTTTGCCATAATTTTGATTAAATTATTATTTTGTATAAATAATTAGAATTTGCATTGAAAATGTGAAATTGGAAGGTTATGGGCATAAATGTTGAAATTAGATATGTATTATCTTACACTTTTGGAAGTTGTGAATAAACTATTTATCTTGAGATTGAATATCTGTTTAGAGATAAAAGTATTGGGCTATCGGCAGAGGATAACTATGATTGTTGTAGAAATTGCATGAGGATTAGGCAATTTAATGTTAATCCATTGTTAGTGTCATTGAATATGACTATGTTGTAAATACATTGTATATGTATGTTTATTGGGAGGAGAAAGGGAATGTACTCCATATGTGATTATGTTTACAAATACATTGCATATGTATAGTTGTTTGGGAGAATAAAGGGGATGGACTCCATTTAAATCAAGTTGGCCAAAGTGTCCTGGGTGAAAGACCCGAAAATTTATATATAAATGGGTGCCGATTCCTTCAGACGAAATATCCGTAAAATGGCAAGTTTGAAGTGTTTATATGTGTTTTGCATAGTTGGAAAAACCATTAAGTTGTAGTCTTAGTTTGGTTGTTGAAAGATAATGAATTTAACTCATGAATTGGGTAGCATATATGAACTGGAAATAAATTGAAGGAAAATGGAATAAGGTTAGGTCTTAGTGGCATACGAATATGCAGGCATTGTGGATGTTTTAGTATCCATATTGTTTATGCACGTAGTATTTATACCTTTGCTAAACCTCATATATTGTGTTAGATTATCTCTACTGGGCTGTTGGCTCACCCTATACGGGAACATTATTTTCAGGTGCAGGTGAAATGTTTCCTCCATGGAAATAGTGTGGATAGACTTTCGGGAAGCAAGAGCTTCTTAATTATGCCTTATGTGTGTATATTTGTTATTTGTAAAGCCAAGGGCTTAAGTTGTAATGAGCGAGACTCAATTTGTGTAACCATGCAATGACTTGGAAAGATGTAAGCCTACATGGCATTTAACTGGTTGTTAAACAGTAAACTCTGATATATGAAAGTATGTTGTTTCTTATATTTATTTCGCATATGAGTTATCTTTATTATATCATTTTGGGGGTGTTATAACTTGGTATTAGAGCGTACCGGGTTTGAATACTTTGGGTACGCGGGAAGTGGTTAGTACCACAATGGGTTTGTCTCGCTTGATTAAGATGTTAGCATGTATTGTATGTTTATGTGATAACATGCTTATGTGATAACGTGGGTATGGAATTTAGTTCCTAAGATGGTGATTAAGTCTACGGGTTTGTGGAAGTCCTATTAGAAGAGTACTTGATCACTGTTATTTCTAATTGGAACTCTAGCAACGCTGTGGGACGGTCATTATCTAGGAAGGAAATTCGTATGTGTTTATGTGATTACATGTCTATGTGGAGTGATTTATTGTTGTCTAATGTATTAAAACTCAAGTGAGTTAGCCTTAGCACGTTTGAAAATGTGCTAATACTTGTTGTTACCTTTATTAGGATGTCAGGACGTGGGCGTGGTGGAAATAGGCGTGGTAGGCCTAGAAGGCATGAGGTGCCTTTACCGGATGATATTTCGGCACAGGAAAAAGGAGTTAGTCAAGTCAATGTGGCCGAACCGGTTAATCAATAGGCTGTAGGCGCCTTAGCCCGCGAAATAGCTGGAGCATTTAGGGCGTCTATGGACATTCTCCAAGTTAAGAATAAAGTCCAGGCCCAAGTAGCTGAAACAGCGCTATTTTTCTAAAAAGAGAGTTTTTCCGGTCGAATCCGGATGAGTTTTTGGGTGATCCTAAGAAGCCATTGAAGGCAGATGAGTGGCTAGAACAGTTAGTGAAGACATTTGAGATGCTTGGCATCGAGGATGATCAGTTGAAAGTGACCTTGGCATCTTTCTAATTAAAAAGGGATGCGGGTCAGTGGTAGAAGTATACGCGTGGGCGCATTGGAGGAACTTGGGAGGCTTTTGTTGAGGCTTTCCAGGACAAATTTCTACCTCCCATGGTTAGGGAGAAATTGAGAGATCAATTTTCTAAATTGTTGCAGTTGAACACACCAGTGGTTGAGTTTGAGGCAACCTTTACTAGTTTGTCGAGGTTTGCACCTGAGTTGCTAACAACTGAGGAGTGCCGTTGTTTGGAGTTTGAAAAGAGGTTTAAGGACTAGGCTAATGTATAAAGTTGCCGGTTCCATAACTAGAGATTATGGGCACCTTGTGCAGCCTGCAGTCGACCTTGAAACTATTATGCAGGCAGAAGATGAAAGGATGAGGGGCTCCAAGAGGAGTCGGGATAGGCATGGAGACAGTAAGAGGCGGAGGGGTTTCTACCCTTAGCAGTCTTAGGAAACTCAGTCGAGGTCTACTTTTCCAATACCGAGTTCGGGTTCTAAGAGAGGTGGGCAGGGAGATTTTACTTGCTTTAAGTGTGGTCAGTTAGGCCACAAGTCTCCAGCTTGTCCTCAGAGAGGATGAGGACAACGAGCATCATCATCTTTGGCTCGTTTTCAGAGCCAGAGTCAGGGAAGAGGCCAACCGCTCACTTGTTATCAGTGCGGGCAGGTGGGGCACCTGAAGAGGTTTTGCCCACAATTGGGTGGTACACCTAGTGCTTCTAGCTCAAGACAGACACAGAGTCACCAGCCGATACAGTCAGCACAGGCATCGAAGGCCAATCAGGGAGCCTCTTCGGCTCAGTCTGTGCATCAGACTTATGCTCCAATGAGTGAACAGGTTGAGTAGAGGCCTACTGGACGTATGTATACAGTTGTAGGGCCAGATCTTGTACCTGATCCTTCTGTAGTGAGAGGTACCTTTTTGTTTTGCAATTCAGTTGCTAATATGTTGATTAATATGGGTACATCCCATTCTTTTATTTCGTATGCGTTTGCATCAGTTTTGGGTTTGGAGTTGGCACAGTTAGCATCTTCTATTTGTGTAGAATCACCTATTGGTGGTCAGACTGTCTTGACACAGGGATGTCGGGGTTGTGACATTGAGGTTGCTGGTCGTTGATTACCTTTTGCATTTGTATTGATTGGCATGCTTAGTTTTGATGTCATATTGGGTATGAACTGGTTATCGTCATACCGGGCTGTTATACATTGCTACTGTCAGAAGGTTACTGTATGTACCTTGAGCGATGATTGCTTTTATTTCTTGGGGGATCAGGTGGATAGAGTATTATCACCAGTATATGATCCACGTGGGCAGAGTGAACTTAGTTGTCTCCTTGCTAGCTTTTTGAGTAGTGAGTGTGATGAAATTCGGGTTGAATTGTCGAGAGTAGTTTGTGAATACTCGGATGTTTTTCCTAAGGATCTTATCAGTTTACCGTCTCACCGAGAGATCGAGTTCTCTATTGATTTAGTGTCTGCCATGGCACCGGTTTCTATGGCTCCATATAGATTTGCACCTACTGAATTGAGTGAGTTGAAGATTCAACTCCAGGAATTGTTAGATAAGGGTTTTATTCGCCCTAGTACTACAATTTGGGGAGCGCCGGCTCTCTTTGCTAAAAAGAAAGATGGAGAATTACGGCTTTGTATTGATTACAGGAAGTTGAACCGGGTTACTATTAAGAATAAGTACCCAATGCCTCGTATAGATGATCTGTTTGATCAGTTGAATGGGTCTTGTTGTTTCTCTAAGATAGAACTGAGATCGGGTTATCATCAGTTGAGGGTAAGGGAGGAGGATATCCCGAAGATGGCATTCCGTATGTGGTATGGCCATTATGAGTTTCTTTTATTGCCTTTTGGGCTAACTAATGCTCCAACGGTATTTATGGATTTAATGAATCGGATCTTCCGTGAATTCTTAGATCGTTTTGTGGTTGTCTTTGTGGAGGACATTTTGATTTATTCACCTTCTGAGGAGGAACACGAGGGACATTTATGAATAGTACTTGAGTTACTTAGAGCCCATAAGCTGTATGCTAAGTTTGGGAAATGTGACCTTTGGCTAGAGGAGGTTAAATTTCTAGGGTATGTAGTGTCAAGGGAAGGGGTGACTGTAGATTAATCCAAGATAGAGGCAGTACAAGATTGGGCACAACCTAAGAATGCTTTCGAGATTCGTAGTTTCTTGGGGTTGGTCGAGTATTACAGTCGGTTTGTGAAAGATTTCTCTAGACTAGCTTCACCTTTGACTAAGTTGACAAGAAGAGAAGTCAAGTTTGTGTGGAGTGAGACTTGTGAAAAGTTGTTCCAAGAGCTTGAGGTTAGACTCACCATTGCTCCAGTATTGATTATACCGGAGAGGGGGTTGAGTTATTCAGTTTATTGTGATGCTTCATGAGAAGGTCTAGGTTGTGTATTGATGCAAAAGGGTAAAGTGGTAGCCTATGGCTCACGGTAGTTGAAAACACATGAAAGAAATTACCCCACCCATGACCTAGAGTTAGCAGCAGTGTTATTTGTATTGAAGATTTGGAGACACTATCTATATGGTGAGAAATTTGAAGTGTTCTCTGATCACAAGAGTCTGAAATATATATTTACACAAAAAGACTTAAATTTTAGACAGAGGAGGTGGATGGAATTCATAGAGGATTATAATTTTGAATTGTATTATCATACTAGGAAGGCCAATGTTGTGGCCAATGCTTTGAGTAGAAAACCATTTAGCGGTGTAGCTTCTATCGCTATTCGAGAATGAGAAATGTTAGGTACTCTTAATGAGTTTGACTTGCATCTGGGCGAGTCTGTTGAGTTTGCAACTTTGTTTTCAGTAGTTGCACAACCTACACTTGTAAATCGAGTATTGGAAGTACAAAATGGTGACCTTGAGGTGGAATCGTTCCGGGAGAAGATTTTCCATGGGAAAGTAGAAAGAGGTTTGACTGTGTATCCCGACCTAAGTGTGAGATACCGTAACCATTTGTTTGTACCAGAATCTTGCTGAGAGGAAGTACTCCGAGAGTTTCATCATTCGTGCCTTGCGGTGCATCCGGGAAGCACAAAGATGTATCATGATCTTAGTTGTCAGTTTTGGTGGAGAGGTATGAAAAAGAATGTGGCTGTATTTATATCAAAGTGCCTTACTTGTCAACAAGTGAAGGCCGAGCATCAGAGGCCAGCAGGTTTGTTGCAACCCTTGCCTATAGCTGAGTGGAAGTGGGAGCATGTTACGATGGACTTCGTTGTGGCCCTTCTGAGGACTCAACGGGATAGTGATGCCATTTGGGTGGTCGTTGACCGGTTGACTAAATCGGTGCATTTTATTCTCATGCGCGTAAGTGACTCGGTAGATTATCTGGCCGACCTGTACATTAGGGACATAGTGAGGTTGCACGGGGTCCCTGTGACGATTGTTTCAGATAGAGATTCGCGTTTCACTGCTCGGTTGTGGCAGAGTTGGCAGAGTACATTGGGCACTAGATTGACTTTTAGTACTGCGTATCATCCTTAGACTGACGAGCAGTTCGAGCGTACTATTCAGATCCTTGAGGATATGCTTAGAGGTTGTGTCCTTGATTTTAAGGGGTCGTGAGAGAGACACCTACCCTTAGTGGAGTTTGCCTACAATAACAGTTTCCAGTCGAGTATTGGTATGGCACCATTTGAGGCCTTGTATGGTCGACCATGTAGATCTCCAGTATGTTGGGCCGAAGTGGGTGATGCACCTTTGTTAAGTCCAAAGTTGGTTCAGAAAACTACGGAGAAAGTTGCATTTATCTGTAAGAGGTTAGTTACGGCTTAGAGTCGCTAGAAAAGTTATGTCGACCGTAGGAGGAGACCTTTTTCTTTTGAGGTGGAAGATCATGTCTTTTTGAAGATATCACCTTGACGGGGTTTGATGAGGTTTGGAAAGAGTGGGAGGTTGTCCCCTCGATTTATTGGCCCTTTTGAGATCTTTGAACGAATTGGGGAGGTTGCATATCGTTTGGCATTACCGCTACAAATTTTCAGGGTTCATGTGTTTCATATTTGTATGCTTCGGAAATATGAGTCGGATCCATCGCACGTGTTGGATTGGACCGACTTAGAGGTAGATGAGGATGCCTCGTATGAGGAGAGACCAGTGGAAGTCTTGGATAGCCGGGACCAAGTTTTGCGAGGCAAGACAATTCTTTTGGTAAAAGTATTGTGGAAACATCACGGAGTCGAGGAAGCGACTTGGGAACGTGAATTAGAAGTCCGAGAGAAATATCTGGATTTGTTTGTTGATGCATGAGCATGTATAGAGAAATTATTGTATTAATGAAAAGTCTAAGTATTGTATATGTTTTAACTTATGAAAACGTTGTATATGTTATGGTTGTTTGGAAAGAATATGGATTCAATATAAACATTGCTTATGTTTTGAGAATTTGGAATATGGATGATGGTGTATCATATTTGGAAGCATTGTATATGCTATGTACAATTTTTGAAAATTTGGATTTTGGTTAAACATTATAAATGTTTTGGGAAAATTGAAAATTTCATTTTAATTTGGGACTTGTGAATCAAGTCGGTGTAAATAGATGTCCGGAGAATAGGTCATGGTGTTGAACTTGTGGGAATAACTTAGTTATGAATAGTTCAATTATGTTTTAGAGCCTGATTTGTAATTTCGGGACGAAATTTCCTAAGGTGAGGAGGTTATAATGATCCCAGTTTTACTCCGACCTTTATTGTGTTCCGGACTCGGGTTCCGTGATTGAATATTGTTGTCTATGTCTTGTTTCCTCCATTTATTTCTTTGAATTTGAATTTTGGGACTTGTTGGGCGAGTTTGGAGCATGTTGGTTCTCGTTTGGTACAAATGGTTGTTGCCCAGATTTTGGCCTCTTCGCTCGAGTGAGGCTTCTTACGCTCGAGCGAGCCTTGTCTAAATGTTTCTTCGCTCGAGTGAGGCTTCTTGCGCTCGAGCGTGCGTCTGCGTTGGGTAGCAGACCTGAAGCTTCACATTCTACGCTCGAGCAACGCTTCTTGCGCTCGAGCGAGGCGACCTTTTTGGGTCTGGTCGCTCGAGCGAGCCTGGTGTACATCAGTACACAGCAGCGCTGTTTTGCTGCATTTTTGATCTCCTTTTTCACTCTCAAACCCTAAATCATCAGCTTCTCTCCCTAGAAGCCACATTCTCTCTAAGGTTTCATCTAAATCCATTGTGTTCTTGATCCTAATGTCTTTAAAAATAAGGTAGAGGGCTTCAAGAGCTTCATGTTGATCCAAGTAAGAGTTGGTTTCGTCATTTTTGGAATTTCGATCTTGCTTGTTTGTCTTCTACACTTGAGGTAGGGAATTTCTACACTCTAATATGGTTTTTAGCTTAGTTATTTGCTATTGTGTATAGATGATGGGATTTGGTTGTGGTTTGGACAAATCTAGGATTTGGGTGTGAAATGAAAAGAAGGGTTTTGATGAAATTGGCATAAGTGGGTTTGAGGTTTGGATACAAGGTTGTATAGGGCCAAAATAGTTGATTTTGGTGTTTGGGTTGATATATGATGAAAGGGGGATTTTTGCCCTAATTTTGATTAAATTATTATTTTGTATAAATAATTAGAATTTGCATTGAAAATGTGAAATTGGAAGGTTATGGGCATAGATGGTGAAATTAGATATATATTATCTTACACTTTTGGAAGTTGTGAATAAACTATTTATCTTGAGATTGAATATCTGTTTAGAGATAAATGTATTGGGCTACCGGTAGAGGATAACTATGATTGTTGTAGAAATTGCATAAGGATTAGGCGATTTAATGTTAATCCATTGTTAGTGTCATTGAATATGACTATGTTGTAAATACATTGTATATGTATGTTTATTGGGAGGAGAAAGGGGATGTACTCCATATGTGATTATGTTTATAAATACATTGTATATGTATAGTTGTTTGGGAGAAGAAAGGGGATGGACTCCATTTAAATCAAGTTGGCTAGAGTGTCCTAGGTGAAAGACCCGAAAATTTATATATAATTGGGTGCCGATTCCTTCGGACGAAATATCCGTAAAATGGCAAGTTTGAAATGTTTATGTGTGTTTTGCATAGTTGGAAAAACCATTAAGTTGTAGTCTTAGTTTGGTTGTTGAAAGATAATGAATTTAACTCATGAATTGGGTAGCATATATGAACTGGAAATAAATTGAAAGAAAATGGAATGAGGTTAGGTCTTAGTGGTATACGAATATGCAGGCCTTGTGGATGTTTTAGTATCAGTATTGTTTATGCACGTAGTATTTATACCTTTACTAAACCTATATATTGTGTTAGGTTATCTCTACTGGGCTGTTGGCTCACCCTATACGGGAACATCATTTTCAGGTATAGGTGAAATATTTCCTTCAAGGCAATAGCGTGGATGGACTTTCGGGAAGCAAGAGCTTCTTAATTATGCCTTATGTGTGTATGTTTGTTAATTGTAAAGCCAAGGGCTTAAGTTGTAATGAGCGAGACTCAATTTGTGTAACCAAACAATGACTTGGAAAGATGTAAGCCTACACGGCATTTAACTGGTTGTTAAACAGTAAACTCTGATATACGAAAGTATGTTGTTTCTCATATTTATTCCGCATATGAGTTATCTTTGTTATATCATTTTGGGGGCGTTACAACAATTGTAGCACTTTGGATTGATGAATGCAGGGGAATACTTTTGATTAGAGCAGCTTCTTGAGGGTTGGCTTTTGTTGGTGACAGAAGTCTCAAGCATAAGGCTGCTTTACTTGGCTATTATAATTTTGATTGCTATATGATGTTGTATTGGGTGATTTGTTGATGCATGCAATGGCTGCTCTACTTGAATTGAAGCAAATCTGGAAATATGGCTGCTTAGGTGGTTTTTCGTATGGCTCCTCAAGTGGTTTTTGGTATGGCTCAAAGGGCGGTTGTTGCTGTTGTTATAAGTTGTATTTTGGTTTGTTGTTTATTGTTGTTTATTTGATTTATGTTTAACTCTCATATTAGAATTACGTCTATGATTTGCTACAATTCAACATTTTCCTCTACATGCATTAATATTTTTTCACCTTGTGTCAGGAATTCAACTAAGAAATTAGTAATAATAACAACAATTATGAAAAATAAATTTTAATAGAGTTGTGTTACTTATTTCTTTAATTATGGTTTTTTTATATTATATATATTAATAATGAGCACCAACAATGCGCATGGGATAGCGTGCCTTGCACACGGCCATATCACTAGTTATGTAATAAGCCATCTTACTAGTTATGTGATAAGTTTTGGTTGTTTTGGTTGAGAATGTTTGTCTTAGATTTCCTAATTTCCCCTTAGCTTGTTTTTGAATTTCCTATTTTGTCTTTTTATTTTGTATAATTTACTAACGGTGTACTAATTTGAGTGAAGGTTTTTTCATAAATATGCAAACATTCTTGGTCAATTATGAAACATTCTTCGTTAGAGAGATTGGGGGTCGCCAGAGTTGGTGGGGGAGGTGGCTAACGATGGGGCTTTTGTTTCGGTTTTGTTTTATCTGCTGGTGGTGGTGGTGGTATTTTTTTTTTTTTTTTTTTTTAAGTTTTTTAAGTTTTGCCCCAAAACAACGTCGTTTTGGAGCACTGCAGGAAAAACTTACAAAGGATCTAGACTTCTCTAATTGTAACTATGCTTGTCAGTGGATCCACCCGAATCCAATCCGATTAACCAGGTCCATTTATACAATCTAAATTTGAATATTCGTTTAATCAGCATCTGCGTAGCCTGATTTAAAACGGGTCGGATTCAGACGATCTGGTCCATTTGTTTGCCCAATCCGATTACATTGAATTCCCGGAAACGAAATGAAGTCTCTTAGAATCAAATCTCTCTCTCATTGACTCTTTAATCATCTCTCATCGAAGAATACCTAGATCTGAAAAATCAGATTTCTCTCTCATCATCCAATCGAGTGTTAGCGACTGGGCTTCTTCTCCGACTTCGACGAAACAAGCTTAGATCTGGGTTGTTTGTTTGAATGGAAAATTAATTCTGAAACATTTTCTTGGATTTTTTGGGACTCTATATATTTGTTATTTGATGGGTAGTAAAATTTCATCAGACTCTGTACTTTTCACACACAAGATCTTCAGGTAAGAGCATGGATTTTAGATTCTCTTCTCAAAATTCTTCATACTTCATGTTGTATGCCTTTTTCTACTGGCATTCTCTTTCTTTTTTTTCCTCTTCTGTTTTTGCTTTTGTTGAAATCACATTTTTTTTTTCTATGAAAGTTTTGGTTTAGTTTTGACAATGTGGGTTTGTGTTAATAATAGGTTTTAAATCTGTCATGAAGTTTATAGTGTCTGTAGATCTAAATGTTAACAGTGTATGAAGATTGAACTCATTTTGGATGTCAGAACTACCCATCTCACTCATTTGATATCTAGGTTTCTTTTTTATTTTTTTTTATTTTTTATAACTAAATGCATTTTATTTCTTTTTATATTAGGTGATTTTTCAAATACAGTCCTCTTTTGAATCTGTTTAACTTTAGCTTCCGTAGAAGATTAGAAAATAGTGTAAGAATGAGGAGGAGGGGGTGATATTTGACAATTTTGTAAACAATGAGAAATGCCATTTCAAGATTATTGGGTCTATTATCTTAAAAAAAAATTGTTTCATCCAATTCTAGATATGATAATTTATTCCCACCACATATGCTCTTTTTCAAAGTCAATATTGAATGTAATGCGAGTATTTGTTTTTATCATATAAGTGGGATGAATTCAAGCTCAATAGTTTTGAAACTCTTATTGGTTGGGTCTATTATCATATAACATTTATGCCTATAAAAAAGTCAGAGGTGGAACAATATAGAGGAGTTGGTGTTTCCAAGTAATGAGAGTTTCAATATTCTACATTGGTAGAAAGTGAATAAAGCAAATTTTCCTACTTTGGCAAGGATGACTCGTGATGTTGTAAGTGTTCCAACTACTACGATTGCATCAGAGGTGACATTTAGTGTAAGAGGTAGGGTGATTAATGAGACACGTGCTTCATTACTTCCAGATATTGTGGAGGCCTTGATCACTTACAATGATTGGATTGAATCAACCAAAAATAGAAGTAAGTGAAATATTGAAAGTTTTAAAATAATTAGATGTTCTTTAGTTTAGTTCTATAAATATCTTAATGTCTCATTATTTTGAAATTGTAGATGTAGAAGAATGCTCACATGAGTAGATGGATTGAATTGAATCACTTGGTTTGTCATTTTTATTGTGATAGGAGAAGTTATCTTAAGTTGAAGAGTAACTTTATGCTCTGTAGGCTGCTGCTTTGTCACATATAGGTTAGTATATTTCTTCTCCCCTCTAGGCTTTCTTTTTGGTTCCTAAATAAAGTTCTTTTCTTTCTCCAAAAAATTATTAATTTTCTTTTGCTCTTGCTATTTCAACTATAGGTTATGGAGTTCAACAATCATCATACTTGTATTCACAATGATTGTTGTGCATATGATAGTTACATAGTTTGATTATGCTTTTCACTGCTTATCCACAGAAAGAATTTAGAGAGTTTTTTTTTTTTTTAGGTTCCCAAAAAAATTTAGATATCTACACTATGTATACAAATATTTATATGAGTGGAATTGAGAAAAATAAACCAATTGCATCACTTGGTATGTTATTTGCATTATGATAGAAGTTATCTAAACACCTTCTTCTTTTTTTTTTCTTTTTTTTTTTTATTGCCATCTCATTAGAATTACGAGAGTTTATTTTCGTTTTGTTCTTGAACCCAAGTTCAATCGAATTATTTACTATTTAAATTGTCAGGACTTCACAATGATGTTGATGGAGAAAGAAATGGCGGAGCCGTTAATGCATATAAAGAAATTCTGAAACAATTCACCTAGCAAGAGCTTGTACGGATTGAAAATCTGTTCAAAATGGATCGGATCAAATTGGATCGCGTGTAATCGGATTCTGATTTGGATTAATGGTTAATCGGATTGGATCGGATTCCGATGGATCCAGCTCGGATTGTTGACATGCCTCTGTAACAAAGGAGAGATGAATTTTGGCCCTAACCCCTCTCTTCTTCTCTCTCATCGTCTCTGCCTCGGATTCCGACGGATCCGGCTCGGATTGTTGACATGTCGAACTTTAACAAAGAAGAGATGACTTTTGGCCCTAACCCCTCTCTTCTTCTCTCTTATCGTCTCTGCCTCTCATCTCCTCTGCTTTTCCCTCTCATCCTCAATCGTCTCTGCCCAACGCGACCACGAGTTTCATTCTCACGGAAGCGCCGACTACACTTCATCGTCCCTCACAGTAGCGCCGGCTCTCAATTTCGTTATAGGAATACATATTTCCAAATAGTGAAGATCAATTTCCAAAAAAAATACTGAAAACATTGTGAAAATTTCTACCATGGATCAAAGAAAAAAATTCTGAACAATCTAATAATAACATATATACTAGTATTAAAATAAAGGGATTGAAAACAAAGGATCACAAGAGAAATTTGCAACACACGAACATGAATTCCAAATATACAGATAGCAAAGTCACAAAACAACTATCGTCGGCGCGGGTTTGATGATGGTGTGTAACGATGAAGCGAGGGATGGAGACTCTAGCAATGTAGATGTCGCCGCAGCCGCTGTACGTCGGCGTCGGCGACTCGCTGGGATCTATGGACGAGGAATGATCTTGATAGTTGTTTTTTTGTTGCGGGGAAGGGAATTGATGAAGAATGAGCTCATGAGCTTCAAACACTTGGAAACAGTCGTAAACATGCGGCTCTCAACGCTTCCTCTAACCGAAGGGATTACAACTTCGTTATTTCCTGTTGTTAAATTTGCCATCTTTGGCAGCGTATTCACCTCAATCTTCTTCATCTTGAACATCTTATATGTATATATATATGCACTCTTTATGTTTCTATTCTGTGTACAGAGAGAGAGAGAGAGAGAGCGGAAGATGAGAAGAGTTTTGTGTGAAGAGGGATATATATATATATGGAAAATGATTGGTGGCCCTAAAAAATTTGCCCCTAATGCCCCTAATTTCTATTTTTGGAAACTGTTTCTTTTTTTCTTTCTTTTTTCCTTTTTTTTTTTTTTTTTTTTTTACCTAAAGTGGAAATTTCGGGGCATTCGAGCCCCGAAATTCGGGCCCTCAAGCAGCGCCGTATATATATATATCAACACGACGTGGGTATAAATGCAAGAGGGGATCTTGATTTAACACCTCCACATCCCTACGCCTACGAATCCGGATCACCCGTCGCCTTCCCCTGTAGCCATCTCCTGTCGCCCCCAAATTTTCAAAAAAAAAAAAAACGCAGAGAAGAGACGCAGAGAAGAGGGAGGAAGGAGAGGAAGAGGGAGAGGGAGGAAGAAGGAGAGGGAGGGAGGAGGAGGAGGCTGCCGCCGTCGTCCCTCGCCGCCGTCGCAGCCGTTGCAGCAGCTCCACCTCGTCGCAGCACCTGCGACCGCCGTCGAGCTCCGCCTCCGACTCGTCTCCACCTCCTCCTCCTCCTCCCCTGTATTTATGGCCCCCTCCAGTCCGGCTGGCCCTCCTCCTCCTCCTCCCCTGTATTTATGGCCCCCTCCAGTTCGGCTGGCCCTCCTCCTCCTCCTCCCTCCTCCCTCCTCCCTCCCTCTTCCTCTCCTTCCTCCCTCTTCTGCGTTTTTTTTTTTTGAAAATTCGCCCCCAAAACGACGTCGTTTTGGGGGCGACAGGGGAAGGCGGCAGAAGATCCGGATTCCTACGCCTACGCCTACCGTACCGTCATTTTTTTTTTATTCTTTTATTTAAAAAATAATAAACTAGTCAGATGTCTTACATAATTTTTGAATTAAAAAATAAAAAAATTTCAAACTCATCTGTTAATCATTGTCTAAAAATGATTATTTTTTTAAAATCAAATATAAAAATATAATTTGTTATCTTTCCAATTAATTTGTCCATCTTTTAAAATTTCTACATAAAATCTTTTATTTTTTAAAATAATTAATTAAACAAAAATTAATTCAAATATGTTTAAATTATTTTATTGGATTGATTTTATTTCATTATAATTAATTTAGAAAACTAATTTAGTTATTTCCCTATAAATAAATTAAATAAATTGATTTGGCTGTTTTTCATACTAAATTTGTGAATTTTTATGTTTAAAAATAATTTTTTAAAAAAATCATGATTTATGATTTTAAAATATTATTAAAATATCTTTAATTATTTAAATTGAAGTGAAGTTACGATCATAATTACAATACTATAAAAAAACATTACATTTAATCTATTTTTTCAAATATATTAAATATGCATAAATATGTATATTTTATTATTAAAAAAAATACTTATGATGTATGTTTACCAATTTAAAAAATATTTACATAAACAAATTGGTCAAATGACTCTTCAATTTGTGTTGATTAAAATAAATCTAACATGGCTTAGGCATCTAGATCATCTCATAAAATTAAAAATAAACAAATAAAAATACCTTTATATTTTACGGTCATCTTAAATTTATTATACTCTATCAATTGGCAAACTAATTTTACTAATACCAGAATAGTTTTTTTCTAATAAACTTACTGAAATAAATACAAAAATTTAAATATTTTATTTCAATTCTTTTTTGCCACATTGCTAGAATAGTTTTTCTAATAAACTTACTGAAATAAATATAAAAATTTAAATATTTTATTTCAATTCTTTTTTGCCACATTGCCTTAAAAATAAAGAGAGATAGAAGATGAGTGGGAGAGAGGAACGGACAAAAACAAAAACAAAAATTTTGTTATATCAATTGACAAATTGTGTTACGATAAATTATAATTACGATTTTCGTTGATAATGTAATTATACTTGACATAAAGTATAATCTTTGTAATTTTAGAAAATTCATTTGTTTCGATTTTACAAATTGAATAATTGTATATCTATTATTATATAATACTTGGGACAAAACATTAATAACAACAAATAAAATAAAATGGAGGCGAATTATACTAACGGTTCCTATAGTTTAGGGCTCGTGTCACTTTGATCCCTGACTTTTTAATTGTAACACATTTGACCCTAAATTTTGAATATTGTTCTAAATAAGGACAATTGAATATACCATTACTTAATTTCAAGGACAAAATAGTCAATTTGATGAAATATAAACGAATTTGACAAAAATAAATGTCAAAAAAATATTTTTGAATTTCAAAAATTATTTCTACTCACCGAATATAAAATTATGTAAAATTGATAAATCTTTTACACATTTATTTATTTTTACGAAATTAATTTTTATTATATGTTTGGATGATGATTATGTGATGGTTGTTAGGATTTTAATGTGAAATTGATATACAGTATTTAATATATAAAATATTTTTAGTTTTGAATTTTTTGATTTAATGGATTGATTTAATAATGATATAAAAGTTGTTGCCATATTTAACTTTTAAAAAATAGAAACTGATTTAATAAAAATAAAAATAAGCACCCATTACATGATCATCATTTAAACACATAATAAAAATTAATTTGGTAAAAAAATAAATAAATGTGTAAAAAAATTTATCAATTTTACATACTTTTATTTTTGGTGAGTATAAATAAATTTTTTTAAATTCAAAAATATCTTTTTGACATTTATTTTTATCAAATTAGTTTATATTTTATCAAATGGACTATTTTGCTTTTGAAATTAATCAATGGTATCTTCAATTGTCTTTATTTGGAACATGATTCAAAATTCAGGATCAAATATGTTATAATTGAAAAGTCAATGACTACTGTGACAGAAATCCTAAATTATAAGGATTGTTAGTATAATTCGTCCATAAAATCAAATAAAATAAAAATTATACAACCCATGGCATGTTTAGGATGCTATATTTATTTATTTATTTTGATTAAAAAGTCAAGAAACTAAGGTAGTGTTTGATTTAGGCTTATTTTGAGAAGATGGTAAAGGTTTTTAACAAAGCTTTTGGCTTTTTTAGACAAATGATTTGAGAAGTTGGTAAAAAGTAATTTTTTGACTTTTTTGATTAATGTTTGTTTATGATGTCAAATCATAATAAAATGACCAAACTACCTCCATTTATTTAAAATATTTACAACTTCACTTATGTAACACATTTTGACTCATGAGGGAAAAATTATAATTTTACCGTTGGCTAAAAATCAACTTCCCAAATGAAAAAAAAAGACAAAAAAACTAACTTTTGACTTTTGCTACAAACCAAAAAAGGGCAAAAAGCCAACTTCAGGCCTACTCCTAACGTCATTTTTTTTATTCTTTTATTCAAAAAATAATAGACTATTCAGATATTTTACATAATTTTTGAATTAAAAAATAAAAAAATTTCAAACTCATCTCTTAAGATTATTGTCTAAAAGATGATCATTTCTTAAAATCAAATATAAAAATACAATTTGTTGTCTTTCCAATTAATTTGTCCATCTTTTAAAATCTCTACATAAAATCTTTTATTCCTTAAAATAATTAATTAAATAAAAATCAATTCAAATATGTTTAAATTATTTTATTTGATTGATTTTGTTTTATTATAATTAATTTGGAAAATTGATTTAGTTGTTTCTCTATAATTAAATTGTTTCCTTATAAATAAATTAAATAAACTGATTTAGCTGTTTTCCATGCTAATTTTGTGAACTTTTAAGTTTAAACAATAATTAAAAAAATCATTGTTTATGATTTAAAAATATTATAAAAATATCTACAATTGTTTAAATTGAAGTGAAGTTCCGGCCATAATTACAACACTATAAAAAAAATAATTTAATCTATTTTTTCAAATATATAAAATCTGCATAAATATGTATGTTTTATGATGAAAAAAAAAATATTATGATGTATGTTTATCAATTTAAAAAATATTTATATAAACAAATTGGTCAAGTGACTCTTCAATTTGTGTTAATTGAAATAAATCTAACATGGCTTAGGTATCTGAGTTTTTGTTTTTAGTATTCTAAAAAAAAAAAAAAACAATTTAGAGAATTGATCAACTTTTCAAACTATTTGGGAAAGTAATCTGCTTTTTGAAATCACATTTTGAAAATGAAATTTGAAAATTGAAATTATATTTTCAACATGCAATTTTACTTTAAAATCGCATGTTGAAAATGCAATTTCAAAAAGTGAAGTCCATGTCATCATAAATTATATTTTCAACGTGTGATTTCAAGGTGAAATTGCATGTTGAAAACGCAATTTCAATTTAAAATTGTATTTTTAAAATGTGATTTTAAAAAGTATGTTAGTTTCTCAAATAATTTGAAAAGTAGGTCAATTCTCTAAATTGGTTTTTTTAGAATATTTATAATAATAAAAAAACTCTAGGTATCTCGACCATCTCATAAAATTAAAAATAAACAAATAAAAATACCCTTATATTTTACTATTGACTTAAATTTATTATACTCTATCAATTGGCAAACTAAATTTTACTAATACCAGAATATTTTTTCTAATAAACTTATTGAAATAAATATAAAAATTTTAATATTTCATTTCAATTCTTTTTTGCCACATTGCCTTAAAAATAAAGAGAGATAGAAGATGAGTGGGAGAGAGGAACAAACAAAAAAAAAAAGATCAGATTGTTATATCACTTGACAAACCGTGGTACGATTAATTATAATTACGATTTTCGTTGACAATGTGATTATACTTGATAGAAAGTATAATTTTTGTAATTTTAGAAAAAAAATTTCTTTTAATTTTACTAATTGAATTATTATATAACTATTTATTATATAATACTGGGGACAAAACATTAATAGCAACAAAAAAATAAAATAAAATAAAAATTGTACAACTCATGCCATGTTTAGGATGCTATTTTTTTTTATTAAAAAGCCAAGAAACTAAGGTAGTGTTTGGTTTAGTTTTGGAATCGTGACTCCAATAAAAAGATTTGAAAATTCTTTTTAAAACTGATAACTAAACACACAACTTAAAATTCAATTCAAAAACTCTTTTAAAACTTATAGCTAAACTCTTTTCAAAACTCTATTTAAATAAAAAAAAAATTCAATTTTTTTATTTTGTTCTTTAATTTTATATTTTTTTGAAAAAATATAAAATTTCAAAAAATATTTTTTTATTTTTATTTGTTAAGAATTTTTTTTATTTTTTAAAATTTGAAAAATATTTTGTTATTTTAGTATTGACCAAATAATTTGTTATGATTTAGATATATATGGGTGAGCTAAAAATTTTTAAAGTTAAAAAAAAATTAAATATTTAAAAGAAGTAAAAAAAATTTTAAATATAAAAAATAAAATAAAATATTTAAAACAAAGATTATATATTTAAAATAAAAAGTACAACTCATTTTAAATTTTTAAATAAATCAAATATTTAAAAAATAAATAAAACACACACATGTAGTAAATACAATGCACATTAAAAAAATAATATATATTTACAATAAAAATATTTATCATAAAAAATTAAAATTAATTTTTAAAAATATTAAAAAAAAATAAATTCAAAAAATTTCAAAATACAATCCAAAACTCAAAATCTCAAAAACTCAAAACTTAGAACCAAACAAATTTTTTATTTTCAAAATTTAATTCAAAACTCAAATCAGAATTTTAAAATTAAATCCAACGGAGATGGGTTAGAGAGAGAAAATGAGAGTCTTCTAGAAAAGAGACATGGGCATCTGCTAACGGAGATGGGGTTTTGTTGTGACTTTAGATCAGCGTAAGCTGTTGTGTGTCCTTGATATGGATGTAATTTGTGCGGGTTCAATCCGAGTAATTCGAATCTAGTCTGAATTTTTTTAAGGCTTAGGCCTCGTTTGGGAATCATCTTTTTTAGCTAAAAAGTCAAAAAGTTACTAAATTAGCCAAAAAGCCAATAACCCATACCAAAAAGTTAAAGATTCTCTTTTCTCTCTACTTTCTGCACATCTTTTCGTAAAAAGTCAAAAAGTCATCCCAAACATACTAGTTTTTTTTAGCTCATATTTTAACTAAATAGCCAAAAAATTACTAAATTAGCCTGTTCCCAAATGAGGCCTTAGACAAGATATTTTCAAATTCGATACGGGCGTAGGGAAAAATTCAGAAACCTGAATTAAATTTGGACGAGCTTGGGCAAAGATGTCAAACAACTCAAGCAACTCGAAACCAGAATTTTATATATATAGATATATAAAAATATTAAATATATAAATTATTAGTCATTATATGATATTAAAGTAATTTAGGTTATTAAATCATATTGAGTATATATTATATATACAAATAACATAAAATCTTACTTTTTATTTTTATATTTATTTTCACTCATAAATTGTAAAGATTACTATAGCGCCATCTCTCGTATGCTATATAAATTATTTATTTTGATGGTATTAATAATTTTCTATAAAAAAAATGTAAATGGCATCAAATTTTATTAATTTAATAATGTAACTGCAAAAAAAAAATTAAAATTTATTTACAATTCGGGCAACTCGGGCAATTCGGGTTTAATTCGGGTCGGGCTTAGGCAGGCAACTTCAGGTTACAATTCGAGCCTGGGCCGATCTCAGCACAACTTGGACTGGGCTTGAACAATCTCCCAACCCGCTCGAAGCCGCCCGAGTTGCACCCCTAGTCCTTAAGGGGCCTTGTCCTGAGGTTTTTTTTTTTTTTTGATAATCTCAACCATTAATATTGTAGGATTCATCAAGTATATTATTTATAAAAAAAATTAAATTAATTGGGCATCCATAGCCGCACAATCAACTGCTAATTGTTTTAAAAAATTATTAAGATTATGTTAACTTTTCATTTTTTAAAAAATAAATCTACTCTTGTTACGAAACTATAAAGCTTGTTTGGTTTTGGTTTTTAAAAAATTGTACTTTTTTATTTTTTATATTTTTTTGTTTTCAATGAATTTTTTTTTAAATATTTTAAACAATTTTTTTTTTAAAAAAAAATTAGACACACCTAAGATAAATACACTTAAAAATATAATATTTATGAAAAAAAAAATCTTTAGAAAATTCACTAAATATTAAAAATACAAAAAAAAAATGAAAATTCAATACTTTTTTCATATTTTTGTGTATTTATTAATTTTTTAAAATATTTTTTCACAAATATTTTACTATTTTGATACATTTAAGTAAGGTGTATCTAAAAAAGTAAAAAAATTGCTTAAAATTTAAAAAATATTCACTAAAAACAAAAAAAAATACAAAAAAACAAAAAACTTAATTTCCAAAAAACTGAATTCGACAAACTGAAACCAAATACATTAATAAATATCCAATCAATTTAATTTTTTACAAAAATAATATATTCAATAAGTCCTACAATATAAACAATTTTAATTATATATATATATATATAAATAAAAATAAAAATAAAAAGCTCAAGAAAAACTAGGTGGGGGATGCAAAAGGAGAGCATACGGAGTTTGTTCACCTTTGACTAGTGATTCACAAAAATGTGCCAGGAAACGGCCCTTCATCAAGACAAAAAGGAGGGAGTTTGGAGGAAAAATATACGGGAGGAATTATGCTAATCGTTAATTTCTATACTTTGAGTCTCATATTATTTTGGTTTTTTATCTTTTAATTATGATATATTTGAGTTTAAATTTTAAATTTTATTTTAATAAGGATAATTGAAGATATCATTGCTCAATTTTAAGGGTAAAATCATTAATTTAATAAAATATAAACTAATTTGATAAAAATAAAAGTCAAAAAAATATTGTTGAATTTTTAAAAATAATTTCTAGCCACCAAAAATAAAATTACGTAAAATTAATAAATCTGTTTGACATTTATTTATTTATTTTTAACATATTAATTTTTATTATATGTTTAGATGATGATCATATAATGGGTAGTTGTTAGGCTTTTAATGTGTAATCGATATATTTAATATATGAAATGTTTTTAGTTTTGAATTTTTTAATTTAATGGATTGGTTTAATAATGATATCAAAGTTATCGTTATATTTGACTTTTAGAAAAATAAAAACTAATTTAATGAAAATAAAAACAACCACCCATTATATGATCATTATCCGAACACATAATAAAAATTAATTTAGTAAAAAAATAAATAAAATAAATATCTAAAAGATTTATCAATTTTACCTAATTTTATCTTTAGTCAGTAGAAATATTTTTAAAAATTTAAAAATATTTTTTTGACATTTATTTTTGTCAAATTAGTTTATATTTTATCAAATTGATGAGTTTGCCCTTGAAAAGTAATGGTATCTTCAATTGTCTTTTAAAATTTAGGGTTAAATGTGTCACAACTAAAAAGTCAAGAACCAAAGTGACACAAGACTCAAATTTTAGGGAGCATTAGTGTAATTCGCCCAAAATATATAGAGAGGGGATGAATTTTTGCATTTACACCATCCTTATTATAGCGATTCTGGTCTTGACCCGACCTTTATTACATTCCGGACTCGGGTTTCGTGGTTTAACATTGTTATTCATGTCTTGTTTTCCCTCATTTGTCTTTGAATTTGAGTGTTGGAGTGTTTTGGGCATGTTTAAAACAGGTTGGTTGCTAGTTATTTAAATGGTTGTTGTCCAAAAATTTGCCTCTTCACTTAAGCAAAGCTTCTTGTGCTCGAGCGAGCTTTGAGAGTTCCTCGTATTTTTTTCCTAGACTTGCAGAATTTATGGGAAAGCAAAGTTCTTCGCTCGAGCGAGACTTCTTGCGCTCGAGCGATGGTGTGCGTCTATAAAACTTCTGAAGGTATGTATTCTGCACTCGAGCGACGCTTCTTGTGCTCGAGCGAGGTCACTTATTGTGTCTGGTCGCTCGAGCGAAGCCTTACGTATATCAGTTCGCAGCAGAGCAGTTTTACATCACTTTTTGATTTTCTTTTCACTCAAAACCCTAAACTGGCTCCTCCTCTTTCTAAAATACTCTATCTCTCTACAAATCCCCTAGGAGCTAAGGGTCTTTCTACCCTACTCCTTTTGATAAAGAGTTAGAGCATCTAAAGGGCTTCTATCTGATCCGAGTAAAGCTGAGTTTGGGCATTTTTGAAGTTCTTCCATTTCTCCTTTGGGCTTCTACTCTTGATGTAGGGATATTCTATACCTTAATATGGTTTTTAACCTAGATATTTGTTGTTATGTATAAATGATGAGGTTTGGGAGTGATTTTGGATAAACTAGGGTTTGGGCTCAAATTAAAAAGAGGGGTTTTCCATGTTGGGTTACAAAATGAATATGGGGCTTTGAATATGAAGCTCTCTTGTGATTAAATGGTGAAATTTAGCCTTTGGGTTGATATTTGGAAAAAGTGAGAAATTTGCCCTAATTTGTGTTGAATAATTATTTTTGTACGAATAATGGAATTGGTATGGAAAATGTGAAATTGAGAGGATGTATGAATGAATGGTGTAGTTAGATTTGTTAAATCGCTCACCTATGGAAATTCGATAAATTATTTGTTATAAAGATTGTATATCTGTTTAGAGATATCTATTTTGGGCTATCTGTGGAAGATAGCTATGATTGTTATAGAAATTGCATGAGAATTAGGTGAATTGAAACTAATCATTTAAATTATATCATTGAATATGACGGTATGATTAAATCATTGAATATGAGTTGTGGATAGTCATTGTATATGACGATACTTTTAAATACATTGCATATGTGTCCTTGTTTGGGAGGAGATAGGGAATGTACTCCACTGTTTGGGAGGAGATAGGGAATGGATTCCATTTAAAATTAAGTTGGCCAAAGTGTCGAGGGTGAAAGTCCCGAAATCTTGTATATCTATGGGTGCCGATTCCATCCGATGAAAATTTCGTAAAATGGCAAATTGAAATATTTGAATAATGGTTGTATTGAATTGTAAACCACTGAGTTGTAGTCTCATTTGGGTTGTTTAGATAACAATGAACTTGATTCATGAATTAACTTGAAATGAAACGAATTAACTTGAAATGAATAAATGGAAATGGATTGAGGTGTGAGTATCAACACCGAATGGTTATAGGATGAATGTAAGTTGGTCATGGATATTGAACATTTATCTAACACTTATATCTTAGTTAAACTTCATATATTGCGTTGGTCCATCTCTACTGGGCTTTGACTCACTTTACTTGGAAAACCATTTTCAGGTACTGGTGATATGCTTCATCCAAGAACGTAGCTTGGGAGGACTTAGGAGCTGGAGGCTCTATTTTGTTATATTGTGTTTAAATGTTTATTCAAGCCAAGGGTTTTAAATATATAGAGCTTATGACTCTCTTTTGTTATAACCAAGTTATGTCTTGGAAAGATGTAAGCCCGTAAGACATTTATTTTGTTGTTATTAATTAGTGTTACATATTTTAGTTTCAGAATGAACATTTATGAAAGTAGAATGCATGTAATATCTTTTGTAATATAAACTCTGATATATGAAAGTGTACCAATTACATGTTAAATTCATTTCTCTTATGAGTTGGATTATTTGTGTTATTTTGGGGGCGTCACACTTGTATAAGCTCAACCATCCATATCTATATATCGTTATTTGGACGTTTTTACATGATTCATAATTTGATTTACATATACTGATTCTCAATTTGATTTTAAATTTTAGAAAGGTTTTTCATGTGTTAATATGTTGTATATTGGTAATTTATAATTTATGGAGAGAGGAATTTCAAGAAGGAAGACAAGAACGATACATGGTATGGTGTCATCAAGTTCAAGAGTGTCACGCCCCCAAAAAAATAATATAATAATTCCAACTCATAAGTGGAAGTAAAATAGAAATAAAGTACCTTTATTCATCAGAGTTCGTATTACAAAATATAATATATGCAATATACATTCATAAATGTACATCCTGAATCTATAGCATAAAATACCAGTTAATGATAAACAAAATAAATGCCCTACAGGCTTACATCTTTCCAAGACATTGCTTGGTTACAACAAAGAGAGTCATAAGCTTTGTACATATAAAGCTCTAGGCTTGAACGAACACTAAATACAAAATAACATAAAAAGAGCCTTCGGCTCCAAGGTCCTCCCAATCTACGTCCTTGGAGAAAGCATGTCACCAATACCTGAAAATGATTTCCCAAAGTAGGGTGAGCCAAAGCCTAGTAGAAACAATCTAACACAATATATGAGATTTAACAAAGATATAAATATAATGTGTATATACCATGCCAGTGACAAAATCTCCACATTTTATATAATCGAAAGATACCAAGGCTCATATCTCAATTCATTTTATTTCAATTCATTTAAAGCTCATTCAGTATTCTCAATTCATGAGTCAATTTCATCATTTTTCAATAACCCAACTGAGACTACAACTCAGTGGTTTTCCAACTCGATACATTACCACACAAACACTTCAAATCTGCCATTTTACGGAAATTTCGTCCGCGAGATCGGCACCCATGTATATACAGAATTTCGGGACTTTCACCCTGGACACTCCGGCCAACTTAATTTCAATGAAGTCCATCTCCTATCCCTTCCCACACAATGGAGTACATCCCATTTCTCCTCCCAAACAATTATACATATACAATGTATATAAACCATAGTCATATTCAATGACAACCAACAACACGTTAGTTTCAATTCACCTAATCCTCATGCAATTTCTACAACAATCATGACTATCCTCTATCGATAGTCCAATATTGTGACAACCCTACTCTGTGTTATGCTAATTGATCTTAATTATGATTGTGATTATATGTTTGATGTGGTTCTGAGTGGTAATTACATGATTAAATGTGTTCTTGTATTTCTATTTGTTTACCGTAGAAAAATCTGTTTGATTTTCTATTTTAGAATTTAAATTGAAGGCCATAGAGGCATCAGAAACCGAAATTGACTACACCATTGTGATTAGCATAATTTTTAGAGCCTACGGTGAAATTTAATTAGAAATTGATTTGGATCAAAATAATTAGATCGAACTGATTAATTAAGCTCAAATACTTAGCCTAAATCAATTTGATTAAGGCAAGCATATATATAGCCTAAATCAATTTGATTAAGGCAAGCATATATAAGGGGCGCAATACACTTACACTTATTTGGCTTGAGCTCAAAAATCTGAAATCACACTCTAGAGAGAGAGAGGGAGGCCGGTTCTAGAGAGAGAAAAAGCTCAAATTGTGGATTTTGGCTCAAAGTTGGTGGATTTGGAAGCTACACTCAAGGAATTAGCTAGAATAAGAAGATTAGAGCTTCTAGGTGAGTAATTAGACATGAATTCATGAGTTTAAATTATAATTATGTGAACTCAAGATGAAATTGTGCTCAAGAATATGGATTGAGTTGAATTTGGTGAATTTGAAGTCAATGTAACCATGCATGTAGAGAATTGCCATGAAGTTGCATAATCAAGCATGTAACATGTTAATTATGAAGAGATGAGCATCAAAACTTACATGCACGAATAATCTTGTTGGATTTTGTGGTTTTGAGCATCATTATACCTTTTGGAATGAAATTGGAGTCAATAATTGACATGCATGAAAGATTTGTGAAGATATGAAGTTTGAATGCAGTTTAAATGCATGAGCTTTGACCATACCAAGAGAAATGTTAATTGATTTGAGAATTAAGTCATGATTTTGAACAATTGGTCTTATATTGCTTATGTCCTCATGTTATATAATGTGTTTCCATGTTTTGAACCAAAAACACGAACTTTGAACCTTTGAACATCAAGAACAATTCTGGAAATTCCAGAATTCGGCATGTCCACTCGAGTGGGGAAAGAGCCGCTCAAGCGTGAAATGTTAACTCCTAGAAGTTTTGCAGACTTTGATGTCCGCTCGAGTGGGAGGAGTTACGCCTGAGCGCCCAGTCGCATGTTTGACTCTTAGCTCGAGCGTCCAAAGTCACGCTCGAGCACAAAAATGAGATAATCAGTATTTTTGCAGACCCAAGGGGTCCGCTCGAGCGACAAAATCTGCACTCGAGCGAATGGCCCTGTTTCAAAATTTTTGAAGAGATGTTTTATGTTTCGTTTTCCGTTCTCTTTCATCTCAAGGCACTCTTAGGCATTCATTAAACATTATAAATCAATTAAAGGACATGATAGAAGCCTAAGAATGTTAACCAAGTTAAAGAACAGAATGAATTGTAATATGACCCAATGTGTTATGAATTATGTAGGGTCAAGTGTAAGGGCGAATCAAGCACCAGAGCACTCTGAGTAATATCTTAATAAAGATATTTTTGTGTATACATTATTTTCTAAATATTACCCACGTAGTGAATTTCTGAACTTATGAAATTGTGCTATGAATGAGTATTCTATTGTTCAATTCAAAATAGAATTTGTAAAGTGATTAATGTAAAAATGAAAGGTGGGCCTAAGGCCGTTGCGTACACTCGATAGGGACGCGAATTGGGCCTGAGGCCGTTCAGAATGTTTAATAAGATAGACCGAAAGTCATCTTATACATAAATTGGACCAAAGGTCGTTCTGTATGAATGTTAAATGGATCAAAGGTCATTTTGAATAAAAAGTTAATTGGACCAAAGGTCGTTTTGAATAAAGAATTGATTGGACCAAAGGTCGTTTTGAACAAAAAATTGATTGGACCAAAGGTCGTTTTGAATATGAGTATGGAAGTAATCACGATTATATGCGCACAATTATGAGTATAAGGATGATGAACCCAAGGTCGTTCAGTAATATGTTATGGAGGACCGGTGGTCCTTGGTACATGGATTCATTAGACCTAAAGTTGGTCTACGAAAGAGTATTGGACCCAAGGTCATTTTGCATGGACGGACCTAAGGTCGTTTTGTCTTATACATACATTGGACCCGAGGTCGTTTCGCTCATTATGATTTATAAATTTGACATGGATGGAATAGTAGTTCCAATGTGTAAATTATAAGTATGATCTATTCATGAATGAATCTCATTCATTAACCTCTTTATTCTGGTATTATTCACTAGGCATTAGCTCACTCAGTATTTATATGTATGTAGGTGAGCAGCGGGATGTCCAACCCCAGCCCCAGTGAGCGTTGAGAAACCAAGTTTTGTGAGGTCAACCAAGGTCGCCTCATGCAGAGGCCTTGCTTTTGCTATACTACTCTTTTGAACCTTTTGTGGTCATGTAATACAAACCTTGACTGACCATGTATATAATCTGAATTTTTGCTAACACTGATTTTGAATAATCCTGGATGTATGTATGGCGTACTTATTGTGAATATGCATATGGTGTGGGTTATTATGAGTATGTAAGAATGCTTGGTTAAGCCATGTATGCACAGCTCAACAGACAATCTTTGAATTTTTTTTTTCTTTCGCAATTTGGCCCTCTATTATTATTAAATATGCTCGATTTCTAACTAAGGCCGCAGGTAATCTTGCGATTACTGGCTGATTATGACTCTAATCTATAGGGACGGGTTGGGGTCATAACAAGTACAGTTATTTGTAAACAGATATTCAATCTCAAGATAGATAACTTATCCAAATTTCCATAGGTATAAGATAATACATATCTAATTCCACAATTTCTACCAATATCCATTCAATTTCATGTTTGCAACACTAATTTTATATATTTATGCAAAATAAATATTCGAACCCCTTTAGAGAAAAACTCCCCCATTTTTTAAATAGTAACCCAAGTGGCTCAAATCAAGTACTTGGCCACAACACAACCTTACAATTAATCCCATGACTATCTATTTCACATTTCTCAAAAACCCCTCTTTTGATTTTATATCCCAAACCCTATGTTTGTCCATATTACTCCTAAAACCCACCATTGTTACACAACCATAAATAACTAAGTTAAAAACCATAACAAAGTGTAGAAAGGCCCTACCTCAAAAAGAGAAGATGAGCTAAGCAAGGTGGAACTTCAAAAATGTCCAAACCCAACTCTATTTAGTTCAAAGTGTAGATCTTGAGATGCTCTAACTTTTTAACAAAGGTGAATGGGTAGAGAAACCACTAGAACTAGATGAAAATGTAGAGAGAGAGTGTTTTAAAGAGAGAGGGTCTCAACTTTAGGTTTTGGGATGAAAAGATCTAAAAAGGTGATGTAAAAAGTTATTTTCACGATCTGATATACGCACAGTTCACTCGAGCACAAGAGTTGACGCTCGAGCGTCAGACACAACAAGTTGTTCCGCTCGAGTGCAAAAAGTCCCGCTCGAGCGCAGATTACACACCTCCAGTACCTTTGCAAACAGTAGACAAACCGCTTGAGTGCAAGAATGGACGCTTGAGTGCCCACCCGCTCGAGCGTAGGAAATGCCGCTCGAGCATGGAAAACATCCCTCCAGTACTTTTGTGGACGTGCAAAGTACTGAGAGTTTGCAAATCTCGTTCGAGCGCAAGAAGGGTTGCTCAAGCGGAGGAACAAAATTCTGGGCAACACAAGGTTTGAAAACCAAGCAACCAACCTGTTCCAAGCACACTAAACACGTCCAAATAACCAAATTTAAAGAGGAATAAAGAGGAAAAGACAATGAACAACATCCAAAACCATAAACCCGAGTCCGGACTACCACAAGAGTCGGGTCAAAACCAGGATTGCTATAAAGAGGCAGTTTCGATTGTCAGAAAATGCAAAGATCGATCAAGTCAAGGCATTTGCAGAGAATTGACTTCTCACTATCACATAGGGATGGCAACGGATTGAGTTTTTTCAGACTTTTTGCGTGAATTATTGATTTTAAACTCAACTATTTTAGTGATATAATTTCAAACTTTACTAAGGTTGAGGTCAGGAAGCTTGATGTTAAAGCCATTGAAATCTATAGTTAAAATTAAGGGAAAGCTACGATGGCTTTTGGGGAATTTAATTACCCGACAGTAGGAAGCTTGTTAGAATTACAAGACAGATGACAAGAATCATTTTGAAAAAATCTTTAGTGCATCTCTAAAAAGGTGTATATGGTAAAAAAAATAAAAAACAGAAAAAAGTTATTATTTTTGTAGTAATAAAAATTATAAATATTTGTAGTGTGTTATAATACTTTGTGATTAAGTTACAAATAGTGAATTTATGTGTGCACCCTAAAATTATGAACGATGAAGTTAAGAAAGTTTGTGGTTTTTATTATGATATTTTGTGGTAAAAAAGACTTTTATAATGTGAAAAGTTACAACATTTTCGTAATTTATATTATAAAATTTTATAAAAATATCATAACAATAATGTTAAGTATCATGGAAAGACTTCACAAAGATTCTTCATTATTAAATTAATCTGTAGTGTTTGATTATATGTTATTCAATCACCTTTGAATTAGTTTCATGAAACTTTTCATAATATTTATTTTATGATACGTAACATTACTCGTATCATAAACACCTTTTTAAGGATATATTATTGTTTGGGAAGTGCTAAATAAGTATATTTTTTGACTTTTTATAAAAAGATATATAAAAAAAATAAAAAAGTGATATGATCTCAAGAAAATAAAAAAATAAAAAAGTATGTTTGGTAGAGCTTTACTTTAGTTCCATCCTTTGGTTTGCACGTGATTTTTGTTTACAATTTTCAAAAATTAATTCTACACTTACTTTTGAAAACTCTGTTCAATGTGGAAAAATTTGGGCTAACCGGTCGTCCTCCCAGGCGTTCGGCCAGTTGACCGGAACAGTGCATTTTTTTTATACAATTGCCACCTGTTATTTTTTAAATTTTAAATAAAACAACTTTTGAAATTTTTTGAAATTTTTTTATGAGCTTTGAATAGAATTTTGAATTGTGTATTTGGTTATGAGTTATAAGTTTTTGCATCAAATATCATATGTGTACGGGGAGCAAATATTCCAGCGAGCCCGTACTCCTTTCTTCCAAGCTCCGTCTCTATCCAATCACCTGCGAGGACAACAATGGTGAGCTACCCGGCGGTGTGTGGCCGGAAAACCCCTCCGACGATCAAGTTAGCACACACCTTGGGATTGAGAGAGAGAGAAAGAGTTGAATGTAAGTGTTTCTTACAAAAATGTTCATCTGTCCCAGCATGGGGGGCACAGACTCGCTTATATACCTTCTGCGCCCCAAATCCACTCCCATTAGTCTCTCGACACGTGGTGCAACTATCCCATCTGTCAGCACAAGTCTTGCTGAACACCACCTAACCAAACTGCCAGCCCACTCTACTGGGAGCTTGGCAGCCGGGCTGCATCTTCTCGGCTATCAACGGTCGTGCTGTGTAGCTGGCCGGAACGCTCCGTTCGCCGTGCTCAATGAGGACCGAGCTCAGCTGCATCCCGGCATAACCGAGCTCGGGACAGCTTATGTTGGTTTGCCGTCGGCCTTCCTTCCGGGCTAACCCATGAACCGTGGAACAACCACGCCTTTCCTGGCGCCGGTTATCTCACTTGACCGGCCTCTACACCATGAAGCCAAGTAGCTCGGTCCAACTTCGCCTTAACCAAGCAAATCCTTTCTGACAGGGTCGCGTGACTTCGGCCCAATCTTGTTTGGTCCAAATCTGTCCGGCCATTACCTCGGCCCAATCCAGATCATAAATCTCCCTCTCAATTGCCCCTTAATTTCGTCTGCGCAAGCGTGACCGGGATTACCTATTTTGACCGGGGTAACACTCGGTTCTCGACGTAGAACAGAGTGACCGGGCTAGTTGACATGCCTGTCTTCAGAACTTGCCCGGTCGACGCCTCAATTCACCATCCTCTCTTGACCTGCTCGGTTGACGCCTCGTCTGACCTTCCTGTCTCTTCAACTCTGACGCTGCCATTAATGGGGACACGTGTCGACCTTTTATTGGTCGTCGAGAAGCCAACCAACACGTCTGTTGGCATTCAAATTTTTGGCGGCCCTTGGGTCTATATACATGCCATTCCCTTCTTCATTTGGTCTTTACTGATTCTCTCTCCTCCTTGTCGATCCAGAGCTCCTGCCCTCCCTTACTTGCCATTGCTGAGTTCGTGTTCGAAGAAAAAGCCTTTACCCTCTCCTGGTAAGTTCTTCGCGCCTCGTTTTTGCTATTTCAGTTGGTATTTCACATATTAGGGTACTAAACCCGTAGGTTTTAGGACATGGGCACCCAAAACCGTCCCTAACCCTTCACACTCCTTGCTGTTCTTCATTTTCTGTGATGAACACTGAAGAACTGGGGCGGACCGGGCTCCAGGTCTTCCTTTGATCCAAAAATCAATTGGACCGGGCAAATAATCAATTTGTCCCAACCTTAGTAGAAACCGGGGTAGCCAAAGGACTTGGCTGCTCGACCGGGCTAACATCTGGTCCGTTTGAGCAACCGAGCTGCTTGGTTAACCTTTAAACTGAAGTGGTTTGGCACTCTTCATGACCGAGCTAAAGTCAAGCTCGACCACGCTCCCTCTTACACTTGCCATCATTTTTCTGCAGAGTCCAAGGGGACCACAGACCATTACCGAGGCTCTCAAAGACCGAGCAACCATCAATCACCAGCCTGTGCCAAACCTCCTCAGCTGAGCTAACTTACCCGGCCACACATGGGACGCTTCCGCTTCCTTGTGGACACACCGGCTACCTTGGCCGCTTTCCGGGAGGAGTATCGCATCCCGGCAGATGTCCATTTAGAGCTCGCCAAGATTGAGACAACCCCTTGGGGCAGATTAGACCAGTGCCCCTTCACCGTGATGTCTATAATTGAAGGAGGCCTCCGCTTCTCGGTCAACCCACTGATGACCGAATTCCTACGCCGCACTGGGCTAGCACCCACCAAAGTATCAACCAACACCTACCGAATAATTAATGGCGTGCACGAGCTAAACAACCGGCTAGGCACAAACTTAGGTTTAGCCGAGATACTGCGACAATATACCCTTGGGCACACCGGTGATGGCCTCGCCTATTACCTAAAGATTAGGCCAGGCAAAGAAAAAATAGTGACTGGTACCCTAGATAAAGACTTGCACAATGACGACTTCTTCTGGGTGTCCGGCAACTATGAACCAGCCGACGTACCGGGCTGGTTCATTAGCAAGAATTTCGGTGAAACATGTAAGCCGTGCTACCCTGCTCGGTCAATTACTTTTCTTCAATGCTCTGTACTTAGCCATTTTTCTGCTTTCCTTTGCAGCGATCCAAGCTTTACAAGCCAACTACCGCTACCCCAATGAAGAAGCCATCCGGACCGTGCTCCACTACTACCACCGGGATTGTAACGAGCTGCTCGGCTACACTCCCACATACAGATACTCAGCTCCACGCCGGAGTAAGGTCACAGACTTTCTCCGTGCTCCGTCGCCTCCTCCAGACCCAACACTACCAGACGTGCCCCTAATCCGGTTAACTGAAGAAGAAGAGATGACAAAACGAAGCCGTATCAAGAACCTCCTCACAGCAACATCCACCGAGATACCGAGCATCATCACCCGCGTTCCAGTTGCTGGTCAATCAAGTGGCGTCGTGGTGGCGTTCGCATCTCCAGCGACCGGGCAAGCCAGCCAAGAAACCCGTCGTGCTGGGAAAAGGCCTCGCGCAGATCCCTCTGCCGAGCTAGTTGAAGAGCTGACTACCGAGTAACCCGCCGTCACCGTAGACCCAACGCCGGCGTGGCGACCGCAGCTCAAACACCGGGGTAAAGAAATCCCGGCAACAGCTTCCGTGAAGGGCGACAAGGAACATCTTCTCGCCTTTGACCTCTCCAAGGCCCTTCTCCTACCGAGCGACGTGGTCGGCAGCGACCATGTTCCAGACACCCGGTTGGTGAAGTCGGTCGTGAAGTCCATGACCAGGGTAAGAGTCAAACCTCTACTCAAATTTTCACTAGTGTTTGCACGGTTTTCACTCTGATCTAACTTTCTTCTTGTAGGCCATCCAGAAGCAACACTTGGTCATGGAGCGCATCCATCGACTGCGGCAAAAGGCAAACGACACTGCCAGCCAAGTCCAAAGCCTTCAGACCGAGCTCGGCCGAGCAAAGTCTTCTCTTCAGATTGCTAATGCTGACAACAACAAGTTGCTCGGCCAGCTTGACGCCGCCAAGCAAGAAAGAGATGCAATAAAAGCCGAGCTTGAGGCACTCAAAAGTCAAGGGAGAAGGAGCGCGAAGACGCCAATAATGCTGGCTTCAAGGAGGCCGAGGACAATTACAAGAAGCAAGTCTTTGCCACCCAGGACATCTACTTTAAAGCGGGTTGGAAGGCTGCTTGCACTCAGCTCGGTCAAGGTCCTGATACCGACGTGTTTGCCTCCCCACCGGCTGTCTTCCTACCGACCTATCTCGTGCCATATGCCAACGACATCTTCAGCGCGTTGCAGGCTGAAGCTGAGGAAGGACTTGAAGGAGAAGGCGAGGCAGATACTGAGGGAGAGGACCGCCAAGAGTAGGAGCAGCCCGACCAAACAGCGACCGGTGTCCAAGACCAAACCCCACCGACCAACCTGGAGGAAGCTGACGACGAATTCACTAACCTTTCCCCCATAGTGTAGTTTTCTTTGTTTTCTTTCTTTTTGCTCTGCATATGTAACCGGGCTGTCTGCCCCACCTCTTGTACATATTTTTATCATCAATGAAAAAGCTCAATTTTCTTGAAGTGTTTGCACGGTCTTAAAGCTGAGTAACCTCAACCGGACAAAATACTTCGGCAACATTAACCATCTTGCTTAACTTAATTAACCGGCAAATGCATCTCGGTTGCCGGCAAATACATCTCGGTTGCAAGCATATAATTGAATAAATCACCAACTGTTTCAACCGTAACAATACACCTTGGTTTGAATAAACAATTAGCATAATCAACCGGAATAAATCATCTCGGTAGTATATCCACAGCTGAGCACAACATCAACTCTTTCAACTGGAGTAAATCATCTCGGTTGAGAATATCCAAGTTGAGCAAAACATCAACTCTTTCAACCGGAGTAAATCATCTCGGTTGAGAATACCTAAGTTGAGCAAAACATCAACTCTTTCAACCGGAGTAAATCATCTCGGTTGAGAATATCCAAGTTGAGCAAAACATCAACTCTTTCAGCCGGAGTAAATCATCTCGGTTGAGAATACCTAAGTTGAGCAAAACATCAACTCTTTCAACCGGAGTAAATCATCTCGGTTGAGAATACCTAAGTTGAGCAAAACATCAACTCTTTCAACCGGAGTAAATCATCTCGGTTGAGAATATCCAAGTTGAGCAAAACATCAACTCTTTCAGCCGGAGTAAATCATCTCGGTTGAGAATACCTAAGTTGAGCAAAACATCAACTCTTTCAACCGGAGTAAATCATCTCGGTTGAGAATACCCAAGTTCAATCGGAGTAAATCATCTCGGTTGAGAATACCTAAGTTGAGCAAAACATCAACTCTTTCAACCAGAATAAATTATCTCGGTTGAGAATACCTAAGCTGAGCAAAACATCAACTCTTTCAACCACAGTAAATCATCTCAGTTGAGAATCTCAAAACTCAAAGCAACAATAAAAGTGCTAAGACAAAGATGAGTCACTTCTATATATTGACAGAAATGAATATTACATGAAGTGTAAGGGAAAAAATTCCTTTGCACAAAAAGAAAGCAAAAGCTAGAAATAATACAGCTTGAGGTTGGCTGCATTCCATGGCCTGGGTATTTCTCTACCATCCAAGTCCTCCAAATGATATGCCCCCTTGTCCGCCAGACTGGTTATCTTGTAGGGTCCTTCTCAATTTGCCCCTAGTTTGCCTTCACCTGGCACCAGGGTTGCCCATGACCTTCCTCAAGACCCAATCACCTACTTTGAACGGTCTGGGGTGTACGGTTTTGTTGTATTTCCTTGAAAGCTCTTGTTGGTAGGCGGCCACATGGATGAGAGCCTTTTCCTGGCATTCTTCCACTAGGTCCAATTCCAAGGCAATGGCTTCGGCGTTCAGCTCAGGCTCAAAACTTTCACTTCTGAGGGTGGGCATACCAACTTCCAAAGGGATGACCGCCTCCATATGCCAAAGCAAAAGGAGTTTTCCCGGTAGACCGCCACGGGGTTGTTAGGTACGCCCAGAGGACACTGGAGAGTTCCTCAGCCCACTTTCTTTTGGCTTTCTCAAGCCTCTTCTTCAGTCCATCAAGAATGGTCTTGTTCGAAGCCTCGGCTTGACCGTTGGACTACAGGTAAGCCGGAGTAGAGTTGTAGAATTCAATCTTCAAATCTTCACAAAACCCCCTGAATAGGCGGCCGTCAAATTGGGTGCCGTTATCAGAGATCAGAATTTTGGGGACGCCGAACCGTGTTATCACATTTTGCCAAACAAACCGCTTGACGTCTTTCTCCTTGATTGTCGCCAAAGGCTCAGCTTCAACCCACTTGGTGAAATAGTCTGTAGCCGCGATGAAGAACTTCCGGTTGCCTGGTGCAGTTGAGAGCGGCCCCACTATGTCGAGCCCCCACATTGCAAAGGGCCAAGGGCTGGTGAGGGGAAAGAGTTCCCTGGCCGGCTGGTGGATCTGGTGGGCAAACTTCTGGCACTTCTCACACTTGCGAACATACTTCTGTGCGTCAGCTTGCATGCACGGCCACCAATAGCCTTGCGAAATAGCTCGGTAGGCTAAGGACCTACCCCCTATGTGACTGCCACAGATGCCTTCGTGAACTTCGTACAGGAAGGCTTCCATGCTGCTCGGGTGCACACACTTCAGGTAAGGACCGGTGAAAGACTTCTTGTATAAAGCGCCTAATGGAGAGAGCCAAAACCGCTCTGACTTCACCCGCACTTTATGTGCTTCCTTCTTGTTGGCTGGAAGGGTCTGTTCTTTGAGAAAGAGAATTATGGGGTCCATCCAAGAAGGACCTAGCTCGGCGCAGTGTACTTTTGTCTGTCCGGTTTCCTCAATGCTGGGCCTCGGAAGGAATTCAATCAAAAGAGGGTTAGGAGATGTGTTGTCGACCATAGAAGCAAGGCCGGCCAACTCATCTGCTCGGCCGTTTTCTTCGCGGCCAATCTGTTGGACCCTGATCGCCTGAAATCGCTTGATGTGGTCCCTGACCAGAGTTTGGCACTTCATCATTCTGTTATCCTTTGCCTCGTAAATCCCAGAGACTTGGTTAACCACAAGCTGGGAATCACTGTAAACTATTAGCTCGGATGCTTGCATCTGAAGCGCGCTCTTGAGACCAGCCAAGAGCGCCTCGTACTCGGCCTCATTGTTGGATGCTGGGAATCCGATGGTGATAGAGTGTTCGATGGTCAGCCCGTCTGGCGAAATCAAGACTATACCCAGCCCGGCGCCGTGACGGTTTGAAGCCCCATCGACAAAAAGTTTCCACATCTCCCCTACGAAGAGCTTCCAACATTCTGATGGGTCCTGAGAGGCTCGAAGGTTGATGGGATCATGGTTGCACGGCTGTTCGGTTTCAAGTTCTGTGCTGAGCGGTTCCACTTCAGCCCCCCTTGGCGATTTGGCATCGGACTCAGCAAGCTGATCCATAATGCCTAAGTCCGTAGGCGAATCGCCAGGTTGCGGTATCGTATTATCTGAAGGTGCTTCGGTGGGGCGCACAAGTTCTGCGTCGCCAACAGCACTAAGATTTTGTATTTTGGTCGGGCATGCATTCACTTCTTCATTTGCCGTGGCAATATCGACCGGACAAACCGGATGAGTTCCAGGTGAGAATTCAGCAATGAAGTCAGCCAAAGTCTGGGCTTTTATGGCAGTGCGAGGCTGGAACTTGATGTCAAACTGTCCCAACTCGACCGCCCACTTAAGAATTTGACCGGAAAAGTCCGCCCGCTCGAATAAAGCTTTGAGGGGGAACTCGGTCAGAACGATTATTGTATGTGCGTGGAAATAGTGCGCCAACTTCCTTGAGGCCATCATTAATGCCAACGCAAATTTTTCTAGCGGCAAGTATCTTGACTCTGCCGGTAGCAAGGTTTTGCTGACGTAGAAGATAGGGAGGTGCTTGATTCCTTCCGAGCGGACAAGCCCCGCACTGACTGCATGCTGGGAAACGACCAGATATAGGTAGAGTTCTTCTCCAGGCACCGGTGTGACCAACAGTGGCGCTGAAGACAAATACTTTTTGAGCTCAGCCAAAGCCCGGTCACACTCTCCATCCCATGAGAACTTTGATTTCAAGGCTTGAAAGAAGGGGCGGTAGCGATCTGATGACCGGCTTATAAATCGATTAAGCGTGGCGGCCATTCCGGCCAGATGCTACACGTCCTTAGCTGAGCTGGGCTGTTTTAACTCTTGCACGACTCAGATTTGTGTAGGGTATGCTTCGATACCTCGGTTCGTGAATAGGAAACCCAAAAATTTTCCGGATCCCACGCTGAAGGCACACTTAGACGCATTCAGGCGCAGCTTGTGCTTTTTGAGGATGATGAACATCTCGGCCAAGTCAGACAAATGGTCTGTTTGATGCCGGCTTTTAACCACCATATCATCAATATAAGCCTCCATTGTCCGGCCTAGCAGAGGAGCGAACATCTTGGTCACCATCATTTGAAAAGTTGCCCCGGCGTTCTTCAAACCAAAAGGCATGACTCGGTAACAGAAGAGTCCCTTTGGTGTAGTGAATGAGGTGATCTCTCGGTCGGGCCCATGCATGGCAATATGATGGTAGCCGCGGTAGGCGTCCAAGAAACTGAGCTTGTTATGTCCAGTCGTTAAGTCCACAAGCTGGTCTATTCTAGGCAGAGGGAAGCTGTTTTTCGGACAAGTTTGGTTGACGGTCTTGTAGTCGACGCAAACTCGCCACTTCCCATTCTTCTTGGGCACCACGACTGTGTTTGAAATCCACCGAGGGTAGTGCACTTCCTGAATCGCTCGCGCCTCAAGCAAGTTCTTTACTTCCTCTGCAACTACCTCAGCGTGATGCAACGCCGATCTCCTTGTTCGCTGGATGACCGACTTGGCTCTGGGGAAGACATTGAGATGATGGCATACAAAACTCGGATCGAGACTGGGCATGTCGTAAGGCGACCATGCAAAGACTTCGATGTTGGCCATCAAAAACTCGACCATCTCGGTCCTTTCTTGGGCTGTAAGGCTTGAGCCAAGCAAGAAGAACTTGTCCGGATGCTCTGTATCAATTCGCACCTCCACCAATTCCTCGACAGCTTTGTCCTCGGCCTTGGTGCCCACATCGTCAAGGACTCGCCGATCCTCCGGTCCCTCAATCATTTGAACGAAGCCTTTGGCAGCCCGGCTCCCGTTGACTGCCACGAAGCATTGCTTCGACATGACTTGATCGCCCCAGACCTCCTCGATTGCCCCCATAGCCGAGGGGAATCTTATCACTTGATGGTAGGTCGACGCCACGGCTTGCATAGTGTGAGGCCATCCCCTTCCAAGGATCAAATTATAAGTAGATGGCACCTGCAACACCCAGCACTCTACTTGTTTGACCACGGATCCCGCTTTGACCGGCAGGATAATCTTTCCCAAAGGCCACTATGGTTGAGAGTTAAAACCAACTAGTGGCGAAGTTGCCGGGGCCAAATCTGTATCTAGGAGCTTGAGCTGTTTGAAAGCGTCGTAATACATGATCTCGAACGAGCTTCCCTAATCGATCAAGATTCGTTTGACATCAAATTCTTTGACGCGGAGTATAACCACTAGGGCATCGTTGTGTGGCGTCTAAACGCGCTCTAGGTCTCTTGAGGAGAAACTGATCACATCTTTCTCTTCGGTCTTCCCCCTTTTGATCACAGGCTGAACCGACAAAACTTCCCTCATGTGGTCTGCCTTCTTGATCATACCTCGGAGCTCGCATACACGCCCCAGTTCCACTATGCCGTGGATGACATTAACAACCCCTTGTGGAGGCGCATCTCGTTCATCTAGTCCCCGCGGGTCAACCGGAGCTTGATTTGCCTTCACGCCCCCATCAATGTAAAGGTCCAGGTGTCCAGCTGCGACTAACTCTTCCAAGTGTTGCCTCAAAGGCAAACAGTCTTTTGTCCGGTGGCCTCGCTCCCTGTGAAACGTGCAACAGTACCTCGGATTGAAGCCCTTCTGTCCGTCGCCTAACTTAGCAGGAAACCGGACATACTCCTCGTCACGGATTTCACTTAGTATGCGATAGATTGGAATCTTAAAGACCGTGGTGATGCCTGTCCTTGCTTTCAACCTTCTGTTTGCATCGGTTACGTCATCCCGGGGGTAGTCATCCCGGTCATTCCGACGTCCCCTACCCCAATTTTTGCGATTTGAGCCATGGTTCGATTCCTCATCGCGGTCACTTGTTCGGCTGGATTCTTGTCCGACCGCGTGCATTTTTCCAGCCGACCTCTTGTCTGTTGCTACCGGAGTTGCCTTCACGGTAAATGCTGACGCATCATCCTCTACTCGGATGTGCTCATTGATGCGTTGCATGAGCTGGTCCATGGATGTCGGCTGGTGTATGGTAAGCGAGTCCCGCAGTCTATGTCCGACCAGGAGACCACGCTTGTACTGTGTGATTGCCAGGTTGACCGGGCAATCTAAGATCTCGTTGAAGGTCTCCCAATATCTGGAGTTGTATGCCTTCAATGTGTCACTCGGTTCCATCTTGACACTCAGTAGGTGGTCAATTTCCTTTGGTGTTTTTGTGTTGGTTTTGAAGCGCGTCATAAAGGCTTCGGCCAACTGATGCCACCTTTCTATGCTACCCTCCGGCAACCTCTCGAACCATTTCAAGCCCAGTTCGCCTAAACTTGACGGGAAGATAAGGCACATAAGTGCGTCATTCCGTCTATGTCCGGCCATGACCTGTCGGAAGTGGCTTACATGCATGTAGGGATCGGTTTTTCCGTCGTAGAGCGTGAATTTAGGCTGGTGGAAGCCTGCCGGAAACGATGTTGTTTCTATCTCCAGGGAGAAAGGGGTGGCGCTCAGCCTTGCCAAGTCTGTATCTGGAAGGAGTGGCGTCGCTAGGCGGGGTGGAGGCATTCTGACCTCCTCGCTGGCGTGAACCCTATAGGATAGCCGCTGGAACGCCGGCACCCTCTGAGCCTCCCGCCGGCAAGCCCTTTCCTTCAAGACTGCCCGCAAATTTTTCAAACGAGCGGAATAGGAGTACCTCGACGTCGTCGCCGGACGTGAGGACTGGTAAGTGCTATCTTGCGCGCTGGATTTCTCTGTACGCACGTCGGAATCTCCAACCTTGTAGCTTCTGGTGATAGAAATGGAAGGAGTATGTCGCTGACTCTGACTGCCTGAATGGTGGGGTTGGGTGCACTCACTGTGGTCTCCCACTCCAACTACACCCTTCCCTTCGACATATCGCTTTAGCTCCTCCATCTCCGCTGCCATTCACCGGATGACGGCGTCCTGGTCCCTTAGCTTGTGTTCCAGACGTCTGGCGTGTGATTCTCGCCGCCGTCGATGACCGTCTGGACTTCGTGAATGACCATAACTTCTTCAGCGCTTATCCCGTGCGTCTCCCGACTGTCCTCCTGGAAATGTCTCCAGGTCCGCCATTGGAGGGATGACGGGATGTCCTTCTCTCCGTCTGCCTGACTCCGGGGTAACTCCATCGATGGTGGACAACAGAATCTCGTCGTTGTTCGCCATGTACGGTGATCAGACGATCCTGGAAGATAAGGTTTTGTCTGTAAAGTTCCCACAAACGGCGCCAATTGTACAAATATTCCGGCGAGCCCGTACTCCCTTCTTCCAAGCTCCGTCTCTATCCGATCACCTGCGAGGACAACAGTGGTGAGCTACCCGGTGGTGTGTGGCCGAAAAACCCCTTTGATGATCAAGTTAGCACACACCTTGGGATTGAGAGAGAGAGAGAGAGAGAGAGAGAGAGAGAGAGAGTTGAGTGTAAGTGTAAGTGTTTCTTACAAAAATGTTCATCTGCCCCAGCATGGGGGGCGCAGACTCGCTTATATACCTTCTGCGCCCCAAATCCACTCCCATTAGTCTCTCGACACGTGGTGCAGTTATCCCATCTGTCAGCACAAATCTTGCTGAACACCACCTAACCAAACTGCCAGCCCACTCTACTGGGAGCTCGGTAACCGGGCTGCATCTTTTCGACTATTAACGGCCGTGCTGTGCAGCTGGCCAGAACGCTCCACTCACCGTGCTCAATGAGGACCGAGCTCAGCTGCATCCCGGCAAAACTGAGCTCGGGACAGCTTATGCTGGTTTCCCGTCGGCCTTCCTTCTGGGCTAACCCGTAAACCGTGGAACAACCACGCCTTTCCTGGTGCCGGTCATCTCACTTGATCGGCCTCTACACCATGAAGCCAAGTATCTCGGTCCAACTTCGCCTTAACCAAGCAAATCCTTTCTGACAGGGTCGCACGACCTCAGCCCAATCTTGTTCGGTCCAAATCTATCCGGCCATTACCTCGGACCAATCCAGATCATAAATCTCCCTCTCAATATGTCACACCAAAAATTCCCCACTCAATTCAAAACTCTTTTCAAAACTCATTTACCAAACAAATTTTTCACACTCAAATCATAATTCCAAAACTCACAAACTCAAAATACAACTCCTATTTTCAAATCATATTTAGAAAACTCTATCAAATGCTACCTACAATTTTTTTTAGTATATGCAGTATCTCCCAACAATTTTAATTACAAAGTTGTGAAAATGTTAAAATACGTGACAACTCATTCACTCTCTTTTCTTTCTCCCATGTATCTCTCTTTCTTTCTTTTTTTATTCAACATTTCTCTGTCTTCCGTTTTTTCTATTTCTATCTAAGCTTTTCTCTCCTCTCCTCTTTTCTTTTATTATTATTATTTTGTTTTCATTTTATTTTATTTAAAAAAATATTATAACTTTTAATAGATAAATTTAGTTTTTATAAAATTACTATTGTTGAAAAGATGACGATAACATTAAAATGAGATTAATATTAAATATTTATATTTTAAAATAAATTAAAAATACGTTATTTTAAAAAAAATTGCAAAACTAAAATGAGATGGATGGTTGAAATTAGTATGAACAATAAAATTATTTGAAATTACTTAAATAAAAAATGTTATTTAAGTATTTAAATGAAAACATAGAAATTAAAAATAACACAGTTACACTGAGTGTAAATGTAAAAAAAAAATAATAATAATAAATAAATAAATAAAAAATAACGAATAAAATGAAATAAATAAGAAATTATCATTTTCATATATATATATATATATATTTCTTTTTTGGAAAAAAATAATTTTAAAAAAATATTTTATATATTTTGCAACCCTCATTCTTCTATTATTTGTCGCTACTTCCTTTGCATTTCTCGTCATCTTCACCACTTTTACTCACTTGGTCATTGTAATAACCCAAATTTGTAATATGCTCTTAATCAGTAATTATGGATGTTAATTAAGAGATTAAAACAAAATTATTTGTTCATTATGTGTTTTGCATGCTATTTGACTTTCTATCTGTTACTTGTAGAAATATCTGTCTGGAATTCTGCTTTGATCTGAAAATTAAAAACCTTATTGGATTCTGAAACCGAAATTGGTTACATCAATATGTTATTTAGAAATTTTAGAACACTTTGGCAAGTTTGATCAAAAATTGATTCAAATTAATTGATTTAGTTATGTTTAATTGGTCTAATATTCTAATTATTGTAATAAGCCACTCTAGCTATATATATATATATATATATTGAGCTTTAAGCTCATTTGAGCTCATCTCTTCATCATTTTGAGCACCCAAAATTTGATAATACATTGTAGAGAGAGAGAGAGAGAGAAAAAGAGAGAGAGAACTCTTATTTACAGAGAGAAAGTGTAGAGATTGAGGTGAGCTTAAAAACATAGCTTGAATTCATCAAGATTGTACAAGAACTAGTGTGTTTGAAGCCTCTAGGTGAGCATTTACCTTTCAATTCTTGAAGATGATGTGTTTAGGAGTTGTATTCATGGATGATACTTGACCATTTGCATGTATTTTGATAATTAAGCTAGGATTGTGAGAATTAAGGTCAATTCCATACATACATACATGAATTTGTCATGAACTATTAATTTTGAACATCATTCATGTCATTGGAGATGAAATTAGAAGCTATAAGTTACATGCATGCATGAGTCCTGAAGTCTTGAAAGTGATTTCTATGTTTTTAAAGTTTAACAAAGAATTTTGGAAAAAACTTCCACATGCATGCAAGTTTTGAGTTTATTTTCTAAGAATTCACACATGCAAGTGTATATATTTGCTAAGACTTGATAGCTCGCTATGATTTTATACTTAAACCTCTCATTTGTCAATGTTTTGGAAGTTTGGATTTCATGATCATTTCATGCATGTGTTTTAAAGTTTGGTTTTGAAAAGTTGACATGCTTTTGGGCTTTGATTTTGCAAAATGACCTTCAATTCATGATATTCTACAAGTTTCTAAATGTTTTCTCAAGTTTTGGCCGAATAGAATGAGTTTTAGTGCATTGAAATTGAGTTTTGAGCTTTGAATGCAAATCTGGAAATTCTAGAATTCTGTCACACCGCTCGAGTGACCAAAGCTTCGCTCAAGCGTACTTTGCGAGCTCTCAGAACTTTTGCAGTTAAGGCAGTTGGCTCGAGCGACAAAAACTTCACTCAAACAAACTCACATTTTTGAGGCACATGACTTGAGCGACTAAAAGTTGGCTCAAGCCTAAATTTTCAGCATCTAGTACTTTTGTAGACCAAGAGGTCTGCTTAAGCGACCAAAGATTCGCTCAAGCGAACTGCCCTGTTTTTAGAAATTTTGCTACGTATTTCAAAGTATAATTACATCCTAGGCATTCTTAAGCCATGGTTAAGCCACAATAATGAGGATAAGAATTAGAAACACACCTAAATAGAATGTAATAAGTCAAGTGTATTTAGAGTGTGTGTGTTTCAATGTGTACAAGCTATGTGATATGGAAGAATAAGAAGCTAATGCAAGGAAATCTAAGCCATGATAGCCATATGAATGCGTAATGATAAGACAAGTTTGGTGATATGTACATTTGTGATTGGAGGTTAAGATCTAAAGACCGATCAACTGTTTCTGGAAACCCACAGTGAGTAACGTTATTGTAAAGATACGTTTCTATGAATTATGTTCGAAATTTTATTTGATAAGTTATGATTTCTAAAATGATATTTTGTTTACGTGAACGAATGTCCTATTTTGATCTATTATGGCATCCAAAGAAAGTCCCAAGTCATAGGGGGGACAGCATGTTAATGCGGGTCCATGACATATATGCGATTATGAGATCTCGCTATCCATTTGACAAAGTAGTATTATGTTTGATACTCGGTGTCCGGGACTGATTACTCTAGTTGGAAGACTATATGTTATTTTCTGTTGGATATACCATTATTATGTTCAAATATGAGAATGATTATGTTATGATCTATTTTATGATTATGAAATGTTCGGATTTTGTTCAGTAACCTCTTTACCTTAATGTATTCACTGGGCTTTAACTCACTGTTTATATATATATATATATATATGTAAGTGAGCGTGTGCAAAACCGAGCCTAATGGCACTTGTCTAGACTTTTGTTTTGTCAACCAACCTAAGCGCCTCACGTGAAGGTTCTTGAAAGTCTTTTGTGGATGAGTTCTGTATCCACTGTGTTGTGATCAAATTTTAAGCTTTTACGTCTTTTGTTTATTGGACGAGTCTATGTGTTACTCTATAAATAGGTTAAGTCCATTTTGTTTTCTCTGTATAAGGTTGGCGTAAAGAATGATGTGATAATATATGTATGTAAAAATAAGTTCAAAGTTTTTTTTGTCTCATATAAGTTAGCACAACTCATTGGATGATCATATTCATGTATTTGTTTCCATGAGCCTCTTATTTTGGCTAATCTGTCTTAGAGGCCTTCGGTAATCTTAGGATTATTGGCCAGTTACGATGCTAAACCTATAGGGACGGGTTTGGGTCATGACAGTCGTCTACCCTTCCACATTCCTTTGACACTCTTTGTAGCAAGCCTGCGAGGGGGACCTCGTTGCTACAGTTCGGACTCGATTTGTGTCACGGTTCTAAATCTGAACCAAAGAGTCCAAATCTGGCAAATCATTTTGAGAAACAGATTTTTGAAAAAAGTAGTGCCAAACATGGACTGCTTTGCCAGATACAGAGTCGCCACCTAAATATTTTTTTATGGGAGAATTTAGGAAACCCTGACTCGGTGCCGAAGGCCACATGTCCGTCATCACCGGAGTTGTCTCGGCTCGGGAGCTTGGGTACGATCGGGGAAGGTCAGCTATGAGCACCCCCTTTCGCCCGGTCCGAAGACCGGCCTCTACTAATCGTGATATCCGTTTTTGAAAACTTTATGTGTTCTTAAACCAATTATTAGCCTAGAATTACTATGTTATGCGCACAGAAAACAAGTATAGACCAAATCGCCCAAATTGGAATAAAAACGTTTCATGTTTATTTTGAAAATGGTTTGCTACTCGCACGTAGGCTAAAATACAGATTTTGCCACCCTCAAGTGGGCTTTTGGAAAAGAGGGTTTTGCCACTATCTAGTGGGCTTAAAAATCTCAGTTTTAACGCATTGTCCCAATTTAAGCAATTTGACCTCCATCCACAGGCATTCAAGCAGTTTATCTCATGTAAGCACTTAGCCGCATGGCAAGCATACTGTTATGGCGACGTTCACACGCATGCTGGATGCTAAAGCATAACCACTTACATTGTACTCTGTGCCAAAACAATAAACTAGTTAGCAAATGTGCATGTCCTAGTTCATGTTATTTTGCCTAATGCAACACATACAAGATGCAATTTTAGTTAGGCTCGGTTAACCTAAATATGGCATACGATATGCAACCGACTGATTCATGTATTCAATTTTGAAATTTGAAAATACGAATGCGGTTAGTATGATGTACCGAGCCCGGTGCATGTCAACAAATGCATGAATGCACGCATGCATATCATAAGGTATGCTAATTTCAAAAATGCCCTAATCTACCATCATAAGCAGGTAAATAAAAGGGAAGAAAGAAATGGGGATTGGAAGACATACACACACTCACCCACACTTATTACATGTTTACCCTTACTCAGAAGGTCCGAATGAATATTACAGTCCCAAATAATAAACAAATAAAATTATTACAAAAATTTCTAATTTAATTTAAAAGAAAAGGTGGCGAAGGAAAGAAAAGGGTGGCCGCAGCCTCTGCCTCGGGATGCACGAATGATGCATGCTCGAATCCGTCTCGTCCGGAAAACCCGTACTGTACTCATGCCGCCTCTGTTTGTACTGCCTTGTCTTTCTGAAAATTGCCAAAGTACTGGAGCAAGTTCCTTGCATCCTGCAGAGCACCACTGGCCGGACAGAATTACCACCGGCACTTCACAATTCCCATCGGCATTTTATTGGATTCATCGGCACTCCAGATAGTGCCGGTCGGCACTAGATTCTGCCGGTCGGCAGAAACTTCCTGCAGAAGACAATTTGACAGCAAACAGAGAACAGACAGTGCATGGCATGGAGTTCTTGGACACATGTGAGCATGGTCATACTTCCTATCATATTTTGAACTCAAAGAAGCATGACCTTCGATCTTTGAGCCATCAATGGTGCATGATGACTCAAGAGATCAAATTTGCCACTTAATGTAAGGATGTATGCAACAAACACAATGAACTCCGAAACCTTATCATGGCGAAGTCAAAGGCCTCGGGGACCGAAAGTTAAGGCGCGTTACATCACTTGTGGTATGAACGCCCCTCAACTCTCACACTTGGTTTGACACCCCAAACCAAGTAATGCAATGGATGTTATGCAAAACATGGCTCAAAATGCAACATGATATCAATGTGCAAGGTATGCCAAGAATTATGCAACTAGTATGGCAAGCATGCAATATTAGACATACAAGACACAAATGTGATGTAAACATGGACGTTTTGAGCAATAGAATCATCATGCTACAACAACATACGAAGCAACCATGCGTCAATCATGAAGCAAACATGCAAAGATGGCTTAAAATGGCAAAGGGGCAGACCCTCACCCTCCTCAAAACAGTGGCCAAAAGTGTCCGATAGATGGACCAATGTTCATGCCAACATGCAAGCCAAAAGTCCTATGGTTAAGGCACAAAAAGGAAACATTTCACTCTCATCAACATGACCACTCATGGCATGATTAAAACAAAGTAAAAACAGAATTTTTACATGCAAAATGGGACCCCAAAAACTCCTAATATGGCAGCTAAAGTATCTCCCATGGAACATATGCACTAAGGTTCATTCCTAGGCATAAGAGGACACACCCTCAAGGCATTAAAGAGGCCATGCATGCACACATACAAGCATGATTCTTGGACTAAAATGTGGTCCTTAGATGATGTTAAATCATGAGGGTAATCACAAACATACATGCTAGAAGTCAATATGCTCAAAGCTTTCAAGCCAAAATACAAAGCAACCCTAACAAACATGTTAAGCATGATCAAATGGATAACCACCAAGCTTTAAGCATGGAAAAAAAATACTAAAAGCTTCATGGGACCAAGCCAACATACACAAGAATCATGGCCTAATCATGATATGTACTTCTAAGCAAAGTAGAGCAATACAAAGCAAGTATTACAAGCATGCAAGGAGGCATAAATCCGGCCAAAAAAAGAGGTTGCATATGACCTAAAATACCCAAAAAAAATCTGAAATGAGGCCAAGGATCATCAAGCACACATGCTACCCTTTTGAGCCACAACTCAAGGAAACAAAACCAAGAAGGGAGAGGGGTGTCCCTCCCCTATGCAAGACTTCAAACCATCCTTTTTTGACACTAAAATACACTGATTTTCAGTGGTCAAAAGACCAAAACACTGAAGTGAACAAAACCTTATGAAAGGAGCACCAAAATGGATCAAACAAGGCTTAGAAGGGGGAGTTTGCACTCAAACCACAAAATGACCTTAATGAAAGTGCTAAAGTAGGAAAATACAAGCCCTTTTTATGTTATACACAAGAGCTAAAACAGCAAGCTAGATAGGTAAAAAACTATTGCAAGTTTGGGGAATATAAATCAAGATGCTCACCCTTGAAGAACCTTTGAAGAACAAATGGTCTAGCCTCCTTCTTTGGATCAAAACCAGTCCAAAACTCAAGAAACAACTCCTCCAAGTCCCTCAATCTCGGAGTAAGGTGAAATGGTGTGTGTAATGGTGCAAAAGTAAGGTAAAAACCACCTTTTGAGCTAAGAAACACACACAAAGGAGGAGAGAGGGGGAGGTATAGAGATAATATGTATCTATATCTCAAGGGCCTGGTTTTTGGTTGCAAGAAGCTAACCTAGATCAAAGAGGAAGACCCCCCTCTTATAAGACTCCCTCTTGCAAAGCTTATTCAACAAGCTTGGCTAGAGGGAAATCCCTCCATACACGTGTATGGAGGGGGGAGAGTTGGTGCCAGCTATCACAGCTGGCACAAAATATCTCCATAAAGTGGATGAACAGTGGTCGACTGCCCAAAAATGCTATTTCGGCAAAAAACAGTGCCGACCGGCAACATATTATGCCGACCGGCAATAAAGTGTGCCGACCGGCAAACAAAAGTGCCGATGGAAGAAAAAGACCATCCGGTGGCCTCCAGCCACTACCGGTGGTGTGTGGGGATGCCTCATAAGGCATTCCCTGCCCTTCCAAGGCAAAACACAAGTGTTCGGTGCAAAACCAGACACTAAACAGTCAAGTTCGGAGATCCTGAGGCAGGGCGCGCGAGCCGAGACCTCCAGGAACTCTGAACGAACACGATCATGGATGATCACCGAGTGTTCAAACGGTGACGTCCAAGTCTTGAGGACGGTCAAAAATGGGGTGTCTACACTCTTCCATTCCTTTCGAACCCTTCTTGATACTCATTCATTTACCTCTACTACCCTTAATTCATCCACACCAACCTAACACCGTAGACAATTCAAATCGTAGCCACTAACATCAACTGAAACACACTCCTTAATGACCTATAACCCATCTCACACCCTCATCCACCACTACTACAATCTCTCTCTCGCCCATTCTTCATTCCTTTGTGACTCCAAACATCTCTCTTACCCATTTTCACAATTCTCTTACCGTCCTCATCTACCCCAACCTCTTCCCACTACTTTGAAAAACTTAATCAACCCAAACCATAGCCTCTGAAACCCTTTAAACCCTTCCAGCTCCTCGTCGCGGCCCCATGCTCCCTCCATTTGCTACTGTAAAAACTAGTAAAGTATAGGTCTAACTTGTGCAAAGTGTAGGTTAAAATTTGTGTAACAAGAATTGGTGAGGAAGCAATAAAAATGGGTAAGAAAGGGAAAATGATGGCCAAAATTGGAGAGAGAGAGTCATAGAGGAGTGTTAGTGTGGGTAGAGATGTGGTGGAAGTAGTGAGAGAGAATAGATGAAGTTGAAGAAGTGGCAAATAAGATGGATTGGGACAGTCTATTACAATATGCACAACTTAGGACTTGCATCTTACACATATGGAACTTGTACCCTATAGATATTGGATTTGCACTCGACTAGTTTTATTAGCAACGAAGTAAGGAGGGGATAGCAACAATGATGGACTTGAGGACTTCGAGGGGTTTCGGTGGCTTAGGGTTTAGGTTGTTTAGGGTGTTGGGTGGGAGGAAGGAGTTAGAGTATAGAAGAAAGGTGTGGAAAAGGTAGTCGGGGTGGAGAGAATCGGTGGCAAATGGGTTTAAAATGGTAGAGAAAGATAATAGAGGGATTTGCAATGACAGAGGAGCGTGAATGATGGGTTAAGAGTCATTAGGGAGTTGTGGCAAGCAGCAGAAATTAGAGATTGGTAATCGGCATTGGTATTTGGAATTGCAAAGGGAAAAGAAAGAAAGAAAGAAAGAAATGGTGTTTCAGGTGATATTAGTTGCTAGAGTTTTGGTCGTCTACGATGTTGGGTTATAGCGATCCCGGTTTTACCCCGACCTTTATTGTGTTCTGGACTCGGGTTCCATGATTGTATGTTGTTGTCTACGTCTTGTTTCCTTCCTTTAATTCTTTGAATTTGAGTTTTGGGACTTGTTGGGCGAGTTTGGAACAGGTTGGTTGTTAGTTGGTTCAAATAGTTGTTGTTCAGATTTTGGCCTCTTCGCTCGAGCGAAGCTTCTTACGCTCGAGCGAGCCTTGTGTAACTTCCTCTTCGCTTGAGTGAGGTTTCTTGCGCTCGAGCGAGAATTAAGAGTCTTCAGGTTTCTTCCCAGACGCAGCTTTTCTGGGAAGATGTAAGTTCTTCGCTCGAGCGAAACTTCTTGCACTCGAACGAGCCTTGTGGAATGGTTTCTTTGCTCGAGCGAGACCTCTTGTGCTCAAGCATGAGTCTGTGTCTATGGCAGACCTGAAGCTTTGCATTCTCGCAACACTTCTTGAGCTCGAGCGAGGTTACTTGTTGTGTCTGGTCGCTCGAGTGACAACTCATTCGCTCGAGCGAAAGTCGCGTATATCAGTTCGCAGCAGAGTGATTTTACTTCACTTTTTGATTTCTTTTCTCCTAAAAACCCTAGATCGGCTGTCTCTCTCTTTAAAACACCCTCTCTCTCTACAAATAACCCTAGATCTAAGTATCTCTCAACCCTAGTCCCTTTGTTAAAGTGTTGGAGCATCTCAAGGGCTTTCTTTTGATTCGAGCAAAACCAAATTTGGGGCATTCTTGAAGCTCTTCATCATCTCCTTTGGTCTCCTAACTTTGAGGTAGGGATATTCTACACCTTGTTATGTTGTTTAACCTAGGTATTTGTCATTTTGAATATATGGAGTGATTTGAGAGTGATTTGGGTAAAGTTAAGGCTTGGGCTCTAAACTGAAAGAGGGGTTTTGATGTTGATTTATAAAATAACTTTGGGGGTTTGTGTATGAGGTTTTTTGGTGTTGAAATGATGAAATTTAGACCGACGGGTTAATATTTTGGAATAGGGAAAAATTTGCCTTAACTTGGGTTGAATTATTATTTAGAATAAATAATAGAATTGATATGGGAGATATGAAATTGGGAGGTTATGTAAATAAATGGCGTAGTTGGATTCAATAAATCACTTACCTATGGAAAATTTGATAAATTATCTGTTGATGGATTTTATATTTGTTTAGAATATCTGTTTTGGGCTATCGGTGGAAGATAGCTGTGATTGTTGTAGAAACTGTATGAGGATTAGGTGAATTGAAACTAATTATGTGAATTATGTCATTGAACATGACGGTTTGATTAAAACATTGAATATGTGATTTGATTAGTCATTGTATATGACGACGTCTTTAAATACATTGTACATGTATCATTGTTTGGGAGGAGATAGGGGATGTATTCCATTATTTGGGAGGAGATAGGGGATGGACTCCATTTAAAATTAAGTTGGCCGGAGTGTCCAGGATGAAAGTTCTGAAATCTTGTGTATATGGGTGTCGGTTCCCTCGGATGAGAATTCCGTAAAATGGCAAAGGTAGAAGTGTTGAAGTGATGAATGTATGTTAAATAGTGAATCATTGAGTTGTAGTCTCAATTTGGATTGATTTGATAAAAATGATCTATACTCATGAATTGATTGGGAGTGAATGAATGGAAACAGATTGAAATGTCAATATCAATATGATATAGTTTGATTAGGGCATTTATTTTGTTGTTATCAGTTAGAGTTACATAATATAGTTTCAGGAATGAACATTTATGAAAATATAATGCAAGTAATATCTTTTGTAATGTGGACTTTGATAAATGAAAATATAACATTTCTACTACATTTATGGATCTTGTGCATGGTTGGTTTATCACATATTTTGAGGGCGTTACAACTTGGTATCATAGCGTACCGGGTTTGAATACTTTGGATACGTGGGAGGTGGTTAGTACCACATTGGGCTTGTCTCGCTTGTTAGAGACTTAGGTATGATGTTATGTACTTATATAATAACATGTTTACGTGACTATATGGGTATAAGATTTAATTTCTAGGATATTGATCGGGTCCATAGGTTTTTGGAAGTCCTGTTGGAAAAGCACTTGATCACTGCCATTTCTAACTGGAACTCTAGCAATGCCACGGGCGGTCATTATCCGAAAACGGAATTCGTATATGTTTATGTGATTATGTGCTTACATAGAGTGAATTACAGTTGTCCATTGTATTAGGATGCAAGTGAGATAGCTTCAGCACATTTGTAAATATGCTAATCTCTTTGTTACCTTTATTTGGATGTCAGGACGAGGTCGTGATGGTAGGCGTGGTAGGCCTAGGAGGCATGAGATGCCTATATTAGATGAGATTCTGGCGCAGGAAGAGGGAGTTGGCCAGGCCAACGTGGTCGAGCCAGTAGGTCAACAGGCCATAAGGCCTTAGCCCGTGAAATGGCCAGAGCATTAAGGGAATCTATAGATATTCTCAGGGTTGAGAATCAAGTCCAGGCCCATGCAGCTGAAGCAGGGCCTTCTTTTTTGAAGAGGGAGTTCTTCTGATCAAATCCGGACGAGTTTTTAGGAGATCCTAAGGAGCCACTGAAGGCTGACGAGTGGTTGGTGCAGATGACGAAGATGTTTGAGATGCTTGACATCAAAGACGGAGGTTTGAGAGTGACCTTGGCGTCCTTCCAACTGAAGGGAGAAGCGGGTCAGTGGTGGAAGTATGCGCGGGGGCGCATTGGAGGGACATGGGAGGCCTTTGTTGAAGCTTTCTAGGATAAGTACTTACCTGCTAGGGTGAGGGAGAAGTTGAGGGATCAGTTCTCTATGTTGGTGCAGTTAAATACACCATTGGCTGAGTTTGAGGCCACATTTACTAACTTGTCTAGGTTTACACCGAAGTTAGTGGCGACTGAAGAGCGCCGTTGTCTGGAGTTCGAGAAGAGATTGAGGACCAGACTCATGTTTAGAGTTGTTGGGTCCATGATTAAAGACTACGGGCGCCTTGTGGAGGCTGCAGCCCATCTTGAGACTATCATGCACTCAAAGGAAGAAAGGATGAGGGGTTCCAGGAGGAGCTAGGATGGTCAGGGGGACAGTAAGAGGCAGGGGGGTTCTAACCCCCAGCAGTCCCAAGGGACACACTCGAGGTCTACCTTTTTGGTACCGAGTTCGGGTTTGGGAGAGGTGGTTAGAGAGACATCACCTGTTACAAATGTGGTCAGTTAGGCCACAAGTCTCCAGCTTGCCCACAGAGGGGAGGAGGGCAGCGAACAACATTATCTTCGGCCCGTTCTTAGGGCCAGAGTTAGGGTATAAGCCAGCCGCTCACTTGTTATCAGTGTGGGCAGGTAGGGCACATGAAGAGGTTTTGCCCGCAGTTGGGTGGCACACCTGGTGGGTTTGGTTCAAGATAGACACAGAGTCACCAGCCAGCGCAGTCAGCATAGGCCTCGAGGGCCAATCAGGGAGTCTCTTCGGCTCAGTTAGTGCAGCAATCTTATGCTCCGAGAGGTGAGCAGGTTGATCAAAGGCCTACGAGGTGCGTGTATGTTGTTACAACGCCAGACCTTGTACCTGCTCTATCAGTAGTGACAGGTACCTTTCTGTTTTGCAATTCAATTGTTAGTGTGTTAATTGATACGGGTGTATCCCACTCTTTTATATCTTCTACATTTGTATCAATTTTGGGGTTGGAGTTGGCATAGTTAGCATCTCCTATTTGTGTAATGTCACCTATTGAGGGCGAGATGGTTTTGAAACAGGGGTGTTGGGGCTGTGATATAGAGGTCACCGATCGTCGACTTCCTCTTTTGTATTCGTGGATATGTCTGGTTTCGATGTCATCTTGGGTATGGACTGCTATCGTCATACCGGGCTGTTATAGATTGCTACCGTCAGAGGGTTACTGTATGTACCTTGAACGGCAATTGTTTTCATTTCTTGGAGGATCGGGTTGGTAGAGTCTTACCACCGGTGTATGATCCGCGTGGGCAGAGTGAACTTAGTTGTCTTCTTGCTAGACTTTTGAGTAGTGAGTGTGATGAAGTCCGGGCTGAGTTGGCGAGAGTGATTTGTGAGTATTCAGATGTCTTTCTCGAGGACTTTACTAGTTTACCACCTCACCGAGAGATTGAGTTCTCTATTGATCTAGTGCTTGGCATGGCACCGATATCCATGGCATCATATCGTTTTGCACCAACTGAGTTGAGTGAGTTGAAGATTCAATTCCAGGAATTACTAGATCAGGGTTTTATTCGCTCTAGTACTTCGCCATGGGGCCTTGAGACTTTGTATTGACTATCGAAAGTTGAACCAGGTTACAGTTTAGAACAAATACACTATGCCTCGTATAGATGATTTGTTTGACCAGTTGAAAGGATCCCGTTGTTTCTCTAAGATAGACTTGAGATCGGGTTACCATCAGTTGAGGGTAAGGGAGGAGGATATCTCGAAGACGGCATTCCATACACGGTATGGCCATTATGAGTTTCTGGTGATGCTTTTTGGGCTAACCAATGCACTAGCTGTGTTTATGGACTTAATGAACCGAATCTTTCGAGAGTTCTTAGATCGTTTTGTGGTCGTTTTCGTAGACGACATCTTGATTTATTCACCCTCTGAGGAGGAGCACGAGGAACACTTACGAGTGGTGCTTGAGTTGCTTAGAGCCCATAAGTTGTATGCTAAGTTCGAGAAGTGTGAGTTCTGGCTAAGAGAGGTTAAGTTCTCTGACCATGTGGTATCCGGAGAAGGGGTGACTGTAGATTCATCCAAAATTGAGGCAGTGCAAGATTGGGCACAGCCTAAGAATGCCTTCGAGATTCGTAGTTTCTTAGGGTTGGCCGGGTATTACCATCGATTTGTAAAAGATTTCTCCAGACTAGCTTCGCCTTTGACTAGATTGACGCAGAAAGGGGTCAAATTTGTGTGGAGTGAGACTTGTGAAAAGTCGTTCGAAGAACTTAAAGTTAGACTTACCACCGCTCCAGTTTTGATTATTCCAAAGAGGGGTTTGGGCTATTCAGTGTACTGTGATGCCTCACGAGAGGGTTTGGGTTGTGTGTTGATGCAAGAGGCGAAGGTGGTAACCTATGGTTCAGGGCAGTTGAAACACACGAGAGAAACTACCCTGCTCATGATATAGAGCTAGCAGCTGTGATTTTTGCCTTGAAGATATGAAGGCACTATCTGTATGGCGAAAGATTTGAGGTGTTTTCTGATCATAAGAGTCCGAAGTACCTGTTTACACAGAAGGACTTAAATTTAAGGCAGAGAAGGTGGATGGAGTTCATAGAAGATTATGACTTCGAGTTACATTATCATCCAGAAAAGGCCAATGTTGTGGCCGATGCCCTAAGTGAGAAATCCATCAGTAGTGTAGTTTGTATTGCTGTTTGGGAATTGGAGATGTTGGGTATCCTTGGGGAGTTTGACTTGCATCTTGGCGAGTCTGTTGAATCTGCAACCTTGTTTTCTGTAGTTACACAACCTACACTTGTGAACCGAGTGTTAGAAGCACAGAGGGGTGACTTCTAGGTAGAATCCCTTCGGGAGAAGATCTCCAGTGGGAAGGTAGAGAAGGGTTTGACTGTGAATCCCGACCTGAGTGTGAGGTACCGTGACCACTTGTTTGTACCGAAGTCTTCCCGAGAGGAAGTACTTTGAGAGTTTCACCATTCACACCTTGCGGTGCATCCGGAAGGCACAAAGATGTATCATGATCTGAGTCGCCAATTTTGGTGGAGGGGTATGAAAAAGGATGTGGCAGTGTTTGTATCGAAGTGCCTTACTTGTCAACAAGTGAAAGCCAAACATCAGAGGCCAGCGGGTTTGTTGCAACCCTTGCCTATAGTTGAGTGGAAGTGGGAGCATGTTATGATGGATTTTGTTGTAGGCCTTCCGAGGACTCAACGGGGTAGTGATGCCATTTGGGTGGTAGTTGACCGATTGACCAAGTTGGCGCACTTTATTCCTATGTGCGTAAGAGATTCGGTAGATTACCTTGCTGACTTGTATATTCGGGACATAGTGAGGTTACACGGGGTTCCTGTGACAATTGTCTCTGATAGAGATTCACTTTTCACTGCTCGGTTGTGGCAGAGTTTGCAGAGTGCCTTGGGCACTAAATTGACTTTTAGCATGGCTTACCATCCTCAGACTGGCGCGCAGTCCGAGCGTACTATTCAGATCCTTGAGGATATGCTTTGAGGCTATGTCCTTGACTTTAAGGGGTCATGGGAGAGACACTTACCCTTGGTGGAGTTTGCCTACAACAATAGTTTCTAATCGAGTATTGGTATGGCACCGTTTGAGACCTTGTATAACCGACCGTGTAGATCTCTACTTTTGTTAGGTCCAGAGTTGGTTCGAAAAACGATAGAAAAAGTGGCACTTATTCGTAAGAGGCTGGTTATAGCCCAGAGTCGCCAAAAGAGTTATGCCGACCGTAAGAGGAGACCTTTGTCATTTGAGGTAGGTGATCATGTCTTTTTGAAAATATCACCTAGGCGGGGTTTGATGAGGTTTGGGAAGAGTGGGAAGTTATCCCCTCAGTTTATTGGTCATTTTGAGATCCTTGAGCGAATTAGGGAGGTTGCATACCGTTTAGCGTTGCCTCCGCAACTTTTCGGAGTGCATGACATGTTTTATATTAGTATGCTTCGGAAATATGAGCCGAATCCATCACATGTGTTGGATTGGACCAACTTAGAGGTAGATGAGGATGTCTCGTATGAAGAGAGACCGGTGAGAGTCTTTGATAGAAGGGGTCAAGTTTTGCGAGGCAAGACAATTCCCTTAGTTAAAGTATTGTGGAAACATCACAAGGTGGATGAAGCAACTTGGGAGCGTGAATTGGAAGTCCGTGAGAAATATCCGGACTTATTTGTTGATGTTTGATTATATGTTAAGAATTTAAAGTTCGGTTTATGAGCTATAAAGACATTGTATATGTTTTGAATTTATGAGACCATTATGTATGTTGTTTAAGTTTGAGATGTATGTGTTGAAATTAGCTAAATTTCGGAATATGCATATTGGTGATATATGTTGAATTATATTTTGTGAAATTGTTCTCTTGAGAAGAGATGGATTGACCTGTGGGTGGGTCATGATGATGAGAATTGAATTATGATCATTTTGAAAATTGGATAATCATGGTTTCGAAACTTGTGCTAAAATTTCGGGGACAAAATTCTTTAAGTTGGGGAGGTTATAACGATCCCGGTTTTATCCCGACCTTTATTGTGTTCCAAACTCGGGTTCCGTGATTGTATGTTGTTGTCTATGTCTTGTTTCCTTCCTTTAATTCTTTGAGTTTGAGTTTTGGGACTTGTTGTGTGAGTTTGGAACAGGTTGGTTGTTAGTTGGTTCAAATGGTTGTTGTTCAGATTTTGGCCTCTTCGCTCGAGCGAGCCTTGTGTAACTTTCTCTTCGCTTGAGCGAGGTTTCTTACGCTCGAGCGAGAATTGAGGGTCTTCAGGTTTTTTTTCCAGATGCAGCTTTTCTGGGAAGATGTAAGTTCTTCGCTCGAGCGAAACTTCTTGCGCTCGAGTGAGCCTTGTGGAATTGTTTCTTTGCTCGAGCGAGACTTCTTGCGCTCGAACGTACGTCTGCGTCTATGGTAGACCTGAAGCTTTACATTCTGTGCTCGAGCGACGCTTCTGGCACTCGAGCGAGGTTACTTATTGTGTCTGGTCGCTCGAGCGACAACTCCTTCGCTCGAGTGAACGTCGCGTATATCAGTTCACAACAGAGTGATTTTACTTCACTTTTTGATTTCTTTTCTCCTAAAAACCCTAGATCAGCTGTCTCTCTCTTTAAAACACCCTCTCTCTCTACAAATAACTCTAGATCTAAGTATCTCTCAACCCTAGTCCCTTTGTTAAAGTGTTGAAGCATCTTAAGGGATTTCCTTTGATCCGAGAAAAACTGAATTTGGGGCATTCTTGAAGCTCTTCATCATCTCCTTTGGGCTCCTAACTTTGAGGTAGGGATATTCTACACCTTGTTATGTTGTTTAACCTAGGTATTTGTCATTTTGAATATATGGAGGGATTTGAGAGTGATTTGGGTAAAGTTAAGGCTTGGGCTCTAAACTGAAAGAGGGGTTTTGATGTTGATTTATCAAATAACTTTGGGGGTTTGTGTATGAGGTTTTTTGGTGTTGAAATGATGAAATTTAGACCGATGGGTTGATATTTTAGAATAGGGAAAAATTTGCCTTAACTTGGGTTGAATTATTATTTAGAATAAATAATGGAATTGATATGGGAGATATGAAATTGGGAGGTTATGTAAATAAATGGCGTAGTTGGATTCAATAAATCACTTACCTATGGAAAATTTGATAAATTATCTGTTGATGGATTTTATATTTGTTTAGAATATCTGTTTTGGGCTATCTGTGGAAGATAGCTGTGATTGTTGTAGAAACTGTATGAGGATTAGGTGAATTGAAACTAATTATGTGAATTATGTCATTGAACATGACGGTTTGATTAAAACATTGAATATGTGATTTGATTAGTCATTGTATATGACGACGTCTTTAAATACATTGTACATGTATCATTGTTTGGGAGGAGATAAGAGATGTACTCCATTGTTTGGGAGGAGATAGGGGATTGACTCCATTTAAAATTAAGTTGGCCGGAGTGTCCAGGATGAAAGTTCCGAAATCTTGTGTATATGGGTGCCGGTTCCCTCGGATGAGAATTCTGTAAAATGGCAAAGGTAGAAGTGTTGAAGTGATGAATGTATGTTAAATGGTGAATTATTGAGTTGTAGTCTCAATTTGGATTGATTTGATAAAAATGATCTATACTCATGAATTGATTGGGAGTGAATGAATGGAAACAGATTGAAATGTCAATATCAATATTGCATGCTCATGGAAAGTATGTGAATTATTCGTAAAGGTTGAACATTTAACTGATGCGTATATCTTAGTTAAACTTCATATATTATGTTAGCATATCTCTACAGGGTTTTGGCTCACCCTACTTGGGAAACCATTTTCAAGTACAGGTGATATGCCGCCTCTAAGGATATAGCTTGGGAGGACAGGGCTGAAGGCTTTACTTTTGTTTATCTTTATGTTTATGTGTTTTGTTTCAAGCCGAGGGCTTTAATTGTAAAGAGCTTATGACTCTCTTTTGTTGTAATCAAGTTATCTCTTTGAAAGATGTAAGCCCGTAGGACATTTATTTTATTGTTATCAATTAGAGTTACATGATATAGTTTCAGGAATGAACATTTATGAAAATGTAATACATGTAATATCTTTTGTAATGTGGGCTTTGATAAATGAAAATATAACATTTCTACTACATTTATGGATCTTGTGCATGGTTGGTTTATCACATATTTTGAGGGCGTTACATGTTAAGTGAGGATGGGTTAGGGATGGTGACCCAAAAAAGAGAAAATCATATAAAAATGATTAATTAATTAATTATTTTATTTTATTCGCTAAGTGACACATCATAGTATCAAAGAGATGGCAATACGTCGTATCGAAAACCATGAAAACATGTAAGGAGCACTTTCTTGACCAACACAAAGTTGGGAAGCCATTGATGGCCTTGTGATAACCCAACCTGTATTATGCTTAATTATGCATGTGATTATGTGTATGATATGAATTTGCAAGTTTAAGTATGTGAATTATGAGAATTTGGAATAATATCTGTTGCAATTACAACTTTGAATTGAAATTGAAAGCCTTAGAGGCGCGATAAACCAAAATTGACTTCATATCTGTTATTAGTTTGATTTTTAGAGCCCATGGTGAAATTTTGTAAAATTACGATTCATAATGTTTAATTAACCTAATTTATATATTTATATATATATATATATATATCTTTAGCTCTTGAGTTCTTCATTTGGTTAGAGGCTTGCTAGAGAGCGAGTAGAGAGATGGGAAGAGGAAAAGCTAGGGTTTTGGAAGAGATTCAAAGGGGAATTGAAGGATTTGAGTTAAGGTATGTGAATTCAACTATAATCTTTGTAGATACTTCATCTTTTGCATGAAATCAAGAAGAAATTGAAGATTTAAAACCTAAATGAGTTAGGGTTTTGAGGTTGTGTGGTTCTTTGAACCAAACTTAAAAAATTGGGCTTTGATCTTCAAGATTTTGTTTGATTTAAGTTTAATCTTGTAATTCATTCATGAAATGAGTTCTAGGGTTTGTAAATAACAAGATTTTGTGTGAGAATCATCCATGTATAAAGTGTATCTACATGATCTTGATCATATGTTATAAAATCTTGAATTTACGAAAAGATGAGACTTTGATTTTGAACTCTAAGCAAGATTGATGTGTTTGAGTTGTGATTACACTTGCATAAGGTTAGTATTTCATGTAGAGGAAGATTACTTGAGATCTTGACTTGGAATTGGGTTTGAAAACTCACACTTTGAACTATTTTTGAACTGTCTGATTTTGTCCAGACCGTACAAACAGAACATGAAGAAAAATAAGGGTTTTCATTCTGCTCTTTTGGCGCTTGAGCGGCTAGTGTTTCCTCTCGAGCGGATTTGGGCCACATGAGCTGCGAAGACTTCCACACATGTGGAACCCCCCATTTCTGCCCAACTTCAAAAAGGCATATCTCCTTCTTCCGAACTCCGTTTTAAGCAATTCTTGAGCCTAAATTCAATCGCTAGAAGTCTAGTTTCTAATGGTGGTGGTCTTACATCCAAATTATAAGTACACAAATAGATTTACTCAAATTAGTGAAGGCTATTTATTTTCTTTTAAACTTTCCATGCCATTTCCTACCCTAACTTAGTTTCCTTTCGCTTTTTGCTATTTCCTTAAACCTTAAATATGTAAGCATGATATTTTCAATGAAAAACATATGAAATTTTTGTAGGAAACATTACTTTAAGTCATGAACATTTAGGGCCGTTTAAAGTACATTTTTAACACATGTTTTGTACGTGATTCACATGTAGAGATGATTAGCATTAAACACTTGAGAGAAATTAAAGAATGGGGAACAATTGAACGGATATGTAACGAATAAATTGATTGAGTAAATTGAAGGCAATGTATTTTGAAATGTTATTCTTGTTTATGTTTTTGCAAGCTGAGTTATTAAGAAGTATCATCCGACCAAGCACTGTGCGTAATTTCGTTATAACGGTATTTTCATATGAAATACTTTGGAATTGTGAAACTTTTTCTTTGTATAAATTATGTTCCTTGACAAGTGTTTTCGAAATGATAAAATATGCTTGAAATCTTCGGAGTAATTATGCTATGGCAAGTTTCTGAAAGAATGTTTTGATAAGAATGAATGAGTCTCCTTTTGAGAAACGATTATGATAAATGGGAAAATGTACTTTGACCCTCAGTAACTGTTATTTGTCTATGATCCCTCTTGGATGGTTTGTATAAGCTAATGATTCACTATAAACGTTCTGTATGATGTCAATATTTGACGATTGTCCTGAATGCTAATTCAGCAAGTTAATTACGGCCTAAATCACGGTGAGTAATAGTATTGTAAAGATATGTTTCTAATTGATTATTTTGATCCAGGTACGGTGACTTATTCTAATATCATGTTTCGATCGAAATGAACGAGTTTATGAACATTATATGACATGTGCGATATGGACCTAAGGTCATTCCGTTTTGATATATGTGGGCCCAAGGTCGTTTTGATATATGATTGAGCCCGAGGCCGTTTTGATATATGTTTGGCCTGAGGTTGTTCTGTTATATGTTGGGCCCGAGGCCCTTTCGTAATATGTTGGGCTGAAGGCCGTTCTGTAAATATGATTATGGATGTTGTTGTGAATGACTGTAGACACCCCATTTTTGACCGACCTTAAGACTCAGACGTCACTGATTGAGTGCTCGGTGATATTGCATATTGTGCTCGTTCAGAAGTTTCAGAGTCTCGGCTGCGAGCCTTGCCTTCGGACTTCTGGACTCTTTCGTGCCTTGCCTCGGTTTGCGAACCAGGCTCTGTTTTCCCTGTTTTCTTTTCCCGAATGGAGGGAGAGGTCTCGTAGATCATCTCTCAGTGGCCGTAGGCTACGTTTTGTGGTCGTAGGCCATTTTTCCCGTTTGGAGCCCGGTTTCCGATTTTTCGGAGCCGACGGCCGTGTGCCTCGGTTCGGGACCGCTTAACCACCTCCGTTTGCTCCGATTTTTGGCATACACCTTATTTCCTCCCTTTTGGGGAACACTGTGGCCCGAGAGACCAACTTCGTGGTCAAACGCCACCTCTGGTGCTTAACAGTCCATTTTCAGGGCCCCCGAACCTTCGTTTTGCATCGGTTTGGGTTCATTTTTGGTAGAGACCTTATTTTCGTTGTTAGAAAGGTTGTAGGAGAGTGGAAGGCCAGCAATTTTTCTGAAAAACCAGCTTTTGTTGATGATTGTTGTTGTTAATGATGATGATGATGATGACGACGACATATACTGAAAATAGATTAAATTTTTTTGTTGTTCTTGTGTTGAACAAAATTAAAAAGAAAAAAGAAAAAAGGTCGGGGATTTTTTAGGGCCGGGGAAACTCGATCCCCGTTAGGGAGTGGGGGTGAGGGGTGATGGCGTCCCCTCCGGGGATTGGGGGCAGGGGCGATGATAGGAATTTTTTTACCTTCGAGGATCGGGGACGGGGAGTGTAATTCCCTATCCTGCCCAACCTATTGCCATTTCTAATTGGGATGTTATTTTCCCTTAAGTATTAGGCGCAATTACAACTGATTTTATTGGTCAGACTTATTTATTCATAGGTCATACTCTAATTTGTAATGATATATTTTCATTACAAAAATAATTTTTAAACATACAATTCAACTACTTATATATTTTACATTTTTCACTATAAATTAACACAAATAAATTAAATTTCACAAACAAAAATTAAAATGTTCAAATCATTTATCATATTAATAAATTTCTCCATATAATTATGAGTACCAAATAATAATTTCACAAACACAAAACATACATTTAAAAAATCTTAATTTTTTTTTTAATATCAAAACAAGAGACAAATATGTAAAAAATATTCCTAAAATAATAATATTAAATTGCATGAGGCCTCAAAAGTGTTAGAGACCCGAAATAAATTATCAATTTTTTTTGAGTTTCATTCTTGCGAATGTACTCCCCGAGCGCGACACTTAACACGTTAGTGACAATACTATGCACAAATCGATACGCATAGCCCCTAGTGCCCGTTGTTCACAGTTAGGACAACTAGAGTATCTAATCTCATTCACTCCCCTAACTTTCATAATTCATTTAGAGTGTGTAGAATATTTAGTAATTCATTTGAGATCTCTAACATTATCCGTGAGGTCTACTACATGTTGGGCCGAAATTGGCTTTAAACAAATAAATTTGGACGAATTACGCTAACAGTATCTGTAGTTTAAAATTTGTGTCATTTTGATCATTGACTTTTCAATTGTGATACATTTGACATTAAATTTTAAATCTTGTTCTAAATAAGGACAATTGAAGGCATTATTTCCTTTGCAAATGAAAAATGCTCAATTTCAAAGACAAAATCGTTAATTTGCTATAAACTATTTTGACAAAAATAAATATCAAAAAGTTATTTTTGAATTTTTTAAAAATTATTTATACCCACCAAAAATAAAATTATATAAAAATAATAAATCTTTTACATTTTTATACATCTATTTTTTTACTAAATTAATTTTTAGTATGTGTTTGGATGATAATCATGAAATGAGTAATTGTTTTTATTGATGTTTTTGTTTTTGTTGTTAACAGATTTTTTTTATGGTTATCATGTAATGAATGATTATTATCCTTTTAATGTGTAATCGATAAATTTAATATATAAAATATTTTTAAGTTTTGGATTTTTTGATTTAACGGATTAGTTTAATAATAATATCAAAATTGTCGTTATATTTGATTTTTGAAAAAATAGAAACTAATTTAACGAAAATAAACATCAAAATAATTTAATTTTAAAAATTATTTGTACCTTTCCAAAAGATAAAATTATATAAAAATGATGTGTTTTAAAAAAAATTTCACAAATTTAATTTTTAATTTTTTAGAAATTTTTTCTAAAAATCAAATCAAATCAAACAGAACTTTATAATTAAGAAAGTGCTACTATTATTCATTAAAAAAAGACTATTATATTTCAAGTAAAATACAAATTAACCAACATAAAATAAGTTGTAAGACAACTTTGTCATTAAAATGGACCACTTGCAAAAAATAATATTATATCTTTGTCATTAAAAAAAAAAGTTGTAAAACTATTATATCTTTAATTATTTTTATTTAAAATAAAATTCAAAATTCAGAATAAAATATAGCACAATTAAAAATTCGAGATTAAAGTGATACAACTTCTAAATTATATGTACGGTATAATTTGCCCAATAAATTTTAGCCACGACAGTACTGGAACACTCCTCTGCTTGCTTTAAATACCTAACATGGACAATTTCTCGGCAACCCAACAGAGTTGTAAAAGTAAACAAACACTACTGCAAATCAAAATCAACTAGCTTCATCTCCTTGAATTCGATTTCATTATCAAATCCAATAAGCAAAAGATGTCGCTGATCCCAAGCATCTTCTTCGGCAACCGACGAGGCACCCATCTTCGATCCCTTCACTCTAGACTTCCCACTACTAAAAAGCAGGGCTTTTGAGTCGGCAGCTTGCCGTCGCAAATAGCGGATTTGTCGACGCAAAAACTTTTTGCGACGGCGTTTCGACGGCAACTCAAGGGACGAAAATGGTGGGGTCGCAAAAAGTTTTTGAGTCGGCAATCTGCCGACGCAAAAAGTTTTAATTTTTTGAGACGGTAGATTGCCGACTCAAAAAGTGGTTAAATGTTTTAAAAAATTTAACTCATAATTTTCTCACTGAGGCTCCCAAGGTTCGAACACACACCCATTTGGACAAGTTGACCTACACCCACTTCACCACCACACCTCTTTCAGATATTAAACGAGATATATATTATTTATAGTATATACACTCAATATTAATATAAAAGTATATGTATAAATAAATATATTTATTAAATATAATCAAGTAAATAAATATATATCTTGGTTATAAATTATTTTTTTTTTGCTACGGCATCAGTTGCCGACACAAAAAGGTCTAATTTTTTGCGTCGGCACAAATTTGCCGACGCAAAAGGTCTATGCCGACTCAAAAGGTCTATCTTTTGCGTCGGTAAATTCAATCGACTCAAATAATACTATCAAATATTAATTTTTTGTGTCGGCCAACGGTGCCGACACTAAAGGTTTGGTATTTGAGTCGGTAACTCTGTGCCGTCTCAAAAAGGCTACCTTTTGCGACGGTAAAATTTGCCGACTCAAAAAACCGACTCAAAAGACCCTTTCTTTAGTAGTGTCCCTTGCCATCAACTTTCTCGGGAAAATTCGGCATTCGCGAGCACTCGCCTGGACTGAAAGTGTTAATATTGATGTATTATTGATTGATTGTATGTATTTTGTATATTACAAGGATTCCTATTATATAGGAGAGGATTTGGGAGTAGGTGAGGTAGGTGAGTAGGTGGAGTGGGTGGTAGTGGAGGTGGTAGGTGGAGTGGGTGGTAGTGGAGATGGTAGGTGGAGTGGGTGGTAGTGGTAATTTACATTTACACAATTTACATTAACAGCCCCCCTCAAACTCAAGGAGGATAGGTACTAGTCAACTTGAGTTTGGAGAGAATAACAAAACAGAAAAATAAGCTGACAAATAAAATTAAAAATGGGATAGGAGACACTGTATGGTTGTGTCAGACCATTGTAGAAGACACAGTATGGTCGTGTCGGACCGTTGTAGCAGACACTGTGTGGTCGTGTCAGACCGTTGTAGAAGACAGTTTATGTCGGACCGGTGTAGCAGGACAGTTTACGGGGTCATGTCGGACCGATGTAGCAGCTGACCGGAATCAATGTCGGGACAGTTTATGGGGTCATGTCAGACCGTTGTAGAAAATTGTGGTGGTGCACCAAGGGGGCGACTTAGGGAGTGCGCCATGATACTGTGTATAACCCCCCCTGAAACTCAAATAGGTGTGAAGAGAGAAATCTATTTGAGGTTGAAACAAAGGGATTGATAAAGCTGTCCGGTGTAGAAGACACTGTATGAGTGTGTATATAGGCTGCCCAAAAGATATACATGGATATAGATATCGAGCCCTCAAAAATCGCGCCCTCAAAAGGTGTGCCCAATCTTTCAAAAGGCGTGCCATCAAAAGGCGTGCCCAGTTTGTCTGGCGTCAAGTGGCGCGCGATGCGCGTGGCTGCCTCGGCTATTTAACCAAGATGGAGCCTGAGGCCGAGGCAGAGGCTGAGACAAAAAACCTGCGAAATCCTCTGAAAAACTCTTCCGTTTCTGAGAGAGAGACTCTGTAACACTCTATTGCCCAGAAAATGGCCTCGTCGTCCCGTGGTCTGCTCACTCTCTTTCCCGACCTCAACGAGTCAACAAGAGAGATAACTGGTGCAGTGGCCAGTGAACCTCAACCAAACACCTCCGGTTTTGCGCCGTTGAACTTTTCGATGCGGTCTGTGGAGCAAAAAATGGCAGTGCAAACTGATATTGAGGCCAATCAGTATACTTTGAAGTCATGTGTGGAGACCATGACGGCGGTCACAAACCTGTCGCACCGGCTGCAGAGTAGGACAAATGAGGTGCAGCAGTTAAACGCCCAACTGGCTCTGCTCCAACGCATGTATAAGGATGCGCGAGCAGAGATAAGTGTGCTAAAGGCGGAAAATAAGGAGCTGAAGCGGAAGGCCACCGTTATGTTCCGATTTGGAGGTCCGCCATATGCTGCAGTGGAGGAGCAGGGAGTAGTGATCGTGCCCAGTGGAGTGGGAAACACGGAGGCAACACCGTCAAGGGCTGCTCAGGACGGAGGCAAAAAGAAGAGACCGGCGGCAGAGTAGAGAAGAAAAATCCCGCCGGTGGATGTGGTGGTTTTTTTTTTTTTTGTGGTTTGTTTGCTTTTTTCTCGTTTTGTGTTTTTTTTTTTTTTGTTTTTCTTTTTGGTGGAAAATTGTGATCGGGGTTGATCCCCAGCATGAAGAAATGACAAGTTTGTGGAATGTGGGTGGGGTGAGTTTTTGTGTTGGCCCACGCTGTTGTTAAAACTTGCGTTTTTTTTTTTTTTTTTTTTTTTGTGGGTGTTTGGTGGTGTAAAATGGAGGAAAAGAAAAAATAAAAGAAATAAAACAAGAAAAGTAAAATGGGTTTGAAAAACGAGAGAGAGAGAGAAATAGGCTATGATGGTATGCGAAGGGAGTCGGTGAGTGGGATGCAAAAGGTGAAGGAAAATTGATTAAAAAATAAATATAGAGGTGGGAATGGTGTCAAAAGGGGACACTGTCAGTGGAAAACAGGAGTGTATTGATTATTTGAGATAATAATAATAAAAATAAAAAGAAAAAGTTAGTGGAGAATTATTTTATGGGAGAGGGGAAGGAAGTGGGAATAAAAAAATGAAAAGAAATAGATAAAGTGGAGAGTGTCGGGCTGTCTGTATGGGGTTGTGAATGTATGGTGTGTGGGTTGGTTCTGTGTGTGTCACGGTTGGGTCACATGAAAATGAGTCGATCTGGTTTGCAGCCATGGACGCTCGCACAGAGCGAGAGAGAGAGAGAGAGAGAGTATGGAGTTATTGAAGCCACCATCCAATGATCATAAAAATCCAAAGAGAGAGAGAGAGAGAGAAGAGATGCCATTAGTCAGATTATGTTCTCCTCCTCATCCCTCCAGCGAGAGAGAGCGAATTTGGTGATATAAAAAGGTTGGCGCCGGTAACGTCGATGCACCAGCGACGGCGAATCACGACGGTAATGGTTGGTGGTACAGGTGGGAAGGCAGCATCGCTGGAGTAGTGACGGGATGAGGGCAGTCAGCGGCTGGTTTGGACATGTGGTGGTTATGGAGGTGAATGGGTCTGTAGGTATTGTTTTTGAAGAAAGGACAGAGAAATGTGAGTTTTTTTTTTTTTTTTTTTGAAAACAAACTGTGTTGGTCCTCTCTCAAAACCGTGAGAGAGAGAGAGAAGAGAATGGCCCTCTCTCTATCACCCGTGGCAGTGCAGGTGGATCGGTGCAGAGGTGGTGGCTGAGAAGATGAAGCAAAGCCGTGGTCAGTGAGAAGGGAAATAGAGCTGTCTGCAGAGAGAGAAATTAGAAAATTTGGGTTTGTTCGGCGGACGGCCAAGGCGAGGCTGTCGCCCGCCGGTGAAGCGGAATTTCTAAGTTCTTAACCTCGCTCTGATACCATGTTAATATTGATGTATTATTGATTGATTGTATGTATTTTGTATATTACAAGGATTCCTATTATATAGGAGAGGATTTGGGAGTAGGTGAGGTAGGTGAGTAGGTGGAATGGGTGGTAGTGGAGGTGGTAGGTGGAGTGGGTGGTAGTGGAGATGGTAGGTGGAGTGGGTGGTAGTGGTAATTTACATTTACACAATTTACATTAACAGAAAGGAAACACGGGAAGCTCATATGTTCAAGACCGATCTTCCTGGTCTGAGGAGGAAGTGACGGTCGAGATCGAGGAAGACGATAGGGTTTTGCAGATCAGCGGTGAGAGGAATTTCGAGGAGGAGAAGAACGATACTTGGCACCGTGTCGAGCGCAGCTCCGGCAGGTTCACGAGGCGGTTCCGGCTGCCGAAAAATGCGAAAATGGATGAGGTCAAGGCGTCAATGGAGAACGGAGTACTTACCGTTACATTTTTCAAGGTTGAGGTTAGGAATCCTGATGTTAAATCCATTGAAATCTCTAGTTAAAATTAATGTATACAACTATTTAATTGTATATGTGAAATGTAGTGTTTATATGTGTGATGATATGTCTCTAAACCTTGTTTTGGGAGTGTGTAAAATAGGCATTTTTAATTACAAACTAATGATAATGTGAGTGGTGTTTAAAATCTCAATTTTGATTTGCTGTGGATTTTAACTTTATACTTCTCTATCTATTATTTGATCATTTGTAATCTTAAGAATGATAAGAGTTTCAAATTTAATGAAGAAAAATACACAAAATGCAATTCATGAACTATCAATTCCTTCTTTGAATAGTCTGCAAATGTTAGCAAATACATGAAACTGAAACTGAAATGTAACTGGATTGTAATCTGATTTCAATTGAAAAATCTGATGTCTCTTTTTGGTGGTTTGGGTTTATGTTTTGTTCTTGTTGATTTTCAGTGAAATTGCATTTGTTAGAAACTAGGAGTTATCCAAAACCAGGTAAGCAGAATTGAAAAACCCGTGTATGAATAGGGTTTAAGGTTTTTTGATTGATTTTTCTTTAAAAATCTTAAATTTTATGTGAACATCTAGTTGAAAAATAATAAGACCCCTTAATTGCTTGTATAATCTATTTTTTTTTATAATGGTAAATGAAAATTCACCCGACTACATAATCAAACCCACCACATCAAATTTTGTGCACATAGAATTTTGGTGAATAACATGAGAATATGAGATCGTGTTGATTGTTTCTCGAAGACTCCATTTTGTTACATCCTATGCAGTTATATCAAGGAGACATTTGATCCAATGTAAGTGAAATATAAAAGAAAAAGTAAATGGAATATATTTGGATTGATTTGTCTCTATTCAAAAATTTGAATCCAACATTAATAACCCTTCATCAATTTTTTCATTGAATTTAATTTCAAATTTGACTAAAAATCTTGATTTGATATGAACTACTCCAATCCTTTCATCACATTTTCATCAAAATCTTTTTTTAAAATTCCTCTCTTGAAAAAATCTCCAATGCTTCATCTTCTTAAATTTTTAAAAAATTCTAACTTGATGAATTTTCAATTTGATGAAAATATGGTTCTCCCTTGATTTGATGAACGTTTGATGAATGGGATGGATGGAGATGATTGTTGAGTACCTTGATGAGAAAAAGGTTGAGGATTAGAGATGCTCTCAATCACATATGAAAACATTCTTCAGGACTGAGCATGACTATTTTATTGTTGGTGTAATGTTCATCTCATGCAGTGACAACAAACTTGTTGGATATTGTACTGCCAATATCCATATCTGCTGTTGATGATGCAACAGGCATGAACCGCCCTCAGTTTTGAATGTTCAGGTATTTCTCTATCTCTATCTCACTCTAGTTTCCACTTTCTTCAAATTTTTATATTCAGACATGATTGCCAAGAAATTGAAATATGTCCGTCACACATATTTGAATAATTTCACCTGCTACATACTTGCTTTTTTTTCTTCTATCTATAGCAGTATTGCTTATTCTGCACACAACACAGATTCAATCTACATGTTCAAAAGGCTTTAAGCGTGATGGTGATGAACTAATTACATTTCATTTCCTGAGATCAGTTCCTTGAAGAAGAAACTAATTAGAAAAGTTAACAAAGGAAAGACAAAGCTTATCTTCTGCCTTCCTAGAAACAGACACATGTTGAACCCACAACCAAGCAGACATATGGTTTAACACCAGAATCTTTCCACCATCAGTCATTTGCATCGGGAATTCTTATCCCGAAAGAATTATGTATTGGGAGGATGCTAATACTCTCATGCTTGCAAACAAGTTCTAGAAGTATATGCTTCTGATTTCGCTAATTATAAACCTGCAAGTTACAAATATAGCTATGATCAAACAGCCGAGTATCTGCAGTAACTGATTATTTTCAGTTATTTGTTGATTGAGTGATTATGTATTTTTCCTTCTGCTGCATCGGAATCAACTGGTGTGATTAGCTTTTGTTGCTCATTCTTAATAGTCAGCCTATGTTCTCCTGTTCATTAGGAACAATTCTTGACAACAAAATACACCAATCTAAAACCCCAACATGCCACTTCTGTCACTGAAAATAGAAGGTCAGTCCTAATTACTCAAAATCATCAATTAAATTGTACTGATGCAACATGCTCTAGCTTACAATGACTATAGCGATCCCGGGTTTACCCTTGTTGTACAGTAATCCGGACATGTGTCCGTGGATGTTGGTAGTTGATTATTATCTAGTTTACATCCTTTTTACTTTGTATTTGAGTTATCGGATGTGTTGGGAGGGTTTGTTACAAGTTGGTTAGGCCTTGGTTTCAAATTCCTTGTTGTTGAGTTTTTAGGCAGTCCGCTCGAGCGTAGATTGCACGCTTCCAGTATTTTCGTGTTCCTGCAAAACTTCTGCAGAGGTGGTTTTTACGCTCGAGCGGGTTTGTTGGCGCTCGAGTGGTGGCGCTCGAGCGGGTCGGTTGGCGCTCGAGCGGGTAGTACTTCTGGGTATAAGTTCTGGGAGGTGGAAATCTGCTCTCGAGCGGACTGGTTTTCGCGCTCGAGCGGAAGTGCTTTATTCTTGTGTCTTGGCGCTCGAGCGGGCCTTATTGCGCTCGAGCGTGTCCAGAGTTTTGTTCTTGGCGCTCGAGCGTTGTGTTCTCTGCTCGAGCGGGTCATACGTATATGAGTTATCTGCTGGGTGATTTTAAATCACTTTTTGCTTTTCTTTCTCTCTCCTACTTTTTCTAAAAGCTATTTTGAGAGCTTCTCTCTCTAAATTCTTGTCTTTTCTCTAGATTTGATCTAGCTAGGGTGAGTTCCTCACCTTCGGTCTTCGTAAAAGTCGTGTTGATCGTCGGGGGCTACGTTTTAATCTGAAAATCTCGGGTTTTGGAGCACGTTGGGTTTTGTCATCTTCTCCTTTGGAGCTCAAACTTCGAGGTAGGGATATCTTACTCCTCTCTATGGACTTTGTCTTTAAATTTTGATATTTTGAGATGTTGGGGTTGGTTTGGTAATTTTGTGAGAGTTTGGGACTTTTGTGTAATTTTACAAAAGTTAGGGTTTTATTTATAATAAACCTAGATGCATGTCTGGCATAGAGAAACGGGGTAGATGTTGAATCATTGATGAAAATGAAACCTTAAGGGTTGTAATGTTAATTATGGAAAATGACCTAATTACATTGTTTGATTAATTGGGATAATTAATTGTGAGAAATGAGGAAATGAAACGGAAACGTTGAAATTGGGGATGTATGGGAAAAAAGGGTGTAGTGGTATTAATTATCACTCACCGAATTGAAATGTTGATTTCATATCCATTGTGCATTTATTTTCTGTTTAGAAATAACTGCTTTGGGCTATCGGTGGAGGATAGTCGTGATTGTTGTAGACAATGCATGATGATTAGGCAAACTAAAACTAATCGATTGAATGTGTCATAGAATATGACGGTGGATTGAATACATTAAATCTATGTATTGATTGATTGTATATAGAACCCTTGTGTTTATATGCTTTGTGTGTAGAGGAGGAGATGGGGGATGTACTCCGCGGTTTATGGGAAGATGGGGGATGTACCTCTAAACCGGATAGACTTGGGAGGAGATGGGGGATGAACTCCGTAGATACAGCTCATATGCTTGTCTAGAGAAGTGAAGATAGAGCTCATATGCTTATCTTTGAGAAGTGTAGATACAGCTCATATGCTTGTCTAGAGAAGTGAAGATAGGGCTAATATGCTTATCTTTGTGAAATGTGGATGTAGCCTATATGCTTATCTGTGAATGTGGGATATAGTTTTTATACATATCTGTTGAAATGGTGATAGAGCTAACATGCTTATCTGTTGAAAAAGGGAAAGTGAAAAGCAACTTGGACTCATAAGTCGTATGACATAAAACGTGATTTACGTGGATGTATTAGTGTTGGCCATCTATCAATTGCTAATCTTTTAGTCATTGTTCATGGTTGGTTTAGTATATTTCTACTGGGCTGTGGCTCACCCTATATGGGAATATCATTTTCAGGTGCATGTAGCATGCCACCTCCAAGGACGTAGCTTGGGAGGCTAGAGGCAGGCGTTGTTGTTTTATTTTTGATGTATTACATGTAATCTCAAGCCAAGGGCTTAAACTGTAAATGAGTTAGCACTCTTTTGTTGTAACCAAGTGTTAACTTGGAAAGCTGTAAGCCCGTAGGGCATTTGCTTTTGTTGTTAACATGTAATACTTTTGTAATGAAACCCTGATTAATATAAGAATGTGGTTATTTCGCATGTTAATGAATGTCTTAATTGTTGGGTTAATGTTATTTTTTGAGGGCGTTACAACTTGGTATCAGAGCGTACCGGGTTCGAATACTTTGGGTACGTGGGAAGTGATTAGTATCACAATGGGTTTGTCTCGCTTGGAAGAGACTTAGAGGTAGTGTCATATGCTATGTGTTTAATTGATAACATGCTTATGTGTTTATTTGGGTATGGGATTTAATTTCTAGGATGTTGATTGGATCCTTGGGTTTCTGTGAGTCTTGTTGGAAAAGCACTTGATCAATGCTGTTTCTGACCGGAACTCTTGTAACGCCTCGGGACTATCATTATCCGGAAATGAAATTCGTAAGTGCTTATATGTTTATGTGCTTACGTGGAGTGAATTACAGTTGTCCATGCATTAGGACGCGAGTGTTATAGCTTCGGCACATTTGTGAATGTGCTAATAGTCTTGGTTACCTTTATTAGGATGTCAGGACGAGGAAGAGGTGCTAGGTGTGGTAGACCTGCGAGGCAGGAGGTACCTGTACCGGATGACGTTCCGACAGTACACGAAGGGGTTGGTCAGGCCAATGTGGCCGAGCCAGCGGGTCAGCAGGCTATGAGTGCCTTGGCCCGAGAGATAGCAGGAGCTTTGGGTATTCTCAGAGCAGGGAATCAGGCAGCTGAGGCAGGGCCTTCCTTCTTGAAGAGGGAGTTCTTCCGGTCTAATCCGGATGAGTTTGTCGGGGATCCAAAGGAGCCACTGAAGGCTGATGAGTGGCTAGAACAAATGAGTAAGACGTTCGAGATGCTTGGCATCGAGGACGGAGCACTGAAAGTGACCTTGGCATCCTTCCAGCTGAAGGGAGATGCGGGTCAATGGTGAAAGTACGAGAAGGCTCATGTTGGTGGTACATGGGAGGCGTTTGTGAACGCTTTTCAGGAAAGGTTTTCGTCTGCAGCAGCTAGGGAGAAGCTGAGGGATCAGTTTAGCCGGCTTAATCAGCAGGGCTTGTCAGTGGCCGAGTTTGAGGCTACTTTTACCAGTCTGTCCAGGTTTGTACCTAAACTGGTGGCGTCTGAGGAACGCCGTTGCTATGAGTTTGAGCGGAAGTTGAGGCGGGGCCTTATGTTGAGAGTTGGTGGGTCTTTCATCAGGGAGTATAGACACCTAGTGGATGCTGCAGCTCATATGGAGCTCTTGATGCAGGAGGAGGATGAGGGGCAGAGAGGCTCCAAGAGAAGCCAAGATGGCCAGGGTGATGGCAGGAGGCAGAGGGGTTCTAACCCTCAACAGTCGCAGGGTGGTGTTGCTAGATCGACCTTTCCAGTGCCGAGTGCAGGATCGGGGAGAGGTAGTCAGGGGGATTTTACCTGTTACAAGTGTGGCCAGCTGGGTCACAAGGTTTCGGTTTGCCCGCAGAAGGGTGGGGGTCAGAGAGCTGCTTCTTCTTCAGCTAGACCACAGAGTCAGAGTTTGGGCAGGGGGCAGCCCTTGTCTTGTTATCAGTGTGGACAACCCGGGCACCTGAAGAGGTTTTGCCCACAGTTGAGTGCCACTTCGGGAGCGTCTGGTTCTAGGCAGACGCAGAGTTTTCAGCCAGCTCAGTCTGTGCAGGCCTCGAGGGCCAATCCGGGAGCTTCGTCATCCCAGTCTGTACAGCAGTCGTTTGCTCCGAGGGGTGAGCAGGTAGATTAGGGGCCTACAGGGCGTGTGTATGCTGTTACCGCGCAGGATCTAGTACCGGCTCCATCAGTAGTGAGAGGTACTTTTCTGTTTTGCAACTCGGTTGCTAGTGTGTTGATAGGCACGGGTGCATCTCATTCTTTTGTATCTGTTGCATTTGCATCTGTGTTGAAATTGGAGTTAGCGCTATTGGCATCTCCTATTTGTGTTGTGTCGCCTGTTGGGGGTGAGTTGGTTTTGGAACATGGATGTAAGGGTTGTGATATAGAGGTCACCGACCGTAGGCTTCCTTTTCCGTTTGTGGTCATGCCCATGAAGGGTTTTGATGTTATTTTGGGTATGGACTGGTTATCGTCATACCGAGCTGTTATAGATTGTTATCGTCAGAGGGTAACGGTGTGTACTCCGAGCGGGGAGTGTTTCCATTTCTTGGGAGACCGGGTTGGTAGTGTTTTGCCACCGGGGTGTGATCCGCGAGGGCGGAGTGAGCTTAGTGGTTTACTTGCTAGTTTTGAGAGTAGTGAGTGTGATGAGGCCCAGGTTGTGTTACCGAGGGTAGTTTGTGAGTACTCAGACGTCTTTCCCGAGGATTTCGTTAGTTTGCCACCTCATCGGGAGATCGAGTTCTCCATTGATTTAGTGCCCGGCACGGCGCCGATTTCTATGGCACCTTATCGTTTTGCTCCAGCAGAATTGGTTGAGTTGAAAGTTCAGCTTCAGGAGTTGTTAGATAAGGGCTTTATTCGCCCTAGTGTTTCGCCGTGGGGAGCACCGGCCCTCTTTGCTAAAAAGAAAGATGGGGCCTTGAGATTGTGTATTGACTACCGAAAGTTGAATCGGGCTACGGTTAATAATAAGTACCCTATGCCCCGTATAGATGATTTGTTTGACCAGTTGAAGGGTTCCCGTTGTTTCTCTAAGATAGACTTGAGATCGGGTTACCACCAGTTGAGGGTCAGGGAAGAGGATATTCCGAAGACGGCATTCCGTACGCGGTATGGCCATTATGAGTTTCTCGTGATGCCATTTGGGTTTACCAATGCACCGGCAATCTTTATGGACTTGATGAACCGGATTTTCCGGGAGTTCTTAGACCGATTTATGGTCGTCTTCGTGGACGACATCCTTATCTATTCGCCTTCTGAGGAGGAGCACGAGGAACACTTGAGAGTGGTGCTTGAGTTGCTTAGAGCCCATAGGCTGTATGCCAAGTTTGGGAAGTGTGAGTTCTGGCTAGGAGAAGTCAAGTTCTTAGGCCATGTGGTATTCGGGGAAGGGGAGTCTGTTGATGCATCCAAGGTTGAGGCAGTGCGAGATTGGGCACAGCCTAAGAGTGTATTTGATATCCGCAATTTTCTGGGATTAGTTGGGTATTACCGCCGGTTTGTGAAAGATTTTTCCAGGTTAACTTCGCCGTTGACTAGGTTGACTCGGAAGGGAATCAAGTTTGTGTGGAGTGAGACTTGTGAAAAGTCGTTCCAAGAGTTGAAAGTTAGATTGACCACCGCTCCGATTTTGATTATTCCGGAGAGAGGGTTGGGTTATGCGGTTTATTGTGATGCCTCATGAGAGGGTCTAGGTTGTGTGTTGATGCAAGAGGGGAAAGTGGTAGCTTATGGCTCACGTCAGTTGAAAATACACGAGAAGAATTACCCTACTCACGATCTAGAGTTAGCGGCTGTGATCTTTGCCTTGAAAATCTGGAGGCATTACCTTTATGGGGAGAGGTTCGAGGTGTTCTCGAACCACAAGAGTTTGAAGTATCTGTTTACACAGAGGGACTTGAATTTGAGGCAGAGGAGGTGGATGGAGTTCATCGAGGACTATGATTTTGAGTTGCATTATCATCCGGGAAAGGCCAATGTTGTGGCCGATGCCCTTAGTAGGAAATCCATTAGTGATGTAGCTAGTATAGCCATCCGGGAATGGGAGATGTTGGGTGCATTTGGCGAGTTTGATTTGCTACTAGGCGAATCTGTTGAGGCTGCGGCCTTGTTTTCTGTTGTTGCGCAGCCTGCACTTGTGACTAGAGTGTTAGAGGCTCAGAGAGGTGACCTTGAGGTAGAATCCCTCCGAGAGAAGATCTCAGGTGGGAAGGTTGAGAAGGGTTTGACGGTGTATCCCGACCAGAGTGTGAGATATCGAGACCGTTTGTTTGTGCCGGAGTCTTGCCGAGGAGAGGTACTCCGAGAGTTTCATCATTCGCGCCTTGCGGTGCATCCGGGAGGTACTAAGATGTATGAGGATTTAGGTCGCCAGTTTTGGTGGCGGGGTATGAAGAGAGATGTGGCTGTTTTCGTATCGAAGTGCCTTACTTGCCAGCAAGTGAAGGCCGAGCATCAGAGGCCAGCGGGTTTGTTGCAACCCTTGCCTATTGCCGAGTGGAAGTGGAAGCATATCACTATGGACTTCGTTATAGGTCTTCCGAGGACTCAGCGGGGTAGTGATACTATTTGGGTGGTTGTAGACCGGTTGACTAAGTCGGCGCATTTTATTCCTATGCGCGTGAGAGATTCGGTAGATCATCTTGCCGACTTGTATATTCGGGACATAGTGAGGTTGCACGGGGTCCCAGTGACGATCGTCTCAGATAGAGATCCTCGTTTTACTGCTAGGTTGTGGCAGAGTTTGCAGAGTGCCTTGGGCACTAAGTTGACCTTTAGTACGGCTTATCACCCTCAGACTGACGGGCAGTCCGAGCGTACTATTCAGATCCTTGAGGATATGCTTCGGGGTTGTGTCCTTGATTTCAGTGGGACGTGGGAGAGGCACTTGCCATTAGTGGAATTTGCCTACAACAACAGTTTTCAGTCTAGTATCGGTATGGCACCGTTTGAGGCCCTGTATGGCCGACCGTGTAGGTCTCCAGTTTGTTGGGCCGAGGTGGGTGATGCACCTTTGTTGGGTCCGGAGTTGGTTAGGGAGACGACGGAGAAAGTTGAGCTTATCCGTAGGAGACTTGTTACAGCCCAGAGTCGTCAGAAATCTTATGCTGACCGTAGGAGAAGGCCTTTGGCGTTTGAGGTAGGTGACCATGTCTTTCTAAAGATATCACCTAGGCGAGGTTTGATGAGGTTTGGGAAGAGTGGGAAGTTGTCCCCACGATTTATTGGACCTTTTGAGATCCTTGAGAGGATTGGCGAGGTTGCTTATCGTTTAGCCTTACCGCCGCAGTTGTCTGGAGTGCATGATGTGTTTCATGTGAGTATGCTTAGGAAGTATGAGCCAGATCCTTCACATGTGTTGGATTGGACCGATTTAGAGGTAGATGAGGATACCTCGTATGAGGAGAGACCGGTTCGGGTCTTGGATAGGCGGGATCAGGTCCTGCGTGGCAAGACCATTCCTTTGGTGAAAGTCTTGTGGAAACATCACGGAGTGGAGGAAGCCACTTGGGAACGTGAGTTGGAGGTCCGGGAAAAATATCCGGACTTGTTTGTTGTTGTGTAATCTTGTATTTACATTTTAGACTATCGGTGAACTTAAGAGCTTTTATATATGTCTTAAGTTGTGAAACATTGAAAATGTTTTGGTTTATTGGAAATATGTTTTGGAACTTGCCTCATATGGAAGTTGAATGTAACATTATATGTGTTAAAATATATTGTTGAAATTGGAAAAGAAATGCGTAATGTTGATGCATGTCGAAAGTACATATGTTGTTTACATATTGTGAAATGCCTCTTGATAAGAGATGGGATGACCGGTATTGGGTCGAGATTTTGAATGTTAAAATGTAACATTGTTAAAAATGGAGGAAAACCAGTTTTTGAAAACTTATGCTTAATTTCGGGGACGAAATTCTATTAGGGGGGGAGGTTATAGCGATCCCGGGTTTACCCTTGTTGTACAGTAATCCGGACATGTGTCCGTGGATGTTGGTAGTTGATTGTTATCTAGTTTACATCCTTTTTACTTTGTATTTGAGTTATCGGATGTGTTGGGAGGGTTTGTTACAGGTTGGTTAGGCCTTGGTTTCAAATTCCTTGTTGTTGAGTTTTTAGGCAGTCTGCTCGAGCGGGTCTTCTTGCGCTCGAGCGGAGATTGCACGCTTCCAGTATTTTCGTGTTCCTGCAAAACTTTTGCAGAGGTGGTTTTTACGCTCAAGCGGGTTTGTTGGCGCTCGAGCGGTGGCGCTCGAGCGGGTCGGTTGGCGCTCGAGCGGGTAGTACTTCTGGGTATAAGTTCTGGGAGGTGGAAATCTGCGCTCGAGCGGACTGGTTTTCGCGCTCGAGCGGAAGTGCTTTATTCTTGTGTCTTGGCGCTCGAGCGGGCCTTATTGCGCTCGAGCGTGTCCAGAGTTTTGTTCTTGGCGCTCGAGCGTTGTGTTCTCCGCTCGAGCGGGTCATACGTATATGAGTTATCCGCTGGGTGATTTTAAATCACTTTTTACTTTTCTTTCTCTCTCTTACTTTTTCTAAAAGCTATTTTGAGAGCTTCTCTCTCTAAATTCTTGTCTTCTCTCTAGATTTGATCTAGCTAGGGTGAGTTCCTCACCTTCGGTCTTCGTAAAAGTCGTGTTGATCGTCGGGGGCTACGTTTTAATCTGAAAATCTCGGGTTTTGGAGCACGTTGGGTTTTGTCATCTTCTCCTTTGGAGCTCAAACTTCGAGGTAGGGATATCCTACTCCTCTCTATGGACTTTGTCTTTAAATTTTGGTATTTTGAGATGTTGGGGTTGGTTTGGTAATTTTGTGAGAGTTTGGGGCTTTTGTGTAATTTTACAAAAGTTGGGGTTTTATTTATAATAAACCTAGATGCATGTCTGGCATAGAGAAACGGGGTAGATGTTGAATCATTGATGAAAATGGAACCTTAAGGGTTGTAATGTTAATTATGGAAAATGACCTAATTACATTGTTTGATTAATTGGGATAATTAATTGTGAGAAATGAGGAAATGAAACGGAAACGTTGAAATTGGGGATGTATGGGAAAAAATGGTGTAGTGGTATTAATTATCACTCACCGAATTGAAATGTTGATTTCATATCCATTGTGCATTTATTTTCTGTTTAGAAATAACTGCTTTGGGCTATCGGTGGAGGATAGTCGTGATTGTTGTAGACAATGCATGATGATTAGGCAAACTAAAACTAATCGATTGAATGTGTCATAGAATATGACGGTGGATTGAATACATTAAATCTATGTATTGATTGATTGTATATAGAACCCTTGTGTTTATATGCTTTGTGTGTAGAGGAGGAGATGTGGGATGTACTCCGCGGTTTAGGGGAAGATGGGGGATGTACTTCTAAACCGGATAGACTTGGGAGGAGATGGGGGATGAACTCCGTAGATACAGCTCATATGCTTGTCTAGAGAAGTGAAGATAGAGCTCATATGCTTATCTTTGAGAAGTGTAGATACAACTCATATGCTTGTCTAGAGAAGTGAAGATAGGGCTAATATGCTTATCTTTGTGAAATGTGGATGTAGCCTATATGCTTATCTGTGATTGTGGGATATAGTTTTTATACATATCTGTTGAAATGATGATAGAGCTAACATGCTTATCTGTTGAAAAAGGGAAAATGAAAAGCAACTTGGACTCATAAGTCGTATGACATAAAACATGATTTATGTGGATGTATCAGTGTTGGCCATCTATCAATTGCTAATCTTTTAGTCATTTTTCATGGTTGGTTTAGTATATTTCTACTGGGCTGTGGCTCACCCTATATGGGAATATCATTTTCAGGTGTAGGTAGCATGCCACCTCCAAGGACGTAGTTTGGGAGGCTAGAGGCAAGCGTTGTTGTTTTATTTTTGATGTATTACATGTAATCTCAAGCCAAGGGCTTAAACTGTAAATGAGTTAGCACTCTTTTGTTGTAACCAAGTGTTAACTTGGAAAGCTGTAAGCCCGTAGGGCATTTGCTTTTGTTGTTAACATGTAATACTTTTGTAATGAAACCCTGATTAATATAAGAATGTGGTTATTTCGCATGTTAATGAATGTCTTAATTGTTGGGTTAATGTTATTTTTTGAGGGCGTTACAATGACAATGCTGTGAAACGTGAGAAACTAATTGTAATTGCTTTTGGATGTGCCTTATTTTACATCAACTGAGGATAATACATAGATGATCGACAAAGTTATTCTTTCTGACATTAATGCTAAGAATCTAATTATAATTTCTTTGATCAGATGATTGATATCTCACAACAAAGCTATTGCCTACGCCAAATATGATGGTGGGTGAAATCAATAATTATGCTGATGTGATGCTGCTACTGTCCCAAGATCTCCATTGTTAGGTTAGAAGTTCTGATCCTTTCGCCAAGGCCTTCACCACTATTGTTGACAATACATGCATGCATGTCCTATAAAATCTCTGTATTTTTCTTTCTTTTTAGGGAAGAATTTGTTAATCTAGTATTTGATTACCATTGCACCAACTGGAAAATCATATTCTGGAGCTGCCGAAAATGCATGTTTTGTTTTGGTCTTTTTTTTATTTTTTTGGTTTTTTTTGTTTGTTTTGTTTTGTTTTGGTGTTTTTTTCTTTTTATTTATTTTCTTTTTTTTTTCTTCTAAGTGACAATCATGTTGCTTGGTGTACTTTCTGTGGAATTTTGAAACTGGTTTAGGTTTGGCAAGGACCTATAGTCTCTCTTGTCCCAGTCCCAGAAAAGATTTTGGGTTCGTTTTCAGTCTGTTGTATAGCAAGTGCTTTGGGATTTGAGCTCATACCATCGTAGAAGAATGTTTGAGCTACCTAGTTAAACCCCAATTTTGGTACTTTGATTATGCCGATTTATTTCATGCAGTCTACAAGGTAAAAATTAATTATCAAAAAACAGAAGTTAAAATATTCCTTCTTAACTTCTCAAGATTCTTAATAGTTGATTTCAATATAAAAGTTATAAACAAAAACTACACTAAAGACTCGCCCTCACAAGAGCTTATTTTCCTTACGCTGTGTTTGGTTGAGAGATTTGAAGAGTGATTTGGAAAAGGAAATAGAAAAGGTTAGTGAAATGTGAATAAAATATACTTCAATTTTATCTAATTTCACATACCTCTTCTCTTTTTCTTTTTAAATCTCTCTTCAAATTTCTTAATCAAACACAACATTAAGAATACAATATGTTACATATGTTGGAACTGTAGAAAGGAAGCAAATGGGTGAGAATTTGCATAAATTTGGTTGGGACAGAAGACAAAAGATGGTTATAACAATCTTCGTAGGTTTTTGTTGCAGGGCACGGAATTGATGAGGTATAAGCTCATGAGCTTCGAACTCTTGGAAAAAGTTGTAAACATGTGGCACTTAAGACCTCCTCTAACCGGAGGAACTACAACTTTGTTCTTGCCTGTTAAATTAGATATCTTTGACAGCTTCTCGGCCTCAATCTTGTTCCCCATGTACATGCATATGTATATAGTTGCACTTTTTATGTTTTTTGTTGTGTGTATATTGAGAGAGAGTTTGAAGATGATTGAAGAAAGAGGAGAGAATATATGAGTTGGGAAGGTGGGGTCATCAAATGGGACACATTCAAATGGTAATAGTAGTGAGGGTATATAGATAAAAGAAGCTTCCAATTACTTTCTTTTTTGTTGTAACGTTAGTTGTAGAAGTGGTGGGCGGTATAGATAAAGAGCCTTTGAACTACTTTCCTCAGGGTAATAGTGAGAAATAAAGAAGTTTTTGGTGTGAAGAAAAAGTGAGCAAGGGAGGGTATACACAGGTAGGAATGACAATAGGTCGAGGTGGGGCCGGGAATCACACTCTCCATCTCCGATTCCCGATGGTAGAAATTTTTCCATCCCCGGCCCCGATCCCGACGAGGAGGCTATCACTGCCCCCGCCTCCTAACGGGGATCGAGTTTTCCCGACTCCGAAAATTTCCAGACTAAAATAAAAAATAAACATCATATATATTCAACAACAACAGATCTAAGCATATATATTCATCAACAACAACAACATCATCGCCAAATCATATTTGTTCATCATCATCAACAACAACACACCCATACACCAGATTTAACATATATATATATATATATATATTCAACAGATTGAAGAGATCTGAGCTCAAATGTAAAAAATAAAAAATAAAAAATCTAAAACATTCAGAGAGAGAGAGACGACGGTGATCGGCGGCGATGGAGATGAGTGATAGAACTCTGACGATGGAGGGACGATGGCGATCGGTGGTGATGGGGAGAGAGAGAGAAAGAGAGACCCTAACAGCTCTCTCTCGCTGAAGACAGCGGAGGAGAAGGGAGATTGCCGCCAACGCTGTGAGGAGCAGCTGCGCAAAGAAAGAGAGAGAGGGAAAGAGGCTGAGATAAATGAATGTGAGTGAGAGAGAGGTAGACTCAAATATATATATATATATAGGGGGAATATGCGGGGAATTATTTGGGGTGGGGTCGGGGAACCTATCCCCGTTTCCGGCTCGAAAATTGTCAGGAATTCAATTTTCAATACCATCCCCAGTCCTATGGGGGTAATTTTTGAGAAAAACCCATTCTAATCAAGGTCAGGGATTGAATCCCCGTCGGATTGGGTTCAAATTACCATCCTTATATATAGGTAGGAGGGAAACAAAAAAAGACTCTTAAATACGGCTCGAATCCCACACAAAAATCCCATTTACACCACTGTCTTGGGCTTCAAAATGAGGAAAGCCTATTATTACAATGAAATTTAGTGAATTACAATCGTCAAAAACAATATATTACTGATACAAAAAAATTTAATAGTGGAGGAGAAATCTCAATAAATTAACTGGAAAATAAGAGTAATAGTTGAAAGACCCTATTTATTTTTCTCACATATATATACTAGCGTATGTCCGTGTCTAAAGGCACTGTGTAAATAATATTAAAATTAAAATACAGTTATAAAAATATATTTAACAGATTATACTCTACAATTCCAAACAAATCAAATATAAAAAAAAATCAAATATCAAATAATGCACACCAGCTAGTGCTCTGCAATTTAAAAAAAAATTAAAACTAAAATGCACACCAGTTAGTGCTACTGCTGCCAATCAAATTATAACTACATAAGAAAAACAAACATTATATTGTCATACACCAAAAGAGTGGATTAAAACTTTATTAAAAAAAGTGAGTTAAAGCTTTCCAGAATTTGTATGCTTTACAGAAGATGTGTCAATAACATGTCTTCAAACATGCATTTGCCCAAACTTCCTCCTCATTACTCTCGAAAAAGTCTTTGTATCAACTTGTATGTATCCCCAATGAGGAACATGCACAATAATCTGGTAATTTGTGGAAACAAAAAAAATATCTATATAAGTTGGTATATTTGTTAGAATTATACATATCAAAATATTTTGAGACTGAAATTACCTTATTACATCCCCATCGAAGCAAGCTAGTTGTTTTTTTCCTTTTAAGCTTCATAAATTTTTCGATCCAATCCTAAAAAAATATATATTTTCAATTATTATTAAATTGAAATTTTATTTAAAAAGATATATAATCAATAAAAATAAATTTACATGGTTACCTTTTGATAAAACGTGAATTAATGAACATGGAACACTACAACAATACTTCAGGATAAACAATATTTGTAGTAGAATCCAAACTATCTTTAGGGAGGAGAATACTTATAAAGTAGTTGTTTAAAGCATTTATTAGAAGAAAATTAGATATGATAAGTTTAAAATAAATAAATAAATAGGCTTTATTTTAAATAAATGGGCCTTACATTATAAGAGAAGTATTTAAATTTATATGGAGGGGGAGAAGAAAAAATAGTGATATTGTCCATAACTGTTGTACTTCAACCTGAAAATATTTGGTTATATAATTATGACGGTTGAATGATATATTTTAACAATTACATTAAAATGATAAAATTAAAATCAGCCCTACCAACATAGAAGGTATTAAAATGAGAGCACAACAATTATCCAAATTTGAACTCTTCTCTTCCCTAACTAACTTCAATTTTATAGTCTTCAAATTAAATTTATAATTATCATTTAGAAAGTCCAAACATAATTTTATGACAAAAAAAAAAAAAACTATTTAATCAGCAATTTAAACAGTTGGTAATGAAAAAAAAAAAAAAAAAACTTGATATTTATTATTAGACAAATGAGACACTTGGTAATGAAAAAAGAAAAGAAAAGAAAAGAAGCAGAAAAATGTTATAGACAAACCATATGTATATATATAATGAACAACTATCAGTCAAACCATACCTATACATGAATAACTTACAAAGCAAGACCATAATGGGGAGTTCACGCAAACCATATCTATATAATATTTATACATCCAATTAAATTCGTTCAGATCTTGAACCCAAAGTAATGAAACTCAAGGATCTCAAACCTCAAAAACAGGTTCTAAGTGCTTCTTTGGAGTACTTTAGCGACAATTGTTTAAAGCTGAATTCAAGTTATTAATTAAGAAAATAAACACACATGTTTCAAGTTGTACGCATATGAATAAGTTGATTGGGTTGATTATATGGTTTTTTATATATTAAATTCAATATCTATCCGAAATAAGAATTAAATTCATCAATCTCAACCACAGCCGAGAGGTCGAAACCGCCCCCATCGTATTCTGCTGATCGGGTCGGTTCTTCAAGTAATCCCAACACTACTTAAATTTATTTTTTAATTTGATAAAATTACAAATTTAATATAAAATTTAATCCCAACACTATTTAAATTTATTTTTTAATTTGATAAAATTAAATTTAATCCCAACACTATTTAATCCCAATACTATTTAAATTTATTATAAATTTAATCCCAACACTATTTAAATTTAATCCCAACACTATTTAAATTTAAATTTAACCCCAACGCTATTTAAATTTAAATTTAATCCCAACACTATTTAAATTTAAATTTAAATTTAATCCCAACACTGTTTAAATTTAATCCCAACACTATTTAAATTTAAATTTAATCCCAACACTATTTAAATTTAAATTTATTCCCAACACCATTTAAATTTAAATTTAATCCCAACATTATTTAAATTTAATCCCAACACTATTTAAATTTAAATTTAATCCCAACACTATTTGAACAGATTTGAACAGATTAGAACATCTCAAATTATTCAATTTTATTTTTTTGGGTAGGGTAGTGTAACCTAACTCTCATGTTGGGAAAATTACAGTGATACTCAGAAAGATACTCGGAAAAATACTTGAAACATTGAGAAAAGTATCCACAATTCTACACATAACCCAAGTACTCTATTTCGGGCCGGTATTGTGATTTATGGGTGGAGAACACCAAACCCACCAATTTTCCACCCATAAATCAAAATGGGATTCGTGGATATTTCTGTGATTTGGTGTGGCTCAAGTGTATGATAACATATTTAATGGGATTATTATCCCAATTGAGGATAGTGATTCTCTAAATTTAGACATTCAATTTAAAAATCTATAAACACATAAAGAATGTTGATCTGGATCCAAACCCACCAAATTTTTTTTTAAAAAAAAAATGGAACCCAGTTTGGTGGCATATAAGCCTACCAAACTTTAAATAATATTAAGATTAAAATGCACGAATCCCATTTTTTTTAATATAAAAAATAAAAAAATAAAAATAAAAATAAAAGAAAAAGAAGAAGAAGAAGAAAAATAAAAATAAAAGCCTATAAGAAAAGAGACGATTACCACTATGTGAAAAGGTAAAAGGAAATACATAACCTGGAATATGACAAAAACTATAACCTTATTCCAACATACAAAGATTGTTTGAGCAGATAGAAACATCTCAAACGTGCGCGTGCGCGCGTGTAGACACCCCATTTTTGACCGACCTTAAGACTCAGACGTCACCAGTTGAGCGCTCGGTGATATTGCATATAGTGCTCGTTCAGAAGTTTCAGAGTCTCGGCTGCGAGCCTTGCCTCTGGACTTCTGGATTCTTTTGTGCCTTGCCTCGGTTTGCGAACCAGGCTCTGTTTTCTCTGTTTTCTCTTCCCGAAGGGAGGGAGAGGTCTCGTAGATCATCTCTCAATGGCCATAGGCTACGTTTTGTGGTCGTAGGCCATTTTTCCCGTTTGGAGCCCGGTTTCCGATTTTTCAGAGCCGACAGCCGTGTGCCTCAGTTCGGGACCGCTTAACCACCTCCGTTTGCTCCGATTTTTGGCATACACCTTATTTCCTCCCTTTTGAGGAACATTGTGGCCCGAGAGACCAACTTCGTGGTCGAACACCACCTCCGGTGCTTAACAGCCCATTTTCGGGGCCCCGGGTCCCGCGTTTTGGTCCCCCGAACCTCCGTTTTGGTTCATTTTTGGTGGAGACCTTATTTTCATAGTTAGGAAGCTTGTAGGAGGGTGGGAGGCCATCAATTGTTCCGAAAAGCCAGCTTTATTCCTTCATCGCCCTCCGACGCCCGTTTTCCTCACTTAAAAGCCAATGTTGACCACCCCGGGGCCACTTTCTTGAACCCTAAACCCCATATTTGTGTTGTACACACCTGGGAGGCCACCAATATTTGGTGGCCGACCAGTAATTGTGCCTGACCCTTTTGACCCCCTCTAAAAAATGGTCTTTTCTCTCTCCTGGTTCACTTTTTCTGGGTTTCAACCACATAGTTGTGTTGTGCACACCTTGGAGACCACCTTTTTGAGGTGGCCGACCAGTAATTATGCTTGACCTTTTTGACCTTTGGTCGGCCGGCCATGGGAGGTGGTCGGCCGGCCCCCCTGAACCTTCTGAACCTGGCCGGCCATGACCCTCTCACCTGGTTACTTACAGCTGCACCCTCTGTTTCCCCCAGATCCTGTATCCGGGGGGGGTCTTTTGGGGGGGAAATTTGAATTTGATTTTCCCCCCCTTTCCTCCATTCCTTTGCCTATATAACCAGCCCCTCAGCTGCATTTTCAAGGGTTACAAAAATTGGTTTAAGGCTCTTGCATTCAATCTCTCTCTCTCTCTCTCTACTCCAAGCACCAAAACCTCTTTAGTCCTACACCATCTACCCTACACCTCATAGCACAAGGCCTCCATCCTCCATTCCAGCAACTTGAGGCTGCTTTCTAGAGGTGAAGAGCTCCCAAACTTGGTCCAAGAGCTGCTGGTCCATTGGTCTACAAGGGTGAGTCCCTATTTCCTCTTTTCTTGCCTTATTTTGCCTTGTATCTAAGCCATACTTTCTAGCATTTTTGGGCTCCAACCCAAACTGTAAATAGTCATATTTTGTGCTCATATCCATGTTTTATTAAGGGTCTTTCTCTGTTTGAGGTCCCCTACTACCACTTGCCTCTTTATCTCTCTTTTAGGCCAATTTTTTGCATAGTATTTTAGGCCTATTTGTGAGTTGTTTTGGACTTGGTCATAAACTGTAAAATAACTTTTTTTGAGCCCCTCTTCAATATTGTTGAAGGGCTATACTCTGTTTGAGGCCTCCTTATATCACTTGCTTCTTTATCTCTCTTTTAGGCCAATTTTTGCATAGTATTTTAGGTCTATTTGTGAGTTGTTTTGGACTTTTCTATAAACTGTGAAATATCTTTTTTTGAGCCCCTCTTCAATATTGTTGAAGGGCTCTCCTCTGTTTGAGAACAGAAGCTGCCACTTGTCTCTTTACCCCTCTTTTAGGCCTTTTCTTGCATGATAGTTTGGCCTTATTTTTGATTATTTTCGTGGCTTGATGTAAACTGTAAAGTGCCTTGTTTTGAGCCCCTCTTCAACTTTGTTGAAGGGCTCTTTTCCATTTGGGGCCAGCTGTTGTCCCTTTGTGTTTAATCTCTCTTTTAGGGCCATTTTTGCATGATAGATTAGCCCTATTTGTGTTCATTTCTAAGGCTTGTTATAAACTGGAAATATGCATGTTTTGGGACTGTCTTGCATCTGTCTTCATGCTTCATGATAAAATAATGCATGTTTTGTATAGCTATAGGCCAATGCGTATGCCTAGTTTTGTGTTTCGAGGCCATTCCATGCATCGGGTGCCATGTTTCCATGTTTCGGGATCATTTTGCATCACATTTCAGTGCTGAAACTTGCATGTTTGTATGCCATATTTTGTGCCTTGCCATGCCTTGTTAGAGTGGCATTTGTGCCTTAGGATCGGTCCTCGGTTTGCGTACATGTGTGCACGCATTTCGAGTGTCTCATTTTCATCTCATGGCTACTGATGTGAGTGTGGCTGAGGTCCACTCATGTTGGTGTAAGTCCATTGTGCATTGTGTATGCCATTTCATTTCATAGCATTGTGTATGCTAGGTTGTATGTTAGCGCATTGTGTATGCCATGTTACCTCGTGCATCGTGTATGCCATTTCATAGCATTGTGCATGCTACGTTGTATATTAGTTTCATTCATGCATGTCATGCATATTGCATTGTGCTTGGGATAGGAGTTAGCCCGAGCACGGGAAACGAGGGACGTTTCGTACTCCGAGTGACGGAACGTGTCTCAATTCCCAGTTGCCGACACTCCGGATTACCCATGGTGGAGTTTAGGCCTTGTTGTGTCCATATGTGCATTCATTTCATATTGAGTCGTGTAAATCGACTCCTCGGCCATCATGCATCGAGATGCGTGATTGGTGGCACGAGGATCGAGGACTACACTCCCCGAAGAGTAGTCATGCATACATGTGTGAAAATACTTTGCCATGCCCCTTTGTTGCTCTCTGTTGCAGCAAATCAAAAATCGACAGCCTTCCGGAGCTTTGCATGTATCCCGAGAACAACTGCAAACAAAGGCAAACCGGGCATCGCGAGGGATTCTCCGCCCAAGGCAACCCGAGCATGCATCATTCATCATCCGTAGCAGATTTGAGGCAGTCCCTGGCTTGCATGCCAATTTATTGCTTTCCTAATTTAATTTGTTAATTAATTAGGATTTTTGTACATATTTGGACTATAATTATTCATTTGGGACTGTATTATTTATTCGGACCCTCTGCGCGAGGGCACAACTGTAATAAGTGTGCGTGTGTGTGATGTATGTCTTCCAACCCCACGCCTTTCTCCCTTTTATTTACCCGCTTATGATGGTTAGATTAGGGCATGTTTCAATTAGCATACAGTATGATAGCATGTTTGCATTCATTCATCTGTCTTGCATGCACCGGGCTCGGCGCATCATACTAACTACATTGTATTTTTAATTCCAAGTTGAATACATGTTAGCTGTAGTATTTCATATGCCATGTCTAGAATAGTCAAGCCTGCTATAGTCGCATTTTTGCATGTGTTACATTAGGCATTTCTGTATAGTTAGGATCATGCATGGATTTCTAATTAGCTTCTGTTTTGGCTTGGAGTACTCGGTAAGTTTTATGCTTTAGCATCCTTGCATGTGTGTGAGTGACTGCCATGATAGCATGCTTACCATGAGGCTAATTGCTTATGTGATATATCTGCCTGAATGCCTGTGGGTGAAGGTTGGGTTATTTGGATTGGAACAATTCGTTGACTGTGAGTTTTTTTAAGCCCACTAGATAGTGGCAAAATCATGTTTTTCTAAGCCCACCCGAGGGTGGCAAACTCACGTCTTAGCCTACTTGCGGGTAACACCATCAAACCATTTTCAAATAAACAAACATGAAATGTTTTGTTCCAATTCAGGCGATCCAGTCTATACTTGTATGCTGTGCACATCACATAGTAAATCTAGGCTAATAACTGGAATAAGAACGCATAAAGTTTTCAAAACTAGATATCATGGTTAGTAGAGGCCGATCTTTGATCGGGCGAGCGGGGGTGCTCACGAAGTGACCTTCCCCAATCGTACCCAAGTTCCCGAGCCGAGGCAACTTTGGTGATGACGGACACGTGGCCTTAGGTAACGAGTCAGGGTTTCCTAAATTTCCCAAAATAAAACATTTAGGTGGCAACTCTGTATCTGGCAAAGCAGTCCATGTTTGGCACTTCTTTCAAAATCTATTTTCTCAAAACGATTTGCCGGATTTGGACTCTTTGGTTCAGATTTAGAACCGTGACATTTGAGAGTCCTGAATTGTAGTGACCCCAATACGAACGGAACGGGACTCACCCTCCCGGGGCGTTCGGGGACGTCTACAGTGCACACACACATAAATCACAGTTTTTACAGTAGAAACTACGACAAACAATCTGGTAAGTCCTGGTCATGGCATCATCGACTTTTCCATCTTCTGCTTAACAATTATAGCATTTTATTGCTTTGCAAAATGAACTCAAATCAATGTTATTTTTCTTATAAAAAACTATAGGCTAATAATATGAAAAAGGAAAAAGAAGAAAAAAAGAAAAAAGAAGATGATATTGTCTGTGATCATGTTTCAGAATAAAAATATTCAATGACAGGTCAAACTATCAATAGTATCCTTACTACATGTAAACCATCTTCCCAATACAGATTTCTAAATGTATATCTTCCTTGAACTCTCTGTTGAGAGCAAAATGTTACCTTGAACTTGAGCATCTCTGTCGTAAAATTGAAAAACAAAATCGAGGGCTCAACTGTCACATTTATGCCCGGGGGAGCTTCAACGCGAGCAACATAGAAAGATAATATCGGACCAACGTTTGTGACTGTTATTGACACTGTCACAGTATGCTTCAGCTCTAGAATAGAGATAGATGACAGATTAAGGTTTAAAAGGAGGTTCGGTGTTCTTTGGCATGGGCTGCTATCCCTGGTTATTGAGCTGATGGCAGTGTCATTATACCCCATGGAGCGAAGAAATTTGACATGGTCTGTGACTTTCATGTTGTATATGAGACCGGGATTTATGGCTTTGTTAGGATCAACATGACCACCTCCGTAGTCGAATTTGTGCACATATAAATTTGATTGCACAAAAACTATGTTATGTACTTCTGGAAACTTAGTATGCAGAATATATGCAGGAAGAATTAGCGAAAATCGAATGAATTGGAAAAGTGAGTGACAATTTTTCTATAGCCATCATAGAGATTATTGAAAGAGGTTGCAACTCTTTAAAATTGGCAAAGGTTTGTGATTGTCTAGAGGAATCGGAGGCCCCTGTTTGAATATTACAGTCACCTCTATTGAAAAGAAAAAAATTAAATCCAAAAGAGTTCAAATAAAAAATTAAAAGAATTTACCTTCTGAGAGAAGTTTGTTTTTATAAAATCACTAAAAAAATTTATTACCAAATGGCCCCTCAGAACACTGATTGTCGTTGAATCATCACACTAACAAAATCAAAATAATCAATCCAGAAAAAATAAAAAAAAATTAAAACTAATAATACAATTCAATATGGGAAACCAGAAATGTACAGGCATAAGAAACATAAATATTGAAAATTTTAAAATCAAAATAACAAATTGTAATTGAGAGAGATAGTTGAGATGAAATGAAATGAACATAGAGATGTGACTCAAACAGATGCTGTAGTTTCAAATTGTGAAACTGAAATCAAAATATATAAGAAAAAAAATGATGAGGTATGGACAGAAACAATATATTCTGACCGATGATCACAAATATCTGTTGTTGCAGAGGCGTCAACGTGTTTGGACACACCAACTTGAATGGTCTACACTCAAACCAATGTAAGAAACTACAAAATGAATCAAATTGATAATCAAAACAACAAAATTAAATAAATAAATAAATTCAAGAATGCCACTTTCACCGACAAAATCATAGATTGCAGATGAATTCAAATCCAAATTCCGATCAGATAAAACCTTTACAAACAAAAGATTGAGTCTTGAAGAACAAATTGCAAATATATAAATTAGATAAAATTAGTAAAGGGTTCAAACAAAAAGTAAAATGGAAAGATCATACACAATAAAACTAAATCAAAATTAAAATGAAAACAAATTATGATTACCTGATTGCACAACCACGGTGTGAAAGAAAGAGAAGATGGCGGCGGTTCTTAATCGGAAACCCTAGCCTTCAGAAAGCGAGTGGGAGGGTTGTGAAAAAGGGGAGAGGGGGAGCAAAAGATTGAGTCTTGAAGAACAAATTGCAAATATATAAATTAGGTAAAATTAGTAAAGGGTTCAAACAAAAAGTAAAATGGAAAGATCATACACAATAAACTAAATCAAAATTAAAATCAAAACAATTTATGATTACCTGATTGCACAACCACGGCGTGAAAGAAGGAGAAGACGACGACGGTTCTTAATCGGAAACCCTAGCCTTCAGAAAGCGAGCGAGAGGGTTGTGAAAGGGGGGAGAGGTAGAGATCGGGTGGAGGGGGAGAGGCAGCGAGTGGGAGGGTGGGGGGAGAGGGGGAAAAGCAAAGATTGGGTGAGAGAGAAGGAGAGAGGCAGCGTCTCTGCGAAAGGGGGGAGAGGCAGCGAGTGAGAGGGTAGAGGGAGAGGGGGAGAGACAGAGATCGGGTGGAGGGGGAGAGGCAGCGAGTGAGAGGGTGAGGGGAGAGGAGGAGAGGCAAAGATCGGGTGAGAGAGAAGGAAAGAGGTAGCGTCTGTGGGAAAGATAAAGAAGAGGAACAAAGAGGGAGATAGAGATAAGGGAGACGTGCAACAGAGAGGAGATAAAGATGGAATGGGAGAGGAGACGTGGGTAAGCGGGAAAGAGCACCGAGTGTTTGGGCGGGAATTGAAGCATAATCTCAACCATTGATGTGTATCACAATTGATCTAAGCCCTTAAAATGAAATGTATCTCTGATACATTTTACATATTTTCAAAATCCGTTCTACTTTATTATATATATATATATATATATTAAAACACTATGTTTGGTTTCAATTTTTTTTAAATTGAATTTTTATTTTTCATATATATTTTTTTTAGATGTATCTTACTTAGATGTATCTAAAAAGTAAACTATTTGTAAAAAATAAACAAATACCCAAAAATATGAAAATGTATCAAATTCTCATAATTTTTTTATATATATTTTTGGTATTTAGTGAATTTTTAAAAAATTTAGATAAATATTATATTTTTTAAGTATATTTATATTAAATGTATATAAAAATAAAAAATAAAAAAATTTAATCTTCTAGATAGTGAATCTTGAAACTAAAATAGTACAGACTGGATTTTGAGGAATATGATTTGTGGTGGATGATTCATAGAATCATAGCGTGGGTTTGCTACAATAGATGGTGAGAGTAGATAGCACAAAGGGAAGGTCCACCTAAGGGTTGGTTTGGGGTGTCATAAAAAAGTATACTTTTTGTCTTTTTACAAAAAGATGTGCAGAAAAGTAGAGAGGTGATGTGCTGAAAAAAAGATAAAAAGATGGATTATGTAGTCTATGCCAAACCAGCCTTAACTCATTTCATCACGCCTTTCGCAGTAGTCACTACAGCTTTTTGATTTTTGATTTTTTAATTATTTTAGTTTAAGATTAAAAAGTTTTGTTTGAGAAAGATTTTTTGATTTTTTAAACTTTTTTTTGAAAAGAAAGGATGTAATGATTATAAGTTATATGTGATATTTTATCTTATTAAACTAAAAAATTTATTTTATCTTTTTATAACTTAAATAATTCCAAAATCAACCCAACTCATCTTCCGAGACGAAATCTTAGTATTGCAATTTGTACTCATTCCCAAGGGGTGATAAATGTCCAATTCAAATTGGAATTCAACAACAGTAATAGATGACATGTTTTACTAGTAGATATTTTAATTTTCTTATTGTATACAAAGTCGATCGTCTTTTTTTTATTTTTTATTTCGATTCAAAAAGTCGATGGTCTTTAGTAAAGTCGGCACATGATTGTAGTTCGTTGTGTAAATGATTTTTCTATCTAATATCTATATAATATGGAAAGAGGATTTTTGAATTTATCCTAGAGATAATTGTCCAATTAAGACATTTTAACAGTCATGATTTATTTCTTCTTCAAGATGGACAGTAGAGATGAAACATTCTCTCTCACTCATCCTCAACTTCCGGCCCAAGAGCCACACTTCAAACTCACCCACGTATCCTCATCGGTCTCACCCACCCACCCACTCTCTATAGAAGAGAGACCCATGCTCTTCAAACTCTCTCTATAAACTCATCTCTCTTTGCCTTTCAGTCTTTCAAAACACCCTCTTTCTCTCTCTCTCTCTCTCTCATAACCTTACTTCCCACACACGCTCATCGAATTTCTCTTTTCGACGACTCTCTCGCGACCCAGCCATGGTGCTGCTCATCACTTCCTCCAGTCATCACCAACGCACAACGCCACTTCCTTCGGTCATCTCCACCGCTGCTACTTTGCTGCTTATCTGATCTAAGAGAGGATGAGAGAGAGAGAGAGAGAGTAGGGCAGATGTATCTCATAGGGCACCGTTGTTGCTCATCACCGCTACCACCGCTCATCATCGTCGTTGCCATGGATGGATCGACATACCGTTGCTGCTTATCTGATCTAAGAGAGGATGAGAAGAGAGAGTTCAACGTTTCTGGAGAGAGGAGAGATGAGAGAAAGAGAGGGTTGGCGGCAGATGATGTTTCTCAGAGATAATGTTCTGATGTATCCATGGGTTTTGTCTTTCTAAAAATTGATGTGTTTAGGGATTTTTTTTTTTTTTTTTGGTGTTCTATTTGTACATTATTATCCCAACTTTGATAAGAATAATTAACAATGCATTTTTCTATCAGTCTTTTTTTTATAAAAAAAAAAAAACATACATTACTTCATTTTTTTTTTTGGTGTTCTGTTTGTACATTCTTATCCCAACTTTTATTTTTATTTTTATTTTTATTTTATGTAGCTTATGGGTTTGGATTTAATTTTTTAAAAACTTTTGGGTCTGAAATGTATCAGAGATAAAGTGTTCTTTTCCCATGATTGGCAATGAGTTTTTACTTTGTTCACTTATTCTTTCTTTTTATTTTTATTTTTCCACAAATTTAATATCCCAATACAACATTAAGGAACCGGCAAGGACTGCTAAATATGTAGCTGAAGTGTTATTTGGGGTTAGACCCAAATGGTTCTCTGCTGAATGGAACTATTAAGAGCACTACAATTTATATATAGAAAAATTAATGTGGTTTAAATTCATTATGGTTGTAGTCTTCACATAGAATCAATTTGCATATTAATTTTGTATGCATGTTTTTTTGATTTTTATGCGTACATGGAATTATTGTCGTATTTAATTTAGTTTTGGGATCTTTCCAATTATCTAAGAAAATGATGTTTTATTTTAGTTTTAATAATTTATTTTAATTATTGTCGTATTTAAGAAATAGAAAATGATGTTTTATTTTAGATATTTAAATTTATTATTAGCAACACATTTAATTATCTATTTCTTGGCAAATTTTAATTGAAAGAACAAGAATTTTGTTTACGAAAGATAGAGGGTAACTCTTCCAGATTAATTTTAAAGACTTGCACTTTGGAATTTACAATTCATTTGCAATGACATCGCAATGGAGTTGAGTTACATGATTGAATTTGTAATAAAGTGGCTTATCATTACATATAAAATTAGAAGATATTTTTTTTATTGGTGTGAATTCTTTTTCCAATTATTATTATTATTATTTTTTTTTTGGGACGTATACATTGACCACTTCCCATAATTTCTCCCCTTATTTTATTAAGGGTAGCTTTAATTTAATGGATAAATAAAAAATATTGGAAATAGCATATTAGTTGCTTTTTAATTACAAAATTGAGGTGATTTACCTACAAAGTGGCTTATCAAGTAATGTCAGCTACTTCATACGTTAAAAAATACTAAGAAAAATAATATATAGACCAAGAATTCAAACACAAAACAAATGTTAATAAAGTAATGTATGTTTTAAATTCACTTCACATGTGAATTCGACTGTAACCGAGTTAAACCACACACTATTTGATTTTTTTTTTTTTTGATATACTATTTAAGGCTATATTTGTTTGGGTATACTACATAATTTCTCTTAAGTAGTTTTACGAAAAATCATCTAACCTTTGTAGGTCGATTGATTGATCCTAAACATTTTTGGCTGCTTGATAACAAATTTGAGACACTTTTCATAAAACATTTTTATGGTCGTTAACATTTTTGCAACACATAGATTGTAATATAAGAATTTTATTAGTTAGTACCTTCAGGCACGGGCAATCTCTAGTGTATATATATGCTGTTGATGATTCTTGAAAAAAATAAATAAATTAAATTAAATTAACTCCCATGCATACAAAATAATAAAGTTAGTAAAACCTATTAAGCGGATTCAATACGTAAGCCATGCTGACTTTTTTTTGAATGCATTAATAAGGGGCTGTTTAGAATGTTTTAAATAAGTGTACTTTTTGACTTTTTATGAAATATAGGTTAGATTTGAAGTAATGCGGTAGAAAAGTGATATGACTTAAAGAAGATAATGTGACTTAAATAGTATAGTGACTTTTTAACCTTTTCACATTCTCTCGCTATTTTTCCACACCATTTCTCTAAAAAGTTCACACCACTATCACCATTATTGTAATCGTCCACTAACTACCATAACCTTCCACCTACCATTGCCACCATCATCGTCCATTTAATACTATCATCAAACTATACTCGCACCATTGTAAGGTTGGCCTTGAGATTTTTGAAACCCAAGGTGAAATCTTAAAATTAGGGCCCTTCATGTATAAATAATAAAAAAAATAATTTCTTTAAATTTTTTATTCTAAAGGTATATGATATAAATTCAAAGTTAATATAATATGAGCCATACTTATAATGAAAATAATTGATTAATCATCTTGTTCGGAGGTCTACTGCTTTACCATTTAGATATACTCTAAGAATTCATCTTCTAATAAAGGTGTGAAGCACTCCTTCAAATTGCTATATGGTCCTGGGTAATGAAGTCTAGATTTTAGCTTGTTGGGCTTCCATACAGTTTGGTTTTTTGGGCTTTAAGTTTGGTGCTTTCTGGTTGAGAATTCGTCCATCATTTGCTAAAACACAAAAAATATGTATTACAAATCTATTATCAATTTATCATAAATGTGTGGATTTGTAGGGTTTAATTTTCATGTTCTGCAATTTGTTCTATTTATTTACAAATATTCATGTCCATTCAGATTACCTCTCCATGTTTGATTTGTAAGGTTATTTGAAATAATTTTGGTGAAGGAAAAAAATTTGTGGACATTGACTAACTCGTTTTTAAATTTTCTTAGAAAGGTCGAGTAGAGATGCTTATTCATTAAGAGTGATTGTGAATATGTCTGTACACACCCCAAAATTGCAATTCCTTTGCCTATTTGATGAAAAAAGAAAAAAAAGCATATTTTCAATAATGTTGAAATAAATTCATTTCTTACACTAAGAGTACTTGGTTTTATGATTGGCCCAGGCTATATGAGTGAGGGTTACTTTTAGTAAATTTATTTTGTATTGTAGACTGAACAAATATACCACTGAAATCTTATGAATCCCTTAGGTAGTTTAGTTCTTGTCTGTTTCCACTTTTTTTTTCCTCCTCCTTCTCAATTACAACAATATAACATTTTCCGAATACCATATAACAACAAATATACTATGTAACATTTTCCCAATTGGTGCTCTTTATGCAGCAAAGCTATCACATATGGTAGCTCATGTTAGGTTTTTGATGAATTGTTGTTTGTCTCCTTTAATTTTTTCCTATCCAATTTGTTTGTCTTTAATTCCATCCAAAGTGTCTCGTTTGTTCTTTTTATTTAATTGTAAATATATGGCATATTTATAATGCGAGTATCATGGCAAATAATATGCTTTCTGTTTGTAGGGTGGCCTTTTGAATTTTGTCTTATGCGATTTAACTTCACTTTAGGCAATGATGTATATGTGTGACCAATTCTTTTCAATAAGACCATTGCACCATCTTGAAGAAGCTTGTAGAGGTTGAAATTGGTATTCAAATTGGGGTTTTATTTGAATTTTGCGATTTTTCATATTGAGTGGAGAATTATAGAAACAAAGAGCAATATAATGGTATATAGTATGACAATGTCGCAAATCATTTATGAACCTGGTATTTTTAATACTCTTATTACTTTAAGTGCACATTTCTTCCTTAATCTCATTCTTGAATTTTCTTTGCTTTCACGTTTTTAATATTTTCAAAAATAGACTCAATTCTTTGTTTGTAATTTGTATATATGTGCAACAAAAGAATTGAAAGGTACTGGTTCTAAAAATCAGTAGGCCTCGATAATGCATCAAAACTCTTGGTATGTCTTCTTTATTTGGTGTCATTGATGTTACTTAATTTTTTACATTTTCTTTTTTTAATTCAGATGTTAAATAAAAGGATTAATTATATTTTAACTCCTTGTGATTTAACTCAAAAATACATAAACTCTCCAAGTTTAAAAATATACATATAACCCCTTTTAGTCGGGAAATTATTCAATATTTTCGAAGTACCACGTGTTTACACTCTCTAACCGATCATCATTCAATATGCTTAGACCACTTAGGCAATGTCAATACTACCCTTACTTTTTTCTTTAATTTTCATTTCTATGCCATAACATTGCAACTCTCTCTCTCTCTCTCTCTCTCTCTCTCTCTCTCTCTCTAAAATTAGACCACTTAGGCACTCTGCACCACTACTCATCTCACCCAATTTTATTATTTTATTCTTCCTCATTTCTTTACTGTGGCTGGACACTAATGCATTTTCTGAGCCACCATCTCACCATGGTAGCCCACCAGGCCACCAAGAACCACCAGCCACCATCACCTCACACCACTTCCATATATCTCATCCATACGCTACAGAACACACTGGCCACTGAACCAATGCCCAAAAGACACCCAAGCCGCCATCACCACCACTGTTGCCCCCTTCCCCAACCAGTTGAATCCTTCACCCTAATTGTTCCTCATCCTAGCCCCAACCATTCGACTCCCCCTTTCCCCCGTCCCCCACCATCATCCTCATGCTAACCTAGTCACTACCCATTCTCTAACACTGTCCTCCCTCCTATTGATTTAAACATAAAAATAAAAAATTAATTACAGAACCACCTTGCAATACTTAAAATAGGTGGGCAATTTTTTTTTCAACTTGGGTGAATTGACTGGATGTAACAATAGATCCATTCTTTGTTGCATGAAATGAACCCATCTTGAACATAGCTCTTTTATTGATTTTTTTCAAAGTAACTGTGTGGGTAATTTTCTGACCACACTGCCCGCCTAGTAATCAGCTGGAGAGCACCGGCAGAATAGATGGCTTCAGCAAACCTGTAACAGAAAGAAAAGGCTCCGGCGGCTGCTCTTCCACCCGGGGGCACTCCGACGATCAAGTCAGTATATCTCTCAAAGATAATCAAGTGCTAAACTCACAAGCTTGAGTATAAAACTGTGTACCTTAGACCCACGGGGGTGCCTCTCTTTTTATAGTTTACTCAATCCAAGTCCTACTAGAAGCCTAACTTCTATGGACTCCAATTCAATACTGACTTTGGACTCTTCAGGAGATAAAGATAAACTCCCTAAGAGTTTTATCCTTATCTTTAGCAAAGTCTTCTTCTTTACTCTAGGACTCTTGTCCCTTATCCGCTTATTTCGGATTTCGATATCTTTGAAGATCACCTTGGCCTTGCCTAGGTAACCTCGGCATAACTACCAGGACACATGGCACCTCGGTTGACACGTCGGCGCCACCATGCCACGTGTTGGTATTCAGAAAATACATCCCCACAACTGCTCCCTAGGTTCTATTACCTCGGCATTCTGAGGTGATGGAACCTATATCTGTATTTTCTTCCAGTACCTCGGCGTGAGAACTCTTCAGCGGAGATCATTCATTTTAGGCCGACATGCCTTCATCAGAGAATAAGAGCTCAAACGAACTCCCCCACGCGCATGAGCTGTCATGCACCTCTTCTCAACCGTTCCCCTTATGTGTTCTATCTTCATTGGCCCGTGTCTGTGACGCGCTTGTAAGCCGTCTTTCACCTGTCTATGCCGTCTGACGCATACGTTCCTCCAGGCGCAATAAATGCCCTATTTTGCCGCCGTTTCAAGTTTTTTACAAAACTTTACTTTCTTTCTTCGTTTCTTTAGTTTTGTACTTAGTTCTCTGGCTTCCTCTCTCTCTCCCAAATCCGCCATTGCTTTAGCTTCAAGCTCTGCAACCGTCTTCATTCTTCCATTTCAGCGAGGGTTTCGTCGTTTCGTCGTGTCTACAACCGTTGCTTTACTTCGGCGACTTTCATCCCGGCTTCATTTGTTCTGGTAAGCCTCTGTTCCTCTCATTCCCAATTTCTTCTATGTGCTTTTGTTTACTTACTGCCATTATTGCTCTGTTTAAACCTTTGATTTGCTGAACTATTTATCTGGATACGTCTATTCCATGATTTCACTCATATTTTGAACATTTGCATTGTTCCAAGACTTTTCTTGCCACTGTTCTTGACCTTTTACTTCTATATTCTTCATGTTCTTGATAGCCCATCCTTGTTCTTGTTTCTGAAATTTTGCCTTTGTTTTCTGTCTGTTTTTTTTTTTTTTTTTTGTGTCTTTGCCAGATCTCTGCTTTCTTTCAATCTTTGCCTTCATAGATTTAGGTTTGGGCTTTGTCTATAGAACCTTCAATTTTTAGGGAAAACTGAAACAATCCTTACCAGTACATACCTAGGGTTTCGCCGAGGTCCCGATAACCCCTTAAGAACACCTTTCTTTCTGAAACCTAGCCTTCTGTCTTTAGGCCGACGTTATGGGTATGTGGAGACATAGGGTAGATACCCCGACCAAATTTGAGTACTTTAGGCGGGAGTTCTCTATTCCTGCCGATGTCCATCTAAGGTTAGCTGAAGATAATGACTCTATCATGTCCACAGATGATTCAATGCCCTTTCCTATAGTAGCTTTTACTGAGTGCGGACTCCGGCTCCCACTTAACATTCTCTTTCGCGAAATTCTTCACTTTTACAAGTTGAACCCTATGCAACTTGCCATAAACTCTTATCGAGTGATCAATGGCATTATAGCTTTAGCTAGGCAAGAGAACGCTAGGATTACCCTGGCCGACATTCAGTACTGTTATACCATGTGCCCCCTTAGCCTGAAGGAAAAAGGCTTCGTTTATTATCTTAAGCCGAGGTCGACAGAATACAAAATCGTAGCTGACCTCCCAGACTCCAACAAGGGGGCTGGAGATGACTATGTTATTGCTTCGGGAAATTGGGAGTTTGGCTCAGACGAGGACGCCCATCTCTACCCTCTTCCCCGATCTATTAAAGAGGGCAAGGGTAAGAGCCCAATGTCAATACTTTAGTTGTTTCTGTTCAAGTCTTCAATATTTTATCTGTTTCTAATGTTTGTCTCTTCTTGTAGACGTTCGTAAATTACCAAAAGACTTTCGCTAATCCTACGTTCCTAGCAGAGACTTAAAGAAGCTCCTAGATCTGCCAATCCAAAAGCGCAAGGGCCCACTGGTACTAAATTTTATTCCGACGTACAAGTCGACTTTGCCCGACGTTCCCAAACGAAAGAAGAAAAGCCTTTCTCCTCCTACTGCCACAACTCAAACCGCCTCTTCATCACGAACAGATCAAGAGTCAACATCTGACCCAGCTGATCTGCCATCTACTTCAGCCCCATACTTAGTCCCAATACTAGAAAGAAAACGTCGGGGACAACTTGTCAAGACTACTGAGATGGGTCGCCCGAAGCCTGTCGCTGTTGATCTCTTAGCAGACCTACCTGCCGACGATGATGCTGTTCCAGCTCAATCCATGCCCCCACCAAAGCCAAAAAGAATAAAAAAGGCTCAGCCCAAGGCCAAAGCTACTGAGGTTGAGGTTGAGGATGCTCTGCCCATCTCACAATTGGCTGAGAATAAAAAGAGTGCTTCTGCTTCTGCCAAGAGTTCTGCTGAGGCCCAGCCGTCAGAGTCCACTCAATCAAAAAAGCCGAGGTCATCGTCTGCGACGACCTCGGGTTCCAAAATACCAAGAGTCCCCTGGGTGCCTGAAATCACCCTGGAGGATAAGCCTGTTCTAGCTTCTGACAGTGCCGAAGACATAAACGTCGGCGTGGCACTCAGTACTGCTGTTCTCCTTCCTGGTGATCTTGAGCGAAATGCCAAGATGAGCGAGTACGAGAACTACGCCCTCATGCTTCAACGCTCTGTAGTAGTAAGTTCCCCCATTTGGTAACTTGTCTTTCTGTCCCTTTTTCTATATTTGCAAGGTTTGTGTAATAACTTATCCCTTGGGTTCTTTCAGGCCATTCAACATGCCCATTCTCTCTCCATGCAAGCTTTTTAAACAAGGGAGAAGTTGGCCGATATGAGGCGGGAGGTTTCTGCCTTGAAAAAGGAAAATAAAACTGTCCTGACAAAGATGAAGAAACTGGAAGATCAGGCCGAGGCTGCTACTAAGGCCCAACAGATGGCCGAAGAAAAAGCGGAGTCTGCTGAGGCCATCAAAAAAGTTACCGAGGCTGAGAAAAAAGAGGCCGAGGTAAAAAAGGCCCAAGCCGAAAAAGAGCTTCAGAAGGCTCTGGCCACCAAAAAAGCTGAAATCAAGGAAGCTGATGAGAAGGCTTACGCCCAGGGCATGGCCGATGTCACTGAGGAATATAACCTTCAAGTCAGGCAGGCATGCAACAGGGGCTTCTCTCTTGGTTGGATGGCCCTTGCCAAGAAGCTTAACATTCCTGACGATTCGCCACTGCGTAAAGCCGACGCTATTCTTCTGTCGTTCCCCCCACCTCCTCCATCAAGTCAACCTGAAGGAGAATCTGAATCTGAGTCTGAAGGTGAGGATGAGCCTTTAGTAAGGAAGTCCAAGGAGGCTGGTGAGATCAAGTCCCCTCCTCAGGATGATCAAGTTCTAGACTTGACTCATGAGGAGGATGAGGAGGTTATCAAGGAGACCACTCCTGAGCAGGCGTCTTCTGATGTTCCTCCAGTCGGCAAGAACGTTGATGAAACCCTTGCTGAGATCGACGCAGAGATTGCTGCAGATAAAGAAGCCGAGGTATCTCTTCAGGAGACTTCTCAGGTTCAGATCCAGCTAGTTGCTGATGCTGAAAAGTCTTAGCTTTCATGTCTTTTTTTTTGCACCTTTGTACTTATTTTTATTTTCTGGACAATGCAAGCTTCCTTTCATGGCCGATGTGCCTTTCTTTTGTATACAACTGCAAGTTTTTCTATGGATGCTTTAATCTTTTAATTTCTCTTGATTTGCTTCTGCATAGTTCTATACTTAGAATATTTTGTATGCCTTTCATACTTTGCCATCTTTGTGCAATCTTCTCGGGGTTACATATCTCGGGTGTAATAACTACAAGCTTTACTTCGGCAAGATACTGACCTGCAATCTTTTCATAAATTTTAACAAGTATGAAACATATACTATTCGATGTTTAACTTTTGCAAACTTTTTCTCAAGTTTCAACAAGTATTTAAACAGTGATCTTGGTCTAACCTTCTTGTAAATTGCTACAAATTTCAACAAGTGTTAATCATATACTGTAAATTTTTCTCAAGTTATAACAATAATCTACTTGTAAATTGCTACAAATTTCAACAAGTGTTTAAACAATATACTTAGCTTTTACCTCAACCTGTAAATTGCTGCAAATTTCAACAGATGATCACATGTCGACTTAACATTATCTTGTAAATTGCTACAAATTTCAACAAGTGTTAAGCATCTTTTTTGGTTGGATCAACCTGTAGATTGCTATAGGTGTGCAAACTATAACCTCGGTTTTACTTTGACTTGTAAATTGCTACAAATTTCAACAAGTGAAGAGAAACAGTAATCTCGGCTTAACTTCAACTTGTAAATTGCTACAAATTTCAACAAGTGAAGATAAGGAATCAGCTTAATTCCAACTTGTAAATTGCTATAAATTTCAACAAGTGAATTAAGAAATAATCTCGGCTTAAATTCAACTTGTAAATTGCTACAAATTTCAACAAGTGAAGATAAGGAATCAGCTTAATTCCAACTTGTAAATTGCTACAAATTTCAACAAGTGAATTAAGGAATAATATCGGCTTAACTTCAACTTTGTAAATTGCTACAAATTTCAACAAGTGAATTAAGGAATAATCTCGGTTTAACTTTAACTTGTAAATTGCTACAAATTTCAACAAGTGAAGATAAGGAATCAGCTTAATTCCAACTTGTAAATTGCTACAAATTTCAACAAGTGAATTAAGAAATAATCTCGGCTTAACTTCGACTTGTAAATTGCTACAAATTTCAACAAGTGAAGATAAGGAATCAGCTTAATTCCAACTTGTAAATTGCTATAAATTTCAACAAGTGAATTAAGAAATAATCTCGGCTTAAATTCAACTTGTAAATTGCTACAAATTTCAACAAGTGAAGATAAGGAATCAGCTTAATTCCAACTTGTAAATTGCTACAAATTTCAACAAGTGAATTAAGGAATAATATCGGCTTAACTTCAACTTTGTAAATTGCTACAAATTTCAACAAGTGAATTAAGGAATAATCTCGGTTTAACTTTAACTTGTAAATTGCTACAAATTTCAACAAGTGAAGATAAGGAATCAGCTTAATTCCAACTTGTAAATTGCTACAAATTTCAACAAGTGAATTAAGAAATAATCTCGGCTTAACTTCGACTTGTAAATTGCTACAAATTTCAACAAGTGAAGATAAGGAATCAGCTTAATTCCAACTTGTAAATTGCTACAAATTTCAACGAGTGAATTAAATGTCTATGTCTTCTCTCTGCCCCCAATGTGAACCTGAGTTCTACTTGGGTTCTCATTACTCATGTCTTCCAAAAAATACCAATATGTAAATTTATCCATCATATGTGTTTTAAAGAAAAGGGAAAAGATTTTATTGATGATATCGGCCAAAAATAGTGCACATCTAATGATAGAAGAATTTCAAATTACAAGTGTTCTAAGGTCTTGGCAGTGCTTTGCTCTCGTTATCTTCAAGCCGATAAGCTCCATTGCCTAATACCGAAGTAATTCTGTACGGTCCTTCCTAGTTTGGGCCAAGCTTGCCCTCTCTGGGATCCTTCTTGTTGCCGACGACTTTTCTCAGGACTAGGTCGCCGACTTGAAAATCTCTTGGATTGACCTCTTTGTTATAAGCTCTGGCAAGCTGTTGTCGGTACACTGCGAGCTGTATTACAGCTTTCTCTCTTCGTTCTTCCAGAAGATCCAGACCTCGGGCTAAGAGTATGTCATTGGTGCCATTCTCTACTCCCTGGGTCCTGATCCCTGGGATGTCGATCTCTAATGGGATGACTGCTTCTGTGCCATAAGCCATGGCAAAGGGAGATTCCCCTGTTGATCTTCTTGGTGTAGTCCGATATGCCCAAAGCACGTTGGGTAATTCGTCTACCCACTTTCCTTTTGCTGCCTGCAGCCTCTTCTTTATTCCATCCAAAATTGCTTTGTTGGATGCCTCGGCTTGACCATTACTTTGGGGAAAACTTGGTGTTGAAAAGTAATTCTTGATCTTGAATTTCGCACAAAAGTTCTTGATGAGTTTGCTGTCAAACTGTGTTCCGTTGTCGGCAACTATTGCTCTTGGAATCCCAAATCTAGTGATGATGTTTCTCCATATAAAGTTCTTGACGTCCATATCTCAGATTTTGGCAAGAGGTTCTGCCTCTATCCACTTTGTAAAGTAATCTGTTGCTACCAGCAAGTATTTTCTCTGTCCAGTTGCTTGGGAAAGTTGCCCAACAAGATCCATGCCCCATTGGGCAAACGGCCAAGGGCTGGATACTGGGTTCAGGTCAGCAGCTGGCTGATGTATCAAAGGTGCAAACCTTTGGCATTGTTCACACTTCTTTACGTAGGCTTCAGCATCCTTTTGCATGTAGGGCCACCAATACCCCTGGGTAATGGCCCTGTGGGCTAACGATCTGCCCCCAGCATGGCTTCCACAAATTCCTTCATGAATTTCATATAGGAAATCTTCAACCTGCAAAGGGTGTACGCACCTTAAAAGGGGTCCAGTGAAGGACCTTCTGTAAAGATGTCCATCTTCTGTCAGACTGAATCTTGCAGATTTCAATCTGACTTTGTGTGCCTCCTTACGATTTTCTGGCAGCTTTCCTTCTTTCAGGAATGCAACAATTGCATCCATCCAGCTTGGCTCCATGTCCACACACATTGGTTGCTGCTTTGTGTTCTTAGGTTCTATGCTCGGGCCCGACATATAGTCGATCATAATTGTCCTTGTTTTTCCAGTCTGCATTGAACTTGCCAGGTTAGCCAACGCGTCGGCGTGGGTGTTGTCATCTCGGCTGACTTGGAGTAGTCGACAGTTCTGAAATAGGGCTGCCAATCTGATGACCTCTTTTGCATATGCCGACATCCTTTCATCCCTGGCTACAAATTCACCTGTTGACTGGTTAACAATAAGTTGTGAATCACAAAAAACTATTACCTCATCTGCTTCTACTGCTGCTGCTAGTTTTAGCCCTGCAATTAATGCTTCGTATTCTGCTTCATTGTTTGAGGCCTTGAACCCCAAACGGATGGACTGTTCTATTATTTTCCCATCTGGAGATATCAGCAGTACTCCTGCCCCCGCTCCTTGTCGGTTCGAACTTCCATCGACGAATAGTCTGAATGAGTCGCCGATGTAGATGCTGCAGGGTCTGAGCTTTTCCTTCCTTTGCTCTTTTGCCTTTGGCTGGGATTCTCCTTGCTTGCTGGGACAATGCTCATCCTGGCTCAACGGAGCCCGATGTTCGATGGTTTCGGGGGTGAATTCTGCCACGAAGTCGGCCAAAACTTGGCCTTTAACTGCTGTTCTCGGCCTGAACTCTAGGTCATACTGACCTAGGGCTACGGCCCATCTTGCTATCCTTCCTGTTAAGTCTCCTTGCTGCAACAAGGACTTTAGTGGATGCTCTGTTAAGACCACAATCTTGTGCGCCTGAAAGTAATGGTTCAACTTCTTTGAAGCCATTACTAAGGCTAGCATTAATTTCTCCAGTGGTAGATACCTTGTTTCTGCATCGGCCAAGGTTTTACTTACATAATAAATAGCCTTTTGCTCCCCATTTTCTTCTCGGATTAGTACTGCACTGATTGCGTGTTCTGAAACTGCCAAGTACAAAAACAGTTCTTCCCCTGGTTCTGGATTGGAAAGAACCGGAGTTGTGGTCAGGTACTTCTTTAGGTCGGTTAAAGCGGCTTCGCATTCTTCTGTCCACAGAAAGTCTGTGGCTTTTTTCACCAAGTTGAAGAAGGGTTTGCATTTATCTGAGCTTCTGCTGATGAATCTGTTTAGGGTCGCGGCCCTTCCAGTAAGCATCTGAACCTGTTTTGCCGACGTTGGGCTCGTCAGCTCTTGGATGGCCTTGATTTGGTCTGGGCTGGCCTCAATGCCCTTTCTTGTTACCAGATACCCTAAAAACTTACCTGATCCAACTCCAAACGCGCACTTTGATGTGTTGAGTCAGAGCCGGTATGTTTTAAGTATATCAAAGACTTCTTTTAGGTCGGCAAGATGACCCTTAGATTCCTTGGTCTTCATGACCATGTCATCACTTCTACCGTTTTGCCAATCAGGTACTTGAACATCTTTGTTACTAACCTTTGGTAAGTTGCTCCTACATTTTTCAACCCAAAAGGCATTACCTTGTAACAGTACAAGCCTTTAGGGGTGATGAACGCGGTCTTCTCCTCGTCTGGAGGGTACATGGCAATCTGGTGGTACCCCCTATATGCATCCAAAAAACTCATCCTTTCGTGCCCTGAAGTTGCATCTACTAGTTGGTCAATCTTGGGCAGAGGAAAGCTGTCTTTGGGGCAGGCTTTGTTGAGGCTGGTAAAGTCTACACAGACCCTCCATTTGCCGTTCTTCTTTTTTACTACTACTGTGTTGGACAGCCATGTCGGGTAGTGAACTTCTCGGATGGCCCTGGCCTCCAGAAGTTTGTCTACTTCTTCTTCTACTGCTTCGACGTGCATCAACATCGGTCTTCTGGCTCGTTGAATCACAGGTTTTGCCGACCTGTCGACATTCAGTCTGTGGCAAGTGACCTCGGGGTCAATGCCAGGCATTTCATAAGGTGTCCAGGCGAACACCTCAATGTTGGCTCTCAAAAAATCTTCCAGTTCTCTTTCATCTTCTTCAGCTAAGCCTGAACTGAGAAGAAAGAAGCATTCTTCGTCGCCCTCCTGGACAAGGATTTTCTTTAGTGTCTCTTCACTCTTTTCGGTTGGCTCCTTGCCGATATCATCTAGGACCTCCATGTCCTCGTCTTCAATCTCTGCCTTTTTTGGCTCTCGAATGCTGCAAGTAGACTTCGTTGCTGCCATGGAGCAACTTTTTGCTTGCAGTTGATCTCCTCTGACTTCTTCAATCCCATGCTCTGTGGGGAACCGTAGTAGTTGATGCAATGTTGAGGGAACTGCCCCCATTGCATGCAACCATGGTCTTCCTAAGATGATGTTATATGGCGAGGGTGTGTCAATCACCATAAATTCTGTCTTGATCTTCTTAATACCAGCTTGTACTTCCACGCTTGCTGCGCCCAGTGGCCATGTCGGCGTTCCATTGAAGCTGACCATAGGGTTGTTGGATTGTTCCAGGTCGTCAGGATGAAGGCCCAGCTCCTTGTAACATCTAACGTACATGATGCCACAAGAGCTGCCTTAATCTATTAGGATCCGTTTTACTTGGCATTCCCCAACCTGGAGGGATACTACCAAGGCATCATTATGCGGATGTTGGACCATCTCTAGGTCGGCTTCAGTGAAGGTTATCTTCGGTCCTTGGTATTCTTCAGGCCGAGGTCTTTTGTGTCTGACCTGGTTCACGTGCTGTAGGTGTTTTACTCTTTGGGTTTCTCTTCGAACATCGTTTTCGTTCACTTTTGAGTGAATGACATTAACCACCCGTGGTCCTCCTACCTGTGGTTGTTGTGCTGGGGGAGGCAAAGCTGCAGGTGCTTGAGGCAATCTTGCCTGTTCTTCTCTTGTCCTGGCCTCATCAATAAGGTCCCTTAGATGGCCTTGCCGTACTAGGTCTTCTAAGTGTGCTTTTAAGGCTTTGCAACCCTGAGTTGGGTGTCCTTCTTCATTGTGGTAAGTACAGCGCCTACCAACGTTTCTTCCCATAAATTCCCCTGGTGCTCTTGTCGTTGTCCTGAAATAGGGTTGATTTCGTATTTGGTCCAGGACTTTATGGATTGGGATTCGGAACACCGTCGTCACTGCCTGTTTACCCTTCAATTCTGTTTCTTGTTTGGTCGGTCCGTTGTTACCTCGGCCTCGCTTCGGCGAGCCGTTTCCTTTCTCCTGCTTTATCTCTTTGTTTCCCGATGTATCTTCCTCGGCTCTGGCGTATTTCTCGATTCTTGCCATGACTTCTTCCATGCTTTTTGGCAGTGTTTTTGCCAAAGACTTCCGTAGTGGGCAGTCATCTTTCAGGCCATTCTTGAAGGATACGACTGCCACTTCTTGGTTACATTCGGGTATTCGATTGAACACCTCGTAGTACCTCTTTGCGTAGGCCCTAAGGCCTTCTTCCTTGGTGATTTTTAAAGCCATCAAGGCGTCGATCCTCAAGGGCTGTAGTTTGTTCGTTACAAACCTGGCCACAAACATCTCGGCCAGGCCTTCCCACGTCTTTACGCTTCCCTTCGGTAGCTTATGGAACCAATCGGATGCAATTTCCCCAAAGGATGAGGGAAATACTTTGTAGAGCAACGGCTCATTCCCACTGTATAATGCCATTGAGTTCAGGTATAGTCCAACATGAAAGTTGGGATCTGACTTACCATCATAAATTTAGAACCTTGGCATACTGAATCTCTTTGGTGCTTCAAATTTGTCTAGTTCCACCGAGAATGGTGTCCTCGGCTTTACTGGGGAAGTTACCTCGGCTTCAACATTCTGTTGCCTCCTTTTGAGGTAATTTCTTAAATCTTCTTTACTCCTCCCTGGAGCTCAGCTGTCTTTTGATTTCAATCTTTTCGGCGCACTACTTTCGGCCTCGTGGTGGGCTCGTTTTGATCTCTCTCCATGTGTTGTGTCAAAGCAAAGTGTCTGCCCTTGAACAATGGCGATGTTCTTTGGGCTCTGGATCCTTCGTGTGATACGTCCTTCGGGACTCTTCTCGTCTCGGCTCCTCTCGTCTGCCTTCCCTGGAAGGTCGGTGAGAGTGCCTTCCGCTCCTGGTGTGCTGAGGGACTTCGAGGATTGTTGTTCTTCCTCCATTCTGGGCATTGGTTGCTGGCATCGGTGTGTCCTGTAGCAGGTATGGTTGCTGCATGACATTATTTTGCATCATGAAGTTGACGACCGACTGTAGGTCTGCCAACTTGTTTGCCAAGTCCTTTACTTCCTCATCCCTCCGTAGGCACCTATCCCTCCATACCTGAAGGTTATCTTCGTTATAGTACTGGCCTTGGTCTGTCTTCTTTGAAGTGTTGCCCTCCTGGCCGACATCTTTTTTGACGTAGCCTTGGTCATGAGTTTCTGCATTGTGGTTGTCTCCTTCAACATCAAGGTCAATTGGTCTGCCACTCCCAGTAGGAGTGTCGCCCCCAATGTTTTCCTTCTGTCCGTTACTGGCCATCTATTCTTCTAAGATTCCCACAGACGGCGCCAAATTGTGTGGGTAATTTTCTGACCACACTGCCCGCCTAGTAATCAGCTAGAGAGCACCGGCAGAATAGATGGCTTCAGCAAACCTGTAACAGAAAGAAAAAGCTCCGGCGGTGGCTCTTCCACCCGGGGGCACTCCGACGATCAAGTCAGTATATCTCTCAAAGATAATCAAGTGCTAAACTCACAAGCTTGAGTATAAAACTGTGTACCTTAGACCCACGGGGGTGCCTCTCTTTTTATAGTTTACTCAATCCAAGTCCTACTAGAAGCCTAACTTCTATGGACTCCAATTCAATACTGACTTTGGACTCTTCAGGAGATAAAGATAAACTCCCTAAGAGTTTTATCCTTATCTTTAGCAAAGTCTTCTTCTTTACTCTAGGACTCTTGTCCCTTATCCGCTTATCTCGGATTCCGATATCTTCGGAGATCACCTCGGCCTTGCCTAGGTAACCTCGGCATAACTACCAGGACACGTGGCACCTCGGATGACACGTCGGCGCCACCATGCCACGTGTTGGTATTCAGAAAATACATCCCCACAGTAACTATCATCAAGTATGAACCACACAAGAAAATAGCTAGAAGTTAAAAGAATAACAATCCAATAGCGTGACTGGTGAATGGAGTGGATGCTGGTTGTAGTGTGAGTGACAGGAGGAGAAAGAAAATGAGAGAACAGAAACTAAAACAAAAAAAAAAATAAATGGAAAAAGGGTAAATATGTCATTAACCTCTTAAGTTTTATCTCACACATTCAATTTAGTGGGTGTGTAACAGAATCTGTTAATTTTAACAGAATTTGTTTGTTTTACATTTTAGTCCAAATTACAAGGGGGTCATATGTACATTTTTAAATTTCAAGAAGACAATATGTTTTCATACTATATCATAAGGAGGTAAAATGTAATTAACCCTAAATAAAAATATTGCTGCTTCTTTTTTGCTTGTCCTTGTAGAACATCCCTCCCAAATTTCGTTCAATGATGTGAAATCCAAGTCAACATGTTGTGTTTGAAAATTGGTTCTCGAATTTGGGAGCTGGCATTTCAAGACTACCAGTTTATCTTTTTGCTTTTGAGCATGAGCTAGCAGCCATAGTCTTTGGCCTTTGGATATGGTCTACAACCCCATGAGTTTCTATCCATGTTGTTTAAGAAAATATAGCTTTGTGTTGACTGAAAAAACTCTACCAAATGCAATCATATTTTCTCTTTTTCTTTTTCCACTCGTGTTGACTTTTACCATGTTCGATTTGCTGTTTTGGTATCTACTACTTTCATGGATTTGTACTTCTTTACTTTAAGCCTATGTTTGCATGAAGCATTTTTAACAAGAAATAGTTCATACTTTACTATTGGCTTTCCTACAAGTGAACATTAGAGTACACAGGTAATTTCTGAAAACTTGTAGAATCTCAACAATTCAATTTTTTTTTTTATTTCTTATTATGGGCATGGCTATGCACTACAAGAAAATATATTTTTTGCAACCATTTTTACCAACTAAAAATATTTTGGACCCCAAAAGTTGTGGAATTGGTGACCAAAAATTACGTTAGTCGGCAAAAGTATAATATTTAGCAACTAAATTTTTTTAGTGGGGGTATATTGATTATTGGCGACTAAAAAAAATTTAGTCGATAAAAATGTCACAATTGGTGACTAAAAAAAATTTGTCGCTAAATTTGCCACAATTGGCGACTAAAAAAATACTTTAGTCGTTGTATAGTTAGTTTTGGCTACTAAATTTATTTAGTCGCTGAATGAAAAACAAAAATTTACATTTTATCTTTAAAAACCAAAAGTTTGGTCGCCAAATATTTATTTTCAGCGACTAAAAAATATTTTAGTCGCTATATAGTTAGTTTTGGCAACTAAAATTATTTAGTCGCCGAATGAAAAATAAAAATTTACTTTTTATCTTTGGCGACCAAAGGTTTGGTCGCCAAAAATTCATTTTCAACGACTCAAAAATATTTTAGTCGTTGTATAGTTAGTTTTGGCAACTAAAATTATTTAGTCGCCGAAAGAAAAATAAAAATTTACTTTTTATCTTTGGCGACCAAAAGTTTAGTCTACAAAAAGTTATTTTTAGTGACTAAAAAATATTTTAGTCTCTGTATAGATAGTTTTGGCTACTAAAATTATTTAGTCACCAAATGAAAAACAAAAATTTACTTTTTATCTTTGGTGACCAAAAGTTTGGTCGCCAAATATTTATTTTCAGCGACTAAAAAATATTTTTGTCGCTGTATAATTAGTTTTGACAGCTTAAATTATTTAGTCGCTGAATGAAAAATAAAAAATTACTTTTTATCTTTAGCGACCAAAAGTTTGGTCGCCAAAAATTTATTTTCAACGACTAAATAAATTTTAGTCATCATATACTAACTTTTGCCGACTAAAAGAGATTCAGTCGCCAAATATCTAGTATAATTTGATTTTAATATTTGGTGACTACCTCATTTGGTCAGAAAATATACATTTGTGGCGACCAAAACACATTTAGTCAGTATTTATTTTATTTTGATGATTAATTGAGTTTTAGTCGTCAAAAATAATGTTTTGGACTATAAAAAGTAAAATTGGTCCCTAAATGTGCAATCTTTAACTATTAAAAATAATTTAATCGGTATTTATTTAATTTTTAACTATTAAATTTTGGTCGCTAATTATAATTAAAAATTTTGGAGGCTGGACTTCAAATTTGGAGGGATTTTGGAGGGATTTCAAACATGCAAATGAGTTAGGGCTTAGAAACAAAAGTTTCTCTCACTATGTGACTCTCTGTCTCTCTCGCATCTGCCCTCCTCCGATTCTCTCTCTCTCTCTCTCCCCTCAATTCCCTGTCGCAGACCCAACCCCGAACCCCCTATTACTGTCTTCATTTTCTCTCTTCCTCACTCCCTCTCTCCGCCATTCCAATCTTCATCAACAGTGGTAGCCCCAAACTTCTTATTTCAGCCATAGGGGAGATTTCGAAAGGAGCCACTACAAAAAGGGAGATTTCACTAGACCACCACCGTCTCCAGGGAGATCGGTACTCGGTCATCGTCAATATTCAAGGAGATCCGAAACAGGTATTTTAATTAGTTAAGTTCTTCATTTTTCCCCCCTGAATCAGATCAATCTCTCTCTGCCTGTGTATTTTGATTGTTTGGTTCAATTCCATAGATGTGACAAAAAGTTAGGTTTTATGTATGAGTAACCTAATATATACACATATAGATATAGATATATATATATATATATATATGTATTGTGGAGAATATGTATGCATATATTTCTATATATACACGTATAGATATAGATATAGATATATTTCTGTACTGTGGGGAATATGTATTTATGAGCTCTCTATGCATTTGCACATTGTACAAACTCTCAGTTTGTCTAATATACATATTTCATCTTTTTGACTGATCTTGATTACCTTGATTGTGGATGAATTTGACGTGTGTGTGTACAATCTGTTTCCAAATGTTATAGATTGCCTAATTTTCAGATTGCAGTTACCAGTGGACTGAAAACACAGCTTTCTAATAGAGCAGAGAACCTTTTAGTGTTTTACCCTATTCAAACAAAATATCTATCAACTTTTTTTTCTCTGTAATTTCCATCTACATTTTCATGTTTACTTTGAGCTTACCTGAGCACAAATTTACATTGGTGAATAATCTTCCAAGTTTTTTGAATTAAGATGTATAAAGAAGCATTGAACTTTTAAAGTTTGATGAAGAATTTGGTTGATTCTTAATTTGTTGAAAGATAATTCTTTGTTGATTTAAGAGTAATGCTATTTGGGCCAAAAGTCAGTGAACTTACAATAGTATTTATGTTATACATTTTATATTCTTATATTCTTAAGCTGCCAAAGCCATGTATGGTCTATCCATGTTCCATGAAGGGGTAGACATGTACCTCAATTTGACACAATTTTGTGAATACTTTGGCTGCATTTTTTTTTTTTTTTGTAATAGATACTCTGGCTGCATTTTAAAATTTTAATTTAATTTAATTTGTTTTTATTTTTTATTTTTTTATACTTTGACTGCATTTGTTCAAGCTATTGCAGTACACAACAAGATAGGTACAAAAATGGAAGAAGAATTGGGGTAACGAATTTCCTAATATCCTAAGGTGATTACCATACATTACATGCATTAAACCCCCAACTTCTTGTATAAATTTCAGGTGGATTATGAAGTTAATATATGTATTGGCAAATTGGAAACTTTAGACCGTTGTGGTAAAGTACATTTCATGTCTAATCTTTCCATGCTGTTGCAGTGGTCTCCATATTCAACAGAAGTAGAACTTCTGCAACAAGTAAGCCTTTGCTTTGTTGTTATTTGTTTATTTATGTTAGCATACCATAAAGAATTGCACTCGATAGGAAATTTTGATAACCGCTTACTAAGCAAGACAATATTTTTCTGTACAATATGCCCCAAAACAAGAGCCCCTATACACTTAGGGAGAGAAATCACATCCCAATTAATCAAATGGTTCTTTTCACTTCACCACTTCCTTCCCACTGCATCCCACAAAAAATCCCTCATCAATTTCTCAATTTTATTTGCTGCACTCACTGGAACTCTAAATAGCAACATATAATTAAATTGGTGTTCTAGACTAAAGTTTGTCATATGATCTTATGGATTAAATCTTTATTTATTAAAAAAAAGAAAAGGAAAGATATCACTTGAAAGTTCTTTTTCTGGTCTTTCAACAGCTCCATGGGGAAAGGACTTCTCTTTTGTAATATTCAATTAACGGAACAAGAGATTCGTAGTGAACTTGATACAAGCTTTAACTGGCAATGCACTAGACCAAACAACCTTGCAGTCACAAAAGCACATGTGCACATGCAAGAGACTGAGACTTTGTAGTTGTACGAGACCAATCGAGACTAATGTTTTGGCAAGAGAGTGAAGATTAATGGACAAAGTCAATGAAGTTGATTCCTTGATGCGGGCCTTATGGCCTTTGAACTAGGAGTGATATGGGACTATAATTGAATCTTCAAATTCAGCTGTTGATCTCTCTATTTGTCTTTATATTTTTGGTGACTTAAGTTCTTCTTGGCCATTTGATCAAATCCAAAACTTTGTTCTGAAAAGATTTGAGGAGTTGCCATGGACATGGAACTTTTATTGAGAAACATGACAGCAACCATTGCAATGCATTGTAATGGCAAATGTAAAGACAAATGGAATATATTGTGTACATACGTAAATGCAATGCATGTGCATGTGTGCCTCTTGATTTTGACATTGATTTTATGGAATATAGTGTAAGACAATTCCTTGGATGGTTCTGCTGTATTGGTAGCATAAATATTTAATTTAATTAATTTATTTATTTTTTGATAACTAGGTATCCGGTCCAGCTTATGCACTCCTCAACTAATCTCGGGGCCTTGAAGTTAATGGCCAGGCAAAATATTAAATAGCTATCATTTCTTTTGATTACTCAGCATTGGCTGTTGACAAGGAGGTGTTGTCTCATGATGCTTTAACTTCAACCAACTTTCCTCGATTATTGTTCTTTAATCAATCTGATGTTAATAAATTTTATATTTAATTGCAGTTGCAGCCAGACAGTGAAAATGCAGATGATTGTATCTAATGCAAAGCTTTCTGTGTGAGTTCCTTATTTATCAAAAATAGTTGTATAATTGTATTAATCGCTTCTACAAAAATTATCCGAAAGAAAAATATGTGAACAGTGCATAAGTTTGTGCCATTCATTCCATTATGATTTTTTTACCTTTCCATCCTCGTATTGTATAGGCATTTTGAAGCAGTTGAAGCAAGATTTCTTCGTGCATCATTTAGTGCATTCGTGGATGTTCTTACGCTAGCCACAAAAACAGTTGAAGAATTTGGTTAAGGAATGGAATTATGATGCCCTTTGTAGTACAGTCTGATTATTGAAGTTGGTTTTTCTAGCTATTCAGTTGTAATGTAACTTTATTTAGCACTTTTCATATCATTTTTGGTTGCCCATTCTTTTTCTTTTTCCTTTTTTTTTACAAAGGGTTGTACCTTAAATTTCATTAACTTTTTTAGTCATTGTTGTTGAATGGAAGGGTTGTGTTTACTGTTTATGATTCACTTGATTTTGTTGGTTTGAATGATTCTTGCAAAGTATAGGTTATATTGAATGGTTTGGATGGATTATTATATATCATACAGGTCAAATAAAATTCTTTTTATATTTTATTTCTATTTTGATAGACAAAAAAAATTGAATTCGCGACCAAAATTTGGTTTGGTTTTTCTTCTTTTGGCAACCAAGTGATTAGTTAGTGTTTCACTATTCACATTTAGTGACCAAAATGTTGGTAGGAGGAAAGGGTGCATTTGACGACTAAATAATTGGTCGGTAAACTTATTAATTTTGGCAACCAAAGTGATTGGTCGAGAATAGGTCTATTGCCGACTAAAGTTTTAGTCACGCAAACATTACTTTTGGCGACTAACATTTTTGGTCGGGGAATGTGACAATTTGCGACTAACATATTTAGTCGGAAAAATATCACTTTTGGCAAAAATGGATTAGTCGTGGTAATTATATATTTAGCGACCAAAAATTTAGTTGGTAAATAGAACTTTTTCCCGACTAAAAAATTTTTTAGTCGCTAATTTTCCCGACCCTCAATTGACAATCAAAACAATTAGTTGCGGATAACTTTTGCCGACCAAAAATGACCTTTTGCCGACTAAATTTTTGGTCGGCAAAAGTGTGATTTCCTATAGTGACGTCACTAGTAATATGAAAGTCAAATGTCAAATAACAAGCTGGGGATGCTAAAAAACACATATAATTATGATATTTATTAGAGTAAATTATATTGGCCTTGCATGAAATTTAGAGAAAATCAGTAAAATCTATAGTTTTAGTATAATTATAATTTTTTTTATAATAATGTTAAAAAAAATTAAAACTAATGTAATTGATGTAAAAATATAAAAGTAAACAAAAATAAAATATGTAACGACATCATTTTTAGTCATATGTTTAACGAACTACGCTCTCTACTATTCTCACATCACCCAAATTGTGGTTGTACCAAATCGTGATATTTGGTAGTCTAGGAGTGTGGTCTCATAGTGTTCTATGATAATATGATTGGTAGAGAAAGTAGAGTATTAATTATTTGTATTAGATGATTGAGAAATATGAGGAGACATAATGAATGATGATTGATGAGGGAGTATGGCCACATGATACTTCGAGATTATTGTATAATTTTCCACCAATCACAATACTCTCCATAACTTCTTGAGATGAAATAGTTGACTCCACTCCCTCCACCAATCACAATCACCCAACACCAAATTGACATGGCTCCCTGTAACGCCCTCAAAATAATAACAACAAACCCATCAGATAAGACATGAATTTACATTTAAACTAACCGCATTCCTTTCATTCATTAGAATTCCAAGACATAGGTATTACATGTTTAACCTCATAACAAAATGCCCTACGGGCTTACAGCTTTCCAAGTTAACACTTGGTTACAACAAAGAGTTCTAACTCGTTTACACATTAAGCCCTTGGCTTGAAATTACATGTAATACATCAAAGTAAAACGACAAAACTATGCCCGCCACAAGCCTCCCAGCTATGTCCTTGGAGGTGGCATGCTTCCTGTACCTGAAAATGATATTCCCATATAGGGTGAGCCACAGCCCAGTAGAAATACACTAAACCAACCATGGATAATGACTAAAACATTAGCAATTGATAATTGGTCAACACTGATACAATCACATAAATTACATATTTATGTCAACGACTTACAAGTCCCAATTACTTTTCATTTTCCCTTTTTCAACAGATAAGCTTGCTAGCTCTACCATCATTTCTACAGATATGTATAAAAACTATATCTCACATTCAGATAAGCATAAAAGCTATATCCACATTCTCAACAGATATGTATATCAACAATATCCACAGATAAGCATACAAGCTGTATCCACACTCTACAACAGATATGTATATCAACAATATCCACAGATAAGCATACAAGCTGTATCCACACTTCACAAAGATAAGCATATGAGCTCTATCTTCACTTCTCTAGACAAGCATATGAGCTCTGTCTACGGAGTTCATCCCCTATCTCCTCCCAAAACCTATCCGGTTTAGAGGTACATCCCCTATCTTCCCCTAAACCGCGGAGTACATCCCCTATCTCCTCCTCTACACATAACGTATATAAACACATTGGTTCTATATACAATCACACAATACACACAATTAATGTATTCTATCAACCGTCAAGTTCCATGACACATTCCATTGATTAGTTTCCGTTTACCTAATCATCATGCATTGTCTACAACAATCTCGACTATCCTCCACCGATAGCCCAAAGCAGTTATTTCTAAAACAGAAAATAAATGCACAAATGGATATTCAATCAACATTTCATTTCCTCATTTCTCACCAATTAATTATCCCAATTAATTAAACAATGTAATTAGGCCATTTTCCATAATTACCATTTCAACCCTTAGGTCCCATTTTCATCAATGATTCAACAATCATTCCATTTTTCTATGCCAAACATGCATCTAGGTTTATTATGAATAAAACCCCAACTCTTGTAAAATTACACAAAAGTCCCAACCTTTCACAAAATTACCAAACCAAGCCCAACATCTCAAAATACCAAAATTTAAAGACAAAACCCATAGAGAGGAGTAGGATATCCCTACCTCAAACTCGGAGTCCCAAAGGAGAAGACGACAAAACCCAACGTGCTCCAAAACCCGAGATTTTCAGATTAAAATGAAGCCCTCGACGATCAACAACCTTTTTGTAAAGGCCAAAGGTGAGTAAATCACTCCTACTAGATCAAAACCTAGAGAGAAGGTAGAGTCTAGAGTGAGAGGCTCAACAATGGTGATTTTGGAAAAGTAAGAGAGAGAAGAGAAAGTGAAAAAGTGATTTGAAAAGTCACAATTTCGGGATTTAAACCCAGTCTTCCGCTCGAGCGTAAAACACCCCGCTCGAGCGGCCACTCACAGACTTCCGCTCGAGCGGCCAACCTCCCGCTCGAGCGCAGAATGCACTCGCCCAGCACTTTTGCAGAACCAGGACTCCGCTCGAGCTCCCAACCCTACGCTCGAGCTCACAACACTGCACAACAAGATACTGGATGGACGTAATCTACGCTCGAGCGCCAACACCTCCGCTCGAGCGTACAGGCCAAAAATCTGGGCAACTAGTTTTGGTTTCTAAACTCAACCAACCTGAAACAAACCCGCTCAACACATCCTATAACTCAAATACAACGTAAGAAAGGATGTAAACAAGATAATAAACAACTACCAACATCCACGGACACATGTCCGGATCACTATACAACAAGGGTAAATCCGGGATCGCTATAACCTCCCCCCCCTTAAAGAATTTCGTCCCCGAAATTAAACACAAGTTTTCAAAAACAAGTTTTCCTCCATTTTAAACAATGTTACATTTTAACATTCAACAATTCGACCCATTACCGGTCATCCCATCCCTTTAACAAGAGACATATCACAATATGTAAACAACATATGTATTATTAACATGCACCAACATTATGCACTAACTTTCCAATGTCAACAATATATTCAACATATATAGCGTTACATCCAACTACCATATGAGGCAAGTTCCAAAACATGCTTCCAATAATCAAAACATTCTCAATGTTTTACAACTTAAGACATATATAAAAGCTCTTAAGTTCAACATAATGTAAAATTTAAATACAAGATCACACATCAACAAACAAGTCCGGATATTTCTCACGGACTTCCAACTCACGTTCCCAAGTGGCTTCCTCCACTCCGTGATGTTTCCACAAGACTTTCACCAAAGGAATGGTCTTACCACGTAGGACCTGATCCCGCCTATCCAAGACCCGAACCGGTCTCTCCTCATACGACGCATCCTCATCTACCTCTAAATCGCTCCAATCCAGCACATGTGATGGATCTGGCTCATACTTCCGAAGCATACTCACATGAAACACGTCATGCACTCCGGACAACTGCGGTGGTAAGGCTAATCGATAAGCAACCTCACCAATCCTCTCAAGGATCTCAAAAGGACCAATAAACCGAGGGGATAACTTCCCACTCTTCCCAAACCTCATCAGACCTCGCCTAGGTGATATCTTCAGAAAGACATGATCACCTACCTCAAACGCCAAAGGCCTCCTCCTACGGTCGGCATAACTCTTTTGTCGACTCTGGGCTGTAACAAGCCTCCTACGGATAAGTTCAACTTTCTCCGTCGTCTCCCTAACCAACTCCGGACCCAACAAAGGTGCATCACCCACCTCGGCCCAACAAACTGGAGACCTACACGGTCGACCATACAAGGCCTCAAACGGTGCCATACCGATGCTAGACTGAAAACTGTTGTTGTAGGCAAACTCTACCAATGGCAAGTGCCTCTCCCACGTCCCACTGAAATCCAGGACACAACCCCGAAGCATATCCTCGAGGATCTGAATAGTACGCTCGGACTGCCCATCAGTCTGAGGATGATAGGCCGTACTAAAGGTCAACTTAGTGCCCAAGGCACTCTACAAACTCTGCCACAACCTGGCAGTAAAACGAGGATCTCTATCTGAGACGATCGTCACTGGGACCCCGTGCAATCTCACTACGTCCCGAATATACAAGTCGGCAAGATGATCTACCGAATCTCTCACGCGCATAGGAATAAAGTGCGCCGACTTAGTCAACCGGTCTACAACCACCCAAATAGCATCACTACCCCGCTGAGTCCTCGGAAGACCTACAACGAAGTCCATAGTGACATGCTCCCACTTCCACTCGGCAATAGGCAAGGGTTGCAACAAACCCGCTGGCCTCTGATGCTCGGCCTTCACTTGCTGGCAAGTAAGGCACTTCGATACGAAAACAGCCACATCTCTCTTCATACCCCGCCACCAAAATTGGCGACCCAAATCCTGATACATCTTAGTACCTCCCGGATGCACCGCAAGGCGCGAATGATGAAACTCTCGGAGTACTTCCTCTCGGCAAGACTCCGGTACAAACAAACGGTCTCGGTATCTCACACTCAGGTCGGGATACACCGTCAAACCCTTCTCAACTTTCCCACTGGAGATCTTCTCTCGGAGGGATTCTACCTCAAGGTCACCTCTCTGTGCCTCTAACACTCTAGTCACAAGTGTAGGCTGCGCAACAACAGAAAACAAGGCCGCAGCCTTAACAGATTCGCCCAGTAGCAAATCAAACTCGCCAAGTGCTCCCAACATCACCCATTCCCGGATGGCTATACTAGCAACATCACTAATGGTCTTCCTACTAAGGGCATCGGCCACAACATTGGCCTTTCCCGGATGATAATGTAACTCAAAATCATAGTCTTCGATGAACTCCATCCATCTCCTCTGCCTCAAATTCAAGTCTCTCTGGGTAAACAGATACTTCAAACTCTTGTGGTCCGAGAACACCTCGAACTTCTCACCATAAAGGTAGTGCCTCCAAATTTTCAAGGCAAAGATCACTGCTGCTAACTCTAGGTCGTGCGTGGGGTAATTCTTCTCGTGTATTTTCAACTGACGTGAGCCATAAGCTACCACTTTCCCCTCTTGCATCAACACACAACCCAAACCCTCTCGTGAGGCATCACAATAAACCGCATAACCCAACCCTCTCTCCGGAATAATCAATACCGGAGCGGTGGTCAATCTAACTTTCAACTCTTGGAACGACTTTTCACAAGCCTCACTCCACACAAACTTGACTCCCTTCCGAGTCAGTCTAGTCAACGGTGACGCTAACCTGGAGAAATCTTTCACAAACCGACGGTAATACCCAGCTAATCCCAGAAAACTGCGGATCTCAAACACACTCTTAGGCTGTGCCCAATCTTGCACTGCCTCAACCTTGGATGTATCAACAGACACCCCTTCCCCGGATACCACGTGGCCTAAGAATTTGACTTCCCTCAGCCAGAACTCACACTTCCCAAACTTGGCATACAGCCTATGAACTCTAAGTAACTCAAGCACCACTCTCAAGTGTGCCTCGTGCTCCTCCTCAGAAGACGAATAGATAAGGATGTCGTCCACGAAGACAACCACAAATCGGTCTAAGAACTCCCGGAAAATCCGGTTCATCAAGTCCATAAAGACTGCCGGTGCATTGGTAAGTCCAAATGGCATCACCAAAAACTCATAATGGCCATACCGCGTACGGAATGCCGTCTTAGGAATATCTTCCTCCCTGACCCTCAACTGATGGTAACCCGATCTCAAGTCTATCTTAGAGAAACAACGGGAACCCTTCAACTGGTCAAACAAATCATCTATACGGGGCATAGGATACTTATTCTTAACCGTAGCCCGATTCAACTTCCGGTAGTCTATACACAATCTCAAGGCACCATCTTTCTTTTTAACAAAGAGGGCTGGTGCTCCCCACGGTGAAACACTAGGGCGAACAAAGCCCTTATCTAGTAATTCTTGGAGCTGAACTTTCAACTCAACCAACTCTGCTGGAGCAAAACGGTAAGGTGCCATAGAAATCGGCGCCGTACCAGGCACTAAATCAATAGAGAACTCTATCTCTCGGTGAGGTGGCAAACTAACAAGATCTTCGGAAAAAACATCCGAATACTCACAAACCACCCTCGGCAACACAATCAGTGTCTCATCACACTTACTACTCTCAAAGCTAGCAAGTAGACCACTAAGCTCACTTCGCCCTCGCGAATCATACCCCGGTGGCAAAACACTACCAACCCGGTCTCCCAAGAAATGGAACCACTCCCCGCTCAAGGTACACAATGTAACCCTCTGGCGGTAACAATCAATAACAGCCCGGTATGACGATAACCAGTCCATACCCAAAATAACATCAAAACCCTTCATGGGCATGACAACAAACGGAAAAGGAAGCCTATAGTCGGCGACCTCTATATCACATCCTCTAACACCCTGTTTCAGAATCAACTCACCACCCAAAGGCGATACCACACAAATAGGAGATGCTAACTGTGCTAACTCCAATTCCAAAACAGATGCAAATGCAGCAGATATAAAAGAATGAGATGCACCCGTGTCTATCAACACATTAGCAACTGAGTTGCAAAACAGAAAAGTACCTCTCACTATTGATGGAGCCGGTACTAAATCCTGCGCGGTAACAGCATACACGCGCCCCGTAGACCCCTGGTCTACCTGCTCACCTCTCGGAGCAAAAGACTGCTGCACAGACTGGGATGACGAAGCTCCCGGATTGGCCCTCGAGGCCTGCACAGACTGAGCTGGCTGAAAACCCTGCGTCTGCCTAGAACCAGACGCTCCCGAAGTGGCACTCAACTGTGGGCAAAACCTCTTCATGTGCCCAGGTTGTCCACACTGATAACAAGTCAAGAGCTGCCCCCTGCCCAAACTCTGACTCTGCGATCTAGCTGAAGAAGAAGCAGCTTTCTGACCCCCACCCTTCTGCGGGCAAACAGAAACCTTGTGACCCAGCTGGCCACACTTGTAACAAGTGAATTCCCCCTGACTGCCTCTCCCGGAGCCTGCACTCGGCACTGGAAAGGTCGATCTAGAGACTGCACCCTGAGACTGCTGAGGGTTATAACCCTTCTGTCTCCTGCCATCACTCTGACTATCCTGGCTCCTCTTGGAGCCTCTCTGACCCTCATCCTCCTCCTGCATCATAAGCTCCATATGAGCTGCAGCGTCCACTAGGTGTCTATACTCTCGAATATAAGACCCACCAATTCTCAACTTGAGGCCCCGCCTCAACTTCCGCTCAAACTCATAGCAACGGCGTTCCTCAGACGCCACCAGTTCAGGTGCAAACCTAGACAGACTGGTAAAAGTAGCCTCAAACTCGGCCACTGACAAGCCCTGCTGATTAAGCCGGCTAAACTGATCCCTCAGCTTCTCCCTAGCCGCTGCTGATAAAAACCTCTCCTGAAAAGCATTCACAAACGCCTCCCAAGTACCACCAACACGAGCTTTCTCGTATTTCCACCATTGACCCGCATCTCCCTTCAGTTGGAAGGATGCTAAGGTCACTTTCAGTGCTCCGTCCTCGATGCCAAGCATCTCAAACGTCTTCGTTGTCTGTTCGAGCCATTCATCTGCCTTAAGCGGCTCTTTAGGATCCCCGATAAACTCGTCCGGATTACACCAAAAGAACTCCCTCTTCAAGAAGGAAGGCCCTGTCTCAGCTGCCTGATTCCCAGCTCTAAGAATACCCAGAGCTCCCGCTATCTCTCTGGCCAAGGCACCCATAGCCTGCTGACCTACTGGCTCGGCCACATTGGCCTGCCCAACTCCCTCCTGCACTGCCGGAATCTCACCCTGTAACGGTACTTCCTGCCTCGCAGGTCTACCACGCCTAGCACCTCTTCCTCGTCCTGACATCCTAATAAAGGCAACACAGAACGTTAGCACATTCATAAATGTGCCGAAACTAAACACTCACGTCCTAATGCATGGACAAGTGTAATTCACTCCACATAAGCACATAAACACATAAGCACTTACGAATTTCATTTCCGGATAATAATAGTCCCGAGGCGTTACTAGAGTTCCGGTTAGAAACAGCATTGATCAAGTGCTTTTCCAACAAGACTCCCAGAAACTCAAGGATCCAATCAACATCCCAGAAATTAAATCCCATACCCACATAGTCACATAAGTATGTTATCAAATAAGCACATAGCATATGGTACTACATCTAAGTCTCTATCAAGCGAGACAAACCCATTGTGATACTAATCACTTCCCACGTACCCAAAGTATTCGAACCCGGTACGCTCTGATACCAAGTTGTAACGCCCTCAAAATAATAACAACAAACCCATCAGATAAGACATGAATTTACATTTAAACTAACCGCATTCCTTTCATTCATTAGAATTCCAAGACATAGGTATTACATGTTTAACCTCATAACAAAATGCCCTACGGGCTTACAGCTTTCCAAGTTAACACTTGGTTACAACAAAGAGTTCTAACTCGTTTATACATTAAGCCCTTGGCTTGAAATTACATGTAATACATCAAAGTAAAACGACAAAACTATGCCCGCCACAAGCCTCCCAGCTATGTCCTTGGAGGTGGCATGCTTCCTGTACCTGAAAATGATATTCCCATATAGGGTGAGCCACAGCCCAGTAGAAATACACTAAACCAACCATGGATAATGACTAAAACATTAGCAATTGATAATTGGTCAACACTGATACAATCACATAAATTACATATTTATGTCAACGACTTACAAGTCCCAATTACTTTTCATTTTCCCTTTTTCAACAGATAAGCTTGCTAGCTCTACCATCATTTCTACAGATATGTATAAAAACTATATCTCACATTCAGATAAGCATAAAAGCTATATCCACATTCTCAACAGATATGTATATCAACAATATCCACAGATAAGCATACAAGCTGTATCCACACTCTACAACAGATATGTATATCAACAATATCCACAGATAAGCATACAAGCTGTATCCACACTTCACAAAGATAAGCATATGAGCTCTATCTTCACTTCTCTAGACAAGCATATGAGCTCTGTCTACGGAGTTCATCCCCTATCTCCTCCCAAAACCTATCCGGTTTAGAGGTACATCCCCTATCTTCCCCTAAACCGCGGAGTACATCCCCTATCTCCTCCTCTACACATAACGTATATAAACACATTGGTTCTATATACAATCACACAATACACACAATTAATGTATTCTATCAACCGTCAAGTTCCATGACACATTCCATTGATTAGTTTCCGTTTACCTAATCATCATGCATTGTCTACAACAATCTCGACTATCCTCCACCGATAGCCCAAAGCAGTTATTTCTAAAACAGAAAATAAATGCACAAATGGATATTCAATCAACATTTCATTTCCTCATTTCTCACCAATTAATTATCCCAATTAATTAAACAATGTAATTAGGCCATTTTCCATAATTACCATTTCAACCCTTAGGTCCCATTTTCATCAATGATTCAACAATCATTCCATTTTTCTATGCCAAACATGCATCTAGGTTTATTATGAATAAAACCCCAACTCTTGTAAAATTACACAAAAGTCCCAACCTTTCACAAAATTACCAAACCAAGCCCAACATCTCAAAATACCAAAATTTAAAGACAAAACCCATAGAGAGGAGTAGGATATCCCTACCTCAAACTCGGAGTCCCAAAGGAGAAGACGACAAAACCCAACGTGCTCCAAAACCCGAGATTTTCAGATTAAAATGAAGCCCTCGACGATCAACAACCTTTTTGTAAAGGCCAAAGGTGAGTAAATCACTCCTACTAGATCAAAACCTAGAGAGAAGGTAGAGTCTAGAGTGAGAGGCTCAACAATGGTGATTTTGGAAAAGTAAGAGAGAGAAGAGAAAGTGAAAAAGTGATTTGAAAAGTCACAATTTCGGGATTTAAACCCAGTCTTCCGCTCGAGCGTAAAACACCCCGCTCGAGCGGCCACTCACAGACTTCCGCTCGAGCGGCCAACCTCCCGCTCGAGCGCAGAATGCACTCGCCCAGCACTTTTGCAGAACCAGGACTCCGCTCGAGCTCCCAACCCTACGCTCGAGCTCACAACACTGCACAACAAGATACTGGATGGACGTAATCTACGCTCGAGCGCCAACACCTCCGCTCGAGCGTACAGGCCAAAAATCTGGGCAACTAGTTTTGGTTTCTAAACTCAACCAACCTGAAACAAACCCGCTCAACACATCCTATAACTCAAATACAACGTAAGAAAGGATGTAAACAAGATAATAAACAACTACCAACATCCACGGACACATGTCCGGATCACTATACAACAAGGGTAAATCCGGGATCGCTATACTCCCTATTGTTTTCCCATCACCTAATACCAAATCGGGAGTCTCACTTTCTCTACCAATTACAACACTCCCCAAAACCATTAAATAACTTCTCAATCTCCTCTATACCTATATAGGGTGTAAGAACATCTCTAAGAAAGGAGACAAAAGATCATATTGAGGCATTTTTGCTAGTGCAACTGATTTTCTTCTCCTCTAAGGGACTTTGCATTAGAAGAGATGAAATGCCTATTTTTATTTGGCTTGCCACATCTAGTTAGTCTTCATTGAGAGGTAAAAGGATTCCTTGCTGAAATTGCCCTCTTCAAATCATGAACAGAATTCAAATCATGAAGTGTCATATATAGAACCAACATCATACATCAACACTTTTTCTTCCATACAACAGCTAATTATACACTCCAGTCATTACAACCTAACAACTTTCTTCCATACAACAGCTAATCATACATTCCAGTCATTACACCCTAACAAAATGTGAAAAGAAGAGAGCTTTCTTCTTCACCATCATCAAAAAAATCCCAGTTGAAGCTTCTCTTTATAAGTACAGAGACTTGAAGCAAGCTTTTCTATGCCCAACTCTTCTCCACCGCTAGGTTCGGTTCGGTTCGGTTAAGCAAAAAAACACTTTCGATGGAGCTCTTACCCACAAAGTTCACCTTCGATTTTCCTCATGAATACGCTATTGAGTGTAAGCCGGCCGGCGCAGGGTCTCTCTCTACCGTTGCAGCTCTATTTTCTCCTTCGGACGCTATGGAGGATTGGAAATTTGAGGATCTAGGGCTTGGAGTGAACAATCGTTTAAGAATGGAGCACACCTTGGTGACGCAAATGGAAATTCTATGAGAGGTAACAAAGTTAGGGTTATACAAATCATAATTTTTTTTATTTGACTCTTAGGTTGAATGATGTTGAGTTGTGCCTATGGAAAAACTCTGTAACTTGTAATCTTGGTCAATGGTTTTCTTTGCCTCATTAGGTGTCTTTTGTGAAATGGGTTTGCAAAAAGTTATCATACTTTCTTTCAAAAATTTATTATTACTGATTTTTATTCCATTGATTGAATTGAAAAATAAATTAGTGGTGTGAATCCAATCTTTTCTTTTCTTTTCATTTTTTTTTTTTTGGTTTTGGAAATGACTTTTGTTTGAGTTTCAATTATAAAAGAAAATTATACTACGTTAGCATGAATCATGTTTTAATTTGATTGGGGGCCAATTCCTTGGGCTACTATGGAGGGTTAAATAAAAATGTGAGGAAAACTACACATAGCCATTGGAGCTTGGCCAATGGTTTGTTTCATATTGAGTGATTTCATATTTCTTTATGATGTGAGTTTGCAATAAGTTTTATAATTTCTTTTGTTGCCTTCAATCTTTTGATTGAATCAAAGCATATATCTATGGTATTGATTAATTCCTCTATCATAATATTTCTATATTTTCATTGATTTTATGGTGCAAGTAAGGTACCTAGAACACATGGTGCTATTTTGATCAAAAAATTGACATAGAGGAATTCTTCAAGTTAGGTTAAGTTGCCACTTTTCACAGGTTTTTTAGCTATCATTTGGTTTCATTTGCAAAAAAAAAATTAAAAAAAATTAAAAAAAAAAATTAGGTTAAGACTTTTTACAGATTTTTTAGCAATCATTTGGTTATGTCATGACATTCAAAATCAATTAAGAACCCTTTTCTCTTTGGTTATCATTTGAGACAAAATTTTATTCAGCTGGATAACCCTCGTGTTATTCCTTTTGTTGGTGTATTGTTTTGTTTTGTCCTAGGCTTAGGAGTAATTACTAAACATTGCATCTGGAATCTCTATTTGAAGATAGCTCTTTCCATTCATAATTAAGGGCTGGCTATCCAAAATTTGCTATTATTATTATTATTATTATTATTATTTTTCTTCGTGGTTGGATACGTAGTTATTGCCATTTGCGGCAACTACTATTCATCTTCAAGTGAAAGAAGATTGTAAATTTTATGCAAAAATGCAAAAATTTGATTCATTCATGTACTTTAGAAAACTTTATCACACAAACTTGTAGTGATTTTGGCTTGTGTGGCATTTAATTTAGGTGTTACTTCATAATCATATCCTATTTGGTTGCCCAAAAAACTTATGAGTTTTTGACCGACTAGAAGAATTCAAGAATTAGGTGTTCCTTCATGATTGCCCAGAAAACTTAGACAATGATAAACAGATCGGAAATTATAACATATTGATTTCTATCTATCTATTTGTTGAAATTTTTCCTTGTATTGTTATTTTATTAATTTTTCCCCTTATGGAGGGGATATGCTAAATAGGTTTTTTTTTTTTTTTAACTAATGTTGCTTGTTTGAAGCATGGGTTATACTACTTGTCATATGGCTGCCATACATTTTCTGCTTTTGTAGTTCTTTGCTACAAAAGGGAGAATATTTTGCTTTGTTTTGATGCTAGGATTATGCTTGTGCAATTGATGACTGATCTATTTGGATTGAAAATTTTGAAGGTGGCTTGTGTTTGGGTGTAGCCTTTCACTATTGTTGTGAGCACTTGTAGCACTTCGGATTGATGAATGCAGGGGAATGCTTCTGATTAGAGCAACTTCTTGAGGGTTGGCTTTTGTTGGTGATAGAAGTCTCAAGCATAAGGCTGCTTTACTTGGCTATTATAATTTTGATTGCTATATGATGTTGTATTGGGTGATTTGCTGATGCATACAATGGCTGCTCTACTTGAATTGAAGCAAATCTGGAACTATGGCTGCTCAGATGGTTTTTCGTATGGCTCCTCAGGTGGTTTTTCGTATGGCTCAAAGGGCGGCTGCTGTTGTTGTTATAAGTTGTATTTTGGTTTGTTGTTTATTGCTGTTTGTTTGCTTTATGTTTAACTCTCATATTAGAATTATGTCTATGATTTGCCACAATTCAACATTTTCCTCTATATGCATTAATATTTTTTTCTCCTTGTGTCTGGAATTCAACTAAGAAATTAGTAATAATAACAACAATTATGAAAAACTAATTTTAATAGAGTTGTGTTCCTTATTTCTTTAATTATGGTTTTTTAAAATTTTTAAAATTTTCTGTTATATATATTAATAATGAGCACCAACAATGCGCATGAGATAGCGCGCCTTGCGCCCAACCATCTCACTTGTTATGTAATAAATTTTGATTGCTTTGGTTGAGAATGTTTGTCTTGGATTACCTAATTTCCCCTTAGCTTGTTTTTGAATTCTTATTTTGCCATTTTATTTTGTATAATTTACTAATGGTGTACAAATTCGAGTGAAGGTTTTTTCATAAATATGTAAACATTCTTGGTCAATTATGCAACATTCTTCGTCGGAGGGATTGGGGGTCGCCGAAGCTGGTGGGGGAGGTGGCCAATGATGGGGCTTTTTTTCGGTTATGCTTTATCTGCTGCTGCTGCTGTTGGGTTTTTTTTTTTTTAAGGTTTTTCCCCAAAACGACGTCGTTTTGGGGCACTGCAAGAAAGGCTTACAGAAAAAACTTGTAGAGGATTTGGACTCTAACTGTAACTAGGCTTGTCAATGGATCGGGTATAACCCAAATATGATCTGATTAACCCGGTCCATTTATACAATCTGAATCTGAATATCCGTTTAATCCGTATCTGCGTAGCCTAATTTAAAACGGGTTGGATTCGGATAAATCCAATCCGATCCATTTGTTTTCCCAATCCGATTACATTGAATTCCCGGAAACGAAATCAGATCTCTCATAATCAAATCTCTCTCTCATTGACTCTTTCATCATCTCTCATCGAAGAATACCTAGATTTGAAAATTCAAATTTCTCTCTCATCATCCAATCGAGTGTTGGCGACTAAGCTTCTTCTCCGACTTCAACGAAACAAGCTCAGATCTGGGCTGTTTGTTTGAATGGAAAATCAATTCTGAAACATTTTCTTGGATGTTTTTGGGACTCTATATATTTGTTATTTGATGGGTAGTAAAAATTCATCAGACTGTATAATTTTCACACACAAGATCTTCAGGTAAGAGCATGGATTTTAGATTCTCTTCTCAAAATTCGTCATACTTCATATTGTATGCATTTTTCTACTTGCATTCTCTTTCTCTTTTTTTTTTCCTCTTCTGTTTTTGCTTCTGTTGAAATTTCATTTTTTTTTTCTGGGAAAGTTTTGGTTTGGTTTTGACAATGTGGGTTTGTGTTAATAGTAGGTTTTAAATCTGTCATGAAGCTTGTACTGTTTGTAGATATAAATGTTAACAGTGTATGAAGATTGAACTCATTTTGGATGTCAAAACTACCTATCTCACTGATCTGATATCTAGGTTTCTTTATTTTATTTATTTATTTATTTATTTATTTATTTATTTATTTATTTATTTATTTATTTCTTATAACTAAATGCATTTTATTTCTTTTTATATTAGGTGATTTTTTATATAGTCCTCTTTTGAGTCTGTTTAACTTTAGTTTCTATAGAAGATTAGAAGACAGTGTTGGAATGAGGGGAAGGGGGTGATATTTGACAATTTTGTAAATAATGAGAAATGTCATTTCAAATTATTGGGTCTATTATCTTAAAAAAAATAATTGTTTCATCCAATTCTAGATATGATAATTTCTTCCCACCACATATGCTCTTTTTCAAAGTCAATATTAAATGTAATGCGAGTATTTGTTTTTATCGTATAAGTGGGATGAATTCAAGCTCAGTAGTTTTGGAACTCTTATAGGTTGGGTCTATTATCATATAACAATTACGCTTATCAAAAATCAGAGGTGGAGCAATATTTGGAGGAGTTGGTGTTTCCAAGTAATGAGAGTTTCAATATTATACATTGGTGGAAATTGAATAAAGCAAAATTTCCTAATTTGGCAAGGATGGCTCATGATGTTTTAAGTGTTTTAGCTACTACAGTTGCATCAGAGGCGGCGCTTAGTGTAGGAGGTAGGGTGATTGATGAGACACGTGCTTCATTACTTCTAGATATTGTGAAGGCCTTGATCACTTGCAATGATTGGATTGAATCATCCAAAAATAGAAGTAAGTGAAATATTGAAGTTTTTAAATAATTAGATGTTCTTTAGTTTAGTTCTATAAATATCTTAATGTCTCATTATTTTGAAATTGTAGGTGTAGAAGAATGCTCACATGAGTAGATGGATTGAATTGAATCACTTGATTTGTCATTTTCATTGTGATAGGAGAAGTTATCTAAAGTTGGAGAGTAACTCTATGTTTTGTAAGCTGCAGCCTATAGGTTAGTATATTTCTCCCCTCTTTTAGGCTTTCTTTTTGCTTCCTAAATAAAGTTATTTTCTTTTCCCAAAAAATTATTAATGTTATTTTCTTTTCCCAAAAAATTATTAATCTTGTTCTGCTCTTGCTATTTCAACCGTAGTAGTTTATGGAGTTCAACAATCATCATACTTGTATTGACAATGATTGTTGTGCATATGATAGTTCCATAGTTTGGTTATGCTTTTCATTGCTTACCCACATAAAGAATTTAGAGAGTTTTTTTTTTTCCCCAAAAAAAATTTAGATATCTACACTGTGTATGCAAATATTTTTGAGTGGAATTGAGAAAAATAGATGAATTGAATCACTTGGTATGCCATTTGCATTGTGATAGAAGTTATCTACACATATTTTTTTTCTCTTTTTTCTGTCGTCTCATTGGAATTACAAGGGTTTATTTTTGTTTTATCCTTGAACCTAAGTTCAATTGAACTATTTACTATTTTAATCGTGTAGGACTTCACAATGGTGTTGATGGAGAAAGAGATGAAAGAGTCCGTTAAATGCATTCAAAGAAAGTCTAAAACAATTCACTTACGAGAAGCTTGTCGATAATTTATCATTAATTGCTTTATTTTGTTTTTGTAGTGAAATGTGGGTATAAATGTATAAATCAATTAAAAATTGATGTTATGAACAAGTTTTTTATTTTTATTTTTATAATTGGTATGTTAACAAAAAATTCTGAACAATCTAATAATGACATATATACTAGTATTAAAATAAAGGGATTGAAAACAAAGGGTTACTAGAGAAATTTGCAACACATGAACATGAATTCCAAATACACACAGAGCAAAGTCACAAAACAATTATCGATGTATGCCAGTGTCGGCGCTGGGTTTGATGATGGTGTGTAATGATGAAGCGAGGGATGAAGACTCTAGAAGCGAGGGATGAAGACTCTAGCAATGTAGATGTCGCCGTAGCCGTTGTACGTCAGTGTCAGCGACTCACTAGGATCTACGGTCGAGGAATGATCTTCGGTTATGAGAAAAACGCAGCAACACAAACGATGGTTAAACAATCTTCATAGTTGTTTTTTTGTTGCGAGGACGGGAATTGATGAAGTATGAGCTCATGAGCTTCAAACACTTGGAAACAGTCGTAAACATGCGGCGCTCAACTTTGTTATTTCCTATTATTAAATTTGCCATCTTTGGCGGCGTCTTCACCTCAATCGTCTTATATGTATATATATATATATATATATGCACTCTTTATGTTTTTATTCTACAACAATGATTCATCCCACTAAAAACATCACCACTAATAGCACTAATACATTAAAAAAGTAAAAAAAAAATAAAAAAAATACAACTCAAAGACCAAAACATCACATCATTAATGACGGGACCCACTGCCACCTAATTAGTGGGAGCACTAATTAGTGCTCCCAAGCATTTTTCTTTATTCTATAGAGAGAGAGAGAGAGAGAGGAGGGTATATATAGAGAAATGACAGAGGCCCTAATAAATGTGCAAACGTGATTGAGACCTTCACTCCTCCGCCCCCACCACCACCACGAGTCCAGATCATCTACCGCTCTTTCTTGCAGCCCTTCTTGCGGCCCTCCAAAACAACGTTGTTTTGGTGTTTTTTCTTTTTTCTTTTTTCTTTTTTCTTTTTTCTTTGCTTTTCAGTCCTTTTTCATTTTTGAACCTAGCCCCTTTGAAAGAGACGAACAGAGAGGCGAGAGGAGTGAAATGGGTGCTCAATTTCAATGGATAACTCTGCACATGAAATGTGAAGCAAACCCTTGTACTGTAAACAAGCATAAACCTAATCTCCATCAACAATCATCATAGGAACTGCAAGTATAAATCAAGTTCTTATCTTTATTGCACAAAATCAATGGATGTGGGTGTTTGGGTTGCTGAAACTCAATCTTCTTCTTCTGGGTATTGTTGTTTTGCTTGGGATTGAGCAAAGCACACTTGAAAAAGCATCGGATTGACCTAGGAAGTGACTTTGTGGGTTTGGGTTAGAAGACGGAGATTGATTTCGGTGTGGGTTCTGCATCTTTTTAGCGAAGGATTTTAGAGAGAGACAGAATGGTGGTGGAGGAGAGATAGTGCGCAACGATTGATGGGTTCTGATAGGGTTTTTTTATGGAAAGTTATGATTTTATTTAGCATTTTGATTGTTGAGATTGAAAATAAAGTGATTGGGGCAGGAGATATATGTATATACATAGAGACATAGAGATAAAAGAGATGGAAACAGAAATGGAACTTGGACTGAAGAGAGAGTTGGGGAAGAGAAAGAGAGAGAGAGGGAGTTGATATACAAAACGACGTCGTTTTCTCCAAATCGACATCGTTTTGGTGAGGGCGGCAGGGAAGACTGCAGGGAATGCCGGCCAATGATCCTTACTCCCACCATCACGCCACACACACGTGGATTGGTGATTAGAGAAGAACAAATATATATATATATATATATATGTATTTCTGGCCAATCATACCCCACTAGGGGTCTTGGGGATCACGCCACACACAAGTGGGTTAGTGATTAGAGAAGAAGAAAAATATATATTTATATTTCTGGCCAATCATACCCCACTAGGGGTCTTGGGGGTCACTCCTAGTGGGGGTCTAGAACATTTTTCATAAATGTGTGAGGGAACTTTCGAAATGTGCATGACAACGTTCGGTGGTGCTAAATATATCGATTAATGTATTAATATTAGTTATGATATTAGGCCTCGTTTGGCAAGTGTCCATTTTAGCCAAAAAGCTAACAATTCATACTAAAAAGTCAAAAATTCTCTTTTCTCTCTACTTTTTGCACATCTTTTCGTAAAAAGTTAAAAAGTCATCCCAAACATACTAGTTTTTTTTACATCACATTTTAGTTAAAAAATCAAAAAGTTACTAAAAAAACATATTCCCAAACGAGGCCTTATTATTGATTTCACTTATTAATTATATTATAAATATTAAAAAAATTAAATTATATTACATCATCAATTAATAAATTAATTAATACACTAATTAATACATATATCATTATTATTAGACAACATTACACGGTTGCTGACTCATCATCTTAGAGTTATATTCTGACAAAGTAACGGTTGCTAACTCACCATCTTAAAATTATGGTATTGTTGAAATTTGACGTGAGTCGTACACGATCAATTCTACTCCATTAGTATAGATCGTCATTTCAATGTCAATTAGTAGACTATTTGATTGCATAATTTATATTATATTTTTTACTTATTTAAAAAAATTAAAATATTACAACAAATTAAATGTTTGGAATAAAAATTTAGAAAAAAAAATTATTTTTTAAGGGTAAAATATTTTTGTTTCAAAAACTATCAGCATTATATTTTTAATAACAAAATTAGATATTTAGTAATGATTTATTATTCTTTTTGAGACCAAATTACTTTGTTACTAATTTTTTTTTAAAACTTTTCGGATTCTAGCTTAGCAACTATCATTGTGATAATAAGAATTGATCATTAAATATTTTTTACAATGAAATTTTTATTTTTAGAAACAAAAAAATTTGATTCTTAAAACTCTTATTTGTTGTATATAGCTATCAGTATCTGCTTAATAAAAGAGATAGAATTAATTTTTTGAGTAAATTATAAATACATCTTTGAAATTTATTTAAAATATAAATTGCCTCATATAGCTATGAAAATTACATGTCGCACCTTTTGTCATGACCCACTTCCCGTACCCAAGGATTAAGTATCGTGATGGCCAATAACTGAAATTACCTTCGCTCAATTCTTAAACGATTTACTAAACGCGAGCAGAAAAATATTTAAGTGAGGGTACCAAAATAATCATTGGAGCTTCTATTTTTATAACAAAATTTATTGACTAAAAAGGCTGATATTTACATATGAAGAATAGAAATTATAAATATTATAAAAGTGCTATATGTGTCTATTCCGCAGCCCCGCGTCTAATACTCTCCAAAAGTTATTTCTAAATTGCATTGTTTTTTGAAAATTGGTAAACAACTATAAGTAAATGGCAAAGTGAGAAATATTATACTAAGAATATAAGAGCATAAAATTCATCATAAATAATTATTGGGTAAATCAACCTTTATATTAAAATACAAAATATATAATACAAAGATCATTTGACATATCATACAGAAATTATATAAACAAAATAATCATAACCACGGTACAGAACGGAACAGAACAGATGTACGGACTCAAGAGGTGCCTCGTACGAACTCTAAAGGTGGCTCTCACCATAGTGTAGCACTTAGCTCCGTACAGTACTTTGCTTCACACCAGAAATCATAACCACAATATAGAACAGAACAGATGTATGGATTCAAGAGGTGGCTCGTACGAACTCTAGATGTGGCTTCCACAATAGTGTAGCCCTTAGCTCTGTACAACACTTTGTTCCACACCAGATATCAGAGTTTCAGTGGATCCATGACAGACAAAGGGTCACAAAGTGACTAATCAGAGGGCCAATGGTTATTTAAGTCCCCCAAGACATGAGACCTCCATGTTAGACTTATTTATTTTGAGGATTTATTTAATTATGTTTTAATTTATTTGAAAAAGAAAAATAGAATCCAAAATTTATTTTGATGATTTATTTGAAAGAGAAAAATAAAATCAAAATTTATTTTGATGATTTATTTGAAAGAGAAAAATAGAATCAAAATTTATTTTGTCTCATTATTTCTCACCTAAATCTTTATCCTAAATGTTGTTAGAATGTATTTAATATTTGATTAAATCAGTAGTTTAAACGGCTATAAAGGTTTAAAAGGCCAAAAGGTTCAAGTGGAAGATATTCAAATTTGTAATGATGGAGTGGAAGATATTCAAATTGGTAATGATGGAAGTACAACGGCTATGAACGGCTATAAAGGTTCAAAAGGCCAAAAGGTTCAAAAGGTTCAAGTGGAAAATATTCAAATTTATAATGATGGAGTGGAAGATATTCAAATTGGTAATGATGGAAGTACAACGGCTATAAACGACTGTAAATTCAAATGACTACAACGGGTATAAACAGCTATAAATTCAAATGAATACAACGGCTATAATTTTCATTATATATACCAAAGCCTCTAATGTAAACAAGTTACAAAAAAATCTGAAAATATTCTTTGATCTATAATCACTCACATCTATTCTCAGAAATTATACACTGAGCCTTATAGCTTTAAGCCCATCTTTCCTGTGTGAGATTTACAGAAAAATCAGAGCTTCATTTTATATATCTATCTTTGAGAGATATTTATTGTAAGCTTTCTTTAAAAGCAAAAATACCATTTCATCTTGTAACAGTGTTGCAAACACTGTATTCTTGAAATCTTGAGAGTGATTGTGAATCATCTAAGATTTGCAAGGGTTTGGGCTTATGAAGTTTGTGTAAATTCCGTGGAAGATTGCTCCATTTGTAAAGAAGTTGTTAGCACCCTTGTAAAGCTAGAAGATAGTGAAAAATCTCAAGTGAAGCTTGAGGAGTGGATGTAGGCTTGGTTGAAGCCGAACCACTATAAATCTGTTTGTCTCCTCTTCCCTAATCTCTTTACTTTCCTACTAGTGCTATAGCTATCTAATATTCATGTGTTAATCATTTGATTTACCCTGCATGTTAGTTATACTTCATTGTTATTTTGCTTGATCATTTACCGCTAAGTTCATCATTGTGCTTGTTAATAATTTGTTGTGCTAGTAATTAATTTTATTGGGGTATTATTAATTTTAATTTGTAGAAACCAAATTTACCCCCCTCTTAGGTTGCTTTTTAGGTAACAATTGGTATCAGAGCCTGGGGCTCTTGTTTAGATTTAATAATCTTGAGTTTTTGATCCATAGCAACCATATATTCTACTTACTCTACTGTGGGACAAACTAGCAATAGGCCACCTCTCTTTGATGGTAGTAATTACATTCATTTGAAAGAAAAAATGACTTGGTATCTTCAACCTATCAATTATGCTTTGTGGCTCATTATCACTAAAGGTCCTAAAATCCCTACCAAGGTAGTAGACCATATCAGTGTGCCTAAACTTGAGGATGAATTTGACGAGCGTGATTATAAACTCCTTCAAGCTAATGCTAAAGCCAAGCTTATTCTTGTGTGTGGACTAGATACAAATGAGTACAATAGAATTTTTGGGTGTATTACTGCTAAAGAGATTTGGGATAAACTTGAAATCACCTATGAAGGAACTGGCCAAATAAAAGAGTCTCGGATTGACATACTTATTCATGATTATGAACTCTTTACTATGGAATCATTTGAATCTATTTTTGAGATGTTTTATAAATTTACCATTATTATTAATGCTCTAAAATCTCTTGGTAAATTTTATACTAATGATGAGCTTGTAAAAAAAATGCTTAGGTCTTTGACAAATGAATGGAAAGCTAAGGTTACAGTTATCCAAAAAGAAAAAGACCTAACAAAATTAGGCATTAAAGAACTCCTAAGCTCACTCATGGCTTATGAACTTTCAATGATGGATGACAGCAAAAAGGAAGCCATTTGGGGAGAAAATGATGGAGTAGCCAAACTGTTCTTGGAGAAGAAGAATCCACTCAAGATGAGGTAATTTCTAATTATGTAGAACTTGAATGTGCTTTCAATGAATTACATGACATATTTAGAAATGTTTGTGTTGAGAATTCTAAATTAAAAAAATTAGTTACTTCTCTTTCAAATGATGTGGATGTTTTAAAAATAGAAAATGCTACTTTAAAAAATGACTTTACATCTATTGTCAATGAGAAAAACATTTTGAAAAACAATGTTGAGGATTTAAACAAAACTCTTGAAAATTTTGTAAAAGGAAAAGAAAACTTCAACAAGCTTCTTGGAAATAAAAATGTGTTTTTGACAAAGTAGGCATTGGTTTTGATCCTCCTAAACCTTTTATGAGATTAAATGTTCTTGAGACTAATCCCTATGGACCCAAGAAAGTATGGGTACCAAGAAAGAAATCAAGATATTTTGTAGGTAGAATCTCAAAGAAGACCAAGGACTTTGAGAGGAAATGCACAACAAGAGTGTTCAATCTAAAGAGCAAAATCAGCTCCTATAAGAAGAAGAATGATGAAATGAAAATCACTAAGATAAACAATAGAGGTAATATATGGGTGAAGATTCCAAAGAGGTAAATGAAGGTATAACTCCTAACACACCTTTAAGCTTAAAGTTCTATATTTTTTAAGGTGTGATTTGTGTACAATAGATTGTGTCTAATCATTACTTTCATGTAACCTAATTGTACTAAGTTTGCTAAGTCATGTTCTGCTGGTGTCTTTTAAACATTTATTGAAGTCAAAAATGAGAATTATATTATTTTGATGAATTCCTATTAGAATATGAATGATTCATGTATTCATTAACATTGTATATCATGTCATCCATTGCTATGAAAAAAGAGATAAGAAGTGATAAAAAAAAAATTTTGTGAGCATACTTTTCACTATCTTATATATGACTTCATACTAATATGTTAATTCATTTTTTGAGTCATATCTTTGTAGAATCAATTTTAATGTCATAGCATGTTTTTGAGATGTATACTATCTATATTTTGAATTGAACATTTATGATCTCAAGAATATGCTCAATATGAAAATTTCATGCTTATATGTTTTACATTGGAATATTTGAATGAGTTATAAAATTCGTTGATTATGATCCATCAACAATGTCTAAATAAAAAGAAGTATCATACGTTTGCAGAAACATTGCATCTATCCTATTGAATATCTTTTGAATATGGATTATATTGGCATACATCTCATGAAATGCTTTTGATTGATAAATTGTTGAATTAATTGTTTATAACATTCATGTTGTGTTCCATATTGAGTAAAATGTTTTATCACACTTGAGCATGTGGATTGAATTGATGAAAATGCCTCTTGATAATGTTATGTGATTAAATGAGATTGTTACATCATTTCTTAATAAAACAAAGAGCATAAAACGATTTTCTTATGCATATTATGTTATGCGTTACAACTTGAAAATTCTGAAAAATAGCATTTCAAACTCTTGTTTGATCATTGAATTATTTTTCACCTTTTTAGTTTGTGATAAGAAGTGATTTGTGTTGTATTTTTATTGAGTAATAGTGATTGTTCTATGAATGCTATATTTACACAAAATAGAAAAAGGTAGCACTAATTTAGGGGGAGAAATCATTTTGCTAGCATACTTGTTAAACCCTTTGAGATGAACTCCTCATGAAAGAAAATTGAAGATTGAAAAACTTCCATCTCTTGAACCTAACGTATGCCTCATATACTCTCATAAGCTTTTGAGGTAAAAATTATATCTTATATCCTTTGAGTTAATACTGTTATTACTTTGATATGAAAAAGATTAATTATGCTTCATATGATTTGCAATGTATACTCTTTGATGATGTGCTTGTCTAAGAATCATGTCTATGCTTAAATGTGTGCTATATATTGAAATTCATGATTTTTTTTAGCATGTGGATTGTTATACCTCAAACATGTTTCATTTTTTAGAATTACATTAGCGCCATGAGATTATATTGAGTTTAACCTATTATGAGCAATATTTGGTATTCTGCATAATACTTGAGCTATGATTGTTAAATCTTCTAGATTGCATATTGGTATCCTTAGTAGATTGCATGTTGGTATCATTTTGGCATTCTTATTAGTAATATTTGGCATCCTATTTGATATTATTGAGGAGAACATATCAGTTATGAGCTTTCATTTATCATATCTCCTATTAATTTTGCCAAATGAAACAAGAGGAAGAATTTAAACTTGATTATTTTTTAAAATCCCCTCAGTTTCTATTCTGTTTTTTATATCAAACTTATAGGTTTGCACCTTCACATGTTACTTTTTTTTTGTGTGTGTGTGCCCATTATTGTCAAATGGTATGAGCTTCAATTGTATTATCATTATGTGCTATCATTTTTTTGGTATCATAGAGTTACCTTGATATCGATGATTATTTGTGCTATAATGAGACTTACATTCTTTCATCCTATATGCTGTACCATACTCCCTCATTGTGCTTGATTTTGTTGAAAATGTCATCGGGAGAGAAAAAGAAACTTGATTGTTTTTAGTATCTCTGATTATTTTGGTATCTCTATACTTTTGGTATCTTAATTCTTACAATATGACCTTTGAGTTAATTAGTTGTTGATAATGTAAGAGGAAGATCTTTTTTCTTAAGGAAGAGTTGACTTGAACTTTAGCTCCATATTTATGCTCTTGCTTGGCAACCTTGTTTGATCTATGCACTGTTATGTTTATTATAGTCTTGAGCTTGGTATGCTGTTGCTAAGAAATTGAGAATTCGATCATGCTCAAATGCTTCTCATATACTCATTAACAATTTGGTCTGTCATTATTATTTTTTGTTTGGGCTTAATTTTCTTATTTTTTTCTCTGCTTTTTAATTTCATTTTTCAGTACTTAAACATAAACACAACAACAAATCAAAAAACAAGTATTTACATAAAAAAAAAACACCCTTCATTTTTTTACGGCCATACGTCGATCATAATAAACATAAAAAAAACAAAAAAACCCTTCATTTTTTTCCAGCCATATGCCGATCTTACTTACTCACCTCTTCCATTGTTTTCTTCTTCTTTTTATCACCTTAGGCGACCCTTGACGCCCCTGTTCCCGTGTTTTCGTCGAGAGCGACGACTGCCCGCTGACTATCAAAGCCAAGAACGACGTTGCTCCAAATCGGGCCATGGAGGTGGTCTTCCGTTTAAGCTCTTTATTTTCGGCCTTCAGTATGCCTATTTCTGCTCGCGCATCCTTGTACATGCGCTGGAGCAAAGAGAGTTGGGCATTGACCTGATGGAGCTCACTCGTCCTGTTCTGCAGTCGGTAAGCCAATTTTGTGACTGCAGTTACCGTCTCCATACAGGACGTCAGTGTGAAATGATTGGCTTCAATGTCTGATTGAGCTGCCATGATTTGTTCAATCGACATCATAGGAAGGTTAGGCAGAGGAATGACAGGAAGAGTAGAAGTAGGGGCACTCGGTCCAGCAGAGCTTATGGGATCGTTCAGGTTTGGAAATAGAGTGAGGAGACGGGATGAGGAAGCCATGGTTTAGAGATGAGAGTGTAAAAGAAATGAGTTGTAGAGAAATAGAAAAGAACAGACTGAGGTTTGGCCTCCTCCGTTCAGTTTTTTTTTTTTTATCTCTCGATGAGGAAGAAGAAACAGACGAGAGTGGTGAAGAAGAGATAGAAGAGAGTAAGGTGAAGAAGACGAAGCAGACAAGTGTGATAAACAAGAAGGCTGAAGAGAAGAAGACAAGGAGGGAGAGATAGTCAAGGTGAGCGGCAATCGAGGAGAGCTGCTTTTGTCTGCCAATGAAGCAAAAGCCAGGCCGCGTGGCAACTGCGTTTTGCGAAAAACAAGAGAGACGTGGGAGAGTTGTATGTGTATGCATATATGTATATCTATGTTTTGATTATCTATTTTTTGATACCATTTATCACTATCATTTTCCTCATCCTCCTCCAAATTCTGACCCGTGATTTCCTTATGATAATGTCGCAGAGGGGAGAAAATTATATGATGTTATGTATTATGGTATTATTTTCAAACTAATCTGATGTTATATATTTATAGTTTGATATCTTAATCTTATATCATGTTATTGATTAAAGCTTATTTATTACACATGTGTTAACCTATGTATTTAGAAATAAATTCAGGGAGCATGACTTGAGGGGGAGCCCTTGTTACTCCCAAATCAAATCAAAACATCATTGTATGCCATCGTCAAAAAGAGGGAGATTATTAGACTTATTTATTTTGATGATTTATTTAATTATGTTTTAATTTATTTGAAAGAGAAAAATAGAATCCAAAATTTATTTTGATGATTTATTTAATTATATTTTAATCAAAATTTATTTTGATGATTTATTTGAAAGAGAAAAATAAAATCAAAATTTATTTTGTCTCATTATTTCTCACCTAAATCTTTATCCTAAATGTTGTTAGAATGTATTTAATATTTGATTAAATCGGGAGTTTAAACGGCTATAAAGGTTTAAAAGGCCAAAAGGTTCAAGTGGAAGATATTCAAATTTGTAATGATAGAGTGAAAGATATTCAAATTGGTAATGATGGAAGTACAACGGCTATAAACGGCTATAAAGGTTCAAAAGGCCAAAAGGTTCAAAAGGTTCAAGTGGAAAATATTCAAATTTGTAATGATGGAGTGAAAGATATTCAAATTGGTAATGATGAAAGTACAACGGCTATAATTCAAATGATTACAACGGCTATAAACGGTTATAAATTCAAATGAATACAACGGCTATAATTTTCATTATATATACCAAAGCCTCTAATGTAAACAAGTTACAAAAAAATCTGAAAATATTCTTTGATCTATAATCACTCACATCTATTCTCAGAAATTATACACTGAGCCTTATAGCTTTAAGCCCATCTTTCATGTGTGAAATTTACAGAAAAATCAAAGCTTTATTTTATATATCTATCTTTGAGAGATATTTATTATAAGCTTTCTTTGAAAGCAAAAATACCATTTCATCTTGTAACAGTGTTGCAAACACTGTATTCTTGAAATCTTGAGAATGATTGTGAATCACCTAAGATTTGCAAGGGTTTTGGCTTGTGAAGTCTGTGTAAAATTTGTGGAGGATTGCTCCATTTGTAAAGAGGTTGCTAGCTCCCCTGTGAAGCTAGAAGATAGTGAAAAATCTCAAGTGAAGCTTGAGGAGTGGATGTAGGCTTGGTTGAAGCCGAACCACTATAAATCTGTTTGTCTCCTCTTCCCTAATCTCTTTACTTTCCTGCTACTACTATAGTTATCTAATATTCATGTGTTAATAATTTGATTTGCCTTGTATGTTAGTTATACTTAATTGTTATTTTGCTTGATCATTTACTGCTAAGTTCATTATTGTGCTTGTTAATAATTTGTTGTACTAGTAGTTAATTTTATTGGGGTATTATTAATTTTAATTTGTAGAAACTTAATTCACCCCCTCTTAGATTTCTTTTTGGGTAACAATCCATGATGGTATTTATAAAATAATTACTCAAAACACATTTTAATAAATAGTTATATTCATGGATTTTCCTTATTATATAAAATAAGGTTCATAAATTAAATATGCTAATATAATTTATAAAACACAATTTATATAAAATAAGCTATGATAATTCAAATCATGCGTGAAACATATAATGGTAACTCAAGTTATAATATAACTCACCTTAAAATTAATGCTTCACTCTTTCTTTCCACTACCAAAGACCTTCTTAACTTCTAGTATTTTCTTCCCCTTTCTTTGTTTATGTTTTCTTTTCTTTTCCCTTTCTTTTTCTCTCCTGCGCAACTCCCCCTCCTTTATATAGAAAGAGGACCTTGGGCACCAAGCCACACAGCTTCCCACGTGTCGCATTCCCATTGATACGCCATTAATTTATACTTATCTCTTACCTTTAAGTTCAATTTCCAAATCTAAACTAATGATATATTTTTTTCCCTATAATATATAATCCCTAATTTAATTACACTTTATCTCATACACCCATAACATTTAATATTTTATTTTACTCTTACGAAATATTTAAGATTTTTCTCATTTATAATTAAATAATACGAATACAAAATTTAAGGGACGACTTAAATTTTTAGATTGTTACACCTCTAAATTTCTAATTGCATAACAGATGAGTCATTTTATTAATAAATTATCAATTCAATAGTTATATTCATGCCCAATTTTTACAGCGATGAACAATCCATACCTTGATCCAACAAATCTCTACCCTAACCAGTGCTGCCTCACCGTGATCCAACAAATCTCTGCCCTAATCTCTACCATCTGGTCCGTCCTCCGCCACTTCGGGGAGATCCGAATGGAGGAAGGCTGTGGACGAAGGGTGTCGTCATCTATGGTGGTTGTGTAGAAATGAGTAGTGGTTGTAGGAAGTGAAATCAAATGACGGTGGTGTAAAATGCATGAGGGGTACCGCACGCGTTAAACAATTCGAACCCTCGATCTCTTTGATCTAGTCTCACGAGTGTAATGTGAAATGCAGATGAGAGTTCAAATTTGGCAACTTTATTGAAAATCTATTTTATTGCAAAACATTTCCAGAAATAGACTACATCATTAGATCTTAGAGTCGCCACCTAATATTTTGGGAGAATTAGGAAACTATAGCTCGACTTTTTGTGCTTCTTTCGGAAGACGATTAGCCCTACAGTTCGGACCCCTGTGGTTCTGAATCTGATCTCATAAGTGCAATATGAAATTGATAAACACAAAAGAGTCCAAATCTGGTAAATCTTTTGGAAAATCAATTTTGAATCAAAATGCCAAAAATGAACTGTTTTGCCAGATACAGAGTCGCCACCTAAATGTTTTTGAAAAATTTAAGAAACCCATGCTCGTGCCAAAGGCCACGTGTCCTTCATCACCAAGATTGTCTCGGCTTGGGAACTTAGGTACGAGAGGGGAAGGTCATGAATTGAGCACCCTATTCGCCCGATCAAAGATCAACCTCTACTAATCATGATGTGATTTTTATTTACATTATATGCTCTTGTTCTAATTATTAGACTACTGTTACTATGTGTTGCACACAAGTATAGACTAATTTGCAAAAATTAAAACTCTTTGATCTCATGTTTGTTTGAAAATTGTTTCGAATATGTACCACTTGAAAAAGTGATCGCACATAGACATTACTCAAATCATTCGAATTCAAGCAATTAGCCTTCATCCATAGGCATGCAAACAGATATAGCACTTAAGCACTTAGCCTCATGGTATTCATGCTTATCATGGTGACAATCACATGCATGCAATATGCTAAAGCAATAAATGCTTACCCTAATTCCCGAGGTGAGCCAAAAGAGAAACTAGTTAGAAAAATGTATGGTCCTAACCAATGCAAAATATGCCTAATGCAACACATATGATATGCAATTAATAGGCTCGGCCACTAATATGACATTTGAAACAACTTGATAGCATGCAGTTTAAACATGTATTCAACGAAGCAATAAACAGCAATGCTTGTTAGAATGATAAACCGAGCCTCGATTCATGCAAAACAAATGAATGCAAACATGGGAAATGCTAAAAGAAACGGGATGTTCTAGACTACCCATTATAAGCAACTGAATAAAAGGGAGAAACACGTGGGGTTGGAAGACATACACATTATTATATATTTGCCTACGAATTAGCTAATCTATTACAACCCAAATGAAACAAATTAACTATACTAGCTAATTATTACAACACCACAAATTAACTAACTACTTTAGCTAATTTATCACTACACAAAATTTAAGCTATTCTACTTAATTAATTACAAATTAGAACTTAAACTAATTAATTAACTACAAAACATCATTAATCAACTTAATTAATTAACTACCACAAGCATAATTTAATGAGCCCCGAGAGACGAGGGATGACTCATGCATGCACGCAAATTTTTCACCTGAAGATGCTGTTGTTTTACTACCAAGAGGGTTCTGTTTTGCAGCCAGAAACTTGCACTGTTTTACCTCAGCCTCTGCTCTGTTCAGTAAAAGGAAAAAAGAAAAAAAAGAAAAAAGGGTATTGCTTGGTGGACAAAAGTGGCCGGCAGGCCAAAAGTGGTGGCCAGCCAGCCACTAATAGTGGCCTGCCGCCCACTAATGTTGGGTTTCTTCTGCGGTAATAGATAACAAATAAAGCACAAACAAAGAATTCTCAGGGGATGTCTGTCCACCCTGTCTCTCCTTATCATCAAACATGTCAAAAGAGGGGTAGGCTCGATTTGTAAGCTATCAATCGGCGCAATTTCATTGCGTGATGACTTATAAATCAAGGGATACAATTTCAATAAATGGTAAGGAAAGACCAACAAAACCTCCTTCCTATCATGGATTGATTAAGAGAAGGGGTTGACATTGACTCTTGAACCATTTTCATCACTAATAAGTATGAAACGACTCAAGACTCAATAGGTTCAATTAACGTCTGATTGAACCCCAAACTTGATTTTATTATCTTGTTCCATTTTAGTCTAAGTTTTATTATTTCATTTTGATTACCTTCCATTCATTAGTCAATTAAGTCTAATAACGAGTTGTAAGTCCATTATTAGAGAGAAGTTTCAAACCAAATATTGTTTTAGGCATGAAAGGGAGATCATGCTGTTGGTAATAAATCCCTAAAGGGATCAAACCATTAAGCACAATATCACCCTTCAAGCTTAAACAACACTCCTTTTGAAGCAACTCTCAAAACAAAGAGAAAAAGCCAAGAAAGGAGGTAGATTGCAGAGATGCTTAGAGGTGAATAAAAGTAGGGAAAGTAAGAAATAAATGCTATCAACTCAAATAGGTTGGTGGCTAAGGCCTAAACCACCAAGCCTATGAGGACTATTACACTACAAGCATACTATAAAAAGCATGAATGAAACTAACTCATAAAAACAGTCCTAACATAGTCCTAAAATAGTCCCAAAAAAAAAAAAAAAAAAAAGTGCTGGAATGAAGACAAAAATAGCTACAACAACAAGCTAAAATATTGAGGGATTAAAACTAACACACAAGCACAAGGAGGGGAGGCTAACCCCTCCATTTTTGGGACTTCAAAATATGATTTTATCCTCTGAAAAACTTTGAAATTTAGGGGTAAAAAAGCTCAAAAATAGTTGATGAGAAGATGAGAAACACAAGGACAAAGCCCTAAGAAGTAAGGTTCAAAGAAGGGTGGTCAAGCCCTCTACTTCAAAGAAAGGTGGTCAATCCCTCTACCTTTAATAGCCCCCAAAAATACAGGTGAAAAATAACTCAAAAACTAGCAAGAAAATATGAAAGAGAGATGGTACAAAAGAATTAGAATGTATACGTCTTGAAGAGAAATGATCCTTTGAATCACAAACCACCAATTTCACACCCTCAAGAGCCTAAAGAGCTAAAATACAAGCTCAAATCACCTCAGCAAAGAACTCTCTAGGTTTGGTTTAAAGTGTCTAGGCAAAGGTTATGGAAGTTGCAAAAGAAAGGGAGAAATGTAGAGAGAGATAAATTATTTTTAAACTTTTACTCTTCAAAAATTTTCTAATCCAAAATTTTTCTAACCCTCAAAACATAAGAAAGGGTCATCCATATATAGAAAAATATGAGAGACCCTCAGAAATATCTATACAAACACAGCTGGAATGGTGCATGCATCTGTGGAGACAGCTGACAGAAAATATCTGGGTTTTGTATTAGTGGCCGGCAGGTCACAAATAGTGGGAGGTCGGCCACTAATAGTGGGCTGCAGGCCACACTAGTGGGTCTGTAGGTCCTTGGATGCTCAAACTTGAAAACCACTATTTTGGTCTAAAACAAGGCACAAGATTTGTAGGTTCAAAACTGAGGTTTCCTGCTGAGCAAATCAAACATTTGACAAGCATACACATTCATCATTGAATGATCAATCAGTGGTGCTCAAGTCTTAAGGGCTGTCAAAAATAGGATATCCTCAGAAACTCGTGACTCGTGCCAAGGCCACTATTCATCGTAACCAAGGATGCTTGGCTCGAAACCTTAGGTATGAGGGAAAAAGGTCATTAATTGAGCACGCCTGCTCACCCGATCAAAAGATCGGCCTTTACAAATCATGATATGATTTTTATTAACTTCATATGTTCATGTTCTGATTTATTTAATAAATCCTAAAAATTACTATGTGAAACAAACACATATAGACTATGTCGTTCAATTTGGAATAGTTTGATTTCATTGTTTTGAATAGTGCAATCATGAAAATCAATTTTCATTTCAAATTAAATAACACAACCTTCACCCACTGGCATGCATAGAGTTATATCAAATAAGCAATTAGCCACGTGGTAGGATGTTAAACATAATAGAAAAACACACACAGACGGGATGCTAAACCATAAAAGCTTACATATTTACTGGCATCTTGCAAAAAAGTACAAAACAAAGTTAGTAAAATATACATGATTCTACATAGAAGAGCCTAATGCAATTAACTCATGAAATACAACTACAAATCTGGCTTCTAATATATGACAAATGAATCATCTCAAAACATGAGGTAGTGCACAAAATTACATAATAAGCAATTGAACTCATAGATGCAAATTTTAGCCGAATATTAAGGCATAAAGCATGGATGCAAGGCATGGATATGATGACAAGTATGATATACTACATATTTACAGAATATGAAAAGCAAATAAAGAACGAGATAGAAAGAAGCGGGGCGAGAAATTATTACAATACTTTAAATATTATAAATCCAAATAAAGGAGAGGAATAAAAATAATTACAACAAATTATATCCTCATAAGCTCTCTCTAATTAAACAAAAACAATAAAAACAACAACTTCAAGGGGCCTCAGAGACTTTCGGAGACTGTTATGTTCAACACTAGGAGGCATGCTCGGTTTTGTCCAAGAGATGGTGGCTGGTCGGCCAACAAAGGAGCTGGCCGGCCAGAAAACTAGTCGGCCGGCCACTTAGGCTAGGCCAAAGACTCTGTTTTGTTCAAAACATCAAAAAACAGATGAAAAATATGTAGGTGGCTCAACTCACCACTTATAGTTAGCTTACAACAGGTGTATAATATGAAATTGAAGTAAGAAAATCAATTCAAGGAAAGAAAATGCAAGAAATATAAGAAAATGAAAAGTGTGCAAAATTTACCTTCTAAGGAAAGGATTTGATTTCTAAACTTCCTTTTACTTACCCTCAAGCTTATGGAAGTGTGTTCTCAATTCTCAATTTGAAAGCTCGAAATTCTAGTTGGAATGGTGTTTTTAGGTTGTTTAACAGTGTATGTAGGGGGGAAGTTACAACCCTCTATTTTTCTCTCAATTTGATAACACTCACTCTCTCTTGGATCAAGGCTCAAGAATATGGCTATTGCAAAATTTATGAGATGATTTTGGTGTATTAAAAGATAATATAACAGTGTATATCAGTGTATATAGCTCAATATTGAAAACTTCTCTTTTTTCTCTCTAACTCTCAATTCTCTCTCAATTCAATTTTCTTCCCTTACATTCTGATCCTCTCTATCCCTATAAGCAATCAGAGAGGATTGATAAGTCAAGAAGGAGGGAGACAAGGGTGATGGGGTGACATGGGTCAAGACTTTGGATACCACTTTTTGGGAAAGAGACAAATGCTCTTTTGACAATGGAGGCCAAAGGAGGATCATGAAGGGGTCCTAGATGCATCTCCTGAATAAATGTAACAAGAAAAGATCTGAAATTGCATGACCCATACGCTTTCATCAAGAATTCTGCCGAAATTGCCTTGTTTCTGGGAAAATTAGCCAGTCGGCCAAATCTTGGATTGCCCAGCCAAAAGATGAACTACCCGGCCAAAACATTTGCTGGCCGACCAAAATAATGGCCAAGCCTGACTGTTTTGCATGAAACAGGATTTTTTGACAAAATTCTCGCCCTTTCCTCCTATTTCCACACTGTTCTTTGCTCAATTTCCTTAGAAAAAGTTTCATTTTGAAGTTTTAAAAATGAGCCTTGGAACACTACAAAAATATTTAGAATAAAAAACGAAAAGAACAACTTTGAAAGGGAGGTTTGAAAGGGACTTGAACACTTAGCCAAAATAGGCTTAGGTTTGGAAATAAAGCTCAAATTCCATTTTTCTTACTGAGAATTATGTAAGAAACACCATCTTACTTTCGCCATCAAGTAATCAAAAGGAAGCGCCCAAGTCTTAAGGCCAGTCAAAATAGGATGTTTACAGGTGGTTTGCATACGTGATCTGTATAGCCTCAAATCTGTTGTTTTGAGCTTTTTTCTGTCTTTTGCTAGTTTTAATAGAGGTTGTGATGATAATTTTTTCTTTTAATTTTCAAATCAAGCATTAATAGAATGATATTCGTTTCATGATGGGGCAACTCGGAAGGTCAGTGACCAAGAGAGAGAAACAAAAGTTAGATCTAGTTTTCTCTTTTGTCTCTCACCAGGCAACTGTAGGTTGCAGTCGTGGCAGATCATAGTTCTTAGCCTAACATCATAGCAAATCTTAGCCTCAATCCTAATCTTTTCACCAACATTCATCATGCATAGATAACTATATTATTTTGATCATAGATCCCTATTTATATTCATTTTTCTGGATTTGTTCTGTTTTTTATTCATTTTCATTCATTATAATTTCAATAAATTTACTTGACAGATATATAACATCAAACAACTGGTCCATAATGTTTGGTTTGATCATAGATCCCTATTTATATTTATTTTTCTGGATATATATATATGTTATGTAATTTACACGGTATGTAATTTGCAACGATAAGAGCAAAATTTAAGTGAATTTACTTGACAGATATAGCATCAAATATCCGGTCCATTATGTTTGGTTTGATCATAGATCCCTATTTATATTCATTTTTCTAGATATATATATATATATATATATATGTTATGTAATTTGCATTGTATGTAATTTGCACAGATAAGTATGAGAGAGAAAGATTTGTTGGTACGTTGTTGTAGTAGATAACTCCAACAGATAGAAAATAGGTTTGGGAAATTTTAAACAAATAGATCAAAGATTTGTTGGTGTGTTGTTGCAGTGGATAATTCCAACAGATAAAAAACAAGTTTGGGAACTTTTAAGTAGACAAATCAAACCTTTGTATTTTTAAACAAATAGAGAAAGAACTCATAAATTTTAAATAGATAGAGAGAAGATTTTAAACAGATAGAGAGAGATACCCATAGATTTTGAACAGATAGGGGAAAAAATAATAGATAGTCAAAAATTTGAATAGATAGACAAAAAAATTTGAATAGATAGTCAACAAAAAGTCAACAGTCAATAAAAAGTCAACAAATAAATTAATGGGTAAAATTGAAAATAAAATATCCTTCAAAATAAACAAAATGACTTCTAACCAAACTATTTTACAAATGGTGGACCTCTCACTGACAAAAAATATACACTGGATCTAATGTCTTATATCCTTATTAAGTTGGACTTTTTAACAATTATCTCTATAAAATTTTGTACAAATATTATAAAAATATCATAACAATAATGATAAGTATCATGAAAAGTCTTCATGAAAATTTTCCACTCTTGGATTAGTTTGCAGTATTTTATTGTATGTTATTCAATTACTCTTGAATTAGTTTCATAAAACTTTTCATAATATTTATTTTATTAAGTGTAACATTACTCATATCATAAACACTTTTTTAAGGGTACCTTATTATTTGGGAAGTGCTAAATAAATATAATTTTTAATTTTTTATAAAAAAAAATACAAAAAAATGAAAAAGTGTTGTGATCTAAAACAAATATATATATATATATATACATATATATAATAAAACAAAAAGACACTTTTTTTAATATATGTAGCATCTCCCAACAATTTTAATTACAAAGTCGTGAAAATGTTAGAAAAAAGACACTCACTCTCTTTTCTTTCTCCCGTGTATCTCTCTGTATTCGTTTTTTCTTCAATATTTCTCTCTATCTTCCGTTCTTTTTTTCTTTTTCTTTTTTTTTTTTGTAGCTAAGCTTTTCTATCATCTTTTCTTTTTTATTTTGTTTTTATTTTATTTTATTTAAAATAAATATTATAACTTTTAATACATAAAATTTAATTTTTATAAAATTACTATTGTTGAAAAGATGACGATAACATTAAAATGAGGCTAATATTAAATATTTAAATTTTAAAATAAATTAAAAATATGTTATTTTTAAAAAATTGCATTACTAAAAAGAGATGGATGATTGAAATTAGTATGAACAATAAAATTATTTAAAATCACTTAAATAAAAAAATGTTATTTAAGTCTTTAAATGAAAACATAGAAATTAAAAATAACACAGTTATGCTGAGTGCAAATGTAAAAATAAAAAAAAAAAATTAAATAAAAAAATTAAATAAATAAGAAATTATCATTTTCATATATATATATATATATATCTTTTTTGGAACAAAAATAATTTAAAAATAATTTTTTAAAATTAGAGAGATTTGCAATGGCAGAGGAGGGTGAATGATGGGTTAAGGGTCATTAGGGAGTGGTGGCAAGCAGCAGAAATTAGAGGCTAGTGATCGGCATTGGTGGTCAGAATTGTGAAGGTAAAAGAAAGTAAGAAATGGTATTTCAAGTGATATTAGTTGCTAGAGTTTCGGTCGTCTACGATGTTGGGTTAAGTGAGGATGGGTTGAGGGTGGTAGTCCCAAAAGAGAGAAAATTGTATAAAAAATAATAATTATTTATTTTATTTTATTTTATTCACATCACTGTGTCGAATAGGTAGCAATATGCCGCTTCAAAAACCATAAAAACATGTAAGCTGCGCTTTCTCGACCAACACAAGTTGGGAAGCCTTTAACGGCCTTGTTAGTTTTGTAGGTCCCGTTAAGAGGGATTGGGGGTAGCAATTGGTGATAGTAGTGATGCGTGGTAGTTGAGTAGAGGGAGTTTAGGGTTAAGGTTTGGATGGTTAAGAGTAAAAATGAAATTTTATGATGGGATAAATTTGTAACAAAAAAATTAAGGGAATGTGGGTGGTCCAAATAAAAGATGTAAAAAAGAGCCGAATCTAGTTTGGAAATTACTCTTTCTCTCTCTAGAGAAAACTTGGGTTCTCTTCTAAAGAGTTTAGTGTTTTTGTTTCATGGATCGTTTGGAGTTTCTTTGGTTGTGTGTCATGTTTTACTAATCCGAGTGTTTAGAATCAGTGTGGTTTGTTGGGTTGTTGTAGTTTTCCGTACGGGTGTTTTTACTGTTTTGTTTGTTTTTTTATTTTTATTTTGGGGGGTTTCTTTAGTGTTGGCTATAGTGTCAGCTTTCCTTGAGGAGGTTGATCTTAGAACTGTTAATCCATACAGTCTACTATGCTTTTGTGAAAATTTTTGGCATTTAGCAACTAGAATGTCAAATTGTCAATCTATATCAAAGAAGGTGGGTGGACGGACAGTAGTGATACGGAGTATGATAGTGAATACTTAGAAGAGGTGCGTAGTCTTCCACATCCTGGTTTTCGTCATCGTATGGGCCCTCATCAGCTTTGTCGCGGTGTCAGCATTTCTCTGTCATCACAAGTCTGGGAGTTGGGTGGGTATAACTTTTAGTTATGTCTTGTTGGGTTCTTGCATGACCGTAGGCAATTTGTCTCCTATCTCATGCAACATTTTGTTGACAAGCATTGGGGTGCTATTGGGGCGATAGAAGTCACTGCTGGAAAGTAGGCTTTTAGCGGCGTTTAAAAACGCCGCTATAGGTATCAAAAACGTCGCTAATTACTTTTGTGACGTTTAGTACCAAACGCCGACGACGCGGCCGTCGCTATAACTTTATGGCGTTTGGGAAACGTCGCTGTATAAATATAGGCGGCGTTTTTAAAAACGCCGCCAAATATCCTACCCTAACAATACTATGATGTCACTATAATTTTAGCGACGTTTTTAAAACGCCTTCATAGGTTTTTTTAATTTTAAAAAATTCCACCTGCTATAGTGGCATTTTAAAAACGCCGTCTAATCTTTCTTTTTTTTTTAGTTTTGAAATTGTGCTAATTTTATGTGATTGAACTAAAAGAACACCAATAATAAAACTAAATAACACTAATATGAAATAATAACTCCCATTCGAATAACAAATATAACATTAATTCACTTTCCCATTCAATTTAACATTACCCTCCTCTCTCTCACCACTCCCCCATTTAATACAAAAAATAAGAAGTGAACCAAAACACCCACTGTCAGATCCGAGGAAAAAAATAAAAAATAAGAGAAATAAAAAACCAAAGGATTTTAACACAAAATCCTGAAAAAATTGCTGGCCCTTTGGCAACAAATTCAGAAGTTGTGGTTGGATCCGATGACAATTTGGTAAACAACTTCTTCACTTCCTCAACAAGGTTCTCATGCTTCACAGCTCCAGAAGCAACAATTACCTAGAATAGTAGCTCCAGGTAGAACACCCAATGTTTAGGACTGCAAGAAAGTAAATTGACGGCATTGAATAATTGATAGATTAATGAAGGTGAAGCCAACATGTTAACAACTAAATAGAACTAGCAATAAATTATGAACAGACAAAATGCTCATAACTTTATGACACCACCTACCATTCTGGATGTAGTATAGTGTGTCGATATTTACTTTTGAAGATGATCTTTGGTGACTGTCCTGACAGTTTGAGCAACAAAGTGTTGTAGATCATGGAATGACAAATTATTAGGGACTTGATAGTATACATTATGATGCAAAACAAGAAACCTAAATTCTTTGGAGGGAAGCTAATCGTTGTGCAGACGAGCTAGCCAAAGCAGCTATATGTATGGATGTTAGGGATGAAACTGTGTTGACAGCCCCTCCTTCTCTGGAGTTGGCCCTAGCTAATGACAAGCAAGGAGGGAGTTTCCCTCGTAGTGTCAGTTTGTAGGTTTGGCTTCGGCCCCCTTGTAATCAAAAAAAGAAAAAGAAACCTAACTTGTTTTACTTAGGCAGTGTTTGGTTTACGGATTTGAGTAGGGATTTAAAAAGAGAAAAGTAAAAGATGGGTGAAATGTGAATGAAATATAGTTACATTACACATACTTTTTTCTTTTCCCTTTCCAAATTGCTACCCAAATCTATGATCCAAGCAGCCTTAAGAGATCCCTAATAAGACATTGAACTAGATGATATAGATAGTTCCCCATCTATGTACCATTCACTAAAACCAGAAACTTCTTAATAAGTAGAAAAATTATATAAAAATAAAATAAAAATCCTGGCATCCTGCCCCCATTCACATGAAAATCAGGAAATGGCACCTCAAAAGTCACAACCCAACACCTCTTAATTTCCCCTTTCTCCAAAGTAATGAAGAAACGGAACTTTGATCAAATTTGGAAAAACACAGAAATTTTTGGGCATGCATTTAGAGAGATCAAAGCAAAGATCAAACACCATAGATGAAGCCATTACCTAAAAACAGCATGAGTGCTGCAAGCATAGACTTCCCTGGCCCCCTCCTCATGTAACAGAGCTGCACCTTTTGCAATAGTACCTACAACCCAGCAGCCATGTACTAGTTAACTACAATAAGTCGAAGACTGTATTTACAATCTAAAAAAAAAAACACCTTTGTGCTTTTTTTCAAACCTCCTGAGGAAGCAAAATAACACTCGGTTATTTATTGGAAACAACAAAATATAGGAAGTACTTCACATTGCCTAGACTGTAAGCTCAAGTCCAATCCGAAGGACATGATCATATTTGAGACCCAAAATTTAAAGCAAAGTGGAGAACAAGATGCATAACAACTAGACATGATAACAAACGATCATACCCTTACAAAAAGTTGTTTTCATAATATGTGATATTCTTATGGCTGTATATATACAAACATATTACACTAAACCAAAGATAGGTTGTTCTTAAAAATAAAATAACATAAGATATGAATGAAAAACGTAAGATAAGATATTACACTAAACCAAATTGCATGATAAACTAAGTTTCTTTTTCTTTGAATTTTCACTTTTTGAAATCACTTCCTAATTAATGGCCTATAAGCTGGGATTTTTTACATCTAGATGACTTAACTCACCAGCAGTGTCAATCATGTCATCCACCATTACTGCAACTTTTCCTTTAACATCACCAATGAGATTCATCACCTGAACAATAGCATTTAAAATAATGGACATTAAGAAAATTTCATGAAAAAGAATAACAAACAATGAGCTGCAACAATTCTTTCCATTGATATCACAACTCTTAACTGTAATAATCGATCAAATCCCTGCACTTTAAAAAGGACAAAGCACAACTGTTCAATCAAATCATGGTCTATCTTACAACAGGATCATTATGGTTTTGACAAAAAAAAATAGTCCAACATCAATGATGTAACACATTAGCAAGTGATTGTACTAAAATAATAATCAATTTACATAGCATAAAATGCTTTCCAACACAAATGATCGTACATAATTCCAATTTCCTGTTAACTCGTATAAAACATTTTGAAGTACAAAACCCAGCTAAAAAATGTTTGAGTTTAACAGGACATTGAGCTTCTTTCAATGGTTCCTGACATCAGCCAGCTCCAAAGCCCCAGTTTCAAGCATACTGTTCAGGGTAAAGAACTGCAAAAGGCTGACATAAACACTCCTAAGATGGCTCACAATTAGACAACTCATATTTTTCTTGCATACGGATTACATCTCATAGATAGATAGATATACCTTTAGTATCTAACATCTAATATCATGCCTGCACCTGTGTAATGTGTACTTATATATACTAGAGGGCATTGGAAGACCCTCTCTATGATCTATCTTGCAACAATATCTAAGGATACCTTGAAACAAATCCCAAACAAAATTATTTAATGGAATACAATTATATAAGTAAGCAAGTCACCCAAACCCTTAAAAAAAGGATCCTAGAGAAAGCAAGACAGAGAAAAAAATCATTGTAAAATCTAGTACCTCAGCAAGATTGTGCCCATACCGTCTTTTATCCACAAAGGCTAAAGGCGCATCAGATAATTTTTTTGCAAAAGCACGTGCTCTGGCCACCCCTCCAACATCAGGTGAGACCACGACCATATCATTAGAGCAAATCATCTTGCTAGATAAAAAGAATGAAAAAAAATATAAGGAAAATGGAAATTTCAATATTGCCACATAAAAGCTTTTTTTTTTAATCAAATCAGAGCCATCATCTAGATATTCCACATCACATGCATTGAGCAGTGGCAAGCTAAAAGCAATATATTTTAGCCATTCAAAGGTCAACTAGAATTGTCAACTAAGTTGGTCAACCAGAATTAAGGTAGGACACCTCGATTGTAATTTAGTCGTTCCGATAAGAAATAATCACTTAAATTGCAAATTGATTGTAATTTAATCGTTCTTGTTTCTACTTGTGAAGATTGAGCCAAAACTGAAGAATCCTGGTTGTTCCCTATCAACCATGCAATGATAATTATGGTCAAACATGGCTATTTAAGCACAATCCTATAGGAATATAAATAGAACATAGGAATTAACACAGTGTAAAGCTATAGCATTGAATATTTTTGAAATGGAATTACCTCAACATTTCTTAAGCTGAGTGCGCTATCAACATCATCTGTTGTCAACATTTCTTAGCATTGAATATATATATATTAATTATGGGTCCTTGTGAATGTTGACTTGATGTTGTGTAAGATAACTCTTCACAGTTTTCTTCAAATGAAAGTAGAAAATTTAGGAGCCCTATTACAAAATAAAATTATAGGGCAGATTAGTAGTATTGCAAACTGTGAGCAGCTAAAATTTTTAGAATTAAAGATGTTTGTCATTCTATGTTAAAATTTAAAATCACAACGGATTAAACTTATCAACTATTCAACATAGTCAGCTACACTCTGCTTGAAATTTTAAGTGGTAGCTAATGTACATTACCAAATGCGGTTATGAATATATCACTAAAATCTCAGTTAAAACCACTTAATGGGTTTACAAAAAGAACCATACACAAATACAAAGGAAAATGTTCTTCCATTATATTAAAATGCTACACTTAAAATTTGTACAAAAACTCTATTTACAACCTGATGTGACACCCACATCAACCTGTGTTTTAAAAAGAATAAGTTTACAGTTAATAATTTATACCAACAGGAAGAAGCCAAATGTGTAGTGTCACAAGCAAAGATAAATGAATTTCAATATAACGGTTCAAATAAATAAAACCACTTTCCTCTTTGTCATTTGACACACTACTATTAGACCTTGAATCAACATCAAGCCAATCCTCAAGAAGTATAGAATCTACTATGGTAAACAACAGAAAATGGAGACACTGATCATTAAGATAAAAGGTACACTCATTAAGATAAAAGGTACTATATGTAATACCTTGCTCAGAAGATATGCTATCCAAGTTAACACAGAACCAGTGGTCTCATGCCCAGAAACTAACATTGACAAAAGGTCATCTTGTAATTGTATGCTTGATACCTGCAACACAGTGGCACAAATGTAGAAACAAAGACCAAAACAATAAGAGCAAAACCTTTCATGTCAATTTAAATGTGAAAAAGCCCATTAAACTGAACAAAATATGTTATCAACCCAAACAAGCACAAGCATAACCAAATTTGGATGGCAAGATTAACTATTTTTTAGTTTATTTTTGACAAGTATGCCAAGCTTAACTGAAATTATGAGGAAACAAGTGCAGTGAATTACCTCTCTAGGCATAAGAGTTTTTGGAATCACTCTGCAAAAAAATAAATAATGGAGTTTATGAGTGGAGAAGAGAGAGAGAGAGAGAGAAATTACCCTAAGACGTGGTGGCCACCATCATAGACAGCTTGGGAGATTAGACCCATCAACCCTTTTGGAACCAAATGGTTCCAAAAAAAAAAAAAAAACGGAGCCCTTTTGCTCTCTGTTTTAGTCTCTGAAATTCGATTCCACTTTATAAGTAATGCAAGAGGAGATCAGCTGAAGAATTCCTCAATCTATAGCTCTGCCCAAGGTGAACATCTCCAAAAACGTATCTGTACATAATGCAATAAGGGAAACTGATGACCACAATATTCGAAAAAATAATTAAAAAACATGTAAGAAAAATACCTATATTCACAATGCTCAGGCCATGCACAACGAACTTTTCCATAATCCCAATAACAGTCATCTTCCCTCAAAGGTCACGCTTAGCTGTTCCATGTAAAATTTAAGAGGTAAAACAATTTAATGAAACAAAAAGAACTAAGAAAGAAGAGATCCACCTTTTGTAACAAATTTTGATTTTGAATCAGGATAGTTATCATGCCACATCTCAAGCCACAATTCCCGCATTAGAACTGGAGATCTAACAATGTGCCTGTGATTTGCTACATGAAAGCAGTTCCAACTAATTTTAAAGTGCCGTTATGATTGATAAAGAGAAGAAACAAACTAGAGTAAGAAAAGAACTAGATCTATCTATATGGGTCTTAGTTCTTTCCTAATGTTTAAAATTGTGAGGAAACTATAATACGGTCAAATGTTTGTGGGCTGTGGTATAATCTGTAATGCTATTACTCAGATGAAAGGAAGACAGAGAAGCTTTTACAACATTTTTTTCACTATGCTAAGAGAATATCAGCATAAATTGTACTTCATGTTCTTGTGGAATTTAAGCGAGCTAACGTTATTTCAGCAAAGATTATTTCATATTTTTTTTGTTGAATATGACCTTAAAATGCAAAACTTGCTTTCCACAACCCGTGACCTTGAGATGTAGCCATAATTTTTTCTTACTATTTTACTACCCTTGGAGCACAAACCAAAAACTCATTTATTTGGCTATAAGGTTCATTCATCCTGTTTAAGGGAAATGATACATACAATACATGTGAACAGATAAATATGCGTGAAGTGTATAATTGATTGCTAGATACATTTACTTTCTATTAACAAATAACATATTAGATATTAGATAAAATAAAACAATAAAAAGTCTAATATTGCAAACCCAGACATTTTATAACAGAGAATTTTCACTCATTCTCAGCAAAGCATTTCCTTTAAGCCAAGTGTAAGTATTTACTGAGCCTGAAATCCTTTGAAGCCACTGTTGTCCAAAATTGCATACAACAGTTAACGTAATTTGTAAGACATTTTACATACCCTTGTCAAGCTCCCAAACTGCTGTTCTCTTTCCAGGAAGACTGTCAGAGTCTTCATAATAGGTTATGTACTTTATAGTTAACCCAATTGAGCAGTAAGAGACAATTATAAATCTTACGGCCATAAAAAAGTAAAGTTGCAGTCCTTCAGCAGGCCTATTAGCTTATTTCTCATGTTCTCAATGATCCAGGAGTGGTTACTATGTTTTATAGTTTAAGGTCCCAAACTATGAGATATGCTTTCTAGATAGGGCGGAGTGAAGCAGGAGGGTAAGAGAAAATGAAAATGAGCAGAGATGGTTCTAAAACAGCATGTCAAGTTTAAAAAATGAGCATACTAATAAACTAAAGTCAGTTGAAAAATGATCATTCTCCAAAGAGTGACAAAATAAACAATTTATTTTCAAATTACATGAAGCACAAACAAACAATTTACCAAAACAAGTCCAATTATGTTTGTAGGTTGCTCATAGTAGACTGGCACTCTTCTATGCCCTTTCTCCAAAATTAAATTCATCAGCTCCCTATTAGATATCAAGCATCATCATATATATGATCGAAACAAAGTTAAAAAAGACTTCAAGTAAACCTTCTATTCAAAAGTTTTCCAAAGCATGCAACACCTGTCAAGCTTGGCATTGATATCAACAGCAAAAGTGTCAGATATGGGAGTCATGGCATCACTGGCTGTTTTCTCAGTAAGCCCAAGTGCTCCAGCAATAATTGTTGTCTCATCATGTGTGAGTTCTCCACCTTTTCCGGCCTGTTTACAGGTAATCAGAAGACTATCAAGTCACAAGATAAAACAGAAGGAAAAAGAAGCTCTTTGCAATGGAGTTTGAAGTGAAAAATAAAAATGGGATAACATTAACTTCGGGAGACGTTTTTATAGACGAGAAAATTAAAATTCCTGCAAGCAGCACATTTTGTAGGAAAAAGGGAGGAGTATTGGATGGATGTTTTAAGGATTCCTCAATTGGAGACCTTTTTTTTCTTTTGGGTGTGGGTGGGTGGGTGGGAGGGGGATGGACCAAATTGCATCATAAATAAAATAAAAATAATGTCGTTAGTTCGTAATACTTTCACAAATGTGTCTACTTACCTCATTACCATGCAAATCAACTAGTGTTTTCAACTCAACTCTACGGAAAAGTGCTACATGTCCATGTCCTAGCAGAAAATCTAATAGCTGAAAATCACAGACAATAAGGGTAGCCAAGAAGACTAATTAGAAAGACCAACCAATGAATTTGCTTTAAATAATGCAATGCAATAGTGCTGAGCAAACACAAGTACCTTGCTTATTGGATATGCTACAGGAAAACAAATCCAAACAAGAACACGGACAAATGGGGCTACAGCTGCACCAATAGCCAACCCATGTCTAGAACAAACAGATTGTGGTATAATCTGTTCACACAGACTAGTAGTAATTAGCACATGCAAATTCACCATGCTGATTTAACCAGGAAAATTGAAACATCATGATGCGAAAAATAGATTTGAGTTTTCTAAAAGCACTTCTTTAGAAAATGTATCCATGCTACAAGAACATAACTCAAGTTTTCTAATAAGCACTTTTTCTATCAGAACAGATGGGCAGACACATTCAGATGAATTCAGACTAGCATTTATTTATATTAAAAAAATATATAGAATGGCAATTAAACAGAAGAGAGAATACATATAGAACAGAAACTCTTCAACTGCCTTCTCTCTAAGGCTTCCCCCAATTCTTGATCCTTCTCTGCACAAACGAAAATCAACAACCAAATCAACATTGTCCTTTCATAATGAAAATGCTGAAAATGAACCAGATTTTTAGAAGAAAATTTGTCTATCACTACAACTCCTTCAAAACACTGATTGTAAACCCAAACACAACACTAAAAATATAGAAAATAAATTATTATTTTTAAATATTTTGGGAATAATTACCAATAAATGTAAAAGCGATGATGATCGAGGCTTCAATCAATGCATCGCCATAGCCCTAATGCGGGAATCAGGTGATGCTCACCTTAGTAGACGATGGTGTTCGCTCCCCTCGCCGGTGCAGATGGTGGCGGCGGTGGCGCTTCGAAATCAAGAGAGAGAGAGAGAGAACTTCGAAATCAAAATCGAAATCGTCAATCGCTCAGAGATTGGATCTGAGATGAATCCCCAACCGCTCTGAGATTGGATCTGAGATAAATCACCAATCGCTCTGAGATTGGATCAAACGGGGCTGAAGAAGGTTGATTCGATCGGTTGATTCGATCGGTTGAGAGAGATTAGGGTTTAGAGAGGGTTGTGAGAGAGAGAGTGAGAGTGAGATCGATCCAGAGAGTGAGTGAGAGAGTAAGCGAGTGTTTTGGGTCCTTGACCCAAAATAAGACATTTGAAGAGAGAGAGAGAGAGAGAGAGAGCGCGCGCGCGCGTGGGAAAGTTGTACATTTGCGCGTGGGAGAGTTGGCCATTTGGAGGCGCTTTAACACGCCCTCTCTTATAAAAACGGTATCGTTTTATTTTTAAAAAAATGTGGCGCTTATCAAACGTGGTAAAATATTGAAAAAGATGACGTTTAAAAAAATGTCGTTAAATGAACGTCGTTAAATCTCATTTTTCTTGTAGTGTGAGGAACAATGAGGGTGATGGATTCAACTGGTTGGGGATGGGAAAGAGGGAAAACAGTGAAGGAGAAAAAGGAAAGGGGGCAACAGTGGTGGTGATGGCGGCTTGGGTGTCTGTTGGGCATTGGTTCAGTGGCCAGTGTGTTCTGTAGCGTATGGATGAGAGATATATGGAAGTGGTGTGAGGTGATGGTGGCTGGTGGTTCTTGGTGGCCTGGTGGGCTACCATGGTGAGAGGGTGGCTCAGAAAATGCATTAATGTCCAGCCACAGTAAAGAAATGAGGAAGAAGAAAATAATAAAATTGGGTGAGATGAATAGTAGTGCAGAGTGCTTAAGTGGTCTAATTTTGGAGAGAGAGAGAGAGAGTTGCAATGTTATGGCATAGGAATGAAAATTAAAGAAAAAAGTAAGGGTAGTATTGACATTGTCAAGAGAGTTGGGTTTTACCCTTCGCCCTAGACTAGAAGGGGGTTATATATGTATATTTTTAAACATAGAGGGGTTTATGTGTTTTTGAGTTAAATTACAGGGAGTTAAAATATAATAAACAATATTTAACATCGGAATTGAAAAAGAAAAATGTAAAAGATTAAGTAACATCAATGACACCAAATAAAGAAGACATACCAAGAGTAAAGAAAAACGTAAAAGATTAAGTAATATCAATGACACCAAATAAAGAAGACATACCAAGAGTTTTGATGCACTATCGAGGCCTATTGATTTTTAGAACCAGTACCTTTCAATTCCTTTGTTGCACATATATACAACTTACAAACAAAGAATTGAGTCTGTTTTTTAAAATATTAAAAACGTGAAAGCAAAGAAAATTCAAGAATGAGATTAAGGAAGAAATGTGCACTTAAAGTAATAAGAGTATTAAAAATACCAAGTTCATGAATGATTTGTGGCATTGTAGTACTATATACCATTATATTGCTCTTTGTTTTTATAATTCTCCACTCAATATGGAAAATCGCAAAATTCAAATAAACTCCAATTTGAATACCAATTTCAACCTCTACAAGCTTCTTCAAGATGGTGCAATGGTCTTATTGAAAAGAATTGGTCACACAAATACATCATTGCCTAAAGTGATGTTAAATCGCATAAGACAAAATTCAAAAGGCCACCCTACAAACGGAAAGCATATTATTTGCCATGATACTCGCATTATAAATATGCCATATATTTACAATTAAATAAAAAGAACTGACGACACACTTTGGATGGAATTAAAGACAAACAAATTGGATAGGGAAAAATTGACATCAAAAACCTAACATGAGCTACCACATGTGATAGCTTTGCTGCATAAAGAGCACTAATTAGGAAAATGTTATATGGTATATTTGTTATATGGTATTCGGAAATTGTTATATTGTTGTAATTGAGAAGGAGGAGGAAAAAAAAAAATAGAAACTGACGGAACTAAACTACCTAAGGGATTCATAAGATTTTAGTGGTATACTTGTTCAGTCTACAATACAAAATAAATTTACTAAAAGTAACCCTCACTCATATAGCCTGGGCAAAGTCCAATCATAAAACTAGGTACTCTTAGTATAAGAAATGAATTTATTTCTACATTATTGATAATATGCTGTCTTTTTTTTTTCATCAAATAGGCAAAGGAATTACAATTTTAGAGTGTGCACAGACATATTCACAATCACACTAAATGAATAAACATCTCTACACCTTTCTAAGAAAATTTAAAAACAAGTCAATGTCCACAATTTTTTTTCCTTCACCAAAATTATTTCAAATAACCTTACATATCAAACATGGAGAGGTAATCTGAATAGATATGAATATTTGTAAATGAATAGAACAAATTACAGAACATGAAAATTAAACCATACAAATCCACACATTTATGGTAAATTGATAATAGTTTTGTAATACATATTTTTCTTGTTTTAGCCAATAAGGGACGAATTCTCAACCAGAAAGCACCAAACTTAAAGCCCAAAAAACCAAACTGTATGAAAGCCCAACAAGTTGAACACTAGAATTCATTACCCAGGAAGGACCATATAGCAATTTGAAGGAGTGCTTCATACCTTTATTCGAAGATAAATTCTTGAAGTACATATAAATGGTAAAGCAGCAGACCTCCGAACAAGATGATTAATCAAACCTACCTAACAACCATAAACAAATAAGTATTTAAAACAATTTAAAATAAAACAGAGGCTTTCAAGGACTAAACAACATGGCAAAGGTTTAACACTCTTGATGGCTTTACAGCCCTAACCCTTCATTTTCCCCGAAACAACAATAATTATAAACAAAAAAACAAAAGGATAAGAAAATAAGAGTCTGTACACAAAATCAAAATATATTGATGTAAAGAAAATAAGAACAAAAAGAGTACATCAAACTTATATGAATGAAAAATGTAAGAAGCAGATGCATCATTAAATCAAATCAAATGCAACCCCCAAAATGAAATTCATAAAATGGTAAGAAACCACCAAAACTCCAAAAAATTTGGGAATTAAGGGTACCAAACTATACCGGTACTAAACACCACAAAACACCTACACATGAAAAGATAACTGACACCCAAGCACCAGTAAAGCCAACCTTGCCATGCACTACAAATATATATATATATATATACACAATGGAACTAGACCAAAAACCTGCACAAAAACTTATAGCAGAACCTGCCAAAAGTGCACCAGTTACAATGGTAGACCAGACACACCAAGAATTTAAACATAAAGCTCTTAAACTCCATTAGTCCCTTGAAACCGTCGAGCATTCCTTCCTCTCCTCAATTCAATAAATTCATGAGCTTATATACCATAGTAGATGTGTGGGTGATTTTCCGACCACATTGCCCGCTTAGTAACCAGCTGGAGAGCACTAGCAGAATAGATGGCACCTGACTGACCTGTAACAGAAAGAAAAGGCTCCGGCGGTGGCTCTTCCACCCGGGGGCACTCCGACGATCAAGTCAGTATATCTCTCAAAGATAATCAAGTGCTAAACTCACAAGCTTGAATATAAAACTGCGTACCTTAGACCTACGGGGGTGCCTCTCTTTTATAGTTTACTAAATCCAAGTCCCACTAGAAGTCTGACTTCTATGGATTCCAATTCAATGTTAACTTTGGACTCTTCAAGGGATAAAGATAAACTCCCTAAGAGCTTTATCTTTATCTTAGCAAAGTCTTCTCTTTACTCTAGGACTCTTGTCCCTTATCCACTTATCTCGGATTCCGATATCTTCGGAGATCACCTCGGCCTTGCCTAGGTAACCTCGGCATAACTACACCAGGACACGTGGCACCTCGGCTGACACGTCAGCATCACCATGCCACGTGTTGGTATTCAGAAAATACATCCCCACAACTGCCCCTAGGTTCTATTACCTCGGCATTCTGAGGTGATGGAACCTATTTCTGTATTTTCTTTCAGTACCTCGGCGTGAGAACTCTTCGGCCGAAATCATTCATTTTAGGCCGACATGCCTTCATCAAAGAACAAGAACTCAAACGAACTCCTCTACGTGCATGAGCTGTCATGCACCTTTTCTCAACCGTTCCCCTCACGTGCTTTATCCTCATTGGCCCGTGTCTGTGACGCGCCTGAAAACTGTATTTCACCCATCTGCGCCGTCTGACGTGTGCGTTGCTCCAGGCGTAATAAATGCCCTGCTTTTTGCCACCGTTTCAAGTTTTTTACAAAACTTTTCTCTCCATCTTCATTTCTTTACTTTTGCATTCGATTTTCTGGCTCTCTCTCTCTCTAAACTTTCTCAAACCCGCCATTGCCCTCGCTCCAAGCTCTGCGACTGCCTTCATTCTTCCATTCCAGCGAAGCTTTCGTCGCTCCGTCTTGTCTGCAACCGTTGCCTTACCTCGGCGACTTTCATTCCGGCTTCATTTGTTCTGGTAAGCCTCTGTTCCTCTTATTCCCAATTTCTTTTATGTGCTTTCGTTTTACTTACTGCCATTATTGCGCTATTCAAACCTTTAATTTGTTGAACTATTCATCTGGATGCGTCTTTTCCATGATTTTACTCATCTTGAACACTTGCACTGTTTTAATATTTTTCTTGCCAATGTTCTTGACCTTTTACTTCTGTATTTCTTTCGCTTTTAAGAACCATACCTCTGTTCTTTGTTTCTGAACCGTCATTCTTTGTTTTTTGTTTTCTGTTTTTCCTTTCCAGATCTGTGCCTTTGATCTTCATCTTCATAGTTCTTAGGCTTGGGATTTGTTTGTAGAACCTTTAATTTAGGGAAAACTGAAACAATCCTTACCAGCATATACCTAGGGTTTCGTCGAGGTCCGGACCCCTTAAGAACACCTTTCTTTCTGAAACCTAGCCCTCTTGTTTTTAGGCCGACGTTATAGGTATGTGGAGACATAGGGTAGATACCCCAACCAAACTCGAGTACTTTAGGCGGGAGTTCTCTATTCCTGCCGATGTCCATCTGATGCTAGCTGAAGATAGTGACTCTATCATGCCCACAGATGATTCAACGCCCTTTCCTATAGTAGCTTTTACTGAGTGCAGACTCCGGCTACCACTTAACATTCTTTTTCGCGAAATTCTTCATTTTTGTAAGTTGAACACTATGCAACTTGCCATAAACTCTTATCGAGTGATCAATGGTATCATAGCCCTAGCTAGGCAGGATAATGTTAGGATCACCCTTGCTGATGTACAATATTGTTATACCATGTGCCCCCTTAACCTGAAGGAAAAAGGTTACGTCTACTACCTCAAGCCGAGGTCTACTGAATTCAAAATTGTAGCCGACCTCCCGGACTCCAACAAGGGAGCCGGGGATGACTTTGTCATTGCTTCGGGAAATTGGGAATTTGGTCCAGACGAGGATGTTCACCTCTACCCTCTTCCTCGAACAGTTTAAAGAGGGCAAGGGTAAGAGCCCTGCGTCAATACTTAGTTATTTCTTTTCCAAGTCTTCGAAACTTTGTCTGTTTCTAATGTCTGTTTGTTTGTCCTGCAGATCTTCATCAGCTACCAAAAAACTTCCGCCAATCCTTCTTCCCAGGAAAAGATTTAAAGAAGCTCCTACATCTTCCAATCCATAAGCGCAAGGCTCCCCTGTTGCTGAATTTTATTCCGACATACAAATCCACATTGCCCGACGTCCCAAAAAGAAAGAAGAAGAGCCTATCTCCTCCCTCTACTACCACTCTGCAAACAGCATTAACATCTCGGGCTGACCAAGGGTCAACCTCTGATCCAGCCGACCAACCATCAACTTCAGCCCTATACTTAATCCCAATACCAGAAAGAAAACGTCGGCGACGACTCGTCAAAACTGCTAAGATGGGTCGCCCGAAGCCTGTTGCCCAAGATCTCCTGGCTGACCTTCCCACCGATGTTGATGCTCAACCGACGCAAACCATGCCCCCACCAAAGCCGAAGAGAATTAAAAAGGCTCAGCCCAAGGCCAAAGCCGCTGAGATTGAGGCTGAGGATGCTCTGCCCATCTCTTAATTGGCCGAGAGTAAAAAGACTGCTTCTACCTCTGCAAAAAGGTCTGCTGAGGCCCAGCTATCAGAATCCACCCAATCAAAAAAGCTGAGGTCATCGTCTGCGACGACCTCGGGTTCTAGAATACCAAAAGTACCTTGGAGACCAGAGATTACTCTGGAAGATAAGCCAATCCTAGCCAGCGACAGGGCTGATGACGTAAACATCGGCATTGCCCTAAGTACTGCTCTACTCCTCCCATGAGATCTTGAGCGAAATGCCAAGATGAGTGAGTATGAGAACTACGGCTTCATGCTGCAACACTCTGTCCAAGTAAGTGCCTTTGTGTTGAAATCTGTTTTCTTTCTTAATTTGTAGAATTTTGTAACAATTTGTGCCTTGTGTTCTTTCAGGCCATTCAACATGCCCACTCCCTCTCCATGCAAGCTTTTGAAACAAGGGAGAGGTTGGCCGACATGAAGAGGGAGGTTTCTGCTCTAAAAAAGGAGAGCAAAACTCTTCAGTTAAAAATGAAAAAACTGGAAGACCAGGCTGAGGCTGCCACCAAAGCCCAAACCCTAGCTGAAGAAAAGGCTGAGTCTGTTGAGGCCATCAAAAAAGTTGCCGAGGCCGAGAAGAGAGAGGCCGAGGTCAAAAAGGCCCAGGCTGAGAAAGAGCTTCAGAAGGCTCTAGCCACCAAAGAAGCCGAGATTAAAGAAGCTGATGAGAAGGCTTACTCCTAGGGAATGGCCGACGTCACTGAGGAGTACAAACTGCAAGCCAGGAAGGCATGCAACAAGGGCTTCTCCCTTGGTTGGATGGCCCTTGCCAAAAAACTAAACATTCCTGATGATTCGCCACTGTGCAAAGCCAATGTTATTCCTCTGCCGTTCCCCCTTCCTCCTCCATCAAGTCAACCTGGAGGAGAATCTGAATCTAAGTCTGAGGACACCGATGAGGAAGGGGATGAGGCTTTGGTCAGAAAACTGAAGGATGCTGATGAGGCTAAGTCCCCTCCTCAGAATGAGCAAGTCCTTGACTTGACTCAAGATGAAGAAGGTGATGAGGTTATCCCTGAAGCTGTTCCTGACACTGTTCCAGCCAGTATCCCTTCCGAGGTTAAGACTGTTGAACAAACTCTTCAGGAAATTGACGCCGAAATAGCGGCAGAGAAGGAGGCCTAGGTTGTAGCTGATCTCCAAATCCAATAATCTGGAGGAGAAGACCCTTAGCTTTATGTTCTTCTTTTGTATTTTGTTTTTATCTTTTTCTGAACAATGTAAGCTTTTGTGTGGCCGACGTGCCTCCCAATTTTGTAAATTGTAACTCAGCTTTCCTTTTCTAAATGCTTGAATCTCTGTCTTTTCTTTGATTGCTTCTGCGTGGTTTCCATACTTATAATATTTTGCATGATTTACATACTTCTTTTCTTCCTTGTGCAATCTTCTCGGGGTTACATACCTCGGGTGCAATAACTATAAGCTTTACTTCGGTAAGATACTGATCTGCAAACTTTTCATAAATTTCAACAGGTGTAAAGCATATACTATTCAATGTCAACTTTGCAAACTTTTTTCCAAGTTTCAACAAGTATTTAAACAGTGATCTCGGTCTAATCCTACTTGTAAATTGCTGCAAATTTCAACAAGTGTTAACATAGACTGTAATTTTTTCTCAAGTTATAACAATGATCTACTTGTAAAGTGCTACAAATTTCAACAAGTGTTTAAACAATATCCCTAGCTTTTACCTTAACCTGTAAATTACTGCAAATTTTAACAGATGGTCATATGTCGGCTTAACATTATCTTGTAAATTGCTACAAATTTCAACAAGTGTTAAGCATCTTCTTTGGTTGGACCAACTTGTAGATTGTTATAAGTGTGTAAACTATAACCTCAGTTTCACTTCGACTTGTAAATTGCTACAAATTTCAACAAGCGAAGAGAAACAGTAATCTCGGTTTAACTTCAACTTGTAAATTGCTACAAATTTCAACAAGTGAAGATAAGGAATCAGCTTAATTCCAACTTGTAAATTGCTACAAATTTCAACAAGTGAATTAAGGAATAATCTCGGCTTAACTTCGACTTGTAAATTGCTACAAATTTCAACAAGTGAAGATAAGAAATCAGCTTAATTCCAACTTGTAAATTGCTACAAATTTCAACAAGTGAATTAAGGAATAATCTCGGCTTAACTTCGACTTATAAATTGCTACAAATTTCAACAAGTGAAGATAAGGAATCAGCTTAATTCCAACTTGTAAATTGCTACAAATTTCAATAAGTGAATTAAGGAATAATCTCGGTTTAACTTCGACTTGTAAATTGCTACAAATTTCAACAAGTGAAGATAAGAAATCAGCTTAATTCCAACTTGTAAATTGCTACAAATTTCAATAAGTGAATTAAGGAATAATCTCAGCTTAACTTAGACTTGTAAATTGCTACAAATTTCAACAAGTGAAGATAAGGAATCAGCTTAATTCCAACTTGTAAATTGCTACAAATTTCAACAAGTGAATTAAGGAATAATCTCAGCTTAACTTCGACTTGTAAATTGCTACAAATTTCAACAAGTGAAGATAAGGAATCAGCTTAATTCTAGCTTGTAAATTGCTGCAAATTTCAACAAGTGAATTAAGGAATAATCTCTGGCTTTTCTCTGCCCCCAATGTGAACCTGAATTCTTCTTGGGTTCTCATTATTCATGTTTCAAAAAAAAAAACACCAATATGTAACTTTATCAATCGTATGTGTTTTAAAGAAAAAGGGAAAAGATTTTATTGATGACATCGGCCAAAGATTCTGCACATCTAATGATAGAAGAATTTCAAATTACAAGTGTTCCAAGGTCTTGGCAATGCTTTGCCCTCATTATCTTCAAGCCGATAAGCTCCATTGCCTAATACCGAAGTAATTCTGTAGGGTCCTTCCCAGTTTGGGCCAAGCTTGCCCTCTCTGGGATCTTTCATGTTGCCGACAACTTTTCTCAGGACTAGGTCGCCGACTTGAAAATCTCTTGGATTGACCTTCTTGTTGTAAGCTCTGGCAAGCTGTTGCTGGTATACTGCGAGCTAAATTGCAGCTTTCTCTCTTCGTTCTTCCAAAAGATCCAGATCTCGAGCTAAGATTATATCGTTGGTGCCATTCTCTACTCCCTGGGTTCTGATCCCTGGGATGCCGATCTCCAATGGGATGACTGCTTTTGTGCCATATGCCATGGCAAAGGGGGATTCCCCTGTTGATCTTCTCGGCGTAGTCCGATATGCCCAAAGTACGTTGGGCAACTCGTCTACCCACTTTCCTTTTGCTGCCTGCAGCCTCTTTTTTATTCCATCCAAAATTACTTTGTTGGATGCTTCTGCTTGCCCATTGCTTTGGGAAAAACTTAGTGTTGAAAAGTAATTTCTGATCTTGAATTTCGCACAAAAGTTCTCGATGAGTTTGCTGTCAAACTGTGTTCCGTTGCTGGCAACTATTGCTCTTGGAATCCCAAATCTGGTGATAATGTTTCTCCATATAAAGTTCTTGACGTCCACATCTCGAATTTTGGCAAGAGGCTCTGCCTTTATCCACTTCGTAAAGTAATCTGTTGCTACTAGCAAGTATTTTCTCTGCCCAGTTGCCTAGGGAAGTTGCCCAACAAGGTCCATGCCCCATTGGGCAAACGACCAAGGGCTGGATACTGGGTTCAGGTCAGCAGCTGGCTGATGTATCAAAGGTGTGAACCTTTGGCATTGTTCACACTTCTTTACGTAGGCTTCAGCATCCTTTTGCATGTAGGGCCACCAATACCCCTGGGTAATGGCCCTGTGGGCTAATGATCTGCCCCCAGCGTGGCTTCCACAAATTTCTTCATGAATTTCATATAGAAAATCTTCAACCTGTAAAGGGTGTACGCACCTTAAAAGGGGTCCTGTGAAGGACCTTCTGTAGAGGTGTCCATCTGCTGCTAAACAGAATCTTGCCGATTTCAGTTTGACTTTGTGTGCCTCCTTATGATCTTCTGGCAGCTTTCCTTCTTTCAGGAATGCAACAATTGCATCCATCCAGCTTGGCCCCATGTCCACACACATTGTTTCCTGTTCTGTGCTCTTTGGTTCTATGCTCGGGCCCGACATATAGTCGATCATAATTGTCCTTGTTTTTCCAGTCTGCATTGAACTTGCCAGGTACGCCAACGCGTCAACGTGGGTGTTGTCATCTCGGCTGACTTGGAGTAGTCGGCAATTTTGAAATAGGGCTGCCAATCTGATGACCTCTTTTGCATATGCCGACATCCTTTCGTCCCTGGTTGCAAATTCACCTGTGGACTGGTTAACAAAAAGTTGTGAATCACAAAAAACTATTACCTCATCTGCTTCTGCTGCTGCTGCCAGTTTTAGCCCTGCAATTAATGCTTCGTATTCCGCTTCATTGTTTGAGGCCTTGAAACCCAAACGGATGGACTATTCTATTATTTCTCCATCTGGAGATATCAGCAGTACTCCTGCCCCCGCTCCTTGTCGGTTCGAACTTCCATAGACGAACAGTCTGAATGAATCGCCGATGTAGATGCTGCAGGGTCTGAGTTTTTCCTTCCTTTGTTCTTTTGCCTTAGGCTGGGATTCCTTTTGCTTGCTGGGACAATGCTCATCCTCGCTCAACGGAGCCCGATGTTCAATGGTTTCGGGTGTAAATTCTGCCACGAAGTCGGCCAAAACTTGGCCTTTAATTGCTGTTCTTGGCCTGAACTCCAGGTCATACTGGCCTAGGGCTACTGCCCATCTTGCTATCCTCCATGTTAAGTCTCCTTGTTGCAATAAGGACTTCAGTGGGTGCTCTGTTAGGACCACAATCTTGTGCGCCTGAAAGTAATGGTTCAACTTCTTTGAAGTCATTACTAAGGCTAGCATTAATTTCTCCAGTGGTAGATACCTTGTTTCTGCATTGGCCAAAGTTTTACTAACATAATAAACAGCTTTTTGCTCCCTTTTTTCTTCTCGGATTAGTACTGCACTTACTGCATGTTCTGAAACTGCCAAGTACAAAAACAGTTTTTCCCCTGGTTCTAGATTGGAAAGAACCAGAGTTGTGGTCAAGTACTTCTTTAGGTCGGTTAAAGCGGCTTCGCATTATTCTGTCCACAGAAAGTCTGTGGCTTTTTTCACCAAGTTGAAGAAGGGTTTGCATTTATCTGAGCTTCTGCTGATGAACCTATTGAGGGCTGCGGCCCTTCCAGTAAGTATTTGAACCTGTTTTGCCGACGTCGGGCTCTGTAGCTCTATGATGGCCTTGATTTTGTCTGGGCTGGCCTCAATGCCCTTTCTCGTTACCAGATACCCTAAAAACTTACCTGATCCAACGCCAAACGCGCACTTCGATGCGTTGAGTCAGAGCCGGTATGTTTTGAGTATATTAAAGACCTTTTTCAGGTTGGCAAGATGACCCTTAGATTCCTTGGTCTTCACGACCATGTCATCGATGTAGACTTCTACCATTTTGCCAATCAAGTGCTTGAACATTTTTGTTACTAACCTTTGGTAAGTTGCTCCTGCGTTTTTTAACCCAAAAGGCATTACCTTGTAACAGTACAGGCCTTTAGGGGTGATGAACGCGGTTTTCTCCTCGTCTGGAGGGTACATGGCAATCTGGTGGTACCCCCTGTATGCATCCAGAAAACTCATCCTTTCATGCCCTGAAGTAGCGTCTACGAGCTGGTCAATCTTGGGCAGAGGAAAGCTGTCTTTGGGGCAGGCTTTGTTGAGGTTGGTAAAATCTACACAAACCCTCCATTTGCCGTTCTTCTTCTTTACCACTACTGTGTTGGATAGCCAAATTGGGTAATGAACTTCTCAGATGGCCCTGGCCTCCAGAAGTCTATCTACTTCTTCTTCTACTGCTTCGACGTGCATTAACGTCGGTCTTCTGGCTCGTTGAATCACAGGTTTTGCCGACCTGTCGACATTCAGTCTGTGGCAAGTGACCTCGGGGTCAATTCCAGGCATCTCGTAAGGTGTCCAGGCGAACACCTCATTGTTGGCTCTCAAAAAATCTTCCAGTTCTCTTTCCTCTTCTTCGGCTAAGCCTGAGCCGAGAAGAAAGAAGCGTTCTTCGTCGTTCTCCTGGACAAGGATTTTCTTTGGTGTCTCTTCACTCTTTTCGGTTGGCTCCTTGCCAACATCTTCTAGGACCTCCATGTCCTCGTCTTCAATCTCTGCCTCTTTTGGCTTTCGAATGCTGCAAGTAGTCTTCATTGCTGCCATGGAGCAAGTTTTTGCCTGCAGTTGATCTCCTCTGACTTCTTCAATCCCATGCTCTGTTGGGAACCGTAGTAGTTGATGCAGTGTTGCCCCCATTGCATGCAACCATGGTCTTCCCAAGATGATGTTATATGGCGAGGGTGTGTCAATCACCATAAATTCTGTCTTAATCTTTTTAGTACCAGCTTGTACTTCCACACTTGCTGCGTCCAGTGGCCATGTTGGCGTTCCATTGAAGCCGACCATAGGGTTGCTGGATTGTTTCAGGTCGTCAGGGTGAAGGCCTAGCTCCTTGTAACATCTGACGTACATGATGTCACAAGAGCTGCCTTGATCTATCAGGATGCGTTTCACTTGGCATTCCCCAACCTGGAGGGATACTACTAAGGCATCATTATGCGGATGTTGTACCAACTCTAGGTCGGCTTCAGTGAAAGTTATCATCGGTCCTTGGCATTCTTCAGGCCAAGGCCTTTTGTATCCGACCTGGTTCACGTGCTGCAGGTGTTTTACTCTTTGGGTTTCTTCCCGAATGTCGCTTTCATTCACCTTTGAGTGGATTACGTTAACCACCCTTGGTCCTCCTGCCTGTGGTTGCTGTGCTGGGGGAGGCGGTGCTGCTGGTGCTTGAGGCAATCTTGCCTGTTCTTCTCTTGTCCTGGCCTCATCAACAAGGTCCCTCAGATGGCCTTGCCTTACTAGGTCTTCTAAGTGTGCTTTTAAGGCTCTGCAACCCTGAGTTGGGTGTCCTTCTTCACTATGGTAAGCACAGCGCCTACCAACGTTTCTTTCCATAAATTCCCCTGGTGCTTTTGCCGGTGCCCTGAAATAGGGTTGATTACGTATTTGGTCCAGGGCTTTGTGGATAGGGATTCGGAACACTGTCGTCACTGCCTGTTTACCCTTCAATTCTGTTTCTTGTTTGGTCGGCCCGTTGGTACCTCGGCCTCGCTTCGGCGAGCCGTTTCCCTTCTCCTGTTTCATCTCTTTGTTTCCCGATGTATCTTCCTCGGCTCTGGCGTACTTCTCGATTCTCGCCATGAGTTCCTCCATGCTTTTTGGCAATGTTTTTGCCAGAGACTTCCGTAGTGGGTAGTCATCTTTCAGGCTGTTCTTGAAAGACACGACCGCCACTTCTTGGTTGCATTCGGGTATTCGATTGAACACCTCGTAGTACCTCTTCGCGTAGGCCCTAAGGCCTTCTTCCTTGGTGATTCTTAAAGCCATCAGGGCGTTGACCCTCAAGGGCTATAGTTTGTTTGTTACAAATCTGGCCACAAACATCTCGGCCAGGCCGTCCCATGTCTTTACGCTTCCCTTCAGTAGTTTATGGAACCAATCAGATGCAATTTCCCCAAAGGATGAGGGAAATACTTTGCAGAGCAACGGCTCGTTCCCACTGTATAATGCCATTGAGTTCAGGTATAGTCCAACATGAAAGTTGGGATCTAACTTGCCATCATAAATTTGGAACCTTGGCATACTGAATCTTTTTGGTGCTTCAAATTTGTCCAGTTCCACCGAGAACGGTGTTCTCGGCTTAACTGGGGATGTCACCTCGGCTTCAACATTCTGCTGCCTCCTTTTGAGGTAATCCCTCAAGTCTTCCTTACTCCTACCTGGAGCTCGGCTATCTCTGGACTTCAATCTTTTTGGCACACTACTTTCGGCCTCGTGGTGGGCCCGTTTCGATCTTTCTCCATGGGTTGTGTCAAAGCAGAGTGCCTGCCCTTGAACATGCCGATGTTCTTTGGGCCTTGGATCCTTCATTCGATGTGTCCTTCGGGATTCTTCTTGCCTTGGCTGCTCTCGTCTGTCTTCCCTGGAAGGTCGGGGTGAGTGTCTTCCACTCCTGGTGTGCTGAGGGGCTTCGAGGATTGCTTTCCTTCCTCCCTTCTGGGTATTAATTGCCGGCATCGGCGTATCTTGCAGCGGGTATGGTGGCTGCATAACATTGTTTTGCATCATGAAGTTGACCACTGACTGTAGGTCTGCCAACTTGTTTGCCAAGTCTTTTACTTCCTCATCTCTCCGTAGGCACCTATCCCTCCATACCTGAAGGTTATCTTCGTTATAATACTTGCTTTGGTCTGTTCGCTTCGAAGTGCCGCCCTCCTGGCCGACGTCTTTCTCTCCGTGACCCTGGTCATGATTTTCTATACTGTGGTTGTCTTCTTCAACGTCAAGATCAATTGGTCTGCCACTCCTAGCAGGAGTGTCGCCCCTAATGTTTTCCCTCTGTCCGTCACTGGCCATCTATTTTTCAAAGATTCCCACAGACGGTGCCAAATTGTGTGGGTGATTTTCCGACCACACTGCCCGCTTAGTAACCAGCTGGAGAGTACTGGCAAAATAGATGGCACCTGACTGACCTGTAACAGAAAGAAAAGGCTCCGGCGGTGGCTCTTCCACCCGGGGGCACTCCGACGATCAAGTCAGTATATCTCTCAAAGATAATCAAGTGCTAAACTCACAAGTTTGAATATAAAACTGCATACCTTAGACCCACGGGGGTGCCTCTCTTTTATAGTTTACTAAATCCAAGTCCCACTAGAAGTCTGACTTCTATGGATTCCAATTCAATGTTAACTTTGGACTCTTCAAGGGATAAAGATAAACCCCCTAAGAGCTTTATCTTTATCTTTATCTTAGCAAAGTCTTCTCTTTACCCTAGGACTCTTGTCCCTTATCCGCTTATCTCGGATTCCGATATCTTCGGAGATCACCTCGGCCTTGCCTAGGTAACCTCGGCATAACTACACCAGGACACGTGGCACCTCGGCTGACACGTCGGCATCACCATGCCACGTGTTGGTATTCAGAAAATACATCCTCACAGTAGAGAAGGATTCTGATTAGTGGTTAGCTTCTTCCAAATTTACCAGTAGTTGTTCTGCCCATGCGCAATCATCTTTGATGATTTGGATTAGTAGAATTGTGAAATTGCATAGATTATTAATGATAGTGATAATGATAAAGATAATGATGAAGATAAGGATGTGGGTGATTTTATTTATTTATTTTTTTTTTTTTGGAGTAATTGAGTTTTTTTTTGGATTTCTAATTCTATTGCAATCATTGTTTTTATTTTTGTCAATCAGTATGAATGTTCACATTTTAAATTGTTTTTTACATTGTTTGAAAGTCTGAGAAATAAGTGTTGAAATATAAATATGGACATAATTATATATTTTGCAAGATGTGAATGTTGACATATTATTGGTTATTTGTTACTATATTTGTTGTTTAAACAATCATTTTTTGTTACTATTAAACAATTGAAATAGTTATTTTTTTTTTCCAATTTTGTTTCATGTTGCAGTGTGAATGTACATTGGTATGAATTTAGTTTTTCTAAGGTTAGTTGTATGTTAATTGCAAATTGTGAACATTTACATTGTATTTTGGTATGAGTTTTTTTTTTTGAAATTTTTTTAATTTTTTTTTTTTACTATGCTTGTTGGTTGAATAATCATTGTTGTTACCATTGAACAATTAAAATAGTCGATTTTCACTTTTTTTTTAATTTTATTTTAGGTTTTCACGTTGCAGTGTGAATGTTTACATTAGAATAAGTTTTTTTTTTCTTTTTTTTTTTATAGTTGTATATTAATTGTAAATTGTGAACATTCACATTGTATTTTAGTATAAGTTTTATTTTTTTGAAAGTTAATTGTATATTTGTTGTTTTTGTTACTATGCTTGTTAGTTGAACAATTATTTTTGTTTCCATTGAACAATTGAAATAGTTGATTTTCACTTTTTTCAAATTTGTTTTATATTTTTATGTAGCTGTGTGTAAATGTTTATATTGATATGTGTTATTTTTTTCAAAACTAGTTGTATGTTAATTATAAATTGTGAACATTCATATTGTATTTTTGTATGAATTTTATTTTTTTGAAGGTTAGTTGTATATTTGTTATTGTGAATATTCACATTGTACTTTAGTATAAGTTTTGATTTTTCAAAAGTTAGTTGTATGTTTATTGTTTACTGTGAACATTCGCATTATATTTTGATTTTTATTCAGATTTTTTGCTGTGTTATTTTTAAAATTTTCAAATTATAAAAAAGTTCAAAATTCATAATTTGAGATTTTCTTCTTAGAATAACGAAGAGATTTCTCCATGGAATAAGAGAAATATTTTCTCTATAGAATGAGAGAGAGATTTTCTCCATAAAATGAGGGACTATTGTTATGTATAGTTTCAAAATAGAACTATGTGTACAAAATTAGAAATGATGATTTGGTCATATTACATTAAATACGACTTAATGAAATACTCAAAAAAAATGTGGATTAGATGGAATAAAACACTTAAAAAGAAGATTTATCAAAAAATGACCCTTATTTAATTTAACAATATATATATATATATATATTAAAGGCAAAATTACATTTCAATTCAACTTTTCAAAAATAATTACAAAATATGGAAAAATTTATGATTTTAATTTTTAATATTTATAAAGTTTATCATTGATTTATAATCATTTTTTTTTTCAAAAATCACTCAAATTTTACATTTCACCAAAAAGTAAAATTTTGAAAAATCTTACAAAATTTTCTATATTAAATATTTTAATAATTACCAAACACATCATCTTTTAAAAAAGAAAATTAAAAACACAAAAAATATAACTAAAATAGTAATTGTCAAATCCCACATAATTATATCAAATTTGCAAGCCGAATTTGTTTTCAAACCTTTGGTCAGTCTAATTTATCCAGCTAAAATCTATGAAATTGACTCCTCCAAACCAAAATAATGTAAAGATGACAACAAAATATAACTATTAATTTACAGATTTTTACACAAAATAAAAGAAATTTATATAAAAATTATAGGTGCTTTTGAATTTTTCATTATTTTATTTTTTAAAACATGAAAAACAAAAATAAACTAGTAAAACATAAAAAATGAAAATAATGCCAAACAATCCATAAATAAATTTTGCAAAAATAATCAAGCAAAACACGTCAATGGGAGATTTTTATTGTTATTAAAACTATGTTTGGTTTTATTTTTGTTTTTATTTTTTATGAAAAAATAAAAAGAATTGAAAGATATTGTTTTTAGAAAACAATTTTAAGTTGTTATGTGAATTTTCAAAACAGTAATGCTTTTTTGCTCGAAAATTTATGACTTGAATGATTCGAATGCATCAAAACAACGTCGTTTTGGAAGGACGTCGTTTTGACACATTCGAATCATTCGGGCCACACAAATTTGGGCCACCAAGTATTTTTCTTTTCAAAAACTATTTTCACACATACACACACACACACACACACAAAAACACCCATCATTTTTTTTCCCCCTCTTGAGAACATTGGAAATAAAATGAACAATGAAAACATACCAAACAACCCCTGATTGTGGGAATAGCTCGTCTCCATATTATTATCATTCATATTCTTTCATACTTCATTTTTTGAGTCCCACTCTAGAACGACAACAATCCAAATTGACCATTTTGTAAATCTCGTGGTGATTATAATTTGTATAAAATATTAATTTTGTCGGCTATCAATAAATTGATGAACGGAACGTATTTTTTTTTATATATAAATTAGACAGTTTAAGTTTAAACTCATACACAGTTGTCGTATATTTAAAAATAAAATATAATTTGTTCGTATGTCTAGTGATGTCCAATTAAATTATTTTTTTACAAAATTCATTTTTATTTTTTGGCTTTGAGATGAACAATTCGGATATCATTGTAGGGATGATAGTGGTATGGAGATCCATGTGAGATTTGTACTCTTATTTATTCTTATTTTTCACTAATTTTCTTTTTGTTGTCGAACAAAAAAAAAAAAAAACAAGGAGATTTACGGACATATCCTATTGGTTAGACTTATTTATCTATAAGTCTTTTTTTACCTATTGATATTCTTAAAAAATGTTGGAGCAAAATAAATATTTTAAAACTTATTGGTGCATTAAAAAATATACAAAATTTATATATACATATATATATATATATATATATTTAAGTTCATCACATAAAATTGATCTGTAATTTATCCATTAAACAATGCACTATAAGTAGTCATTTGTTTATAATTTCTCGACCGTGATGGATCTTCAATAATGAGAATTACACATTAGATAATTTTTCAAGCAAATAAAGGGAATATTCAGTCTAATCACACAAAGGAAATAAATTAGAAAATGAGAATGTTTTCTCTTCCACACATAGATTTTAAAGGCCTATAGCCGATTCAATATTTCGCTGAATTAAGCTAGGCAGGAGGGACATTTTCTGCAATCAGGGTTCTTTTGGCCCTTGTTAGGTTTTATTCTTGGTAATCCCGTTTGACAAAACTCCTTTCAGTTGTATTTCTTTTCGCACTTTTATTTCAGTGAGGCTATGAGTTGTTAGATGCGAATCCAACCTGAATCAAGCCTTTCAGAGAAGTTTGTGATGGTAATACTTTCAAGATTGCCACTTCGCTGATTATGACGGGGATCGAGCTGCAAAATGCAAAAATGCATTCCAAGTTGCCTGTCCGCTCGAGCGGACATTCCCCCGCTCGAGCGGAGAATCCCTGGTTCCAGCAGTTTTGGTCGTCTGCAAAAGTACTGAGATGTGTGATTTCGCGCTCGAGCGGGATTTCTGGCGCTCGAGCGGACCTCTGTTATATCACGCGCATATTTTGCTGAAGCCGCTCGAGCAGGCTGTTGGGCGCTCGAGCGGAGATCGCGGGACAGATTCTATAAATTCGCGTGTTGGGTCAGATTTTAGGATTACTACTCCAGATCTTCTTTTTGGGTTTTAGGGTTTATATCTGGGGATACTTTGGGAGTTTTTCTTTGATGTTTTATTGAGTATTCAACTCATGGTTTAAAGAGAGTACATCAAAGGTTTTTGTTTGCTATACGAAAGAGAGAGTTGTTCTTCGGTGGATTCTGAAGAATTCGAGCCTGAAGCTTTGGTGGATTCCGGGGTGGCTCATCGTAAAGACAATTCCGAGGTGAAGATGGGGTTGGAAGAGGCACATAGAGGTTGGTTCAATTAGGCGTTGTGGATTCGCTAGGTAATTGAGAGTATACCTGTGTAATTCCTTTAAATCTTCTTAGTGGATTGTTCTTGTGGCTGTTACCCGTGGTTTTTTTATTACAGTTGGAGGTGTCCAATTGTGGTTTTTTCCACGTTAAATCATTGTGTCTCTTTGTCTTGATTGTTTGATTGGGATTGTTATATTCTGCTTAAAATTAATACATAATCACAAATCAACATCTAGGGGATATCTAGATTTTTCAATTGGTATCAGAGCGGGTCGTTCTATTTTAAAAAAAATATATATATATATATTTTAGAACGAGATCTTGTTTGATTTGTGTTAATGGATACAATTCGTGAAGGAAATTCTATGGTTCGACCACCCCTACTTGACGGATCTAATTATTCTTTTTGGAAAGCTCGGATGAGATCTTTTTTAAAATCTATTGATGAAAAAGTTTGGCAATCCGTCATGAATGGGTGGACCGAACCAACAATTACCGTTGATGGAGTTACAATCCCCAAACCAATTGATAAGTGGGACACAATTGATTACCAAAATAGTAGCTGGAATAGTAAAGCCATCAATTCTCTCTTTTGCGCTGTCACACCTGAAGAATTTAGTCGTATTTGTAATTGTGAAGTCGCAAAAGAGGCTTGGGATATCTTACAAACTATTCATGAGGGCACTCCTTCTGTGAAACGTTCAAAACTTCAAAGGCTCACATCTAGTTTCAAAAATCTTTCAATGAAAGATAGTGAGACTTTTGATGAATTTTATGCGAAGTTGAGTGACATTGTAAATTCCAGCTTCAATTTAGGTGAAAAAATTCCAGAATCCAAAGTTGTGGGAAAAATTTTGAGATCCTTGCCTGATCGGTTCCAACCAAAAGTCACGGCTATTGAGGAGGCTCAAGATGTTGACAACCTCAAGCTGGATCAGTTGGTTGGAAATCTCCAAACTTATGAGGCACACAGGAATTTCAAAATGAAACAAAAAGATATTGCTTTTAGTAATGCTCATAAAGTTAGAGAGGATTCTGATGAGGATTATAAGATAGATTCCAAGATTACGGCTGCTTTTGTTAAACAATTTAAAAAATCTTTTTTGAAAAAGAATCCTAATCTTTTGGAATCTACTCATTCTCATAAATCTAAAGGCAAAGATAAACTCAAAATTAATCCTATAGCCAAGAAGGAGAAAGGAAAGATACAAGGGAACTCTGAAAGACTCCAATGCTATGAATGCCAAGGATTTGGCCACTTTGCTTCAGAATGCCCTACTCGTTTGAGGAAGAAGAAAGCCCTCGCTATCACTTGGGATGATGAATCAGAATCTGATGAAGATGAAAGTGACAACGAAGATCAAGGCGAAGAGGGACATAAACAATTCCTTGCTTTCATGGCGGCTTCCGAAGCTAAAGGACAAACAGATTCTCCGAAGATGTCAGTTGAGAATATCACTGATGATGAATCCTCGGAGAGTGATCATGAAGAGCTTGAGCAAGCTTATGAAAAGTTGTATAAGGAGTCTCTTAACTTATTCAAATTGAATGACAAACTCACAAAGAAACTCAAAGCATGTGAAAGTGAGAATGTCAAACTTAAGGAGGAGATTTCCGAGGCCAGGATTAATGCCATGAAGGTAGCTGATGATCGACAAGTTCTTTGTGCAAAACTGCTGACTTGTGAGACAGAGAGGAATGAGCTGCTGCAAATCCATGCCATGTATGAAGAAAAGATTGAATCTCTCGAGATGTCACAAATTGCTTTGGAAGAACTAATGATCAAGAAAGAGGAAGAGCTCATGTGTGCTATGGCTACCATTGGTCTTTGGAACAAAGGATCAAAGACTTTGGAGGATATCATTGGGTCTCAACAAATGAGTTGTGACAAGAGTGGCATTGGCTTTGGTGGTAAGAAAGAGCAAAAACAGAGTGCTTCAACATCTCATGATAAAAGAACTCAAGGAAAGGGAAAACAAAAAATTCAACATAATGATGGACTTCTTAAACTTCCTAGAGTTGGTAAGGTAAAAGAAAAAAAGGTACACCCTGTACACCCGTTTTTATTTGTCATCATTGTGGTCTGCATGGTCATATTCGCCCTTATTGTTATAAGTTGCATGGGAGAGTGTATTTGCCTAGACCTAGGAATAGGAAGTTGGAAACCATGTCGAGACGGGTTCCTATTGTAGGGGAAAGGAACCACAACGTCAAGACACCACCCAAGAACTGCATTTCTCACAACTTTGTACGTACTAAAGCAGTTTGGGTGAGAAAACTTGACTTGTGTTAATTTGTTTATTTGCTTTAGCTTTTGGGTTTTTGTGTATTGTTTTTAATGAAAAAAAAAAAATGTGTGCTTGTTCATTGTTTTTTTGTCTTTCTTTATTTTTGAAAAAAAAAAAAGAAAAAAATCCCAAAAAGATTTTCTTAGTATGGTTTTGTAAGTTTGAAATTTTTGAGTGTTCCTTGGTGCATATTGGATTTGATGAGAATATCCATTACATGTTAATATATGTGTGCTTTCTGTGGTCATTACTCATTTTGGAGTGTGTGTTTTTTGATTAGTATGTCTCATTCTGTACACACTCTTGGATTAGCAAATTTTGGAGTTTTCCGCCTTAGTGATTATTTTTTTTCTATGGACTTCTGGCATTGGTCTTTTGCGTTTCTAGAGGAATTGACCTATACTAGCATATCATGGGTGATGTTGAGTCTCTTAACCACCTACCATCTTTTTGCACCTCCATGGCTTCCCCCTTAATTCTTTGCAGTCTAGCCATGAGGAAAAGGCTACCTCAGAGTCACCAACCAGGCCATCCTTATTATATCCATGCTTCTCTGGTTCGGTTTCCATACTCTTGAGCGTGTCAGCCACCAATGATTGTGCAAAAGAAAAAGAAAAAAAAAGAAAGAGAAGAAGACAAAATATGCAAAAGAAAGAAAGAAAAAAATGTGCAAAAGAAAGAAAAAAAAAAAAGAAAAGATTCATTGATTGAGGGGGAGCCTCCGCCTTTACTCACCAAATACCCTTTGATTTCTAGTGGTTTGACTTTCCTTTGTCGTGCTTAAGATTCTCTTGTCGGAGGTCCAGCTTTCATATCACTACTAGGATTGAATCTAGTGTTTGTCGAACTCCAAGAGTCACACACACACTTTTTATCATGAGATCTATGCTTTTCACATAATGCATCACTTTCTTTCATGAGGAATTTTCTACAAACTGTGCACATTGTGTTTTCTAGTAATTGTACTTCTTGGATAATCTTGTGTGTTTTAAGGTACTAATCTGAAATTTCTGGATTGCTCCACCATATTATTTTTTTTCTCGTTTTCTTCTTGTTCAATGTTTTCAGTGTTTGTGGTTACTTTTAGTGAGGGGGAGTTTGGTTCATCTTGATTTGCATTGGTAAGGGAGTTTGGTTTTTATTGCAAGAGTTGTTTAGCATGAACACTTTGATATGTTTGATAAGGGAGATTAGCTATATGTTTTGCATGTTGTAATGCACTGTTTGCCCTTCTTGTATGTTCCTGGTATTTACATCGTCATATCATTGCTTGTGTGGTTTATGATCTTGCTTTTGTTGTTTAAGAGTTATTTTTCATGAGTCTTGTTTTCATCTATTCATATTTTTCATCTCATGGTTTAAAGAGAGTACATCAAAGGTTTTTGTTTGCTATACAAAAGAGAGAGTTGTTTTTCGGTGGATTCTGAAAAATTCGAGCCTGAAGCTTTGGTGGATTCCGGGGTGGCTCATCGTAAAGACAATTCCGAGGTGAAGATGGGGTTGGAAGAGGCACATAGAGGTTGGTTCAATTAGGCGTTGTGGATTCGCTAGGTAATTGAGAGTATACCTGTGTAATTCCTTTAAATCTTCTTAGTGGATTGTTCTTATGGCTGTTGCCCGTGGTTTTTTGATCACAGTTGGAGGTGTCCAATTGTGGTTTTTTCCACGTTAAATCGTTGTGTCTCTTTGTCTTGATTGTTTGATTGGGATTATTATATTCTGCTTAAAATTGATACATAATCACAAATCAACATCTAGGGGATATCTAGATTTTTCAGCCCTAAACATTGCAAGTTAGGGTAACAAATTTTGAAGGAAAAAAAATTGATTTATTTTTCATTTTTAATTATTATTATTATTTTTTTAAAATTTCAAAGTTTGCTATTCTTATCAAACTTAAAAAATAAAATTAGTATAATTATATCAAAAGTATGAGACTAACTATATATATTTTTAAATCTCATAAGATTTGTATAGTCATTAGAGCAATACTCATTGAAATATGATTCAGTAAAATGATTGTTAAAATAACAATCATAAGATGCTTTAAAAAATTTAAATTTAAATTTTTAGTGTTCTCAAATATTTTGCTTTATATTGTGTGGTTCACTTTTTTCTTTTGTCCCTCTTTCAAAAAAAAATATTTAGTGTTAATTAGGCACTACGTGGCACATGTCATACACTAATCACAATATATTATGCCCTTCTCTCACACCCAACACAAAATCGTAAATTTTACATCCTTCACTAATCACAAGTGGACCTGTCGGTGTGGTGAACCACATCAAATAACTGCTCCTCTCTCGCATTCTTTTTGGTTGTTCTATTCTATGTAACTTCGCCTTTTATTTCTGACTTTTTATAAGGGAGTACTTATCAATATGTCCTATTAACTACTATTCTCTTCCTTTTGATTAGTCTCGGTGAATAGGCAAAACATTCATTAAAATGTATTAAAAATATAGAAATACGTAAGAAAATATTTTGGGATTTTGGTTGCCAGGGACAGTTAGGTATTTAAAGCAAGCAGAGGGGTTGTTCCAGTACTGTCGTGGCTAAAATTTATTGGGCAAATGTACTACTCTAATTTTTATTTTTTAATTGTGATACATTTGATTATGAATTTTAAATTTTATTTTAAATAATTATAATTAAAGATAATTTCTTTACAAATGGTCCATTTTAAAGAAAAAATTGTCATATTACTTATTTTGTGTTAATTAATTTATATTTTATTTGAAATATATGGAATTTTTTTTAATGAATAATATTGACACTTTCTTAATTATAAAATTATATTTGGATTAGTTTGGTTTAGCTTTTAGAAAATTTTTCTAAAAAATTAAAAATTAAATTTGTGAAAAAAATTAAAAATACATCATTTTATATAAATTTATCTTTTGGAAAGGTATAAATAATTTTTAAAATTATTTTTTTTTGATATTTATTTTCGTTAAATTAGTTCCTAATTTAAAAAAAAAAATCAAATATGACAACAATTTTGTTGTCATTATTAATCCAATTCGTTATCAAAAATCCAAAACTAAAAATATTTCATATATTAAACATATCGATTACACATTAAAATCTTAATAATCATCCATTACATGATTACCATCCAAAAATATCTGTTCATAACAATATATATATATATATATATATATCAACAAAAACAACTACCCATTACATAATCATCATCCAAACACATACTAAAAATTAATTTAGTAAAAAAATAAATATATAAAATATAAAAGATTTATTATTTTTATATAATTTTATTTTTGGCTGGTAAAAATAATTTTAAAAAAATTCAAAAACAACTTTTTGACATTTATTTTTGTCAAACTAGTTTATAGCAACCTAACGACTTTACTCTTGAAATTGAACATTTTTCATTTGCAAAGGAAATAGTGTCTTCAATTGTCCTTATTCAGAATAAGATTTAAAATTTAAGGTCAAATGTATCACAATTGAAAGGTCAATGATCAAAATGACACAAATCCAAACTACATGGACCGTTGGTGTAATTCGTCCAAATTATTTGTTTAAAGCCAATTTCGAACCCACATGTGGTAGGCCTCACAAATAATGTTGGAGATCTCAAATGAATTACTAAATATTCTACACACTCTAAATGAATTACAAAAGCTAAGGGAGTGAATGGGATTACATATTCTAGTTGCCCTAGTTGTGAACAATGGATACTAGGGGCTCTGTGACACCTCAAATCTACACTAATGGTTGTAGTCAAGGGAAAGTCACTAATGAGTCCTATGGCTAATAACCAAGTAAGATCTCAGATCGCCGGAGGAGTCAAATTAGCCTCCCTTCTAAGTCCAACTTTCTTAGGTAGCGCACTATCCTTTTGACAGATCTTAAGAGGCATTGACACAATGTCTCATAAGTGACGTCAGGGGTTATATTGGTGTTAGAATATAAGTATATAATAATCGAATAATTACGAATAGCCTTAATTACAAAAGCTCGTTCCATTAACATTACATCCCAAAAGAAAATTTAAATTTTTATATGAACTTTACAAAACATCAAAAGGAAATTTCTAACTTTTCTAAAATAACCAAATGTCTTTGAAGGTTTCCGGCTCGTCGTTTTCTGCTGTAAGCTTTTCTTCGGTACCTGGCATGATACACCGTGAGCTTTGAATGCCCAGTAAACGCACACACACTCCATCCCTTTTTCCTAGACCAATACACAACAACTTTACAAAAAGACAGAGGAAAGGATCATAGCATTTAGGTTTATAGCACAGATTATATGGTTAATTGTTAGTAGTCTAGAAATCCCCCAAAAAGATTTCGTCCTCCCAACTCCAAGAATTGGATGCGGATTATTCGGTATGTCCCCTCTTTTGCTGCTTTGTTGCAGACCTTACCTCAGATGCCTACCAACAGTTATATACCTTGTAGCGCCAACTAAGGGCCTCAAAAGAGACGATAATAATGGGCCTAGCCCAAATCCCTCCTTACACCGAACTATCCAGGATCCGAATACAACCGCTGCATTCAAGGGTTCTGAAACAACTAGTTGTGCAAGACTAGCTCATTTTAATCCACTACTAATATCAACTTAACATTCTCATCATTTATGATGTATAACTAGTGTGGTCGTTAACCCTCTTTACCAACCTATGTAGTTTTCCCCTTTTCACATTAAGTTCATTACACATTAGTGATTAGCACAAGTAAAAGCAAAATAAGGCCATTCAAGGTGAAACTCAAGCATGCAAGTATGACATATATTACAACAAATATGTCATGATAGCACAAAAACACTAACTACAACAAGAACCACACTGTCAAATTTTTAGCATTGTACCGGTTCAAAAATAAAGATAGAAAAATATTTTCTAAGGGTTTCAGAAATGTGGCTTATTGAGAATTTGTAGAGAATCAAGTCTAGTTTTAGAATCATTTTACGGAAGTAGGGTGGCCTTTTTTGATTTTTAGATATTTAAGAAATATACAAATCTGCCCAGATTTGACAACTGTTACAAAATTTAGTGTTTCTCTTAAAATACACATTCATGTTCATTGAAATAAATTTTGTTTGAAAGCTAACCTTTAGAGGAAGATTTTGATATAAAAATGAATGCAATATTATTTTTCTATAATTTTTTTATAATTTCTTAAAGTTCCCTATTTTAAATAGGTTCTTGCACCAAGTATTTAGAAAAATAAAAGGAATCATAAAACTATATCCATGGTCTTAGCCAAAATTTGCACATACTCTATATATGTCAATTAATACCCCTTTAAAACAGATTTTGTGTTGGTGAAGGTTTGCTATGGAAATAAAATAAAAAACCTTGAGAAAAGCTTGTTGGAAATTACAAGGAAGAAGAGGAATATTTCATTTTCAAACCATACATCATCTAACAATGTAGTAACTCTTAGTATCATGTGAAATATATTTTTAGCATGTATTATGAAGGGGAAAAACCCGATGATTCATTGAGAGAAGAAGTGTATGAGATTTATCTTGGTTTGCTAGATCTTTTTCCTACTTGTTGCTCTCTTTTCTTATTTTTCTCTCAAGCTCACTTGCTCTCCCTTTCCTCCTCTATCAGCTATGTGTTGTGTGTGTATGGAGTTAAATAAAATAGCTAGCAAGGCTTGTATTTATAGGCCAAGGAGGAGAGAGAAGGGTTGGTTTGGTTTGGTTGGTTTTCAATAGAAACTATTCAAGTTTGGTTGGTTTGTAATTAGATCTAATTAAGATTTGTGTTAATTGATCTTTGTAGACACCCCATTTTTGACCGACCTTAAGACTCAGACGTCACCGATTGAGCGCTCGGTGATGTTGCATATTGTGCTCGTTTAGAGGTCGTGGAGTCTCGGCCGTGAGCCTTGCCTCCGGACTTCCGGACTCTTTTGTGCTTTGCCTCGGTTTGCGAACCAGGTCCCGTTTTCTCCGTCTTCTTTTCCCGAAGGGAGGGAGAGGTCTCGTAGATCATCTCTCAGTGGCCGTAGGCTACATTTCGTGGTCGTAGGCCATTTTTCCCGTTTCAGAGCCCGGTTCCCGGTTTTCGGAGCCGTCGGCCGTGTGCCTCGGTTCGGGACCGCCTAACCACCTCCGTTTGCTCCGGTTTTTGGTATACACCCCGCCACCATCCATTCCAACGACTTGGAGCTATTTTTCAGAGCTTAGGAGCACCAATTCTCAGACCAAGAGCTGCTGGTCCATTGGTCTTCAAGGGTAAGATTCTTTTCCTCTTTTTTGTTCCTATCTTGCTCTATATCTAAGCCTTGCTTGCAAGATTTTTGGGCTCCGACCCAAACTGTAAATAGTCATATTTTGAGCTCTTTTTCATGTTTGATTAAGGACCTTTTGCTGTTTGAGGTCTCCTACTATCACTTGCCTCTTTAACTCTCTTTTAGGCCTATTTTTGCATGGTATTTTAGGCTTATTTGTGAGCTATTTCGTGGCTTGATGTAAACTGTAAAGTATCTTGTTTTGAGCCCCTCTTCAACTTTGTTGAAGGGCTCTCTTCGGTTTGAGGCCAGCAGCTACCACTTGCATCTTTATCTCTCTTTTAGGCCTATTTTTGGGGGGAAATTTGAATTGATTCCCCTCCCCTTTTCCTCCATTCCTCCCTCTATAAAACCAGCAGCTCCAGCTGCATTTTGGGAGAGAAAAAATTTTTGTTTAAGCCTCCTACATTTAATTTCTCTCTCTCTATATTCCAAGCATCAAAACCCTTTTGTTTTTTTTGGCCCCTTTCTACACCACCACATAGCACCACCTCCCCACCATCCTTTCCAACACTTGGAGCTGGTCTTCCAGAGGCAAGGAGCACCTTTTCTCAAGCCAAGAGTTGTTGAAGCATTGGTCTTCAAGGGTAAGTCTTCTATCCCTCTCTTTGGCCCTATTTTTGCTCAATATATTAGCTCCTCTTTCTTGGATATTTGGGCTCTGACCCTAACTGAAAATAGCATTATTTTGAGCTCCTTTTCATGTTTGTTTAAGGGCCTCTCCTTGTTTGAGACTTCCTTTTTACACTTGCTTCTTTACCTCTCTTGTATGCCTCTTTCTTGCATAGTATTTTAGGCTCATTTGTAAATTGTTTCGAGCTTGGTTATAAACTGAAAAGTGGCTTATTTTGAGCCCTTCTTAAACATTGTTGAAGGGCTCTTCAATGTTTGAGGCTTCCTTTTGTCACTTGCCTCTTCATCCCTCTTTTGGCCTTTGTTTTGTTAGCCCTTTGTGCTCGTGTTTTTGGGCTCTAGTCCAAACTTTAAATAGCCTTACTTTGACCCCCTCTTCATGTTTGATCAAGGGACTTTGCTGTTTGAAGCTCCCTTTCTGCTCTTTGTGTTTAAACCTCTCTTTAGGGCCTTATTTTGCATAGTATTTTAAGCTTGCATGTGCATTGTTTTGGGTTTGGTCACTAACTGTAAAACACCATGTTTTGGGCCTCTCTTAAACTTTGTTGAAGGGCCCTCCTCTGTTTGAGGCCAGAAACCATCACTTGCTTCTTTGTCTCCCTTTTGGCCCATTTCTTGCACAATAGTTTATCCATACTTGTGTTTGTTTTCGTGACTTTTTGTAAACTGTAAAGCATTATGTTTTGGGCCCCTCTTCAACTTTGTTGAAGGGCTCTTGACCATTTGGGGCCAGAAGCTGCTACTTGCTTCTTTATCTCTCTTTTGGGGCCATTTTTGCATGTTAACTTAGCCCTATTTGTGTTCACTTTTTGGCCTTTCTTAAAACTGGAAATATGCATGTTTTGGGACTGCCTTGATTCTGTCTTTATGCTTCATATTCAAATAATGCATGCTTTGTATAGCTATAAGTCATTCCATGCGCCTAGTTTCGAGTTTCGGGTCTCATTTCATGCATCGAGTCCCATGTTTCCATGTTTCGGGGCTGTTTTGCATCACATTTTAGTACTGAAACATGCATGTTTGCATACCATGTTCCATGCCCTGCCATGCCTTGTTAGAGTGGCATTTGTGCCTTAGGATCGATCCTCGGTTTGCGTGCATGTGTGCACGCATTTCGAGTGTCTCATTTTCATCTCATGGCTACTGATATGAGTGTGGCTGAGGTCCACTCATGTTGGTGTAAGCCCATATTGCATTGTGTATGCCATTTTATTTCATAGCATTGCGTATGCTAGGTTATATGTTAGAGCATTGCGTATGCCTTGTTACATCGTGCATTGTATATGCCATCTCATAGCATTGTTCATGCTAGGTTGTATATTAGTTGCATTCATGCATGTCATGCATATTGCATTGTGCTTGGGATAGGAGTTAGCCCGAGCATGGGAAACGAGGGACGTTTCGTACTTCGAGTGACGGAACGTGTCTCAATTCTCAGTCACCGACACTCCGGATTATCCATGATGGAGTTTAGGTTTTGTTGTGTTTATATGTGCATTCATTTCATATTGAGTCGTGCAATTCGACTCCTCGGCCATCATGCATCGATATGCGTGATTGGTGGCACGAGGACCGAGGACTACACTCCCTGAAGAGTAGTCATGCATACATATGTGAAAATACTTTGCCATGCCCCTTTGTTGCTCTCTGTTGCAGCAAATCAGAAATCGACAGCCTTCCGGAGCTTGGCAAGCATTTCAAGAATAATTGCAAACAGAGGCTAATTGGGACATCGCAGTGGATTTCCGCACAAGGCAACTCAAGCATACATCATCCATCATCCGGAGCAGAGTTGAGGCAGTCCCTGGCTTGCATGCCAATTTATTGCTTTCCTAATTTAATTTGTTAATTAATTAGGGTTTTGTACATATTTGGACTGTAATTATTCATTTGGGACTGTATATTATTTATTCGGACCCTCTACGCGAGGGCAATGTTGTAATAAGTGTGCGTGTGTGTGATGTATGTCTTCCAACCCCACGTCTTTCTCCTTTTTATTTACCTGCTTATGATGGTTAGATTAGGGCATGTTTCAATTAGCATACAGTATGATAGCATGTTTGCATTCATTTATCTGTTTTGCATGCACCGGGCTCGGCGCATCATACTAACTGCATTGTATTTTTAATTCCAAGCTGAATACATGTTAGCTGTAGCATTTCATATGCGATGTTTAGAATAGCCGAGCCTGTTATAGTTGCATTTTTTCTTGTGTTGCATTAGGCATTTTCGTATAATTAGGATCATGCATGGATTTCTAATTAGCTTCTGTTTTGATTTGGAGTACTCGGTAAGTTTTATGCTTTAGCATCCTTGCATGCGTGTGAGTGACTGCCATGAATAGCATGCTTACCATGAGGCTATATGCTTATGTGATATAACTGCCTGAATGCCTTTGTGTGAAGGTTGGGTTATTTGAATTGGAACAATTCATCAAATGTGTGTTTTAAGCCCACTAGATAGTGACAAAATCATGTTTTTCTAAGCCTACCCGAGGGTGGCAAATCCACGTCTTAGCCTACTTGCGAGTAGCACCATCAAACCATTTTCAAACAAACAAACATGAAATGTTTTGTTCCAATTCAGGCGATCTAGTCTATACTTGTATGCTGTGTGCATCACATAGTAAATCTAGGCTAATAACCGAAATAAGAACACATAATGTTTTCAAAAATAGATATCATGGTTAGTAGAGGCCGATCTTTGATCGGGCGAGCGGGGGTGCTCACGAAGTGACCTTCCCCAATCGTACCCAAGTTCCCGAGCCGAGGCAACTTTGGTGATGACGGACACGTGGCCTTAGGCAACGAGTTAGGGTTTCCTAAATTTCCCCCAAAATAAAATATTTAGGTGGCGACTCTGTATCTGGCAAAGCAGTCCATGTTTGGCACTTCTTTCAAAATCTGTTTTCTCAAAACGATTTGCCGGATTTGGACTCTTTGGTTCAGATTTAGAACCGTGACAATTTGAGAGTCCGAACTATAGTGAACCCCAAATGAACAGAACGGGACTCATCTCTCTCGGGGCGTTCGGGGACGTCTACAATCTTGACTAAGAGAAAGTAATCCTATTTACCAGTTAATTGGGAGACAAAAAAGATATAGCAATAACTGTCCCTATTCCTCCATATTGGTCAAAGATTTGTTGCACATTTGTACAAGATTTGCTATCTATAAAAAATACAATTCTAGGTCCTTTTCACCACCCACAACCGGCTACCCTATTTACCCATGTGAAAATTTGATTTTTTTTTTGTTAATAAAATATAGAGGATATTTTGTATAAATTAATAAAATATTGGTTGTACCTTTATTGAATAAAATATTAAGGTTTTAGGGCCAAAATGCAACAATTAAGAAAGAAAATGGTACAATCTGAAATTTCAAAATAAAACATATGTTTAAGTCATATAATTAATAAAATAATGATAGAAAAAATAATTCAGGCCACGTGGTGCCGATTCTTAACAAAAGGCGAGACACTGGACTAAAACTGCGATTACAGAAAACTAGGGTTTTTCTCTTATAATTTTTCATTCTAGGGTTTCTAAATTATTAATTCGGGATTTTAAAATGTTTCTTAAGTTCTCAGAGTTAATTAGGGTTTGTTGATTATCTCGCACAGTCGTTCTTGATTTCTAGAGTTTAATTTGCAAGAAATGGAGAAACAAGGTTTCTTATTGAAAATTTTCAACTATAAGCGTTTGGAGATATTACAAAAAGTTAGGGCCTCACAACCTATCCCCCTTAAACTAATTTTGTCCTCGAAATTAATATCACAGACTAGGCTCAAAAAGTTGGGGATAGTTTATCCGTATCGCGTTTTCACATTCCCAGGTTGATTATTCAATTCCACGATATCGCCAAAGCACCTTTACTAGATGAACCGTCTTGCCCCTAAGTTTCTTCTCTCATCTATCTTGTATTGCTACAGGTCCTTCTTCAATGGTAACATCTTTGTCAAGACTGATTTCTTCCCAGTTGATGACATATAATGGATCGGCAATGTACTTCCGCAACATAGATACATGAAAGACGTTGTGTATTCCTACTAACTGTAGGGGTAGAGCTAGTCGATATACCACTTCGCCCACCTTCTCTAGTATTTCAAAAGGTCTGATATATTGTGGTGACAGTTTCCTCTTTCTTCCAAAACGTACGATCTCACGCCTAGGTTGCACCTTTAGGAACACATGGTCGCCTACTTCAAACATCAATGGCCTTCTCCTCTTATCTGCATAATTCTTTTGACGGTCTTGAGCAGTCTTTAACCATTTTCGGATAAATTTGACCTTCTTAGTGGTTTCTATAACAAGTTCGGGTGCTATTAGACTCGCTTCACCTATTTTTGTGCAACAAATTGGCGATATACAAGGTCGCCCATATAATGCTTTAAAAGGCGCCATACTAATGCTAGCTTGAAAGCCATTGTTATAGGCGAATTCAATTAAGGGTAGGTGTCGTTCCCAACTTCTTTGAAAATCCATTACACAAGCTCTTAGCATATCTTTGAGCGTCTGGATGGTGCGTTCAGATTGTCCATCCGTTTGTGGGTGAAAAACGGTGCTAAAACATAACTTAGTACCCAGAGCTTCGTGCAGACTTCCCTAAAATTGGGAGGTGAATCGTAGATCACAATCTGACACAATAGATACTAGAATTCCATGTAGTCGAATGATTTCCCCAATGTAGAGCTTGCACATAGACTCTAAAGTGTCGGTTATCTTATAAGGTAAGAAATGTGCTGACTTAGTGAGGCGATCCACTATTACCCATATAGCATCGCGCCTTCTGGGTGTCCTGGGCAACCCTATGGCAAAGTCTATTGTCACGTACTCCCACTTCCATTCTGCTATTGGTAGGGGTTGTAACATTTCTCCTGGTTTCTGATGTTCTGCCTTCACTTGTTGGCATGTTAGACATTTTGCCACAAATCTAGCCACATCCTTTTTCATTCTGCTCCAGCAATATTGCCTCTTCAAATCTTTGTACGTTTTAGTCCCTCCTAGATGTACCACAAATACGGAGTGATGACATTCCTTAAGTACCTTTTCTCTAACTAACTCATTACTTGGTACAAACAATCTTCCTCGATATCTTAAACTTCCACTGGAGTGAATTGCCTAATCGAGCATTGGTTCTCTTTATTCCAGATGTCCCTTGATATAAGCCACTTCTTGATTGTGCCTCTGGGCCTCCATGATCTCACTTATCAACTTTGGCATCACCTTCTGTGAACCAAGGTATACCTTTGTATCTTGAGATTCTACTTGGATTCTAAATTCATTGAGTGTCTTAACCATATCCCATTCTTTGATGGAAATTTTAGCTATCATCCCTCTGCTTTTGCGACTTAGAGCGTCTGTTACTACATTGACTTTACTGGGATGATATAAGAGGGTGAACTGGAAATCCTCAAGATACTCCATCCACCGTCTCTGTCTTAAGTTAAGGTATCTTTGTGTAAATAGATACTTTAAACTCTTGTGATCTGTGAAAATCTCAAATTATTCCCCATACAAGTAATGTTGCCACTGCTTCAGGGCAAAAACTACGGCCGTTAATTCCAAGTCATGTGTTGGGTAATTACGCTCATGTGATTTCAACTGCCTGGATCCAGACGCGACTATCTTTCCATTTTGCATGAGCGCAGCCTAACCCTTCCTTAGACGCATTGCAATACACAATGTACCCCATTTCCCATTTCAGGATTGTCAAAATTGGCGCACTAGTTAATCTCTTCTTTAGCTCTTGGAAGGATTTTTCGCAAGCTTCGTTTCACTCATACTTTACTCATTTCTGCGTCAAACGAGTCATTGGTCTAGCTAAACTGCGAATTTCTGACATAGTTTTTGGTTGTCTCCAATCTAAGACTGCTTCCACCTTGGTTGGATCTACCGCAATCCCATTCTCAGACACTACATGCCCTAAGAATTTCACTTTATTCAACCAGAACTCACATTTGCTTGCCTTGGCATATAACCGATTGTCCCTAAGAACTTGAAAGACAATCCTTAAATGTTGCTCATGCTCTTCTTCAGACCTTAAATATACCAAGATGTCATCAATGAGCACTACTACAAATTGGTCAAGATATGGTGTGAAAATCTTGCTCATTAGGCTCGTGAATACTGTCGGTGCATTGGTTAGTCCGAAGGGCATAACTATAAACTCATAGTGATCATATATGGTTCGAAAGACAATTTTTGGTATATACTCCTCCTTGACTCGTAGTTGATGGTAGCCTGACCTGAGATTGATCTTTGAATAGCACCTTGACCCTTTAAGTTGATAAAAAAGATCATTAATCCTTGGGAGTGGGTATCGGTTCTTGATCGTGATTCAGTTGAGTTGACGGTAATTGATGCATAGCCTTAATGACCTATCCTTTTTTTTAGCAAACAGCACGGGTGCTCCCTATGGTGAAGTACTTGGCCTAATGAATCCTTTCTCGAGCAACTCTTGTAATTGTGTCTTTAATTCTCGTAGTTCTACTGGTGTCATGCGATATGGGGCCATGGATATTGGGGTAGTTCCAGGCTGTAGCTCAATACTAAAGTCTACCTCCCGGGTTGGTGGCAATCTCGATAATTCTGTAGGAAATACATCTGCATATTCACATACTACTCGCGGAAGTTCTAATTTTTTTTGGCCCTCCTCAATTAAAATCAAACTTGTTATCCTACCCGCAAGTTGATCGTGCCACTGCGTCCTACGTTTCGTTAAAGTCATGGAGTCTTGTCTATCCCCCTTAAACTAGAAACGTGTTCTATCAAACTTGTGAGCTACTACTTTCTTTTGATAGCAGTCGATGACCGTTCGGTGGGCAGCAACTAGTCCATGTCCAAAATGATATTGAAGTTTGAATTTCCATGACACAAAGGTCGCAAATTAAGCGTAGGTTCGACACTCTTATTTTACAATCCCTACAGATCAACCCTATCTGAACGCATTCTCCCATAGGTGACATTACATTTAAAGCAGTTTTTAAGGGTTCACATACAAGTTCTAATGACTTAGCACAAGCAGAGGATATAAAAGAATGCGATGCACCAATATCAAATAAAACATGCATCCAAGAATTATATAGCACGAAATTAACCTCAATTACAGACGGGGTCCGCTTCTTCCTTTTGTAAGGAAAAGACTCTACCGATTGCTTTCTGGTTGCCACTGGTCCTGACGTTCTGAGTTCCTCTACTTTTCTAGTGTTGCTGCCCGGTAGGTCCTGTCTTGTTTGTCCAAGGCTTCTGTCCACCCAATGCCTGGGCATTTGCTCCGGAACTTCCTCCTTGGTATCTGGATGGTAGAAGTTGGGGGCATTCGCTTTTTTTTGCCCCAATTATTGGCAATGAAAGCACTGGAGTTGTCTTGCTGGCCTTGGTTGATAGCCTCCTCTCTGGATCTGTTGCTGCGGTTGTTGCCGTTGCTATTGTGGTTGTGGTCTGGAGTAGGGCTTCGAGGCCATATTTCCTTTTTGGTTCCTTTGAGGTCCATCAGATGTCTGATTGTCTTTCCACTTGTTCCAAGTCTTCTTAGCGTCGGCTACTTCCCTTTCAGATTCTAATGCCATCTTCAACACCTCGGCATATGAGTGGAGTCGTTACTAGAGAACTCTTCCCTTTATTGTAAGGTCTAGCTCCCACCCGAACATCCTTGCTTTCTCTTCATTATTTGCTACATATCTAGTTGCGTAACGGGCTAACTCTTTAAATTTTGTAGCATATTGGGTTACGGTCATATTCCCTTACTCCAGGTTTTGGAATTCCTTGACTCGCTCTCGACGAACTGTACTTGGAAAGTATTTATTCAGGAACAATTCCTTAAACTGGTTCCACGACATGTTTGTAACGTCACGTATATTCTTGATTAGTTTCCACCAATGATCGGTTTTATCATCAAGCTCGAACACGGCCAGGGTTATTCTATCCGCATCTTCAGTTATTCCCACAGTGTCTAGCATTTTCTCTATCTGTCGAAGCCAATTCTCAACCACCCTCGGGTTTGGTACTCTTGTGAACTTCGGGGGCCTTTGTTTTCTGAACTTTGAAAAGAGTCGAGTCCTCTCGTTTTGCTAATTGTTCCTTAGTTGCCCCAATTCCTCAAGAATTTGATGCCCAAGATTATTAGGGATATTGGCTCCCACGGGTATAGGCCCATGCTGATTTCTGGGACGGTTCCGAGCATTATTGCTGGTTTCTGAATAGTCATTAGCTCGCGTGTCCACTATTCTGTTCATGGTACGAGGTAAGTTAGCTTCTAAATTTCTATCTAAATGTAATCTTTCTACGAGATTTGAAATTAAGGTATAGTTTTCTTAGGGTGTGATAAATATTAAAACAAGTAACAGTCAACAGATATAGAACAAGTCATCATTTCATTATATCATATTAGGCGTCTGTACAAAGGCTTTCATACCATAGTTTTACTTAAAAGCATTACACGTTATAGTCACAAAGTTACTATATACATTTTAAAGATCCCTATAACTGGATCTTACAAAAAGTCTAGCCTACTATCTCTAGATTAACTCTCATTTCCCGACCAATCAAAGTCTTCTTCGGGGTCCTCATCAACCGAGTCGGTTTCCTGGCCAAGGGAGCGGGCATGTATATCGGCGAAGTGGGGATGTGTTCAGATGACACCTCAATTGGGAAGTTTAGAGTTGTTCCTAGTTGTACTGGTAGTTGCTCTACCTCCATTAGCTGATTGTCGTTCTGCCCAGGATAGTGAAACTCGCCACTTTCTGCTAGAAATTGGTGCAGTGCTTCTTCTTCTAAGGCTCGGTGCATCAAAGAGTCCATTTTCTGGTCATCCTGTTCCTTTCGGACTACACTCCTTGCTGCACGACTTAGGTATTGTAGGCATCGTCGAACCAAGGACCTCTTTTGTTCCTTTGTGTAATAAGAGTAATCTGTTTCCACATTTCGTATCACTTTGATGATCATTTCCTTGGTGGCAAATTCACACCTTCAACGGCTGAAGTAGGTATTAAGGGACAGGGCCCTCCTGCTTTGCATGTGGAATGCTTCCTACGTATCGAGACTGATGTCGGTTGTCTGATGGCTTTCTGACGACATCCTAAGGTAAAGGGAAAAGATTTTAATTATTAGTCTCTTTTAAATATAATAGTGTGATAATAAAATACAATAAGGTAAAAGGGTAAGGACTTCTAGAGTCGCGTATTGGGTTGCGCGGGCTAAGGGTTGAACCTAGGCTCTGATACCAAATTGTAATGCCTCAAATCTACACTAATAGTTATAGTCAAGGGAAAGTCATAAATGAGTCCTATGGCCAATAATCAAGTAAGATCCTAGATCGCCGATGGAGTCAAATTAGCCTCCCTTCTAAGTCCAACTTTCTTAGGTAGCGCACTACTCTTTTGACAGATCTTAAGAGGCATTGACACAAGGTCTCATAAGCGACGTCAGGGGTTATATTGGTGTTAGAATATAAGTACATAATAATAAAATAATTACAAATATCTTTAATTACAAAAGCTCGTTCCATTAACATTATATCCCAAAAGAAAATTTATATTTTTATATGAACTTTACAAAACATCAAAAGGAAATTTCTAACTTTTCTAAGATAGCCAAATGTCTTCAAAGGTTTTCGACTCGTCGTCTCCGGCTGTAAGCTCCTCTTCGGTACTTGGCATGATACATTGTGAGTTTTGAATGCCCAATAAACGCACACATACCCTATCCCTTTTTCCCAGTCCAATACACAACAACATTTACAAAAAGACAGATGAAGGATCATGGCATTTAAGTTCATAGCACAGATTATATGGTTAATTGTTAGTAGTCTAGAAATCCCCCAAAGAGATTTCGTCCTCCCAACTCCAAGAATTGGATACGGATTATTCGGTATGCCCCCTCTTTTGCTGCTTTGTTGCAGACCTTACCTCGGATGCCTACCAGTGATTATATACCATATAGCGCCAACCGAGGGCCCCAAAAGAGACGGTAATAATGGGCCTAGCCCAAATCCCTCCTTACACCGAACTACCTAGGGTCCGAATACAGTCACTCCATTCAAGGGTTCCGAAACAACCAGTTGCGCAAGACTTGCTCATTTTAATCCACTACTAATATCAACTTAACATTCTCATCATTTATGATGTATAACTAATGTGGTCGTCAACTCTTTTTACCAACCCATTTAGTTTTTCCCTTTTCACATTAAGTTCATTACACATTAGTGGTTAGCACAAGTAAAAGCAAAATAAGGCCATTCAAGGTGAAACTCAAGCATGCAAGTATAACATATATTACAACAAATATGTCATGATAGCACAAAAACAGTAACTATAACAAGAACCACATTGTCAGATTTTTAACACCGCACCGGTTCAAAAATAAATGTAGAAAAAATATTTTCTAAGGGTTTTAGAAATGTGGCTTACTGAGAATTTTTAAAGAATGAAGTCTAGTTTCAGGATCATTTTACGGAAGTAGGGTGGCCCTTTTTGATTTTTAGATATTTAAGAAATACACAGATCTACCTAGATTTGACAACTGTTACAAAATTTAGTGTTTCTCTTAAAATACTCATTCATTTTCATTGAAGTAAATTTTTTTTGAAAACTAACCTTCAAAGGAAGATTTTGATATGAAAATTAATGCGAGATCATTTTTCTATAATTTTCTAGAATTTCTTAAAGTTTCCTGTTTTAAATAGGTTCTTGCACCAAGTATTTAGAAAAATAAAAGGAGTCATAAAAACACATCCATGGTCTTAGCCAAAATTTTCGTATACTCTATATATGTCAATTAATACCCCTTTAAAACATATTTTGAGTTGGTGAAGGTTTGTTATGGAAGTAAAATAAAAAACCTTGAGAAAAGCTTGTTGGAAATTGCAAGGAAGAAGAGGAGCATTTTATTTTCAAACCATACATCATCTTACAATGTAGTAACTCTTAGTATCGTGTGAAATATATTTTTAGCATGTATTATGAAGGGGAAAAACATGATGATTCATTAAGAGAAGAGGTGTGTGAGATTTACCTTTGTTTGCTAGATCTTTTTCCTACTTGTGTGGCGATCTTTTCTTCTCATTTTCTCTCAAGCTCACTTGCCCTTTCCTTCTCTCTCAGCTGTGTGTTGTGTGTGTATGAAGTGAAATAAAATAGCTAGCAAGGCTTGTATTTATAGGCAAAGGAGGAGAGAGAAGGGTTGGTTTGGTTTGGTTGGTTTTCAATAGAAACTATTCAAGTTTGGTTGGTTTGTAATTGTATCCAATTAAGATTTGTGTTAATTGATCTTGATTAAGTGAAAGTAATCCTATTTACTAGTTAATTGGGAGACAAAAAAGATATAGCAATAAATGTCTCCCATTCCTCCATGTTGGTCAAAGATTTGTTGCATATTTGTACAAGATTTGCTATGTATAAAAAATACAATTCTAGGTCATTTTCACCACCCAAAACCGGCTCCCCCATTTACCCATGTGAAAATTTGATTTTTTTTTTGGTTAATAAATATAGAGGATATTTTGTATAAATTAATAAAATATTGGTGGTACCTTTATTGAATAAAATATTAAGGTTTTAGGGCCAAAATGCAATAATTAAGAAAGAAAATGGTACAATATGAAATTTTAAAATAAAACATATGTTTAAGTCATATAATTAATAAAATAATGATAGAAAAAATAATTCGGGCCACGTGGTGTTGATTCGCAACAAAAGGCCAAATACTAGGCTAAAACTGCAATTATCGAAAATTAGGATTTTTCTCTTATAATTTTTCATTCTAGGGTTTCTAAATTATTAATTCAGGGTTTTAAAATGTTTCTTAAGTTCTCAGAGTCGATTAGGGTTTCCTGATTATCTTGCACAATCGTTCCTGATTTCTAGGGTTTAATTTGCAAGAAATGAAGCAACAAGGTTCTTATTGAAATTCTTCAACTATAAGTGTTTGGGGAGATTACAAAAATTTAGGGCCTCACAGGCTGTGTGTAAGGGTGTGCACGGTGCGGTTCGGATGGTTTGAGAGTAAAATCACAAACCGAATGCGCGAGTTAGCGGATTAGCGGATTGATAAATTGCGGTTTAGGCGGTTTTTGACGGATTAGCGGATTGAAGAATATTCTAACCAATTATCATACATTTGCATAATATGTAACACTAATTTGTACAATACTTTTTAGATATATAACACAAAGTAATTTTATATAATATGTTTCATATATATAATCACTAATTTGTAATAAATTTTATATTTAGGCCTCGTTTGGGAACAGGCTAATATAGTAACTTTTTGGCTATTTAGCTAAAAAGGTAGGTAAAAAAAACTTGTATGTTTAGGATGACTTTTTGGCTAATTACGAAAAGATGTGCAAAAAGTAGAGAGAAAAGAGAATCTTTGACTTTTTGGTATGAGTTGTTGGTTTTTCGGCTAATTTAGGCCTCGTTTGGGAACAAGCCAATTTAGTAATTTTTTGGCTATTTGACTAAAAAAGTAGGTAAAAAAAACTTATATGTTTGGGATGACTTTTTAGCTAATTACGAAAAGATGTACAAAAAGTATAGAGAAAAGAGAATCTTTGATTTTTTGGTATGAGTTGTTGGCTTTTTGGCTAAAATGATAACTTTTTGACTTTTTGGCTAAAAAGGTAAGTCCCCAAACGGGGCCTAAATCTCTCTCACACTCATTTTACATTGATACTTCATTGAGAGTTAAAATATATATATATATATATATATATATAAATATGTATTAATTATAACAGAGCGGAGCGGTTCGGGTTGCAGATTATAAATTTTAAAGTTTAAATTGCGGTTAGAGCGGTGCGGATTGATGCGGATCGGTGTAGTTTTAGCAGATTAGGTGGTATTTTGCACTGTGCGTTTCGATTTGTGCATTGTATTGTTACTAACGTGTTAAGTATCTTGCTTGGGGAGTACGTTTGCAAGAATGAAACTCAAAGAAATTTGGTAATTCATTTGGAGTTTCTAACACTTTTGGGACCAGGTCCGATTTAATATTATTATTTTAGGGATACTTTTTACATATTTGTCTCTTGTTTTGATATTAAAAAAAATTAAGATTTTTTAAATGTATGTTTTGTGTTTGTGAAATTATTATTTGGTACTCATAATGATATCGAGAAATTTATTAAAATGATAAATGATTGGAACATTTTTATTTTTGTTTGTGAATTTTAATTTATTTGTGTTAATTTATATTGAAAAATATAAGTAGTTGGATTGGATTTTTAAAAATTATTTTCGTAATGAAAATATATCATTAAAAATTAGAGCAAGACCTATTGATAAATAAGTCTGACCCATAAAATCAGTTGTAATTGCGCCTAATATTTAAGGGAAAATAACATCTCAATGGTATCTGACACCACTAAAAAAGTTCCAGCAATTACAATATTAGTGAAAAAATACAAATAATTACGAAAGGATGAAATCTTTAAATAGAGGCTTCGGTAAAAATTTGGAAACATGAAATAAATTTGGGTCACCGCAACCCCTTTCCCATATTGACATCTCCTTCCCTTATTGTTACACCTCTTTCCACCATTGACCCTTTTCCTTCTTTTCTTTTTCTCATTGTCTCGTTGGTTTTGGTTTTTTTAAAAGGTTTCATTGGAATCTAATTTATCGAACAAATTAAGAGGGTGAAATTAAAATTTTCTGGCAAGGCAAAATTGTAATAATAAAAGGTAAATGCTACTAGCATCTACATCTTTTATTTGGACCACCCACCTTTCCATAATTTTTTATGACAAATCTATCCTGTCATAAAATTCCATTTTCACTCTTAACTATCCAAACCTTAACCCTAAACCCTCTCCACTCAACCACCACGCATCACTACCATCACAAGTTACTACTAGGGATGGCCATTTTAATCCGATCTACAAGGGCTCGTCCATACCCGTCCAAATGAAGCAGATTTTACCCGACTCAACACTTATGTTGAGCGGGGGTGGATTATATTTTGGCCACTCACAATGGGGGGTGGGGCAAGGACGGGTATCACCTCTCCCGATCTAAACCCAACCCGATATGTATATGTATATATATATAATATAATTATATATAGGAAAGGAATACTAAAAGTCTATGGTTTTGTTTAAATATAAATAAATAATAATCCTAAAAGTCTCATTGTTTATATATATGAAAACAAGATAAATTATTTAATATATTAAGGATTTAAATGATTCTTAATTTTTTTGGCTATTTGAAATGCGGTCTGATATCCGTGGATATCAGGTATCCACTGGTATTCGCAGGGGTGGGGTATTCATGGATATCCCATGGCCATCCTAGTTGCCATCCCCAATCCGTCTCCATCGAGACCTATAAAACTAACAAGGCCATTAAAGGCTTCCTAATTTCCGGAACGAAATTTCCTAAGGTAGGGAAAGTGTAACACTTCGTATTACTTGGACTAGTGGGATTGCTTTTGACACTCTTATTATTGTACTTGGAGCCTCTTTGATTCATTTTAGAATATTGATTGAGGTCGTATCATAATGATAAAGTAGGATTGAACTAAAAACATTAGTTCGAATAATTGTTCTATGAGTAGTCTTCACTCTTTTACTTTTTTCTCTTTTCCACACTTTGAATTTGAATGTGAGGCTAGAATCATTGGAAAGCTTGTTTTTGGGCTTCGATTTAGACACAAGAACGATCCAAAACGGAGTCAGGACAAGGAAGTTATGCCTGTTTGAAATTTGAGTACCTGAGCTGGAAGTAAGTTCACTCGAGTGAACTTTTGACCGCTCGAGCGATCTGCACGAATTTCAGAGATTCTGGGAGCTTTCTTTGACCACTCGAGCGGTCTATTTGATATTAGATACTTTAAAGTGAGTTTTTGGCCCAAACTTTTCATTATTTCTTCCTCTCTTCTCTCCCTCTCCTCCATACCCGAAACCCTAGACCTCCAAACCTTGAATCGCTTTACCTTTGAAGTTCTCTTTGGATATTCATCTTCTTGTCTTCATTCTTGAGATAGAGGTGTAAATTTATAGGATCTTTATACTAGAAATCAAAACACTATGAATATAATTAATTACTAAAATAAAAACTTTAAATACATACCGTTTAATTCTGCCATTGTCTTGAGTGTTGCTTTCTTTAGAACAATACGGTATTCACAGTTAGAAAACCTTAGCACCAGCTCTTCATTTCCTTCTCCTATATCTTTCACGTTGTTTTTCAATGGGGCTAACAACCCTTAGATTTACATATATATAAATATAGGTAAACCCTAATAGGATAGGAAAGGGGACCGGGCCTAAACAATAATTGTTGGGCCCTCCCATTAAGGAACCCAAATAACTCAAAACAAGTCTTACACCTCCATACCACATACTTATAATAAATCCACTAAGATGAACCATGGCCCAAAACTTTATGAATCACAAAATTAATTTGGGCTCATACCAGTCAGTTTGTCTCAATCACTTTCAATCCGTTTTTCACAAATCAAAATAAAACATAGTTAATGTACGGGCATGAAATATTCTTCCCGTATAATCCTGTTGATCAAGTCTGCGCTCCTTCGTACGGTGTCGCTTTACTCCCTGAAAACACAAACGTGAGCTAGCCGGCGGGTGTGTGTCGGATACCTCTCTGATGCCTAAGTCAGCAAAATAGACAAATAGACAAAAAGCTCTGTGTGTTTGGGAATCAAAGTTGTGTTTGGGAATCAAAGTTGTGTTACCTCTCCATAGGTGATGTTGTGAGCTTTTATAGGTTCCGTGTGGCACAATCCTAATAAGACTCTTACTCCTCCATGTAGAGTCCTCCTAGGAGTCATACTCCTGAGAAATAATGCTTATCCTTCAATACCCTCCTCATTGCTTAAACCAAGTGAGATGGTTTTACCATGGTCAGACTTCAATATGACAGAGGTAAGCATGGCTATGCTAAGCTACAGACTAGACCGAGCTAACTTTAGTTCGGCTCTCCCATTCATTGCTCTTACCCCGGTTTCTCCCAATGCTAACCATGGTATGTCTCGACCGGGATAACCAATAACGTGGTCCCGACCAGGATAACTTTCTGCGTGACGACCGAGCTTACCTTTGGACCGGAGTAACTTCAAGCCTCCTTTGGACCGGAGTAACTTTAAGGCCTTTTTACTCAGCCCTTCGTGCTGTGACCTATAACGGCCCATTACCCTGCTCGGCCCAATTTTCATATAAATTACCCTCTAAATTGCCCCTTAATTCCATCTGCGCAGCATGATAGGGCTTACCTTGTCTACCAGCCGAGCTAAAAAATTTAATCTTACTACCGAGCTAGGCTTCTAAGCTTTTTCCAGCCGAGCTGAATCCACGTCGGGCTGTACCTGTCCGGTCAAAACGTCTCGTCATTCACAGCAACTGAATCGCTTCTCATTCCAAGGACACGTGGCATGCTCTCATTGGCTGAAGGCAGCTGTCACGCTGTCTTCGTACCTCGTGTTTTTTTGAACAGTTCCCGCCTTTAGCCCTTCTCTTTTCACAAAACAATCCCTAACGCTTTGAATCATTCACTTTACTATTCACCTTCTCTCTCTTGCAAGCCTCTGAACCCCCCATTTTAACCTTGTAAATGTGAAGCTCGTGATCTTTGCTTGCAACTGTTGCCCTCATCTTGTCCTGGTAAGCTATATAGATCTATTCTCCTTTTGTGGTTTTCACATTTGTTTAATTCACAACTTTTTGTTTGTGTGTTTACGAAACATATTCTTTCCATTTGCTTTGCCTTGCGTTTTTCTTGAGAAAAACCTTATAAGAACCACTTGTATTTATGAAATACTCTGAGAAACACTGGTTTCGATCCAAAATCAACATGCAACCGAACTAAGAAGTTGTTTGTAGTTAATGAAAGCCAAGCCAAACTAAGCGACCGAACTAAGACGCCATGCCACTCCTGTAGCTCCAATAAGCCAAAGTACCTTATTCTCCCTAGCTGAGCTAACGATCCGGACTAGGTCTGTGCAATAGTACGCTTGAAAGCCTTAATCCCGACCGAGCTACATTCTGGGGCTAAACCAGCCTTCCTAGTTCAGACTGAACTAAGAACGCTGCCCCTAGAAGCTTAACCGGGCTAACAAATCCCCTGCTCAAATCCAGCTAAGAAACCCCTTACGTAAACTGAGCTAAGACCTGTAACATCTCATATAACCGAGCTAGGACTTTATTTGTCTTGCCTTTATTTCTTTTAGCATGGTCCAACGGTCTGTGCTTAACACCTTTGTTTTTCACTTTGCAGACTTAGGTTGCCCAGACACTCCTCTGAACACTCAACCGAGCTACTCGGCACCATTCTCCGACCGAGCTAACACCCAAGTATAATTTATTCATAACTTAAACCATAAATGGGAAAGTATAGGTATTTAGTAAACTCACCCGGTGCCATGGCCGAATTTCAAAAAGACTATCAAATTCCAGACGACATCCACCTTTCTTTGGCCGAACTAGAAACCATTCCTTGGGGTAAACAGGGCTTTGTCCCTTTTAATGTTATTTCCATTGTGGAGTGCGGTCTACGCTTCCCTGTACAGCCCTTACTCTGTGAATTCCTCAGGCAAACCAAACTCTTCCCTACACAACTTTCCACCAATTCTTACCGCATAATAAATGGAATAGCCGAGCTAAACCGCCGGGCTGGCCTTAACCTTGGTCTAGCCGAGCTCTTCCACCAGTATTCCATAGGATCAGTCGAAGATGGCTGGGTTTACTACTTACGAATAAAGCACTGGTGTGAAAAAATAATAAAGGACACACCAAACAAAGACTTGAATGATGATGACTTTTTCTGGGTATTTGGGAATTTCGAAGACCACCAAGCCTAGATCCCAGGCCACAGAATAAACTGGAACAAGGGTGTAGTCGGTAGGATTACCTCGGCTTTACTACATTCTTCTCTTTATTTCGGTTTTCTGATTATGAACTGAACTAAATGTTGTCTTCTTTTTTGCAGACAGGAACTTTCTTAAGTCCCAATACAGTCACCCCAACTTGAACGTGCTTCGCGCTGCTCTGCGATATCCAGACCGGAGTTGGACTGACCTGCTGAATTTTGAATAGACCTATCGATACAGTGGAAAATGAAGGACCAGGGTAACCGACTTTCTGCTAGAAGCCTCTCTCGAATCGGACCCATCCTTGCCTCAAATCAACCTTATCCCACTTACTGCCGAACAAGAAATGGCCAAGAAGAGAGCCGTGCGAGCCCTTCTCACCGAAACAAACCCAACCGAGGTACCACCAGTCGGTCAACCTCAGGAGACTATGGTGGCCCTCCCATCTCATCAACCCTCATTATCTCGTCAAAGGAAGCGTGCCCGGACTACTTCAACCGAGCAACATCTGGTTGACGAAGACGAGACCGTGGTTCCACAAACCACTCTAACAACTCCTCCGCCAAGCCCTCAGCCGGAGCGTACAGACCGAGCTAGCTCTTCCAAGTGGGCTTCAAAGATTTCTTTCCAAAACCGGGCTATCAAGGATACTGATTCAGTGGTCGCTGAAAAGGATCACTTAATGGTGCTGTTTGGTGTAGCTGTTAAAACATATTATAGATTATAGCTTAACAGATTATAGATTATGACTTTAATCAGAAGCTATTAATCTGTTTGGTATAGCTGTTGGATTATAGATTTAAGTTGTTGAGTAGTGTTTGTTAAATAAGATGTGAAATAGCTTTTTCAATTAATTTTTTATTTTTTATTATTTACTATTTGTCTACTTTTTTCATAAAAAAATAATAATAATATTTAATAGTCCATTTGGGTCTTTTTCTATTTTTAAAAAATAAAAAATAAAAAAATCTAAGAGTATAACTGTGAATTAACATGTCCACAGCAGAAGCTGATAATCAGAAGCAAGGGGTGAGCAACTTCTCAGAATCAGCTTTTTTGACTTAAAATAAGTTGTTAGAATCAGAAGCTGTTTGAAATAAGTTTAACCAAACAGTCCAAAATAACTTTTTAAAAGCCAGAAGCCATAAGTTGGCTTAAAAAAGCTCCACCAAACACCCCCAATGGCATTCAACCTTGCCAAGAGTGTTTTCCTTCCAGCAGACATGGAGCACCACAACCACTTGACCGAGTTAAAGGCTATCCACTCGGCCACTAAGTCCATGGTGCTTGTAAGTAGTTTTTTTGGCTGATTTTTCTAATTCGCACAACTTTCATCTCGGTTTGTTTACAAGTCTTCCCATTCTTTTGTAGGCCATGCAAAAGAATCACATCGCTCATAAGCGTGTGTTAGAACTTCATAAGACTACAAGACAAGCCATGGCAGAAGCTGAAGCCAAAACGGCCGAGCTAAAAGCATCTCAATTGAAAACGGCCGAGCTAGAGGCCGAGGTAACCCGTCTGACCGGACTAGTTACCTCGGCTAATGCTGATAAACAAAGGTCCCTGACCGAGATGAAAGACAAGTACCTGCGTGAGCTGGCCAAGCTTGAAGGCAAGAAGAACGCTGAGATCGCCGAGCTGCAAAAGAAGGCAGATGACGCGGATTCTCAAAGTTTCAAGGAGGGGGAGGCTCTTTACATTAAGCAATGTGAGGCAGCCAAAGACTTGTTCTTTAAATGCGGATGGAGAGCGGCCGTGGCCCAGCTTGGTCATGGACCAGAGATCGAGGTTTTCAACCCTCCTCTGTATTTTATCCCGAGTTCGATGACGGAGTACGCTGTGTCCGTTCAGCAATAGTTTCTCCAGTCTGAGGATGATGAAGAAGAAATCGAGCCAGACAATGCTCCGGTTGTTCTAAATAATGCCCCGGTCGGTAATGAACCTATTGTTCAGTCAATTGAGTTAGAGCCACCGGTTGATGATCTGACGACCGAGATACCAGATGAGACCGGGCTACCAGATGAGACCGGACTCCGAGTTGTACTTGACGCAGAAATCGACGACTTTTTTGCTTGATTCTGTACCTTTTTTTTTTTTTTTTTTACTTTTGTACAATTGTAACCAGGTTGAAGTAACATCCTTTTGTACTTGTGAACTTTGAATGAATACTTCTTTTTTGTTCAAACTCTTATTTCGGTTGATTTTTATGCTAGTGCTTTTACTTTCTAACTGATGTCTTGCATGAGGTTCAGCATTCTCTTGCCGATATACTTTATCCCGGTCTTAACATTGCAACTATAAGTATACCTGCCAATCACTCTTTAGCCGAGATCCCTACCTCGGCTGAAGAATACTAAAAGTTGGTTTAATCCAGCCAATCACTCTTTAGCCGATGTCCTTACTTCGGCTGAAGAGTACCAAGAGTTGGTTTAGTCCAGCCAACCACTCTTTAGCCGAGATCCTTACCTCGGCTGAAGAGTACTAAGAGTTGGTTTAATCCAGCCAACCACTCTTTAGTTGATATCCTTACTTCGGCGAAAGAGTACTAAGAATTGGTTTAATCCAGCCAACCACTTTTTAGCCGATATCCTTACTTCGGCGAAAGAGTACTAAGAGTTAGTTTAATCCAGCTAACCATTCTTTAGCCGAGATCCTTACCTCGGCTGAAGAATACTAAGAGTTGGTTTAATCCAGCCAACCCTTCTTTAGCCGAGATCCTTACCTCGGCTAAAGAATACTAAGAGTTGGTTTAATCCAGCCAACACTTCTTTAGTCGATATCCTTACGTCGGCTAAAGAGTACTAAGAGTTGGTTTAATCCAGCCAACCTCTAGATTGGTTTTTCCAGCCAACCCAGAGTAAAGTGTTTGGTTATTCCGACCAAACGTCCTGCAGCTTGGATCCTTATCCTGGGCTTAGGAGGGTGTTGGTTTTTCCAGCCAACCTTTTAGATTGGTTTTTCCAACCAACCTAAAGTAAAGTGTTTGGTTATTTCGACCAAACGTCTTGCAGCCTGGATCCTTATCCTGGACTTAAGAGGGTGTTGGTTTTTCCAGCCAACCTTTTAGATTGGTTTTTCCAACCAACCTAAAGTAAAGTGTTTGGTTATTCCGACCAAACGTCCTGCAGCTTGGATCCTTATCTTGGGCTTAGGAGGGTGTTGGTTTTTCCAGCCAACCTCTAAGTTGGTTTTTCTGGCCAACTATGCTTTCAATGCCCCTAACCTACTAAAACAACTTTTACAGAATAAAAACACTGATGCTGAAAAGAAAACTACTTGTTTTATTGGGTAAAAGAAAAATTACAAGTATTTTAAAGTAAAGCTAAAAATAAAATTGTTTGAGATTGGCAGTGTTCCATGGTTTGGGAATTGCTTTGCTGTCTTCGTCTTCCAAGTGGTAAGAACCTTTTCTTGCTAATCCAACCACTTTGTAAGGTCCTTCCCAATTAGGCCCTAATTTGCCATCTCCTGTGACCAAGGTGTTTCCCATTACTTTGCGCAGTACCCAATCTCTGATTTTGAATTGTCTTGGATGTACTGTCTTGTTGTGTTTCCTGGATAACTCTTGTTGGTATGAGGCAATATGAACCAGTGCTTTTTCTCTTCTTTCTTCGGCGAGGTCGAGCTCCAATGCTATGGCTTCTCCATTCAAGTCTGGGTCAAAATTTTCGCTTCTAATTGTGGGGAGGCCCACTTCTAGCGGGATTACTACTTCCATGCCATAGGCTAAGGAGAATGGTGTTTCTCCTGTTGATCGTCGAGGTGTGGTGCGGTAAGCCCATAAAACATGAGGAAGTTTCTCAGCCCATTTGCCTTTTTCTCTTTCTAACCTTTTCTTCAGTCCATCCAAGATGACCTTGTTTGATGCTTGCGCCTGGCCGTTGGCTTGGGGATATGCCGGTGTAGAATTGTAGAACTCTATCTTGTATTCTTCACAAAAGCCTCTAAAGATTCTGCCATCAAACTGAGTGCCGTTGTTTGATATTAGGGCTTTAGGTATGCCGAATCAAGTAATGATATTCTGCCAGACGAACTTCTTCACATCTTTTTCCTTGATTGATGCCAATGCTTCTGCTTCCACCCACTTTGTGAAGTAGTCTGTTGCTGCTAGAAAGAACTTCCTATTTCTGGGTGCTGTTGGAAGTGGTCCTACTATGTCCAAGCCCCACATTGCGAAGGGCCATGGGCTGGTCAATGGTAGGAGCTCTCTGGTTGGCTGATGTATTTGGTGTGCGAATTTCTGACATTTCTCGCACTTCTTCACATACTTCTCCGAGTCTGCCTGCATGTATGGCCACCAGTATCCTTATGAAATGGCTCTGTAAGCTAACGATCTTCCTCCTTGGTGGCTTCCGCACACACCTTCATGTATTTCGAACAAGAATGCTTCAACTTTGCTAGGATGAACACACTTTAGATAAGGTCCTGAGAATGACTTTTTGTACAATGCCATAGAAGGGGGAAGCCAAAATCGCTGCGACTTTGCTATAATTTTGTTGGCTTCTTTCTTCTCTTCCGGCAGTATGCCATCTTTTAAGAATGCTATGATGGGATCCATCCATGAAGGGCCTAGTTCGGCGCAACATACCTCTTCTGCTTCAGGGTCTTCAATGCTTGGTCTTGGTAGGTAGTCAATTAGCAGTGGGTGAGGGATGGATGTATCTGCCATTGAAGCAAATCCTACTAGTTCGTCTGCTCTGCTATTTTTCTCCCTACTAATCTGTTCTATCCTTACTACTTCAAATTTCTTGATCTCTGTTTTGACCAATTCTTGGTACTTGGCCATCCTGTCACCAGCTGTGAGTCGCTGTAGACCATTAGCTCGGTGGCCTTCATGTAGAATGCTAATTTGAGACCTGCAAGAAGCGTTTCATATTCCACTTCGTTGTTTGATGTTGGGAATCCAAGGTTGATTGCTTGCTCCACAACCAGGCCGTCTGGTGAGATGAGGACTATGCCAAGTCCTGCACCATGTCGGTTGGATGCTCCGTCCACAAAGAGCTTCCACATCTCTCCAACGAATAATTTCCAGCAAGTGGAGGGATCAGATGATGCCGTGGGGTCAAGAATGTTGCTGGTGTTTTCTTCAAGGTCCATACTTGCTGTCTGCCCCTCGCTATCTGATTGAACTAAGTCTTTATTTGTTGGTGAGTCTTGGCTTGGTGTAGCATGGTTCGCTTTTGCCTTGCTCTCTTTACTCTGGTCTGCCCTGGGGTCCGACTAAGTATCCTGCACCAGGGGTTGCGCTATTTCAGCGTCAATTTCTATCCCTAGGTCGGTTGCGTCTGTCAGGTCAACGGGCAAATATGATGACTTCCTAGGGTAAATTCTGCGACAAAGTCTGCCAAAGCTTGGGCCTTTATCGCGGTTCTGGGTTGGAACTTGATGTCGAATTGCCCTAACTCTACTGCCCACTTCAAGATTCGCCCAGAAAAGTTTGCCTTCTCAAACAAAGCTTTTAGTGGGAAAGCTGTGAGGACGACTATGGTGTGGGCGTGAAAGTAGTGTGACAACTTCCTTGAGGCCATCATCAAGGCCAAGGCCAGTTTTTCCAGTGGCAAGTACCTTGTTTTGGCGCCCAGCAATGTCTTGCTGACATAACAGATGGACAGATGTTGGATTCCTTTCGCACGGACCAACACTGCGCTAATTGCGTGCTGAGAGACTGCCAGGTACAGGAAAAGTTCTTCTCCAGGTATTGGGGTCACCAACAGTGGTGGAGAAGACATGTATTCTTTCAAGCTTTCCAGAGCACGGTCGCATTCTTCGTCCTACTCGAACTTGGCTTTTAACGCTTGAAAAAATGGTCGTAGTCTGTCTGACGACTGGCTAATGAATCGGTTGAGTACAGCTGCCATGCCGGTGAGATGCTGCACTTCTTTTACTGAGTTAGGCCTTTCCAGATCCTGAATTGCTTTGATCTGGGAGGCGTCTGCCTCGATACCCCGATTGGTCACTAGGAACCCAGGAATTTGCCAGATCCTATACCGAACGCGCACTTGGATGCATTAAGGCGCAACTTGTGCTTCTTCAGAATCTGGAACATCTCACTTAAGTCCCTTAGATGGTTATTCTTATCCTTTCTCTTGACTACCATGTCGTCGATGTAAGCTTCCATTGTTTTGCCTAACAATGGTTCAAACATCTTGGTGACCATTCTCTGGAATGTTGCCCCTGCGTTCTTTAGGCCAAAGGGCATGACCTTGTAGCAATACAGTCCTCTTGGAGTTGTAAAGGGCGTGACCTCCTGGTCTGGTTCGTACATGGCGATCTAATGGTAGCCTCTGTACACATCAAGAAAGCTAAGTCGGTTGTGTCCCGCCGTTAGGTCTACCAGTTGATCTATCCGTGTTAGGGGAAAGCTGTCCTTTGGGCATGCTTTGTTGACAGTCTTGTAGTCGACACAGACACACCATTTTCCATTCTTCTTTGGTACTACGACTGTATTAGAGATCCATTTGGGGTAGTGCACCTCTCTGATAGCTCCTACTTCTAGCAGGTTTTCTACTTCTTCTGCCACTATCTCGGCGTGGTGGAGTGCCGATCGGCGAGTGCGCTGAATGATTGGTCTGGCGGATGGGTGGACATTGAGTTGGTGACAGATGAAGTTTAGATCAATGCTTGGCATGTCGTAGGGTGTCCAGGTGAACACTTCGATGTTAGAGGTCAAGAATTCCAAGACCTCTAATCTCTCAGTGCTGGACAACGACGAACCGAGCAAAAAGAACTTATCTGGGTTCTTTTCATCTATTCTTACCTCTACCAAGTCTTCCACCGCTTTTTGATCAGCTGCTTTGCCGACATCTACGAACAGTTCATTGCTCTCAGGTTTTTCTACCGAATGAACATATCCCTTGGCAGCGTGGTTGCCATTAACCGTGACAAAGCATTTCTTGGACATAATTTGGTCTCCGAAGACCTCTTCGATTACCCCGGCTTCATTGGGGAATCGCATTACTTGATGGAAGGATGAAGCTACTGCACGCATGGCATGCAGCCATGTTCTTCCCAAGATTATGTTGTAAGTGGAAGGGACCTTCAACACCCAAAATTCCACTTGTTTTGTCACGGTTTCTGCCCTAACTAGAAGGATGATCTTGCCGACTGGCTACTCTGGCATTGAGTTGTATCCGATCAGGGGGGATACAGCTGGCGCCAAGTCTTTGTCCTCCAATTTCAGTTGTTTGAAGGTGCCGTAGTACATTATCTCATATGAGCTACCTTGGTGTATCAAAATTCGCTTGACGTCGTAGTCCTTGATATGGAGGGTGACGACCAGCGCATCGTTGTGAGGGCAATATATTCTTTCCAAGTCTCTGTTTGAAAAAAAGATGACATTGGTGGCCTCCGTTCTTCCTTTCTTGATTGTGGGTTGTGCACTTAGAACCTCCCTTAAGTTCTCAGCCTTTTTAATCATGCCCCTGAGCTCGCATGCGTGCTCAGGTTCGCATATCCCATGAATTACGTTTATCACGCCTTGAGGTGGGGCGTCGATTGGCATTCCGTTCGGGTGGTTGTCATTCTGGGGGGCTGGCTGCGCCCCTCTTTCAATGTATTTGTCCAGGTGACCGGCTGCTACCAATTCCTCTAGATGCTGCCTCAATGGTGGACAATTTTTTGTGCGGTGCCCCTTTTCTTTATGGAAGGTGCACCGTGATCTTTCGTCGTAGTCCTTCTGAGCTTCTCCTAGCTTGGCAGGCCATTTAACGAAAGGTTCATCGCGTATCTCGCTTAGGATCTGGTAGATTGGCTTTTTGAATACCGTGGTAATGACAGTGCGGACTCTCAACCATCTTTTATCCTGATCTTCTCCGTTGTCCCGCCTGCCTCGTCTGTTTTTGTTCGGACGTTTTACCGCGTTGACTTTTGCCGCGGTCTTTTTATCTGGTACTGTGGTCGTGCTAGACTTTGATTTAGCACGAGCGCCATCATCTTCTACCCGAATGTGTTGGTGCACTCTCTCCATTAAGGCCTCCATAGTGAGAGGCGGTGTCATAGTGATTGAGTCCCTTAGTCTGTTCCCGATTGGAAGGCCTCTTTTGTACTATGCGATGGCGAGATTGGTGGGGCAGTTCCCAATCTGGTTGAAGGTCTCCCAGTAGTGGCTATTGTAGGATTTTAATGACTTTTTTTTGCCCATATCGATGGAGAGCAGTTGATCAATTTCTACCGGAGTTTTGGTGTTCATTCTGAACCTAGTAACGAATGCCTCTGCCAATTGCGCCCAGGAGGCTATGCTGTCTTCTGGAAGTTTTTCGAACCAAGTCAAGCCTAGGTCACCAAGGCTTGATGGGAAGAGGATGCACATTAAAGCTTTGTTCCGTCGGTATACTGCCATAACCTGACGAAAGTGGCTTAGGTGCATGTAAGGGTCTGTCTTCCCTTCGTAAAGGGTAAATTTAGGCTGGATGAAGCCTGAAGGTAATGGCGCGTTCTCAATTGTCGGAACGAACGGCGAGCTATGGAGTCTTGCCAACGCTTTATCTGTTGGTTCATAGGCAAGGTGCGGTATTGGCATCCCAACCTCGACGCTTCCATGCGTCCGAGGAGCCAACCGCTGAAGGGCTGAAACTCTGTGTGGATCGCGTGTCCTAGCATCCTCCTTCTGTCACACCCTTTTTTCAAGCACAGTCCGTAAGTCGGACGATCTAGGTAACTCCGTTTGCCTGGATGATGTATGGTGCGTATGTGAGGGCCGATAGGTACTTTTCTTTGTGTAAGACCTTAATGATCTCGTTCTCTCAGACCTGGAGTAACGAGTTCTGGAAGTCCTTGATTGAGTGTCGCTCGTCCTGAGGCTTCTACTCTCTGCTTGCGATGTCGTGGTATGCCTACTACGATCTTTTGAGTGGCGAGAAGGCGTATTGCCTTTGCGCCCCTCTCCTTTCGCCACCCCTTTTCCCTTGATCTGGCGTTTCATGGCCTCAATGTCTGCTGCCATCTTCCTTATCAATCCATCTTGCTCCTTCACGCGGTCCTCCAGAACTTGAGGATCAATCCTCCGCCTATGTCTGTTAGGACTTTGTGAACGAGAGTGACAGGGGCTGTTAGTCCGCCTCCTCCCCCTTGCATTCCTCTTGGGATTCTGTTGCTGTGGCTCCAAGTCCGCCATAGGAGGGATAGAAGGTAGGCCTTCGCACCTTGCACCCCCCTCGGGTGTTTGTCCGTCGATGGTGGACTACGGCAAATCTTCATTGTGCGCCATTGCTTCTAAAGAGGAAAAGCTTGATCAAGAGGTTTTGTTCGGCTGGTTTTGTTCTATTGCACAGACGGCGCCCATTGTACGGGCATGAAATATTCTTCCCGTATAATCCTGTTGATCAAGTCTGCGCTCCTCCGTACGTCGTCGCTTTACTCCCTGAAAATACAAACGTGAGCTAGCCGGCGGGTGTGTGTCAGATACCTCTCTAATGCCTAAGTCAACAAAATAGACAAATAGACAAAAAGCTCTGTGTGTTTGGGAATCAAAGTTGTGTTACCTCTCCATAAGTGATGTTGTGAGCTTTTATAGGTTCCGCGTGGCACAATCCTAATAAGACTCTTACTCCTTCATGTAGAGTCCTCCTAGGAGTCATACTCCTGAAAGATAATGCTTATCCTTCAACACCCTCCTCACTGCTTAAACCAAGTGAGATGGTTTTACCATGGTCGGACTCCAATATGACCGAGGTAAGCATGGCCATGCTAAGCCGCAGACTAGACCGAGCTAACTTTAGTTCGGCTCTCCCATTTACTGCTCTTACCCCGGTTTCTCCCAATGCTAACCATGGTATGTCTCGACCGGGATAACCAATAACGTGGTCCCGACCGGTATAACTTTCTGCGTGACGACCGAGCTTACCTTTGGACCGGAGTAACTTCAAGCCTCCTTTGGACCGGAGTAACTTTAAGGCCTTTTTACTCAGCCCTTCGTACTGTGACCCATAACGGCCCATTACCCAGCTCGGCCCAATTTTCATATAAATTACCCTCTCAGTTAATGGTTGCCCAATTAAGAATAAATTCTTACAAGAGGTACTTTTAACTTGACATATTTTTGATTTGAGATATATATGTGATATTTTCTTAGTTATGGTAATGTATGAGATGATTTTGTGATATGAAGTGGGTTTGTTGAATTAAAATGGGCTTTCCTTCATGTTTTGGAAAAGTTTATGCATATCCTTATTCATTATTGTTAGAAATGATGAATATTAACTCTTTATATGTAAAGGAGGGGAAAGTCCCATTTTTTTCCCCCAAAAACCCTAGCTCTCAAATTTGATTTAATAATGGGTTTGGCCAAATTGACTCTTAAATCTTGAAATTCGGCGAATGATTATGGAAATGGTGTTGAGACATGAGATCATTAAATTTTCTTGGATATATGTATTAAAATAGAGGAATATTGAGATTATGGAAATTGTGAGATTGAGAAATCTTTTGGTTGTTAATATTACTGATATTGTTATGGATTAAACAAACCTTAGGGAAAATTTATTTGAAAACTCACGCATCATGTGCATTCTAATTTTTTTTGTGATCCTACAATTTTGTGGATGTTTGGAAAGTGTTGGAAGGGAGGGTAAATAGCATATGGGTCCGGGTAGTTGAGTTGGGTTTTAATAATGAGTTCTGTGTTGTATTTGATACTTGCATGGGGAGTCAAGGTGCCTAATTGCCCTATCTGCGCATATCGTTAGACGAATGTGGGAAAGATTTTTTGGTGTCCACAAGCCTGCTGTTTATAGAGTTGATGAATGTGGAAAAACTTGATTTTCGGTGTTCACGAGTCTACCATTTATAGAGTCAGCGAATGTAGAAAAACTTGATTTTGGGTGTCCACGAGCCTGCCGTTTATAGAGTTGGGCAAATGTGGAAAAACTTAATTTTGAGTGTCCACAAGCCTGCCATTTCAAGAGTTAGCGAAAGTGGAGAGATAAAGGTTTTGGGCGCCCATCGTCCCGCCGTTTTTGGAGTTGGCAAATGTGGGAATATTTTCTGTATATAAATCTATATATGTATATATGGTTTTGTGGCTCTTACATGGGGCGTCATAGCGTATTTACCACTCCATGGTTGTAGATGAGACTTTGAATGGAAATCATGCATTGAACATTTTTAGTTTTAAAAGAAAAAATAAGGATTTTGTCTTAACAAGTGCATGGCATGATCATATGCATCTCGATTATTTATGTCTTGTTAATAGTATTTCCTATTAGTTATTAGCTCACCCAAACTAGCAACATTTCAGGAATTGATGGTGTGACTTCGCCCAAGTGACAAGGCGGTGAAGATTTTGAATGGAGCACGTGGGCTCATTGGATGTTATTTGTTGAAGGTTCGAGCTAATGTGTCTTGGGACTGAATGTCCACCCTTTTGTGGGACTGAATGTCCACCCTTTTGTGTAACCAAGGGATCTCCCATGAAACTTGTACTCCATTAGGGCATCTTTACTTTTAATTTCTTTAATTTTGAGAAATATAACCTGTATTGTGAGCATAAGATGTAATAGTTTAATATAGTTCATTGAGAACGAGATTTACTAAATAAGAGATAATATTTTTCTTAAAGCACTATCTTACGAGAAATGAATTTATTTGATGGAAACCAGTGAATATTTAATAAAAATTGACTATATAAAGGTTTATAATTTTTGGGTCGTTACACTCCACCCCCAACCTATCCTCACTTAACCCAATATCGTAGACGGCTGAAACTCTAGCAACTAATATCACCTGAAACGCCATTTCTTTCTTTCTTTCTTTTATTTTTGTAATTCCGACCACCAATGCCAGCTGCCGGCCTCCACTCCCTAATGACCCCTAACCCATCATTCACGCTTTTTGCCATTGCAAATCTCTCTATTGCCTTCTCCACAATTTCAAACCCTTTTCCATTGGTTCTTACCACTCCCACTATCCTTTCCACACATTTCTTCTCCACTTCAACCCTTTCCTCCTATCCAACACCCTAAACAACTCAAACCCTAAGCCACCAAAACCTCACAAAGTCCTCAAGTCCCTCATTGTTGCTACTCCCTCCTCACTTCGTTGCTAATAAAACTAGTTGGGTGCAAATCCAATGTTTGTAGGGTACAAGTTCTATATATGTAAGATGGAAGTCCAAGTTGTGCATATTGTAATAGACTGTACCAATCCATCTCATTTGCCTCTTCTTCCACTTCATTCACTTTCCCTCACAACTCCCACCACATCTCTACCCACACTAACACTTCTCTATGACTCTCCCTTCGATTTTGGCCATCATTGTCCCTTCCTTACCCATTTTTATTGCCCCCTCATTAATTCTTGTTGCACAAATTTTAACCTGCACTTTGTACAAGTTAAACCTATACTCTACTAGTTTTTACAGCAGTAAATGGAGGGAGCATAGGGCCGCTAACAAGGAGCTGGAAGGGTATGAGGGGTTTCAAAGGCTATGGTTTAGGTTGATTAAGTTGTTGGGTGCAATCGAAAGAGGTTGAGGTAGATGAGGACGGTAAGAGAATTGTGAAAATGAGTGGGAGAGAGATTGTAGTGGTGGTGGATGAGGGTGTGGGATGAGTTATAGGTCATTAAGGAGGGTGTTTCAACTGATGTTGATGGCTAGGATTTGAATTGTCTACGGTGTTATGTTGGGCGTGGATGGATTGAGGGTAGTAGAGGTGAGTGAAGGAGTATCAAGAAGGGTTAAAAAGGAATGGAAGAGTGTGGAATGTGGAGGGGTGGGCGACCAAGGGGGTAAAAGTAGCAGAGGTAACGAGGAAAGGCAGAGGAAGTAGCGACAAATAATGGAAGAACGAGGGTTGCAAAATATATAAAATATTTATAATAAAAAGAATTATTTTTAAAAATTTTGAAAATTATTTTTTTTTCCAAAAAAGAAAAAAAATGTACATGAAAATGATAATTTCTTATTTATTTCATTTTATTTGTTAAATTATTTTTAATTTTTTAATTTTAAATTTGCACTCAACGTAACTGTGTTATTTTTAATTTGTATGTTTTCATTTGAATACTTAAGTAACATTTTTTATTTAAGTAATTTTAAATTATTTTATTGTTCATACTAATTTCAACCATCTATCTCATTGTAATTTTGAATTTTTTTTAAAAATAACGCATTTATAAAAATTACAGTTTTTTTAACAACTCATGACAATTTTTTTAAAATATAAATATTTAATATTGAGTGCAAATGTTATCGTCATCTTTTCAACAATATAATTTTATTTAACAACTCATAACAATTTTTTTAATGTTATGGTCATCTTTTCAACAATATAATTTTATAAAAATTAAATTTATATATTAAAGTTATAATATTTTTTTTAAATAAAATAAAATGAAAACAAAATAAAAAAGAAAAGAAGAGAGAAAAGCTTAGATAGAAAAAAAGAAAGAACGGAAAACAGAGAGAAATGTTGAAGAAAAAAGGAAGAGAGAGAGAGAGAGAGAGAGAGAGATACATGGGAGAAAGAAAAGCGAGTGAGTGAGAGTTGCTTTAGCATTTTCACCGCCACGTAATCAAAATTGTTGGGAGATGCTGCACATACCAAAAAAAATAATAATAATAAAATTATACTTTCTTTGTTTTATTTATTTTGAATCATATTATTTTTTTATTTTTTTTTATAAATAAGTCAAAAGTATATTTATTTAGTACTTCTCAAATAATAATGTATCCTTAAAAATGTGTTTATGATATGAGTAATGTTACCTATCATAAAATAAATATCATGAAACTATGTAAGGGTGATTGAATAGCATATAATAAAATACTATAAACTAATCCAATAGTGAAAAATCTTCTTGAAATCTTTTCATGATATTTCTTTTATGATACTTAACATTATTGTTATGATATTTTTATAATATTTTTACAAAATTTTATAATATAAATTACGAAAATATTGTAACTTTTCACATTATAAAAGCTTTTTTGACCGCAAAATATCATAATAAAAATCACAAGCTTTCTTAACTTCATCATTCATAATTTTAAGATGCACACATAAATTCACTATTGGTAAATCACAAAGTATTATAACATACCATTAATATTCATAATTTTTATTACAAAAAAATCATAACTTTTTTAAAAAAAATCAAATTGATCGGATATTAGAAATTACGTGTTCAGATCATTGAACTAAAAACTATTTTTAAAAAAAATTTAATAAACAATTTCCTGAACACACGTATTCTAATATCTGATTAACTTGATTTTTTACAGGTATGATATACTCAATAAATTTTAAAATGTGAACGATTTCGATCATCAAAATTGAGCCCAAAAATGGGTCCAATGACCTAATAAATAAAGAGACAAGGTGAGAGAGAAAGGAGACTATGTTTGGAGAAGCTCTCCAAACACATTTTCACCCATTAATTTTAGTGTAGTATTTGTTTTGAGTTTTCAAATTATAATTTTACACCCACTTTTGAAAACTCCTTCCAGGTAGGAAAATTTGGCTAACCTGGTCGTCTCCCGGAACGTTTGGCCGATTGACCGGAACAATGTTCGATTTTTTTTTTTTTTTACACCTGTTATTTTTATATTTTAAATATTTTTTTTAATTTTTTTTTATGAACTTTGAATAGGATTTTGGGTTATATATTTGTTATGAGTTGTAAGTTTTTAAATTAAATATCATATATCACATCATTCATTTCAAAACTCATAACCAAACAAATTTTTCACATTCAAATCATAATTTCAAAACTCACAAACTCAAAATACAACTCTATTATCAAATTATATTTAGAAAATTCTACCAAACACTATCCTGATTCTTATTCACCACTCTTTCAGAAAGAGAGAGGAAACGTGTGAGGGACATATAGATGAATTAAAATCCTCTCCTTGATCTCTCTCTTTATTTCCTTACTTGCTGGGCTATTGGGCATAATTTTGATAATCCAAACCGTTCACATTTTAAGATTTGTTGAGTATATTATACTTGTAAAAAATCAAGTTGATCAGATATCAGAAAGTATGTGTTCGGAAAATTATTTATTATTATTTTTTTAAAAAATGGTTTTTAGTTCGATGATTCAAACACGTAATTTCTAATATCTGATCAATTTAATTTTTTATAAATATGATATACTTAACAAATCTTAAAATATAAATAGTTCATATCATTAAAATTCAACCTAAAAGTAGGCCTCATAACTCAATAAGTGAGAAAGTAAGGAGAAAAATTAAGGAGAGATTCTGATTCCATATAGATGCAATAGAAGAGGAAGCAGAAATGTTTTTTCCTCCAAAAATCATGCCCCATGTTGAAGGGTAATAAGGTAATTCCACCGAGGCTACATGAAACGCCCATGGTGCTGATATACACCATGCCCCAATTCCCAAAAAGAAAGATCATTTTCCCAACAACAAATTTTGGCGTCAAACTCAACGAAAGGGCCCCAATTCTCTTTATGGTATTTTTCCAGGATGGAGACCGTAAGTCATTGTAGAAAAAAATTTCACAAAAAAAATCATATGTATCTACGTCAGCAAGAGTCGTGGGAGCCTTTTTTTTCGGGGATTTCAAACATTTTTTTTTTTATAGCTTTGTATATTAATTTGGAGTTAAAATAAGCACAAAAAATAAAATATGTTAAAAAGTTAATAAGATAAAATGTCACATTTAAATTATAAATAATCATTTTATTTTGTTTCATAAAAATTAAAAATTTAAAAAGTCGAGTCCAAACGAACTTTTTAATCCAGACTAAAATAATTAAAAAGTCAAAAAACAACTTACTTCCCAAATGAAGGTATAATAATCTTCAATTTTTAATTTTACTAATTTAAATAATATTTTTTTAATTTATTTTTAATTTAAATTATTTTCTTATTTTCGTTAAACTAAAATTGATGGAAAAAATATTATTTTAATCATTATACTCAATATAATTATAAAAAAATGTCTAATATTTCATTTTATATTGAATTTAATGACTAATATTTTTATTAGTTTTATTTAATGAAATTAGATAAATGATTTAGTTTGAAAATAAATTAAAATATTAAGATTGAAATTGGTAAAACTAAAAATTAAAATTTTATCTTTTTACAATACTCAAATCTTGAAAGATTGATTTTTTTTTTTTGACTTATTTATTTATTTATTTATTTTACTATAATAGGCTATTCCTAAACGCACCCTTAAGCTACCTCAATCTCTAAAAAAAAAATTGTAAATTACAAATACATTCTTTGAGATTTGCTTAAAATATGAAGTGCCTATTATAGTACTGAAAATTACAAGTACGTCATTGTCAGAATTTATTATTTAACAAAATTAACTGAAAAAATAAAATTTCTAACTACTCTCCTATATAATAATAACATTACTGAAATTATTAATTAAAATACATTTATGACATTATTAAAAATTGTTAATTGAATTAATAATTTATTAATAAAATGACTCATCTGTTATGCAATTAGAAATTTAAAAGTGCAGCACGTAATTTTCATAACTATATGAGGTAATCTATATTTTAAATAAATCTGAAAAGGTGTAGTCATAATTTACTCAAAAATTTAATTCTATCTATTTTATTAAGCAGATACTGATAGCTATATACAACAAATAAGAGTTTTAAGGATCAATTTTTTTTTTTGTTTCTAAAAGTAAAAATTTTATTGTAAAAAATATTTAGGGATCAATTCTTATCATCACAATGATAGTTGCTAAGCTAGAATCCAAAAAGTTTTAAAAAAAATTTAGCAACAAAGTAATTTGGTCTCAAAAAAAATAAAAATAAATCATTACTAAATGTCTAATTTTGTTATTAAAAACACAATGATGATATTTTTTGAAAAAAAATATTTTACCCTTAAAAATGATTTTTTTTCAAACATTTAATTTGTTGTAATATTTTAATTTTTTTGAATAAATTAAAAAAATATAATATAAATTATGCTATCAAATAGTCTACTAATTGAGAAATGGCAATAATCAGTGTGTTTGGTTTGAGTTTTTTGATTTTTGTATTTTTTTGTTTTTAGTGAATATTTTTAAAATTTTAAACATTTTTTTTTTTTACTTTTTTAGATGCATCTTACTTAGATGTATCTAAAAAGTAAAAAATTTATGAAAAAATATTTTTAAAAATTAATAAATACATAAAAATATAAAAAATGTACTGAATTCTCGTATTTTTTTTAATATTTTTTGGTATTTAGTGAATTTTTAAAATGTTTTTTTCATTTTTTTTTAACTTTTTAGGTATATTTATGTTAGGTATGTCTAAAAATTAAAAAAATTGCTCAAAATATTAAAAAAATTCAATAAAAATAAAAAAATACGAAAAATAAAAAAATAAAATTTTAAAAAAAATATTTTTAAAAAATGATAAGCAAAGCATAGTGAATAGAATTGATCGTAATGTTAAAATGATGAGTCCGCATAACGTTGTTGTCCTGCGCCTTATCTCGGTAGAGTTCCCTCGCACACTTTACGGCCTCTGTCTTTTCTCTATATATATCCCCCTCTCTCACTCTCTCTCTCTCTCTCTCTCTCTCTATACACAGAATAGAAACATAAAGAGTGCATTTATATATATATATATATATATACATATATGACGTTCAAGATGAAGACGATTGACGTGAAGACGCCGCGAAATATGGCAAATTTAACAACAGGAAATAACAAAGTTGAGCGCCGCATGTTTACTACTGTTTCCAAGTGTTTGAAGCTCATGAGCTCATGCTTCATCAATTCCCTTCCCCGCAACAAAAAAACAACTAAGAAGATTGTTTAACCATCGTTTGTGTTGCTGCGTTTTTCACATTACCGAAGATCATTCCTCGTCCGTAGATCCCAACGAGTCGCCGACGCCGACGTACAGCGGCTACTGCGACATCTACATTGCTAGAGTCTCCATCCCTCGCTTCATCATTACACACCATCATCAAACCCAGCGCCCGCGCTAGCATACATCGATAGTTAACTTTGCTCTGTGTATTTGGAATTCATGTTTATGTGTTGCAAATTTCTCTAGTAATCCCTTTATTTTAATACTAATATATATGTTATTATTAGATTGTTCAGAATTTGATTACAAACTTGAACTCCATCCTTGTGCCGGTCCGAAAAACCCTCTAAACCCGGACTAGGAGCAAAACGGGTAAAATATCCGCCGACCCGGGATGGGTTTTGAGAACCAGCCGGTTCTGTTGAATATATATATAGCCTCAAAAAATCCCCAATCTTACGAAGTTACGACTAGCAGAAATGTTTCGGCTCTTCTCTCTTTCTTCTCTGGGGTGTCGGTCGCCGAACTCATACTGTCACTTCTTCTCACTCTCTCTCTCTCTCTCTCTCTGCATTTCATGTACTCCTTTTCTTCTGCAACTACTTTCTCTGTTATTGTTTACTGCTTTGGATTTGTTTTTCAAAAGTTTTCCTTTGTCGGTTGATTGGAATGGGGTTTTTTTAGCTTGTCGTTTTTGGGTTTCTCTAGATTTTCATTTTGAGGTAATTTAGCTTCACTGAATTTCAATGGAAAATGAACTTGGTGGCCATTTGAACTCAATCTTGAAAATGGAAATGTTCTTTTTTTGCTGTTCTGCGATTCTGAATGTTGTAACTCTCTCTTTCCTTTTTTTTGATTTTATACTAGACGGTTTAGTCTTCTGATATATATATATATATATATAATAAGATAATATTTATGTATGTGCATGTTTAATTTTGCTTACTGATGGTATGTATATATATAGGATGAATTGAATTTTTGCTTAATTATATTTATATTTTTAAATATAAATATGATGTAAATATGACGTCACGGTTCGACTGCTTCGACTCGGCGGTTGAATCGGTAACCCATTCACCCGGTCTCTTTTTCGATTCGCTCACCGGTTTGGTTTTCAAAACATTAAATTTTCACAATGTTTTAAGTATTTTTTTTAGAAATTGATCTTCACTATTTGGAAATATGTATTCCTATAACAAAATTGAGAGGTGGGACTACTGTGAGGGACAATGAAGGGTGGCCGGCGCTTCCGTGAGAACGAAACTGTATGTCACCTGGGCTGCTGGGTGTTGTGGTTGCGTTGGGCAGAAACGATTGAGGATGAGAGGGAAAAGGAGAGGGAGATGAGAGGCAGAGACGATGAGAGAGAAGAAGAGAGGGGTTAGGGCCAAAATTCATCTCTCCTTTGTTACAGTTAGGCCTGTCAACAGGTCAGATCTGTCGGAATCCAATCCGGTCTGATTAACCATTAGTCCAAATCAAAATTCGATTATTAAAAATCAGCGCGATCCAATCCGTTTTTAATAGATATCCAATTCGTACAATTCGATCCGATTCGTGCTTTTTTTTTCCCCCTCTGTGGTTAACCAGTCATATAAAGTCAATAAAATACCAATTATAAAATAAAATAAAATAAAAATTGTTCGTAACATCAAATTTTAATTGATTTGTACCCACATTTCACCAAAAAACAAAACAAAGCAATTAATGACAAATTATCCACAAGCTTTTCCTAAGTGAATTATAGCGATCCCGGGTTTACCCTTGTTATACCGTGATCCGGACATGTGTCCGTGGATGTTGGTAGTTGTTTATTATTTTGTTTACATCCTTTTACTTTGTATTTGAGTTATAGGATGTGTTGGGCGGATTTGTTTCAGGTTGGTTGAGTTTAGAAACCAAAACTAGTTGCCCAGATTTTTGGCCTGTACGCTCGAGCGGAGGTGTTGGCGCTCGAGCGGAGATTACACCCATTCAGTATTTTCCTGTGCAGCGTTGTACGCTCGAGCGTGGTATTGGCCGCTCGAGCGGGGTTGTCTGAGTGCCGCTCGAGCGTAGGGTTGGGAGCTCGAGCGGAGGCCTGGTTCTGCAAAAGTGCTGGGCGAGTGCATTCTGCGCTCGAGCGGGAGGTTGGCCGCTCGAGCGGAAGTCTATGAGTGGACGCTCGAGCGGGGTGTTTTACGCTCGAGCGGAGACCTGGGTTAAAGTCCCGAATTTGTGACTCTTCAAATCACTTTTTCACTTTCTCTTCTCTCTCTTACTTTTCCAAAATCACCATTGTTGAGCCTCTCACTCTAGACTCTACATTCTCTCTAGGTTTTGATCTAGTAGGAGTGATTTACTCACCTTTGGCCTTTACAAAAAAGTTGTTGATCGTCGAGGGCTTCATTTTAATCTGAAAATCTCGGGTTTTGGAGCACGTTGGGTTTTGTCGTCTTCTCCTTTGGGACTCCGAATTTGAGGTAGGGATAACCTACTCCTCTCTATGGGTTTTGTCTTTAAATTTTGGTATTTTGAGATATTGGGCTTGGTTTGGTAATTTTGTAAAAGTTTAGGGCTTTTGTGTAATTTTACAAAAGTTGGGGTTTAATTCATAATAAACCTAGATGCATGTTTGGCATAAAAAATGGAATGATTGTTGAATCATTGATGAAAATGGGACCTAAGGGTTGAAATGGTAATTATGAAAAATGGCCTAATTACATTGTTTAATTAATTGGGATAATTAATTGGTAAGAAATGAGGAAATGAAATGTTGATTGAATATCCATTTGTGCATTTATTTTCTGTTTTAGAAATAATTGCTTTGGGCTATCGGTGGAGGATAGTCGTGATTGTTGTAGACAATGCATGATGATTAGGTAAACTGAAACTAATCAATGAAATGTGTCATGGAACTTGACGGTTGATAGAATACATTATTTGTATGTATTGGGTGATTGTATATAGAACCAATGTGTTTATATACGTTATGTGTAGAGGAGGAGATAGGGGATGTACTCCGCGGTTTAGGGGAAGATAGGGGATGTACCTCTAAACCGGATAGGTATTGGGAGGAGATAGGGGATGAACTCCGTAGACACAGCTCATATGCTTGTCTAGAGAAGTGAAGATAGAGCTCATATGCTTATCTTTGTGAAGTGTGGATACAGCTTGTATGCTTATCTGTGGATATTGTTGTTATACATATCTGTTGTGAAGTGTGGATACAGCTTGTATGCTTATCTGTGGATATTGTTGTTATACATATCTGTTGAGAATGTGGATATAGCTTTTATGCTTATCTGAATGTGAGATATAGTTTTTATACGTATCTGTGGAACTGATGATAGAGCTAGCATGCTTATCTGTTGAAAAAGGGAAAATGAATAGTAATTGGGACTTGTAAGTCGTTGGCATAAATATGTAATTTATGTGATTGTATCAGTGTTGACCAACTATCAATTGCTAATGTTTTAGTCATTGTCCATGGTTGGTTTAGTGTATTTCTACTGGGCTGTGGCTCACCCTATATGGGAATATCATTTTCAGGTGCAGGAAGCATGCCACCTCCAAGGACATAGCTGGGAGGCTAGTGGCGGCATAGTTTTGTCGTTTTACTTTTGATGTATTACATGTAACTTCAAGCCAAGGGCTTAATGTGTAAACGAGTTAGAACTCTTTGTTGTAACCAAGTGTTAACTTGGAAAGCTGTAAGCCTGTAGGGCATTTTGTTATGCTGTTAACATGTAATACTTATGTAATGGAGCTCTAGTGAATAAAGGAATGTGGTTGGTTTAATGTTATGTTATTTTTTTTGAGGGCGTTACAGAATTGTTTTAGACTTTCTTTGAATGCATTTAACAGACTCCTCCATCTCTTTCTCCATCAACACCATTGTGAAGTCCTGCACTTAGTTGCAGGAATCGTGTAACCAGGTGGCGATTCCCAGTAAGAATCGCAATTCCGCGTTTCCTAGAAAGAAACGTGTAAGAATCGCGTTTCTGTGGAGAGAGAAACGCGATTCAGTCAACGATGGGATCGTAAAGGAGAGAGAGAGAGAGAGAGAAACTTGGTCTCGCCGTCAATCTGTTACATGGATTCACTGGTTTAGGGCATGGGTTTCTCGGACACGTTTTCGATCTGTTACATAGCCTTCGATTCGATCTCTATTACATCGCCTTCTATCTGGTCACGATCTCCTCTTCTTCAATCTCTGTCTTCATCTCTCTTGATCTTCTTTTCTGTCTCTCTGTCTTCTTTTCTTCAGCATCTCCTCGTCATCGTCTTCTTCTTCTTCTTCTTTTTTGTCGTCTTCTTCGTCATCTTCTTCTTCTTCTTCTTCTTCTTCTCTCTCTCTCTCTCTCTCTCTCTTTCGTCGATCTGTGTCCCCTTCATTTTTAACATCTAATGAATATAATAAATAATATAATTATAATATAATTTGTTATATAATAAATAATATAATTTGTTATATAATAAATCTAATTAAATCATATATAATAAAAAAAATCTAATAAAATTTATAAAATAAATCATCTAATTATTTATTATTTATTTTAACATATTTTATTATTCCTTATTTGTTATATTTTTTTATTTATAATATATATATCAATTAAAAATAAAAAAATAATTTAACAATAACATATTATTTAAAAAATATAATAAATAAATAAAATAATTAATATGTATTATAAAAAATATTTATAAAAAAACTTCTAATGTGTATTAAAAAATATATATATATATATTATCGCTCTCCGAGGCGCTCCCAACCTAAGAAACTTCTATCAACTCACGCTTCCCCGCTCCGGCCCCCGCTCTTGCTCCCGCCCCCGCTCCCGCTTCGTGCAACTAAGGTCCTGCACAATTGAAATAGTGGGGTATTTTGGGAAGTGGGTTCTCTCACAAAAAAAAGGTCAAAAAATCAAAAAAAAAAAAACCAAAAAGTCAACTTTTAACTATCTTCTCAAAACACCTCAGTAAATAATTCAACTGAACTTGGGTTCAAGGACAAAACAAAAACAAATTCTTGTAATTCCAATGAAATGACAGTAAAAAAAGGGAAAAAAAAAAAAAGGTGCGTAGATAACTTCTATCACAATGCAAATGATATACCAAGTGATTCAATTCATCTATTTTGCTCAATTTCACTCATATAAATATTTGCATACACAGTGTAGATATCTAAACTTGTTTTGAAAAAAAAAAAAAAAAAACTCTCTAAATTCTTTCTGTGGGTAAGCAATGAAAAGCATAACCAAACTATGTAACTATCATATGCACAACAATCATTGTCAATACAAGTATGATGATTATTGAACACTATAAACTACAGTTAAAATAGCAAGAGCAGAACAAAATTAATAATTTTTTGGGAAAGGAAAAAAACTTTATTTAGGAAGCAAAAACAAAGCCCAAAAGAGAGAAGAAATATACTGACCTATATGTGATAAGGTTATAGCCTACAGAACACAGAGTTACTCTCCAACTTAAGATAACTTCTCCTATCACAATGAAAATGACAAACCAAATGATTCAATTCCATCCATCTACTTATGTGATGTGAGCATTCTTCTACATCTACAATTTCAAAATAATGAGACATGAAGATATTTATAGAACTAAACTAAAGAACATATAATTATTTAAAATTTTCAATATTTCACTTACTTCTATTTTTGGTTGATTCAATCCAATCATTGCAAGTGATCAAGGCATCCACAATATCTAGAAGTAATGAAGCACATGTCTCATCAATCACCCTACCTCCAATACTAAACGCCGCCTCTGATGCAATCGTAGTAGCTGGAACACTTGAAACATCACGAGCCATCCTTGCCAAAGTTATAAATTTTGCTTTATTCACTTCTACCAATGTAGAATATTGAAACTCGTATTACTTGGAAACACCAACTCCTCCAAGTATTGCTCCACCTCTGATTTTTGATAGGCGTAAATGTTATATGATGATAGACCCAACCTATAAGAGTTCCAAAACTATTGAGATTGAATTCATCCCACTTATACGATAAAAATAAATACTCACATTACATTCAATATTGACTTTGAAAAAGAGCATATGTGGTGGGAAGAAATTATCATATCTAGAATTGGATGAAACAATTTTTTTTTTAAGATAATAGACCCAATAATCTTGAAATGACATTTCTCATTGTTTATAAAATTGTCAAATATCACCCCCTCCCCCTCATTCCAACACTGTCTTCTAATCTTCTACAGAAACAAAAGTTAAACAGACTCAAAAGAGGATTATATCTGAAAAATAGCCTAACATAAAAAGAAATAAAATGCATTTAGTTATAAAAAATAAAAAATAAAAAATAAATAAAAAAAAAGCCAGATATCGGATCAGTGAGATGGGTAGTTCTGACATTCAAAATGAGTTCAATCTTCATACAATGTTAACATTTAGATCTACAGACACTATAAGCTTCATGAGAGATTTAAAACCTACTGTTAACACAAACCCACATTGTCAAAACCAAACTAGAACTTTCCCAGAAAAAAAAATGTGATTTCAACAAAAGCAAAAACAGAAGAGGAAAAAAAAGAAAGAGAACATAAGTAGAAAAAGGCATACAACATGAAGTATGACGAATTTTGAGAAGTGAATCTAAAATCTAGGGATGACAATGGGGGTTAATGGGGTGGATATTAATTCCTCATCCCCATTTCCCTATATTAAATTTTCCCCATTCCTCATTACCTATTCCCCATGGGTACCACCCTCCCCATTTCCTAATGGGTTTGGATTTTCCCCAACCCACTTTAATCTCCATTTTTATTTTTTTATATTTAATGTTAACAACCACTTTTTTTTTTTTTTTTTTTTTTTTTTTTTTTTTTTTTTTTTTTTTTTAAAAAGGTTCACAACAAAAACTAAATATACCTTCAATATTTTTTCTTTCTTTTTTAATATATTTAATGTTAACAACTTTTTTTTTTTTTGGTAAGGTTCACAACAAAAGCTAAATATACCTTCAATCTTTTTTCTTTCTTTTTTAATATATTTAATGTTAACAACTTATTTTTTTATTTTTTTTAAGATTCACAACAAAAGCTAAATATACATTCAATCTTATTTTATTTTATTTGGTTCAACAACAAAATCAAATACACAAAAATTAATTAATTAATTAAAAAGTTTGTTTTATAATAATCAAATATATAATTATGAGACAATCAAATAAGTTTTAGTAATTAAAAAAAAAATGTGGAAGAACGTGGAAGATTAAAAAAAAAATTACAACCATCTCTCTCTCTCTCTCTCTCAGACACACTCTCACTCTCTCCCTTACATGTTATAAAAACCTGTTTACAATGTTATAAGAGCCTGTTTGAAGAAATACAATATGAAAGAACCTGTTTGAAGAAAATGTTATAAGACTCATATTAAATTGCATCAGGGCATAAATAAGGAATTGTTTGTTGATCTCTTAGCTACGGACATTTTAGACATTAAACCATCTTTCTCTTAGCAAATTTGAACCATTCATTTTAATTTATCCAAAATCTAATTATACCTTTTAACAAATCTGAACTACTCATTTTAAGATATCTATGCCTTACCACACCCAATCCATCCTCCATCTTCTTCCTTTAGTCCCCCACGAATTTTGTTTTTTGTTACTTTTAAAAAACAAAAAATGTTTTTGCAATTAAATTTTTACTAATTTCAGAACACCATCACCACTATTCTCACCTTCACTATCACACTACCATCACCATAGCCACTACCATCATTATTGCCGCCATCACCCCACAACTATGTTACAATTTCTACTTTCACCTTCGTTCCATCACCACCACCACCACCACCAAATATAAAAAAATATATTTTAAATTTTTTTTATAAAAAATATTTTTCATTAAAAAATATTTTCTATCTAAATAAATGAAGCATAACATTGGGAAACAAGCTGATTTCAGTTAAATCTGTTCATAACTAAGAAAAATTCTTTTATTTTTAAAAAAAATTATTTAGTAAGACTTTGTATCCCCTTTTTGTTTTTCCAGTAAATAAATATTTGTACCCATCCTTTCTAGCCAATCACGATTCATGGTTGTTTCGATTCTCTACAATTTCCCTATTTTCAAATGCATTCATATATATATATATATATATATATTGTATAAATTGTGTGATAACATAAAACAAATAAATTCATACTCATTAATTGAAATTTCAGAACAAGCAAACTATTCTGAAAATTACAATACATAACAAAATAAAATAACATAGAAAAGCAAACTGAAACCTGCACTAGACAGTATCCTTAATTTTTTTAAATAAATTTAAAAAATTCTAGATATGCATAAAATTTGACAAGAATAATGTGACAATGTTAATTAAAGTGTATTTGATTTTATTGTTGAGCCAAATAAAATAAAATAAGATTGAATGTATATTTAGCTTTGGTTGTGAATCTTAAAAAAAAAAAAATGGTTGTGAACCTTAAAAAAAAAAAAAAATTAAAAAACAAAAGAAAAAAGATTGAATGTATATTTAGCTTTGGTTGTGAATCTTAAAAATAAAAATAAAAAATGGTCGTGAACCTTAAAAATAATAATAATAAAAAGATTGGAGATATATTTAGCTTTGGTTGTGGATCTTATAAAAAAAAGAAAAAAAAAAAAGAAAAAAAGTTGGTTATGAACATGAAAAAATAAATAAATAAATAAAAGAAAAAAGATTGAATGTATATTTAGTTTTGGTTGTGAATCTTAAAAAAAAAAAAAATACGGGAAAATTAGTGGGTACCCATCCCTAACTCATCCCCTGTGGATATTTAAAAAATATCACTTACCCTACCCAATAGATAAGAAAAAAAAGGAAAAAACCCATGTATTTAGGTTGGGTCTCCATGGATACCCACAGGGTAAGTTATCCATTGCCATCCCTACTAAAATCCATGCTTTTACCTAAAGATCTTGTGTGTGAAAAGTACAGAGTCTGATGAATTTTTACTACCCATCAAATAACAAATATATAGAGTCCCAAAAACATCCTGTAAGTTTTTCCTGTAAGCCTTTGTTGCAGTGCCCCAAAACGACGTCGTTTTGGGGCAAAACTTAAAAAAAAAAAACTACACCAGTAGTAGCAACAGCAAATAAAACATAACCGAAACAAAAGCCCCATCGTTGGCCACCTCTCCCACCAACTCCGGCGACCCCCAATCCCTCCGACGAAGAATGTTTCATAATTGACCAAGAATGTTTGCATATTTATGAAAAAACCTTCACTCAAATTAGTACATCATTAGTAAATTATACAAAATAAAATGGCAAAATAGGAAATTCAAAAACAAGCCAAGGGGAAATTAGGCAATCCAAGACAAACATTCTCAACCAAAGCAACCAAAATTTATTACATAACTAGTGAGATGGCTGCGTGCAAGGCACGCTGTCTCATGTGCATTGTTGGTGCTCATTATTAATATATATAATAAAAAAAAACCATAATTAAAGAAATAAGTAACACAACTCTATTAAAATTATTTTTTCATAATGTTTGTTATCATTACTAAATTCTTAGTTGAATTCCTGACACAAGGTGAAAAAATATTAATGCATATAGAGGAAAATGTTGAATTGTAGCAAATCATAGACGTAAATCTAATATGAGAGTTAAACATAAACCAAACAAACAACAATAAACAACAAACCAAAATACAACTTATAACAACAGACAACGGCTGCCCTTTGAGCCATACCAAAAACCACCTGAGGAGCCATACCAAAAACCACCCGAGCAGCCATAGTTCCAGATTTGTTTCAATTCAAGTAGAGCAGCCATTGTATGCATCAGCAAATCACCCAATACAACATCATATAGCAATAAAAATTATAATAGCGAAGTAAAGCAGCCTTATGCTTGAGACTTCTATCACCAGCAAAAGCCAACCCTCAAGAAGCTGCTCTAATCAGAAGCATTTCCCTGCATTTCCCCTACATTCATCAATCCAAAGTGCTACAATTGCTCATAGCAACAGTGAAAGGCTGCACCCAAACACAAGCCACCTTCAAAATTTTCAATCCAAATAAATCAGTCATCAGCTGCACCAGCATGAGATGACCTCCTTGCATCAAAACAAAGCAAAATAATCTCCCTTTTGTAGCAAAGAACTACAGAAGTAGAAAATGTATGGCAGCCATATGACAAGTAGTACCCATGCTTCAAACAAGCAACATTAGCATAAAAAAAAAAAAAAAAAACCTATTTAGCATATCCCCTCCATGAGGGGAAAAATTAAGAAAATAACAATACAAGGAAAAATTTCAACAAATAGATAGATAGAAATCAATATGTTAAAATTTCCGATCTATTTATCATTGTCTGAGTTTTCTAGGCAACCAAATAGGATATGATCATGACGGAACACCTAATTCTTGAATTCTTCTAGTCGGTCAAAAACTCATAAGTTTTTTGGGCAACCAAATAGGATATGATTATGAAGTAACACCTAAATTAAATGCCATTCAAGCCAAAATCACTACAAGTTTGTGTGATAAAGTTTTCTAAAGTACATGAATGAATCAAATTTTAGCATTTTTGCATAAAATTTACAATCTTTTTTCATTTGAAGATGAATAGTAGTTGCCGCAAATGGCAATAACTATGTATCCAACCATGAAGAATAATAATAATAGCAAATTTTGGATAGGCAGCCCTTAATTATGAATGGAAAGAAAAATGATTAGATATAGAAAGAAGGTAGAAAAATATAGTAGGCTTTAACAGATATCTTCTCATTTGAAGCATAGAAATGCATTTGTTTTATTTCCAAATTACGCTTTCTATTAGTTGGATCATTAATTAAGTTCTTTTTTCCTTTACCAAACCAAGTTAAGAATTGTCAAATTCGAGAGAGAGAGAGAGAGAGAGCTATCTTCAAATAGAGATTCCTGTTGCAATGTTTAATAATTACTCCTAAGCATAGGACAAAACAAAACAATACACCAACAAAAGGAATAACACGAGGGTTATCCAACTGAATAGAAATTTGTCTCACATGAAACCAAAGAGAAAAGGGTTCTTAATTGATTTTGAATGTCATGAGATACCAAATGATAGCTAAAAAATCTGTAAAAAGTCTCAATTTTTTTTTTTTGGTTGCAAATGAAACCAAATGATAGCTAAAACGCTTGTGAAAAGTGGCAACTTAACCTAACTTGAAGAATTCCTCTATGTCAATTTTTTGATCAAAATAGCACCATGTGTTCTAGATGCCTTACCAGCACCATAAAATCAATGAAAATATAGAAATATTATGATATAGGAATTAATCAATACCATAGATATATGCTTCAATTCAATCAAAAGAATGAAGGCAACAAAAGAAATTATAAAACTTATTACAAACTCACATCACAAAGAAATATGAAAACACTAAATATGAAACAAACAAATGACCAAGCTCCAATGGCTATGTGTAGTTTTCCTCACATTTTTATTTAACCCTCCATATTGGCCCAAAGGCATTGGCCCCCAATCAAATTAAAACATGATTCGTGCTAATATAGTATAATTATCTTTTATAATTGAAACTCAAACAAAAGTCATTGCCAAAACCAAAAAAAAAAAAAAAAAAAAATGAAAAGAAAAGATTGGATACACACCACCAATTTATATTTCAATTTAATCAATGGAATAAAAATCAATTATAATAATTTTTTTAAATATGATAACTTTTTGCAAACCCATTTCACAAAAGACACCTAATGAGGCAAAGAAAACCATTGGCCAAGATTACAAGTTACTGAGTTTTTCCATAGGCACAACTCAACATCATTCAACCTAAGAGTCAAATAAAAAAAATTATGATTTGTATAACCCTAACTTTGTTACCTCTCATAGAATTTCCATTTGCGTTACCAAGGCGTGCTCCATCCTCGAAGCAGTTGCCGATCTCAACTCTAGTTCGAGCAATCTATTTAGGAAAAAGAGATTAGAGAGCAAGGACCCTTTTTAAAATTCCATTCGTAAAAAAGGGGGAAAAAAGAAGAAGATTAGAAAGGAAGAGTTGCAAAAATTGAAAGTTCTATACTTGATTATTCTTCCCAAAATCGGCCCAAAACTGATCTGAGTTCAAACTCATAGCCATTCCAATTGATAATGAATTACAGATGAGAGAAAGAAGAGATGACAAGAGAGATTAGGATCCTCTCCAGCCATCCTTGGTCCAGCATTGTCCAGCAGTATGAATAGGATGAGGACACGTTGGGCAGACCAGATCCAGCGATGAAGAAGAGTCCACGTCGGTGGAGGAGGCAAGGAATGTGCAGAGTGATCCCAAAATTTCCAATCCTCCATAGCGTCCGAAGGGGAAAATAGAGCTACAACGGTAGAGAGAGACCCTGTGCCGGCCGGTTTACACTCAATAGCGTATTCATAAGGAAAATCGAAGGTGAACTTTGTGGGTACGAGCTACATCAAAAGTGTTCTTTTGCTTAACTGAACTGAACCTTGCGGTGTAGAAGAGCTGGGCATAGTAGAGCTTGCTTCAAATCTCGCTATTTTTAAAGAGCAGCTTCAACTGGGATTTTTTTGATGATGGTGGAGAAGAAAGCTCTCTTCTTTTCACATTTTGTTAGGGTGTAACGACTGGAGTGTATGATTAGCTGTTGTATGAAAGAAAAGTATTGATCTATGATGTTGGTTCTATATATCTATATAATAAGTCACAAAGGTTTTTGAATTTATGTCAAAAATGTATGTGAGATACATTTTGATCCAATGGCTGAGATTAATCCCAGGTTTATTTCAATGGTTTAGATTTGCTTTGGATGGCTAACATTTCCCGCCCAACACATTTCTGTGTCTCCCCCATACCTTCCGTCCGCCATCTGTCTTCCCATACCCTCTATCTACCTTCCCATTCCTACTCTCTGATGAGAAGCTTGGCTTGGCTATACCATTTTGTAGAAAATATAATGTGAATGAAGGACAGACAAATACTGCTGCAGAGTTGAGAGAAGCAAATAGTGAGGTGTGCATTGTATATATTGTTATAGCATTTGATGATAACATGCGAAATTGATTTGAGAAGGTTGGAAAAGAATATGCAACTTCCTGTTGATACTTGGATTATATGTCGATCAGGAATGAGATAATCCCTTTGTGAAATCAACTACTATGTCATATATCCGATTCATAATTTGATTTCATTTGCCTTCGGGGGAAAAAAATGAAAATAATAGAAGTTTGTGTTGTGATACAAATGCTTTGACAACCCAGTCTGTGAGCTAAAATGTTCTTTCAATTGCATTTGTTTTTTCAAAAAAAGTATGGATAAGAAATACTTTTGAGCATCAAAAGGATCAGAAGTTGGGGAAATAACAATTTAAGTGGTTCCATTTCCCTCTCTGTCTACCGTCTGGCTCACATTTTCCTTGCTCTGTTTTTCTGTTTTTGGGTTTGGATTTTGAGTTATTTGAATGATATATATATTGGGTTCAAAAGAAATTCTGGATGATATTAAGTTATTTGAATGATATATATATATATATATATATTGAGTTATTGAGTTCTTAACTGCTGGGTTCTTAACTATAGTTTTTAATTGCTGGGTTCAATAGAGTTATTGAAAACATGACTTTAGTATTCTTCTTGAATTTTTGGTAGACTATCTGAGATCATGAATATCTAAGATCATCCCACAAGTAAAATTGGTAGACTATCTCTTCAAATCAAACTTATAGCATAAAACCTGTTTGAGCTGCTTCCAGAAGCATCTCTTCTTCGGTCATCCTCTTCTCCTCCTTCCTTTTTCCTTTTAATTGGCTGCCAAAAGAAAATTTATTCAATTCAAGCTACTTAACTGCACATCCTAAAACTTACAATAGCTATCCAGTTGAATAGTCATCAGAAATTTTCATGATTAGCATTTCATTCATATGGAAGAATACCAAGAGTTATTACAAATTAGCATTTTCATGAATAGGAATCAACCAATTCACAACATTACAAATTATCATTACAAATTATCTTCATTCACATGGAGGAATACCAAGAGTTTCTTCTTGAATTTTTCTTCTTCGGGTAATTGTTCTTCCTCTTGAATTTTTTTTTTCCTCTCTCAGCTTTTGCCTTCATCACTTTGGCTGCTCGACTATTCACTTCGGCTGCTCGACATCCTGCTCGGCTGCTTGGTTAGTTTATTACTTTGGTTCTTATTGTTTTTCTTTCGTTGTTGCTTTGGTAACGTTTGGCTTTTGCTTTGATATTGAGCCAACTGATATATTGCTTTTCTATTGAGTAAAACTGAAGAAGAATTCTGTATATGATTTCGGCAAGAATTTTGCATATGAATTCTGCAGAATTTTGGCTTATCAATCCCTTGGTCTCAAGTAGAACGGCTATTTGTCCCCAAGGTATAAACGTTGTTGTAAACTATGTCAAGTTGTAATTCAAATATTGTTTTGCTATGTTGTTTTGTCTTCACTAATAGAATTCAATTGTTTTCAGCAACAATTTCAGTCAGAACACATCTATTGCATTAAGCTCTGTATTCGTTACATAATTTGCGATCAAGTTGGTTGTTGACTTTGAATTTTGTATTCATTACATATAATATGCATCTAAGTTGGTTGGTCTGAAGCTGACTTTGAATGTCCATATTATTCTTCTACACAAGCCAGAATATACAATGGCAAACAACAATTATAGCCTTTTTTTTTAGGAGGCAATTGTAATGGGGACAGAGGCGGCTTAACTACTAGACCACTTAATTCATTGTCTAAGGCTTAATTCATATGATTTCTACAGAATTCTGCATATGATTTCGACATGGTTTCAGTTTTAATTTTGATTTTGAAATGGGTTTGAATGATTTCGGTTTTGATTTTGAAATGGGTTTGTATGATTTCAGTTTTGATTTTGAAATAAGTTTTCGAATCTCTGTATTTTGGTATTTATGTATTTCTATGTATTTCTATTTATGTATTTTGATTTCGGATTTGTATGATTTCGGTTTGTATGTTTGCGGCTCTATATTTTGGTTTTGAAATAGGTTTCTAGATAAATACCAATCACCAAGAAGCAAGGCTAATCTTTTGGTCAGTTTACCAAGGCTAATCTTTTTTAATATACTCCAGGAAGCAACTGAATTAGCTATATACATACCAATCACCTTTCCAGATTATTTCTAGATAAATTATAATTCCAATATTCAAAAATCATCCCATAAGAATGTCTACTCCTATAGTATTAACTCAATTACTCATCCCTAGCAAACTCTAAGATCTTGAAAATAATAATAATAATAATAATAATAATAATAATAATAATAATAATAATAATAATAATAATAATAATAATAATTTGAATCATCAACTAAGAAAATATTAGGTGTATTATATAAAAAGATTCCGTATATACAAATTGTGCATAAATTCAATTTTAAAAAATTTGGGTTGTTTGTTTACTTAATTTGTGTGCGTGTGTGTGTTTAAAAAAAAAAACGGTGTTCCTATTTTTGTGTTTATGTGTTTATAATTTATTATATTTTCGTATAATTTATTATGTGTTCGTATTTTGGTTTGTTTGTTTGTTTGCACTATCACAAATGTTCGCAATTTTTTAGACTTAACCAACAAGAAAGAGGTCGGTAATTTTGTGTTCCTAATTTATTGCACTGTAGATCGGTAGATCGGTCGACGCAACCAACAAGAAAGAGGTCGGTATCCTCTTCAAAATTTTCCTCCCTTTTCTACACATATCTAAGGTTTCTCTCTTTGTTTTATGTGTGCCTCTTTGTGCCTTTAGAGATCGGTATCTAAGGTTTCTTTGTTTTATGTTCTGTAAAATGCCTCAAAATTTTTATTTGGGTTTTCGTTGGGTGTCTAATTTTTTATGTGATTTGTTTCTCATTCGGGTTTGATTGTGTGACTTATATGATTTATGTGATTTATGTGATTTATATTATGTGATTTATATTATGTGAACCTATTGTGTGATTTCTGGTAAAATTTGTGGTAAAATTTTATGTGAACCTATAATATGTGAACCTATTATGTGATTTCTAATTTACAAAATGGGTTCAGATTATCAAGTAAATTAAATAAGGAATGTTCAAAAAAATTTGATTGTGGAGTGAATTATTTTGTTGTTCCAAATTTTATACCGTTGGGTTTAGTGATTGTGGAGTGGATTTGATTTTATCTATAATTAAATTTTATTGTTCTTTAATTCTGTATTGTGAAAGGAGATTATCTGAAGTACGGACCGAGCATGGCAGAACTGAGCCTGGGTGTTCTTATAGATATTGTTGATGAGGAATGGATGCGAGTCACTCTTTCTGATGATGGTAAATGGGTTATAGATATTCTTATTAACTTTATTCTTCATTTTTTCGTTTCCCTGTTTTCAAATTTACAAGCATATAGTCTTTCAGTCTGTCTGCATGATTTTTTGAATGAAAATTTTGTTGAAATTGCATTTACTTCACTGTTACAGATCTTGCATTACCACCTGTGATGATTTTGCGATCTGACGACATTGAAGAGTCAAGTATGTCTTCCAACTACATAGTAACTTTCATTTGTCTGATTGCATTTGGAAATTTGTGGGTTTCCATTATTTTTCTGTTTAGGGTAGTATGCTTTAGTGCTTGATCATCAAATGTATACTGTTATTGATCAATTGAAGGTTTTGATTGCACAATATGATTCTAACCCGAAGATGGGTTGGAAGATTCTATGGGTTATTGAGAAATGCTAGAGTCCTACAATTTATCCACAATGACATATGGCATTGTGTTGTTTTGGTTTTCTGGTATGGGCTGGCTGGTTGATGAAGTCCTTATCTTTAAGAGTTGTAAATGCTAACAAGATAGTAAAAAAGGAAAGGTAGGTGGAATGGTTAATTTGGTTACATTGAGGGAACCAAAATCTATAATGAAAATACACCAAGGTACTAGGGAATTACTCCACGCACTATCTCATTATTTACTTGCGTATGCAACAGGCCTCAATACAATGGTAAGTCCCAACAAAATAGGAAAATTCCTTACAAGTAGTTGACAAACTTAAATGAGTTACAAATCAGGAGATAAGATAACCTACCTGAATAATTAAAAATTAGGAAAGAATAACTAAAAATCTAAACAGAAATTGTGTAGACCTCCTAATAAAAAGAGAATGTATCAACTCCTCCCCCTTAAAATTTGTTTGTTATTTCTCGGCTAATTTGATTTCCGTCATGTGAATGGTCATGAGTTGATTTAGAAATCAAATGGGCTTTGCTTTTTTTTTTTCCCACAATTAATCTATATAATAATCATGGCAAATGATACCAAATGGGTTCAGAATCCCAAGTAATTTTGAAAAAAATATGTGATTTTGTGGACAGAATATATTGTTTCTGTCCATACCTCATCATTTTTTTCCTTATGTATTTTGATTTCAGTTTCACAATTTGAAACTACAGCATCTGTTTGAGTCTCATCTTTATGTTCATTTCATCTCATCTCAACTGTCTCTCTCAATTACAATTTGTTATTTTGATTTTAAAATTTTCAATACTTATGTTTCTTATGCCTGTAGATTTCAATACAATTTATTTCTCATTTATATTGCCTCAATTAAAATATGTCTCTTCACCCCTCTATATTTTGTTTGTGTCTTCATACATACACCATGTTCGGTAAAATGGCTCAATTAAAATAGTTTATATAATCCTAAACTTATGAACACCATGCTAGCTGCTTATATTAAAATAGTTTATATAGTTTATTAAAATAGTTTATACACCATGCTAGCTGCTTATATAATTCTACTTGAGAACATATAATCTTATGAAAATCCATCAAAGCATTTTTTATTTTATTTTTTATGAAAATCCATCAAATTTTTTTTTTAATTTTACTTTTTTGGCTTTTTTTGTTTTATGTCTCTTTGTATGCATTCACTATGTTCTGTAAAATGCCTCACATAGGTCTCTGAAATATTTTTCTAAAATGGGTCTCCTAAATGCCTCAAAATTTTTATTTGGGTTTTCGTTGGGTGTCTAATTTTTTATGTGATTTGTTTTTCATTCGGGTTTGATTGTATTTCTCATTTATATTATGTGATTTGTTTCTCATTTGTATTGCCTCAATTAAAATATGTCTCTTCACCCCTCTATATTTTGTGTGTGTCTTCATGCATACACCATGTTCGGTAAAATGGCTCAATTAAAATAGTTTATATAATTCTAAGCTTATGAACACCATGCTAGCTGCTTATATAATTCTACTTGTGAACATATAATCTTATGAAAATCCATCAAAACATTTTTTTTTCTTTTTCGGCTTTTTTTGTTTTATGTGTGTCTCTTTGTATGCATTCACTTATGTTCTGTAAAATGCCTCACATAGGTCTCTGAAATATTTTTCTAAAATGGGTCTCTAAAATGCCTCAAAATTTTTATTTGGGTTTTCGTTGGGTGTCTAATTTTTTATGTGATTTGTTTCTCATTCGGGTTTGATTGTGTTTCTCATTTATATTATGTGATTTGTTTCTTATTTATATTGCCTCAATTAAAATATGTCTCTTCACCCCTCTATATTTTGTGTGTCTTCATGCATACACCATGTTTGGTAAAATGGCTCAATTAAAATAGTTTATATAATTCTAAACTTATGAACACCATGCTAGCTGCTTATATTAAAATAGTTTATATAGTTTATTAAAATTGTTTTGGAAAATTTACAAACCAAACAATTTTTTTAGAAAAATTTTCCCAAAATTACTCTACAAATACAAACCAAACATACCCATAATCTTATGAAAATCCATCGAAACATCTTTTTTTTTTTTTTTTTGGATTTTTTTGTTTTATGTGTGTCTCTTTGTATGCATTCACTATGTTCTGTAAAATGCCTCACATAGGTCTTTCAAATTTTTTTCTAAAATGGGTCTCCAAAATGCCTCAAAATTTTTATTTGGGTTCACTATGTGATTTTTTGTTTTCGTCAAGTTGTATGAATCGCAAATAGCCATGAATCGTAGGTGAATCGGTGAACCAAATCGGTAAATCATGAAGTGAATCAATTCGATTTGCTAAAATCGATGTTTGACTTTACTTTTTACTTTTTTATTGTTGGAAAAGGGTTCACACAACCCTTTTAAGGTCTTTAAGATTACTATATGCTATCTTTTGACTTTCTCCCTCCCTCTTTTGTTAGTTTTTCATATCTCTTTATCCCCTTAACATTATATCCATAAGTCAGTGGAGCTTTGTTAGTTTTATTTATAGATTTATTTATTTTTGTTGTTGTTGTTGTTGATGAAATATATATAAAATTAAGATGAATCTTCCTTTCGAATTCTGCAAACCCTTCAGCTCCTTCATCTGTGTTGGGCACACCCACCTTTTATTGTTGTAGTTTTCTATTTTTTTTTATTTTTTTTATTTATTTATTTTTATCAGGGAATTAGTTTTAGTATGAAAGATCGTTTCTCCTAACATCAATGCACAATTTTTTGTTGGGTTGGAGTGTTGTAGAGAAATTATCAATTCATGTAAGGCTGATGTTTTTATTCTTAATGCTTTGTACATGTGACGGAGGCATCAGAATCTGGTGAGGAGAATAGTTCTAAAGGCTCCATCAATAGAGGTAATCAAGATTCCATCCCTTTTTTTGCTTCTATTTTTTATTTTTTGTACATTCATGATGTTGTAAGTTGATGATTTAATCTTTTACTCGATTTCCATAGTTCAAAGACCAACTTCCTCATGTCACTTGGAATAAATTACAACCTATTTCCAGCTATTTTAATTAAATTTATTGTTATTCATTCCATTCTTAGGATTTCAGTATGGTTTGCAATAATTGAAGTTCAAAATAATTAGTTTTACCACTATATAATTTCTGCTACTACAATGTTCACCAAATGCTTGATAAATTGTTTCTCTATTTGATGCGTTTATTAATTCACAGGGAATGGAAGGTGAGGGAGAGATTAATCGAATGATCATACTTTTGGTTGAGGAAAAAGTTCCCCTTTGCTAAACTTTTGAACTGGGGTAAGGAAAAAGTTTTCCTTTGCTTGGCTAGGTTGAGTTTATGAATTTATCTATTTTTTGGATAATGTTCTCTTTGCTAATTATTTTTATTATTATTTATTGTTTTTGGGAAACACCAAAAAAATTAGCAGTTTTTTTTTTTATTTTTTGTTTGCACTACTTCTAAATAGGTTGAATGCTCTCAATTGGATCTCAGTTGTGAGTTTATGAAATCTTTCTTTTGAGATTGTGGTTTAAAGATTTTTGAAATGATGCTCCTTGCATTGCGGTGCCAAAGATATCAATGAAGGTTATCAAAGAAAGAACATTTTTCTTGGTCAGTAAATCTCTCTTTTTCCCTCTATATGGATATGTCTCCGAAACATTTTTTCATATATAGTAGTTTCTCGTGTGAACCCCACGTGTTTGGGTGCATAAAATATTTGCTATATAGATTAAAAAACAGAGAGGGTGTGTGAGTATGGGATGAGGGAGAGTAGAGATAGAGGGAGGCAAAAAGTGCAGATAAATGAATAAAATGGTGTGAGGCAAATTGCATCTTGAAAAGTTATCTACCTATGTGCTGAATTGCTGATAAAAAAAAAAAAAACCTATGTGCTGAATTCCATGTCTCTAAAAGATTGACATTCTCAATTTTAGAAATTAAATATATTTGCTGAATCGTTAGTGCTTGCTGATGGAGGGAGGCATTTATAAATATTAGTACTTGATAATGTGTTTAAGAGCTAAAATCTAATAATGTGTTTGGAACTTTCAATTAGTGCTTGATGATTTTTGCTTTTGCAACTATTATAGATAGTGCTTGATGTTTTCAGATTGGTGTAATCCATAGACATATATGCTTGATTGGAGGGTTAGCTGATTGCCCAAAGAGGTGGTTTTGTTGATTAAGGTGTAGTTTCTTTTTTTTTTTTTCTTTTTTTTTTGGTTTTTACTTTATATTTTTCTCTTCCTTAGTAATTAGCAAGAGAGAAGTGTAATATGAAGAGTCTGAGACTTAAGCTTAGTAAAGTGAAATGAGTGTTGTAACTAACTAATACTACTGAAACTTGAGTGTAATATGTTCATGAGTTTGCTAATCATACATTTTATTTAACTAATTGATACATTTTTCATGCTACATTTTGGGCTTTGATACACTTTAATTTTGCAGAATGGGAGTGAGTAGCAATGCACGATTTTCCTTTCCATGCCTTTTCTTTTTAAACATTACCTTCAATAGTTGACATGAGAGATGGTTTGTTAATATTGCAATCACTGTAATTATATTCTTTTTAAATTTTAGCCGAAGTTCAAATGAGACCAACTCTCCTCAATTAGAACAAGAAAGATTGATAGCTTAGGTAAGTATAACAGTGATGGTATAAGAAAGGAACAATTTTTCTCTGAAATTATTTTGTGAATAAATTTTTCACGTACTACATAAAAGACTGGACAGAAGAAGATTAATCCAACATTATTTTCACTGTGCCTTTAGGCACGGGCATACACTAGTTTATATATATGACACTTCATGATTTGAGAATTCGGTTCATGATTTGAAGAGGGCAATTTACCTCTCAATGAACACTAAGTAGATGTGGAGAGCCAAATAAAAATGGATATTTTACCTCTTCTAATGCCAAACTCCTTAGAAGAGAAGAAAATCAGTTGCACTAGCAAAAATGCCTCAATATGATCTTTTGTCTCCTCCCTTACAGATGTTCTTATACTCCTATAAAGGTATAGAGGAAATCGAGAAGTTAATTAATGGTTTTGGGGAGTATTGTAATTGGTAGTGGAAGTGAGACTCCCGATTTGGTATTAGGTGATGAGAAAACAGTCGGGAGCTATGTCAATTTGGTGTTGGGTGATTGTGATTGGTGGAGGGAGTGAGGTCAACTATTTCGTCTCAAGAAGTTATTTAGGCCAAGTTTGATAACTCAAAAATTGTAACGCCCTCAAAAAAAATAACATTAAACCCATCAATATAAACATACATTTATATACAAAAGATCCACGTTTCCTCAATTCATCAGAGTACTTTATACAAAAGTATTACACGTTAACAACAAAAGTAAATGCCCTACGGGCTTATAGCTTTCCAAGTTAACACTTGGTTACAAAGAGAGTATTGACTCGGTTACACATTAAGCCCTTGGCATTGAATTTACATGTAACACATCAAACGGAGATAAGAGAACAAAAGTCTGTCCGCCTCTAGCCTCCCAAGCTATGTCCTTGGAGGTGGCATGCTATCTGAACCTGAAATGATGTTCCCATATAGGGTGAGCCACAACCCAGCAGAGATATACTAAACTAATTATAAACAATGTCTAAAAGATTAGCAACTGAAAGATGGTCAATACTTATACCTCCATTTATATCTTACTTCAATCCCATGACAACTAAGTCTATGATACAATTCAATTTTCATTTCTTATTCAAATTTGAGTTTGAAAACAATGCTCAGTACTCTGGCCAAAACATTTGATGAGGTATCAATAGTACATGAACTACTTCCATACTTCACAAACGATGATGATATACATTTTAGTGTTATATCAAATCAAACCAACTTTTCAATAGATAAGCATATGAGCTATATCAATACCACAACAGATAAGCATATGAGCTATATCAATACCATAACAGATAAGCATGTTACACATCAACAGATAAGCATATATGCTGTATCCACACTTCACTAGACAAGCCTATGAGCTATATCTACACTTCACAAAGACAAGCATATGAGCTGTATCTTCACTTCTCTAGACAAGCATATGAGCTGTGTCTACGGAGTTCATCCCCCATCTCCTCCCAATCCTATCCGGTTTAGAGGTACATCCCCCATCTTCCCCTAAACCGTGGAGTACATCCCCCATCTCCTCCTCTACACAAGCAATGCATATAAACACAAAGGTTCTATACACAATATAACGCATGTAAACACAGAATCACATACTCAATCAATCAATACATAAATTTAATGTATTCTACTAACCGTCTACACATAATGCATATAAACACATTGGTCAAATACACAATCACTCAATACATACAGTTAATGTATTCTATCAACCGTCATACTCTATGACACATCCGATTGATTAGTTTTAGTTTGCCTAATCATCATGCATTGTCTACAACAATCGACACTACCCTCCACCGGTAGCTCCAAGCAATTATTTCAAAGCAGGAAATAAATGCACAAATGGATAATATATCAACATTTCAACTAGATGAGCAATAAAAGATTCATCTACACTCTTTAGTCACATACATTCCCAATTTTAACATTCTCAATTCAATTCCTCATTTTCTTCAATTAATCGTATGCATTAATTAATTAATCCAATTAGGGCAAATCACCATAGTTCACAAAACAACCCTAAGGTTCCATTTCCATCAATGTCCCAACATTAATCTCATTTCTCTATGCCTAACATGCATATAGGTTTATATATTTAAAACCCCAACCTTTGTAAAATTACACAAAGGCCCAAACTTTCTCAAAATTACCCAACAACCCCCAACATATCAAGATGCTAAAATTCAAAGACAAAGCTCATAAGATGGAGTAGGTTATCCCTACCTCGAATGATGGGGCTCAACGAAGGAGATGAAGAAACGGAAATGCTCCAAATCCCGAAATTTTCAGATTAGAAGATAGCCCTCGACGATCAACACAATTTTTGTAAAGGCCCAAGGTGAGAAAACAACTCCTACTAGATCAATTCTAAGAGAGAAGTTAAGGTTTTAGAGTGAGGTGCTCTCCAATGGAGGTTTTGAAAAAGTAAGAGAGAGAAAGGAAATCAAAAAGTGATAAAAAAAAAGTGATTTCACGGACTGATATAAAAACAGGTCCACTCGAGCGTACAACACCCCGCTCGAGCGTCAGACACAGGTTCACGCTCGAGCGTCCCAAGATCCGCTCGAGCGCCGGATGCACTCTCCCAGAATTTTCTGCAGATGTCCAAAATGCTGAGAGAAGGAAATTCACGCTCGAGCGTCAAATATCCGCTCGAGCGGAGAGACCAAAACCTGGGCAAAATTTCTAAGTTTTAAAACACGACCAACTTATTCCCAACTTGCCCAACACAACCCAAAACTCTAATTAAAAGAAGAGGGGATAGAAATGAGGATAAGACAACAACGAATCTACGAAACCGAGTCCGGATTACAGTTAAACAACAACAGGAAATACCGGGATCGCTATAAAAATAATCCATCTTTTTATCTTTTTTCCATCACATCACCTCTCTACTTTTCTGCATATCTTTTCGTAAAAAGACAAAAAGTACACTTATTTAGGTCATCCCAAACAACCCCTTAGTGGTTATGGAGAGTATTGTGATTGGTGGAAAATTATACAATAATCCTGGAGTATCACGTGGCCATACTCCCTCACCAATCATCATTCATTATACTCCGTCATATTTCTCAATCACCCAATATAATTAATACTCTACTTTCTCTACCAATCAACTATTGTGATTGTTGGTTTTTTTTTTTTTTTTTTCAAATTTTTTGATTTCCCGCTCTTTTTTTCTCTCCTCTGTCATTTACTATGTTTTGTTCCTCACATAACCTAACAAAGAGACGAAGGAGAAGGCAGAGCCACGCGACAGCGAAGAAGAAATACACAGGATGGCCAGCAACAGTGATTCCAGTGGCGACGCGACGGCGGCAAGGCGAGATTGCAGTGACAACGAGGTCCCTTTAATCATCATTCTCATTGTTCTTGTTATATATATATATATATATATGTATGTATGATTTCTTGGATTAGATTTGTTGTTGATTTCTTAAATGGGTTTGATGATTTAGGGTTTGTTATGGATTTTTTTTTCCCCCCTGATTTTAATCAGAAAATGTAGTAGGAAAAAAAAAGCAAGGGGCTTTTTGTTGTGTGTTTTTTGGGTTAGATTTGTTGTTGATTTAAGTGATATGAGGTTAGATTTGTTGTTGTTTTGAAAAATTTGTGATTCTTTGAAGCTAAAGTTTGTTTTGAAGCAATTTAGGTGTGGTGGTATGGTTCTGATGATTGGTCATAAACTTAGGACATCACCCTTTTCTATCAGATAATTTTACCATTTCTTCAGCTCTGGTTTTACCATTTAATTTGAAACTTAAAACAAAAAATAAGCTTTTAATGTTAAAACTTGGTGAGACTTGACTTATTGAATGCTTATTGAAAGTGAATATCTCATTGTTATGCTGCTACATACACAGGTTTATAATGTAAACCTTGGTGAGATTTGATACATGTAAGGTTAGAAAAGATCATTAAAACATTGTAGTGGTAGGACATGGTGTCTGTCTATTAGAAGATTGCATGATATAATATGCATATTAGGTCTCAATCAGTGACGGTAATGGATTGTTCTCATTTTCAGTGATATCCTCTCTCTCTCTCTCTCTCTTTCTCTCTCTCTAGCATTTTTGTGTGATCTTATGTAGCTGATATTTCCATTCAAAATGAATAATGTATTAAAATTAATATGAATGTTATAGTTAGAATGAAGCAAATCATTTGTTCATATGTTTTGTGCATGTATGTGTATGTATAAAAATTGTTCTCTGCTTGGTTTTGCTAATTCCTTTTGTTTTATCTCTACAGAAAGTGAAGAAATTCACTCTTGATGGAACAGAGCCAAGGGAAAGTTGAGTCAATGAGCAAGAAGGATGGTTTATGATGAGAAACTTGGTTCCTTCATTTCTTTTAATTTGGATAGGCTGACTTTTCTTGAGATTATACTTTTCAAATTGTTTATGTTGTAACCCAACTTAAGGATCCATAAATGAATTAGAGACTCAGATTTGACAGTGTTCCATTGGTTGGATGTTTCATTTGTAATTATTTTGAGAAGATCCCATTGAATTACAATTTTTTCAATTTTAAATTTGTGCAAAAAAAAAAAGAATGAAAAAAGTGAAAAGGATCAAAAAAAATTTCTTCTACAAATCAAAGATTAAAAACACAATCTCAATTGGTTCAACATATTGAATTTTTGTTGTTTACCCTTTAATCTATTCCTTAATTGATGTTGTGATTCCATTCACATTACACAAATATTCACACCATGTGCCGAAGAACGAAGTTGTGATTCCATTCACATTACACAAATATTCACACCATGTGACAAAGAACACAAAATCAGAGTATGAAATTAGCAATAGCTACAAAATCAAACAATTTTCAAGTCAGAACACTACACACAAAGACTCATTTCATGTCCCAGGCAAACCACCAACTTAAAACCCCTTCTTAATGCATACATTGCTCCCACTCCACTAGTCATTAGTTTCTTTAGAAGTTGAAGGGGACATCCAAGGTGTGGATGAGGTATGAGAGCACCAACGCCACTAACATCAGCGCGTATGCGATCCCTTGGTCAATTATTGTTCTTGAGAGACCCACGACACCATCAACTTTTGTGGCACTCAATCAGTACATCAATATTCAAGAATACTCCATAGTCCACAAATTTGGACCAAGAAGAAAACTAGACACACCAAAAACAAAACTATCGTTGGAATCGGCATAATAGAGAACTTCAAGCAAACTCAATCGCATATCTTATTCAATATTTTACTTGAATATGTAGAATTACTCTTTAATTTTTTTTTTATAAAAAGCACAATAACTCTTTATTGGTATATCAAATTTCTCAAAATATATATATATATATATATATATATATAAAAGAAAAATAAAATTATTTATACATAATTATTTTTTAAAGGTACAAAACAATTTAAAAATAGATTTTTTTTAATAACTAATATCATTTTATTTTTCTCTCCACAAATTTGACAAACACCATTACATTTGAGTGTTAATCACATTCTAATCACAAAAAATGCAAAATATAGGAGATTTGGGAAAATAAACAAGCACCAATGTTTGATTTTTGTTAATAAAAATAGATTTTTTTTTAATAACTACTATCATTTTCTTTTTTCTCTCCACAGATTTGACAAAAATCCTGAATTAATTTGTAATGAACCTGTTCAAAGCTTTTGGTGCCAATGAAGAAGCTTGTTATATCAGTAGAAATCATATATATATATATATATATATCAATAGAAATCAAATCTGTAGAAATCATATATATATATATATATATATATTAGTAACAAAAATGAGAATGAAGACAAAAGGGACGAAACGGACCTTGTTGTTGCCTCCCCCTGCGCCTCGTTGCCACCTCTACTTGTGTAATAACCCGACCCTCTATATGCTTTCTGGTATACTTTCTGTCCTTTAATTTGTGTATTTACTTGGCTAATGTGGAATCCCATGTAAGATTAAACTTAATTGTGTGAAAAAAATATGGTTATGGAACAATATCTGTTACCTAGGAGGAAAATCTGTTACAATTGAGATGTTTAGATCAGAAATTGAAGGCCTTAGACGCTTGATAATCCGAAATTGACTTTATACATGTGATTAGCATGATTTTTAGTTTATAATATGCATTTTTGTGAAAATCTAATTCGGAATGATTAAACTGATTAAGTTTTGTCCTTTTGTGTTAACTCTTATTTGAACTCCTTCAAACTTTAACTTGGTAAGTCTATCTTATAAGTCAAAAATATCTCATGAGAGAATGTAGAGAAGTTGAGAGAAAGAACTAGGATGGCAGAAGATCAACAAGGAAGAAGGTTGGGAAATTGAGAAGGATTGGAGAGATTTGAACTTAAGGTATGTGTAATCTACTTTGAATAACCTCTCTCTTGATCTTAGTTAGAACTTCTTGTGCCATCATGTAAGTTAGGGTTGTAATAGGGATTAAGTGTTGGTAATTGATGACTTGGGAAGCTATTCTTATCATTTGGTTATTTTGGAGTTAATTTGAGCTATGTGGGAGGATCTCATCTCATCCTTTGATTTCTCATGTTGGAATCACTTGATTGCTCATATATTGATATATATATATATATATATATCACATATAATCATAAATACAAGAGTATTGAATTGTTTATGTGCAATTGAAGGAATTAAAGACCTAAATGACTTTGTGATTCATGTTTATGGTGATGTTATATCATCAAATTGATTTAAATTCCTCTCTTTTACACCTTGTGTTGTGTTAATCTCGCTGTGAATGTGTTTTGCTTCGGATTGCACCAAATAGGGATTACGTTCGCACGTGCGGGAGTCATAGCCGCACGTGCGGGAAGCACTGCTGCACGTGCGGGGCTCACAACCGCACGTGTGGAAAACAGGGGATTTTAGGGCTGAGGCTACTGGAATAAAAGCGCGTGCGGGGCCTCATAGCCGCACTTGCGGGAACCACTGCCGCATGTGCGGAGCTCACAGCCGCACGTGCGGTCCATGCTGAAAAATCCTGTCTGCTCCATTTTACGTGTTTGACCCTCTGATATTATTAAAATAATTATTTGATGCTCTTGAAATGGTTGTAAATTCATTGAAAGCAAAATGACTCAGATATTGTTTAACAAGAAAAACGAACTAATTCTTGAACTGCGTGTGTATGTAGGGCACATACTGAAAAAAATTGCCGCTCCACCATAGCACTGTGAGTAATAGTAGTGCATTTGCTTATCGTTAATAATCATTATTAACGCTCTGTCATCTGCAAATTAATTATGCCAACCTACTTGAATGAATGGAAAATCTGTGTACATTTGTACAACTCTGGAAGTATTCTGCTTCGTTAGTATCTGGGCCAAAGGCCAATCTGTAAAATCTGTTGGGCCTAAGGCCAATCTGTAAAATCTGTTAGGCCTAAGGCCATTCTGTAAGTTACTGGGCTTGAAGCCGCTCTGAACAAAGATTGAAGCCAAGGCCATTCTGAAAATGTATACAGAATAAGCTTGCTCATATGACCTCTGCACTTATATACATTATAAATCAAGTTTAATCATTAAATTGTTTGAGTACTATTATTCACTGAGCCTTGCTCACTTTGTGTTATGTCTGTTTCTGTAGGCAACCAACCTGGAGGTCGGTCTTAGTTCAGCTTTGGTCATTCTTTTTTGGTCAAGCAACGTAGAGAAGCTTATGCATTTTATGGGGTTCCCTTAATGACCCCTAGTTTGGTCCTTAATCTTTTGTCTAATGTAATTAGTCGTGTATAATCTTCTTCACCAATATTTTTGTTGTATGCCCACGTGCGGGGCTGGTTCTGTATATATGCCCATATATGTAATTGTGTGTATGCAAATATCCGTTTCTTGTATGTCTGTCTACCACATGAGGAATTATTTAATGACACATTGAGGTCCTGGCATATAGGTGTGAGCTCGATGGATGTTAATTTATGTTATATTATGTCATTAAATGCTTCCGTTTAGGCCCCATATATTGTATATATCAAATCGGCTGTCCGTTTCTGAAGTGATCATGCCCAAACTTTTAGGGGCGGGTTTGGGGTGTGACAACTCGCCTCGCCGCTGTCGCCAAGGTGCAGGAGTCACGTCGGCCGCCTGTGTTGCCCTCTCTGTTCGTGTCTCTCAAAGAGGGGTTAGGGTTCACAAACAAAAGGCAAACAAAAAAGAGGTTGAAAAAAGAAAAAAAGAAAAGAAAGAGTGAGGATCAAAACAACGTCGTTTTGACCCGCCGCAGGATAGGGCGGCCAAAGATCCAGACTCCTATTGAAAGACCAAAGATTACAAACTTTCTGGCTGCTAGCCCATGCTCAAAAGCAAAAAGATAAATGGCTAGTCTTGAAATGCCAACTCCTAAATTTGAGAACCAATTTTCAAACACAACCTGTTGACTAGGATTTCACATCATTGAATGAAATTTGGGAGGGATGTTCTACAAGGACGAGCAAAAAAGAAGCAACAATATTTTTATTTAGGATTAATTACATTTTACTTTCCTATAATTTAGTATGAAAACACATTGCCTCCCTAAAATTTAAAAATGCACATATGACTCGCTTGTAATTTGAACTAAAATGTAAAACAAACAAATTCGGTTACACACGTAGTAAATTGAATGTGTGAGATAAAACCTAAGAGGTTAATAATATTTTTACCCTTTTCCCATTTATTTTTTTGTTTTGGTTTTTGTTCTCTCATTTTCTTTCTCCTCCTGTCATTCACACTACAACCAGCAGCCACTCCATTCACCTACCAGCAGCCACTCCACTCACCAGTCACGCTATTGAATTGTTATTCTTTTTAACTTCTAGCTGTTTTCTTGTGTGGTTCATCACTTGATGTTAGTTACTTTGAAAAAAATCAATAAAAGAGTTATGTTCAATATGGGTTCATTTCATGCAACAAAGAATGGATTCTATTGTTACATCCAGTCAATTTACCCCAAGGTAAGAAAATTTGCCCACCTATTTAAGTATTGCAAGGTGGTTCTGTAATTAATTTTTTATTTTTATGTTTAAATCAATAGGAGGGAGGACAGTGTTAGAGAATGGGTGGTGACTAGGTTAGCATGAGGATGATGGTGGGGGACGGAGGAAAGGTGGAGTCGAATAGTTGGGGCTAGGATGAGAAACAATGAGGGTGAAGGATTCAACTGGTTGGGGATGGGAAAGAGGGAAAACAGTGAAGGAGAAAATAGAAAGGGGGCAATAGTGGTGGTGATAGTGGCTTGGGTGTCTTTTGGGCATTGGTTCAGTGGTTAGTGTGTTCTGCAGCGTATGGATGAGAGATATATGGAAGTGGTGTGAGGTGATGGTGGCTGGTGGTTCTTGGTGGCCTGGTGGGCTACCATGGTGAGATAGTGGCTCAGAAAATGCATTAATGTCCAGCCACAGTAAAGAAATGAGGAAGAAGAAAAGAATAAAATTGGGTGAGATTTTAGTGTGTGAGCGAGAGAGAGAGAGAGAGAGAGAGAGAGAGAGAGAGAGAGAGAGAGAGTTGTAATGTTATGGCACAGAAATGAAAATTAAAGAAAAAAGTAAAGGTACTATTGACATTGCTTAAGTGGTCTAAGCATATTGAATGATGATTGGTTAGAAAGTACAAACACGCAGTACTTCGGGTATATTAAATAATTTCCTGACTAGAAAGGGTAATGTATATATTTTTAAACTTGGAGAGTTTATGTATTTTCGGGTTAAATCGTAAGGAGTTCAAATATAATTAATCCTTTTATTTAACATCTGAATTGAAAAAGAAAAATGTAAAAAATTAAGTAACATCAATGACACCAAATAAAGAAAACATACCAAGAGTTTTGATGCATTATCGAGGCCTACTGATTTTTAGAACCAGTACCTTTCAATTCTTTTGTTGAACATGTATACAAATTACAAACAAAGAATTGAATCTGTTTTTGAAAATATTAAAAACGTGAAAGCAAAGAAAATTCAAGAATGAGATTATGGAAGAAATGTGCACTTAAAGTAATAACAGTATTAAAAATATCAGGTTCATGAATGATTTGCGACATTGTCATACTATATACCATTATATTGCTCTTTGTTTTGATAATTCTCCACTCAATATGAAATATCGCAAAATTCAAATAAACCCCAATTTGAATACCAATTTCAACCTCTACAAGCTTCTTCAAGATGGTGCAATGGTCTTATTGAAAAGAATTGGTCACACGTATACATCATTGCCTAAAGTGAAGTTAAATCGCATAAGACAAAATTCAAAAGGCCACCCTACAAACAAGAAGCATATTATTTGCCATGATACTCGCATTATAAATGTACCATATTTTTACAATTAAATAAAAAGAACTAACGAGACACTTTGGATGGAAATAAAGACACACAAATTGGATAGGGAAAACTTAAAGGAGACAAACAACAATTCATCAAAAACCTAACATGAGCTACCACATGTGATAGCTTTGCTGCATAAAGAGCACTAATTGGGAAAATGTTATATAGTATATTTGTTGTTACATGGTATTCGGAAAATGTTATATTATTGTAATTGAGAATGAGGGAAAAAAAAAATGGAAACAGACGGAACAAAACTACCTAAGGGATTCATAAGATTTCCGTGGTATATTTGTTCCGTCTACAATACAAAATAAATTTACTAAAAGTAACCCTCACTCGTATGGCCTGGGCAAAGTCCAATCATAAAACTAAGTACTCTTAGTGTGAGAAATGAATTTATTTCAACATTATTGATAGTATGCTGTCTTTTTTTTTCATCAAATAGGCAAAGGAATTACAATTTTGGAGTGTGCATAGACATATTCACAATCACACTAAATGAATAAACATCTCTACTCCACCTTTTTAAGAAAATTTAAAAACGAGTTAGTCAATGTCCACAATTTTTTTTCCTTCACCAAAATTATTTCAAATAACCTTACAAATCAAACATGGAGAAGTAATCTGAATGGATATGAATATTTGTAAATGAATAGAACAAATTACAGAACATGAAAATTAAACCCTACAAATCCTTATATTTATAATAAATTGATAATAGATTTGTTATACATATTTTTTGTGTTTTAGCAAATGAGGGACAAATTCTCAACTAGAAAGCACCAAAGTTAAAGCCCAAAAAACCAAACTGTATGAAAGCCCAACAAGTTGAAATCTAGAATTCATTACCCAGGACTATATAACAAGTTGAAGGAGTGCTTCATACCTTTATTCGAAGATAAATTCTTGAAGTATATATCAATGGTAAAGCAGCAGACCTGCGAACAAGATGATTAATCAAACCTACCTAACAACCATAAACAAATAAGTATTTAAAACAATTCAAAATAAAATAGAGGCTTTCAAGGACTAAACAACATAGTAAGGGTTTACACTCTTGATGGCTTTACAGCCCTAACCCTTCATTTTCCCCAAAACAACAATAATTATAAACAAAAAACAAAAGGATAAGAAAATAAGAGTTCGTACATGAAAACAAAATATATTGATGTAAAGAAAATAAGAACAAAAAGAGTACATCTAACTTATATGAATGAAAAATGTAAGAAGCAAATGCATCATTAAATCAAATCAAATACAACCCCCTAAATGAAATTCATAAAATGGTAAGTGTTAGAATAGTAGAGAGAGAGAGAGAGAGAGAGAGAGAGAGAGAGAGAGAGAGAAAATAATATGTATTGTATTGAATGAATTGTTCTATACAATAGAAGGCCGGTATATATAGGCTGAAAGAAAGTATTCTACTAGAAATCTAACTATGAGAAAGAGTATCTTATAAGAGACTTAATTATGACAATACCTAATATATCTAGGAAATCAATATCTAATATATGTAGGAATATATACCATATATACATTAACTTCCCCTCTCAAACTCAAGGAGGATAAATATCTTGAGTTTGGAGAAAGAAACTAAAACATAAAATAAAACTAAATAAAATAAACGGCAAATAGATTGCAAAATCTGAACGGAAGCGCAAGGGCGATTGAAATAGATCAGAGGCTGGAACTAAAGCCGAGAGATAGTTTGTGGTCGTGTTGGACCATTGTAGGAATTGGCTGAAACTAATGCCAGGACAATTTAAGGTCGTGCTGGATCGATATATAAACTAGCTGGAACTAATGCCGAGAGACAGTTTGCCGGAACTAATGTCAGGATAGTTTAAAGGGATCATGCCGGACCGATATAAGAGCTAACCGGAATTAATGTCGAGACAGTTTACAAGGTCATGCCGGGCTGTTGTAGAGATTGGATGTTGAACCAGCAAGTCTGGCACACACATAACTTATGACGTGGTGCTGAACGATGATAGCAACAGATGACTGAGTGCGCCAAGAGGCGGCTTGGATGGTGCGCCAGGGGGCGAGTTTGGTGGTGTGCCAGAGGAAGCGGCTTGGATTGTGCGCCAAAGAGGGATGGCATGGATTGTGTGCCAGAGAGGGGCGACTTGGGTTGTGTGCTAGAGAGTGCGGCTTGGATTGTGCGTCAAAGGAAACAGCTAGGTGGTTTGCATGGTGTATAACCATGTTCACCATGATATAGGTATAATACCCCCCCTCAAACTCAAATAGGTTTGAAGATAGAAACCAATTTGAGGTTGAAGCAGAGGGAAAGATAGAGTGGAGGAAAAAAAAATGTATTATGAGTAAAAAACAAAAAAAAAATATGATAGAGATATTTGGGGTAGGAATAAACCAGCAGACAAAGGAAAAGATCACCACGAAGAGATACGGACAAGAAAATATGACAACGAAATAGGTTGAGGTCTGGTGGGCGACTAAGGCGAGGTTGTCGTCTGTCGGCACCAGAGGGGACAACTTGGATTGTGCACCAGAGGAGGCGACTTGGGTGGTTTGCATAGTGTATAACCATGCTTACCATGATACAAGTATAATACCCTCCTCAACCTCAAATAGGTTTGATAGAAACCCATTTGAATTTGAAACAAAGGGAAAGACAAAGTGTAACAGAAACACACATATGGTATATATTCCTACATATATTAACAGTAAGAAACCACCAAAACTCCAAAAAAATTGGGAACTAAGGGTACCAAACTATACCAGTACTAAACACCACAAAACACCTACATATGAAAAGATAACTAACACCCAAGCACCAGTAAAGCCAACCTTGCTATGCACTACATATATATATATATCTATATAAACAATGGAACCATACCAAAAACCTGCACAAAAACTTATAGCAGAACCTGCCAAAAGTGCACCAGTTATAATGGTAAACCAGACACACCAAGAATTTAAACATAAAGCTTTTAAACTCGATTAGTCCCTTGAAACTCTCGAGCATTCATTCCTCTCCCCAATTCAATAAATTCATTAGCTTATATACCATCGCATAGAAGGATTCTGATTAGTGGTTAGCTTCTTCCAAATTTACCTGCAGTTGTTCTGTCCATCCGCAATCATCTTTGATGATTTGGATTGGTGGAATGGTGAAATTGCATAGATTATTAATGATAGTAATAATGATAAAGATGATGATGAAGATGGGGATGTGGATGTGGATGATATATATATATATATATATATATTTTAGAGTGATTGAGTTTTTTTTGGATTCCTAATTGTTGCTATTGTTTTTATTTTTTTGTCAATCAATGTGAATGTTCACATTTTACATTGTTTGAAAGCCTGAGAAATAAGTGTTGAAATATAGATATGGACATAATTATATATTTTGCAAGATGTGAATGTTGACATATTATTGGTTATTTGTTACTATATTTGTTGTTTAAACAATCATTTTTTGTTACTATTAAACAATTGAAATAGTTATTTTTTTTCTTTCAATTTTGTTTCATGTTGTAGTGTGAATGTTCACATTGGTATGAATTTAGTTCTTCTAATGTTAGTTGTATGTTAATTGTAAATTGTGAACATTCACATTGTATTTTAGTATGATTTTTTTTTTTTTGAAATTTTTTTAGATTTTTTTTTACTATACTTGTTGGTTGAACAATCATTTTTGTTACCATTGAACAATTGAAATAGTTGATTTTTACTTTTTTTAATTTAATTTTATTTTTTCATGTTGCAATGTGAATGTTCACATTGGTATGAGTTTTTTTATTTTTTTTTTATTTTAAACTAGTTGTATATTAATTATAAATTGTGAACATTCACATTGTATTTTAGTATAAGTTTAGTTTTTCGAAAATTAATTGTACATTTGTTGTTTTTGTTACTATGCTTGTTAGTTTTATTTTAAACTATGCTTGTTAGTTGAACAATCATTTTTGTTACCATTGAACAATTGAAATAGTTGATTTTCACTTTTTTCAAATTTGTTTTATATTTTTATGTTGCAGTGTAAATGTTGACATTGATATGGGTTTTTTTTTTATAAAAAAAACTAGTTGTATGTTAATTATAAATTGTGAACATTCACATTGTATTTTGGTATGAATTTTATTTTTTTGAAGGTTAGTTGTATATTTGTTATTTATTGTGAACATTCACATTGTACTTCAGTATATGTTTTGTTTTTTCAAAAGTTAGTTGTATGTTTATTGTTTATTGTGAACATTCACATTGTATTTTGATTTTTATTCAGATTTTTTGTTGCGTTATTTTTAAAATTTTCAAATTATAAAAAGGTTCAAAATTCATAATTTGAGATTTTCTCCATAGAATGCGGGAGAGATTTTCTTCTTAGAATAAGGAAGAGATTTCTCCATGGAATAAGGGAAATATTTTCTCTTTAGAAAAAGGGACTATTGTTATGTATTAGTTTAAAAATAGAAACATGTGCAAAAAATTAGAAATAATGATTTGGTCATATTACATTAAATAGGACTTAACTCAAAAAAAATATGGATTAGATGGAATAAAACACTTAGAAAGAGAATTCATCAAAAAATGACCCTTATTTAATTTAAAAATATCTATTTTAACGGCAAAATTACATTTCAATTCAACTTTTCAAACATAATTACAAAATTAAGGAAAATTTTATAATTTTAATTATTAATATTTATAAAGTTTATCATTGATTTATAATCATTTTTTTTTTCAAAAATCACTTAAATTTTACATTTCACCAAAAAGTAAAATTTTGAAAAATCTTACAAAATTTTCTATATTAAATATTTTAATAATTACCAAACACATCATCATTTTTATAAAAAAAATAATTAAAAACACAACAAATATTACTAAAATAGTAATTGTCAAATCCCACATAATTATATCAAATTTGCAAGCCGTATTTGTTTTCAAACCTTTGGTTAGTCTAATTTATCCAGCTAAAATCTATGAAATTGACTCCTCCAAACCAAAATAATGTAAAGATGACAACAAAATATAACTAGTTTTAAATTTATTTGTTTTACTTTTTAGTAGAACCTAAAAGTGAAAAAAAAAATTTAAAAACAAAACGGCAAATTTCACTTAACACCCGCACTTTATCCCTGTCTCATTTTACCCCCGACCTTTAAAAAGTGGCAATCTACCGTTCACATTTTTCGGTCAAGTTCTAAGCCAATTCATTTGTTATGCCACGTTAAATAAGGCATCTATTTTTCTATTTGCCTTAGGATTGTCAATAGATTGGATTTAATCCGAATTTGACCTGAAAATCTGAATCTATTTACAAAAAATTCAACCCAGTAATCCGATAACCCAAATCAGTTTAATTCAGTTATTAAACAAATCAGATATGCAAAAATCCAATCCAATCCAATCCAATCCAATCCAATCATCCTCAATTTGAATGAAGAAAACACAAATTGAAAAAAAAAGATCAAATTATATAAAATTGTAGCTTCAAAAAAAAAAAAAAACTAAATAGATCGGCTCAAATTGTCAGATCGGATATTCAAAATTATCGGATTCGAATTTGGGTTATCTATAATTGAATATGCGATGAACGAATTTAGGTTTGTCTTAATCGAATCGAATTCGGGGTTATCTTAATTGGATTGGATTTGGATTTGGATTTGGATTTGGATTTTGACAGTTTCGATTTGAATTCGATCAATTTACAAGTCTAGTTTGCCTTATTTTATGTCAGTTAACAAATGAGTTATATTGAAATTTGACTAGAAATGTGAGGCGTTTAATGTTACTATTTTAAAGGTCAAGGACAATGAGATTTAGAGAGTTGTTTTAGATATGACTTATAAGTGGTTGTTTTGCTTATTATGAAAAGACATAGTAGAGAGGTGTATAATCTAAATAAACTAATAAGTTGGATTTTTTAGGTGTTGCCAAAAAAGGCCTAAATATAATTTATCCAAAATAAAATAAAAACCAACAAAAAAAAATTACAAAAAAGCAATCCTCACACCCAATTAATATCTTTGGCATTTACAAAATGGGATTTTTACCAGCCGGTCCTAATAATTGAATCTATTACCCATTAGTTCCTAAATTTCTATCTCATGCACCAAGAAGTCTTGTTATATTTTTTTATCTTGATTTTGCCCCTACTACTTGTTGTTCAAATTGTGAAATTAAATAAATAGATTTATGAAGAAATCAAATTATATACCAAGAACATATGCTAATAATTATAATTAAATTTCAACAGAAATACACAAAATAATAAAAAGGTAAAGAGACGAAACCGAAGCCTGCACGGAAGCAGTTTCCTTAAAACAGATTTCGCCGCCTCACGGGTCGAGTGCTTGAGGAAACCCGGCGTCTGTCTCCCAGGATACGACGGTCAAAACCAGCTACAGCAGAAGCACTTTCTGTCTAGCTTAGCGAACAAAAACAATGGCAGCACTCTCTCAATGTAGGAACTTTCTGGCAAACTGACTTGTAAAATGGAAGCAAACAATTTATATATTGAAACTTGATAGGAGGGTCTCAATTTATACATATAAAGGGGAGAGAAGAAGAGCCTCCAGCCTTTAAGGCTGGTCATTAAAACACCAAGCATCCATAGCCCCTTTCAAAAAATATGAAAGTTTGGATGCCCAAAGGATTCACACCCTTTAGCCAAGAAAAAAGATTTAAATACTCTTTAAAATCCTATTCATGAATCTAACATCATGAAGCAATTTCTTGGCAATTTCTTATTCAAAACCCAATGATTTTTGGCTCACTTGGACCCAACACAATAAAAGGTTGGGACCCACTTTAATATTTAATTAAAGTCACCAAAAATCATTTTTTCCAACACTACCAGCTGGTAAAAATCCCTATTTAAATCCCTATTTAAATCATCCCAAACACTTTCTAAATCTTTAATTGTTTATAATAGTTATTACTTATTAATTTTTTCAATTTGTATTAACTTATCTCTTGATCATTTTTCCAAAACTCTTTTTCTTTCTTATCTCTCTCTCTTTCGCTAGAAAATACTACCATTGTAGCTATGGCCATGGCCATCCACCTACAACCACCATCGTTGTTCGTCACTAACCACCGCCACCTCCACCGATCACCACCACCACCTTCGTCGGCCACTACCCCCACCATTGTTCACCAACCATCTCCATCGTCGCCGATCTATACTTCGCCATCTCTCAACCAGTTGGCTCGCTTGCCTAACATTGTCGTCTTCATTCCTCTTTGCCATTACCGTCACTCTTCCTCTATCATCCATCATTTATCTGCCATCACTGCCGTTCTTCTTCAATCATCAATCTACCATCTTCAACGTCAAACTTCACCAATGGCTTCAAATCTAGTTGTTTTCAATGCCGATCTACCATCTTCGGCACCAATTTGGTACTTTACATGGTCACCGATGAGATCGACTCTTTCTACAGTGTGTTGGTGAATATCTATATTTGTAAAACATGTTGAACTAATTTGATGAATTTATCACTTAATTCAGTGATAAATTTATCACTAATTTGTTTAATATGTTGTGGACTGCTGCTGTTGGAATTTTGATATTAATACAATGATAAATTTATCATTGATTTTTATTCATGTTATATCTATCATCTTTCTCATCCTCACTCTCTTTCTTTCTTTTTATTTCTCTTAAACCAAATCTGTTGTATCACTGATATATTTCTTTGAATCTTGTGTTGATTCGTGACGATGATGACGATATCTTTTTTTTTTGTTGTAATCTTTTAACAAACAACTAGTGAGAAATTTATCAGTGAACGTTTTTATCACTGCTAAATTTATTACTGAATATGTCTTTGAATCTTGTGTTAATTTGTGATAATCATGATGATATTTTCTTTTTGTAATTTTTTAACAAACAATCAGTGATAAATTTATCATTTTTGTCACTAGAGAGAGATGAATATGTAGTATGATTAATCTATCAGTAATAAATTTATCATTGATTTGTTGAATATGCTGTATATTGTTGTTGATTTTTTATATTTATACACTGATGAATTTATCACTGATTTGTCATTGTAGATGTGAATATGTTGGATGAGTCAATCTATCAGTGATAAATTTATCACTGGAAAGAGAACAAAGAGCAGATGGTAAAGGCATGGTTATGTTAATCTACGACATGAAAGCTAACAATTTTCTACTAAGGCAATTCCTTTTCCTTTTCCTCTCCATCCTCTCTCTCTCTCGCTCTCTCGTTCTTCTTCTTCTTCTTCTCCTGTCAGGGTTAGATCTTAGGAGATAGTGATAGTAGTGAGCGCCGGAGGTTGCCCGCGGTGATTGTTAGAGGTTTTCACCGATGGTTGGAAGTACTCATCAATGGCTAGAAGTGGGAGGTGGTAGGTCATAGCAGTGATTTGATGATTTAGTTGTTGAGGGAAATGTAGAAAGGGTATTTTGGAGATATTGAGAGGTGAAAATATGAGCAAGACGACTGACTCGTAAGTCTCCCTATAAATAAAGGGGTTGGGACATCAACTACGGTTTGAGAGACTTAATAATGAGGCTACCATCAGAGAGATTTGGGAAGTTTCAAAAGGTGGTTGCCCCTCTCTGCTTCAAGAAGATGATGATCCGTAATTCAGATCCATCATCATCAGAGCCTATGATTTCTACTCCAAAATCAATAACCCTACTCTCTCTCTCTCTCTCTCTCTCTATGTGTGTGTGTGTGTGTGTGTGTGTGTGTGTGTGTGTGGAGGTTGCATTCAATTGCAGCTTCTACTTGCTGGTAAAACAGCAAGGGTAAATTACACTGACTACCCATTTCCCTGAGGTTTCATAAAAACAAAGAAGTATGTATATATATATGTAGGCTGTGATGATAGCTTTTTGAGAGGTCTCTTTATTTGGGCTTTGAAGATCCAATCTGTATCTTAGCTTGGCAACACGGTAAGGTCTCCTAGAGAGAAAGATGTTTGATTTCTGCTTCGTCTTCTCTCTCGTAGGCAACTGTTGTTTGCAACCATGGCAGACTCACATTCTCTTGCCTGTTCATACACAGATCTGAGCATATTTCCCTATAATATATATATATATATATATATGTTTGATGTTTATTGATCTAATTTGTGAGATTTGTAGGAGTTGTGTGATTGTTTTATGTTTTTGTGTTTTTATTTTATTTGTTGCTAGTAATTCTACAAACTATAGTTATTATGGGGTCGTTTGGCAATAACTTTTTCAGTTGACTTTTTGGTTTTTTTGACTTTTTAAGCCTAAGCCTAGAACTTTTTTGTTTGTTTGGTTTTCTTGTTTGACTTTTTTGGCATTGAAATGACAAAACTGCCCTCCACTTCGAAATGATGGTTTTTTGACTTTTTGTTTGTATATGGGCCAGTTTGGTAATTTTGTAACTTTTTTGTCTTTTTGTAATTTTGGAATTTTTTTTTTGTCTTTTTGTGATTATTTAGTCCAAATGGTTTGCCAAACCAAGGCTAATATAGCATAGCATACAACGAAGGGAAATGTATAGGTTTTATTTGGCAACCTGGGTTTGTAGTAAAAAAAATCAAAAAAAAAAAAAAAAATCTCAAATGGGGTGTTAATATTTTGTGAAGATTGTTAAAAGTTGATTTTTTAGTTTTTTTTTTAAAAAAAAATGAATAGTTTTTTTATGATTCAAAATAAATTAAAAGTTGACTTTTGACTTTTTTAGTTCTTCCCAAAAGAAGAAGAAACATTTGGAGTGATCCCTAAATTTCCAATCCTCCATAGTGTCCGAAGAGGAAAATAAAGCTGCAGCGGTAGAAAGAGACCCTACGCCAGCTGGCTTACACTCAATAGTGTATTCATAAGGAAAATCGAAGGTGAACTTTGTGGGTAAGAGCTCCATTGAAAGTGTTCTTCTGCTTAACTGAACCGAACCTAGCAATGGAGAAGAGCTGAGCATTGAAGAGCTTGCTTCAAATCTCTCTATTTATAAAGAGCAGCTTCGACTGGGATTTTTTTTATGATGGTGGAGAAGAAAGCTCTCTTCTTTTCACATTTTGTTAGGGTGTAACGACTGGAGTGTATGATTAGCTGCTGTATGGAAGAGAAGTATTGATCTATGATGTTGGTTCTATATATATGACACTTCATGGTTTGAGAATTCTGTTCATGATTTGAAGAGGGCAATTTCAGCAAGAAATCCTTTTACCTGTCAATTAAGACTAACTAGATGTCGAGAGCCAAATAAAAATGGGCATTTCACCTTTTCTAATGCAGAGTCCCTTAGAGGAGAAGAAAATCAGTTGCACTAGCAAAAATGCCTCAATATGATCTTTTGTCTCCTCTCTTAGAGATGTTCTTAAACCCTATGGAGGTCTAGAGGAAATCGAGAAGTTATTTAGTAGGTGTTTGGCATGTACTAAAAAAGCATATATATATTTTTTTGTATATATACATTTATCAATCAACATCTATCAACATTTACTCTTTACTTTTCTACCCACTTTCTCTAGTTTTCTACACAATTTTTTTTTTTTATAAAAAGTCAAAAAATACACTTATTGAGAACATTCCAAATGTAACAACCCTCACTTCATCTTAGTCATGCTCTCATGCATTTATATGATTTTGTCTTGTTAAGCTTGCATTTCAAATCTTGTCTTTGTTTTGCTTAAGTGTTACTGCATGCTTTGTTCCTTGCTTGGTGTGAGTTTAGCCGAGGTCACCCTAAGCCTGGGTCGCACCTTTGAATCTCTTATACCTAGGACTATCTTGGAATCTTTTGGTTAACCTCCACTCGCACCTTGGCATATTGGCCGAGATGTCACTATCTAGGCCGAGGTGTTCATCACCAAGGCCGAGATGTGTATTATCTAGGCCGAGATGTTACCCTTGCACCTAGTGATCTTGTTCCTGGATTGGTATGACCTAGACCGAGGTGTGGCACATCTAGGCCGAGGTGTGGCACAGCTAAGTCAAGTGTTGTCCTTCCTAGCCGAGATCATTGAGACCTTACTTGCCAAAGCCTTGCCCTTAGCCGAGATCATTACCTGTTGGGGTGCCTATACCATCTTGCTTGTTGAACACACTTTGTCATAATCTTGTCTTTCACTCAGTCACCTTTTTGAGAAGAGCCAACCAGCCGATGCCACGTGTCCGAGCAGAGGGTTAAGTCAGTGAGCTGTTGAGAAACACATCATTTTTGTATCATATCCTTGTCTTTTAGAGAGAGAGGCTCTAGGAAGAAGAATGAGGAGTTCTTAGAGAGGAAATAGATTTCCAAGCTTGATCTTCACACCTTGAGCCGTTAGATTCGTGTCTTGAGGTTAGAATCTTGATCTACTCTTGTTGTTCTTAATGTTCATCTAGCTGCATTGCATGATCGAGCACGATTTGTAAGCCATGCATTGATTTAAAGTTTGGTTTTAGAAAGAGAAAGTGGTATTCATGTGTTCTTGAATAAAAGCCTTGTTTGATCCGAAAGCTTGTATCAAGATTCATGTTTTCGTGTTTGTCTTCATAAGATCTTCAAGTATGGGTACCTAGGTCCATGTTTTCGAACTCATCTCATGAAATCCCAGATTTCGTAATAACAAGTTGTGATTGAGCATTCATGTTTTTCATGTTCTTCATGTTCTTCAACAGAGGGAAACCCAGATTTTCCCGACTTCATTTCCTTGAATGTGGCCATCGGGACCACACCTCGACAAGGAGGTGTGGGACCTTGGCCAAGACCTGGTTGGTGCACATTATGTTTTCCCGAGATGAGAAACAGTGTTTTGTTTTGGTCCGACTTAGTTTTGAAGGAATGTCGAGATCATTTGCATTCATGTAAAGCTTGTTTGAGAGTACATTCAATAGACTTTGCCATATGTTTGTAGGACTTGGACTCTTGCTTTGACCCCGACGCTTGAAGAACTAAGTGAGTGGTATTTTTAATAAAGCTATGTTATGATATTTTATAAAGCTTTGCCTTGCTTGTTTTGGAAAAGTATTTGTTAAGCATGATGACTATCCCTATTTTGTGTATCAAGTATTAGCTTTGGTTTTGATAACATTCTTGACAAGTCCGTACGTGCTAAGGGACTATAAGCATTTATAGCACAAGTCCGTACGTGCTAAGGGACTATAAGCATTTGTAGCACAAGTTCGTACTTGCTAAGGGACTATAAGCATTGGTAGCACAAGTCCATACGTGCTAGGGGACTCTAAGCATTTGTAGCACAAGTCCGTACGTGCTAGGGGACTCTAAACTTTTGTAGCACCTTTGATTATGTCATCCCTTGTATTATTGATGCTAGTAAGCATCCCTTGAGACTCGAAAGATTTTTAGATGAACTTGATTTGTCCTTTGATTTCGTACAAGATATGATGTGTTTTGGCTTGATAAAGATTTCGGATATCATTCATGCAAACCCCGTTATTAATTATATCATTCACTGAGTATCCAAGCTCACCCTCTATATATATATATATATGTAGGTGATGAGCAGGACGGCGGTGACGCCTAGATGTGTTTGGCATGATGTGTTGGATTCATACTTTTGATAGCATCTTGAAGACTATGCTTTTTGGCTTGTGATTCGTTGTACTTTGCATATGTCGGCTTGAGAAGCCTTTTGATCAAGATGTGTTATGTACTTATTCATTTGTATTCAAGTTGTAAGACCTCGATAAGATGTATGTCATTTCATTTGATCTATGCACAGCTCTTATGGACTAATTAGAATTAAATTATTGCTTCTGCACATGTAAGCCCCATATGTATACTCTATTTGTGTGTGAATCTTTGTAAGTTGGCCTTTGCTAATCTCAGATTACTGGGCATCATGGCACTGTTCTACCAGGGGCGAAATGGGGTCGTGACAGATTGGTATCAGAGCACCGATTCCTTATAGTACGTTATTCACACACTTTGAGTCCTAAAGAGCATAGGATTTCCCTTAGAATGATATTAGGATTGCATCATATTGCTTGCTACTTGACAAGGTGTGCATCATCTTGGCATGATCATTTGTTACTCGCATACATGTTTAATTGCTTAGTTGTGTTAAAGTCACATTTCGCATGCTCCTAGCATCATGAGGAGAGGTAGACCTCCAGTTGGCCGAGATCATCCCGAGGACAGATTGGACAGATTAGAAAGATTGGTCGAAGGCTTGGTCCGTGAGTTGCGGCAACCTAGGCCACAGGACACTAGTACTACTTCTACTCAGGCCGAGCAGACAAACGACCGACATGCAGCTCCGCCTCCACCTCCTCCAGTGCTGCAAGTTCCTCCACAACAAGCTCTATATGGGGATGGCACCATAGCCTTGATTAGAGAGTTTAAGAAAATGAAACCGCCGAGGTTCTCTGGGGGTATTGAGCCGATGAAAGCCGAAGCGTGGGTCTTGGAAATGGAGAAGCTGTTTGAGATTTTTCCCAGCACCGATGCCTAGAAGGTGTCATTGGCAGCATTTACATTAGATGACGATGCACGAAGATGGTGGATGATGACCCGAGAAAGCAATCCAGGTCTGACTTGGGGCAGATTTTTGAAGTTATTTTACAACAAGCACTTTCCCTTTAGTGTCCGAGATCGCAAGACCACAAAGTTCCAAACTCTGACACAAGGCAGCAAGACAGTGGCGGAATACGACCGTGCTTTTACCGAGTTGGCGAGATATGCGCCTCATATGGTCGATGACGAATATAGGAAGGCTAGGAAGTTCGAAAGTGGGCTGCGTGGACCGATACAGGACCGAGTGAATATGCTCAACATGCCGACTTACGCCGGAGTGTTAGACAAGGCCATCCTGGCAGAGGCTAACTTGAACCGATATCAGAGTTCAGGGGAGAACCAGAGGAAGAGACAGAACTATGAGAACCGCTGAGCACCGTATAACGCCAAGAAGAAGGCGAACATGGGCAGTTCCAGTGACTCGAATTAGAAAGGTGATGCTAAGTCAGCGTGTGCAGATTGCGGGAAACCGCATTTCGGGGTCTGTCGTTGGGCGTCAGGGGCTTGCTTTCAGTGTGGCGAGATGGGTCACCGAGTGGAGGACTGTCCGAAGGCAAAGGCTGATGATAGTAAGAAGAATGGGAACACCTCGGGTTTGGCGCAGAAAGGCAACATCGGGAAAGGACAGATGAGGCAAGGCAGAGTTTTTGCATTGGTGCCAGGAGACACTCAGGGTGCCGAGATAGTAGTGTCAGGTATACTTCCCATTTGCTCTCAAGATGCATATATATTGATTGATTCGGGTTCTACTCATTCATTTGTGTCTACTAAGTTTGCCGAGAAATTGAATAGGGAATTAGAACCCCTTGATTATGTGTTATCTGTGTCCACTCCGTCTAGAAGAACTATGATTGTTGCATCCATTTATAGAGCATGTGTTGTTATGATTGAGAATATGAAATTATTAGTTGATTTGATGCCGTTGGACATAACTCATTTTGATGTTATATTGGGGATGGATTGGTTAGTAGCGAATAACGCATCCATTAACTATGTTTCCAAAAGTGTGATACTGAGACCCCTAAACAAAGCCGAGGTTACGTTTCAGGGTAAAGAAGTGGTATCCCCACCTTACTTGATCTCATCCATGAAGGCCTATAAGTTGATTCAAAAAGGGTGTCAAGGTTATTTGTGTAGTATATTAAGCAATCTGAGTGGAAATGTTGACATTGTCGACATCCCAGTTGTTAGAGAATTCCCCGATGTCTTTCCAAATGATTTTCCTGGTCACTTAGTCGATAGGGAAATAGAATTTACTGTTGACGTTATGTCGGGAACCTAGCCTATCTCCAAACACCCTATTGAATGGCCCCAGCCGAGCTTAAGGAATTGAAACTTCAGTTACAAGAATTGTTGGATAAGGGATTTATTAGGCCGAGCACTTCACCATGGGTAGCACCAGTTCTATTTGTTAAGAAAAAGGATGGTACACTTTGCCTTTGTATTGACTACTGAGAACTGAACAAAGTAACCATTAAGAACAAGTACCCATTGCCGAGGATCGATGATTTACTTGATCAACTACAGGGAGCACGAGTCTTTTCTAAAATCGATCTCAGGTCGGGCTACCACCAGCTCAAGGTTAAAGCCGAGGATGTTGAGAAGACTGCTTTTCGGACAAGGTATGGCCACTACGAATTTTTGGTTATGCCCTTCGGAGTAACTAATGCTCCTGCAGCATTCATGGACTTGATGAACAGAGTCTTTAAGCCCTACCTAGACGAATTTGTGGTTGTCTTCATCGATGATATATTGATCTATTCCGAGAGCGAAGTTGAGCATGAGAAGCATTTGAGACTTGCCTTACAGATTTTTAGGGACAGGAAATTGTACGCCAAGTTTAGCAAGTGCAAGTTTTGGCTTTCCAGCATTTCATTTTTGGGGCATGTGATTAATGAAGAGGGTATTTCGGTTGATCCTAGCAAAGTTGAAGCCGTTGTGAATTGGCCGAGGCCGACTAATGTGTCCGAGATTCGTAGTTTTCTGGGTTTGGCCGGTTATTACAGAAAGTTTGTGAAGGACTTTTCAAAGATTGCAATACCTTTGACGCAACTAACTCAAAAATGAGTGGCGTATGAATGGACCGAAGATAGGGAATCAGCCTTCCAGGAGCTAAAGACGAGGTTAGTCACAGCACCAGTTCTTGTACTGCCGACAGGTAATGAAGAATTCTAGATTTATAGTGATGCTTCTTATAAGGGTTTGGGATGTGTGTTAATGCATGGGGGTAAAGTCATAGCGTATGCATCGCGTCAATAGAAACCTCATGAAAAGAATTATCCTACCCATGATTTAGAACTAACAGCCATAGTGTTTGCTTTGAAGATTTGGCGTCATTATTTGTATGGAGCTTCTTGCCAAGTCTTCACATATCACAAGAGTTTGAAGTACTTATTCACTCAGAAGGAGTTAAACATGAAGCAGAGAAGATGGCTTGAATTATTGAAAGATTACGACATGCAAATTCAGTATCATCTAGGTAAAGCAAACTCAGTGGTCGACGCGTTGAGCAGGAAGTTAGTGGGGGATTCAGCTTATTTGTCAATGATTTCAATGAAGCCGACTATCATTAAGGAAGTGAAGACCAGACAGATGGAAGACAGATTCCTCAGAAAAGTGATTGATGAGATTGTCACTAAGCCGAGGTCAGGGTATACCATTGAGAATCAGGTACTCAAGTTTGAAGGAAGATTGTGCGTAGCCGACGTCCCAGAGTTAAAAAAGAAGATTTTACAGGAGGCCCATGGCTCTAAGTTTGTCGTTCATCCAGGAAATACCAAGATGTACCAAGATGTGAAACAAACCTTCTGGTGGCCAAGAATGAAAAGAGAAATAGCCGAGTTCGTATCTTAGTGCCTATATTGTCAACAAGTGAAAACAGAACATCAGAGACCAGCAGGACTTCTTCAACCTTTGTCAATTCCTGAGTGGAAATGGGAACACATCTCCATGGATTTTGTAATCGGGTTGCCGAGGACGCAAAAGGGTATGGATTTGATTTGGATTATAGTTGATAGATTAACCAAGTCAGCACACTTTTTTCCTGTTAAGACTACATTTAATGCCGATCGACTTGCTTCATTGTATATGAACAAGATTGTTAGACTTCACGGAGTGCCGATGTCCATTGTTTCAGACCGAGATCCGAAGTTCGTTTCCAGATTTTGACAGAGTCTACAAGGAGCTTTGGGAACAGAATTGAGGTTTAGCACAACTTTTCACCCCCAGACCGATGGGCAAACAGAGAGGACAATTCAGACGCTTGAAGATATGCTGAGACTATGTGTGTTGGACTTCAAGGGAAGTTGGGAAGTGCATCTGCCATTGGTAGAATTTGCTTACAACAACAGTTATCAAGCTAGCACTGGCATGGCGCCGTATGAAGCTCTGTATGGAAGGAAGTGCAGATCGCCGATATGTTGGACCGAAGTAGGAGACAAAGCTTTAATCAGTCCCGAACTGATTCAAGTGACAACTGAGAAGATTAAACTTATCCGACAAAGAATTAGGACTGCTCAGAGTCGACAAAAGAGTTACGCCGACCAGAGGAGAAGAGAGTTAGAATTTGAAGTTGGGGTGTATTCTTGAAAATTTCGCCGACGAAGGGAGTTTCAAGGTTTGGGAAGAAAGGTAAGTTAGCACCTCGTTATATTGGACCGTTTGAAATCCTTGAAAGAGTTAACCCAATTGCTTACAGACTTGCCCTACTGCCAGAACTGAGTCAAGTCCACAATGTGTTTCACATTTCGATGTTGAGGAGGTTTATTCGGGATCCATTGCATGTGATTGATCATTCCGGGATTAGGGTTAATGAAGATTTAGGCTACGAGGAGAAGCCAATGAGAATTATTGATAGACAAGTGAAACAGTTGAGGAACAAGTCGATACCGATGGTGAAAATCGAATGGAAGGAGCATTAATGCAAGAATGCTACATGGGAGATGGAAGAAGAGATGAAAGTTCGATATCCGGAATTGTTTTCAAAGCAAGGTAACTCAAGTTTGGGACCAAACTTCTTTAAGGGGGGTAGGATGTAACAACCCTCACTTCATCTTAGTCATGCTCTCATGCATTTATATGATTTTGTCTTGTTAAGCTTGCATTTCAAATCTTGTCTTTGTTTTTCTTAAGTGTTACTGCATGCTTTGTTCCTTGCTTGGTGTGAGTTTAGCCGAGGTCACCCTAAGCCTGGGTCGCACCTTTGAATCTCTTATACTTAGGACTATCTTGGAATCTTTTGGTTAACCTCCACTCGCACCTTGGCATATTGGCCGAGATGTCACTATCTAGGCCGAGATGTTCATCACCAAGGCCGAGATGTGTATTATCTAGGCCGAGATGTTACCCTTGCACCTAGTGATCTTGTTCCTGGATTGGTATGACCTAGACCGAGGTGTGGCACAGCTAAGCCGAGTGTTGTCCTTCCTAGCTGAGATCATTGAGACCTTACTTGCCGAAGCCTTGTCCTTAGCTGAGATCATTACCTGCCGGAGTGCCTATACCATCTTGCTTGTTGAACACACTTTGTCATAGTCTTGTCTTTTCACTCAGTCACCTTTTTTAGAAAAGCCAACCAGCCGATGCCACGTGTCCGAGCAGAGGTTTAAGTCAGTGAGCTGTTGAGAAACACATCATTTTGTATCATATCCTTGTCTTTTAGAGAGAGAGGCTCTAGGAAGAAGAAGGAGGAGTTCTTAGAGAGGGAATAGATTTCCAAGCTTGATCTTCACACCTTGCACCGTTAGATTCGTGTCTTGAGGTTAGAATCTTGATCTACTTTTGTTGTTCTTAATGTTCATCTAGCGGCATTGCATGATCGAGCATGATTTGTAAGCCATGCATTGATTTAAAGTTTGGTTTTAGAAAGAGAAAGTGATATTCATGTGTTCTTGAATAAAAGCCTTGTTTGATCCGAAAACTTGTATCAAGATTCATGTTTTTGTGTTTGTCCTCATAAGATCTTCAAGTATGGGTACCCAGGTCCATGTTTTCAAACTCATCTCATGAAATCCCAGATTTCATAATAACAAGTTGTGATTGAGCATTCATGTTTTTCATGTTCTTCATGTTCTTCAACAGAGGGAAACCCAGATTTTCCCGACTTCATTTCCTTGAATGTGGCCATCGGGACCACACCTCGACAAGGAGGTGTGGGACCTTGGCCAAGACCTGGTTGGTGCCCATTATGTTTTCCCGAGATGAGAAACAGTGTTTTGTTTTGGTCCGACTTAGTTTTGAAGGAATGCCAAGATCATTTGCATTCATGTAAAGCTTGTTTGAGAGTACATTCAATAGACTTTGCCATGTGTTTGTAGGACTTGGACTCTTGCTTTGACTAAGTGAATGGTATTTTTAATAAAGCTATGTTATGATATTTTATAAAGCTTTGCCTTGCTTGTTTTGGAAAAGTATTTGTTAAGCATGATGACTATCCCTATTTTGTGTATCAAGTATTAGCTTTGGTTTTGATAACATTCTTGACAAGTCCGTACGTGCTAAGGGACTATAAGCCTTTATAGCACAAGTTCGTACGTGCTAAGGGACTATAAACATTTGTGGCTGAAGTCCGTACTTGCTAAGGGACTATAAGCATTGGTAGCACAAGTCCGAACGTGCTAGGGGACTCTAAGCATTTGTAGCACAAGTCCGTACGTGCTAGGGGACTCTAAACTTTTGTAGCACCTTTGATTATGTCATCCCTTGTATTATTGATGCTAGTAAGCATCCCTTAAGACTCGAAAGATTTTTAGATGAACTTGATTTGTCCTTTGATTTCGTACAAGATATGATGTGTTTTGGCTTGATAAAGATTTCGGATATCATTCATGCAAACCCCTTTATTAATTATATCATTCACTGAGTATCCAAGCTCACCCTCTCTCTCTCTATATATATATGTAGGTGATGAGCAGGACGGCGGTGACGCCTAGATGTGTTTGGCATGATGTGTTGGATTCATACTTTTGATAGCATCTTGAAGACTATGCTTCTTAGCTTGTGATTCATTGTACTTTGCATATGTTGGCTTGAGAAGCCTTTTGATCAAGATGTGTTATGTACTTATTCATTTGTATTCAAGTTGTAAGACCTCGATAAGATGTATGTCATTTCATTTGATCTATGCATAGCTCTTATGGACTAATTAGAATTAAATTATTGCTTCTGCACATGTAAGCCCCATATGTATACTCTGTTTGTGTGTGAATCTTTGTAAGTTGGCCTTTGGTAATCTCGGATTACTGGCCATCATGACACCATTCTACTAGGGGCGGAATGGGGTCGTGACACCAAACCACCCCTTAATGCTTTTGGGGAGTATTGTATTTGGTAGAGGAAGTGAGACTCCTGATTTGGTAGTAAGTATTGGGAAAACAGTAGGGAGCTATGTCAATTTGGTGTTGGGTGATTGTGATTGGTGGAGGGAGTGAGGTCAACTAGTTCGTCTCAAGAAGTTATGGAGAGTATTGTGGTTGGTGGAAAATTATACAATAATCCCGGAGTATCACGTGGTCATACTCCTTCACCAATCATCATTTATTATGTCTTATCATATTCCTCAATCATCTAATACAAATAATTAATATTCTACTTTCTCTACCAATCATATTATCATAGAACACTATGAGACCATACTCCTAGACCTCCGAATATCACGATTTGGCACAACCACGATTTGGGTGATGTGAGAATATTAGGGAGCGTAATTTGTTAATTATATGATTAAAAATGATGTCGTTGTATATATATATTTATATATATATTTTTACTTTTATATTTTTACATCAATTACATTAGTTTTAATTTTTTTAACATTATTATAAAAAAAGTATAATTATACTAAAACTATAGATTTTACTAATTTTCTCTAAATTTCATGCAAGGTCAATATAATTTATTGTAATAAATATCATAATTATATGTTTTTTTAGCATCTCCTGTTTGTTATTTGACATTTGACTTTCATATTACTAGTGGCGTAGGCATCGTGCTTCACACAATTAGCCATGCCCATGATAAGAAATAAAAAAATTGAATTGTTGAAATTCTACAAGTTTTCAAAAATTACGTGTGTGCTCTAATGTTCACTTGTAGGAAAGCCAATAGTAAAATATGAACCATTTCTTGTTAAAAATGCTTCATGCAAACAGAGGCTTAAAGTAAAGAAGTACAAATCCATGAAGGTAGAAGATACCAAAAGAAGCAAATCGAACATGGTAAAAGTTAACACAAGTGGAAAAAGAAAAAGAGAGAAAATATATTTTTTTTAAACAACACAGATAGAAATTCATGGTTGTAGACCATATCCAAAGGCCAAAGACTACAAACTTTCTAGCTGTTTGCTCATGCTCAAAAGCAGAAAGATAAACTGCTAGTCTTGAAATGCCAGCTCCCAAATTTGAGAACCAATTTTCAAACACAACCTGTTGACTTGGATTTCAAGTCATTGAATGAAATTTGAGAGGGATGTTCTACAAGGACAAGCAAAAGGGAGACAGTAATATTTTTATGAAAAATGATTTGTAGCTCGAAACTGTAACCCCCAAATGGCCCAAATGTGTTGCCACTCTCTCTCTCCATTTTGTCTCTCCTCTCTATTTCCATCTCTCTCTATTAGACCCAAATCCCTAAAATCGATCTCCTCTCAAACGTAGACACTGCATCAAAACTCTCTCTCTCTCTCAAACAGCTTTGTCTTTATCGAATCGACGCCGGAGCCGTTGAAGCCCACAAATTGGTAGCTTCTTCTCCGACATCGAAGCCCTCATCTCTTCCATCTCTATTGGGTTCTTGCATGGCAGCGGTGGAGGAAATGGTGTGAGAATGCAGTGGTTGTTGGAATTTCTGGGTTTGGTGAAGATTTGCAAATACATTTGGATTTATATAATACTTCTCCCCTGCAAATTTGCCTCTCATTTTCTCTCTCTATATCTATATATATAGCTATTTATGTGTATGAATGATAAGTGCAAGAGAGGAGAAGAAGACAAAAGGGGTCTTCGGTTTGGATTTGAATTCGAAGGATAATTTTTTTTTAGATTCATAGCATAAAGAACAAAGCTTGATGGATATACAACTATATGTGAAGAGAAAGATTGGGGGTGATTTTTTTTATTTTAGATTCATAGCAGAAAGAACAAAGCTTGATGGGTATACAAAACTTTCATAATGAGAGTGAAAACAAAGACGGATCAAAATTGAATATTGATTCTCTCCATTTTGGGTTTATATGATCTCTCTTTATGTGATGGGTTGAAAAAATTATGTTGGTGAAAGAACAATGGAAAATGAAAGAGCTGCTTTTAAGGTTGGGATTAATGGTGGATTTTGAGCTAACAAAGATGGTGGTCCCCCCCCCTCTCTCTCTCTCTCTCTCTCTCTCTCTCTCTCTCTCTCTCTTTATTTTGAAAACGCATGAGTTTCACGCATGTTTGAGGCAACTAAGTCAAAAGTAAAAAAATAGGATGCAACACATTCAAGCCATTCGAGGAGGCAAGGTTTCGAGCTATATGGCGGAACCGTATTTTTATTTAGGATTAATTACATTTTACCTCCTTATGGTATAGTACGAAAACACATTGTCTTCCTAATGTTTAAAAAAGTACATATGATCCCTTGTAATTTTCACTAAAATGTAAAATAAACAAATTCTGTTAAAATTAATAGATTCTGTTACACACGGACTAAATTGAATGTGTGAGATATAACTTAAGAGGTTAATGACATTTTTACCCTTTTTCCATTTTTTTTTGTTTTAGTTTTTGTTCCCTCATTTTCTTTTCACTCACACTACAACCAGCAGCCACTCCATTCACCAGTCACGCTATTTGATTGTTATTCTTTTTAACTTCTAGCTGTTTTCTTGTGTTGGGGTTCATCACTTGATGTTAGTTACTTTGAAAAAAATCAAATAAAAAAGTTATGTTCAAGATGGGTTCATTTCATGCAACAAAGAATGGATTCTATTGTTACATCCGGTCAATTCACCCAAGTTAAGAAAATTTTGCCCACCTATTTAAGTATTGCAAGGTGGTTCTATAATTAATTTTTTATTTTTATGTTTAAATCAATCGGAGGGAGGACAGTGTTAGAGAATGGGTAGTGACTAGGTTAGCATGAGGATGATGGTGGGGGACGGGGGAAAGGGGGAAGTCAAATTCTTGGGGCTAGGATGAGGAACAATGAGGGTGAAGGAGAAAAGGGAAAGGGGGAAACAGTGGTGGTGATGGCCGCTTGGGTGTCTTTTGGGCATTGGTTCAGTGGCCAGCGTGTTCTGCAGCGTATGGATGAGAGATATATGGAAGTGGTGTGAGGTGATGGTGGTTGGTGGGCTACCTTGGTGAGATGGTGGCTCAGAAAATGCACTAATGTCCAGCCACTGTAAAGAAATGAGGAAGAAGAAAAGAATAAAATTGGGTGAGATGAATAGTGGTGCAGAGTGCCTAAGTGGTCTAATTTTAGAGAGAGAGAGAGAGACAGTGAGTGAGTTGAAATGTTATGGCATATAAATGAAAATTAAAGAAAAAAGTATGGGCAGTATTGACATTGCCTAAGTGGTCTGAGCATATTGAATGATAATTGGTTAGGGAGTACAGACAAGTGTTACTCTGGGAATATTGAATAATTTCCCGACTAGAAGGGGTCATGTGTGTATTAAACTTGGAGAGTTTATGTATTTTCGAGTTAAATCACAAGGAGTTAAAATATAATTAATCCTTTTATTTAACATCTAAATTGAAAAAGGAAAATGTAAAAAATTAAGTAACATCAATAACACCAAATAAAGAAGACATACCAAGAGTTTTGATGCATTATCGAGGCCTACTGATTTTTAGAACCAGTACCTTTCAATTCTTTTGTTGCACATGTATACAAATTACAAACAAAGAATTGAATCTGTTTTTGAAAATATTAAAAACGTGAAAGCAAAGAAAATTCAAGAATGAGATTATGGAAGAAATGTGCACTTAAAGTAATAACAGTATTAAAAATATCAGGTTCATGAAAGATTTGCGACATTGTCATACTATATACCATTATATTGCTCTTTGCTTTTATAATTCTCCACAATATGAAAATTCGCAAAATTCAAATAAAACCCCAATTTGAATACCAATTTCAACCTCTACAAGCTTCTTCAAGATGGTGCAATGGTCTTATTGAAAAGAATTGGCCACACAGATACATCATTGCCTAAAGTAAAGTTAAATGGCATAAGACAAAATTCAAAAGGCCACCCTTCAAACAGAACGCATATTATTTTCCATGATACTCACATTATAAATATGCCATATATTTACAATTAAATAAAAAGAACTAACGAGACACTTTGGATGGAATTAAAGACAAACAAATTGGATAGGGAAAAATTAAAGGAGACAAACAACAATTCATCAAAAACCTAACATGAGCTACCACATGTGATAGCTTTGCTACATAAAGAGCACTAATTGGGAAAATGTTATATAGTATATTTGTTGTTATATGGTATTCAGAAAATGTTATATTGTTGTAATTGAGAAGGAGGGGAAAAAAAAAATGGAAACAGACGAAACTAAACTACCTAAGGGATTCATAAGATTTCAGTGGTATATTTGTTCCGTCTACAATACAAATTAAATTTACCAAAAATAACCCTCACTCATATAGACCGGGCAAAGTCCAATCATAAAACCAAGTACTCTTAGTGTAAGAAATGAATTTATTTCAACATTATTGATAATATGCTATCTTTTTTTTGATCAAATAGGCAAAGGAATTACAATTTTGCAGTTTGCACTGACATATTCACAATCACACTAAATGAATAAATATCTCTACTCCACCCTTCTAAGAAAATTTAAAAACGAGTTAGTCAATGTCCACAATTTTTTTACTTCACCAAAATTATTTCAAATAACCTTACAAATCAAACATGGAGAGGTAATCTGAATGGATATGAATATTTGTAAATGAATAGAACAAATTACAGAATATGAAAATTAAAGGGATATTTATCACTAAATCCCATCCCACAAACAAACCTAAGTCCCTTTTTGTTTATCTGTACATGTGGTGACGCATGAATGGCGTCATAATATATATAAATATAAGTTTAAATTTTCTATCCAATATGAGTCTGCACAACTCTATGGACAATTATATTTTGATATTTGCTTCTGCTAGCCGCTTAATTTGTTAATTTGTTCAGAGGCCTTCAGTAATCTTAAGATTGTTGGTTGATTGCGATGCTAAACCTGTAGGGGCAGGTTTGGGTCGTGACAAAATCGTTTTTCTTTTTTTTTTTAGATTCATAAGAAAACAAAGAACAAAAGTTAATGAGTTAAGATTATAGCAAGCAGAGGGCTAGTCCCTCTCAAAACTAGTTCCAGCCATGTCTTCAATAAGGAAAGTTGTAATTTCAGCTGGAGGGTTGTCAAGAAAAACAACATGTTCATTTTGATCCACTCCCAAGTTGGCTAAGAGGTCAGCAGCTCTGTTTCCCTCACGCAGGGTGTGCTGAAGAGAGTTGTTACTTCTTCTCAATAAGAACTTGGCATCTTCAATGAGAGCTTTATACGAAGAATGTTGAGCTGGACCATGCAGAATTTGGTTTATCGCCTGTTCAGAATTAGATTCAATTTGGACATCTCTAGTTCCTTTCTGGAAGAGTATAGTTAGACCTCGGTAGATAGCCCAAATCTCTGCCTCAAAGATGGAGCAATGACCAAGCTTACCATAGTATCCCCAAACCCAATTACCAGTTTCATTTCGTAGCAATCCCCCATAACCTGCTTGCCTTGGGTCGCCTTTTGAACATCCATTTGTATTAAGCTTAAGCTTACCTGCAGTTGGGCAACACCAATGGATTAGTTTAGGAGTTGCAGGTGGTGGGCAAAGAGGAAATAGAAAGGCCTCCTCAATCTCTTAAACATATTGGAAGATGTTCTTAAGATTGAGCTGAAGTGGGTTGGAAAGATTGTCAAAAATCAGTTTGTTTCGGTCTTTCCAAATTTGCCATAGAGTAACAATGAAAACAAGGCACCATTTTTTCCCGTAAAAGAGTTTTTTGCTTTTCATATTCACAACAACCCATTCAGTCAGAGACAATTTCTGTCCCTCTTCCCACAAATTCATATTCTGAATGTTGATCCAAAATTCTTTAGATGTGGCACAATCTCTAAGCAAATGTGCCATGGTTTCACTGTGATAGCCACATCTGGGACAATCAGTAGTAGTAGCTAAATGTCTGGCTAGTCTTAACTGGTTTGTCAACAATCTATCTTTTAAGATCAACCAGAGAATAAGTTTCAGCTTTTGTGGGATCTGAATTTTCCAAATCCATTTCTAGTCCCTGTGATTTAACTCAGAATGAGTAATGAATTTAAAAGCACAGGCAGAAGTAAAGTTACCAGATTCTGAAGGGGCCCAAGCAAGGGTATCAGTGAAGGTAACATATCTGGGCTTGTAAATCTTTAGAATTTCATTGAGGTCTTGGTTGGAAACAAGAGTGGACAAAGTAGGAATGTCCTAATTACCCTCCGCATCTAAAATTGAGCTAACCTTGATAGAGTCATCAATAGGACAGCTGTTATTCTGTTGAGATAGAGGTTGAGAGCCACACCACAAATCATTCCAGAGGGATATATTATTCCCATCCCCAACAATCCATTTGGTTCCCTTCGTAAGGATGTGCTTGACCTTACAGATACTTCTCCAACAGTGAGAAGAATTTTTCTTCATAGGCCAAGTGAAAAGATTATGATGATTCAGGTACTTGGTGTGAAGAATTTGACACCAAAGTTTATCTTTGTCGCTCAAAAGTTTCCATCCAAGTTTGGTTAGGAGGGTAGTATTCTGATCTCTAGCTTTCTTGATACTAAGACCACCTTCAGCCTTGCTTTGGCACACATTATCCCAATTAACCAAGTGAACTTTTTTCTGAGTGTCAGAATCACCCCACAAGAAGTTTCTATTAAGTCTGTCAATGTCATCACAGAGTTTTCTAGGGAATTCTATGGTTTGCATTGTATAGGTGGGTATGGCAGTGGTCACAGGTTGAATAAGGGTTGCTCTACCAGCTAGGCTAAGGGTTCTAGCTTTCCAACCTGAGAGTCTGGTTTTCATCTTATCTAGTATGTCATTGAACAAGTTTCTGGTGACTCTCTGATGAAGAAGGGGGGAGCCAAAATACTTGCCAAGGTTATGGGTGAGGGGAATGCCACTTTGAAAGCTAAGAGCTTTGGTAGAATTTCTAGGAACATTAGGGGAAACAAAGAGTTTGGATTTGAGAAGATTAACCTTCTGACCAGACACATCGCAAAAATCAGAAAAGGTATCCATGATGATATCACAATTTGATGGAGTAGCTTGAGCAAAAAGAATCAAATCATCAGCAAAAAACAGGTGTGATAGGGATGGGCTATGTCTAGAAGCTTTGAGACCTTTCCAAGAGCCCTCTTGAATCTTACAATGAATCATATTTGATAATCTCTCCATACAGAGGACAAAGAGGTAAGGGGAAAGAGGATCTCCTTGTCGGAGACCTCTCCTATTGTGAATCCCATCAATGATTTCTCCATTCCACAGGATGGAAGAATAATTATCGGTAACACAGCTCATTATCAGATCAACCCAAGTATCATTAAGTTTAAACTCCAGAAGAGTGTCTTTGATGAAGGTCCAAGAAAGTCTATCATAGGCTTTCTCTAAATCAATTTTGAAAATCATGCCACCCTTTTTGCCTTTCTTATGCCTTAAAGTATGCAGGATCTCTTGGGTGATAATGATATTATCAGTAGTGTTCCTACCAGGGATGAAACTACTTTGATTAGGAGAGACAATGTTGTCCAAAAGAGGTCTAATACGGCCCACAATAATCTTTGTTATAATCTTATAGTTAACATTACATAGGCTAATGGGTAGAAATTGTGTAATGGTTTCAGGACAGTCAACTTTGGGTATTAAAACAATAAGAGTTTCATTGACCTTGGAAGGCACAGTTCTATTGTGAAAGCACTGTTTAACAAACTGACAGACAGAGTTACCTATAGAAGTCCAGTAAGTCTCATAAAAAATGGCTTGCATGCCATCTTTCCCTGGCGCTTTGAAAGCACCAATGTCTTTAACAGACCTAAGGATCTCAGCATTAGAAATGGGATTAAGGAACCCAGTGTTGTCATCATGAGTAAAATATGTTGAAGCTAGATTATTCCAGTGATCAAGTTGAATAACATCTTCACAATTAAAAAGATTTTGAAAATAATCAAGTATGGCAGCCTTTATCTGATTAGTCTCAGTAAGCCAAATACCAGCAGGGTCTTTAAGTGCATTAATTTTGGTTTTCCTTCTCTTAGTAATAGTGGAAATGTGAAAAAACTTGGTATTTCTATCCCCAAGAGTGATGTCCTTAGCCCTAGATTTCTGAAACCAAAGAGTTTCCTCTTGAAACAGAGTAGCATTATATTGTTTTAGGAGATCATGTTCAAGGACATGAAGATTATGAGAAAAATTATTTGCTAAAGATCTTTGAATGCCCTCTATCCTAGCAAGGAGGTGTCTTTTTCTCTTAAATATATTACCAAAGACTTCTCTATTCCACTCAGTCACTCTACGCGTGAATTCATCAATAGAATCAAGGAGGTTATGATGCATATCAATCCAAGAAGAATTAATGATATCAATAAGACCAGAGTGAGACATCCAGGCAGCCTCAAATCTGAAAGGCCTCTGAGTAGGATTAAGAATATGCATACCTTGGGTGTCTACTAACAGAGGGGAGTGATCTGAGTAAGTGCGAGAAAGGACCCTCACTGTGGCTTCTGGAAACATGGTTCTCCATTCAGGATTACTCAAGGCTCTATCAAGCCTCTCCATAGTATTAGCCAAGCCTTGGCGATTATTAGTCCATGTCATTTTAGGCCCTGAGCTACCCAAATCGATTAAGTTACAGTTGTTGATCCTCTCTAAAAACTTCTGGGTTCTGGCAGAGGTTGTGGATGATGTGAAGCTTCGACATTCTCCCTGGTTTGCATAGTCGTTAAAATCCCCAGCTACCAACCAAGGTTTAGGCATGGTTTCTGCCACATCTTCCAATTCATCCCACAGGTTCTCCCTCAAGACAGGGTTTGGACTGGCATAGACTGCAGCAAGGACCCATTCCTCAAAATCTTCTTTATGGATAGTGGCATGAATAGCTTGGGGACTTACCAAAGAGGCTCTTACATTGACATGGTTAGTGTCCTAAATGATCCAAATCCCTCCTACTTTACCAACAGGATCAACGAAGGTTGAGGCTGTGAAACCCAGGCGGTTAAAGAAATTTCCCATGGAGCTAAAAGGCACTTTAGTCTCCATAAGGATGATGATCTCAGGTTTCTGAGTTCGGATAATCTCCACAAAATTTCATTTAAAGTTGTTATTGCCGGCGCTGCGGCAATTCCAGAAAAAGGAGTTTTAATAAATCCATAGAAGGGTATTGAAGAGGTGAGTCAGTTGCCAGATCTTTAATAATGGTGTGAATCCTTCGCCAATTTGCCTCTACTGACCTCATGGAGGCTAACTGGATCGAGTGTAGAGGACTCTGGTATTGAGCTGCCCAGTTTAGAGCGATTGTCATTCGAAGTTGTTCGATCCACCAGACGAAAGCGACTAGGGGAGTTGCTTCGCTCCCTGGTTCTAACAATAGGCTCACAATGTCCTTCTGCTTCCGATGTTCGGTCACCTCCGGGGGGGAGTCCTTCGGGGTCTTGTGATCTGCTCTTTCCATTGATTATTTCACCTGGGTCTGGTGGTTCCCGATCTGGGTAAATAGGATTAAGAGGGTTGAGAGCTGGGTTTGAATCTGGTGGGTGGGATAAAGTAGAGGGTGGGTTAACTTCAACCATAGTAGAGTCTTCTGGACTTGGGGTAGTTTCCAATGTATAGGACATGTTAGAAGTGTTCTGTCGGAGTTGATTCGCAGTGATATGTGTTGTCATCTTGGCTTGATCACGGGAAGTGCCCTCTGCTTGCAGAGCAATGGTGTGTGAGGCTGAACTTTCCCCCATTTTCTGCCAGACTACTTGCTGATTGATACGTGTGTCTAACTCCTTAGCTCTGTGTTGCTGAAGCCCTTGTTTATTCTTTCCTTTAGAGTTTGTATTTTGTATTGGACCAGTTAAGAAGTTGGGTTCTCCTTGGGTCTTTTCCCCTGCATTTTGAGCAGTCTTCCTTCCCTTTTGAGCAGATCCAAGCCCATCTTGGCCCACCTCCAAATACCGAAAAGGATTAGAGCTAGTAATTGTGCTAGTAGGATTTTGGGCCCTTTTGTGTTGGGCTGGTCTCTTAGGACGCTTAGTCACTAACATCCATGGGCCAAAATCTTCATTTTCCTCACGATGCTGGTGCAGGTGACCGTTATCTATCACAGGTTGATGGTCAGATTTTTCAGTACCAGAAACGGCTATATTTTCCACCGTCGGTGGAGCACTGATGGTTTTGAAACGACATGCCTCCTTACGGTGGTCAATTCTGCCACAGAGAAAGCCAAAAGAATGCAAAGATTCATATTCGATGTTATAAACCATACCCACTAATAAGAATTTGGGCTTTAGCGAGTTACTGAGATCCATCTCTACACAAACTCGAGCAAACTTTCCCCGTGTTGCCATCGTAGTGTTCCAATTGATTTTAAGGGGTTTACCGATAGCTTCGGCTATCGCAAAAGGACTTTTTCTTGATAATACTCAATCGGAAGCTCAGGAAACCGAACCCAAACTGCGGTTGTGGTTTCAAAGGCTTCCGATAGTCTAAAGTTAGGTTCCCAGTGTCTCACAGTGAGGTAGTGATCCATGATAACCGTGGTCCTCCTGTGAAGACTTTAGCACAATCAGTTTGGCCTGAAAATTTAAATAGGAAGTAATTGTATCCCAAATCAATTGCATTAAATTCACCCTGAAGACCCTAGAGATTTCTGACTCTGGAGCAGAGCATTTTGTAGCCAATATTCTTCCCTAGCACTCTGATAATAAGGGCATTCTCCCCTGGTTTCCTTATTTTACCCAGGAGCTTCTTGGGCAGAAATATTGTGGGGAGGCCCCGCTGTTCTGGAGAAGTTCCTTGTATGGTAGACTGGCCCTCTAGATCTTCATCATCTTCCTCATCAGACGATAATATAGCCACTCTGCTGTCAAAGATGTAATCGTTGTTATGGACAGAAGTTAGGGCTCCTTTGAAGGACTTAGGGGGGGCAGAACCCATATCTAGGTGTCTTTGTTCTCCAAGATCATCCTTGGGAAGTTCTGTTTCCATATCGGTCACTTTGCCTTCGTTACCTTCCTTGGTAGAATCTGAGCTTTTGATTTTCTTTGTGCTTCTAATCAGATGATCTTCTTCTTCGGAAGATTTTTCTTGAGTTAGTGATTCACGGTGAGCAGCAGAATTGAGTAGGGTGGTGCCGGAGTTGATGCTTGCATGTTGGTCCATGAAAAGCTAGCGAGAGAAATTCTGAGAGCGAGAGATGTTTTCTTCGACTGCAAACAACATTGAACTTGCGCTAGTTGCCACTGAGTTTCCATAATTTGAGCAGCTAGACTTCTATTAGGTTGGTAAGGCCAATTCTATAAATGCCGGAACACAATTTTTTTGGGATGTAACAGCTTGAATGCAAAAGAACCCTCTACTGGTAGCGCCTACTCCTTGCGCACAATCTCCTCCATTGCACCATCAACAAGCCATGCTGTCTCAAATTTCCCATTTCCATTCCTTCCATTCCGTCTGTACCCTTCCATATCCATGTTGAGGACTATGGGACTGTGATCCGATCTTTGAATGGGAAGTCTAGTTAGCGAAAAATTCCGAAACCTTGATACCCAACACATCGTTGCCATAGCTATATCCAATCTTTCATAATTCCGAAACTCCTTCCTTCGATTGCTTGTCCAAGTGAACTCAACACCCGACTTAGGTAGATTGAAAAGACAACAATTCTCCATGAAATGATATAAATGATTTAAACCCCTTACCTTACGATTACAAAAACTTCGTCTTTCCTTATGATATAAAATCCGATTGAAATCCCCAATCAAGACCATTGGAACCTTATCCTTTTAATAAAACCTGTTAAATTGTCCCCCAAAAGCTTCTCAACAACTCGAATTAGGATGACCATAAATTAACAAAAGAACCCAATTCTAACTTAAGTAATCTTCTACCTCAAGAGCAATAAACTGTTCACACCTATGAATAACTCTCATAGAGTGCGTATTATCCCACACCACTCATAATCCTCCACTGTGACCAACACTATCACAGCCATCCAAAAATGATATCCTATTGATGAACCCAATCATTCCATTTTACTAGCTGTCATCTTAGTTTCAATAACAAAAAGAACATTAGGCTTATGAACCCGGCGCAATAATCTAGTTGTTCGAACTGTCAGAGGGTGGCCCATCCCTCTACAGTTCCAGCTCAAAATCTTCATGGCGATAGAGGAGGTCTCCTGAGACCCTTTGTAAGTCGGATCTCTGTCATCCCCTAACAATTCAAAAATTGATGCCATTTCATACTCAATAACAAAATTCTCCACCAGATCTTATAATCTGCCTTCCTTCCCTCCATCACTGCTTTCCTTCCACACCTTCCTTATCCTAACGGGCCCTGGACCTTCAAACATGCTCATTGGATTCCCTAATAACAACAGGCCCATTATTTTGGCCTAAACAAAGAACCAGATCAACCCATCTTGGGACACATACGCGTTATGGTCCAATCTCAAGTCCAAACTATTATCGTGGGCCTCAAAATTCAAATTCCAGTCCACTCCACCTTTTATATCAATAGCAGAAGGGACATCATTAAAGCTCAACTTCAATTCCGAAATCTATTCACTTTGCTTGGTTCTATTTTTCCAAAAATACTTTTCAAAAAATTCTACTTTCTTATTTTCTGTTTTTTTTTGTTTTTACTGAATTTTTTAAATATTTTAAGCATTTTTTTTTTTACTTTTTAGACATAAACCAAACTAAACCAAACATAAATATACCTAAAAAGTAAAAAATTTGTGAAAAAAGCCTTTTAAAAATTCACTAAATACCAAAAATACAAAAAAAAAAAAACAAGAATTTAGTATATTTTTTGTCTTTTAATGTACTTATTAATTTTTTAAAATATTTTTTTTACTTTTTAGATACATCTAAGTAAGGTGAATATAAAAAAGTAAAAAAAAAATTAAAATTTTAAAAATATTCACTAAAAAAAAAATACGAAAATAAAAAAACTCAGTTTTTAAAAAACTTAATCCAAAAAACTCAAACCAAACACACTGATTAAAACCACAACCCCGCCTAACTCCATCTCTTGAATACCATCAGAGCCTTTTGTAGTTTCCCACCTACCTACATCAATTCCATTATCTCTAAGCAATGAGTCCCATTAATGCCACCATTAATCCATCTCAGATGTTGACATCATGACCTCATCTCTCATTTGAACTAGTTGGTCCAATTGTGACAAGATTTTTTTCCATCCAAACTAGTTCCTCATTATGCCGTTCACCACCTGGTTCGACACCAGTGTCCGAAGTCACCACCGGAGCCATTACGCCAATTTGCCCTTCCTATCAAGTGAGTTCATCAATATACTCAGCATTCTGCAATCCAATCTCCCAACTATGATCCCTCGTTGATACAAAATCTTCCATACTATTCCAATGATCATGGAATAGATGATAAGATTCATACTCAGTTGCTGCAATCACAGTTAAAGGAAGAGCCAAAGCTGCTGTCACAGCTAGAGAAAAAGTCAGCATTGATATCCCATCTGTCATAGCCATGTTTCACTAAATGTTCTCCAGATAATATCTGTAACAGATATAGATACAATTGTAATGTTTGTTAGGTAGTTAGAACTGTTTGTTAACTGAGTTAGTTAGAGTACTTGCACTATATAATATCTTGAGTTGTGTATATGTGAATCATTTGAATAAAATAAAAGAGATTTATATTTTCATCATGGTATTAGAGCTTTAAGCTCTTACGAGCATAATTCAAGATCTATCCATGGCAGATTATGTTTCTTTACCTTCAAGCCTTCAATCTCTTCTGTCCAATTTTGGTTCTCTTATTACTGTTAAACTTGATTCCAATAACTTTTTGATCTGGAGAAATCAACTCCATAATATTCTTCAAGCCACTAGTCTTCTTGGATATGTGACAGGTGCAATACCTTGTCCTCCATCCGAAATTACTGATGTATCTGGAAAATCAGTTTCCAATCATGCATATATTTAATGGGAAGCAATTGATGCCAATCTTCTCACTTGTTTAACTGCAACACTATTGTTGGCTTATTTTTCCTACGAAGGAAAATATCATAAATGCGAGCGTGCCAGCAAGGATTGAAAAATCCTTACAGATTAAATTCAAGCCAATTATCAAGCGATTACGTTGACGGTTCTTTTGCCTCAACGAAGAGGACTTCAAAATTGCCAAAGTGTAAAGAAAAGAAAAATTAAAAGAAGAATGAGGGACGAAGAAGGACGATTGAGTGAACAATCAAAGTAATAATTACTTACATCTACTCCTATGCTTCGAAAAGGAAGTGCATAGAATGCATCGAAATGGAAATGCTGAAAATAAATGCTTCGAAATATAAATCTATGTTAAACTACTCCTAAGATAAGGAAAATGACAAGAAATATTGAAATCGAGTGTCCTTGATTTAAGTTCTGGATCATTACAATGTAGCCATTAATGGCTATTTATAGAAGAAAAAATACAGCAATAACTACTTGGTAACTACCCATTTCTTCCATCTTCATTCTTGTCTTGCCATGTGTCCTTCCACTCATCCACTTTGTCCTCCCACTCATCCACTTTGTCCTTCATATTCTCCATTATCTCTATAACTTCTTTTAACTTCCAAATGAATAAGAGGATGCCACGTGTCCTGCAATTATATAAATAATAAATAATAATAAAAATTACAGATTTATGGTGCTTACAACTATCTTCTTCAATATATTCATCTGTTCTTCATCTTTAAAGTAGCTCGCAAGTCTGGCAAACACTTGAGAAGAAATTTACTTCCGTTTCTAGATCTCACATTCATCAATTGAAGAACAAACTTCATACGATTCGAAAGCAATCTTCTTCAATTGATTGTTATCTTTCACAGATCAAAGAAGTCTCAGATCGGTTAGCTTTGTCTGGTGCAAAAGTTGATGATGAAGATCTTATTCTTCTTACCTTAAATGGCTTACCAGATGAATATGATGCATTCAAAACATCAATTCGTACTAAATCTAATGTTGTCTCTATGGAAGAGTTGTGTTCCTTACTTGGCTCAGAAGAGATTCATATCGAAAGCAAGATCAAGCATTTTTCTAAAAACTAATTTGCATGTTGCTTATTCAACAACCAAAGATTCCACTTCTGGTTCTGGTTTTGGTTTAGGTTCTGCTTCTGGTTCTGTTTTTGAAGCCCAACACTCCATCCTTGGATCATATCCTCGCAGTACTTTCAGTGGTAGATCTCAGTATAGAGGAGGCAAAGGTGGTAGATATTTTCGTGGCAACAGATCTAATAATCGATTTTCTGACAATCGATCTAGATCAGCTTATTTTGGTTCTTCTCCATCTGTCTGTCAGATCTGTGGCAAATCAGGTCATCTTGCTTTCTTCAACTGCTTCTCCCAAGGCTTATGCTGCTGTTGTAGCTTCTTCATCTTCAGATTCTCCTGTTTCTTCTTGGTACATTGATTCAGCAGCCACAACTCATCTTATACATGATTTGACCAATCTTCAGCAATATCAAGCTTATCAGGGCTCAGATCAGGTTACAGTGGGAAATGGCTCAATTTTGCCCATTCAACATATTAGGAATGGTATCTTTCCAACACCTCAATCTTTTGCATGTTCCTTCTATATCATCCAATCTCTTGTCTGTTCGTCAATTACCCAAGGATCATAACTGTCTTGTTATTTTTTATTTTGATTCTTTTGTCATTCAGGACAAACACACGAAACAGGTCCTGCATAAAGGCTCAAATATCAATGGTGTTTATCAGTTATCTCCATCATCTTCTATCTGTCCTAAATAGCCATAGGCTTTTCAGTCTTCCACTGGTTCAGTCTCTCTAATCTCTGATTTGCCGTGGCATCAAAGATTGGGCCATCCCTCTGTTCTCAAGCTACAACACTTGGCACCACATCTTCCAAATCAAAAGAATTTTAGTAAAACCATAGCCTGCACTGACTGCTATGTGTCTAAGAGTCATGGACTTCCTTTCAAATTGTCTTGTTCTTCTAGTGATAGTCCATTTTCTCTTGTTCATGCTGATGTATGGGGGCCTTTTACTGTTGATAATGCTCATTTTTCGATTTTATGTTTTGTTTGTTGATGATTGTAGTAGATTCACTTGGATCTATCCCTTGCATTTTAAAAGTAAAGTCTATGAAAAATTACTTGAGTTTAAAGTCTATGCTGAAAAACAATTTCATACTTCTCTTAAAATTTTAAGAACTGATGGAGGTACTGAATTTGTGAACAAAAAGGTTGCTTCTCTTTTCTCTTCTCATGGTATTGTTCATCAAACCAGTTGTCCTTATACACAAGCACAGAATGGTGTTGCTGAGAGGAAGCATCTCCATATCACTGAAACTATTATCACTCTTTTTCATCAATCTTCTCCTCCCTTGAAATATCGGTTTGATGTTGTTGTTACAGTAGTTTTCCTCATCAATAGAATGCCTAGTTCTCTTCTTTCCAATCAATCTCCATTTTAGGTCCTTTTTAAAACACTTCCAGATTTTGCTTTCTTCAAGGTCTTTGGTTGCCAATGTTTTCCTTGGTTAAAACCTTACACTACTCACAAACTCCAACCTAAGTCCTTATCTTGTGTCTTTTTAGGTTATCATCCTACAGTTAAATGCTATAGTTGTTTAGATCCTATTAGTGGCAAGTTATTTGTTTCTAGACATGTCATCTTCAATGAATCCTGTTTTCCTTTTGCTTATTCTGCTCTTTCCTCTTCATCTTCTCCTATCTCCTTGCCTCATATTCATCATTTTTTCTGGCTTTCTTCTCTTTCCTCTAAGGTTCCCATCGTTTCTTTTTTATCTGCTTCTTCTTCCCTGTTGTCTTCTCCTTCTCCTTGCTGTAGTCCTCAAGCTTCATCCTCCTCTCCTCTGAGTTTTTCTCCTATTTCTCATGCTATTCCTATTACTTCTATTTCTATTGACCTTCCTCCACCTTCTAGTTTATCGTGCATTAGTAGCTCAAGCCACACTCTCAGCAACTTAAGACACGAGTGCAGCCAACACAAAACACCTCAACACATGTGCAGGATATCAAAGGAGTGATAATAGATATGGTTATGAAAGTAAAGTGAGTTAGTTAGATTGTTAGTTAGTTAGATTGTGAATTAGTTAGTTTGTTTTGTAACAAACTCAGTAAGAATACACTGAGTATAAATATCTGTAAACTCTCATCATATGATAATAAGAAAGAAAGAAAGATATTTTTACAATTTCTGTTATGGTATCAGAGCTATTCTTCTCCAACGAGTAAAGGTTCTTTAATGGCGTATTCATCTTCAAGCTCATCTTCATTCATCTTACCATCAAATCTGAGTCTTCTTCTGTCAAATTTTAATACTCTCATCACAATCAAGTTAGATTCTACTAACTTTCTGATCTGGAAAAATCAAATCCAAAATGTTCTTCGTGCTACTAATTTCTTAGGGTTTGTTACTGGATCAATTGCATCACTAGATCCAGAAGTGCTGGATTCTTTAGGAAAATCTATTCCAAATCCTGAGTTTGAAAATTGGAAGATTATCGATGCTTATCTGCTTAGTTTTCTCAGTGTTACTCTTTCTCCACCTGTGTTTGCATCTGTTCTTCATCTTCCACATTGTTCGCAGGTTTGGGCTGCCTTGGAGAAGAGATATACATTTTTATCTCGATCTCATATCCATCAGTTAAAGAACAAGTTGCAGTCTGTGTCCAAAAGAGGTTTATCAATGGAAGAGTATCGATTAATCAACTCAGTCTTGCTTCTTCCATTCTTGATGATGAAGATCTGGTTCTTCTAACCTTAAATGGTTTACCAAACGAGTATGATGCTTTCAAAACAACAATTCGTGCTAGAGCTAAACAAATCACTATGGAAGAGTTGAGTTCTCTTCACTGTTCAGAGTCTATTCACATGGAGAATAAGACCAAATCTGCTCTCAACACTGACTCAACTATTGCCTATTCTGCAACTCAAAATACTAAGTCTAAGTCTTCAAGATCTAGAGGCTCAAATTATAGGGGCCGTAGTTCTTATCAGGGCAGAGGAGGCAGATACAGTAGCAATAGGTTCTCTATGAGAGGTGCAAGAGACAGACAAGGCCATGGACAGTTCACTCAAGGTCATGGACAGTTCACTCAAGGCTATAGACAGTTCAATCAAGGATCTTCTACTTCTTGTCAAATCTGTGGAGGTCACAATCATATTGCTTTTGACTGTTGGTTCAGAATGAATCCCAATTATTCATCCACCAACTCTTTCACCTCATCTGGCATATCCAAATCCACAGCTTATTCTACAGTTCAATCTTCACCTTCTTCATCTGGTCCAGAATTTTCTTCATCTGGTTCTTCCACCCCATGGTTTGTGGATTCTGCTGCAACTAGTCACATTACAAATGATCTCAGCAATTTCCATCTCTATCAGCCCTAACATGGGACTGATCAGGGTACAGTTGGCAATGGCCAGACTTTACCTATTCACCATGTTGGTAAGGGTATTTTACTAACTCCACAATCTTCTTTTCACCTTCAAGATATTCTTCACGTGCCACAAATTTCATCAAATCTATTATCTATGCATAAGTTGGCTCAAGATAATAACTGGTAGTGATTCTTCTCTTCTTACACAATTTATTCAACATATGCATATTGTGTTCTCCGTGAAGGAATTGGGTACTGTGTCCTATTTCTTGGGCATCTTAGTTCAAGCCTTATCTCATGGTTACTTCTTATCTCAAGCTAAGTATGCAACTGAGCTTCTTCACAAAGCTGGTTTCACTGATTGTAAACCCTGCTCTACTTCTTTAGCTGTCAAAGCTTCTTCTCCTTCTTCTTCTTCAGATGGTCTTTCATTTTCTAATCCTTCTCTATATAGGATTATGTTGGTGGCTTGCAATATCTCACCATTACCAGGCCTAATTTAGCCTTAGCTGTTAACCAGACATGCCAGCATATGCATCTTCCTACTAATGCTGATTTTCAAGCTATCAAATGATTGTTGAGATATGTGAAAGGTACTCTTCACCATGGTCTGCAATTTACTTCTGGTCTCTTATCTCTTCATGCTTTTTCTGATTCAAACTGGGCTAGAGATAGTGTTGATCGAAAATCCACTTCAGGTTACTGTGTATATTTGGGTCCTAATCTGATTTCTTAGAGTACTAAGAAACTGTCCATTGTTTCTCGATCATCTACTGAGGCTGAGTATAGGGCCTTGGCTAATGCCATTGCTGAATTAACTTGGTTGCAGTAGTTACTGACAGATATGCATATTTCCTCATCTTCTATTCATGAGCTCTGGTGTGATAACCTCTCTGCTATGGCATTGGCTTCTAATCCAGTTTTCCACTCTTATTCTAAACATATTGAAATCGATTGTCATTTTATTCGGGATAAAGTTGTTGCCAAACTGATTGATTTGAAATATGTTCCTACCACAGACCAGGTGGCTGACATCTTCACCAAACCTCTGTCTACCTCTTGTTTTCTTTATTTGAAAAACAAGCTTCTTGTGCAGCCTTGCCCCATTAGCTTGCAGGGGACTGCTAAGATTCATACTCAGTTGCCACAATCACAGTTAGAGGAAGAACCAAAGCTGCAGTCATAGCTAGAGAAGAAGTCCGCATTGATATCCCATCTGTCACAGCCATGTTTCACTAAATGTTCTCCATATAATATTTGTAACAGATATAGATACAGTTGTAATGTTTGTTAGGTAGTTAGAACTGTTTGTTAACTGAGTTAGTTGGAGTACTTGCACTATATAATATCTTGAGCTGTTTATATGTGAATCATTTGAACAAAATAAAAGAGATTTATATTTTCATCAAATACCCAATAGAATTATAACCATTTCCTCAACACCAACATCATCCATAGTAGCCTTCATTGGAACCGCAGAAGGTGCATCCTGTCGACTAACCAAGGTTGAGGTTCTTCTATCTTCATAGTGAGCAAACTCTCGTGCTCTGGACGTATACAAAGGTTGACCTTCTTGCATGAGAATAATAGTTCCTAACTACATACTAATCTCATCAAGATATTGATCAATCTCTTCGCGTGCAAGTTCCACTAGTGTGCCACATTGGTTACTTATATGATCATCTTACCACAATTTCGACAAATCCTAAAGATCCTCTCATATTGACATTCAATCCAGTGGTCTTGCCCATCCTGGCATCTTAGAAAAGAACACTAATGATAGGAGCTTCGGTAGGAATCCAAACACGAATTCTGAGACAACGGATGTTACGCGGTGACGTTTTATCATAATCCACCCTAACAGCTTCACCCAATGCTCATCCCAATTGAAGCCCAGCCTCCACCGTGAAACATTTTAGTGGTAGTCCATGAAACTGAACCCAAACCGCAAAACATGACACCTTCATATGGTTCAAGATTAAGTTGAGTCGCCAATAATCCACAATAAGAAGAGCACCTTGGATAGTATACGGACTCTATTCACTGCTGGAAAATCTGCTTTTAGCGGCGTTTAAAAAACGCCGCTATAGGTACAACAAACGTCGTTAATTCTTTTTGTGACGTTTAATGTCAAGCGCCGATGCTGCGGCCGTCGCTATAGCTTTATGACGTTTAAAAAACGTCGTTATATGACTATAGCCGGCGTTTTTAAAAACGCCGCCAAATATCCCACCAAAGGTAATATGACGTCACTATCATTTTAACGACGTTTTTAAAACGCCGCCATATCTTTTTAAAAAACTTACTGTTAGCTTTTAGAGTTTTAGGTGGCGTTTTCAGAAACGCCGTGATATCCCCTTTTTTTTAATTTTCTTAAATTTTAAATTTAATATGAACAAGGACCTATTGATGTAATAATAAATAAGAAGGCAGCCTAAATAATAATGCATATGTACGGTTTTAGAAACACACAAATGAAGAAATATAAGCTCAAAGCATTAATCTTTACATGCTTACAAACTCCAAAGGCCTTGTTACATAAAGATTTAAAAAACAAAAAACAAAAAGTTGGGTCAAGAGGGTCTCATCAGAGAGTAAAATCAATTTTTCTGGTGTAGCCAATTTTGGGGTCGGGTAGTTATCTGCTGTGGGAATCCTGATGATGCTGCAGCAGTTGCAAACAGTTGCGGAGGATTGATGAACGGCCTTTGCTGATTGTTGCTCATTGACGGGGAGAGGTGATTGCCTTCGGTGGTGGCTCCAATTTGACCTACATTGCTGCTGCTGCTGCTGCTAAGATACTGAACCTACAACCACACGATTAAAACAATTTATTAGCCGGTCTAATTAATTAACCCAGTTATACCCAACTCATGAAATGGGTTTCAATACAGACTTGATAGTTTGATGAGGGTGAAAACATGTGAAGCATTGAGTTTTCACTCTCATTGACGAATTGCCCGGGTCTTAGTGAACTCGGAGATTGAATGTGGGTTTGGCTCAGAAGTTGCACTGTCTCGGTCTCATTGTACCCTTCTCTTCTGTAGGAATTAATTCTAGATGGTTCTTGTTGAATATTGAGCTGGGTTCACATTAGTATAAGTTATGGAAATTATTAAATATTATTAGAATAAATAGTTCAATTAAAGAAATTATTAATATTATTGGGCTGGATAAATAATAGCTTCTTTTAAGAATTTAGTCCATGTAGAATAACGTAGAAGCCTTCAGTTCTAGTCAGGCAAAGAATAACACAAGCCAATCTGAAATGAAACATGGCATAACAAAAAATCTACTCTAATGCACAATATCAAAGTTGTGTAGATTTCTCCATAAAGCAAAGGCATGGAAGAGCTTTTTAGAAGAAATTATAACAAATGTGTTACGTACAGGTTCTAAACGTACTTTATTTCATCTCTTTTCATGTTGCAACTTATATTAGTATCTATTACGTCCCACAAAACATTCTATTCAATTTATAGACTTCGCTCAGTATTAATTTATCTCTTTTCACCCTTAAGAGCCTGAGACCAGAACAACAATTATATCATGTTTAAAATCTATTATATCTTCACTTCTCTCCAATCTTATACAGAACAAGGATCTAATATGAAATCTATATTGGTATCACAATCAATAGTGCATTGAGCCATTAAATATTAAAAGCAGAAGTACTGAATAATAAATGTTAAACAAATAAAGCTCCAAAAACAAACAAACAAACAAACAAACAAAAAATAAAAAATTTGAAAAGAGTTGTAAACAAGGTAATATCGCTTTACCGGTACTCCATCATACCGGTTTTTCTACATACTCAAAGCCTAATTTCAAGCTAGAATTATCAAAGCCGCCATTACGGTATCTTGAGTACGACAATAGTATCTATACCAGATCCCAACAAATTAAGCTGAAATTTTAACAACTAAATACAAAAATTCGCAGTTTCGATTTCAGTAAACAAACCACAAACAAGTGCAAAGAGCAAGAGACATTTCAAGGACGCAAAAACAACCGATTTTAAGCAAGTAAAGCTGTGAAGTGAAAAATAGAACTAACCTTTTCTTGCTGGAGACCGTTCGTCGGAATTAAGCTGTAAAGTTAAAGCCGCTAGAATACCATACTGGAATTGGAATTGGAAAGTAATTTCATAGCTCAATAGAAGTTAACAACTATCATAAAACCATAAATGTAATTTCATACCTACCTGTAAAACTCAATTAACTTATTGTAAAATTCTTCAAAACTATATTTTGAAAACACTATTTCATACTTTAAGTTGTGTTGTCAAAATACGCTTTCCTAATTTCCTTGACTTATTTTTCTTTTTTATTTTATGTTTTTATTCCAAGGTTGGTTTCATAGCAAATATCTCTTTCTTCGACTCATCAAAACAATTATCTACTAACCACCCAAGGACAGATTTTCGTTCCTTGTACTTTTGGCTCTTTTCATGGGCAGTCTCCTGAAAATAAAAACCTAAATTAATTAAGCACCACAGTCAACTAAACACGTGTAAACCATAATCTCAAGAACTCTGCCTCATGCTCTTACGTATTTCCATCCCAAAATTGATCCCACCCAATGCAAAAAACATAAGCAACAGTGCAACTTATCTATATAACAGAAATGATTGTGTTCCAGGTAACATAGGTCGAGCATATTGTATTGTATAATGAAGCTGAAGTGAAGAGATAATTTTGTTATTTATCTATATAACTCTCCTCAGTCCTTCAATTTCTGCTCTGACAATTCAAGGGCGTAGAAAAGAAAATAAGAGAAGCTGAATAATTTCCCTCATGAGAGGTAGGGACTGATAGAAGAAGTGTAATATTATTTGCTCGTGTTAGTGGCTCAACCATAGGATCATCTTACATGATGTTTTTATGTTCATTACTCATACCCAAAGTTCTTGACTTGTTGGGTTTAAAAAAAAAAAAAAAATTGAATGAGCAAATTTCCCAATAAAAACTAAAATACTGAAATTGTCAAAACAAGAAGAAAAGAACATTTCTGTAATTTGAGTGACAGATAAAAGTCCACTCACCGATTAATAGCGTAATCAACACCGGCTGCATCAGCTCCATCAAAGCTGAACCCATTTGGTTCAAGACCTTGAGCTTCTGCTCTCTCTTTATCATTGTCAACATCAAATACAGTATCGTAAAGTCCTACAGGAGGAACCAAGGGTTGTAATAACTGTTAAACACAATATCAAACATATGATTAAAAGATTAAAAGACCTGCCCCACTGCTCCAAAATATGATTAAAAGATTGTTTTCTGGTGAGCGCCAATAGAAACCTTGCAAAGCTGCTGGAAACTCATCAATAGGTGTGTTTCTGCTAAGGAGGTTAGGTGTTTCCTTCGTAATTACCTACACAAACACAAACAACAAACAGGAAATATAAATATAAATATGAATTTGACTTATCTCATGTAATGAATGACTCATTATATGATAGTCATGTAACCTTTGGTTTTATGCACTTCGCTCTTGAATACAAGAAGACACCAGCAAGCGCCACAGCAGTTCTTGCAATTAAAACTCACCCAGTTTACAGACCAAGCATTAACCAAGCAAGTGTGAAGAGAGGCATCTTTTACCAGTAACATGTTAGTTATAGAGGGTTTACTGAGACCGTTAATAGGCGAAACGGGTGTCTGGAAGAAAATAACAGAGGACACAATGACCACAACTCACTTCACACAATTTCCCACTGCATGGGTTACCGGTGACACCATTTGTAATATCATATAAGAAACCTGACAGTCAGAATTTGAAATGATAAGTTACATGATATTTTTAAGTAAAATTGATCAAATATAGTTTTTTTTTTTCAGTTCTGATTATTGTTTTCATGACAGAATGGACCCATTCTGTAAAACATAGTCCCCAAAAATAAAAAAATTTGAAGAAAGAGATAATGATGCATTTTATTGACTAATCAAGGGGAGTGATTATCATAAAATGAGTGTTAGCACTGAAAATCATTGGTGAAACTGAAGTTTAACCAAAATTTTTGGCACTATAGCAACAGTTTATTGTGCTTGATCTTTAATTAATTTCAAAATATTGTGGTGTTTCATGTAACAAATACAGTGATTTGTAATGTTCTAGGCCATGAAAACACAAGATATGAGAAACCTCACCTGTTCGTAAGTATGGAAGCAAAAACTAGCCAGGAGAGCTCTCACACACACACAACTCTCTAACATTCAACCCTTGACTTGCCTGAAACCAGGTACATAGAAATGTGTATCATGTTGGGATACAAAAACTGATCTATAAACACTATGTATAACAAATTAAGGCAATCCATCTTGTTAGACACATATCACTTACAGCGAACTGCACGTATGATGGACTAAACTTCACGCCTTCCATGAGAATAGCAATAGGGGCCAGCAGTACAAAAGAGATAATTGTTATGATTGAGAAGAGATTGATGTTGTCCAAAGCTTCCTGTTTATGGTAGATTGTTGGTTAAAATTAAGAGGAAAAAAAAAACAACAACAACAACAACAATGTTGTGACAAGTTTGCATGAATCAAGAAAATGAACTGTCATTTTCCAAATGTGCAAGCAAAGAAAGGTCTTTGTGGAACTTTGATGATTAGACAGCATGGAAAATTAGAACTTGTATCTAAGTTATGAATTTTTACCTCTTTATTGACCATGAACTTTTTGCTAAGTACATTGCGTGATTGGTTGGTCAAATTGGAAGCCATTGCACCACTGAAACCTATCCTGTCTCAAAACAAAAGAAAGCATCACATGTGAGAACCAAACTTCAAAATTTCAAGGGTTTTGATTTGTTAATTTCTTTGTTTAAGAGAATTTTCAGTTAGTGTCATACCAATTGAAAGATGCCTCGGTGAATGATGCCAATGCCACTCCCCCTACAATTGGTACAAGGGAAGAAACTACCCAAAGAGTGGGCCTCTGTATGCACATGATGATCAAAGAAAAAGTTACCCAGCTTTGATGATGGTAAACAACGAGGTGAATTATCAATATCTTCCTACAATTTGTAAACTAATATCTTCCACAAAACAATTCTTAGTCTAAAAGAATTGATTAACAAAAAAACCAGAATCAGCTGGAGAGTAGAACTCAAGGAAATGGTAAACTGGCATAAAAACTAGTAATTTTCTTTTCCAATTTCATATTAGATATATAGGATTATAAAATACACGAGGAAACCGCCAAGCAAGCATACGAACAAAGTAAAAAGAAACATAAATAAATAAATAATCAAATTTTGCTTCTATAATGCCCATGCCCCTAATGGAATCGACAAATAGGCGACTCGCCCTAACTTCTCTAAGCTAGCTACGTTATATCTTTGATTAGCACCAAATAAATAAAGATTGGAGTATCCTGGAAAACATCTCAATAAGGTAGCAGTGCAACATACGTACTTCAAACATTTCTACACAAGACTACAAACTGGTTTTTTTTTTTTTCCATTAAATTTCTACACGGACTAGTTTCTACAGCAGCAATTCAATCAATCTGAAAATTTATCATGCCTCATGACGGCTGCGAACATGCTGGGCAGAAGAGTAAGCAGAAAGCACTGATCCAGTCACAGTCAATGAATGCTTCGCGAGCCCCACGCTTTTCTTTGTTGCCAACCACATAGTCCAAAAGAATCTAATCCAGTTTACATGGTCTTGAAGGTTTTCTCAGTCAGATCAGAGGAAAAAAAAAAAAAGAAGAGAAATAAAAATCCAAAGGATTTTAACATAAAAATAAGAAGAAAGTGAACCAAAACACCCAACCCCCATCCATCCTTCACCATCATTCTACCCTACAGAGTTTAATAGTGTTACTAATTGCTCTGTAAAACCATTCTCGGCCTACAGTTCCAGTAAATGTAATGATGAATTGCCCTAGGACAGAAATAATTCCTAAATAACTAATTAATTTGTGCTAGTTGCCAACTGTGCTGCATCACATTGTAAATAAAAAGTAGGCAAACCAGAAACTAAAAATATGTGAGATGGGAATTTTTACAAAATATTTACATGGCGATTACATCCCCTAATGCTGATTTATCTTTTAACATTTACAAATTAAAAGAATATCAGAGGTTCACTGATTTATCTTCAAATCAACGATGTTAGACAAAATATTTACATCAATAATTTCAGTGAGCGAATTTTTACTCTATTGGTACACTTTTAACAGGGGTCTCCAAGGCAAAAAATTTGCTTCAAATATTGCAATATCGAAACAAATCAATGGCAATTACACCCCCTAATGCTGGCAATATGTAGGGGAAAAAATTCAAGAAGTTTCAATTTGAAGTTAATAACAACTCACAAAACAAAATGAAGGAAGTTAAGACACGTTGAAAATAGCCAACTTCCTGCAAATGAAAAAATAACCTTTCTCTCATTATTTGAACCAGTTTTGTATGTATCTCATCTCTGTGGATTTTATAATCCCAAAAGTTTGAAAGAAATAAAAACTGTGAGATACCTTGTATGAAGTGAAGTACTAAAAAATTACAGTATATGTCATTCACTGTCAAAAACATGATGCTCATATTATAAATGGCTCAAAAAATAAAATTAAATTAAAGCCCAATGCTAATGATGCCAGCAGAAGCACAAGACATTTAACTTGTAGTTGCATTGTTTTTCTTATCATTACTTTTATTGTGGCTAAAGCAATATATAGTGTATTCCTTCCAAAAAAATGTCCTTTATTGAAAGGGAAAGAACCTTGAACAAGCTCATAAGCAAGTTACATATGAACTTTTTATCGATTGCTCAATTCATGTGCAGCTCCAAATAATATAATATTTAAGTTATGCAGGAACAGATGACACTCGAACATATATATATATATATATATAAAAGTAGCAAGTTATTTTACCAGAGCTACTCGATCAATCTTAGACAGTAGCAATGCCTTTCGTGTCTCAGGTACTTTCATAAAGAGAATCCTCCTGATTTCTCAGTTCCACATGCAAAAACAAAATGTCAGCAAACTATTTAGGAAATTTAGCAATTACAAATCATAGATGTAGAACACAGTTTCTATGTGCACTATATTTCGACTTTTTAATTAACATATATATAGCCTACATCAAGTAAAAGGATAAAAGATAGGAGAATATGCACAGTGACAACTAAAAAATGATACAAAAGATTCATGATACCTTCCCCAAGCAAACGAGAGAGAGAGAGAGAGGGGGGGTGGAGCAGCTCAAATTAAGCCACTGAAAAAAGCAACAAACAGCCCCAAAATTAGTTCAGTTCAACTAACTCCCTTATTTCCAAGTGAAGTTGGTGGAGTCATGGAGACAAATATTGGAGAGTTAAAACAACAAATTGATAATCAAAACAAAACACGGAGAAGAAGCGATTGCCGATGAAAATCAACAATATAAATGGAACCAGCGTGAGTGCCAAGAGAGAAATCAATACCTCGCTGGTGTAGATGGTGGTGGTGGTGGTGCTTCGAAATCGAGAGAGAGACATAGAAATCGCTCTGAGATGAAATCAAAGATGAATCTCTGAGAAAGAGATCTAGAGTGAGAATCGAAATCGCAGATCGATCTGAATCGAAATCGCGGTGGCGGTGTAGACCAATCTGAAATCGATGAATCTATGAGATTTGAATCGGTGAATCTCGCTACGTCGCGGGTGAAGATGGTGGTGGCGGTGGAGCTTCGAAATCGGTGAATCTGTGAGATTTGAAGGTGAGATTCAAAATAAGGGTTTAGAGAGGATTGAGAGAGAGAGAGGCGAGGCGAAGATTCAATGTTTGTTTATGTCTGAAGGCTTGAGGGTTTACAAAAGGCTTATATTCTCAGATTCCAAATAGCGCGTGTGGGGTACCGCAATTGGAGGCGCTTTTAAACGCCCTTTATTATAAAACGGTGTCGTATTAATTATAGAAATATACGACGTTTTTAAAGCGCCGTTAAATATTAACAAAAATGACATTTAAAAAAACGCCGTTAAAAAAACGCCTCAAAAACCCTTATTTCCTGTAGTGATTCCACCACTCTTTGCATATCCGCTTCATTAGCAAACCAGAAAACGTAAAATTTCCACATCGGCCAACCACTCACAATTAAACATTAAACATACTAATGGTTAAATTTTGTTTAAAGATATTTAAACATACTAATATTGATAAAAAAATTTGACTGGTACAGATTATTTTTATTTAAAAAAAAAAAATTTATTGTTGAAATTAAACATACTAATGGTTAAATGTTTAAATTTTTATTTAAACAATTAACATTGAAATTATTTTGATGTACAGATTATGTTTAAACAATTAACAATTAACAATTAACAATTAAATAAATGTTGATGTACAGATTATGTTTAAATAATTAACAAATGTAGATGTAATCAAATGTTGACGTATTAAAACATAATTTAATAGATGTTAAATAAATATACATGTTGATGTACAAATGTTGAAATAATTTAATAAACATGTTGATGTACAAATGTTTAGATAAAACATAATTTAAATAAATGAAATTATTTATTGTTGAAATTAAACATTTAATTGTTTAAATAAAACATCTATTAAAACATGTATTAAATTTAAATAATGAAATTAAATAAAACATAAACAAAATTTTAAAATAAAACATCAATAAAAATATCTATAAAAAATTATTTTAAAAAATTAAATAAATAAAACATTAATAAAAAGTTAAATAAAATTATTTTATTTTTAAATTGAGACATTTAAATTTTATTAAATTTTATTAAATATAATACATAATTAAATAATAGAGGGTCAAAATTGTCATTTTCGCATCTAATCCAAACAGTGATTAGTCCTCCCAAAACAATCCCACCCCCCCCCCCCCCAGGATAGGATAGTCCCCCATATGGGGGACATGGAGTCCGCCGGACTAAAAAAAAATCAAATGACGGATAAGGAGGGAGGCCGGACATGGAGTCCAAACAGTGGATAGTCCCCCCCCTTATCCCCCCAATCAAACACACCAGTACGGTAGCATAGTGTTCCATGATAGTATGATTGGTAGAGAAAGTAGAATATTAATTATTTGTATTGAGTGATTGAAGAATATGAGGAGCATAATGAATGATGATTGGTGAGGGAGTATGGCCACGTGATATTCCGGGATTATTGTATAATTTTCCACCAATCACAATACTCTCCATAACCACTACATAACTTCTTGAGATGAAATAGTTGACCTCACTCCCTTCAACAATCACAATCACCCAACACCAAATTGACATAGCTCCTTACTGTTTTCTCATCACCTAATACCAAATCAGGAGTCTTACTTCCACTACTAAATACAATACTTCCCAAAACCATTAAATAACTTCTCGATTTTCCTCTATACCTTTATAGGAGTATAAGAGCATATGTAAGGGAGGATACAAAAGATCATATTGAGGCATTTTTGCTAGTGCAACTGATTTTCTTCTCTTCTAAGGAGCTTGGCATCAGAAGAGGTAAAATATCCATTTTTATTTGGCTCTCCCCATCTAGTTCATTGAGAGGTAAATTGCCCTCTTCAAATCATGAATAGAATTCTCAAATCATGAAGTGTCATATATATATATATATATAGAACCAACATCATACATCAATACTTTTCTTCCATACAACAACTAATCATACACTCCAATCGTTACACCCTAACAAAATGTGAAAAGAAGAGAGCTTTCTTCTCCACCATCATCAAAAAAATCCCAGTTGAGGCTGCTCTTTATAAATAGAGAGATTTGAAGCAAGCTCTTCTACGCCCAGCTCTTCTCCACTGCTAGGTTCGGTTCGGTTCGATTCGGTTAAGCAGAAGAACACTTTCGATGAATCTCTTACCCACAAAGTTCACCTTCAATTTTCCTCATGAATACGCTATTAAGTGTAAGCCGGCCGGCGCAGGGTCTCTCTCTACTGCTGCAGCTCTATTTTCCCCTTCGGACGCTATAGAGGATTGGAAATTTGGGGATCGGAAATTTGGGGATCACTTTGCACATTCCTTGCCTCCTCCACCGACGTGGACTCTTCTTCATCGCTGGATCTGGTCTGCCCAACGTGTCCTCATCCTATTCATACTGCTGGACAGTGCTGGACCAAGGATGGCTGGAGGGGATCCTAATCCCTCGTGTCATCTCTTCTATCTGTCATTCATTATCAATTCAAATGGCTATAAGTTTGAACTCAGATCAGTTTTGGGCCCATTTTGGAAAGAATAATCAAGTATAGAACTTTCAATTTTTGCAACTCTTCCTTTCTCATCTTCTTCTGTTTTTCCTCTTTTTTTACGAATGGAATTTAAAAGGGGTCCTTGCTCTCTAATCTCTTCTTCCCAACTAGATTGCTCGAACTGGAGTTGAGATCGGCAAATGCTTCGAAGATGGAGCACACCTTGGTGACGCAAATGGAAATTCTATAAGAGGTAACAAAGTTAGGGTTATACAAATCATAATTTTTTTTATTTGACTCTTAGGTTGAATGATGTTGAGTTGTGCCTATGGAAAAACTCTGCAACTTGTAATCTTGGCTAATGGTTTTCTTTGCCTCATTAGGTGTCTTTTGTGAAATGGGTTTGCAAAAAGTTATCATACTTTCTTTCAAAAATTTATTATTACTGATTTTTATTCCATTAATTGAATTGAAAAATAAATCAATGGTGTGAATCCAATCTTTTCTTTTTGTTTTTTTTTTTTTTTTGGTTTTGACAATGACTTTTGTTTGAGTTTCAAATATAAAAGAGAATTATACTACATTAGCACGAATCATGTTTTAATTTGATCGGGGGGCCAATGCCTTGGGCCACTATGGAGGGTTAAATAAAAATGTGAGGAAAACTACACATAGCCATTGGAGCTTGGCGTTTGTTTCATATTTAGTGTTTTCATGTTTCTTTGTGATGTGAGTTTGCAATAAGTTTTATAATTTCTTTTGTTGCCTTCATTCTTTTGATTGAATTGAAGCATATATCTATGGTATTGATTAATTCCTATATCATAAAATTTCTATATTTTCATTGATTTTATGGTGCTAGTAAGGTATCTAGAACACATGGTGCTATTTTGATCAAAAATTTGAGATAGTGGAATTCTTCTTAGCTATCATTGGTTTCATTTGCAACAAAAAAATAAAAATAAAAACAAAAAATAAGTTGGGACTTTTTACAGATTTTTTAGCTATCATTTGGTTATGTCATGACATTCAAAATCAATTAAGAACCCTTTTCTCTCTGGTTTCTTGTGAGACAAATTTCTATTCAGTTGGATAACACTCGTGTTATTCCTTTTGTTGATGTATTGTTTTGTTTTGTCCTATGCTTAGGAGTAATTACTAAACATTGCATCTGGAATCTCTATTTGAAGATAGCTCTCTCTCTCTCTCTCTCTCTTGAATTTGACAATTCTTGACTTGGTTTGGTAAAGGAAAAAAGAACTTAATTAATGATCCAACTAATAGAAAGCGTAATTTGGAAATAAAATAAAAGCATTTTTATGCTTCAAATGAGAAGATATCTGTTAAAGCCTACAATATTTTTCTACCTTCTTTCTATATCTAATCATTTTTCTTTCCATTCATAATTAAGGGCTGCCTATCCAAAATTTGCTATTATTATTATTATTATTATTTTTCTTCATGGTTGGATACATAGTTATTGCCATTTGCGGCAACTACTATTCATCTTCAAGTGAAAGAAGATTGTAAATTTTATGCAAAAATCCTAAGATTTGATTCATTCATGTACTTTAGAAAACTTTATCACACAAACTTGTAGTGATTTTGGCTTGCATGGCATTTAATTTAGGTGTTACTTCATAATCATATCCTATTTGGTTGCCCAAAAAACTAATGAGTTTTTGACCGACGAGAAGAATTCAAGAATTAGGTGTTCCTTCATGATCATATCCTATTTGGTTGCCCAGAAAACTCAGACAATGATAAACAGATCGGAAATCATAACATATTGATTTCTATCTATCTATTTGTTGAAATTTTTCCTTGTATTGTTATTTTCTTAATTTTTTCCCTCATGGTGGGGATATGCTAAATAGTTTTTTTTTTTTATACTAATGTTGCTTGTTTGAAGCATGGGTTATACTACTTGTCATATGGCTGCCATACATTTTCTGCTTCTGTAGTTCTTTGCTACAAAAGGGAGATTATTTTGCTTTGTTTTGATGCTGGGAGGGTCATCTTATGCTGGTGCAGCCGATGACTGATCTATTTGGATTGAAAATTTTGAAGGTGGCTTGTGTTTGGGTGCAGCCTTTCACTGTTGCTATAAGCAATTGTAGCACTTTGGATTGATGAATGCAGGGGAAATGCAGGGGAATGCTTCTGATTAGAGCAGCTTCTTGAGGGTTGGCTTTTGTTGGTGATAGAAGTCTCAAGCATAAGGCTGCTTTACTTGGCTATTATAATTTTTATTGCTATATGATGTTGTATTGGGTAATTTGCTGATGCATACAACGACTGCTCTACTTGAATTGAAGCAAATCTGGAACTACGGCTGCTCAGGTGGTTTTTCATATCGCTCCTCAGGTGGTTTTTCGTATGGCACAAAGGGCGGCTGCTGCTGTTGTTATAAGTTGTATTTTGGTTTGTTGTTTATTGTTGTTTTTTTGGTTTATGTTTAACTCTCATATTAGATTTACGTCTATGAATTGCTACAATTCAACATTTTCCTCTATATGCATTAATATTTTTTCACCTTGTGTCAGGAATTCAACTAAGAAATTAGTAACAACAACAACAATTATGAAAAAATAATTTTAATAGAGTTGTGTTACTTATTTCTTTAATTATGGTTTTTTTTTTAAAATTATATATATTAATAATGAGCACCAACAATGCGCATGAGATAGCGCGCCTTGCACGCGGCCATCTCACTAGTTATGTAATAAGTTTTGGTTGTTTCGGTTAAGAATGTTTGTCTTGGATTGCCTAACCTTCCCTTGGCTTGTTTTCGAATTTCCTATTTTGCCATTTTATTTTGTATAATTTACTAATGATGCACTAATTTGAGTGAAGGTTTTTTCATAAATATGCAAACATTCTTGATCAATTATGAAACATTCTTCGTTGGAGGGATTGGGGGGTCGCTGGAGTTGGTCGGGGAGGTGGCCAACGATGGGGTTTTTGTTTCGGTTATGTTTTATCTGCTGCTGCGACTGGTGGTGTTTTTTTTTTTTTTTTTTTTAAGTATTGCCCCAAAACGACGTCGTTTCGGGACACTGCAAGGCTGTCAGGAAAAACTCGCAGAGGATTTGAACTCCTCTAACTGTAACTAGGCTTGTCAACAGATCGGGTATAACCTGAATCCGATCCGATTAACCCAATCCATTTATACAATCTAAATTTGAATATCCGTTTAATTCGTATCTGCTTAGCTCGATTTAAAACAGGTCGAATTCGGATAAATTCGATCCTGTCCATTTGTTTGCCCAATCCAATTACATTAAATTTCCAAAAACAAAATCAGATCTCTCAGAATCAAATCTCTCTCATCGACTCTTTCATCATCTCTCATCGAAGAATACCTAGATCTGAAAAATCAAATTTCTCTCTCATCATCCAATCGAGTGTCGGCGACTGGACTTCTTCTCCTACTCCAATGAAACAAGCTCAGATCTTGGCTATTTGTTTGAATGGAAAATCAATTCTGAAACATTTGCTTGGATGTTTTTGGGACTCTATATATTTGTTATTTGATGGGTAGTAAAAATTCATCAGACTCTGTACTTTTCACACACAAGACCTTCAGGTAAGAGCATGGATTTTAGATTCTCTTCTCAAAATTCGTCATACTTCATGTTGTATGCCTTTTTCTACTTACGTTCTCTTTCTTTTTTTCCCTCTTCTATTTTTGCTTTTGTTGAAATCGCATTTTTTTTTTCCTGGGAAAGTTCTAGTTTGGTTTTGACAATGTTGGTTTGTGTTAATAGTAGGTTTTAAATCTGTCATGAAGCTTATAGTGTCTATAGATCTCAACGTTAACAGTGTATGAAGATTGAACTCATTTCGGACGTCAGAACTACCCATCTCACTAATCTGATATCTGGGGGTTTTTTTTTTTATGTTTTATAACTAAATGCATTTTATTTCTTTTTATATTGGGCGATTTTTTAGATACAATCCTCTTTTGAGTCTGTTTAACTTTAGCTTCTGTAGAAGATTAGAAGACAGTGTTGGAATGAGGGGGAGGGTGTGATATTTGACAATTTTGTGCACAATGAGAAATGTCATTGCAAGATTATTGGGTCTATTATCTTAAAAAAAAATTGTTTCATCCAATTCTAGATATGATAATTTCTTCCCACCACATATGCTCTTTTTCAAAGTCAATATTGAATGTAATGTAAGTATCTGTTTTTATAATATATGTGGGATGAATTCAAGCTCAATAGTTATGGAACTCTTATAGGTTGGGTCTATCATCATATAACATTTACGCCTATAAAAAATCAGAGGTGGAGCAATACTATGAGGAGTTGGTGTTTCCAAGTAATGAGAGTTTCAATATCCTACATTGGTAGAAGCGAATAAAGCAAAATTTCCTACTTTGGCAAGGATGGATCTTGATGTTCTAAGTGTTCCAGCTACTACGATTGCATCAGAGGCGCCGTTTAGTTTAGGAGGTAGGGTGATTGATGAGACACGTGCTTCATTACTTCCAGATATTGTGGAGGCCTTGATCACTTGTAATGATTGGATTGAATCAACAAAAAATAGAAGTGAAATATTGAAGTTTTTAAATAATTAGATGTTCTTTAGTTTAGTTCTATAAATATCTTAATGTCTCATTATTTTGAAATTGTAGATGTAGAAGAATGCTCACATGAGTAAATGGATTGAATTAAATCACTTGGTTTGTCATTTTCATTGTGATAGGAGAAGTTATCTTAAGTTGGAGAGTAATTCTGTGTTTTGTAGGCTGCAACCTTATCACATATAGGTTAGTATATTTCTTCTCTCTTCTAGGCTTTTTTTTTATTCCTAAATAAAGTTCTTTTTTTTTTCCAAAAAATTATTAATTTTTTTTCTGCTCTTGCTATTTTAACTGTAGTTTACGATGTTCAACAATCATCATACTTGTATTGACAATGATTGTTGTGCATATGATAGTTACATAGTTTGGTACGGATTGGATATCTGTTTAAAACGAATCGGATCAGATCGCGCTGATTTTTAATAATCGGATTCTGATTTGGATTACTGGTTAATCAGATTGGATTGGATTCCGACGGATCTGACGTGTTGACAGGCCTAACTGTAACAAAGGAGAGATGAATTTTGGCTCTAACCCCTCTCTTCTTCTCTCTCATCGTCTCTGCCTCTCATCTCCCTCTCCCTTTTCCCTCTCATCCTCAATCATCTCTGCCCAACGCGACCGCAACACCCAGCAGCCCCGGCGACATACAGTTTCATTCTCAAGGAAGCGTCGACCACCCTTCATCGTCCCTCACAGTAGCCCCACCTCTTAATTTTGTTATAGGAATACATATATCCAAATAGTGAAGATCAATTTCTAAAAAAAAATACTGAAAACATTGTGAAAATTTAATGTTTTGAAAACCGGACCGGTGAACTAAGGTGAATGGATCACTGGTTCAACCGCCGAGTTGAAGCGGTCGAACCGTGACATCAAAATTACATCATAAATATATTTAAAAATATAAATATAATTGAGAAAAAATTCAATTCATCCTATATATATATATATACCAACAGTAAGCAAAATTAAACATGCACATACATACATATTATCTTATTATATATACATATATATATATATATATATATCAGAAGACTAAACCGTCAAGTTCATGTCTAGTATAAATCAAAAAAAGGAAAGAGAGAGATTACAACATTCAGAATCGCAGAACAGCAAAAAAAGAACATTTTCATTTTCAAGATTGAGTTCAAATGGCCACCAAGTTCATTTTCCATTGAAATTCAGAGAAGCTAAATTACCTCAAAACGAAAATCTAGAGAAACCCAAAACCGATAAGCTAAAAAAACCCATTCCAATCAACCGACAAAGGAAAACTTTTGAAAAACAAATCCAAAGCAGTAAACAACAACAGAGAAAGTAGTTGCAGAAGAAAAAGAGTACCTGAAATGCAGAGAGAGAGAGAGAGAAGTGAGAGTTTGAGTTCGGCGACCGACACCCCAGAGAAGAAAGAGAGAAGAGCCAAAACCCTTCCGTTAGTAGTAAGATTGGGGATTTTTTGAAGCTATATATATATTCAACAGAACTGGCCCGTTCTCAAAACCCATCCCAGGTCGGCGGGTATTTTACCCGTTTTGCTCCTAGTCCGGGTTTAGTGGATTTTCCAGACCGGCACAAGGCCCGGTTCCCGGTTCGACCGACCGGGCCGGTCCGCAAATTATGAACAATCTAAAAATAACATATATATTAGTATTAAAATAAAGGGATTGAAAACAAAGAATTACTAGAGAAATTTGCAACACATAAACATGAATTCCAAATACACAGAGAGCAAAGTCACAAAACAACTATCGATGAATGCCAGCGTGTGTTAAAACTTATCACCTACTTCACCCACTTCACCTACTCCACCTACTACCTATTCTTCTCTTCTATATATAGGAATCATTGTAAACATAACAATACACACAATCAATAATACATACAATTTATTCTCCCTCTATCAATTTATTTTACATGGTATCAGAACTATAAGATTTAGGCCTATATTTGTTTCTCACCGGCGGGCAGTCGGCCGGCAACCTTGCCTTCACTGCCCGCTGGAGTTTTCTACACATACCTTCACTCCACTGCATCTTCAACTCTCTCTCTCTGTATTGAAATTCAGGGAGAAAGACAGACACACACACATGGGCTAGTCTCTCAGTCTTCTCTTGGTGTTCGAACTCGCCTCAAGTCCCTCACTTTGCAAAGACTCCGACCAGCACCACCTCGCCAAAACCATCGATACTCACCACCACCCATAGAAGCCATAGCAGCAAGCAACTCACACCAGTCCTCTTCTCGGCCATCACACACACAGACGGAGAACCACTGTTGCTCCACTGTCGTCGACCGCTGTGAACCACCGTGGACCACCAAAAATTCTCTCTCTCTAGCTTTGATTGTCGTTTGACATTTCTCCGATCGATCTTCGAAATTAATTTGAGAAATGGCGGGGCAGAACCAGACGCCGAATATCGATCCATTCGATGCCTACTTTCGGAGAGCAGATTTGGATCGCGACGGTCGGATCAGTGGAGCTGAGGCTGTTGCCTTCTTGCAGGGCTCCAATTTGCCCCAACAAGTCCTCGCTAAGATATGGATGTATGCTGATCAACATAAAATTGGTTTCCTCGGAAGAGCCGAGTTTTATAATCTTCTTAAACTTGTCACTGTTGCACAAAGTAAGCGAGAACTGACCCCAGACATTGTGAAGGCTGCATTATATGGTCCTGCTTCAGCTAAAATTCCTGTTCCCCAGATAAATTTTGCAGCCACACCTGCTGCATCAAGTCCTATGCCAGGTACACCTGTCCCACAGTTGAGTGGTACCACCCTAATGCCTTCCCAAAATATTTGTTTTCTAGCTGGGTCTCTCTCTGCAACACACATGGGGGCACCCACTCAATCTCTCTCTCTCTCTCTCGGGCATTGTCTCTCACTCTCTCTTCCTTTTAATTAAGTGTTTAAATATCCTACACACCACCTCCACCCACATGGGTTGGTTCCCACTTTTCATCATCAATATGTTCACACTCTCTTCCACTTTCTTTTCTTTTCTTTTTTTTATATCACCCACTCCCTCTTTTTCTTATCACCCACGAGACTACTCACATGAACCACCCACTCTCTCTTAAAATAATTTATCATTTTTCCCACCCAAAACCTCATCATAATATATTCTACCTATACTTTAATATGTAAACATATACATATCTATAAATTGAATTCTATTTCTTTTTTTCTTTTTTTTTTTCTCTTTTCTTTTCTTTTCTATCTATACATATATATTATTATTATTATTATTATTATTATTATTATTAAACCACAAAAAAAAAAAACAAAACAAAACAAAACAAAAAAACACACCGAACACCATTGCTGATTTTAACAACACCGTGGGCCAAGAAACCACGTGAACCACTTTCCTTATTTCCCCCATCTTTCGTTTTGATTTCAACTCTATTCTTATTATTTCTTTCTTTCTTTTTCTTTCACATTATTTTTAATCTTTTTCAAATTCCATTCATACCATATAGCTTTGCACACCAAACCATATTTTATTCATCTCAAGGATCAACCCCGATCAAAATTTTACACACCAAAAAAAAAAAAAAAACACCCACAGACCCTAAACCCTAAACCCTAAGACCTCACTTCTTCGCCTATTCTGCCGGTTTTTTCTTCTTGCCTCCGTCCTGGGCGGTCCTTGACGGTGTTGCCTCCATGTTTCCCACTCCACTGGGCACGATCACTACTCCCTGCTCCTCCACTGCAGCATATGGCGGCCCTTCAAATCGGAACATAACGGTGGCCTTTCGCTTCAGCTCCTTATTTTCCGCCTTTAGCACACTTATCTCTGCTCGCGCATCCTTATACATGCATTGGAGCAGAGCCAGTTGGGCGTTTAACTGCTGCACCTCATTTGTCCTACTCTGCAGCCGGTGCGACAAGTTTGTGACCGCCGTCATGGTCTCCACACATGACTTCAAAGTATACTGATTGGCCTCAATATCCGTTTACACCGCCGTTTTTTGCTCTACAGACCGCATCGGAAAGTTCAACGGAGCAAACCCTGGGGCGCTTGGTTGAGGTTCAGGGTCAACCGCACCAGTTATCTCTCTTGTGGACTCGTTGAGATCTGGAAAGAGAGTGAGCAGACCACGGGAAGACGAGGCCATTTTCTGGGCCACAGAGTGTTACAGAGTATCTCTCTCAAGACAACGAAGTGTTTCTCAGAGGTTTTTAGCCAGTTTTTTTTTTCTTAGCCTCTGCCTCAGCTTCAGCATCCGTCTTGGTTAAATAGCCAAGGCAGCCACGCGCATCGTGCGCCGCTCGGCGCTAGACGACAACCTGGGCGCGCAAGCCAAGTCACGCGCCTCGCTATAATGTCCGGTACACCTTTTTATGGCTTGGGCACGCCTTTTGACAGATTGGGCACACCTTTTGAGGGTGCGACTTCACCAACGGTCCGACATGACCCCCTAAACTATTTCGACATTGATTCCGGTTAGCATCTCCCTCGGTCCGGTGTGACCTCGTCAACTGTCCAGACTTTATCTGCTACAATGGTCTGCCACAACCATCCAGTGTCCTCTACAACGTTATGACACAACCATCCAGTGTCCTCTATACCGTTATGACACACCCATCCAGTGTCCTCTACACCGTTATGACACCACCATCCAGTGTCCTCTACAACGTTATGACACCACCATCCAGTGTCTTCACCAACGGTCTGACACGACCATACAGTGTCTCCTATCCTCTTTTCTTTTTATGTATTTTCTTGTTTTGTTACTCTCTCCAAACTCAAGTTGGTTAGTTCCTATCCCCCTTGAGTTTGCGGGGCTGTTAAAACCTATCACCTACTTCACCCACTTCACCTACTCCACTACACCTACTCCACCCACTTCACCTACTCCACTTCACCTACTCCACCTACTACCTATTCTTCTCTTCTATATATAGGAATCATTGTAAACATAACAATACACACAATCAATAATACATACAATTTATTCTCCCTCTATCAATTTATTTTACAGCGTGGGCGCTGGGTTTGATGATGGTGTGTAATGATGAAGTGAGGGATGGAGACTCTAGCAATGTAGATCTCGCTGGGATCTACGGACGAGGAATGATCTTCAGTAATGTGAAAAACGCAGCAACACAAATGATGGTTAAACAATCTTCTTAGTTGTTTTTTTGTTGCGGGGAAGGGAATTGATGAAGCATGAGCTCATGAGCTTCAAACACTTGGAAACAGTCGTAAACATGCGGCGCTCAACTTTGTTATTTCCTGTTGTTAAATTTGCCATATTTCGCGGCGTCTTCACCTCAATCGTCTTCATCTTGAACGTCATATATGTATATATATATATATATATGCACTCTTTATGTTTCTATTCTGGGTATAGAGAGAGAGATTTAGTGAGAGAGGGATATATATGGAGAAAAGACAGAGGCCGTAAAATGTGCGAGGGAACTCTACTGGCTCATTGGCGCATGACAAAAACGTCAAGCTGTCTCATCATTTTAACATTACGATCAATTCTACTATAGATTGCAATTTCTCAATTAGTAGACTATTTGATTGCATAATTTATATTATATTTTTTTTATTTAAAAAAATTAAAATATTACAACAAATTAAATGTTTGAAAAAAAAATTATTTTTAAGGGTAAAATATTTTTGTTTCAAAAAATATCATCATTGTATTTTTAGTAATAAAATTAGACATTTAGTAACGATTTATTATTCTTTTTGAGGCCAAATTACTTTGTTGCTAAATTTTTTTTTAAAACTTTTCGGATTCTAGCTTGGCAACCATCATTGTGATGATAAGAATTGATCCCTAAATATTTTTTACAATAAAATTTTTATTTTTAGAAACAAAAAAATTTTGATCCTTAAAACTCTTATTTGTTGTATATAACTATTAGTATCTGCTTAATAAAAGAGATAGAATTAAATTTTTGAGTAAATTATAAATACGCCCTTTCAGGTTTATTTAAAATATAGATTACCTCATGTAGTTATGAAAATTACATGCCGCAGTTTTAAATTTCTATTTGCATAACAGATGAGTCATTTTATTAATAAATTAACAATTTTTAATAATGTCATAAATATATTTTAATTAAGAATTTAAGTAATTTTATTATTGTATAGAAGAGTAGTTAGAAATTTTATTTTTTCAGTTAATTTTGTTAAATAATATATTTTGACAATGAGGTACTTGTAATTTTCAGTACTATAATGGGCACTTCATATTTTAAGCAAATCTCTAAGAATGTATTTGTAATTTGCAAAATTTTTTTTAGAGATTGAGATAGCTTAAGGCTGCGTTTGGGAATAGACTATTACAGTAAAAAAAAAATTACCAAAAAAAAAGATTAAAAAAGTCACAAAAAAAAAAAATCAATCTTCCAAGATTTGAGTATTGTAAAAAGATAAATTTTTATTTTTTAATTTTATCAATTTCAATCTTAATATTTTAATTTATTTTCAAACTAAATCATTTATCTAATTTCATTAAATAAAACTAATAAAAATATTAGTCATTAAATTCAATAGAAAATGAAATATTAGACATTTTTTTGTGCAATTATATTGAGTATAGTGATTAAAATAATATTTTTTTCATCAATTTTAGTTTAACGAAAATAAAAAAAATAATTTAAATTAAAAATAAATCAAAAAATATTATTTAAATTAGTAAAATTAAAAATTGAAGATTATTATACCTTCATTTGGGAAGTGAGTTTTTTTTTTTTTTTTTGACTTTTTGACTATTTTAACCTGGATTAAAAAGTTCGTTTAGGCTGGACTTTTTTAATTTTTAACTTTTAGATTATTTATAATTTAGATGTGATATTTTATCTTATTAACTTTTTAATTTATTTTATTTTTTGTGTTTATTTTAGCTTCAAATTGATATGCAAAATCATAAAAAAATTGTTTGAGACCCTCAGAAGGCTCTCACAATTCTCACTGATGTAGATGTATAGGAATTTTTTTGTGGAACTTTATCTGAATGGGTCTTGATCATTACTGGAAAGAAAATTCAACTGTCAAAGGAAATGCAAAAACAGACAAGAAGAAGAAAAGGAGTTCAGAATTGGGGCCCTTTCGTTTTTTTTTGTTTTTTTTGATTCAATGGAGATGCAAAAACAGACAAGAAGAAGAAATGGAGATGCAAAAACAGACGAGAAGAAGAAAAGGAGTTCAGAATTGGAGCCCTTTCGTTGAGTCGACGTCAAAAGGTGTTTGGTAGGCTAGTTTATCAATGCTCTCTTGTTGGGAATTGGGGCATATATCACCGCCCTGCGCGTTTCCTATAGCCTCGGTGGAATTACCTTATTACCGTTCGACGTGGGGCATGATTTTTGGAGGAAAAAACATTCCTGCTTCCTCTTCTATTTACATCTATATGGGATCAAAATCTTCTCCTTAATTTTTTTTCCTTACTTTTTATTTATTGGATTATTGGGCCTATTTTAGGTTCAATTTTAATGATTCAAACTGTTTATATTTTAAGATTTGCTAAGTATATCATACCTATAAAACATTAAGTTGATCAGATATCAAAAATTACGTGTTCGGATCATCGAACTAAAAACCATTTTTAAAAAAAATAATAATAAACAGTTTTCCGAACACATACTTTCTGATATCCAATTAACTTGATTTTTTACAAGTATGATATACTCAACAATTCTTAAAATGTGAACAGTTCGGATTATCGAAATTAGGCCCAATAGCCCAGCAAGTAAGGAAATAAAGAGAGAGATCAAGGAGGGGATCTTAATTCATCTATATGTCCTTCACACATTTCCTCTCTCTTTCCGAAAGAGTGGTGAATAAGAATCAGGGTAGTGTTTGGTAGAATTTTCTAAATATGATTTGAGAATAAAGTTATATATTTTGAGTTTACGAGTTTTGAAATTATGATTTGAGTGTGAAAAATTTATTTGATTATGAGTTTTGAAAAAAAAAATTAAAAAGAGTTTTGAAATGAATGATGTGACATATGATTTTTGTAGGAAATGGTTCAAGAAAGGAGTTGGAAAATTCGAAAATCGAATTCTCTAGAATATGATGAGAGGCTTAGATTCTTCAATAATCTCAACTTAGGAACATAACAACAAAGGAGATGATGGAGATAAGAGATTGGGTGAAGAAGAAGGCAAAATGGCTAGAGAATAGAATAATGGCAAGGTTCTCCCATGGATCTCCCACTTTCACTCTCAAGGTTGGTAATGGAGAAGGGAAATTAGTTCTTTCCCAAGAGTTAAAAATCTCCAAAATCCATCCCTTGTAAAGCTATGGGCGGGTGCTATTTATAGGCACCTCATGATGTAGGATGGAGCCCATGTGCAAGGCACATGGGGGATATTCTCTCTAACCACCTTGTCCGAGGAGGTGACTTCTCCGAGGAGGTGACTTCTCCGAGGATGAGAAAACCCCGAAGAGGAGATCAATCCCTCGGCGAACCCTTCTTCTTAGCCACACCTAACCAATGATCCCCAATCATCCCAAAGGGTCAGGGGTAGTCCCAGAGGACGTCCTGCCGCAAAATATTGCCGAGTCTCATAGACCCCCCGGGGTCGTGCCACCTCGACCCGGGTATAGGCTAGTTTAACCGAAGAGTGAATTTATCTCCACTCACCGTCCTCGGGATCGGGTCCTTTGTTCGAACTCCATTACGCCCATGGTTCTGGTGCGTAGATCCCGGAAAGCTCCGAGCCCGCAAGTGTTCTGGGACTCATTAACAGAGCGACTTCTAGATTGCGTCTGAATCCGTTCGAAGCCAAGTGCTTCGGATCTCTAGATTTGTGGATCCGAATCCTTTCGAGTCCGAGTGCCTCGGATCTCTAGGCTTGCTTAATACCCTTTCGAGTCCGGGCCCGAGTAAGGCTCTAGGTTCGTGGATCCGAACCCTTTCGAGGCTTAGAGCGATTCAATCCGTTTGATGGCGATAAATCTGGGCCCACCGATTCTTGGACTTGCGATAAATTCGGGCCCACTAATCTTGGGCTATTGGGCCTAAATAATTTAGTGGGCTCAAATTAGCCCCTCTTACATTTGCCCCTTGCGTGTATGAGAAATTTTAAATTTCTCAGACATGCATACTGTCATTTCTTTGACCCTGCTTCGCATCACGTTTCCCCAAAAAAAAAAAAAAAAAAACATGTTGTCACGACAGAGCCTATGGATAAAATTGATGACGCACTTCAATTTACAGAAAAAATTGACAAGCAAAAATTTTATTTTATTTTATTTTATTTTATTTTATTATTTTTTTTTTTTAAGGCTCAAACATTTTTTTTTTGATTTGGAAATACGGCAAGCCCTTGTATATATATATAATATATCCAGAATATGAAATATTCTAAGCATCAAACCCTTTTTTTTTTTTTTATTTAAAGAAAAAGAGAACACCCTAAATAATAGCCCTTCTCTTTCTTCTCTAATTCAGCCGTTGCGGCGCTTTCTCTTTCTAATACGAGAGACCAACCCAGCTCTTCTCCTCAGAGATCTAGGCACATCGGAGCTCGATTTCGCTGACCAACGCCGATGCCGACTCGTCTGCGAAACCACTACTGCTGCTACGGTTGGCCAGCTCCGACAACAACTCTGCTGCAGTATCACGGTTGTTGCTTGCTTGCGAGCTCGGTTCGCACCTGCCTTGCGCGCAACCACCAGCTCGCACATCCTGCATGCCTTGTGTCCAACATCTACGACCTCACTGTTGCTACCAGCCGCGACCGACCAGTGCTGGCCACGCCGCCCACTCAACGCGGTGTTGGCCTGCCCAGCATCCTTCTAGCTCACTGTTCATGTCGTGGCTATGGACGCCAATGATGCTGCGACCCAAAACGCCACCAACTCGCTATCACCAGCCCAGTGCGTCACTGTCCAGCCCTTTGTCAACGCTGGTTGTGCCGCTTGTGATTGATAACTTGGCTCCTCACTGCCGCGACTTCCCCTTCTGCTCTGGCTGTTCAGCGCCACCCACACACGCCGCCCACTCAACGCGTCGTGTGTGGTTTTGCCTAGCGCAATCTCGGCGATATTTTTAGAGTTTGGACCACATGGATTTTGGTTTTGCTTGCACACCCATTAGCTCAGCCGTGATTATTGAATGCCGACCACGTCGCCGACTCAACGCGGCGATGGTCTGCCCAGTTCATTTCTCACCCATTGTTCGTGCGAGAGATACGTGCTGCCACCGACCTGTTCTGACTGTCTTGGGCCATTTTTGGTGCTTGGTTCAGTCTATTTCTTGCTTCCATAGTGCTTGCTCCCGCCCATTTTTTTATTTCTTCAAAACTGTTTCAGATCTGTAAACTGTTTTTTGTCAAAACCCTCTTCTTATTCTTCTTATATTTTTGGATCTTTATGCTCATGAGCTTGGATTTGTGAAATACATATTTGGAATTTTGCAATCTTTGTTTTACAGAGGTAGCTGAATCACCGAGTTTGAACATAAATATCTGTTGATAATGCTTGATAAAATACATTTTGAATCCTCACTTGGGATCTGAACTATACTGCTGAGACTTGTTAAATCCGAGAATGATGAAATTTTACTGCTCACTTATGTGTTTGAACCACTGTTACCAAATCTTGAACTCATGTTGACAAATCTAACATAAATAGAATATTTGATGCTTGCATTGAAATATTGATGTCAAGGGTGGAGATGTGATAGGAATGATGTCACGCTTGATGCCTTGCGCCAAGACCGAACCAGCCTACCATCGGCCTCTCTTTGCTGAAACTCTTTCTCCGGCTTGGACGGTCCAATGCAAACCACACACGTTCGCCCTCTCAACGCAACGTGTGTGGTTGCTGACTCTTCTGTGGTACCAGCGTTGCTTCCGGCTTCAACTTATCTGACGCTGACCACGCACGTTCGCCCACTCAACGCAACGTGTGTGGTCTTGCCAAGCCTAGCCCAGTCATGTTGATCTTGATCGACGCCGACTCCGCTACGTCTTCAACACTGCCTTCGTCCTTAACTGTCCAACGCCGACCACGCACGTTCGCCCACTCAACGCAACGTGCGTGGTCTTGCCCAGCCTAGCTCAGTCCTGTTGATTACAGTCTGTAAAACCTTTCTGATTTCAACTTGAATTTCCAACATCGGCTTCGGATTTCACCCCTCTAACAGTCCCAAATTTGTGAGTATGAAATTCGGTTCCCTCTTCCTCTTGTTGAATATATAAATGTATTTATCACTCCATGTTTGATAGTATTGAAAAGAGTAGAACAAACAAATATTTGTTGTTGTTGTTGTTGTTGTTGATACTCGATGGAATGATTTCAGTAATGAAACTCGTAATGTTGAATATAAATTTTGTTATCGAATGATTGATTGTTGCAACCCCGAGAATATTAGATATCATGTTTGAACTCCTGATGTAGAATTCATCGTAGGACTTGTTGATATGATGAAATACCTCGTTGAATAATAAAGATGATATATTGTTGTTTGTTTAACTTGTGGATGCTTGGGAAATACATAGCTGATGCCAAAATTTTGTGTGACCGTTGTAGCTTTACGTCGGCTTGAGAGGAACCAGCCCGAAGAGAAAATCTTGATTGTTGCATTTTTCATGAACTCGCTCAAAGGAATAAAATTGTAGTAGCTTAAATAGATCATTATTATTTGTTGATGTTGTCCCATTCTGATAATGCCTGAATCATGATCTGAAATTGATATTGTTTGTCTCGTTTGTTGGCTTTGCTATTTCAGGCAAATGAATTCTTGATTGAAATCCACGACCTCGGGGCCCTTGGAACCCGCACTAATGAGAGCAAGGGCTGTTCCTCGGAAGTCCGAACAAAAGCAAGACTGTCCCTCGGGAGTCCGAAGGTAGCACACACCCTACTTTGGCAAGAAAGATTCCTCTGGAAGATAACCGAGTCTACCAAGCTTGCACCAACAGAAGTAAAGATTGTCTCTCAGAAGTTCGAGCAGAAACGAGGCTGTCCCTCGGAAGTCCGAGTGGATGCGCACTTCTACTTCGGCAGCTAATGGAAGCAAAGGATATCCCTCGGGAGTTCGAGTAAGAGTTCACTCTACTTTGAAAAGAAAGATCCTCGGAGCTCATATTGATGAAATCAAGGGCTGTTCTTCGGACCCGCACTAATGAGAGCAAGAGTTGTCCCTCGGAAGGCTCTCCCTCAGAAGTCCGAGCAGAAACAAGGCTGTCTCTCGGATGTCCGAGTGGATGCGCACTTCTACTTCGGCAGCTAATGGAAGCAAAGGCTATCCCTCGAAGCTCGCACTGATGGAAGCAAGATCTGTTCTTCGAAAGTCTGAGGCGGAGAACACACTCTACTTCAGCAAGGAAGATCCTTGAGGCTCGCACTGATGGAAGCGAGGGCTATTCTTCGGAAGTCCGAGTGGGAGCACACACTCTACTTCAGCAAGAGAGACCCTCAAAGCTTGCATTGATGGAAGCCATGGCTGCTCTTCAGGGATCCGAGTGGAAGTATACTTCTACTGTGTCAAGAAAACTCCCTTCAGGTTGGTAATTGAGTCTACCATTCCTTTTTCTTCTTTGAGGGGCAACAAAATTGAAAACTGTTTCAAGCAAAATAACACAATGAAGATATACAATGTAGAGAAAATAACTTTTAATGGAGATACATAATATGGAGGAAATAAATTTCTTCATAACATAAGAAAGATAGAACTTCGTGGACAATGTAGTAAATGCAAACTGTAAATGTCATAGGTAGACTTCTTCTACGGAATGTTGACATTTGCCCCTAGAGTTGCAAGATCATTTGGAAAGCTTTCACCAGCTGCTCGGGTTGTGCCCATCATGCACCATCATAGCCATGCCTTTGGATCTTTTTGTACAAACTGATATCCTCATCCTCGCAAGACTTTTCATGGATCTGTTGTAGCAGGAAGCTTGTTTCTTGTTGGCCAACACACCGGGCTAGGAATCCGGTACCCCCTCGGAAGTAAAGTTCTCCTTGAATAATTATGAATTGGGCAAGCTTGGCCATAGTCAGTTTTCCAACTTTGCTTCTGAGCTGTTCAAGGACTTCTCCTCTCCAGTCCTCTGGAAGGTCTTTGTCTTCAGGTATTATCGAAGGCTCTATTCTCTTCTTGATAATAATTGTTGCCTCCTCCTCTGGGATATCAACTCCTGCCCCTAATGTGGCGAGGCCGTCTGAAAACTTGTTGTCGGAACGAGGCACATGCTCTATTTCGACCTTCTGAAATTTGTCAAGAAGCCTTCGGACTGTTGTTCGATATGTGGCCAAAGCAGGCTCCTTTAAGACGAACTGTCCTGAAACTTGCTTCACTATCAGCTTTGAGTCCCCCCGGATCCGAATCTTCTTGATACTGTGCTTCTCAGCTGCTATCAAGCCTAAAATAAAAGCCTCATACTTGGCTTCGTTATTCGAACAATGGAAATCCAGTTTATAAGACAAATATAACTTTTCCCCACTTTTGCTTCTAAGGACTATCCCGGTTCCTCCCTTCCCTCCGGCTGCTGCTCCGTCAAAGCTCAATGTCCAGAAGCTTTCCTCGGAAGCCATAGCTGCGTGCACCTCTCCTCTTAATTCTTCATTCACTGGTTCATAGTCACCACTTGGAAATTGGGCAAGGAGATCAGCTAAGGCTTGGCTTTTGATCGCCTTGGGGGCTACACATGTGATCTCGAATTCACCCAATGCTAACAACCATCTTGCCACCTTCCCGGTTAGAGCAGGCTTGCTGAGGAGGTATCGGATTGGATCACTTATAGTAACAATCTGAATCTGATGTGCTAGGAAGTAATGTCTGAGCTTTTGGGCAGTGAATACCAAAGCTAAACAATGTCTCTCTACTGAGTATATCGGACTTCTGCTCCTCGAATCTTCCGACTGATGTAATACACCGGGCGTTCTACTCCATCTACATCTTGGACCAATAATGCCCCTATGGACTTGGGGGTTGAAGTTAGGTACAACATTAGAGGCACCCCGGGCTGCGGGGCTATCATGGTCTGAGGCGAGGTCAAGGCCGCCTTGATTCTCTCAAAGGCCTTTTGGTGCTCTTGGTTCCACTCGAACTTGGCATTTCCTTTTAACAAAGAGCCGAAAGGCGCAGAGATCTCTGCCAGTGCTGGGATAAACCTCCGAATATAAGACACTTTCCCGAGGAACTTCTTTAACTCCTTCTGAGAATGCGGGGGAGGCATTGCTCTGATAGATTTGACCTTGTCTTCATCTGCCTCGATACCATGCCTATGTACAAGAAACCCGAGGAACTTCCCGGCCGTCACCCCGAAAGCACATTTGAGAGGATTCATCCTCATTTTGAATTTCTGGCACCTCTTGAATACCTTCTCAAGGTCTCGGAGATGGTCTTCTTCTTTCTTGGATTTCACCACTAGATCATCAACATAATCTTCCACCTCATGATGGATCATGTCATGAAAGATTGCAGTCATAGCCCTTTGGTAAGTTGCACCGGCATTCTTGAGTCCGAAAGGCATGACTGTATAGAAGAAGTTTCCGAGAGGTGTTCTAAAAGTAGTCTTTTCTGCGTCCTCTTCAGCCATCTTAATCTGATTGTATCCACTGAATCCATCCATGAATGAGAACATCTGGTGTCCCGAGGTAGTATCCACGAGGGTGTCGATGTGAGGAAGAGGGAATTCATCCTTCGGGCAAGATTTGTTCAAATCTCGAAAGTCTACACATACTCTGATTTGGCCATTCTTCTTCTTTACTGGCACGATGTTTGCTAACCACGTGGGATACTGTATTGGCCGGATGAAACCAGCCTGTTGAAGTTTTTTCAATCTCCTCCTTAATCTTTTCTTCGAGATCTGGATGATACTTTCGAGCAGCTTGCTTAATTGGCTTGGAGTTTGGGAACACATCAAGATAGTGGGAGACTAGGTTAGGATCTAGTCCGGGCATTTCCTTATATGACCAACCAAACACATCTGAGTATCGGCTTATCAACTTTAACAACTATTCCCGCTTCTCTGGGCTAAGGCTCGAACTTACGAATACCGGCCTCGGTGCATCTTGTCCATCACTCAGATCTATTTCAATAAGTTGTTCGGGCTGAGGCTTCGGCCCATCTTGCATACATTCTGGAGCCACTTCAGGCTTTATTACTATATCATTGTCAGGAGGCTCTTCTTTTGACTCGGAGTCGGTGACTGAAGAAACCGACTCCCCGCACCTTCATAAATAGTACACCATCTTGCCTCCTTCTCGAACTTTCATCACCTTCCGAGGAATAGGCGGACTTTCTGTTCTAGACATTGCCCGCTTACTTGACTCTGTCATCGGCTCCTTGTCATCTTTGATATCCTCCCAACGAGGAATTTTGACCCCTCGAGGCTTAGAGGTGGTGGGAACTTCTTCGACAGCCAGTTCGGTGAAGTAGATGGCATCAGAATAATGAGCTTCGTGGATCTCGAACGGCCTTTCTGTAGCCTGAATTGTCACCGTCTTCTTTCCCCATTTAACCTTAACACACTGATGATAACTTGATGGTACAGCCCCATATCTATGCATCCAGGTCCTCCCTAGAATGATGTGATAATTTGCCTCAGAATCGATAATATGGAACTTGGTGGCCGAGCGAATCTCTCCAACGGCTAAATCAACTGTTACGCATCCGATAGTAACTCTCCTTTCTCCACCGAAGCCAGTGATGACTATCGGCTGCTTTACAATGCGTTCTTCAGAGATTCCGGCTTTTTCTAGAGTAGCGTGAGTCATAATGTTGATAGAGGCTCCACTATCTAGAAAGGCCCTTTTGAACTCAACCCCGTTAATAAAAACAGTCACATAAAGCGGGCGATTGTGAGAAAAAGGATACTTCCGATCAGCCTCGGAGAAAGTAATGGCACTAGATTGCTCTTTTGCCTTCCTCGGGATAGACCCCTCAGTCGACATGCATTCCTCATGGTGTGCCTCGGCTATATTAATGATAGACTTGGTGATTTCCGTTCTTGCCTCCCTGGAAAGTCCAAGCTGGTCAAAGAACTGCTTGAACTTTACACAGTCTTGCAGGGTTTTGGCATAGTGATCCGGATCTTTTTCCACTCTTGGAGGCTCGTAGTTAACCATCTCCTCGGTCTCCTCAAAATAAGATGCCACATAAACATGGTGTCTTCCTCTTCCATAGTATTCTTCTCCTCCTTCTGGATCAAAGGGATCTTCGCCATGAGTCATAAATGTTCTGCCCTCTGGATCGAGAGCACTTCCATAGTAAACTTGCTCACCCTCTGGCTCGAGGATGTCGTCCAGATAACAGTCATCGTCATCGAGATTAGCGATAGCCTCGATCATTGGGCCTTCATAAGCTATCATAGCAACATTTTTGCCCTTGTCTCGGTGTTGAGGATATGGTTGTTCTCGGATGTCTTGAGTCCCTCACTTTTTGAACCTCAATTCGTCTGCCTCGACTTTATCTCTGAAGATTTTCCTGAGAGTCCAACACTTCTCTGTCGGATGTTTCAATGTACGATGGTAGACACAAAATTCAGGGCTCTCACGGTCCTTTTTTTATGGCATTTCTTCAACATAAGGCAATTTTAGCTCTCCGTTAGCCACCCATTCCTTAACTAGAGCTTTCACTTCCTCGATTCCACATGGATAAGAAACATTCCCCTTTTCACCATTATATTGCTTTCTTTTCTGGCCTCTATGACCTCCTCCTTGTGAATTTCGGGTATCCGGGGCAGAGGCAGCAGCAACGATAGGTCCACGAGATGACTTGAAACTAGTCTTGTAACTGGCTTTAAATCCGGACTCCTGAGCCTGAGGAATGCTAATGTTCCGAGCTGCTTCTATTAATGCCGAGAAGGTGGGTAGCTTGTGGTTAACTAGAAACATTTTGTACCTGCTCAATGCCCCTTCTAGACAAATTTGAACCAGATAACTCTCCTCAACTGCTTCATGACAATCCACGGCCTTGTCCTGAAACCTTTTGACGTAGTCAAGGATGTCTTCACTTTCTTGTTGCTTCTCTTTACACAATGTAAGTGTGGTCACCTTCTCCGCCACTTGAAAGAACTTGGAGTGGAATTTGTTAACCATTTCCTCCCAACTTCGGACAGAGTTTGGGGCCAAATTAACATACCAACTATATGCTCGGTCGGTGAGGGACTTAGAGAATTCTCTCAGTCGGAGGACGTGGTTTGAACCATGAATACCTAGAGTCTCGATGAATCGCACAACATATTCTCGGGCATTTCCTTGTTTGCCGTCGAACTTGATGAACTTCGGCACTGTATACCCCTCAGGGTATGGATAACTCAACATCTCAATGGGGTAAGGTGGCTTGACGTCTGGATCAGGCAAAGAGGGTAAGGTCCTCTTGCCCCGTTCGAGATCGAACATGGCCTGCACATCGGCGAGAGTGAGAAACTGTTGAGGGAGAGAGTTTGATGGTGGTATTCCCGGGACTTGGCTTATGTACCCGAAGACTGAGCTAGGGCCGTCTTGGCCATTCTGGTGCTGCGAATTCATCATTGGTGAGGACATTTGACGATACTGGCCATCAGCGCCTATAGACAAGCCAGTTGGTGATGGGATATTGAATTGAGACCCATAGAGTCCACCGCACGGCGCCGCTATACCGGGTTGTGCTTGCGGATTTGTTGTCGGCACCAAAGGAGGCCCGCTTGGTGCTTGGGTAACATTCACTGGTGGCGTAACAAGATTAGGTACGGGCATAGCTCCCTTTTGCGCCATTATGCTCCTTATGTTTTCCTGGACACCAGCAGTCGTTGGAGTGCCATTCATTACACCAGAAACTCCCCTAGTCACCATTGGATCTTGGCTCGGCACGCCATGGAGCCCGGGCATGGGCAAACTGCTGCCGCCTACTGTGGTTTGAGCATGTGTTACTGTGGCTGTGTTGCCATGAGCCACAGGTTGATTGGGGCCTGCTTCTCCTTGGATTTGATTTTGCGCTCCGGCGGGAATAACTCCACCACCCGTTTGATTTCCGTTTGGCGCCGGTGCAAAATTAGAACTCATCACTAACATGGTGTGAGTGAGATTCTGAAGAGTGGTAAGAATCTCTTGCTGAGTATTTTGAAGTCCTTGAATGGCTTCAAGCAAAAGTGGTTGATCTGGAGCCATGGTTCTGTCATCACCACCATTAGAGGATCCTTGTTGGTGAACTTCATCTTCTCCCGCCATCCTTGTTGGAGTTGTGTGGATTCCAGATCTCGTTGAGACCATTAACCAATCCGCCTCCCCAGCAGAGTCGCCAAAATGTAGGAAAGGGTTCAAGAAAGGAGTTGGAAAATTCGAAGATCGAATTCTCTAGAATATGATGAGAGGCTTAGATTCTTCAATAATCTCAACTTAGGAACACAACAACAAAGGAGATGATGGAGATAAGAGATTGGGTGAAGAAGAAGGCAAAATGGCTAGAGAATAGAATAATGGCAAGGCTCTCCCATGGATCTCCCACTTTCACTCTCAAGGTTGGTAATGGAGAAGGGAAATTAGTTCTTTCCCAAGAGTTAAAAATCTCCAAAATCCATCCCTTGTAAAGCTATGGGCGGGTGCTATTTATAGGCACCTCATGATGTAGGATGGAGCCCATGTGCAAGGCACATGGGGGATATTCTCTCTAACCACCTTGTCCGAGGAGGTGACCTCTCCGAGGAGGTGACTTCTCCGAGGATGAGAAAACCCCGAAGAGGAGATCAATCCCTCGGCGAACCCTTCTTCTTAGCCACACCTAACCAATGATCCCCAATCATCCCAAAGGGTCAGGGGTAGTCCCAGAGGACGTCCTGCCGCAAAATATTGCCGAGTCTCATGGACCCCCCGGGGTCGTGCCACCTCGACCCGGGTATAGGCTAGTTTAACCGAAGAGTGAATTTATCTCCACTCACCGTCCTCGGGATCGGGTCCTTTGTTCGAACTCCATTACGCCCATGGTTCTGGTGCGTAGATCCCGGAAAGCTCCGAGCCCGCAAGTGTTCTGGGACTCATTAACGGAGCGACTTCTAGATTGCGTCTGAATCCGTTCGAAGCCAAGTGCTTCGGATCTCTAGATTTGTGGATCCGAATCCTTTCGAGTCCGAGTGCCTCGGATCTCTAGGCTTGCTTAATACCCTTTCGAGTCCGGGCCCGAGTAAGGCTCTAGGTTCGTGGATCCGAACCCTTTCGAGGCTTAGAGCGATTCAATCCGTTTGATGGCGATAAATCTGGGCCCACCGATTCTTGGACTTGCGATAAATTCGGGCCCACTAATCTTGGGCTATTGGGCCTAAATAATTTAGTGGGCTCAAATTAGCCCCTCTTACAATTTTTAATTTAAAAACTTACAACTCATAACAAATACATAATCCAAAATCCTATTCAAAACTCATAAAAAAAAATTAAAAATTTATTTAAAATATAAAAATAACAGGGGCAAAAAAAAAAAAAACCGAACACTGTTCCGGTCTACCGGCCAAACGTTCGGGAAGACGACCGAGTTAGCCAAATTTTCCTGCCTGGAAGGAGTTTTCTAAAGTGGGTGTAAAATTATAATTTAAAAACTGAAAACAAATACCACACTAAAATTAATGGGTGAAAATGTGTTAGGAGAGCTTCTCCAAACACGGTCTCCTTGCTCTCTCCCATTGTCTCTTTATTTATTGGGTAATTGGACCCATTTTTGGACTCAATTTTGATGATCCAAATCGTTCACATTTTAAGATTTGTTGAGTATATCATACCTGTAAAAAATCAAGTTGATCGGATATTAAAAAACATGTATTTTGAAAATTGTTTATTAATTTTTTTTTAAAAATAATTTTTAGTTCAATGATCTGAACACGTAATTTTTTAAAAAAAGTTATGATTTTTTTGTAATAAAAATTATGAATATTAATGGTATGTTATAATACTTTGTGATTTACCAATAGTGAATTTATGTGTTCATCTTAAAATTATGAATGATAAAGTTAAGAAAGTTTGTGATTTTCGTTGTGATAGTTTGTGGTCAAAAATGCTTTTATAATGTGAAAAGTTACTATATTTTCGTAATTTGTATTATAAAATTTTGTAAAAATATTATAATAATTGTGGGGAAGTAGTTTTAGAAAATACTCTTCTAATCCTGGGGGACGTTCGTGATCCACCGATAGGCACCTGAAAGAAAGTAAACATTCCGGTCGAGGGTGCCAGAATTAGCACTCCGACAGACAAGTCAGTCTCTCGTTCTAGATTACTTGTATTATAAGTTAAACACCACAATTATCACATACCTTTCTCAGTCTGCTATTCCTTCATTTATATTCGTTCCCTGGTCCTCGGGGCCAAGTCCACTTTTCGCTCATTATGTTCATATTTACTCGACTCCATAGCTCAGTACCTATTCGGCCCATTTGCCTTTTATATTCGGCATCCTGATGGTTCTGGACAGAGCCGGGCAATACCTGTCTGTTAAAGTATGCCTCCTTTAATATTCGGCTCCCACAATTGCCCCTCAAACACCTTTCTAGCATCAGCTAGTCGGCGTGTTTGGTTCCTGATTTGGGAAAACAGAAATTCGACGGTTAATCCTCTTCCCGATGCATGTCAGGACGCGTACATGCTTTTCGGTCACTGTAACGCCTTCCCGCCTCATTCGTGCTTCTCTTGTATTTATTATGATTTGAAGTTTAAGTCCCTTCGAACACATACTTTTTCAAATATTTGAACCTTCTGGACCGCCCATTGGTATTTCTTCTCCGACGTATTTTCTACAACTCCTCTCCGTCTTCTTCTCGTTCCCTTTGCCTCTCGTAAGTTTTCTTCTCTTTTCTTTGCAATCATACTTTCTATATTTATTTTTTGCTTTAGAATATCCTTGAGTTCTCTCTAGAATGGCTAAGCATTTGAAAGACCTCCTCTCTGAGGGTCGAATTTCTGGGTTCCGAAAACATTTCTCTATTCCTAATGATGTTCATCTATCTCTAGTAACGGAGAGATTCCTGGATATGGAGAGGGATGACCCAAATACAATCGCGTTCCTTCTCCTGTCCATTGCGGAGGGTGGCATTCGCTTTCCCCTACATCTATTTCTTAAGGCCGTCCTCCGCCACTGGGATCTGATTCCCTCACAACTCAATGTGAATTTCTTTCGAATCGTAATGGGAATTGTTGAACTAAACCGGTGCCTCAGTATCAACCTGGGCATTCCTGCGATTTGGCATTGCTATGCTTTAGCCAAATCCTCTGGTCGGCTCGGGCGTTACTTTCTCATGGCCAAGGACACTGACCATCACTTGGTAACCATGCTTGCCAGCTCTGGCAAACGAGTTGATGATGTAATCGTCAAAGTTCGGGGCAATTGGGAATTCTGCGAAGGCGAAGATCGCCTGGACCCTATTCCCAAACGGAGGGGTGAACTAGGTTGCCGTGTGATTCCTTGTTTGTTGAACTTTCTTTTATTTGGCTTCTTCTCCAAATATAATCCTCCGTTTTTGCAAGCAACAAGTTGAAGAGGATTCTAACCTCGGCTGACGACGCAGTACTTTCAGACATTAAGACTGCGCTAAAGTATTTTGGCCGTCCAAACGTACAGAAATAAGGCAGAGCTGTCCATATTCTTCTGAGGTACGAGCCTACCTATACTACGTTCTCGGCCGCAGACAACATTTCGATCCCAATTGGCGAGCAACACCATTCGGCTCTTATCTTCCCCAGCTTCTAGTCCCTGAGATAGATTGGTCTCGAGACTTCCGATTTGGAGCAAGACTTAGAGCCGGGAGTCGAGGTGGTTACCGAATCAACCAGGGAGTTCATTACCGAGGCCAAAGAGGTTGACGAAGCTCTGAAATCAGCGTTTGAAACTGCCGATCTTAACCAGCCTAACTCACCGTCCATTTCGGGTCGGGTAGAGTTTTCTTTCGGAGACATTTTTACGAATTTGGGGGACCTGCCCGGTGATTTTTCTGAAGGCATGGCTAGGGAAAATCTCCCGCAGATGGCGAGAAAGAGAAATGCCGAGCAAATGGCCGCTCGAAAGAAGGCAGAGGCCGCTCGTTCTGAGCCTGCCCCGGTTGAATCTTTACAACCCGTTACTGCGGAAGAAACGGCTCAAATCGTTTTGGATGAGACAGAGAGGGAGGCCGAATAGCAGGTCACGGAAGAACGACTGGTTCGTAAAGAACGGGGCGAAAAACGTAATGCCGAGGGAGACGCAGGCTCGGAGAATAGTCTTGTTAGCAAAAGGCCTCGTTTAGGGGAATCTGACGTGGTTCCTTTTGTTGTTCAACCAAAGATCAAAAACATGCCAATCTCTAATGATGCATCCGTCATAAAGGATCCGACCGTAGCGTTGAGTTTGGCCGCCTCAGTTTCACTGTCGGCTGATAAGGCCACCTTTCAAGAAGAGCCAGATTAGAGCTTATAACGTTCGCTGTCCAGTCTGCCCTTCTGGTATGTATACGATATTCTCTTTTCTGCTCGTTTGATTTGGTTTGCACACTATATTGCTTGATGTGATAATCCCGATTTGTTTTGTAGATAGCTGGAAGGATAGCCGAACTAGGCCGTCGGCAGCATGATGCCACCGAAAGAATTGGCCGCTTAAAGTCTGAAGCTGAAGGTGAAAGGAGCAGGGCCGAGTTTGAGGTGATGAGGGCCGCTATGGAAAATGCGCGAGCCGAAGCGGAAATGGAAAGGGCTCAAACTGCTGACCAACTCAAATCTGAAGCCGAGGATAGGGCGAACGCGAGGGAGGAATCGCTCGAGTTAGCCAAGGAGGCGCTTGCCAAGGCAGAGGCTGAGTTAAAGGAATTGAAGGCGGCCAAGGAAAAAGCCGAATCCGAAGTTTCTACAGCGCTTGAGGCTGGGAAGAGCGCCGCCTTCAAGGAATACGTAGACGAAGTCCCCAAATTCGAAAATCAAGAATTCAAACATGGGTGGCTCAAAGCCCTTGCTGCCGTTGGAGCTACATTGGTCGTGCCAATTCCATACGAGCAAGTGGACGTTGAGCCACTTGAGTCTGATCCCAAGGATTGATTTTGGAGACATTCTAGTTTTATTAAGTATATTCAATGTACATTTTTTGGATTTTGATATGTAAAATGTCCACTACCAGCGCCCAGTTTGTGAATGAAAATTTTATATGCTCTCAAGTTATTTTTCGCATTGTCTGTTATATGAGCGTATAGTTGGGAGAGTCAGCAGTTAGAACAAAATGTCAAGCATGCGTGAGACGGCAGACTTATCGGCCGATTAAAATTAGGGATCTAATTTAGTCAGAAACAAAATGAATTCAAGGCTAGTGCTCAGATAAATCGATTTGTGGACCGACTGTGGCATTCGAGCCGTATAGATTAATGAATATGCCCTTGCCCCAACTGGTTCACGAACGTAGAATGCTGAATAAAACATAATAAATTTTGCACGTAAGAATCGATTCGTGGAACGGCTGGGGCACTCGAGCCGTATATATTGATCTGATTTAGTCAGAAACCAAATGAATTCAAGACTAGTGCTCAGATAAATCGATTCATGGAGCGGCTGTGGCACTCGAGCCGTATAGATTGATGAATCTGCCCTTGCCCCAGCTGGTTCACGAACGTAGAATGCCAAATAAAACGTAATAAATTTTGCACGTAAGAATCGATTCGTGGAACGGCTGGGGCACTCGAACTGTATATATTGAACTGATTTAGTCAGAAACAAAATGAATTCAAGACTAGTGCTCAGATAAATCGATTCGTGGAACGGCTGGGGAACTCGAGCCGTATAGATTGATGAATCTGTCACTGCCCTATCTGGTTCATGAATCGAGAATGTCGTATATCAGCGGTTGATGGGGCGATTGGGGCTTGGTTCAGTCGGCGATTGGGACGTACAAGACGGTACATGATGGGCTATTCACGCTTCATTATTAATGAAGTAGCCTCGAAAATGCTGCCCTTGTAGGGAATAAATGGGCGTGTACTTCGTGAGCGAGGGTCCTATTTACGTGCTAAATGAGCATCTCAGTCCCGCTCTTTGAGGAAGGCGAAACAAGTGCGAATGTCAAATAAGTTTTTCTTCAACAGCAGAGGTCAAGCGAAGACGCTAGCTGAGCTGGGAGGTGCCATGAATCGAAGCGGTGAACCGTCACGCACGGGCGGTAGGACGTCAAGGGGTCGGGAGAGACACTAATCTCCTTGACGTCAAAGTAGATCGCCTAGGAGGGATAGTCAGCCACAACATAAGTCTCTTCAATCTCATCCTGGAAGGGAATCCGACGCAACTCCTTGCCATTGAGTTTTGCAGTCTTCGTGGGTAACAGACCGATGACGGAGGCGGATTCCATCATTCGAGACCTAAATGTGGCAGTCGAGTTTACTCAACAGATTTTTTCGCCTGAAGTTCAGCAATCGATAGTAGGCCGTTCGGACTTCGAAGTGTTTCGGGAAGGCGTTCACGGGTCAGTGAGGGGACTTTACACAGCTTATAAGATCGGTATACGTCTTCGCGCCGCTCATCGGGACATAGAACAGAGAGACGAACGCATTCGGAAATTAGAAGCTCGCGCTAAAAAGGCCGAACGCGAGCTGAGGAAAAACAAGCCTGCGTCGCCCCAATCAGCCGTCCCCCCCAACCCGGTTGTCGCAAAGAGGGTTACTCAAAGGTTGATTAGTGATGCGATCGCCGATCGTAATACGGCGAGCATGTTTGCGATCGAGACTGCGAGAAACGTGGCCTATGAAATGGGCTTTTCATGATGGCCGACTGGTCGGAATTCAGAAGACCGAAGAGAAGCTCGTCAAAGAAGTTTGCCGATGTGAGAATCGTGGCTTTAAGCACTGTTGGATCAGGGCATCTCAAGCCACGGAAGCTCTCCGGGCGTCGGGAATTGATTCGGCGCTGCCACTCTACCAACGTAATCATTTTCCGTTTTCTGCTTTTGAAGTCGAGAAGAGTGAGGATGAGGACGACGCCGTATAAAAATACTATGTAATTGTGTAATTGTTGCCTGATTGAATAAAACATCCTATTTTAAATGTTTCATTGTAATCTACATTCGGCATATACGTGTTTGCATATGTTTTCATTGTGTAAACATTGTCTGGCTCAAGTAGTCATTTAATTTCAAACGGTTACGTGCCGGCTTGTCATGATCGCTCCACCGATTAGGCTCCGAATTCGGAGACTTGTATCGGTCGGCGTGATGCATCGATGAGGCTCCGAATTCGGAGGCTTAATTGGCCCAAACGTGCCATGCTCCAGGGGCTTCGAATCCGGAAAGTGTCATCCCATTTTTAATTGCCATAATTAGTCCATTTTAACTCAAAAAGGCCAAAAATTAGTACATGGAATGGCTATGGCCAACATCTATTGGCATCTGTCTTTTGGAGTTCAGTATTAATGACGTTGCTTCGAGGTCACCGCAAGGATTAAAAATAGATTGCCTTGGAATTTTTGCCCTAGTAATTTCACTTACTGTGTTCAAACTTGCTTTAAAACAACTTTGTTGCATGGGGCAGACAAATGTGAATGTCAAATGGAATTTTCTTCAACAGTAGAAGAGGGGCGTTCAAAGAACGGGAAGAACGTCGACCTCTAAGTTGTCGAAGCAGATCACCCCGAAGGAAGGAAGAGGCCGACGTAGCGCTACAACCGTTGAATTTTACTGTTTTCGTGGGGAATTCCTCTCTTGTCTTGGATCGTGGCCTTGACATTGTCTATGGTGTCGAGGCTCTCGACCTTGAGGATGATTGTCGCGCCGGTGTGAACATTGTGGGTTCAAGCGCGGTCAGATCGAAGAATTTCGAGCTAAGGACGCTTTCTGGGTAGCGGGCGTCGATCTGGCGCTGCCGCTGTACCATCGCGACCACTTCTCCTCCTTCGCCTTCAAAATTTGAGAAGAGTGAGGATGAAGGTGACGCCGTATGAAAGTAGACTTTGCAATGCTCGAACACGAATTGCATTTTTGTAATTATTGTTTAATCGAATAAAATGTTTTATTTTAAAAGTTTGTATTTCATTGTGAATTTTTGTTAAGCATCTTATTTCGAGTGTTGGCACGTTTTGTTTCATTTATGCCGCTGTGCCGGCTCGAGTTACATTTCCCTGCTCGGATGTGCATTGAGGGCACTCCAAATTCGGAATGTTATTCGGCTTTTGGAAGCTTTATTGACCCAACGGCGTTATGCGCCGAGGGCGCTCCGAATTCGGAGACGTTATCGGCCCAACGACGTTATGCGCCGAGGGTGCTCCGAATCCGGAGACTTTATTGGCCCAACGACGAGACGCGCTGAGGGGGCTCCAAATCCGGAGGTTTTATCGGCCCAACAGCGTCATGCACCGAAGGGGCTCCGAATTCGGAGGCTTTATCGTCCCAACGGCGTCATGCGCCGAGGGAGCTCCGAATTCGGAGGCTTTACTTGGCCAATCGTGATATCCACGAAGGGCGCTCCCAATCCGGAGGCTTTATCAGCCCAACGGCGTCATGTGCCGAGGGGGCTCCGAATCCGAAGGCTTTATCGTCCCAACGGCGTCATGCGCCGAGAGGGCTCCGAATTTGGAGGCTTTACTTGGCCAATCGTGATATCCACGAAGGGCGCTCCGAATTCGGAGGCTTTATCGGCCCAACGGCGTCATGCGCCGAAGGGGCTCCGAATCCGGAGGCTTTACTTGGCCAATCGTGATATCCATTAAGGGCACTTCGAATCCAGAGGCTTTATCGGCCCAATGGCGTCATGCGCCGAGGGGTCTCCGAATCTGGAGGCTTTATCGGCCCAATGGTGTCATATGCCGAAAGGGCTCCGAATCCGGAGGCTTTATTTGGCCAATCGTGATATCCACGAAGGGCGCTCCGAATCCGGAGGCTTTACTTGGCCAATCGTGATATCCATGAAGGGCACTTCGAATCCGGAGGCTTTATCGTCCCAACGGCGTCATGCGCCGAGGGGGCTCCTAATCCGGAGGCTTTACTTGGCCAATCATGATATCCACGAAGGGCGCTCCGAATCCGGAGGCTTTACTTGGCCAATTGTGATATCCACGAAGGGCGCTCCGAATCCGGAGGCTTTATCGGCCCAACGGCGTCATGCGCCAAAGGGGCTCCGAATCTGGAGGCTTTACTTTGCCAATCGAGATATCCACGAAGGGCGCTCCGAATCCGGAGGCTTTATCGGCCCAATGGCGTCATGCGCCGAGGGGACTCCGAATCCGAAGGCTTTATCAGCCCAACGGCGTCATGTACCGAGGGGGCTTTTTGGTCGGAATGCCCTTTTTAATTAGATTTGGCAGAATATGGGATTATATCTGCCCAACAAGGATCCTTGCATTTACAAAGGAGGAATATGTACATGGAGAATTATTTTAGAACTGAGATCATTCCCTACAAGTCGGGTTTAATGACAATTCTCGAGTTCCAGGGCCGTAAAGTGTTTCTGAGCCGATATGGAATCCTTCCGATGATGACCGTGTTAGTCGAGGATGTTCCGATTCGGTATTTCGAGAGGGGGACAGAGTGCTGGTGCGGAGTGCCGGGAACCACGGATTTGCTCAATACCGTGTTGGGTAGGAAAGTGCAACAGCTGATGGTAGGTGCTAGGCACGGCTTGGATAGCATGCAACCAAGTTCGCCCCATGATGATATTATACGGCGATGGGAGCTTGATGACCAAGAATTCTACATCCATCGTTCGTGAGCCGGCTCGAACGGATAGTGTGATTCTGCCCAATGGATACTCTAGATTCACGTTGAAGCCAAACAATGGATAGGGAGCCGGAGACAGGTCTGATTGATTGAGACCGAGTCTGACGAAGATTTCGTAATACATAACCTCCGAAGTGTTTCCTTGGTCTATGAAGACGCGTTCAACGACGAATCGATTTACGTGTAGCTCAATGACCAATGGATCACTATGGGGGAGTGTTACGCTGATAAGATCGAAATCGTTGAAGATAATACTCGGAGCTTCGTGGGGCTGCCTCGATGGTGTGAGTTGCTTCTGGGGGGCTTGAATTACGTGTACGGCAAGTGGCCTTGGAAGGTCGTAGATCATATGAATGATGCCGAGCGGAGGCGAATCCTGCCTAAAGGCAATAGTTTTGATTGTGTTCCTTTGTACGTGTTGCTGAAGTCGACTATCTTGCACCAATTCCTCAAGGTGGTCTTTCAGAGCATAGCAGCTGTCCGTATCATGACCGTGATCTTTGTGATATTCACACCGTCTGTCCCGTCTTCTCGTGTCGGGAGGTCCCACCATTTTGGATGGCCATTTAAAAAACGGAAGATGTTGGATTTGGGACATAACTGAGCTGATTGAATCTGACAGCTCCGTATATTTCTTGTTGACGCGCTTTGTGCGCCTGTTGTCAACTTGCAGTTGCTCATTTGTTCGGTGTGGGCACTGATCGCTTGGTCGGCAAGAATCTCATTTCTTATCTCGTTTAGTCCGCTGGCATGGTTCATGGTTCTCAGGAGGTACGGAACTTATTGGCTGGGCAATCTCGGGGGGGGGCATTTTGGTGGTACTGTGTCCGGCTTTAACCAACAAAGCGTCATCTTTTACTTTGCAGTATTCTTCTACTTTCTTCATCAACCCCCAGACTGTTTTGGGGGGTCTTCTGGTCAAGGAACTTGGGAGGGCACTATCTGGGTGTAGTCCCATTTTGAAAGCGGTGATGGCCATGGAGTCATTGCAAGCATCATCTACAAGATGAAAGCATTCCCAATATCGTGCCGAATATGCTCTTAGCGTCTCTCCTGGAAGGATTTGCATTGCCCAGAGAAAGTCAGCTTGTTTCGGCTGGACCTCATTTGTGATGAATCTGGCCCTGAAAGACTTCTGTAATTGGTGGAAGGTTTCGATCAAAGCCGGCTCCAGTTTGTAATACCACCTGATAACCAGTGGTCCCAAACTGCTGGGGAATATTCGGCACATAAGGGCTTTGTCATCTGCATACAATGTTATGGCTTGCTTGTAGTGGCAGATATGATCGGTGGGGTCGGACTTGCCATCATAAAGAGTAAAAGACGGAGCTTTAAACTTTTTGGACAAGATTGCCCTTGCGATCAGTCGCACAAAAGGATCATGCTGGTCCTCGTCATCTGAGTCGTTTCTTCTGCGCTTATGCCTTACGCGTGGGCTCTCTTCAGAGGAGCTGAAAGTTGTAGGTCGTCCTTTCTTTTTGGGCTCCAGAGATAGTGAGTCGGAGTCCCTATCAGTGTCTTGTTGCCGGGCTCGAGGTCATCTACCACCTACTTTCAGAGGTCGTTCCGGGTCTTAGCGCACTGCTTGTTTGGACTTTGCCACCTCCAGTGCCAAATCCTGACGGAGACGCTCGTTCTCAGCGATCATGTTCTCCAACTGCTGCTCGTTTTGCTTTGCCTGCTCCACGATCGCCTGCATTGCCTCATGTTCTGGAGTCGAAGGTGAACCGAAGTTCAAAGCGCGTCTTACTGGGTTAGGCTTCGGTCCGTGCGTGTTTGTTGGAGTGAAATCGTCTATCTGTGTGGTGTCATCAGCGACTATTGGAGGGTCCTCCGTTGCGTCTGCCATGGATGTGCTTGAGTATTCCCACAGACAGCGCCAATTGTGGGAAAGTGGTTTTAGGAAATACTCTTCTGATCCTGGGGGATGCTCGTAATCCACCGATAGGCACCTGAAAGGAAGTAAACACTTCGGTCGAGGGTGCCGGAATTAGCACTCCGACGGACAAGTCAGTCTCTCGTTCTAAATTACTTGTATTCTAAGTTAAACATCACAATTATCAAATACCTTTCTCAGTCTGCTATTCCTTTATTTATACTCGTTCCCTGGTGCTCGGGGCCAGATCCACTTTTTGCTCATTATGTTCATATTTACTCGGCTCCATAGCTCAGTACCTATTCGGCCCATCTGCCCTTTATATTCGGCATCTTGATGGTTCTGGACAGAGCCAGGCAATACCTGTCTGTTAAAGTATGCCTCCTTTAATATTCGGCTCCCACAATAATAATGTTAAGTATCATGAAAAGATTTCAAGAAGATTTTTCACTAAGGAATTAGTTTGCAGTATTTTATTATATGCTATTCAATCACCCTTAAATTAGTTTCATGAAACTTTTCATGATATTTATTTTATGATACGTAACATTACTCATATCATAAACATGTTTTTAAGGATATGTACGGGGAGCAAATATTCCGGCGTGCCCGTATTCCTTTCTTCCAAGCTCCGTCGATATCCGATCACCTGTGAGCAAATAACGGTGAGCTACCCGGCGGTGTGTGGCCGGAAAAACCCTCCGACGGTCAAGTTAGCACACACCTTAGAGGGAATAGAGAGAAGGGAGAGAGTGTTTGAGTGTAAGAAATCCTTACAGATGTGTTCGTGTGTTGCGTATGGGGGGCGCAGTCATGCTTTTATACCTTCTGAGCCCCATATCCACTCCCTGTCATCTCCTGACACGTGGCTCTGCTATCCCATCTGTCAGCATAAACCATGCCATTCATCACCTGCTCTCAACTGTCTGCCAGCACAGCTGGAGCTCGGCAGCCGAGCTGCCCTACCTCGGTCGTACCATGCTTCATACCTTAAGCGCCTAACCGGATAAACAAATGAAGGACCGGGCTAGGCGGCATCTCGGCAAAGCCCAGCCCGGGCTCCTCCTTTGGTCGGCCTTCTCGCTGGTCAATCAACTACCTCGGCTGACCGCGCCTTTCCGAGCGCCGGTCTCTCGGTCTGTCTGGTTTCGACCATCCTCGGACCGAGCATCCTGGTCTGACCGGTCACTTCCTGGCCGAGCAGCTTCTGCACGGTCCGGGGCAGAACACACTCAGTCCAAACTCTGCCCGGCCCAAGTTCTGGTAGCCCATCTCCGGGTGAACAGTCGATCATCTCGGCCCATTGCTCTGTTGGGCCCTCAACTTGCTCGGTCTATACCTCGGCCCAACACCGGATCATAAATCACCCTCTCAATTGCCCCTTAATCCCATCCGCGAAAGCGTGACTGGGATTACTCACTTCGACCGAGATAACATTTCTCCGGTCGTCAAGTCGCCAAGCCTTCACCGAGCTAATCTGCTATCCTTCCCCGGTCATGTTCCTCGGCTTACAGCCTTTTCGTCGAAAGTAGCTCGGCTGGCTCTTCGTCTCTTCATCCTGTCGCTTCAATCCTGACGTAGCGATAAATGGGGACACGTGGTGAGCTCCCATTGGTCATCGAGAAACCAACCCGCCGTTCTTGTCAGATTTTTGAATTTGGGCGGCCTTTCACCCTTACAAATACATCACCCTCCTCAAGCCATTTCTTCCTACTGCCTTTCTACTATCTGACGATCCAGAGCTCAAGCCCTCTCCTCTATCTCGACTGCCGTTTCTCATTCTCGGAAGAACAGCCCCCTTCCTCCAAAGGTAAGGTTTTCGATCCCCCCAGTTGCTATTTTCTTTTATTTTACACACATTAGGGCACAAAAACGTAGCTTTTAGGGCATTGACCATTGAAAACGTCACAAACCTCCCACTGTTCTTGGCGTTCTTCGTCTTCCTGAAGAACGCTGAAGAACTGGGGTGAACCGGGCTCTGGGCCTTCTTTTGATCCAAAAAACCAACCAAACCGGGCAAACAACATGTTTGTAATAACCATGGCACAAACCGAGATAACCCAATTACTTGATCGCTTAACCGGGCTAAAATCAGGTCTGCTTGGGCGACCGAGCTCCTTAATTAGTCAACCGAGGTGGTTTGGCACCCTTACCGACCGAGGTGAAGTCTAGCTCCTAATGCGAAACCGCGCTCACTTACACTTGCCATCCTTTTCCTGCAGAGTCCAAGGGGACCACTGCCATTCCTGAACCTCTCAGGACCGAGCTGCAGCCAATTACCACCGTGCCCAACCCATCAACCGGGCTATTGTAAGTCGGCCACCAATGGGGAAATTCCGCTTCCTAGTGGACACTCCGGCCGCGCTAGCCGCTTTCAGAGAGGAGTACGGCGTCCCGGCCGACGTCCATCTCGAGCTGGCCGAAGAAGAAACCACGCCTTGGGGTAGGGAGGAATGCCCCTTCACCGTGCTGTCCATTGTCGAAGGGGGCCTTCGTTTCCCTCTTAACCCGCTGATTACCGAGTTCTTACGCCGAACCGGGCTAGCGCCAACCCAAGTGTCCACCAACACGTACAGGATAATAAATGGCGTGCACGAGCTAAATAACCGGTTAGGCATAAGCCTAGGTTTAGCCGAGATCCTACGCCAATACACACTTGGTCACACCGGCGACGGTCTCGCCTATTACCTGAAGATTCGACCGGGCCGAGAGAAAATCGTTACCGGCACACCAGACAAGGATCTTCATGACGATGATTTCTTCTGGGTGTCTGGTAACTATGAAACAGCCGAGACACCGGGCTGGATGATTAGCAAAAATTTTGGGAGCACATGTAAGCTGCGCAAATAATCTCGGTTTACACACTTATGTTTTCCGCAGTTTAATCATTCTCTTGTTTCTTTTGCAGCCATCCAAGCCTTGCAAGCCAACTACAATTTCCCCAACGTAGAGGCGATCAGGACAGCGCTTCGCTACCGGGATCGTGACTGTAACCAACTACTCGGCTACAGTCCTACATATAGATATTCCGCTCCCCGCCGGAGTAAAGTAACCGACTTCCTCAGAGCTCATTCGCCACCGCCAGATCCAACCCTTCCCGACGTCCCGTTAATCTGGTTAACAGACGAGCAAGAAATGGCCAAGAGAAGTCGAATCAAGAACCTGCTCACCGCCACATCTGCCGAGGTGCCGAGCGTGGTAACCCGGTCGCCAACCGCCGGTCAATCCAGTGGCGCCGTGGTCGCCCTGGCCACTCAATCCGCCGGGCAATCCAGCCGAGAACCTTCTGCGCGGCGGGCCGGAAAAAGAGCTCGGGCAGATCCATCCGCCGAGCTAGTCACCGAGCTCGCCACCGAGCACCCCACGGACGCCCCCGCCCCAGTGCCAGCCTGGCGCCCACATCTGAAGCACCGGGGTCAGGACATCCCGGCAACGGCTTCGATCAAGGCTGACAAAGAGCATCTGCTCGCCTTTGATCTGTCCAAAGCATTCCTACTACCGAGCGACGTGGTTGGCAGCGACCACGTCCCTGACACTCGGTTAGTCAAGTCATCAGTAAAGTCCATGGCCAGGGTAAGCCAATGCAGCTCTGAAAATTTTCCGAAGTGTTTGCCCGGTTACGTTTCTCATCAACTTTGTTTTTTGCAGGCCATTCAAAAACAGCATCTGGTTTTGGAGCGCATCCACCGGCTTAGGCAAAAGGCAAATGACACAGCCAGCCAGGTTGAGAGCCTTCAAGCCGAGCTGGGCCGGGCTAAGGCTTCCCTCCAGATAGCCAACCCTGACAATAACAGACTGCTCGGCCAGCTGGAGGCGGCCGAGAAAAAACAAAGTGAGCTCCAGACTGAGGTGGACGCTTTTAAGAAGACGAAGAGGAAAGCTTGCCGGGCTGCCAACAATGCCGGTTTTAACGAAGCCGAGAAGAACTACAAGAAGCAAGTCTTTGCAACACAAGACATCTTTTTCAAGGCTGGCTGGAAGTCCGCCTGCGAGCACCTCGGCCAGGGCTCCGACACCGATGTATTTACTAATCCTCCTCCCGCCAAGCTACCGGTCTACCTCGTGCCTTACGCAAAAGATGTATTCAGTGCGCTTCAAGCGGAGGCCGAGGAGGGGCTTGAAGAAGGAAGTGATGAGACAGATTTGGAGGCTGAAGACGCCGAAGTGGAAGTGCAGCCCGGTCAAGTTGAGCCCGGTGCCCAAGAAGCGAGCCCAACCATCAACCTTGAGGCTGCCGAGGATGAATTCACCAATCTATCCCCCTTGGTTTAGTTTTCTTTTCTATGTATTTTTGCTTTCAATACTCTTGATGTAACCGGGCTCTGTCCCCACCTTTTGTAATGAATTTCTTTATCAATGAAAGATTTTGAATTTTTGCAAGTGTACGCACGGTTGTAATCAGTTCTGTCTTCAGCAAAACATCTCGGTATAACTCATCGAACCGGAATACATAACACGGTCTAAGTACTTCAGCAGAACGAGACAAATTCATGAACCGAAATAGCCACTTCGGCTGTAACTAAGTTGAACAAATCAACACTTCCAATCGGAGTACACCATCTCGGTTGGGAATCCAAAGTTGGACAAGACACCAACTCTTCCAACCGGAGTACATCATCTCGGTTGGAAATCCTAAGTTGGACAAAACACCAACTGTTCCAACCGGAGTACATCATCTCGGTTGGGAATCCTAAGTTGGACAAAACACCAACTCTTCCAACCGGAGTACATCATCTCGGTTGGGAATCCTAAGTTGGACAAAACACCAACTCTTCCAACCGGAGTACATCATCTCGGTTGGGAATCCTAAGTTGGACAAAACACCAACTCTTCCAACCGGAGTACATCATCTCGGTTGGGAATCCTAAGTTGGACAAAACACCAACTCTTCCAACCGGAGTACATCATCTCGGTTGGGAATCCTAAGTTGGACAAAACACCAACTCTTCCAACCGGAGTACATCATCTCGGTTGGGAATCCTAAGTTGGACAAAACACCAACTCTTCCAACCGGAGTACATCATCTCGGTTGGGAATCCTAAGTTGGACAAAACACCAACTCTTCCAACCGGAGTACATCATCTCGGTTTTAAACATCAAAAGAACAATCCAAGTGCTAGTGCTAGGCGGAATTACTTCTATAAATTGACAAAAAGAATTACATTCTGCTTTGCAAGCCAAAAAATTTCTTTACAAAAAGAGGAAAGTAAAAGCTTAAAAATAATACAGTTTCAAGTTGGCCGCATTCCATGGCCGGGGTATGGCTCTTCCCTCTAGATCCTCCAAGTGGTAAGCCCCCTTGCCAGCCAGACCAGTGATCTTGTAGGGTCCTTCCCAATTTGCCCCTAGTTTGCCTTCTCCTGGCACCAGGGTGTTGCCCATAATCTTCCTCAAAACCCAATCCCCAACTTTGAACGGTCTGGGGTGCACTGTCTTGTTATACTTCTTGGAGAGCTCTTGTTGGTAGGCGGCCACATGGATGAGGGCTTTCTCCCGGCGCTCTTCCGCTAGGTCCAACTCCAAGGCAATAGCCTCGGCATTTAGCTCGGGCGCAAAACTCTCAGTTCTGAGGGTAGGCATTTCAACTTCCAAGGGTATGACCGCCTCCATGCCGTAAGCCAAAGCAAATGGAGTTTCCCCGGTCGAACGTCGCGGGGTTGTTCGGTATGCCCAAAGGACGCTAGGTAATTCTTCAGCCCACTTGCCCTTAGCCTTTTCCAACCGTTTCTTCAACCCATCCAGTATAGTCTTGTTTGATGCTTCGGCTTGACCATTGGACTGTGGGTAGGCCGGGGTGGAGTTGTAGAATTCTATCTTCAGATCTTCACAAAATCCTCTGAATAGCCGACCGTCAAACTGGGTGCCGTTGTCGGAGATCAAAATTTTGGGGACGCCAAACCGCGTAACCACGTTCTGCCAGACAAATCGCTTCACGTCTTTCTCTTTGATGGTTGCCAAGGGCTCAGCTTCAATCCACTTTGTGAAGTAATCAGTGGCCGCGATGAAGAATTTCCGGTTGCCCGGTGCTGTTGGCAATGGTCCCACTATATCTAGCCCCCACATGGCGAAAGGCCAAGGACTGGTGAGGGGAAGAAGTTCCCTGGCAGGCTGGTGGATCTGATGGGCGAATTTCTGGCATTTCTCGTACTTGCGGACATATTTTTGCGCGTCGGCCTGCATGCACGGCCACCAGTATCCCTGCGAAATAGCTCGGTAGGCCAAGGACCTGCCCCCGATGTGGCTGCCACAAATGCCTTCATGAATTTCAAACAAGAAGGCCTCCACACTGTTCGGGTGCACGCACTTGAGATACGGACCGGTGAAGGACTTTTTATACAACGCGCCTGATGGAGAGAGCCAAAACCGCTTGGACTTCACCCGGATTTTGTGTGCTTCTTTCTTGTCCGTTGGAAGAGTCCGGTCTCTGAGGAACAAGATCAAGGGGTCCATCCATGAAGGACCTAGCTCGGCGCAGAGTACATCCGTCTGCCCGGCGTTTTCAACGCTCGGCCGCGGAAGAAAGTCAATCAACAGGGGGTTTGGAGACGTACTATCGACCATGGAAGCGAGGCCGGCGAGTTCATCAGCCCGGCTGTTTTCTTCGCGGCCAATCCGCTGGACTCTGATTGCCTCAAACTGCTTGATATGGTCTCTGACTAGAGCTTGGTACTTCGCCATCCTGTCGTCCTTCGCTTCATAAATCCCTGAAACTTGGTTAACCACAAGCTGGGAATCACTATATACCAGAAGCTCGGCAGCCTTCATTTGAATTGCGCTCTTGAGCCCAGCAAGAAGCGCCTCGTACTCAGCCTCGTTGTTAGACGCCGGGAAGCCGAGTGTGATAGAATGCTCAATGGTTAGGCCGTCCGGGGATATAAGAACGATACCTAGGCCGGCACCATGACGGTTGGACGCTCCATCAACAAAAAGCTTCCACATGTCCCCCACAAAAAGCTTCCAGCAGTCAGATGGGTCCTGAGAGTTACGAAGGGCAATGGGATCACAACTGCTCGGCTGTGCGGTGTCAAGCTTGGTGTTGACCGGTTCAAATTCAGTGCCCCTTGGTGATTCGACACCGGACTCAGCAAGTTGGTCCGTAATGCTCAAGTCCGTAGGCGAATCACCAGGTTGCGGTGTGAAGCCGGCCGCAGGTTCTGAGCTGTCTGGAACCATTCCTCCCCCCCTTGATGATTCGGCACCGGACTCAGCAAGTTGGTTCAGAATGCCCAAGTCCGTAGGCGAATCATCAAGTTCTGAGCTGTGTGGAACCATTCCTTCCCCCCTTGGTGATGCGGTACCGGACAGAGTGGATGGGTTGGTAATACACAACTCCGTCATCGCAGCACCGGGAGGTATTACCGTGCAAACTGAGGGAATTTCGATGGTGCGTGCTAACTCCACGGCGCGACCTTCTGCAGCTGGTAGTTCCTCGGTTGGCATTGTGGGCGTTTCATCATCTGCCTCGGCAATGTCGACCGGGCATACCGGATGAGTGCCAGGTGAGAACTCGGCAACAAAATCGGCCAAGGTTTGGGCTTTAATTGCGGTGCGCGGCTGGAACTTCACATCGAACTGTCCCAACTCGACCGCCCATTTTAATATTCGGCTTGAAAAGTCTGCGCGCTCAAACAAGGCCTTGAGGGGGAACTCGGTCAGTACGACGATGGTATGGGCATGAAAATAATGTGCCAATTTCCTCGAAGCCATCATCAGTGCCAACGCAAGCTTTTCCAGCGGCAAGTACCTCGTCTCAGCCGGCAGCAAGGTCTTACTTACGTAAAAAATTGGGAGGTGCTTGATTCCTTCAGCCCGGACTAACACCGCACTTACTGCTTGCTGGGAGACGGCAAGGTAAAGGTAGAGTTCCTCACCGGGCTCTGGTGTAACCAACAGCGGCGGAGAAGACAAATAATCTTTGAGCTCGGCCAAAGCTCGGTCACACTCGTCATCCCATGAGAACTTTGACTTCAATGCTTGAAAGAAAGGGCGGCAGCGATCTGATGACCTGCTTATAAATCGATTAAGTGCGGCGGCCATCCCGGCCAAATGCTGCACGTCCTTAGCCGAGCTGGGTTGTTTCAATTCTTGCACGGCTCTGATCTGAGTAGGGTCTGCTTCGATGCCTCGGTTCGTGACTAAGAATCCCAAAAATTTCCCGGATCCCACGCCAAAGGCACACTTCGTGGCGTTCAAGCGCAGCTTGTGCTTCTTCAGAATGGCGAACATCTCGGCTAAGTCGGACAAATGGTGTGCCTCATGTCGGCTCTTTACCACCATATCATCGATGTAAGCCTCCATTGTCCGACCGAGCAAAGGAGCGAACATTTTGGTCACCATCCTCTGAAAGGTTGCCCCGGCGTTTTTCAAACCAAAGGGCATAACTCGATAGCAGAAGAGTCCCCTTGGAGTCGTGAAAGAGGTGATCTCTTGGTCAGGCCCATGCATGGCAATCTGGTGATAGCCGCGGTACGCATCCAAGAAACTGAGCCGATTGTGTCCAGCCGTCAAATCCACTAGCTGGTCAATGCGCGGCAAAGGGAAGCTGTCTTTCGGACAAGCTCGGTTGACTATCTTGTAGTCGACACAAACTCGCCACTTTCCATTTTTCTTAGGCACCACTACCGTGTTGGAAATCCACCGAGGGTAGTGCACTTCCTGTATTGCTCGTGCCTCAAGCAAGTTCTTTACCTCCTCTGCTACTACCTCGGCGTGATGCAGCGCCGATCTCCTTGTTCGCTGGATGACTGGCTTTGCTCCAGTGAAGACATTGAGGTGATGGCAGATAAAGCTTGGGTCAAGACCAGGCATGTCGTAGGGCGACCATGCAAAGACTTCGATGTTCGCCATCAAAAACTCAATCATCTCGGTTCTCTCCGTGGCCGAGAGACTTGAACCGAGCAAGAAGAATCTGTCCGGCTGCTCGGCATCAATCCGCACCTCAACCAATTCTTCAACAGCCTTGTCTTCTGCTTTGGTGCCAACATCATCCAAGACACTCCGGTCCCTCGATCATTTGAACGAATCCTTTGGCAGCCCGGCTCCCGTTGACCGCCACGAAGCACTGCTTGGACATGACCTGATCACCCCAAATCTCCTCGATTGCCCCCATAGCCGAGGGGAATCTCATCACCTGGTGGTAGGTCGATGCTACGGCTTGCATGGCGTGAAGCCATCCTCTTCCAAGGATAAGGTATTACGTTGAAGGCACTTGTAGCACCCAAAACTCCACTTGCTTGACCACGGATCCCGCTTTGACCGGCAGGATAATCTTTCCCAATGGCCACTCCGGCTGCGAGTTAAATCCAACCAGTGGCGAAGTGGCCGGAGCCAAGTCTGTCTCACGGAGTTTGAGCTGCTTGAACGCATCATAATACATGATCTCGACCAAGCTTCCCTGATCGATCAAGATCCGTCTAACATCAAATTCTTTCACGCGTAATGTTACTACAAGAGCATCGTTGTGCGGCGTCTGGATACGCTCTAAATCCCTTGAGGTGAAACTAATCACATCTTTCTCCTCTGTCTTCCCCCTTTTGATGGCAGGCTGTACTGACAAAACTTCCCTCATATGCTCTGCCTTCTTGATCATGCCCCGGAGTTCGCAAACGCGCTCCGGTTCCACGATGCCGTGGATGACATTAATAACTCCTTGTGGTGGTGCATCTCGGTCATCCTGTCCCCTGGGATCGACCGGAGCCTGATTTGGTTTCACGCCGCCATCAATGTAAAGGTCCAGATGCCCGGCCGCAACCAATTCTTCCAAATGTTGTCGCAAAGGCAAACAATCCTCAGTCCGGTGGCCCCTCTCCCGGTGAAACGTACAACGATACCGCGGATTGTACCCCTTTTGTCCATCGCCCAACTTAGCAGGAAACCGGACATACTCCTCGTCTCGGATTTCGCTAAGTATGCGATAGATTGGAATCTTGAAGACCGTGGTTATGCCAGTCCTTGCCTTCATTCTCCTGTTTGCGTCCTCAACGTCATCACGGGGGTAGTCATCCTGGTCATTCCGACGTCCTCTACCCCGGTTTTTACGATTTGAACCTCGGTCTGATTCCTCTGCTCGGTCATTTGAGCGGCTGGACTCTTGCCCAACTGCGTGCACTTTGTCTGCTGTCTTCTTGTCTGTTCCGACCGGAGCGGCCTTCACGGTGGAAGCTGACGCATCATCCTCTACTCGGATGTGCTCATTGATGCGCTGCATGAGCTGGCCTATGGAGGTCGGTTGGTGCATGGTAAGCGAGTCCCGCAGTCTATGTCCGACCGGGAGACCACGCTTATATTGCGTGATTGCAAGGTTGACCGGGCAATCCAGGATCTCGTTGAAGGTCTCCCAATACCTTGAATTGTATGCCTTCAGTGTGTCGCACGGTTCCATCTTGACACTCAGCAAGTGATCGACTTCCTTTGGCGTTTTTGTGTTAGTTTTGAAGCGCGTAACAAACGCTTCGGCCAACTGATGCCACCGTTGTATGCTCCCTTCCGGCAACCTCTCAAACCACTTTAAGCCCAGCTCACCTAAACTGGACGGGAAGATTAGGCACATAAGTCCGTCATTTCGCCGATGTCCGGCCATAACCTGTCGGAAGTGGCTCACATGCATGTACGGATCGGTTTTTCCGTCGTAAAGTGTGAACTTAGGCTGGTGGAAGCCTGCCGGAAGCGACGTTGTTTCTATTTCCAGGGAAAAAGGAGTGGCACTCAGCCTTGCCAAATCTGTATCTTCGAATATTGGCATTGCTTGGCGGGGTGGAGGCATTCCGACCTCCTCGCTGCCGTGAACCCCGTAGGAGAGCCGCTGGAAAGCAGGTATTCTCTGAGCTTCGCGCCGGCGAGCCCGCTCCCTTAACACTGCCCGTAGGTCCTCTGACTGAGCAGAATAAGAGTACCTCGACGTCGTCGCCGGACGTGAGGGTTTGTAAGTGCTGTCTTGCGCGCTAGACTTTTCTGCACGCATGTCGGAATCACCAACCTGGTAACTCCTGGTGATGGAAATGGACTGAGTACGTCGCTGACTCTGATCGCCTGACCGGCGGGATGGGGTGCGCTCACTGTGGTCTCCCACTCCAGCTACACCTTTCCCTTTGACATGCCGCTTAAGATCCTCCATCTCCGCCGCCATCCGCCTGATGACAGCGTCTTGGTCCCTTAACTTGCTTTCCAGTCGCCTGGCGTGTGAGTCTCTCCGCCGGTGACCGTCTGGACTCCGTGAATGCCCATGACTCCTTCCGCGCTTATCCCGCGCGTCTCCTGACTGTCCTCCAGTGGGCGTCCCCAAGTCAGCCATTGGATGGACGGCAGGTGGTCCCTCTCTCCTTCGGGTATACTCCGGGGTGGCTCCATCGATGGCGGACAACGGGAACTCGTCGTTGTTCGCCATGGACGGCGATCAGATGAACCTGGAAGACAAGGTTTTGTCTGAGAAGTTCCCACAGACGGCGCCAATTGTACGGGGAGCAAATATTCCGGCGTGCCCGTATTCCTTTCTTCCAAGCTCCGTCGATATCCGATCACCTGTGAGCAAATAACGGTGAGCTACCCGGCGGTGTGTGGCCGGAAAAACCCTCCGACGGTCAAGTTAGCACACACCTTAGAGGGAATAGAGAGAAGGGAGAGAGTGTTTGAGTGTAAGAAATCCTTACAGATGTGTTCGTGTGTTGCGTATGGGGGGCGCAGTCATGCTTTTATACCTTCTGAGCCCCATATCCACTCCCTGTCATCTCCTGACACGTGGCTCTGCTATCCCATCTGTCAGCATAAACCATGCCATTCATCACCTGCTCTCAACTGTCTGCCAGCACAGCTGGAGCTCGGCAGCCGAGCTGCCCTACCTCGGTCGTACCATGCTTCATACCTTAAGCGCCTAACCGGATAAACAAATGAAGGACCGGGCTAGGCGGCATCTCGGCAAAGCCCAGCCCGGGCTCCTCCTTTGGTCGGCCTTCTCGCTGGTCAATCAACTACCTCGGCTGACCGCGCCTTTCCGAGCGCCGGTCTCTCGGTCTGTCTGGTTTCGACCATCCTCGGACCGAGCATCCTGGTCTGACCGGTCACTTCCTGGCCGAGCAGCTTCTGCACGGTCCGGGGCAGCACACACTCAGTCCAAACTCTGCCCGGCCCAAGTTCTGGTAGCCCATCTCCGGGTGAACAGTCGATCATCTCGGCCCATTGCTCTGCTGGGCCCTCAACTTGCTCGGTCTATACCTCGGCCCAACACCGGATCATAAATCACCCTCTCAGGATACATTATCAAAAATGCTTTAGAGCTCTAATATAGGAGCTCTAATAGCTCTAATGGGAAGGTGGGTCCCACCCTGATGTGATGATTGTGCCTTGTTTTGTTTTGTTTTTTTTTTTTTTTTTGCTTTGACACATCATTAGAGCTCAAATTAGAGCTCTATATTTAGAGCTCTCTATCATTTCCCGATACATTATTATTTGAAAAGTACTAAATAAATATATTTTTAGATTTTTTTATAAAAAAAATATACAAAAAAATAAAAAAAATAATATGATCCAAAATAAATAAAGTACAATTTTTTTTAGTATGTGCAACATCTCCCAACAATTTTGATTACAAAGTTTTGAAAAGGTTAAAACCACTCAGATTTTCTTTCTCCCACTCACTCTCTTTTCTTTCTGCCATGTATCTCTCTCTCTCTCTCTCTCTCTCTCTCTCTCTCTCTTCCTTTTTTCTTCAGCATTTCACTCTGTTTCCGTTCTTTCTTTTTTCTATCAAAGTCTTTCTCTTCTCTTTTATTTTTTATTTTTTTTTCATTGTATTTTATTTAAAAAAAATATTATAACTTTTAATATATAATTGAATATTAATGGTATATTATAATACTTTGTGATTTACCAATAGTGAATTTATGTGTTGTACGGGAAAGAAATACACCTTCTCGTATAATCCTGTTGACCAAGTCTGCGCTCCTCCGTACGACGTCGCTTCACCACCTGAAAACACACGTGAGCTAGCCGGCGGGTGTGTGTCGGAAACCTCTCCGATGCCTAAGTCAGCAAACTTGACAAATAGACAAAGCTCTGTGTATTCAAAAAGCAAAGTTGTGTGTTACCTTCTCCAAGGTGATGTTTGTGAGATTTTATAAGTTTCATGTGGCACAATCCTAGTAGGACTTCTACTCCTCCATGCAGAGTCCTCCTAGGGTTCATACTCCTGAAAGATAATGCTTATCCTTCAACACCCCCCTCACAACTTAAACCAAGTGAGATGGTTTTTACCATGGCTGAACTACCACATGACCGAAATAATAATGGCTATGCTGAGCCACAGAGTAGGCCGAACTATCCTTAGTTCGGTTCTTTCTTTCCTACTCCTATCTCGGGTCTTTTATGTACAAACCATGGTATGTTTAGACCGAGCTACAAAGTAGCAAGGTTTTGACCGTTCTAACCACAATATGTCATGACCGAACTAACTCTGAAACCGGTCCTAACTCCAAGTTGCTTCCGGACCGGAGTAACTTTACAATCCTTGAGCCGGAGTAACTTTATCTCTCTTGGGCCGGAGTAACTTTTCGGCCTTTTTACCCAGTCCGTACTTTGGGCCATAAAGTCCATCTCATAGCTCAGCCCAATTTTCACCAAAATTCCCCTCTCAATTGCCCCTTAATTCCATCTGCACAGCATGATTGGGATTACATGTCTATCAGCCGAGCTGAAGTTTTTAAGCCTTTCCAGCCGAGCTAAAAAAACCCTTCAACCTTTCCAGCCGAGCTAATTTCACCTCGCGCTTTGCTTGTTCGGTCAAAACGTCTCTTCAATCATAGCGTCTGTAACGCTTCCCTTTCCAACGACATGTGGCAGGCTCTGATAGGCTGGGGGCAGCTGTCACGCCGCCCTCGTACTACGAAAAATTTGAACAGTTCCCGCTTTTCCTCTTTCTTTCCACAAAACAAACATTCTGTCTTTGAATCATTCATCTACACTATTTACCTTCTTCTCTCTCCGTGCCTCTGCTTCTCCAACCTCTGAGTTCCCTGAGTTCGTGTTCTTCGTTGGTGCTGTTGCTCCTATCTCCAGCTTTATCTTTTTCTTTTGGTAAGCTTCAAAAAAAAAAATCTGTTTTGTTTTTCTTCTTTCTGTTTTCGTTTAATCCATTGTAGTTTGTTTTGTATGCTTTTTGCAAACACTTTTTCTATCTTGCTTTGCTCTGTACTTTTATTGGAAAAAACTTCATCATAGAACATATAAGTATATGGAATACCTTGTAGAAAACTGATTTTCGATCTAGAATCTTGTCCCAACCGAACTAGGAGACTGTTTGTGCTATATATGTAGATCAATTAGACAATAACCGAACTAGAACTCGTAGCAATAACAGTAGTTTCAGCAAGTTACCAACTCTTGATTCACTTTAGCCGAGATAATCTCACCGAACAAAGTTTGAACTCATTAATCTTGGAACCTCGGTCTTCAACCGAGCTAAGCCTTTGGGGCTAAGCCAGCTTTCTTAGTTTCTGAACCAAACTCAGAAAGCTACCCCTAGAGGCTCAACCGAAGTAATAAACTCATAGTTCAACCGATTTAGGCCTTTGGGGCTAAACCAGCTTTCTTAGTTTTTTAGACCGAACTCAGAAAGCTGCCCCTAGACGATGAACCGGTCTAACAAAATTGTTTCCAAAGCCATTATGCCGAAACGCTCGCCAATGTCTGGCTAATAAAAACCCTGCTCGAACCGAGCTACCAAGCATTTTGTTGAACCGAAATAGAACCTGTCCACCAAGCCGAAGTAGGGCTCATTTACCTTGCTTTTAATTTGTGGCACGGTCCAATGATCTGTGCTTAACCCCTTTGTTTTCTACTTTGCAGACTTAGGTTGTCCAAACACTCCTCCGTGCGCTCAACCAAGCTACTGAGCACAACTTTTGCACCGATCTAAATTATTCTTAATTTATACCATAAATGGGGAAGTATAGGTATCTAGTAGACACTCCGGGCGGCCTAGCCGAATTCAGAAAAGACTACAACATACCCGACGACGTCCACTTGTCGTTAGCCGAAAAAGATGTCATTCCATGGGACAATGAAGGCTTTGTCCCCTTCACCCTCTTATCCATTATTGAAACCGGACTACGGTTTCCAGTCCAACCTTTAATTTGCGAGTTTCTTAGGCAAACTAGACTATGCCCAACCCAACTATCCACCAATTCATACCGCATAATAATGGGAATAGCCGAACTGAACCGCCAAGCCGGACTAAACCTTGGCCTTGCCGAAATCTTCCACCAATATTCCATTGGTTCAAAAGAAGATGGGTGGGTCTACTATTTAAGAATACGACGTCGCCGAGAGAAGATAATAAAACATACACCGGATAAAGACTTAAATGATGACGACTTCTTTTGGGTGTCTGAGAACTTCGAGGATCTCCAAGCCCAGATTCCTGGCCGACGTATAAATTGGAAAAAAGGAGAGCTCGGTAAATGTACTTCGGTTTTCTTGCTTGCTATTTTATATTTCGGTTTGTCAATCTTTCAGTCGAACTAACAGTTGTCTTTTTTCGCAGACTCTGTCCACCTCCATTCTTTATACAGCTACCCCAATCTAGCGACTTTGTGCGCCGCACTACGGTATCCAGAACGTAGTTGGGCTAAGCTGTTGAAATTCGAGCCGACCTACAGATACAGCGGTCGCCGTAAGGCAAGAGTAACCGACTTTCTTCTTGAGGAGGCCCCAGAACCGGACCCAACCTTGCCCGAGATCAGACTAATCCCACTAACAGCTGAAGAGGAGATGGCTAAAAAGAACAGAGTAAGGGCACTTCTAACCGAGACAAACAGGGCCGAAGTACCACCATCAAGTCAAACCCAATAAGCGGTGGTGGCCCTTCTTACTCATCAACCGTCCTCATCCCGCCAAACCAAGCGCGCCCGGACTACCGAAACTGAACAAAGCTTGGTTGATGAAGACGAAACTGCTCTTCCACCGAGCCTGCCACCGAGCTCCCAACCGGAGCCTACCAACCGAACTACCACCAGCTGGGCACCAAAGCTTACTTTCAATGACTGAGATATCCAAGATTCTGATTCGGTTGTTGCTGACAAAGATCACCAGTTGGCCTTCAACCTGGCCAAGAGTGTGTGCCTCCCCAAAGATATGGAGCACCACCAAAAGCAACTAAACACCAAACTGAAGGCCATCCGGTCTTCAACAAAGTCCATGATCCTGGTACGTAGCTCTATCCGTTTTTCAGTTTAGTTTTTTCAACTCTTACTTCGGCTCTTTTTCAACTTTTACTTCGGCTCAAGGGAGGTCTTTGTTTTGTCAGGCCATTCAGAAAAAGCACATCACTCATAGGAAAGGGCTAGAGCTCAGGAAAACAACAAGGCAAGCCGTGGCGGAAGCCGAAGTGAAGGCGGCCGAGCTAGAAGAAGCCAGAAAGCAAATGGTCGAGCTACAAGCTGAGAACGGTTGATTAGCCGGACTGGTTAGTTCGGCCGAAGCAGAAAAGCAGAAGGCCGCCATCGCTCTAAAAGATAAGTATCTGTGCGAGTTGGTGAAGCTTGAAAAGAAGAAAGATGCCGAAATAACTGAACTCAAGACGAAAGCCAGTGATGCCAACGCCCGAGGTTTCAAAGAGGCGGAGGGCCTATATATTGCGCAATGCGAGAGGGCAAAGGATTTGTTCTTCAAGTGCGGCTGGAGAAGTGCCATGGAGCAGCTCGGCTGTGGGCCCAAAACCGAGGTCTACAATGCTCCGCAGTACTTCATTCCGGCCTCGCTTGCGGAATATGTTGCTTCGGTCCTGTAGACGTCCCCCGAACGCCCCGGGAGGGTGAGTCTCGTTCTGTTCGATATTGGGGTCACTACAGCTCAGGACTCTCAAATTGTCACGGTTCTTAATCTGAACCAAAGAGTCCAAATCCGGCAAATCGTTTTGAGAAAATAGATTTTTTGAAAGAAGTGCCAAACATGGACTGCTTTGCCAGATACAGAGTCGCCACCTAAATATTTTATTTTGAAAAATTTAAGAAACCCTGACTCGTTGCCTAAGGCCACGTGTCCGTCATCACCAAAGTTGTCTCGGCTCGGGAACTTGGGTACGATTGGGGAAGGTCACTTCGTGAGCACCCTCGCTCGCCCGATCAAAGATCGGCCTCTACTAACCATGATATCAAGTTTTGAAAACATTGTGCGTTCTTATTTCGGTTATTAGCCTAGATTACTATGTGATGCGCACAACATACAAGTATAGACTGGATCGCCTGAATTGGAACAAAACATTTCATGTTTGTTTCTTTGAAAATGGTTTGATGGTGCTACCCGCAAGTAGGCTAAGATGTGGATTTGCCACCCTCGGGTGGGCTTTAGAAAATATGATTTTGCCACTATCTAGTGGGCTTAAAACTCACAGTGAATGAATTGTTCCAATCCAAATAACCCAACCTTCACCCACAGGCATTCAGGCAGTTTATATCACATAAGCACATAGCCTCATGGTAAGCATGCTATCATGGCATTCACTCACACGCATGCAAGGATGCTAAAGCGTAAAAACTTACCGAGTACTCCAAGCCAAAACAGAAGCTTATTAGAAATCCATGCATGATCCTAATTATACAGAAATGCCTAATGCAACACATGCAAAATACAACTATAGCAGGCTCGGCTATTCTAAACATGGCATATGAGATGCAACAGCTAACAAGTATTCAACTTTAAAATTGAAATACAAATGCAGTTAGTATGATGCGCCGAGCCCGGTGCATGCAAAACAGATGAATGATGCAAACATGCTGTCATACTGTATGCTAATTGAAACATGCCCTAATCTAACCATCATAAGCTGGTAAGTAAAAGGGAGAAAGACGTGGGATTGGAAGACATACATCACACACACGCACACTTATTACAATTATGCCCTCGCACAGAGGGTCCAAATAAAATAATATACAGTCCCAAATGAATAAATAACACAGTCCTGAATAAATACAAAAATCCTAATTAATTTACAAATTAATCTAAGAAAGCTGTAAATTGGCATGCAAGCCAGGGACTGCCTCGACTCTGATGAATGATGTATGTTTGGGCTGCCTTGCGCGGAAATCCACTGGGATGCCCCAATTAGCCTCTATTTTGCAATTATTCTTGGAAAGCGCGCCAAGCCCCCAAAGACTGCTAATTCTTGATTTGCTGCAACAGAGAGCAGGAAAGGGGCATAGCAATGTATTTTCACAAATGTATGCATGCCTCGATCCTCGTGCCACCAATCACGCATCACGATGCATGATGGCCGAGGAGTCGAATTGTGCAACTCAATATAGAATGAATGCACATAAAAACTCAACTAAAACCTAACTCCATCATGGGTAATCCAGAGTGTCGGTGACTGGGGAATTGAGACACGTTCCGTCACTCGGAGTACGAAACGTACCTCGTTTCCCGTGCTCGGACTAACTCCTATCCCAAGCACGATGCAATATGCATGATATGCATGAAATGCAACTAAGATACAACCTAACATACACAATGCTATGAAATGGCATACACGATGCACAAGATAACATGGCATACACAATGCGCTAACATACGACCTAACATACAAAATGCTATGAAATGAAATGGCATACACAATGCATAATGGACTTAAACCAACACGAGTGGACCTCAGCCACACTCACATAGGAGGCCATGAGATGAAAATGAGATTCTCGAAGTACGTGCACGCATGCACGCAAACTGAGGACCGACCCTACGGCACAAAATGCCACTCTAACAAGACATGGCAAGGCATGGAATGTGATATGCAAGCATGCAAATTTCAGCGCTAAAATATGACCCGAAACAGCCCCGAATCATGACAACATGGCACCCGATGCATGAAATGGTCCCGAAATGCAAGATTAAGCATATGAAATGACTTGTAGCTACATCAAGCATGCATTATTTGATCATGACATGTGAAGACAGATTCAAGGCAGCCCCAAAACCAGAATGTTTCCAGTTTTAAACAGGGCCAAACAGCAAACACAAATAGGGCAAAACTAGCATGCAAAAATGGCCTAAATGCGAGGTAATGAAGCAAGTCACAGCTGCTGGCCCCAAACAGCTGAGGGTCCTTCAACAATGTTGAAGAGAGACCCAAAACATGGCCTTTTACAATTTACAAAAAAACACAAAAACCAACACAGGTATGACTAAGCTCTCATGCAAGAAATGGGCCAAAAGAGGGACAAAGAAGCAAGTGGTGGTTTCTGGCCTCAAACACAAAGGGGCCCTTCAACAATGTTGAAGAGGGGCCCAAAATATTTCACTTTACAGTTGATGGCCGGACCCAAAACAGTATGCAAGAATGCTCAAAATGCTATGCAAAATAAGGCCAAAAAGAGAGATATAACACAAAGTATATAAAGGATGCCTCAAACAGTAAAAGACCCTTAATGAAACATGAAGAGGGGGTCAAAATAAGGTTATTTGTAGTTCGGACCAGACCCCAAAAACAGAAGCATAAGAGGCTAACAAATCATGCAAAAATATGGCCAAAAGAGAGATATAAAGGCAAGTGGAAGATAGAAGCCTCAAAAAGCAATGAGACCTTCAACAATGTTGAAGAAGGGCTCAAAATAAGCCCTTTTACAATTTATGACATGCCTCAAAACAGTTTATATGTAATCCAAAAATACTACACAAGATAATGGCATACAAGAGGGATAATGAAGCAAGTGCAACAAAGAGGCCTCAAACAGTGAGAGGCCCTTAAACAAAAGTGAAGAGGAGCTCAAAATAAGCCTAACTTCAGTTAGGGTCGGAGCTCAAAACAGCAAGCACAAGGAGCTAGAATGGCATGCAAAATATGGACTAAAAAGGGGGAAATGGAGCTTACCCTTGTAGACCAAGCTTTTGGCAACTCTTGGCTTGAGTTGCTGCACTCCTAGGCCTTGAAGAACAACCTCCAGCTGCTGGAATGGAGGATGGAAGGGTGGGGCTTGGTGGTGGTGTGGAAAGGGGTATAGGACTTGAAAGGTTGGAGCTTGGAAATAGAGAGGAAGAGAGATATATTGCAAGAGGCTTGAGGGGGATTTTTTGTAACCCTCAAACCAGCAGCTGGAGCTGCTGTTATGTAGACAAAAGGGGGGGAAAATGGAGGGAAATGAATCATGTTTTCCTCCAAAAGGCCAAACCCTCGGACATAAGTCCTAGAGGAAAACAAAATTCACTTCTAGGACACACTTGGGGAGGGGTTTATGGCCGGCTAGCTAAAAAGGGCAAAAAAGTCATTTCACCAGCTAGGTGGCCGGCCAGCTAGATTTTCTGGCCGGCCAGTTACTTTCAGGACAAAAAAATGGGCTGTCGGAAAGAAAAGTGGCCGGTGGGTGATTGGGAAGTCCAATGGTGGCCATTCAAGTGTCCAAATTGAATCCCCGGAAGTTTGCTTTCCAATGGCGCAAACCTTGCATTAAAATTCTTCCTGTGGAAAAAGTTATGTCAGTTTCCGTGAAGCCGCGCAGATTCGGTCCCAACCGGAGTGATGCCCTACTTCAATCAACTATATCTCCCTCGTCCAGAATTGGATTTAGGAGATTCTTGAGTGCAAAATGAAGCCCCGGAAGTATTATTTCCAACGGTGGTGGCCTCATAGCTTGATTCCAAGTGTGCAAATGAATAGGCCCGATTTGGCGAGGGCTGCTCGACTCTTTCTTAATGGCTCATGCCCATTTTCTCCCCCAACTGGATTTCTTCCCTCTTCTCCTCTTTTCTTCAACTTCAAACCCCTAAGTAAGGTGTTTTGAAAGATTTTTCAAAGATTTCATCTCTCTTTCATTCATTTCCACTATGTCCTTGCTCGGTTTACCGAAAAGCACAACATTTGACAAAATGCGAGCCTCGGAACATCGTAAAAACTTTATTTCAAAAACGTTTTGAAAGAGAGGGTTTTAAGGTCTAAAATCTTTTGATCAAGATTGTTTCGGTCCAAAAAGGTGTATGAAGTTGAGCTTTGACTCTCTTCTTGCCGAAGAAACTGAACCTTTCCCTGCACACCTTTCTCCACCATGTAAACCATCAGTCGCGTCCAAGTCTTAAGGGTGGTCAAAAATGGGGTGTCTACAGTTGCCCCTCTTTGACAGAACTCAGAAGTCAAGAAGTGACGAAAGTGAGTGTCAAAGCCCAGAGACGACCCATTTTTGACAAGGCCGAAGACTTGGACAAACAAACAAAATATAGATAAGTGGTTGTGCTTGCAGGCTGCCTACGTATCCCTTTGCAAGGAATCAAACCAGCGTAGTTCAGGGGCAGGATGCAAAATGATATGCAGAAATATTTTGAAGATTGGACTTATACGCTACGCGAAGCCAGTTTGATAATTGGACTTATACGCTACGCGATGCCGGTTTGATAATTGGACTTATACGCTACGCGAAGCCGGTTTGATAATTGGACTTATACGCTACGCGAAGCCGGTTTGAAAATTGAGGATTCATGCAATGCACTGTAATGTAATAACTGAAATGCAATGTAATAGCTAAGAGGTAAAGGTACCTTACAGGGGCAATTGGCAATGACTTACCTCATGCTGCTGGGGATCTTTCGCTTCTTCTTGGTTGAACCGCAGGTACTACTTTTCTCCCTGACTATGGTCGCAGTTTTCCCTATTCTCCAACAGGGTGATAGACTAGGTTGATTCGGTATCCAGAATTGAGGCGCATACAGATGCTATCTCAATATATGGGGCTGCCATACAGATTTCAAGCCGAGGATATACCCCTGGGTATTTAAACCAGACTTTAGTCTCGGAAATCCCGAACATTTGCGTTCTAGTCATAAGCCATTCGAACTCTAGTTTCCACCGTCTCAGTTGGTCTCCTAGGAACTCACCGCAAACACAAGTAGATGGCTATACCAGACCACCAGAAGTCGTTCGGGCACGACAAACACCAAAGGAATTGCACCTTTAGAGGATTTAAGGTCTCTTAGACTGGGGAGTGCACAAGACAGTGCGAAGAAATGCAAGTGCGATGCGCAGAATGGCACGAATGATGATGCAGGATTTAAGGTCTCCTTAGACCGGACGATAAAACAGATATGAGGCAATGGATGTAACAGATGTGATGCAATAGATAATAGATGCGATGCAACAGAGAGTACAACAGATGCAAAAAGTGACATATTTCAACCACGCTGGACTCGTGAGTGGAGGCAGAACAAAAAAAATCAATCAGGAGCGCGTTCTACGCAACCTAAGATAAGTTTCAAACACGCTGAAATTGCGTAAGGAACAGGACACTCAAACCACGCTAAAATTGTGAGAGGAGGCCCCAAAACAATCGCCCAGGTGCGTACACAACGCAACCTAGGATAAATTCCAAACACGCTGAAATCACGTAAGGAATGGGACACTCAAACCACGCTGAAATCGTGAGAAGAGGCCCAAAAACAACCGCCCAGGTGCGTACACAACGCAACCTGAGATAAATTCCAAACACGCTGAAATCGCGTAAGGAATGGGACACTCAAACCACGCTGAAATCGTGAGAGGAGGCCCAAAAACAACCGCCCAGATGCGTACACAACGCAACCTGAGAAAGATTCCAAACACGCTGAAATCACGTAAGGAACAGGACACTCAAACCACGCTGAAATCGTGAGAGGAGGCCCGAAAATAACCGCCCAGGTGCGTACACAACGCAACCTGAGATAAATTCCAAACACGCTGAAATCGCGTAAGGAACGGGACACTCAAACCACGCTGAAATCGTGAGAGAAGGCCCAAAAACAACCGCCCAGGTGCGTACACAACGCAACCTGAGATAAATTCCAAACATGCTGAAATCGCGTAAGGAATGGGACACTCAAACCACGCTGAAATCGTGAGAGGAGGCCCAAAAACAACCGCCCAGGTGCGTACACAACGCAACCTGAGAAAAATTCCAAACACGTTGAAATCGCGTAAGGAACGGGACACTCAAACCACGCTGAAATCGTGAGAGGAGGCCCCAAAAAACAACCGCCCAGGTGCGTGCACAACGCAACCTAGGATAAATTCCAAACACGCTGAAATCGCGTAAGGAATGGGACACTCAAATCACGCTGAAATCGTGAGAGGAGGCCCAAAAACAACCGCCCAGGTGCGTACACAACGCAACCTGAGAAAAATTCCAAACACGCTGAAATCGCGTAAGGAATGGGACACTCAAACCACGCTGAAATCGTGAGAGGAGGCCCCAAAAAACAACCGCCCAGGTGCGTACACAACGCAACCTAGGATAAATTCCAAACACGCTGAAATCGCGTAAGGAATGGGACACTCAAACCACGCTGAAATCGTGAGAGGAGGCCCAAAAAGAACCGCCCAGGTGCGTACACAACGCAACCCGAGAAATTCCCGGAGGACAGCGATCCCAAACACTGCTCAGCGTAAAAGGATAAAAGGTAGAAGATAACACAAGATGCAAATAAATGAAAGTATGGTGTGTATGACAATACAAGTGGAAAAGTGCGTAACAATGCAGGTGGAAGGGTGCATAACTTCGAAGCAGGCTTGATCTTGCGCTTGAGGTAGAGGCACACTCATACTTATACTTCGGAGCATTGACAAGGCTTTGAAAAGGTACATCCGGAATACAATCACGAAATTTGCTGAAGGTGAAACACACTCAGATGCTTCCATTTTCCCTCTTTTCTTTTGCTTTACAGTCCGGAACCCATGTAGCTTCAGATAGGTCCTGGTTTTACTGTTCTCACGTGACCTAGGTAGAACCCTGCGACTTTATGAAAGAACCAATTCTGTTTTGCACAAATGTGGAGAACGGCACGACACTCGGAGCACAAAATGATTTTATTTTTGAAGTTGAGAGATGAGTTTTTGACCAGGTATTGAGCCTACGACTGAACACAGCAAAACGACTCAACAAGGAAATAAAAAGCACACAACCTAGACACGTCGAGTAACACTCGAAATGACTCAAAACAAGAATCGAGATAAAACAAAAAGACACGACACTCAGACATGCACAGAGAGCCTGTTTCACCGGGTAGTGTTTCCCACCCTTTCTCATTTGTGGTTCTCACATCACTCGGCCCTCAAGCTCTGCTTTTTTCTGAAAAAGCCCTTTTTCTCACTTTTCCTCTCATTGAACATCTCTCTATTCTTCGATCTCTCATTTTTCATCCCTCACTGGGTGGTTGATGGATAAACAGCAAATTGTGGGCTCGTGCCCCTAGCATTCTGCCAGATTCTCTTTCTTCCGCTCACAGCTAGTGAATTCCTCCTACGGAAAGGTTGCGCTACAACTGGGTATGTAGCAAATCTGCAGCTAACATCAGTTGATGATGCTTTGCTGAGGAGTTTGGACGTGATAAGATTTGTCCAGATGATGGAGTGGAATATCTTGCCCCATTCTAGTTCGTGATTCACACTTTGCTTGATACCTCGTTGCTTGGAGGATGTGAGAGCTTTCTGCCCTTTGTTGTGCCCTTTTCTGGCGAATACGGTGCCCTTTCCGACAAGTAGGCAAGTATTTTGACAAAGGGGAAAAGACAAAACACCTGACTCAACTGTGCCCCTAGTTCATCATTTTGACCATTTTTTGTTTTTGCTTTCTACTAAAACAGTTTTGACCAACATGAGAGTTAGATTAACGCGCTTGTTCAATTTTCTGATTTAAAATCATGCAAGTTAGGCTATGAGCACTGAGAGTTTTCCTTTTTTGGGTCCAAGAAATGGTCCAATTTTGAAAAATTGAGTACTTTTCGAGAAGATTAGTCAACCTCAATAAAAATTCTCAAAAACTATTTTTGCAAACGACCACTGCTCAACGAGCACGGAACCTACTCTTGAGATGCGCAACCTCGGATCCATGGCAATGGAAAATTGCCCCTTGTCTGAAGGACACTGCATGGCAACGGAAAGTTGCCCCTTGTTTGAAATGACACTGCGGCGTTTTGAATGGCAACGGAAAGTTGTCCCTTGTTTGGATAGCACCGCAGCGTATTGTAGTCAGTCCTCAGAGCGACGAACACAACCAGACTCTCAGATATAGAGAAGACAAAGATGACCAGAACCATCGCATGGACACAATCGATTTGGAAGTGTTTATGGCTGGACTTCAGAATGAAGTTGCCTACGTATCCCAAACATGGGAATCAAGCCTTACGTAGTTCAGGGTTAAGGTACACTCGGGTATTTAACCTCTCCTTTTTATGCTCTAACTTTTGCCAAGGCGCCTGTTGCGGGTTTTCGACCTTGCGAGCTTTGTTTTTCTTTTCTTTTCTTTTCAATTCTTTTCATTCTCTTTTTTTATCTTTTTCTTCTTTTCTTTTTTTTTGTTTTCATTTTTTACATTTTCTTCATTATATATTTTTTTTTTGTATTTTGTATTTTTCTCTTTTGAAAGAAGTGCCAAACATGGACTGCTTTGCCAGATACAGAGTCACCACCTAAATATTTTATTTTGGAAAATTTAGGAAACCCTGACTCGTTGCCTAAGGCCACGTGTCCGTCATCACCAAAGTTGCCTCAGCTCGGGAACTTGGGTACGATTGGGGAAGGTCACTTCGTGAGCACCCCCGCTCGCCCGATCAAAGATCGGCCTCTACTAACCATGATATCAAGTTTTGAAAACATTGTGCGTTCTTATTCCGGTTATTAGCCTAGATTACTATGTGATGCGTACAGCATACAAGTATAGACTGGATCGCCTAAATTGGAACAAAACATTTCATGTTTGTTTCTTTGAAAATGGTTTGATGGTGCTACCCGCAAGTAGGCTAAGACGTGGATTTGCCACCCTCGGGTGGGCTTTAGAAAATATGATTTTGCCACTATCTAGTGGGCTTAAAACTCACAGTGAATGAATTGTTCCAATCCAAATAACCCAACCTTCACCCACAGGCATTCAGGCAGCTTATATCATATAAGCACATAGCCTCATGGTAAGCATGCTATCATGGCATTCACTCACACGCATGCAAGGATGCTAAAACGTAAAAACTTACCGAGTACTCCAAGCCAAAACAGAAGCTTATTAGAAATCCATGCATGATCCTAATTATACAGAAATGCCTAATGCAACACATGCAAAATACAACTATAGCAGGCTCGGCTATTCTAAACATGGCCTATGAGATGCAACAGCTAACAAGTATTCAACTTTAAAATTGAAATACAAATGCAGTTAGTATGATGCGCCGAGCCCGGTGCATGCAAAACAGATGAATGATGCAAACATGCTGTCATACTGTATGCTAATTGAAACATGCCCTAATCTAACCATAATAAGCTGGTAAATAAAAGGGAGAAAGACGTGGGGTTGGAAGACATACATCACACACACGCACACTTATTACAATTATGCCCTCGCACAGAGGGTCCAAATAAAATAATATACAGTCCCAAATGAATAAATAATACAGTCTTAAATAAATACAAAAATCCTAATTAATTTACAAATTAATCTAAGAAAGCTGTAAACTGGCATGCAAGCCAGGGACTGCCTCGACTCTGATGAATGATGTATGTTTGGGCTGCCTTGCGCGGAAATCCACTGGGATGCCCCAATTAGCCTCTGTTTTGCAATTATTCTTGGAAAGCGCGCCAAGCCCCGGAAGACTGCTGATTCTTGATTTGCTACAACAGAGAGCAGGAAAGGGGCATAGCAATGTATTTTCACAAATGTATGCATGCCTCGATCCTCGTGCCACCAATCACGCATCACGATGCATGATGGCCGAGGAGTCGAATTGTGCAACTCAATATAGAATGAATGCACATAAAAACTCAACTAAAACCTAACTCCATCATGGATAATCCAGAGTGTCGGTGACTGGGAAATTGAGACACGTTCCGTCACTCGGAGTACGAAACGTACCTCGTTTCCCGTGCTCAGACTAACTCCTATCCCAAGCACGATGCAATATGCATGATATGCATGAAATGTAACTAAGATACAACCTAACATACACAATGCTATGAAATGGCATACACGATGCACGAGATAACATGGCATACATAATGCGCTAACATACGGCCTAGCATACACAATGCTATGAAATGAAATGGCATACACAATATATAATGGACTTAAACCAACACGAGTGGACCTCAGCCACACTCACATAGGAGGCCATGAGATGAAAATGAGATTCTCGAAGTACGTGCACGCATGCACGCAAACCGAGGACCGACCCTAAGGCACAAAATGCCACTCTAACAAGACATGGCAAGGCATGGAATGTGATATGCAAGCATGCAAATTTTAGCGCTAAAATATGACCCGAAACAGCCCCGAATCATGACAACATGGCACCCGATGCATGAAATGGTCCCGAAATGCAAGATTAAGCACATGAAATGACTTGTAGCTACATCAAGCATGCATTATTTGATCATGACATGTGGAGACAGATTCAAGGCAGCCCCAAAACCAGAATGTTTCCAGTTTTAAGCAGGGCCAAACAGCAAACACAAATAGGGCAAAACTAGCATGCAAAAATGGCCTAAATGCGAGGTAATGAAGCAAGTCACAGCTGCTGGCCCCAAACAGCTGAGGGTCCTTCAACAATGTTGAAGAGGGACCAAAAACATGGCCTTTTACAGTTTACAAAAAAACACAAAAACCAACACAGGTATGGCTAAGCTCTCATGCAAGAAATGGGCCAAAAGAGGGACAAAGAAGCAAGTGGTGGTTTCTGGCCTCAAACACAAAGGGGCCCTTCAACAATGTTGAAGAGAGGCCCAAAATATTTCACTTTACAGTTGATGGCCGGACCCAAAACAGTATGCAAGAATGCTCAAAATGCTATGCAAAATAAGGCCAAAAAGAGAGATATAACACAAAGTATATAAAGGATGCCTCAAACAGTAAAAGACCCTTAATGAAACATGAAGAGGGGGTCAAAATAAAGTTATTTGTAGTTCGGACCAGACCCCAAAAACAGAAGCATAAGAGGCTAACAAATCATGCAAAAATATGGCCAAAAGAGAGATATAAAGGCAAGTGGAAGATAGAAGCCTCAAAAAGCAATGAGACCTTCAACAATGTTGAAGAAGGGCTCAAAATAAGCCCTTTTACAATTTATGACATGCCTCAAAACAGTTTATATGTAATCCAAAAATACTACACAAGATAATGGCATACAAGAGGGATAATGAAGCAAGTGCAACAAAGAGGCCTCAAACAGTGAGAGGCCCTTAAACAAAAGTGAAGAGGAGCTCAAAATAAGCCTAACTTCAGTTAGGGTCGGAGCTCAAAACAGCAAGCACAAGGAGCTAGAATGGCATGCAAAATATGGACTAAAAAGGGGGAAATGGAGCTTACCCTTGTAGACCAAGCTTTTGGCAACTCCTGGCTTGAGTTGCTGCACTCCTAGGCCTTGAAGAACAACCTCCAGCTGCTAGAATGGAGGATGGAAGGGTGGGGCTTGGTGGTGGTGTGGAAAGGGGTATAGGACTTGAAAGGTTGGAGCTTGGAAATAGAGAGGAAGAGAGATATATTGCAAGAGGCTTGAGGGGGATTTTTTGTAACCCTTAAACCAGCAGCTGGAGCTGCTTTTATATAGACAAAAGGGAGGGAAAAAAGGGGGGGGGGGAAAAATGGAGGGAAATGAATCAAGTTTCCCCCTAAAAGGCCAAACCCTCGGACATAAGGCCTAGAGGAAAACAAAATTCACTTCTAGGACACACTTGGGGAGGGGTTTATGGCCGGCTAGCTAAAAAGGGCAAAAAATTCATTTCACCAGCTAGGTGGCCGGCCAGCTAGATTTTCTGGCCGGCCAGCTACTTTCAGGACAAAAAAATGGGCTTCCGGAAAGAAAAGTGGCCGGTGGGTGATTGGGAAGTCCAATGGTGGCCATTCAAGTGTCCAAATTGAATCCCCGGAAGTTAGTTTTCCAATGGCGCAAACCTTGCATTAAAATTCCTCCTGTGGAAAAAGTTATGCTAGTTTCCGTGAAGCCGCGCAGATTCAGTCCCAATCGGAGTGATGCCTTACTTCAATCAACTATATCTCCCTCGTCCGGAATTGGATTTAGGATATTCTTGAGTGAAAAATGAAACCCCGGAAGTATTATTTCCAACGGTGGTGGCCTCATAGCTTGATTCCAAGTGTGCAAATGAATAGGCCCGATTTGGCGAGGGCTGCTCGACTCTTTCTTAATGGCTCATGCCCATTTTCTCCCCCAACTGGATTTCTTCCCTCTTCTCCTCTTTTCTTCAACTTCAAACCCCTAAGTAAGGTGTTTTGAAAGATTTTTCAAAGATTTCATCTCTCTTTCATTCATTTCCACTTTGTCCTTGCTCGGTTTACCGAAAAGCACAACATTTGACAAAATGCGAGCCTCGGAACATCGTAAAAACTTTATTTCAAAAACATTTTGAAAGAGAGGGTTTTAAGGTCTAAAATCTTTTGATCAAGATTGTTACGGTCCAAAAAGGGGTATGAAGTTGAGCTTTGACTCTCTTCTTGCCGAAGAAACTGAACCTTTCCCTGCACACCTTTCTCCACCATGTAAACCATCAGTCGCGTCCAAGTCTTAAGGGTGGTCAAAAATGGGGTGTCTACAGGTCCAAGAACAATTCTTGCAAGACTCAGATGATTCAGACAATGAGAACGAGCAAACTGTTATTCCGGTAGTCAACGCGCAAGTTGACGATCAATCAGCTCGGTTGGAGACAACGGTGGAAGACCTGACTGTTGAGCCATCGACTGATATCGTCCTGCCAGTTGCTACTGAGACGGATGCTCCATCTGCAACCGGAGTTCTAGTTGACATTGATGCCGAAATCGACGACCTTTTCTCTTAATTTTGTACTTTTTCTTTTTTGCTACTTTTTTGCTTTTGTAACCGGACTACGGCCCCTCCTTTGTACCTGTTTTTGTTTTTAATGAAAATCTTCTTTTGTGCTCAACATTTATTCCGGTTTTGATTTGTATGCCTGCACTTGTAATGTCTTCTATTACTCCAACTGCTATTTCGGTTTTAGCTGGTTAAACTATGCTTACCAGCCAACCACTCCTTAGCCGACATAATTACTTCGGCTGAGGAGTACTCAGTTGGTTTAATCCAGCCAACCACTCATCGGCCATACCCTTACTTCGGCCGAAGAGTATAAAGAGTTGGTTTAATCCAGCCAACCACTCTTCGGCCTTGCACTTACTTCGGCTGAAGAGTAACAAGGGTTGGTTTATTCCAGCCAACCACTCTTCAACCTTGCACTTACTTCGGCTGAAGAGTACCAAGAGTTGGTTTATTCCAGCCAACCACTCTTCAGCCTTACACTTACTTTTGGCTGAAGAGTACAAAGAGTTGGTTTATTCCAGCCAACCTCTAAGTTAGTTTTTCCAGCTAACTTAGAATAAAATGTTTGGTTATTCCGACCAAACGTCCTGCAGCTTGGATCCTTATCCTGGGCTTAGGAGGGGTGTTGGTTTATTCCAGCCAACCTCTAAGTTAGTTTTTTCCAGCCAACTTAGAATAAAGTTTGGTTATCCCGACCAAACGTCCTGCAGCCTGGATCCTTATCCTGGGCTTAGGAGGGGTGTTGGTTTATTTCAGCCAACCTCTAAGTTAGTTTTTTCCAGCTAACTTAGAATAAAGTTTGGTTATTCCGACCAAACGTCCTGCAGCCTGGATCCTTATCCTGGGCTTAGGAGGGGTGTTGGTTTATTCCAGCCAACCTCTAAGTTAGTTTTTTCCAGCTAACTTAGAATAAAATGTTTGCAATGTACTTTACAGAGAACAACTCATGCTAAAAAGAATCGCTTGTTTTATTGAGGAAAGAAAAAATTACATATTTTTGAAAAAGAAAAAGCTAAAAGTAAAATAACTTGAGATTGGTCGTGTTCCATGGCCTTGGGATTGCTTTGCCGTCCTTGTCTTCTAAGTGGTATGCCCCTTTGCCTGCTAACCCAACCACTTTGTAAGGACCTTCCCAGTTTGGCCCTAACTTGCCATCTCCTGGTATCAAGGTATTTCCCATCACTTTGCGCAGTACCCAATCTCCGATCTTGAATTGTCTTGGATGCACCGTTTTGTTGTATTTTCTGATTAACTCTTGTTGGTATGAGGCAATGTGAACCAGTGCTCTTTCTCTTCTTTCTTCCGCAAGGTCGAGTTCCAATGCTATGGCTTCTCCATTCAAGTCTGGATCAAAATTTTCGCTTCGAATTGTGGGGAGGCCAACTTCCAGTGGGATTACTGCTTCCATTCCGTAGGCTAAGGAGAATGGCGTCTCTCCTGTTGATCGCCGAGGTGTGGTGCGGTAAGCCCATAAAACATGAGGAAGTTCGTCCGCCCACTTGCCTTTTGCTTTTTCTAACCTTTTCTTTAGTCCATCCAAGACGACTTTATTTGATGCCTCTGCTTGGCCATTTGCTTGAGGATATGCCGGTGTTGAGTTGTAAAACTCTATCTTGTATTCTTCACAAAAGCCTCTGAAGATTTTGCCGTCGAATTGAGTGCCATTGTCTGAGATTAGGGCCTTTATTGCGGTTCTGGGTTGGAATTTGATGTCGAATTGTCCCAACTCTACTGCCCACTTCAAGATTCGCCCAAAAAAGTTCGCCCTTTCAAACAAAGCTTTTAGTGGAAAAGTTGTGAGGACGACTATGGTGTGGGCATGAAAGTAGTGTGCCAATTTCTTGGAGGCCATCATTAAGGCTAATGCCAGTTTTTCTAGTGGCAAATACCTTGTTTCGGCTCCCAGCATTGTCTTGCTGACATAATAGATGGGCAGGTGTTGTATTCCTTCTACACGAACCAACACTGCGCTAACTGCGTGCTGAGAGACTGCCAGGTACAGGAAGAGTTCTTCACCTGGTTCTGGGGTAACAAGTAGTGGTGGGGGAAGACATATATTCCTTCAAGCTTTCCAGATCTTGGTCGCATTCTTCATCCCACTCAAACTTGGCTTTTAAAGCTTGAAAGAATGGTCGTAGTCTGTCTGATGACCGGCTTATGAACCGATTGATCGCAGCCGCCATGCCGGTGAGATGCTGCACTTCTTTGACTGAGTTTGGTCTCTCCAGATTCTGGATTGCTTTGATCTGAGAAGGGTTTGCTTCTATACCTCGGTTGGTCACAAGGAAGCCTAGGAATTTGCCAGATCCTACTCCGAATGCACACTTGGACGCATTGAGGCGCAACTTGTGCTTCTTCAAGACTTCAAACATCTCTCCTAAGTCCTTGAGATGGTCATTCTCATCCTTGCTTTTGACCACCATGTCGTCGATGTAAGCCTCCATTGTTCTGCCTAACAATGGTTCAAACATCTTGGTGACCATCCGTTGGAATGTCGCCCCTGCGTTCTTTAGGCCAAATGGCATGACCTTGTAGCAGTACAGTCCTCTTGGTGTTGTAAAGGATGTGACCTCCTGGTCTGGTTCATGCATGGCGATTTGGTGGTAGCCTCTGTATGCATCCAGAAAGCTAAGTCGATTGTGCCCCGCCGTTAGGTCTACCAGTTGATCTATCCTTGGTAGAGGAAAGCTATCTTTTGGGCATGCCTTGTTGACTGTTTTGTAGTCAACGCAGACACGCCATTTGCCATTCTTCTTTGGCACTACAACTGTGTTGGAGATCCATCTTGGGTAGTGCACTTCTCTAATTGCTCCTGCCTCCAGCAGGTTACCTACTTCTTCTGCCACTATTTTGGCATGGTGAAGTGCCGATCTGCGAGTGCGCTGAATGACTGGTCTGGCTGATGGGTGGACATTGAGTTGGTGACAGATGAAGTTTGGATCAATGCCCGGCATGTCGTAGGGCGTCCAGGCGAACACTTCGATGTTAGAGGTTAAGAATTCTAAGACCTCTAATCTCTCAGTGCTGGACAACGACGAACCGAGCAAAAAGAACTTATCCGGGTTCTTTTCATCTATTTTTACCTCTACCAAGTCCTCCACTGCTTTCCGATCCGCCGCTTTGCCGACATCTGTGAATAGCTCATTACTTTCTGGTTCTTCCACCGAATGAACGTACCCTTTGGCAGCGCGGCTGCCATTCACCGTGGCGAAGCATTGTTTTGACATGATCTGATCTCCATAGACTTCTTCAATTATACCGGTGTCATTGGGGAACCTCATCACTTGGTGGTAGGATGACGCCACCGATTGCATGGCATGCAGCCATGTTCTGCCCAAGATGATGTTGTAAGTGGAGGGGACCTTCAACACCCAGAACTCCACTTGTTTCGTTACGCTTCCTGCTCTGACTGGAAGAATTATCTTACCAACGGGCCCTTCTGGCATGGAGTTGAATCTAATTAGAGGAGATACGGCAGGCGCCAAGTCTTTGTCTTGCAGCTTCAACTGTTTAAATGTTTCGTAGTACATGATCTCACATGAACTACCCTGGTCAATCAGAATCTGCTTGACGTCAAAATCCTTGACTCGGAGAGTGACGACTAGGGCATCATTGTGAGGACAGTATATTCGATCTAAGTCTTTATCCGAAAAAGACATGACGTTTGTTGCCTCTGTTTTCCCCTTCTTGGTGGCAGGTTGGGCACTTAGCACTTCTCTAAAGTGCTCAGCTTTTTTGATTGATCCCCTGAGCTCGCATACACGCTCAGGTTCAAAAACTCCATGTATCACATTGATAACGCCTTGAGGCGGGGCGTTGATTGGCATCCCGTTGGGGTGGTTATTATGGTCCTGGGGGGCTGGCTGCGTCCCTCCTTCAATGTATTTATCCAAGTGACCCGCCGCCACCAACTTCTCCAGGTGCTGTCTCAATGGTGTGCAATTCTCAGTGCGGTGCCCCTTTTCTTTATGGAAGGTGCACCGCGATCTTTCGTCATAGTCCTTCTGAGCCTCTCCTAGCTTGGCTGGCCACTTGACGAAAGGCTCATCTCTTATTTCGCTTAGAATCCGATATATCGGTTTTTTGAACACCGTTGTTATGGCAGTGCGGATTCTCAACCATCTTTTATCTGGGTCTTCTCCGTTATCTCGTCTGCCACGTCCGTTTCTGTTCTGACGATCTACTGCATTGACCTTTGCCGAGGTTTTCTTTTCTGGTACTGCGGTCGTACCAGTTTTTATTTTGGCACGCGCGCCATCCTCTTCTACCCTGATGTGCTGATGCACTCTTTCCATCAGAGCTTCCATGGTGAGGGGTGGCGTCATGGTGATCGAGTCCCTTAGTCTGTTCCCAACCGGAAGGCCTCTTTTATATTGTGCAATGGCGAGATTGGTGGGGCAGTCCCCAATCTGATTGAATGTCTCCCAGTAGCGACTATTGTAGGATCTTAGGGTCTCGTTATTGCCCATGTCGATGGAGAGTAGTTGGTCGATTTCCACTGGGGTTTTAGTGTTTGTTCGGAACCTTGTTACGAACGCTTCTGCCAATTGAGCCCAGGAGGCTATGCTACCCTCTGGAAGTTTCTCGAACCAAGTCAAGCCTAGGTCGCCAAGGCTTGATGGGAAGAGTATGCACATTAAGGCCTCGTTTCGCCTGTATACAGCCATGACCTGGCGAAAGTGGCTCAAGTGTGAGTAGGGATCCGTCTTCCCTTCATATGTAATGAATTTGGGCTGAAGGAAGCCTGATGGTAGGGGCGCATTTTCAATCACCGGAACAAATGGCGAAGTCTGCAACCTTGCCAATGCTTTGTCCGTTGGTTCATAGGCAGGGCGCGGTATTGGCATTCCAACCTCGACGCTTCCATGCGTCCGAGGAGCCAACCGCTGTAAGGCAGAAACTCTGTGTGGATCCCTTGCCTTGGCATCCTCCTTGCATCGTGTTTTTTCTTCGAGCACGGTTCGTAAGTCGGATGTTTTGGGTAGCTCCGTCTGTCTAGATTTGGTTTGGTGCGAGTGAGAGGGCCAATACGTGCTTTCTTCAGTGTATGATCTCTCAGATCTCGTCCTCTCAGACCTGGAGTGACGAGTTCTGGAAGACCAGGATTGAGTGTCGCCTGTCCTGAGGCTTCTGCTCTCTCCTTGCGAGGGTGTGGTATTCCTACCACGACTTTCTGAGTGGCGAGGGGGCGTCTTGTTTTTGCGCCCCTCTCCTGTCGCCACTTCTTTTGTCTTCATCTGCCGTTTCAAGGCTTCCATGTCCGCTGCCATCTTTCTTATCAATTCATCTTGCTCTTTCATGCGGTCTTCTAGTGCTTGAGGATCGATCCTCCGCCTTTGCCTATCAGGGCTTTGCGAACGAGAGTGACGGGGGCTGTTAGTTCGCCTCCCCCTAGTATCACTCCTGGTGTTATGTCGTTGGGGCTCTAAGTCCGCCATGGGAGGGACAGAGGGTAATCCTTCACGCCTTGCGCCCCCATCCGGAGTTAGCCCGTCGACGGCGGACTGCGGCAATTCTTCAATGTGTGCCATTTGTTTGAAAAGATGAGAAGCTCAATCAAGAGGTTTAGTTCTGTCTGTTTTTTCCACAGACGGCGCCAATTATACGGGAAAGAAATACACCTTCTCGTATAATCCTGTTGACCAAGTCTGCGCTCCTCCGTACGACGTCGCTTCACCACCTGAAAACACACGTGAGCTAGCCGGCGGGTGTGTGCCGGAAACCTCTCTGATGCCTAAGTCAGCAAACTTGACAAATAGACAAAGCTCTGTGCATTCAAAAAGCAAAGTTGTGTGTTACCTCCTCCAAGGTGATGTTTGTGAGATTTTATAAGTTTCGTGTGGCAAAATCCTAGTAGGATTTCTACTCCTCCATGCAGAGTCCTCCTAGGATTCATACTCCTGAAAGATAATGCTTATCCTTCAACACCCCCCTCACTGCGTAAACCAAGTGAGATGGTTTTTACCATGGCCGAACTACCACATGACCGAAATAATACTGGCTATGCTGAGCCACAGAGTAGGACGAACTATCCTTAGTTCGGTTCTTTCTTTCCTACTCCTATCTCGGGTCTTTTATGTACAAACCATGGTATGTTTAGACCGAGCTACAAAGTAGCAAGGTTTTGACCGTTCTAACCACAATATGTCATGACCGAACTAACTCTGAAACCGGTCCTAACTCCAAGTTGCTTCCGGACCGGAGTAACTTTACAATCCTTGAGCCGGAGTAACTTTATCTCTCTTGGGCCGGAGTAACTTTTCGGCCTTTTTACCCAGTCCATACTTTGGGCCATAAAGTCCATCTCATAGCTTGGCCCAATTTTCTCCAAAATTCCCCTCTCATGTGTGCATCTTAAAATTATGAATGATGAAGTTAAGAAAGTTTGTGATTTTTGTTATGATAGTTTGTGGTCAAAAAGGCTTTTATAATGTGAAAAGTTACAATATTTTCGTAATTTATATTATAAAATTTTGTAAAAATATTATAAAAATATCTTAAAATAATGTTAAGTATCATGAAAAAATTTCAAAAAGATTTTTTACTATGGAATTAGTTTGCAGTATTTTATTATATGCTATTCAATCACTCTTAAATTAGTTTCATGAAACTTTTCATTATATTTATTTTATGATACGTAACATTACTCATATCATAAACATATTTTTAAGGATACATTATTATTTGGAAAGTACTAAATAAGTATATTTTTTGATTTTTTTATAAAAAAAAATATACAAAAAAATAAAAAAATAATATGATCCAAAATAAATAAAATACAATTTTTTTTTTTAGTATGTGCAGCATCTCCCAACAATTTTGATTACAAAGTGGAAAATGCCTGGTAGCTCGAAGCTACCAGGCTCGAAATGGCTCGAGAGGAAGAGAGGGAGAGGGAGAGGAAGAGAAAGAGAGGGAGAGGAGAAAGAGAATGGAGGGAGAGGAAGAAGGTCAGCGTCGCAGCTCCCCGCCCCGCCGTCGTCGCAGCTCCCGCCGCCGCCTCTGCTTCCTCCTCCGTTGCAGCCCTGCCGATGTCGTAGCACCACCGTCGTCTGCCCAGCCTCCCCTCCTCCTCAAACCGGTTTTTATGGGCCCCTCCCCTCTCTCCTCCTCCTCCTCTTCCTCCTCCTCCTCTTCTTCTCCCTTCTTCTTCTTCTTCTTCTTCTTCTTCTTCGTTCTGCAAAACCAGGGAAGAAAGAAAAAAAAAACAAAACAAAACAAAATCGACACCAAAACGACGTCGTTTTGGTGTCGAGCCGCGTTTCGAGCCGCAACATTCGAGCTACGTAGCATGATCGTTACAAAGTGGTGAAAAGGTTAAAACCACTCAGATTTTCTTTCTCCCGCTCGCTCTCTTTTCTTTCTGCCATCTCTCTCTCTCTCTCTCTCTCTCTCTCTCTTTTCTTCAGCATTTCAGTCTGTTTCTGTTCTTTCTTTTTTCTATCAAAGTTTTTCTCTCCTGTTTTCTTTTTTATTTTGTTTTCATTGTATTTTATTTTTAAAAAAATATTATAACTTTTAATATATAATTGAATATTAATGGTATGTTATAATACTTTGTGATTTACCAATAATGAATTTGTGTGTGCATCTTAAAATTATGAATGATGAAATTAAGAAAGTTTGTGATTTTTGTTATGATAGTTTGTGGTCAAAAAGGCTTTTATAATGTGAAAAGTTACAATATTTTCATAATTTATATTATAAAATTTTGTAAAAATATTATAAAAATATCATAACAATAACGTTAAATGAAAAGATTTCAAGAAGATTTTTCACTATAGAATTAGTTTGCAATATTTTATTATATGCTATTCAATCACCCTTAAATTAATTTTATAAAACTTTTCATGATATTTATTTTATGATACGTAACATTACTCATATCATAAACATGTTTTTAAGGATACATTATTATTTAGAAAGTACTAAATAAATATACTTTTTGACTTTTTTATAAAAAAAGATATACAAAAAAATAAGAAAATAATATAATCCCAAATAAATAAAGTACAATTTTTTTTAGTATGTGCAGCATGTCCCAACAATTTTGATTACAAAGTGGTGAAAAGGTTAAAACCACTCAGATTTTCTTTCTCCCACTCCCTCTCTTTTCTTTCTGCCATGTATCTCTCTCTCTCTCTCTCTCTCTTCCTTTTTTCTTCAGCATTTCACTCTGTTTCCGTTCTTTCTTCTTTCTATCAAAGTTTTTCTCTCCTTTTTTCTTTTTTACTTTCTTTTCATTGTATTTTATTTAAAAAAAATATTATAACTTTTAATATATAAATTTAATTGTTATAAAATTATATTGTTGAAAAGATGAGGATAACATTAAAATGAGATTAATATTAAATATTTATATTTTAAAATAAATTAAAAATGCGTTATTTTTATAAAAAAAATTGCAAAACTACAATGAGATGGATGGTTGAAATTAGTATGAATAATAAAATTATTTAAAATTACTTAAATAAAAAATGTTATTTAAGTATTTAAATGAAATCATAGAAATTAAAAATAACACAGTTACATAGAGTGCAAATGTAAAATTAAAAAATAAAAAATAATTTAATGAATAAAATGAAATAAATAAGAAATTATCATTTTCATGTATATTTTTTTTCTTTTTTGGAAAAAAAATAATTTTTAAAATTTTTAAAAATAATTTTGTTTTTTATAAATATTTTATATATTTTGCAACCCTCGTTATTCCATTATTTGTCACTACTTCCTCTGCATTTCCTCGTTACCTCCACCACTTTTATCCCCTTGGTCGCCCATCCCTCCACATTCCTCTAACACTCTTCTATTCCTTTTGAACCCTTCTTGATACTCCTTCACTCACCTCTACTACACCCAACCTAACACCATAGACAATTCAAATCGTAGCCATTAGCATCAGTTGAAACACCCTCTTTAATGACCTATAACCCATCCCACACCCTCATCCACCACCACTACAATCTCTCTCCCACCAATTTTCGCAATTCTCTAACGTCTTCATCTACCTCAACCTCTTCCCACTACATCCAACAACTTAATCAACCCAAACCATAGCCTTTGAAACCCCTCATACCCTTCCAGCTCCTTGTTCGCGGCCCTATGCTCCCTCCATTTACTGCTGTAAAAACTAGTAGAGTACAGGTTTAACTTGTGCAAAGTGCAGGTTAAAATCGGTGCAACAAGAATTGGTGAGGGGGCAATAAAAATTGGAAAGAAAGGGACAATGATGGCCAAAATCGATGGGAGAGTCATAGAGGAGTGTTAGTATGGATAGAGATGTGGTGGAAGTAATGAGGGGGAGTGGATGAAGTGGCAAATGAGATGGATTGGGATAGTCTATTACAATACGCACAACTTGGACTTACATCTTACATAAATAGAACTTGTACCCTATAAACATTGGATTTGCACCCAACTAGTTTTATTAGCAACGAAGTGAGGAGGAGGTAGCAACAATGAGGGACTTGAGGGCTTTGAGAGGTTTTGGTGGCTTAGGGTTTGAGTTGTTTAGGGTGTTGGATGGGAGGAAAGGGTTGAAGTGTAGGAGAAATGTGTGGAAAGGATAGTGGGGGTGGCGAGAATCGGTGGGAAAAAGGTTTAAAATGGTGGAGAAAGGACATAGAGGGATTTGCAATGGCAAAAGAGCATGAATGATGGGTTAGGGATAATTAGGGAATGGAGGCCGGCAGCCGACATTGGTGGTCGAAATTACACTCCACACTCCACCCCCAATGCATCATCACTTAACCCAACATTGTAGATGACTGAAACTCTAGCAACTGAACCTTTATATAGTCAATTTTTATTAAATATTCACTGGTTTCCATCAAATAAATTCATTTCTCGTAAGATAATGCTTTAAGAAAAATATTATCTCTTATTTAGTAAATCTCGTTCTCAATGAACTATATTAAACTATTACATCTTATGTTCACAATACAGGTTATAGTTCTCAAAATTAAAGAAATTAAAAGTAAAGATGCCCTAATGGAGTACAAGTTTCAAGGGAGATCCCTTGGTTACACAAAAGGGTGGACATTCAGTCCCAAGACACATTAGCTCGGAGCTTCAACAAATAACATCCAAAGAGCCCACGTGCTCCATTCAAAATCTTCATCGCCTTGTCACATGGGCGGAGTCACACCATCCATTCCTGAAATGTTGTTAGTTTGGGTGAGCTAATACCCAGTAAGAAATACTATTAACAAGACATATAAATAATCAAGATGCATATGATCATGCCATGTACTTGTTGGGACAAAATCCTTAATTTCTCTTTTAAAACTAAAAATGTTCAATGCATGATTTCCATTCAAAGTCTCATTTACAACCATGGGGTGGTAAATACACTATGACGCCCCAAGTAAGAGCCACAAAACCATATATACATATATAGACTTATATACAGAAAATATTCTCACATTTGCCTACTCCAAAAACGGCGGGACGATGGGCACCCAAAACCTTTCTCTCTCTACTTTCGCCGACTCTTGAAATAGCGGGCTTGTGGACACTCAAAATTAAGTTTTTCCATATTTGCCTGACTCTATAAACAGCGGGCTTGTGGACACCCAAAATCAAGTTTTTCCACATTCGCCGACTCTATAAACGGCAGACTCGTGAACACCAAAAATCAAGTTTTTCCACATTCATCAACTCTATAAATAGCAGGCTTGTGGACACCCAAAAATCTTTCCCACATTCGTCTAGCGATATGCGCAGACAGGGCAATTAGGCACCTTCACTCCCTGTGCGAGTATCAAATACAACACACAACTCATTACTAAAACCCGACTCAATTACTAGGAACCATATGCTATTTACCCCCCCTTCCAACACTTTCCAAACATCCACAAAATTGTAGGATCACAAGAGAAATTATAATGCACATAATGCATGAGTTTTCAAATTAATTTTCCCTAAGGTTTGTTTAATCCATAACAATATCAATAATATTAACAACCAAAAGATTTCTCAATCTCACAATTTCCACAATCTCAATATTCCTCTATTTTAATACATATATTCAAGAAAATTTAATGATCTCATATCTCAACACCATTTCCATAATCATTCGCCCAATTTCAAGATTTAAGAGTCAATTTAGCCAAACCCATTATTAAATCAAATTTGAGAACTAGGGTCTTTTTTTGGGGGGGGGGGGAATTGGGACTTTCCCCTCCTTTACATATAAAGAGTCAATATTCATCATTTCTAACAATAATCAATAAGGATATGCATAAACTTTTCCAAAACATGGAGGAAAGCCCCTTTTAATTCAACAAACCCACTTCATATCACAAAATCATCTCATACATTACTATAACTAAGAAAATATCACATATATATCTCAAATAAAAAATATGTCAAGTTAAAAGTACCTCTATCTCAAGAATGAAGACAATAAGATGAATATCCAAAGAGAACTTCGAAGGTAAAGCGATTCAAGGTTTGGAGGCCTAGGGTTTCAGGTATGGAGGAGAGGGAGAGAAGAGAGGAAGGAACAATGAAAAGTTTGGGCCAAAAACTCACTTTAAAGTGCCTGATATCAAACAGATTGTTCGAGCGGTTAAAGAAAGCTCCCAGAATCTCTGAAATTCGTGCAGACTGCTCAAGCAGTCAAAATTTCACTTGAGCGAACTTACATCCAGCTCAGGTACTTAGATTTCAAACAAGCATAACTCCCTTGTCCGGACTCCATTTTGGGTCGTTCTTGTGTCTAAATCGAAGCCTAGAAACAAGCTTTCCAATAATTCTAACCTCACATTCAAATTCAAAGTGTGGAAAGAGAAAACAGTAAAATAGTGAAGACTACTCATAGAACAATTATCCGAACTAATGTTTTTAGTTCAATCCTACTTTACCATTATGATACCACCTCAGTCAATATTCTAAAATGAATCAAAGAGGCTCCAAGTATAATAATAAGAGTATCAAGAGCAATCCCACTAGTCCAAGGAATACGAAGTGTTACACTCTCTCTATCTTAGGAAATTTTATTCCCGAAATTAAGAAGCCTTTAATGGCCTTGTTAGTTTTATAGGTCTCGATAGAGAGGGATTGGGGATGGCAACTAGGGATGGCCACGGGATGAGTTTGGGACGGGTTTGTCATCCCCTGCTCCCACTATGGGTGGAATTTTTCAACCCTACCCTTGCGAATACCCGTGGATACCCCGATATTCACGGATATCCGACCTCATTTCAAATAGCCAAAAAAATTAAGAATCATTTAAATCCTTAATATAATATATAATTTATCTTGTTTTCATATATATAAACAATGAGACTTTTAGGATTATTATTTATTTATATTTAAACAAAACCATAGACTTTTAGTATTCCTTTCTTATAACTAATTATATTATATATATATACATATCGGGTCAGGTTTAGATCGGAGAGGTGATACCCATCCCCGCCCCACCCCCCATTGTGAGTGGCCAAAATATAATCCACCCCCGCCCTACATAAGTGTCAAGTCGGGTAAAATCTGTTTCATTTGGACAGGTATGGATGGGCCGTTGCGGATCGGATTAAAATGGCCATCCCTAGTAGTAACTTGTGATAGTAGTGATACGTGGTGGTTGAGTGGAGGGTGTTTAGGGTTAAGGTTTGGATAGTTAAGAGTAAAAATGAAATTTTATGATAGGATAGATTTGTAATAAAAAATTATGGAAAGGTGGGTGGTCCAAATAATAGATTTGTAATAAAAAATTATGGAAAGGTGGGTGGTCCAAATAAAAGATGTAGATGCTAGTAGCATTTACCTTTTATTATTACAATTTTGCCTTACCAAAAAATTTTAATTTCACCCTCTTAATTTGTTCGATAAATTTGAGTCAAATAAAACTTTTTCAAAGAACCAAAACCAACGAGACAATGAGAAAAAGAAAAGAAGGGAAGGGGTCAATGGTGGAAAGAGGTGTAACAATAAGGGAAGGAGACGTCAATATGGGAAAGGGGTTGCGGTGACCCAAATTTATTTCATGTTTCCAAATTTTTACCCAAGTCTCTATTTAAAGATTTCATCCTTTGGCAAGTATTTGTATTTTTTCACCACTATTGTAATTGCTAAAACTTTTTTAGTGGTGTCAGATACCATTGGGATATTATTTTCCCTCAAATATTAGGCGTAATTACAACTGATGTTATGGGTCAGACTTATTTATCAATAGGTTTTACTCTAATTTTTAATGATATATTTTCATAACAAAAATAATTTTTAAAAATCCAATCCAACTACTTATATTTTTCAATATAAATTAACACGAATAAATTAAAATTCACAAACAAAAATAAATATGTTCTACTCATTTATCATTTTAATAAATTTCTCGATATCATTATGAGTACCAAATAATAATTTCACAAACACAAAACATACATTTAAAAAATCTTAATTTTTTTTAATATCAAAACAAGGGACAAATATGTAAAAAGTATCCCTAAAATAATAATATTAAATCAGACCATGCCCCAAAAGTGTTAGAAACTCCAAATGAATTACCAAATTTCTTTGAGTTTCATTCTTGCGAACGTACTCCCCAAACAGGATACTTAACGAGTTAGTAACAATACTATGCACAAATCGATATGCACAGTGCAAAATACCGCATAATCTGCGAAAACTACACCGGTCCGCATTAATTCGAACCGCTCTAACCGTGATTTAACATTAAAATTTATAATTTGCCAATCGAACCGTTTCGCTTCACTATAATTAATACATATATATATTTTTTAATTTCAAATGAAATATCAATGTAAAATGATTGTGAGAGAGATTTAAGATATAAAATTATTACAAATTAGTGGCTATATATATGAAGCATATTATATAAAATTACTTTGTGTTATATATCTAAAAAATATTATAAAAATTAGTGTTATATATTATGAAAATGTATGATAATTAGTTAGAATATTCTTCAATCCGCTAATCCGCCAAAAACTGCCTAAACCGCAATTTGTCAATCCACTAATCCGCTAACTCGCCATTCAGTTTGTGATCTTACTCTGAAACCGCCCGAACCGCACCACGCACACCCCTACACACAGCCTGTGAGACCCTAACTTTTTGTAATGTCCCCAAACGTTTATAATTGAAGAATTTCAATAAGAAACATTGTTTCTCCATTTCTTGCAAATTAAACCCTAGAAATCAAGAACGACTGTACGAGATAATCAGCAAACCCTAATCGACTCAGAGAACTCAAGAAACATTTTTAAAACCCTGAATTAATAATTTAGAAACACTAGAATTAAAAATTATAAGAGAAAAATCCTAGTTTTCGGTAATTGCAGTTTTAGCCCGGTATCTCGCCTTTTGTTGTGAATCGGCACCACGTGGCCCGAATTATTTTTTCTATCATTATTTTATTAATTATATGACTAAAACATATGTTTTATTTCAAAATTTCAGATTGTACCCTTTTCTTTCTTAATTATTGCATTTTGATCCTAAAATCTTAATATTTTATTCAATAAAGGTACAACCAATATATTATTAATTTATACAAAATATCCTCTATATTTTATTAACAAAAGAAAAATTAAAATTTTCACATGGGTAAATAGGGTAGCCGGTTGTGGGTGGTGAAAAAGACCTAGAATTGTATTTTTTATACATAGCAAATCTTGTACAAATATGCAACAAATCTTTGACCAACATGGAGGAATGTGGGGCATTTATTGCTATATCTTTTTTGTCTCCCAATTAACTAGTAAATAGGATTACTTTCTCTTAATCAAGATCAATTAACACAAATCTTAATTGGATCCAATTACAAACCAACTAAACTTGAATAGTTTCTATTGAAAACCAACCAAACCAAACCAAACCAAACCAACCCTTCTCTCTCCTCATTGGCCTATAAATACAAGCCTTGCTAGCTATTTTATTTCACTCCATACACACACAACACACAGCTGAGAGAGGAGGAAAGGGAGAGCAAGTGAGCTTGAGAGAAAAAGAGAAGAAAAGAGAGCAACAAGTAGGAAAAAGATCTAACAAACCATGGTAAATCTTATACACCTCCTCTCAATGAATCATCATGTTTTTCCCCTTCATAATACATGCTAAAAATATATTTCACATGATACTAAGAGTTACTATATTGTTAGATGATGTATAGTTTGAAAATGAAATGTTCCTCTTCTTCCTTGTAATTTCCAGCAAGCTTTTCTCAATGTTTTTTATTTTATTTCCATCGCAAACCTTCACCAACACAAAATTTGTTTTAAAGGGGTATTAATTGACATATATAGAGTATGTGAAAATTTTGGCTAAGACCATGGATGTGTTTTTATGACTCCTTTCATTTTTCTAAATACTTGGTGCAAGAACCCGTTTAAAACAGGGAACTTTAAGAAATTCTAGAAAATTATAGAAAAATGATCTCAGGTTCAATTTTATATCAAAATCTTCCTCTGAAGGTTAGCTTTCAAACAAAATTTATTTCAATGAAAATGAATAAGTATTCAAGAGAAACACCAAATTTTGTAACAGTTGTCAAATCTGGGTAGATCTGTGTATTTCTTAAATATCTAAAAATAAAAAAGGGCCACCCTACTTTCGTAAAATGATTCTAAAACTAGACTTGATTCTCTACAAATTCTCAGTAAGCCATATTTATGAAACCCTTAGAAAATATTTTTTATATATTTATTTTTGAACTGGTGCAGTGTTGAAAATCTTATAGTGTGGTTCTTGTTGTAGTTAGTGTTTTTGTGCTATCATGACATATTTGTTGTAATATATGTTATACTTGCATGCTTGAGTTTCACCTTGAATGGCCTTATTTTGCTCTTACTTGTGCTAACCACTAATGTGTAATGAACTTAATGTAAAAAGGGGAAAACTAAATGGGTTGGTAAAGAGGTGTAGACACTCCATTTTTGACTGACCTTTAGACTCAGACATCACCAGTTGAGCACTCGGTGATGTTGCATATTGTGCTCGTTCTGAGGTTTCAGAGTCTCGGCCGCGAGCCTTGCCTCCGGACTTCGGGGCTCTTTTGTGCTTTGCCTCAATTTGCGAACCAGGTTCTGTTTTCTCCGTTTTCTCTTCCCGAAGGGAGGGAGAGGTCTTGTAGACCATCTCTCAGTGGCCGTAGGCTACGTTTCATGGTCGTAGGCCATTTTTCCCGTTTGGAGCCCAGTTTCCGATTTTTCGGAGCCGACGGCCGTGTGGCTCGATTCAGGACCGCCTAACCACCTCTGTTTGCTCCGGTTTTCGGCACACATCTTATTTACTCCCTTTTGGGGGACACTGTGGCTCGAGAGACCAACTTCGTGGTCGAATGCCACCTGCGGTGTTTAACAGCCCATTTTCGGGGCCCCGGGTCGCGCGTTTCGGTCCCCGAACCTCCGTTTTGCATCCGTTTTGGTTCATTTTTGGTGGAGACCTTATTTTCATTGTTAGAAAGCTTGTAGGAGGGTGGGAGGCTAGCAATTGTTCTGAAAACCAGCTTTATTCCTTCATCGCTCTCCATCGCCCGTTTTCCTCCCTAGAAAGTTAGTGTTGACCACTCCCGGGCACTTTCTTGGGCCCTCAACCACATATTTGTGTTGTACACACCTGGGAGGCCACCAATATAGATAGGCCGGCCAGAAATTCATCTTGACCCTTTTGACCCCCCTCTAAAAGCTAGCTTTTCTCTCTCCTGAGTCACTATTTCTGCTTTTTCTCCCTATAGTTGTGTTGTACTCACCTGGGAGGCTACCTTTCTGGGTAGGCCGACCAGTAATCTTGCCTGACCCTTTTGACCCCTGGTCGGCCGACCATGGGGGGTGGCTGGCCGGCCCCCTGAACCTTTTGAACCTGGCCGACCATGATCCTCTCTCCAAGTGTATTCCAGCTGTGCCAGTTGTTTCCCCCAGATCCTGTATCCGAGGGGCTGCCTTTTGGGGGGGAAATTTGAATTTGTTTTTCCCCCCCTTTCCTTGGCCTCTCTCCCTCTTTAAAACCAGCACTCTACCACCATTTTGAAGGGTTAGAAAATCAACTAAGGCACCATTATAGATACAACTTTCTCTCTCTCTCATCCAAGCCTCCAAACACCTTGGTTCTTCACCATTTACACACCAACCCATAGCATAACACCTCCATCACTCATTCCAGCATTTGGGAGGACATTTGAAGAGGTTGAAAGTTCAGAAATTTGGTCCAAAAGCTGTTGATTTACTGCTCTTCAAGGGTAAGCACCTATTTCCCTTAAACTTGCATTCTTTTGCTTCATTTGTGAGCCATACTTGCAAGAATTTTTGGGCTCCGACCCAAACTAGAAATAGTCTTTTTTTGAGCTCATCTTCATGTTTGATCAAGGGTTTTTCTCTGTTTGAAGCCACCTGCTACCCCCTTCCCTTTATCTCTCTTTTAGGGCTATTTCTTGCATGATATGTTAGCCATGTTTTTAAGCATTTCTGGGCTTCGAGCCAAACTGTAAAGTGCTTTATTTTGAGCCCCTCTTCAACTTTGTTGAAGGGATCTTCACTGTTTGAGGCCATTTACTACCTCTTGCTCTCTATCTCTCTTTTAGGGCCATTTTTGCGTCATATTTTAGCCTTACTTGTGAGCATATTTGAGATTTTTCATAAACTGTAAAGTATATTTTTTTGAGCCTCTCTTCAACTTTGTTGAAGGGATCTTTCTTGTTTGAAATCATTTACTGCCCTGTTTGCTCATTCTCTCTTTTAGGGCTGTTTTTGCATGATATATTAGCCTTGTTTGTGAGCCTTTTCGGACCTCGACCTAAACTGAAAAAAGTCTTGTTTTGACATCATATTCATGTTTGATTCAGGCCTATTCTCTGTTTGGAGTCATCTTCCCCTATGCATGCTTCATTCTTTCGTGATTAGAGCTATGCATTAGAGCACTTGTATTGTTCATGGTTTGGCCTCTTAGCCACTAAAATCTAATGGATTTTCAGTGGCTTTGATGCATTTTTGAGCCTCGAAATCAGAGGGGGGTGACCCCCGCTCACCTTGTTTTGTTTGATGGTCATTTTGGCCTTCCAAAGAGGCCCTATCTTTCATGCTTAGTTGATTGATTTCAGGGCCAATTTGGTGAGTTTTAGGGCTACCATATTTGATTTCCAGAGTTAATTTTGCCATGCCAAGTGTCCTTGATGTATGTGCTTAATAACCCTTTGTATGCCCTTCCAAAGGAGCCCCTCGTTTGTGCATGTGTTGGCTGCATTTCCATACTTATTTGGGCATATTTTGGCATTTTATATTCACTGATTTTTTCTGGTTTGATGAGTTCTCACCTGCTTCATGCACATGCCATGTAACTCATGTTTGCTAGTCAAAGTTGCATGCTATTTTAGTCCATCTTGTTAGCATCTTTTGGCCATGCTTTGAACTAGAAATGTTCATGTTTTGGGACTACCTTAGTTCTGTCTTCATGCTTCATGATCAAATAATGCACGCTTTGTAGAGCTATAGGTCAATGCATGTGCCTAGTTTTGTGTTTCGGGACCATTCCATGCATCGGGTGCCATGTTTCCATGTTTCGGGACCATTTTGCATTACATTTTAGTGCTGGAAATTACATTCTTGTATGCCATATTTCATGTCTTGCCATGCCTTGTTAGAGTTGCATACTATGCCTTAGGTTCGGTCCTCGATTTGCATGCATGTGTGCACGCATTTCGATAGTCTCATTTTCATCTAATGGCCACTGATGTGAGTGTGGCTGAGGTCCACTCATGTTGGTGTAAGTCCATTATGCATTGTGTATGCCATTTCATAGCATTGCGTATGCTAGGTTGTATTTTAGAACATTGTGTATATCATGTTGTGTCGTGCATTGTGTATGCCATTTCATAGCATTGATATACTAGGTTATATGCTAGTTGCATTGTGTATGCCATTTCATTTGCATTGTGTTCGGGATAGGAGTTAGCCCAAGCACGGGAAACGAGGGACGTTTCGTACTCCGAGTGACGGAACGTGTCTCAATTCCCCGGTTGCCGACACTCCGGATTACCCATGATGGAGTTTAGGTCTTGTTGTGTTTTCATGTGCATTCATTTCACATCGAGTCGTACAATTCGACTCCTCGGCCATCATGCATCGATATACGTGATTGGTGGTACGAGGATCGAGGACTACACTCCCCGAAGAGTAGTCATGCATACATATGTGAAAATACTTTGCCATGCCCCTTTGTTGCTCTCTGTTGCAGTAAATCATAAATCAACGGCCTCCTGGAGCTTTGCACAATATTCCGAGAAAAACTGCAAACAGAGGCGAATCGGGGCATCGCAATGGATTTCCGTGCCAGGCAATTCAAGCATGCATCATTCCACCATTCGGAACAGAGCTGAGGCAGTCCATAGGCTTACATGCTTGTTTATCACTTTCCTAGTTAATTTGTTAATTAATTAGGATTTTGTAATATTTAATTATTCATTCCAGACTGTAATTATTTATTCGGACTGTATTATTCTTTTGGACCCTCCAAGCGAGGACACAACTGTAATAAGTGTGCGTGCGTGTGATGTATGTCTTCCAACCCCACGTCTTTCTCCCTTTTATTTACCTGCTTATGATGGTTAGATTAGGGCATGTTTCAATTAGCATACAGTATGATAGCATGTTTGCATTCATTCATCTGTATTGCATGCACCGGGCTCGGCGCACCATACTAACTGCATTTGTATTTCAATTCCAAATTGAATACGTGTTAGCTGTAGCATCATCATATGCCATGTTTAGAATAGCCGAGCCTATCTTAGTTGCATTTTGTATGTGTTGCATTAGGCATTTCTGTATAGTTAGGATCATGCATGGATTTCTAACAGAGCTTCTGTTTTGGCTTAGAGTACTCGGTAAGTACTTATGCTTTAGCATCCTTGCATGCGTGTGAGTGACTGCCATGATAGCATGCTTGCCATGAGGCTATGTGCTTATATGATATAACTGCCTGAATGCCTGTGGGTGAAGGTTGGGTTATTTGAATTGGAACAATTCATTAATTGTGAGTTTTAAGCCCACTAGATAGTGGCAAAATCATATTTTCTAAGCCCATCCGAGGGTGGCAAATCCACGTCTTAGCCTACTTGCGGGTAGCACCATCAAACCATTTTCAAATAAACAAACATGAAATGTTTTGTTCCAATTCAGGCGACCCAGTCTATACTTGTATGCTGTGCGTATCACATAGTAAATCTAGGCTAATAACCGGAATAAGAACGCATAATGTTTTCAAAAATAGATATCATGGTTAGTAGAGGCCGATCTTTGATCGGGCGAACGGGGGTGCTCACAAAGTGACCTTCCCCAATCGTATCCAAGTTCCCGAGCCGAGGCAACTTTGGTGATGACGGACATGTGGCCTTAGGCAAACGAGTCAGGGTTTCCTAAATTTTCCCAAAATAAAACATTTAGGTGGCGACTCTGTATCTGGCAAAGCCGTCTATGTTTGGCACTTCTTTCAAAATCTATTTTCTCAAAACGATTTGCCGGATTTGGACTCTTTGGTTCAGATTTAGAACCGTGACAATTTGAGAGTCCGAACATGTAGTGAGCCCAAATGAACAGAACGGGACTCATCCTCCCGGGACGTTCGGGGACGTCTACAAGAGGGTTGACAACCATACTAGTTATACATCATAAATGATGAGAATGTTAAATTGATATTAGTAGTGGATTAAAATGAGCAAGTCTTGCGCAACTGGTTGTTTCGAAACCCTTGAATGGAGCATTTGTATTCGGACCCTAGGTAGTTCGATGTAAGGAGGGATTTGGGCTAGGCCCATAATTACCATCTCTTTTGAGGCACTCGGTTGGCCCTACGCAGCATATAACTGTTGGTAGACGTCCGAGGTAAGATCTGCAACAAAGCAACAAAAGTGGGGGCATACCAAATGATCCGTGTCCAATTTTTGGAGTTGGGAGGACGAAATCTCTTTGGAGGATTTCTAGACTACTAACAATTGACCATATAATCTGTGCTATGAACTTAAATGCCAGGATCCTTTGCTCTGTCTTTTTGTAAATGTTGTTGTGTATTGGACTGAGAAGAAAGGATGAGGCGTGTGTGCGTTTACTGGACATTCAAAGCTCACGACGTATCATGGCAGGTGCCGAAGAGGAGCTTACAGTAGGAGACGACGAGCCGGAAACCTTCGAAAACATTTGGCTATCTTAGAAAAGTTAGAAATTTCTTTTTGATGTTTTGTAAAGTTCATATAAAAATTTAGGTTGCGTTTGGTAGAGTTTTCTAAATATGATTTGAGAATATGAGTTGTATTTTGAGTTTGTGAGTTTTGGAATTATAATTTGAGTATAGAGAATTTGTTTGGTGAATGAGTTTTGAAAAGAATTTTTGAATTGAGTGATGTGACATAATTTTTGATACAAAAACTTACAACTTATAACCAAACACACAACCCAAAATTCTATTCAAAACTCATAAAAAATTTAAAAAAAAAAAAAATTTGAAAATATTTTTTATTTAAAATATAAAAATAACAAGTGCAAATAAAAATAAATAAATAAAAAATTATGAACACTGTTCCAGTCGACTGGCTGGACGTCCGGTGGGACGTCCAAGGGGACATTCGGGTACACGAATTTTCAAACGCGAGTGTGGAAATGATTTGTGAAAACTGTAAACAAACGCCGCACTCAAACTAAAAGGTAGAATCATGATTCAAAAGCTGTACCAAACACAGCCTTAAATTTTCTTTTGGGATGTAATGTTAATAGAATGAGCTTTTGTAATTAAGGATATTCGTAATTATTCTATTATTATGTACTTATATTCTAACACCTATGAATGGCAACGGGGTGGAGTGGGGCGGGGCCGGGGACTACACTCCCCGTCCCTGATCCTCGAAGGCTAAAAAATCCCCGTCTTCGCCCCTAATCCTCGGCGAGGAAACCCATCACCCCTCGTCCCCGTTCTCGTCCCCTAACGGGGATCGGGTTTTCCCGACCCCAAAAAACCCCCGAGCTTCAACACAAGAACAACAAATCAATGTATATCACTATGTTTCATCATCATCAACAAATACAGATTTAAATTTTAAAAAAAAAAATTTAATTAATCACAGTGTGAATACACCGCACAGATCAGATCACGCACACACACAAATCAGATCACACACACAGATATTGTCATCCCTACACACAGATCAAATCACACACACATACACACACACACACACACACACACACACACACATACACATACAGAGATAACAGATCTAACAGATCTGAGTACATCACCATCGTCTGGCACAGATCTGAGTGACGCTAGTGACTAGGCGTGAGATCGATAGTGGCTGGCTGTGGCGGTGGGTTCGGTGGTGGTGACAGAGAGACAGACCTTGTGCGGCGGTGGCAGTAACCGTGAGGAATAGAGAGAAACGAAGTGGAGAGAGAGGGGGGGTCGGGGCCAGCGGCGGTGATGATGTTGCCGTCGGTGACTGCGAGAGTGAGAGAGCTGACAGAGAGAGAAGAACGAGAGAGTGAGAGGGAGTTGAGATGAGAGTGAAAGAGAGATATATCTGAGTTAGAGAGTGAGTGAGAGAGATATAAATATAATACAACATAGTAACAGATATATAAATATAATACACGAGTTGGTTTATTATAAATGTAATACATGGTTTGGTTTATTATATATATATATATGTAAGGGGTATAAAAGTAATTTTACTTCGGGAAAATTCAGGGATGGGGTCGGGGCTTAAACACTGATCACTGTCTCTGGCCTGAAACAGATCAGGGATTGATTTTCAAATATCATCTTCTCCCTATCGAGCGTATTTTTTGGGAAAAAACCGCTCAAATCAGGGTCGGGGTCGGGGATCCCCATCGGGTCGGTTTCAAATTGTCATCCCTAAATATAACCCCTGACGTTGCTTATGTGACCTTGTGTCAATGCCTCTTGAGATCTGTCAAAAGGGTAGTGCGCTATCTAAGAAAGTTGGACTTAGAAGGGAGGCTAATTTGACTCCTCCGGTGATCTAGGATCTTACTTAGTTATTGGCCATAGAATTCATTAGTGACTTTCCCTTGACTACAACCATTAGTGTAGATTTGGGGCATCACAATTTGGTATCAAAGCCTAGGTTCAACCCTTAACCCACGCAACCCAATACGCAACTCTAGAAGCCCTTACCTTTTTACCTTATTGTATTTTATTATCACACTATTATATTTAAAAGAGACTAATAATTAAAATATTTTCCCTCTACCCTAGGATGTCGTCTAAAAGCCGCCAGACAACCGATACCAGTCTCGACATGTGGGGAGCATTCCGCATGCAAGGCAGGAGGGCCCTGTCGCTTAATACCTACTTCAACCATTGAAGGTGTGAATTCGTCGCCAAGGAGATGATCATCAAAGAGATATGAAAGGTGGAAATAGATTACTCTTATTACACGAGGGAACAAAAGAGGTCCTTGGTTCGACGATGCCTACAATACCTAAGTCGCGCAGCAAGGATTGCAATCCAAAAGGAGCAAGATGACTAGAAAATGGACTCTTTGATGCACCGAGCCTTAACAAGAGAAGCACTGCACCAATTTCCAACGGAAAGTGGCAAGTCTCACTATCCTGGGTAGAACGACAGTCAACCAATGGAGGTAGAGCAACTACTAGTGCAACCAGGAACAACTCCAACCTTCCCAATTGAGGTGTCATCTGAACACATCCCCCCTTCACCGATATACACGCCCCGTTCCCCTGGCCAGGAAACCGACTCGGTTGATAAGGACCCCGAAGAAGACTTTGATTGGTCAGGAAATGAGAGTTAATTTAAGGATAGTAGGCTAGACTTTTTGTAAGATCCACTCATAGGGGTCTTTAAAATGTATGTAGTAACTTTGTGACTATAACATGTAATGCTTTTAAGTAAAACTATGGTATGGAAGCCTTTGTACTGACGTCTAATATGATATAATGAAATGATGACTTGTTCTATATCTGTTGATTGTTACTTGTTTTAATAGTCATCACACCCTAAGAAAACTATACCTTAATTTCAAATCTCGTAGAAAGATTACCTTTAGCTAGAAATTTATAAGCCAACTTACCCCATACCATGAACAGAATGGTGGATATGCGAGCTAACGACTATTCAGAAACCAGTAACAATGCTCGGAACCATCCCAGAAATCAGCATGGGCCCATATTTGTGGAAGCCAGTATCCCTAATAATCTTGGGCATCAAATTCTGGAGGAATTAGGGCAACTAAGGAACAATCGGCAAAACGAGAGGACTCGACTCTTTTCGAAGTTCTAAAAACAAAGGTCCCCGAAGTTCACAGGAGTACCAGACCTGAGGGTGGCTGAAAATTGGCTTCCACAGATAGAGAAGATGCTAGACACTATGGGAATAACCGAAGATGCTGATAGAATAGCCTTGGCTGTGTTCGAGCTTGATGATGAGGCCGATCATTGGTGGGAACTAATCAAGAATACGCGTGATGTTACAAACATGTCGTGGATCCAGTTGAATAAATACTTTCCAAGTATAGTTCGTTGAGAGCGAGTCAAGGTATTCCAAAACCTAGAGCAATGGAATATGACCGTAATCCAATACGCTGTAAAATTTGAAGAGTTAGCCCGTTACGCAACTAGATATGTAGCAAATGACGAAGAGAAAGCAAGGATGTTCGAGTGGGGGCTAGACCTTACAATCAGGGGAAGAGTTCTCTTGCAACGACTCCACTCATATGTCGAGGTGTTGGAGACGACATTAGAATCTAAAAGGGAAGTAGCCAACACCAAGAAGACTTGGAACAAGCGAAAAGGGGGTCAGAAATCTGTTGGACCTCAGAGGAACTAGAAAGGAAATATGGCCTCGAAGCCCTACTCCAGACCACAACCATAATAGGAACGACAACAACTGCAGCAACAGATTCAGAGAGGAGGCTATCAACCAAGGCCGGTAGGACAACTCCAGTGCTTTCATTACCAATAATTAGGGCACAAAAGGAACGAATGTCCCCAACTCCCACCATCCGGATACCAGTAAGGAGGTTCCGGAGCAAATGCCCAGGCATTGGGTGGACAGAAGCCTTGGACAAACAAGACAGGACCTACTGGGCAGTAGCACCAGAAGAGTGGAGGAACTCAGAAAGCTACGACCAGTGGCAACCAGAAGGCAACTGGCAGAGTCTTTGCCTTGCAAGAGGAAGAAACGGACCCGTTTGTAATTGAGGGTAATTTTGTACTATATAATTCTTGGGTGCATGTTTTATTTGATACTGGTGCATCGCATTCTTTTATATCCTCTGCTTGTGCTAAGTCATTAGAACTTGTATGTGAATGCTTAAAAACTGCCTTAAATGTAATGTCACCTATCCGAGGATACGTTCGGATAGGGTTGATCTGTAAGGATTGTAAAATAAGAGTGTCGAACCTACGCTTAACTTGCAACCTTCGTGTCATGGAAATGTCAGACTTCGACATCATTTTGGGCATGGACTGGTTGTCTGCCCACCAAGCGGTGATCGACTGCCGTCAAAAGAAAGTAGTAGCTCACACGCCTGATAGAACACATTTCCAATTTAAGGGGGATAGACAAGACTTCATGACTTAAACGAAACATAGGACGCGGTGGCACAATCAACTTGCGGGTAGGATAGCAAGTTTGATTTTAAATGAGGAGGACCAAAAAGAATTAGAATTTCTGCAAGTAGTATGTGAATATGCAGATGTATTTCCTACGGAATTACCGAGATTGCCACCAACCCAGGAGGTAAACTTCAGTATTGAGCTACAACCTGGAACTACCCCAATATCCATGGCCCCATATTGCATGGCACCGGCAGAACTACGAGAATTAAAGACACAACTACAGAAGTTGCTCAAGAAATGATTCATTAGGCCAAGTACTTCACCATGGGGAGCACCCGTGCTGTTTGCTAAAAAGAATGATGGGTTATTATGGCTATGAATCGATTACTGTCAACTTAACCGAGTCACGATCAAGAACCGATACCCACTTCCAAGGATTGATGATCTTTCTGATCAACTTAGAGGCTCAAGGTGCTATTCAAAGATCGATCTCAGATCAGGCTGCCATCAATTACGAGTCAAGGAGGAGGATATACCAAAAACTGCCTTTCAAACTAGATATGGTCACTATAAGTTTGTAGTAATGCCCTTTCCGACTAGCCAATGCACCGGTAGTATTCATGAGCCCGATGAACAAGATTTTCACACTATATCTTGACCAGTTTGTAGTAGTGTTCATTGATGACATCTTGATATATTCAAGGTCTAAAGAAGAGCATGAGCAACATTTAAGGATTGTCCTTCAAGTTCTTAGAGACAATCGGTTATATGCCAAAGCAAGCAAATGTGAGTTCTGGTTGAATGAAGTGAAATTCTTAGGGCTTGTAGTATCTGAGAATGGGATTGCGGTGGATCCAACCAAGGTGGAAGCAGTCTTAGATTGGAGACAACAGAAAACCGTGTCAGAAATCTGTAATTTCTTAGGATTGGCTGGTTACTACCGAAGGTTCATTCAAGATTTCTCTAAACTAGCCAGACCAATGACTCATTTTACGCAGAAAAGAGTAATGTATAAGCGAGATAAAGCTTGCGAAAAATCCTTCCAAAAGCTAAATAAGAGATTAACTAGTGCGCCAATTTTGACCATCTCGGAACGGGAAGTGGGGTACACTATATATTGCGATGCGTCTAAGGAAGGGTTAGGCTGCGTGCTCATGCAAAATAGAAATGTAGTCGCATATAGATCCAGACAGTTAAAACCACATGAGCGTAATTACCCAACACATGACTTGGAATTAGCGGCTGTAGTTTTGGAATTAACGGCTATAGTTTTTGCCCTGAAATAGTGGCGACATTACCTGTATGGGGAACAATTTGAGATTTTCACAGATCACATGATTTTGAAATATCTATTTACACATGAAGACCTTAGCTTGAGACAGAGACGGTGGATGGTGTATCTTGAGGATTTCCAGTTCACCCTCTCATATCATCCCAGTAAAGCCAATGTAATAGCAAACGCTTTAAGTCGCAAGAGCAGAGGGATGATAGCTAAAATTTTCGTCAAAGAATGGGATATGGTTAAGACACTCAATGAATTTAGAATCCAAATAGAATCTCAAGAAACAAAGGTATACCTTGGTGCACAGAAGGTGATGCCTAAGTTGATAAGTGAGATCATGGAGGCCCAAAGGCACAATCAAGAAGTAGCTTATATCAAGGGACGTCTGGAATCAGGAGAACCAATGCTCGATTGGGCAATTCACCCGAATGGGAGTTTAAGATATCAAGGTAGATTGTTTGTACCAAGTAACGAGTTGCTTAGAGAAAAGGTGCTTAAGGAATGTCATCACTTCGTATTTGCGGTACATCCAAGAAGGACTAAAATGTACCAAGATTTGAAGAAACAGTATTGGTGGAGTGGAATGAAGAAGGATGTGGCTAGATTTGTGGGAAAATGTCTAACATGCCAACAAGTGAAGAAGGAACATCAGAAACCAAGAGGAATGTTACGACCCCTACCAATAGCAGAATGGAAGTGGGAGTACATGACAATGGACTTTGTGACAGGGTTGCCCAGGACACCCAGAGAGCGCGATGCTATATGGGTAATAGTGGATCGCCTCACTAAGTCAGCACATTTCTTACCCTATAAGATAACCGACACTTTAGAGTCTATATGCAGGCTCTACATTGGGGAAATCATTCAACTACATAAAATTCCGGTATCTATTGTGTCAGATTGTGATCCACGATTCACCTCTCGATTTTGAAGAAGTCTGCAAGAAGCTTTGGGTGCTGAGTTATGTTTTAGCACTGCTTTTCACCCACAAACGGATGGACAATCTAAACGCACCATCCAGACACTCGAAGATATGCTGAGAGCTTGTGCAATAGATTTTCAAGGAAGTTGGGAATGACACCTACCCTTAATTGAATTCGCCTATAACAACAGCTTTCAAGCTAGCATTGGTATGGCGCCTTTTGAAGCATTATATGGACGACCTTGTAGATCACCAATTTGTTGGATGGAAATAGATGAAGTGAGTCTAATAGGACTTGAACTTTTCATAGAGACCACTGAGAAGGTCAAATTGATCCGACAACAGTTAAAAACTGCTCAAGACCGTCAAAAGAATTATGTAGATAGGAGGAGAAGGCCATTGATGTTTGAAGTAGGCAACCACGTGTTCCTAAAGGTGCAACCTAGGCGTGGGATCGTACGTTTTGGAAGAAAGGGGAAGCTGTCACCATGATATATCGGACTTTTCGAAATACTGGAGAAGGTCAGTGAAGTGGCATATCGACTAGCTCTACCCCCGCAATTAGTAGAAATACACAACGTCTTTCATGTATCTATGTTGCGGAAGTACATTGTCGATCCATCACATGCCATCAACTGGAAAGAAATCAGTCTCGACAAGGATGTTACCTTTGAAGAAGGACCTGTAGCAATACAAGATAGTTGAGAGAACAATCTTAGGGCTAAGACGGTTCATCTAGTAAAGGTGCTTTAGCGACATCATGGAATTGAATAATCAACCTGGGAACGTGAAGAAACGATACGGATAAACTATCCCCAACTTTTTGAGCCTAGTCTGTGATTGTGATTTCGAGGACGAAATTAGTTTAAGGGGGATAGGTTGTGAGGCCCTAACTTTTTGTAATGTCCCCAAACGCTTATAATTGAAGAATTTCAATAAAAAAACCTTGTTTCTCCATTTCTTGCAAATTAAACCCTAGAAATCAGGAACGACTGTGCGAGATAATCAACAAACCCTAATCGACTCTGAGAACTTAAGAAACATTTTAAAACCCTGAATTAATAATTTAGAAACCCCATAATGAAAAATTATAAGAGAAAAACCCTAGTTTTCGGTAATCGCAGTTTTAGCCCAATATCTCGCCTTTTGTTGCAAATCAACACCACGTGGCCCGAATTATTTTTCCCTTCATTATTTTATTAATTATATGACTTAAACATATGTTTTATTTCAAAATTTCAGATTGTACCCTTTTCTTTCTCAATTATTGCATTTTGACCATAAAACCTTAATATTTTATTTAATAATGGTACAACCAATATTTTATTAATTTATACAAAATATCCTCTATATTTTATTAACAAAAAAAAAATCAAATTTTCACATGGATAAATAAGGTAGCCGGTTGTGGGTGGTGACAAGGACCTAGAATTGTATTTTTTATACATAGCAAATCTTGTACAAATATGCAACAAATCTTTGACCAACATGGAGGAATGGGGGGCATTTATTGCTATATCTTTTTTGTCTCCCAATTAACTAGTAAATAGGATTACTTTCTCTTAATCAAGATCAATTAACACAAATCTTAATTGGATCTAATTACAAACCAACTAAACTTGAATAGTTTCTATTGAAAACCAACCAAACCAAACCAACCCTTCTCTCTCCTCCTTGGCCTATAAATACAAGCCTTGCTAGCTATTTTATTTCACTCCATTCACACACACAACACATAGCTGAGAGAGGAGGAAAGGGAGAGCAAGTGAGCTTGAGAGAAAGAGAGAAGAAAAGAGAGCAACAAGTAGGAAAAAGATCTAGCAAATCAAGGTAAATCTCATACACCTCCTCTCAATGAATCATCATGTTTTTCCCCTTCATAATACAAGCTAAAAATATATTTCACATGATACTAAGAGTTACTACATTGTTAGATGATGTATGGTTTGAAAATGAAATGTTCTTTTTCTTCCTTGTAATTTCCAGCAAGCTTTTCTCAATGTTTTTGATTTTATTTCCATAGCAAACCTTCACCAACACAAAATCTGTTTTAAAGGGGTATTAATTGACATATATAGAGTATGTGAAAATTTTGGCTAAGACCATGGATGTGTTTTTATGACTCCTTTTATTTTTCTAAATACTTGGTGCAAGAACCTGTTTAAAACAGGGAACTCTAAGAAATTCTAGAAAATTATAGAAAAATGATCTCGCGTTCATTTTTATATCAAAATCTTCCTCTGAAGGTTAGCTTTCAAACAAAATTTATTTCAATGAAAATGAATGAGTATTCAAGAGAAACACCAAATTTTGTAACAGTTGTCAAATCTGGGCAGATCTGTGTATTTCTTAAATATCTAAAAATCAAAAAGGGCCACCCTACTTCCGTAAAATGATTCTAAAACTAGACTTAATTCTCTACGAATTCTCAGTAAGCCACATTTCTGAAACCCTTAGAAAATATTTTTTCTATATTTTTTTTTGAACTGGTGCAGTGCTGAAAATCTGACAGTGTGGTTCTTGTTGTAGTTAGTGTTTTTGTGCTATCATGACATATTTGTTATAATATATGTTATACTTGCATGCTTGAGTTTCACCTTGAATGGCCTTATTTTGCTCTTACTTGTGCTAACCACTAATGTATAATGAACTTAATGTGTAAAATGAAAAACTAAATGGGTTGGTAAAGAGGGTTGACGACCACACTAGTTATACATCATAAATGATGAGAATGTTAAGTTGATATTAGTAGTGGATTAAAATGAGCAAGTCTTGTGCAACTAGTTGTTTCGGAACCCTTGAATGTAGCGGTTGTATTCGGACCCTAGGTAGTTCGGTGTAAGGAGGGATTTGGGCTAGGCCCATCAGTACCGTCTCTTTTGAGGCCCTCGGTTGGCGCTACGCAGTATATAACCGTTGGTAGGCATCCGAGGTAAGGTCTACAACAAAGCAGCAAAAGAGGGAGCATATCGAATGATCCGCATCCAATTCTTAGAGTTGGGAGGACGAAATCTCTTTGGGGAATTTCTAGACTACTAACAATTAACCATATAATCTGTGCTATGAACTTAAATGCCATGATCATTTCCTCTGTCTTTTTGTAAATATTGTTGTGTATTGGACTGGGAAAAAGGAATGAGGTGTGTGTGCATTTACTAGGCATTCAAAGCTCACGGCGTATCATGACAAGTGCTGAAGAGGAGCTTACAGCAGGAGACGACGAGTTGGAAACCTTCGAAGACGTTTGGCTATCTTTAAAAAGTTAGAAATTTCCTTTTGATGTTTTGTAAAGTTCATATAAAAATTTAAATTTTCTTTTGGGATGTAATGTTAATGGAACGAGCTTTTGTAATTAAGGATATTCGTAATTATTCTATTATTATGTATTTATATTCTAACACCAATATAACCCCTGACGTTGCTTATGAGACCTTGTGTCAATGCTTCTTAAGATCTGTCAAAAGAGTAGTGCGCTATCTAAGAAAGCTGGACTTAGAAGGAAGGATAATTTGACTCCTCCGGCGATCTGGGATCTTGCTTGGTTATTGGCCATAAGACTTATTAGTGACTTTCCCTTGACTACAACTATTAGTGTAGATTTGGGGCATTACACAGCCCCTTGTATCCATTGTTCACAACTAAGGCAACTAGAATATCTAATCCCATTCACTCCCTTAGTTTTCGTAATTCATTTAAAGTGTGTAGAATATTTAGTAATTCATTTAAGATTTCCAACATTATTTGCGAGGCCTACTACATGTGGATTCGAAATTGGCTTTAAACAAATAATTTGGACGAATTACACCAACGGTCCATGTAGTTTGGGGTTTGTGTCATTTTGATCATTGTCCTTTCAATTATGATACATTTGACCTTAAATTTTAAATCTTATTATAAATAAGGACAATTGAAAACACTATTTCCTCTGCAAATGGAAAATGCTCAATTTCAATAGTAAAGTCAAGTTGCTATAAACTAGTTTGACAAAAATAAATGTTAAAAAGTTATTTTTGAATTTTTTAAAAATTATTTCTACCAACCAAAAATAAAATTATATAAAAATAATAAATCTTTTATATTTTTATATATTTATTTTTTTACTAAATTAATTTTTAGTATGTGTTTGGATGATGATCATGTAATGGGTAATTGTTTTTGTTGATATATATATATATATATATATTTTGTTATTAACAGATATTTTTGGATGGTTATCATGTGATGGATGAATATTAGGCTTTTAATATATAATCGATATGTTTAATATATAAAATATTTTTAGTTTTAGATTTTTGATAACGGATTGGTTTAATAATGACAACAAAATTGTTGTCATATTTGATTTATAAAAAAAAAATAGGAAACAATTTTACGAAAATAAATATCAAAAAAATTAATTTTAAAAATTATTTATACCTTTCCAAAAGATAAATTTATATAAAGTGATGTATTTTTATTTTTTTTTCACAAATTTAATTTTTAATTTTTTAGAAAATATTTTTAAAAACTAAACCAAATATAATTTTATAAATAAAAAAGTGTCAATATTATTCATTAAAAAAAGATGCCCTTATATTTTAAACAAAATATAAATTAATTAACACAAAATAAGTTATATGACGACTTTGCCTTAAAATAGATCATTTGTAAAGAAATTATCTTTAATTATTATTATTTAAAATAAAATTAAAATTCATAATTAAATGTATCACAATTAAAAAATTAGAGATTAGAGCGATACATTTGCCCAATAAATTTTATCCATGACAGTATTGGAACACGGGAGCATCTATTTGAACACACCTATTCCACTTTTTACACATCATTCTCAGTTCACACACCTTAAAAAGAAAAAAAAATTTACTTATTACACACACTTTTATTCCAATTATATCCTCATACACACAACTTTCCAACACTCCCAATCCATACACCTCCACACCAGCGACCACCTCGCCGGCAACCACCTCGCCGGTGGCGACGCAACGCCACCATTCCCTTTCCCTTTCACTTCCAGTCGCCATCCTCACCCCTTCTTCCACCCATCGGCGACACTATCGCGACCCCCACCTCATCCCCTCGATCTCTCTCTCTCAATCGCGAAAATGGGGTTTCAGAGGTTGATAGTCGAATCAATATGTTTTGTTCGGATGTTGATGGTTGAACCAAATTCATTGGTTCGATGGTTGATTTCCGAATGGAGGCCATTTTTTCGATGGTTGATTTCCGAATGAGTCTTTTTTCTGATTTAGGTTCTCCTCTCTCTCTCTTTCTGTGGGTGTGCAGAATTAAGGGTCACGAAGGGGTGGGAGCTGCGGCGGCGGTGGTGTTGTGTTCCGAAGTGAGGGGTTACGAGGGTGGTGGGGAGGGTGAGTGAGCGACGAACAATAGGGTGGAGTGGAGCTTCGATTCGAGAAGAGGGAGGCTGGAGGGAGGCGACGGAAGGAGGTGACGAAGGGAGGGACGGTGTTGAGGAAGGAGATGACTGGAGGGGAGGGACTGTGTTGGGTATTAGGGTTAGGGTTTTGGTTGAAGAAGAAAAGGATACTTTGGTAATTTTATTTTAGAATAAAAATATAATAAAAAAAATATTATTAAATGTGTGAGGAGAAAAAAGTGGTGTGTGTAAATAGAAACTCCCCTAAAACACCACTCTGCTTGCTTTAAATATCTAACATATCCCCAGCAACCAAACAGAGTTGTAAAGTAAACAAGCACTACTGCAAATGAAAATCAAGTAGCTTTATCTCCTTGAATTGGATTACCAAATTCAATAAGCAAAACATCGTCCCGTGTAATCGTTAAAATAAATTATAGATTATAACCTAATAAATTATAAAGTATGATTTTAATTAAAAATTATTAATTTATTTGATATAATTGTTAGATTATAAATTTAAATTATTGAGTAGTTCTTAAATAAGTTGTGAAATAATTTTTTTAATTAATTTTTATTTTTTATTATTCATTATTTGTCTAGATTTTTTTATAAATAATAATAATAATAATCTATAATCTATTTAATTTTTTTATTTTAAAAAAAATAAAAAATAAAAAAAATTAAAATAATCGTAAATTAACATATCTATGACACAAACTAATAAGCAAAGTAAAGGTGAGTAATTTTTCAAAATCATTTTTTTTTTCCAACTTAAAATAAATTATTAAAATCAGAAAAACAAACAAGCCAAGCCAAACACCCCCAGCATCTTCTTCGGCAGCTGACGAGGCACCCATCTTCAATCCCTTCTCTCTAGACTCCCTTGCCTTCAACTTTCTCGGGAAAATTCGACATTCGCGAGCACTCGCGTGGACTGAAAGGAAACACCGGAAGCTTATATGTTCAAGGCCGATCTTCCTGGTCTGAAGGAGGAAGTGACGTTCGAGATCGAGGAGGACGATAGGGTTTTGCAGATCAACGGTGAGAGGAATTTCGAGGACGAGAGGAACGATACTTGGCACCGTGTCGAGCGCAGCTCCGGCAGGTTCATGAGGCGGTTCCGGCTGCCGGAAAATGCGAAAATGGATGAGGTCATGGCGTCAATGGAGAACGGAGTACTTACCGTTACAGTTCCCAAGGTTGAGGTTAGGAATCCTGATGATAAATCCATTGAAATCTCTGGTTAAAATTAATGTATACAACTATTTAATTGTATATGTGAAATGTAGTGTTTATATGTGTGACGATATGTCTCTAAACCCTGCTTTGGGAGTGTGTAAAATAGGCTTTGTTACTTACAAACTAATGATAATGTGAGTGATGTTTAAAATCTTAATTTCGATTTGCTGTGCATTTTAACTTTATACTTCTCTATCTATTATTTGATCATTTGTAATCTTAAGAATGATAAGAGTTTCAAATTAATGAAGAAAAATACACAAAATGCAATTCATGAACTATCAATTCCTTCTTTGAATAGTCTGCAAATGTTAGCAAATACATGAAACTCAAATGAAATTAGAATGTTGGCTAGATCACATCGTTGTAATCTGATTTCAATTGAAAAATCTGATATCTGTTTATGTTTTGTTCTTGTTGATTTTCAGTGAAATTGCATTTGTTAGAAACTACGAGTTATCCAAAACCAGGTAAGCAGAATTGAAAAACCTGTGTATGAATAGGGTTTAAGGTTTTTTGATTGATTTTTCTTTAAAAATCTTAATTTTATGTGAACATTTAGTTGAAAAATAATAAGATACCTTAATTGCTTGTATAATCTGATTTTTTATTTTTTTTATTTTTATTTATTTTTTTATTTTTTTATAATGGTAAATGAAAATCCACCCAGCTACATAATCAAACCCACTACTTCAAAATTTTTTGTGCACATAGAATTTTGGTGAATGACATGAGAATATGAGATTGTGTTGATTGTTTCTTGAAGACTCCATTTTGTTACATCCTATGCAGTTACATCAAGGAGACATTTGATCCAATGTAAGTGAAATATAAAAGAAAAAGAAAATGGAATATATTTGGATTGATTTGTCCGTATTCAAAAAATTGAATCCAACATCAATAGGGATCATTGAACCCTTCATCAATTTTTTTTCATCTAATTTGATTTAAAGTTTGAGTAAAAAGCTTGATTTGATATGAACTACTCCAACCCGTTCATCACATTTTTATCAAAATCTTTTTTAAAAACTCCTCTCTTGAAAAAAAAAACCCCTCCAATGCTTTATCTTTTTAAATTTTCAAAAAATTCTAATTTGAGGAAGGATTTGATAGAATTTTCAATTTGATGAAAAAATGGTTCTCCCTTGATTTGAGGAATGGGTTGGAGATGATTTTTGAGTACTTTGATTTGATGAAACAAAAGGTTGATTGAGGATTAGAGATGCTCTCAATCACGTGTGAAAACATTCTTCAGGACTGAGCATGACTATTTTATCCTTGGTGTAATGTTCATCTCATGCAGTGACAACAAACTTGTTGGATATTATACTGCCAATATCTATATCTACTCTTGAAGATGCAACAGGCATAAACCCTCCTCAGTTTTGTATGTTCAGGTATTTCTCTATCTTTATCTCTATCTCTATCCCACTCTAGCTTTCACTTTCTTCAAATTTTTATATTCTGCCAAGAAATTGAAATATGTCTGTCAAACATATTTGAATAATTTCACCTGCTACATACTTGCGTTCTTTCTGCTATCTATAGCAGTATTGCTTCTTCTGCACACAACACAAATTCAATCTACATGTTCAAAAGGCTTTAAGCGTGATGGTGAAAAAATAATTACATTTCATTTCCTGAGATCAGTTCCTCAAAGAAGAAACTAATTAGAAAAGTTAACAAAGGGAAGACAATGCTTATCTTCTGCTTCCTAGAAACAGACACATGTTGAACCCACAACCAAGCAGACATACGGTTTAACACAAGAGGATCTTTCCACCGTCAGTCATTTGCATTGGGAATTCTTATCCCAAAAGATTTATGTATTGGGAGGATGCTAATACTCTGATGCTCACAAACAAGGTCTAGAAGTATATGTTTCTGATTTCGCTAATTATAAACCTGCAAGTTACAAATATAGCTATGATCAAACAGCCAAGTATCTGCAGTAACTGATTATTTTCAGTTTTCTGTTGATGGAGTGATTATGGATTTTTCTTCTGCTGCCTCAGAATCAACTGGTGTGATTAGCTTTTGTTGCTCATTCTTAATGGTCAGCCTATGTTCTCCTGTTCATTAGGAACAATTCATGACAACAAAATACACCAATCTAAAACCCCAGCATACCACTTTTGTTGCTGAAAATAGGTCTGTCCTAATAACTCAAAATCATCAATAAAATTGTTCTGAGGCAGCATGCTTAGCTCACAATGACAATGCTAGCAGGCCTGTGAAATGTGAGAAACTAATTGTAATTGCTTTTTGATGTGCATTATTTTACATCAACTGAGGATAATACGGAGATGATCAACAAAGTTATTCTTTTCACATTAATGCTGAGCATCTAATTATAATTTCTTTGATCATATGATTGATATCTAACAACAAGGCTATTGCCTACGCCGAATATGATGGTGGGTGAAATCAATAATTATGCTGATGTGATACAGCTACTGTCTCAAGATCCTCCATTGTTAGGTTAGAAGTTCTGATTCTTTCGCCAAGGCCTTCACCACTATTGTTGACAATACATGCATGAGCATCCTATAAAATCTCCGTATTTTTCTTTCTTTTTAGGGAAGAATTTGTTAATCGGTATTTGATTACCATTGCACCAACTGGAAAATCATATTCTGGAGCTGCCAAAAATGTGAATTTTTTATTTTTTTTCTTCTAGTGACAATCATGTTGCTTAGTGTACTTTCTGTGGAATTTTGAAACTGGTTTAGGTTTGGCAAGGACCTATAGTCTCTCTTGTTTCAGTCCCAGAAAAGATTTTGGGTTCATTTTCAGTCTGTTGTATAGCAAGTGCTTTGGGATTTTAGTTCATACCAGTGTAGAAGAATGTTTGAGCTACCTAATTAATCCCCAATTTTGGTACTGTGATTATGCAGATTTATTTCATGTAGTCTACAAGGTAAAAATTAATTATCAGAACACAGAAGTTAAAATATTCCTTCTCAACTTCTCAAGATTCTTAGTAGTCGATTTCAACTTAAAAGCTATAAACAAAAACTACACTAAAGGCTCGCTCTCACAAGAGCTTATTTTCCTTAAAAATACAATATGCTATATATGTTGCAACTGTAGAGAGGAAGCAAATGGGTGAGAATTTGCATAAATTTGGTTGGGACAGAAGACAAAAGATGGTTATAACAATCTTCATAGCTTTTTGTTGCAGGGAACGGAGTTGATGAGGTATAAGCTCATGAACTTCAAACTCTTGGAAAAAGTTATAAACATGCGGCGCTTAAGGCTTCCTCTAACCGGAGGGACTACAACTTTGTTCTTGCCTGTTGTAAAATTTGCTATCTTTGACAGCTTCTCCACCTTAATCTTGTTCCCCATGTACATGTATATGTATATAGTTGCACTTTTTATGTTTTCTGTTGCGTATATGAAGAGAGAGAGAGAGAGAGAGAGAGAGAGAGGGAGAGAGAGAGAGTTTGAAGAGGATTAAAGAAAGAGGAAATAATTTATAAGGAGTTGGGATGGTGGGGTCATCAAATGGGACACATTCAAATGGTAATAGTAGTGAGGGTATAGATAAAAAGAAGCTTCCAACAGCTTTCTATTTTTGTTGTGCCGGTAGTAGCAGAAGTGGTGGGCGGTATAGATAAAGAACCTTCGAACTACTTTCCGCAGGGTAATATGGTAGTGAGAAATAAAGGACTTTTGAGTACTTTTTAGTACGGCTTGAATCCCGCACAAGAATCTCTCTCCACCTCATGTTTCTGGAAGGAAGAGAAGAGAGTGTGTTTTAGAACACGGTCGGCCCAAGTGTAAACCCATTTACACCACTGTCTTGGGCTTCAAAAAGAGGAAAGCCATTATTACAATGAAATTTTAATAGTGAATTACTATCGTCAAAAGCAATATATTACTGGTACAAAAAAATTTAATAGTGAAGGAGAAATCTCAATAAATAAACTGGAAAATAAGAGTAATAGTTGAAAGACCCTATCTATTTTTCTCACATAATTTTTTTTTAAAAAAGTGTTTGGTTTCAATTTTCTGCAAAAATAAATTTTTTATTTTTCATATTTTTTTGTTTTTAGTAAATATTTTTTAATTTTAAGATTTTTTTTTTATTTTTTTAAATGCATCTTATTTACATGTATCTAAAAAGTAAAATATTTATAAAAAAAAAATCAACTACACAAAAATATAAAAATGTATCAAATTCTGGTATTTTTATTTTTATTTTTGGTATTTAGTGAATTTTTTAAAGATTTTTTTACAAATATTATATATTTTAAGTATATTTATGTTAAGTGTATTTAATTTTTTTTAAAAAAAATCAATAAACAAAGAAACACAAAAAATAAAAAAATTTAATTTTTTAAAAAGTGAATCTTGAAACTAAAATAGCACAAACTGGATTTTAAGGAATATAATTTTGTGGTGGATGATTCATAGCATGGGTTTGCTACAATAGATGGTGAGTAGATATCATAGCACAAAGGGAAGGTCCACCTAACTCCTTTCATCGCACCTTTCGCAGCAGAGACTAGAGCTTGTTTAGTGGGCGAAGAAGCGATGCATGCTTAGTATTGCCATTTGTACTCATTTCCAAGGGTTGATAAATGTCCAATTCAAATTGGAATTCAACAACAGTAATAGATGACATGTTTTACTAGTAGATATTTTAATTTTCTTATTGTATACAAAGTCCATCGTCTGTAGTAAAGTCGGTACATGATTGTAGTTCGTTGTGTAAATGATTTTTCTATCTAATATATGTATATATATATATATATATGTGCTTTTGATGATTTTTTTTAAAAAAAAATTAAATTAAATTAACTCCCTTTCATACAAAATAATAGAGTTAGTAAAATCCATTAAGCGGATTCAATACTTAAGCCATGTTGACTTTTTTTGAATGCACTAATAAATTTTACAATACTCATATTCTCCTCATTAATTTTTTTATCTTTTAAATTTTTTGACCTTTTCACCATCTTTCGCTATTTTTCCACACTATTTTTCCAAAAAGTTCCCACCACTATCCCCATTATATTTTTCCAAAAAGTTCCCACCACTATCCCCATTATCACAATCATCCACTAACTGCCATCACCTTCCACCTACCGTTGCTACCATCATCGTCCATTGAATACTGTCATCAAACTATACTTGCACCGTTGTAGGATCGGCCATGAGATTTTTGAAGCCCAAGGTGAAATCTTAAAATTAGGGCCCTTCATGTATAAATAATGAAGAAAATAGTTTATTTAAATTTTTTATTCTAAAGATATATATAATATAAATTCAAAGTTAATATAATGTGAGTCATACTTATAATGAATGAGATCTATAAATATATATTTTTTACTTTGGTATTTAAGAGAATTTTTTTTTTTTTTTATCAAATTTAAATTTGATAAAAATTTAAAAAGATATTGAAGATAAATTTTTTTTCATCAAATTTGATGAAAAGGGAAATTTGGAATATAAAGAGAAATTTAAAAAAGAGTTGGAGTAATTCATATTAAATCAATTTTTTTACTTAAATCTATAATCAAATTAAATTGAAAAAAATAATAATAATTGAAATACTCTAAAAAACTTTAATATAGATTGTAAAGTTACAAGAATTAGTTTGCATCTTTATTTTTAAACTGGTTAACACCATAAGCATTAAAATTATTTTGGAGTCCTTAAAATTTGTCAAAATTTGGGAGCCCAAGTCGCCGCCTTACTCGTCTTGGGCCAAGGCTAGGGCCAGCTCTGCACCATTACAAATCCATGTCCAAAGGGGAGGCAAAACAATATCGTTAGATATTTTTGTTAGTAAACCTTATTTTCTTCTCCTCCAACTGACTAGATCTGAATAGGCATTTTGCCTATTTTGATTCACTCTCTACATTAATAGGCAAATGTTGTTTCCCATTAAAAAGAGGTCTCCGAATCTGCTTAGCTTAGTCAAAACCAACTGATTTCCTTCATTCCCTTCCTCCATTTCTCATCCTTTTCCAGAGACAACTCTTCAAATTTTAACAACAGAATTCACCACCAAACCCTTCAAATTTTTTTTAAAACAAATTTTACCATTTTTTTTTATTAAACAAAATCAGACAACAATAATGTATGTACATACCGATTACATCAAATATTACACAAGGTGGTCGTCTTAGGGATGACCTCAATAGTTTTGAGTGCTCGTTCTGAGGATGTCTTAATCTTGATTGAAATTGTGCTATCGTCCTGAGGATGTTCTAATCTTGATTGAGATTGTGCTAAAATGACTATGTACCATTGGATTGTGCCAAAACATATCCAACGAAAGAAGCTATTACCATTTAAAAATATGATCATTTGAAATATATATATATATATATATGTTTAATAAATAATATACTTACATATTTTTAAAAAATATATTTGCAAATGCCACATCAATATATGACGCAAATCATAAAAAAATTATTTATTCATTTATCTCTATCTAAAAATTAATTAAAATAAAAAATATAATTAAAATGCACACTAATTAAACTAATTACTCCCTTCGTCTTAAAATATTAGTCTTTTATTTCATTTTTTATTGTCCCAAAATATTAATCTCTTTTTAAAAATTAAGGACAAAAATAATATAAATTTCCTATTTTGCCATTAAATTCATTAACTATATAATAAAAACAATTATAACAATTAATATTCCCTAAAACATGTACTATTAAAGAGTAATTTTGAAAAATTAATTTTTTTAAAGTGTAATAATTGTATTATTAAAAATAATTAAATTCCTTAAAAAAATTATTATTTTCAGACAAAAGAAGTAAATAAAATGAAGATAATATTTTTGTGTACATTTCCAAAACACTAGTTGGATCCCACGCGCTACGAGCGTGCGGTCGCGTGGTAGTTATAATGCTTGTTTAAGAAATTTCTGTATATACAAGATGAGTTCTTTTTCTTTATTTTTACATTTTTTTTCTTTTGCCAACAAAAAAATTATTAATAAGATGAGTACAAACTGGGAAGAGAAATATGATCGGTTCAAAACAAGAACCAAACTGCACATCTTCAACACAAAAAAATCACATAACTATAATCACCTCCCATTTAGTTTCCTTCGTATTAAAGTCATTTGTTGCATTCCATAATGTCTATAGAATTGCAAAAAACACTCCCAAATGTTCCTTTCAACAATCAAGGCAACCAACTCTTCAACACCAGTGTGCCACCATCAGCCCCACCATTGTGACCCTTCCACCATTACATCAACGGTTATTAGTACCCCTAGACTGTAACCACTACTCCAACTCTAACCAAACATCACAATTGCTACTCCAACACGAGAAATGCTAATGCTATCCTTTCATAGTATTTCCAAACTACCAAAATCACATTCTTTAGGCACCACTTCTAATAGCTACCAAAATCAGATTCTTTAGGCACCACTTCTAATAGCTTTATAGTAGCACATATGCACTTACAAAATGCTGTATGTTTGAGTTTCTCATCCAATCATGCTTCGTAAAATTCAGAATTTTGGTCCCACCACAATCTTTTTTCTAAAAAACCCCAATTACAAAATATATGCACTTTTTCCCTTAATATAGTAAGAAACACTACTCCTTTATCACAAAAAATATTTCTTAATTCCACCTAACCAAAAATTTGTTCTTAAAAATTTTAAATAAAATGTTCTTAAAAGTTTTACTTAATTTTACCTAGCCCGGCATCACCTCACCATTGATTCCACTTATGTTAATCCCGGCATAAAGGCAAACCTTGTAGTGTGAATCAACAACATCCCGTCCAAAACCTTTGTCGGCACCAGCCCACAGTAGTATGGTCCCTAAGTTGCAATAACAAAAGGTTCAACTATAAGTCTTAGGCAAAAAGAAATAGCCACAAAAATATTCACCAGAGAATCTACAAGAATTGCTATTATATGTTATTGAATTCTGCACAATAAACAGCAAATTAAATTTGGTTAAGAGAAAAGGTGCATAACAAGGACTTCTTTATATATGTTTTTTAATAGCATTGCACAAGTGGCTCAAAAAGATTAAAAGCTAACATAATATCATGTAATTTTATCCTTTTCGGTACACAGAAGGGGTTCTAAAGCATGTCAGCATCCAAAAGTTCACAAGGACTAAACCAGTAGACAAAATTAATCTACCAGGTTCAAGAAAATTCTAAAATTGGAGGACATGATCACTAAATATTATAACTCAGACAAAATGGAAAAATGAAATTGTTGATATTCGAAAAAAGTATCAATTTCATTACCTGAGGTCTAGGATAACCTCCCTTTGGCCACCCGATAGGCCACTTAACATCTTTTTGCAACAAGGTGTACTCTTGCTCAATACCATACCTATTTTAAAATTAAAATTCAAAATCAATTACAATCTCCAAAAGTTAAATGGACAAAGATACTCAAACAACAGTGACAATTAAGTTTTGACAATATTTTGAAAAGTTTGAAATCCTTTTCCGGGGTTCTTCAGCAACAACATCAGGGTGGCTGAAAATCTTCTCAGCATTGTACCTCTTGTTCATTGGAATTGGTTCACCAGCAGGAGTGTAAGCATCACACATGACCTAAGACAATAATGATTAATGAGAAAGACAGCACAACAAAACTTTATTAACACATCGTTTAAGATTCCACAATGAAAGTGCCCCAAAACCCAAATGAATTGAGGAAATGTTTCGTTCATTGGAACGATTTAAGGAAGGAATGGAATGACTATTCCTTGGCCTTCCAATGGAATGAAAATTCTCCTAAATTGGTGAATGGTGCTTTTATTTCCAATGTTAAATTCCTTTCCTTTTTACTGAACCAAACATGAGATGATTATTCTGATGGAATGATTACTCCATTCCAATGAACTGCATGAATGCTCTAACTCACCAATATATTGTTTCCCATCCTGAATGGATCTTTCAAAATTGTTTGAGGGCTGTTTTTTCAATTCAACAAAAACTGTTTATGCACTACCAATCTACCGGTTTGGAAAAATGTTCTGAACTAACATTTATTAAGGAAAAGGTTCCTAATTTGGAGCAAAATTGTTTCAATCTCATATATATAAGAAATATACATACAAATTGCTTTGGTAAAAACAAATAGGGACGCATTAGATTTTTAAATTGAGGATAACCCAGAACTTGTTTTGGCCTTAAAATGTCAATTCTCATTAGAAAGAAAACAAACAGATTAACAAAGAAATGCAGAAAATGATCATTAAGAAACAAATGTATAATTGAGAATGATAAACTAAATAAGTATAAGCATAAATATACGATCAAAATTTACATTTCCTGAGAAATATCACTAAACAAGAAGCAAATATCACTAAAAGAAAATAAGAACATATTCTGACATGGATAGGCCCACAAGGCTTACGGCCCACAGCAAACCACCCCAAACCCATCGCTTGGGACCCATAGCATAACCCGGTTGGCAAAGCCCAGGACAGCTGGAGGCCATCTGGACATGGAGGGCCAATGGCATTCGGGCACATGGCAGGTGGAACACAGGCCACATCAGCAGACAAAGATCTGCAGAGTTATTGCCACAACACATCACCATTAATGCAGCCCATCACAGCATTTATTACGACAACACCTCCCCGTCGGAACAGAGCCCCCTCACCCTGAACAAGGTAAGCTACGGCACAGGCTTTCGGCGGAAGGGGGCACGTCACAAGGAACAGTGAAATGATTACCAAAGGATATAAGCAAGAATGGAAGACAAGAGGAAGGTTAAGCTTTCTATCTCTCCCTCTCTCTCTCTCTCTCTCTATATTTCCTTCTTCCTCTATTGATTCGCTCGCCGGAGGGTTCACTGGGGGACTACCCCGTTCCCCTTTAGACTTGCGTGCAGGTCATCTAGTGGAACCATCTGCCTGAATCGGAGCTTGAAGAGCTTGGACCAGCCCGACTTATCCACCCAGGACGAACTACATTATCAGTTGGCGCCGTCAGTGGGAACTTGTGGTTTATTCGTGCGCTAGTTGTGTTCACTATCGCCGGAGCCCTCTTTTCTCACCGTTACCTTTTCCTCTCACCCGTCCAGGTGTATGGTCACGACTAGGTCCATGGCTTCTCACCATAATACCGCCGATCATCAAATAGACCCTTCCCATCCAAACAACCCACCACAATATATCATCGAACTCACTAACAGTATTAACCGCATGGCCGAGTAAAACCAGGCCCTGATCAGTGCTTTACTCCAAAGAAACCTCCCCGTTCCACCTCTAGATATTCCACCCAACCAAGAAAGAACTCCGGGCCACACTGCTCCACAACCCTCTCCGCTCAACCCAGAAGGTTTACAACCCCCTCCTCCTCCACATATGAGCCTACCATCCCCACCTCCAAGCCCGTCAGTCGTAGCACTAGCCCCCGAGGGGGAAGCCAGCAGTGTCCAGCCTCCATTGACCGACCATGGCGACAACATTCCCCTCTAGGACGCTGAACTCCGAGCTATGACGCTCCAACTACAAGGGGTCATGCAGAACATTCAGCACAAGCTCTCAGTCACCGCCAACTCGCCTTTTGTTGCCTCCATCCGCGACAAACCATTGCCCGCCAAGTTCAAAATGCCTACCATTGACTCCTTTGATGGCACGACGGACCCAGTCGACCATCTGGAAACCTACCACACCCTCATGATCCTCCATGCTTTCCCTGACGAGATCATGTGCCGAGCTTTTCCAGTGACACTGAAGGGATCAGCTCGGTTGTGGTTTAGCCAGTTACCGGCAGACTCCGTCTCCACCTTTCAACACCTCAGTGACTCTTTCCTGAGCCATTTTATCAGAGCCCAGCGTCAGAGACGCCCAGCCACCCAACTCCTTAACATTCGTCAGACCGAGGGGGAGTCTCTCCGCAGCTTCGTCACCCGCTTCAACACCGAAGCCCTTCAAGTAGCAGAGAATGACGACAAGGTCATCCTCACGGCTTTCATGGCCGGCCTGCGGTCGTCCGATTTTCTTTTCTCCCTCTCCAAAAACCCTCCAACCACCATGGCAGCCCTACTATCCAAAGCCCAGAAATACATGAATGCTGAAGATTCCCTGGCCGCTCGGCAAGAGCCGACCCCTAAAAATCCGACCCCCAGAGACAAGAAGAAAGACTCAGAACCCAGGACCGCCCAGTATAATAGCCAAACACCCCACTATAATGACCGACCACATCGACCCGACCGGTCCGCTCCGACCCGACTGCCCGGTCGGTTCGAGCGATACACACCACTCAACTACCCCATGGAACACGTCCTCAATCAGATCCAGCGGGACTACCCCCTCAAGTGGCCCCTGCCTTCACGAAACCCCTCCAGTCGCAAAGATCAGTCCAAGTACTGCCGTTTCCACCAAGACCATGGCCATACCACCGACGAGTGTATCAACCTCAAAGATCAGATCGAGACCTTCATACGTCAGGGTCGCCTCAGCCGATTTACAGACACCCGCCCTCAACAGAGGCAAAGAACTGACCTTTCCAGGAACAATCGCCGACATACACCACCCCGCAATCAAGCCCCACCTAACCAAGGCCACGATCGCCCACCACCACAGCCTCGGCCTCCAGGCAATCCCCTTCCACCAGTCGGAGAAATCAGAGTCATTTCAGGCGGCCTTGCTTGCGGGGGACCATCCCGCTCGGCTCAGAAGGCAGAGCTCAGAAAAATCAGGCAGGGCTCAGACAAAGCAGTGGCGACGGTGGACCGACCTCCCAAACAGTCAAAACAGTGGATCGAACCCATTACCTTCACAGATACCGACTGTGCAGGAGTCCGTTACCCACATGATGACCCCCTTGTCATTTCCGCCATCCTCTCCAACTACAAGGTCAGACGAGTCCTCATAGACAACGGCAGCTCTTTAGACATCATCTTCCTCAATTGCTTCCGCCAGCTCAAGATTGGGGAAGAAAGCTTGTCTCCTCTCCAAACCCCTCTGGTCGGTTTCACCGGCGACCGTGTGACCTCCATCGGCTCCATCAATCTACCTATCACCATTGGCGAACACCCAAGGCAGACCACTAAGTTGCTCACCTTCCTTGTGGTCGACTGCCCCTCTGCTTACAACATCATCCTTGGCCGCACAGCCCTAAACGCCTTCCAAGCCATCACATCCACCTATCACCTTGCCATCAAATTTCCTACCGATCTCGGTGTCGGAACTGTCAAAGGAGAACAGACCGTGGCAAGGGAGTGTTATGTCGCCTCACTCAAAGAAGTCAAGCTAAAAGAGGCCATGATCATCGAAGGGCTTGACGTCCGAGACGAGGACGAGCTGGTCAGAGGTGAACCCGTGGAGGAACTTGTTGAAGTTAACATTGATCCCACCAACCCAATCAAAACCGCCAAAATTGGCAGCCAACTACCTTCCCAAGCCAAGGCCGACCTCACCGCTCTCCTGACCGAGCACAGAGATGTATTCGCCTGGACCCATTCTGACATGCCAAGCATTGACCCCTCCTTCATAACCCATCGCCTCAGCATCGAACCCCACTTTCGACCCCACCGCCAGAAGCAACGCATTTTCCACCCGGAGCGCAACACTCTTATAGCCGCAGAAGTTGACAAGCTCCTCGAGGCCCAATTCATCAAGAATGTGGACTACCCTAGATGGTTGTCCAACGTGGTCCTCGTCCGCAAACATAATGGCAAATGGCGACTCTGTGTCGATTACTCTGACCTGAACCGAGCTTGCCCCAAAGACAGCTACCCCCTTCCCCGCATAGATCTGCTGGTCGACGCCACGGCCGGTCATCAAATGCTCAGCTTCATGGACGCCGTCTCTGGGTACAACCAAATCCTGATGCACACATCTGATCGGGAACACACATCATTTATTATCGACCGAGGTACCTACCACTATTGTGTAATGCCGTTCGGGTTGAAGAATGCCGGGGCCACCTATCAACGGCTAGTTAATGCCGTCTTCCATCACCAAATAGGCCAGAATATGGAAATCTACGTCGATGACATGCTAGTCAAAAGCAAATACTCCTCCGATCACCTCACTGACTTATGAGAGACCTTCGCCACCTTGCGCAAGTACCAGATGAAGCTCAACCTAGAAAAGTGCGCCTTCGGCGTAGGATCTGGAAAATTTTTAGGTTTTATGGTCAGTCAGCGCGGCATTGAAGCTAACCCTGAGAAGATCAAGGCCTTGGTTGAGATGCAGTCGCCTAGGACGGTCAAAGAAGTTCAAAGACTCACCGGCCGAGTGGCGGCCCTCAACCGCTTCATTTCCCGTGCAACAGATAAGTGCTTACCCTTCTTCAAAGTTCTTCGGCAGACTTTTGAATAGACAGCTGAATCTGAAGAGGCTTTCCAACAGTTAAAGCAATGCATGGCCAACCCTCCCCTTCTTTCCCAAGCAATCACGGGCGAGCCCCTCTTCCTCTACTTAGCAGTATCAAGCACCGCAGTCAGTGCAGCTCTCCTTAGAGAAGATGGCTCAATCCAACGGCCGGTCTATTACATCAGTCGGGCTCTCAGGGGAGCGGAGCAGAACTACCCCTTATTAGAAAAACTGTCCCTGGCCTTGGTCATTGCCTCCAGACGACTCCGCCCATACTTCCAAGCCCACTCCATAGTGGTCCTCACCGACCAGCCCCTGAAAAAGGTCATGCAGCAACCAGAACTCTCAGGTAGACTGACGCAGTGGTCAGTAGAACTCAGCCAGTTCGACATCTCCTACCGCCCTCGGACAACAATCAAGGGGCAGGCTGTAGCTGACTTCATCCTAGAGTTCACCAATCCGACCCCGACCACTACCCCTCCGCTCCCACCAACTCCAACAGAGCCAGAAGATCCTCATTCTTGGACTCTCAATGTCGACGGTTAGTCTCGAAGAGAAGGAAGTGGTGCCGGCCTCATCCTCACCTCCCCCGAGGGCGGCTATTTCAAATGTGCCCTCCGTTTCTTGTTTGAAGCAAGCAACAATGAGGCCGAGTATGAGGCATTGATAGTAGGACTCCACCTTGCCAAGGACATTGGGGTCAGCCACCTCCGAGTATTCAGCGACTCCCAGCTTGTCGTCGGTCAGATGACAGGGAATTTTGATGCCAAGGAAGACACAATGCGAGCTTACAGGGACATGGCACTCCCCCTTGCTCGCCTCTTCAATACCTTCCACATCAGGCACATTCCTCGGGCGGAAAACTCCAAAGCAGATGAGATGGCTCAGTTGGCCTCTGCTGACCATCCTAATCTCAGCCATGATGTCCGCCTCGAATATCTACACCACCCGGCCATTTCACCCGACCTGCAAGCTGTACAGTTCATCCAAAACGAACCCATCCCTTGGGCATCCGACATTCTCTTATTCTTGACCACAGGGACACTCCCAGATGACCAACAGCAGGCAGCCAAAGTCCGATCCCGAGCATCCAATTACATCATTGTCGACGGTATATTGTACAAGCGCGGCTTTTCCCGGCCATATCTACGGTGCCTCAATCCAGCTCAAGCAACCTATGTAATGCAGGAGATCCATGAGGGAATTTGTGGTAATCATTCAGGCGGCAGGTCCCTTGCCCAGAAGATACTCCGTACTGGGTATTTTTGGCCAACTCTTAATCAGGATGCGACCGATTTCGTGCTCAAATGCGATAAATGTCAACGTTTCGCCAACATCCCCCATGCTCCTCCTACAGAGTTAATCACACTCTGCAGCCCTTATCCGTTTGCCAAATGGGGGATCGACTTGGTTGGTCCACTTCCCACTGGTCGCGACCAGACCAAGTTCGCGATTGTCGCCATTGATTACTTCACCAAGTGGGTCGAGGCTGAACCCCTTGCCACAATCACCGAGCGGAACACCACCAGGTTTATCTGGCAATCGATCATTTGTCGATTTGGCATCCCTCAAGCCATCATCTCTGACGCGAAGTACAGAAAATTTTGTGCAGATCTCCAGATTCAACCATGCTTCTCTTCCCCCGGTCACCCCCAAGCAAACGGCCAAGTTGAGGTCACCAACCGTTCCCTTCTGAAAATCATCAAAACTAAGCTCGAAGCTGCTAAAGGCCTTTGGGCTGAGGAACTACCAAATGTACTCTGGGCTTACCGAACCACTGCTCGCACTCCCACTGGAGAAACCCCTTTTTGCCTAACATATGGCGTTGAGGCGGTTATTCCGGTCCTAGTCGGTCTGCCCATCCACAGGATCTTACATCCGGATATCGCCTCAACCGAAGAGCTTCGTCGAGCAGACCTGGACCTCATCGAAGAGCTCAGAGAGACTGCTGCTGTCAGATTGGCTTCGTACCAGCAGAAAATGAGAACACACTACAACCGCAGAGTTCGACCACGAGAGTTCTCTGTAGGGGACCTTGTCTTGAGAGAAGCGACTCTTGCCACAAAGAATCCAACCGAGGGCAAACTGGCAGCCAAATGGGAGGGGCCCTACATTGTGAAAGCCCGACCACGACTAGGCACTTACCGACTTCAAGACATGGAAGGCTGAGACCTCCCCCATCCCTGGAATGCGGAACATTTGAAGCGTTACTATCAATAAGTTCATACTTTTGTATTGTCAATATTGTTGTATTTCCTCTTTAATACGTAATGCAAATTCTGACTGAAGTTCTCAGCTTTCATAATTCAATTGTCTGTATGTCACTCCCATGACACTTTCACTTGCAGCACTTCAAAGCCTCGACCAGACCGAGCACTCAAAGCCTCAGCCAGGCTAAGCACTTCCAAGCCTCGGCCAGACCGAGCACTCAAAGCCTCGGCCAGACCGAGCACTCAAAGCCTCCGCCAGGCTGAGCACTTCCAAGCCTCCGCCAGACTGAGCATTTCCAAGCCTCGGCCAGACCGAGCACTCAAAGCCTCAGCCAGACCGAGCACTCAAAGCCTCAGCCAGGCTGAGCACTTCAAAGCCTCGGCCAGACCGAGCACCCAAAGCCTCGGCCAGACCGAGCACTCAAAGCCTCGGCCAGACAGAGCACTCAAAGCCTCAGCCAGGCTGAGCACTTCAAAGCCCCGGCCAGACTGAGCACTCAAAGCCTCAGCCAGACCGAGCACTTTAAAGTCTCGGCCAGACCGAGCACTCAAAGCCTCAGCCAGACTGAGCACTTCAAAGGCTCGCCCAGACCGAGCACTCAAAGCCTCAGCCAGACTGAGCACTTCAAAGCCAAGCAAGACCACATTTTTAACACTTAGTCACATTTTGAAGCTTATTCACAATTCTAGGACCACGCTTTTACCTAGTTAAATTCCAAACATGTTCTCACGTATTTCATTTACTAATCAGATTATCTACCACCCCACCCAGTTTATTTCTCCAATCTCTCCTCTACAAGTTTACAATTAACCGTTTAGTTACAATTTGCAACCTACCCTTTGTCCTCATCCGTGGATTCTTCATCCGTACTTATTAAACTGGAAGTACTAACCCCACTTGAATATTATGTTCTACAATTTCCTAATCCAATTTTTCAATCAACCACTATCATTCTTTCAATTTTCATACAACTCCAATCTCACTCTGCAGGGAGGAACTTCAAACTTAACTTTGCACGAAAATTTTATTGCACAATGTTTATGACCAGTTTTTATAACAAGACTTCATTCATTTTAGACAATACAGGCCCACACAGTCAACTGACAACATAAACGAAATAACATTTGTACACAAGTTCATTACAATAAAATTCTTCATTCATTCATTCATTCATTTACAATGTGTACACCAGTTTATTACAAAAAAAAAAAAAAAAAAAAAAAAACAAACACAGAGATTGAACAACTCTTCTTCTTCTTGGTTATTCCTCCTCGCTGGACACAAGCTCTTCTTCTTCAATGCCCTCGTCCAGGGGGGTCTGGGCCATATCATCTTCACCTATCGTTACACTACTCAGGTCCAAGTGTGGGAACAGCTCTTCAGCTCTGCGTTTGAACATCTTCCAACCGCTATCCCAGAACTCGGCCATTTTGTGCTTGTAGAAGTCTGATTGCTGGAAGCTCTCAATCACCTCTGCCTCTGTCCTACCTCCAGCAGTCGTCCTTGATGGGCCCACCCCCCCAGATTCTTGCCCAGCCAGACTCCTGGCGACTGCGGCATCTACCGCCATCTAAAATTCGGGAGACCCTTTGTATTGCTCCACCGCTGCGACGCACAGATCAGGGTAGGCCGCCCTTTCAGAAGCCGCCTTCGCCCTCTCTTCGTCCAGCTCTCTTTGCAGGGTCCCCCTTTCCGCAGCCGCCGTCACCCTCTCCTCTTCCACCCCATTCTTCAGACTCTCCATCTCCGCCATCGCCTTCTCTGTTTCCAACTCCCTCATCAGCCTCCCCATCTCCTCCTCTGCTTTGACGCGCTCATCCTCCAACCCCTTCAACAGATCTCCAATTCTGGCATCTGCCTCATCTTTTTGCCTGACTAGTTCTTCGTTGCTACTCATGGCCTCTTCATGCCGCTCGATCGCAACGGCGCAAGCTCTTTCAGACTCCTCCAACTTCTTCTGTTCGCCAGCCAGTTGGAACTCGAGCGACACGACCTTACGGTGTGTGTCCTCCAGCTCCAACTTGACTGCTTGCAGTTCAACATGGGCAGTCTTCCAGTCGGCGCTCTCCTTCTTTAACTTGGCCAGCTGGGCCTTGGCCTCTTCAGCCTTTAACTTGGCAGCCCCTGCCTTCCTTAGAAGGGCCCCTGCCAAGGTAGTTACCTCCATTTGGGCGGAGCATAACCCCCTCAGCAGGTCAGCCTCATTATATCCTGATGCCGAGCGCAGAGCTGTCTCCTCCACAATCTTCACCAAGCGGTCTGCCCCCACCCTGGCTGGGCCTCCTTCTCCCTCCAACCTTCCAGCTACCGCGCGAGCGTGATAGATTGCCGTAGCCAGACGGACCCCTCCTTCCTATGGGGCAGGGCCCTTTTGGGTCTGCTCCCCCCCGCTCGGCGCACCCTCGGTCAACCCAACTCCTACTTGCTCTGTTGGGGCAGTCTCCACAACCTCCAGTGTTGGAGTGACCCCCACCACCTCTGGGGTATCCTTGGCCACAGGGACCTCCACCTCAGCTGGGGCCACCTTAGCCCTCTTGGCCCCAGTCTCATCTGCAGGTTCCTCTGGGGCACTCCTCTTTTTCTTCTTCTTCTTCTTCTTCAGAGCCTCCCCCTCCCTTCTGGCCTGTTCTTTTACAGGATCTACTGGGGGCGGTCGTGGCTCAAAACTGCTTAAGTCCTTCCCCCCGAACGGCCTTGAGCGCGGTCGGATCCTCTCCCGCGCGATCGATTGAGGCGGTCGGTCTCCTCGCACCTCCTTCAACTTCGTGGCTTTGGCAAGTATAGCCTGATCCTCTGCCTCCTGAACTTCTCTTCTCGCCTCCAACTCTGCTCGGTCGAGATCCCCTCCCCTCGGCTGCGGTCCCAACCCTACCTCAAACAGCGCGGACAGCTGAACAAGCTCGTCCCATTTGGCATTCTCTCTCTCCCTCCACTCCTTCACTCTCTTCACCCTCTCTTCCGCCACTGCCCCAGTCTCGACTCCATCGACCTAGTGGACACCTTCCAGATGGTGCGCACCCCCAGTCCCCCATTAGCAGACACGTAGAACCACCGTGGCCGCCACCCCTTGATCAATGTCGGCAGCCCCGCCACCAATCCCCTCCCCATCACCGCCTGTAGGGTGACCCACGTCTCTTGCTGCCCCGAAGCCTTGTAACACGAAAAGAACTCGTCTACCGCCATGGCCTCCCCTCTATTCGCCTTGGGCCACGCGCTCGCACAGGCCAGCAGAATCTTCCATGCATTGGGCATCAATTGCCCCGGCGCTACCTCCAGACGATTCAGTACGTCAACCACCACTTGGGGCAATGGCAACCTCAGCCCACCTTTTAGCGCCTCCTCGTAAAGGGAAAACTCCCCTGGCCTAGCATCAGACGGCCTTTCCCTTGATGTTGGCAGCAATAACTCCACCTCCGCCAGAATCTGGTATCTTTCCCTGATAGCCTCCAAATCCGCCGCAGTAATTGTAGATTTGTCAGCCTTAGTGTGCCATTGATCCAGCTCTACCTGGCTTATTGGCCTTGGGGCCAATATTAGGGCCGACGCCTGCGATTTTTCCACCGGTTCCCCCACCCCCACCATTCGTGTCTCCGTCCTGTATCGCGCTGCTAGCTCCTCTGCATCATCGTCTCCCAGAGGGTCCACCCTCACATCGACCACTTCTTCTTGTGCCATTTCTAGGGTTTGCTTACGAATCACTTCTGACGCAGGAGCAAGGAAGTTGAGAAAATGTTTCACAGGTGTGTCGTACGCAATGAAGGAATTAACACTTGGGTATTTTGAGTTTTTGTAAAAAGGTAGGTGAAACGCATTATACCAAAAACCCACGGTTTACCCGTATTCCATGGATCCACATTAATTTTCGCCCGTTTCAAAACCTTTCAAATCAACTGCCAAAACCGCCTTTTCAAAACCCCCCTCGTGACCTATCGTTTCATTTCTGCTCTAACGCTTCACTCCCCCCACCATATTGCCATGTGTATGGACACGATGCACTGTCCCCTCCCCTTACCCTGTCCTTTCCATTTCATATCATCACATGGCACCACCCCCCATCTCTTTTTGAGCCCCGCGCCGTCCTGGTCGGTACGCCTAACGGTCGACCCCTCCCGTTCGGCCACCCTCGCGGTCGGCACGTCTCACGGTCGACCCCTCCAGTTCGGCCACCCTCGCGATCGGCCCGCTTCACGGTCGACCCCTCCCGCTCGGCCACCCTCGCGGTCGGCACGCCCCACAATCGACCCCTCCCGCTCGGCCACCCTCGCGATCGGCACCCCTCACGGTCAGCCCCTCCCACTCGGCCACCCTCACGGTCAGCTTCTCCCCCTCGGTCACCCTCGCGGTCGGCACCCCTCACGGTCAGCCCCTCCCACTCGGCCCGCTTCACGGTCGACCCCTCCTGCTCGGCCACCCTCGCGGTCGGCACGCCCCACAGTCGACCCCTCCCGCTCGGCCACCCTTGCGGTCGGCACCCCTCACGGTCAGCCCCTCCCACTCGGCCACCCTCACGGTCAGCTTCTCCCCCTCGATCACCCTCGCGGTCGACACCCCTCACGGTCAGCCCCTCCCACTCGGCCACCCTCACGGTCAGCTTCTCCCCCTCGGTCACCCTCGCGGTCGGCACTCCTCACGGTCAGCCCCTCCCACTCAGCCACCCTCACGGTTAGCTTCTCCCCCTCGGTCACCCTTGCGGTCGGCACGGCTAACGATCGGCCTCTCCACTCGGTTCGCACTTCTCTTCCTTATTATTATTCCTTTCGTTGGGCTAAAGCTGCACTCGGAAATGGGAGACTACTGACATGGATAGGCCCACAAGGCTTACGGCCCACATCAAACCACCCCAAACCCATCGCTTGGGACCCATAGCATAACACGGTTGGCAAAGCCCAGGACAGCTGGAGGCCATCTGGACATGGAGGGCCAATGGCATTCGGGCACATGGTAGGTGGAACACAGGCCACATCAGCAGACAAAGATCTGCAGAGTTATTGCCACAACACATCACCATTAATGCAGCCCATCACAGCATTTATTACGACAACACCTCCCCGTCGGAATAGAGCCCCCTCACCCTGAACAAGGTAAGCTACGGCACAAGCTTTCGGCGGAAGGGGGCACGTCACAAGGGACAATGAAATGATTACCAAAGGATATAAGCAAGAATGGAAGACAAGAGGAAGGTTAAGCTTTTCTATCTCTCCCTCTCTCTCTCTCTATATTTCCTTCTTCCTCTATTGATTCGCTCGCCGGAGGGTTCACTGGGGGACTACCCCGTTCCCCTTTGGACTTGCGTGCAGGTCATCTGGTGGAACCATCCACCTGAATCGGAGCTTGAAGAGCTTGGACCAGCCCGACTCATCCACCCAAGATGAACTGCATTATCATATTCAATCTTGTTTAATTCAAGTTCTATGCAATGAAAAACCAAGAGCGTGTTTGGTTGTCTAAAAATGAGAATCAAATAATTTTAGAATTGAATATTTTATACATAACTAGTTAGATATATTTAACTGTCAAAATTGAAACAACTAAAAAATCTTCAAACTAACTTTTTTTTTACAGAACTTTAAAATTACTTTTCCCTTTTACACGAAGAACAACCTAATCTACAATTAGAGGATTCCAATCCTGTTCTCTTGAACACTTGTATAAAATTTGAAGCTCAATATTCGATATTGGTTCTGCTTGTAATGATACCAATGTATTAAAAAGCAAAGAGAAAGCAAATGAAGACAGAGAGTATTGAAATATACATACGGAACATCTTAGCGATGAGTTTGAGTTTCTCCTGGGCCTCTTCGATGAGCGCTTTGACTTGGCCACTTGCGAGGCGCTTCTCGATCATTTTTTATGTGTAGAGAAACCAAATATCAAAACACATTACAAACTCTATCCACCCAAGAGCAAATGAATTTGAAAAATTAATTGAAACAAACTAATTTGTAAGAAATAAGCCAGGCCTTTTCCTTGAAATTTTGTTGCAATCTTAGAAAGAGGCTTTGCTATGAAGAAAATTTACGGGTTATTTTAGTCAGGCATATTGTCAAACAATTGGTATGCATAATTTCTCCACACATTAACAAGCTCAAAAACACATACAAATCAGGCATGAACATCTCAGTAGAAGACAAACAATAAGCAGGAATATCGCCAACAAGTAGAGCAAGAAGATGGCGGTGCAAAATTTAAATGTTGCCCAACCAATTCTTCTACAAGGAGGTGCTCCAAGATTATAAAATCGAGGTACACCGAACAGAGGAAGCTTGTAGAAACCATTGAAATCCACACCAGTGCAAACAAATATGAAGGCAACCAAGGGTGAGATCAGCTAAACAAGCAAACAAAGAGCACCTCTTTCTTCTCAGCACACAAGAAACTTATGAGAGGGATAGATGGTGGGTTTGGTTGGTTGGGCGATCGGCAGGATCAAGATGGAAGGAACACACTCTGAAGACAGCTCATTGTTTCTAGCGTCGTGTGTGTGGCTAAGCTGAAGGCCACGTAGACAGCCCAAATCTACTTTGCAAACAAAGAAGCAACAGACTTACACTGGAAGCACCACTCTTACACCATACATAACACCATTCTTACCTTTTTTTATATATGTTATAGATTTCGCGTCATGGGCTAAGAGATGCTCTTACCACCATATCTGAAAAAGTGACAGGAGTAATAATGGGAGTAGTGCCGTGGTAAGAATATTTTTTTTTTGCAAAAAAATAAGTAATCAAAGAATTGTCAAAAATCACGCCTAGACTTCGGACTTGGGTCTACGGATGTCGCGATGACACCTCAGAGTATTCCTTTTTTAAGCTTTAAAAAAAAAAAAAGAATTGTCAAAAATATTGCCAAAAAGTATCACCCAAGGGCAAAAAAATTGCTCTATTTGGTCTTGAAATTTCAATTATATTTTTGAGTTTTTAAATTTTTAAATTTCATTTTTTGTTATCTTTATCAAACCTTTTTATATTAATATATTAAAACATTTAAGAAAAAAAATTATAAAAAAATAATAATAATAAATACAAAAATATACACACAAAAAATACTTCAAAAATTATTTTAAAAAATTCTTTCACTTTAAGACTTTCTAACTTATAATAAAAAAATAGAAAAAAATAAATGGTGATGCTAAATGCACCATAAATCAATTAGTGTACTAACATATGTTATAATATTATTATTTTAAAATTATGACCTCACCCATTATATAAATTATAAATACTTAAAATCTTTAAAATTGTACCACATTATTAATTAATATACCAATTAATACATATAACATTATTCAAAAACAAAAAATATATATAATCCAAATAAGTCAATAAACCAATAAATTAGCTTATAAACTTGTTTCCAAAATGAGGCAGAGTGAATATTTGTCTAAGATTCATCAACTATAATTTTTATTTGTTTATTGAGGTTATTTGGGAAGAACTAAAAAAATCAAAAGTCAATTTTAATTTATTTTAAGTCATATCACTGTAGACACCCCATTTTTGACCGTCCTCAAGACTCGGACGTCACCGCTTGAACACTCGGTGATTATCCTTGTTTGTGTTTGTTTGGAGTTCCCGGAGGTTTTGGCTCTCGCGCCCTACCTCAGAATCTCCGAACTTGACCGTTCAGTGTCCGGTTTTGCACCGAACACTTGTGTTTTGCCTTGGAAGGGCAGGGTAGGGCTTGTAGACCATCCCCACCCATCACCGGCAGTGGCTAGAGGCCACCGGCTGGTTTTTGCTGCCACCGGCAAAATAGTTTGCCGGTCGGCACTATTTGTTGCCGGTCAGCACTTTTTTGTGCCGGTCGGCACTTTGTTTGGCCAAGATGGCATTTTTTGCCGGCCGATTGCTGTTCATCTGCTTTTGCAGATATTTTAGGACAGCTGTATAACTTTTTCTCCCCTCCATACACGTGTATGGAGGGATCTCCCTCTTGCAAAGCTTGTCTTGTAAGCTTTACAAGAGGCTTATAGAGAGGAGCTCTCTCTAAGGCAAGAAAAGAGAGGCTTAGACATTTTTGAGAGAGAAAAGACAGAGGAGAGCTCTGGTTTTCTAGGGTTAGGGTTAGATACACTCAATCTATCTCTCTTTCCCTCCCATTTTGCACACTAGGTGTTTTGTGCCTTACTATTGCACACAAACACCTAGTGTTTCACCTTCCTCTTAAGATTAGAGTTCTAAGGGGTTGTTCTTGAGCTTCTTGACTGATTTGGAGCCAAAGGAGGCCATTGGAGCATCCTTGTTGAAGAGGACTACAAGGGTAAGAAACTTACACCTTTATTCCCCATTCTTGCATCAATTTTATACCTATCTTAGAGCTGTTTTTGTGATTATTGTATAACATAAAAAAGTTCTATTTTTAAGCCCTCTTTATTGTTTATTAAGAGTGTTTTGTTGTTTGAGGGGTGTTGACCACCCTTAGGCCCCAAAAGGCCTCATTTTGAGCCATTTTGTGCTAGCTCCGGGATTTTGGTGTTGAGGTCTCTTCACCACTGAAATCTTGAGGGATTTCAGTGGTAAAGATGATGCTTTGAAGTCCCAAGAAGGAGAGGGCCACCCCCTCTCCTTGTTGTCCTTGAAAAGGGCACATTTTGGCCTCTTAAAGAAGCCTATGCTTGAGTGTGTGTTGAGCATGTTTGGTTTGTTTTTCATGCTTATATATCCATGATATAACATGATTTAAAGTTGGTTTTGGAACCTTATGCATGTTTAGCATAGTTGCCTTGTAATGCCATATTTGTGCCTTAACATGTCTAGGTTGTTAGCCTTTGTTGGAGCATGTTTTAGGCTTGTATTTGTGAAGGTTATATGCTTATTTTGCCATGTTTTAGATCTGTCCATAGTCGTTTGGGTCGATTTTAGCATGCATTATAAGGCTCCTTTGCATTTGGGCTTGTTGGCCTTGAGTATGTGCATGTGTAGCATGCCATCTTTGCATTGTTTTGGTGATTTGGGATCATTCTATATGTCATTTCAGTCCCATTTCCATGCTTGTTTGATTGCCTCGCATGTCTCTTTAATGCTTTGAAAGCATGTTTTGCAATGTTCCATGTTTTGGTGCCTTTGCATGCCTTTGAATTTGGGCCACTTAGATGCTATCTAAGGAGTCCTTTGGCCTTGTTATGAGCTAAAAATCTATTTTTAGTTGTTTAATGCATGCCATGTTTGGTCATGATAAGTGTAGTTCAATGCCTTATCAACTTGCCTTGAACACTTGGACTTTTTGTTGCATGCTTGACTTGATTTATAATTTGATTTGGCATCATTTTATAACATGATTTTAAGGCTCATGTTGCATGCTAATTTGTCCATGTTTCCTTCTTTCAAGTGTGCTTGAATGTTGTTTGATTCATGCTTAAGTGTTGGTCCTTATGAGCATGTGTGTGTGCATGCCATTTAGCTCTCACTCTTTAGCACTTTTGGCTACTGTTTTAGGCCTATTTTAGAGTCGCCTAATTCATGTTTAAGTCCATCTTTGCATCCATTTGCATTGCCATATGCATGCTTGTATGCTTGCATGAGTTGATTGCCATGCCATGTTGCATTCCTAGCTTGTATGCCTAGGTTGCATTGCATTTCGCATGCATGCCTTGTTCCTTGAATTGGTGATAGGAATTGGGCCTTATTTGTTTGATTGGTGTGCATACATTTGAAATCAAAGATGCATACTCGGTTCTTTGGGCCATCATGCATGGAAATGTGTGATTGGTGGTCCGAGAATCGAGGCACATGTCCCTTTGAGTCATTACAATGATAAGAGACATGGTTGGTGCATACATGCCTTGAAATATGCTGCCATGCCTTGTTTTGCCCTTTGTCGCTGTGAGTTGCAGGTTCTGCAGAAATACTCTGCCGACCGGCAGTGTAATGTGCCGACCGGCACATTTTTCTCTGCCGACAGGCCCTATTTTGTGCCGATGGCCATACCACACTGCCGGTGGAAGTTTCATCTAGCCGGTGGTGATCCCCTCTGTCCAAGGATGTAGTCCTGAGGTTTTGACAACCTCCAGAGGAGGAAAGGGAGGAAAACAGAGGCAGCTTGCGCATGGTGGCGCGTTTCCCGAGACGCTTTCCTGCTTTAATTAATTTAATTTAATTTGTTAATTAAATTAGTTTAATTTGTAATATTAATTAGCTCGCGTAGTTAGTTAATTTGTAATATTTATTTGGTCCCTCCGAGCGAGGGCAAATCTGTAATAAGTGTGTGTGGGTGTGTGAATGTCTTCCAATCCCCACTTCTTTCTTCCCTTTTACTTACCTGCTTTGATGGTTAGTATTAGGTCACGTCTAATTTAGCATACCTTATGCTATGCATGTGTGCATCCATGCATTTGTATTACATGCATTAGGCTCGGTACATCACGCTAATTGCATCAATACTTCAATTTTCAAACTGAATACGTGATAATTGTGCATTTTCACATGACATGTTTAGGATAGCCGAGCCTATCTTAGCGACATTTTGTATGCGATGCATTAGGCACTTCACATGGACTTGGATCATGCATGATTACTAACAAGTTCTTTGTTTTGGCGCGGAGTACTATGTAAGTATTTCCGCTTTAGCATATCGCATGAGTATGAATGTTACCATAACAGCATGCTTAACATGTGGCTAGATGCTTATGTGTTAAACTGTTTTGAATGCCTGTGGGTGAAGGTTGGGTTGTTTGAGTTGGAAAAACTCGTTGGAATCCGTATTTTAGCCTACTTGCGAGTAGCAAATTCCAAAGCATTTTCAAACCAAACGGATATGCAATGTTTATTTCCAAATTAGGCAATCTAGTCTATACTTGTTTGCTGTGCGCATAACATAGTAATTCTAGGCTAATAAATGGAATAAGAACACGTAAAGTTTTCAAAAACGGATATCACGGTTAGTAGAGGCCGGTCTTCGGACCGGGCGAAAGGGGGTGCTCATAGCTGACCTTCCCCGATCGTACCCAAGCTCCCGAGCCGAGACAACTTCGGTGATGACGGACATGTGGCCTTCGGCACCGAGTCAGGGTTTCCTAAATTCTCCCATAAAAAAATATTTAGGTGGCGACTCTGTATCTGGCAAAGCAGTCCATGTTTGACACTACTTTTTCAAAAATCAGTTTCTCAAAACGATTTGCCAGATTTGGACTCTTTGGTTCAGATTAAGAACCGTGACACAAATCGAGAGTCCGAACTGTAGCATGAGGCCCACGGGCGCTGTTACAGTTTCTGGCGACTCTGCTGGGGATTTTTAGAGAGTTTGACTCGAACTCGTGATATCCTGTTTTGACTTCATTTATGTGTTTCTTTGCATTGCATGTGCATTGGTGCGCCTAGGAACACAGTGTTTGCCATCTGTCATTCCTGAACGGTTTGCCGGAGGCTTGTCTTGTCAAGGCATGTCCATAAGGCTGACCGGCTATGGGCTCTGACAGCATGGGAACACAAACCCCGGTTTACCGGGGCACCCTTTTTGACCATTCGACCTAGTGCATATTCGGAATCCATAGTGACCATTCCAAGCTAGGACAGGTTGCTTACCCGATTATAGGTTGTTTGAAACCGCTGCGTGCGTAATGAAATCCTAGTTCCTGACAAAATAGGACAGGGAAACCCTACCCCAACATAGGGGTGTTTTGGCTCTCTCTTACTTGCTATGTGCTTTTAGAGTGTATCTCTACAGGAATGTACATACCAGTTTGCAAGTTTGGGGCATCAGGCCTAAGGGCATTGGTATCAGAATTTGAGAATCAGTTATCCGCGGGTATCAGATTCAGTATTTTGGGGAACAGAAATCTGGGAACAGTGATCAGCAGTAGGGAACAGTTGTTCGGCTACACCCGTGTTTGATCAGTTTGGGCTGAAGTGCTGTCTGTTTTTCTTTCAGTCCAGAGAGTTGCAGAGTTGATACAGAACAGCCAGTGTCTCCCCTTTGCTGAGGCAAGATTTATGGCGACACAAAGTTCAGAAGAAATTGTGGTTATGACAGCCGCACCGGAGCAGGGAACCACTCCGCAGAATGAAGCCAGCATCAGTATGTCATATCCGCCCAGGTCGCCCGTTGTGCACCCGGTTTGGGCTCCCCAGTTATACCAGGCTCGTGAGCCCACCACCTTCGAATTGATGGGGATGATAGGCGATCTCCAAAGGTCTGTGGCAGACCTCGCCTATGGAATGTCGGCTTCACCACCAGCGGCACCGTATGCCGGGAATTTTGTACCACAGGAGCCCCCGCTACTGGGGCGGATTGTGATAGAGCTCAGCCAGCCAGAGATGGCTTCTGGCTATAGCCACGATATGTCAGCACTAACCCCGACCCTCGATCAGGCTGAGGCCAAAGGAAAGGACAAGGCAAAGGTAGATGCCGACCCTATTGAACAACTGCTGTGGGCAGTCGAGGCTCTGAAGGCCAGAGGGATGAACAAGCAACAAACATCCGCAATAGTGACCAAAGCTATAGATGATGCTTTCCCCGCTCCAACCAAAGGCAGTTCAAGCCAGGCAGAAAACCGGGATGGGCCCCGTCATGCCCAAACAGTTCCTGTTGTTCCCAACCCTGCACCGGGAAAGGTTCAAAAAGCCAAGGCAGCGCCAGCTGATCCTTTCGCCAGTGCGTCTGGCAAGAATCCTCAAACTGCAAAGTACCTACCTCGAGGGCGCAGAGTCTTTCACGACCTCCACATGCCTTTGTCTAGGGCATTGTTGATATTGGCGAAGAATGGGCATCTTAAGCCTTTGGAGCCCCGACCGCTCCCGAAGAATCTCCCCGCCACCCATGATGCTACCTTGTACTGCGCGTACCATCAACAGTCCGGTCACAGCACCGATGGATGTTCCCGCCTTCGCCATGAAGTGCAGGATTTGATTGATAATAAGGTTATCCTACCACCTACCTCAGGCAAGCCCGTCACCACTCAGTTGTTGGATTTCGAGGGCTCAGATACTGCGAGTATGTAAAGTGAACCGCCTGCGGGCAACATTTGGTTTTTTTTTTTTGATGAAGCGTTTGGCACGCATTTTTGAGCATCGGTGAAACCGAGTTTTGTAAATTCTGGCTTGGATATCGAGTCGGTCTTTTGTTTTGAGTCTGTCTCTTTGTCTTGAGTCAGTCTTTTTTTGCTTAAGGGTCTGTCTTGTTGTATCGAGTCAGTCCCCGTTGTATATAATACCCGGTGATTCAGGGGTTGTTGTCCCGAACACCGTCTTGTTTTATTATTATCTGTTTTTGTTTTGAGTCTGTTCCTGCCGAGGGGCCAGTTACACCAACAGAGCCGATTGAAATAGCTGTTGCTATCTCAACTTCATGCTTGCTTTCAGCATAAGGACCAGAGAATTTGATTGGGCTGACAGTACATCTCGCCTGCTCTCCTGCGCGCCAAACTCATAGCATTAACCTAAGTTTTCAAAAAAAAACTTTTTGAACACTGCGGTGATGAAAACGAAGAGGAAGGAATTCCTTGGGTTTTGTAAAATTTTGATCATTTTGAGAGAAAGAGAGGCGTGCTAAGCCTTTTTATGAATGAAATCATGCTTGTCGGCGTGAGTACTGAGAAGGACCCTGGCCTGATCCAGATTGGTTCCACACTATCTTCGGCACGAGCGATTCGTCGCTTTCTTAAAAACTTTCAAAAACAAATATTTTACGCGGCCTTGTGAAGACCTGTGTGGAATCGTTCTTGAGATCGCGCAGCTTAGGATCGCTCTCAGCCTCAAGATTCAACCCGTTCCGACTTTGAACCCATTCAGACTGTTCAAAAACTTCAACGGACAAACGCCATGAAAGGCCCGTGTGGCCAGTTTTGAGGTAGCCTTCGATCAAGAAGCATCAAGGCCGAATCAGAAGGAGTAGATCTCGCCGGAAGAAGCTCGTAGAGTAACCCTGATGGGTTCTCCGCAAATCAGTGCAACAGCCGTTCTCTTAGACACGGAGAGGCTTCCAGTTCAGGAACCATTTGGCATGGACTTGCTACACTTTTACCCTTTGAGAGGCTCGCTGGGTCGAAAACCCAGAAGGGCGACCCAGGCAAAAGTTAGAGCAAGAGAAAAATACAAAAAAAGAAGAAAAGAAAAGAAAAGACAAAAGATACCAAAAAGAAAAGAAAAATAAAAATGCAAAAGAAATGAAGAAGAAATAGAAAATGAAAAGAAGCTCGCAAGGTCGAAAACCCGCATTGGGCGCCTTGGCAAAAATAAGAGCCAAACAAAGTGAAGGTTAAAATACCCGAGTGGACCTTAACCGGAACTACGTAAGGCTTGATTCCCATGTTTGGGATACGTAGGCAACTTCATCATGAAGTCCAGCCCCCAACGCTTTCATAGCGTCTCAGTCCATGCAATGGTTTCAATTTCGTTCCAAAGTCCAGTGGCCAACACCCTTCAAGGTGACTGTGTCCATATATTTGTTGTGACCGTCTTCGTCATCGCTGTGTCCAAGAGATCAACCACCGCCAATGAAGACTGTCCGCGGATTGCTGCGGTACCATCCCAAACAAGGGGCAACTTTCCGTTGCCACGAGCCGCTGTGAGCCGCCTTTCAAACTAGGGGCAACTTTCCGTTGCCTCCCACCCTCCTTCAAACCAGGGGCAATTTTCCATTGCCTCCGATCCGAGGTCGCGCATCTCGAAGAGTAAGTTCCATGCTTGTTGAGCATCAGCTGTTTAAAAAAATAGTTTTTGAAAATTTTTACTGAGGTTGACTATTTTCTCGAAAACTATTTCATTTTCCAAAACCGGACCATTGTCTTGGACCTAAAAGGAAAATTTTCAGTGCTTGCTGCCTGACTTGCATGCTTTTCAAAACAAAAGTCGAACAAGTACGTTAATCCGACTCTCATTTCGATCAAAACCGTTTTAGTAGAGAGCAAAAACGAAAAAATAGTTAAAATGATGAACTAGGGGCACAGTTGAGTCAGGCGCTCTCTTTCCCCCGTCATCAACGTACTTGCCAGAAGAGCACTCTGCCTGCCGGAAGAATAGCCGTGAGCTAACGGTGTTGAGCATAAACCCGCACCTTTCCATTTATCCATCAATCACCCCGGGGAGGGATGAAAAATGAGAGAATGAAGAATAGAGAGGTGTAAGTTGAGAGAAAAGCGAGGAAAAGGGTTTCGAGAGAAAATCCGAGCTTGAGAGTTGAGTGATGTGAGAATCACAAATAAGAAGGGGTGGGAAACAATACCCAGATTGAACTGGCTCCTCGTGGTCCGAGGTCCCCCATCTTTGGTTACGCGTCTGTGTGTCGTGTCTCTTTCATTTGACGGTCTCGTCTTTTGTTTTTAGTCTTTCCCGAGCGTGTCTCGTTGTGTTTAGGTCGTGTACCTATATTTGAGTCCTTTCCGCTCTGTTCAGTGGTAGGCTCGATATCCCGGTTTGAAAAACCCTCATTCGATTTCAAAAATCGCTTATGCTCAGAATGCTGTGCCATTCTCTACATTGGAACGTGTTCCGACTCCAACCGGTTCCATCTTTGAGGTCCGTCCTGATTAGATTGGGCTGTCTTGTTTGAGAATTGCAGTGTGCAGAATGAACTGAATGCTGTGTTTTGGGCTGTATGCAGATCAATCCCCAACAGAGTAAGGGCTGTGTGTCTAAGAATCAGGCAGTGGGTTGCTTGGGTTGTTTCGGTTGTTAGCTGTTTAAGTTATCTGATTATTACAGTGCAAGTGTTCAATTTTCAGACAACCAATCAATTCCATTTACATTGAGGTGTAACATGATGAGATGCGATGCAATGCATGAAATGTGTAAATGTAAACACTTTTTCAGATAAAAAGTTCGTTTCGTTTCATTTCATTATCTTTTTCAAATGTACAAGCTTTGGAAACAAAACCTGCCTGTGGCAGTACAAGGTAATCTATCTACCAACCAAAAAGAAAAGTACAAGAAAGAAAGAAAAGATAGCAAAAATCTGCATCTATGTCAAGCACTCCAGGGGCTGTCAGTCCGTCCTGGTCCTCTTCCTGGACGAGGGTCCAGGAGCATCATCAGCGTCGTCGTCAGAGCTCGAGCTAGAACCGTCTCCGGTCTTCTCCTCCGATGACCCTGCCTCCGCCTCTGACTCCTCGTCATCGTCATCGTCCGGGACTGGAGCTCGTGAGCTACTCCCGACGTGAGTACGCCCACCCCTAGTGCGGGGAAATATCCTGCCCTCCTCATCTCTCCCCCGGGCAGGGACAGAAGGTCTGGCTGGAGCACCTCCTGCCATGGGAATCTGGAAGGGAGGCTGAAAAAGCACACAAAAAGTGAAATGCATCAGTATACTGTAGACAGTTTATCAGTGCAGAATGCAGTGTATGGATACAGTGTATGAATGCCGTGAGCAGTTTGTCAGTACAGAGTTTAGTGCAGAATGCAGTGTATGCAGTGCTCAGATACAGTGAGATCAGTGTATCAGGTGTTGTGCCGTGAATCAGATTATGCGAAGCAGTGTATGAATGGTTTGAGGCCAGTGTCAGAAGGACATACCGGTATGCTGTAGACAGCCAGAAGGTCAAATGTCCGCTGGAGCATCCCCATCATCGAGGCATTCATCGCCAACGACTGACGGGTGTACTCAGGAGAAGCCTGCAAAGGTATCAGATGCATTAGTATTCTGTGGAATATCAGTAAACTGAAGTGAGATAACTGTACGAAGTGCAGTGATACATACCGGCGGAAGGTCGGGGATGTCAGTGAACTCATGACCAGCCGGTGGAGGGGCGAAGGGGATCTGATAGGTCGACCCACCCTGCCCCTGGAAAGTCAGTACAGCAGGCAGGGCAGGCCAGCCAGCTCCTCGTCCTCCCCGCGCTCCGCCCCTGCCACGGACTCGGGCCCTCCTCGAAGATCCAGCCCCTGCTCCTGCTCCGGCCCCAGCCGCCGATGCTACAGGCCTGGCCCCCTCTGCTCGACGACCGCTCAAAGGTCGCATCAGGTACGTCCGCACGTACTCCTGATAGTCGCCGGTGCCTCGGAAGCCGGCCTCCTCCCAGCCGATGGAGTAATCATCCAGCTGCTCAGGGGTCAGCCCCTCGGTCTCCCTCATCTCTGCAGGACGGTGAGCCGGGACTATCTGCTCAGGTAACCCGCGGGTCTGGCGTAGAAAACGCTCCCCCAGGTACCAAGCCCGACAGACCGGGCCCTCTAGCAGAATCCGGAAACGCGAGGTCTCCTCAGCACCAGGGAACCGACCCCGCATCGCCGACGGCAAGGAAGCCCATGGCCGCCATGTGATCTGAAAGTAACAGACAGTTTGTTATCTACTGTTATTGAAACATGCAGTGGGAAAGCGAAGCTAAACGAACTGAAAGTAAAGCATACCTCTGTGGGGGTGATGGTGTCGAAGTATCGGCGGAAGAAGCCGAATGTCTCCCGAGGTCGCCGGGTGCATCCCCCGTCAAAGCGACTCGAGAAAGGAACAGCCGGAGGAGGCTCCGCAACTGGCACAGGTGCAAGCCTAGGGAAGTAGGCATAAACCCACAACTGCAAAACAGATGTCAGTATGACCTTCAGATAAAGCAGGGTATACAGAATAAAGCAGAAATGGCAGAGCCGTGTGTTGTGCAGTGTATTGTGTGCAGTGTACAGTGTGAGCAGTGTACAGTCAGTGTAAAACAGAATGTATGTGTGTGCCGTGTGTACAGTATACGGTAAGTGTAACGCAGACTACAGTGTGTGCAGTGTACAGACTACGGAAAGTACGAGACAGAAAGGAAAAGTGGAGAAGAAATGTACCTCCCAAGCTCGCCAGTAACCTCCGAGCAGCTGGCCGCTGCCGCGAGAAGCCGAGCTCATATATCCGTACAAGGTGGCCAGAGCAGCGCCGCCCCAATCGAAGTGCAGAATATCTCGGACGTCCACCAGTGCACTGAGAAGGCAGAGAGGCACGGTGTTCGCCCGGTCGGCAAAGATAGTAGTCCCGAAAAGGAACATGAGGAAGCCCCGAGCATATCTCTCCACGTCCTCCTCGGTCATCTGAGTCTCCTCCCCCAATGCGGGCAGGACCCTGAACTGTGCCTCGAACCAGGAATAGCGGACGAAGCCTGGGCGAGCTAGCGGAGGGGCCTCCCCCAGTAAATGAACCTGAGCGGCGGTCCACTCATCCATCGCTATGTCGAAGGGGATCGGATCACCCCCTACCCCGATGCCTGTGAGCATCGAGAAGTCATAAGGGGTCATCGTCATATCCCCTGCGGCAGAAAAGTGGAAAGAATCGGTGGTGTCCCACCACCTCTCCGCCAGAGCAGCAAGAAGAGGTCTGCAGGTGGACAACCTAGAGAGCCCTCGGCAGAAGGTGCCGAAGCCCGCTCGGTCCACGATGCGCTGGACCGCATCAGGGAGCTCGTCATACCACTCCCGCGCACCAGTATTCCCATACCCGCGAATGGTATGGGAACCCTCCTGCAAACAGAAAACAACAATTGCAGGACAACATTCAAAATGCGATTTTGAAAAGACAGATATGGCATGTATGCAAGTTTGTCAGATTCAGGCAGATACCGGGTGCCGGTGTGCTTATAGAAAATACGTGTGCTGTGTCAGCGTGTTTGGGCGTTTCAGAACAGATGTGGCATGTGTGCAAATCGAACAGATTCAGACAAATACTGGGTACCAGTGTGTGTGCAGTAGAATACAGTGTGTGCCGTGTGTTTGGGTGATTCAGGACTAGTGCAGTGTGTGTGCATGTGTCAGTCTCAAGCAGATATCAGTTGTATGTATGTTTACAGTCAACTACGGTCTACGGCATATCAGATTTCAGCAATTAAAGAATACAGCTAACTATGGCAGTTTTGTATCCTACATTGCAAAAAGTAAAGCAGAAGATGAAGAGTTACCTCGGGAGTGCCGAATGAAAGGTGGGAGGTAGGCTCGCGTAGCAGTAACTCAGGGGGCGCGTACCTCTCGAAGCTCCGGAACTGACGCAGGCCGTCAGGGGGCAGAACGTGGATCGCCGGCCGGTAGGTCGCCGGGTCGAACGGGCGCTCGCTCAGTGGTAAGAGCTCGACCCCGGGGTCCATCTCGTGGTCCGGGGGAGTCCCGACACGTGGAATGTCGTCCGCCATGTAGAGAGTGGTGTGAAAATGGCCGGAAAAGGAAAACCGAGCCGGAATACGAAGAGTCAACTGAAAAGTCAACTCCCGAGAGGGTCGGAAATGGCCGGGAAGGCCGGAATGTGAAAGGACACGGAAATGAAGAGGAAAGTGAGGGGAACAAACCCCGAGAAGGCGAGAACGCCGAACGAGGCGCCGAAACGAGAATGTGATCGGTGGAAAGTGTCCGAAACGCGAAGAGAAACGCGAATCCGACGACGAAACGGGCGTAGAACGCGAAGAAACGGGCGAAAAATGAGACAGAAGCACTCTAGAGAGAGAGGGCAAGAATTTTCGGCGGTGGAAAAGTGAAGAATAGGATTTTCAAGCCCTATTTTATAATGCCCGAAGTGAAAAGACAAAACTGCCCCGATTCAGCAACTGTTTGCCGGTCGGCAATGTTTTGTGCCGGCCGGCACTTTTTTGTGCCGATAGAATTATTTTTGTGCCGACGGCCAGCCGGTGGCCTCCCCTTTCGGCCGGTGGGGTTCCCACAGCCTTGTTTAGGCCTTTTGAGTTGTTTTGGGTCTTCATAGCTAAAGAAAGTGCAAGAAAGCGCATCTCCGATGTTCAACCGGCCTCCGTTTTGACTTCGGGCCGTGTCTCCAGTGCGTGGCACTCGAATTCGTGCAAGGTGTATCCTTTTTGTATCCTTTTGAATTCAAAAGTTGCCCCATGTGTGTTGCACGAACTCATCACACTACTTCGGTGCATTACATCGCGCTGTCACGCGCCACACATTTGCATTGTTATGCATGTGTTACATGCGTTGCAACACGCACCCCTTTGCATTGTCGTGCACATTTCTCATGCATCATCATTGCATTTCCATTCCATGCATTGTCATGCATTCCGGAATACGTGCGTTGTTGCGCATTCAAGCCCATTTACACTCCGTGTGGCATGCACGTCACACTTGGCATTGCACTTGTTAGTGCATTGTAAATTGTTCGCGCTATTTTGCGCATCGCACTATTTTGTGCATTGCATTTGTTCGCGCTATCTTGCGCACCTTACTTGCACTTGTTAGTGCATTGTATTTTGTTCGCGCTATCTTGCGCACCTTACTTGCACTTGTTAGTGCATTGTATTTTGTTCGCGCTATCTTGCGCACCTTACTTGCACTTGTTAGTGCATTGTATTTTGTTCGCGCTATCTTGCGCACCTTACTTGCACTTGTTAGTGCATTGTATTTTGTTCGCGCTGTTCTGCGCATTGCACTTGTTAGTGCATTGTTTTGTTCGCGCTGTTCTGCGCATTGCACTTGTTAGTGCATTGTATTGTTCGTGCTGTTCTGCGCATTGCACTGTCTTGTGCATTTCAAACCTCGCGCTGTTCTGCGCATCGCACTGTTCTGTGCATTTCAAAATTGTTCGCGCTGTTTTGCGCATCTCATTGCATTTTGCATGCATTCCATCGCACTGTCTTGTGCACTCGCGTTGCCTAACGCATTGCGCTATTTTGCGCATCATACCGTCGTGCAATACCCCCACGGTCTGGCGAGACCTTAAACACGCACGGTCTGGCGAGACCTTAAACACGCACGGTCTGGCGAGACCTTAAACACGCATGGTCTGGCGAGACCTTAAACACGCACGGTCTGGCGAGACCTTAAACACGCACGGTCTAGGAGACCTTAAATCCTTTGGAGGTGCGAAACCTTCAGCGCATTGTCACGCGTCTTTAATACCCACGGTCTGGCGAGACCTTAAACACGCACGGTCTGGCGAGACCTTAAACACGCACGGTCTGGCGAGACCTTAAACACGCACGGTCTGGCGAGACCTTAAACACGCACGGTCTAGGAGACCTTAAATCCTTTGGAGGTGCGAAACCTTCAGCGCATTGTCACGCGTCTTGTAAATACCCCCGTGGTCTGGCGAGACCTTAAACACGCATGGTCTGGCGAGACCTTAAACACGTACGGTCTAGGAGACCTTAAATCCTTGGAAGGTGCAAGACCTTTATTGCATTGGTGTGCACACTTGTAGACGTCCCCGAACGCCCCGGGAGGGTTAGTCCCGTTCTGTTCATTTTGGGGTCACTACAGCTCGGACTCTTAAATGTCACGGTTCTTAATCTGAACCAAAGAGTCCAAATCCGGCAAATCGTTTTAGGAAAACTGATTTTTGAAAGAAGTGCCAAACATGGACTGCTTTGCCAGATACAGAGTCGCCACCTAAATATTTTATTTTGGGAAATTTAGGAAACCCTGACTCGGTGCCAAAAGGCCACGTGTCCGTCATCACCAAAGTTGCCTCGGCTCGGGAACTTGGGTACGATTGGGGAAGGTCACTTCGTGAGCACCCCCGCTCGCCCGGTCATAGACCGGCCTCTACTAACCATGATATCAATTTTTGAAAACATTGTGAGTTCTTATTCCGGTTATTAGCCTAGATTACTATGTGATGCTCACAGCATATAAGTATAGACTAGGTCGCCTAGATTGGAACAAAACACTTCTTGTTTGTTTTTGAAAAGGGTTTGCTACCCGCAGGTAGGCTTGAAACATTTTGATGATTCATTCCAATTCAGATAACCCAACCTTCACCCACAGGCATTCAGGCAGATATATCAGATAAGCACATAGCCTCATGGTAAGCATGCTATCATGGCATTCACTCACACACATGCAAGGATGCTAAAGTATAAAACTCACCGAGTACTCCAAGCCAAAATAGAAACTATATTAGAAATCATGCATGATCCTAAGTGTACAGAAATGCCTAATGCAACACATGCAAAATACAACTATAGCAGGCTCGGCTATTCTAAACATGGCATATGAAATGCTACAACTAACATGTATTTAATTTGGAATTGAAAGTACAATGCAGTTAGTATGATGCGCCGAGCCCAGCGCATGCAATACAGATGAATGATGCAAACATGCTGTCATACTGTATGCTAATTTAAACATGCCCTAATCTAACCATCGTAAGCGGATAAATAAAAGGGAGAAAGACGTGGGGTTGGAAGACATACATCACACTCACGCACACTTATTACAGTTGTGCCCTCACTCGGAGGGTCCGAATAAATAATACAGTCCAAATATTACAGTCCCCAAAATAAAAGAATATTACAGTCCAAAATATTACAGAATTCTAATTAATTAATGAATTAACTAGAAAGCAAATAAACTGGCGTGCAAGCCAGGGACTGCCTTGCTTCTGATGGATGATGCATATCCGGATTGTCTTGCGCGGAAATCCACCGGAATGCCCCAATTAGCCTCTGTTTACAGCTATCCTTGAAATGCGCGCCAAGTCCCGAAAAGTTGTTGATTCCTGATTTTGCTGCAACAGAGAGCAGGAAAGGGGCATAGCAATGTATTTGCACAGATATATGCATGTCTCGATCCTCGTGCCACCAATCGCACAAACCGAGGCATGATGGCCGAGGAATCGAAATGCACAACTCAATATAGGATGAATGCACATGAAACTACAGCTAAAACCTAACTCCATCATGGATAATCCGAAGTGTCGGTGACTGGGGAATTGAGACACACTCCGTCACTCGGAGTACGAAATGTACCTCGTTTCCCGTGTCCGGGCTAACCCCTATTCCGGACACGATGCAATACGCATGATATGCATGAAATGTAACTAAGATGCGATCCTAACATACACAATGCTAAAAATGAGATGCCTCGAAATGCGTGCACACGGGCACGCAAACCGAGGCGATGGCAGATACAATGAAAATGAGATGCCTCGAAGTACGTGCACACGGGCACGCAAACCGAGGCAATGATAAAATGACATGGAAATGACAAATGGGCTTACACCAACACGAGTGAGCCTCAGCCACACTCACATCGGATGCCGATGGCAGAAAATGAAGTGCCTCGAAATGCGTGCACACGGGCACGCAAACCGAGGCAATGCATACGCAATGCAAATGACATGGAAAATGACAAATGGGCTTATACCAACACAAGTGAGCCTCAGCCACACTCACATCGGATGCCGATGGCAGAAAATGAAGTGCCTCGAAATGCGTGCACACGGGCACGCAAACCGAGGCAATGATAAAATGATATGAAATGACATGGAAATGATATGCAAGCATACTAATGGAATTTCAGCAACAAAATATGGGGGAAAACAGTCCCGAAATGAAGCGAAATGACATGAAATGCAAGGAAATGTCCCGAAATGCAACATTAGGCATCCGAAATGGCCTATAGCCATACTAAACATGCACAACATGGACATGCAATGCAAAGACAGAAGCTAGACAGTCCCAAAATAAGCACTTTTCCAGTTATAAACATGGCCAAACAGCAAATATAGGTATGGCAAAAATAGCATACAAGAATAGGGGCCAAGATAGGGGTAATGAAGCAAGTGGTATAAGCTAAACCCAAACTGAAAAAATTCCTTCTACAACACTGAAGATGGACAAAAAAAATGAACATTTACAGCATATGGCAGCCTCAAAATCAGTATACAAACATGCTAAAAATATGATGCAAAATAAGGCTCAAAAGGTGCTAAAACATGAAGTGTATAAAATAATCACCAAACAGAAAAAAAGTGTGAATGAAACAGGAAGTATAGGCCAAAATAAGACCACTTTCAGTTCGGACCAAGGTCCAAAAACAGAAACAAAGAGGGCTACTAATTTATGCAAAAAAAAGGGGCCAAATAGGGGATATAACTACAAGTGACATATGGAAACACCAAACAATGTTGAGCCCTTCTCCAATGTTGAAGAGGGGCTCAAAATAAGCCCTAAATCAGTTTACCACATGCTCGAAAATAAATTACTCATGGGTCAAAAATAGCATGCAAAATTATGACATACAAGATGGTCAAAGAAGCAAGTGTATTATGGAGGGCTCAAACAGGGTTGAGCCCTTGATGAGAAGTGAAGATGAGCTCAAAATATGGCCCTTTTCAGTTAAGGCCGAAGCTCAACACAAAAAGCATGCATGGCTTACATATTGATTAAGAAAAAGGGTCAAAAGGGTAAAAGTGTAACTTACCCTTGAAGATCTAGACTTTGGTTGCTTCTTGAATGGATTTGCTGCTCCTTTGGCCTTCAAGAACCCTTCTTTGTTGCTGGAAATGAGATAGTGGTGGTAGGGCTTGGTGGTATAGAAGGAATGGAGGTTAATGGACTTAGGGTTTTTGAAGAATTGAAGAAGATGAAGATGGAGTTGGCTATGGAGTTCTTAAGATCAAATTTTCTAACCCCCTAGAAGAAGGTCCTCAGCTGGTTATATGGTCAAGAAAGGGGGTGTAAAAGGGGGGTCAAATGGAGAGGAAAACTCTCTCCCAAAATATCCCCCGGATACAGAAAATATCTGGGGGATATTGCCTCACAGCTGGAAGGGGCACAGTGAGGAGAGCACGGCCGGCCGCTCACTTTTGCTGGAGGTGGCCGGCCGGCCACACCCCCTAGCCGGCCGGCTAGGGGTCAAAAGGGTCAACCAGCTTTTCTGGCCGGCCAAGTATTGGGGAGGTAGCCCTATGTGTGTACAACACAACCATGTAATTGAAATTTCAAGAAAGTGGGCCCAAGGGGTTCAACAATGGCTCGGAAAGAGGGGGTCAAAAGGGTCAAGTTGACTTACTGGCCGGCCATGAACTTTTAGTGGCCTCCCAGATGTGTAGATCACAGATATGTGGTTCAAAGTTCGAGAAAAAGGGTCCAAGGGGTTCAACATTAGCCCGGAAGAAAGGGGTCAAAAGGGTCAGGTGACCTTAATGGCCGGCCATGAACTTTTAGGGGCCTCTCAGATGTGTAGATCACAGATATGTGGTTGAAAGTTGGCAACGCTGGCTCTAAGGTATTCAACATTAGCCCGGAAGTTGGAAAAACGGGCGCCGGGAGGCTCCGGAGGAGAGATAACTGGTTGCTGCAACAATTGCTGGCCTCCCACCCTTCAGTGACCTTCCCTGTGATAAAACAGAGGTACCTGCCAAAAATGAACGAAAACCATTGCAAAACGAATGTTCCGGGGCCAAAACACGCATTTCGAGGTCCCGGAAATGGGCTGTTAAGCACCGAAAATTGTATTTGACCTCGAAGTGGGTTTCTCAGCCCTCAGTGTCCCTCAAAATGGATGAAATAGGATGTATACCAAAAATCAGAGCAAACGGAGATGGTTAGGTGGTCCCGAACCGAGGCACCCGGCCTGACGGCTCCGAAAACCGGGAACCGGACTCCGAAATGGGCAAAATGGCCTACGGCCACCAAATGTAGCCTACGGACATTGAGAGATGGTCTACGGGACCTCTCCCTCCCCTCAGGAAAAGAAACGGAGAAAACCGAGTCTGGCTCGCAAACCGAGACAAGGCACAGAAAAGGGTTTGGAAGTCCGGAGGCAGGGCTCACAGCCGCGACTCTGAAACTTCTGAACAAGCACATTATGCAACATCACCAAGCGCTTAATCGGTGACGTCTGAGTCTTAAGGTCGGTCAAAAATGGGGTGTCTACAGTTGCCCCTCTTTGACAGAACTCGGAAGTCACAAGTGACGGGAGTGAATGTCAAAGCCAAGAGACGACCCATTTTTGACAAGGCCGAAGACTTAGACAAACAGGCAAGATAAACAGAGATGTGCCCGCAGGCATGCCCGCAGGCAGGGGCAAAATGAAAATGATACGCAAGAAGATTTTGAAGATTGGACTTATACGCTACGCGAGGCCGGTTTTGAAAGTTGGACTTATACGCTACGCGAAGCCGGTTTTGAAAGTTGGACTTATACGCTACGCGAAGCCGGTTTGAAAATTGAGGATTCATGCAATGCACTGTAATGTAGTGGCTAAAATGCAATATAATGGCTAAGAGGTAAAGGTACCTTACAGGGGCAATTGGCAATGACTTACCTCATGCTGCTGGGGATCTTTCGTTTCTTCTTGGTTGAACTGCAGGTACCACTTTTCTCCCTGACTATGGTCGCAGCTTTCCCTATTCTCCAACGGGGTGACAGACTAGGTTGGTTCAGTATCCAGAATTGAGGTGCATACACGCTATCTCAACCTATGGGGCTTCCATACAGATTTCAAGCCGAGGACACGCCTCTGGGTATTTAAACCAGACTTTAGTCACGAAAATCCCGAACCTTTGTGTTCTAGGCATGAGCCATTCGAACTCTAGTTTCCACCGTCTCAGTTGGTCTCCTAGGAACTCACCGCAAACACAGGCAGGTGGCTATACCAGACCATCGAAAGTCGTTCGGGCACGACAAACACCAAAGGAATTGCACCTTCAGAGGATTTAAGGTCTCCTAGACCAGAAAGTGCACGAAGCGGCGCGAATAAATGCAAACGCGATGCGCAAAACAGCGCGAATGATGATGCAGGATTTAAGGTCTCCTTAGACCAGAGGAGTTAAGGTCTCCTAGACCGGGCGAGTGCACAAGACAGTGCGATGCAGAGTGAATGCACAAAACAGTGCTAAACAGATGCACAAAATAGTGCGATGCTAAAGGTGTACAAAACAGTTACGAGCAAGGTGAATGCACAAAACAGTGCGATACAAATAAGGTGCGCAAGATAGCGCGATACAATGCACTAACAAGTACAGGTGAGATGCGCAAGATAGCGCGATGCAATGCATGCAAAATGCAAGCAAAGTGCACAAAACAGTGCAATGCGCAAGAAAGCGCGAGTGATTTGAAATGCACAGGACAGTGCGATACGCTAAACAGCGCGATTGAAATACACTAAACAGTGCGATTGATTCGAAATGCACTAGACAGTGCGATGCGCTAAACAGCGCGATTGATTTGAAATGCACTAGACAGTGCGATGCGCTAAACAGCGCGATTGATTTGAAATGCACTAGACAGTGCGATTGATTCGAAATGCACTAGACAGTGCGATACGCTAAACAGCGCGATTGATTTGAAATGCACTAGACAGTGCGATACGCTAAACAGCGCGGTTGAAATGCACTAAACAGTGCGATACGCTAAACAGCGCGATTGATTTTGAAATGCACTAGACAGTGCGATACGCTAAACAGCGCGATTGAAATGCACTAAACAGTGCGATACGCTAAACAGCGCGATTGATTTTGAAATGCACTAGACAGTGCGATACGCTAAACAGCGCGATTGATTTGAAATGCACTAGACAGTGCGATACGCTAAACAGCGCGATTGATTTGAAATGCACTAGACAGTGCGATACGCTAAACAGCGCGATTGATTTGAAATGCACTAGACAGTGCGATACGCTAAACAGCGCGATTGATTTGAAATGCACTAAACAGTGCGATACGCTAAACAGCGCGATTGATTTGAAATGCACTAGACAGTGCGATACGCTAAACAGCGCGATTGATTTGAAATGCACTAGACAGTGCGATACGCTAAACAGCGCGATTGATTTGAAATGCACTAAACAGTGCGATACGCTAAACAGCGCGATTGATTTTGAAATGCACTAGACAGTGCGATACGCTAAACAGCGCGATTGAAATGCACTAACAGTGCGATACAACCACAAGATGTACAAGACAGTGCTAGTGAGATACAAAGTGTAAGTGCACAAGATAGTGCGAGTGAATGCATGTTCTATGCAAATGAGGTGCATTTTCTATGCAAGCATGGAAGAGTGCATTTTCTATGCAAAAGATATGAGCATTTTCTATGCAAGAAACAGGAGCATATTCTATGCAATATTGAAAGCAAATTCTATGCAGAATCGAAAGCAAGCATATTCTATGCATGAATCATAACGATGTGTGGCACGCATGTCGCAGAAGTGTATACGAAAGTGCACATTCTAAGTAGTAGAGGAGCATCAAACATGTACCCTGGTGCCTCTGATTTATCTCTTAGAGGACTTTGCAACACACTCAGCTCAAAGGGGCACACCCTGTTCATATTGGCGAAAGGTAACATCTGCTGCTACTGCTTTAATTGCCATTCTGACTTGAAGCATGCTTAAGCTTGGAGTAGAGGCACACTCATTTTTCAGGGCACTGGCAAGGCCTGAAGAGGTACATATGGAATGTGATCTCAGAAATTTTTGAAGGTGAAACACACTCAGATGCTCAAAATTTTCCCTATTTTCTTTTGCTTCGCAGTCCAGAACTTATATAGCTTCAGATAGGTCCTTGTTTTGCTGCTCTGACAATGACCTGGGTTGAACCCTGCGGTTTTATGAAAGAATGAATCTTGTTTTGTACAAATGTGGAGAATGGCATGGCACTCGGAGTACAAAACGATTTTATTTTTGAAATTCAGAGAGGAGTTTTCGACCAGGTATTGAGCCTACGACTGAACACAGCAAAACGACTCAATAGGGAAGTAAAAGGCACACAACCTAGACACGTCGGGTAACACTCGAAACGACTCAAAACAAGAATCGAGATAAAACAAAAAGACAAGACACTCAAATGTGCACAGGGAGCCTGTTTCACCGGGTAGTGTTTCCCACCCTTTTCTTATTTGTGGTTCTCACATCACTCGGCCCTCAAGCTCCATTTTTCTGAAAAAGCCCTTTTCTCACTTTTCCTCTCATCGCACGTCTCTCTATTCTTTAATCTCTCATTTTTCATCCCTCCCCTAGGTGGTTGATGGATAAACAGCAAATTGCGGGCTCACACCCAACATAATCAGCTCGCGGCTATTTCCTTCGGTGACATCTGTCGATGCGCCGGATGAGGGAATGGAGCATCTCGATCCATTCCAATTCGTGCTTCGCACTCGGCTTGATACCTCGCTGCTTGGAGGATGAGAGAGCTTTCAGCCCTTTGTTGTTAACTTCGGTCATCCCCCCCTTTTTTGGCGGGTAGAGTGGCCTTTCTGGCAAGTATGTTGGCAATGGGGAAAAGACAGGAAGCCTGACTCAACTGTGCCCGTAGTTCATCATTTTGACCATTTTTTAGTTTTAGTTTTCTCCTAAAAAATTTTGACCAAAATGAGAGTTAGATTAGCATGCTTGTTCAATTTTCTGATTCAAAATCATGCAAGTTAGGCTGTGAGCACTGAAAATTTTCCTCTTTTGGGTCCAAGAAATGGTCCAGTTTTGAAAATGGAATACTTTTCGAGAAGATCAGTCAACCTCAGTAAAAATTCTCAAAAACTATTTTCGTAAACGACCACTGCTCTACGAGCATGGGACTTACTCTTGAGATGCGCAACCTCGGATCCATGGCAATGAAAAATTGCCCCTTGTCTGAAGGACACTGCATGGCAACGGAATGTTGCCCCTTGTTTGAAATGGCACCGCGGCGTTCTGAATGGCAACGGAAAGTTGCCCCTTGTTTGGATAGCACCGCAGCGCATTGAATGGCAACGGAAAGTTGCCCCTTGTTTGAATGACACCGCGGTGCATTGAATGGCAACGGAAAGTTGCCCCTTGTCTGAATGGCACCGTAGTGTATTGTAGTCAGTCCTCAGAGTGACGAACACAACCAAATTCTCGGATACAGAGAAAGCGAAGATGATCAAAACCATTACATGGACGCAGTCGAATTTGAAGTGTTTTACGGCTGGACTTCAGAATGAAGTTGCCTACGTATCCCATAGATGGGAATCAAGCCTTACGTAGTTCGGGGTTAAGGTACACTCGGGTATTAACCTCTCCTTTTTAGGCTCTAACTTTTGCCAAGGCGCTTGTTGCAGGTTTTCGACCTTGCGAGCTTTGTTTTTCTTTTCTTTTCAATTCTTTTCATTTCTTTTTCCTTTTTTGATTTTTTTTTTTCGTTCTTTTCTTTGCATCTTTCTTTTTTGTTCTCTTTTTTTCTTTTTGCATTTTTTTTGCTTCTTCTTTTTTTGTATTTTTCTCTTGCTCTAACTTTTGCCTGAGTCGCCCTTCCGGGTTTTCGGCCCAGCGAGCCTCTCAAGGGTAAAAGTGTAGTTTTGTCCATGTCAAATGGTTTTGAGATCCTGAAGTCATCTGAATCCAGGGGAATGGCTGATGTTTTGCTTTGTAAGCTTCTTCTGATGACATCTGATCTTCTTGATCTGACTTTCTTGCCTCTTATTCGAGGGCTGCTTCAAATCTAGCCACACAGGCCTCACATCGTAGTTGACCGTCGAACCTTCTGATTTCAAGTTCAAGGTTTGGAAGCGAAGGGGTTGAGTCTCGAGGCTGAGAGCGATCCTAGGCTGCACAATCTCAAAAGCGATTCCACACAGGTCTTCGCAAGACCATGCAAAACATTTTGTTTTTGAAAGTTTTTAAGAGAGCGACAAATCGCTCGCGCTGAAGGTAGTGTGAAACCAGTCTGGATCAAGCCAGGGTCCTTCTCAGTACTCACGTTAACAAGCATGATTTCATTCATTAAGGGCTTAGCATGCCTCTCTTTCTCTCAAATGATCAAAGTTTTGCAAAACCCGAGGAATTACTTCCTCTTTGTTTTCACCGCAGTGTTCAAAAAGTTTTGAAAAACTTAGGTTAAATGCAATGATTTTGGGGTGCAGAAGAGAGCAGGTGGAATGTACTGCCATTTCATTCAGATTCCGTCACAACTAGCACACGGCAGAAGCGAACATAGAAGTGCAAAAATTACTGCTGTTTCATTCAAATCTGTTGGTACAACTGGCTCCCTGGCAGAAACGGACTCAAAACAAAACGAAAAGACAAACACAAAACAAAATGGTGACGCCCGAGGTAACACCCCCCGGAATCACCCGACTCCTGTACAACAGGACTGACTCGATACAACAAGACAGATCCAAAATAAAAAGAGACTGACTCAAAACAAAAAGACAGACTCAAAACAAAACAACAAGACTGACCCAATACCCGAGTCAGAAACTGGCATTCGCAAATGCTCAAAACAGTGCCTACCATCCACCATATCCGAGGTAAACCGCGCGCCGCCCGCAGGTGGCCCAACCCCCGATTACATACTTGCATTACCCTCGAAATCTACCAACCCGATGGTGACAGACTTTGTCGAGCTTGGAGGGAGGATAACTTCATTGTCAATCAAATCTTGTACCTCGTGGCGAAGACGGAAGCAATTGTCGGTGCTGTGACCGGTTTGTTGATGGTATGCACAGTACTGGGTACCATCATGCTTAGCTGGAAGAGGATTCGGGAGAGGTCGAGGCTCGAGAGGTTTAAGATGCCCTTTTTTGACGAGGATTTGAAGGGCCTTAGACAAAGGCATATAGAGGGCATGGAAGACTCTACGACCTCGGGGCGGATAATTCGAGGCTTGCTGATTTTTGCTGGACGCACTCGAAAAAGGGTCGGCAGGTGTTGCCTTGGCTCTCTGATCTCTTCTAGGTGCAGGGTTAGGATTGGAAGGAACTATTCTGGCACGACGGTCCCCATCTTGATTTTCCCTCTGGCTTAAACTGCTCTCGGCCTGAGTGGGGAAGATGTCATTTACAGCTTTTACAGCAACAGCGAACACCTGCTGTTTACTCAATCCTCCGGCTTTCAAAGCCTCAACAGCCCACAGGAGTTGTTCGTAGGGATCGGTGTCCACCTTCATCTCGTTCTTACCACTCGCCTCGGCTTGGTAGAAGGTTTGAGTTGCTACATCAGAGGGGAGCCCTGTTGTTGTCGACATGCCATTATCGGAACTTGGGATGGCTTCAGGTTGGCTAAGTTCGATTACAATTCGTCCCAATAGCGGGGGCTCCTGCGGTATGAAATTTCCAGCATACGATGCATTTGGCGGCGGAACCGACATTCCGCAGGCTAGATCCGCCACGGATCTTTGAAGGTCACCAATCATTCCCATCAACTCGAATGTGGTGGGCTCACGGGTTTGAAATAACTGGGGTCCCCAGATCGGATGCGAGGCAGGTGACCTGGGTGGGTGTGGCACTTCACCATCGGTATAACCTTGCAATGTGATTCCTTGGTCCAATGTGGCTGCCAAAACCACGATTTCTTCCGAATTTTGCGCCATCACGAGTTTTGCTGAACTGAACAGAGGTGATGTGACTGGTGACTGACGGATCAGATGGGCCGGGTTGGTGACTAACGAATCTGAAGGATCGGTGAGTCTTTTCCTGTCTTGCCTCAGCAAAGGAGAACACTGGTTGCTCTGAACCGAGTCTTTGAACCTTGAAAGAGAAAACATGCAGCATCTCAGCCCAATCCCACCAATACAGACATGAATATAACTGAATAACTGCTTTTGACCACTGATCACTGTTCCCCAAAATTACTGTCCCCAAAACTGAACCTGATACCCGCAGATATAACTAATTTCCGAAAATACTGAACTGGTGCCCGCAGGCCTGATACCCAAAATAATGAACTGGTGCCCGCAGGCCTGATGCCCAAAATACTGAACTGGTGCCCGCAGGCCTGATACCCAAACTTGCAAACTGATACATGCATTCCTGTAGAGACGCACTCTAAAGCACATAACAGATAAGTGAGAGCCAAAACACCCCTATGTTGGGGTAGGGTTTCCCTGTCCTATTTTGTCAGGAGCTAGGGTTTCATTACGCACACAGCGGCTTCAAACAACCTATAAACGGGTAAGCGACCTATCCTAATTTGGAATGGTCACTATGGATCCGAATATGCACTAGGTCGAATGGTCAAAGAGGGTGCCCCGATAAAACCGGGGTTCGTGTTCCCATACTGGCAGAGCCCACAACCGGTCAGCCTTATGGTCATGCCTTGACAAGACAAGCCTCCGGCAAACCGTTCAGGAATAGCAGATGGCAAACACGGTGTCCTAGGCGCACCAATGCAAATGCAATGCAAAGAATCACACAAGTGTAGTCAAAAACAGATATCATGAGTTCGAGTCAAGTTCTCTAAATCCCCAGCAGAGTCGCCAGAAACTGTAGACGTCCCCGAACGCCCCGGGAGGGTTAGTCCCGTTCTGTTCATTTTGGGGTCACTACAGCTCGGACTCTTAAATGTCACGGTTCTTAATCTGAACCAAAGAGTCCAAATCCGGCAAATCGTTTTAGGAAAACTGATTTTTGAAAGAAGTGCCAAACATGGACTGCTTTGCCAGATACAGAGTCGCCACCTAAATATTTTATTTTGGGAAATTTAGGAAACCCTGACTCGGTGCCAAAAGGCCACGTGTCCGTCATCACCAAAGTTGCCTCGGCTCGGGAACTTGGGTACGATTGGGGAAGGTCACTTCGTGAGCACCCCCGCTCGCCCGGTCATAGACCGGCCTCTACTAACCATGATATCAATTTTTGAAAACATTGTGAGTTCTTATTCCGGTTATTAGCCTAGATTACTATGTGATGCTCACAGCATATAAGTATAGACTAGGTCGCCTAGATTGGAACAAAACACTTCTTGTTTGTTTTTGAAAAGGGTTTGCTACCCGCAGGTAGGCTTGAAACATTTTGATGATTCATTCCAATTCAGATAACCCAACCTTCACCCACAGGCATTCAGGCAGATATATCAGATAAGCACATAGCCTCATGGTAAGCATGCTATCATGGCATTCACTCACACACATGCAAGGATGCTAAAGTATAAAACTCACCGAGTACTCCAAGCCAAAATAGAAACTATATTAGAAATCATGCATGATCCTAAGTGTACAGAAATGCCTAATGCAACACATGCAAAATACAACTATAGCAGGCTCGGCTATTCTAAACATGGCATATGAAATGCTACAACTAACATGTATTTAATTTGGAATTGAAAGTACAATGCAGTTAGTATGATGCGCCGAGCCCAGCGCATGCAATACAGATGAATGATGCAAACATGCTGTCATACTGTATGCTAATTTAAACATGCCCTAATCTAACCATCGTAAGCGGATAAATAAAAGGGAGAAAGACGTGGGGTTGGAAGACATACATCACACTCACGCACACTTATTACAGTTGTGCCCTCACTCGGAGGGTCCGAATAAATAATACAGTCCAAATATTACAGTCCCCAAAATAAAAGAATATTACAGTCCAAAATATTACAGAATTCTAATTAATTAATGAATTAACTAGAAAGCAAATAAACTGGCGTGCAAGCCAGGGACTGCCTTGCTTCTGATGGATGATGCATATCCGGATTGTCTTGCGCGGAAATCCACCGGAATGCCCCAATTAGCCTCTGTTTACAGCTATCCTTGAAATGCGCGCCAAGTCCCGAAAAGTTGTTGATTCCTGATTTTGCTGCAACAGAGAGCAGGAAAGGGGCATAGCAATGTATTTGCACAGATATATGCATGTCTCGATCCTCGTGCCACCAATCGCACAAACCGAGGCATGATGGCCGAGGAATCGAAATGCACAACTCAATATAGGATGAATGCACATGAAACTACAGCTAAAACCTAACTCCATCATGGATAATCCGAAGTGTCGGTGACTGGGGAATTGAGACACACTCCGTCACTCGGAGTACGAAATGTACCTCGTTTCCCGTGTCCGGGCTAACCCCTATTCCGGACACGATGCAATACGCATGATATGCATGAAATGTAACTAAGATGCGATCCTAACATACACAATGCTAAAAATGAGATGCCTCGAAATGCGTGCACACGGGCACGCAAACCGAGGCGATGGCAGATACAATGAAAATGAGATGCCTCGAAGTACGTGCACACGGGCACGCAAACCGAGGCAATGATAAAATGACATGGAAATGACAAATGGGCTTACACCAACACGAGTGAGCCTCAGCCACACTCACATCGGATGCCGATGGCAGAAAATGAAGTGCCTCGAAATGCGTGCACACGGGCACGCAAACCGAGGCAATGCATACGCAATGCAAATGACATGGAAAATGACAAATGGGCTTATACCAACACAAGTGAGCCTCAGCCACACTCACATCGGATGCCGATGGCAGAAAATGAAGTGCCTCGAAATGCGTGCACACGGGCACGCAAACCGAGGCAATGATAAAATGATATGAAATGACATGGAAATGATATGCAAGCATACTAATGGAATTTCAGCAACAAAATATGGGGGAAAACAGTCCCGAAATGAAGCGAAATGACATGAAATGCAAGGAAATGTCCCGAAATGCAACATTAGGCATCCGAAATGGCCTATAGCCATACTAAACATGCACAACATGGACATGCAATGCAAAGACAGAAGCTAGACAGTCCCAAAATAAGCACTTTTCCAGTTATAAACATGGCCAAACAGCAAATATAGGTATGGCAAAAATAGCATACAAGAATAGGGGCCAAGATAGGGGTAATGAAGCAAGTGGTATAAGCTAAACCCAAACTGAAAAAATTCCTTCTACAACACTGAAGATGGACAAAAAAAATGAACATTTACAGCATATGGCAGCCTCAAAATCAGTATACAAACATGCTAAAAATATGATGCAAAATAAGGCTCAAAAGGTGCTAAAACATGAAGTGTATAAAATAATCACCAAACAGAAAAAAAGTGTGAATGAAACAGGAAGTATAGGCCAAAATAAGACCACTTTCAGTTCGGACCAAGGTCCAAAAACAGAAACAAAGAGGGCTACTAATTTATGCAAAAAAAAGGGGCCAAATAGGGGATATAACTACAAGTGACATATGGAAACACCAAACAATGTTGAGCCCTTCTCCAATGTTGAAGAGGGGCTCAAAATAAGCCCTAAATCAGTTTACCACATGCTCGAAAATAAATTACTCATGGGTCAAAAATAGCATGCAAAATTATGACATACAAGATGGTCAAAGAAGCAAGTGTATTATGGAGGGCTCAAACAGGGTTGAGCCCTTGATGAGAAGTGAAGATGAGCTCAAAATATGGCCCTTTTCAGTTAAGGCCGAAGCTCAACACAAAAAGCATGCATGGCTTACATATTGATTAAGAAAAAGGGTCAAAAGGGTAAAAGTGTAACTTACCCTTGAAGATCTAGACTTTGGTTGCTTCTTGAATGGATTTGCTGCTCCTTTGGCCTTCAAGAACCCTTCTTTGTTGCTGGAAATGAGATAGTGGTGGTAGGGCTTGGTGGTATAGAAGGAATGGAGGTTAATGGACTTAGGGTTTTTGAAGAATTGAAGAAGATGAAGATGGAGTTGGCTATGGAGTTCTTAAGATCAAATTTTCTAACCCCCTAGAAGAAGGTCCTCAGCTGGTTATATGGTCAAGAAAGGGGGTGTAAAAGGGGGGTCAAATGGAGAGGAAAACTCTCTCCCAAAATATCCCCCGGATACAGAAAATATCTGGGGGATATTGCCTCACAGCTGGAAGGGGCACAGTGAGGAGAGCACGGCCGGCCGCTCACTTTTGCTGGAGGTGGCCGGCCGGCCACACCCCCTAGCCGGCCGGCTAGGGGTCAAAAGGGTCAACCAGCTTTTCTGGCCGGCCAAGTATTGGGGAGGTAGCCCTATGTGTGTACAACACAACCATGTAATTGAAATTTCAAGAAAGTGGGCCCAAGGGGTTCAACAATGGCTCGGAAAGAGGGGGTCAAAAGGGTCAAGTTGACTTACTGGCCGGCCATGAACTTTTAGTGGCCTCCCAGATGTGTAGATCACAGATATGTGGTTCAAAGTTCGAGAAAAAGGGTCCAAGGGGTTCAACATTAGCCCGGAAGAAAGGGGTCAAAAGGGTCAGGTGACCTTAATGGCCGGCCATGAACTTTTAGGGGCCTCTCAGATGTGTAGATCACAGATATGTGGTTGAAAGTTGGCAACGCTGGCTCTAAGGTATTCAACATTAGCCCGGAAGTTGGAAAAACGGGCGCCGGGAGGCTCCGGAGGAGAGATAACTGGTTGCTGCAACAATTGCTGGCCTCCCACCCTTCAGTGACCTTCCCTGTGATAAAACAGAGGTACCTGCCAAAAATGAACGAAAACCATTGCAAAACGAATGTTCCGGGGCCAAAACACGCATTTCGAGGTCCCGGAAATGGGCTGTTAAGCACCGAAAATTGTATTTGACCTCGAAGTGGGTTTCTCAGCCCTCAGTGTCCCTCAAAATGGATGAAATAGGATGTATGCCAAAAATCAGAGCAAACGGAGATGGTTAGGTGGTCCCGAACCGAGGCACCCGGCCTGACGGCTCCGAAAACCGGGAACCGGACTCCGAAATGGGCAAAATGGCCTACGGCCACCAAATGTAGCCTACGGACATTGAGAGATGGTCTACGGGACCTCTCCCTCCCCTCAGGAAAAGAAACGGAGAAAACCGAGTCTGGCTCGCAAACCGAGACAAGGCACAGAAAAGGGTTTAGAAGTCCGGAGGCAGGGCTCACAGCCGCGACTCTGAAACTTCTGAACAAGCACATTATGCAACATCACCAAGCGCTTAATCGGTGACGTCTGAGTCTTAAGGTCGGTCAAAAATGGGGTGTCTACAACACTATTGCTTTGTACATATCTTAAGCCGCGTGTTGTCGCGCATCTCATGCAACATGCATTTCACTTGCATCATTTGCATTTCAAAAAAAAACAACAAAAAAACATGCATTGTCATGCATACATTTTGCATCCCGGTCTAGGAGACCTTAAATCCTCTGAAGGTGCAATTCCTTCGGTGTTTGTCGTGCCCGAACGACTTTCGGTGGTCTGGTAAAGCCACCTGTCTGTGCTTGCGATGAGTTCCTAGAAGACCAACGGGGACGGTGGAAACTAGAGTTCGAACGGCTTATGCCTAGAACGCAAAGGTTCGGGAGTTCCGAGACTAAAGTCTGGTTTAAATACCCAGAGGTTTACCCTCGGCTTGAAATCTGTATGGAAGCCCCATAGGTTGAGGCGGCATGTCTACGCCTCAGTTCTGGATACTGAACCAACCTAGTATATCACCCTGTTGGTAAGATAGGGAAAGTTGCAATCATAGTCATTGCATATTTGCATTGTCTTGCATTTGCATTGTAGTTTGCATGCATTCATTGCATCACCTTCCGCCTTTGGCTTGCGCCTTTCCAGGTTGAGCTTGGTCTGGTATGTGTCCTTACTTTTCATGTTAGAACACAGTTCTTGTGTATCGCGCCGATTCCACGTTGATATGTTGGTTGAGGGTTGCGGCACCTTTTCTGTGTTACACATGGCTCGTATGTGTGCATGCCTTTCCTAGGCAAGATTTGGTGTGGCTTGTAGGCCATATCCATTGTATCCATTCCATTGCATATTTGTAAATATTGCATTGTAATATTGCATGCATTCATTGCATCACCTTCCGCCTAATGGCTTGCGCCTTTCCAGGTTGAGCTTGGTCTGGTATGTGCCCTTACTTTTCATGTTAGAACACAGTTCTGTATGTGTATCGCGCCGATTCCACATTGATATGTTGGTTGAGGGTTGCGGCACCTTTTCTGTGTTACACATGGCTTGTATGTATGCATGCCTTTCCTAGGCAAGATTTGGTTTGGCCTGCGTGCCATATCCACCCATTACATTGTAGTGTAATTTTTGCATCCGGCATTAGGATCGTAGTCCTTTCTCCAGCGGGTTGTTTCCCCACTTGTGTCATTCCACCCAATACTTGTTCTTGCGTCTGTCTACAATACTCATAGTTCAGTTGACCGTTCTATGGTAGACAGACTTGTTACCTCCATCAATCTATTTGACATAGGTGTGGTTTCGAACCGCTCGTGATTGGATCACGATTCAATTGCTTTGCATGTAGCTTGCATTGTTTCAATTACATTGCATCTGCATTTGCATTGTTTATACATTGTTTTGTATATATTGCATTTCGTTTTTCATCCATTTTGCATTGTCATGCATGTTGCTAACAATATTGTACCTGTTAAGTTTGTTTTCTTTTCAGGCACGATATTGTATGTACGGTTCATTTGAAGCTGGTGCAACCAGACGAGCCGCGCAGGTATTGTATCTCCTGAGTGAGACGTATTGAGAATTCCATAATTCTCTTACATCCTTTCTGCATTGTAGTGTAGTTTGGTATGCTAGCTTAAAATTGTTGCATGTTTGCTTCATTACAGCTTTCTTTGCATGATCATAAGTTATGCTCAGCTCTGTGCATTGTCGTGCATTTTGCCCCTGCCTTCGGGCGCATATCTTATTTGTATTGCATGTTTGTCTAAGTCTTCGGCCTTGTCAAAAATGGGTCGTCTCTAGGCTTTGACATTCACTCCCGTCATTGTTATGACTTTCGAGTTCTGTCAAAGAGGGGCAACTGTAGACACCCCATTTTTGACCGTCCTCAAGACTCGGACGTCACCGCTTGAACACTCGGTGATTATCCTTGTTTGTGTTTGTTTGGAGTTCCCGGAGGTTTTGGCTCTCGCGCCCTACCTCAGAATCTCCGAACTTGACCGTTCAGTGTCCGGTTTTGCACCGAACACTTGTGTTTTGCCTTGGAAGGGCAGGGTAGGGCTTGTAGACCATCCCCACCCATCACCGGCAGTGGCTAGAGGCCACCGGCTGGTTTTTGCTGCCACCGGCAAAATAGTTTGCCGGTCGGCACTATTTGTTGCCGGTCAGCACTTTTTTGTGCCGGTCGGCACTTTGTTTGGCCAAGATGGCATTTTTTGCCGGCCGATTGCTGTTCATCTGCTTTTGCAGATATTTTAGGACAGCTGTATAACTTTTTCTCCCCTCCATACACGTGTATGGAGGGATCTCCCTCTTGCAAAGCTTGTCTTGTAAGCTTTACAAGAGGCTTATAGAGAGGAGCTCTCTCTAAGGCAAGAAAAGAGAGGCTTAGACATTTTTGAGAGAGAAAAGACAGAGGAGAGCTCTGGTTTTCTAGGGTTAGGGTTAGATACACTCAATCTATCTCTCTTTCCCTCCCATTTTGCACACTAGGTGTTTTGTGCCTTACTATTGCACACAAACACCTAGTGTTTCACCTTCCTCTTAAGATTAGAGTTCTAAGGGGTTGTTCTTGAGCTTCTTGACTGATTTGGAGCCAAAGGAGGCCATTGGAGCATCCTTGTTGAAGAGGACTACAAGGGTAAGAAACTTACACCTTTATTCCCCATTCTTGCATCAATTTTATACCTATCTTAGAGCTGTTTTTGTGATTATTGTATAACATAAAAAAGTTCTATTTTTAAGCCCTCTTTATTGTTTATTAAGAGTGTTTTGTTGTTTGAGGGGTGTTGACCACCCTTAGGCCCCAAAAGGCCTCATTTTGAGCCATTTTGTGCTAGCTCCGGGATTTTGGTGTTGAGGTCTCTTCACCACTGAAATCTTGAGGGATTTCAGTGGTAAAGATGATGCTTTGAAGTCCCAAGAAGGAGAGGGCCACCCCCTCTCCTTGTTGTCCTTGAAAAGGGCACATTTTGGCCTCTTAAAGAAGCCTATGCTTGAGTGTGTGTTGAGCATGTTTGGTTTGTTTTTCATGCTTATATATCCATGATATAACATGATTTAAAGTTGGTTTTGGAACCTTATGCATGTTTAGCATAGTTGCCTTGTAATGCCATATTTGTGCCTTAACATGTCTAGGTTGTTAGCCTTTGTTGGAGCATGTTTTAGGCTTGTATTTGTGAAGGTTATATGCTTATTTTGCCATGTTTTAGATCTGTCCATAGTCGTTTGGGTCGATTTTAGCATGCATTATAAGGCTCCTTTGCATTTGGGCTTGTTGGCCTTGAGTATGTGCATGTGTAGCATGCCATCTTTGCATTGTTTTGGTGATTTGGGATCATTCTATATGTCATTTCAGTCCCATTTCCATGCTTGTTTGATTGCCTCGCATGTCTCTTTAATGCTTTGAAAGCATGTTTTGCAATGTTCCATGTTTTGGTGCCTTTGCATGCCTTTGAATTTGGGCCACTTAGATGCTATCTAAGGAGTCCTTTGGCCTTGTTATGAGCTAAAAATCTATTTTTAGTTGTTTAATGCATGCCATGTTTGGTCATGATAAGTGTAGTTCAATGCCTTATCAACTTGCCTTGAACACTTGGACTTTTTGTTGCATGCTTGACTTGATTTATAATTTGATTTGGCATCATTTTATAACATGATTTTAAGGCTCATGTTGCATGCTAATTTGTCCATGTTTCCTTCTTTCAAGTGTGCTTGAATGTTGTTTGATTCATGCTTAAGTGTTGGTCCTTATGAGCATGTGTGTGTGCATGCCATTTAGCTCTCACTCTTTAGCACTTTTGGCTACTGTTTTAGGCCTATTTTAGAGTCGCCTAATTCATGTTTAAGTCCATCTTTGCATCCATTTGCATTGCCATATGCATGCTTGTATGCTTGCATGAGTTGATTGCCATGCCATGTTACATTCCTAGCTTGTATGCCTAGGTTGCATTGCATTTCGCATGCATGCCTTGTTCCTTGAATTGGTGATAGGAATTGGGCCTTATTTGTTTGATTGGTGTGCATACATTTGAAATCAAAGATGCATACTCGGTTCTTTGGGCCATCATGCATGGAAATGTGTGATTGGTGGTCCGAGAATCGAGGCACATGTCCCTTTGAGTCATTACAATGATAAGAGACATGGTTGGTGCATACATGCCTTGAAATATGCTGCCATGCCTTGTTTTGCCCTTTGTCGCTGTGAGTTGCAGGTTCTGCAGAAATACTCTGCCGACCGGCAGTGTAATGTGCCGACCGGCACATTTTTCTCTGCCGACAGGCCCTATTTTGTGCCGATGGCCATACCACACTGCCGGTGGAAGTTTCATCTAGCCGGTGGTGATCCCCTCTGTCCAAGGATGTAGTCCTGAGGTTTTGACAACCTCCAGAGGAGGAAAGGGAGGAAAACAGAGGCAGCTTGCGCATGGTGGCGCGTTTCCCGAGACGCTTTCCTGCTTTAATTAATTTAATTTAATTTGTTAATTAAATTAGTTTAATTTGTAATATTAATTAGCTCGCGTAGTTAGTTAATTTGTAATATTTATTTGGTCCCTCCGAGCGAGGGCAAATCTGTAATAAGTGTGTGTGGGTGTGTGAATGTCTTCCAATCCCCACTTCTTTCTTCCCTTTTACTTACCTGCTTTGATGGTTAGTATTAGGTCACGTCTAATTTAGCATACCTTATGCTATGCATGTGTGCATCCATGCATTTGTATTACATGCATTAGGCTCGGTACATCACGCTAATTGCATCAATACTTCAATTTTCAAACTGAATACGTGATAATTGTGCATTTTCACATGACATGTTTAGGATAGCCGAGCCTATCTTAGCGACATTTTGTATGCGATGCATTAGGCACTTCACATGGACTTGGATCATGCATGATTACTAACAAGTTCTTTGTTTTGGCGCGGAGTACTATGTAAGTATTTCCGCTTTAGCATATCGCATGAGTATGAATGTTACCATAACAGCATGCTTAACATGTGGCTAGATGCTTATGTGTTAAACTGTTTTGAATGCCTGTGGGTGAAGGTTGGGTTGTTTGAGTTGGAAAAACTCGTTGGAATCCGTATTTTAGCCTACTTGCGAGTAGCAAATTCCAAAGCATTTTCAAACCAAACGGATATGCAATGTTTATTTCCAAATTAGGCAATCTAGTCTATACTTGTTTGCTGTGCGCATAACATAGTAATTCTAGGCTAATAAATGGAATAAGAACACGTAAAGTTTTCAAAAACGGATATCACGGTTAGTAGAGGCCGGTCTTCGGACCGGGCGAAAGGGGGTGCTCATAGCTGACCTTCCCCGATCGTACCCAAGCTCCCGAGCCGAGACAACTCCGGTGATGACGGACATGTGGCCTTCGGCACCGAGTCAGGGTTTCCTAAATTCTCCCATAAAAAAATATTTAGGTGGCGACTCTGTATCTGGCAAAGCAGTCCATGTTTGGCACTACTTTTTCAAAAATCAGTTTCTCAAAACGATTTGCCAGATTTGGACTCTTTGGTTCAGATTAAGAACCGTGACACAAATCGAGAGTCCGAACTGTAGCATGAGGCCCACGGGCGCTGTTACAATCACCTCTTATATTTTTTACATTTAATTTAATTTTTTTAAAAATCAACTTTTAATCATCTTCACAAAATATTAATGCCTCATTTGATATATATATATATATATATTTGTGGACTACAAACCCAGGTTGCCAAACAAAACCTAAACATTTCCCCTTGTTTGTATGCTATCTATATTAATAACTATAGTTTGTAGAATTATTAGCAACAAATGAAATAAAAACACAAAAACATAAAACAATCACACAACTCCTACAAATCTCACAAATTAGATCAATAAACATCAAACATATATATATATATCCACACATTTAAATTATTATAGGGAAATAGGCTTAGATCTGTGTATCAACAAGCGAGAGAATGTGAGTCCGCCATGGCTGCAAACAACAGTTGCCTATGAGAGAGAAGACGAAGAAGAAATCAAACATCTCTCTCTCTAGCAGACCTTACTGTGTTGCCAAGCCAAGATACGGATCGGATCTTCAAAGCCCGAATAAAGAGAGCTCTTAGAAAGCTATCATCACAGCCTACATATATATATACACTTCTTTGCTTTTAAGAAACCTTAGGGAAAGGGTAGTCAGTGTAATTTACCATTGCTGTTTTACCAGCAAGTAAAAGCTGCAATTGAATGCAACCTCCACACACACACACAAACATATATATATATATAGAGAGAGAGAGAGAGAGAGTAGGGTTGTTGATTTTGGAGTAGAAATGATAGGCTCTGATGACGATGAAGATCTGAATTAAGTATCATCATCTTCTTGAAACAGAGAGAGGCAACCAACCTTTGAAACTTCCCAAATCTCTCTGATGGTAGCCTCATTCTTGAGTCTCTCAAACCCTAGTTGATGTCCCAACCCGTTTATTTATAGGGGGACTTACGAGCCGGTCGCTCATTTTTTCACCTCTCAATATCTCCAAAATATCCTTTTTACACTTCCTTCAACAACTCAATCATCAAATCCCTGCAATGACTTACCACTTCACACTTCTAGCCATTGACAAGTACTTCCAATCACTGGAAACCTCTGACAATCACCTCTAGCAACCTCTGGTGCTCACTACTGTCACTATCTCCTAAGATCTGATGTCGACAAGAGAAGAAGAAAAAGAAGAAGAAAAGAGAGAGAGAGAGAGAGAGAGAGAGAGAGAAGATGCAGAGGAAAATGAAAGGCCTTAATAGAAAATTGTTAGCTTTCGTGTCGTCGATCAACATAACCATGCCTTTACTATCTGCTCTTTGTCCTCTTTCCAGTGATAAATTTATCACTGATAGATTGACTCATCCAATATATTCACATCTACGATGACAAATCAATGATAAATTCATTACTGTATAAATATAAAAAATCAACAACAATATACAGCATATTCAACAAATCAATGATAAATTTGTCACTGATAAATTAATCATACTGCATATTCATCTCTCTCTAGTGATAAAAATGATAAATTTATCACTGACTGTTTGTTAAAAAATTACAAAAAGAAAATATCATCATCGTTGTCACAAATTAACACAAGATTCAAAAACATATTCAGTAATAAATTTAGCAGTGATAAACACATTCAATGATAAATTTCTCACTAGTTGTTTGTTAAAAGATTACAAAAAAAAAAAAATCTCATCATCATCGTCACAAATCAACACAAGATTCAAAGAAATATATCAGTGAAAACATTTATCACTGATACAATAGATTTGGTTTAAGAGAAATAAAAAGAGAGAAAGTGAGTGAGGAAAAGAGAGGCGATAAATATAACATGAACAAAAATCAGATAGACTTATCATTGTATTAATATCAAAATTCCAGCAGCAGTAGTCCACAACATATTAAACAAATTAGTGATAAATTTATCACTTAATTAAGTGATAGATTCATCAGATTAGTTCAACATGTTTTACAAATATAGATCTTCACCAACACATTGTAGAAAGAGTCTCAATCTCATCGGTGACCATGTAAAGTACCAGATTGACACCGAAGATGGTAGATCGGCATTGAAAACAACTAGATTTGAAGCTACTGGTGAAGTTTGATGTTGAAGATGGTGGATCGATGATTGAAGAAGAATGATGGTGATGGAAGATAAAGGCTGGATGATGAAGAAGGTGGCCAACGATGGGGCTTTTGTTTCGGTTATGTTTTATCTGCTACAGCTGCCGGTGGTGTTTTTTTATTTTTTTAAGTTTTGCCCCAAAACAACGTCGTTTTGGCGCACTGCAGGAAAGGCTTACAGAAATAACTTGCAAAGTATTTGGACTCCTCTAACTATAACTAGGCTTCTCAAAGGATCGAGTATAACCCAAATCCGATCCGATTAACCCAATCCATTTATACAATCTAAATCTGAATATCCGTTTAATCTGTATCTGCGTAGCCCGATTTAAAATGGTTCGGATTCGAATAAATCCGATCTGGTCCATTTCTTTGCCCAATCCGATTACATTGAATTCCCTGAAACGAAATCAGATCTCTTAGAATCAAATCTCTCTCTCATCGACTCTTTCATCATCTCTCATCGAAAAATACCTAGATTTGAAAAATCAAATTTCTCTCTCATCATCCAATCGAGTGTTGGCGACTAGACTTCTTCTCCAACTCCGACGAAACAAGCTTAGATGTCGGTTGTTTGTTTGAATGGAAAATCAATTCTGAAACATTTTCTTGGATGTTTTTGGGACTCTATATATTTGTTATTTAATGGATAGTAAAAATTCTTCAAACTCTATACTTTTCACACATAAGATCTTTAGGTAAGAGCATGGATTTTAGATTCTCTTCTCAAAATTCGTCATACTTCATGTTGTATGCCTTTTTCTACTTGCGTTCTCTTTCTTTTTTTTCCTCTTTTGTTTTTGCTTCTGTTGAAATCGCATTTTTTTTTCTTGGGAAAGTTATGGTTTGGTTTTGACAATGTGGGTTTGTGTTAATAGTAGGCTTTAAATATGTCAAGAAGCTTATAGTGTCTGTAGATCTAAATGTTAACAGTGTATGAAGATTGAACTCATTTTGGATGTCAAAACTACCCATCTCATTGATCTGATATCCGGGTTTCTTTTTTCTTTTTTTTTTAAAAAATTATAACTAAATGCATTTTATTTCTTTTTATATTAGGTGATTTTTTAGATACAGTCCTCTTTTGAGTCTGTTTAACTTTAGCTTCTGTAGAGATTAGAAGACAGTGTTGGAATGAGGGGAAGGGGTTGATATTTGACAATTTTGTAAACAATGAGAAATGTCATTTCAAGATTATTGGGTCTATTATCTTTAAAAAAAAAATTTGTTTCATCCAATTCTAGATATGATAATTTCTTCCCACCACATATGCTCTTTTTCAAAGTCAATATTGAATGTAATGTGAGTATTTGTTTTTATCATATAAGTGGGATGAATTCAAGCTCAATAGTTTTGGAACTCTCTTAGGTTGGGTCTATTTTCATAGAACATTTACACCTATCAAAAATTAGAGGTGAAGCAATATTTGGAGGAGTTGGTGTTTTCAGGTAATGAGAGTTTCAATATTCTACATTGGCGGAAAGTGAATAAAGAAAAATTTCCTACTCTGGCAAGGATGGCTCTTGATGTTTTAAGTGTTCCAGCTACTACGGTTGCATTAGGGGCGATGTTTAGTGGAGGAGGTAGGGTGATTGATGAAACGCGTGCTTCATTATTTCCCGATATTGTGGAGGCCTTGACCACTTGCAATGATTGGATTGAATCAACCAAAAATAGAAGTAAGTGAAATATTGAAAATTTTAAATAATTAGATGTTTTTTTGTTTAGTTCTATAAATATCTTAATGTCTCATTATTTTGAAATTGTAGATGTAGAAGAATGCTCACATGAGTAGATGGATTGAATTGAATCACTTGGTTTGTCATTGTCATTGTGATAAGAGAAGTTATCTTAAGTTTGAGAGTAACTCTGTGTTCTATAGGCTGCAGCCTATAGGTCAGTATATTTCTTCCCTCTTCTGGGCTTTCTTTTTGCTTGCTAAGTAAAGTTCTTTTCTTTTCCTCAAAAATTATTAATTTTGTTCTGCTCATGCTATTTCAACTGTAGTTTATGGAGTTCAACAATCATCATACTTGTATTGATAATGATTGTTGTGCATGTGATAGTTACGTAGTTTGGTTATTATGCTTTTCATTGCTTACCTACAGAAAGAATTTAGTGTATGCAAATATTTATATGAGTGGAATTGAGAAAAATAAATGAATTGAATCACTTGATATGTCATTTACATTGTGATAAAAGTTATCTACACATCTTTTTTCTTTTTTTACTGTCATATTAGAATTACGAGAGTTTGTTTTTGTTTTGTCCTTGAATCCAAGTTCAATTGAACTATTTATTATTTCAATTGTGCAGGACTTCACAATGGTGTTGATGGAGAAAGAGATGGAGGAGTCCGTTAAATGCATACAAAGAAAGTCTAAAACAATCCACTTAGGAGAAGCTTGTGGATAATTTGTTATTAATTGTTTTATTTTGTTTTTGTGGTGAAATGTGGACATAAATGTATAAATCAATTAAAATTTGATGTTATGAACATTTTTTTATTTATTTTTATAATTGATATTTTATTGTCTTCATATGGCTGGCTAACCACGAAGAGAGGGGTAAAAAAAAATGGATCGGATCAGATTGGATTGTACGGATTGAATATCTATTCAAAACGGATCGGATCGAATCAAATCGCGCGTAATCAGATTATTAATAATCGGATTCTGATTTGGATTAATGGTTCGGATTGGATTTCGACAGATATGAGGAGAGATGAATTTTGGCCCTAACCCCTCTCCACTTCTCTCATGCCTCTCATCTCCTTCTCCTTTTCCCTCTCATCTTCATTCGTCTCTGCTAGGGCTGGAAACGAGCCGAGCCGAGCTTTAGTGTGTTTGGGCTTGTTTATTAAGATTTTAACGAGCTCGAGCTCGAGCTCGAACTGAATAAAAATTTAACGAACCGAGCTCGAGCCGAGTTGGCTTAGGCTCGACTCGAGCTCGAGCCTATTCACGAACCTTAACAAGCCAAAAAATTTATAAATTCATACTTGCATGTGAGACTAAAATTACAATTAAAACTTTGATTATACAATTATATATACAATATATATAAACATACTTAAAAAAAATCCATATTTTACTAAAATAATAATATCTACTACCACTATTATATAAATATACTATCTATAGTTAAGTATTATTTACATTTATATTTTTTAAATATATAAATAGCATATTTCTCTTATTTTTTATACATAATTTTATATTATTTAATATATAAATAATAAATATTAAACGAGCCGACCTTTAAACTGTTTGGGCTTGTTTATTAAAAATTTAACGAGTTCGAGCTCGAGCTCGAACGGCAAAAAAAATTAACGAATCGAGTTCGAACAAGCTCTTACCGAGCCGAGCTCGAGCTTGTTCATGAACGGCTCTGTTTATTTACAGCCCTAGTCTCTGCCCAACGCGACCACAACACCCAGCAGCCCCAGCGACCTTTAGTTTCATTTTCACGGAAGCGCCGACCACCCTTCATAGTCCCTCACAGTAGCCCCGGCTCTCAATTTTGTTAGAGGAATACATATTTCCAAATAGTGAAGATCAATTTCTAAAAAAAATACTGAAAACATTGAAAATTCTACCATGGAACAAAGAAAAAATTCTGAACAATCTAATAATAACATATATCCTAGTATTAAAATAAAGGGATTGAAAACAAAGCATTACTAGAGAAATTTGCGACACATGAACATGAATTCCAAATATACAGAGAGCAAAGTCACAAAACAACTATCAATGTATGCCAGCGTCAGCGCTGGGTTTGATGATGGTATGTAATGATGAAGCGAGGGATGGAGACACTAGCAATGGTAGATGTTGCCGTAGCCGCTGTACTTCGGCGTCGGCGACTCGCTGGGATCTACGGACAAGGAGTGATCTTCGGTTATGTGAAAAACGCAGCAACACAAACGATGGTTAAACAACTTTCACAGTTGTTTTTTGTTGCAGGGAAGGGAATTGATGAAGTATGAGCGCATGAGCTTCAAACACTTGGAGACAGTCGTAAACACTCTGCGCTCAACGCTGCCTCTAACCGGAGGGACTGCAACTTTGTCATTTCCTGTTGTTAAATTTGGCATATTTGGCGGCGTATGCACCTCAATCTTCTTCATCTTGAACATCTGGTATGTATATGTGTATATATATATATATGCACTCTGTATGTTTCTATTCTGTGTATCGAGAGAGAGAGAGATGAAAAGAGTTTTGTGTGAAGGGGGATATATATAGCCAGGGGGGTGAGCCCACAAGCACGACTGAAAAGGTGGGGGACTCCAACCACTTTCTACTACCCTCTCTCGCAACAGTTCAGGTTCATCTTAGATATAATAATCATACCTCTATCTTAATCCTCTCTCATTTATTATATTTCAAAACAAAACCAAGAGAGTAGAGAAGCATTCAAAACGATAAATTAATTTATTAAAAAATAAAAAATTAAATTTATTATTTTAATAAAATGATTTAGATCATTGAATCTTTTCCATAGTGATCTAAAGAGAGAAGCTGAAGATGATCTGAATTCTAGTATGACATTGACATTCCTCCACAAGCCTATGCCTAACATTGAATCCTAGTGTGACTTTGACATTCCTCCACAAGCCTATGCCTAACGTCATTTTTTTTTATTCTTTTATTCAAAAAATAATAAACTGTTCGATGTCTTAGACCATCTCCAACGGTGAACTAAACCCAGCATCAGATTTAAATTTTGATGAAAAACCCACTTTTTCACGCTCCAACGGTTTCACCAAATCGATATCAAATCCAGAATTCAACAAAAATGGTACCAAACTGAGTGCAGCGAAGCATTTCAGCAAATCACTGTTCCTAACCGTTGGGATGAGACGAACAGGTCGACCATCCGGTTGACCAACCGGTTAACCAACCGGTCGCCCCGGAGAAAGTTCAGACCGTTCACAAAAAGGTTCAAACCAGTCCAAAAAAAAAAAAAAAAAAAAATTTTGCCTAGGTGGTCGACCACCCGGTCGACCGGCCGGTTGACCACCCGGTCGACCACCAAAAGTTCAAAAAGTTCCAAAAAAAAGGTTCAAACGGGTAAAAAAAAAAAAAAAAAAAAAAATTTTTTTGCCATTACCGGTTGACCGGCCGGTCGACCGGCCGGTCAACCAACCGGTTGCCCAGCGCAAATTTGATGAAACGGATTTGATGTTGAACCGTTGGAGCGCGAAGTATCAAATTAAGGAAATGACCCATTTTTTACACAGATTTGATGAAATATTTGGTACACCATTGGAGATGCTCTTACATAATTTTCGAATTAAAAAATAAAAAAATTTCAAACTCATCTCTTAAAATTATTTTAAAAATATAGTTATATTTTAAAATTAAATATAAAAATACAAATTGTTATCTTTCTAAGTTATTTGTCCATCTTTTAAAATCTCTACATAAAATTTTGGGTAAATTACAAATATTCCATTTGCGGTTTACTTAAAATATGAATTGCTTCCTGTGATTTGAAAAATTACAAATACATTATTGTCAGAATTTTTTATTTAACAGAATTAGTTGAATAAGTAAAATTTCTAACTGTTCCCCTGTACAATAATAAAATTATCTGAATTGTTAATTGAAATAAAATTTTAACATTATTAAAAACTATTAATTAACTTAAAAATTTATTAACAAAAAGATCTATTTGTTATGAAATTAGAAACCTTAGGGAATATAATGTAATTTCTAGAATCACATGAGGTAATTTATAATTTAAGTAAATCTCAGGGGGTGTGTTCATAATTTATCCTAAATCTTTTATTCCTTAAAATAATTAATTAAACAAAAATCAATTCAAATATGTTTAAATTATTTTATTTGATTGATTTTGTTTCATTATAATTAATTTGGAAAACTGATTTAGGTTTTTCCTTATAATTAAATTGTTTCTCTATAAATAGATTAAATAAACTGATTTGGCTGTTTTCCATATTAAATTTGTGAATTTTTATGTTTAAAAAATAATTTTAAAAAATCATGATTTATGATTTAAAAAAGAAAAGATGAAGAAGATCCTTTTTGTGCACTCTTTCTCCAACCAATTATTTCTTCTATCCCAAAACCTTAATCGTCATACATTACACATTCTCTAAGTGATTCACGTCCTACTTGTCCTATAAATATAACATTCATGTAACAATGCAATTCATTATTTTTTCTCTATCTTTATAAGACATTGCATTATTTAAATAAACTCTTTCATCTTTTAAGTACACTTTTTATTATTTTTTTCATTTTTTACTTTTGACCATTTTTTGTTTTTGCATTTCATATTTTATGTATCATTTGTCTCTCCACTGACCATTATTTGTTTTTTTTTTTCTTATAACCATTTTTTTTGTTGAAAAATATTATTTCACTAGTGGTCTCAAGATCTGTGAGTCTGGCCTCAAATATATCCATCCGCGCCTCAAGATGGTCAAACCGGGAACCAACAGAGCGCTCAAGGAACTGAAGCTGACCACGAACTGTACGAACTGGAGGGTGCTGCTCCCCCTCACCAAGATCTCCACCAGCAGCAGCATCATACTCGGCCTCCTCTGCTATGGCTGCAGCAGCACTGGGACCTGCACCAGATCTACCCGAACCAGAAGGAACCCCCCTAATGTGAGACTGACTCTGGGAGACAATCTTTTTGGTAAACGGACGGGAAGGTGAAGCAAAGTCGTCCTCATCAAAAGCAGGGACCTTCAATTTTGCTAAAAGTCGGTTAATAAGACAGCCATAGGGTAAGCCAAGATTACTGCGCTCAAAAGGAGCAAACATCTTTTGAATGATAAGAGTGGCAAGATCGATGGGACGGTTTTGGGCTATACACTGAAGAACAAAGCCTTGATCCTGGTTAATCTCAGAGCAGTGAGTGGTAACTATGATGTTGGCACACACAATTAAGTTGAGTAACCTAAATTGTGGAAGAAGTTCATGCTGTTTGATCAAGGAACCGGAAGGCCAAGAACGAGGACAACCACAAAGAAACTGAGCAACCTCATCAAAATCACATGTAGGGCGCACTGGAAAAGGGTAAAAAATAGGAAATCTCTCAAGAATCCCTAAAAGCTCGCGGATAAGGTCAGTGGTAACTGTGATTTCCTTGGACCTAACCCAGGTCTTAAAAGATGTTCCAATGTCATTAAGACCATCCATATTGCAATAAAACTCCCGTACCCAAGTAAGATTTTGTGACCCAGAGAACAAAAGAACATGATCCCCACCCAAAGAATCAAAGAGAGAGCGGATAGAAATGGACTCGAATGTGGAGGTTTGAACATTACGTTCAAGGTGGATGGAGCGGGAGGAGAAGGAATCGCGGTATAACTTGGCTTTTTCAGCGGACGGGAAGCGGTCAGTGTTATAGGTAGGGCGAGAGGCTGTAGACTTACGTCTTTTGAAGGTGGACATGGCTAAACAGGACAAACAAACCCCAACCCAATACAACCAAAAACCAACAAGGACAAGAGAAACAACAGAACCATTAGTAACACAGTGATATAGCAACATGAGGCAATAATAAAAAAAATCTAGAATGCAAAAATGTATACAGCATGGTGAGGGACTTATGAAAAAAAAAATCAAATAACACAAGATATTAGAGGTAGACTAAAATCCCCAATTTCAAAGTCAATCAAAAACTAGCAAAGTGCCCAAAATACTAACCCTAGATGCAAGACATGGACAGTACAACATTACTAACTAATCAAGAGCAACAATGAGGGACCTTCAACAAGATGAATAAAAACTCAACAGACCCATCGACAAACTGTAAACCAACTCAAGAAAAAAAAACTAAATACGAAGAAATCAAATAACAGAGACCCGACAAGAGCAAAGGAGTAAGAGAGAAGAGACAAACCTGAGATGTGGAAACACACGAACACACCAAGGAAACACCACGGAAGAGCAGAGGACGGGAAGCGCAAGAAAAGAAACCTAGGAGAGAGAGAGCACTGTGGAAAAAATGAATTGAAAGGACGAAGGAGGGAAATATATACAAACCAGTCCGCTCGAGCGTACTATTTAACGCTCGAGCGTGAGACAAAACACGCAGAGACCAGCTCGAGCGTGAACACATACACTCGAGTGCCAATTCACCCCTCTCAGAACTGTAAGGCAGAGAGCAAACTACTGCAAGGCTCAAAACTCCGCTTGAGCGTCAAAAGTGCCGCTCAAGCGAGAAATTTTTTTTTTTTTTTTATTTTTAAAATAGAACCAAAAAACTCAATAACAAGAAGTGAGACCCGAAACAAAAGTAGATGAGCACATTCAGCCAGAATTGAATACTAAGATGAGATAATCCGTAATTCATGAAGTCTGGAAACTTGCAGTTGTAAAAAAAAATGACACTGAACATCATGAGCAAATCAGATAAAATATAATCAGTGATCATAAGCTACATGAGAATGTACAACTCAAAATCCAATATGAGAGCTCACATAAAAAAGTGTGTGTGTGCAATCCATGAGAGGTCACTGAGCTAGAGTTAATCCTAGTAGTGATCGGATAGTTGAACCTTCATCAAGAGTAACTCAACAATACAGAGAAAAGTCAAACCACTAGGAATCACGGGGTATTTGTTGAGTAAATGCAGAGGCTCTCCCTCAATCAATGAGTCCCATTTTTTTTTTTTTTTTTTTCTTGTGGGCACTCACTGGTGGCTTTCACTCTCAAGAGTATGAAAACCAAACCAGAGAAGAATGAAATCATAAATGATGGCCTGGTTGGTGCCTCTGAGGTAGCCTTTTACTAATGCCCGGACTGCAAGGAACTGAGGGAGAAACCGTGGAAGTGAAAACAGATGGTAGATGGTTAAGAGACTCAACATCACCCATGATATACTAGTATCGGTCAATTCCACTGTAAAAGTACAAGAAACACTGTTAGTGGTCCATAGAGAACTTTGATCACATGTGCGGAAACCCCTGCAACAATTAATCTCAAGGATGTGTACAGAATGAGATCATGAGGTTAATGAGCATGGGCATTCAAAATGAGCTATGACCAATGAACAATGAGATCTTGTAAGCAGCATGAGTAGTGTACAAAAAAAATTGAATGCAAGTAAAACAGCTATCAATGATAATGAGATTATCACATCCAAGCATTCATAAGGCAAAACATTTACACCTACTCAAGAAACAAGTAACACTCTAGTGATCGAGCATGACACCCAAGGTCTTTCTAAGGAACTCAAACCGAAGAAGATCAAGGGGTTTTGTAAAAATATCAGCTTTTTGATGCTCAGTGGGAATGTGCTCAAGAACAACAAGGCCCTCTTCCACTAACTCTCGAATAAAATGATGACGAATGTCAATGTGTTTGGTGCGAGAGTGTTGGACAGGATTTTTTGAAATGTTTATGGCACTTGTGTTATCACAGAAAAGAGTAAGAGTGTTCTGTTCTATTCCATAATCATGAAGCATTTGCTTCATCCACAACATTTGAGCACAACAACTCCCTGCAGCAATGTACTCAGCCTCAGCAGTCGAAAGAGAGATAGCATTTTGCTTTTTACTATGCCAGGAAACCAGATTATTCCCAAGGTAAAAACACCCCCCGGATGTACTTTTCCTATCATCAGCACACCCTGCCCAGTCGGCATCAGAAAAACCAGTAATCTCAGCTGTAGTATCAGTAGAAAACCAAACCCCATACCCCAATGTCCCATTAACATATTTAATGATGCGTTTGACAGCAAGAAGATGAGACTCTTTAGGACTAGCTTGGTAACGGGCACAAACACCTACACTGAAAGCAATATCAGGACGACTGGCTGTGAGGTACAAAAGACTCCCTATCATACTCCTATAAAGGGTAGGATCAACATCAATACCAGAGGAATCTTTGGAGAGGTGAAGACTGGTGCTCATGGGAGTGCGTGCATGTTTGGCAGACTCAAGACCAAACTTAGACACAAGATTTTTCGCATACTTAGACTGAGACACAAATATACCTGAAGAAGACTGTTTAATTTGAAGACCCAAAAAATAAGACAATTCTCCCATCATGCTCATCTCAAACTCATGTGTCGTGCAATCCAAAAAATATTTCACAAGATGTTCAGCAGTGGATCCAAACACAATATCATCAACATAAATCTGAGCAACAAGAATATGAGACTTAGTATGTTTTACAAATAAAGTCTTATCCACACTACCCCTTTGAAAATCATTATCAAGAAGAAATGTAGTGAGTCTATTATACCAAGCTCGAGGGGCTTGTTTCAATCCATACAAAGCCTTGTCTAACTTGTAAACATGATTAGGACATTTAGGGTCCTCAAACCCTTTTGGTTGCTTAACATATGCCTCTTCTTTCAAGTACCCATTCAGAAAGGCACTTTTCACATCCATTTGAAACAATTTAAAGCCAAGAAAACATGCAACACCAAGTAAAATACGAATAGATTCGAGACGTGCAACTGGGGCAAACGTCTCATCATAGTCAACACCCTTTACTTGTGTGTAGCCTTGAGCAACCAACCTACCTTTGTTCCTAACAACTGTACCATTCTCATCAGATTTATTTTTAAAGATCCACTTGGTACCTATCACATTCATGTCTCTAGTTCTGGGAACTAGAGTCCAAACTTTGTTACGTTCAAATTGACCTAATTCTTCATGCATAGGATTGACCCAACTATCATCTAGCAAGGCCTCTTTAAAATTCTTAAGTTCAATTAATGAAACATAACACATATGTGATACCTCATCCCGAATCTGTCTTCGGGTTTTCATTCGATCCGAGACACTTCCAATCACTTGTTGAGCTGGATGATTCGGTTTCACCCTAGCTGATGGTTTAAGCTCAGGACTTGTGGTGACAGGGGCAACAGGAGTGATGTCCCTTGGAGCACTCTTTGGACTTGAACTTACCTGTGAGGATGGTTCTGTAACCATTTCTTGTGATGGGTCTGCACCTTCTCCTTGATTTTGTGATTCTGTATCCAAGATTGGAGACTCATCATTATCATCCTCATTTGTTGCTGGAGTAGGTGCACCTGTGTCATCTATAACCACATTGATAGATTCCATTAAAGATGAAGTTCGCAGGTTATAGACTCTAAAAGCCCTACTAGTGGTTGAATACCCTAGAAAAATACCTTCATCACTTCGGGAGTCAAATTTGCCCAAAGGCTCTCTTTCTTTGAAGATGTAACACTTACTCCCAAAAGTTTTGAAGTATTTTACATTAGGTTTCAAGCCCTTCCACAATTCATATGGAGTTTGTAAAGTGACGGGCCTTAAATACACGCGATTTATGACATAAACAGCAGTATTTATGGCTTCGGCCCAAAATTTTGAAGGAAGTTTCTTACTAAGGAGCATGACCCTAGCCATTTCTTGAGCAACCCTGTTCTTCCTCTCAACAACTCCATTTTGTTGTGGAGTAATGGGTGCAGAAAATTCATGCTTAATTCCATGTATATCACAAAAATCCGAAAACGAACTATTTTCAAACTCACGACCATGATCGGTTCGGATTCTTATGATACGATCAATGGAAATACCTTGTTCATTTTGGATTTTAAAGACTAAGGCCTGGAAAGCATCAAACGTATCAGATTTTTCCTTTAAAAAATTTACCCATGAAAATCGAGTAAAATCATCAACAGTTAAAAAAATGTATCTTTTACCTCCGATGCTTTCAGTGCGAGTAGGACCCATTAAATCCATGTGAACCAATTCAAGAGGACGTTTGGTTGTAAAGCTGTTCACCTTTTGATGAGGGGCACGGGTTTGCTTTCCAAGTTGACATGGTCCACACACATGGCTCAAATTCTTACCCAATTTAGGTACTCATCTCACAAGCTCTTTGTTGGCTATCTTAGTTAGGTCTTTGAAATTCATGTGACCTAATCTTTGATGCCACAGGTCAATGTTACTAATGATGGCAGAATGACACGTGAGATCATTAGTAGTAACAATCCTATAGCAGTTATCAGATGTGCGAACCCCATGTAAGACAGTATTTCCCTTTTTATCCAAAATTTCGCATTTATTTTTTGAAAACAATACTTCATGATGGGAATCACACATTTGACTAATGCTCAAAAGATTTGCTTTAAGACCATCAACAAGAAGAACATTTTCGAGCTTAGAAAGACCAGCAACACTTATAGAGCCCTTACCAATGACTCTAGAAGTGCCGCCATCTCCAAAAGTAACAATTCCTCCTTCATATTTTTCAAGGGAGGTGAAGTAAGATTTGTTACCGGACATATGACGAGAGCACCCACTGTCAAGATACCACATGTGGGAATCACGTGCTTTAGAGCAATGTGAACAACTAAACAAGTCAAATCATCTTTTCTCACCCAAATCTTTTTAGTCTTGGTATTTCGCTTAGACATATAAGGTTGTCTCTTAACCCAAAAAGTTTTCGAATTTCTACCCTTTTGAGACACCATACCAAACAATTCAAAACAATAAGGACGAATGTGGCCATACCTACCACAGTGATGACAAATAAAAACAGGTTTTACCTCCCTTTTGTTGATCTTACCGACTTTAGATGGATGAAGAGAGAGATCAGCCTGGTCTACCTTCAACTTTCCCTTTACTTGAGTCTTCAAGTCAAATGAAGTGGAGGCCTGTCCCTTGTGAGCTGTTGCACCATAACCTAGCCCGCTTTTGTCACAACCCATTTGTTGAGACCTGAGGATGTCCTCTAAAGATTTGGAACCTTTGTTCCACATGGCAATAGTGGCTCTAGCAACATGGAGTTCTTCATCTTTTTGACAGACTCTCTCTTCCAGTGTAGCTTGTGACATCTCAAGACTTTCAAGCTTTTCTTCATATGTGGAATACACCTTTAGGAGTTCATTCCTTTCAGTTTCACAGGATAGAAGTTTTCCACATAATTCTTGCCTATCACTAGTGATCTTGATGATATTCTGCTTTGCTGTTGCAAGTTCTCCTTTCAGCCTGACATTCTCACTCTCACATGTTTTGAGCTTGAGAGAGAGTTTGTCGTTGAGTTTGGACAAATTCAGAGATTCCTCGTACAGCTTTTCGTAGGCTTGTTGTAGTTCATCGCCATTGATCTCATCATTCTCCTTGACCTCATCCAGTCTAGCAACTAAGACAGGAAGGTTGCTGGATGGTAGTGAAGGTGAATTTCCTCTTTCATGGAATTGGCTCAAAATTTCTCATGCCTCTTTAGCCTTTGTGCAATGAACAACCCGTTGCTATTCTTCAGTAGAAATTGCCCCACGAATAGTGATCAGGGCTCTCTGATTGCTCGGATTGTCAGCCCTGTCTGTATCTTCTTCAATGGCCTGCCAGCCTTCTGGATCAAGAGCTCTCAGAAAAGCTCTCATTCTGATTTTCCAAAACAGGTAGTTACTCCCATCAAAGGTAGGAGCATGATGCAGGTTCTAACCACGAGCTAACTCTGCAGGCTTTGGAAGAGTTTGAGTGAAAGTGGACCAAAATGCCATGAAAGCACTATCCCCGTCTTCTCCAGATTCAGGTTCTTCGGGTTCTTGCTCCGACCCGCTTTCATCATCCCAAGTTACAGTGTAGACTTTCTTTCGATTCTTTTTCGAAGGGCATTCAAGGGCAATGTGACCAAACCCTTGACATTCATAGCACTTGACCCCTTGCCCCTTTACAATCTTCTTTTCAGTTTTTGGAGCAAGTTTTGGTGGAAAAGTTTTGGGTTTTTCATTACTCTTGTCTTTAGAAATAGGGTCTCTGAAATTAGGCTTCTTTTTCTTCAAAATTTTTTTAAATTGTTTAGTAAACATAGCCGTCATCTCAGACTCTAAATCAAATTCAACCTCCGGAGTTTTTGCAGACTCATGAGCACTAGTGAAAGCCATACTTTCTTTTTGTTTTTTCTTTGAAATCTGGTGGGCTTCATAAGTCTGCAAGTTTCCAACCAATTGATCAAGCTTGAGGGTATCAACATCCTGAGCCTCCTCAATGGCTGTCACTTTTGGTTGGAACCTCTCGGGTAAAGACCTCAAAATTTTTCCAACAATTTTAGCTTCCGGGATTTTTTCCCCGAGTGTGAAACAGGAATTCACGATATCACTAAGTTTTGCATAGAAATCATCAAACGTCTCCTCATCGTGCATAAAAAGGGTTTCAAAGGATGAGGTGAGACGTTGAAGTTTTGACCTTTTGACAGAAGTAGTACCTTCGTGAATTGTTTCAAGAATGTCCCAAGCCTCTTTTGCTACGTCACACGTGCAAATACGACAAAATTCTTCAGGTGTGATGGAGCAAAACAGGGAATTGAGAGCCTTACTGTTCCAACTCGAGTTTTGGTAATCAGTAGTGTCCCATTTATCAAGGGGTTTAGGAATATCAACACCATCAATGGTGATAATAGGTTCACTCCACCCATAGATTACGCTGTGCCAAACTTTCTCATCGATGGATTTTAGAAATGCTCTCATACGAGCTTTCCAATAAGAATAGTTTGTACCATTGAGTAGAGGAGGTCTATGGGTCGAGTTACCTTCACGAATAGAATCCATATCACTAGTCACACAAAATCACACTCCTATATTTTTAAAAAAAAGAGTGACCTGCTCTGATACCAATTGAAAATCCTAAGTGATTCGTGATTAGATCAAGATTCAAATATTCCAAATCCCAAAAATCCAAAAACACACAATCTAAATCAACAAGCACTTACGAAAGTGATTTAGATTGTTTGTTTTTCAGAATAAATAATAAATCGACACAAACGATTTTAACGTGGAAAAAACCACAATTGGACACCTCCAACTGTGATTAAAAAACCACGGGCGAAACGCCACTAATCAATCCACTACTGAAGTAAAAAAGATTACAAAGATAACATACAAATTACCTAACTCAGTCAATTTGTCTTCGAATCTTCTGTAACTCTTTCTCCACGACTTCGTCTCGGAACTGATCAATCCTGAAGTTGATTCCACAACCTCACTTGTCGAATTAACGACTACGTATAAGATCAAACGCCTTTTGAAACTATACGCTTGAATCTTCGGAATCCACTGAAGAGAACTCTCTCTTGAATTTAAAGTAACCAACTCCTTGATGTATGTATTTTAGATCATGAGTGAAGAATTCTTCTCAAAACATCAAGGAAAACTCACCAAAACTTCAGAAGTACACCTCAAACAAAACCCTAGGACTCTTGAATAAGATCTAGGAAAAGTTAACCTAAAACAGACCCAACAAGCGAATATATAGAATCTGGGATCGCGCGGTCCGCTCGAGCGTGGGTCTTCCCACTCGAGCGGAGACTTCAAATTCTGCGATTTCATACAGGCTCCATGCTCGAGCGACAGTTTCCACGCTCGAGCGTCGAATCACACCATCCAGTATTTTTTCAGGCGACTGCAGAGATGCTGAGAGCTTCCAATCCCCGCTCGAGCGTACCTTTCCCCGCTCGAGCGGGGAGACCAAAATTTGAAAAACTGGAAAACTGAAACCTGTAACAACCTTGGTTTTGATCCATGGATTTTGACAACAAAGGGTCCTAACAATAATTATTTGATTTCAAATAATAATCCCTAATTAATCCCATATAACCCAGTGCCAAAATAAATTATGTATTTTTTTATTATTTAATATATATTCTCACGTACACCCACAATTATATATAACTATAATTATTTAAGTGGTATTTAATTTAAACGTTCGGGGTGTCACATTTCTTCCCTTCTAAATAGGAGTTTGTCCCAAACTTGACGTACCTTAACTTCCGAAGAGGTGTGAGTATTTGGCTCGCATTTGACTTTCTGTTTCCCACGTAGCTCCTTCGATGTGATGATTTCGCCATAAGACCTTTACTAGCGGCATGGTCTTGTTTCGGATAACTTGATTACGACGATCAAGAATCTGCATTGGCTGTTCTTTGTAAGAGAGATCTTCTCGAACTTCCAAGTTCTCATAGTCGATGACATGTTCTGGATCTCGGAGATACCGTCAGAGCATTGAAACGTGAAACACGTTGTGGATATTAGATAGCTCAGGAGGTAGTACAAGGCGATAGGCTACAGGACCAATTCTTTCCAGTATCTCGAATGGCCCGATGTAACGTGGGTTTAGCTTTCCGTGCTTTCCGAATCGGATCACTCCTCTTGTTGGTGAGATTTTGAGAAACACATGATCTCCTACTTTAAATTCCAAGTCTCGTCTCCGAGTATCTGCATAACTTTTTTGGCGGCTCTGGGCAGTGCGAATCCGCTGTTGGATGAGTTGGATTTTCTCACTTGTGACTTGCACGATTTTGGGTCCTAACAATTTCCTGTCCCCGACCTCTGTCCAGCACAGAGGTGATCGACATCTCTTTCCATATAGGGCTTCATACGGCGCCATTCCAATGCTTGCCTGATAACTGTTGTTATAGGCAAATTCCACCAAAGGTAGGTGCTCATCCCAGTTACCTTTAAGGTCCAACACGCATACACGTAACATGTCCTCCAATGTCTGGATTATTCTTTCGGATTGCCCATCGGTTTGTGGATGATAGGCCGTGCTGAACTTCAGTGTAGTTCCCAAAGCTTCTTGCAATTTATTCCAGAAGTGAGACACGAAATGAGGGTCTCGGTCAGACACGATCGATACTGGGATACCATGCAACCGAATAATCTCCTTGATATATAAAGTGGCAAACTTACTCAGAGGGTACATGATTTTGATTGGTAGAAAATGTGCTGACTTTGTCAATCGGTCTACTATAACCCATATTGTATCATTCTTTGAAAAAGACTGTGGTAGCTCGACCACGAAGTCCATACTAATGTGTTCCCATTTCCATTCAGGAATAGGGAGTGGTTGCAGCAGCCTTGCAGGTCTCTGATGTTCTGCTTTAACGCGCTGACAATGCAGACATTTGGAAACATGGCTTGCTATATCTCTTTTCATTCTGGTCCACCAGTAGTGTTCCTTCAGATCACGATACATCTTTGTGTTGCCAGGGTGGACTGCAAATCTCGAGTTATGAGCTTCCTCCAGTATCTTCTTTTTGAGTTCCGGGATGTCGGGTATGCAAATTCGATTCCGAAATTTCAGTATTCCATTGCTTATAATGAAATCAGGATCAGGCGTTCTTCCTTGTTCCTCGTACCTTTTCTTCAAGAGTTTATCTTCCAATTGGCGTGCTTTAATTTCTCTAATCAATGTAGGCTTCACGGTTACATTGGCGAGCAATCCATTGACCTTGCGGGAAACGAGAGTGCATGCCAAACTTCTCGTCAACTTTCGGCTCAGTGCATCTGCCACTACGTTAGCTTTGCCTGAATGATGATGGATTTCTATATCGTAGTCTTTCATAAATTCTAACCACCATCGTTGCCTCATATTTAGTTCCTTCTGTGTGAATAGATATTTTAGACTCTTGTGGTCAGTATAAATATCGCAGGTCGTACCGTAGAGATAATGACGCCAGATTTTGAGAGCAAAGATCACCGCAAGCAATTCCAAATCGTGAGTCGGGTAGTTCTTCTCGTGAGTCTTTAATTGTCGTGGCGCATAAGCAATGACTTTTCTGTCTTGCATGAAAATGCAACCCAACCCATTGTATGAGGCATCACTATAGATTACGAACCCATCTGGTCCGGTAGGGAGTGCTAGTATAGGGGCTGACACAAGTCGACCTTTTAATTCTTGAAAGCAACGCTCCTGTTTATCAGTCCATTCAAAGGGTGTGTTCTTCTGAGTTAGTTGGGTCAAGGGCGATGCTATCTTTGAGAAATCTTGCACGAAGCGTCGATAATAACTGGCTAGACTCAAGAAACTTCGGATTTCTGACACATTAGTGGGTCGTGGCCAGTCCACGATTGCTGCAACTTTTTTGGGGTCAAGCGAGATGCCATCTTTATTAATGACATGACCGAGAAAGTGTACACTAGTGATCCAGAATTTGCATTTCTTCAACTTGGCATAAAGTTTATGATCACGTAGTGTTTGTAAAACCATTCGCAAGTGCTGCTCATGGGCTTCTGGTGACTTGGAGTATATGAGGATGTCGTTAATGAAGACGATGACGAACTCATCAAGATAAAGTTTGAACACTCTGTTCATGAGGTCCATGAAGGCTGCTGGGGCATTTGTGACGCCAAAAGGCATGACGAGAAATTCGTAGTGTCCGTAACGGGTTCTGAAGACAGTCTTTTCAATGCTTTCTGTTTTAACCTTTAGTTGATGGTAGCCAGAATGTAAGCCAATTTTGGAAAATACTTGTGCGCCTTGGAGTTGATCGAACAAGATATCGATTCGCTGCAGAGGATATCGATTCTTGATGGTAGCCTTATTCAGCTCCCGGTAATCGATACATAATCTCATTGTGCCATCCTTTTTCTTCACGAACAATACTAGAGCTCCCCAGGGTGAGGTAGTAGGCCGAATGAAACCTTTGTCCAAGAGTTCCTGGAGTTGAGTCTTCAGCTCTTTCAATTCTGTCATCGACATGCGATAAGGAGCTTTTGATATAGGCTGCGTGCCAAGTTAGGTTTAATTGGTGAATTCGATCTCCCGATCAACTGGAATACCGGGTAGATCTTCAAGAAAGACATCCGGGAATTCTTGAACTACAAGAATTGCATCAACGGTGGGGGCCTCTTTTTGTGTATTAATCACATAACAAATGTAGCTACCACAACCCTTTCTTAGAAGTCGTTGGGCCGCCATGGAGGATATAATACAGGAAGGGTTAGAAACTTCAGCCCCATCAAAGACAAGTTCGGGTTGGTTTGGTAACTTGAGAGAGACCTTTTTGGCTTTACAATCGATAGAGGCGTGGTTGGCAGCCAGCCAATCCATGCCTAAGATTGCATCAAAGTTTCCAATGCGGAGGGGAATCAAGTTTACATATAAGGTTTTGCTTTTTAGGAACATAGCACAGGATTTGTACAATCAGTACTACAGGCAGACTTACCAGAAGGAAAAGACACAGACAATGTATATCCTAATGGTTCGGGTGTTGATGTCAACTTAGCAGCAAAGTGTGGTACAACAAAAGAATGAGTTGACCCAGAGTCAATAAGGACAGGAGCTAAAAGACCACAAATACAAAGTGTACCTGACACCACATTTTCGGTAACTTCCAGTTTTCCAGGTACCAAGGCGAAAACCCGACCTTGGCAGTTTTGATTTTTCTTTTCTCCTCCAGGTCCTGCGGTTCTCCTAACTGGGCCAGAGGGGCTGGCTGTAGGATTAAACCATCTTTGGACAATCCCTTAGCAAGTGGCCAAACTGTCCGCATCTAAAACATGCTCCCGTGTCTCGATGGCATTGTCCCCAATGAGCCCTCCCACAAGTGGGGCAATTTGGAATAGTGCCACGTCGGAGGTTGGTAGGACCTTGGTGGCCTGAGCTGGTTGTGCCCATGTTCATTTTTTTCTGGGGTGCAACACCGGGTCTTCTGTTATCTCTTTCCCAGAATCGCTTCTTGTAGCTTGGTTCTCCGAAACGCGAGGCTTTAATTTCCTTTTCTGCTACGTACGCCCGGTCCACCACTTCTGCATAGGTTGGTAATTTCAAGACCTCAAGTCTGTCTTTAATTCCAACATCTAATCCTGCTTCAAATTTTATTACTTTTCGAGTTTCAGTGGGGATGACATATGTTGCAAACCAAGCGAGTTGTGTGAACTTGCTCTCATATTCGGCCACCGTCATGGTTCCTTGCTTAAGATGTATGAATTCGGATGCCTTCTATTCCCGCAATGAATCTGGAAAGTATTTTTTGTAGATTACTTCCAAGAATCTTGCCCAAGTCGTAATTTCTTCTTTGGCCAGAGTGAGAAGCCACCATTCCTGTGCATTGTCTTTGAAAGTGAAAATGGCGAAAGTTACCTTTTGTCTCTCGGTGCAGGGTAGGGCACGAAAAATCTTTTCCATGTCTTTAACCCAAGCGTCTACTACCATTGGATCTGGGCCGCCGGTAAATGTGGTGGGTTTTAGATCTTGGAACTGTTTTATGGTAACCGGCCCTTCTTGCCATTCCGGCGTCCCATTGTTGATATTAGTTTGCAAGGCTTGCAGAAAGCTAGTAACTGCTATTTCCATTACTCTTTCCATCGATTCGGTGCCACTAACTGATGACTCACTTCCATTACCATTATTGGCCATTCTACAAGGAATAAACGAGGCATTATATTTTCAACGCAGCATATATATATATATATATATGTATATATGTAGCACAATTTATATTTATATAAACTGCCAACATTACACATTTTTATTTTATTTTTTTTTTACAATTCATATTACATTAGTCAGCATAGGTTAGTGTCCCATCCCTGCGGTAAACAAAAACAAAAGTCAACAAAAAGGGATTAGAACATATCAGGATCAGCATACAAAAGATTTTCTACTACCCAAATCTAGAGTGGTGGGTCAGATGGGCCGAAAAATCAGGGAAAATAGTGCTGCATAAAAAGCTCAAACTCGCACCCCAACTAGACTACACCAAAACACATCCATGCTACCTGGACCGTGAAAATGGGGATAAACCGTATATGACCCACAAATGCTCGATCGACAATCCAACTAGGTGTCTCAACATATGATAGGTCATTAGCAAAGTCAACATTTTGAATATTAATGATCTCCAGTGGGTTAGGGACTGTGGTGAAAATATAATCTTCGGGGTACACATTCCCCCTCCTGGCTGCAAACTTTGGGGGTAGAGGGCCTATAATATAATGCAGGCGGTCGTGACCCGGGGCGACGCCAAGGACGCGAGATGGTCCGAGAAAACGTCTGCGTGTATGGACAAGGCTGTGCCTCCATAATAAGTGTGGGACGTCGGTAGGGTCAACCTGGATATAAATTGGCCGACCCATCAACTGGCCAAGGCCTGGGTGCAATCCCCTGACTATTTCCTCAAAATCTGCCCAACCTTCAGGTGAAGCGGGAGCGGGGGCGGAGGCAGGGTGTTCGGCTAAGATTTCATCTAAATTGATGGCCTGGAGGTCATTCCAAAAAGCATCATCAAGGTAAATCTCTGACATCCCTACAACACCAGAATAAACGTGAGATTTTACACAGGGAAAATTAACGTCACAGGTAAATATTTATTATTATTATTATTTTATTTTTATTTTCCTATATTTTTCTTGGCTACATGGTTTTATTTATAGATTTATTTATAACCCGTTGCTCTGATACCACCTTTGTCACGACCCGACCCGACCCGACCCCAGGGCTTAGGGTTAGAATCGTAACTTACTAACTTATTCTTATTCGAAGCAAAATAAGTTGTACAAGTGAAAATTAAAATAATTAAACAGAAATTTTACTTCATTTTACTATTTAAGAAAGAGGAAATACATTTCTAGGGCTTTCATTATTTTATTATTCAGTGATCAGCCCCGAATAGAAACAAAAGGAGCAAAAATATATAAAAAAAAGAAAGATAAAATAGTGATTCAACATCAGTCCATATGCAGGTTCCATTTTGTGGGGTTATGGATTCCCCTATATCTCGCCACCTGAAAGGGTAAGAGCTATAAGCACATAGCAGAGTGAGAAATATTATGCCAAGAGTGTAGGGAATAAAAAATAACCATGGATAATTAGTTAGGCTAAAATATTTGCATAATTTAATTTAAAATAACAATTTATTTAAAGTGACAGAATACAGAAATCATGTAAATAAATAATCATAACCACGGTATAAAACAGAACAGAACGGAGGTCACAGAAGTGACAGTCAAAACAGAGGTCAATGGATCCACGACAAACAGAGGACCACAAAGTGGTCAAACAGAGGCCAGTGGTTATTTAAGTCCCCCAAGACGTGGGACTCTCGTGGTAGTACTTACAAAATATAATTGTTTATAAGGTTATAGTCAAATATATACTTTTAAACACACATATCCATGGGTTTCCTTTTAAGTAAATAGAGTTTAGAAAGTAACCCACGTAACTGAAATATTTATAAACATAACTTTTATTTATATAACTTAATAAATATAACTTGTATAAAATAAGCTATGGTAACTCAAAACATTCATCAAACATATAATGATAAATTAAGATATAATATAACTCACCTTAATTATAACCCTTAACTTTACTTTACTATAGGAACTTCCGTACTATAAGTTCCTTACTCTTCTCTCTCTCGATTTTTCTTTCTTCTCTTTTCTTTCTTTTTGTTTTCTTTTTCCTCTGTTCAATACGTGTTTTTCAGCCCAATCCACCCTTATATACCCACCAAGCCTAAGGATGATATAATTATCCTATTGGGTGACTCACCCTCTCCCATACTTTGGAGAGCCCAAGTGGCATATATGCATTTGCCCAACACACAAGCAGCCCTTAATTACCTTAGATTAGCAAATCCTTCATAATCTGATATGAATTTAATTCCAGGATCTGTTATCATTCCATAGATATATTATATTTATTATATCTATTTGTTTAGCCTAATTATTTATTTACTATTTTATTTTATTTTATTTTAATTTGACCCAACTAGTATTATAATTATTTAATTTCAAATAATAATCCCTAATTAATCCCATATAACCCAGTGCCAAAATAAATTTTGTATTTTTTTATTATTTAATATATATTCTCACGTACACCCACAATTATATATAACTATAATTATTTAAGTGGTATTTAATTTAAACGTTCGGGGTGTCACAAATATTAAATATTTATATTTTAAAATAAATTAAAAATACTTTAGTTTTAAAAAATTGCAAAACTAAAATGAGATGGATGGTTGAAATTAGTATGAACAATAAAATTATTTAAAATTACTTAAATAAAAAATGTTATTTAAGTATTGAAATGAAAACATAGAAATTAAAAATAACACAGTTACGCTTAGTGCAAATGTAAAATTAAAAAATAAAAAATAATTTAACGAATAAAATGAAATAAATAAGAAATTATCATTTTCATGTATATTTTTTTTTTCTTTTTTGGATTTTTTTTTTTAATTTTTCAAAATAAATTTTAAAAAAATATATTTTATATATTTTGCAACCCTCGTTCTTCCATTATTTGTCACTACTTCCTCTGTCTTTCCTCGCCACCTCCACCACTTTTACCTTCTTGGTCGCCCACCCCTTCACATTCCTTTGACAGTCTTCCATTCCTTTTGAACCCTTTTTTATACTCCTTCACTTACCTCTACTACCTTAAGTCCATCCACACCCAACCAATACCGTAGACAATTCAAATCGTAGCCATTAACATCAGACGAAACACCCTCTTTGACTACCTATAACCTATCCCACACTCTCATCCACCACCACTACAATCTCTCTCCCATCCATTTTCGCAATTCTCTTACCGTCCTCATCTACCCCAACCTCTTCCCACTACACCCAACGACTTAATCAACCCAAACCATAGCCTTTGAAACCTCTAAACCCTTACAGCTCCTCGTCGCGGCCGCATACTCTCTCCATTTACTGCTGTAAAAACTAGTAGAGTACAGGTTTAATTTGTGCAAAGTACAAGTTAAAATATACGCAACAAGAATTGGTGAAGGGGCGATAAAAATGGGTAAGAAAGGGACAATGATGGCCAAAATCGAAGAAAGAGTCATACAGGAGTGTTAGTGTGAGTAGAGATATGGGGGGAGTAGTGAGGGAGAGTAGATGAAGTGGCAAATGAGATGGATTGAGACAGTCTATTACAATATGTACAACTTGGACATACATCTTACACATATGGAACATTTACCCTACAGATATTGGATTTGCTCCCGATTAGTTTTATTAGCAACAAAGTAGGGAGGGGGTAGCAACAATGAGGGACTTGAGGGCTTTTAGGGGTTTTTGTGGCTTAGGGTTTGAGTTGTTGAGGGTGTTGGATGGGAGGAAAGGGTTGAAATGGAGGAGAAATGTGTAGAATAGGTAGTGAGAGTGGCAAGAATCGATGGGAAAGGGGTTTGAAATAGTGGGGAAAGGCAATAGAGGGATTTGTAATGGCAAAATAGCGTGAGTGATGGGTTAGGGATCATTAAGGAGTGGTGGCAAGTAGCAGAAATTAGAGGCCAATCGGCATTGGCGGTCAAAATTGCAAAGGTAAAAGAAAGAAAGAAAGAAATGGTGTTTCGGGTGATATTAGTTGTTAGAGTTTCAGTCGCCTACGATGTTGGGTTAAGTGAGGATGGGTTGGGAGTGGCGTGTAACGCCCCAAAAATTATAAACCTTTATATAGTCAATTTTTATTAAATATTCACCCGTTTCCATCAAATAAATTCATTTTTGGTAAGATAATGCTTTAAGAAAAATATTATCTCTCATTTAGTAAATCTTGTTCTTAATGAACTATATTAAACTATTACATCTTATGCTCACAATACAGGTTATATTTTTCAAATTTAAGAAATTAAAGTAAAGATGCCCTAATAGCGTACAAGTTTCAAGGAGATCCCTTGGTTACACAAAAGAGTGGACATTCAGTCCTAAGACACATTAGCTTGGAGCTTCAACAAATAACATCCAATGAGCCCACGTGCTCTATTCAAAATCTTCACCGCCTTGTCACTTGGGCGGAGTCACACCATCAATTCCTGAAATGTTGTTAGTTAGGGATAGCTAATGCCCAGTAGGAAATACTATTAACAATACATATAAATAATCGAAATGCATATGATCATGTCATGCACTTGTTAGGACAAAATCCTTATTTTCTCTTTTAAAACCAAAAATGTTCAATGCATGATTTTTATTCAAAATCTCATCTACAACCATAGGGTGGTAAATACGCTATGACGCCCCAAGTAAGAGCCGCAAAACCATATATACATATATAGATTTATATAAAAAAAAATATTCCTACATTTGTTGACTTTAAAAACCGCAAGGCGATGGGCACCCAAAATATTTCTCTCTCCACTTTCACCAACTCCTGAAATAGCGGGCTTGTAGACACTTAAAATCAAGTTTTTTTCACATTCGCCGACTCTATAAACGGTAGGCTCATGGACACCCAAAATAAGGTTTTTCCATATTCACCGACTCTATAAACAGTAGGCTCGTGAACACCCAAAATCAAGTTTTTTCACATTTGCTGACTCTATAAATAACATGTTCGTGGACACCCAAAAACCTTTCCCATATTCGTCCAGCAATATGCGCAGACAGGGCAATTAGGCACATTGACTCCCCGTGCAAGTACCAAATACAACACACAACCCATTACCAAAACCCAACTGACTCATATGTTATTTACTCCCCCTTCCAACACTTTTCAAAATCCACAAAATTGTAGGATCACAAGAGAAATTATAATGTACATGACACATGAGTTTTCAAATAAATTTTCCCTAAGGTTTGTGTAGTCCACAACAGCATTAATAATATCAACAACTAAAAGATTTCACAATTTCCACAATCTCAATATTCCTCTATTTTAATACGTATATCCAAGAAAATTTAATGATCTCATGTCTCAACACCATTTCTATAATCATTCACCCAATTTCAAGATTTAAGAGTCAATTTGGTCAAACCCATTACTAAATCAAATTTGAGAACTAGGGTTTTTGGGGAAAAAAATTAGGGTTTTCCCCTCCTTTACACATAAAGAATCAATATTCATCATTTCTAACAATAATCAAGAAGGATAGTGATAAACTTTTCCAAAACATAGAGGCAAACCCCTTTTAATTCAACAAACCCACTTTATATCACAAAATCATCTCATACATTACTATAACTAACAAAATATCACATATATATCTCAAATCATAAATATATTAAGTTAAAAGTATCCTTACTTCAAGAATAAAGACAAGAAGATGAATATCCAAAGAGAACTTCGAAGATAAAGCGATTCAATCGGTAGATATGTTCGTATTCACTTCCTTTTTGCTTATCGTGCAAAATCTAGGATAAATCTTTGATAAAAGTAGAAGAAATCAAAATTTGAAGGTCTAGGGTTTCGGGTATGGAGAAGAGGGAGAGAAGAGAGGAAGAAAGAATGAAAAGTTTGGGCCAAAAATTCACTTTAAAGTGCTTGATTTCGATCAGACCGTTCGAGCGGCCAAAACTTGGCTTGAGCGGTGAAAAAAAGCTCCCAGAATCTCTGAAATTCTCGCAGACCACTCTAGCGGACTTGTTTCCAACTCAGGTACTCAAATTTCAAATAGGGATAACTCCCTCGCCTGGACTCCGTTTTGGATGGTTCTTGTGTCTAAATCGAAGCCCCGGAAACAAGTTTTCCAATGGTTCTAGTTTCACATTCAAAAGTGTGGAAAGATAAAAAGGAAAAAGAGTAAAGACTGTTCATAGGACAATTATCCGAACCAATGTTTTTGGTTCAATCGTACTTTACCATTATAAACCACCTCAATCAATATTCTAAAATGAATCAAAGAGGCTCCAAGTACAATAATAAGAGTGTCAAGAGCAATCCCACTAGTCTAAGGAATACAGAGTGTTACACTCTCTCCATCTTAGGATATTTCGTTCCCGAAATTATGAAGCCTTTAACGGCTTTGTTAGTTTTGCAGGTCCCAATGGAAAGGGATTAGGGATGGCAACTAGGGATGGCCATGAGACGGGTTTGGGGCGGGTTTGTTATCCCCCACTCCCAGTACGAGTGGATTTTTTCAACCCCACCCTCGCTCCCGTGGATACCTGATACCCATGGATACATGACCGCATTTCTAATAGCCAAAAAAATTAAGAATCATTTAAATCCTTAATATATTAAATAATTTCTCTTATTTTCATTTATATAAACAGTAAGACTTTTATGATTACTATTTATTTATATTTAAACAGAACCGTAGACTTTTAGTATTCGTTTCTTATATCTAATTATATTATATATATACATATACATATATACTATTTTATTTTTATACATTTTTTAATTATATCGGGTTGGGTTTAGATCGGAAGATGTGATACCCACCCTCGCCTCACATAAGTGTCAAGTCGGGTAAAATCTGCTCCATTTGGACAGGTATGAACGGGTCCTTGCGGATTAGATTAAAATGACCATCCCTAATAGTAACTAGTGATAGTAATGATGCGTGGTGGTTGAGTGGAGGGGATTTAGGGTTAAGGTTTGGATAATTAAGAGTAAAAATGAAATTTTATGATAGAATAAATTTGTAATAAAAAATTATAGGTGGGTGGTCCAAATAAAAGATGTAGATGCTAGTAGCATTTACCTTTTATTATTACAATTTTGCCTTACCATAAAATTTTAATTTCACTCTCTTAATTTGTTCAATAAATTAGAGTCAAATGAAACTTTTTCAAAGAACCAAATCCAACGTGACAATGAGAAAAAGAAAAGAAGGGAATGGGTTAGTGGTGGAAAGAGGTGTAACAATAAGGGAAGGAGACGTCAATAGGGGAAAGGGGTTGTGGTGACCCAAATTTATTTAATGTTTCTAAATTTTTACCCAAGCCTTTACTTAAGGATTTCATCCTTTGGTAATTATTTTTATTTTTTTCATTAATATTGCAATTGATGAAACTTTTTTAGTGGTGTCAGTTACCATTGGGAAGTTATTTTTCCTTAAATATTAGGCGCAATTACAACTGATTTTATGGGTCAGACTTATTTATTCATAGGTCTTACTCTAATTTTTAATGATATATGTTCATTACAAAAATAATTTTTAACGATACAATTCAACTACTTATATTTTTCACTATAAATTAACACAAATAAATTAAAATTCACAAACAAAAATCAGAATGTTCCAATCATTTATCATTTTAATAAATTTCTCGATATCATTATGAGTACCAAAACAAAAGACAAATATGTAAAAAGTATCCCTAAAATAATAGTATTAAATTACACCAATCCCCAAAAGTGTTAGAGAGCCCAAATAAATTACAAAATTTTTTAAGTTTCATTCTTGCGAACATACTCTCCAAGCGGGACACTTAATGCGTTAGTAACAATAATATGCACAAATCGATACGCACAACCCCTAGTATCCGTTGTTCACAGCTACGACAACTAGAGTATCTAATCCCATTCACTCTCTTAGCTTTCATAATTCATTTAAAGTGTGTAGAATATTTAGTAATTCATTCGATATCTCTAATATTATTCGTGAGGCCTACTACATGTTGGGCCAATTGGCTTTAAACAAATAATTTGGACGAATTACATTAATAGTGCCTGTAGTTTAGAATTTGTGTCATTTTGATCATTGACCTTTCAATTGTGATACATTTGACCTTAAATTTTAAATCTTTATCTAAATAAGGACAATTGAAGACACTATTTCTTTTGCAAATGGAAAATGTTCAATTTCAAGGGTAAAGTCATTGATTTGCTATAAACTAGTTTGACAAAAACAAATGTCAAACAGTTATTTTTGAATTTTTTAAAAATTATTTATGCCCATCAAAAATAAAATTATATAAAAATAATAATTTTTTTGCATTTTTATATATTTATTTTTTTTACTAAATTAATTTTTAGTATGTGTTTAGATGATAATTATGTAATGAGTAATTGTTTTTGTTTTTGTTGTTAATAGATATTTTTGGATAGTTATCATGTAATGGATGATTATTAAGTTTTTAATGTGTAATTGATATATTTAATACATGAAATATTTTTAGATTTGGATTTTTTGATTTAACGGATTGGTTTAATAATGACATCAAAGTTGTCGTCATATTTGATTTTTGAAAAAATAAAAACTAATTTAAAGAAAATAAATATAAAAAAATTACTTTTAAAACTTATTTATACATTCCCAAAAGATAAAATTACTTTTAAAATTATACTAAAAATGTGTTTTTTGAAAATTAAAATGTGTTTTTAATTATTTTTTTTTACAAATATAATTTTTAGTTTTTTAGAAAAAAATTTCTAAAAACCAAACTAAACAGAACTTTATAATTAAGAAAGTGCCAACATTATTTATCAAAAAAAAATGCCATTACATTTCAAAATGGATTATTTGCAAAGAAAATATCTTTAATTATTTTTATTTAGAATAAGATTCAAAATTTATTATCAAATATATTACAATAAAAAAAAAATCAAATATTTACAGGTACTATTAAGCTAGGTATTGTTTTGGATTTTTAGCTAAAAAAATACAAAAATAACATTAACTACATAAGTTAATAAAATAAAATATAACATACAAATCATAATCTTTACACTTTTTCCCTCCTTGCATTAAATGCCTAACATGTTCCTATTTTCTCTCTTTTTTTTTTTTTTTTTTTTTTTTGGGATAAGTAAGTCATATTATAACCAAAAAAGAAAAATATACAATGAAGTTCAACACACAACTTTTGATGGGAGCACAAAAATAAACAAAATAAACTACTCCATCAAAAAACAAACTGAGCTTATAGAAAACAAGCACAACATTCCCAACAAAACAAGGATTTAGAATTTCCTTCTAGCATTCTTTAAGTCATGAAGTTTCGCTTTAAGTTTTCTTCTATTATCCTCTTTTGAAGTCTCCCCATAACTAGGATCACTTAGAGATGGACTCCCTCTATTTCTCAACTCTTGACTTGAATCTCCATTTCCTAACTCGTCCATATCACACGATTCAAGGACATCAAAGGCATTAGATGTTGAGGGGATAGAAGACTACGTCTCTCTCTCTTTGTTGATCAATGGCGTTAAACCTTGTCCACCATCTCTCCCCTTTTTCTTCACCACTTCCCATTTAGTCGGAATTTGTGTTTTAGTGTCCTTGACTCTCCACTCATGTTTGAAGGAGGGAGGGTTCAAAGACTTTAGCTTTTGAGGGTACAAATTAGTGGTATGGCCAAAAGTCTTACAACCATCACACCTTTAGGGCTTCCATGGTACCTCAACTTGAATCTCATATGGGTCACCATAACCAAGATTTATTTTGAAAGACTTAGGAATCTCTTTATTTGCTGGCACTTCAATACAAATTCTCGCAAACGTAAGTCTGCTTCTCTTGAAAGTTGGCTCATCCAAATAAAGAGGAGTTCCCAAGATGCTAGCTATGTAACCCAAACCCTCTTCACTCCAAAGTTCCAAAGGAACATTGTACAACTTCACCCACAATGGCACACTTGAAAATTCACACTTTGTTAGTTTTAGTCCAGGTTGCCATTTTTTAATAACAATCAATCTAGCCCCAACATAATAGGGGCCATCTTCCAAGATTGTGTCCATAGCCTCTTCACTTTTTACTTTAAAAATAAAAAAACCATTGTCAATGGAGACAACGTCCTCAAGCAAATTTTCCCAAAGTTTCTCCGTCCAAGTTTTCACATAATGGAAAGAGAATCTTTTATCAATGAAGTATCCAACCAAAGCATTTTCCCAATGAGAAAAGCCTTTTTTTGAGATCTCAATAGGGACATTATAAATGCCATCTACTTGGTTCTCAATCTTATGGGCACCTATTTTATACTTCAATTTTGACACCTTGTTAATCTCTTCTTTAATTAAAGAGCTCCCAACTTGTAGAGGTTTACCTGATATAGCAAGTGTATCCAGACCTTCACTACCATCTTCCATATGTAGATCAACCGAATCCTCATTTCGACAAGCTCGCACAGGCTTATCACTCTCTCGTTGCTTGGAACCCATTACTTCTTTCCTTTAATCAGCACTAAGGCCTCGTTTGGGAACAGGCTAATTTAGTAACTTTTTGGCTATTTAGCTAAAAAGGTAGATAAAAAAAACTTGTATATTTGGGATAACTTTTTGGCTAATTACGAAAAGATGTGCAAAAAGTAGAGAGAAAAGAGAATCTTTGACTTTTTGGTATGAGTTGTTGGCTTTTTGGCTAATTTAGTAACTTTTTGGCTAATTAGCTAAAAAAGTAAGTTCCCAAACGGGGCCTAAGTGAGCCAAATTTATTTGACAACATCATTTCGTTTGCCACCAATGGGGACACAGTGGTCAATTTTGGCCACTGCTCAACATCAATTAGCATTCTAGTTGGTGTGTTCCATGCATTAGGTGTTTGATGCTGCTTTGGTAATTGCTCAGGTGAGGCTTGCATTTCCACAATCCAGCGAAACTGTGTTGTACCAAGATCACAATCACACTCAATTGAGCTATCCTCCGAATCTACGTCCCTCAATCCCCTCTTGTTTACATTTGAGGGCCCTTGCCACGGTCCCACAAAATCTCCAAGTGAAAGAGATTTAGGGGGGCCTCGAATGCGTGTAGACCAGCGGGGAAGTACATTAGGCATATCATCAGTAGATAATTGATCCACCTGATTTACAAACTCCTAGCTTGCTCTCCGCTAGTTTACCCTTCTTCAATGATAACTTACTAGCCTCTTTGTCCCTCTCATTGTCCTTCTCTTTCTCTTTCTCTTTCTCTTTCTCCTTAATCATCTTATGATAGCACAGTGACAAGGTTTCACTGGGGCATTTTGTCGAACAGGTAAAGGGCACTGTGTTGTTCCTCTCTCTGTGATGCCAGCCACCGAGCAAAACCCAGCTGCAGCCTTCCACTCCACTGTGAATGGTGCCTAGACTGTGTGGTGGTCTCTCTCTGTGATTTGGATTCAGATATGATGATATCAACACAGAAAAGTTGCGAATGGCAGCTAGAGAGAGCGGTGTTGAGACAGACGGGTCTCAACACTATGACGCACTCCAGATCTTAGATTGTTACGCAACAGAGAGTGAGGAAGACGAGATTACGTATTGCAGTTTCATGGCCGACCGGCGAAAGAGAAATCGCAGATGATCTGTGCCTTCCTCGTCTATATCAACACAAGCTTTATGAAATATGTTTGACACGAACATTTCCTCTCTCGGATCAACGTTCAACTATGTCCTATTTTCTCGGCAACCAAACACAGTTGTAAGTAAACAAACACTCTGCAAATCAAACTCAACTAGCTTTATCTCCTTGAATTCCATTTCATTATCAAATCCAATAAGCAAAAGACGTCGCTGATCCCAAGCATCTTCTTCGGCAACCGACGAGGCACCCATCTTCGATCCCTTCTCTCTAGACTTCCCTTGCCTTCAACCTTCGCGGGAAAATTCGGCATTCGCGAGCACTCGCGTGGACTGAAAGGAAGCTCATATGTTCAAGGCCGATCTTCCTGGTCTGAAGGAGGAAGTGACGGTCGAGATCGAGGAGGACGATAGGGTTTTGCAGATCAGCGGTGAGAGGAATTTCGAGGAGGAGAAGAACGATACTTGGCACCGTGTCGAGCACAGCTCCGGCGGGTTCACGAGGCGGTTCCGGCTGCCGGAAAATGCGAAAATGGATGAGGTCATGGCTTCAATGGAGAACGGAGTACTTACCGTTACAGTTCCCAAGGTTGAGGTTAGGAATCCTGATGTTAAATCCATTGAAATCTCTGGTTGAAATTAATGTATACAACTATTCAATTGTATATGTGAATTGTAGTGTTTATATGTGTGATGATATGTCTCTAAACCCTGTTTTGGGAGTGTGTAAAATAGGCTTTGTTACTTGCAAACTAATGATAATGTGAGTGGTGTTTAAAATCTTAATTTTGATTTGCTGTGCATTTTAACTTTGTACTTCTCTATCTATTATTTGATCATTTGTAATCTTAAGAATGATAAGAGTTTCAAATTAATGAAGAAAAATATACAAAATGTAATTCATGAACTATCAATTCCTTCTTTGAATAGTCTGCAAATGTTAGCAAATACATGAAACTGAAATGAAATTGGAATGTTGGCTAGATCACATTATTGTAATCTGATTTCAATTGAAAATCAGATGTCTCTTTTTGGTGGGTTGGGTTTATGTTTTGTTCTTGTTGATTTTCAGTGAAATTGCATTTGTTAGAAACTAGGAGTTATCCAAAACCAGGTAAGCAGAATTGAAAAACCTGTGTATGAATAGGGTTTAAGGTTTTTTTGATTGATGTTTCTTTAAAAATCTTAAATTTTATGTGAACATTTAGTTGAAAAATAATAAGATACCTTAATTGCTTGTATAATCTGTTTTTATTTATTTATTTATTTATTTTTAATGGTAAATGAAAATCCACCCGTTTACGTAATCAAACCTACTACTTAAAATTTTTTGTGCACATAGAATTTTGGTGAATGACATGAGAATATGAGATTGTGTTCATTGTTTCTTGAAGACTCCATTTTGTTACATCCTATGCTGTTATATCAAGAAGACATTTGATCCAATGTAAGTGAAATATAAAAGAAAAAGAAAATGGAATATATTTGGATTGATTTGTCTGTATTCAAAATTTTGAACCCTTCATCAATTTTTTTCCATCTAATTTGATTTCAAATTTGAGTGAAAAGCTTGATTTGATATGAACTATTCCAACCCTTTCAGCACATTTTCATCAAAATCTTTTTTAAAAATTCCTCTCTTGAAAAAAACAAAAAAAACCTCCAATGCTTCATCTTCTTAAATTTTCAAAAAATTCTAACTTGATGAAAGATTTGATGAAAAAATGGTTCTCCCTTGATTTGATGAACGTTTGATGAATGGGATGGATGGAGATGATTGTTGAGTACTTTGATGAGAAAAAGGTTGAGGATTAGAGATGCTCTCAATCACATATGAAAACATTCTTCAGGACTGAGCGTGACTATTTTATCGATGGTGTAATGTTCATCTCATGCAGTGACAACAAACTTGTTGGATATTATACTGCCAATATCCATATCTACTGTTGATGATGCAACAGGCATGGACCACCCTCAGTTTCGAATGTTCAGGTATTTCTCTATCTCTGTCTCACTCTGGTTTCCACTTTCTTCAAATTTTTATATTCAGACATGCTTGCCAAGAAATTGAAATATGTCCAGTCACACATATTTGAATAATTTCACCTGCTACATTCTTGCTTTTCTTTCTTCTATCTATAGCAGTATTGCTTATTCTGCACACAACACAGATTCAATCTACATGTTCAAAAGGCTTTAAGCGTGATGGTGATAAACTAATTACATTTCATTTCCTGAGATCAGTTACTCAAAGAAGAAACTAATTTGAAAAGTTAACAAAAGGAAGACAAAGCTTATTTTCTGCTTCCTAGAAACAGACACATGTTGAACCCACAACCAAGCAGACATACGGTTTAACACGAGAATCTTTCCACCATCAGTCATTTGCATAGGGAATTCTTATTCCGAAAGAATTATGTATTGGGAGGATGCTAATACTCTGATCCTCACAAACAAGTTCTAGAACTATATGCTTCTGATTTCGCTAATTATAAACCTGCAAGTTACAAATATAGCTATGATCAAACAGCTGAGTATCTGCAGTAACTGATTATTTTCAGTTATTTGTTGAAGGAGTGATTATGGATTTTCCTTCTGCTACCTCGGAATCAACTGGTGTGATTAGCTTTTGTTGCTCATTCTTAATAGTCAGCCTATGTTCTCCTGTTCATTTGGAACAATTCTTGACAACAAATTACACCAATCTAAAAGCCCAACATACCACTTATGTCACTGAAAATAGACGGTCAGTCCTAATTACTCAAAATGATCAATTAAATTGTTCTGATGCAGCATGCTTAGCTCACAATGACAATGCTAGCAGGCCTGTGAAACATGAGAAACTAATTGTAATTGCTTTTGGATGTGCATTGTTTTACATCAACTGAGGATAATACAGAGATGATCGACAAAGTTATTCTTTCTCGCATTAATGCTGAGAATCTAGTTATAATTTCTTTGATCATGTGATTGATATCTCACAACAAAGCTATTGCCTACGCCAAATATGATGGTGGGTGAAATCAATAATTATGCTGATGTGAAGCAGCTACTGTCCCAAGATCTCCATTGTTAGGTTAGAAGTTCTGATTCTTTTGCCAAGGCCTTCACCACTATTGTTGACAATACATGCATGCGCGTCCTATAAAATCTCTGTATTTTTCTTTCTTTTTAGGGAAGAATTTGTTAATCTAGTATTTGATTACCATTGCACCAACTGAAAGATCATATCCTGGAGCTGCCGAAAATGTGTGTGTGTGTCTTTTTTTTCTTGTGACAATCATGTTGCTTAGTGTACTTTCTGTGGAATTTTGAAACTGGTTTAGGTTTGGCAAGGACCTATAGTCTCTCTTGTCCCAGTCCCAGAAAAGATTTTGGGTTCATTTTCAGTCTGTTGTATAGCAAGTGCTTTGGGATTTTAGTTCATACCATCATAGAAGAATGTTTGAGCTACCTAATTAATCCCCAATTTTGGTACTTTGATTATGCAGATTTATTTCATGTAGTCTACAAGGTAAAAATTAATTATCAGAAAACGGAAGTTAAAATATTCCTTCTCAACTTCTCAAGATTCTTAATAGTCGATTTCAACTTAAAAGCTATAAACAAAACTACACTGAAGGCTCGCCCTCACAAGAGCTTATTTTCCTTAAAAATACAGTATTTGCAACTGTAGAAAGGAAGCAAATGGGTGAGAATTTGCATAAATTTGGTTGGGACAAAAGACAAAAGATGGTTATAACAATCTTCATAGTTTTTTGTTGCAGGGAGCGGAATTGATGAGGCATAAGCTCATGAGCTTCAAACTCTTGGAAAAAGTTGTAAACATGCAGCGCTTAACACTTCCTCTAACCGGAGGGACTACAACTTTGTTCTTGCCTGTTGTTAAATTTGCTATCTTTGACAGCTTCTCTGCCTCAATTTTGTTCCCCATGTACATGTATATGTATATAGTTGCACTTTTTATGTTTTCTGTTGAGTGTATATGGATGGAGGAGAGAGAGAGAGAGAGTGAGTTTGAAGATGATTGAAGAAAGAGGAGAGAATTTATAAGGAGTTGGGAAGGTGGGGTCATCAAATTGGACACATTCAAATGGTAATAGTATTATATAGATAAAAAGAAGCTTCCAACTGCTTTCTTTTTTGTTGTGACGGTAGTAGTAGAAGTGGTGGGCGGTATATAGATAAAGAACCTTCGAACTACTTTCCTCTGGGTAACATGGTAGTGTGAAATAAAGAAGTTATTTGCGTGAAGAAAAAGTGAGCAAGGGATTGGAGGGAAACAAAAAGGACTTTTTAGTACGGCTCGAATCCTTCGCAAGAATCGCTCTCCCGCTCATGTTTCTGGAAGGAAGAGAAGAGAGGGTCTTAGAACAGGGCCGGCCCAAGTGCAAACCCATGTACACCACTGTCTTGGGCTTCAAAATGAGGAAAGCCATTATTACAAGTGAATTACAATCGTCAAAAACAATATATTACTGGTACAAAAAAATTTAATAGTGGAGGAGAAATCTCAATAAATAAACTGGAAAATAAGAGTAATAGTTGAAAGTCCCTATTTATTTTTCTCGCATAATTTTTTTTTAATCATTGTTTGGTTTCAATTTTCTGAGAATTAAATTTTTTATTTTTCATTTTTTTTTTTTGTTTTTAGTGAATATTTTTTAAATTTTAAGAATTTTTTTGTACTTTTTTAGATGCATTTTATCTAAAAAGTAAAATATTTACAAAAAAAAATTAACAAATACACAAAATATTAAAATGTATTAAATTATCGTGTCTTTTTTTATTTTTGGTATTTAGTGAATTTTTTAAAGATTTTTTTTACAAATATTATATATTTTAAGTATATTTATGTTAAGTGTATTTAAAAATTTTAAAAAAATCAATAAAAACAAAGAAACACAGAAAAAAAATAATAATTTGTTGAAAAGTGAATGTTGAAACTAAAAATAGCACAAACTGGATGACTCATAGTTTGTGCTATTTTCTGGAATATAAATCGCACAAACTAGTAGATATTTTAATTTTTTTAGGGTGTATTTGTTTAGATGAACTGGATAAAAGAGAATTGTAATCCATCGGCCGTAAGTCCTGGGATACATTGTCCCTAAATTATTTGGTTGGATTGGATTTTTATCCTATGTTTGTTTAGTCATGAGATTAGATATCTGGACTATTTTTAATGAATTAATGTTTGGTTGGACGGACTGGATAAGAATAAATGTTCAAAAGATTATTTTACCCTTGTAATTTATAATTTATAATTTTTATTTAATATATAATTTTAAATTTGTAATTTATAATTTAACACTAAAAATTTTTAATTTATAAGGTCATAATTTTTAATTTATTATTTTCAATTAAATTAAATTTATAATTTATATTTTTTATTTAATATATAATTCTAATTTAACAACACTAAAATAATATTTTTATTTAATATATAAATTTAATTTTTTAATAACATTAAAAAAAATTAATTTATAATGCCATAATTTTTAATTTATTATTTTTAATTAAATTAAACTTATAATTTAATAATGGAAAATTTACTCAAAAATCTTATATGAGGAAAAGTTATTCCATTTAGTCCTAAGAGTTTTTTATGGACCAATTAGTCTTATGTTTTTGGAAAGTCATATTTGGGTGATTTTGGTGAGATTGTAGTTTACATGATTACCCTTTTGTGTTCCCTTTTGTGATGTATTTTCCATATTTTCGGCAAATCAATTTGTAATGGATATGGATTGTTTGGCGTTTCCCAAGATGCTTGTATTGGTTAACGTTACCTTTGTTTAGAGCAGAGATAGTGGTGAGTTGTTTTTGGTTTGTTGTGTTTTTCCCGTTCCAACAGGTGCTTTGTGTGGAGTGTTGCGTTGCCGATCAAACTGTAATAGGTGAGTCATTTGTTGTTTGGGGGTTAACAGTTTCTGTGGGTTTATTCGTGATGTTAGTGTGTGTATTATGGTGTTATTTTTGTTTGTAATGGTTTGATTTTTGTTCGAGTTCATTACTGGTGGCAATGGTCTGTGACTGTTGTTTTTTCTGGTGGTATGTTGTGGTGGTTTTGCTGTGTAATTTGTAATGCAAATGGATACTTGCATGGCACAGATGATTTGTGCATAATAGGTTGTTATTTCTGGTATGGGTTTCGATGTTACATTGTGAACCGCATTATGTGTTTTTTTTTTCCTCTTATTTATGCCACAGGTGTGGACACTGCTATTTTGCTACTCTGCAATTACGGACAAACCAACGTCGTCATTAAGTTGCATCACGCGTTGTTGTACGCACGGTTAGTCGATGTTATATATGGGAAATTTGATGGATTGGTCCCAGGTGCGGTTCATATGTTGTTTGCCTGGGTATAATAAGTTTAAGGTGGACGGCGATGAGGATATCCAAAACACGTGTCTTGCAAAGTTGTTCGGTTTAAAATACATTGACGTTCTCATTCAATCACAGGGTGTGGGATCGGGTCTCAACGTTGGGAGAGTGGTTTGTATGGAGGATGGTGAGAATGCTAATGTCGTTAGTCGAATGTTTGGGCCGGACAAACACACTGATTTGTTACCAACAAATATAGATCCAAAACACAGGGCATGTACACCAATGCCAATAAACGGCCATAACACCAATTCAACGTTAACTACAATGTGTGCTTCATGTTGCCTATGATCAGAATTCACAAATTCACAATTATCACTACACAACTGAATTTTACCTTTCGTACCAACATCAACATAAACCTTAACCCAAGAATCCAAGAGTATGCCGAACAACCACAATTTCCCTACGACCACATCCCATATTCACATAGATAACACATCTCAATATGCTTCAGTAGTGTACAACATTCATGCATGGTAGATTTACAGTACGATGCAGATTAATAACTATGTATATCACAGAGGCCAACACAGGGCCCATATAACCACTTACCAAAGTATGACACCAATCCAATTCCGCACTTACACAAATGTTAGCTACGTTCCACCGTCATGTCACACACAATATACGATTAACAGACTACACATCATACACTAACGTTCCAGCAATAACATTGACACAACAACGCATAGTAATTCCCAACACAATTCAACAAACCCACTCACACCACAGATGTCAACACCAACAACAAACACAACATCGACAAGGCACGACACTCGAAACCCCCACACCAAAAACACACGACACCTGAAACCCTAATAATCAATAAACGTAATGACGGTAATACACACCTGAGAGAATGTTCAACTCAGAGTACCAATCCATACTGAATATCATCAACACACCAACCAATATCCCATTAATATTGGAACAAAGCACAAATTTCCTATTGCGTCTCTTCCGTTCCTATTGTTTCGGAGGGAAACCAATATTCTCTTTGGTGAATATTTGGGGCATTCGCGTAAATTCAACATCAACAAAATCCACAATTACCCTTACTTTGCGAAATAAAACATGGGCAACTTGGTCTTTAACACTGTGATAGGATTTATTGGTTTATAAGATTAAAGTTAGGACTAAATGAATCACAAAATTAGAATTTGGGGTTTATTGGTGCATCTCCCGTTATAATTTATATTTGTTATTTAATATATAATTTTAAAGTAACAACACTAAAAAAATAATTTTATTTAATATATAAATTTAATTTTTTAACAACACTAAAAAAATTATAAGGCCATAATTTATAATTTATTATTTTAAATTAACAACACTACAAAAATAATTTATAAATGTTCAAAAGATTATTTTACCATTTTCTAGTTGTTTATTAAATAATAGCATAATGGTAAAATGGACATTTTACACATTAGTCTCATGGGATATCAATCTCATGGAAATAATTTCATCTCTCCTAGGATGCAATAATCCCTCATATGATGGACTAATAGTCCGGAGAAACTATTAATCCGGAGTAAAAAAATTAAACCAAACAATGGACCATTAGTCCGGATGGACTAATAGTCCAATTCCATGGAATAATCCCTCAAAACAAACACATTCTTAGGCCACGTTTGTTTGGTGGATTAAGTTGGATGAGATTGTTAATGAGGAGATTGTTAGTGAAAAGATTATTAGGGAGGGGATTAAGGAAAAGTGTATTTGTTTTGATGATAGTGTGGGAGATTGTTAGTGATGGGATTATTAAATTATTTTTATATAAAATAAATAAATAAATTATTTCTATATTAAAAAAATTAAAGCAAATATTAAAACAAACAGGTGCACTTGATATAAAAAAATAAAAATAAAAAAATAAATTTTTTAATATAAAATAAATTCAATCATCTCACTATTTTCCTAATTCCACTCAAAATTCACCTAAACTAATCCCCTACCCGCTTGGAGTATGAGTCCAATCCGGTCTCCTACACCGCGAAACAAACGTGACGTCATTGTATACAAAGTCGATTGTCTTTAGTAAAGTAAAGTCGGCACATGATTGTAGTTGGTTGTATAAATGATTTTTCTATCTAATATATATATATATATATATGCTTTTGATGATTCTTCAAAAAAATAAGTAAATAAAATAAAATAAATTAACTCCCTTGCATACAAAATAATAAAGTTAGTAAAGGCTCCGTTTGGCAAGAGTTAAACGAGGCTTTTTTGGTTATTTTAAAATAGGCTATTTTAATCATAAAAAACAAAATATCACATCCAACCCATAATCATTACATTCTTCTCTCACAAAAAAAGTTAAAAAAGCCAAAAAACCCTTCCCAAACCGAACTTTTTAGCCCAGGCTAAAATAGCCAAAAAAGTCAAAAAGTCAAAAAGCCAACCCACTTCTCAAACGGAGGCTTAAGCTGATTCAATACTTAACCATGTTGACTTTTTTTTGAATGTTCTAATAAATTTTACAATACTCATATTCTCCTCATTAATTTTTTTTATCTATTAAATTTTTTTTTACCTTTTCACCTTCTCTCGCTATTTTTTCTCACCATTTTTTCAAAAAATTCACACCTCTATTATTGTTATTGTAATCGTCTACTAACTACCATCACCTTCCACCTACCATTGTCACCATTATCTTCCACTGACTACTGGCATCAAACTATATTCACACCGTTGTAAGGTTGGCTCTGAGACTTTTGAAGCCCAAGGCAAAATCTTAAAATCAAGACCCTTCATGTATAAATAATAAAGAAAATAATTTATTTAAAATTTTTATTTTAAAGGTATATAATATAAATTTAAAGTTAATATAATGTGAGTTATACTTATAATGAATGAGATCTATAAATATATATTTTTTACTTTGGTATTTAAGAGAAAAATATTTTTTTATCAAATTTAAATTTGATAAAAATTTAAAAAGATATTGAAGATAAATTTTTTTTCATCAAATTTGATGAAAAGGGAAATTTGGAATATAAACAGAATTTTTAAAAAGATTTTCATAAAAATTTGATGAAAGAATTGGAATAATTCATATTAAATTAAATTTTTTACTTAAATCTATAATCAAATTAAATAAAAAAAAATATGAAATACTCTAAAAAACTTTAATATAGATTGTAAAGTTACAATAATTAGTTTGGATCTTTATTTTTAAGCTTATTAACACCATAAGCATTAAAATTATTTTGGAGTCCTTAAAATTTGCCAAAATTTGGGGACCCAAAGTCGGCCGCTTTCCTCACCCTGGGCCAAGGCTAGGGCCAGCTGTGCACCGTTACCAATCCATCACCGCTTTCACGATCACCGATCTACATACTGCTTAACCAATTATTATTTAAAAATACTAATAAGTTTTTATTTTTGTGAAACACTAATAAAATATTTATTAGTTCTTGTTAATTCCTCCTTCCGTTCTCTTGTTAGAGCATCTCCAAGAGGGAGGCATAACAGCATTGTTAGATATTTTTGCTAGTGAACCTTATTTTTTTTCTCCTCCAATCGACTGTATCTGAATAGGCATTTTGCCTATTTTGATTTTCACTCTCCACATAGATAAGCAAATGTTGTTTCCCGTTAAAAAAAAGGTCTCCAAATCTGCCAACTAAGCCAAAACCAACTGATTTCCTTCCTTTCCTTTCTCTAAAAACTCCCAAAAACATATCAATTTCTTTTAAAAAACAAAATTCACCAAAAAAATATATTAGCAACAAAATTCACCACTGAACCCTTAAAAAAATTTTAAAAACAAATTTCACCATTTTTTTATTAAATAGAATCAGACAACAACAATGTATGCTAGGGTTGGGCATAGGGTTATCTGAACCGCCCAACCCGCATACAAATGGGCAATTTTGCAGACAAAATGAGGGTGGATGCAGTTTGGAAGATGGCATGATTGCGAGTTGCGAGTTTAACTCGCACCCGCAATAACCCGCCCGTACTTAGTCTTTTTTTATTTATTATTATTATAAATATTTAATTTGGACCGTTGATTTCATTCCTATCCTAGATATTTTTGCCCCACACCAAACCCTAATTTCTCAACTCAACATCTGCGCAGCCCTCTGTTCTCATCTCACTCTCTTTCGTTCTTCTATCTCTCTCTCTCTCTCTCTGTGGCGACCACAACGACTAATCGACCTTTGACGATCGGTGACCTTCTCTAGCAAGATCGACCTTTGCAAGATTCGTGACCTTCGCAAGATCGACCTTCGACCATCTCTCTCTCTCTCTCTTGCTAACCTTCACCGATCGACATTAACCGTGTAAGTTTGAATCGATCTGTAGCACCTTTCTCAATATACTCTCAATTGAAAGATGTGTTAGGAATATCGAAATAAGAGAATCTCGTAACATGATCATGTGGTGAGAAATGTATTTTTGTCTAGAAATGTGTTTGAATAGGGGAACAAAGATTTTGAAGATAGGGAATCTTGCGGTGAGAAATGTTTATTCTTCATTGTTGATTGTGTATTATACGCCAATTCAATTTTCCACATATATAAAGAACACAGTATAGTAGCTTTGTAAGTAGGTTATATTGTGCTCAATTTTCCACTTATACACTGCATGATACAATTGGTCATCGCCCTCGGCCTTGACAACACTTGTCTACTGCATAATTGTTTTTTAACTAAACATGTCCTAGATGAAGTGTGAATTGGAATTTTAAATTCCTTAATGAATATGGAGTTCTATTTACCAAAAACAAAGAATAAGTTTTAAAAAAAAAAATTTACAAATGAAAAAAAAAAAAAAAAAAAAACCTCCAAAATAAATTTTTAAAGAAAAGTCCAATCCGCAAACCGCCTGCAACCCCCCGCACATCTACGAACCGTATCCACACAAACTGCAACCCACACTGTTGGCAGTTGCGGGTTGAATTTTTTTCCAAACTGCATATATGCAGGCGGGTCCAAACTGATCTGAAAACCGTCCAAAATCGAACTGCGAACACCCCCCCAATGTTTGCACATACCAATTACGTCAAATACTACACATGGTGGTCCTCTTATGGAATGACTTCAATAGTTTTGAGTGATCGTCCTGAGAATGTCCTGATCTTGATTGGAATTGTGTTAAAATGACTTTATACCATTGGATTGTGCCAAAACATCTCCAATGAAGGATAATATTACCATTTAAAAATATGATCATTTGAATATTTAGTGGGCGAAGAAGCGATGCATGCTTTGTATTGCAATTTGTACTCATTCCCAAGGGTTGATAAATGTCCAATTCAATTAGGAATTCAACAACAGTAATAGATGACATGTTTTACTAGTAGATATTTTAATTTTCTTATTGTATACAAAGTCAACCGTCTTTAGTAAAGTCGGCACATGAGGTAGTTCGTTGTGTAAATGATTTTTTTTATCTAATATATATATATATATGCTTTTGATGATTCTTCAAAAAAAAATAAATTAATTAAATTAACTCCCTTGCATACAAAATAATAAAGTTAGTAAAGCCCATTAAGCAGATTCAATACTTAACCCATGTTGACCTTTTTTGAATGCGCTAATAAATTTTACAATACTCATATTCTCCTCATTAATTTTTTTATCTATTAAATTTTTTTCACATTTTTACCTTCTCTCGCATTTTTCTTCACCATTTTTCCAAAAAGTTCACACCACTGTTATTGTTATTGTAATCATCCACTAACTACCATCACCTTCCACCTACCATTGCCACCATCATCGTTCATTAACTACTGTCATCAAACTATATCCACATCGTTGTAGGGTCGGCCCTGAAATTTTTGAAACCCAATGCGAAAAATCATAAAATAAGGACCCTTCATGTATAAATAATAAAGAAAATAATTTATTGAAATTTTGTATTCTAAAAGTATATAATATAAATTCAAAGTTAATATAATGTGAACCATACTTATAATGAATGAGATCTATAAATATATATTTTTTACTTTGGTATTTAAGAGAAAAACTTTTTTTTTTTAATCAAATTTAAATTTGATAAAAATTTAAAAAGATATTGAAGATAATTTTTTTTTCCATCAAATTTGGTGAAAAGGGAAATTTGGAATATAAAGAGAATTTTTAAAAAGATTTTCATAAAAATTTGATGAAAAAATTGGAATAATTCATATTAAATTAAATTTTTTACTTAAATCTACAATCAAATTAAATCAAAAAAAATAAAAAATATGAAATACTCTAAAAAACTTTAAAATAGATTGTAAAGTGATAAGAATTAGTTTGGATTTTTATTTTTAAACTTATTAACATCATAAGCATTAAAATTATTTTGAAATCCTTAAAATTTATCAAAATTTGGGGACCCAAAGTCGGCCGCTTTCCTCGCCTTAGGCCAAGGCTAGGGCCAGCTGTGCACCGTTACCAATCCATCACCACTTTCACGATCACCGATCTACATACTACTTAACCAATTAATATTTAAAAATACTAATCAGTATGTTTGGTTTTAGTTTTTTAAATTTAATTTTTTAAAAACTGAGTTTTTTATTTTTCATATTTTTTTTTGTTTTTAGTGAATATTTTTTAAATTTTCAGCAATTTTTTTTTTTTTACCTTTTTTAAATGTACCTTACTTAGATGTATCTAAATAGTAAATTATTTGTGAAAAAATATTTTTAAAAAATAATAAATATACAAAAATACAAAAAAAAAATGTACTGAATTTTCATTTTTTTTTTCTATTTTTGGTATTTAGTGAATTTTTTTTTAAAAAAAAATTACAAATATTATACTTTCTAAGTGTATTTATGTTAGGTGTGTCTAAAAATTAAAAAAAAAAATCCTTAAAACATTACTCCCTCTGTCCTAAAATAATAATCTCTTTTGGAGAATCCAACTTTTTTTATAATACAATTATTGCACTTTAAAAATATTACTTTTCTAAAATTACCCAGTATATTTTTTTGAGAATATCAATTGTCATAATTGTACTTTTTGTATTGTTAATTAATTTAAAAGAATGGCAAAATAGGAAATTTATAGTATGAGTCCTTGATTTTTGAAAAAGGACTAATATTTTGGAACAATGAAAAATGGAATAAATGACTAATATTTTGGAACGGATAGAGTAAAAAAATTCAATAAAAACAAAAAAATATATATGAAAAACAAAAAAGTACAATTTTCTGAAAAATAAATTCTAAAAACTAGAAACAAACCGAGTGAATAAATTTTTATTTTTCTAAAACACTAATAAAATATTTATTAGTTCTCGTTAATTCCTCTTTTCGTTCTCTTGTTAAAGCATCTCCAAAAGGAAGGCATAGCAGTATCGTTAGATATTTTTGCTAGTAAACCCTATTGCCTATTTTGATTTTCACTCTCTACATTGATAAGCAAATGTTGTTTCTCGTTAAAAAGAGGGTTTTCAAATCTACCAACTTAGCCAAAACCAACTTGATAAGCAAATATTTATTCCCGTTAAAAAGAGGGTCTCTAAATCTGCCAACTTAACCAAAACGAACTAATTTCCTTCCTTCCCTTACTCTAAAAACTCCCAAAAACATATCAATTTTTTTTTATAAACAAAATTCACCAAAAAAAAATATATTAAAAACAAAATTCACCACCGAACCCTTAAAAAAAATTTAAAACAAATTTCACCATTTTTTATTAAACAGAATCAGACAACAACAATGTATGCACATACCGATTACTTCAAATATTACACAAGGTTGTCCTCTTAGAGCATCTCCAATGATTCACCAATTTTTTCACTAAATCTAAGTAAAAAAAAAAAGGCAAGTTCCTCAATCTGATACGAGCCGCTCCAACGGGTGCATTGTGCCTTGCATCAAAAGACTGGGGACGTCCGTGGGACGACTAGTCGATCGACCGGTCGAGGCACTAAATTTTTTTTTTCCCCTCCATTTTTGTTTCTCATTTCTTTTTTCCTCCATTAAATATTTTCCATTTTTTGTTGCCTCCACTAATGATTTCCTTCCAAGAACTGATATAAACACATTAATCCATGTACCATATACTAGACAAGAGGTACATTATATCTGAAAGGCACCATAACTGAAAGCAGAGCATAATGAGTATCTCAAATTCTTACCTGAACATAGTACCCCCGGTTTACCCTCTGTTTTTTGCTCATAAATCAATCTCTCTCTCTCTCTATGTGTGTGTGTGGAGTGAAACTGATTTCTTCTATTTCAAATAATCAGCAAACAACTCAATTCTGATCTAGGTGAATTTTATTCAAGCTGAAAAATAGTTACTTTCATATATATTATGAACATCTTTAGTAGGTAGGTAGAAAGTATACAAATATAGTACAAAGCAATTGCTTTTGGAATCAATGCTCTACTGAAATTAAACCCTTTTCCCATTACTACCAATCCCAGAAAGTCGCTACACTTTCTCCCAAAAATATATCAAATGCATCTTCCTTTTCTTGCTATCATTTATATATATATATATATATATACAGAGTTTCTTCTTTTCTTTTCTTTTATTTATTTTTTCTTTTCTTTTCTTCTTTCTTAATTATTTTTTATAAATTCAAATGGTAAAAGAATATATACCTATCGCTAGCAAGGTCAGTGCTCTTCAAACCCAAGTCGAGATTTGGGAAACAATTTGTACGTATTGATTCAAATTTGATCGAAGTATTAGGCTTAGCAATGCAAAAAAGAACTGAACATAGCTCATTTTCGCCTGAACACAGCAGCTTTGCATTTTTTTGTATGCAGCGGACGACCGGTGGGACAACTGGCCAGACGTCCAGCCAGTTGTTCGGTGAGACCCACCTCCAACGTAAACACACAGTATTTTAGTGAAATCTTACCAGTTCCTCATTTTGGTGAAAATTTTAGCTCATTCAATTTGATATCATTTTGGTAACAACCGTTAGAGAGATAAAAGTGATCATTTTTCATCAAATCCAAATATGGTGATCAATCTGATTCATCGTTAGGAATGGTCCTAGGGGATGACTTCAATAGTTTTGAGTGATCGTCCTGAGAATGTCTTGACCTTGATTGGAATTGGGTTAAAATGACTTTATACCATTGGTTATGCCAAAACATCTCCACCGGAGGAAAATATTGCATTTAAAAATATGGTTATTTGAAATATATATATATATATATATAGTGCATGCCTATGCCTAAAGACACAGTATAATTAATAATGAGATCAAAATATAATTGAGTACAAAATTATTAAGTTAAAATGTAACTTATCAAATTTGTTGCTAAAAATTTGATGTGAAAATATAAATACAGGTCTTATTAGTTATCCGAAAATAAAAATATGTTATCTTTGTCACTGAGGCCGGCTTTTTCAGTCTTTAAACAAATCACACCATCCCCATTATCTTTCTTATCTCTCCTTGTGAAAAGATTACATTTTAATAGTAAAACCAAACCATTTTTTTTTTTTTGTTAACAGAACCCAATTTAAACCCAATTTAAATTTTGAATTCAAATTTGTTCACCAAAGAAAAAAACATTTTCCAAAAAAAATCTTCCAATTATATTTTGATCTCATCATTAAATATAAATATTTCTAATGATGTTTTGTCTTTTAATAGCCAAACAACTTCAATTTTTTTATTTGTTTAAATTTTGAATTCAACTTTGTAAACTAAAAAAAAATTCACAAATATTTTTTAACATGACTATAATCAAACTCAGTAGCACTAGCCAACACACAAAGCAAATGCGAATAAATAAATAAATAAATAAAAATAACATGAACCAATTTCTCATGCCCTTTGCCTCCAAATCTCTATTCCCTACTCTCTTATTTTATTTATTTTTTATATATATACATTTTTTATACTAACTACAAAAACCCATAAATCTAGGGCATGCTCTTCACTTTTAAGAGCATAAAACACATAAATCCATAAATCTAGGGCATGCCCGAGTTATAGAAAATAAAATAAAATAAAATAAAATAAAAATAATGTTTGGTTTCTCACTCCTCTTCCTCTCTCTCCCTACCTCTCTCTCCCAACCCCTCCACTTCCAAACCCTCTTTTTACAATTTCTTCCAAAACTACAGTCTCTCTTATGGACAACAACCCAAGATTCAAAAACTCTTACTGTCGATCAGAATCCGAAATCACCTTCTCCATACAGTTACACCACCCAAATTGACAACAACCCTCTCCAAAACCACCCTCACTGCCATCCCAAAACGCCTCTTCCACGCCACCTCCAATGCGACACAATAAAGCCAAAACCTTATCTGCAACTATCTACGACAACATTACCACCGGCCGCAACTTCAGCAGGTATCATACGGTGATGGTTCGTTTGGATCCAATGCTCCCCGTGCTGAAAATGCTACACTCAGACCGACCCAATCTTCAATCTGACCAAATTGACTCACTGAACTACAACAACCGTCAAATGTGTCTCTACCAAGTATTGTATAGCAACGATTCATTCACGGTAGTCGATTTCTCAACCGAAATGTTGACGTTTCGAAGGACCAAAGTCCCCAATGTTGCTCTCAGTCACAACAACGAAGGCTTGTTCATTGACGCTGCTAGGTTGTTGGGTTTGTACCGAGAGAAATGAGACTAAAAGACAAAAGAGAGAGTGTTTAGTGAGGCTGGAAATTGAGAAGTGAGACTAAGAGCCTTAAGAGAGATAAAAGAGTTTAGAGAAAAAGTGAGAAGAGCCTAAGGAAGAGAATGAGTGAATGTGTGTTTTGAAATTTAAAATCTGGAAAGTGAGGCTGAGAGAAAGAAAGAGATAGGAGAGTGTAGAGAAAGAATGAGGTGAGACGTGAGAGAGAAAGGGAGAGGGTGGGTGGGTGCAAAGTTTTAGATTGTGATATTAGATGTGAAGATGATGTTGTGCATAAAACACAACAGCTGTTGCACATGTTACGATATCGTTTTGTTTTTGTATCTCTGTGTTTTTTTTTTTTTTGGAGGAGGGGCTCTCATTGTTGTTGAATGGTGTTTGCTTTTAAAAATATTCCTTGTAGCAAAATGTTTTATTAATTTTCTTGTTGGTTTCATTTATTTAGAGAAAAATCCTTTGACCAAAATATTACTGATTTTCTTATTAGTTATTAAAAAATATTATGCTTACAACCTATCTCTACGTATTTGTTTTTTTTTTTTTTTGGGTACATCGGAAAGGAAAAGACAAAAGGACTACATCCTATCGCTCTCCTGAGAGAGATGAACAATGTCCGCAACAAGCAAGGCGCGGAGTTCTTCAGGTGGTTCGTTTACAATAAGCAACTCTGTCGGTTGGTATTCACCTAGCTTGGCCATTGCATCAGCACAAATATTAGCTTCCCTTCGAATATACTGGATGGAGCAGTCACATCCTCTCATGATAATACGCGCATCTTCCACAATGCCCCGGAAAAGACATTTTTCGCCCAGATCCTCACTCAATAGTTTCACCACTTGCTCCGCATCGGTTTCTAGAATCACTTGATTGAAGCCTCGTTGAAGTATTATAGTCAGCCCCTTGTAGACTGCCCAAAGTTCCGCTTCTAGGCTGGTACATATTTCAAGTCTACCATAGTATCCACTTATCCATGACCCGGATTCATCGCGAAATAAACCACCAAAACCTCCGCCTCCTCCATGCCTGCGAGTGCTACCATCCGTGTTAAGCTTGAGTTTTCCTGCATTTGGACAAGACCACACAGAAATACTTTTAGCTTGAAGTGGCTGAGTAACATCCAATCTAAAAGCTTGAAAGATAGTTTTGGCATAATCTGATATGAATTTAAGACTCTCATGGATATTAGTAGTTTTTGATTCAAAAACCATTTTATTTCTATTTTTCCAAATAGTCCAGAGGGAGATGAGGAATAGGTAGGAATTATGGTTCTTTCCTTTCATATTTTGGATGATCCAATCTGGCCAAGGTAACAAAAGCCTACTGCAGTACCACTCTTTACTATAAGCATGGCACCATATTTGGATGGCTTTGGGACAACACCAAAGCAAATGTTCAAGATCTTCCACATTAGCACAGTAAGGGCAATTGGGATCAGAAGTAATACCCCTCAGGTTTCTCATTTTGTTAGTAAGAATTTTTCTATGGAGGACAAGCCACAAGAAGCTTTTAAGTTTCTGGGGAAACTTAAGCTTCCAAATCCAACCCCAATTCCTTTCCTGATTATGATGATCAACAATTAAATCATAGACACTAGATGTGGAGAATTCCCCATCAGAGGATTTAATCCATCTGGGAGTGTCTTCTCCAGCAGTAAACCTAGGTGGTTGTAGCTTTACAATAGCTTCAACCATAGGTAATGGAAAGGAACTTTTCAAATGATTTAAGTCCCAATCACCATGAGTATCAAGAAGAGGCTCCACAATAGTATGCTCACAATTTGTAGTTTGATTGGTAAGTGTGTCCACAACCAATTCAAAGGCCCCATCACCACACCACCAATCTTTCCAAATTCTCACTTTGTTACCTTTGCCAAGCTTCCAGCGAACTCCCTGAACCAGGAGCTCCCTGGTATTAAGGATACCTTTCCAAATGTGCGATATACTCTTGCCTTTCTTTTTAATTAAGAAAGGCTGTTGTCCCAAGTATTTATTTTTTAACACATCAACCCAGAGAGAATTCTCTCCAATTAACATTTTCCATCCCAATTTGGAGAGAAGAACTAGATTTTGATCTCTAGCCTTGCGGATCCCAAGACCCCCATATTTTTTCATCTTGCAAACCTGATCCCAACTAATAAGATGAACTTTCTTTTTCTCAAGACTGTCACCCCAAAGAAAGTTTTTATTGATTTTATCAATCTCACCACAAACTTTCCTTGGGAGTTCCAAAGTTTGCATGGTATAGCTTGGGATAGCACTAGTGACAGATTGTATCAGGGTTGCTCTCCCTGCCAAGGACAACATCCCAGATTTCCACCCTGTTAGTTTATTCTTCATTTTTTCCAAAATAAACATAAAATGATTTTTGGGCACTCTATCATGCAACAAAGGGGTCCCCAAGTATTTCCCCAAATTACAGGTTAAAGGAATGCCACACATATTACTGAACTGGGCTGCTTTTCTTCTAGCAATGTTAGGAGACACAAACAAATGTGATTTATGAAGGTTAATCTTCAATCCCGAGATTTTACTAAACTCATTCAAGACTTTCAAAATAGTGTTACAATTATGCTCATTAGCTTTGGCAAACAAAATCAGATCATTCGCAAAAACAAATGTGATATGTTAGGTCCATTCTTAGCCAAACTAAGCCTAATCCAATGTTTATCTTGCACTTGTTGGCTAATCATGGCTGAGAGTCATTCCATACATAACACAAATAGATAAGGGGATAGAGGATCCCCTTGTCTTAAGCCCTTAGCTGGTTTGAACTCTTCAAGGGGTTCACCATTCCACAAGATAGCTGTGTTCACACTAGTGACACAGCTCATAATCAAATTCACCAAATTTTGATCAAAGTGGAATTCTTGCAAAGTTTGGTGAAGGAAATTCCAAGAAATGTTATCATACGCCTTTTCGAGATCAATTTTAAAAACCATGAAACCCACCTTCCCTTTTTTCTTATTCAGAGTATGAATGGCTTCCTGGGTGATTAAGATATTATCATGAGTGGAACGACCCGGAATGAAACTACTCTGGTTAGGACTAATAATATCATTCAAGACAGGCCTAATTCTGTTAACAAGAATTTTTGAAATGATTTTGTAAGTGACATTACACAAACTAATAGGCCTGAATTGTTTCACACTCTCAGGATTAGCCACTTTTGGGATAAGGGCTACAATAGTTCTATTAATCTCAGTAGGGATGCGACAAGAAGAAAAACAAGTTTGGACAAAATTGATGACAGATTGTCCCACAATCTTCCAAAAGGTATGGTAAAATATGGCTTGGAACCCATCCCTACCTGGTGCCTTAAAAGCTTTGATATTCTTGACAGCCCTCCAAATGTCTTCAGCAGACACATTTCTGCTCATTTCACATTGGTCCTCAGGGCTGATATGTTTGGTCAGATTACTCCAATGATCAAGTTCAATAGTGTGAGTATGGGCAAAAAGGTTTTGAAAATAAGCATTAACCAAACTTTTTAACTGCATGGGATTATCCACCCAAACCCCTTCCTCATTTTTCAAAACTTCAATTTTTGTTTTTCTTCTCTTGATAAGGGTAGACAAATGAAAAAAATTTGTATTCCGCTCACCCTGAGTAATCCAGTTAACACGGGATTTTTGAAACCAAAATAACTCTTCTTGATATAAAACTCTATTATACTCAAAAGTAAGCTCATTTTCCAGTTGATGTAAATTATGAGAGTAGTTCTTGGCTTGGGAAATTTGGATCCCATTAATTCTGCCAAGCAACCAGCGCTTATGCCGAAAAATGTTACCGAAAGTATTTTTGTTCCAGTCCTGCAAGACAGAAGCCATGGAATCCAACTTTCCCAAAAGATTATTAGTTTGCCTGGGCCAGTTATTAGCAACAATGGTGCTGAAATTCTCATGCGATAGCCAAGCCGCTTGAAATTTAAATAGCTTATTAAGAGGACTAGTAGGATGTGTACCTTGAGTATGAAGAAGCAGAGGGGAATGATCTGAATATGTCCGAGGCAAATTACGAACATAGCCCTCCAGAAATAACGTTCGCCATTCAGTATTACATAGAGCACGGTCCAATCTTACCATAGTATGAGCCCACCCTTTCCTATTATTAGTCCAAGTGAGTCTAGGGCCAACACAACCTAAATCCATGAGGTTGCAACTATTGATTCTATCAGTGAATTTTTGGCTCCTTCTTTGACTCTGACTTAAGCTTTGAGATGGAGAAGTTGAGAAGCTTTTTTTATCCTCAGAGCTTGAGTAATCATTAAAGTCTCCTGCGACTAGCCATGGTTCCTGGGTATGTTGAGCTAAAGTTGCCAAGTCATTCCAGAGGTCATCTCTCATATGAATATTCGGACTAGCATAAATTGCAGATAAAACCCAGTCAGGATAATCTTGTTTTGAAATAGTTGCTGTGATCATCTAGGAAGAAGCATCAAGAACTCTTACATTGGCTTGACTAGGGTTCCAAAAAAGCCAAATACCTCCACTTCTTCCAATAGGGTCTACATGGGTTGAGGCTGTGAACCCCAGATTATTGAAAAACATACCCATGGTGTTTAGCTCCACTTTTGTTTCCATGAGAATAAGCATGTCTAGATTATGAAGTCTTACTAATTCCCTCAGATTTCTCCAGAACCGAGCATTACCAGCACCCCTATAATTCCATATCAGCATATCCATAGACGACAATTTGTGGGTTGGCCAATCCTCTGTCTCAGACAGTCCTAAAATTCTGCGCACAGTCGTCCGATCTTCCTCCATTGGCTTCGCTGGTTTCACTAGCACCATGTGCCTCACGTTGTGTGAATCTATCTGCCACCATAGTTGAATCAGGAGCTTCACCTCTTGTAACCACCAATCGATGCCGACGTGGTGATACACTTCTTTCTCTAGTTCTAATAACATCAGTGCTCTGCATTGGTCCACTCTGTGTTCTGCCATGGGTATGTTCTCTGCCGTTTCCTCCATTAGATCGTTTCTCCCTTCTGATCAGCAAGTCTGGTGGTTTCTCTTTACTGAGTTGCACTCGGTTATCTGGGGCAGTGGCCGTATTCAAGACATTGGGACTGTTATCTAAGGAGGGTACTGTATTATCGAGGATAGTTTTAGGGTTTCCTGGAGCATTTAGGACAAAAGAGCTGGGTTGTAGGTTGGATTGCTGAGAAGATTCTGGGTTAACACAGCCGTATCTCTCTTTGTCTTTGGCCCCAGCTATGTGCTTACTTGGGCCTATAGGGCCTTGTTGTTGCACATACGAACCTTCTCCTTGAGAAATCTGAGGGCCCATGTCAAGATCCACATATTTACCTTTAACTTCTTTCTTGCCCTGGGCTGCACTAGTTTCTCCGTGGTCTTGACCCATCTGTAAACTTTCAAAACGATTGCTCTTATGGACATAGGTCTTCTGCTTAAGCTTTCCATGAGGGTATTTCCTTCTAGTTGTGGCTATGGTCCACGGCCCATAACCAGGAGCTTCTTTATCTTTTGATAATTCATTAGTTGGTTGTCCATTGGGCTGTGTTTCCTTTAGCCCAGAGGCTGCTTCCAGGTGATTAACGGTCATATTTTGAGTCATCTTTTCCGACTGGATCACCAAAAATTCGGGGCATTTTTCCTTCCGATGACCAACCTGGCCACAAGAAAAACATAGAAGATGTAGGTGTTCATATTCCACCACGTAGTTATAACGACCAATGGTAATATGTGAAACAAGTGGTTTGCGTAGATCCATCTCAATACACACCCTTGCATACTTTCCCCGTGCTGCCATGGTAGTATTAATGTCTACTTTTAAAGGCTTTCCAAGCACCTTCGCAATGTGATACAGTACTTTCTCATCGTAATACTCAATAGGCAGATTCGGGAACCTCACCCAAATAGCAGTGGTGTCCTCAGCCGCCTCATCAAATTTAAAATCCAGTTGCCATTTTCGAACTGTCACATACCGATCCATCACTATCCATGGCCCCCAATGAATACTTTGGAATAATCTTCCATCACCTCGAATTTCACAATGAAGAAACCATTGCCAATATCTAAAGTTTCAAAACCTGCTTGAAGGTTCCACAATTTACGCAGCCTGTTTACAAACAAATTATATCCAATATTCTTCCCCAAAAGTCTTACAATAAGGCATTTCTTCCATGGTTCTCGGACCTTTTTTAGGAGACTCGCAGGAAGCTTAATAATCGGAGTCGTTGTGTTTCCGAAATTCTCCGATGTATTCTCTGTTTCAACTTCATTGTCCATCTCCTCATCGGATGAAAAATAGGCAGCCTCACAGTCAAAACTATATAAATATATAAAAGTGGGTAAGAATATTTATATATAAATTATATTAAAAATGTAAACATCTATATAAATATATAAAAGTTGATAAAAATATGTAAAATGTGTATTACAATTTTAATTTTTGAACATTATCTAATTTTTAATAATCCGTAGCCTAATTTTTTTAAATACAACCAATAAAAAAGTCAACAATAATTTGGTTAAAGTTTTTTGGAGAAATTATAAAAATAATTAAAAAAAAAAACAAAACAAAACAAAACTCCTATGATTTGATCCTTCTAACAAAATAAGCCCTTAAATTTTAATTTTGCCAATTTAAACCTTAATATTTTGATTTATTTTTAATTTAAACGGTTTATCTATTTATATTAAGTAAAATTAACAAAAAAAATAATATTTTAACCATTAAACTCAACAAAAAATGATATTTAAAACATTTTATGTATACCTACATTATATTTAATGACTAAAATACACTTTTTATGTCGATTATTTAATAAAAATAGACAAATAATTTAGATTAAAAAAATAAGGGTTTAAATTAAAAAAAAAATTAAAACCACAAGATTTGTTTAATTACCATGGTCAAGCTCTAAGATTTTTCTTTTTTGGTGATTTTTCCAAGTTTTTTTTATATATATATTTTAAACTGCAATTAAACTTTGTCTTAAGAGATACTTTTAAAAGTCTAATATCATTTTACACCCACAAAATAAATAAACAAAATTAAAAAACAAACCAAATACTCATTCCCAAAGAAGACAATTGCATTGGAAAAAATAATGCACTACACTTGAAATTTGGAAAAAAATTTAACAAAAAAAAAAAAAGAAAAAAAAAAAGGAGAATAGATGGGTGGATAGGTAAAAAGACTCAAAAAAAATTAGAGAAAGAGAGATATATTTTGAGGGGAAAAGTAAATGTAAAGAAATCATCTTGACTCTTAAATTTTCAAATGAAATAATCTGAACCGTTGATTCAAAATATATCTCTAATATATTTTTACATATTTTCAAAAATATATTATATAGATATATATATATATATATATATGTTTAACAAATAATTTAATTTTATACTTTTAAAAAATATATTTACAAATGCCACAGCAATATATGATGCATATTATGAAAAATTATTTATTTATTTATTTATATTTAAAAATAAATTAAAATAAAAATATATATAATTAAAATTAAAATACACACTAATTAAACTCATTAAATAAATACTTTTACGCCTACTTTTCCCAAACATTTTGCCTCGTAGGCTTGGAGATGCTCTACCACCATATCTGAAAAAAGTGACGGAAAGAATAATGTGATGGTACCATGATAAAAGAATTATCAAAAATATTGCCAAAAATTATCACCCAAGGGCGAAAAAATTACTCTATTGGGTCTTGAAATTTCAAGTATATTTTTGAGTTTTTAAATTTTTATTTTTTATTATCTTTACCAAACCTTTTATATTAATATTAAAACATTTATGAAAAAAATTATAAAAAAATAATAATAAATATAAAAATATACAAAAAAAAAATTCAAAAATGATTTTAAAAAATTTTGACTTTTTAGACTTTTTAACTTATTATAAAAAAAATATAAAAAAACAAATAATAATGATACATGCAGCTATTAATATCAAATAATGTACTGACATATGTGAGGACTAAAGTGAAAAAAAAAAAATTAAATTTGAAGGACAAAGTAAGAAAGGAATGAAACTTTAAAAAGACAAAGGGTGATTTACCCACATTAATGACTATATTCTGGAGAATTATTAGCAACAAATGAAATAAAAACACAAAAACATAAAACAATCACACAACTCCTACAAATCTCACAAATTAGATCAATAAGCATCAAACATATATATATATATATATATATGTATGTATGTATATTATAGGAAAATAGGCTCAGATCTGTGTATGAACAAGCGAGAGAATGTGAGTCCGCCATGGCTGCAAACAACAGTTGCCTACGAGAGAGAAGACGAAGAAGAAATCAAACATCTCTCTCTAGCAGACCTTACCGTGTTGCCAAGCCAAGATACGGATCGGATCTTCAAAGCCCGAATAAAGAGAGCTCTCAGAAAGCTATCATCACAGCCTATATATATACTTCATTGTTTTCAAGAAACCTCAGGGAAAGGGTAGTCAGTGTAATTTACCCTTGCTGTTTTACCAGCAAGTAGAAGCTGCAATTGAATGCAACAACCTCCACACACACACACACAAACACATAGAGAGAGAGAGAGAGAGAGAGAGAGAGAGAGAGAGAGTAGGGTTGTTGATTTTGAAGCAGAAATCATAGGCTTTGATGATGATGATGATCTGAATTAGGGATCATCATCTTCCTGAAGCAGAGAGGGGCAACCACCCTTTGAAACTTCCCAAATCTCTCTGATGGGAGCCTCATTCTTGAGCATCTCAAACCCTAGTTGATGTCTCAACCCCTTAATTTATAGTGGCCCTTGCTTACTTTTCTTCCTTCTTTTACCACTTTATTTACATCTTCTGGGTCTGGTGGAAGAGCGTGAACGTATGATTATTGAAGGATATTTTGGACATTTTCCGCTACCACAATTTACTACAGAAACAACCGGTTATTGTATGTAAACTAGGGTATGACCGTGTCTGAAGGCACGGTGTAAATAATGTTAGAATTAAAATGCAGTTATCATTTTTACGTATAATGTCAATTAATTAATTAATTTAATGTATCCTCAACATTTAAGTAATCTTGGGGAATATGAATATATTAGAAACATTGTATGCTACCACCATACATAAGCCAATCTTGTTTGAATAATTTTAGGTATCATTAAAATTTAAAAAAAATTACCAAAAATAAAAAATAAAACTTAGAATTTAATACTTATAAAAAATAAACTATTGAGTTTTTAATTTTAGAAATTTAAATGTTAAATTTCTGATTTATTTTTAATCTAAACTATTTGCATGTTTTCAATCTGAACAATCTGAGATCTTTTACGTATTTTACTAAATAATAAATAAATACTATTAACAATCCAAGCAATTAGTCGGTAGAAAAAAGTAGTCATCAGTCTTTTGCGGGGTCTGTCTTTCACATATTTTTTTGCATTCTTATTGAAAAAAATAATAATATATCAACATATTTTGCATTCCTATTGAAAAATAATAATAATATATCAACACAATTTGAATAGCACATAAAATAAATAAAAATATGATAGTGGCCAAGCATTTGAATGCGTAGCACAATTAAGAAAATCGACTACTATCTCTTTCCTTACTCTGTTTCTTTTCAATTTCTTCACAATGTCTTTAACAAATGAAGAAATAGTCCATGAATTATGAATGAAAATTTAAATTGGGTTATAGAAATAAAAATAAAATAAAATAAAACAAAAATAATGACCCGTGAGAGACATACGGGTTGAAGAAAAAATAAATAAAAAATAAAATATTGAGACCCAAACCAATGTCAACAGTCCCACAAACCAATGTCAAGACCCTCGCCTGACAACACAAATACAAACCCAAATCTTAGAAACACAAACCCAAATTGATGTCTCTTTTGCTTTGATTGAAAAGAAAATGCTCTGTTCCAATACTTTGTGTCTCTTAAGCTTTGTTTTCAACTTTTTCAGTGGTTCCATTGATTGCATACCTAATCACACAAACCCAAACAGAAATCTTAGAAACATAAATATTAGAAACACAAACACAAATCGAAACCGAAATCGTAGAAAAATAACCTAATCAACAAAAAAATAAATAAATAAATAAATAACACAAATCCAACAAAATGAAACATTAAAAACCATTTGAAAAATCACTTAAGAATGTGTTCAAATCCATTTGAAAACCATTTCATGAGGATCAATTATTATTTCAAACCGAAGGATCAAGTTGTACACCATACCACAAAATGAGTCCCCAAAAAAAAAAAAAAAACTACTCTTTCAACCCACCTAAATATTTCAATAAAGTTGCTCTACTAATTTTTTAGCAACCTCACATCTCCTTTCATTCTTATCTTCCTAACACAAATACAAAGTTGCTCACCAATTTGGAAACACAAACACCAATCCAAATCATACCCAAGCACGTACCTAATCCTATCTGTTAAGCAACAACATAATCACCAAATCCTATCTGTTCATCATCATAGAAAAAACATCAAAAAAATTAAAAACGAAATAGATTTGTATGTGCCTCTTCCAAGTACTTCTTCAACCTATTTGCTACACTCTTCAACCTCTTCATCATGATCATCAATTTGGACAAATCAAAGCCTTTTATATGTACAAATTTTAGCTACAAATATTTACTTTGCACAGATCAAGTCATATACATGTATCTTATCTATTTCATCATCATTCATCATCAACAACAACAATATGCACTCACAACACCAACAGTAATTAAAAGTTAATCAGCAAGAAGAACACAGATCCAATCCTAAAATCAACAACAACAACAATATGCACTCACAACAGCCCAGATCATCACAACACCAACAACAATTAAAAATTAATCTGCAAGAACACGGATCCAATCCTAAAATCACTGCACATACTTCAACCATTAGATATTGATTAGGAATCATCTCAGCCATTCAAATGAAATGTAAAATTAAAAATAAATTTTTAAAAAAAAAACCATTCTACCGTATTCAAAGAGGATAAAATAAAAAATAAAAAAATCTCAGCCATTCAAACAAAATGTAAAATTAAAAATAAAAAACGAATCGTTCTCCCTTATTCAAAAAATATAAAATTAAACAAATAAATAAATAAAATCAGATATGTGTATAGATGATTTACTGTCTTTGGGTCGATGAAAATCCACGTAGAACTTCTCCACCTTATAGTCACTCATCATCCTATTTCACAACAATCAAAACACAACAACAACAACAATAATAATAATAATAATAATAATAATAATAATAATAATAAATTAAATGGAAGAAAAAAAATGGGCAACCATTCAAATGAAATGTAAAATTTAAAAATTAAAAATAAAACAGATTTGTATGTGCCTCTTTCAAGTACTTATTCGACCTCTTTGCCACACTCTTCGACCTCTTCATCATGATCATCAATTTGGACAGATCAGAGCCTTTTATATGTACAAATTTTAGCTACAAAAATTTACTTTGCACAGATCAAGTCTTATACATGTATCTTATCTATTTCATCATCATTCATCATCAACAACAACAATATGCACTCACAACACCCAGATCATCACAACACCAACAACAATTAAAAATTAATCAGCAAGAAAAACACAAATCCAATCCTAAAATCAACAACAACAATATGCACTCACAATACCCAAATCATCACAACACCAACAACAATTAAAAATTAATTTGCAAGAAGAACACAGATCCAATCCTAAAATCATTGCACATACTTCAACCGTTAGATATTGATTAGGAATCATCTCAGCCATTCAAATGAAATGTAAAATTAAAAATAAATTTAAAAAAAAAGTTCTTCGGTATTCAAAAAATATAAAAAATAAATAAAAAAATCTCAGCCATTCAAACGAAATGTAAAATTAAAAATAAAAAAAAGAACCGTTCTCCCTTATTCAAAAAATATATAATTAAATAAATAAATAAATAAAATCAGAGATGGGTATAGATGATTTACTGTCTTTGGGTCGATGAAAATCCACATAGAACATCTCCGCCTTATAGTCACTCATCGTCCTATTTCACAACAATCAGAACACAACAATTAAAATAATAATCATAATAATAATAATTAAATGGAAGAAAAAAAAAGGGCAACCATTCAAATGAAATATAAAATTTAAAAATTAAAAATAAAACAGATTTGTATGTGCCTCTTCCAAGTACTTCTTCGACCTCTTTGCCACACTCTTCGACCTCTTCATCATGATCATCAATTTGGACAAATCAGAGCTTTTATATGTACAAATTTTAGCTACAAAAATTTACTTTGCACAGATCAAGTCTTATACATGTATCTTATCTATTTCATCATCATTCATCATCAACAACAACAATATGCACTCACAATACCCAGATCATCACAACACCAACAACAATTAAAAATTAAAGAAGAACACAGATCCAATCCTAAAATCACTGCACATACTTCAACCGTTAGATATTGATTAGGAATCATCTCAGCCATTCAAATGAAATGTAAAATTAAAAATAAATTGAAAAAATAAAAAAAAAATCGTTCACCCGTATTCAAAAAATATAAAATATAAAATAAAAAAATCTCAGCCATTCAAACGAAATGTAAAATTAAAAATAAAAAAAGAATCGTTCTCCCTTATTTAAAAAATATATAATTAAATAAGTAAATAAATAAAATCAGAGATGGATATAGATGATTTACTGTTTGGGTCAATGAAAATCCACATAGAATTTCTCCACCTTATAGTCACTCATCATCCTATTTCACAATAATCAAAACCCAACAATAATAATAATAATAATAATAATAATAATAATAATAATAATAATAATAATAATAATAATAATAATAAAAAAAAAATTAAATGGAAGAAAAAATGGACAGCCATTCAAACGAAATGTAAAATTTAAAAATAAATAAATAAATAAAAACTATTCTCCCTTATTCAAAAAATATATAATAAAAATAAAAAATAAAAATCAGAGATAGGATTGATAAACAATTTTTAATTTATCAATAAAAAAATAAAAAATAATTTTTTTATGTCAAAAATTATGTTTTTTGTCAAATATTCTCTTTCTCTTGAATATTCAGCTCCACCTTCTCTTAAATAAGTTTGTTAAGATGAATAAAAATAAGTTTAAATACAATGTGTACCAAAAGATGTTCTGAGAAAAATCATGCAAATAATTGTCAAGATAGATTTCCGTTCAATTATCATTTTACACAACCAACACAATTGAAAAGAGCGAAAAAAATTCTTTTGTCCTCATGTTATTTAGGAAAAGGGCGAAAAAAATTCATGATTACGGTTTGGAACAAAAAAATTATGACCTTATGCATAATCCTTTTGTCCTTTATGTTCTACTTGCTCATTTAAATAACAGAAACTAAGTCTACTCATTCAACTTTAAAACTCATTTTGCGGTTCAACCCTTAACTGCATTTCTTTTTTAACAGGAAGTTGTGTAAACTGACTCTAAACCATCTAATGATTTACTCTCAAAGAAACGTGTACGGGGAGCAAATATTCCGGCAAGCCCGTATTCCTTTCTTCCGAGCTCCGTTTCTGTCCGATCACCTGCGAGCAAATAATGGTGAGCTACCTGGCGGTGTGTGGCCGGAAAAACCCTCCGACGGTCAAGTTAGCACACACCTTAGGATAGAGAGAGAGAGAGTCTAGTGTTCGAGTGTAAGAAATTCCTTACAAAATGTTCATCTGTCGCGTATGGGGGGCGCAGACATGCTTATATACCTTCTGCGCCCCATAACCACTCCCAGTCATCTCCTGACACGTGGCTCCGCTATCCCATCTGTCAGCATAAACCTTGCTGATCATCACCTAATCCCAACTGCCTATCCTCAGTTGGAGCTCGGCAGCCGAGCTTCTCTATCCACGGCAGCGCTGTGCTTCATACCCAAGCACTTCACTGGCTGGGCCTAGGGAGGACCGGGCTAGGCGGCATCTCGGCAAAGCCGAGCCTGGGGCACCTCTAGTGGTCGGCCTTCCTGCCGATCAAACGGTCTCCTCGGTTGACCACGCCTTTCCGGGCGCCGGACACTCAGCTTGTCTGGCTTCGGTCATCCCCTGATCAAGCAGCTTGGTCAAACCGAGCACCGCCTTACCGAGCAGCTTCGTTACGGTCCGCGGCGGCGCACACTTGGCCCAATTCCTGCCCGGCTCAAGTTCTGGCAGCCCATCTCCGGGCGGATAGTCGATCATCTCGGCCCCATGCAGGGTTGGGCTCTCAACCTGCTCGGCCGTTACCTCGGCCCAATTCCAGATCATAAATCACCCTCTCAATTGCCCCTTAATTCCGTCTGCGAAAGCGTGACTGGGATTACTCACTTCGACCGAGATAATATTTCTCCGGTCTCCAAGATGCCAAAGGGCAACCGGGCTAGTTAACATAACTGTCTGCAAACTTGCCCGGCTATACGCCTCGGCTGACGTCCTCTTCTTCAAAAGTAGCTCGGTTGGCTCTTCGACTCTTCAACCCGTCGCTTCAGTCCTGACGTCGCCATAAATGGGGACACGTGGGGGGCTGCCATTGGTCATCGAGCAGCCAACCCGCCGTTTTTGCCAGAATTTGAATTTGGGCGGCCTCTCGTGCCTACATATACAAGACCCCCCTTATATAATTTCTTCCTACTGCTTCTATTCTATCTGACGCTTCAGAGCTCAAGCCATTTCCTCTCAGCCCCGACTGCCATTCTTCGTGCTTGGAAGAACAGCTTCTGCCCTTCACAGGTAAGACCTTCAATCCTTCTTGAGTTGTTATCTTCTTCAATATTACACACATTAGGGCCTTAAAACTTAATTCCTAGGACACAGGCCATAGAAATCGTCCCAAACCTCCCACTGTTCTTGGTGTTTTTTATTTTCCTGAAGAACACTGAAGAACTGGGTCGGACCGAGCTCCTGGTCTTCATTCGATCCAAAAAACCAATCTAACCGAGCAAATAACTGTTTGTCTCAATCCCAACAAAAACTGAGATAACCAAAAGGACTTGGCCACTCGACCGGGCTAACATCTGGTCTGCTTGGGCGACCGAGCTCCTTAGTTAGGATAGACAACCGAGATAGTTTGGCACTTTTAATGACCGAGCTAAAGTCCAGCTCCTTTCGCGCGACCGCGCTCACACTTACACTTGCCATCATTTTCCTGCAGAGTCCAAGGGGACCACTGTCCATTCCTGAGGCTCTCCAGGCCGAGCAACAACCCATTACCACAGTGCCAAACCCCTCAGCTGAGCTATACTAGGCTGGCCACAAATGGGGAAATTTCGATTTCTCGTAGATACTTCGGCTGCATTGGCTGCATTTAGGGAGGAGTACGGCATCCCGGCCGATGTCCACCTTGAACTTGCAGAAATTGAGACCACGCCGTGGGGCAGGGAGGAATGCCCCTTCACCGTGCTGTCCATCGTCGAAGGGGGACTTCGTTTCCCTCTAAACCCACTCATCACCGAGTTCCTACGCCGAACCGGGCTAGCACCTACCCAAGTGTCTACCAACACTTACCGCATAATAAACGGCATGCACGAGCTAAACAACCGGTTAGGCATTAGCCTAGGTCTAGCCGAGATCCTGCGCCAATACACCCTAGGCCACACCGGCGACGGTCTCGCCTATTATCTCAAGATTAGACCGGGAAGAGAGAAAATCGTGACCGGCACACCAGACAAGGATCTTCACGACGATGATTTCTTCTGGGTGTCTGGCAATTACGAGACAGCCGAGGTACCGGGCTGGATGATTAGCAAAAACTTTGGCAGCACATGTAAGCCGCGCAAATTATCTCGGTTAATACACTTTCTTAATGTTTCTGTACCTTAATCATTCTCTTCCTTGTTTCTTTTGCAGCTATCCAAGCCTTGCAAGCCAACTATAATTTCCCCAACGTAGAGGCGATCAGGACCGCGCTGCGCTACCGCGACCGAGATTGCAACCAACTGCTCGGATACAGTCCCACGTACAGATATTCTGCTCCCCGCCGGAGTAAAGTTACTGATTTCCTCCGAGCTCCAACACCTCCACCAGATCCAACTCTGCCAGACGTTCCCCTCATTCGCCTGACAGAGGAACAAGAAATGGCCAAGCGCAGCAAAATCAAGAACCTGCTCACCGCCACATCCGCCGAGATGCCGAGCGTCGTAACTCGCTCGCCAGCCACCGGTCAATCCAGTGGCGCTGTGGTCGCCCTTGCCTAGACATCATTATCAACAACTTTGTAGAAGAAATCATCTCGAAATTTTGAGTGTAAAATTTTCTAAAAATTCGGGTAACATGCTGGCAGATTCAAGACAGATTATTCTCAACACAGTTTTAGACAATGTATCAAATGTACATAATCGGAAAAATTTCAATTATATAAAAAAAATGAGAGGGTTGAGAGGGTTTTCTTACTTAGTAATAGAGTGACAAAATGGTTGAGAATTTTGGCTTCTTTAATCTCCTACTCTTCTTCCTCTCCTAACACCAAGCTTGGTGGCTTTGGGGATTTCTCTCTTCTTTTTTTTTTCTTCTTTTTTTTCTTTCTTTCTCACCGAATGCTTGCATGCACAAGGAAGGCTTGCATGCATATAAATATTGAAGACATCTCTCTCTCCCTCTCATTCTTTCTATTATTTTATTTTCTCAAAAACATTTCATTCCCTTTCTCCAATTTCTAAGAGCAAACTTTCTCTAATTTTCATAAGTTTTTCCCTAAATTTTATAAAGGATGGTGGGTTTGGTAGGAGCTGTGGGTTGTTTGCCCACGGTTTGTTTGTTTGTATTTTTTTTTTTTTTTTTTTTGTGGGTTTCTGAAAATTGACACACTAAGATTTTTAACTAAGGTATTTAGTAAGAATAGTTATTATATTGAATCATAATTAAAATAATTTATAAACAACAAATATTGAACACCCACAAAATTATTATTCTTAATAATGTCTTGTTAGTGATTGAATTGAGTCAATTTAAAACTAACTTTTACACTAATGTATAATTCAGATAGACTGTAGACAAAATTAATTAATAAATTTTCTTTAAAGAATAATTAAAAGATGGGTTTTCACAATCTACCCTCCTAAAAGAAAATTTCGTCCTCGAAATTAATTCGTACCTTTAGACTCGAATAGTTGAGGGTAATTGATACGTGTCATATCTTCTCGCTCCCACGTTGACTCTTCCGTCCCACGATGTCTCCAGAGAACTCGAACCAATGGTATAGTTTTGCCTCATAATTTCTTCTCGCGACGATCTAAAATCTTGACAGGCTTTTCTTCAAATGTCACGTCTTCATCAAGATTAATTTCCTCCCAATTGATGATGTGAGAAGGGTGTGGCTCGTATTTCCGTAGCATAGAGACGTGGAAAACATTATGCACTCCAGCCAGTTGAGGCGGTAGAGCCAAACGGTACGCCACTTCTCCTATTTTGTCCAAAATTTCGAAAGGCCCTATGAAGCGAGGTGACAACTTTCCCTTCTTTCCGAAACGAACAACTCCTCCACGAGGCTGTATTTTCAGAAACACATGATCTCCAACTTTAAATGCTAAAGGTCTTCTCCTTTGATCTGCATAGCTTTTCTGCCTACTCTGAGCGGTCTCAAGCCTTTGCCTAATTAGTTTCACCTTCTCGGTAGTTTCTTGAACTAACTCTGGCCCTAAAAGAGGTGCTTCTCCGACTTCTGTCCAACATATTGGTGATCGGCAAGGCCGTCCGTACAAAGCTTCATACGGTGCCATACCAATACTTGTTTGAAAACTGTTATTGTAAGAGAATTCGACTAGTGGTAAATATTTCTCCCAACTACCTTTAAAGTCCATCACACAAGCTCAAAGCATGTCTTCTAAAGTCTGAATTGTTCTTTCCGATTGACCGTCAGTTTGAGGGTGAAAAGCTGTACTAAAACACAACTCTGTACCCAAGGCCTTTTGCAGACTTTGCCAGAACTGTGACGTAAAACGAGAATCACGATCTGACACTATTGAGACTGGTACACCGTGCAATCTAATGATTTCTCGAATAAATAATCGACTTAAAGATTCGAGTGTGCCTGCTGGTCCTATTGGTAGGAAATGTGCCGTCTTAGTTAATCGATCAACCACCACCCAAATTGCATCATGGCCTTGCGGCGATCGGGGTAATCCCGTTACAAAATCCATTGTTATGTGTTCCCATTTCCACTTAGGTATTGGTAAAGGTTGGAGTTTCCCTGCCGGCCTTTGATGTTCTGCCTTCACTTGCTGACACGTCAAGCACTTAGATACGAATTGAGCAACGTCCTTCTTCATTCCACTCCACCAATACTGTCGCTTAAGATCCTGGTACATCTTATTTCCTCCCGGATGAACCGCAAAAACCGAATGGTGAAATTCTTTAAGTACTTCCTCTCTTAATTGTTCGATGTTTGGCACAAAAATTCTACCTAAATACCTTAAACTACCATCTTGATGGAGCGTCCAATCTAGTGAAGATTCCCCGGACACTAATCGGGCCTTGATGAAGTCGGTCTCCTGATCAAACCTTTGGGCTTCCAACACTTTGGTAAGAAGTTGGGGTGTTGTAACTATTATAAACAACCTACCCTTCTCATTCTGAGTCTCTGGTTGTAACTTAAACCCATTCACAGTGCTTACCATTTCCCATTCTTTAATTGATATGTTGGCTACAATCTCCCTTGTCTTTCGACTTAGTGCATCTGCTACAACATTAGCCTTTCCGGGATGATAAGACAAGGTAAATTGGTAATCTTCAAGGTACTCCATCCAGCGTCTCTGCCTCATGTTCAAATCTCTTTGTGTGAACAAGTACTTCAAGCTTTTGTGATCGGTAAATTTCTCAAATTTTTCGCCATAAAGGTAATGTCGCCAAGTCTTAAGTGCATAGACCACACCTGCCAACTCCAGATCGTGAGTAGGATAATTTTTCTCATGATTCTTCAATTGTCTTGATCCGTAAGCTACTACCTTTCCGTTTTGCATTAACACACTACCTAACCCTTCCTTAGAGACATCACAATAAACAGTGTACCCAACGTCACGTTCGGGTATGACTAATATAGGAGCGCTTGTCAGTCTCTTCTTGAGTTCTTGAAATGACTGTTCACACGCTTCGTTCCATTCAAACTTTACTCCTTTTTGCGTTAGGCGTGTCATCGACTTGGCTAATTTGGAGAAATCCTGAATGAATCTCCTATAATAACCTGCTAATCCCAAGAAACTACGAATCTCAAAAGTATTCTTAGGTTGTTTCCACCCCATCACTGCTTCTACTTTAGCGGGATCCACTGATATCCCTGATTCAGATACAACATGACCTAAGAACTTTACTTCCTTTAGCCAAAATTCACATTTGCTAGCTTTAGCATACAATTGGTTTTCTCTTAGAATTTGCAAAACGGTCCTCAGATGTTGCTCGTGATCTTCCTCCGATCGTGAGTATATCAAAATATCGTCAATGAATACTACCACAAATTGGTCTAAATAGGGGGTAAAAATTTTGTTCATTAAACTCATGAATACCCCAGGAGCATTTGTCAAACCAAATGGCATTACCACAAACTCATAGTGGCCATAACGGGTTCGAAATGCAGTTTTGGGTATATCTTCTCCTCTAACACGAAGTTGGTGGTATCCCGACCTAAGGTCAATTTTGGAAAAACATTTTGAACCTCTTAATTGATCAAACAAGTCATCAATTCTGGGTAAGGGATATCGATTTTTAAGGGTGGCTCGATTTAGTTGTCGATAATCGATGCACAATCTTAAGGTTCCATCCTTCTTCTTTGCGAATAATGCTGGCGTTCCCCAAGGGGACGTGCTTGGTCTGATGAACTTTTTATTCAACAGTTCTTGCACCCGTTCCTTCAATTCTCGAAGTTCAGCTGGCGCCATACGATGTGGTGCTATTGAAATCGGTGAAGTCCCAGGTTAAAACTCAATCATGAAATCTACATCTCGTTTTGGAGGTAATCCTGGTAATTCGTCAGGGAAAACGTCAGCGTACTCGCACACCACATGGGGTAATCCTGGATCCTCTCGATTTTCATCTTCCAAAATTAGGCTCGCTAACCATCCAGTTAGTTGATCATGCCATCGCGACTTGCGACACGTTGGAGTTAGAGAATCTTGTCTATCCCCTTTAAATTGGACTTTCGTGCCGTTAAGGGAGGATGCTGTCACTGTCTTACAGTAACAATCAATAATGGCTCGATGAACTAACAACCAGTCCATTCCTAGGATGACGTCAAAATCCGACATATCCATAACTCTTAGATCACAGAGCAAATGTGAACCGGAGATTTCTAGCTCGCAAGATTTACATACTAGATTTACTCGGGTTTGACCTCCTAAGGGTGAAGCGACACTCATAGCTATCTCTAACGCTTCTGGCTTTAAACCCAAACTTGTCACACAAGCAGTGGATATAAAAGAATGCGAAGCTCCAGAATCAAATAATACTTTAACCCAAGAATTCATAAGGATTAACATACCTTGAATTACTGATGGGTTATCAACATCTTCTTCTTCTTGGAGAGCATACATTCTTCCTACTGCCTGTCGGTTAGTCTCTCCCGGTTTCTTTCCATTTCCAGTTCCTTGTGGTTGTGTTCTTGGTCGGCCTGCATTCTTAGAGGCTTGAGGCTGCCCCTTGTTGGTCTGGGCATGTTGAGTAGGCTTAGAACCTTGCCCTGGTTGGCATTTGTTGTATGGTTGTGCCCCTCGCTGATCCATAAAATACTTCCCTCCTTGAGGACACTCACTTCGACGATGCCCCTGTTGACCACATCCGAAACATCTTCCTTTCCACTCACTTACAAAGTTTCCTCCTTGCTGGTTTCCTCGATTCTGTCTTTGTTGCTGCTGCATCCCTCCGGCATAAGGTGCTGGCGCAGGATGGTTCCTGGTGTTGCGGACTGGGCCTCCTCCGCGTGGTTGGTTGTTGTTCCTTGATCGCTGATTTTGAATGCGTTCAGAATCTGCTAACTCTCGTTCCACAATTAAAGCTCGATCCACCATTTGGGCATAAGTGGAGAGTTATACTGCGATCAATTTTCCTCTAATGTCTGTGTCCAAACCCCATTCAAATCACCTAACCTTATCCCCTTCATTTGCTACTATGGCTGAAGCATACCGTGAAAGAGCTTCAAAACGGTTCGCATATTGAGCGACTGACATTTTTCCTTGTTTCAGTTGAAGGAACTCTTGAATCATTTCTTGTCTTAGCGAGTTAGGAAAATACTTTTCCATGAACAGGTCTTCGAACTGTCTCCAAGTTAATGTCTCTACTTGTCGAGTACTTTTGATCATTTCCCACCAATGATTTGTTTCCCCTTCCATTTGAAATGCCGCTATAGTCACTCTATCTTGTTCATTTCGGATGTCGGAATTATCTAGCAACTTCTTAATTTGTCTTAACCAAGCTTCAGCTTCATGGGGGTTTGATCCACCAAGGAATTTGTGGGGACGTAGCTTTTCAAACTTTGCTATCATCTCCGATTTGTTTTGATCTTGGTTGCGGGGTGGTATATTGCCTACCCTATCAGCAATCGCGCGTATAATTCGAGCAACATCGCCATCAGGCACTCCATCGCCATTACCGTTGTTATTATTTCTTGTTCGTCCAGCCATTCTGCATGATGGGATTTTCTTGTGATTTATTCACTTATTTATTATCAGTATTATTATTATACTTATGTGCAAGGACAGAAAAAAAAAGACTTCATTAATTAGATTAGATAAGCTACAATTAGCAAAATACAAATAGAACCAAGGAAAAGATTAAATAACATACTACGGGCAAGAGATAGCCCCTACAATCCGAGTTAACTCCTACACTCACAATTCTAAACTAGGCAATTTCTTTTATATGTGATCATACAAAACAATCAGTTAGCCTAGTTTATAGTTCCCTTAAGACCCCTTAAAATAGCCAAGGAAAGTCTCTCCACACCAGGGCTTCCGGCTCCCATGTGGCTTGGAAAAGTCCCATGAATCACCATAGCACCCTTACGAAGATAGCAATTTCGCACACACGATGCCCTAGCAGCAACACCGGCTCCTCCCGATAGGTCCTCCAATCTCTGAAGTCCACTGACCCATCTCTCCTCACAATTCTGCCTGGGTCGGGCATGATGTACTGAAGGCTCCAAAAGTCAAAAAGGTCGCCCACTCTTTCGGTGAAACCGTCCGGAAAGGGGCCTAGTTGATATACCCAGGGAGTCTCTTGTCTTAGAATCTGGATAGGTCCGATATAGGTGCCCACCCAACTCTCATTTTTCCAAGCACAACCTCCGAGGGGATAAAGTCTGACATATACAAAAGAGCCAATCTGTAACCCGTTTTGCACATCCCAACCCTCAAACGTGGCTCCTATATCTCCAGGGTTCCCCTCGGTATTGCCTTCCATAGACTCATCCTCAGTGTCTGACTCAATCACAATAACCTCCGGGGGGTTGTATATTGGTACAACTTCTTCAACTTCTTCAGACTCAGGTTCAGGCTCAAGTTCAGGATCAGGTTCAGGGTCAAGCTCAGACTCAGATTCATAGTCTTCTATAGGCATTTCCACGTCTTCACTTGGGTCGGATTCTATGTCATAGTTTTCCACTGAATTTTCCTCGTTAGAGTTAATGTCTGATGACCCTGGCATCCTACAAATAAAAAGGTTCTAACTTAGTTAGGTCACCGAGAATTATAAATTAACTTAAGGTTTTCTTAATTGTAAAAATAATAAACTACTACCCATGGCCCAAAGGTTCAAACCTAGGCTCTGATACCACGCTGTGACGCCCCAAATTTTTTTTTTTTTTTTTGAAACGTCATAAGATTTAAATAACAATAACTTGCTAGATAAAATTTTAACTACTAGTTAGGAACTTTTAAGTTCTTACAAAGCCAAAGTCCAACGACAGAATAAAACTACAAGTTCACACACAACGTCACAACATAGTTTAATCCTAATACAAGGGATAACAGGATTTTATTCTGACAAAATATTGACTCTAAGTCAGCCAAGGTTCGATATTGGCAGCAGCTCCAATTTCAGCCTCAGTCCCTTCTTCAACATAATCTGGCATGAAACGCCAGGGCAACAAAATATATGCCATGAGTTTTGCAACACAGTAAGAAAACGTAACCAACCTACCATTCTTTTTAAGAGACAAATAATAATATTCTAAACATGAGATAACAATATAATTATACACAGAAATTACAACCATTAGAATAGTTTCAGTAATTTTAATAATTTAGGTGACACTCGAAATCTCACCAAAGAGATTTAACTTACCAACCACTAAGCATGGCAACGGTTAATTTGAAACCCTCCCTTGGTCAAATATTTAAGTGTTACCAACCGTAACTACCAGGGATGCCCACGTCCGGAGTTATATACCCAAGTAGTGGCATCCGTGGTCTGCCCCAAGGAAACGGTCTGCCAGGGGTAAGCAACCTCCCTGTGTGCCACCTGCACATCCACCCTTATTCCAAAACCGAATACCGAAAAGGGTTCAAATAAGTCCCGTGCCATCTTAGAGTTTCGCAACACAATTTACGTGAGAATTCTCAAAACCAGGGCTCACCCTGAACAACCGGTGTTAACCGTCAACTCTTAATTCCGTACAGTCTTTAAACCAAGACTCACCCCGAACAACTGGTATTAATCGTCGATTGTTAACTTTATATATGTCGTTAATCATTTCAGTTAATTTTGATATTAATCACAAATAACTCCAAATTTTTAATCACAAATAATGTTATACCAACTCATTAAAATTCTCAATCATAAAATATTGCATGTGTCACACAATACTAAATAAAAGTACAGAATTTAAATAAACAATTTATTTAAACCATGGTATGAAATAATAATTTAGATACAAGAATTAAACCCTAAATACACACATGCACAAATTTTTGATTTACAAAATTAGACTAGCATAATATTAAAGTGGTGATTTTATTCTGTCCAGAAAATTTTCAGAGTATATATCTTGCAAATAAAATTATAAATACATTACTTATACAACTCTAAAATTCATATCAATCTACAGGATACTCAATAAACATGTTATGGTTATTTTTTAGAAAGCTTTTCCCAAAAATAACTTATAAATAATTCTAAACAAATTCCAAGGGTGTTTATGACACAGAGTTGTCACATTTCCTTATTTTAATTCCATGCTTAAATTTATAGATCAAACCCATAATCTAAGGATTTATTATGAAACTAGACTTCTCAAATTTCATCTTCTAGTTAGAAATTACCAGATTTCGCTTAGTATAGAATTTTAAATAAATTTTCAAATACATGGTAAAATCTGTCTCACAGTTTCAGATTCAGTTAGAAATTTGTATAAATTCGTGGAAAGCTCAAAAATTATTTCCAAAAATTTCTGGATAAACTAGACATCATTATCAACAACTTTGTAGATCATCTCGAAATTCTGAGTATAAAATTGTCTAAAAATTCGGGTAACATGCTGGCAGATTCAAGACAGATTATTCTCAACACAGTTTCAGATTTAGTTAAAAATTTGTATAAATTCGTAGAAAGCTCAAAAATTGTTTCCAAAAATTTCTGGATAAACTAGACATCATTATCAACAGCTTTGTAGAAGAAATCATCTCGAAATTTTGAGTATAAAATTGTCTAAAAATTCGGGTAACATGCTGGCAGATTCAAGACAGATTATTCTCAACACAGTTTCAGATTTAGTTAAAAATTTGTATAAATTCGTAGAAAGCTCAAAAATTATTTCCAAAAATTTCTGGATAAACTAGACATCATTATCAACAACTTTGTAGAAGAAATCATCTCGAAATTTTGAGTGTAAAATTGTCTAAAAATTCGGGTAACATGCTGGCAGATTCAAGACAGATTATTCTCAACACAGTTTCACATTTAGTTAAAAATTTATATAAATTCGTAGAGAGCTCAAAAATTGTTTCCAAAATTTTTTGGATAAATTAGACATCATTATCAACAACTTTGTAGAAGAAATCATCTCGAAATTTTGAGTGTAAAATTGTCTAAAAATTCGGGTAACATGCTGGCAGATTCAAGACAGATTATTCTCAACACAGTTTCAGATTTAGTTAAAAATTTGCATAAATTCATAGAAAGCTCAAAAATTGTTTTCAAAAATTTCTGGATAAACTAGACATCATTATCAACAACTTTGTAGAAGAAATCATCTCGAAATTTGGAGTGTAAAATTTTCTAAAAATTCGGGTAACATGCTGGCAGATTTAAGACAAATTATTCTCAACACCGTTTTAGACAATGTATCAAATGTACATAATCGGAAAAATTTCAATTATATAAAAAAAATTAGAGGGTTGAGAGGGTTTTCTTACTTAGTAATAGAGTGACAAAATGGTTGAGAATTTTGGCTTCTTTAATCTCCTACTCTTCTTCCTCTCCTAACACCAAGCTTGGTGGCTTTGGGGATTTCTCTCTTCTTCTTTTTTTTCTTTTTTTTTTTCTTTCTTTCTCACCGGATACTTGCATGCACAAGGAAGGCTTGCATGCATATAAATATTGAAGACATCTCTCTCTCCCTCTCATTCTTTCCATTATTTTATTTTCTCAAAAACATTTCATTCCCTTTCTCCAATTTCTAAGAGCAAACTTTCTCTAATTTTCATAAGTTCTTCCCTAAATTTTATAAAGGATGGTGGGTTTGGTAGGAGCTGTGGGTTGTTTGCCCACGGTTTGTTTGTTTGTATTTTTTTTTTTTTTTTTTTTTGTGTGGGTTTCTGAAAATTGACACACTAAGATTTTTAACTAAGGTATTTAGTAAGAATAGTTATTATATTGAATCATAATTAAAATAATTTATAAACAACAAATATTGAATACCCACAAAATTATTATTCTTAATAATGTCTTGTTAGTGATTGAATTGAGTCAATTTAAAACTAACTTTTACACTAATGTATAATTCAGATAGACTGTAGACAAAATTAATTAATAAATTTTCTTTAAAGAATAATTAAAAGATGGGTTTTCACAGCAACGACCACGTCCCTGACACTCGGTTGGTCAAATCATCAGTGAAGTCTATGGCTAGGGTAAGTCAATGTTCCTCTGAAAATTCCACAAGTGTTTGTCCGGTTCCTCTTCTAATCAACTTTGTTTCTTGCAGGCCATTCAGAAACAACACCTCGTGTTGGAGCGCATCCATAGACTTCGACAAAAGGCCAATGACACTGCCAGCCAAGTCGAGAGCCTCCAAGCCGAGCTCGGCCGGGCTAAGTCTTCGCTCGAGATGGCAAATGCGGATAACAACAGACTGCTCGGTCGGCTGGATGCGGCCGAGAAGAAACGGGATGAGCTCCAAACCGAGGTAAACGCGCTCAAGAAGTCGAAGAAGAAAGAGTGTCGGGCTGCTAACAACGCCGGCTTCAACGAAGCCGAGCAGAGTTATAAGAAACAAGTCTTTGCAACTCAAGACATTTACTTCAAAGCCGGCTGGAAGTCTGCCTGCGAGCATCTCGGCCAGGGCTCCGACACCGACGTATTTGCCAATCCTCCTCCAGCTTCGCTACCGGTCTACCTCGTGCCTTATGCAAATGACGTCTTCAGCGCTTTGCAAGCTGAGGCCGAGGAAGGACTTGAAGAGGGAGGCACCGAGACAGAATCTGAGGCAGAGGATGCCGAGGTGCAAGAGCAGCCCGGCATTGACAAGCCCGGTGCCCAAGACAAAAGCCCAACAATCAACCTTGATGCCGGCGAGGACGAGTTTACCAATCTCTCCCCCCTAGTTTAGTTTTCTTTTCTTTTTTGTATTTTTGCTTTCAACGTTTCTGATGTAACCGGGCTCTGTCCCCACCTTTTGTATTGATTTTCTTGTCAATGAAAAATTCAAATTTTGCCAAGTGTTTGCACGGTTGTCATCAATTCCATCTTCAGCAAAACATCTCGGTATAAATCATTGTTTGAACAAAACACCTCGTCAACCGGAATTCATAACTCGGTTGAAGTACTTAAGCAGAACAAAACAATAAATTCATAAACCGAAATAACCATCTCGGTTGGTAATAACAAAGTTGAACAAATCATCAACACTGCCAACCGGATTAGATCATCTCGGTTGGGAATCCTACGTTGGACAAAACACCAACTCTTCCAACCGGAATAAATCATCTCGGTTGGGAATCCGAAGTTGGACAAAACACCGACTCATCCAACCGGAGTAAATCATCTCGGTTAGGAATCCGAAGTTGGACAAAACACCAACTCTTCCAACCGGAGTAGATCATCTCGGTTAGGAATCCGAAGTTGGGCAAAATACCAACTCTTCCAACCGGAGTAAATCATCTCGGTCCTTAATATTAAAACAACAGTCCAAGTGCTAAAGCAAAATTACTTCTATAGATTGACAAAAAGAATTACATGCTGTAGTGCAAGCCAAAAAATTTTTGTGCACAAGAAAAGAAAGCAAAAGCTTAAAAATAATACAGTTTCAAGTTGGCCGCATTCCATGGCCGGGGTATTGCTCTTCCCTCTAAATCCTCCAAGTGGTAAGCCCCCTTGCCCGCCAGATCAGTGATCTTGTAGGGTCCTTCCCAATTTGTCCCTAGTTTGCCTTCTCCTGGCACCAGGGTGTTGCCCATCACCTTCATCAAAACCCAATCACCAACTTTGAATGGTCTGGGGTGAACCGTCTTGTTGTATTTCTTGGAGAGCTCTTGTTGGTAGGCGGCCACATGGATGAGGACTTTCTCTGGATGCTCTTCCACTAGGTCCAACTCCAAAGTAATAGCCTCGGCATTCAGTTCGGGCTCGAAACTCTCGCTTCTTAGGGTAGGCATGCCAACTTCCAGGGGTATGACCGCCTCCATGCCATAAGCCAAAGCATATGGAGTTTTCCCGGTAGATCGTCGCGGGGTTGTTCGGTATGCCCAAAGGACGCTGGGTAATTCCTCAGCCCATTTTCCCTTTGCCTTCTCCAGTCGTTTCTTCAACCCATCCAGTATAGTCTTGTTTGATGCCTCGGCTTGACCATTGGACTGCGGGTAAGCCGGGGTGGAGTTGTAAAATTCTATTTTCAAATCTTCGCAAAATCCTCTGAATAGGCGACCATCAAACTGGGTGCCGTTGTCAGAGATCAAGATCTTGGGGACGCCAAACCGCGTGACCACGTTCTGCCAGACAAACCGCTTCACGTCTTTCTCTTTGATGGTTGCCAAGGGCTCAGCTTCAACCCATTTCGTGAAGTAATCTGTGGCCGCGATGAAGAATTTCCGATTGCCCGGTGCTGTTGGCAGTGGTCCCACTATATCTAGCCCCCACATGGCGAAGGGCCAGGGACTGGTGAGGGGAAGAAATTCCCTAGCAGGCTGATGGATCTGATGGGCGAATTTCTGGCATTTTTCGCACCTGCGGACGTACTTTTGTGCGTCTGCCTGCATGTATGGCCACCAGTATCCCTGCGAGATAGCTCGGTAGGCCAAGGACCTGCCCCCTATGTGGCTGCCACAAATGCCTTCGTGAATTTCGTACAAGAAGGCCTCCACACTGTTTGGGTGCACGCACTTTAGATAAGGACCAGTGAAGGACTTTTTATACAACGCACCAGATGGAGAGAGCCAAAACCGCTCTGACTTCACCCGGACTTTGTGTGCTTCTTTCTTTTCAGTTGGTAGAGTCCGGTCTCTGAGGAATAAGATCAAGGGGTCCATCTAGGAAGGGCCCAGCGCAGCGCAGAGTACATCCGTCTGCCCGGTGTCTTCAATGCTTGGCCGTGGAAGGAAGTCAATTAACAGGGGGTTTGGAGACGTACAATCTACCATGGAAGCGAGGCCGGCCAGCTCATCAGCTCAGCTGTTTTCTTCACGGCCAATCTGTTGGACTCTGATTGCCTGAAACTGCTTGATGTGTTCCCTGACCAGAGCTTAGTACTTCGCCATCCTGTCGTCCTTAGCTTCGTAAATCCCAGAGACTTGGTTAACCACAAGCTGGGAATAACTGTACACCAGGAGCTCAGCAGCCTTCATTTGAATAGCGCTCTTGAGCCCGGCGAGAAGGGCCTCGTACTCAGCCTCGTTGTTAGATGCTGGGAAGCCAAGCGTGATGGAATGTTCAATGGTTAGGCCATCCGGGGAGATAAGAACGATACCTAGGCCGGCACCATGACGGTTGGACGCTCCATCAACAAAGAGCTTCCACATTTCCCCCACAAAAAGCTTCCAGCAGTCTGATGGGTCTTGAGAGTTGCGAAGGGCAATGGGATCACAACTGCTCGGCTGCGCGGTTTCAAGTTCTGTGTTGACCGATTCCAATTCAGTCCCCTTTGAGGATTCGGCACCGGACTCAGCAAGTTGATCTATAATGCTCAAGTCCGTAGGCGAATCATCAGGTTGCGGTGCTATGCCGGCCGCAGGTTCTGAGCTGTGTGGATCCATTTCTTCCCCCCTTAGTGATACGGGACCGGACGGAGCAGATGGGTGGGTGATACTCAACTCCGTCATCGCATCACCGGGTGGTAAAATCGTGCAAACTGAGAGCGCTTCAACGGTGCGCGCAAACTCCGCGTCGCTACCTCCACCAACTGGTTGTATCTCGGATGGTCTTGCGTGCATCTCATCATCTGCCTCGGTAATATCGACCGGGCATACCGGATGAGTGCTAGGTGAGAATTCGGCGACGAAGTCGGCCAAAGTCTGGGCTTTGATAGCAGTGCGCGGCTGGAACTTCACATCAAACTGTCCCAACTCGACCGCCCACTTAAGAATCCGACCGGAGAAGTCTGTCCTTTCGAATAAGGCTTTGAGGGGGAACTCGGTCAGGATGATGACGGTATGTGCATGAAAATAGTACGCCAATTTTCTTGAAGCCATCATTAATGCCAAAGCAAGCTTCTCCAACGGCAAGTATCGCGACTCTGCCGGTAGCAAAGTTTTGCTGACATAAAAGATTAGGAGGTGCTTGATTCCTTCAGCGCGGACTAGCACCGCACTGACTGCGTGCTAGGAGACGGCAAGGTAAAGGTAGAGTTCCTCACCCGGCGCTGGTGTAACCAACAGTGGCGGAGAAGACAGATATTCTTTGAGCTCGGTCACACTCTTCGTCCCACGAGAACTTTGACTTCAATGCTTGAAAGAAAGGGCGACAGCGATCTGATGACCGACTTATAAACCGATTAAGCGCGGCGGCCATCCCGGCCAGATGCTGCACGTCCTTAGCCGAGCTAGGCTGCTTCAATTCTTGCACGGCTCTGAACTGAGTAGGGTCTGCTTCGATGCCTCGGTTCGATGCCTCTTCCAAGTACTTCTTCAACCTATTTGCTACACTCTTCAACCTCTTCATCATGATCATCAATTTGGACAAATCAAAGCCTTTTATATGTACAAATTTTAGCTACAAATATTTACTTTGCACAGATCAAGTCATATACATGTATCTTATCTATTTCATCATCATTCATCATCAACAACAACAATATGCACTCACAACACCAACAACAATTAAAAGTTAATCAGCAAGAAGAACACAGATCCAATCCTAAAATCAACAACAACAACAATATGCACTCACAACACCCCAGATCATCACAACACCAACAACAATTAAAAATTAATCTGCAAGAACACGGATCCAATCCTAAAATCACTGCACATACTTCAACCATTAGATATTGATTAGGAATCATCTCAGCCATTCAAATGAAATGTAAAATTAAAAATAAATTTAAAAAAAAAACCATTCTGCCGTATTCAAAAAGGATAAAATAAAAAATAAAAAAATCTCAGCCATTCAAACAAAATGTAAAATTAAAAATAAAAAACGAATCGTTCTCCCTTATTCAAAAAATATAAAATTAAACAAATAAATAAATAAAATCAGAGATGTGTATAGATGATTTACTGTCTTTGAGTCGATGAAAATCCGCATAGAACTTCTTCACCTTATAGTCACTCATCATCCTATTTCACAACAATCAAAACACAACAACAATAATAATAATAATAATAATAATAATAATAATAATAATAATAAAAAATTAAATGGAAGAAAAAAAATGGGCAACCATTCAAATGAAATGTAAAATTTAAAAATTAAAAATAAAATAGATTTGTATGTGCCTCTTCCAAGTACTTATTCGACCTCTTTGCCACACTCTTCGACCTCTTTGCCACACTCTTCGACCTCTTCATCATGATCATCAATTTGGACAGATCAGAGCCTTTTATATGTACAAATTTTAGCTACAAAAATTTACTTTGCACAGATCAAGTCTTATACATGTATCTTATCTATTTCATCATCATTCATCATCAACAACAACAATATGCACTCACAACGCCCAGATCATCACAACACCAACAACAATTAAAAATTAATCAGCAAGAAAAACACAAATCCAATCCTAAAATCAACAACAACAATATGCACTCACAATACCCAAATCATCACAACACCAACAACAATTAAAAATTAATTTGCAAGAAGAACACAGATCCAATCCTAAAATCATTGCACATACTTCAACCGTTAGATATTGATTAGGAATCATCTCAGCCATTCAAATGAAATGTAAAATTAAAAATAAATTTTAAAAAAAAGTTCTTCGGTATTCAAAAAATATAAAAAATAAATAAAAAAATCTCAGCCATTCAAACGAAATGTAAAATTAAAAATAAAAAAAAGAACCGTTCTCCCTTATTCAAAAAATATATAATTAAATAAATAAATAAATAAAATCAGAGATGGGTATAGATGATTTACTGTCTTTGGGTCGATGAAAATCCACATAGAACATCTCCGCCTTATAGTCACTCATCGTCCTATTTCACAACAATCAGAACACAACAATTAAAATAATAATCATAATAATAATAATTAAATGGAAGAAAAAAAAAGGGCAACCATTCAAATGAAATATAAAATTTAAAAATTAAAAATAAAACAGATTTGTATGTGCCTCTTCCAAGTACTTCTTCGACCTCTTTGCCACACTCTTCGACCTCTTCATCATGATCATCAATTTGGACAAATCAGAGCTTTTATATGTACAAATTTTAGCTACAAAAATTTACTTTGCACAGATCAAGTCTTATACATGTATCTTATCTATTTCATCATCATTCATCATCAACAACAACAATATGCACTCACAATACCCAGATCATCACAACACCAACAACAATTAAAAATTAAAGAAGAACACAGATCCAATCCTAAAATCACTGCACATACTTCAACCGTTAGATATTGATTAGGAATCATCTCAGCCATTCAAATGAAATGTAAAATTAAAAATAAATTTAAAAAATAAAAAAAAAATCGTTCACCCGTATTCAAAAAATATAAAATATAAAATAAAAAAATCTCAGCCATTCAAACGAAATGTAAAATTAAAAATAAAAAAAGAATCGTTCTCCCTTATTTAAAAAATATATAATTAAATAAGTAAATAAATAAAATCAGAGATGGATATAGATGATTTACTGTTTGGGTCAATGAAAATCCACATAGAATTTCTCCACCTTATAGTCACTCATCATCCTATTTCACAATAATCAAAACCCAACAATTAAAATAATAATAATAATAATAATAATAATAATAATAAAATTAAATGGAAGAAAAAATGGACAGCCATTCAAACGAAATGTAAAATTTAAAAATAAATAAATAAATAAATAAATAAAAACTGTTCTCCCTTATTCAAAAAATATATAATAAAAATAAAAAATAAAAATCAGAGATGGGATTGATAAACAATTTTTAATTTATCAATAAAAAAATAAAAAATAATTTTTTTATGTCAAAAATTATGTTTTTTGTCAAATATTCTCTTTCTCTTGAATATTCAGCTCCACCTTCTCTTGAATAAGTTTGTTAAGATGAATAAAAATAAGTTTAAATACAATGTGTACCAAAAGATGTTCTGAGAAAAATCATGCAAATAATTGTCAAGATAGATTTCCGTTCAATTATCATTTTACACAACCAACACAATTGAAAAGAGCGAAAAAAATTCTTTTGTCCTCATGTTATTTAGGAAAAGAGCGAAAAAAATTCATGATTACGGTTTAGAACAAAAAAATTATGACCTTATGCATAATCCTTTTGTCCTTTATGTTCTACTTGCTCATTTAAATAACAGAAACTAAGTCTACTCATTCAACTTTAAAACTCATTTTGCGGTTCAACCCTTAACTGCATTTCTTTTTTAACAGGAAGTTGTGTAAATTTACTCTAAACCATCTAATGATTTACTCTCAAAGAAACGAATGGTCTAACCTGGAAAATTTTGAAATTGGCCGTCACGTGATCTCTTTAAACTTGTTGAACTACCAGATACAATCGCATTAGGTCCTCCCGGAACTACTGACCCTCCATTACTACTTTTACCTTTTACATCCTACAACCAGAATAGAATGTTAGTATTAATACAGTTGTACAGTCATTTACAAATATAAATCATGGCAAAATATTCATTCTCTTCAAAATTAGTTCAAACCTTGAGCAGATTATATTGTTCCACCCACTTTGATTTTGTGAAATTACATAATGCAAGCTTCTTCAATGTCCTACAGTCTTCAGTTTTCACCCCTGACAAAGAAAGATAAAAAAAACCCTTCTGCAAGGAGCTTCTGAAAGGAGGATAGATTCTCCTTGAAAGAAGATGAAAATTGGGGTTAGGTCTCCAGCAAGGGAATGGGCTCTGATAGAGAGAGAAAGAGAGAGGGGTGTGTGTTCTAAATTCAAAAATTGAAACAGAGAGATTTGAGCAGAGAGGAGCACGTGAGAGAGAGATTTCCAGTCACATTATCTTGAGCTGAGGTGAGAGACATCTTGAACCATTAGATCTTGATTGGAATTGATCTCAATCATTGAAATGTCTAAATAGAACAAATAAGAGTAAGACATTTTCAGCCCTTGGATTGAAGCAATCTAAAGGTCCAAATTTTGACACATATATATTTTCAATCCTTGAATTCAAACTAACCATTTCATTGTTATATAGATGGGTAAAACTTCAATGCCATTTCGGGTCCGGTCCAGTCCAGTCAGGATTATTTATTTATTTATAATTCTTAATTTTTAATGAATAATCTGCCGCATAAAATTGGAAAATATTTGAAATTATTATAAATCGATGGTAAACCTTATAAAAATATGAATAAAGTTACACGTACTAATTAATATATTAATTAATGTATTAACAAATGATGTGACATAATTTTAGAGACTTTGCATTAGTTTGGCATGTGAGTTAAGGTGGGTTGGGGCTAAAATAATCTCAAAAAAATAAAATAGGTTTTTTAGTCAAAGGTTAAAAGTTTTCACATTCAAACCATAATTATTTCATTTTTTTTTCACAAAAATTAAAAAAATCAAAAAGTAAATCTCAAACGAAGCTATTTTAGCCTTAGACTAAAATAGACAAGCCACAACCCAAACGAAGACAAAGTTTTTGTAATTTGTATAATGGATGAGATTCATAATTTCAAAGTGTCAATATCATAACATATATTAATATACTAATTGATATATCAATTAGTGTGTTTAACACCACTATGTAAATATTAATAATAAAAATCTTAAATTTTTTTATGAAATTGAATTTTTTTTTCAAAGTACCACTGATTTGTATTTCCCCTAATAAAATTTAAGAAAAATAAAAATCACTAGGTTGACTCTGGAAGTGAGCCAATCAAGCCTAACTCCACCTCTCCAAAATTGCAAACTCCTCTATTTTATAAATGCTAAAGATATTAATTGGGTGTGAGGATTGCTTTCGTGTAACTTTTTTTTATTTTTATTTTGGATAAATTACATTTAAATTTTTTTTTGACAACATCTAAAAAAATCAATTTATTAACTTAATCGGATTATATTACCTTTCTATTACATCTTTTTCGTAATAAATAAAAAAATCAACTTATAAATTATATCCAAAATAACTTTATATCTCACTATCATTGACCTTTAAAAAAGTAATAGTAAACAACTCACTCTTTCAGTCAAATTTCAATATAACTCATTCGTTAACCGACGTTAAATAAGGCAAATTAGGCTTGTAAATTGATCGGAATTGAGTTGAAATTGTCAAAATTTGAATCCAATCTAATTCATTTATCCCATATTCAATTATAGATCACCCAAATTTAAATCCAATAATTTCGAATATCCAATCTGATAATTCGATCAGATCTATTTAGTGTTTTTTTTTTTTTGAGCTACAATTTTATATAATTTGATTTTTTATTTTCATTGTGTGTGCTTCATTCAAATTGAGAATAATCGAATCAGTTGGATTCTTGCATTTCTAATTTGTTTAATAATCGATTTAAACTAATTCGATTTATCGAATTACCAAGTTAAATTTTTTGTAAATAGATTCAAATTTTTTAGTCAAATTTAGATTAAATCTAATCGATTAACAACCTTAAGGCAAATAGAAAAATAGGTTGCTTATTTAACATGGCGTAACAAATGAATTGGCTTAAAATTTGATAGAAAAATGTGAAGGTTAGATTGCCACTTTTTAAAGGTCGGCGTAAAAGGAGACTGGGATAAAGTGGGTGTTAAGTGAAATTTGCGCTTTTGTTTTTAATGATTTGTAATTTTTAATTTTTTTTTTATAATTTCAGGTTCTACTAAAAGGTAAAACAAAATTTAAAATTAGTTATATTTTATTGTCATCTTTACATTATTTTGGTTTGGATGACTCAATTTCATAGAATTTAGCTAGATAAATTAGACTGACCAAGGTTTGAAAAAAATACAACAATGTTAGAGGGTCATAATTTTTGTGACCACAATGGCTCAAAACTGTCAAAACGACGTCGACATTGTTTTAAGCCATTGTGACCACAAAAATTGTGACCCTCAAACATTTTCCAAAAAAATAAGGCTCGAAAATTTGATATAATTATGTAGAATTTGACAATTACTATTTTAATAATATTTTGTGTGTTTTTTTTTTTTAATTTTTAAAGAGATGGCGTGTTTAGTAATTATTAAAAAATTTAATATAGAAAACTTTGTAAGATATTTCAAAATTTTATTTTTTTGGTGAAATGTAAAATTTAAGTGATTTATGGAAAAAATAATTATAAATTAATGATAAATTTTATAAATATTAATAATTAAAATCATAAACTTTTTTATAATTTTGTAATTATTTTTGAAAAGTTGGATTGAAATGTAATTTTGCCTTAAAATATGTTTTCAAAATTAAATAATTTTAAATTTGTTTCTCAAATTAAATGTTATTTATACTGAATTTGTGTTAACTTATTTTAATCAACTTAATATAAAATTTTTTGAAATGAATTTTTAAAACATAACTTATGAAAATATCTTATTTAAAAAATAAACAAATTCAATAACCTTAATTTAAAAAAATTATTATTTAAAGACATTTAAAAAAAAAAAAAAAAGGAGCACATATGGGGCCTTCCAATAGTTGTCAAAGCATGGGGTATTATTTTATTTTACTTTACTTTTTCATAACCTTTTTGTTGGACCAATCCATTTTGTTATTATAATACCCAAATTCCCCAATTTATGAACATCAAAACTGATTGTCCATTTTAAGTTTTTTATAACATAGATTTGAAATTCAAACTTATGAAAAAATATTAAATGGTTAATTAACTAATATGCAAGCAAACAAATAAATAATTATAAAAAGAGAATAACCAATTTTACAACCAACTCAAAACCCTAAACAGAACCCCCCCAAAAAAAAACCCTGAAAAAGGAACAAAATTTGATCACTGTAAATAAGTGTGAGGCTCAGATCTGTATTTGATCAGACAAAGAGAAAGGGTGTTATCCGCCATGGCTGCATACAACATTTGCCTGTAAGAATCAGATCTCAAGAGTTGTTGCCCCGCCAAGAAAAACGCCACACAATCTCAGTATCTAATTATATGAACCCAATCCAAATAGAAATATCATCATAGCCTCTTTATACCACTAGTAGAATCAGAAGCAGAAGCAGAAGCAGAAGCAGAAGCTGTTAAAAAAAAAAAAAAAAGAAGAAGAAAAGAAAGAAAGGTCGGTGAATCGGTGATCAACCAAACCCTAAACCCTAAAACAAACAAATATATATATATATACACACACATGGATACACACACACACACAAAGGGTTGTTGATTTGGAAGATGGAAATGAAATCATAGGCTGTGATGATGGATCTGATTATGGATACAAAAATGATTGGTGGCCCTAAAAAATTTGCCCCTAATGCCCCTAATTTCTAATTTTGGAAACTGTTTTTTTTTTTCTTTCTTTTTTCCTTTTTTTTTTTTTTTTTTTTTTACCTTAAACGGAATTTCGGGGCATTCGAGCCCCGAAAACGTCGGGCCCTCAATCACTGCGCTTATGGATAATCAGTGTTACAGAGAGAGGGGCAACCACCCTTAGAAACATCCCATCTCTCTCTCTCTCTCTCTCATCAGCCTCATTCTTCTGGGTTCAATTCTCCCAATTTTTTTTGGCCCCTAAATTCTTCTATTTATAGTAACCCTGGTTCCCATTTTTGTCCCTGTTTTGAATCTCGTTTTACCCCTTGTGAGAAGGATATAGAAGGGTATTTCAGTCACCTTGACCCAAATTGAGCGGCAAAGTAAAGAGAAAATATTTTAAAAAAACATTTATACCTGGAAATTTACGTTTTGGTTGTAAAATTTTACATTTAAATTATAATTATTAATAAAAATTGGTGAAAAAAAATTAATAGAATATATTTATATAAAATAATATAAATAGTTAGAATTTTGTATGTAAATTATGAAAATAAAAAAATATTAAAACTTATAATTTAAGTTTTATAATTTTATCACAATTTATGTATTAATTTTTAATTTGTTACAATTTTAATAACATAACTTTCAACCCACTTGCTAAAATTGTAAACTTGGACAAATTGAACCCAAGTAACTCAAGTCAAACTTGATGTGACAGTTCGTGATGACAAAACCGGTCGGACTGATCCACGCTCCACAAGCCTATGTCCGAATGACCAAGCCCACTGGGGAACCTGCACGAAAGTCCAATGGGAAACGGGGAGTCCCCCAGCGAACCCTCCGACGAGCAAGTTAGGAAGAGAAATGGATTGTAGAGATAGACTATAGATAGAAAAGCTTAACCTTCTTCTTGTCTTCAACGTCTGCTTATATCATCTGGTAATCATTTCGTTGTCCCTTCCGACATGTCACCTTGGTCAAAAGTCTATGTTGTAGCTTATCTTGTTCAGGGTGAGGGCGTGTTGTCCCGACGGAGAGGGGTTATCGCAATAAATGTTGCAAGGGGCCTTATTAATGGCGATGTGCCGTGACAATAACTTTGCAGATCTTTGTCTGCTGATGTAGTTTGCCCTTCTCTCGCCACGTGTCTTGATGTCATTGGTTCTTATTGCTATGTTGGGCTTTAGCAGTGCTGGGCTTTAGTATTTGAGATATGTATTGGGCCCTAAACGGTGGGCTATAATCTTTATGGGCTTACCCATGTCAGTAGTCCCCCATTCCCAAGTACAGCTTTAGTCCAACGAAGGGAATAATGAAGAAAATGAGGGTTGCGAGGGATCGGCAGGGTCAAGGCCAACCGAGAGGGGTGACCGACCATGAGGAAGGCCGACCGCGAAGGGTGGCCGAGTGGGGGGACCGACCAAGAGAAAGACTGACCGCAAAAGGCAGTCGAGTGGAGGGACCAACCAAGAGGAGGGCCGACCGCGAAGGGCGGCCGAATGGAGGGACCGACCAAGAGGAGGGCCGACCGCGAAGGGCGGTCGAGTGGAGGGACCGACCAAGAGAAGGGTCGAGTGGTGTGGCGCGGGGCTCAAGAGGCGGCGTGGCACATGCTGAAGTGAAGTGGAATAGACAGGGAAGGGGAAAGGGGCAGTGGATCGTGGTCGTACACGTGGCAGAATTGCGTAGTGGAGGAGGTTAGGTGTTAGACAATAAGTGAAACGATAAGTTATGATAGGGTGTTAAAAAGACAGTTTGGGCAGATTTTTGAAAATTTTCAAACTGGCAAGAATTAATTGTGACCCTTGGAATACAGGCAAGCCTTGGGCCTTTGGTATTATTCGCTTTACCTATCTGTTTGCAAAACATCAAAACATTTCCAGTGTAAACTCCTTCGTTACTAGCGATACGCCCCTGCGACACTTTGTGGATTTCCTTGCGCCCGCATCCAAAGCGATTCGCAGACACACGAGAGAGATGGCCCAACAGGAAGCAATAAACGCAAGGGTTGATCCACTAGGCGATGACGATGCGGTAGGTTTGGCAAAACAATATCGTACGGAGCGTAGGGAGGGGCAGGGAACGAGTCAAGTTGTACGAGCTCGCCCCAGGACAATGATCTCGACCGCAAGACCAATTAGCCAGGTGGAGCCGGACCATTGGCACACCAAGCCAGACAGGTCCGTACTGACAGTGGAGGAGCTCGAGAGAATAAGAAAGAAGTATCAAATTCCGTCGGAGATAGGGCTAAGACTGCCCGAATCCACGGAGAGGGCATCAGATGTGCGACAGGGCGAGTTTAGTTTGTACGAGGAGGCGCTGCGAGGGGGTGTAAGGCTACCTCTCCCCCAAGTGGTGGTGGAGGTGTTAAATAAGTTGGAGACGGCGCCAAGGCAATTGATGCCAAACGCTTGGAAGATAGTAATGGCATGCGCGAGTGCTTGGTTACAGGCGACCGGGGGGACGACAATGTTCGTGGACGAGTTCTTCTCTTGTTACAAGGCATCTGGTCAGCAAGAGACCTGGGTCACCTTGCAAGCGGTGGCGGGGCTAGGGCTGGTGGCGGGTCTCCCATCGTTGGTAAAGGGATGGAGGCCGAGATGGTTTTTTGTAACAGCGAACGGTGGGAAGGGAATTCGCGCGACATGGAAGGTGCCCACCAAATCGGTCGAGCCCAAATTGGACAAGGCGGCGGAGGACCGAGTGAAGAGGGTGAGGGATGGAGGGAAGAAAAGGGGGTGAGGTGGGACGAGTTGGTCCTACCTTCAAAGTTGTTTGCCCTGGACTTAGGGCCGCAACCGTTAGAGGAGGATCCAGCAAGGAAGGAGTTAAAGGCGTACAGGAAGGCAGAGGAGGAGGAGGAGAGAAGGTTGTTCGCTCGAGCGGACAAGTACAAGAAGTTCTAACTGGGACCTGCTCCGAAGCCGATCGCGAGGGAACGCATCCAACCGCGCCCCAAGCTGCTAGGGGAGAAAGACTTGGGCAGTTTTGAACCACGACCGCCCCCAGTTGATCCAATGAAGGAAAAGGCGAACAAGGAGGGGGAGGCTTTGAAGAAGAAGAAGAAAATAAGGAGTGTCCCTGAGGGGGCTGCAGATGCGCCTGGATCGATGAAGGCAAGGGTTGGTATGGAGGACGCCCCTATGGCTGAGGAAGCAAGAGAGAAGGGAGTGAGGGTGACCCCAGAAAGGGTGGTTGTCCCAGAGGTGCAAGGAGACAAAGGTCAGAGGGACCAGGAGGGAGAAACGCACATGAGTGCCATGCCCAAGATGCAAGTGGAGAGTGGGTTAGCCGACCCTGAGGAAGTGATGGAACAACAGCCTAAGGGGGGCCTGCGCTCCAAAGAGAGGTGGTCAGGTTGAAGCATGTCATCTATCACGCCCCCCGCAGTGGCTGGGCGATTGGAGGGAGAAGAAGGCCCAGCCAGGACAGCGGCAGATCTGCTCTTGGGGGTAATGGACGAAGCAGCTGTGCGCTCTGCTATCAGGTTCAGTGAGGCTGAGCTGCTAAGGGGACTGTGCTCCGCCCAAATGGAGGCGACCACTTTAACAGGGGCTCTGCTGAGAAAGACGGCAGCTGCAAAAGGTGAACTGAAGCCTCTGAAGGCCAAGTTGGATGAGGCGAAGGTAGGGGTGTTCATGAAAAACCGGAAACCGACCCACCCGCCTGGACCGACCCGAACCGAATTAAAATGGACGGTTTCAAATATTCAACCGGTCGGCTGCGGTTTAGTTTGGCTGAATTTTGCGGTCTCACGATCGGCAACGGTTTTATATAAATTCTTGCGGTCGAAACTGACCCGACCGAATTCTTCAACATAAGTAGGCAGCTCCTACATTTTTAATATATATTTGTATAATTGTTTTATTTTTGGGAGAAGTGCAAAGCTTCCCCAAGAAGCTTTCTAATATGATAATATGTATTTCAACTATCAAAACAAAAAAAAGTTGTCCAACAGACCTTCATTATATTTCTCTTTTCCCTATATTTCTCTCTTCCCCATATTTCTCTCTCTCTCTCTCTCTCTAATCTCTCTCTGTGTGTAACGTAAACCCACATTCCCTCTATATTAGATATCTTTTTATATCTATGATTTACCCATTTTCAAATTCCATCTCTTTCCAATCTCTCTCTCTCTCTCTCTCTCTCTCTCTCTCTCTCTCTCTCTCTCTCTGATACTTTGTGAGGTGTTCATCTATCCTTCAAATCAGAAGCTCCGATGCTGGTGGTGGTGCTCTCTTACTAACAAAAACCGTAGGTATGAATTTATTTGTTTATAATGTTTTTGATTAATTACAACTCTTGATTGATATTGTGTTTATGATTAATTTTTTATTAAATAATTGAAATCTTACATGAATTTGGTATTTTTAAATTTTGTTTTAAAAAAAGCACTAGATTTAATATATATATATATATATATATATATTTAAATTTTTTGAAGACTAACATAAACCCTACATGAATTTTTTTTTTATTAACAAAAACCCTTGTTTTAAGTCATTGTTTTTGTTTAACAGAAGCTAAATATAAAAATCTGAATGCTCATGTGTGGTTTTTTTAATTTTTTTATTGTGTGGAATTTATTGTTTTTGTTTGTTTGGTTAACAAATAATTTTTTTTATTATGATAGTTTTTTAGAATTGTAAAATTATAAATTTAATATTTTTTTCTAATTATATTTTCAATTGTAAAATTGTCTTTTTTTAAAATTACTAATATTTTAACTTGGTAATAAATTAAAAATCATAAAAAAAATGTCTATTTTCATAATAAAATTGCTAATGTGAAGGTCCAGTTATGGTTTGGCCCAACTATCACAGCCCAACCCGTGAAACCGATTGAATCCGACCGTCAATCCGATTCCTATGAACGGACAGTTTCGAACCATCATTCGGTCGAAATCGGATATTAAAACACTCAATCCGAATCTGTTCGGTCGGTTACCGGTTGATAGGTCAACCCGATCCGATCCGACCCGTGTGCAACCCTAGGCGAAGGCCCAACTTGAAAGTTTGAGGAGTAAAACTGTGGGGTGGATGAGGACCGCACGGAGCGTTTGTGCTAGGGGGTTGGAAGAGGCCCAAAAAGCGAAGAAGATGGAGGTGTTGGCGATCGTACAACACAATGTTGCCACTCGAGCCCATGCTGAGCTGCTCGCGGTTAAATTGGAGCTAGAAGACGAACGCCGCAAGGTAGTGTCACTCGAGTTCCAGCTAGCTGGCGAGCAGAAGAAGCTGGGGGATGCTTAAAATGCCTGCACGGTCGCCACCGAGCGGTTTGAAGAGGCTATGACCAGCAATGAAGAACTGCGCGCGCAGCAAATCAAAGAAAATGATGAAGCAGACCTGAAGATTGCTGGGCTGCAGAAGGAGCTGGAAGATGAGCGTGCTAGGGCAATGGAGAAGAAGGCAAGGTTGGAGAAGGAGTTGGAGGAAGAGAAAATTAAGGCAGCCTCTGAAAGGGCAGCATACCCCGATCTGTACGTCGCAGTAATAGAGCAATTTAAGGCGTCTGCTGACTTTCAGATGGCCATCGATGCTGCTGTTGCCAGCAACTTGTGAGAGAAGGGGCTGGGGGGGCTAGTCCGTCGGGGACGATCTCTGAGAGCAGGAGCGAAGACGAAGTGATCCAGAGCTTCCAACGGTCGGACTTCTATAAACACGAAATGGCTGAATTGGAAGATGTTCAAGCGTAAAGCAGACGAGCTGTTCCCAGACATAGACTTCAGTAGTGTTAGAATTGACGAAGACGACGTAGCCCAGACCCCGCTAGATGAGGGCATTGAAGAGGAAGATCTCGCCTCAAGTGAAGAAGATGAGTGAATAGAGTAGAGAAAATATGTACTTAGAGTTTTGGTTGTTTGTTGTTGTTGTTGTTTTTTTTTTTTTTTTTTGAATGACTGTAGTAAACTTACGTACAAGTTTGTGAATAAATAAAATTTTGAGTCTTGTTTTCATGCTATTGCTTTTGTTTGTACATCTGAAATGAATGAGAATGGTGACTTGTATAATGCTTGTGTATAAATCATTGTAAAGTGCAAAATGTAAGGAAAACTCAATATAAAGTGAAGTTTAAAACGTAAGGCAACTGCAATGCAGAGTGACTGTAAGGAAAACTCAATGTAAAGTGAAGTTTAACTTGTAAGAAAAATTCAATGCGGAGTGAATGTGAGAAAAACTCAATGCAGAGTGAAGTTTAACTTGCAAGAGTGTTAAAAGAACCAGTCTGATTTGGAAAACGTTGGACTGGAATTTGACTAAGTATGGCCACTATGCTTACGATCATAAAGTTACAATGGTGGCTCAGCCTAGCCGAGGCTTGAAGTGACTCAGTCTGGCGGAGCGCTTATGGCCATTATGTTTATGATCATGAAGTTTGCAATGGTGGCTCAGTCTGGCTTAGGCTTAAAGTAACTCGGTTTGGACGTGCTTTACATGTTCAGTTTGGCTGAGGCTTTAAGTAACGCGGTTTGGCCGAGCTCTTCATGCTCAGTCTGGCTAAGGCTTTTTGTGCTCAGTCTGGCTGAGGTTTTTAGTGACTCGGTCTGGGCGAGCTCTTCAGGCTCAGTCTGGCTGAGGCTTATAGTGGCTCGGTCTGGCCGAGCTCTTCATGTTCAGTCTGGCTGAGGCTTTTTGTACTCAGTCTGGTTGAGGCTTTTAGTGACTTGGTGGGCCGAGCTCTTCATGCTCAGTCTGGCTGAGGCTTTTTGTGCTCAGTCTGGCTGAGGCTTTTAGTGGCTCGGTCTGGTCGAGCTCTTCATGCTCAGTCTGGCTGAGGCTTTTTGTGCTCAGTCTGGCTGAGGCTTTAAATGACTCGGTCTGGCCGAGCTCTCCATGCTCAGTCTGGCTGAGGATTTTTGTGCTCTGTCTGGCTGAGGCTTTAAATGACTCGGTCTGGCCGAGCTCTTCATGCTCAGTCTAGTTAAGGCTTTTTGTGCTCAGTCTGGTTGAGGCTTTAAGTGACTCGGTCTGGCCGAGCTCTTCATGCTCAGTCTGGCTGAGGCTTTTTGTGCTCAGTCTGGCTGAGGCTTTTAGTGGCTCGGTCTGGCCGAGCTCTTCATGCTCAGTCTGGCTGAGGTTTTTTGTGCTCGGTCTGGTTGAGGCTTTTAGTGGCTCAGTCTGGTCGAGCTCTTCATGCTCAGTCTGGCTGAGGCTTTTTGTGCTCAGTCTGGCTGAGGCTTTTAGTGACTCGGTCTGGCCAAGCTCTTCATGCTCAGTCTAGCTGAGACTTTTTGTTCCTCAATCTAGCTGAGGCTGCAATCAAAACGTTACTAGAATACCACAGATAACTGAGATACAAGCTTACTATCATACAATGTGTAGCCTATTGGATCATAAATTTACACCATATGAGGAGAACATGAGAACATTCAAGTGTGCAGATTGTTAAAAAGAACATACAGCAATTGGACAATACAAAAGTATAACTTTTATTGAAAATAACGCTTCAAATGCTCAGCGTTCCAAGGATAGGGGAGGTCTCGACCTTCCATGTCCTGAAGTCGGTAAGTGCTCGGACGTGGTCTGGCTTTCACAACGTAAGGTATCTCCCACTTGGCTGCCAGTTTCCCTCAGTTGGATTTTTGGTGGCAAGAGTTACTTCTCGCAAAACAAGGTCCCCCACGGCGAATTCCCTCGGTCTGACTTTGCGGTTGTAGTGTGTTCTTATTTTTTGTTGGTATAAGGCCCGTCTGACAGTAATGGTTTATCGGAGTTCTTCGATCAGATCTAGGTTTGCCCGACGTAGCTCTTCGATTAGTTCTGGATTCGGGTGTAAAACCCTTGGGGTTGGCAGACCGACTTCAACTGGGATGACCGCCTCCGCGCCATATGTTAGGCGAAAGGGGGTCTCCCCAGTGGGAGTTCGAGCGGTGGTGCGGTAAGCCCAGAGTACATTGGGTAATTCCTCAGCCTAAAGTCCCTTAGCAGCTTCCAGTTTGGTTTTGATGATCTTCAAGAGAGAACGGTTAGTGACCTCAACTTGGCCATTGGCTTGGGGATGACCTGGGGAAGAGAAACATGAATGGATTTGGAGTTCTGCACAGGAGTTCTGCACAGAATTTCCTGAACTTGGCGTTGTCGAATTGTTTGCCGTTGTCGGAGACAATGGCTTGAGGGATACCGAACCTGCATACGATTGACTGCCAGATGAATCGGGTTGTTCCGAACAATAATGGTAGCAAGGGGTTCTGCTTCTACCCATTTAGTGAAGTAGTCGATGGCAACAATTGCGAATTTGGTTTGGCCTCAGCCAGTGGGCAATGGGCCAACCAGGTCGATCCCCCATTTGGCGAATGGGTAGGGACTGCAAAGCGTGATCAATTCTGTAAGAGGAGCATGGGGGATGTTGGCAAAATACTGGCACTTATCACATTCGAGCACGAAGTCTGTCGCATCCTGATTAAGAGTAGGCCAGAAATAACCAGTGCAAAGTATTTTATGGGCTAGAGACCGGGCGCCCGAATGATTACCACAGATACCCTCATGGATTTCCCTCATCATGTAGGTTGCTTGAGCAGGATTGAGGCATCTGAGGTATGGGCGTGAAAAACCACGTTTGTATAAGAGGTCGCTGACAAGAATGTAGTTGGACGACCGGGCCCTAACTTTGGCAGCCAGCTGTTTGTCGTCTGGAAGTTCCTCCGTTGTCAGATACAGAAAGATGTCTGCCGCCCATGGGATAGGTTCATCTTGGAGGAAGTGGACTTCCTACAGGTTGAGGGAGATGGCCGGGTGGGACAGGTATTCAAGGCGGACACTGTGGTTGAGGTCTGACTGGTCTGCAGAAGCCAATTGGGCCATCTCATCTGCCTTGGAGTTTTCAGACCGAGGGATGTGCTTGATGTGGAAGGTATTAAAGAGGCGAGCAAGGGGGAGAGCAATATCCCTATATGCCCGCATGGTGTCCTCCTTGGCGTCGAATTCTCCCGTAATTTGCTCGACGATAAGCTGGGAATTGCTGAACACCCGGATGTGGGTGACACCGATGTCTCTGGCTAGGCGGAGACCTACTATCAGTGCCTCATAGTCGGCCTCATTATTGCTTGCATCGAACAAGAAGCGGAGAACACATTTGAAATAGCCACCGTCAGGGGCGGTGAGAATGAGACCAGTCCCATTTCTTTCTTTGCGGGATGATCTGTCGACGTTGAGGGTCCAAGAATGGGGGTCTTCTGGCTCGGTAGGGATTGGTGGGGGTGGAGGAGTTGTGGCTGGGGTGAGGTTAGTGAATTCCAGGATGAAGTCGACAACAACCTGTCCCTTAATTGCTGTCCGAGGCCGCTAGGAGATATCAAACTGACTGAGTTCGACCGACCATTGCATAAGCCTGTCGGAAAGCTCTGGTTGTTGCATTATCTTCTTCAATGGTTGGTCGGTGAGGACCACTATGGAATGGGCTTGGAAGTAAGGGCGGAGTCGTCTAGAGGTGGTGACCAAGGCCAAGGACATTTTTTCTAACAATGGATAGTTCTGTTCTGCCACCCGAAGAACCCGATTGATGTAGTAGACCGGTCGTTGGACAGAGCTGTCTTCTCTGACGAGTGCTGCACTAACTGCAGTGTATGACACGGCTAGATAGAGGAAGAAGGGTTCGCCCGTGATGGCTTGAGAAAGTAAGGGGGGTTAGCCATGCACTGTTTCAACTGTTGAAAGGCCTCTTCAAATTCTGCCATCCATTCAAAAGTTTACAGAAGGACTTTGAAGAAGGGGAGGCACTTATCCGTTGCTCGGGAAATGAAGCGGTTGAGGGAGGCCACTCGACCAGTAAGCCTCTGAACCTCCTTGACTGTCCTGGGTGACTGCATTTCGATTAAGGCCTTGATCTTTTCGGGGTTAGCCTCGATGCCCCCTGACTGACCGTGAATCCCAAAAACTTTCCAGATCCTACGCCGAAGGCACAGGTTTCTCGTAGGTCGGCCAGATGATCGGTGGAGAGCTTGCTTTTGACCAGCATGTCATCGACATATACTTCCATGTTTCGGCCTATCTGATGATGGAAGACGGCATTGACCAACTGTTGGTAAGTGGCCCCGGCATTCTTCAACCCAAAATGGCATCACACGGTAATGGTAGGTGCCTCGGTTAGTGATGAAGGAGGTGTGTTCCTGGTCAGATGGGTGCATCAAGATTTGGTTGTATCCAGAGAAGGCATCCATGAAACTGAGAATTTGATAACCGGCCGTGGCGTTGACCAGCATATCTATACGAGGAAGAGGGTAGCTATCCTTGGGGCGGGCTCGGTTGAGGTCGGAGTAGTCGACACAGAGTCGCCATTTACCATTGTTTTTACGAACCAGAACCACATTCGACAGCCATCTAGGGTAGTCCACATTAGTAATAAACTGTGTCTCAAGGAGTTTGTCTACTTCAGAAGCAATAAGGATATTGCGTTCCAGGTGAAAAATGCGCTGCTTCTGGCGGATAGGTCGGGAATGGGGCTCAACACTGAGACGGTGGCTGATGAAGGAGGGATCAATACCCGGTATGTCAGAGTGAGTCCAGGAAAACACGTCGTTGTGTTCAAACAGGAAGGCAGTAAGGTCGGCCTTGGTTTGGGGGGATAGTTGGCTGTCGATCTTGGCAGTTTTGGCCGGGTTGGTGAGGTCGACAAGGACTTCGATGAGCTCCTCCACTGGTTCCCCTCTGACCAGCTCGTCTTCATCTCTGACATCGAGTCCTTCAATGATCATAGCCTCCTTCAGCTTGACTTCTTTAAGTGAGGGGACATAACATTCTCTGGCCACGGTCTGCTCTCCCCTCACAGTTCCGACCCCAAGATCGGTGGGGAACTTGATGGCAAGGTGGTAAGTGGATGTGATAGCTTGGAAAGCATTTAGGGCAGTGTGGCCAAGGATGATGTTGTAGGCAGAGGGGCAATCAACAACAAGGAAGGTGAGCAACTTTGTGGTCTGCCACGGGTACTCGCCAATTGTGATAGGAAGATCGATGGAGCCGATGGAGGTCACCCGGTCGCCAGTGAAACCGCCTAAAGGGCTTTGGAGGGGAGACAGACTTTCTTCCCCAATCTTGAGCTGGCAGAAGCAATTGAGAAAGATGATGTCAGAAGAATTGCTATTGTCGATGAGAACCCGTCTGACATTGTAATTGGAGAGGAGGGCGGAAATGGCGAGAGCTTCGTCATGAGGATAATGGATACCTGTGCAGTCGACGTCCGTAAAGGTGATGGGCTCCGTCCACTACCTGTGGTGTTTGGAGGGTTGGTCTAACGTGGCAACTTCTTTGTCCGAGCCCTGCCTTATTTTCCTGAGTTCTGCCCGCTGAGCCGACCGGGATGGTCCTCCACAAGCAAGCCCACCGGAGATAACTCTGATTTCTCCAACAGGTGGGGCAGGGTTACCTTGTGCCCGAGGTTGCTATGGAGGGCGATCATGACCTTGGTTAGGCTGTGCTGGCTGTCGGAGAGGGGTGAGTCGGCGGTTGTTTCTGATGGGTTCAGTCCATTGCCTCTGCTGAGGGCGAGTGTCTGTGAATAATCTGAGGCGTCCTTAACGAATCAGGCCCTCGACCTGATCTTTGAGGTTAACACACTCCTCGGTATTATGGCCGTGATCCTGGTGAAAACGGCCATATTTGGACTGGTCTTTCTGATTAGAAGGAGTCCGTGATGGTTGGGGCCATTTTAGGGGGTAGTCCCGCTGGATTTGTGGAGGACTTGTTCCATAGGAGAGTTTAGGGGGGTGTACCGCTTGAACCGGCCGGGCAGTCAGGCTGGGGCCGACCGGTCGGTTCTGGGGGGTCGGTCAGTGTACGGAGATGTTTGGTTATTGTACTGGGTATTTCTGGTTTCTGAATCTTTTCTCTTTTCTCTAGGGGTCGGGTTTTTGGTTATAGGATCTTGCCGGGCGACTAGAGAATCTTCAGCATTCATGTATTTTTGGGATTTGGAGGGTAGGACTGCCATGGAGGTTGGGGGATTTTAGAGAGAGAGAAAAGGAAGTCAGACGATCGCAGACCGGCCATGAAAGCCGTAAGGATGACCTTGTCATCGTTTTTGCTACTTGCAGGGCTTCGGTGTTGAAGCGGGTAACGAAACTGCGTAGCGACTCCTCCTCGGTCTGACGGATGTTGAGGAGTTGGGTTGCCGGGCTCCAATGAAATAGCTGAGGAAAGAGTCACTGAGGTGCTGAAAAGTGGAGACAGAGTCTGCTGGCAGTTGACTAAACCAAAGTCGAGCTGACCCCTTGAGCGTCACGGGGAAAGCCCGGCACATGATTTCGTCAGGGAAAGCATGGAGGATGATGAGGGTCCTGTAGGACTCCAAGTGGTCGACTGGGTCTATCGTATCGTCAAAAGAGTCGATGGTGGGCATTTTGAACTTGAGGGGTAGAGGTTTATCCCGGATGGAGGCAACGAATGGCGAGTTGGCTGTGGTAGAGGGTTTATGCTAGATGTTCTGCATGACCCCTTGGAGTTGGAGCTTCGTGGCTCGGAGTTCTGCGTCCCAGAGAGGTATGTTATCACCACCGAAGGGCAACGGGGGCTGGACGCTGTTGGCCTCTCCTTTAGGGGTTGGTGTCGGGATCGATGGCTGTGGGCCCCGGGGGGGCAGGTGTATACGTAGGGGAGTTGGTTGCAACCCTTCCAAGTTGGGTGGATTAGGCTGCAGGATAGTATGGCTCGGGGCTCATTCTTGGTTGAGGGGAATATCTGGAGGTGGTGGAGGAGGCATAGGAAGGTTTGTTTGGAGTAGAGCATTTATCAGGGCTTGGTTTTGCTCGGCCATGCGGTTAATGCTGTTGGTAAGCTCGATGAAATACTGTGGTGGGTTGTTTGGATTGGGGGGGTCGGTTTAGTGGTCGGCAGTGTTATGGTGAGAAGCTATGGATCTAGTCGTGACCATACACTTTGATGGGTAGCAAGAAAGGGTTGTTGGAACAGGTTTTCCGGCGACAATGAGCACAACTGGCGCGCGGAACAAAACTTTTCCACAGACGACGCCAACTGATGTGACAGTTCGTGATGACAGAACGGGTCGGACTGATCCACGCTTCTCAAGCCTATGTCCGAATGACCAAGCCCATGGGGGAACCTACACGAAAGTCCAATAGGGAATGGGGGGTCCCCCAGCGAACCCTCCGACGAGTAAGTTAGGAAGAGAAGTGGATTGTAGAGATAGACTAGAAATAGAAAAGCTTAACATTCT